>NC_030811.1:50891590-53391590 GCF_001704415.2 Capra hircus
TTTTTCCCTGATCAATTCCCTACTTCCTCCAAGGGTGCCTTTGTAATGATCTGGGGTTGTTCCCATTTTTTGTTTGGGCTTTTGTGTTTTTTGTAAGCCATATACCTATTTCTTCTCTGCAAACCCCAGAGACCTTTCACAGCAGAGAGAGGATCAGAGTGAAAGCTGCTGGGGTCTTCCCAAATATCATCTTGCAGCCAGTGATGGTGACAGAGAAAACGGGCACTTGTGCTACTGAGCTCTACTGCTTATGCTGCAGATAATACCACAGGCGACTTCAACAAAGACCTTATCTTCCCTTTGCTGCCTGAAAAGGGGATAGATCCCCTCACTTAGGAAAGACGCAAACATAGCATTATTTTGAAATACAGCCTCACTCATACCCTGCAGCGGGGTTTGCTCCAGCGATGGGGTACTTCGGAGACCAATTTGTTTAGCTGATCACTGTCTCTTTGACGTGGCTGCAAATGTTACCTTTCTTTTTCAATCAAAAACACAGCAGGGGGTGCCATCTGTTTGGCACAGGCCTTAGCTCACTTCCCCGATGCCTTTTTGTGCAGATCATTTTACGTGGCAATTTGCTAAAATCTTTCATTCCTTGGTTTGGCTAAATATAACTTTCCAAAATGGGCTGTTTTCTCCGAATGTCAGCAAGGCTCACAAATGAATGCAGTTTTTCCTGAACCGCCAATATCATATCAAATGGAGCATTTTTCAGATTTTTTTTTTAATGAACAAAATACCTCACTGTCATCTCGTTGTTTACTTAAAACCGACACGTTTACCGAGGATGGTGAAATCACATTTACTCTACTGAATTTCTTTGTTTGGCTTTTACAGAGGTCTGTTGTCATCAAGGTAAGCATCACAATTTTTAAGATCCTTGAAGAGAACAGGTACAGCAAATGCATATAAGAGAGTAACCATATTAAACAGTCATTAGGAAACAACCTCTAAGGAAAGTGGTTAACCATTTTCCCCAGCTCAGACGCTGTTCAGAGCAATGAATCCTCCACCCCCACCACCGCCCCCAATAGGAACAGATGATCAGCACCACCACGCGCTGAAGCCACAGGGATGCGCGTGGATTTCCGAGCGCTTTGTAGAATACAAATGAATGATCCTCATTCTTTTCCTAGCAGAGCATATAGGCCAGACCTCATTAGAATTCAATATCACTCTGCTTTTCTAATGTTAATGTACCAGCTATATAAGAAATACGGGGTGTGGGGGGTGCTTCCACAATTATGTTCAACATGATATCATAATTCTGAAAACTGGACGTAATCTTTGTTAAAGGAAATTATTGCGTTTTACCATTTTATCCTTTGCTTCTAATGTAGCTTAAATTCCCATTCTAATAGTGGATTATAAGAAGCCTTAATTCTTTGTGTCTCTCTTAAAGTCACAGTGACTGCCATACTGGCTTTATGGCTTTTTTTTTAATGCCATGACTAAAGATCAGATTGTGAGGGCTCCGAGGCCATCTCCCTATGAAAGGAAACACAGCACATTACATTAATAAACAACTGTAGGAGTTTTCTTCATCCAGGAATAACTCAGGGCATTAAGGCTTGAGGTCTTTTGTCTAGAGTCTGGCAAGAAGTGTAATGAAAACAAAAACACCAACACATAAAAATACAATTTATGCTCTTTTATCAAGCAAAGAAAAAGTTGGTTAACGTTTGAAAAGGGAGCAGTAATGTAAATTTATTGACAATTTTATTGTAATAATTAGATGTTTACACAGTCTGGACATTGTGGCTAAATCACTTCTAGCATGTTTATTTGCAGGGAGCTGTTTTCTGGGCACTGCAGCAGGTTCATTAAGAAGACATACTGTATTAGGATTCAAGGAAACAACCAGCTCCCATTCTCCCCTTCTCTGTCTTATATTTATTTTTTAAAAATCTACAAATAATGAAGTAAAATACAGAATTCCCTTTATAAGGAAAACAATTTCTCTCATGGCCCTGAAATAGCTTAAAAATAAATCTTGTATTGAATATCTCACTGCACAGCATTAGACCACCTTTAATGACTGTAACTGGGTTTTAATATCTAGTGTGTACATGGCAATCTATTTTTGACTAAGAATAAATTACAGCAGAATATTAGGGAAAATCTTCCTTCACTCTTCAAAGAAAAAAAAAAACCTCTTGAAAAACAAAATGTTAAAAGTAGTATTTGTTTTAGATAAGAGACTTTTCAATCTGTTTTGAAAGAGAAAAATCTCGTTTAGAGAGAAACATCTCTCTTAAGCAGAAATATCTCTCAAACCAGATTAATGGATTAAAATTGCACACTTGAATAATTTGACTAAATTTAAAATCTCTACATGGCTCTCTTCCATTAATTTTTTATCCTTCATGCTAATCTTTAATGTGTTGCTCTGATATGGTTTTCGTATTTCCAAACTGAGCTAAAATGGAAATGACAGATTTTCGGTTATATAAAAATAGCAATGAAGTGCCAGGAAAAATACATTGTGAACAAAATAATCTTTAGAAAAGATACGAAAGGAGAATATTTTTCAAAGCATGATATGGATCCAATAATAGAAACATATTTGGGGCAATTATATAAATTTTTAAAATTTAAAAACTGTTTAAAAATTAGGGCACTAAATGCTAAGCTATAGTGTGTTTCCAGACTTAGTATACTTCCATTAGAACTAAATCATAATCAACATAAGAGTATTTATTGCTATAAAACACAGCCTGAGAGGAAGTAAAGGATGGTATGCTTAGAACTCAAAATTCTCTCATCTTTTAGGAAGAGGGGAGAAAGTTTTAGGAATGGACTGATCTTTACTTTAATCACAGTTACTACAATGTACCATATTCCTTTACCAAAAGAGTATAGTAATGAAAATACATTATGAAACAATAATTTTCCAGTAAAGTTTAAGATGGCAAAAGAAACTTCCATTATAGGAAACAAATAATAACAGGTATGTAATATAACTCTTTTTAAGTTAATGGAACTGATTAATGGCTCAAAAGAATCAAGGAATATTACAAAGCACTATTTTAAAGAGAAGTGCTAAAAATTAACTCTATACCATAATGACACTATCTAATACACTACTGGAATTATATATAGCATAACATTACAGATGATAATTGCTAGGCTAAATAATGGAATCATCCATGATGCTGTATGATAACAAATATATTTAATAATCTTAAATAAACTCAAACCTTACTCTGATATCCATACTTCTAAGCAATTCAAGATATGAGAAATGAATTTTTAAAAAATCATATCATGAAAGCCATTATTATTTGAAGGAATATGCTCAATTTTTTTAGATAATTTAAATTATTTAAGAGTCCTTTGCATTTTTTATTAGCTTTGCCTAAAGTTATAACATTAAAGCAGTAAGGTTACACGTAATGAGGTTTCTGCTTTGCCCTTATTTCTAAGTCCAATATTTTCACAAACTACAAATGAAAATTAGTGCTAAATTACAAGGCTAATTCGATCAAACAAAATTGTCTCATTCTTAGATATGCATCTGAAGAAAATATTTAACTACAAAGTATGTACTCACAGGCAAACAATCACAGATAACATCTAGGAGAAACAGTTCATAGAGGGAGTGGATATCGGTCTAATGTACAAACATTTTCCTTAAGGTGTCTGTTAAAAACAAATTCTCTGCTAATTCCAACCAACTACACACAATACTTAACCAAAGTCTATTATTCAGATGGATGGTTTTAAACAGCAAAAGTTCATTTTAAAAATTCACAGACAGAAGTAACATCTCTGCTATTAAAACCTGCAGTAAAGAAAATAACCATAGAGAGTTTGGAAATCAATTGATGGCTTGATTCAAAAATGTATTTAATATTATAGAGGAATTTAATCCCCAACTCCTCTAGGATATCTGACATTAATGCTCATTAGAAAATAACAAAACCAACAGCTCACTAACATTACTCCAAGCAGCATTATATCTATTACTGAGCATTAAAAAAAAAAAAAAAACTTTTTTCCCTTGCTTGCTTTTGGTATGAGGGAGAAATTTTTATTTCCACCAATTGTTGCATATCTGTTCTCATATCCTCCAATGCAGAAAAGCCGTCTTTATACTGTTTTTGGGTTTTTAAGGCACCTTCAAATATAATCTCACGTAAGAATAACCACACCCTGAGGTAGACAGAACAAAGCTGCTGGTATTTTGCAGGCGAGGAAATGTATTCTAGGGCACAATACATTCGAGAACTGAAACTAGAAACTTTGCTTGACTTCAATTCCAGTGGTCTTCTACTACCCACTCTCAGTTGAACACCACTGGCAAAGCCCTGTTCCTGACTAAAGGTAAAGGGTACTATTATATCCCTATCTCCTAAAGGGATAGAATATAATTCCAGAATTATATTTACCATGATTGGCAGTAACTCTGTGAATATGCTCACATTACTCATGCACATCTCTTTGGTTCCCCTCACAATTCAGCAGCTATAAGCATTTCAGAAAATTTCAAAAAATGAATCTTTTCATCTGAACTAGCATTGAAACCCTTGCACCTGCCTTCCCGTCTGCACACTAAAAGATATGAGAAAGGATCCCAGTTTGCTTCCCAGGTAGTCTCCTACGTTCAGACGTAACAAAGTCAGAGAATATTTTATGTCTTGGGACACTGGTAGTGATCGAACTTGCTAAGAATCACACAAGGAGGAGGCTACCTGGGGCTATTCCTTTCCTGAGTTTATGTCCTGTCTGTTTCTCTTAGGCTAAGAGTCTGTCTGGGAAAGACTGTGTCGAAGTCTATGCTTAAAATGCCCCTAGCACACTGTTGGCACTTAAATGTAATTATTCAAAATGGAATCATTTAATTAGATAGGAAGAGAAATAGCAAGGCTTGAGACAATAATAAAGAATAAAGCAAATACGCTGACCGACTGAAGCAAAGCAACAGAAACATACCAACGCACACTCACAAAATAGTTATATTTCAGCTTTTCAATTCAAGGTGCACATAACAGGATAAACATAAGGTTATATGCCTTGCTTTTGCTGGGATCATAGAAAACAGAGACCACGACTGATATCCGTAACTTCGTAGAGGGATAAGAATTACCTGTCTCATGCCTCATATGACTTGGGAAAGCTGAGGGAGGAGGAAAGTGGTGGAAGGCAATGGAAGCAGGGAGCGATGGAGACTCCACGGACACAGATGCTTGAACAGGGAATTAGGGATGAGTTGTGTATCCATCTAGATGGGACAGGTTACTTTACACCAGTGAAATCTACTTGGTGGGAGACCAGGACAATGTGAAGTCATTTACTCCCTGTCCTTCAGAAGCATGGTATTTTGGGTACCAGGCATGGAAATATTTCAGGGTACTCTATAGAGTCAAATACACCTTGGAAATTGACTCTCAGTGCACCCTCTTCTTTTGGGCTATAAAACGGCCAATACCTCAGGGTGTACTTTAGATAATGAGAAGGTCCAATCTTACCTTCCTCTGGCTAAATTCCAGAGCCCTTTAATGAATGCTAGCTCTTATCTTCTGCCCTCCCACTCCCCGCATCCAACCACTGAGGTATACAGACTTAAAGCTTTTTGTTGTTCACAAAAGGGCACCATGGTAGATGCCTAAGTGATGAGACTTCATACTCAGGAGCCAGATATTCCAATAAAAGTTCTCCTTAAATAAATTCACATCTCAACAAGTAAAAAATGTCTTAGGTCAGACACTGCCAGCATCTCAGTTACAAAAGTACTTAAGTTTTATAATGAAGTTTGCTTCTTGATTGTAAAGGGCTGAACAATTTAATATTTTTTAAACTGGTTTTTAGAAAAATGTATCTGTTTAAACACCACCCCACAAAAAGCAACCTACTGAAAACTTTGAGACAGAAGCTGCCAGCTTTGAAGTCCTCTCCAAGGCTTCCTTGCCTGCTCAGTGTCCTTGGGCTTGACTTGAGGAGATGGAAAGAATAGAAAAGATTGTTCAAAAAGGGCCTCTTTGGCACTGTGTCCTCTCTCAACTCTCCACTGCCTTGACTTTCTGTTTTCTAGACTGGAGGCTCACAGACAGAAATGTTTCAGCATTAACGTTTCTTCTCCATTGTGGACTAACTGCTCTGGATTCAACAGTCACCACGGTCTGCTTTACAACTACAGAAGATAAATTCTGGCTGTCCAATTCTTGAACTATTCTTTTCACGCTCCAGACTATTTTATAAGAATGGTGCCATCATCAGTGGTCAATAGGTTTTAATGAGTGCCTACTATATGCAAAGATTGGAATTCAGTATTTGGTCTGAAGTCACTGCAGTTATTGGGAAGCAGAAGGGCACTGAATTCAAGTGAGGGAGGCTGGGTAACTTGTTAGCCCTGGACCTTGGGACAAACTGCTTAACCTCAGTTTTCTAATCAGGAAAATGGGAATGAACAACAGAATTTGCCTTCTAGGGTTTTTAGAAGGACTGAATGAAAAGGACACAGCATAACAAGTAGTAAACACTCAGTTCATATTAGTTGTTGCTATTACTATCTTAAATTATTTTTATCATTTTGACATGACAATGAACGAACACAAGGTTTTCTACGTGGACTCCTAAGGGAGCTGGGGAGGGGGAGACGGTGAATGGGAATCTGCTTATTTGTTGGAATTTTCTCTTCCTCTAAAGCAGTCACATTTAATTGGCATACATTGGTAGCATTAATTTTCTCCTTTGAGAGTACCTGTGTAACACTTTCCTCAAACAAGAGCTAAATTGCTGCTCAAGCCTCAAAACGGCACCTGCTTTTACTCCAGCAGGAGTGATGTTTTTATGTTACAAAGCTGAGGTCAATAAACAGAAAACACAAGTGCTGTTCTATATTACCTCTCTGAGTAATGGATAATAAAAAACAGAGTGAAAATGGAAGAGAAACCGAAGGAAACACCTTCCAAGGAAAGAAAACACACTTACCAGATGAGATTTGGGGCAATTTCTATTTTCACATCTTTGCACATATTCACAAGATTTTTGATTGCTCAACTTTCAGCCCCTTTCCCAACCTTACAGACCTAAGCTGAGCGCTGGTATGACTACAGCAACTCTCTGCACTTACGGTTCCTTTCATCTCAGGACTCAGAGCACTCAAGTTAACATAACCATACAACTTAAAAGAAATAGGAAATCAAAGTTTTTTAAAAAGACAAAAATTGAATTATGGTTGGACCTCGCAACAACTGTGAAACTTTCCACTTTCAGAAATTCCTTTTTGATTCATCCAAGGCAACAGCTAGAGTGCTTCCAAGATCAGAAGGCTTCTCTGACATTGCCCAAGTGGATGCAGGGCAGCAGTGATGTGGGGAGTATAACTAGATCACTTGCCCCACGCTGCCCATGCTGCCTGTAACTTTTCTAAAAGAATGAAAATGCTGAACCTAGGAAAGGAATGGAGGAAACATCTCAAAACTGGCTGCCACGTTCAACTTTCCTGTTACTTACCATCTCGCTCAATTCTGTTACCAACAATCTAATCCAATTCACTTATTGATGGTATAATGAGGACAATGAAATTGCTTTTAAAGAATCAGTAGAGGGGACTGATTTTTTTTTTTTTTTTTTTTTTACTAAAAGAACGCTGTCAGTCAGAAAGCAGATGAACTAAATGATAAAAGAATTTTTCTCCACCAGGTATAGAGAAGTCAAGCTCTTTTCTTCTTAAATCTCAGATACTGTGGGATGGCACACCAGTTAATTAATAAACATTTACTGGATACACACCATATACTCTGAAGTACCATGCCAGCAATAAATCATGTTTCTGATCAAGCAATGATAGAGCAGATTCTGCTAAGGAAAACAAGAAAAAGCCCCTGGAAAGTAACGTTAATGAAATGTCATTGCAGGTTACAAAATTACAAATAGCTGTGTAAATATTTATTTCATCAGAAGCAAAATGTTACATTATCAGAGGTCCTAACAAATATTCTCGAAGAATGCAACTACAAGTCAGTGGATGACAATGTTGGCGAAAGCTGAGGATGTCCAGAAAGTGCTTGTTCCCAATCCAGACGATCAACTGTTTAAGCTATGCATTTGAATGTAGGTTATGTTCGTAGAGAGATAATTTAATAATATATACCACTTATTTCTCTGAACTTCAGAATACTCAGGATTTTTCAAACTAAGCCATTTTAGCAAATGTTTTTATATTATATATCGATTACATCCCTTCAAGTTCTGAGTGAACCTATGTTTTTCTATGGTATGGTCATATTTTAATCTACACCACCTCTTTCTTTACCATATGGACTGCTCTTCAATATTCTTGAGTCTACTGAACTCAAGAGAACAAGTGACCTCTATACAGTTTGTGTCTATAATTCTGTTCAATGACTGAAATATAAATAACTTATTTATCTGAAATGTAGAAGTACTTTGCATGATTCAAAAATTCTTACAATGCTTTACTCAGTCTCACTGATGAAGTTCAAGATTTTAAACTACACGTATGTTAGGGTAAGTTTTCTTATAGTGGCTAAACTACAAATCTGGATCTTTAATATATAACATATATAACTCAGCTCTGGGTTCTGTTTTTAATCATGACCCTGGCTGGGGGTAGGAACCAGACTCTATGAAGGAAGTAGCAATAGCTTACACTGAAGAAATCATAGGAAAAGTGGAATCATAAGAACTACCAGAGTTTCGTCCAGAAGTATTTTAGAAACAACTGAATGGAATCTCTAAGACTATATTCAATACTAATAGCAAAAAAACCCTCCATATACAGAGATTTCACCTACAGATGGTTAAAAGTGATTTTCTATGATCCCATAATACTTTATATAATTATCTGTAATTAAATTAGCACAAGATAAAAATAATCTACTTAATATAAAGTATTCAAAACAATTGCTAGGCAAAACAACATTCTTTTTCATAAAAGGAACTGTCATATATAACCAAGTGGCAAAAACAGAATGGAGTGAGCTGTGGTTAAATGTAAATCCTATAGCAATGAAGTCATTTGTATTATCCTTACTTCTTTGAATAAATTCAGATGACAGTCCTATTTCATTTCTTCATTCAGTTTGGAGGCCAGATGGCATTAGAATCATTTACTTCACCTTGTTGTGCTTAATTACTACAATCAACACACTATTTTCCAAATTAATCATAACAAAGTAATTTCATTAGTAACACAGCAGGCTGTTGAATTATTAGCATCATAACAGTTTGCAAACAATTAAACTTTATTTGAACCTTAAAAATTTGCAGAGTGGAACATTATTGTAAGATCTAATGGCAATAGAGTACAAATTCAGTACAGAGCAAATAATCAAGCAAAATGCTATGTAAAATATGACTTACAATCACCTTTGAAAAAAATTAGCTCTCTAAATGTTCATAGAAAAACAAATAAAAGCTAAGCAAACATAATGGGAACATAGCAATTAGCATATTTTCTAACAAGCAATGCTGTTTAAATTCACATTAATGATATGATGATGGTCTTGGAAAGCATGTGATATATTGTCAAGGGTGTAAAGAAAACTTTCTCCCTCCTATGACACAAATGATTTCACCAGATGAATATAGAGGAGTCATGAGTTGAGGGTAATGATTGTTCTTCCTGTCATCCCAATTACAATTTTTTTGTTTCTCTTCTTATCTCCCACCTATATGCAAGTAAAAAGGAACAAAGGGCAGAGGCGCTCTGGACACAAGTAACACTTTTTTTCTGTACTGTCACCATTCACAGAGACTATCTGGCATCAGTTGGCAAAGGACTCCCTCTCCTGGATTAACTGTAAAAGGAGGCAATAATCTTCTAAATACTTTACATTTGGAGAAAGTCTGTGCCAGAGTGGGGGAGGGGTTTCCCAGTGGGTTCCTATGCAATGAAAAGCTGCTGCCATCTACTGGCCCAGGACTAAAATCTTCACTTGGATCAGAAGCACAAAACGTAGACCTTACAAGGAAGTCTACATTTACAGTGGAACCCACAATTGCTTTCACTTTTCAATCTCTCAGGTCTTGAAAACCAATCCACTACATTCATCATTGGTTGTCTCACATTTGCCAAGACGATTTCAATCTATTCCAGTGGCTCTATATTAGAACAAGATTAACAAGTCCACAAATTAATTTGTGAAAGCTTTAACTTGACAATGTCTAATTTAAATAAACTAGAATTTACCTACAATCTCCCAAATTAATAGATATATTTTTATATGTGAAATCAGATAATCATGTGGAGGGGATATTCACATGGGTTAGGGAGGGGATAACAGTAAAATATAAACTCTGAAATATTACTTGTAGATAATTTTTATAAATAATAGAGGTTTTTAAATATTATCAACTCATTTGCATGTTCAGAATCTTTATTTTCAAAGCAAAGATCTGAAAAGTTCCATAATAGTAGTATCTTCTAATCAATGATTCATTATTAGCAGACTATATTTACTCCAAATAATTATCCAATCAGTAGTATATTTTGATACATTTACATCATACTGGTACCTTGTAGACATTTAAAATACCTTTGATTTCAACCATACATAAAAAAGAAAGAATATAACTCCACAAACCTTGCTCTGGAGTACAACGTACACCTCCTGTATCAGACTGACATCAACCTTCCACTCACCTGTTGGTACATGTTTCCACCATGATTTCCACACCCTCCTCTCTGAGCCTTCCTTCTTTTCTCATTGCTTTGAGAAGTTCGAAGCTGTACTTCTCAAGTCTGTAGTAGTAGTTTTGTGGTAGGACTTTACTAGCATAGTAAGGATCAGGCAGGGTAAAAGTACTCAGTTATGCCTTCTGATTTTGAGAATACACTGAGATTCTTTATGCCATTTTATTCGTGGCAGAATGAGGCCTCTCATAAATTTTTTGTTTTATTAAATCTAAAGAAAACTACAGTAGAAAATGTTGGCAAGCCCATTATATAACCAGAGTATTTATTACTGGTAAAGGGGTTTGTACAAACCATGGTTCTGGTCTGCACATGTGTTGCAGAAGGTGACAGCAACTATCATTTGCAATTCTACCATTTTTCTTTCTCATGGCTATATTTAACATAAAGTAAACTTGCCAATCAGTAAAAATTCTTTCATGAAAACATGTTACTATTACTATGTGAAAAATACTAAGATGAATCATCTACAAAGTTTTAACAAAGCTACATTCTTTAGATAGCATTTACCAAAAACTTGTGAGATATATGCTATCAAATTTTCTTGAAATTATACTTTACATTCTGAAAACATTGATAACCAGTATTAAGAGAAATTACAACTCATACTAGTAGTAGCAATGACTATGTGATATATACAAAATAGTGCTGAATTCCTCACCTAAATCACATGAGTAAACAAAAACTATTGATGTATTTCTTTGCAAAATAGCAACAGGTGTAACTTTACTGTTTACTTCTAATTTACATTAATAGTATTCATTTAATTTCACATCAGAGGAATATTATAATAAATGCATAAAACAACAAAGACAAATGATGCTCAACAAAACAAAGAAAGGTTATGAACTGCCATTCGTGCTTTTACAATGATTCTCAATCCAAAAGATTTGCAGACTAGCAGAGGAATCTTCCTTTTTTGCAAGCAGAAAGAGAAAGCTGCATTTTTTCTCTTCAGACAAAATGTTGATTTTCCCTGCCTAGAAAAAAATTACATGTTTAGCCAAGGGAAGAAAATGAATGTTTACTCAATATTTTGTCAATTCAGCTCCTCAGAAAGACCGTAAGAGTGGTATTTTGCTAAAGAGGAGGAGGTTGTGAAAACAGCTGGTTATTAACAAAGGGACTTTCTCTAAGTAATCTATTTCCAAAGTAAATTCTATGAAGTTATTTTAAAATTTCGTAAAACAAGATAATGATTTGGGAGTATAATCTTTGTGTTATCAGAAAACTACAAAGACTTTTAAAAAAGCAAAGACTCATAACGCAGAGACCAAGAGAACATATGAGCTATTACAGAATATTGGATTAAAATGTACTTACCCAGGACTCTCAAATATCATACATCTCCATTATGTAGGCTTTCGGCACCAAGCCAATGGCTCCCTTCATTTCTCCTACCCACCAGCCATATCTATTGTATTCCTAATTGAAAACAATATGCAATATTAACCTTTAGACTGGTGTAAGTACAATGTCATTTGTATGCAACTTCTTAGAAATGTTATTTCTTTTTATAAAGTTATAAGAGCTTTGGCTGCAAATTGAAACATTTTAATCTTTTTTGTTTCCGGACACTTGAAAAATGCTGTTAAGCAAAGATTTAAATTAACATATAAGACAAAGCCTGTTTATTTCCTGGTGTAGAACAGAAATAGTCACTTAGGATAGGAACCTTGTAAATGAAACTACATAACGAAGTCGGCTCTCTGGGCCCCTTTCCCTTCTCTCTCCCCATGTCTGTCTGTCTGTCTGTCTCTCTCTCTCTCTCTCTCTCACACACACACACATACACACACATACCCACACAGCCTGGGGGACACCTTTTTATATGCAAACCACAGTGTTAGAGGCTCCAAGATCACTGCCAGGATCCTTGGGAAACTGGCTTTGCCTTCAAGAAGCTTATCATCTGGCAAGGATAGCCTTTTTTTTTTTTCCTTTCACAATAAATGACTTAATTTCTAGTTAAACTCATACAACCAAAAATGACTGAGAATGTAGAGGTATGCTCTTTCTCAGGAAAATGTAATACATCAGTGTAGCCATTTTAAACAGATAAATTAGCGAATTAGGAAACACTAATAAGATATCCCCAAACCGGCTTTCCAATAGAATTCACAAAAGGGCTCCTTTTCAGAAGCTTCCTAAAGGCATTTCTTGCTCCTCTGATTGATCACAAACTGCATTAGGTAAAGGATGAGCAGAAGGAATTTAAAGGTGGCATTAGATTCACCCTTATGGGGAGGATCAATAGGAAATAAAAGTATCTCAAGTTATAACGGCAAAATATTAATCCAGCTGTAAAAAAGAGTGACTGATGAGCCACTTTCGTGTTTATTTTGCTTGTGAGCTGAACCTGGGCCTCGTTTTCTTACCTTTGCTCCACTGAAGACACACCACTGGCTCCAGGCATTGTGAAAACTGTACCTAATGTTCATTTGTCTGCCAGATTGACTAATGTATTTTATTTCAAATTTATTTATGTTTAGTGAGATACAAACAAAGTAAAATGAATTACAAGTTTCAAGAATAATATCTTCCAAAAGCAATACTCTGAAAAAGCACCATAGGACCCAAATTTAATTTTTCATAGAAGATAAATTTTTAAAATCAATCCCCAAAGTAATTCAATAGGCTATGATTTCCAAAATCTGAGTCATAGATAAATGTGCATATGCATATCAAGTTATATGTGGGGAGGGAATGTTAATACCCAGGATAGACTTAATGTTTGTATTGATGACTAACTATTGTATTGTATTGATGACTAGCTATGCTATTGACCATCAGAAAGGAAAGTCATACAATTCTTCCATACAAATGCAGAAATTCCTAGGTGTGTACTGATATGTAGTCTATCAATAAAGAGTTTACAGGATTAAAATCCATAAATACTTTTAAAACAATGGGGTGTATCAGAATTAGGTTTTTTCTGTAACAATAAGATGGAAGGAAAAGGCTGGAGAGAGGGAGGGAAGACCTGATTCTAATGAGGGCACAGTTCTGGTTTCTGAAACAGTAGACTCAAGATTTTAAGTTCAAAAGTTTCATGATAGTATGAACTTAGTTGACAAAATTCTCTAAACAATGAAAATAGTTTGAAGCCCAGAACTCAATGATGATGACTATAATCTGCGCAGAATATATTTATCAGAAGAAAATACCAGCTTACTGAAAGCTATGATTAGCAACCATTATAGCAACCATTATATCCTAATAGGTACCTAATAAAACTGCCCTTTTCAATTTTTAAGGCAATGAATACAATTAGAGCCTAACGCTTAACAAAACAAATGTATTTCACCTTGCAGAGGCCAAAGGCCCACAGTGTAAGATTTCAAAATGAATACTTAACAGAGTAAGTCTAAGTGTGAAAGCTCTTATCCAATGCCCATCTAAGTTTTCTCCAACTGATTACTGGAAAGTGTAAAGGAACTAGGCCCCCAAAGGGTAGAAACAGAAATAGAATACATTTAGAGAGATGGTATAGTATGACTCAATCCTGCCTTCAGAGAATAACCTGCAATCTGGATTTCAATGTTTAGATTCAAGTTATAAACCAGAAAATTCATATCACTTTATAATATTCTGCTTTGAATTATAATCTGTACTCTCAATTAAGTATGTATTATTGTTCTCAAAAAGCTCACTCACATTCAAATTTAAGAAACTGACTTCCAACAAATCACTTCAACAAAGGACTTCACACATGAGAGAATTTTACATGACAGTAACTGAGAAGATTCATTAAATAGAGTATACTAGTAAACATCCGAGGAGTTTATTCAGCTGTAAACACATCCCTTAAAAGTCACATTCTAGGAAAAATATAAGTTTTAGGCTAAAATAATCCTAAATGCTTCACTTAATTAATTTAAAATAACTGAAAAGCCTATGAAATACACACCCTGTAGAAGTACTCTAAAATATCACAGGTTTAAATCAGAAGAGAGTAAAAATAAAAAACCAGAATGTTTATTACTCTACATTTGTAAAGAATTCCATATAGTACTCCTGTGTGGAATTAAGAGGTAAGATAAAATATAGTGAGGTAAAAATCTAGTAGGCAAATTTATGGATTTACACTGCAGCCATTAGAGTATGTCGGTGAGACTGCAAACACAGAAGCTTTTACTTTTATCATTACTATCCTCTGTATGAGCCTCCTGAGCAACATGAATCCCAATTAAACCATTTGCAGCCTATAAATTGGAATGAAGATGCTTCTTGGAGTATGGTATCCTAAACTTCAGGCTGCAGATTCAAGAGCACACACGATTTCCTGGGCAAGAAGAAAATATGCCTTCCTCTGCCTTCCCTGTTTGCTGCCCCCAAACAAATGTGATTATGAATGATGTATTACTTACAGTGGAAAATAATGCAATACATACAATGTTGTCTCGCTGTCCACATACTAACTGAAGTACTGGTTTAAAAGTCACAGGTGGGTCACGAAAAAAAAATAAAACAGCCCTCAAACCTCATCTTGTTAACAAACAAAAAATAGAGAGACAAAAATCATACCAGGCTGCCATCTACATCTCTGAAAGGTTAGGGGGCATCATGTCATCTTGATGGCACGCGAACGAGAGCTCAGGTACAAGAAGGTCTGCCATCTGGTATCCTTCACCCTCTGCGGCTCTTAACATCAACTGAAATGCTAACATAGGCAAGTGACTGTACTTCAGGAGGACTGATAAAATAATGAAGAGTCCTTTAATCTACAGGAAACCATTCTAGTCAATTTATAAGAAATATTGCATCCCTTTGTAGGACGTGTAATTATTTTCTATTAATCATGTGCTATAAAGCTACATTATGCGGTTATTCTGTTATCACTAGAAAGAGGCCTGCAGTCAGCTTCTGACAATGTTAGGTAATTACTAACACAAAGCTTCTTTCTCCTCGCACGGTAATGCTATCAAGATCCAGAGGTGTAGTGATGCTTAGTGTATAAAAATAGTACTCAAAAGAAATTCAATATCTGTAAAATGGATGGCTTCAAGGCAAAAATGTAATGTGGCAGTCACAGAAGCAAAAGCACCAAATTTGCCCAATAATTCGAGAAAATAATGAGAAAGCAACACTGAACAGTTGTGATCCAATGCCTCCATTTTCAGTTTTTCCATCATTAAAAGTTTTTATTTTGTAGTTAAAATTTTATGCCTCAAATAATCATTATTAAGCAATAAATTAAGGTGATTATGTAAAAAGGTAGGAAAAAAAGAACTAGTTTTGATTTTAAAAAAAAAAGAGAGAGACTTTATCCAACACAATAGCAAAGGTATGTCCATGTTTAATCATTAACTACATCTTCTCTCTCTGCTGCTGTTTTATTTTACACTTAAATAAGAACCCCCCTCGCCCCAATAAGACCCCAGCATTTCCTTAAATCCTTTTCAGCACCATGATTCTCATTTCTCAAGCATGCTAATCCACTTTCTACAAACCATATGGTAAAAGAATGCTGCCTTAACAGAAACTTGGAACATTAATAAGATTTTGTGATGTACCACCCCTTTCAGAGAGGAGTTACCAATCTGTCTGAAAGCAACAGGTGTTAGAAAGGTTAAAAGACTATATTCCTTTCTCCAAACATATATCTGTGCTTAAAAGCATACCAGTCTTATGCAGAAATAAAAGTAATTTTACTCACAAAATATAAACTACACTGAGTTTCAGAATGAGTGGACTTTACCATTGTTGTTCCAACTATTCACTGTGACTTTCGATTTTTCAAATTGTGGTATCATGAAAACTAGAAAACTATTTAAAATATGGAAATATTTTTCTTCAAGGCTACCTCTGCAATCTCTTCCTTTTTACTGTTTTCAATTAGAAACTTTATAAGAATCATTTCTTGTACATCCATCATTTCAAAAGTTCTTTTAAAATGCACAACAGGCACTTGACAACCTTGACATTTTACTATTATTATCTACACATTAATTGCTTGACTCTTAGTCTCCTAACCTCATTCCTTAAATGAGGAAATGGACACTAACAATCTCTAAGCTCCTCCATTATGTTTGAAAATCACCATTTATGAACCTGCTTTAACACCCTAAGTCTCTAAGCAACTTATGGAAACCAACCTCATTACTTTATAATTTACTATGCAGCTGTGAGCCTGAGTTACTCTAATTCAAGGAATTCCTATTTTTTTTCTCCAGGCACTGCAAATCCATTTTTAAAGCAAGAGAGATAGAAGACAAGCAAGAAAGGAGATAGTAAGGACTTAATTTCTGTGATCAATTTTAGTTTATGTTCCAGAGTCAAGACACATTTAATTCAAATTTCTACCCAGTCAACATTTACAATACGATAAAGTAAAAACTGACATGCAGACTGATGATTTGTAGATATTTTAGGCAAAGAAAAAGCAAATCACACTCAGCAGCAGGTGGCCTTGGCACTCAGTGTATACACCAACAATACACGACTCTGTTAACTGTTCTGGATCAGACCTTCATCACCTTACCCTGGATTACTGTGTTGTCAACTCTGCTTCTCTATTCTTCCTAGAAATTGCTTTTGTCAGCTTACTTGGCTGCTCAAGAATGTATACTAACCACTGCCCCGTCCAATGCATTAACTACAAACCTCTCAGCTTGCTTTCTTCCTACCCTGTGGGATGAAAGGGTGTGGATGTGGATGTAGCCACATCGTCCTCTCATCGCTCTGGTCCTGAAGCCTAACCTTCCACGCTGTACTCAGTCCCGCCTCTGGATGTGTTGCTCCCTTCCCAGGCGACGTCTCCCCTCCCTCATCCAAAATCTATCTAGTGACTAAAGCCTGACTCAGGTTATCCAGATTTCATCAATTTTTCTTTGAATTATCTAATCCATACTTATATCCCCCATTTCAAGCTGAGTATTTATTCCTCAGTGGAGTTTATGTACTTTAGCTTTGTCCCTCCAACTAAAATGTACAAACTCACTGAGATCATGGCAATGTTTTACACTTGGTCTGTGTGCCCCACACTCCAGGATGTGTAAATGATGTTCAATAAATATTTACTGCATGATGAAACGTGCTTTCTCTTCATTTTGGATGACACACCAGTTGACTGTCCTACATGTTTTCTTAAGATGTGTCATTTCCAATAGGAGTATCATTTCTTTGTGTACATGGGACATACTTGAAGAATTTTAGTGATGATGAAATTAAAAGACACTTGCTCCTTGGAAGGAAAGTTATGACCAATCTAGACAGCATATTAAAAAGCAGAGATATTACTTTGCCAACAAAGGTCCATCTAATCAAGGCTGTGGTTTTTCCAGTGGTCATGTATGGATGTGAGAGTTGGACTGTGAAGAAAGCTGAGCACCGAAGAATTGATGGTTTTGAACTGTGGTGTTGAAGACTCTTGAGAGTCCCTTGGACTGCAAGGAGATCCAACCAGTCCATCCTAAAGCAGACCAGTGCTGGATGTTCACTGGAAGGACTGATGCTGAGGCTGAGACTCCAATACTTTGGCCACCTCATGCAAAGAGCTGACTCATTGGAAAAGACCCTGATGCTGGGAGGGATTGGGGGCAGGAGGAGAAGGGGACGACAGAGGATGAGACGGCTGGATGGCGTCACCAACTCGATGCAGATGAGTTTGGGTGAACTCCAGGAGTTGGTGATGGACAGGGAGGCCTGGTGTGCTGGTTGGTATTCATGGGGTCGCAAAGAGTTGGACAAGACTGAGCGACTGAACTGAACTGAAACAAATATTTGTTCTGAAGTATGTTTAGCTTCATAGTATGAAGTTTGTTGTTTCTACTTATGGCTGGCTGTTGCCTATCACATTTTCCAATGTGCTGTATAGGATATCTTGTTTAAAGAGCCTAAATTTCACTTGCAGAAAGAAAGATACCTATTTCCCTGCAGAACTGGGACCACAGTTTGAAGAAATAGCTTCAGTTGAATTTACTATAAGTACTGACAGAAGCCTAAAAGGCAGAAACAGTGTGGCACATCTGAGGGAAAGTCTGCTGTTTTTTCTGTTTCTTTTTCTTGTGATTATTTTTTCAGAAGATCCAGTCTCCAGCTTGTTACTAACCAGGTATGTGACCTTAGGCAATCTCCAAGTTCTTTAAGGGAAGAATTTTTTCACATATATATCACTTTTGAGACTCCATAATAATTCAGTTAGATACTTTACATAAATTACTGTCTCTTTATTATACACTTGGACCCTCACAGAACTTTTTTTTTTTTTTGGTTGCTAAGTCATGTCCGACTCTTTTGCAACCTCATCAACTGTAGCTCCCCAGGCTCCTCTGTCCATGGGATTTCCCAGGCAACAATACTGAAATGGGTTGCTGTTTGCTTCTCCAAGGGATCTCACCAACCTAGGGACTGAACTCATATCTCCTACACTGGCACACGGATTCTTTATCACTGAGTCACCTGGGAAGCCCTTCACAGAATTACCTCTATGGAATCTCTTGTTACATTATATTTACTATAAATTTTTTTGGTTGAGGGTAATATCTGACACTGTCATTCTTATTACATAAAGTTGTTGTAGTCAGATAATCGTGAAGATTCTAGAAATTCATCTGATATTTTTAAGTAGCCAGTGCTGGGAAAAGCCAAGTGTCCTCCTTTACGATTAACATTAGCTCCTTGTCTCTCCCCTTTCCAGTCTGACTGCCAAGAAGCTCAGGAAGTTCAAGTGCAGAAACTCCATTGTCTTTTAAGATTTCTACAGAGGCAGTCTTTTTTCCATTCGTCTTTTATTTATTTTCCTCCAATTATGTGGAGCCTCAAGATCTATAAAGTTAGCACTAAGGTTCCACTATTTCTATGATTCTAAATTCTTTCAAGAAGTTCAGGATTCTTTCCTATTTTAACTGTATTTTCATAAACATATAATAAACATCTATCTGTCATGATGTTAGATATTAGGACTCAAAAATACTTAAGACACAGTATCAACCTCAATGAGTTGGGAGAAGGAAATGAATAATCCCAGTCATGGCCCACTTACTTCAGTTCAGTTCAGTTCAGTTGCTCAGTCGTGTCCTACTCTTTGCGACTCCATGAATCGCAGCACGCCAGGCCTCCCTGTCCATCACCATCTCCCAGAGCTCACTCAAACTCATGTCCATCAAGTTGGTGATGCCATCCAGCCATCTCATCCTCTGTTGTCCCCTTTTCCTTCTGCCCCCAATCCCTCCCAGCATCAGAGTCTTTTCCAATGAGTCAACTCTTCACATGAGGTGGCTCCTGTGAGGCCACCCACTTACTTAGGTGGAGCAAAATGGAAAGAGAGAAGCCTTCAGCGTCAGATCCACATTGATTCCAGGAGAAGGTACTCCCTAGCTGGTATCCTCGGGTGATCTACATAATAAGCTTACTGAGCATTAGTTTTCTCATCTACAAAATTATAATACGTTACCCTTCACAAGGTTATCATAGGAATCAGAGAAGTGAAAACATGTTGAGTGCCTAGAACAGGGTACTGGAGGTATGCAATAAGTATTTTTTTATCCCCTCCCTCTGCCTTCCCACTAACTGGTAAAGCAAAATACCAGGACAACAAAAACCAGCATTTTGGAGCACGCTCTAAGCAACCTAGGTTTCCCTGGTGGCTCAGACGGTAAAGAAGCCGCCTGCAATGCAGGAGACCTGGGTTCTATCCCTGGTTTGGGAAGACCCCCTTGGAGGAGGCATGGCAACCCACTGCAGTATTCTTGCCTGGAGAACCCTCATGGACAGAGGAGCCTGGTGGGCTATAGTTGATGGGGTTGCAAAGAGTCGGACACGACTAAGCACAGCACACATAAGGCAACCTGATCACTATGGGCTGTTCCAAAGGGAATCTGACCTTTAAAGGGGTCAGGTGGGAGACATCTCAAAGAGTAAGAGTGTGCCATATAGACACTGAGCGGGCTCTTGATTTTTTTGTGTGTGGAGAGCAGACGTGTATAACAAATCATGGATTTTTCCATTTAAGTTTTTTTTTTTTTTAATCAACAACATGGTACTTTGCTTTACTGTTGTTCTGTTTTGTTCCTGAAAAGCCTTTGCTTATTCCATGCAGAATTAAACCAATACAGCCCCTCCACTGCCATCTCTGGGTACTCTGCCTCTCTGACATAGCCCTCTGGTTTCTCCTTTACCCCTCAAACCACTACTGGGGCCTGATGGCCTGCCTCCTGTAGGCACCTTCCCCTTTCATCTGTCAACATTTTCCTGGAATGAAGGATAAGAGAACACCAGGAAGTACCAGAGTATGGTTTTTGCAAGTGGGTAACAAGAGGAGCCCCAGGAGTGGAATGAGAACATCTGACGTAGTGTGTTTCCATACACTGCTGATCACCACTAGGGAGAGCTGGGCCTGCCCATGAGACAGCATGGTACCCCAGTCCACAAGATGCCCAGACGGACAGCACAGACACGAAATACCATCAGATCCAAACAACCAGCAACATGTACAAATACTTCTCCTCCTTCCCCAAAGACTGTAAGACACGATAACATTTGGGGGGCTAGCTCAATATCACCACATATATCCTACATTGAGATGTCCGAGTTACTCTTCGACAGATAACGTTTGGGGAAGTAGCTCAATGTCACCACGGATATCCTATACTGAGATGTCCTAGTTACTCTTCTGCAGGAGTTTGCTATTTGTGGCGCACCGGGTCAGTCACAAAGGAAAAAACTAAGAATACCAAAAAGTAACTCTGCATTTCCCTCTGCCAGTACAGCTCAGCAAGACTTTCATTTTATTTATTTTTCTGGTGCATCTAACGCCAAAATAGCCCTAGTAACAGAATCTTCACATTTTCACAATGCAAAGCAAATGATCAGTGACAGTTACAATTCACCAATCACTGGAAAAAGTCATAGATACAAAGGGAGGCAATGCCTGAAACTCTAAACAATACACACTAAAAAAACGCCCTTTTACTGTATATTAGTGAACACTGACAACCTACATTTCCGGTTTTTGACTTAATAAAAAATGTCTCAAAAAGCCCAAGTCACACGTGTCGTAAACAAGATGAAATATTCCAGGATTCTTAACTCTCTTTATTTTTCTGTTAATAGCAGACAAAGCAGCATGCCTCTTTCCTGCTGAAGCATAGCTCTTCTGTCATTAAGTCTCCAAAAATAATTTACTGCCTTAAAAGTAAGAATAGGAATGTGGTTAGCAATTTACTGGTGAGTACAGATTGAAAGATAAACTAAATAGCAATGTAAATCCAGAACAGCAAGTATAATAACATAACCCAAGAGGTATGCAGGGCTATGGAATATGCCTACAGCTATGTAACCTGGATCCTGCTATCAAAATTATAAAACTTTATATATAAATACAGTTTTAGGATAAAACTATTAATTATGATATTATGTCTATTTAAGGTGATAACAAAATTGAAATGCAAACCAGTAGAAGGATTTAGCACAATTTTAAACAAACTGATTCGTAAAAATAATAAAAAAAAAAGATTTTCAACCTCTAATATTATTTTCCCCATCTAATAAATCTGAAACTAGGCTTTGTGTTTCAGAATAACTTCACTAACAAGGCAGTTATCACTGTTGTTCATTCACTAAGTCGTGTCCTACTTTTGCGACCCCATGGACTATAGCACACACCAGGCTCCTTGTCCTCCACTGTCTCCCAGAGTTTGCTCAAGTTCATGTCCATTGAGTTGGTCATGCTACCTAACCATCTCATAAAAATTACATATTTCACTTTCATTCATCCCTATAAATATCTTTCACTTCAGGGAGGAGGGAAAAAGATTTCAAAATCTCCATTGAACTACTGAAATATATAAAATGCTTTAACACATTAAAAAAAAAACAGCAGAATTCTTACAATGAAAAGAATTGTAAGCAATAAGTTACAGTCTTGTGTTTTTAGGCAAGCAGTATTTGAATTTATTATTAGTGAGGTTCAAAGGTTAAAACTAAGAAAATGCCAGACACTTTGAAGGAGGGCTGGCTCAGCCAGGGGTCATGTGACAGCTATTAATTGGAAAATGTTAAAAAGGGAAGGGGGAAGGGCAGAGTATCTGCCTTCTCTTCCTTCTTTATTGTAACATTTGATTTTCACCAGAAGAAAAAAAGAAAGAAAGCTAAGATTTGTATAACTCTCAAAAGAGGCTTGAAATAAATAAATCACCCACAGCAGATATCCCATCGAGGCTTCCTTGCAGTAACAGGAAAAAAAGAAACAAACCTGAAAAGGCTGAATTTTAAAATCAAACTATATTAGAGAATTTTAATAAAGCAAGCCTGATTGTCAAACTAGCTTAACTGTTTTGTCATTATATTTAAAAAATTAAAATACTCTTTATTATAGTATGTGCCATTTTATTTCTTGATTTGCCTAACTATTTATATTGAAAAGAATGAATCTTTTCTTGTGTGCCTTTTTTAAAAGACTGTTTTCAGAACTGACAATCTTCCAGGAGGTAAGTCAAATCAATGATAATTATATACTGCAAACTATAGATCAGTTAATTACAGAAAGCAACTTGTATTTCTTTGAAATCTTTTAAATGATATTTTTTATTAGGCAAGTCATGGAACTAATTTTTTTAACTAAGTACACATTTTTTATGGCTCTATAAATATTGTTAGACTCCTTAAAATGCATTCCTTAAGTATACAATTTTTACATTTAATTCAGAATGATGAAAAGAATTTTCATGATTAATGCTTACACTTTATTGACATGAGATAGGAAAGTAATAACCCATAGCTAGATTTAAAGTTGGATTTATGACATCATTTTGCTTGTGCACATTAGCTGCAATTACCTGCACCACTCATTCTGAGCCACTAGATGGTGTAAAAAATAAATTTAAATAGTAAAATTTCATTTCACCACCATGAAATCTAAATATAACTCTGAGAAAGATTAAACATCTTCTAGGTATATAATAATGCTAGTGATTTGTATTATCTACTGTACTTTAAAAAAAACTATTAATACATAGCATCAGCTCCACCTTGATCGAGAAACAAGTGCTTTTGAGCAATGCTTTCTCTCTATTAAGGACCTTGAGATCTGAATTTATAATGATACTCAGCACTCAAACTGCTGTCATCATTCACATATTAAATAAATTTATGATATTAAATTATGGTCTACGTTTGCCAAAATTTTGATAAAAATTGGAAGACAAAGCAAATATAAAATTAGAGAATCACCAGAGGTTCCTATCTGAACTCACCCAAAGCCAAATGGGGAAGTAAAACTCTTCACAAATATATCCTGAACCTCAAAGCAACCTGACAACAAATAGCTAAGATGCTCATTAATAGCCCTGAATGTGTTCAAATTCCACTGAGAGAAAACTAAGTGTCCTTTCTTTCACCCTCACTAAGACCAACCTGGTTGATTCTACTAGGTCCACAGCTGGGTAAATACGGGTATTTACTCATCCAGCCAATGGTGACAATGTGCTAGCTAACAAAGTCTTGTCTCTTCTTTCAAAAAACAAAATGAGTTCCAGAAAAAATGCCCACCTCCAGAAGGCATCTCAGGAAATGCTGACAGTGGAACTTTAAACTGTGTGAAAGGTTGAAAAAGGAAGTATTTTTGGTCAGCCTAAATAACAGCATTTAGAAATTTTAGATGGGAGAATATTCTCCCTATGCATGAGTCTGAGCAAACTCCAGGAGACAGTGAAGGACAGGGAAGCCTGGAGCGCTACAGTCCATGGGGTCACATAGAGCTGGACACAACTGACAACTGAACAACAACAATATTCTTATGAGCTGGACTTTAACCACTTAACTTAGCTTTACGACATGCACGCGTGTGTGTGCTAAGTCGATTCAGTCGTGTCCAACTCTGTGCGACCCTATGGACTGTAGCCCACCAGGCTCCTCCGTCCACAGGATTCTCCAGGCAAGAATACTGGAGTGGGTTGCTGTGTCCTCCTCCAGGGGAGTCTTCCCAACCTAGGGGTGGAAACTGCGTCTCTTATGTCTCTCCTCTTGGCAGGTAGGCTCATCACCACTAACACTACCTAAAATTACCATCTCCACAGAACAGGTTTGGGAGAAAAGGAATGACTTCCCCCCAAATCCTACATATATGATACACACCCATAACTGTACTTTCAATTTCACATTCACAGAAAATGATTTTCTGAGGCAATGGCAGAAATAAGACAAGCCTACGGGGGCGCTGCTTGCTTCACAGCTTGTCCCAGGGGCTGGTACTCAGAGGCTTTCAGCAACAAAGACAACTTGGTTCATAAAGAAAACTTCAAGAACAAACCCACATGGGCTTTGTAAGTTTCATATCTTACCACACAAATATAATGGCTGCATGCCATTTATCCCTATAGTCTGAAATTCCAAGTGGAAGCTAATCAACCTTTTAATTTTATATGCAATTTTATACACAATTGTATTTTATGCAGCTAAACTGGTGAAAGAAACTGTGAGCTAAGTAAATTTGAGGAATGATTCTAAGAAAGTTTCTTGTCAAGAACTGAAACTAATCAGTTTGCTTTCTATATTAAGTAACTGACTCAAAAAGCTGTGATTTTAACACAGGACTATTGAATGCTCTGTAGTAGGCTTAATCCAACGGTTGTGACATGACTGTTTATAGCTTCCAAGAACTGAAAGCATCCTTCTAAAAAAACAAAAAACTTACACACTAGTGAGCAGAGGACTGTGAGAAATAAGGAACAGGTCTTACTTGAGCACCTGAGCTAGCAATGATCACAGCTGACTGTATTTACTTACTATTTTCATCCAGTATTCTGCTGTTGCTGCTACTGCTAAGCTCACCAGGCTCCCCCGTCCCTGGGATTCTCCAGGCAAGAACACTGGAGTGGGTTGCCATTTCCTTCTCCAATGCATGAAAGTGAAAAGTGAAAGTGAAGCCACTCAGTCGTGCCAACTCTTAGCAACCCCATGGACTGCAGCCTACCAGGCTCCTCCGTCCATGGGATTTTCCAGGCAAGAGTACTGGAGTGGGTTGCCATTTACTTCTCCATCCAGTAATCTATAAATTTTTATATCTCATTTCTTTTGAATTCCTGGTGCCTAGAATGGGCCCTTGCATATTTTAGGTACTTTATGATGGCTACAAATTAAATACAAGTAAGGAAAGAAGGGGAGTGGGGGAGAAGAGAGGGGAAAAGGTAGGAAGATTGATAAAAGCACTAGAAAAAATACAAGAGCAGAAATCCCTGGTCTGGGAGTCAAGATGCCTGGTTAAAGGACTGGCTCTGGCACTTTCTTGACGCAAGTTCACTTATCTATGAAACCGAGGATAGACACAAGCCCAAAGGTCTCTCACTCAAATGTTCTATGATTCTCTGTGTATGATTTTACACACCAGTCAACTAGTGTTTAAATTCAATAAGTGATCTTATTTCCAAATTCTCTTCCGTATTTAATAAGCCATACTACCTTGCCGAAAAGTAAAAAATATTTCTCTAATAGGGACTGATGTTGAAGCTGAAACTCCAATACTTTGGCCACCTGATGCGAAGAGCTGACTCATTTGAAAAGACCCTGATGCTGGGAAAGATTGAGGGCAGGAGGAGAAGGGGACAACAGAGGATGAGATGGTTGGATGGCATCACTGACTTAATAGACATGTGTTTGGGTAAACTCCGGGAGTTGGTGATGGACAGGGAGGCCTGGCGTGCTGTGGTTCCTGGGGTCGCAAAGAGTCAGACAGGACTGAGCGACTGAACTGAACTGAATCAACAAAGAACACTAAACTTAAAATTTATGTAATGTTTCTCTACCTATATTTAAATAGTTGCTATATATTGTTTCTAAAGTGGTGTCATGAAGCAGACTGAGGGAGATATTTTTAATCCCCATATTATAGCAGGCAAAGTTAAAATATGAAAACTAAAGAACTCACACATCTTTAGAAGTGTAATCAATTAAGAACCTCGACTTTTAGATAGATCTAAGGACAGAAAGATTTTGAATAATCTAGTATCTTAAGAGGCAGAAACAATGATTTTTTTAATACATGAGGATGAGTTCATAGCAATACACTTTGCTATTATGTTTACAAATACAATTATGCTAAACTTAAAAAATTACCTACACCTGTCTGAATAGAAGAGTATTACTTTTAAATTGTCGGAACACCCGATGTATTTACATAAAGATGAAAAACTTGTTCTATAAACACAGTGTTTCCAGTAGTGAATGGCAGACAAAATCAGAATAAGCACACAGAAGAATAAAAAGGAAGAGGAAAGAAAAACATAATAAATAACCTAATACCTTACAATGTTAACTTTCACATAAGTATATTGTTTCTGGAGAAGGCAGTATGTGGATGGGAGCCAAAGGCTGAAGTGATAGGTAAACACACTGTTAAGTTGAATCCTGTTATCTGATTGTGTTTAAAATTTGATTATATTTCACTTGACAAAATAATTAATTATGGTGAACTCCCAATTGTTAACAGGGATCTAGAAGAATTCCAGTTGGCATTTTTCCCCAGTGTCCTCAATCCAAATGGATAAAAATCCAGCTTTGTATTCACCCTTTACAGTTGTCATACTGGTGTATCTGCTTACCTTGCTAAGAATGTAAATCACATCACCACGTTTAAATGACAGTTCATCAGAAAGAGCTCCTGTGCAGTCCCACAAACCCTGGTAAAAATTAGCATAATCGGTGCTTTTATCTCCTGGGAAAAAGAAAGAGAAAACAAGAGTTGGTTTTCCTGTAATGGGCCCTCATTTTTAAATGAACCAATAGTAATTAAAGGGCCAAAATGGTCTTAAAAAAAAAAAAAATCTGTCCTCATTAAAAGAACACTTTATTACATCCACACAAGAATCCTACTTCTTGCTCTCATCTAAGGACCCTTTTGAAAAAGATCTATTTTGAATGTCTTTTTTCCTCTCTCCCTCTCTTGTCTTACCTAAAACTTGCAACTGCAGTAAGTTTCTTCAAACCAGCACCTAAGTTACTTCCCACTTATTTTCTATAACAAACCTAAGCTCACCTGCAACATGTTTTGAAGGTAAGTCAGCCTTCCTGCATAATAAGCAATATGCATGAAAGTGAAAGTTAAGTCGCTCAGTCGTGTCCGACTCTTTGCGACCCCATGGACTAGTAGCCTACCAGGCTCCTCCCTCCATTGGATTCTCCAGGCAAGAGTACAGGAGTGGGGTGCCATTGCCTTCTCCAGGGGATCTTCCCAACCCAGGGATCGAACCCGGGTCTCCTGCATTCCAGGCAGACACTTTAACCTCTGAGCCACCGGGGAAGCCCTATGCATGAGATATGATAAACAGGCTGTGAAATAAGCACTGGACAGAACTGGTACTGAAACTGCAGAAATAAGCACTGAGCATAAGAATAATAATAATAAAGGAGATAAGATGTAAATATAAACAAACAAGATACAAAAAAATTTTTTTAAGTTTTTTAAAATGCAAAGCTAGTTAAAGGAAGAGAATAAACTGAAAGTAATCTAACAGATAATTTCGTCTCTTATTTTTGAGGACTTTTGTACCCAAAGCCTCTCAAAGTTATTTCCAAAATATTTTAGCAACTTTGAAATTGCCAGTGTTGCAGGTGCATTTTTCAAGATTTCTGTCAGCCCTAGTTTAGGACATTAGACTCTGAATAAACATGCAACATACACTGGAGTTATCAGCTCATCCTTCTCACAGCATAAGCACAATGGATGTGATGTGCTCAAACTGCCATACAGACCATTAACTGATTGATTATTTAGCGCTCTCCATTCTGTAATACCACAATAAACTGGGTAATAAATGCTTTGTCACTTATACAATGTGGGTTGCCTGAAACAGCACAGAGTTAAATACACTGGCTGCTTTTGTTACACTGAGAACTGTTTCCTGTTTTTAATTTCATGATAATTGAGTTTTGATGAGTTAATGCAAAAAGAATGCAAGTAATATCAATAAGATGTCCGTGTATTCACTAACCAGGCAGAACATACACGTGCTGACAGCTTCCATCACTGGAATGTCATCTCTGAATTCTGAGGGGATAACTGTGGAGATGCATGGTGGATCGGGGTTGTCATCTTAGTTTTGTTATATGGCTCTCAAATATCAGGCTGCTTGGCAATTCTAACACAGTTGGTCATATTAGCATGTCATGGAGGCATTCATCTTATTACACATAGTTTGTGATTTACACAAAGTCTTAGGTTTACTTAAAATATTTTTAAAAATAAATTAAGAAATTAAAAAATTCTTTTTAGTATCTGAAACTTTTTTTAAGCTCAAAAGAAAATCTGAATAATACAGAGTTTATTTAGGAAGTAAGACACTACTTTTCCATTATATTTATATTATAAATAAGGACCAGAATATACAACCAGAAAAAAAACTTTTTTCCCTTGTTTTCTAAGGATTAAAAAAAGGGGAAAAAGAAAGGTGGGAGAGAAGGAAGGAGGGAGACAGAGAGACAGACACCTTATTGACTTTGCTCTTGCATGTGGGCACTCATCACTGAAGCCAGCAGGGGCATACACATGCCTGGGAATCCAACCAAGAACTAAGAATGCTCTGTGGCCACCCTTATTACATTTTTCCCCTCAAAGCATGTATTAAGGAAATTCTATGAATGAACACTAGAGGGCACTCTGGCTGGACAGATCACTTCAAACATTGTCAAAATTTTTTTAGAAAAAAATTACTTAATAATAAAGTGACTGATTTCCTTTAAAAACCACTTATTTAGACAAATAGGGATTTAGAAGTTGAAACATTCTAGTCAGATTAAATCAACTGCTAACTGGGTCAAATGTTGCGCCCTGTGCAGTCCGTCAGTGTCAGTTTAAAAGTCAAGGAATTAGAGCAAAGAGAGGATGACATCATTTCACAGGCAAGGCCCTCCCCGACAGCCACTGGCCAGGAGGTAAAAGGATCCAAATAGCTGGTTACCCCTGTGGAGGCTCCTGTGTGTTCCCCATGCTGCTCAGCCTTAGGCTCAACCCCAAAAGGTTGAAGAAAGAAAACTTGGGCTAAAAACAAGAGAAGTTCTGGCTTAGCTGGAGCATCCCAGTGGGTTCTTCAGCTGTTCAGCCTGCTGCCTGCTCTTTCCTTTTTCAGATTCTCTCAGAACAGTTTTTCATTCAGTAGATTTTCAAAAGGTGGGGTCGGGGGGAGAAGGAGAAAAAAAAAGTATATGGTGATTTCTAACACATAATCCTTATCACTTTGGGGTCTTTCTTCCCCTCGATGCACTTGGTGAAACCCCCATTAACACTAATGGGAGTTACAGGAGCGCAGGAGGGGAAGAGAGACCCCCACCGTGCGCAAGATGCATTGCTCCCGAGATGTGCATCGTGGGCATTTCATTAAATCTCACTGCTGTGAAGAGGCAACAGAGCCAGCGCTCTGGCAGTCCTGGGAACAAGAGGCATTTTCTACTTTGCTTTCTGCCGTCTTGATGATGATGTTATCCAAAGACCAACCTCATTTCTGTGTCCCATATGTGAGCTCTGTTAAAGAATAGCAAGTTGTTTATGTCACATGGCTACATGTACACACAATTGACTATTCTTTCTATTTCAGCAGGCAATATTAGTTATGATGTAGAAGAATCACAACTGGGGAGAAAACCTGGCAGTGTATGTTAATTAGCCTTAGTCTCTTTAGGAAAGCAATGTCAAAATTCTTAGTATGAATTCTAGACATAAAAATTAAGAACTATCTTGCTCCTTAGAGAGCAGCAAGCTCCTCTGGTTTGCTTTTCTAATTTTTTTTTCTGTACTAGATTTTTATTCATTTCCTTGTTAGTGCATTTTTTTTCTTTTTATAATTTATTTATTTTTAATTGGAGGATAACTGCTTTACAACATTGTGTTGGTTTCTGCCTACTATTCTAAATTTTAAGTGTGGCTAAACATACACAAAAAACTGCACATTGATATCCTTGGAAGCACTGTGGGTTCACAAAGGTTAACACCACTTATACACTAAAAAAATAACCCATGTGAGATGTGTTTTTTACAAACAACAAAAAATGGAATGGAGTACAATGTCATAAACCACCAATAAGCTTACCTTCTGAATACAACTTAAATCTGTTTAGTTGTTTTTACTGCATATATTAATTTTTATATTCTAAATTAGTTTTCCTATTCTATCCATGTCATGATCATCTTCAAAATTACCAAAAATAATCATCTCCTTATGTTTCTTGTCCTGAGAGGCATATATGGTTAAAAGTAGGTAAAGAAAGAAAATAACACTCTAAACTAGCCAGCTTGTGAAAGATTTAAACAATGTACTTGCACCTGTAAGTTAAACTAGCAAAAACAGAACACTGGACAATAAAGACAGAACTGTTATGAAAGTATAAGCTAAATATTGAAGATATTTAGTTTTGCAAAAATGAAAAGATTTTAAAAACATGACAATAGATGAAACGCACAATGATAGATAATGAAGAATGTCTTCTTGAGTAGTGTTAAAGGTTTAAAAACTATTTTAGAAAAATAAGCATATTATACGAAGTTCAAAAAAATCACATGGAATCTTTTTTTCATTTATATACAAATATATGCAAGCTCTATAAGCTTAAGCATGGAAGAACTTGTAAGAAATATAAGATTAATTCTGTTTTTGCGTACATATTTCACATTAGTCTGATTTTTTTTTTTTTTACTAAAATCAGTCAATGTGAAAAATATATAACATTCTTGAGTAAGGTTAGAAGTTCACATCATGTGATGCTCAGCAAGATAGTAATACCCTTGTCAACTCACTGCCCTGCACAGCAAACAAACTTCTAGTGTTACATCTTTGACAGCCTGGGGAGAGCAAAGGTCACTGCTATGCAAAAGCATTAAAACTGTTGCTTGAAAAGAATTTCGTGTCACTAAAGATAAGAATTATTGCAGTGCTTTACAGCTATTGCATGAAAAGCTAGATCTCCTTATTGCATTCCTTTTGTTTTTCCTTCCCTCAAAGGCAAAAGTTTGGGAGAGAGTTACTTTAAAAGGATTTTTGAAAAATACAGTTGCTTTAAACCAAAACACTTATATTTATGGGAAGAATATCTGTATGTGTCCAGTTTCCACACCTACACTGAAATTTAAAAAAAGAAAATGACATGCTTTTAGCAGAAGCTTCATGATAACAAAACATATGAACTTTCACTGCCGTTGAATGTCGTCCTCAAGCTTTTGCTCAGACATGGTGTTTATAGCTGCATTTTGCAGGAACAGAGGACTCACATCTAGTGACTTCGTCCTCACTTCCTTTCTGAAAAAAGCACACCGAAACCTCATGCACCAACCTGTTCCTGCTTTCCTGTCCAGGTCCGGAAGTCAGGCCTCTGTTTCCTTTCCACATGTCACAGTAGGAAGGACTCTGGAAAGCTACTTCCTGAACACACACTTCTTGTCCACCCTGCCCCTGACAGCTTGAAAGAGTGATGTATGGCCATATCAGCAAGGGGAGGCGACCCCCATCTATAGCTCTTTGCAGGACATGGGATGATATGGCAGACCTTGCCCCAGCTGACATGTGGCTATGAAGAGGTGTAAAGTCCTGATAAGAAGGCAGTCCTTCTCTTCTTTCCGTGTAAAATAATTGCTGAGTTATCAAAACTAACCTCATGCCTGCACTACAGATACGGTTTATCTCCTGCTATTTGGAAATAACAACCAGCAAGAAAAGTTGCTTGCATCATGTGATTCTGTACAGAGCATATATAGCTATTTTTCCAGTCTCAGTCATAATTAGCACTTGGGGCCAGGTGCCAAGTGGAAATGGATAAGTGGAATATCCTTCCTAGCCTTCTAGGCCAGTGTCCTTTTCCCATTTTTAAGCTGCTGTCACTGGACTCTGGCATTTCTTACCCAATTCATTTGCTTTCTGTGTTAATCATATGCAATGAAGATATGCATGGCCAACATTTAAACAGGCTGCAGATCAATTAGCGGTCTTAAGTTTATCTGATTTTTATCAAAGAAGACAGAACTGTGGGTCGATTGTCAGAGCCTGTGTCAAGTTGACCTTTTCAGAGATGTCTACATTGCTAGTCCCCTGGGCAACTTGTTGTCCCCTGTTAGTCTCTGAATGGCAGAAGTCTGTTCTGCTCAAGCACAAAGTATACACAGATGTCTATATTACATTCTTATAGGTTTGACAGCAACTGCATGTTGTATCTATAAACTGTCCTTTAGCAGTGACACTTCCTCAATGATGATAAGCTAATTTATGCAACTAAATCTCCTTTGTGCAGAAATGAAAGCTAATTGAGTCATTACAAAGTAATTCAGGAAGGAATACCTTGTATAAATTGGCTTACTTTAGAAATCCTTCTCAAGTGGTTTCCATGCATCCTAAATGGCTCTAAGCAGCTTATCAGCCATAAGAGATCCAGACCCAAGGATCCAACCGCAGGGAGCTGAGAACACATCTTTAGAGTAGGGAGAAAGTGATGAAAAGGAAAGTGAACAAGACCAAAATAAGCTTTTCCCACCAACTCATTACCTGTGGTGTGGTGAACACTGTCCTGACTCATCTTCCTTTGTCCCCCCACTTTCACCAGAGCTCCATCCTCCTCCTCTTCTGTAAATAAACAACAAATGGAACACTGAAGTCCAGTACTAACAACATAGTACTCACCCCATCTTAAGAGCAAAACTTTAAGTTTATAACACATAAATATTCCTTTTCAAATAATGAAACCACTCAACATCCACATTCCTTTTTCAATAATATAAAGCTGAATAAATGAACCAATAGCTATATCCAAATAGCAACCTGACCAGTTGACTTGATACAATTTAAGGTATGTACTAACATTTCACATATTTTGTTTTAAATGCTCACAGAAATTCATCTGGAACAATCTTAAATCCAGAAAAGCCCTAAAAATCCAGTAAAATGATACCCAGCATTATATGGATTGACCACATTATACTGTGGCATGAATACCACACAGAATAAAATCACTGTCCCTAAAACATAAACAGAACAGAGAAAATGTGTGATATAAAATAGTTAACCTATAAGTCATTTATTGAGTATCAGATACTTCATACTTCAGATACTTACAGAGAGATACTAGAATGATCCTCATCCTTTAAGGTAATTCCCCCCAAATTATACTCAGGACCTACTATGTGTCATACACTATAACAGATGTTAAGATTTTATAGATAAACCATTTTAAATCCTTATTTTACAGAGAAATAAATTGAGGCTCAAAAAGGTAAAGAAACTTTCAATGTCTGTTATTCAAATTTAGATTTGTGATTCCAAAGTCCATATTCTTTATCCTGATATGTTCAAATATATCCTTATATTATTTCTACACTCCCCCACCACACTCCTTCTTCAAGTTTAGGAGGAAGAAAATGATATAAGATAAAATGAGAAGAGTTTTAAACAAAGACAATAGACTATTTAATTCTTTAAGTCACAAAGGAATATTTATTACATGACCACTTCCTTCACTGAAAGATTTATATGAAATTTAGAAATATTTAAGGCAGGACATAGGAACAAAATGGCATGTCAAAGAAAAGGGCTGAAAAAGAATCACACTTTCCCATCCACTGTAAGACACAAAGCAGTCATATACAACAATGAGACTGTTCCTTATGCTTTCTCAACCTATGACTCCTGCCCTCAACTAGAATGTTGATATCAGCTTACATTTTAGTTTTATTCTATTACATTTTATATAATAAACAGTTACTTAGACATAAGAAAAAACTGTTTTAGTCCTTTCCTCTACTTTGTTTCATGCATCCCACTATTTCCTCCTATATTCACACTTTCATTCTTTATGTATAAGTCTTATTTTAAATCCTACTTATAAATTCCTCTTTGTTCCCAATGTTATAAAATTTTGGGTGGGATGATTTGGGAGAATGGCATTGAAACACGTATAATATCATATATGAAACGAATTGCCAGTCCAGGTTCGATGCATGATACTGGATGCTTGGGGCTGGTGCACTGGGACAACCCAGAGGGATGGTACGGGGAGGGAGGAGAGAGGGGGGTTCAGGATGGGGAACACGTGTATACCTGTGGCGGATTCATGTTGATGTATGGCAAAGCCAATACAATATTGTAAAGTAATTAACCTTCAATTAAAATAAATAAATTTATATTTAAAAATTTTACCAAAAAAAAAAGAATCACAATTTCAAGAAAAATCAAAACTTTAAAGAAAAATATGCAAAAAATACAAATATAGTCATTCTCACTATTAAATAATTCAGCTAATGACTCTTCATTGAGCATTGAATACTTGTAAGAGAGAGGGTCTACCAAACAGAGGGGGAGGCATGAAGAAAAGAACAAGGCACAGACATGTTCATTTTGGATAAAGAATGTGGTTCTTGTAGAGGAAGGGCAGGATAGGAGATAATGGTAGTCGTCTGGGAAAAGTTTTGAAAAGTTGTGAACATTCAGCTACGGACTTCAGATGTTTCCATGTTTGGTGAGGAATAAGAGCCCCCGCCACCCCACCCCACCCCCACATTTCTGAAGTGAGAAAGTGAAGGACTGAAATTGCTCGAGCAACGTCCATCTGATCTCATTGTCCCAGACAACCTAGAGAAGGGGCACGGAAAGACGAGTTCCAGTCTGGTTAAATGGGAAGTTAGTCCTGAACTGGAGGTGCAGAGAATATGAGCGGAGATGATTACAAGAGGGGAAGGAACTAGAATAGACCAACTCCGCCTAACTGGATGTGGAGGGCTAAGGGAAAAGAACAAGCAACCAAGGAGGACTCCTGTTTTGAGTCTAGTTAACTGAGAAATGGAAACATCATTACTAAAAAGAGCACAGCCAAGATAAACTGTTGTGCCTGGTGGCTGGGAGAAGGGAAACCACAAGGAGTTGTGTTTCTGACACTAGAGATTTAACACAGGGGCAGGGCAGCCCAAGGGAGACTGGAAAGTTTGGTAAAGAGATCAAGCATGCATATGTGAATTGAGACATCTCATGCAGATTTTAAAGTGGTGAGAAATAAAAAACCAGCATTTAAATCACCTTCAGAGTTACTACGATACAATTATAACTGTTTCAAATTTTTGTAACTCAAGTCCAACTAAAGAATGAAAGGTCCAATACGGAAGAGCTGGAAATCATTGGCACCTTATACCTATTGATTTAAACCTAATATTGTCAGTTTAATATAGTTCAGTCAAACAGTAATGAGTATACAGAAGACCTAATAAAAACTCTAATATTAAATCCTGTCTCTTTTCAGCAATTGCCTCACTTATGCTAAACCTCAAGAACTAGCTAACATAAATGGATTATAGGGTGTTTTAATATAAAATTTAAAGGTTTTGGGGACATTTACAGTCATTTAGTCCAAGCATCTCATTTTACAAATCATTCATGTTTTTAAGGTGAAGGAGGCGGCTTTCTGTACTTTTCACACTTTCTCTTTCCCCAGTACTCTCTCTCTCTTCCAATTTGGTCACAAATTCAATAGTAAGAAGTAAATTGAAAAACAGTAAAGGGCACTTATCCTGAAGTCAAAAGGTATAACCACATCAATATAGAAAGCACTATTCTTGGCTCTTAAGAAGACACTATGGGATTTAGACTCACCACCCAAAGTTAGAGTCAAGATATTATAAAAACTAATTATAATAATTTAGCAGGAAAAACTCTGCTCTTGGCAAAGCTGTCAATGAATTTAGAATTTACTACTAAGAACTGTTCTTATTTTATTAAAATGTGTCTATAATGTGTACAATATATTCTTAAATTATCAGAATGATATTCAAAATATTTACTTAACTATCAATATTTTCTATAAGTATCCAAATGGAAATCCATGTGAGATGTTTAATAAGAACTATTTTAGAGGATAGGATGTGCATTAAAAACATTTCCTTTCTCCTTTTCAAACCTAGTACTGATATCTTCAGGGCAGAGCCTTCTGTGTTTCATATGTCAATTTTTCTTAACAATAGTCAAGCAACTCATTTTTTCTTGGGCTAACAGTACAGTTCCCATGTAAAAGACAACAAAATCAAATTTGGGGTGTGTGTGTTCTTTTCTAACCTTACAAAAAAACAACTCAGACTGAATCTTGAATAGAATCTGGTACAAGGGAGATGTTCAATAAATATCACGTAAAAAAATAGGTTTCAAAATCACGAAAATAAATCTTACTACTATAAACATTTACTAACAGACCAAAACTCTCCACATAATCCAAAAAATATATACGGACAAGTGACCAAATTCTAGGTTATAATCAACTTTACAATATATTAGATACATACATGTTTTATTTAGGTTTATTATTAAACATATTTTATTTGGGGGTTGAGGCACAATGTCATTATACAATACTAATTAATATCTCAAACAGTCAATGTTTGTGGGTTAATATATTCCATTCAACATTTTAATAACAGTAAACAAAAACAGCTCAGCTATGCACTAAAATCCATCAAACCACACAGATGGTTTTAAGGTTTTCATTAAGTGGTTTCCATAGCAATCATATTGCAAATCTGGAAGCTTCTTGCAAATAAGCAGCTTGTATTTACATGCCTCTCAGCTGCCACACAACACTCTTCAGCATGTGAAGTTATTATTTCAACCACACATTGTTAGAAGAATCATTTGGAGATTTTTTTTATCAGACAGGATGAAAATAATAATAAAGTAAACTAATTGCAGAAGATAACTCAAGCACAGTTGTACATTTACTAAACTAACCAATGAGTCTTAAATACATTCTGATATGGCTTCTCAGCCTTTTGGCTAAGATCAAGTGTAAAAATGTTCTGATAGTCACTGAAAGGTTTTAACATTAAACCCCATCAAAAATATGAGACCTCCAGGAACAACCAGACCCTAGTGAATCTAAAAGCTTGAACTCTACCCTCACTTTTTTCTTTTTTTTTGATAGATATTTAATCTTTTCTCTGAGTTGAGCAAAAAAAGAAAGAATAGCAGAAAACTGAGTCTTCCCAAATCTTTTTTTTAGGATGACTACCGTTTGAGGAAATGCTTACTGTGGGAAAAGTCAAGACCCTTTTTTTTCCCTGCTAGATTAATCAATTTAATTTACAAATTGATCCATTTCCATAACAGATGGATTATTACCCTAATAAGGATCAAAGATCTGTCTAGCTATGCAGTTTTTACAAAATGGGCTATTTCTGGCTTGCTAATGTTCTCTTTTAAGGTTAAATAACCAAAAAAGAAAAGTGACAAGCCAATGACATGTTTATCCGACATTGCTTGAAAAAGGCTAAAGACAATTTGTCAGCATGAAAACAGGGTGTGTGATGCTCACAGCAGGGCTAAAGATTGATAGTATCACATCTTCCAGGAAGAAGAGGGTAAGTCGACTTACCCTCTGAATTAGTCACTAAGCCCTGTCTGACTTTGCAATCCCATGGACTGGACCCCGCAAGCTCCTCTGTCCATTGGAGTTACCAGGCAAGAATACTGGAGTGGGTTGCCATTCCCTTCTCCAGGGAATGTTCCCGACCCAGGGATCGAACCTAGGTCTCCTGCATTGCAGGCAGATTCTTTACTGTCTGAGCCACCAGGGAACACTATATACATTTATATCCATTAGGTAACTAAATCCTCTTAACAATTCTATGAGGCAATAATAGGAACTTTTATCCTCTTTATGTATGCAAAAGCGACATGTACAGAGCTTAATTAACTTGTCCAGGTTCACACAACCAGTTAGAACAAGAGTTGGGATTTAAACATCCACATCCGTCACTGAAGCCCCAGCTCTAAGCCATGGCACCATTGCCTTTTCATTAAAATCTTTAGTTTATAGATATATATTTTTTGCTAAAATTTCATTTGAATATTGGCTGCTTGTAGACTTGGAAAACATTTTCACATAAGTGGGTAGGTTCTCTCCTACCATAGCACTGTATTTGAGGTACATCTTAGATTAAGCAGTGACGATTTAGAAACCGAATTTCAAGTTGGGATGCCCCAAACATGCATCTTTTCCATTCTCTTCCCCACTTCTTTCTAACCTTTAACATTCTACACACTCAACTGCCCCTAAAGCCAGGCACAGTATTTGATACTTTGTAAAGGTCTCTAAGGCAACTCACATATTTAGAATGCTGGAGTGGGTAGTCTTTTTCTTCTCCAGGGAATCTTTCCTACCCAGGGATCAAACCTAGGTCTCCCACATTGCAGGAAGATTCTTTACCAGCTGAGCCACAAGGGAAGTCCCTTGTGCTTATTTAACTTATATGCAGGGTACATCATGAAAAAATGCTGGGCTGAATGAAACACAAGCTGGAATCAAGATTTCCTTGAGAAATATCAATAACCTCAGATATGCAGATGACACTACCCTTATGGCAGAAAAAGAAGAACTAAAGAGCCTCTTGTTGAAAGTGAAAGAGGAGAGTGAAAAAGTTGGCTTAAAACTCAACATTCAGAAAACTAAGATCATGGCATCCAGTCCCATCACTTCATGGCAGATGGGGGAACAATGGAAACAGGAACAGACTTTATTATTTTGCGCTCCAAAATCACTGCAGATGGTGACTGCAGCCATGAAATTAAAAGCCACTTGCTCCTTGGGAGAAAAGTTATGACAAACCTAGACAGCATATTAAAACGCAGAGACATTACTTTGCCAACAAAGGTCTGTCTAGGCAAAGCTTTGGTTTTTCCAGTAGTTATGTATGGATGTGAGAGCTGGACTAAAAAGAAAGCTGAGAGCCAAAGAATTGATGCTTTTGAACTGTGGTGTTGGAGAAGACTCCTGAGAGTCTCTTGCATTGCAAGATCAAACCACTCAATCCTAAAGGAAATCAATCCTGAATATTCATTGGAAGGACTGATGCTGAAGCTGAAACTCCAATACTTTGGCCACCTGATGTGAAGAACTGACTCATTTGAAAAGACCCTGATGCAGGGAAAGATTGAAGGTGGGAAGAGAAGGGGACGATAGAGGATGAGACAGTTGGATGGTATCACCGATTCGATGGACATGAGTTTGAGCAAGCTCTGAGAGTTGGTGATGGACAGGGAAGCCTGGCATGCTGCTATTCATGGGGTCACAGAGTTGGACACGACTGAGCAACTGAACTGAACTAAACTAAAAGCAACTCACGAATGAAAATGGATTTATTTCTGAGGGCAGTCAGCTTTTCTTTTTCAATTTATTTCAGTAAGAAAAACATGGTTAAATGTAGATGTTAAAGATAAGCCTCTCTACATAGAAGATCTGAAAGAGGTTCACCTACATTTCAGAGCAACAGACTACCTTTCACATTTCATCAAGGGCTCAGATTCCAGGGAGTTGCAAGCAAGATGTCCCAGAGTAGGAGGAGATGGAGCAGATGGGATGGGGAACTGGAGTCTAGTCCTAGCAGTAAGATGAAAATGCAGGAAGGATTTATACAAATGGCCGCTTACCCCCTCTTCTCTCTCAAGACTTGAGCCAAGCTCTGAAGTTGGTGAAAGGGCTAGAGAAGTAGAAGAAACTCTAAGGGATATCAGTGAGGGAATTAAAGATTATGACAATGCAGGAAAGTGAGTTCCTTAAGGGCCTACAGATCCTGGACTACTGAAAGCTTAAAATACGGCACTTCTAAAGGATTCTTATATCTATTTAATAGCCTGACATTTCATTTATAGCAATAAAAGATATACTTTGATAAAGATATAAGCAAGTGCCTTTTAGTAGTATCAGTCAGTTAGATGAACAGAAAGATAAAGATGCTTGAAATGGCACAGAATCATGCTTACTACCCTGGATATTAGGCAAACTAGGTTCTATGCTTAAATGTCTAGTTGTTTATGCAATTTTGACACTGTTTCTTAATTCTCAATGTCTTCTCTGTAGAGTAGAAAGACTAATGTCTATCCTATAGCACCCTGACAAGATTTGGGGAGGACAACAGGATAATCAAATTTCTCAGGGAAAAAAAATGCACCATTAGCATGCAGTATCAAGTTCATTACCTGAGGAGCTAGGAGTTTTATATCCACTTATTAATTTAGCAATATGATTAATTATGCTTATGGTTAATATGGTTAATATCATATATTGTTAATATGATATAAAAGACAATAAAATAAGCAATGGTTGTCTAATCATATAATTTTCAACTCTGACATTCTATTCTCATGGTTTAATATGAAAAAGTTATCAAAAGTTATTGATATCAAAGGTTATTCAAAAGCAAAAAGAAATGCCATTAGAGTACAGGGAATTTCTTTAATATTGAAATTCACAATTTATACACAAACCTGAAAATGCAAAAATAATTATTTTTTTCACAGACATTAAACTTGTTAACATCATGGTTGGGATGTTGGGGGGAAAACCTCAAATTCAGGCAAGGATCTCTTTTGACAGAATTGGAGGAACTCTTAGAAAGGAAAGGTACCTTAGCTACCATCTAGTTCAATTTCCTTCTTTCATTAAAGGGGAACTAAACAGGGGTGTTGAATTAGACCAAGGCCACAGCACTTCCTCCCTGCTCTTCTTTTCCTGCACTGCCTTCTATGCCACACGCACTGCAGTCATTGCTGCTGCTCTAGACGTACTTCTCTACTCAGGAGCAGAAGCAGTCTTACAGAGACTTGATCATCTACAGGCAATTACGGCAGGCAAAGAAAGCAAGTAGGTTAAAAATTAAGCTTTACTAGGCCAGATTCCATCAGTCAGAAATGACCGTGAGTCAGAAAATGATTGCGCTCCTAAAGCATACCAGACATGGGGAAATTATGAAGGGCAACTCTGCCTTTTACTATAGTCAGTGATATTCTTCTATTTCACAAAGTGCAAATCCTTAGCTTTTTAATTAAAGTGTATAATAAATTCGGCAACATTAAAATTCTTTTAACCCCCCAAAGGTCCAAATTAAATTATTTCTCAGTTGCAGTAACCTCTACCTGGCTATGGATTTTTGGTACAAATAAAGTTTGAGACATGTAAGTTCTTCTTTTACTTAAGATTAGATTTTTTTCTTACTATTCTTGCTACTAAAGCACTATCTGTTCATGGCTAGAAGCCAGAAAGTAGACATAGCAAAAAAGAAAAAAAATTTAAGAGGACCTATCCTCCATAGACACTATTAGCATCTCCTTTCAGACAACCTTTATTCAGTTTCTGCCTTTTCTTTTTTTTAATTTAAATTTGTTTTAACTGGAGGCTAATTACTTTACAACCTTGTAGTGGTTCTGCCATACACTGACATGGATCCACCACGGGTGCGCATGTGTTCCCCATCCTGAACCCCCCTCCCGCCTCCTTCCCCATCCCATCCCTCTGGGTCACCCCAGTGCACCAGCCCCGAGCACCCTGTCTCATGAATCCAACCCGGACTGGAGATTCGTTTCACACATGATAATATACATGGCTCTGCCATTCTCCTAAATCATCCCAACCTCGCCCTCTCCCACAGAGCCCAAAAGACTGTTCTATCCATCTGTGTCTCTTTTGCTGTCTCACATATGCTTTTTCTTTATTCTCATTTTTAGTAAGAATATCCCAAATGTATATGTATTCATTATAAACTGTTTTGAAGCCATCCCACTTTTAGAAATTAAAACTTTTCATCTCAACTTAGATTTTGGTTTGTTTTAAATTTTATTCTGTAAAAAATACTATCTAATATACATAAGCTGGTGTTAAGATCTCTTAATTGTAACATGACTGTTTCAAAAGGAACTGTCTCCCATAGCCTCAGGAAAAAGGCAGATCTACGAATGCAGAGCTCATTTGTTACAGGCTTGGCTCTGTTTCCGCTGCCTGCTTATGCAAATTCACTCCTCCTCTTCAAGTGTGGTGCACCTTAACCTCATTTTCAAGAATCCAAGAAAGAAAAATCACAGGCCTATAAGAGGAACCATCACCCAGTTGACTTATTGGTTCTATAATCCCTTATACCAGCGGTGGTTTTCAAGACCCTTTCAGGGCATAGAGGATCTATGAGGTCAAAACTATTTTCATAATAAAATTAAGATATTTGCTTTTTTTATTGTGTTAACATTTGCACTGATGCTGCAGAGCAATGATGGGTGGTAAACTGCTGACATCTCAGCATAAATCAACACAGTGGCACCCAGCTGTCACTGTATTCTTCACGGCCCTGCACTAGCATTAAAAACAAACAAAAAAGCCAGTTTCACCTAAGAATGTCCTTGATGATCAATTATTATTTTCATTTAATGTCAACCTTGAGTACATGCCTCTAATATTCTTTGAGACGAAATCAGAAGACTGAATGAAACATGGCTGCTGCATCTGCAGAAAGGAAAGGTTCAAGTGGTAAATGCAACTAGCTGTTTTTTTCATGAAACACCATTTTTACTTGAAAGAACGAACGACTGACAAACTATGGTTACTCAGACTTAGGAATCTGGCAGGCACTTTCCCAAAACTGAGTTTAGTGAGTTTGTCATTTTAACAAAAACAACTGACATTTATTGCCGATGATAAAGCTTGAGCTTTCAAGCAAAAATTAGAATTTTAGAAACTTCTATCTTGGGATATAGCTTGACCACTCCTCAGTATTTAAAGAAACTTTTCTAATGAGATCAATGGTGATATGAATGAACGTGGCGTTTTAATTATACCATAATTGTGTCAATATTTGGAAGTTCTGCATAATGTAATGAACCAGTATTTTCTAGCTGACCAATGCATGATGTTACAAAAGTACACATGGGTAAAAGATCCATTCAAAGTACAAGACAGTCCTCTGAATTTTGCTGTAACACTGTATGAAAAGTTCATCGATACAGTTTTGGATTCTGCATTGCAACTTATCTTTACCATCTGTCAAGTTTGGGTATAGTAACAAAAAAGAATATAACTGCAAGGACTATTAAAATACTTCCTTTTCCCACTAGTATATATCTGTATAAGGCTGGATTTTCTTCACACGCTGATTGTACTTAAACTAAACAACATATAACAACAGAGTAAAGGCAGAAGCAGATATGATTGTCTAGACGTCTCCTATTAAGGTAGACATTGAAGAGATCTGCAAAAACGTAAACCATGCCGCCCTTCGCACTCGTATTTTGGGAAAATATATCTATTTTTCAAATAAAATATGGTATTATGTTCACAGGCAGTGGGTTTATCATTATAACTTTTAAATTCATTAATAAACATTTTTAACATTTCTTAGTTTTAATTTCTAACATACAATATATTAAGAGGCATAATCCTCATAAACAAAAGTTTTTGGGAATCCTCAATAATTTTCAAGATTGAAAAGGGTTCCTCATCACAGGGGGCTTGAGTTCAACCCCTGGTTAAAGAACTAAGATCCTCCAGGCTGTGGCGTGACAAAAAAAAAAAAATACCACCAAAACAAACATATGAAAAAACAAACAGAAAAGGCCTCTTGAGATTAAAAAGTATGAGGGTCATTGTCTTATACTTTCTAGGGTAGTTTTAGTTAAAAATCTAAATACTGTTGATATACAACATGAAAGATTGGCATCTTGCTAACCCAGAACACTGGTTGCTAATTATCTTATATTTCCAAATCACACAGTCTGAGAATTGAATGTAATTACTGTTGACTCATATTGAGCTGTTGACGGAAATCCCTATGAGTTTTTCCCATTTTCTGTGGAGCCAAGTCTTTTGAATACATCTGCAATTAGATCTTTAGAGCAAGCAGGATATCCTATTTTATCTTGTTAGATTTGATCCACCACTTTGGTCTATTGAGAGGATAGCTTGTTTATATTTACCCGAGGCATTCATGGATATGGGGGCTTCTCCAGTGGCTGAGACGGTAAAGAATCTGCCTGTAATGCCAGTGACTGGGGTTCAATCCTTGGTTGAGAAGGTCCCCTGGAGAAGGGTATGGGAACCCACTCCAGTACTCTTGCCTGGAAAATCCCATGGACAGAGGAGCCTGGCAGGCTACAGTCCATGGGGTTGAAAAGAGTTGGACATGACTGAGCGACTAACATGTCATGAAAATGATAGTATGATGTTGAGAACTACGCCCTAAGGTATTTACAAAATCAACTGGTCATCACCCTATGGCCACTGCAGTATATAGTCAGTTATCCAGTGGTCTTTAAACTACAAAGACTTCATAAGAATCCTGGCCAAATGCCTCACTGAAGGTATTATTTTTGTTATATGTCTGTCATTTCCTTGCAACCATGTTGGGTTCGAGTCTATAATCATTATTTCATCTTCTAGATGGCATAGAAGATTCTCTTTGACACCTTATTTTAGAAGCTTCTCTGGAGTTTACTTTAAAATATTATCTAGGTCAGAAGACAAACTAAATTCCTACTTATCTTGAAGACAGGGCTGAAGTGTGTCCCCCAATTTGGAATGCTTTTCCCAAACCCCTCCAGACAGCTGGCCACTCTCCCTTGTCTGCTCTCACAGCCTTAGCTAGTACAGAGTACTACATATAAATATTTGTCTACTTTCCCCGAAGTGTGAACTCCCCAAGGGCATATTTACATTACAGCAGCCTAACACAGGGGCTAGAACCAAAAAATAAAATGTTTTCCGTGAATATTTGTTGAATAAAAACAACTGACTTTGGTTAGTTATTCTAATAGAATCTCTTTGTACTATAGTAGGATCTCTTTTCCCATCCTGGGCTTTTGTTATATCTTACCAATATTATCAATTAGAGGATATTTCTCGACAGAAAGGGAGCAAATAAAATAGAAATTAAATTGTTTTCTTTGAATTACTGCCCCTAATGAATTTCAAAAACAACAAAACCAGATAGCAATTATACACCTTTTGTTGTCTTTAGTATAATTTATACATTTTAACTATTCTCATATTTTCTTTGGTTATTAGCCATTTCAATGTCTAATATATGTCCCTTTAAAAGTTATATTTGTTGGATAGATTCTAGCACAAGAACATGACATAGCTTAGTTTCTCTCCCTTCTTTTCCCCATTGGGATCCTTTGAGATTAAATGGTATTTTAAAATACTCATCTTTTTAAATATTTATTTGGTTGCATCAGTCTTAGTTCTGGCATACGGGCTCTTTGATCTCTGTTGCAGCATGCAGAATCTTTTTAGAAGCATGTGATGTGAGATCTAGTTCCCAGACCAAGGGTCAAACCCAGGCCCCCTCCATGAGTCTTAGCCACTGGACCACAAGAGAAGTCCCTAAAATACTTGTCTTTAACACCATACATTGTGTCTATTCTTTTCTCTGAGTTTTCTGAAACCTGCCTTCCAAAATTCCAGCCAAATATGTTTAGCAGAGGCCAGATTTTTCCCTCACTAGCTGTGATGAATTCAAAGATGACAACTACTTTTGTCTAATTTTTTCCCACAATTAAATCTGAGTATAGTAGCAGTTTCCCTATTTACTTCCTATGTCCTTTAGTCTTACTTATTTTTTAATGTACTACTTCCACTTAAACTATATCTGAAGAAAGAAAAGGAGGTAATGGTGATAACTGTTTATTGCTTTTCCTCCCTCTCCATATTCTTGATGTCAGTGCCTCTTAGTTGAAGATTCCTTGTTGCTAAATACTAAAAATAAAACTAACCACCCTGACCCCTGGCTCAGTGGGTCCCAGACCTAAGAAGCAGAGAGGGTAGGAAGAGAACCATCCTCAATCCCCCTCATCATTTGTCTTCAAATATCCCTTGCCTTTTAAACTTCTAAATATAGGCATATTTCACTAAATAATAATATAATTAATAAAATGAATTATAATGGAATCAGAAATTAACCCCATATTAATCCCAAAAGATACAATGGAACTACAGAATGCAAATAAAATTCATATTCCAGAGGGTTATATTCTCCTCTTTCACTAGCTATATAAACTGAGACAAGCTAATTAAACTCTGAGCCTCAATTTTCAATCTGGAAAATACAAATATAAAATATACTTTAGATAAGTATTGCGAGAATGAAAAGCTGAAGTGACCAATACTCATTGCATACTGATATTTAATAACAATGATTATAATACAAATCTAAGAATTTACTGTATATGAAGCACCATGCTAGCCATGATGCTATACACAGAAATCCCACTCATCCTCAAACCCCTGTGAGGAAAGTATTGCTGTTATTCCCATTTTCAGATGAAAAAACACAGTCATAGAAATATTTAAGTTAATTTGCACAGCATAGCACAGCTATAAGAAGTTGCATCAGGGAATTTCCCTGGTGGTCCAGTGGTTAAGACTTCACTTTCCAATGCAGGGAGATGGGGTTTGATCCCTGGTTGGGAAGCTGGGATCCCACATACCTTGTGGCCAAAAAAATAAATGACAGCAGCAATATTGTCAAAAAACTAAGATCATGGCATCTGGTCCCATCACTTCATGGCAAATAGATGGGGAAACAGTGGAAACAGTGACAGACTTTATTTTTTGGCCTCCAAAATCATTGCAAATGGTGACTGCAGCCATGAAATTAAAAGCCACTTGCTCCTTGGAAGAAAAGTTATGACAAACCTAGACAGCATATTAAAACGCAGAGATATTACTTTGCCAAAAAAGGTCCATCTAGGCAAAGCTTTGGTTTTTCCAGTAGTCATGTATGGATATGAGAGTTGGACTATAAAGAAAGCTGAGCGCCGAAGAATTGATGCTTTTGAACTGTGGTGTTGGAGAAGACTCTTGAAAGTCCCTTGGACTGCAAGGAGATCCAACCAGTCCATCCTAAAGGAAATCAATCCTGAATATTCATTGGAAGGACTGATACTAAAGGTGAAACTCCAATACTTTGGCCACCTGATGCGAAGAACTGACTCATTTGAAAAGACCTTGATAATGGGAAAGATTGAAGGCGGGAGAAGAAGACGACAGAGGATGAGATGGGTGGATGGCCATCACCAACTAAATGGACATGAGTTTGAGTAAGCTCTGGGACTTGGTAATGGACAGGGAAGCCTGGCGTACTGCAGTCCATGGGGTCACAAAGAGTCAGACATGACTGAGTGACTGAACTGAACTGAATTAAAAACTTTAAAAAAAAATTAAAAAAAGATTAGTGTCAGGATGACACTTTGGATCCAGGGCGTCTTCCTCTAGAGCCCAAGTTCAGAAGCACCCTGAATGAGAAAAAGCACACTTTTTCTTCTCATTCAACGAAGACCTTGCATAGATCACTTCTTTCTGTATTTGTTAAATAGCACTTTAACATACTGCCATAACATGCAACTTCTGAGAAAGTTAATATTCATGATGTCATATAGACATATATGTTTACTTCAATGACAAAATAACTTGGCTAAGTCTGACATCCTAAAAAAAAAAAAAATAGTTCCCTTGAGAAATAGTGTACACTGCTGAAAAACAGGAGAAGAGTCATGTTTGTAATGGCCACAGAAAGTGAAAAGCTTAGCATTTGCCCCCTCCATTTTTCTTTCAGTTGGAAGGCAGCTTGCAAATGGAAAAATCATTTCCCATCACCTCCCTCTCAGAGACTGAATATGATGAAAAAACAGAATAAGGTTAACCCCTGAAGCAAGCAGAGCTGAGAGTCGCTTCTGTCCAAGCCAGGAGCCCAAGAAGATTGATTAATCCTGAATAAGATAGCTATAGCTCCTCACCAGATCTGACTGTGATAAGGCATGAAAAATGCAGCAAATTAAAGCACTTTACATAGTACAGACAGAATGACACTCTCAAAATACAAATTTTCATGTACCCATGAGGGGCTGTGCACAGACATTCAGAATTATGTTTTTGAAGCATTTTCAATTGTGAGGTCAGAGGTTTTTTTTGACACACAAATTTATGATAAAATATGTTACAGGGTCTAGAAAAGAAGATATCTTCTAGAACTAGGATATTTCTATAGAGAGGAGTTGCCAGAAGAAGCAAGGTAGAACCTGCAGGGGAAAGAGAGGAGAGGCACACAAAGTTCAAGTGATGGAGGTCTTGATGTTCATTACTGCAAAATATTGATAGTATTTGGTGTTCCTCAAAGTACATAAGAATAAAAACTTGAACTTAAAAAAACAACACACTTGCTCAGTCTGGGCCTCCTAAAGGTATGAATGAACTCTCATTTGCAAAGTGTCTCTTGCTGAGACTGCAAACTTAAGTCAGCAAAAACAAGATGTCTGCTCTCGTGAACAAGAGTCAGGGTGTTTTTAATGTTACTTGGCAGACAAACCAGATCTTACTCTTTTAAGGTCTCACCCAACAGCATCCCAGCATAGCAGTCGGAGTAACTATATCCATTCTGAAAAGACAAATCCCTGTCACTATAGGGGCCTAGGCAGTGTCAGTGCTCCAAGACTAACTCCTGGCCTGTTCTCCAGTATGACAAAGTATTCTTGTTTTCTCATTCCCAATCTGCAACTACTTAGATTTTTTTTAAGTTAAATGTGACATTTTATAAACTTTCCCTGGTGATTTTTAGTTAAGACTGATGTTATGCTGTAATTGTATACATTAATAATCCAATTTAGGGTTTATTTCTAATTAAATAATGCAATCAAACATGTAAATTTAATGGCATACTCAACTATAGTACTTGAAGGGTCACTTAATGTCTACCGTGCTTCCTTAAGAGTAAATCATTGATTTAAAGAGAGTACATGAAATGACATGTGAACTTTCCTGAATGGTCTAATTAGGAGAATAATGTTAACTATCTAAATGAAGCTTAACTAAATGATTTGTTTACATCTACTCTAAATAAACAGAAGTAATTCTCAATCACCTATTATAGAATTCAGATAGTTATAAACAATTTTATCATATGATCCTCCCTTAGCTTTGAAAATAATTTCTGAATTAAAAAAATTCAAGAAGAAAAATTATCTCAATATAGTTCCCTTCAGTGAGGAAATACAATACACTACTTGGCATGTGTCCACAGGAAAAGTCTGGCTCCCAGATGCTTCTTGCCAGACCACAGTGGATTCAATAATGTTTAAACAACTGACAATGTGTACTCACAGCACTGATGACACAGTGACCAAAAATTCAGCAGGAGCCTGTCTCATGGGTGTATTCATATATCGAAAAGTAATATCAAAAAAAACAAATCCTAGACATACTTCACAAATGTAGGAGATGTAACTCAATTCAGTTAGGTTTTTTAAAAATATATGTCACTAAAATTACATAAAAATGTGTAAATAAGACTTTCTATGCCTCTGCAAGAGATGTAAATAAACAAATACCAATTTTTTATTGGTGTTCTTGAAAATGAGGAATATAAACTCCAATTTGCTTCCTATATCTAAAGTCCAACAACTCTTTCCAGCAACCAATTAGCTATTTCCATAGCTCATTCATTATAATCACACAATTTAAATTAATATCCATGATTTCCTAAACCCATATCTGTTGGTAACAATTGTCTCCATTAGTTTGGTACCAAATGAAATTTCCAATAATTTATCACTTCTGATCTCCAAAAACAATAACTTTATAGGATTCAAGGGAGCAATAAAACTTCAAAATTTTGACACCAAAGTGGTAGCTCAATTTTCTTAGATACATAGCATCTATTGTCTTTATAACTGGCTTGCAAGTGTATCATTTATTGTAATGATACACTTTCTAACCAGAAAGGTTCTGAGTAAAATCTACATCCTACTGTAGCACATTCAAGCATAAACAAAATACTGTTAATATTTAATATGAAATCAGCTGTCACAAATATAGCCAACAGTGAAAAAGCCATGATACAAATAAAATTACTTTGTGTGATTCTCCCTATTTCCAGATGACAAGTTACTGTGAGGTGATATCCTCTCTCTTAATAACAAACAACTTCTGTCACATAATGTTTATGTCATGTAAGTTTTGTAAATCAATAGTGCAAAAACTGGTTTGACTTTCTGGGAGAGAAAATGATTGATCGGCACAGGGAATAAAATACATTATTTAAATTAGAAAGACTTCATTTGATTGGAATGCCAACCCCATTTTTAAGTCATACCCTCTTATAACCACATTAACCTCACTTGACATGACCTCAAATGCAAATATGTATTACTGTTGGCTTATAAAACCAAAGTCTACATTTGGATCTTGATGGATCTCTACCTTGAGTACTTCTCCACATATACAATCGTCATTTTTTCCCTAAATAAGAATAGGATCATTAACTTCATAGATTCAGCAGCCATTTAAAAATCTCTTCTGTCATATATTCAACAAAATTTCTTGTCAAGAAATAATTGAGTATAAAGCCCAGAAGGCAGGATATTAGACTCCAGCATGGAATCTTGCCTATAGCATATATTCAGATTTTGTTTATTTGACCTGAATTAGTTGATAAGTCAAACACTTAAAATTAACCTAAGTCTCTACTGTAGTGGTTTTGGAGTAACTGATTACTTATATCTGAGAATTCATCCTCTAACAACATGGCCAACCAGGCTGAAACAGACCTGTCTCTCCCACTTGGTCAAAGGGGAATACTGACCCTCTACAGGGTGCAGTGGAGGCTGAAAGTTTTAAGCACTTCACAGATTCAGGAGACATGGCCTAGGGCCCGTGGAAAGCAAGGAGCTGGAAGCAAGACCTCCACCAGCTTGGAGAAGCCACAAGGAAGTTTTTTTTTTTCTTCCCAGGGCACTGGATGGCAGTGGTCAGAGGGGGAGGCAGAGGGTTTCCTGTGAGAAATCAAACCTCACAGCCTGTACAATCTGAGATCCAAACATACACTATCCTCAAGTAGTATTTTCAAGCCAAGAAATTTAACATAAAAACTGTGAAACTCCTGGAGCTCTGCAAAACCATTGTGTAGGAACATTTCCACAACCCAGGGCACAGGGCATTCCTGCAGGGGCAGGAAGAAAAGTCGATAAGCTCGCAACACTCGAAGTTAGCAGAAGAGACGCCCGAGTTAACAGGCAATCCTGGTGTCGCCGGCTCTAACACAAGTCAACACAGAGTGCTGCGAGAGCACAGAGGAGAGCTAAGAAATTAAGGAGAAGTTCAGAGAAAAGTAAATCTTTATTCTCCTAGCGCTGCTAAACTAGAGATTCAAAACACAAACTGCAGTGGTCGGGTTCCTTTGCTTTCACCCAGTGAAGGATTAATCCCGCGTGAATATTTTCTAGGGCTTTGGACCATCTGGTTTTTAATGTCTCAAGCAGTGGAGTTTCTTCTACCGCTTCCTTTCAAAAGTCTCTTTTTGTGTGTTTAAAAAAAAAAAGTTTAAACGCTGGGGGAACTTGGCAATTGTTGTTAAGGTTGTTTTTTTTTCCTTGTTACCTCTTTCTAAATACTTTCATGAATATAAATTCTCCTCTTTCCCTATGACGTGAATATACTATAATCTGTCCTCCTCCAAATAAACCAAGTTACCCACCTGAATGTTTTTTAAGAGTCTGTTTACGGTCTCCCTTACCGTAATCATTTTACTTTCATTTTCAGAATGTTCTTTAGGTGGTGTTCAAACCACGTTTTGCTCCTTGAGTTTGACAGCAATGAATAAAGGGGTGGGTCTTTTCTGATATTTCTTCTATTGGCATAGACTTTGATCTTTGCTTCTCATCAGCCTCTTTTTAGTCTCTGATTACTTTTCAAAATTAGTCTTTATTGAATATTGCTAAGTCACTTCAGTCATGTCCGACTCTGTGCGACCCCATAGACGGCAGCCCACCAGGCTCCCCCGTCCCTGGGATTCTCCAGGCAAGAACACTGAAGTGGGTTGCGTTTCCTTCTCCAATGCATGGAAGTGAAAAATGAAAGGGAAGTCGCTCAGTCGTGTCCTACTTTTAGCGACCCCATGGACTGCAGCCTTCCAGGCTCCTCTGTCCATGGGATTTTCCAGGCAAGACTACTGGAGTGGGGTGCCATTGTCTTCTCCATTATTGAATATTAGCTATATTTTATATTTCTATTTAACAAACTCTGAGTTATATTAGTCAACACAGCACTCCCCAGTGCCAAGCACAGTGCCTGACATATAACAGCTGCTTAATTAATATCTGATGTATAAATAATTAATAATTTCTTGAAAGAATAATGACTAGCTTACATGAAAGTTGGGGGTGTTTCTCCTCATTTCATGTTGCATTTTCTTCACCCTTTTTAGTTCTTTCATTAAAAATTTAAATGATTTGAAAGCTTCAGAATACCTCCAAATTAATGCTGGGCTCCCAAGAAATATTAAATAAACAAGTAGGCTAAAAATGCACATATTTTAAAGTGTCTACACATGTATACCTACATGCTTGGGGGATACTGTCTTACAGTTATGTCTTAAGCCATATAGGGAGAGATAATGTTTTATTATGAGTATAGATGACCTTCACCTTGACCCATGTAATCAAGCTAGGTTTCCAGGAAGAACTGATATGTAAGGTAATTTGTGAAAGAAAACATAAGCTGCCCAGGGAAGTGAAATGAGGTTATCTGGTGTATGAGAGAGTGTAATAGGCAATGTGAAATCGGGAGCAGGACATGTAAACAGTGGGCTAAGGAAAGGAGCTTGCTTAATTGAAGGAAAGGGTGTGGAATGGAGAAGGAAACAAGGGTAATATAAGTCACAGCTGGGACTAGAAGTGAGCAAGCTGAATCCTGACCACAGCCTTCCTCTGTCCTAGATCAGTGACTCCTCCAGATACCCACTGAATCCAAGTAGGGGCTTGAAAGACAATTTTTAAACACTTTCCCCAAGCATCTGCCTAGTCATTAATTTTTAACTTTTGTTCTCCCATCCTTTAAGCTGCTTGTGCAACTTTCCAGATCTGACATTATTTTTGAACATGAAGCTCCTCATTTTTTCACCAGTTACTCTGGTTACCAGCTTTTTGTCCTTGTGGATGTCAGCTTAAAAAAAAAAAAAATCATAGTTATGATTCTGTGCTCTTTAGACTTACTTTACCTGTGGCCTTTAATGAATGAGTGCAAGCAAAGGAGAATGTCATTTCCTGGGAAATGTCTTGCTTAAGATGACTAACCTACCATAGGGAACTGGTAACTCAAGTTGATCCTGTGGCTCACAGTAGATGATCTATCTTTAATGGCACAGAAGATGGATGATATTAGAGCTTTTCATCACTCAATGTATTATATTTCACAAGTTTATTTATTTGAGACCATGCTCACTGGAAAAGTAACATTAGATTTTAATGAGGCTTTGGAAGATTGGTCATACTTCAAGATACCACTGATAGGATTCCAAGTACAATCACTCTTTTAGGATTCTATAGTCATTGGTGTTATTAGGAAAAGAATCATCATAGAAAAAGAATTTCTCTGACTTTAAATAGTGGGCCCCTCTAACTGAAGACTACATTATTCAGGTATTATTTATTGACTTTGAATGAGGAAAACACTGGCCTAAGTACTCTGGGGGATGTCAAGAAACATGAGATTTGATCCCTGCCCTCGAGGAGTTTGTAAAGGTTAAGTTATAATGATCCATCCATTTGCTTGTTTGCCAAATAAATAATCCCATGAAAAGTAAAATATGAATATAAGATTTACAGAACAGTAGATAACAACTCTGGGTAAACTCCGGGAGTTGGTGATGGACAGGGAGGCCTGGCGTGCTGTGATCCATGGGGTCGCAAAGAGTTGGACACGACTGAGCGACTGTACTGAACTGAACTAACACAATTGTCACAGAGTTTTATGTCATTAATTTTCAAATGTATGGTGCTACAGCCAGGGAAGCAGAGGTAACTTCAGGCTGAGATGGACAGAAGAGGCTTTCTGGGGAGACAGGATTTGACATGGACCTGGAATGTGGCAGGAACTAGTTAGAAACTGAACTAAGATGAAGATCTGCACCCATACAGATGAAGTATAAGAAACAAGAGGCTGGAAAAGTAGTGGATCTTTGGGAGAATGAATAGTAAGCTGTCTGTTGAATAGGAGAGTTGGTGCAGTGTAATAGAGGCTGACCTAGAATGTTCCAGTGAGCCTGTAGAAGACCTTTGAATGTCCAGGTATGGAGCTTGGGCCTTATCTATCCTACAGGAAGTGAAGAGCTATTCAACATTTTGAAACAGTGGAAATATATGACTTTAAAAACTTCTGAAATCTGTTTTTTGAAAAATATTTTCTTCACTAAGTGAAAAAAGTATTAGCTTAAAAAGGTTTTGAATTCTTTTACATACATTGTCTCCTAATAGCAAATGAGATATTCCTGATAAAAGTATTAATGCTCAAAAAGGTGGAGGACATGATAATACTATACTGTGTTTAGTAACATACCATTCTAAACTTATAAAAATACTGTACTGTGTCCAATAAGTAGACATAACCTTCAAGGGTATTTTAATTGTTTGTAATGGAATAACTACAAATAATTCACCTAAACAAGTTTAGAGAAAATACTATATAAACCAATACTGTATACTGGTGTAAGGAATATACAGAATTAACAAATTAATATTTTCATTGTTTCTGATGGGGGACTACAAACATTCTACATGTGGCTAGGAAAAAGGTGGCGAAGGAAAACAGCAATACTATTTGTACTCTGGGATTGGTAGAGTATGGGGTGGGTAGATATAGATAGATAGATGGACAGACAGGTAATGTTGATAGATCTTTCTATCTATATATGTTTAGCTTTTTTGTTTTTTTTATAGTTAAATATTCATATACCCATTTCTCTGATTAAATCACCACATATTTGAGGATGGGGTGTTCACCATCTCACTATCCACTCTGCATCTGGTAGATAACGAAATATACTAGACTAGGAGGCAGGAGACTTGGGATCCAGTTCCAGCAAGAGCTCCACAATACCACTCTGCAAATGCATTTTCTTATTCATCTATGAGAAAAGTTTTCTGCCTCATCTCAACTCCTATAATAGGGGATAAATGGGTTAATAGATAAATAGGTATAAGGAGTTGTCATTTCTTGGTAAGAATTCTAGTGAAGTTCTAAAAAAGGAGGAAAAAATCTATAGAGGACTGTTGTATTTGAAACAAAATCAAGGTCAAATTTCACTTCAGCTTAATAAACTCAAGACTGGATTTTTTCCCCTGCTTTGTTAAAGGCCTTGCATTGCTCAACTGCAGAACCTATGAGGCCAGATATGAAGAGTGCTTATATTTACCACTGACATTTTGTTGAACCGGTCCATACTTATTAATCATTGCTTTAAACTAAGCAGCTGAGGACTCTTAGGAAGTTGATTTTCCCAGCTGACCTATCTGCAAAAGTAGTGAAGCCTGATGCTCTCCTGCAACAGACTGTCTCTACAGATGTGTGTCCATGGAGAAATACACTTATGTGTGTATAGTTCCCTAGGCAATGGAAATATAAATAAATGAGTCTGAAAATTTGGTTGTTAAATATTCTAAAACATCAAGAATTTCTACTAATTCTATTTGGTTCTTTAAAAAAGAAATCTGATCTTTTTCAATAGGGTCTTCTCTTGTTAAAGTTTCTATTCCTTCCTTTATTTCTTTAATATTAATAGTTTTAAATGATTCATTTTATATTCTTTGTTTTTCAAATTATTCCCTCATCTCCAGTTCACTAGGGATTAATCCTCTCATTTGTCTTATTCCTCATCGTATCCCTCCAAATATGTTTCAAAGCACCATGCCACAAGTTTTTATCTGTACTGTTTTCATTATCTTTCTGAACTATATATTTTGTAATTTCCTCTGTGATTCTCTCTTTTAACTCAAGAGCTATTCAGAAATTTATTTTTTTACCTCCAAACACAGAAGCTTGGGTATTTTAAACTGCCTTTTTAGTATCTAATTAAATTTCATTGTAGTTAAAGAACACAGTCTATATGATACAGATTCATTGAAATTTCTTGAGATTTCAACTATGAACTTATATACTATGGTCAATTTCTGTGAATATTCTATATGCACTGAAAAGAACATACATCTTTATAGATAGATAAGTAAATCAAAATATTTTTTTATTCAAATCTTCCATATAGTTACTAACTTTTTGGCTCCTTGGTCTACCAGTTTCTAAGAGTGGTAAGTTAAAATCTCCCACAGTCATTTAGGATTTGTCAAGTAATTTTTTTATTTATAGATTTCAAAGTTATGTAGTTAGAGATGCATTTAAACTTTATCTTCTTTTACTATTATTATACACTGACATTTGCAGTCCTAACATTGCTTCCCTTTCACTTTTCACTTTCATGCATTGGAGAAGGAAATGGCAACCCGCTCCAGTACTCTTGCCTGGAGAATCCCAGGGACGGGGGAGCCTGGTGGGCTGCCATCTATGGGATCGCACAGGGTCGGACACGACTGAAGCGACTTAGCAGCAGCAGCAGCAGCAACACTGCTTTATGGCTTACATTCTATATTATCTGATGTTAACACTACTGTAGTAGCTTTCTTTGACTAGGATTATCTGGTATATTCACTTTCATTCCCTTACTCTGAAAATTTTACATGGTTTGTTTCAGGAATATCTTCTCTAAAAATGCTGCTTTATTTTTTTTTAATTTGATATGATAATTTCTTTTAATAGTTTACTCAACCTATACTTTTATTATAATTATTCTTGTATTTGGGTTTTTTATATTTTATAAAATATATAATTTTTTTAAATTTTTATATTTTCTCTTTGCTCCTTTTTTTTTCCTGCCTTCTTCTGAATTAAAATGTTTTTCTGGGATCACCTTTTATTTCCCTTCTGTTGCTTTGGGAACCCTAAGATTGTATTCCTAGGCTTCCCTGGTAGCTCAGCTGGTAAAGAATCCACCTGCAATCCAGGAGACCCCAGTCCAATTCCTGTGTCAGGAAGATCCCCTGGAGAAAGGATAGGCTCACTCCAGTGAGCCTAGGCTTCCCTGGTGGCTCAGATGGTAAAGAATCTGCCTGCAATGTGGGAGACTCGGGTTCGACCCCTAGATCAGGAAGATCCCTGGAGAAGGGAATGGCAACCCACTCCAGTATACTTGCCTAGAGAATTCCATGGACAGAGGAGCCTGGTGGCCTACAGTCCATGGGGTCTCAAAGAGTCAGACACGACTGAGCGACTAACACACTCGCACACTTTCACTGCCTCACATCTCTACCTTGCCCCAGATAGCTGCAAGCTAAATTTAGTTTTAACTCATTTTAAATTAAAATACACATTCATTTAAAAATAAGAGTTAATTAACATTGCTGATATATTTTACCTATTGCTATGTTCACTGTTGTTTCCTGGACTCTCCGCCTTACCTCTGTTCACTTTTATTTTGGCTGAAGTTCATAGCAAGGAGCAGAGCCAGGATTCAAATCAATGTGTGTCCTCCAAAGTCCTTGCTCAACCACAACAATTTACTTTTCACAGAACAGAGAAAGATATTCTGTGTGAATGGGGCAAGGAGTGGAGCCAGCAGATAAGAGATAGATGGAGAGGAAGAGGGGAAGTGAAGGATGCCTTAAGAGAAGGTGTCACGATAGTTTCGACACTGCTGGAAGGCAGGATTCATATATCAGAAAAGCAAAGACAATTAGCTCATGAGACTTGAATAATATATATACGTATATATACACAGGGTTTCCTTGGTGACTCAAATGGTAAACAACCTGCCTGCAATGCAGGAGACCCAGGTTCAATCCCTGAGTTGGACAGATCGCCTGGAGAAGGGAATGGCAACCCACTCCAGTATTCTTGCCTGGAGAAATTCATATAAATATGTATGTATATGATATAAATAAACATGGGGAATTAGGGTATAGTCATATGTCAAGGGGCTTGGGCTAGAATGGGAAGGTGTAGCTGCACCCATTTAAGGCCTGTGTAAGAATGCATAGGGATTTCAAGGACCTAGGTACAGTACCTGCCACAAAACAGGTGCTTAAGGATATTTATGGAAAGAAAGAAATAAAGCAAAAAGGAAAAAATGTAAACCCAAAAGGGAAGGCAGGAAAATAAAAGAATAAGAAAGGGAAGAAAGTAATGAGGAAGCAAGAAGAAAATGAAAGGAAAGCAATTAAAAGAAAAGGCAGAAGAAAATGAATAAAAAGAAGGGTCTCTTTTTTTAAAATGTAAGCATTGTATATTTATAAATGGGCTAAAAAATAAAAGACAAAAGATTTGTATCAAGCTGTTAACAATGTGTACTTAGGGCAGAAGGTGAATGATTTCTACTTATTAACTTTATGCCCATCAGAAATATTCAAGGTTTTTCCAGTGAGCATATACTGTCTGTAAGCAAAGATTTAAAAATTAAGGGAAATGTGCAGAGAATAATAAAGAACCACCTGACGCAGTGTGGTGTGACTCACCCTCAGGTGAGTGCATCTCCCTGACTCCCTCAGCATGGCTGCCTCAGTAACTCCCTGATGGCCTCCAGGAGCAGAGAACATTCTTCCTGCCGTCTCAAGCCCATTAATCTCCTCAAAGTCCAGGCCCCAAAAGGGAGAGAAATCCCATTATTGGACTTCCTCTCCTCTTAAAGCCACCTGTCAAATTCCAGGTGGCCTTGGAATTGCTTAGCCCTGCATTCTCCCAAGTGGCCTGACTCCGTTCAAAAAGATGCAATCCTTTGCCCACAGGTCTTTCACTTCAGCCTCAAATGATAATAACCCTATCAGAACAGGATAAGCCAAGTGTCTATACAAGAAAGATACATATTTACAATATCAAAAAAGACTCTCCTGTCACAGACCGCAGTTCATGATAATAGAGAAAAATGCTTCCTTTTTTTTTTTAATCTTTCATTTTTCTAAGACTGAGAATCTTGAAGACAATTCAGTCCCTTGATGAAAACTGTTAACAGACAAGTCCCGCTGATCCCTTATAACCTAGAACCATTCTATGTAATCCTAGTTTTACTTTTATAAGAAAACCTGGGTTTTGTCCATAAAAATAAACTCATGTGAAGCATGGGTGACGGGTTTTTACAACTCATGAGACATAGATAAAAAGGTGATAAACCAAAAGCCATCTATTATACCCTTGTAACAGAGTTTTTCAACCTCGGCAGTATTGACATTTTGGGTCAGATAATTCTTTGTTGTGGAGGATGGCTGTCCTGCGCTTTGTAGGATGTTAAGAAGCATCCCTGGCACCTACCCACTAGATGACTGTAACACACACACACACACACACACACACACCCTAGTTGTGGCAACCAAAAACGCCTCCAAGAATTCAATCATTAAATGCACCCATGGGGTCAAAGTCTCCCCTGGTTGAGAACCACAGATGAAGTGCCAAGTTGCAAAAATAGATTAATTTATTTCTCTACAATTAGAAATATATGTTTTGCATGCACACAGGTATTTGGGGTTTTAATATGTTTTAAAGCATCTCTTGTAATGAAAAGAATTTGTTTGCAATGCCAATGGCAAAGTAGAGAAAAGCAACATGACAGACAAAATTATATCCCAGCTTCATGCTATATTATGAAATAGGCAACATGAAGAATCCTAAAGTCACATTTATATTCAGCAAAGATAAAAATACAATTAGATGTGTGCAGTGGCCTTAATTTACGGATATTTTCCTTATAGTCTATAACTTCAGATAACCCTCTCAGCAGAGTTCAGAGCTTAAACAACTACAAAATTTGACTTTAGTTATCTATCATATCATGTAACAGGACATCATATCATCATACTTTGTAATTCAGTACCATAGTTTAAGGAAAAAGAATGCCAGCAGGCTGTCTGGACTAATGATATTAAAATGCTGAATATATGTGATTCTATGAAAGTCAACTGGCATCTTTCCATTGCATTCCAAAGGAATAAGAAAAAATTGTTTGGTGAAATCAGGAATGATGTTAATACCAGAGACTCTAAGGTCCTCTATAACCTTATTAACTTGGTAATATGAGCAATAATTACTCAGCAAGAAAAGGAAGCTAAAATGTATTTGGGGGGGATAGGTTGTAATTAATTGCCTCTCATTTCATTTGCTGGCGATTCCTTCAAATTTAAATACTCAAACACTTCTTTTTTATGTATATACATTAGCTTCATGGGGAAAAATTTATAGCTGTATTTCACTTTATATTCCATTTTAGATGCAGATAGTTGGACTGAATAAATTTAAAATGTAACTGAATCACTAAAGAATAAAAACACCCTTTTCTGGCTTGGATAGTTCAATCTATCATTACAATATTTAAAAAATGAATGAAGTTTTTTCTTAAATAGGTTAATGGGATTAGAAATTTATCTTCCTATTTTATGCTACCCTCTCTCCTCCAGTTCACTTGCCAGAAGAATTTCAAGTGCAATTCCCCTGAAATCTACAGATTTTATAGGCTAACAAGCAGTTATCATTCCTGTTACTAGCTGATTCTATTGAGTCTACATCTTTAAAAGTCTTTTTGGTGTTCTGTTTCTGTAGAATGTCTTGATGTTTACAGAAAAAAAAAAAAATCCGATGACATGGTTACTAGAAGAGAAGAGCAAGCTGGGTTGATTTCTGCAGGAGCTTCCCAAGTATTGTTTTCCCCTTTCGAGATTCAAATTAAAACAAAAGCATTCTCCTATATTTCTAATGAAAAAATGAACAATAACTTTTGGAATTTGTGCTAAGCCAAATGAACTCATTACTGTCTTATGAAACAGTTTAATACACTTTGATCAAATAATAACTTTGCAAATACAAAGATGCTATTGTAGTATCATCACATAGTTAACATGACTGGCCTATGCTAATAGGTACTAAGACATAAACGATGTCAAAGCATTAGGATATTTAAAGAAAAGCCAAATGTCTTTAATATTCCCCAGAAATGGCATTGTCTCAACTCTTGTCTACATATGTATAAATACCCTAAATGCAAAAAAAACTTACAAATTTATTGTTATTCTTTTGTGAAGTTACTTAAAATTTAATGAACAAGAAATTAAACAAAAGCTGCTGTAATAAAGTTAGACTATTCTAACTAAAAAACAATTACAATGAAACTATTTACATTCCCATAAAATTATAAACATTTTTCAAGGGATATTTTGCAATACAATTTTTAAACATGTTTGCTTATTATGATTCTTGAGACTTAAACACTGCAGGTTTATTTCATATTTTAAAAAGACACTTGAGCAAGAGTTTTACTTTCTCAAAGGACTCTATGCTTTAAAGTAACATGTTGAGTGCTTAGATTTTTCTCCAAACACATTTTATGCTTCATCTTTCAACTAAGAGGATTAGTTTTCAACTATATGTAATTGACAGAAAATCGTGTTGAAATGGTGAAAAGAAAGTGAAAGTCGCTCAGTTGTGTCCAACTCTTTGTGACCCCATGGGCTATACAGTCCATGGAATTCTCCAGGGCAGAATGCTGGAGTGGGTAGCCTTTCCCTTCTCCAGGGGATCTTCCCAAACCAGAGACTGAACCCAGGTCTCCTGCATTGCAGGCGGATTTTTTACCAGCTGAGCCACAAGGGAAGCCCAAGAAATCTGGAGTGGGTAGCCTATCCCTTCTCCACCAGATCTTCCTGACCCAGTAATGGAACCAGGGTCTCTTTCATTGCAGGTGGATTCTTTATCAACTGAGCTATCAGGGAAGCCCATTGAAATGGTAGTATTAATTAATTCTGGGAATTTACCAGTCAGATTTCAGATATATACAGCTGTTAGTACAGAGCTGGAAAAATACTAACAGTTTGTAAGTATGCTCACTGCTTTTCCACTGTTTTAACCTCCTCTCAAAATTATATTCATAATTTACAGAAGTGAAAGCAATTAGCTTAACTCTTCTCCTGAAAGAGACAGCATTTTTGAAAGAAAAAAAAGTTACCTCCCTAGTTTTAGATATTTAATCCAACGAAAACTCTAAAGAGCCAACTTTAGGATTTTTACTAAAAAAAAATTCCCTCTGTAATGGCTGGCTCAAGCTTGACAAACTTGAACTGTGTGGACACTGAAGCGGCTCTCAGTTACACTAGTGAAGAAAGAAGAACTAGACATTCCACAGCTGCCTAACCCAGCTTAACCCAGCTTCTTCCCAGGGGTACAGCTGCAGTCTCTATCAAACTCAATCACTTTGTACAGCCACTGGGATCCCAGGCAGGGGCATTGAATCCTAGAGCAGCTTAGATTTCTTCCAGTACCACAAGAAGTAAGACTACTTCAAAAGTAACCTGTTACTTCCAATGATTATGTGGCTCCAGGCCAAAAAAAAAAAAAAAAAAAGTGTGATGAAGACCATCTGCAGTGATGGAAAACAAAAGATGTCTCATATTTTTAAGATTTCAAGCTACTTACAGGTGATCTTCCTTGTTTTTTTTTTTTTTCTTGGTTTTTTAGCATGAAAATGCTATAAATATGTGTCCTTTATTCCCGACCAATTTTTTATTTGAAGTGTGGGGAGAGGATATCAACTTGAAGAAACCCAGAACTTAACTGACAGTCATTGTGGCATTTGTAATGAGACCCACTCACTGCAGAGTTTTAAAGAATGAAGTATATATGACAATAGTATCATGTTTAAAGGTACAACAGTCTTCCATTTTACATCAGTACACATTCTCACTCGCTCTTCTGAACCTTTTAAAGACTAATATGACAGTATTAGTGATATGGTATGACTAAAAAAGAGTAGTCAGAGAATAAATATTCTTTCCTACTTGAGGACAGCTGATGCCACGGCAGATGCCATTTCCTTGGAATAAATCAGAAAGGAAGGAGCTATAAACATGTAGTTCTATTAAAATAATAGAAATCTACAAATTACCACTGCTCACAAAATCATGCTTTTATACTAAGCATCCTCTTCTAAGGTAGTAAAAGACAATACACAGATGCGTATTTTGGTAATTTTTGTAGTGTCTTGGATTTATAATCCTATTACCATCATTAATTCTTACTTGGTCAGAAAACCATTATTGTAACTCCATATAAGCATTTGCAGAATTTACCCGGTATAATAATGAAAACAATAATGATCATGTTACAGTATATTATGGGCAAGCTATGACTCAAGCACTGTGCTGAGAGCTTTTAGGTACATAACCTAGTTTACCATCATTCCCCCTCATGAAATTATCCTTATTTTATAGATGAAGAAACTGACTTTTAAGGTCACTGAGTTAGTAAATGGTATAGGCAGAACTTAAACTTTTTGACTCTGAAGTCTATGTGCTAGTTATTGAAAATCACATTTGTATATTAATTTTGAACATTTTAGGTATTTTTAAAGTTTATCCTGTTGTTAAATTGTTTGAGTTAAAGAAAAATAGCTTCTCTATATGCTATGTCAGTTAAATATCACTTATATTGCTTATAATGTCTTTTTCTTCTCCAATGGCTGATTTTTTTAATAACCAGAAAAAGGCTCATTTCAACCTAGAGAATTAGTAATGCAATAATTCCCTAAGTGTTTTCATATTCTAAGTATCTAAAGTTCCATATGCCTATCTTTCTGTTTGAGGCTATCAGACCGGCAAGTCAAATTAAGACAATTAAACCTATATTACATAACAGATACTGAGGCATATAAACACTAAATCATGCCTGAAAATGTAGAATGATAAAATATCAAGTAAGAAAACTTCAGGCCTCAGAAGGCCTTTGTTTACAGTTCAACAATATTCCTCCAAGACAATGCAACACCCTACAGCAAGGAGGAATACATGAGGCAGAAGTTGTTGACATATGGGGTATGCATAGAACTTCTGGTTAATGGAAGTTCCAAGATGTATAAATAAAAAATGATGTGTGAGTTGCTGGAAAAAACTGTAAGGCAAGTCAATTTTTTAATTAAAAAATTATGTAGCATAAACAATGCTAATGAGCCAAAAGTCCCATGAGATTAGGACTGTATCTGCTTCATTTTAACATTCCATTCACTTTTCATAAATGTACATCCACTCACTTGAAACACTTCAAGCAGAACCTTTTGTAATATAGAGTTTTGAAGATTTTCTTTGTCCTCGTTTTTAATAATAGTTCACCATTTTCTTCTCAAGTTGTCAACTTGATGATATATGGCATTTTTTTTAAAGCCCTAAAATCCTTAAATGAATCACCATAAATAAATACCTGGAAGTTCTTCATAAATTTCATCATCAATTGGCAGACTCCTTGTTGGTGAACTGCTTGGGAGAGGATGATCGACATCATCGTACAGCTCTCCTCTTTCCTCATCATCCTCAGGAATAACATCAGACCCCATATCTACAAAACATGTTTCAGGAAGTAAAACTTTAAAGAATGCAAAAGTTATTTTCCAAACCTTATTACCTAAATTAATGCAGCCCTACAGAGTCACAATGTTGATATACGTTAGTTACATCCTTAACTTGAACATTTTAGAAATTGATTTATGTATAAACACGTGAATTTAAAAGTTACTAAATGGTACTTGCAGAAAAGATGCTTTTATTAATCTGAAGTCAATGGTATGTATTACCAGTCATATTCTGCCAGTCATTTCTCACAGAAGTCAATGAGCTTCTGTATATGAAACTCCAACTTATTCAATTATTCAATACTCAAAGACTGTGATACCTTGTTCAATGGGTTGCTCTTACCTTGTAACACAAAGTTCAGCTGCTGCACCCATTCTTCAGCATCTTTGGGAGAAGCTGCAGTGAACTAAGGAAAAACAAACAATAGCAATAAAAAAATCACCACCATAATGAAAAGTATGTTGCCTCCTTTTTGTTTCTATAAGACCATTAGTAATTCTTTTCATGTCTAGTACTACTTTTCTTGCAAGGATGCTTCTTATAATGTACAGTTAATTTTGACAAATTTACGTAATTGAAGCAGAGGATGATGGATTTGAAACTCTGATCAGCAGCTGGCAGCTGTGCAGGAAAAAAAGCTGCTTCTCTTCATCAATGTCAAAGACAGAACTGATGAACAAAATTTGCCCTTGACAATTAGAAGACACCCATGAATTTCTTTAGACTGCTGGGTACAGCTTTCTTAAAAATGTTCTTGTCAGATTCCAACACATTAACTGACAACTTAATTAACTGGCTTTCAACTACAATCTCAGATATTTAAAACTTATTAAACATACATTCCATATTGATGCTAGCTGATAGCTCTTGACTTGCAGAGCTGATATGTGTCTTTACCTTCATTTTCTCCCACAACTCTAAGCAATACAATATGCATTAACACTCTGATATTTTTCTTTTGACAATTTTACTCTTTCTGCCATGTAATTCTTTTAAAAAATCACTCAGTTCCATTAAAATAGGTATAAAATGCAACATGTGAAGTAATTGATGAATTACATATTCTCCTGTTCTCTTTCAAGAAGATATCACTTGAACTAATCTGAATTTTTTAAAAAAATTTATTTCCTCTTATATGAATCTTTAATGTTTAAAACCCTGTGTTTTATTATTATTATTAACCTGTCAGGAAGAGTTGTTTTAACAAAATGTTAAAGTCTTCAAAAATGAAAGCAGGAAGTCTTATCAACTTAATTTCAAGGCAACATAAAAACTCCAACCTGATAGATACGTTTATCAGGAGCAGAGATTTCAAAACAGCAATCTTTCTTTCCATCCTTCCTAAGAGTGTTATTCATCCTGATATTGTAGCCGTCTATTGCAAATTCACCTTTCTGCTGTTTGTCTGTTTAAGATGAAACAAAAGTTAGAATTTCATTTACTACAGTGAATATAAATGTCTAGTTGATTAATTTTTATATAGATTTTTTGATAAATTCTTGGAAAGAATATTTTTGGTCACACTGCTTTCATAGTATAATGCTTAAGTAACATTTCTAGCTATTGCTTTTAATTCTAGAGGTATTTGGAATGGTTGAGTTTAAAAAGGACTTCTTAGGGAATCAGAAGAAGATGTCTATAGATGGTGGTCTTATTCAGAAGGAAGCAAGCAAATATGACAATTTCATGTAGGGAAAATCCAAGATTGGAACTCAGAACTTGCTAGACAAGCCCACTACAAATCCATGGCTCTTTCAGGTTTAGTACACCAGTGGGAAAACTTGTCTAGTTGAAAACCTGCTGGGCTTTTATTTACTATTAACTCTTTTCATCACCACCCTCCAATTCCCCCCACCTCCAAAAGCTTCTAAAACACAACTTTTCTGTTTTAGAAAAACCCCCTAAATTGGAACAAATCAAATTCTAATTTTAAAAAGCAAAGCAAAACAAGACTACTAATTATAAAGAAGATGTGAGGGAAACAAATATTTGAATGGAGAGGAGTGATAAAGCAAGTACAGAAGCATTTCTTACCAAAACAAAAGTAGGTTTCATAACCAGTCAGTGAACAGTTAAACTAGTAAAACACATTTGAATCCCATATGGTGAAAAGTCAAAACAAAAGATGACTTCAGTTTTAGCCAGATATTACCATAAAGACAAATAAAGTAGGAATACAACAAAGGATTTAATGTTGAAACTGAAATTAGTCACCTTTCCCACTTTATCCAGTTATATGATTTTGAGAGAAAAGAGGCACTGCTATAGGATTACTTTCTAGGGTAGCGTACAATATTAAAATTCTGAATAAGAACAACTGAACTTTCACTGAGCTCAGGGGAAATAGAGAAATACTCTCGTATCATACAGTACAGGGCTCTCTCAGCTTACGGCACCAGTAAAATATTATCTCCTTTTCTTACGTATACTAATGTAATGCCTGAAGTAAGAAGCATTTTCAAAAGGTCACTGAGATCATATCTTGTTCAAAACATCAAAGGAAAAAAAGTAGTAACTCCTGACTTAAATCTGCACATTCTAATCATATTCATCACAATTTACATCTCTTTAAATAATTGAAAAGCAATTCAAATTCAAAAATTTGAAGTTTACTTTGTAGAAAAAGTCTACATTAAACTCTGTGAAGTGAAAACTATAAAAATCAGAGTAAGAATTTCCCAAAGCATGTTTTATTGGATATTAACAGGTTTCTATGACCCAATAAGTTTGGGAAATGCTGAATTAAACAAAGTTATACAGGTTTTATTAGTCCAGGCCTTCTTGCGGCCCTTAATATACTTATATACTGATCAAATTTCTATGAGAAAAATTTAGTATGCAGCATTTCCCAAAATTATTTATCAATGGAACCCTTTTTGCACAGAGTATTTTATGGAACCAATACTCCCAGAACATAATTTGCAAAATGCCTAACTAGAAAAATATTGGGGAAAGGGTATTAAAATAATAATTATTGGTTAAGTACTGTTGGTTCTGAAATTCTCAAAGAAAAATTAATCATTTATTCATTCATTCAACAAATGTATACTGAGCACTTAAAACAAGTAAGGGAGCATTACAAGCATGGTGAGACAAAAGCCAGCAACACTGTACCAGACCTTTCCCACCTTCCCACTGAAACACACACACCCAACACTTTCCCATACACCAGATACAAATATAAGTGCTCAAGGAATATTAGTCAATGATCCACCACAATGAAAAAGGATTTACCTTTCACTATAAAAAACAGAAGTTGTTGGAAGCAAAATATCAAAGACTTACAAGACAGTTCTGAGAGATTTCCTTAGACTTCCCAGGGAGCAGCGGGTGTGGGGAACATAGGATTTTCAAGGACCAGTTGGAGGAAAGAGGCTCCAGGACCGCACAAAGTCTCAGTCACTCTACTCACCTAGTCCAACTGATCGAAAGTCCAGGCTTCCTACCTCCAAGCTGGGGCTAAAATTCTTAGCAATATAACATGAGTGGGGATGGAAGAGCACATGGAGTAGGAGTTTATATCTGGAGATGCAAAATCAGCACTACAAAGACTGAGTTGGGAAGAGCTGTGATGAGCAGGATACCTTCTTGTGCTAGATTATTTTTAGACAACCCCCACCCAAAAATATGCTATGCACCATGTATCAGATGTTCTGTTAGAATCTAAGAGGAGGACATGAGCAGCCTCTAGTCAGATGAGCCAGAGAAAAGTCACTAACCCAATTGAGGGGTAAGCATACCGGATTATAGAGACTAGAATATCTATTATGTATATCCTTGGTCAAGGATAAGTTAAAGAGGAAAAACCAACAAATGAAGACAGGTGTTATAAAAATGTTATGTAATACAGAACCATAACACAGCACTGAAGATACAGAAAGCAAGCACACATGAGAAACAGTAATAAACTTTAGACAATTGGTTTGCATCTTTTATAAAGTTAAAAAAAATTCTGAATAAAATGAAATAATGTAATGTAAGATAAAAAGAGGAATGACTGAGACATAGAAATTGGAATGGAGCTGGTAAAATAAGGGGAAAATGCTGTATTAGAGAATAGAAAATGCAGCAGCCAAATTCATAATGTATTAAGGTGAAAAAATTTGAAAATTGTAAACACTGATGAAAAATAAGATCAGGTACATGTTTTAAAAACTTCCTCAGTAGGCAGGGGGGGGAGAGAAGAATAAGGGGAAAGATGAACAAAGGGAATATGATGAACATGGAAGACTGACAAAAATACAACATAAGAATAATGGGTGTTCCAGAAGAAGGGTAGCATATAAACCAGTGCCAATAATCAAAGATATAACAGAAGAAAATTACACTCCATCAAAGAAAGACTTAAGTCTATAGAACAAAAAGTGTTGCTTAAACAAGTAAAAATAATAAGAAACTAATACCTAGACCTAGTCAGCTGATTATTGAGTGTTTGAGGATAAATAACGACCCCATAGACAGCAGCCCACCAGGCTGCCCCGTCCCTGGGATTCTCCAGGCAAGAACACTGGAGTGGGTTGCCATTTCCTTCTCCAATGCATGAAAGTGAAAGTGAAGTTGCTCAGTCGTGTCTGACTCTTCACAACCCCATGGACTGCAGCCTACCAGGCTCCTCCGTCCATGGGATTTTCCAGGCAAGAGTACTGGAGTGGGTTCCCATTGCCTTTTCCAATCATATAAATATCCAAGTAGGGGGGCAGGAGCATGATAACAGAAAATGAAGAAAGATCTTAACTCTTTCTCAGCTTTTTCAAATCCTTAACAATAAAGTAGCCATATTTCTAATTAGTCAACATGAGTTAGGAAGTTCAAGACAAAAAATGGGCAGACATGGCTATGCTAAGACTCCACTCTTCTCCATTCACATTAGCATCTCTTCAAGACAGAGAAAAAAGAGAAAACCTTAGCATCATATGGCACCACAGTAATTTACATATAGGCTAGTTCCACAGTACTTTCTGGGACAGTTTCAAAGACACTTGTTGACTTAAAAATAGTTACATGCCAATCAAACAGGAAGCAAGGGCGTAGAAGTTCATTTATACATAACCGTAATAGACTAATCAGATATTTTACCTAAGCAAACCTCCCAACTAGCAGAAATTTTAGTTTAGCACTTCTAAGTGCCAAAACTTTATAAACTGTTGGATTTTGTAATGGAAATCATCTTGAAATATATGACAATTCTGTTAAACATAATTTAACATTTTCTTGATGATCTAGTAATACTAATTTGAGTATTAGTTTTTATAGTATGCTACAACATGTTCATGCCCTCAGGGTTTTTGAGGTGTCTGTCCTGCTATTAAATTTCTCTCAGCTTCTGTTTCATACTTTAACCTTGCCTGTACTATGCTGTTCGAATTTAATGTCTACAGAACTGAAGACTGCCAGGAGAAACTAGGTAACGAAATCTGTTAAATTGGCAACTTAATTTTACACAATTCTAAAACAGTAGGTTCAAGGTAAAAAAAGCAGTTGGCTCTGATCTCTTATAAAACAAAATGCATGACGTTAATGGTAGCTATTTCCTCCTACTTCTTCACTGACTTTTAGGTTTACAGCTGTGTTCTGGGGTGGGAGGTGGGGGTGTGGTTAAGGGCCAAAAATATGTATCATAAGAAATTTAATACAGCATATCCCCTATATATCTTGAAATAATTCTAAGACAGAGAAGGTGTATACTATATCCCCAGCACTGATGTGGGGGGGAACCTTAAAATAACCAACTTGTTCTCAGTCACACAACCAAAGCAGTAAAAGCCAGGACTGTAACATAAGTCTGACTCCAAAACCTTGCTTTTACAACCATTTCACACTGTCTCCTAGAAAGTGTTTCTCAAAATACATTTCAAGAATCATCTATTGTAAAATCATCTCGGATGCCTGTTAAAAATGTAGAAATGGCTACCACTCTGTATCTCCTGTACAGGATTCCCTGGGGGTATGTCCAGGAAAGCAAGTTTTTAGCAAATAACCCAGGTGATTTTTTATATACGTTAGTGTTTGCAAAACCACTGTTTGAGGAGATATAATTTATGAAGTCTCTTGATAAGTGTTACAGCTTGCATCTCCTCCTGCAACATGGGCCCAACTTTCTCAGCTTGCTTTGCCCATCTCTTAAACAGCCATGATGGTTATGCTCTAAATTCTGCTCTTTTCCTGCTTTACAGTACTCAATGGGCAACCTCACCCAATCCCAGGGATAAAATTCCTATCAATATGCTTGTGACTCATAATTCTCTATTTTCAGTCCAGCTTCAGAACTGAATATCCAAATCTTCACCTTCTCACTATCCATGTTTCATCTCTTGAATGTCTTATAGGCACAATGTATATACCATGCCCACAACAGAGATCATCTTATCCTCATTTATGCTTTACTTGTGATCTTTCCTGTTGTGTTCTCCTACTACTCCATAAGCAGTACCTCCATTAAGTGAAGCCTCCAAACTAGAAAATTGAGCATCGTTCTCAATTTCTCCCTTTTCTTCATCAAGTATTGCCATGTTATCTCCCTCTACTCCACTGTCGCTGCTGCTGCTGCTAAGTCGCTTCAGTCGTGTCCGACTCTGTGTGACCCCATAGACGGCAGCCCACCAGGCTCACCCGTCCCTGGGATTCTCCAGGCAAGACCACTGGAGTGGGTTGCCATTTCCTTCTCTAATGCATGAAAGTGAAAAGTGAACATGAAGTCGCTCAGTCATGTCTGACTCTTAGCAACCCCATGCCACCTCCCAAAAGCTAGCCAGTCCTATTTTTCTAGCAAATATGCTTGTTTTTTTCTTTTTTGCTGGCTCTGCAGAATATATGCTTAAAACACCATCCACTCTCCTACCATTTAAAATACAGTATAAATACAGCAACTAAATAATTCTAAATCATTTAGCACCCCTATGAGTTATGACCATTTGTCATTTGAGGATCTCTAGCATCTAAGTATCTTTCCTATTTTTAGTCCTGAGATCTTTAGGGAGGAGAGCCCACTTCCCACCACAGAAGCTGGAGGGAGGTTAGATTTTCCCTCTTTCAGATCAGTCAAGCAGATACGCCAGCCTGGGTCCTAAATCTGAACTGAATAATAAAAGAATCAGGGAGGAGCTCAGAATCCATTTCCATTAGCAGCGCCTTCATCGATTGGCAGCAGGGTACAACAGCAACATCACAAGTCCTGGCTTGGCTGGGCCAGCAGTGTGTCCCAGTCAGATTGTCCCTAGAGGTACGGCTTCGGCTAAAGTTCCAGCCACCTCACCTCATTTAGTCCCTGCCTGCTTTTCTGAGCCCAGCTGTTTAGCCTTCTCATCAACTCTGTCTGAGAGCTGATATTCTCCCAATAACTTCTTTTTGTGTGTAAACAGAGTTGGTTTCTGTTGTTCATACCAAGAATGCTAATTTGGTACAAATGGTTAGCAAACAGAAAGATATGACATGTGTTCAGAAATTTTTGATAATATCTGCTTGTTACATTTAACAAGGCCTTTCCCTCTTAGTGATTAACTCATGCTCGTTTCATAAGTATTAATGCTCCCTAGTAAGAAAGAGGGAACTACACCCCTTAATACTGTGGAATTACGCCCACTAAACTTTATCCAACTGATCAGTAAGTTGTTCTATGCCTTCAGTTAAAGACACACAAACATTTTCTCTGTTTACGTAGCTCACATAAGTGAGTTATACCATGAGGAAATATCAAATAATACAATTTAAAGTGAAAAATACTATATGACATATATATTTATTACTTAAGGGCCCCAGATGGCTCTGAAAAATAAACACAGGTAATATGTATAGGTCCAAAGGGAAGCACTTTAGTTAGAATTATACGTTTGACTCATATGGCCCGGTGGAGGGAAATTTTAGATATTTCTAAAGCCCTTTATTTTTCTGTAAAATAAAAGTACATTACAAGCATAAAAATCAAGCGGTTTCTGTATGCAGCCATACACCTTCAACCATAGCAATAAACCTGATTAAAAAAACAGTGCAATATGAGGTAGCTATTAATTGAGAGTAAATAAATTACAGGCATTCTTGTAGACTGGAATTTAAATGTTTCTACTTTTGGAGGGCTATTCCTACTTTCCCTCTACGGCTTCCCTGGTGGCTCAGGGGTAAAGAATTTGCCTGCCAAGGAGGACATGCAGGTTCCATCCCTGGGTCAGAAATATCCCCTGGTGAAGGAAACGGGAACCCACTACAGTATCCTTGCCTGGGAAAACCCCATGGACAGAGGAGCCTGGTGGCCTCCATGGGGTTGCAGAGAGTCGGATACAACACTTTCCCACTACAACTGAAATTCAGATAATAATTATAGTCTATTAGACTATAATAGATATATACATATATACTATATATAGTATATATATACATATATGTACACCTATATACATATAGGTATTGTTAAGATAAATATTATATAGGGAATGTCTTAATATCCTATACATGTTCTCCTCTTAGAGCCTTCTATGATAGAGGATTAATGACACTGCTGCTACACAGGCAACATGAAAATGGCTAAGAACATCTGAGATAACTATGTCTCCTTCATGCACTTACAGTGGTAAACAACTCTGAATTTTCAGCCACTCTCAGCTTCAAAGCACATCTTGCCTCCAGTCTCACCTTCTTCTGACAGCTGTCAACATGATCTTTCTAACATCCAATCAAAGTTTGTCATACCATCTACTCACCTGCAAGGCTTAGAAACATTAACTGTCCCTTATATAAAAAAGGCCAAACTTCTGACTAGGGAGTTCACCAGCTTGGTCCCACCGCTTCCCAGCTCATCAGCCCTCGTGTACATACTCACGTATGTCTTCAGTCCATGTACAGATGGATGTGCTCAACTGCTCAGTTGTGTCCAACTCTTTGTGACCCCATGGTCCTGTGTCCATGATCTTATCACGGCAAGAATACTGCCGTGGTTGCCATTTCCTCCTCCAGATATACAGATGTATAGATATATTTTAAATCAAACCTGTCCTGTTTTACTGCAAACTGACCCATCATCATCAAACCTTTAATAAGACTTAATTTGTACATGAATATTTCCTCATGTTGAAGAAGTCCTACTAAATATCAGATGTACATTGTAACTTCTCTGTATTGCTACAGGGTAATAAAGGTCTTTTATTTAACATTTATTTTGATAGATTTTAAGTTAGTATTGTATATCAAAATTATTTCACTTCTATCAGGTCAAATTATTTCTATTTCTTAAGGAACAACAAAGATATCATCTTTCCTTTTACAAACAACATTATAATATGAATTTTTTAAATGCCAGATTTGATTTACACATTTTATATATACTCATGATATAATTATAAAATGCTAATGCCCTGACCCAACAATTTGCCTCTATCAAATGAATCAGGAAGAAAGGTAAGCTTTTACAGCTGTTACTAAAGTTGTTGTTATAAAACAACAGAACTTCAAGTATACAAATAATATTATCATTCTAGCAATATTTTGTAGGTAATAAAAGAGAACTACGATGCCATTTCAACATCAAAACACTTTATAACTGTCATTCTCACTGACTGAACAGCTATGTCCTATTTTTCCTATCAGTGGTTACATTGTAAGGGAAGTAAGAGAGCAGAGAGGTCAACTTCAATGGAAAATTTTATTTCCCTGCTGAGATAAAAACTTTATTTTAAATTATCTGTTAAAAGTAATTAACCTCCAATTAAAATAAATAAGTTTATATTTAAAAAAGCACTAACAAAAATGCCAAATATCAAAAAGAATAAAACAAAATAAAAGCCCTATTTTCTACTGACTTTCATTTTACATTGAAAAGATACTATAATGAAAAAGTTAAAACCACTGATACGCTAAATAATTTTTGATGTACATTTAGAATGACTCTTGTTTGAACCAAGGCTATCTGAAGCTGCCACATACTATATAGTGCTAGGGTTTTCTTTAACTGGGGAATAGGGGTAGAGACAGCAAAGCCTCTTAGGTGGAAAGAAAAGAGATACTTTGTACAAACTAACTACTACCCCCTTAAAAGTGGGAGGAGATTGGTTCATAATACTGATCCATGATCTCATAGAGGTTAAACAGAAAAATATGAGTTTGGAACAGGTTCCTAAATGAGCCATCACTTACAGGCATGTTGGAAGGGCTGGTAACCACCAAGTTAAGGAAAAGAGCATGGCTTTGGAGCGATAGGGACCTGCACTAACTAAATCCTCAATGTGCCTCTCAGCAGCCTGTGATAACCTCTCTTGCCTCGACTAGTTCAGTGCCACCCACTAAAACCAATTCTGGTCATAGAGCCCTATGCTTAAAAGGCATATTCAAGATAAAACACTTAGCAGGGCCCTTATTCTCATAAGGCTCTTGTCAATCTGACCCTAGCCCACTTTTTCAGTCTTTTGTACTCCCTCCTTTCACTCTCTGTGACAGTCCTGATAAACGAGTTGAGTCATGACAATCAAATGAAGAGGAAAGAGATGAAAACAAGGATGTGATTTCACAAAGTGAGAAAGTATGTTATACAAAAGTATGTTTTATATATATGCATAATCTTAAACCTCATAAAGGCTGCAAATGATCATGAATGATAAACACAGATAATATTTATGGGTACAAAGGTAATAGTATTATTCACCCTAGAGGCTGGAACTAGTCTTTCTAAGCCATGATTATCTTGATAGGCCCAAATGTTTTTTGGAACACACTGAGTTAGAAAATGTGAACCACATAACTGTCAAAGAGTAACAAAGTACAGTTTAACCCAGTAAGTGGTATCAACTTTTCTGCACCTCTGTAATCCATTTATCTAAATCCTACTTAGCTGGAGGATCATAGTTCTCATATATCCAAATAGCTCTTTCCAAAGTTTAGATTAATGGTTCAAACAGTAAACACTGATGTACAAATTAGCTATCTGGTGTCACATATAAAAACAAAAATTTCATGTGACATATACATCTTCTTGGGAAGAAAACAACACTAAGGAAATTAAGATCATGTCAAACAAGTAATTAAAAACTGTCTAAAGATAGATACCCACCTCCCAAGTCCCTAAAAGCCAGAAGTGGCCAAGAATTCCAATGAATTGCTAAAAACAGATCCGAAATCTCAGTGGAAACAGGAGGCATCATAGTGACAGACAGGGAAGAGCTTAAGGAAATATAAACCAAATCTTCACAGATCCACATAAAAAGGGAATGAGAGAATAGTAGTTTTTAAAAAATTGTGGTAGTGGCTAGATGGATCACAAAGTACTTAAAATACAAATTTAAAAGAATGTTATTACCTCAGGCCTCAAAAAACAAGAATAGAAACGGGAATTTAACTAACCTGGGTTTGATCCCTGGGTTGGGAAGATCCCCTGGAGAAGGGAAAGGCTACCCACTCCAGTATTCTGGCCTAGAGAATTCTATGGACTGTATAGTCCATGGGGTCGCAAAGAGTCAGACATGATTGATTTTCACTACCACTTTCCCCTCAAATAACTAGAATTTATTTAGAGCATTAGCTTTTGAAATAAATATAAACGTGTCTTAGGGATTACATTTGGGGATAAATTATATTAGATTTGGGGAAGGCTCTTGCTAATTTTTGACCTAACATTTAGTATATACCAGTTAGGACTATGAGTGATGGAAGCAGATATTACTATTCATTGATTTTTATAGAAATTAGAAATGAGAAGCTTAACTAACCAAAGTCACAAGGATTTGAAACCTCCCTCTCCTGGTCTTATGAAATAGAAAAAATTTCTTTACAGAAAAGTAAAATCTTGATCTCAGTTCACATTACTGTACAAATTTATATTTCTATAACAGTAACACCTTTATTATCTATGATAATCATAATTTAACATGGACTCTAAATTTTCTGATAAAATCATCTACTTAATTAAGTCTTAGCAGAAGAAAGAAGACTGTTGATAGTTGTTTATAGTTTACATTTCATGGATACCATTATTACAACTGAACATGTAAATTAGTAACAGAATGCAAACTAGCCGCTAAATTAATTTCTAACTTGATAATCCCACTAACCGAAAGGTAGGACCAGTTTTTAGCATCATACATTTATTTCAAATTTATCTGAAATATAATAATCATATCTGCCAATTTGATAATTAGGAAAAACCCTAAAATTTGAAAATAATATCAAATGAAATATAAACTTTCAAAAGACACTGATAAGTAATTTCATGAGAAAGTTTATATTCAGTGATATTGGACTTTTATGCCTTTTTATCTCAAGTGTTCTTTCTGGAAATGAATGCTATATAACCCTTACTTTATAATATTCAACTTCTGACTTGTTTTTCCTAGATAAGAGCAAACTAAGAAAGCTTATATTCTTTAAATTTTAGTATTTAATGGCTTTACTTGTTCAAATAATGAACTTAAAATTATGTTAACTATGACTAAGTTATTAATTAGCAAATGAAGTTACAGAATGTTATTTTATTGTTTCTAAATGAGTGCAGTGATAATAGTGGTTAAGAGCATGGACTCTAAACATGTTTTAGGTTCAAATTTCAAAACTGCCATTACCATCTCTGGGACCTTGAACAAGTTACTTAATCTCTCTGTCCTCGGTTTTCCAAAAATTAAAATAAGTGGGACTAATAATGGTAGCTACCTCACAAAGTTGTAGTTAAATGAGTTAATATAACTTAAGTGGTTAGACAGCTAAGGTGCTTAGAATAGTAACACACCAACGTTTGCTGTCACTTTAATCTGTAAAAGAAGTTGATAAAAGAGTTGTGCACATTTCATTGTTATCTAAATTTTTCTTTAAAATATTTGAAGGACAAAACATATTTTCTTCCCTTCAAAACTTGCACAACCCTAATGGTCTTAACTTTTCAGATATTCTACAATTAGAGCCTGGAGGTAAACAATTCCTAAGGTAAAAGGCCACACAGATGAAAGTTTTCTCTTTCCTAATTTGATAAAACACAGTTGTGTTGACTTTTAAGGCACTATGAAATTTAGAGCATTTGTCAAATAATAGAATTATTAATTACTCTTAGGCTGTAATATTACAATTCTCAGCTATTTTTTTCTCTATTTGTCTTCAGCTTGTTCTGTACCAAAAAAGGGAGGTGGCATAAAATGCCCCCCAAAACCCTCATGCAATAGAAGTTTATACAACTAAACACCAATACTACCTTTATCACTTCCATAATAATAGAACACTGTTTTACTGAGAGCACACCACCGTTTCTGCCATTCAAATCCCAGAAAACTGTGATCTACAATAAAGGGAGAAAAGAAACAGTTTAGATAATATATATTACCTTTATAAATATAGTGTGATTTCCCTACTGTAAAAGGAAAAGTTAGTTATTATGATTTCTAAGGTTCCTTTTAGCTGTAAAATTCTATGACTAATTAGTTTGTGTCTTCTTTTCCAAGACACGAACAAAGCTAAAAGGAATACACTGAAGCAGAGATGGGGCTGCTATATTTGTGGGATCAACTACATGGCTAACAAACTTTCCTGACAGGAATAGTCAAAAAGGCATTTGACTATAAGGTCTTAAGATAATTGATTCATCTGGGTCACATTTTCTCATCTGTCATAAAAAGGAGGGAGGAGGAGTCGACCTAGATTATTTCTGTTATCTCTTTCGGCTTTAAAATTCAGCTAGGAAAGCTAAGAAAAGCAAATGGAATACAGGAAGCCCAAAGGGACCTCCTGAGAGATAAACTGAATGGTAATGAAGAGGCTTTCTGCTTTTCATTTCTTATATCATGATACTACCTCCATATTTCATTTCTATTATATATTGGTGTTGAAAGAGTGAGACCATATGGTCAACTCTCAATTATCTTAGCCAATAGAGAGGAACACTGAATGAATAACAGAAAATGGCAGAAAAATATGCTAAGCTTGATCTGAACCATAGCAAACATGGCATATGTCAGATTAGGAAAAAGATAACCCTCTGCTCAGCCAAGGGGGATAATAGTGAGAAGTCCCACCTTGGAGATACAGTCAAGGCAGGAAAAGGCAGGAAACAGCTTCTGAATCATCTACAAATACCCAATGTTGACAACAATAAACTTGATCAAATGTTTTATTTTGTTCTTAGAAAGTACTCTGAGCTGAAAGCTGTATTTTGTAGTTGGGATAATGTCATTAGATTTTCTTAGAGTCTTAGATTTTTAGAGTTTTCATTAGAATCATATAATTTACCTTTTCTGCGTTTTTCAAGGTAGCCAGCCTTTAACACAAAAGGAAGGTCCTGGGCTGCAATTGGAGGAAACTGGTTTCCTATGGAAGGTAGGGAGCAAAAAAAGCAGTGAGTAATCCCTTTTAGAAAAATCAAATATCAGATCTCATTAGATTCAGTATATTTTTAATTACTCAAATTAATTAAATCCAAGTCTATTAGTTTTATTTCATATGTATTCCATAGACTAGTCCCTCTCCACCTCCTGTGAATCTCAAGAGCAAAAAAATATTCTGTACTGTTACATCTTAATATACTATGCTTCCAAATGCACAATAATATTATGTAACTTAATGATCTCTAAAGGGTAATACTTTTTGACCTGCATTCTCTAAGGAATGGACTAGGACACTGTTATAAATAATAGTGTTCAATATCTTTATAAATTCATTGGAAATATACTACAGTTGCTTCAGCATTTTACTAGAATGCTGCTGCTGCTGCTGCTAAGTCACTTCAGTCGTGTCCGACTCTGTGCGACCCCACAGATGGCAGCCCACCAGGCTCCCCTGTCCCTGGGATTCTCCAGGCAAGAACACTGGAGTGGGTTGCCATTGCCTTCTCCAATGCGTGAAAGTGAAAAGTGAAAGTGAAGTCGCTCCGGAATGTCCTACCCTCAGCGACCCCATAGACTGCAGCCTTCCAGGCTCCTCCGCCCAAGGGATTTTCCAGGCAAGAGTACTAGAGTGGGGTGCCATTGCCTTCTCCGTTACTAGAATGCTAACAAGTGAAAATAACCAGTCCAATGACAGTTTCCATGGAATACACCAATAAAAACAGTCTTAAAATAGTTTATGATAAATAATGTTTTGATAGGAAGCTTATTATATACAAATTAATCACAGAGTTACCAACTGGTTTTTTAAAAAATATCCAGTAGCTATAAAATCATGTTATTTTTCCTTAAGAAACTAAAATTCAAATTAAAGTACTAATTTCATTTCCCCGGTGGATCAATTTTGCTCAGTAAACACAAAACAATTATCATTAAAATATATTTAAAAATGGAGTAATAATTTTGAAATACATATAAAATTTTAAGGAAACTCAGTGGGAAAGTTTGAACAACTGTCCAATCAATGTATCCATTTAATCCACTGAAGGTAAAAGTTATTTAGTATAGTATTTTTGTACATAAAATAAAACTAACATAAAGGAATCTTATCTATGTGAGTAAGTCCTGGTTAACCACTAAATTAAAGAAGGTGACTATAGTTTGACTTGCTTTTTTAAAAGAAAAGAAAAAAATGATTAATAGCATCTTTTAAATTAAACTAGGTTATACCAACATACAGAAATATTATATCACATAGAAATATGAAATTTTAGCTAATATAAAACCATTTAGGAAAATTGTCTTTCTAAATAAGATTCCTGAAAACAAAGTATTTACCTCTTCAACTAAGCAAGATGATAGTTTAGTTTTTGTGGAAGTATGCTTGGACTCAGTCTTTTACGTAACTGGCACAGAGAGTTCTTAAGTGAACTATACAAAATCCCTTTGTAGGAAGCATCATTTGGATGACATTGCAGAATGAGAAAGCAAACATACTAATTAAATATTTAATATGATTATTGTATGTCATGCAAAAATGTCTACGTGGTTTGTGCACAGTGGTAAAAATAGAAAATTCACTGCAAACATCCCATAAATAATTTTGAGTCTTTTGGATGATGGAAACAAACTCTTAAGCACACATTTATGGATGAAATTAAGCTACCCAAGGAAGAGGCAACTTTTCAGTCTTAGGTCTAATACAAAAGGGTACAAGGAGCGATTAATTACCTCTACTTGGCTAGATAAGGCTCATGGAGAAATAGAGCCATGACCCTCTCATATCCATTGGGGCATAAAATAAATGTTCTTTACATATAAAAGAAATGCTCTAAATCTTAAGAAGAAACTTTACATTCTAAAGAGAAATGGGTACCTTTAGCATAGCTTTCAACTTTAAAAAGTTACTGGTCCAGAAAAAAGGAGGGGAAGAAGTGGAAGAGAAGAAAGGGAAATAGAATTTACAAAGGTGAATATATATAACGCAAAGCTCTTGCTTTAAGAAAAATGTTGATTAAATTTCCATCTGGTAAATCAATAAAATTTGATGTCACAAGCAACACTTATTCTGAATTCTAAATTCATGCCTCTAATATAAAATCTTTTATTTCATTCCTAAAGGGGAAAAACAAATTTTCTGACTAAACTCCTTTTGTTATTTGTCCAACACCTAGGTTTTGTTTAACATACACATGAATTTTTTAAAAAGTAAAAGTAAAGTAATAGTAATCCCTTTAAATACTTCAGATTTTAAGTTCTTAGAAGAACCATTTGACTTGTATAACACCATAAACATATAAACACTTAATACTTTTTGATGGAAGAAATTGAACATTTGTAACAAGATATAAAAAGTAATAATTTCTCTTTAAAAAAATATGAACTCTCAGATCATTTAGACCTCATATCACTGTACCTAGAATGATCAACAGTATGCTACCATTTAAGGAGATACACACTGATTCAAATAATTAATGTTGTTCAGTTGCTCAATTGTATCCAACTCCTTGTGACCCCACAGACTACAACACGATAGGCTCCCCTGTCCTTCACTATCTGCCAGAGTACGCTCATGCCCATTAAGCTGGTGATGCCATCCAACCATCTCATTCTCTGTTGCCCCCTTCTCCTCCTGCCTTCAATCCTTTCCAGCATCAGGGCCTTTTCAATGAGTCAGCTCCTTGCACCAGGTGGCCAAAATATTGGAGCTTCAGCTTCAGCATCAGCCCTTCTAATGAATACTCAGGACTGATTTCCTTTAGATTGACTGGTTTGACCTCCCTGCAGTCCAGGGGATGCAAAAGAGTCTTCTCCAGGACCACAGTTTAGAAGCATCAGTTCTTTGGTACTCAGCCTTCTTTATGGTCCAAATAATTATTAATAAGACTACCACAGACAGAGGTGCCTGGTGGGCTACAGTCGGTGGGATTGCAAAGAGTCAGACAACCACTGAGCAACTAACACACACACACACACAAATGCAGCTATGCTGATACATGAAGAAAAGAAAGGTAAAGCTAATATAAACCTATCTGGCAGGTAACAAAGAGTTGCTGAAAATCTACCAAACACAATCATATTATCTCACCAAGAGAAACTATGCCTCACAGCCAATTACAACATTCCAACAAACTCACTATTATCAACTGTTTCACTACCAAAATTCACACCCTTGTCTCAAAAATAAGATTAGCACTGAGCTTTAATCCTTTGGCACAGGATTAGGCATTCAGTAAATGTTGGCTTTTATTAATTATAATTAAGTATTATTATTATACTTAGTATAACTATTAATTCAAATGAATGGTTACCAATGTGACTATAAGACTATTTAATGTTGCCTAGGGAATTTTAATCAGAAAAATGAAAAGCATGATTTGGTAACTGTATGAGTTAAGCATTACAGTTATTTTAAAAGCAACTTGATGATTTCTTTCTGAGTATATGAAAGTGGTTGATAGAGAAATTATATCTTAACTCAAAGGAGAAAATATAATTAACCTATACTCCAGGGCAGCTTATTTATACTGCAGACTATCACCGCATAGCTTTCTAAAGTGGCCAAAAATTTTCAATACCCTGACAAAATAAACATATACTGACAAAGACAAGTCTTCTTTTTATAATATGAGCATGTATTTCTTATATAATAGTCCAACTTTTCTAAACCATATCAATATTAGACATTAAAACTAATACCCTACAAGAGCAGGCAAGGAATGTGTCTTCTTCCAATTTGGCATTTTGCAATCTGAATTATGCAAAATGGTAACAATGTCACAAAAAATTCAACGAAACAAGTATGCATGCCTAAAATATCCTACTAACTCAGTGGGAAAAAGGAAGCAGTGAAATCCAAATTTTCTTATAGTTAGGTAGGTATCAATATTTTATTTACAAGGCCACTGTTTTTAAAAGATAACTCAAGAATTCTAGACTGTGTCTTGAAACTTTTGTCTTAAAATCAAACTGTGTTATATAGTGGACATAGTGCACCAGCAAGCTAAAGGAATGGATTCTAGAACAGAGAAGAGTTCCAAAGCATGAAAATATTAAAAAAAAAAAAAATCACCTAAAACCTAAGTAAGGTATTACCCAATTTTAGTAATTTTATTAATCTACAGTTTTAATTTTTTCCATTGAAACTAGGAGGAAAAATACTGAAATCTTTAAATATAGCCATGTATTTAAAAAATAAGTTCTATCTTTTAAAATGCCTTAAATGTTAAAATATTTAATAACAATATTTAATAAAATATTAAATAATATCCCCATTCTAAGATTCCATGACATACACACACATTGATATCTTCTTGCACTTTCAATAACAAATGGCCAAGGATCAAGATGGATTTAACTTTCAAAATATCTAAAGTGAAAATTGTTCACAACATATTTTCATAGAACAATGGATAACTGCCTTTAGATCTGGCATAGAATTGTCATGTCATTTCAAAGGTTTAATTTCTAACTAGAATCGTGGCCTGGAATAGCTGTGAAAGAAAATAAATACATAGACTGGTGATTCGATTCTTACATGATAGTATACATGTTTCAATGCCATTCTCCCAAATCATCCCACCCTCTCCCTCTCCCTCTGAGTCCAAAAGTCCGCTATACACATCTGTGTCTTTTTTGCTGTGGGGATGACCCAGAGGGATGTTGTGGGGAGGGAGGTGGGAGGGGGGTTCATATTTGGGATCGCATGTACACCCGTGGTGGATTCATGTCAATGTATGGCAAAACCAATACAGTATTGTAAAGTAAAATAAAGTAAAAATAAAAATTTAATAGAAAAAAAAGAAAAGAAATACATAATTATTTGTCATATTCTACTAACTCAATTTACATGGAAAATTTGGAATCTCAAATCTTTTCATCAGTTTTTTTTAGTGGCAACGTGAAAATTATGTATTCAAAGGACACATGAAACGACAGTAACACTTAAGAAAAGAACTACTACAGGAACTAAAAGATTACTACTTGTGTTTCCTTAGCATAGTCCTTTTACAGAGTTTATTTTCTCATGTATCACTACTACTCTCTTCAGAGAGGATTAATCAATGAATATACTAGTACTGGTGATCCCTAAGTCTATCAAGATACTTACTTTAAATAGAAAAAAGGCTTATACTTGGTTAGACACAAAGATGGTCAGCTTCCAATTAGCAGGACCATAGAATCCCCAGAGGTAGTTAAGCCTTGGCTACCAGATTCAAAGACTGATAAGGCCCCTGTGATGACACCGGGGCAAAAATAGAAGTTGAAACTCACAGGTTTGCCATCTGTTAGTCTCTCCACCCCCTCTATAAAATGGCAAGTCATCTTGAAAGCTACTCAGCAAAAGCTGAATAACTATTAGGGTAATCCACATGTGCCTTTATTAACTGTTTCTTGATATGGAAATTCCAATAGCCTCATGAGAATCATCAATAGGTCTATCTGAAACCAAAGAAGATAATAACTCAGTATTACAGCTCTGTGCTCACAGGAAACGCTTCATGAATATGGTCCAAAAGATATATTAAATGCTTGTTCAGAATCCAAACAAAAGCTATATTATATCAACTATATATAAGTAACTGTGGCTGATACTGATTTTCATGGAAATCTGTCAATATGTAAAATTCAAGTGGCAATAATAGAAAAATTAAGAATCAGAATTAAGAGAAATCTGAAATCATGGGGGTTCATCAATAACCACTAAAATAGCAGTCAAAAAGCCATAGATTGAAAGTATGTATGGATTATGTTATCCATAAAGTTATATTATACCCACTCACTTAAAACTGCTTCTTTTACTTAAGAAGTATGGCCAGGATTTGAACTATCTAATTACATATCTGAAGACTGCTTTTTTAGATAAATTTTTAGTATAGGACTACTGTCCTTAGCTCATAAATTTAGATGTAAAAATAATATCTCTTGAAGATTTCTGATTCTTTGGTCCAGTGATAGACCTTAAGCTGTAACATTTTTTAATACATTAAAATTATTGCTTATAGAATTTAAAAAATGCTTTTATCCAAAAATTCCAGATACACCAATTTGTGAAAATGCTTGTAAGACTCTTTCAGTTACTTATAGGGATAAAAGCATATCAATGTACTAAATCCATCATTTTAAAATAAAGGTCAATATGAGTAATTTCACTTTATAAACAAGACTTCTTTTTCATATATTTATAATACTGGGTACTCTTTATACTTTTATATTTTGGTAAAAGCTACTTTTTAATAATACATCATTAGATTCCACAGAAATAAGTTAAATCAAATTTCATCTCCTATATACAGTTACTTCTCAGCTACTTTGTGTCTGACTATATCTTTTTTTTTTTTTTAGTGGTTAAAAACAACAAAATTTCTAATCTTCAAGTTCTGGAGGTCAGAAGTCCAGAAAGTGTCTCATGGGCTAAAATCAGGGTGTCAGCAAGACTGTGTTCCTTCTGGAGCCTGGAGGACAGACTCTATTTCCTTCCCTTTCCAGCCCCTAAAGGCTGACCTATTTCACTGGCTATTGGCCTCCTTCCATCTTTAAAGCCAGCAATGGTCATTTGAGTCTTTTTCACAATGTCTTCTTTCTGGTTCCAATTCTTTTGCCTCCTTCTTCTCATTTAAAGTAAAAAGTGAAAGTGAGGTCGTTTAGTCGTGTCTGACTCTTTGTGACTCCATGGACGGTAGCCTATCAGGATCCTCTGTCCATGGAATTTTCCAGGCAAGAGTATTGGAGTAGGTTGCCGTTTCCTTCTCCAGCTTCTCATTTAAAGGTTCCTGTATTTACATTATGGGCTTCCTTTATAGCTCAGTTGGTAAAGAATCTGCCTGCAATGCAGGAGACCCAGGTTCAATTCCTGTGTCGGGAAGATTTCCTGGAGAAGGAAATGGCAACCCACTCCAGTATTCTTGCCTGGCCTACCTGGATAATCTCCTTATTTTAAGGTCAGCTGATTAGTAATCAGACTCCAAAGGATTCGGATGTGGACTTCTCTGAGGCACTATTATTGTGCCTACTGTACCCCTCATTATCATATCAATTGGCTATTGATTTTTGCATATATTTGGAACTTATGTATCTGTCCACATCTTCTCCATAACAAGAAAAAACTTAGCTAAATTCAGAAAAGCAATATTTTTTTAAAGTTTATGATACACAAACACAGAGAAACTGTGGTATAGGCTTAAAATGGAATACATTTTTTCCTTAAATTAAAAACAAAATTATAAATATATCAAAATTTTAAGATATTCTAAATAATTAAGTATATACGGTTATGGGTTGGATTTTAATTTAATGTTTTACTTGAACACAAAAATATGCCCCAACCTGACTTTTTAAAATTGAATTATAGTTGATTAAGGGCTTCTCCGGTGGTTCAGATGGTAAAGAATCTGCCTATACAATGCAGGAGACCAGGGTCTGGAAGATCCCCTGAAGAAGAAATGACAACCCACTCCAATATGCTGCCTAGAGAATCCCATGGACAGAGGAGCCTGGTGGGCTACAGTCATGGGGTCACAAAGAGTCAGACTCAACTGAATGACTATCACTTTCACTTTTTCACATATAGTTGGTCTATAATGTTCTTGTAAGTTTAAGGTAGTCAGCAAAGTGATTCAGACATATCTATATATCTCTATCTATCTATCTATCTATCTATCTATCTATCTATATATATATATTTCTTTTTTCCCCAGATCCTTTTTCCTTACAGGCTATTACAAAATACTGAGTATCTTTCCTATGCTATATAGTTGGTTTGTGTTTGCAATTTGATTTGTATTTTAAGATTGTGATTAAAACCTTGAGTCTCAAATTCAAATTGTAGCTTAACTATTAGTTCTGTGACTTAGGCAAGTTGCTTGATTTCATTTAATTTAGTTTTCAACTATGTGAATGTAGGTGTTAAGAGGGCACACTATGGAGATTTACTGTGGAGATTTAGAAATATAATATTTGAGATAACTACTCTAAAATGTTACTTCTTCTTTTTAAATAGCAATGCAAATTTGCCAAGTCCATTGCTCCATAAATAAGAAAACATGAAAGCTGAAAAGAAAAACCACTACAATAAAATCTGAAAGCCTTTTAATAATACAAATTTCTCTCCAGCTACAGCTATTTGGCTATGATTTCTCCAGTAGCCATATATAGATGTGAGAGTTGGACTATAAAGAAAGCTGAGTGCCGAAGAATTGATGCTTTTGAACTGTGGTGTTAGAGAAGACTCCTGAGAGTCCCTTGGACTGCAAGGAGATCCAACCAGTCCATCCTAAAGGAGATAAGTTCTGAGTGTTCATTGGAAGGACTGATGTTGAAGCTGAAACTCCAATACTTTGGCCACCTGATGCAAAGAGCTGACTCATTTGAAGAGACCCTGATGCTGGGAAAGATTGAGGGCAGGAGGAGAAGGGGATGACAGAGGATGAGATGGTTCGATGGCCTCACCAACTCAATGGACATGAGCTTGGGTGAACTCCAGGAGTTGATGATGGACTGGGAGGCCTGGTGTGCTGCGGTTCATGGGGTCGCAAAGAGTCAGACATGACTGTGCAACTGAACTGAATTGAACTGATAGCTATTTGGTCAAAAATTCTGATGCATGAAAAAACTGATGGTATTGCACACATTAAACTAGCATAAATGAAAAGGAACACAATTAATTTATAAGACAAATTATTAACTAGCTTATATTATGTGCAAGGCCTTTTTCTAAATATTATCTAAGGCAGGGAACTAGAAAATAAACTCAACCTCCTTGAAAATTTGTTGAAAATATTCTGAAAGAAATATCAAATAATTTATGCATAAAATTTCAAGAATAATGAATAGTTGATCTTACTCCTTCCTTTCAGAATTTTCCAGTTTATTGTGATCCACACAGTCAAAGGCTTTGGTGTAGTCAATAAAGCAGAAATAGATGTTTTTCTAGAACTTTCTTGTTTTTTCGATGATTCAGCAGATGCTGGCAATTTGATCTCTCGATTCTCTGCCTTTTCTAAAACCAGCTTGAATGTCTGGAAGTTCACGGTTCACAAATTGCTGAAGCCTGGCTTGGAGAATTTTGAGCATTACTTTGGTAGCATGTGAAATGCTTGCAAATGTGCGGTAATTTGAGCATTCTTTGGCACCGACTTTCTTTAGGATTGGAATGAAAACTGAGCTTTTCCAGTCCCATGGCCACTGCTGAGTTTTCCAAATTTGCTGGTATATTGAGTGCAGCACTTTCACAGCATCATCTTTTAGGATTTGAAATCGCTCAACTGGAATTCCATCACCTTCCACTAGCTTTGTTTGTAGTAATGCTTCCTAAGGCCCACTTGACTTCCCATTCCAGGATGTCTGGCTCTAGGTGAGTGACCACACCATCGTGTTTATCTGGGTCATGAAGATCTTTTTTGTACAGTTCTTCTGTGTATTCTTGTCCCCTGTTCTTAATATCTTCCTGCTTCAGTTAGGTCCATATCATTTCTGTCCTTTATTGAGCCCATCTTTGCATGAAATGTTTCCTTGGTATCTCTACTTTTCTTGAAGAGATCTCTTGAGAAATCTACACGCAGGTCAGGAAGCAACAGTTAGAACTGGACGTGGAAAAACAAAGGGGTTCCAAATCGGGAATGGAACGTCAAGGCTTTTATTGTCATCGTGCTTATTTAACTTATATGCAGAGCATATTATGAGAAATGCTGGGCTGGATGAAGCACAAGATTTCTGGGAGAAATATCAATAACCTCAGATATGCAGATGACACCACCCTTATGGCAGAAAGTTAAGAAGAACTAAAGAGCCTCTTGATGAAAGTGAAAGAGGAAAGTGAAAGAGGAAAGTGAAAAAGTTGGCTTAAAGTTCAACAATCAGAAAACTAAGAACATGGCATCCAGTCCCATCACTTCATGGCAAATAGATGGGGAAACAGTGGCTGACTTTACTTTGGGGGGCTCCAAAACCACTGCAGATGGTGACTGTAGCCATGAAATTAGAAGACGCTTACTATTTGGAGGGAAAGTTATAACCAACCTAGATAGCATATTAAAAAGCAGAGACATTACTTTGCCAACAAAGATCCATCTAGTCAAGGCTATGGTTTTTCCAGGAGTCCTATATGGATGTGAGAGTTGGACTATAAAGAAAGCTGAGCGCCAAAGAATTGATGCTTTTGAACTGTGGTGTTGAGACTCTTGAAAGTCTCTGAGACTGCAAGGAGATCCAACCAGTCCATCCTAAAGGAAATCAATCCTGAATATTCACTGGAAGCACTGATGCTGAAGCTGAAACTTCAATACTTTGTCCACCTGTTGTGAAAAGCTGACTCATTTGAAAAGACCCTGATGCTGGGAAAGATTGAGGGCAGGAGAAGAAGGGGATGACAGAGGATGAGATGGTTGGATGGCATCACTGACTCAATGGACATGAGTTTGGGTGGACTCTGGGATTTGGTGATGGACACGGAGGCTTGGAGTGCTGCAGTCCATGGAGTCGCAAAGAGTCAGACATAACTGAGCAACTAAACTAAGCTGAACTGAACTCCTTCCTTACTTACGTTAGCTCTATATCAAACACGACCTTTACCATACTGACAGACTGTAAGTTTTAAGCATCTTTTAAAAAAAGTAACATCAAATATAAATAACAAATATATCTATAAACAAATATCAGCATGGTTCAAGGTAATAATAATTACAACAGCTAACATTTATTATGTCTTTAAGGCTTTACCATGAGTTAAGCATGATATAGTCATCATCTAATTTTATTCTCTTGCATCCCCAAAGGTTCCCAATGGAAAATTAATGTCACAGGCATGCGGTGGATCCAGGACCCCAAGTCTGTCCAATGAAGCCCATTCTCTGAAATGCTATGTCCTATTGTTGATGAAATAAGTGAATGTCATCCACAGAATGGAGAAGGAAATGGCAACCCACTCCAGTATCCTTGCCTGGAAAATCCCATGGACAGAGGAGCCTTCCTTGCAGGCTACAGTCCATGGGGTCGCAAAGAGTCAAATATGACTTAGAGACTGAGGGCATCTACAGAAACTCTATAAGACAATATCATTGAATTACTGTTCTGTGGCATTAATCACAATTATGCATTTAAATTCTAGAACATTTGTTTCATTTTCTACAAGATTTTAGAGAAATAAATTTTACTTACTAAAAATGTCATTTTAAAAGATTTCCATTTTAGTTTAAAAACACATTCACACAAACATGAGACAAATTAGTAATGAGAAAACTGATAGCTATGGAAGGAAAAAGAGGCTCTTTTTGTATGCAGATTCCTCTAGCAAACTATATTAAATACAAAATAAATATAATTTAGACTGGATTCTTAAGCTCCTTTCCATTCAACTATGTTTTTACTTTCTCATAGGCTATACAGCAATCTTAATTTTTTCTCTTTTGTAACTGTTTTATGTTTTAAATTTAAGCTATAAATTTTTATAATTATTTTTAGAATAAAATAACATTTTTCTAATTTAAAATATTCTTTAAGTTCATTTTCATTGATTTATTTTTCCTATTCTATATATAAAAAGTTTAGAGTCATTAACAATATAAGATCATATCTGAAGTATCTGAAATAGGAATCTACAGAATGTCTTCTATATTGTATAATATAATGAAAGATACACTTTTGTTTCTGCCTTGAAGAAAGAACAGATACATAAACATACATACATATATAAACATTCTATTTCCATCTCCCCAAAGAATCTATTATTGAGAGGTGGTTAAAATAAGTGAAAAATATTTAGTATGAAAATATCAGCTGTGAAATCATTTTATGACCAACCTAAATTATTGAGCTGGGATTGAGTCTGCCATTCAAAGTGTTACAAGAATCCTCTTGAAATGCATGTATGCTATCTCTCTTTTCTCCCTCTCTCACTCAGACACACACATACATACACAATTTATCTTTCTCTCATCTGAAACATATTTCCTATAAGTCTCTTTTTTCAATATAAGTATGAAATTAACACATCCTTACCTATTAATTTAGGAATACACTGCTTTATTTCCCCCACAAAGCATTTCACAAGCATTTTTTTAACTGTGTTGTATGAATTCTTTTTTAAATTAATTAATTTATTTTAATTGGAGACTAATTACTTTATAATATTGTAGTGGTTTTTGCTATACATTGATATGAATCAGCCATGGGTGTACATGTGTTCCCCATCCTGAAGCCCCCTCCCACTTCCCTTCACCTTCACAGACATTTGTATAGATATATTTGATAAAGAAATTAAAAGCAAACAGGAGAAATTTGTATGTATGTGTGTGTGTGTGTATATATACATAGCAAGTACCTGTATAGAAAAATGTTAATATTAAGGGAATATGAGTAAAAGGTATACTTGGAATTCTCTGCACTATTCTTTAGACTTTTCTATAAATGACATTATTTCCAATTAAAAAAAAAAACATAAGTAAAAAATTAAGACAAAACTAAGAGTCAGGGTAGAACACAAAAGTTGGAAATGTAAAACTACTACTTATCAGGACTGGGGCAAAAATTCAATTAAAAGCTTTATAATAATCAACATGAAGCAAGAAATAATAAATTATGTGATTCACTGCCTATAAGATAAATACAGATCATTGCTCAGGGAGGAAAAAGCAGCAACTATTCTTGGATCCCAGCACTGAAATAAGAAAGAAATTTCTCCCATGTGGTCATAAGGTCCTCAATAATATTTTTACAGTAAGTAAAATAAAAGTTTCATAGGGTTGCCTTGTATAACATCACTCATATTGAGCCAACAGCATAATGCCAAAGTAAGATTCAGTAAAAGCAATTCTACCAAGTACAAAACCAGGTAGCCCAAGTATATAACTCCCAAACAGCTATGTTAAACTTAAGGATAGAATCACAGATTGCCTATAGGAATAGGCACCCTGAACATTTTTCAGACAATCCCTCTAAAATACTACTTGTCTTGATTAAACTTTTGGTAAATATTAAATCCCAGGCAGAAGATATGACCCTTGCAAGAAGCTAAGACAGCTCTTTTCTGTTACTGCTTAAGAGTCATATCCCTTAACAAGCAGCCAAGCTGGAAGTAATGTTGATATATACTCTTATTTATAAATTTACATATAAATTTGTAAGGTTTAATAGCTTTGCAGAACCTGGATGAAGATAACCTTAACACAAAAACAAATCAGCAGCTGTCCTTAAAATTCTCAGTGCCAGAATAATTCTAGCTTGCAAAACATTTGCACATGCCCACTTTACCTAAATAAAACATCCACAGAACAACATGTTACTGAGAATAAGAGTATGACTCTACTCTACAATATGAACTGGTAATCTTATACACATCTGGGGAACTGAAAGAATTAGAAAACATTGTTATTTATGTAACTGAGTAAATTACTACAGAATACAAATTGAAACTTCAATATTAGACCAGTTAATGCATAGCATGTTTTTTTCCTCTAGTACCTGAAAGTAAAAGCATACCATATGCTTAATCATCTTTCTGGTCATCAACTTCAGAGTAACTTTTAACAGTCAAATGTGGGACTGGCTCAGGAGAGAGACATTCACATGGTACCTACAGTATTAGCCTAAAATGATGTGTTCACAAGTTTGTCTTTTCTACTAAGCTTTGAGCAAGGGATCATGATGGTGAGTGTGCACCAAAATCACCAAGGGTACGTATTTAAAATGTAGAAGGACAACACTGAATTAAACATTGTTCTTGATGGTATATTTTAAAACCTCATCTAGTACTAGTTTATAGGATTTATAAAATATGTTCTAAAGATGTTTAATATAAAATTAAAAGAACATCAATAAGTAGATACAATACACTTCTGCAGTCACAACACTGAAAACAGAGGGAAAATGCCAGACGTACAAACAATCATGAGGATAATAATTTTGTTTACAGCATACCTAACTTTTGAGTCATTAAAATAATTCTATAAATATTTTATATGTGTTAACCATTGCCTATCTGGTCCCCCACTGCTAAAAAGAAGAGGAAGAGAAAACCAACAGGAAACACAAGAGTGAGGGGCAAGATAGGAGGTAAAGGGCTTTCATAACTGAATAGCAAAAAGGGCATTCCATCTTAACACCCACTTTCACAGTTAATAACACTCCAATTCAGTTCTACACTTTATAACAACCAACATAAAGTAAGAGATACAGTGCAAAGAAAAAAAATAAATTGGAACTGCACATATAGTATTAAAATTGCCCATTTTTAACCATGTGATTTTGGCATATTTTTCAAAAATTAGTATCTGTGATATAAAAAGTCAACTGCCAGATAGTCTAACTGATATTTACCATGAGTTACACATCATAACACAATCTAGTAATTTGTTCACTGTGTGGACTACCTCACCCCGGGTTCGCAAGGTAACACAGTCCAACTGTCCATGGTCTCCTTTTCTCCTAATTAAGAGCTGTCATTACCAGAACAAAGTCACTACTAACATTTTTATTCAAAACTCAAAATTAAAACTTCAGAAAGAAGTTCATTGAATATTAAATGGAATAAAATGTTTGTCAGCAACTTCCAACCACGGATTCACCTTCATGCAACAATCAGCACCTTTTAGCCACGTGTGAACACACCCACCAAGACAGTTCAGCTGTGGTATCTCACTGCAGTGTAAGGTGCTGGCAGACACCTCAGGGGAGTTTAGGCGGTGAAACTGTCTGAACGCAGAACCTTAGTTTGCTCATGAATATTTAAAATATACAATGACCTCTTAAAACAAGGAAAAGACTTAAAATCCAAAGGATATACATCCTACTCCACGTGAATAAATGATAAAACATAAAACAAAACTTATTCAAAATAAATCCAGATATGGTAAGCTCTTGTGGTAAGATATTCCATTACATGTCTTTCTCCACAAATTCAGTCTGTAATTAAACCATATCTGAATAGACCATGATGTATATTCTCACTGAAAAAATTTACATATATAATATTTTATATACATAGATAGATAGATCTCCCTAAGAATACAATTATAGTTAGTAACTAAATTAATTCGATTAAGTTCCCTTCATCTGGATAGCCTCATCTGCAAGATTCAAAGTTCTACTTTACTTTTAAAAATGATCAAAATACATTAAATCAGAGAAAAGAAATACCTCATAAACCCCTCAGATGATAGAAACCTATGGTAATTTGATACTTGGTCCAATGATCTCTTACCAATCAAAGAAAGCAGATATGATATTAGAAATCTTTTTTGCCTTCAATCTTTCCCAGCATCAAACAAAATAAGGAGAGGGTGGCAGAGGATGAGATGGTTAGACAGCATTACCGACTTAATGAACATGAACTTGAGCAAACTCTGGGAGATAGTAGAGGACAGGGAGGCCTGGCGTGCTGCAGAACATGGGTTCACCAAGAGTCAGACCTGACTTACCAACTGGAACAACAACAACAAATTACAAATCCATACATGGATAAGAATTAGTATAGTCATTAATTCGTCAAAGAATGACTTTCTCACAGGGTGAATAGGAAAAAATATTTGCATGGATGTCACAACAATGAACTCCTGCATATCACCAAGAAAAAGTTAACAGTTTAACAGAAAAACAGGTTAAAAGTATGAACCAGGCAATTCACAGAAAAAGTACAAAAGCCAATAAACATGAGAAAAGATGAATGTTTACTGATTTATTGTCTTTCCCCAGCTGTCCTTACCTTCCCTAGAATATGAAATCAGAGACTATACTGTCTTACCCACTGTGTATCTCCAGGGCCTAGATTAGCACCTGGGACACAGTTAATACTCATTAAATTTTGCTGAATAAATAAAGAAACCTTACTAAAAATGAAAAATAACAAACTAACCCACTGACTCAATGTATGTGAATTTGAGTAAACTTCAGGAGTTGGTGATGAACAGGGAGGCCTGGTGTGCTGCAGTCCATGGGGTAGAAAAGTCGGACAGAGCTGAGCGACTGAACTGAACTGAACTGAATGCAGGATAGAATTTTTAAATGAAAAACAAAAAAGAATGTCTCCAGATTTTTAAACAATTTAAATTAAGTAAGTTTATATTAGTAAATCACAGCCAGAAAAATTTCAACCACTGATCTAGAAGATTTCATTTAATCAATCCAAGTGTACAACTTGAAAACAAACCCCTCGGTACAAAGATATACCCTCGAGATTGTGCAAACAGGCCAAGTCTCATGTATCCACACTAATGTCCACTCTGCCTGGGATGTGTTACTCTTTACACCTTTCCTCATTTTATCATTTCTCTCTCTACCCTCACCACCTAGAAAGCGTCCAGTTCATCCCTCAGGATAAAGCTCAGCTCTTAGAAATGCCTTTCTACAGTGACATAATAAAAATATTTGTAAGAAAGAAGATCAATTTCTCAAAAAGATTAAAGGAAGCTATCTTCGCTGATACAATTCTAATTATCACTGATTTTTTTAGTATTCTAAAAAAGTCATTTCAGTGAAACAAAAGTGTCACTGGTTTTTAATTATCCAGATATTTCTACATTTTCCAAAACTCTCCACCTGATTACAGAAACAACCAAAGGATTTAAGATAAAACATATTCTGGGAAAAATACTGATGAATTTCTATAAGTCCACATGGGCTAGACATGTTCTTGGTCATAAAAATAAGCATTTATGATAAATTCATTTTTTTTCAAAATGAAATAAATCTAAAGTTTTAACATTACAATACTAACAATCCATTTTTGTTTTAGGACAACTTAGATGCTTTTAGACTGATTCACATAAAAATATGAACAAAAATAATTGTGCCAGGCTATAACTGGTATTCCAAATTTCATCTGGGAAATAAATTTTATGGCTACACTATAAACTTCCAAAATCCTGAAGTTTTAATAGATATGCTGACACAACCTTAACCATAACATTTCTAGCAACTGCTGCTATAATAAATCTGTCAGTTTCTGTAATGCCTATGACAAATCCATTAATATGAATGATGTTCACTTCAGATAGCACACCACACAGCAACTGCACAAGTGTGTCATCTCCATTCTGAGTAGCAAATCAGTAATCAATATTTGTAAAAGCAGCAGCTAATCCTTTGTAAAATCACTGGTGCAGTGATTGAAGAGTTTGCTCAATCCACACAGTTAATCCCTCTTCATCTGCTTGAGCCCGCTATTTATCCCACCCTCTCAGAGTGCTAGCTATGGCAGATTAATACATCTCCACACATTAAACATGACCTGACAATTGACACAGGATACTGCTGACAGGATAAGCTCTACAAACAGTGGCCTTCTAAAAAGGAAGCTGAAAATTAACATTCAGAAACTCAAAATTTACAAATAGGCCCCCACTGCCCCTTCCCAACTCTAGTCACTCCTGATTTATTGAGCCCACTCTTTATGAAATACATTCTTATTTTTGGTTTTAAAAGTCTTCTGGCAGATTCTAGAATGCTTGTTCATAAAGTATGCTTTGTTATTAATTTAAGTCAAGGTAAATAGAAATTTTGTGGCCAAGAGAAGAGGCTCATTTGTATAAAACCATTTGGAGAATTCTTACATATAAAGTAAAATTCTTATATGTAAAGTAGAATTCTTACATATAAAGTTCTCGGCTAATGGTACTTCAAAGTTCTATATTTGAAGAAAATTTCAAAAAAAAGCGTTTTAATATTTAGAGCTTTGAATAGAAAAAAAAGATTTTCATTCATTCTAAAAAGTGATTGACAATATTATAAGTAAAGTACTCTGTGCTAACATAAACTGATACTATACAGTTACAAAATAAAAAGTTTAGTCATCTCTAACAATTAGATGATATGACATTCCTCTCTAGGAAAATATTAAATTTTATTTAAAGACCTAACAGAAATTTCCTTAATGAAGTGTACTGCAATTTAGATAGTCTTTATGCACCCTTGAGACTACTTAAGAAAAAGCAAATGCAAATTTTCATGTCAAATTAAGAGTAAAGAACAGGCATAGAAAAAAAATTCTTTCCTCACTCAATATGTTGAATAAAATTAATTTTTCAAAAGAACATGCATTCTTGTACATGTACAACTTCTGGTTAGTTGTATCTAAAAAGGAGTATCAAACAAACTATTAAATCTTGCATTTCTCATTCCTCCTAGGAGGAAGATGGGGCCACAGAAAGACAGAAAAGAAACAATATGAGAAGACCAGAGGAGAATGGTTTCACCAGAAGCCAAAAGAGAACAAGATTTTAAGAGAGGGAATGGAAGACCAGTAGTATCAGTTATTTCAGAAAAGCCAAGAAGGAGAAATGCTAAAACTTACTGAAGATGCAAATTAGGAGGCTGCAGGGATCTTGCTGAGATATCAGGGAGCAGGTATTGTGGGCAGAAACCATGAGTAATTAAGAAATTAAATGGGGAAAAGGGGAGCCAGGAAAAGATAAAAAACTCTTTTAAAAAACTCAGTGGTGAAGGAGGAGATGAGAGGAAACAATAACAAGGAAGAAACGATTTCCAAGTTCACTTTCTAACTCAATATTTGTAGAAATATTCCTTTTTCCATATAAAATTTCACTTTAGTGCAACATCTAGTCTTCAAAGCAACTAAAAGCCAATACTGTAATTTTATGAGTCTGATCATTTTAAACTTAAGTATAATACATTCATATGTAATGTTTTAAAATAAATGATATTAGGTTAAAAATGATAACTAGCATTTGAAAATTTAGGGTAACATTTGTAATGCAAAAATGTTTCATATGGTACACTGCATATTTTAAGAATGCAATCTCAAAATCTAACAGCTTCTCAGATAGTAAGCAAAATAATTTGTTAGTTAGCTGCATTTGCCATACGAAGAATTATACACATCACCAAATCTTATAACTGGTTCTAATTAGCCTTACTGAAAGAAGCTGATGCACAGTGTAAATAAAACAACGGCAATACTAGCTCAACATTATAGGTGATCAGTCCAAGTCAAGAATATAGCACATTAGATAAGAAAAGAAGTTTGCCAATAGCTAAGAAAAATAAATTTCAAAACTCTTTTAAACCACAAAAATTACTTAAAGACCAGAGTCATCAATGCCATTTAATACTATCTTGAAATAGTGGTGTTTCTCTAGTAAATGTAAATTATGATATTGCAAAGCTCATTTACACATAACTTTAAAAAATCTACTGTGCAAACTATTCATTCACTCATATTGAAATCTTTTATGTCTACCATCAGTTGTCTTTAAAAATACTAAAGACATTCCTTAAGACTCTAAACATGTGACTATTTCAATGAAATTTTAATGTAAAATATGTATATGTGTGTATGCGTGTATGCAAAATATATACACACACAGTGCTGCCCAATAATCCCAGAGAAGTTATTAATAATATCTGACTTATTTTTTGAGTCATAGTAAAACAACTTGTTCATAGTTCATAAGTAGCTTATACTTTTAATACAACTAAAATCATCTAAGAATAGTACTTTTTTTTTTGAAACAGTATTGTTTCAAGGTGAAGGTAACTGAATATTTCAAAGGAAGGCAACTTATAATTCCCTTCAAAGGTCTTTCATACTTATTTAAAACATCCAAGTAACTAAAGTCTTAAACTTGCAAGCCAATTTTCCAATGTTACATGCACATCAGAGAAAAAATAATAAACCCACATAAGATCAAACCTGTAACACTGGCCTCTTAACAATGAATCTTAACTGAATTAACTTACTAGTCAAGCATTAGTTGCTTCTTTAGGATACAATGAGGTGGCAGCAGTACGTCACTGAGCGACTGAAGTCACATGTTTTGAGGAAACTGTTATCTGAAACTTCAGATTTCTTTAAATATTTTATTTCCTAGAGAAATATTTAAATATTTAAATATAAATGAAATATTTATATTTTAATAATAGCAAGTATTTACTTTCACTTCACTTCATTCTCTAGAGTGTCAATAAAGCCATTCTCTTCTATTTTTTAGTCACTTATAAAATCATATAAGAAAACCTCAAAGAAAGAAAATTAGTGGTCACACTAAAAGGGATCTAGTAACACCATACATTTCTCTGTAGATTCAGACATAAAAGATATAAAGCCTGGATTTTTTTATTCTAAGGAATTCCAAAAATACAAAGGCAGTAGGGATTATTTTTTTCAAAACTCGTATCATTACTTTGGCTTAGCACACATATTAGGAGGTGCCTGACATCGATTTGTCCCATTACACATGATATTACTTTCCACTGCCTATGGAAGGTGATATTGGCCACATTTCTCCACCCTGTGATATTACTATTTTTCACTTTATAGTTAATAAGTATCTTATGGGGAGATTCTTTGAGATGATAGTAATGTCCTGTTCTTCCTCAAGCATTCCACTCCTAAGTTTTAATATTCTTTTATGATTCTTGCCTGAATTATTTATGTCTATCATGACTGCAAATGGTGATTTTCTAACTTTTCCCCAATATTTTTAATAAGTAAAAGTGTTGACTACTGTTTATATGAATAAGCTGAAAGCCAGACAAAGGATTACAATTTGGGGATTGAATATTCTGTATAGAGAAAAAGGTGCTCTGCCAACACAAGTGTGTGTATGTATTGGTTTTTCTTTTGTAACTGTACACAAACAAGGTATAGTACCTCATATAATGCACATAAACTGTGCAATTAAAAAATAGCAATACCATCGTAATCCTTAGTAGAAGAAGAAGAAAAAAATAAATTGGGAGTCAGAAAACTACTCCTGTCAGCCTCTAAACTTCACTGTGGGTACCCACAAAATTTAACCTTCCTAGACTTGTGGAATGATAGGCACAGACTGGATCATTTGTAAGCTTCAAATCTAGTATTCTACATTCTACTAATACTCAAATACATAGATTTATTCAAAGGTATTTTATAAAATCTTTACCACATACATTTTATACCCCATCAAAAAATAAATAAATAACACTAAAACTGGAGGAAAGTATAACTGTTCAGGTAAGGCTTACCTACTAATATTCCAAAGGAAATAAAATTTTAACTCCCTTTCAGGAACCTTCTGGTTACAACTTACAGCGAAACAGTCATTATTCTATTGTTTATATTACATGGTATAAATTTCCTACAACAAAGAGAAAGAGGGAATTGTTTCTGCAAGATAAGTGTTGCTGCTGCTGCTGCTAAGTCGCTTCAGTCATGTCTGACTCTGTGCGACCCCATAGACGGCAGCCCACCAGGCTCCCCTGTCCCTGGGATTCTCTAGGCAAGAACACTGGAGTGGGTTGCCATTTCCTTCTCCAATGCATGAAAGTGAAAAGTGAAAGTGAAGTCGCTCAGTCGTGTCCGACTCTTAGCGACCCCATGGACTGCAGCCCACCAGGCTCCTCCATCCATGGGATTTTCCAGGCAAGAGTACTGGAGTGGGGTGCCATTGCCTTATCCGAAGATAAGTGTTAAGACTTACTAATGTGCCAACTTATCCATAGGTATAGGTAGTGATAGTAAGGCTTTTAAACAATAATCAGTCTGGGATCTGAGGTCTCAAACCAAAAGATTTGCCAACTTATTCTAATTAAGCAGCCTGGTTTCTATCTCTTCTGATAGACTTGACACAGAAAACAAATCTGAACTCTTGACCAAACTCTTGTCTGAACTTGCCTGATGGTTTAACGGGAAGAGAAAGTAACAAGTAGAGTTCAACAATAAAACAGACCTTCTGTGTATCTAATGACAACTAGGTGATGGAACTGATATCACAAAGTTACAGTGAACTTGTAATACCAGTGAGAGGTAGAAAATCTAGGCTTGAGTTGGATATGCATATGTGCATTTTATACAGAATTTATAGAAATATACATGCTTGTGTCTCTGGGCTTTCCAGATGGCTCAGTGGGTGAAGAATTTGTATGCCATGAAGGAGATGTGGGTTCAATCCCTGGGATGAATGCATGACAACCCACTCCAGTATTCTTGTCTGGAGAATCCCACGGACAGAGGAGCCTGGCAGGCTATAGTCCATAGGGTTACAAAATTCTGGACACGACTGAAGTGACTGAGCACAGCACAGCACATGTTTGTGTATGTAATTAGTAAAAAAACATATATATATTCAGAGAATAAATATTTACTAAGATGGAATAAATACTTATGTAGCTGGCTTCTTTATATTTGTAACTTAGTATTTACTTTTTTCAGTTATAAAGTGAAAATTAGCAAGCTGGTTGTCACTAAATGTACAAATCTGACAAAAGTACCATAGATTTAGTACATTCTGCAAACAATGCATAAATACTACACATAAAGCAAAAATAAATATTTTTATTAAAATAATTTAAATGATCAACGTAAAAGTTGAATTACTTTCATGCAGGTTATTCTTTCAATGTGTGGCTAAAAAATGATATCATAAAGCCAGCAAAAAGAAAGCTGCATTTGAAAACAGGTTTGGGAAGATCCAGGTTTGGGCAAAAGCTACTTGAGGGCTGGACCACTCAAGTTTTATACATCTTCTTTTGTCCACTGAACAGTGCTTGAAACATAATCATTTAATAAATGCAGGTTGAATAAATAAGATTTTAAAGTAAAGATTTTAATGCTTCCATATTATAGAAGCATTCTTTATATTTATATAAAGATTAACTTTACTTTTTATGTTGAAATTGAGTAACCATAGTGGGCCATAAAGTCAATTTATGCCCTCCAAAAGAAATAAAACTCTAATTTAAGTCACTAAGCACTATATAAATATCAGAAAAACCAAAGCCTATTGAATTTTTTGTATGTGGTACTTCACAAAGCAGTTGGCAAATATTCAGCCAGCCAGAGGAAATTCCAAGTGAAACTAAATCCATGTGTGTGTTTGTTTTGTGGGAGCCAATTATTTTCATGGCATGTAAGTTTAACTGGTGTCAGATATAAAATGTCACTTTATAGTTACACTACATGTTCATTCTGTTACACATAGGGCCTAGAAAGATTGATGAATAAACTTTTAACACGAATCAGAAACTTCACTTCCTTTGACTAACGCTGGGTGCAGTGATAATGCTTTGCCTATATGTACTTTTTAGGGAAATCCACTTACGGCTTCCCTGGTGGCTCAGATGGTAAAGCCTCTGCCAGCAATGCAGGGGACCCAGGTTTGATCCCTGGGTTGGGAAGAACCTCTGGAGAAGGAAAGAACAACCCACTCCAGTACTCTTGCCTGGAAAATCCCATGGACAGAGGAGCATGGTAGGCTATAGTCCATGGGGTCACAAAGGGTTGGACACGACTGAGCTACTTCACTTTCACTTTTTCACCAATGGTCTTGGTGACTGTCTCCAGAAGTACCCGTGGTGTGATATGAAGATGAGACTCACCTTAAGCTCCCCCAAACAGAGGGGCTAATTTAGGTATGTAACCACGCAAGCCCACAATTAGCAGCCACAAACATAACCTTCTGCACCCCCATATGGCTGTTCCTTACAGACTGGCCGAGGACACTGCAAGAATGCGATGAGGTGCCATTTTACATTTCTTTCTGTCTCCCTACTGAGGATATAAAGGCCAAAACCCTCCTTTTCTTCTGTTTCAGGTTATATGAATTGAGATTTATTAACCTCCTGAGGCAATTTATTGACCTCTCTGAAGGCAAGATCATTTGTATTAAGTGAGCATTCTCCTTAGGCATTTCTTGGCATGCTACAGGCTCTTCTCAGTTCCATGTACTCTACCTCTTCAAGTTAAATCATTTTCAAAGGAGCATAAACAAACACCAGTTTAATACAGTGATTCTGCAATTGGATAGCAGGCTGTAGCGCTGGGCACTTCCCAACAATTTCTCCCCTTTGCTTCTCCCTCTAAACCTCTTAACTTCAACTGTGAACTTTATTTCAAAGTAAAATATTTTTCACATAGTCTATATTTGATATTAATAATGTATGATAGTCATTATACAATGAATAATACACATTTATTATGAATCTGGTATACATCAAGAATCATGTTATACCCTGAGGAGACAGAAAAAACAGCACAGATTCTGCCTGTAAAGGGCTCATGTTCTGCACCTGGAAAACAGCATGTGATGAAACAGTAAGTTACTGGATAATCTCAAAACACAAACCAAATCAAGTGCACTGAAGCACACCTCTCCTCTTTCTCCCACATGCCAATCTTTTTTACAGGCACAAGTTTTTAAAAGTCCATCAGGAGCCACTCTGAAGAGAGAAAGTCTTCAAAAAGAGCAATATGTATTTTGAAAGGCAGGAAGGAGGGGAGAAATGGTTGTAGCTTCATCTTGCTGAAATGCACATTGGTGGGGAAAAGGACAAGATGGCGTTGTGGAGCGGTAGATGTGTATATACATGCCTACACATGCTACCCATCAAGATGAGTAGCCAGCCAATCCCTTAACATCTCAAAGCCTCCTTATTCCACGGTGACCATCCTGATTCACTCTTTCTCTGAATGAATGTGCATCATTCCACTGCTTCTTTTGCCAATGCCTTGCCAACAAGCAATACCATTTAAAACTTTGGATTTCAACATATGCTATAAATAGTAACACATGTATGTGGTACTGATTTAAATTACAGCTCAAAAAGAATATGGATAGCACCAAGAATCAGTATAGAATTTTTTTAACACTGTTGGAAATATTTTGGGTTAAATTAGACTGCAACTGCAAAAACTGCAGAGTACTACTAACATAAGTTAACAGATAGCATATTCAAAAGTAGAGACGTTACTTTGCAAACAAAGGTCTGTCTAGTCAAGGCTATAGTTTTTTCTGTGGTCATGTATGGATGTGAGAGTTGGACTGTGAAGAAGGCTGAGCACCGAAGAATTGATGCTTTTGAACTGCGGTGTTGGAGAAGATTCTTGAGAGTCCCTTGGACTGCAAGGAGATCCAACCAGTCCATTCTAAAGGAGATCAGCCCTGAGTGTTCTTTGGAAGGACTGATGTTTAAGTTGAAACTCCAATACTTTGGCCACCTCATGCGAAGAGTTGACTCATTAGAAAAGACCCTGATGCTGGGAGGGATTGGGGGCAGGAGAAGAAGGGGACAAGAGAGGATGAGGTGGCTGGATGGCATCACCAACTCGATGAACATGAGTTTGAGTGAACTCCAGGAGTTGGTGATGGACAGGGAGGCCTAGGGTGCTGCGATTCATGGGGTCACAAAGTGTCGGACACGACTGAGCGACTGAATTGAATTGAACTCATCATCCATATACATTAACATATATACTACAGTCAAAATACTGAACAGGTCCAACACCACAAAGATACCTCATTCTTATAACTGCATCCTCCTCTATCCCTAAATTCTGGCAGCCACTACTCTGTCCACCATTTCTATGACTCTGTCATTTCCAAACTGTTATATAGATGGAATCATACAGTAGGTAACCTTAAGGGATTGGCTTTTTTCATTTAAAAGAATTGCCTGGAGATTCAACTAAGTTGTCATTTGTATCAACAGTTCATTTCTTCGCACTGCTGAGTCCTTTTCCAGGGTAGGTATGTACCACAGTTTGTCACTCTCTAGATTTTTAAAGGGCTTCCCTGGTGGCTCAGAGGTAAAGAATCCACCTGCAATTAATGCAGGAGGCCCAAGTTCGATCCCTGGGTGGGGAAGATCACCTGGAGGAAGAAATGGCACCCCACTCCAATATTCTTGCCTCGGAAATTCCATTGACAGAGGAGCCTGGCGGGCTACACAGGGTCACAAAAGAGTCAGACATGACTTAGCGACTAAACAATGGCAAGCCTTTTTTAAAAAGAAGTTTGCTTTGGACTCAGAGGGAGAGGGAGAGGGTGGGATGATTTGGGAGAATGGCATTGAAACATGTATACTATCATGTAAGAATCGAATCACCAGTCTATGTCCGATGCAGGATACAGCATGCTTGGGGCTGGTACACGGGGATGACCCAGAGGGATGTTGTGGGGAGGGAAGTGGGAGGGGGGTTCATGTTTGGGATCACATGTACACCCGTGGTGGATTCATGTCAATGTATGGCAAAACCAATACAGTATTATAAAGTAAAATAAAGTAAAAATAAAAAGTTTAAAAAAATAAATAAAAAGAAGTTTGCTTGTCTAATTCTCACTTCTTAATCCTCAATCCACTACAATTTGAACTTTGCCCACATTGTTGCAGTTATCTCATAAAATCACCATGCCTTCCTCATTTTTGTTCAATAGACAATTTTTGGCATTTATCTCTCTTGGTCTTTCTGAAGCAACTGATACTACTGATCACTCACCCCTCCTCTAAAAACCTCTTCTCCCTTTGCTTCTAGTCAAACCATTCTCTCTCATTCCTCTTATACTGGTTATTTTCAGTCTACTTCTTTGGACTCTAATTCTCTTCACAACAGTCCTTAATGTCAATATTCTCCCAGAACTCCATTTTAGTTTTATCACTTCTAAAAGTCTACACATCCTCCTAGCATAATTTTAACCACACATATAACTCCCACTGATTCCTATATGTTGAAGACTCTAGCGAAGATCTGTCTTCTAAATTCCAAATCCATCTCTCCAGCTGACAATGTTTCACCTTCTAAATTTAATGTGTCCAAAACTGAACTATCGCATTACTCACTTTCTGGTCACTATGACTGACCTAATCCTAACCATTCCCTCTCCTTATAACCTCTATCTCAATGAATGTTCCCACATTTATTTGGTCACAACAAAACTTCAAACTCACTTCAACTTCTTTTCCTTCACTTTCACATCACTAAATTGTATCAACTCTATCCCTGAACTATCTCTTGAATTTATTCCCCCCTCTTCCTCCCACACCATTTCCTTAGTTTAGGCTCATCATTTCTCACTTGAATTATCACAACAGCTTCTCCCTACTTTTTGGTCTTTCCATTCTCTAAACTTCTGCTAACTGTTCTTGCGTGTGCGCGTGCTAACTCAGTTCAGTTGTGTCTGACTCTTTGCGACTCTATGGACTGTAGCCCACCAGAATCCTCTATCCATGGGATTCTCCAGGCAAGAATACCAAAGTGGGTTGCCCTCCTCCAGGGGATTGTCCTGACCCAGGGATCAAAATCCAGTCTCTTAGTCTCCTGCATTGGCAGGCGGCTTCTTGACCACCAGCACCACCTGGAAAGCCTGCTAAGTGCTCCTGAAGTGAAAGTGAAAGTTGCTCAGTCGTGTCCGACTCTTTGTGACCCCATGGATTATACAGTCCATGGAATTCTCTAGGCCAGAATACTGGAGTGGGTAGCTGTTCCCTTCTCCAGGGCATCTTCCCAACCGAGGGTTTGAACCCAGGTCTCCCGCATTGCAGGCGGATTCTTTACCAGTTGAGCCACATACCTAGATACAAATCTGATATGTCATTCCTACACTAAGATCTTACAATGGGTCCATGATGTCCATATGATAAAGCCTAAGTTCTTAGCATAATACATCAGTGCTTCAAAATCTGTCCCTTGCCTATCTCTCCATCTTCTCTCACCTTTCATACATCTGCAGTCTATGCTCTCATAATGCCAAGCTACTCACTGTTCCCAAATGTTCTGCCTCACAAACCAGTGATTCTGGCCTCCAAAGAATCTGGGAAGTTCTACAGGGGAACCAAAATGGTAGCAGGAACTTTCAGGAGGTCAAAAATGTTGAAATTACTAATTGATTTGATATTCAGAGAAAAGGAAATTTTAAATGTTTAGAAATGTTCTATATTCAAAGAAAAGAACAAATACTTTAAACATTTAACATGAAATGTATTTTCTAGAGATGGTGGCCATTTGTTCCTTCAGCTTCAAAGGGTGAAATTCAAACACCTTCCCAAACAAGCCAGAAGAAGAAGTGAGGCGGTTGGTAAAATCTTTCTAGATACTGGAATATAATACAAAATCAAGCCTAAATTACAGATTTTTCAGAGATGAAATGAGATATTTTGCTCTCCAATGAAACAAAATAACAGAAAAAAAACTTGCTTCTGATGAAATGTGCTAATATTAAATTGTACACATTAACAGTTCTTTGACTATGTAACATTTTCTCAGATGAGCAGGACTCCCAATGATTTAGTTTTAATTTTCTTTCATTATTCTTGAGATACCTTTTTAAGTACCAAGAACAGACTGATCAATCCATACCCCCATCCCCACCCTGGGAGTGTATTCTTCTGCTTATCCACAGAGTAGCAGTATGTTTCCAAGTGAGGTCACCACTAGGAATATAAATGAGTACCCAAATGTCTGCAGAAAGCAGTTTTTCCTTTTTTGTACACACACGAACATACAAATGCTAAATAACGGGAGTAACAGGCTGTCACAACCGTCCAGAGTGTGGTGTTGAGACCAGCAAACAACAACAAAATATGTACCTATAAGAATGAGTAATAAAGATGTCAGATAGACCCATGAATGGTATTTTGGGGGTAAAAATAGGAAAATAGATTGAGTTCTTGGTAAAATAATATACATACCCATTGCTTTACAACTCTACGTCTATAAATGAACTGATTTGTATGTACTGAAACTAATAAAATCCTGGAAACATACAACTGTATGAGCTATCAATTTTGACATAGCAATCTCATTAATTACATTTTACATAAGTTCCATGGCAACAAAAGACAGTACAGAATCCATCTGATGACCCTGAATTGATCTCTGAACACAGAGAGACCTAAGCAAGAACACTGCCATGCTGTAAGTATTATAGCAACAAGTGTAAAGCTGTTTGTTACAGAAAAATCACTACTGGTGAATAAGAAAGCCTTACTTTTAAGTGCTGGGGAAAAAAGCCTTTCAGGGAAGTAGAGTTCACAGTGCTTATAAGAAAAGTTATTAGCTTCCAATTAAAATAAATTAATTAATTTTTTAAAAAAGTAGAGGGCTGGGTGGAGTATAGGCTCCCTGAGGAACGGTTATTTAAGCTCTATTTAGCCTCAGTTTCCCAAGCTGCAAAAGTAGAGTAAGAACACAGATCTCATTCTATGAAATTTGAAGATTAAATAAGATAATCTTTGTAAAACACTACGAACAATATTTGACAGTTTTCCAAGCCCTTCCGGCTCCCCGTTCTATGACTGCTAACAATCAGTGCTATACACACACTCAGACTTTTAAGTTCATAAAAAGGACATTAAGACCAGCAAATAACTTTGAGTCAACAGGCATATTTCTATCACTGCATTCATTATTTTACACTGTGATCAACTGTATGTCTGTGAAGAGCACATTGGTCAAAGTCATGACTCAGTAGTCAGACAGCGTTGTGTTTCCCAGTTCAAGTTCTTCTACTCAATAGATGGATAACCTTAGGCAAGTTACTTTACCGGGAAAGTAGATAACACTTTATATCAAACATCTATATTTCTTAATAGCTCTAAACATAATACATTTTGTGCTTACATAGTATAAACATCGGAGAAGACAATGGCACCCCACTCCAGTACTCTTGCCTGGAAAATCCCATGGATGGAGGAGCCTGGAAAGCTGCAGTCCATGAGGTTGCTGAGGGTCGGACATGACTAAGCGACTTCACTTTCACTTTTCACTTTCAGGCATTGGAGAAGGCAATGGCAACCCACTCCAGTGTTCTTGCCTGGAGAATCCCAGGGACGGGGGAGCCTGGTGGGCTGCCGTCTATGGGGTCGCACAGAGTCGGACACAACTGAAGTGACTTAGCAGCAGCAGCAGCAGCAGCAGCAATATAAACATAAATTAAGTACTACATATATAAAATGTACTATTATATATGTATTATAAATGTAATTTATATTACATTTATATATTATATACATTTATATTATAAATGTATTATATACTACAGTATATAAATATAAGAAATTTATTTCATCTCTTTCAAATATGTGATATGATAAGAAAAGCAAGCAATGATTTGCCTTGTTAATGTTAAAAGCAGCTTTTTAGCTTTTAAGACTTTTTGAGACTGTGTAATATCTGCCTTAATAATTAAGACATTCTAAATTTAAGTCTAGAATTTTAAAAAAACTCAGAAGGTTAAATACACTAATTGAAATTATTTAAGAGGCAATAAATTTGAAAGGATAACAAAACTGAATTTTTAAAAAAACTTTATAAAACAGTGATGTTGACTGTTCTTAATTTTATTGACTAGAAATTTGAATCTATCAATTACTCCAAATAAAATTCTGATAGGGGCATCCTGCTTTTAAAAAGTTATTCAGAGTTATTTGTAATTGCTGTCATTAAATATCTGTTTATAAAATATAAGGATGATTCTAATAATAATAATGCTTTGTAATAATTTATACTATATTATATAAATATATATTATAATTTTATAATAATAATTTTTTTGTCAATGTTTTTGCATAGTGAATAAACTCACTTTTCCTTACAGAGAGAACACAACCTACTGTCCTTATTACCAAACAAATTCTGAATTAATGGAATGGAACACCATTTAATTATATAAGCAGTTCTCTATACAACATAGATCAGAAACATCTGAAGCTTAACTATACTCAAATAAATTTAATAAAGATAAATGCAACTTTGTTCATTGACATCAAATATCCTAATTAGTATCCAAGATAGAAATTATGTAAGTTTTGGATTTCTCTATCCTCAAATGAACGACCATACAACAAAGCACCTCCATTCATATCATTTTATAAAACATACTCTGCTGAAGTTAGAATTAGCTTCTTATTAGATGTTGAGGCAAAAGTTTCACAACAGATTTTCAATATCATTATATAACCAAGGTTTACATTGGAGAATCTATTAAAGGGTATGATCAAAATCTAAGTGTAGGTCAGGCAATAGTTACAATGGGATTCTAGGGATGAAGCACTGGGTTTTCTGGAGGAGGCATGGAAGCTGTAGGGCTTCTTCTATGAGTGTTGCAGACAGCAGCATTAAGGACAAATGCTGGTCTTATAAAAGAAGCCAGCCTAATAAACACAAAGGGTTATAGGAAAGAGAAATCAAAGATTATGATTATGAAGAGTCTTAAAACACAAGCAAAGGAATTTGGACTTGATTCAGAAGGCAATCTGCAACTACTGTAGGATCCTGAAGAAGGGAATGATTCTATCAAAATAGCATTTTTATAAAATCAACCTGGCAGGATGGAATTGGGAACATAAAAGGAACTTCGATGTTTTAGCTTAGGAGGCAACCACAGTAAGTCTTTGTGATGAGGTCTCAGACTAAATAGAGCACTGACAGTAGATCTCTTTCATTAATTCCTTTCACAGAGAGAGACTGTTATATGTTGGGGACTGCACAGAAATTACAATGGTAAATAAGATTCATGGTCCCTTCTTTTACAAAGCTTACAATATAGTGAGGGAGGTGAACAAAAAAACAAGCAATAAAAAGTCACAAACATTACAAATTGTGGTAAGTGCTCTTAGGAGACAAACAGGGATAGAAAATAATGCAGAGGGCACGAAGGGAGACTTATTTTAGAAAGGATGCTCGAGGAAGCCTCTCTAAGATAACTCCTAAGCTGAAACTAAACAATGCGGAGGAACAAAGAACAGCAGGGATCAAGGCAGAAAGAAGAACGTTTGTTCAAGGCACTTATATAAGATCAGTGCAGCTCTAGTACACTGAGGGGAGGGAAGCCTGACATAAGAAAAGACTGGGGAGTAGGCAGAGATAGAGCATGTAAAACATGATGTTAGCCTTGTTAAGAAACTAAAACTTGATTTTAAGTGCAATGGGAAACCACTAGAGGATTTTGACCAGGAAAGTGTCATAAAATGTTTCTGTAAAAAAAAAAAAAAAAAAAAGTTTTTGTAAAAAAAGAGAGAGAAAGAAAAAATATGGTCATAAATTTTATATAAACAAAGGAAAAAATCTGAAGTACATTTTTTAAAAATCAAGTATTTGTATTTTAAGACTGCTGCTGCTACTGCTAAGTCGCTTCAGTAGTGTCCAACTCTTTGCGACCCCATAGATGGCTGCCCACCAGGATCCCCCATCCCTGGGATTCTCCAGGCAAGAACACTGGAGTGGGTTGCCATTCCTTCTCCAGTGCATGAAAGTGAAAAGAGAAAGTGAAGTCGCTCAGTCGTGTCCAACTCTTAGCAAACCCATGGACTGAAGCCTACCAGGCTCCTCTGTCCATGGGATTTTCCAGTCAAGAGTACTGGAGTGGGGTGCCATCGCCTTCTCCAATTTTAAGACTAGAGAACCTATTATACAATAACCCAATCTACTACAATCACTGAGAGCAGGTTGAAAGATCTCAATTCGAAGTTAGATGAACTATACTGACTAAGCTTTTACTAGTACTGTAATATATTTATTTTACTGTAATATATTTATATTACAGCCCAGGAGTGCCCTGAGTGACAAGAAAGAATTGGCATCAACCTAAGGAAAATATCTCTTAGTTAAGAAATTTAATATCAAAGGAAAATACTTATAAGATACATACTGGTAAGAAAACCACCGAGATAAATTTGAAAGCATACAACTCGCCTGTTTTCAGCACTGATTCTGGACAAGCTGCTTAATCTCTCTGTGATGTTTCCTATAAAATGAGACATACTAACAGTCTGGAGAGGAGTCAATGCAATGTATATAAAGTAGTTAAAAGAGTATTTGGCTCAAAGCAAATGCTCTGCTGCAACTATCATTATGGTGGGGATGTTTTATACTACTCAGTTCAATTCATACTTCCGCCATTCCTCTTTCAAAACCAAGCAATTTGTTTTGAATTACCTAAATAATTTCAATTCTTCCATAAGGGCTATCTATACTAGAGTGGATAGTAAATATTTTTGGCCAGAGAGGATCTGTCACAGCTACTCAATCTACTGCTGCAGCTCAAACGTAGCCATAGATACCATGCAAATTAATGAGCATGGCTGTGTCCCACAAACTGGGCACCTAAATTTGAATTTCATATTATTTTCATGTGTCACAAAATATTATTCATTTGATTTTTCCACTCATTAAAAAATATAAAAACCACTCTCAGCTTACAGATTATATAAAAACAGGTGGCAGGCCACAGTTTGCCAATCTAAGACACTTATAATATAAATATATGACCCTTTCAGTCATAATTTCTCCATATATAAAACCAAAGTGAATATAATCAGCTTTCCTAACTTCTCAATGTTGAAATAACAAAATTTATTTCCACATGAGAAATAATATCTAGCTCATGGGCTCAATTTTTTTCTCCAATTTGCTTCCAGGGTAACATAATACATAAAAAAATCATGGCTAAAACAGTGCAAAAGGCTATTATACTAAGTTTTCTTTTCAGTTTGAAGATGAACTGTATTAAGGATATAGATACATATTGAAAACTTATAGAGATCATTGGAACATAAAAATTTATATTATGATGTTAAGTTTATCAATGCCTATTTTATAAGATAACTAGAGCTCTTGCCAGTTTTAACACAACAAAGTAAGTTATTTATCCAGTCTCACTAAATCCCTGCCAACAGAAATACTTTTAATAAAAGAGGAAGGCAGAAGCTTATTCCTCAGCAATATACAGTCAATAAAAATATGATCCCCTTACAGTGTGTAAAATAGTATATCTTACATATTAACATTAGCTCTGAACAGAGTAAGATACATCAAATGGAAAAATAATGTTTTGTGGGGGTTTCTCCTTAAAAAAGATAAAGTCTTTCTGGAAAAAAAAAACATATGTATTTGTTCATTCTGCATATAATTACAATTCATATCAGTAAAAATTCCACATATCTCTCAAAAGAAGATGGAACTGTAAATGCCAACCTGGGTGCTACTGCTCCTGGTAGAGATATTTGCATATTTACCTGCTATTAAAGCAGACAACGAGTCAATTTTGCAACAAGTCCTTAGTTCAAAAGGAGATTTTCTTAGTGAGGCCCTTTTAAAAGGAAGTTACGGATCCCTGTGCTTTGTGTAGCTGTCATTTTTATTTCATTTAAATACTGTATCAGTGACAACTCTTAAGTAAAACACAGGACTTTAAATCAAAAGCTAAGACTCAACTTTTGACACCTTCCTCTCTGCTTATCCATCACCAAGTCCCAAAACTTGACGGTGTAAGGATCTCCATCTCTTCTGCCTTGGTCATCATCTTCTCTAGATTGAGCTAACGTCATCTCTTTTCCAAACCTCTGAAACAACTCTTAGCAGTAAATACTCTGACTATTCTCCTCCACACTGGGCTTCATTCACAGTCTTTAAACCTGAGCCCAACTGTCTCTTTCTCAGGGAAGCCATCCTGACCTCTCTGACTAGGTTAGGTTCTCCTGTGAGCATCATGTACCTTTCCTTTGGGCTTCCCCTGTGGCTCAGCTGGTAAAGAATCTGCCTGCGATGTGGGAGAACTGGGTTCAATCCCTGAGTTGCGAAGATCCCCTGGAGAAGGGAAAGGCTACCCATTCCAGTATTCTGTCCTGGAGAATTCCATGGACTGTTGGCTTAAAACTCAACATTCATAAAACTAAGATCATGGCATCTGGTCCCATCACTTCATGGCAAATAGATGGGGAAACAACAGAAACAGTGAGAGCCTTTATTTTTTTTTGGGGGGGGGGGGCTCCAAAATCACTGCAGATAATGACTGAAGCAATGAAATTAAAAGACACTTGCTCCTGGAAGAAAAGCTATGACTAACCTAGACAGTATATTCAAAAGCAGAGATATTACTTTGCCAACAAAGGTGTGTCTAGTCAAAGCTATGGTTTTTCCAGTAGTCATGTATGGAGGTGAGAATTGGACTATAAAGAAAGCTGAGTGCTGAAGAATTGATGCTTTTGAACTGTGGTGTTGGAGAAGACTCTTGAGAGTCCCTTGGATGGCAAGGAGATCCAACCAGTCCAACCTAAAGGAAATCAATCCTGAATATTCATTGGAAGCACTGATGCTGAAGCTGAAACTCCAATACTTTGGCCACCTGATGCAAAGACCTGACTCTGGAAAAGACCCTGATGCTGGGAAAAATTGAAGGCAGGAGGAGAAGGGGACAACAGAGGATGAGATGGCTGGATGTCATCACCGATGGAATGGACATGAGTTTGAGTAGGCTCCGGGAATTGGTGATGGACAGGGAAGCCTGGCATGCTGCAGCCCATGGGGTCACAAAGAGTTGGACATGACTGAGTGACTGAACTGACTGACCTTTCCTTTATGGCATGTGAACTTATAGTTAACATTTTTATATGTTTCTATCTTTGTGTGATAAATGTCTATTTTCTCCACTAGATTTTAAGCTTCACATGTGGGGCTGATGAATTCTCAATACTTGGCACAATCCTGGCACATAACAGGATTCTGATTTTCAGTTCAGTTCAGTTCAGTTGCTCAGTCGTATCCAACTCTTTGAAACCTCATGAACCTCAGCACACCAGGCCTCCCTGTCCATTACCAACTTCCCGAGTCCACCTAAACCTATGTCCATTGAGTCAGTGATGCCATCCAACCATCTCATCCTCTGTCGTCCCCTTCTCCTCCTGCCCTCAATCTTTCCCAGCATCAGGGTCTTTTCAAATGAGTCAGCTCTTTGCATTAGGTAGCCAAAGGATTGAAATTTCAGCTTCAACATCAGTCCTTCCAATGAACACCCAGGACTGATCTCCTTTAGGATGGACTGGTTAGATCTCCTTGCAGTCCAAGGGACTCTCAAGAGTCTTCTCCAACACCACGGTTCAAAAGCATCAATTCTTCAGTGCTCAGCTTTCTTTATAGGCCAACTCTCACATCCATACATGACCACTGGAAAAACCATAGCCTTGACTAGACAGACCTTTGTTGGCAAAGTAATGTCTCTGCTTTTGAATATGCTGTCTAGGTTGGTCATAACTTTCCTTCCAAGGAATAAGCGTCTTTTAATTTCATGGCTGCAGTCACCATCTGCAGTGATTTTGGAGCTCATAAAAATAAAATCAGCCACTGTTTCCACTGTTTCCCCATCTATTTGCCATGAAGTGATGGGACTGGGTGCCATGATCTTAGTTTTCTGAATGTTGAGCTTTAAGCCAACTTTTTCACTCTCCTCTTTACTGATGACTATATATGCTGCAAGACATTATATCATTTGTACATATGTTGAGGAACTTTTTGTTGGCACTGAAGAATCACTTTAACCTGGTAGCATGTGTCTAAATATTAAGAAGTTACCTGCCAAGCTAATAAAACTATTATCTAAAACACAGTATATTCTTCAAACTTCATAAATATATACCATCATGATAACATAGAAGACCAGGGTTGAATATAGAATCTTGATTCATAAGATATATATATATTTTTCCCCCCACCCCTGGCTCCATCCTGCACCCTCAGGAGGCTTGTGCAAATATCCACCTTTTCATGCTCTGCCCACACTCCTTGAACAAAACCTATAACTACTCCTTATGGGTGTCCACACTGGTAATATGGCCACATACCAGAGGACAGATCCAGAGAAGAGGCCCACACAGGCCCTGTGAGGAAGCCGGGGGCCCTCTGAGCATAGATTTCAGGGACTATGTGTACCCAGACCGTGGTTTAGAAGGTAAGGTGGGGTGAAATGAGATGTATTTAAGAGTTGGGTGGTTCCCCTTGAGCCCAATGACTGGACATGTGGGGATGGGTACAACCGAGATTGGCTGAGTTAGGGTCCTCTGGAGTACAGGATCCAAAGCAGGGTCTCCTCTTGCCTGAGTCTAGGGGTTGCACTGGCAATACGATATACATTATCTAGTAATCATGACAGGAGAATCTTTTCCCCAAAGTGACAGTTCTAGAACATATTATTTCCATGATCATATAATTCTTTGACTTTATTATTGCTACAGAGTTCTCTTTTTTTAAGGTTAAGTTTCTCTCCTCTCCTTCTACAGATCATGATTTTTAGAGAATCATTATCTAATATGTAATTAACTCAACACTTTGTATCTCTTTTTCCCATAACTAATTAATTTTTAATCATGTGAACACTTACTATATATATCCACATGGGACAGGAAATGAAGTACAGGTAGAATCCAAGGCCTTCAAGTAATCAATTATGCCCATTTTTAGTTTTAGTTGTCACGTACTCAATGTCCAGGTATCCCAGATTGTTGCTGCACGTGCTCAATCGTGCCCAACTCTTGGCGACCCCATAGCCTGTAGCCTACCAGGATCCTCTATCCATGGGATTTCCCAAGCAAGAATACTGGAGGGGGTTGGCACTTCTTACTCCACGGGATCTTCCTGACCCAGGGATTAAACCCATGTTTCTTAGGTCTCCTGCATTGGCAGACTGGATCTTTACTGCTAGTGTCATCTGGGAAACCCAAGATGAGTGTCCCAGATTAGTGAACATGTTAGAATGAAGCCAAGGTCCTTGGTTTGAGCTCAGAATTTTGATATAATTTACAACCATAAATAACTTTTAACCACCTCTTTTCAAATGTTTACTAACTGAAAGTTTTGTATTAATCAAGAAAGATTACTATGTATAGATAAAAACAGAATCATCATAGCTTCAAGAAACAAAAAAAGAAAATGGTCTGAATATATATATTATTAAGGATGTTCCATTAGATTTCATTAAAGTTGACTGTGACCATCTTATACGGTTAGAAAGTTACACTAACAGAAGAGTAGGTTGATAATTAGACACAAGTCCTGCTTTCTTACAACATCTGTGCCCTGAAAAAGCCACAGAACCTTTATACCCCTCAATCTTCCCAGAGGTTAAGAGAAGAAAGGAAAAGAAAAGATGTTACAGGAAAAACCAGAAGCACTTTGAATTCTTAAGAAAAAAACATAGTTGTTATATAAATCCAGGTAATAATTAGTATATCTTTCTTTCATTACAAATTAAGAAAAGAAATGTAGATGTATCATAAATTAAATGATTAACTCCAAACTTACAGCATATAAATTGGCCCGATCTGCTTCTAACTGTAAATAAAGGAGCACAGAAATACCAAACTGCATATTAGTCTTAGATCACTTTTTAATGATTTAGAAATAAGAAAAATCAGGTAAGAAAATTGACTTATTATTACCATGAGTACAAAATGCAACTCTAGCTCCAATCAAGTGTGTAAGTTGGAGGAAAAATTCTATTCATACAAATTTCTTGGCGTTTCTTCCAAATCTTAAATTCTCACATCCCTAAAACATATTCTTAATGCTATATATTCATACATATATACACACACATATATGTAGATATACTTTGGAAATAATTATAAAGTTACATAGTATACTCAAGGACCTTGACAGCTTTATGAATGCAGCCTCTTTGGAGTAATTATGAACAGAATGTACAATGACTCAGCACAGCTAACACTGGTGTAGAAGTAGTAAAATATGCACACTGTGAACCAAATGTCAGTATGGAAATGCAATATGAACCACTATTAGCTGAGTAGCACTATGAAATCCAAAGATCACTATATATATATATATATATATATATGAAAGAGTTGGAAAGTTGGGAAATGATATTTTTACAGTAGGCTGACATAATTGACATAAGGAAGCCTAATTTACATATCTAACGATTCCAAGGTAATTTTAGACTAAAATGTTTAAACACAAATAATTTTTTCTATATAGTTAAATTCTTAATAATAGTTGATGTGGACAAACCTTTTAGTTTAGCAGGGTTTATAAGAGGCACTAAAAGCAGATGAGGCCCAATATATATCATAAAGTAAGAACAGAACTTCATGTAACCAATTTTGTTTTAAACAGGATCTGCTTTAAATGGATATATATATTGTATTAATAATAAAGATCATTCACATAGAGATATTAAATTGTTTGTGTTACAGGTATTTATTGAGTTGTCATGCTGAATACTCTAACGGACTGGTGTATTTTAAATGTGCACTTTACATCATATTACTTAACCTTTTTTTTTTAAGTAGTCACTGTTCACTTTCAAGCTTTTTCATTTTCTCAGCAAAATAATAACTCTTGGTCATCATAGGAAGCCAAATATCAGGCCTTAACCATCTGTCAACTGGCTTGAATTCAGCAAGCATGCTCCTGTAGTTTTAGTTCTAATTGTGTTTAATGCTGCACTAATTATTTCAATGGGGAATAATTTTGTACAGTCAAAGTTGACTCATTTTATAAACTGGAAGCTCCTCAGCTATAAATTGGCAGGTCTCATCCTTCATTCCTCCTAAGCGTTGTGCCAAAGGGGAATAAGTATATGGTTGCTCTGTGACCAAATGTCATGTGCTGGGCAGAAACATTGATCCTGGCTATTAATCACTCTGCAAGCCCTCCCAGTAATCAAAGGGCACAGCTGCAATGATATATGACCAGTGTCAGAGTAGAAAGCCCTTTACAAGACTGCATGCTTACCAGCTGATGGCCAGTATGTACTACTGCATGCACACTGGCCAGCCCAAAGTGCCCAGGCTAATTAATCATCACTTCTAACTGTTCATTCTATCATTAAACACCTTTATTGGCTGAATTATCGGAGGATTCTTCTCCCCAATTACTTAGGTCTGGAAGTGAAGAACCTTCTCACCTGGATACAAAAAGCTTGCCTATTACCTGTTTCAGCTCAGTATGCCCTTTCATTCTCTTCTCCATAAGTTTGCTGACCTAGCAGTGAACTAGAGTCCAGGAGAAAATTGGATGTTATTGAGACTGATTTTAGTGAGGTTCACCTCAAATGACTGATAGAAGAGCTACATAACATGAAATCATCAAAATTTAATAAGGTGAACTTTTAGAAATCTCACATGTGAATTTTACAACATAAGTTACAAAGCATTTTGATGCAGTTAACAATGAAGTACAGCTATTTAAAAGCAAACCAGTTTCCAGGAGAAATACTAAGAAAAAGTTTTACCAATTATAATTCAATTGCTGATGTGATTTAATATATTGTTCTATTTGGTACTATACAACATAAAACAATCAATCCTATGGTGACTGTAAAAAATATCTTAGAACACTCTTATTGTAATGCAAATAATTATCTCCCTTTCCAAACAGGGCCAATCCAAGTAGAGAAGCAGGAATCATTATCAGCAAGACCTTAAAATCATTACTAAATAGTGATGCTATATATTATAAAAAGCATTGAGTAGTAACACTTTCAATTATGCTAAGATACCAAGAGACTTCAAAACAGAGAATTATCAGTATTTTAATAATCAAATATGGTAAAAGTCTTCCTTAAAGATTTTAAAAAATCTTTCCTTAAAGAGATTTAAGCTGTAGGACAGTGTAACTCTTGAACATTACCTTGAGATTTTTTTTTAAATGTTATCTTACTTTTTAAAAATTTCAGCATATATATAGTCGCCAAGGAAATTCAATAAAACATTTCTTAACAGGACAAAATCCAAGATGAACAGTCCTGTGCTCCTTTAACCAACATTATCATGTCACATGTTTAGGAATATACTTGATAATAAAGGCTTTATTTCTATAATAACATAAGTAATTAGAATGCATTGAGGTCAATACAAGATTCTTTTAAACTAAGATGACTATAATTGGTTTTAGAATCTTGAATCAAACCTATCTAGTATTTTTTTAAACAGATTCAAATAGTAAGCAGGTAGATGCTATGTTTTGGGCTTCCCACGTGGCTCAGAGGTAAAGAATCCACCTGCCAATACAGGAGATGCGGATTCAATCCCCTGGATAAGAAAATGGCAACCCACTCCAGCATTCTTGCCTGGGAAATCCCATAGGCAGAGGAGCCTTGCGGGCTACAGTTCACGTGGTCACAAAAGAGTTGGACACAACTTAGTGACTAAACAACAAGATGCAATGTTTTACTTGTTTCTGATTTTAAATTCTTAGAATTCAAGAATTAAAATAAAGACAGGTAGGTGGAAGAATTAAAAGGCAGTACAATCATTAACATATCTACTTGAAGGACTAAAATGAAAGATGGACAATATCAAGTGCTGGTGAGGATGCAAAGCAACTGCTACTCTCGTTGTCATGGCAATGCAAAACGATAGAGCAACTACTGAAAGCAACTTGGGAGTTTCCTGTAAAGTTAAATATACACGTATCAGAGGACCCAATAATATCACTCCTAAGAGAAATAAAAATACATCACAAAGACATTACAAACATTTATAGTAGTTTTATTCATATTGGTCAAAACAGAAAAGAATCAAAATATCCATCATTAGTGAATGGATAAACAAGTTGTAGTACATTCATACAATGGACTATTATTCAATAATAAAAAAGAATGAACTATAACTTATAACAACATAGATACATTATAAAAGCACTATAATAAGTATAAGAAGCCAAACTCTCCTGGTTTCATATTGTATTATTTCATTTATATGACCTTCTGGAAAAGACAAAACTATAGGAGCAGAAATTGGATTAGTGATTACCAGGAGCTGGAAATGCAGGCAAGGTATTGCTTGCAAAGCAGGGTGGAGGGACTCTCTGATGTGATGGAAATGTTCTATATGTTATCTTGATTGTGACTGGTTGTGGTTAGCCAGACACATACAACTGTCAAAACTTGTGAAACTATTACACTTAAAAATGAAACTTATTGTATGTAAATTATACCTCAATAAATCTGACTTAAAAATAAACAAAAAGGAGTGAAAGTGGTAAAAGATCTCAAGAGTAAATTAGGTGACTCATTTCTACAGAAGTCACAAACATTTATTTTGGAACCACTGACCTGTACAACCCAAATGCCTTAATAATTTAGACTAGCGAACTAAAACCTTTTCATCTGAAAATAAGACTTTAGTCTACTTTTTAAGAATCATCCATTCTCTCTCTGATAAAAATGGAAAACTATGAAACACCAAAATACCTTAAAAGGGAGATTACTTTTCTTAACATTTTATCATCCATAGAGTTGAAAAAATTATCTGATATAAATTATATAATCTGAAGATAAGAGTGAGTGAGCTGCTCTAAGACCTACAGAAATAAGGCACTTTAGTTCAATTAAATGATTTCCCTGCAGGCAATGTCTTTTCAATCTGATCTAACGACATCATTTAAGGAGGATGGTCCATTTAACTAAAAGGATCTTTTACAAGGCAGACAGACAGAAGGCAATCTAAGAATATTTGCAAGGACTTTCCATATTTCAAAATCATAATGGTGAAATGTCTACATAAAATTCTTAAAAGTTAGATATTAATCAATATGCTGCAGAAATAATTTCATGGAAAAGAATGTAATAAAGCTCTTAGGAAGTTTTCCCATTATTTTTCCCTTTAAAGAAACCAATTCTTTCCTAATGGCAATTAGGCTACTCCAGACTAACAATGACATGGAGTTTCTAGAAATTAGAACCTTATTTCTGAAATGCCAAACTTCTTTACCTACCTGCTGTTTCTAGGGTAATCTTCCCTGGGTCCTACTGGCTTACTTTCATCTGACTTTATATTTCTGCATGTGAAATAAGCAGAAGCACAATTGTCAACCATCTTGAATTAAACTAGGTTGACCAGAAATTAGACTGTTCTCCAAGATGAGAAACGGTTTCAGGAATCCTCCAGAGGGCTCTTTCCTTAACCCTGTGTCCTAGAATCAGAAATTGAAAGTCTTAACAGAACTCAGTTCAGTTCAGTTCAGTCACTCAGTCGTGTCTGACTCTTTGCGACCGCATGAATCGCAGCATGCCAGGCCTCCCTGTCCATCACCAACTCCTGGAGTTCACTCAAACTCACATCCATCGAGTCAGTGATGCCATCCAGTTATCCCATCCTCTGTCGTCCCCTTTTCCTCCTGTCCCCAATCCCTCCCAGCATCAGAGTCTTTTCCAATGAGTTAACTCTTTGAATGAGGTGGCCAACGTACTGGAGTTTCAGCTTTAGCATCATTCCTTCCAAATAACACCCAGGGCTGATCTCATTTAGAATGGACTAGTTGGATCTCCTTGCAGTCCAAGGGACTCTCAAGAGTCTTCTCCAACACCGCAGTTCAAAAGCATCAATTCCCTGACATAAGAATTCCCCACAGTTCAGGATCCAGACAAGAGAAAGAACTTTGCCACCATAGCCTGGGGAGAAGACAGGTGACTGAAATCACGCAGTGGATGAAATCCATCAAGTTCCCTAGGAAAGATTTCTTTTTCCTAATTCTGGGTTTTAAAATTATTTTTCACTCAACAGTTTAAACAGTGATTACTATCCTGCATGCCTTGGTAAGTAAGTTGAACCAATAAGGGCAAGAGATAGAACGTCTTAACCCTAAATGAGGGACATATAATCTAAGTTATAGAAGCATTTCTGCCACTAACAGCTGTGTGACCTTGGATGAGTCATTAACACTCCTTCAGTTTCCTCATCTGTAAAATAATCTCTGAGGACACTTCCAACTCATACAGTTGATAATTCTCTCATATATCAGAATAAAAATGGTTCATTTTTCAAAGCAGGTGAATAAAATATAGAGCTACTAGTAAATGAGTCAAATTTTACACTTGTGAATATTGAAAGAATAATAATATTGGAAAACCATAAAATATTATTTTTATTTTAAAAATAAATAAATAATATTGGAAAACTACTAGATCATTCCTATATAACCTAAATCAAATCCCTTACAATTATTCAGTGGAAGTGAGAAATAGACTTAAGGGACTAGATCTGATAGACAGAGTGCCTCATGAACTATGGATAGAGGTTCGTGACATTGTACAGGAGACAGGGATCTAGACCATCTCCAAGAAAAAGAAATGCAAAAAAGCAAAATGGCTGACTGAGGAGGCCTTACAAATAGCTGTGAAAAGAAGAGAAGCGAAAAACAAAGGAGAAAAGGAAATTCGAATGCAGAGTTCCAAAGAATAGCACGGAGAGGTAAGAAAGACTTCCTTAGTGATCAGTGCAAAGAAATAGAGGAAAAAATAGAATGGGAAAGACTAGAGATCTCGTCAAGAAAATTAGAGATACCAAGGGAACATTTCATGCAAAGATGGGCTCAATAAAGGACAGAAATGGTATGGACCTAACAGAAGCAGAAGATATTAAGAAGAGGTGGCAAGAATACACAGAAAGTAAAAGAAAGTGAAGTCGCTAAGTCATGTCTGACTCTTTGCTACTCTATGACTGTAGCCTACCAGGTTCCTCTGTCCTTGGGTTTTCCAGGCAAGAATACTGGAGTGGGTTGCCATTTCTTTCTGCAGGAGATCTTCCCGACCCAGGGAACCCGGGTCTCCCGCATCGTAGGCAGATGCTTTACTGTCTGAGGAAGAACTATATACAACCCAGGTAATCACAATGTTGTGATCATTCACCTAGAGCCAGATGTTCTAGAATGTGAAGTCAAGTGGGCCTTAGGAAGCTTCACTACAAACAAAGCTATTGGAGGTGATGGAATTCCAGTTGAGCTATTTCAAGTCCTAAAAGATGATGCTGTGAAAGTGCTGCACTCAATATGCCAGCAAATATGGAAAACTCAGCAGTGGCCACAGGACTGGAAAAGCTGTTTTCATTCCAATCCCAATGAAAGGCAATGCCAAAGAATGCTCAAACTACTGCACAATTGCACTCATCTTACACACTAGTAAAGTAATGCTCAAAATTCTCCAAGCCAGGTTTCAACAATATATGAACCATGAACTTCCAGATGTTCAAGCTGGAAGCTTTTAGAAAAGGTGGGGAACCAGAGATCAAATTGCCAACATCCGATGGATCATGGAAAAAGCAAGAGAGTTCCAGAAAAACATCTATTTCTGCTTTATTGACTATGCCAAAGCCTTTGATTGTGTGGATCACCACAAACTATGGAAAATTCTGAGAGAGATGGGAATACCAGACCACCTGACCTACTTTTTGAGAAACCTATATGCAGGTCAGGAAGCAACAGTTAGAACTGGACATGGAACAACAGACTGGTTCCAAATAGGAAAAGGAGTACATCAAGGCTATATATTGTCATCCTGCTTATTTTATATGCAGAGTACATCATGAGAAATGCTGGGCTGGATGAAGCACAAGTTGGAATCAAGATTGCTGGGAGAAATATCAATAAGCTTAGATTGCAGATGACACCACCCTTATAGCAGAAAGTGAAGAAGAACTAAAGAGCCTCTTGATGAAAGTGAAAGAGGAGAGTGAAAAAGTTGGCTTAAAACTCAACATTCAGAAAACTAAGATCATGGCACCCAGTCCCATCACTTGATGGCAAATAGAATGGGAAACAGTGGAAACAGTGACAGACTTTATTTTGGGGGGGCTCTAAAATCACTGCAGATGGTGACTGCAGCCATGAAATTAAGACACTTACTCCTTGAAGGAAAAGTTATGACCAATCTAGACAGCATTTTAAAAAGCAGAGACATTCCTTTGCCAACAAAGGTCCATCTAGTCAAGGCTATGATTTCTCCAGTAGTCATGTATAGATGTGAGAGTTGGACTGTAAAGAAAGCTGAGCACCAAAGAATAGATGCTTTTGAAGTGTGGTGTTGGAGAAGACTCTTGAGAGTCCCTTGGAGAGCAAGGAGATCCAATCAGTCCATCCTAAAGGAAATCAGTCCTGAATATTCATTGGAAGAACTGATGCTGAAGCTGAAACTCCAATACTTTGGCCACCTGATGCGAAGAACTGACTCATTGGAAAAGACCCTGATGCTGGGAAAGGTTGAAGGTGGGAGGAGAAGGGGACGAGATGGTTGGATGGCATCACCGACTCAATGGACGTGAGTTTGAGTAAACTCCGGGAGTTGGTGATGGACAGGAAGGCCTGGTGTGCTGCAGTCCATGGGGTTGCAGAGTCGGACACAACTGAGCAACTAAACTAACTAACTAACTAATATTGACAGAATTTTGAAGTCAGAAAAGTCTAGGCTTTAAAAACTATTAATTTGCCTGGCTGTCAGGAAATGTGCCTGATCTAGGAAAACAGAAACCTAGAACAGAGTTAAGAGATTGGTTAAGTGTCTAAGAAGAATTTGATGCATTAACTGATACTATTTCATCCAATCCTTCTATCCAGAAATGATCATAAGTTAAAAGCAAAGAAGAAAAATTTCCAAAGTCATCTGGTTCTATAATCAGTTGAGCTGCTATCCCTTGAAAAGCCCAATTTTTTTAAGTTGACCATTTTTTTCTTTTGGGGGGGCAATGGTGTATTTCATATTCTTCTCTATTTTTTGATACAGGCATTAGTAAAACCTGTATTTTCATTTCTCGAAACTACAGAACCAGTACATATTATCTATAATAATTTTCTTCATACAATCCTAGGTATAGGGAGAAATAGGTAAAAGAGTAGACAAAACAAGTTGCTCATAAATAGATAAATGCTTCTGTCCAAATTAAAGATATTTTACTAAATAAACAGAAAAAGTCCTAAAGGATTATGAGAACCGCAGAAATTCAGTGCTATAGGATTTGCAATCAAATTCCCCCATCTTTGAAACTTGGGCCAAGTTCCTTATCCCTTGTGATAGATACACTTCAGTAATTATATACAGCCACAAAGGAAGAATGTAAAAGATTCAGATGCTGGTTCTTTCCAGTAAATAATTTATTCTTTTTGATGAATATTCTAATAGCAAGTCATACCACTGTTTCCCACCATAAAGCTCTAAGTTTTTTAATAAGATTAAATTATCTAAGTATTAAATATTTTAACCTTATCTTAGATCACAAAATGGATAAATTCATAAGGAGACTTCTGAATTTTTCTTCATAAGTACCTTATTTCAATAACTTTAGAAGTAGCATGATTTAATCAACATTTATTAGCAAGATACAACTTTCAGTTCTCTAAGTGAAATAACAAAATTATAATCACCTCAAATCCATTTTGGAAAGAGATGAAGTATTAACAATGTTGTGTCATTTATGCCCCCATCTTCTGTTTAGATTTACTAAGTAACAACCAGATGATCAAGATATGATCCCATAAAAAGATAGAGGGAACAGTCATCTATAGAGTACCACTGGAGAAACCTAGGAAGCTACTTAACTCATCAAACCACAATCTCTCCCACTACCCAATGGCTCTTACTTCATCAGTCCTTCATTGTCCAGGGTTATTAAGGAAGACTCCTTTGTTAAGTACAAACAGTAACTAAACAACCCTATTCTTTATTCATTTACCATGAGCAGAACATAAAATATGTGGGCCAGTGAGATAATAGGTTGAGATTCAGTGGAAGGAGGTTAGAAAAAGGTCTGGAGAGATGGAGAGAAAATGAGACATTTTCATGTATAAGTAAGAAGTGTTAAACTAGATTTCCTTTGTTCCTTTCCGACTCTGAAATTCGATCATTCATTTTTCTTAAATCAACACTACAAATAATTAACAAGGAAGAAATTTTTATAACATACATGATGATGTTTCAGAATCCTTAAAATATACTGAATGTTTAATAAAGAAAAGACCATGCCAATGTTAAAAATGAGCAAATACATGACAAGTCAACTTATAAAACATACAAATAATTAGAAATAAATGAAAATATCATAACTAGTCATAAAAGAAATACAATAAAGTTATATATGTCAATGATACCTGATAAAACTGGAAAAAGAAGAAATGCAAATTAAAACAACAATTAAATACTATTTGGCAAATACTTTAAAAACTAAGGACTAAAAACCTACAATATCATGGAAAGATGTTTTCAGTATACAATATGGAAAAGTCAGGTTATAAAACAGTACATCAAATATGAAGTCAGATGTGTACAGAAAATGTCTCTAGACTGATATATACCAGAATTTTAGCAGGGATTATTTCTATTACTGATGAGTTTCTTCTTCTTATGCTTACCAGTTGTGGTGATTTTAAAATATGTTCACAAACCCTTTGACACTCCTCCCTTCAAAATGTAGACTCTAATCCCTTTCCCCCGAGTGCAAGTCAACTTCAACGTTTCCTTTCTAATGAGTGAAATGTAGCTGAAGTGATACTATATGACTATAGCTTCCACTTGACTCTTTCTTTAATCACCAGCTCTGGGGGAAGAAGTCTACCATGTCATGAGGATACTCAAAACAGCCAAAGGAAAGATCTACATGAGGAAGAACTAAGCCTTCTGACAAAAGTCAGCACCAACTTGTAGCCACATGAGTGAGTTCCCTTAAAAATGGCTTCTCTACCCTCAGTCAAACTTTCAGATGACTGTGCCCTAGTTAACCTTTTGACTATAATATTGTATGAGACCCCCAGGCCAAAAAACACAATGTTAAACTGTTCCCACATTCCTGACCCACAGAGAATGTGAGAATAATAAAGTGTTTGTCATTTAATAATAAACAAAAGGTCAGTTTTAATTCCAATCCCAAAGAAAAGCAAAGCCAAAGAATGCTCAGACTACCACACAATTGCACTCATTTCACATGCTAGCAAAATAATGCTCAAAATTCTCCAAGCCAGGCTTCAGCAACATATGAACTGAGAACTTCCAGATGTTCAAGCTGGATTTAGAAAAACAGAGGAACCAGAGATCAAATTGCCAACATCTGCTGGATCACAGAAAAAGCAAGAGAATTTGAGAAAAACATCTACTTCTGCTTCACTGACTACGCTAAAGTCTTTGACTATGTGGATCACAGCAATCTGTGGAAAATTCTTAAAGAGATGGAAATACCAGACCACCTTACCTGCTTCCCGAGAAACCTGTATGCAGGTTAAGAAGCAACAGAACGGAACATGGAATAATAGACTGGTTCCAAATTGGGAAAGGAGTGCATCAAGGCTGTATATTGTCACCCTGCTGATTTAACTTATATGCAGAGTATATCATGAGAAATGCCAGGATGGATGAAGCATAAGCTAGAATCAAGATTGCTGGGAGAAATATCAATAACCTCAGATATGCAGATGACACCACCTTTATGGGAGAAAGCGAAGAGGAACTAAAGAGCCTCTTCATGAAGGTAAAAGAGGAGAGTGAAAAAACTGGCTTAAAACAACATTTAAAATATGAATATCATAGCATCTGGTCTCATCACTTCACAGCAAATAGATGGGGAAACAATGGAAAGAGTGACAGACTTTATTTTCTTGGGCTCCAAAATCACTGCAGATGGTGACTGCAGTCATGAAAGTGAAAGACATTTGCTCCTTGGAAGAAAAGCTATGACAAACCTATATAGCATATTAAAAAGCAGAGACATTACCTTGCCAACAAAGGTCCGTATAGCCAAAGCTATGGTTTTTCCAGTAGTCATGTACAGATGTCACAGTTGGACCATAAAGAAAGCTGAGCGCTGAAGAACTGATGCTTTTGATGTTGGAGAAGACTCTTTGAGAGTTCCTTGGATTGCAAGAAGATCAAAACAGTCCATCCTAAAGGAAATCAGTCCTGAATATTTATTGGAAGTACTGATGCTGGAGTTGAAACTCCAATATTTTGGCCACCTGATATGAAGAGCTGACTCATTAGAAAAGACTCTGATGCTGGGAAACATTGAAGGCAGGAGGATATGGGGACGACAGAGAATGAGATGGTTGGATGGCATCACAAACTCAATGGACATGAGTTAGAGCAGGCTCCAGGGGATGGTGAAGGACAGGGAAGCCGGGTATGCTGCAGTCCACAGAGTCATAAAGAGTCAAACACTACTGAGCAGCTGAACAACAACAAAAACAACATATATGTTTTAGGTAATTTTCTGGTAGTCATGGCTTAGTTGTATCTGACTCTTGCTATCCCATGGACTGTAACTGTCCAGGTTCCTCTGTCCATGGGATTTACCAGGCAAGAATACTGGAGTGGACTGCCATTTCCTTCTCCAAAGAGGTAATCTGCTATACAGCAATAAATAACTACACATCTCTATAGGGTTGTGATTAAAATTACAGGCTTTGCCTTATTCATAAAAATTCAAAAATGTAGAAACAACTCAAGTCTATCAATAAGTGGATAAGCATTTATTGGCATAGGTTAACAATTCCAAATCTATCTTCTTTGAATAATAAGCTTGAGCAAATGAGTATTTACAATAAGACTGATGGAAGCTTAGTTTCTTATTACTAGAGAAGGGAGTTACAAATACGTAAAGGAAGAAGACCAGAATGTGGCCTGTGGTGTTGGATTGGAATTGGGGTTACCAGAGTGAATTAATGCTTACTGGTAAGTAAACAGATAAGTAGATGGATCAGCGGATAGGTGGATGGATAGATACATGAATGTTTTAGATACCTACTATGCACAGCGAGTTACCTTAAAACTTAGTAGCTTAAAACAGCAACCATTTCCTTATCTCTCACAATGTGTTAATCTCGTAGTTTTCTGTTTTGACATCTGAGGTGTTACTGATTTTAGAAAGAGTGCCCCTCAGTGCTAGCCAATTCCACTGATGACTGGCTAATTCACCTTGGTAGCACCTTATATCTCAAGCTTGACTGAACCCCCTTATTACAGCCCCATCATACGCATGAATAACTCCAAGCTTTGGTTCATGTTGTTATATCTCCACCTAAGTCTACTAGCACACTTCATTTTTATGTTTCTAGTATTTTTTATAGTATCTGTGAGTTTTGATTATGAATACAAACACATGTGTGCTCACTCACATCCGACTCTTTTGTAACCCCACGGACTACATCCTAATAGGTTCTTCTATCCATGGGATTTTCCCAGCAAGAATATTGGAGCAGGTTGCCATTTCCTCCTTCAGGGTATCTTCCTGACCCAGGGATCAAACCCACAACTCCTGTATCTCCTGCATTGGCAGGCAAATTCTTTACCTCTGAGCCATTTGGGAAGGCCATAAATACAAATATTCTATTATATAGTTAGCTATTGAGCTGACTATATACAAATTCCAGGCTAGACCCAAAGAGAGCTTTTTAAACAATGTACTTAAATGAATTTGTCTTTCTACCTAAAGGTGGTATTGAAAAGAGAAACTGGTTAGTTGACTTCTGGTTTAAAAAAAGCTAACCATATATTTTATAGTTTATATTACTTCACTATTAGCCTTTGTTCTATAGTTTCTAATGTATATGACCACAAGCAGGGAACTTGTGGTACTTTGTGTTCTCCTTATACAGGATAAACATTAATACGTATTATATCCTTATGGAAGCATTTTCCTTGAAATATTCACATATTCTAGGTTTTCTTATATTTTCTTAATTTATCTCAAAATGTTGTTACTTAAAAACTCTACTATACAATAATAAAATAAAATGTCTACCATAAAAGTACAACTCTATATGCCAATTATATAATATGGTATGTTTATTAAAACACTATTAACTATAAAACAAAATTCAACCATTAAAAGGCAGATGATGTTAAACACCAGAAAGAGATTTAGTTACTGAAGTAACAAAAGAACATCTTATAAAGTAATCTCACTGTAAGGTAGCCCCATTGTATAGGAGCTAAAGACTACACATTTTATAGGCATTTTCACAAGATACCACTTTCCTAGGGCTTCCCTGGTGGCTCAGAGGTTAAAGCGTCTGCCTCCAATGCAGGAGACCCAGGTTCAATCTCTGGGTCGGGAAGATCCTCTGGAGAAGGAAATGGCAACCCACTCCAGTATTCTTGCCTGGAGAATCCCATGGACGGAGAAGCCTGGTAGGCTACAGTCCACAGGGTCGCAAAACGTCGGACACGACTGAGCGACTTCACTCACTCACCACTTTCCTATTTTTGAAGGAGGAATTATCATGCCGTTTTAGAAAAATAAATCAACTCAAAATTAGGTGTTTATTGTCTTATTCATTTTTAAAATATTTTATACTGGCCAGTTTCTCCCAATGCACTTTGAAGTTGCCATCACCTATTCCCCAGGCATTTTGTACTTTTCTTATACAAATTGATTTCACTCTTAATCTAAGCAAAATTATGTTAAGAAGAGAAATCTTCCATGGAGAAAATAAAAATTATCTACTTTATCCTACTAGTTTTAGAATAGTCTACTGTATAGATTACCATCATTCTCTTCTTAAAAAAATAATAAATAGGTGATCATACCCTTAAACTAAAATATATTTTACTAACATCTATGTTAAGTAATATGTTTTCATACCTATCCTTCCAGAAGAATTACATGGGAAAAAAAAATGATTTCTATCACTTTAAAATTCTCTCACATAACTGAAAAAAATTCTTTTTTTTTTCTAAAGCAGATAAATAAAAGGCTCTTAAATGACTCAAATTTTACAGTTGGTAATACTAACAGACTCTTTACCGAAAATACAGATGTGTAAGGAGATCACATTTCCTTAACTGGAGCGAGAAAGCTACAGACCTGGTATTTGGTCTGGTCACTCAGTCGTGTCTGACTCTTTGTGATCCTGTAGTCTGTAACCCTCCAGGCTCCACTGTCCATGGTATTTGCCAGACAAGAATACTGCAGTGGGTTGCTACATCCTTCTCCAGGGGAACTTCCCGTTTCAGGGATCGAACCTGGTCTCCTGCATAGCAGTCAGATTCTTTACTGATGGAGCCATGAAGGAAGCCTCAATACTAACAGACTCTTTACAGAAAATATAGATGTGTGAGGAGATCGCATTTCATTAACTGGAGTGAGGAGGCTAAAGTTTGGGACCTGATTTTAGGGAGGTAGATAACATCTTTCTAGGAACACAGAGTCTGCAGTCAGAGAGATTCTGGTATGAATTCCAGTATTCCCACTTCCTAGCAATGTGATCATCCTAAATTCGTCTCTTTAGCAGCAAAATGGGTATAATACTTCCTACACAAAGATGTTGTGAGGATTCAAAATAAAACATGGGAAATACCCAGCATAGTGCCTGGTACATAGAAGTCCAATAAAAGTGCCAGATGAGACATCTGACCTTGAGAAGCCAAATGACCATTCTAAGTTTTAAGTGTTCACCAGCAGGATGAGGAAATAGCATGCTACATGACTTTCTAAGTCCCTCACGAAACTAAAAGACTATATAATTCTCATGGTTAAAAATCGAGAAATATGAATTTGACTTCTTCAAACCATCTGGACATCAGGTGTACCATTAGATTAGGAAAACAATAATTCTTCAAAGTATTTTCAGATTTATATATTTTTTTAATTTAAATGTATCTATTTTGATTGGAGGCAAAATTCACATAATCTCTTTTGGGCTCCAAATAACTCCACTGGCCTCAAAAACCCCATGATATTATTACCCTTCAGTTCAGCTCAGATCAGTTGCTCAGTCATGTCCAACTCTGCGACCCCATGGTCTACAGCACACCAGGCCTCCCTGTCCATCACCAACTCCCGGAGTTTACTCAAACTCATGTCCATTGAGTCGGTGATGCCATCCAACAATCTCATCCTCTGTTGTCCCCTTCTCCTCCAGCCTTCAAGCTTTCCCAGCATCAGGGTCTTTTCAAATAAGTCAGTTCTTCGCATCAGGTGGCCAAAGTATTGGAGTTTCAGCTTCAGCATCAGTGCTTCCAATGAATATTCAGGACTGATTTCTTTAGGATGGACTGGTTGGATCTCCTTGTTGTCCAAGGGACTCTCAAGGGTCTTCTCCAACACCACAGGTCAAAAGCATCAATTCTTTGGTGCTCAGCTTTCTTTATAGTCCAACTCTCACATCCATTCTTAACTACTAGAGAAACCATGGCTTTGACTAGATGGGCCTGTGTTGGCAAAGTAATGTCTCTGCTTTTTAATATGCTGTCTAGATTGGTTCTAACTTTTCTTCCAAGGAATGAACTTTAAAGAAGCCAACTGGTTTGGTCCAGTCACAAAGCTAGTATCAGAGATTTCATTCCTTGTCTGTCAGCATCCAAAGTACATGTTCCTAAATACTATTAGCCTGTAGGTATTAGTGCCCCACGAGAGAAAAATCATATGCTTTGGAGGAAAAAAGACCTAAATTTCCTCCCTAGCTTCACCATTACTTGCTATGTGGTATTTAATCACTTACTCATGTCCAACTCTTTCTGACCCCATGGACTATAGCCAATGGGATTTTCTAGACAAGAATACTGGAGTGGGCAACCATTCCCTTCTCCAGGGGATCTTCCCAAACCAGGGACTGAACCCATGTCTCCTGCATTGCAGGTAGATTCTTTACTGTCTGAGCCACCAGGGAAGCCCCTACTTGCTATGTGGTGTTGGACAAATCACCTAATCTCTCTGGGCTATAGTTTCTTCAATAATAAAATAATAATTCACCATGCATGCCACTGAAATTTATTGATATATTTCTTAAGAGATTTTACCTTAAAGATCTAAGGAAAGTTTCTGCTGAGCAGATGATAAAATTCCACCATTTTCCTCAATTCTACCAACTTGCTCCTTCATTACTTCTATATCCTCCTAAGCTAGAAGAAGAGCCAGAAACCTTTATTTTTCCCTGTATCTTCTTTTCCAACAAGTGAACCTATGTGTAAAACCTGAAGTCCAAAAAACTATCACTTTGTACTTCTTATATTTGCAATGGGAGATGGAGGGACAAACCTAGTTAATAGTATAACTGATGCCTCTATCTGCAGGTGACAATTGTTACAATGTCCCACTAGGAAAACTAACTTTTACTATGTTCCCTCAAATAAGTAATTGTTAATAGGGGAAAGGACACTTGGCAATAAATGCCACCTAATGATATAAGTTAATACATACAAGTAATTTTAGTGTAGTAGATTAGAGTTTTAAAATCCCATTTTTCAAACTAGTATTTGCAAGAGTTTAGTAATTTAAAGAACATTTTCCTTATTATATCAAAGTCCCATAATTTACCTTATAAATAAAATGTTCATAAAAGCCAGAATCTTGATTTATATAATACCAAACTCACGTCCTAACTTTGGCAATTTTACTTGCAGGCATGTTAATTTTTTAACCAATTTAAACCCATTCTTCAAAGTATTTTCCATTTCCTTCTAGAGCTCCAATTTGTTTTTAAAGAAATCATTTCAAAGATATTAACTGAAAGAGCAAAGGGACGGCTGCTTCATACGATGGGGCATATTACTGCTTTGCAATATCAAATTCTTCAGCCTTACTCCTTTTCCCTTTTTGGTGCTCTAGTTTGCCACTAAAGTGGCTATTTATTAGTAAGTAAATACAGTGATGGTCATATTATGGATCCTGATACGCCCTCAGGTCCTTTTATTGGGAAATAAAGAGTATTTACCCATATATACTCAATGTATATGTTAATGTCTGCACTTGCTTTAACTTTCCCTAAATCCCCAAATGAAGATTTGTTAACTGGAAATTTTCACACCAATGCACTTTTTTGTTGTTCATTTTAAACTACAGAGGTTTTCATATCTGTCAAGAACCTTAGAAGACAAAAACAGAACCTTAAGTTGGAAAAAAATAATATGTTCTAACCATATCACAGAATATAATCTTATATTAACCTTAAAATGTTAACCTTATATTAATCTTACATATGTACCATCATTTTACCAAGAATTATGTCAACAATTTATATAAAATAATGGATTTAAATTGTGTACAAAATATATAGGCTCAAATGTTTTTTGCATTATTTCTTTAAGGTATATAAGTATTTTTTAATTATCAAAAAATAATACAAGAGTAAAATTAACATCATCTATGGTCATGTCACCTTTTATATCATCCTCTTTAAAATCTTGAAACGTAAGTCCTAACCATATAGTTTGAATGAGAAAAATCATGTTTTTAAAAAAAGGATTTTCTAGTCCTGGTTTCCCAGGATCATAAAACTCAGACTGCCCTTCCCAAATTTATCTTGTCTCACTTGTTTCTTAACTGCTGGTTCATAAACACCTTTGTTCACTCTTAAAGACACATTTTGTTCTGCAGATTCATTGCTATGAGAAATACGTTCCAATTTCTATATTTATATTTTATTAGAATTTTAAATTTGACTTCTAACCTTATATAAACACTAGTTTTTAAAATTTACAAAGCCTTTAAAACTCTACTAACAATTTATCTTTCAACATTATTTGTTCAATTTTTCTGTAGCATTAATTGTATTTGGAAGATATAAACACCCAGAGTAGATATATGTCAATACATATATTAGGGTCAGAACTGATTTCCTATCATTGAACCTGCTGGGCAAAAAAAAAGTAACAGTATGCAATTGTACTCATGCTGTGCAAACCTCCATGCTAATATGCATATTAAAATTCTAACACATTGAGGTTTTCCATGCTTATTTATACTATGCATACAATCTATTCTATACTTATTCAAAAAATGTTACATGCAGGTGAAAATTTTTAAAGCCATCAACAACAAAAATGGCTATGAGCTTGCCTTATATTAGAATCTCTTTTGTCTGTCAATCAACAATAAAGTATTATTCTACCATCACAAAAGGAAAACCTTTGGAGGCAGTAGAGGACTATGGGTTGCACAAATGTGCAGTTGCTAAGAAGCAAATATGCCTCTCTTCTAATCAAATAGCCCAGCTCAGCAATGCCGCTGGCTTGGGGCAAGAAGCAAATTCCACCAGCCACAAACTTAGAAACAGTCTTGAATTATTTGTTGCTGACCGCTGGCTGAACCCTTCCTGATGAGCACCATCACCATTAGCCACTACTCAGTGTATTCCATCAACCAATGGCAATAGCAGCATGCTACAGCTCAGGCTACAAGAAATTGATCAAACAGGGTAATGAGACTATTTCTTCACGGAGGTTATTTTAAATGAATATAAATATTTTCTTTCTACATAATTTGCCACAGAAAGGTCACTGAACTCCCTGTGATTCCAAAGAAAAATGCTTTACTGTCCCCTTTACATATTTGAGTTAAGATAAAGCCAACAAACAATTCAGGGGATTTTTTGATATGAGGGGCAAATTCTAATGAGCTGACATTTGTGACAACAGATTAGCTGTAATATTTTAGCTTCACATTACAATATAGCTAAAAACTGATCAAATATATAAAGATAAAATTGATCATGATTTAACAATTAAAAACATTTATAAGAGTACGTTTTTGTTTGAAGAAAGACAGTTAATCTCTAATGTAGGTGATTGTGAGAACATGAATCATATATATGTCTTCTTAGCTGAAGTTATTAAAATTTGATATAATTGTTGTAAATAATTTAGTGAAGAATTCATTTTTCTATAGCCCACCTCCTCCTTCTAGACGGTAGAATAAGATGCATGTTAACTATCCCAGTTAGCACATGAATCATTTCACTGACATCTGATTAAGCTCTTTTTACAGAGTGACATTTATTGCTCTTTTTCTCTATATACTTTAAACTAAAACAATTATAAACAACTGGATTTAATATTACATGACCAAATTACAGCAATTTAGCTGTATATTTTCTCTAACATAAAATGAAAATGTTCTGCAAAGTCCAGCTTTCAGTTAGTAGACTTCCACCTATGTTGGTGTTATAATAATCCCAGCTGAATCACTATTTAAGAACTTTATAAACACCAACATACCATCAACAGTAAGAATGTGAAGTAAATACTTCTAACATATGAGCATTCTGTAATTATTGTAACCAACAGAGATTACATAATATCTAATTACAAGTTTAAACTCAGTAGCAACATTTTTATATGAATGGACACCTCTAAAAACTCTCTAAAACATATCTTATGCCATTAAAAATGAATGCAATCTAATACAATACAGTAAATACTTGTCAAAACGAACTACTTTATATGCAGATTCTTTAAGAGTTTCAGCAATAATTTTTGTTTATGATCTTTACATCAGAAACAAATAGGTCAGATAATTCTTTGCCTTCATCAAAAATGTTTAGTTTACTATGTAATATGAAAAAACTGTTTCAGTGTATGGAAATGTGTGCTTAGGCAATTTTTTTAAAAATTATTGAAACTCAAATATTGAAACTCAAATATATGCTTTTCAATATTATTTTAAAAAATCATTTATGGATGTTATTAGAGATGAGAATAAATCTACCTCATCTACCAAAATATACAAAATCTACATAAATGGCCATTTTTTAAAAAGAGGATAAAGCATCGCTGGATGGAGTAAAACTATCTCATCTACCAAAATATACACAAAATATACAAAATGTACATAAACGGCCATTTTTTAAAAAGAGGATAAAGCATCGCTGGATGTTAGAAGGTTATTTATGCCATTGATAGGGATTTCTAAATATTCCTTATTAGGAAATGATGGCAATTATAACAGGATTTTCAATACACATTAAAGTAATTTTTAACCAGAGATACAAGGCTTTGAATGAAACAGAAAGCCTCCACAATTAAGTTTAAATTAATCTCTCTTGAAAGGGAGGGCCACCGAAGAACTAGATAGAATACAATACAGACAGGAGAGGCTCAAGGCTTACACATAATATTTGCTTCGGTGCATTCTCTTCTCAATAAAATTTTTCCATGCTCTAAGAAATGGCTAAAGAAGATTCTCTAAATAAAAATCAATAATTAGTTAAAAGAAAATTAGGATCAAATAGCATGAAACACCCTATCAGCTGTCTAGCAATATGACAAATTCAGCAGCAACCACAAAGAACCAATATAACTTCTGGTGCCAAGGAGCCAGATGGTACTGCTGGAAAAAATTAAGTCTACAGATTGGCAGCTCGACCCTGTGATTATTGCCCAAGGGAGGACAAAGTGGAAGAAGAGCGGGAGGTTCAGTATGATGGGGATAAATCAATTACCACTAACTCACCACATCCTTCCTATCATACCCTAACAACGGATTCTAAATACCAAACCAGTGAACTGTTCAAAAGTTTAGAGAGTCTCAACCTTAGTTGGGAATGATAAACTAATTTATAGTAAAAAGTAAAGCATAATCTCAGATTTTCATCATAGACCCTAGAAAAGTACACCAATAACCTAATCCACAGACAACAAACACTAAAGTATTTTAGTTATAGCTTTGTTGTGAAAAATAAGGTTATTTTTACTATATTTTTATTTTGTGTTATATTCAATGATGACATTTGTTAAAATTCTGTACGTTTTCCAAAAACAGAATTATGGATAATGGTGACATATGATTGTCTCATGACTAAATAACTGACCTATGTATTTTGTAAAAAATTATTTATTTTTCATACACACCCAAAAAAAGTACTTCCCACTTTGTGATATTTAAAGAATGCTAAAGAAACAGTAACATCTCAAGACACGTTCAAAGTCAAATCACGACAGGGAAAAGATAATGTACATTGTCAATTTATGTAATTACTCAGTTAAGTCATACTTTCAAAATGTAAGACAGTTATACACTCAGTAACGTCTGGCAAAGCTTATGCTGAGGGAGCTTTTTTGCTTTTTTATTACTATCTTTCCTTGGCCTTTCATCACCTAATATATACAGCTGCTTTATATTACTCCAGCCTGAGTAAGTAAAAAAAAAATAGATAAGAAAACTAAGAATATTAAAACAGTGAAAATAAAAAATTGAGTTTGCTATTTTTAAATCCTAAGAATATACAATTTTATAATATAAATATGTGTTGATTCATTTAATATGTGTTAGCAATGGCATAGATAGATGGTCTTTGGATTTAGTCTCAAAACCCAATCAATGACAGATCAATTAGATTTCATTAATAAATAAATTTGATAAAGCAAAAAACGCTTTTTAGTTAGTCTGTAAGTATAAAAGCAAGGACTGAATTTACACAGCTTCTAGAAAAGGATAAGTCAAATCACCCCCCAGTACACACTAATTTGATCAATGTTCACTGAAACCTTTTCTAATACATTTTCTAGCATATTGCAGGATAGGGAATGACTTGCTAACTATGAGTTGCCCAATGCACTATCTGAATCCCTGTTGTGGGCACTGACAGCCACAGTGATAGAAAAATTAATCTCAAAGGACATGACCTACCTAAACTATGCCTAACTGACATTTCCTATCTAACTAAACTTGTGTATATATACTTCCAATAGCTTGTTTGAAATATTGTTATAAAACTTAAAATGGACATCACCATTTCAACTTCTAAGGATACATTCCATTGATATAATTTTGGGATAAATAGCTGTTCAACCTTCATATTTCTGTACTAAATAACAGACTAGCAATGTTTATATAGCCTCAGAGGAATACAGCTAGTTCACAGAAGTGTCTGCACTTACACAGGTCAATGGGTTCCTATATCTTTAAAGATTCATAAAAATACAATAAAATGCATTTCAAACTTAGTAAAAAAATGTCAATAGAAAAAATAGTTCATGATGAGAGACATCATATAAAAGCTCAGTGGATAGCAAGAGCAAGAAATTTATTACGAAAATTTTTTAAACTAAAGAAGTTACTAGTAAATAAAATCCAAATATTTTACATGTAATAGAAACAATAACTTTTATTTCATATATTTTTTATCACCCAAAGGATAACTTTACAAATATCAGTATCTGTTCCAGTTGATACAGTTCAAGACAACAATATTTCACCTTTAATTGTATTTAATTATGAAATGTAGCTATATGATACAGGTTTATTTTTTTAATATCTAATAAGCTGATTTTAAAAATAGAGAACAACTGTCACAAAAATATTATTTATCCACTTACAAAATAGGATCCAGTAACAGGTATTCTTAAAAGTTACCTCCTAGTACATTTAAAATGAAATTTTAATTATAAAATTTGGTCTTAGTTTTACTTTGTAGTAACCATGTATCTATGTTTTTTGGTCATCAAGTATGCAAATATCAAGCCAAAGAAGGAGCCATTTGGAATGTCAAAAGAATCCACAGTTTGACTGTACTGGCATCTATCTGACAAAATAATCCAGTTAACGGTTCTCAAGGTCAAGGTTTATTTTGATCAAATTGATATGCTACTGTTTCATTACTTTCTTATTGTCTGAAAATAGGAAGCTAAATGCAATTTCACTCAAATAAAAAAGAAGTGGATCACTGAAATTTAACATAGGTTGTAACAAGTGACATTAAAGTGCCTGCCACATTTACTTTTAAAAGTTGAATACTAAATTATTAAGACAACCTTAGAGTTATCTATTCATTTTTAGCTATTGAACAATACAACATGATTAATGATATATCATCTAACATAGTAAAACTATCAAATTTTAATTCAAACATGAGTTAAAATTCCAGAGAATTTCACAATATATACAAACATCAAGTCATTAAGTTGAACTCCTGAAACTACTATGATGTTGTGTGCCAGTTACACCTCAATTAAGAAAACTTCCAGAGAAATTAGAAAAGAAACATGCATCTCAATGCTCATAGCAGCACTATTTAATACAATAACCAAGACATGGAAGCAAACTAACAGTCCATCAACCGATGAATGGATAAAGATGTGGTGGGTGTGTATGTGTGTGCATATATATATAATGCACATATACAATATTCAGTTCAGTTCAGTCACTCAGTCGTGTCCCACTCTTTGTGACCCCATGAACTGCAGCACACCAGGCCTCCCTGTCCATCACCAACTCCTGGAGTTCATCAAACTCACGTCCATTGAGTTGGTGATGCCATCCAGCCATCTCATCCTCGGTCGTCCCCTTCTCCTCCTGCCCTCAATCCCTTCCAGCATCAGAGTCTTTTCCAATGAGTCAACTCTTCGCATGAGGTGGCCAAAGTACTGGAGTTTCAGCTTTAGCATCATTTCTTCCAAAGAATGCCCAGGACTGATCTCCTTTAGAATGGACTGGTTGGATCTCCTTGCAGTCCAATATTACTCAGCCATAAAAAAATGAAATAATGCCATCTGAAGCAACATAAATGAAGCTAGAGATTATCAAGATTACATACTATGTGAAGTAAGTCAGAGAGAGAGAAAGACAAATATCATATGAAATCATTTATACGTGTAATCTAAAAAATAATAAAAACAAACTCATTTACAAAATAGACTCAAAGACAAAGAAAAACTTATGATTACCAAAGGGGAAAGGAAAGGATGGTTAAATTAGGACTATGGGATTTTCAGATACAAACTACTATTAGGTGTAATAGATAAACAACAAGGTCTTACTGTATAGCACAGGGAACTATATCAGTATCTTATAATAAACTATAATGGAAAAGAAAATTCCCAGAGAAAATACATACTAAAACAAAGTTATTCATCTAATCACTTGGTCATCTTGTGACATTACAGTAGGAATCTAACAATGGGAATCTGAAGCTCCAATACTTTGGCTACCTGATGCGAAGAGCTGATTCATTGGAAAAGACCCTGAAGCTGGAAAGGCTGAGGGCAAGAGGACAAGGGGGCAACAGAGGATGAGATGGATGGATGTCATCATTGACTCAATGGACATGAGTCTGAGCAAACTCTAGGAGATAGTGAAGGACGGGGAAGCCTGGTGCTGCACTGAATGGGGTAGCAAGAGTTGGACATGACTGAGCAACTGAACAACAACAGTGGGAAAGTCCTATGTTCCAGGTACTTATCCTTACAGCAACCCTATGAGATACTACAACTGTCCCTATTTTTATAAACCAAGAAACCAAGGCTTAGAGCAAAAATAATTTTTCTAAAGTCAAAATGTCAAACTAGGATTGAACCCGAATACATGTGATACTATAGTCAGTGCACTTCACTACAATTTTGATCCTTGATACGATGAAGTACAAATTTTATCCTCTTTAAAGCCCTTCAAAATTCTGTTTTCTAATACAAGAAATATATCTCATCTACCTTGAATAATGCTTAACACTGTTTAGGCTGCCAAGGCAAAACACAGTTAAAAAATATGGTTCCTTAATTACAAGGAGAAATATAATTAGACGATAAAAATAAAAAGAAAAGCCTAAGAACATATCAGGATTCAAATGAATGGCAAAGAAAAACTCAAGAAAAATGTATCCTCATATCTAAATAACCACATGAAGGAATGAAAGTAATTAATGACTTCTAACATTCTGTAAATTAAGATCGTATGTTTAGAAGCAAAAAGCAACAATTTTTCTGGTTTACAGGGGAGGAAACTTGGGGCAGATGACTCTATTCTGAACCTCCTAATCTATCTCTTTCTACAATCTCAGGCAAGTCTTATCTTTCTCATGACACTCAACATGTTTAGGCAAATAAATCAATGAGTCTCCATATCTCTATTCCATATCTCAAACTCTCTCTTACATTTCTTTGAATAAATTTCTCAATACTCCTTCAAGTTTAACAGACTTCATCTTTATAGACGGCATTATTATATGGCCTTGAGAAAAGAATGTAAATGTCAGGATTCACCTCAGGTCTAACAATGAAATCCACTGTTGGTTCTTCCCCATACTGCCTCTGAGTACTTTCTCTCCCTTGTCCCTTGCCTCCACCATCAAAGTGACCAACAAGCCTCTAGTCAGGTCCTTCCCAGGCATGTACTCCTCAGAAGGGTAGACACTCCTGTCCCTCTTCCACTTCCCACCCCGCCCCTCACAACAAGCCAAATTTTTATTTGTCTTCTGATACGTTATTTACAGGCTTCCCTGGTGGGTCAGACACTTTCCTGGTGGCTCAGATGGTAAAGCGTCTGCCCGCAATGCGGGAGACCCAGGTTCAATCCCTGGGTTGGGAAGATCTCCTGGAGAAGGAAACGGCAACCCATTCCAGTACTCTTGCCTGGAGAATCCCACGGACGGAGAAGCCTGGTAGGCTACACCCCATGGGGTCGCAAAGAGTCAGACACGACTGAGTGACTTCACTTTCACTTTCACTGGTGGATCAGTGGTAAAGAATCCATGTGCCTTTGGACTCAGAGGGAGAGGGAGAGGGTGGGATGATTTGGGAGAATGACATTCTAACATGTATACTATCATGTAAGAATTGAATCGCCAGTCTATGTCTGATGCAGGATACAGCATGCTTGGAGCTGGTGCATGGGGATGACCCAGAGAGATGTTATGGGGAGGGAGGTGGGAGGGGGGTTCATGTTTGGGAATGCATGTAAGAATTAAAGATTTTAAAATTAAAAAAAAAAAAACTGCAGAGGAGTCTGAAAAAAAAAATAAATTAAATCTGTCTGGGAATGCTGTTCTACTTTAATTAGCATTTTGTTCTACTATCATCCACTTGTTATGTATTGATAGTTTTTCATTTCATTTCATTTTTGCCATCTTTTATCAGTAAAGGCTGATTATAATTGAAAAAAAAAAAAAAAAAAAAAAGAATCCATGTGCCAAGTAGGGGACACTGGTTCGATCCCTGGGTCAGGAAGATCCCCTAGAGAAGGGAATGGCTACTCAATCCAATATGCTTGCCTGAAGAATTCCATAGACAGAGGAACCTGGCGGGCTACAGTCCATGGGGTCACGAAGAGTCAGATACGACTGAATGACAAACATTTTCACTTTCAAAGTACTAATATGGAGAGACTTCCAGGATATATTATATTTTAAAAGGAAGATACAGCATCTGCTTGCAACGGAGGAGACCTGTGTTTAATCCCTGGATGGGGAAGATCCCCTGGAGAAGAGAAAATGGCTACCCACTCCAGTATTCTTGCCTGGAGAATTCCATGGACAGAGGAGCTGGGTGGACTACAGTCTGCGGGGCTGCAAACAGGATACAATTGAGCAACTAAACAACAACAACAACAATCCATTATCTACTTTCTTTATACATTAATGCCGTTGTTAAATATGACAACTGGTGGCTCAAAGAAGCAGTAAGTTGGTCCTCAACTACCCAATTGTCTTTGTATTAGGATAGAACTAGAATTATTTTCAGAGGGAAACTCGAGTAAACTCGAGTCATGAAACCCTTAGCCTACTTTCATGTGTAGGTGTACTGATCTTCTACATAAGTACACAACTCCACAGGGATGGCAAACCTTTTCAGTAAATATTCTGGGCTTTGTGAGATATACAGTCTCTGTTTTAACTACTTACTGCTGCTACTGAAGCAAAGAATGGCCATAGATAATAAGTAAACAAATGGGTGTGACCGCATTTCAACAAAAAATTATTTATAAAAATAGTAGTTGGCCAGTTTTGGCATATGAGCCATAGATAACCAATCCCTAATCTAGGCCTGCTGGAATAGCACTCCTTCATTCCTTTACCCACCCCCACTTCCCTTGACCAGATCAAACTGATTATTCAGAGAAAGCACATGACCTAAGCCAAGAACTTGTGCTACAACTATAGAGAGATCTCTCCACTGGGGTTGCTACGCTGGTAGAAAATATCTAAGCAGCTGCTAGTGGCTGGGAGCCATCTAAAAGGAAGCCAAAGTAAGGAAAGCAGGATACTCTTGCAATTTGAACACTCACCTAAGTTCTGCTGCTGCTGCTGCTAAGTCACTTCAGTCGTGACCGACTCTGTGCGACCCCATAGACAGCAGCCCACCAGGCTCCCCGTCCCTGGGATTCTCCAGGCAAGAACACTGGAGTGGGTTGCCATTTCCTTCTCCAATGCATGAAAGTGAAAAGTGAAAGTGAAGTCACTCAGTCGTGTCCGACTCTTCAAGACCCCATGGACTGCAGCCCACCAGGCTCCTCTGTCCATGGGATTTTCCAGGCAAGAGTACTGGAGTGGGGTGCCATTGCCTTCTCCCACCTAAGTCCAGGTGAATACAAAGGAAGACTCCAACTCTGTCCTCCTTCAATAGGCAAACCAATCAATTTCCCCTTTCTGCTTTTTGCTTAAACTAGTCTCAACTGGGTTTCTTTTTTGTATCATGCACTGAAAGAGTCCTAGCTAATACATCCCTTTACCAGGTTGTTTCACAAATCTGAAATGCTATTCCCTCCATGTTGCACATATCAGAAGCCTTCATATTCTCCCAGACCTGGCTCAGATGCCACCTCCACTATCAAGATTATCTTCATTCCAACCATATTTATCATCCTCTTTCTCCCTGTATATGTCCTGTAGTAGTGATTATACCAATCTTCCTTGAATCAAAATTGTATTTACATCTCTTTCCTCTGCTAATTTGAAAAGCAGTGAACATGTCTTAATAATCCCCCAGTCTAACAAAATAAACGGTAAAATCTGTTGAATTAAACTTTTGTTCCATGTAGCACTCTACCTAAAATATACAACATTGTTACCCTCTTTCACTACCTGTATTTTAAAAAATCAATTCTTCATTTCTTAAAAGACACATTTTATTTTACAAAGAAGTCTTACTGTAAGCATATTAGAGGTTTATAGCATACATTTATCCCATGACAAAGGTCCCAGGATACCAATATCAAAACAAGTCCTAGTCAATGAAAGAAATATATGTGTATTTCTTTTTCCCTGTGGTAAGACATTTTACTATTTTTTTGATATTATATATTATTTTTTATTAACTTTCTTTGATGTTAAAAAAAAAGTGATGGGTATGTTCAAAATAGCATGGCTTACAGGTAGTATTAGAAAGTGAGAGGAGCTTTTGAGGACATTTAAATAAAATGACACAAGAGCACTCTTCTGAGAGTCTTTAAATATTACACTATCTTTTTCTGCTTTTTAGGCACGGAAAAGAACTAGATGGTATTCAATCTACATTAACATTTTCTCTAGATAGTCCAAATGAAAAGCTTTGAGGCAGGATCTTTGCTTCATGACAGCCAAACTTGGAGACTGCTCTCAGAACTCTCATATGAAAATATAATTAAATATTTAATTATGACACTGGAGCTTAAAAGTGGATCAAGAAAAATAGAATTACAATCCCTAAAATTTCGCCACAGTGAAAACAGACCTGATAGATAAACTAAAACATGACCGTGATGATGGATGAAGATACAGAGAAAGATACGATATAAAACTTTCAAAAAAGTAACTAAAAATCAGAAGGATAGGAAATGAAGAGACTGAGATGGCTGTAATTCTCTAACTCTAGTTCAATGCTTTTAACCGTGATAAAGCATCAGTCTCCCCTCCGCCCATCCCAAATGTTACACCACCATAAATTAATACTTAGGTTAAAAAAAATCTACATACATGTAGGTATATATGTATATGGAGAAGGAAATGGCAACCCACTCCAGTATTCTTGCCTGGAGAATCCCATGGACAGGGGAGCCTGGTGGGCTGCTGTCCATAGGGTTGCACAGAGTCAGATGCAACTGAAGCGACTTAGCACCAGCAGATATATATGTATTTTATACATAATATGAATTACTAGAAAAAATAATGATCACATATTTGGATAATGTGGGAATATCAAAATGCTATAAACATTTCCAAGTGCTTAATCTCTATTTCTGAACTTATATTGTTGCAGACCAGTAAGAAACATATCACAGACTCAGACCAGTCTACAGATTACACATTGAATACCACTGCTTAGATATTAAATAATTCATGTTGTTTCCTTATGTCTCAGTTTCCTTATCTGGCAAGACTACTAAGTTTGGTGACTGACACATTGGGGGGAAAAAAAACACAAACACACACATCCATAAAAAGGAGAAGAAACAAATCAACTTTCTTTTTTGAAACTTAAAAATAGTGACCATTTTTCTGTTTCTTCTGTTTTTTTAAACTTATTTTCTATTGGGATACAGCTGATTGACAAACAATGTTGTGATAGTTTCAGGTGAACAGCAAAGGGACTCGGCCATACATACACATGTATCCATTCTTCCCCAAACAATGTTATGTGGCAGCATGGATGAAACGGGAGTGTGGGTGACCATTTTTCTAAGATGATCACCCCAGTAACCCTTAGATTCTACCACAATAACTATATACTGACAAAATCTAGTCCCCCAAAAGTCAGAATATCAACAAAATAATCTACTTGGACTATATGTCCCCTGAAATAATCTTCTATTAAAATAAAACTGATGTGAAAGAAGCATCATGTGATTATTCCTTTATATGTGTAAGGCAATAAAACTTATTGCATTTACATTTTAAAAGGCATAGATGATATTGCTAAATGAGGGGAATGATACCTAACTACACAAAGCAAGAATTCTTTTTTTAAAGTTATGTTAGAGACTACAGAATTCAAAGTTCACTGAGCTGCAAAAGGCACATGAAGGAAGTTACTTTTTGCCACTTGCACAGTTTTTAAAGTATCCACTAATTAGATCCCATTTGTTTATTTTTGCTTTTATTTCCAGAATTCTGGGAGGTGGATCATAGAGGATCCTGCTGTGATTTATGTCGGAGAGTGTTTTGCCTATGTTCTCCTCTAGGAGTTTTATAGTTTCTGATCTTACATTTAGATCTTTAATCCATTTTGAGTTTATTTTTGTGTACGGTGATAGAAAGTGATCTAGTTTCATTCTTTTACAAGTGGTTGACCAGTTTTCCCAGCACCACTTGTTAAAGAGATTGTCTTTACTCCATTGTATATTCTTGCCTCCTTTGTCAAAGATAAGGTGTCCATATGTGTGTGGATTTATCTCTGGGCTTTCTATTTTGTTCCATTGATCTATATGTCTGTCTTTGTGCCAGTACCATACTGTCTTGATGACTGTGGCTTTGTAGTAGAGCCTGAAGTCAGGCAAGTTGATTCCTCCAGTTCCATTCTTCTTTCTCAAGATTGCTTTGGCTATTCGAGGTTTTTTGTATTTCCATACAAATCTTGAAATTATTTGTTCTAGTTCTGTGAAAAATGTGGCTGGTAGCTTGATAGGGATTGCATTGAATTTGTAAATTGCTTTGGGTAGTATACTCATTTTCACTATATTGATTCTTCCGATCCATGAACATGGTATATTTCTCCATCTATTAGTGTCCTCTTTGATTTCTTTCATCAGTGTTTTATAGTTTTCTATATATAGGTCTTTAGTTTCTTTAGGTAGATATATTCCTAAGTATTTTATTCTTTTCGTTGCAATGGTGAATGGAATTGTTTCCTTAATTTCTTTTTCTACTTTCTCATTATTCGTGTAAAAGCTTCTGTACAACAAAGGAAAATATAAGCAAGGTGAAAAGACAGCCTTCTGAATGGGAGAAAATAATAGCAACTGAAACAACTGACAAACAACTAATCTCAAAAATATACAAGCAACTTCTGCAGCTCAATTCCAGAAAAATAAACGACCCAATCAAAAAATGGGCCAAAGAACTAAGTAGACATTTCTCCAAAGAAGACATACGGATGGCTAACAAACACATGAAAAGATGCTCAACATCACTCATTATTAGAGAAATGCAAATCAAAACCACAATGAGGTACCACTTCACACCAGTCAGAATGGCTGTGATCCAAAAATCTGCAAGCAATAAATGCTGGAGAGGGTGTGGAGAAAAGGGAACCCTCCTACACTGTTGGTGGGAATGCAAACTAGTACAGCCACTATGGAGAACAGTGTGGAGATTCCTTAAAAAATTGCAAATAGAACTACCTTATGACCCAGCAATCCCACTTCTGGGCATACACACCGAGGAAACCAGAATTGAAAGAGACACATGTACCCCAATGTTCATCGCAGCACTGTTTACAATAGCCAGGACATGGAAACAACCTAGATGTCCATCAGCAGATGAATGGATAAGAAAGCTGTGGTACATATACACAATGGAGTATTACTCAGCCGTTAAAAAGAATTCATTTGAATCAGTTCTGATGAGATGGGTGAAACTGGAGCCAATTATACAGAGTGAAGTAAGCCAGAAAGAAAAACACCAATACAGTATACTAACACATATATATGGAATTTAGAAAGATGGCAATGACGACCCTGTATGCAAGACAGGAAAAAAAGACACAGATGTATATACCAGACTTTTGGACTCAGAGGGAGAGGGAGAGGGTGGGATGATTTGGGAGAATGGGAATTATAACATGTATACTGTCATGTAAGAATTGAATCGGCAGTCCATGTCTGACGTAGGGTGCAGCTTGCTTGGGGCTGGTGCATGGGGATGACCCAGAGAGATGTTGTGGGGAGGGAGGTGGGAGGGGGGTTCATGTTTGGGAACGCATGTAAGAATTAAAGATTTTAAAATTTAAAAAAAAATTAAAAATTAAAATTAAAAAAAAAATAAATAAATAAAGTATCCACTAAGCAACAATAACATTAAAGGTAGGCTAGGCTATGTCCCTAAATACAGAGAACAAGAAAAGGAAAGATATACTCATCTGAATGCAGAGTTCCAAAGAACAGCAAGGAGAGATAAGAAAGCCTTCTTCAGCAATCAATGCAAAGCAATAAGAGGAAAACAACAGACTGGGAAAGACTAGAGATCTCTTCAAGAAAATTAGAGCTACCAAGGATCATTTCATGCAAAGATGGGCTCGATAAAGGACAGAAATGGTATGGACCTAACAGAAGCTGAAGATATTAAGAAGTGGCAAGAACACATAGAAGAACTGTACAAAAAAGATCTTTATGACCCAGATAATCATGATGGGTGTGATCTCTCACCTAGAGCCAGATATCCTGGAATGTGAAGTCAAGTGGACCTTAGGAAGCATCACTACAAACAAAGCTAGTGGAGGTGATGGGATTCCAGCTGAGCTATTTCAAATCCTAAATGATGATGCTGTGCAAGTGCTGCACTCAATATGCCAGCAAATTTGGAAAACTCAGCAGTGGCCACAGGACTGGAAAAGGTCAGTTTTCACTCCAATCCCAAAGAAAGGCAAGGCCAAAGAATGTTAAAACTACTACCCAATTGCACTCATCTCACACACTAGTAAAGTAATGCTCAAAATTCTCCAAGCCAGGCTTCAACAGTACGTGAGCCAAGAACTTCCAGATGTTCAAACTGGATTGAGAAAGGGCAAAGGAACCAGACATCAAATGGCCAACATCCACTGGATCATCAAAAAAGCAAGAGAGTTCCATAAAAACATGTACTTCTGCTTTATTGACTATGCCAAAGCCTTTGACTGTATGGATCACAACAAACTACGGAAAACTCTTAAAGAGATGGGAATACAAGACCTCCTGACCTGCCTCCTGAGAAATCTGTATGCAGGTCAAGAAGCAATAGTTAGAACCAGACATGGAACAACGGACTGGTTCCAAATTGGGAAAGGAATACATTCAAAGTTGATCAGACAAGAACTAGAAGTAGTGTGACCAAAGTTATTATGGTAACTGGCATGCGTGTGTTAGTAGCTCAGTTGTGTCTGACTCCTTGCGAGCCCATGGACTGTGGCCCACCAGGCTGCTCTGTACATGCAATTTAATAGGCAAGAACACTGGAGTGGATTGCCACTCCCATCTCCTGGGGATCTACCTGACTCAGGGATTGAACCTGGGTCTCCTGCATTGCAGACAGATTCTTTACCATCTGAGCCACCAGGGAAGAAAAAATACTAGTAAGTGGCTGCCTCTGGGGTTTGGGCAGGGTGGAAAAGGAGACTTTTACCTTTTATTGTATACCCTTCTAATCACTTTTATTTTTAACCAAATGCATATCTCTTGTAAGTAGAAAAAAACTAGTCCAATTTTTTAAGTAGCATAGCATAAAAGGATCAAAGGAGCTGAAGTTGCCATTTCTAAGTTGGATATGACAGTTAAGAGACATAAAACTTTTTGAGTCTCAGTTTCCACAACAGCAAAATAGAGAAAATGTCTCCCACATGAGGCAGTTCTGAGTCAACTAAAGGAAATAATGTACACGAAGGAATCGGTTCAGCACCAGACTTCAGTTCAGTTCAGCTGCTCAGTCATGTCTGACTCTTTGCAACCCCACGGACTGTAGCACTCCAGGCCTCCCTCTCCATTACCACTCCCAGAGTTTACTCAAACTCATGTCCATTGAGTTGGTGATGCCATCCAACCATCTCATCCTCTGTCATCCCCTTCTCCTCCCATCTTCAATCTTTCCCAGCCAGATTTATTTCTCAATAAATATTAATTAAAAGATCTTCCTGACCCAGGGATCAAACCCAGATCTCCTGCACTGCAGGCATATTCTTTACCATCTGAGCCACCAGGGACGCCCACGATTAATACACAAAGATGGTTTAATCCCTTTTCCTTCCAAAAGATGCTACCCCAACCACCAGCACAATCACCTCTAATGAATCTGTCTCAGAGGAAGGGAGCTCTCTTTGGAATTCTGTGCCAGGCTAGAACACCTTCCCCTAAAACCAAGTGGGTCAGTCTATGGTCTTAACTTTTGCTTTTCAATGTTGAAACTATTATTAATCCACACTTTGGGACAGGATGCAAACAGGAGACACGACTGAAATCAGGAAGCTGTACATTGCAACTTCCACCAAACAAAGACTGCAGACCAAATTCAAATATATACATATATATATATATATATATATATACCAAAAAATATAAGTCTGTTATGTGCCTAAATCTTTTAAGATACAGTATTCTGCAACAGCCAAAAAATATCTTTACCACAGCCGAGTGCTGATATCTAAAGATCTGTGAGGGGGAACTGACCTCCCCTGGGTTAAGCTATTCCTCTATTAACATGCAAACATTCCTAGGGGTAATTTATCAGAGCCTTTTCAATGTACCTAACCGAGAGCTTGATTTGAAAGAGAAACAGATTCAGAAATGGGACAACTACCCACAGACAGTAGTGTTGGGGAGGGGACCTGTACAGTGAGTTCAGGGACCTCAGAAGAGTGCAGGAAGTAAAGAATATTTTTACCTACTTCTAGGAATTGTTTGGTGCCATGCCTACTACTCATCTCCATGTTCAGCCCAAGTACAATGGCTCACCTTTCTTTCCAGACACAAAGGCCAATGTAATCAATGCAATTAGAAAAGAGCTTCTCAAACTTTCATGGTACCTGGGGCTGTTGTTTAAATGCTAATTCAGATTCAGCAGGTATTGGTGGGGACAGAGGTTGAGCGTTTCTAACAAGCTCCCAGGTGACACTATTGCAGTTGGTCTGCAGTCCGTTGTTTGGGTAGGGAGGGGTTAAGAGAAACCCTTTCTTTTCAATGCAAGGTCTATTAACACTAACCCTGGCTCTTATCAACACCCTCTGAACCAAGGGCAACAATATTTTAGTAGGAGAAGAGGCAAAATACAGTGGTTTTGAGAGTAGAGCCTGGTTCTTCGAGTCAGACATGAATTCAAATTCCAGTTCTGCCACTTATGTGACCTTCACTTAATCTATCCCTGAGTTTGCTCCATGGTCAAACAGTGATAATATCTACCTCACAGAGACACTGTCATGGTTAAAAATAATGTTAACAGCTTACAGAAAAACCCAAATGAACTTTTTGGCCAATCCAATAGCAAAGCATTTAGCCTGCTACCTCCATGAGATGGTCTCTTTGCCTTAATTCATCCAACAATTGACTGCCAGGACAATCTCCCTCAAATATGCATTCATTACATCAGTCTATTGCTTCAGGCCTCTCTTAATTCGGGACTATCAAAGGTGAACTCCTTAATTTGTTACTCGGCTTTTACTGCCCACCATTTGCGTAACCTCCAAGACCCATCACTTCGTGGGAAATAGATGGGGAAACAGTGGAAACAGTGTCAGACTTTATTTTGGGGGGCTCCAAAATCACTGCAGATGGTGACTGCAGCCATGAAATTAAAAGACGCTCACTCCTTGGAAGAAAAGTTATAACCAACCTAGATAGCATATTGAAAAGCAGAGACATTACTTTGCCAGCAAAGGTCCGTCTAGTCAAGGCTATGGTTTTTCCTGTGGTCATGTATGGATGTGAGAGTTGGACTGTGAAGAAAGCTGAGAGCCGAAGAACTGATGCTTTTGAACTGTGGTGTTGGAGAAGACTCTTGAGAGTCCCTTGGACTGCAAGGAGATCCAACCAGTCCATTCTGAAGGAGATCAGCCCTGGGACATCTTTGGAGGGAATGATACTGAAGCTGAAACTCCAGTACTTTGGCCACCTCATGCGAAGAGTTGACTCTTTGGAAAAGACCCTGATGCTGGGAGGGATTGGGGGCAGGAGGAGAAGGGGACGACAGAGGATGAGATGGCTGGATGGCATCATGGACTCAATGGACGCAAGTCTGAGTGAACTCTGGGAGTTGGTGATGGACAGGGAGGCCTGGCGTGCTGTGATTCATGGGGTTGCAAAGAGTCGGACACGACTGGGCAAGTGAACTGAACTGAAGACCCTCTCCACTCCTTCCTATTCAACATCACTTCTGGTCTCAAGGAAATCATCTCTGTGCCACCATTACATTTACCAAGTCTGAAATGTGGACACAAGCATTTGAGATTCAGGGAACTTCTAAATAATCACCTAGTCCAAATTCTTCATTTCACAACTCAGAAAATAAAAAGCCAAAGAGGCTGAGTGACTTCATCTTGACAACAAAATTATTATCAGTGATTATGAAAACCTGGTTTTTGGACTTATCCTCTGAATGTTCTCCCATTTTCTCTCTAGCAAACTTCAGGAACCATGTAAAGCTCGCTCAAAAGAGAAAAAAATGTCCTCAGTTTACAATTGACTCCACAACCTCTCTAAATAAAGGCATAAAGTTTATGTTTTGTTTTATTCAACATGATGCCAAAACATATAACCAATTCAATCAACAAATAAGGGAAGAAAATCAATGAAACCAACTATTTGCCTTGGCATAGATCAGATCAAATAGATATTTTAACATATACTAGTTACCACTTTGGGAATATGCCTGTTAGAACTTATAGATTCTTAAAGAGATGGGAATACCAGACCACCTTACCTGCCTCCTGAGAAATCTGTATGCAGGACGAGAAGCAACAGTTAGAACCGGACATGGAACAACAGACTGGTTCCAAATTGGGAAAGGAGTATGCCAAGGCTGTATATTGTCACCCTGTTTATTTAACTTATATGCAGAGTACATCATGTGAAATGCCAGGCTGGACAAAGCACAAGCTGGAATCAAGATTGCTGGGAGAAATATCAATATCCTCAGATACGCAGATGATACCACCCTTATGTCAGAAAGCAAAGAAGAACTAAAGAGCCTCTTGATGAAAGTGAAAGAGGAGATTGAAAAACTCAACATTTGAAAAACTAAGATCATGGCATCCTGTCCCATCACTTCATGGCAAAAGATGGAGAAACAATGGAAATGGTGAGAGACTTTATTTTTAGGGGCTCCAAAATCACTGTAGACGGTGACTGCAGCCATGAAATTAAAAGATGCTTGCTCCTTGGAAGAAAGTGAAGAAGTGGAGCTTCCCTGATAGCTCAGTTGGTAAACAATCTGCCTGCAATACAGGAGACCTCCAGTTCAATTCCTGAGTCAGAAAGATCCCCTGGAGAAGGGATAGGCTACCCACTCCAGTATTCTTGGGCTTCTCTTGTGGCTCAGCTGGTAAAGAATCTCCCTGCAATGTGGGAGACCTGGGTTTGATCCCTGGGTTGGCAAGATCCCCTGGAGAAGGGAAAGGCTACCCAGTGAAGTGGCTCAGTTGTGTCCGACTCTTTGCGACCGCATGGACTGTAGCCTACCATGCTTCTCCATCCATGGTATTTTCCAGGCAAGAGTACTGGAGTGGGTTGCCATTTCCTTCTCCAGAGGATCTTCCTGACCCAGGGATGGAATCTGGGTCTCCCACATTGTAGGCAGACGCTTTACTGTCTGAGCCACCAGGGAAGTCCTCCTTGGAAGAAAGTGATGACCAATGTAGCATGTTAAAAAGCAGAGACATTACTTTGCCAACAAAGGCCTGTCTAATAAAAGCTATGGTTTTTCTAATAGTCATGTATGGATGTGAGAGTTGGACCATAAAGAAAGCTGAGCACCAAAGAATTGATGCTTTTGAACTGTGGTGTTGGAGAAGACTCTTGAGAGTCCCTTGGACTGCAAGGAGATCCAACCAGTTCAATCCTAAAGGGAATCAGTCCTGAACATTCCTTGGAAGGACTGATGCTGAAGCTAAAACTCCAATATTTTGGTCAGCTCATGCAAAGAACTGACTCATTGGAAAAGAAAGACCCTGATGCTGGGAAAGTCTGAAGGCAGGAAGAGAAGGGGATGACAGAGGATGAAATGGTTGGATGGCATCACCAACTCGATAGACACGATTTTGAGCAAGTTTCAGGAATTGGTGATGGACAAGGAAGCCTGGTGTGCTGTAGTCCATAGGGGTCACAAAGAGTCAGACATGAATGAGTGACTGGACTGACTGACTTGTTAGAACTTACATTGCTGATTGCCTTATTTTAGGTGGCTATCTTCTTTTTTTTTGAAGTTTGAAGTGATAAGTTTATTTCTTTTTTTTTTTTTTAGTTTTTTATTTTTTTAATTTTAAAATCTTTAATTCTTACATGCGTTCCCAAACATGAACCCCCCTCCCACCTCCCTCCCCATAACATCTCTCTGGGTCATCACCGTTCACCAGCCCCAAGCATGCTGAATCCCCCGTCAGACATAGACTGGCGATTCAATTCTTACATGATAGTATACATGTTAGAATGCCATTCTCCCAAATCATCCCACCCTCTCCCTCTCCCGCTGAGTCCAAAAGTCCGTTATACACATCTGTGTCTTTTTTGCTGTCTTGCATACAGGGTCGTCATTGCCATCTTTCTAAATTCCATATATATGTGTTAGTATACTGTATTGGTGTTTTTCTTTCTGGCTTACTTCACTCTGTATAATCGACTCCAGTTTCATCCATCTCATCAGAACTGATTCAAATGAATTCTTTGTAACGGCTGCGTAATACTCCACTGTGTATATGTACCACAGCTTTCTTATCCATTCATCTGCTGATGGACATCTAGGTTGTTTCCATGTCCTGGCTATTATAAACAGTGCTGCGATGAACATTGGGGTACATGTGTCTCTTTCAATTCTGGTTTCCTCAGTGTGTATGCCCAGCAGTGGGATTGCTGGGTCATACGGTAGTTCTATTTGCAATTTTTTAAGGAATCTCCACACTGTTCTCCATAGTGGCTGTACTAGTTTGCATTCCCACCAACAGTGTAGGAGGGTTCCCTTTTCTCCACACCCTCTCCAGCATTTACTGCTTGTAGATTTTTGGATCGCAGCCATTCTGAAGGGTGTGAAGTGGTACCTCATTGTGGTTTTGATTTGCATTTCTCTAATAATGAGTGATGTTGAGCATCTTTTCATGTGTTTGTTAGCCATCTGTATGTCTTCTTTGGAGAAATGTCTATTTAGTTCTTTGTCCCATTTTTTGATTGGGTCGTTTATTTTTCTGGAATTGAGCTGCATAAGTTGCTTGTATATTTTTGAGATTAGTTGTTTGTCAGTTGCTTCATTTGCTATTATTTTCTCCCATTCAGAAGGCTGTCTTTTCACCTTGCTTATATTTTCCTTTGTTGTGCAGAAGCTTTTAATTTTAATTAGATCCCATTTGTTTATTTTTGCTTTTATTTCCAGAATTCTGGGAGGTGGATCATAGAGGATCCTGCTGTGATTTATGTCGGAGAGTGTTTTGCCTATGTTCTCCTCTAGGAGTTTTATAGTTTCTGGTCTTACATTTAGATCTTTAATCCATTTTGAGTTTATTTTTGTGTGCGGTGTTAGAAAGTGATCTAGTTTCATTCTTTTACAAGTGGTTGACCAGTTTTCCCAGCACCACTTGTTAAAGAGATTGTCTTTACTCCATTGTATATTCTTGCCTCCTTTGTCAAAGATAAGGTGTCCATATGTGTGTGGATTTATCTCTGGGCTTTCTATTTTGTTCCATTGATCTATATGTCTGTCTTTGTGCCAGTACCATACTGTCTTGATGACTGTGGCTTTGTAGTAGAGCCTGAAGTTTATCTTCTTCTTCTAACTAGATTAGAAGTCTTTTGAAAATAGAACTTTATTTTCTTCATCTTTGAATTCCCCATTGTCCTGCCAAGGTTTCCTATTCCTTTCTTCATGAATTGTGTACATAACCACTAATATACTGTATTAAAGATGCATAATTTTTTATAATGTTGAGTTTTATTATTTTTGCAATATTTCTTAAATAGCCCACTTCATTATAGTCTTATTTGCCTACTTTGTTTTATAGTGAGGTATTTTCTCATTCAATGGCATAAAAATTAAAAAGATGATTCTCAATGGTTCTGTGTTTTTATTTTATTCATATATGTCTTTGTATCACAAAAATATTTTATATCTGTGTATACCTTATATATTCAAATTCCAAAAGATGATGCTGTTATAGTGCTGCACTCAATATGCCAGCAAATTTGGAAAACTCAGCAGTGGCCACAGGACTGGAAAAGGAAGTTTTCATTCCAATCCCAAAGAAGGGTAGTGCCAAAGAATGTTCAAACTACCATACAATTGCATTCATTTCACGTGCTAGCAAAGTAATGCTCAAAATTCTCCAAGCTAGGCTTCAACAGTGTGTGAACCGAGAACTCCCAGATGTTCACACTGGATTTAGAAAAGGCAGAGGAACCAGAAATCAAATTGCTAACGCCTTTTGACTTCCCCGGTGGCTCAGATGGTAAAGCATCTGCCTACAATGCGGGAGACCCGGGTTCCATCCCTGGGTCGGGAAGGTCTCCTGGAGAAGGGGATGGAAATAGGGGCTTCTCTGGTGGCTCAGATGGTAAAGCGTCTGCCTACAATGCGGGAGACCTGGGTTCAATCCCTGGGTTGGGAAGATCTCCTGGAGAAGGAAATGGCAACCCACTCCAGTACTCTTGCTTGGGAAATCCCATGGACAGAGGAACCTGGTAGGCTACAGTCCATGGGGTTGCAAAGAGTCAGACACAACTGAGCGATTTCACTTACACTTCCTTTCACTTTGGATCACAGAAAAAGCAAGAGAATTTCAGAAGACCATTGACTTCTGTTTCATTGACTATTCTAAATCCTTTGACTGTGTGGATCACAACAAACTGGGGAATATTCTTAAAGAGCTGGGAATACCAGGCAACCTTACCTGCCTCCTGCAAAACATGTAGGCAGGTCAAGAAGCAACAGGTAGAACCAGTGTGGAACAACGGACTGGTTCAAAATTGGGAAAGGAGTACATCAAGGCTGTATGTTGTCACCCTGTTTATCTAAGTTACATGCAGAGTACATCATGTGAAATGCCGGGCAAGCCAGAACCAAGATTGCTGGGAGAAATATCAATAACCTCAGATATGCAGATGACACCACCCTTATGGCAGAAAGTGAAGAGGAACCAAAGAGCCTCTTGATGAAGGTAAAAGAGAAAAAAACTGGCTTAAAACTCAATATTCAAAAAACAAAGATCATGGCAGCCAGTTCCATCACTTCATGGCAAATAGACAGGGAAACAATGGAAAGAGTGACAGACTTTATTTTATTGGGTTCCAGAATCACTGCAGATGGTGACTGCAGCCATGAAAGTAAAAGACACTTGCTCCTTGGCAGAAAAGCTATGACCAACCTAGACAGCATATTAAAAATCAGAGACATCACTTAGCCAACAAAGGTCTGTCTAGTCAAAGCTATGGTTTTTCCAGTAGCTATGTATGGATGTGAGAGTTGGACTGTGAAGAAAGCTGAGAGCCGAAGAATTGATGCTTTTGAACTGTGGTGTTGGAGAAGACTCTTGAGAGTCCCTTGGACTGCAAGGAGATCCAACCAGTCCATTCTAAAGGAAATCAGTCCTGAATATTCATTAGAAGGACTTATGACTGAAGCTGAAACTCCAATACTTTGCTCACCTGATGCGAAGCGCTGACTCATTGGAAAAGACCCTGATACTGGGAAAGATTGAAGGCAAAAAGAGAAGGGGATGACAGAGGATGAGATAGTTGTATGGCATTACCGACTCAATAGACATGAATTTGAGCAAGCTCCAGGAGACAGTAAAGGACAGGGTAGCCTGGCATGCTACAGTCCATGGGGTCGCAAAGAGTCAGATACAACTGAGTGACCGAACAACAATACTTTATATCTCCAAACACACAATATTGAGTGTAAAAATATTTTTTCTACTTTTTATCATTTCCCCAAACTTTAACCCCTCACTTCTACCAAAACACTTGAAGCTAGACTACACATATTACAGAAGACTAAAATAATCATTGTCCTTATACTGCTATAACACAAGCTAGCAAATGGTGTATTAAAAGAACCGCCAGGGCTTCTCTGGTGGCTCAGTGGTAAAGAATCCACCTGACAGCGCAGGAGACAGGAGTTTAATTCAGGAAGATCCCACATGTCAAGGAGCAGCCTAAGCCCACTGGCCACAACTATTGAGCCTGTGCTCTAGAGCCCAGGCATTACAAGTCCTGAGCCCACATGCCACAACTACCAAAGCCTTCATGCCCGAGAGCCCAAGCTCCACAACAAGAGAACAGCATGCAAGGAGAAGCCCATCCACCACAATTAGAGAACAGCAATGAAGACTCAGCACAGCCAAAAACAGAGAAATAAGCAGAATTGTTAAAAAAAAAAAGTAAAAAATAAAAACACAAGTGCAACAATAGGTTATGTATACAAAGAAATGTGTAAGTTGCAAATTAATCTAAATTCTCAAAATTTAGATTAAATTACCTAGTATGATTTTTGTTATCAAAAACCACATGACACTATAGTTGGAAAACATTTGCCCTAAATGGCCAGTTACTGAAAAAAACTTGCTGGACTTCGTTGGTGGTCCAGTGGTTAAAACTGCACTCCCACTGAAGGGGGTATGGATTCCATCCCTGCTTGGGCAGGAGCCCAAAGGCTTCTTGGCCATAGAAAAGAACCTTGCTTTTCCTGGTTTTAAACATTACTTACATTCTATTGGAACACAGAGAAAAATAACACATCTATTGCTTGGCTTTTATAAGACCTGACTAGTGCTATGCCTAAACTTTACGTTTAAAAAAAATCTTCCTCAAAAGATGGTGTATAATGTGTAAAAACTGACACATTAAATCTAGATTGTGCACATAGAAATGTATATATCTAAGCTGGCTGTAGATGCATTATGAGAGTTCATTATTTATAGGCATCATAGAGTTAATCAAAGCAATCCTTTGGAATAAATGATTTATATGCTTTATAAATTCAAATTTTCATATACTGATTTTTCTTAAAGAAAAACTACACCAAAAAAATGAGAAAACATATCCTACTATTATAAATGATGATCAAAACAGCATAGCCTTTTTTCTCAATCCCAAACTTTTAAAACAGTTGCATACCTAAACAAGTATTTTTTCATACAAACCTATATTCTTGTAATATCCACAGTTTTTAGTAACCTCTATTACTTGGGAATTTTTAGTTAAGAAAATACTAGGACAATGAATGACTATTTTCTATCTTAAGCTTCATTTTGTCTCTTTTTATATGCACGCCCTAGAGGTTCCAGATTCTATCCACAAAGTGATTATGGTCTAGGACTGAATCAGATTTGTAACAAATGTCCACTGGGATTCTTCGACCTAACATCGATGGGTGAGCCAATACACGTCTTCTAGCTCACTGAATCCTTTCACCTTACCTTAGGGACTTTCCACGCTACACAGTTAGAAGCTTTCTTTCACAAATAATGAAATGAATGAAAAATGGTTTCAGAATAGAAAAACAGAAACCCAAGTCATTATATGGTATCTAAAGCTACCCTGCATCTACTATCTTAGTACCTAAACAAACATTTTAACATGTATGATAAGGGATGTTCTTCAAGGTCTTAAGTTTCATTATCTCTAGTTTTATATGATTACTGACATGCATCATTTCTATTAACACTTCAATATATCCAGCCATACGATAGCATTAAACTAACAGTGACCTACAAAAGCCTAGAAACCATTATGACTTAAGTTTATCAGAAAATAAGAGCATAAAGTTAATAAAATGAAATTTCTAATAAACAATTTTTATAAGTGTTACCAAATCAAAATGAAACTAACAGCAGTCGTGAAATCATTTATGAAATGTATTTCCCTCAAAAAATAAAAAGTGTTTCTAAAGAGAGAGAAGAAAAATTACAAAGTACAATATTTTTAAGCTACAAGCTTTACCAAAATCTGTCACCATTTATGTTACAATTCTGCTCATCAATAAGGTACTTTTTTTCAAAGAACCATTCGAAAATCAGTTATATCAACTCTTTTGTATAGAGAAGCAGCACACCTTTCAGGCAACTAGTATTAATGAGTAGACATGACTATAGAATCTCCATTTGTTTCTCTGACAAAGCTGTGGCTACTCTAGTCGCTCATTGAAATTCCATTAATCTAGTGTACCAAGGTCCAATGCGAAAATCAAAACTCCATCTAACCCTTTATCAGTTCACAATAACCTACAAGTGAACTCTGCCTGTTAGCATGCAGCAAGTTATGATTTTGCTATCAATCAGGCAGTTGGCCAATAAAAAAAAAAAAAAAGGCAGGCTGGAAACAGTGTGTCTGGCAGGGTTTGAAGACTTTGTTTTTGTTTTCTGTTTTCATTCCCTTTCACTTTCTATAGGGCGTCTGGACCTTGTGAGAATATGCATTATTCTCCTTGGCTGTGATTTAATTGCTACCAGCAATCAAGTCGAAGCATCACTGAAGTGTGCTTGAATTTCATTAGAAGATATAACTTATGCTACTTTCCTACAGTACCTAATAAACCATAAAGAAACCAAAACACATATGGCTTGAGGGAATAACTGGAAAATTAGGTAGCCATTTGGGAACTGAGTGAACTTTTGAACCAGAGGAACAGAGAAAAAGAAATATTAAAGGAAAAGACAGACTTAGAATGCACAGAGATGTGCAGGTTTGACCTTTTCAGTACCTTGAAAATTACATTAGCATTATGAAAAATACATATCATATTTGGAGTTTATAATCCATCAAAGTTGAGATACTTTGCTTAGTGCCTACCATAAGGTAAAAGTCAAAAGGACAAAACAACAATCTGATTTGACAAAAGGCCTTTTGGTGACCCATGCTAATTTAGTTACACTTACTGTTAAATGTATTATCATTTTATAATTAATATATCATTAGACTAAGGTCACACAATGAAGGAAAATTTATTCAGCAAAGGAAAAAGAACACATATAAAATCTAAGTTAGAGGGAGAAAAAACTAATATGATTAGATAATATTTTAAAGTGGAAATTAAAAGTTAAAGTAGTAGTTTTAAAATTAACTTATAACATCCTTAGGAGAAAATATGAAATTATCAAAACTAGCACTGTTTATATACCAAAGATGAATAATACCAGAAGTTAAAATTTCAATCTAGGAATTGCTTATATAAACACTGATGAAAATGCAATATTTAAGAAGCTAAAATGCAAATGTTACACATAAATACAATTTATTAAACAATATTCAAATATCGACAATGCTTTAATGGTAAATCTTCTTGTGCTATTAATATATTTCCTGTATATCTGGTTATGAAAACAAACATATGATAAATTATTTACCCATTAAAAAAATAATCACGTAATTGCACTATACAATAGCAATTCACTTTTCCTAACAAATCACTGGCTCTCACAGATATTTAATTGTTGGATTTCTAAGGTTGTTATTTTTTCAAGAAGGTACATAACGCTCTCTTGTACATCAAAATATTTATGCTATTTTGAGAAAGCCTGAGCATATATAATCTATGAATATATTTGTATGTGTATATATATTTTCATAAGATAAATATTCTTCATATATGTATATATACAAACTCATTTCTGTATACTTACATTTCACAGAAAAGCAAAACAAACCATTGTAATGTGTCTGAAAAATAGTTCAACTTAAACAATAATTCATTGTTTTGCCTGAAAATATTACTTCATCAATGATAAACATTTTCTAGTAGAAATGCTTTTGAAGATATGTTAGAAAGGGTAATGCTCTGTTTCATATACTAAGTGTAACTGAAGAGAAATATGCATTAAAAAAAATAGAACCTATAGGAGAAAGAAATTCTTTCCTTTTAAAAACAGATATTAAATGTTTGCCAAAATGTAAAATTCGACACAAAATGGATATGATTATTGTTGCTACACATTGTACAAAGTTCTGAATATAAAAAAAAAGATTGTGTTGTTCTGAATCAGTGGTTAGAGTGTTTATCACTTATGCATGCACTTGACTTATCCCTGTTCTGCAATAGACATAATTTTATACCTCATAAAAGCAATTTATGTTTCCAAAGGGAATAATCTGGATAACATAAAATGTGGAGTGCTCTGTTGCAGGAAGCATATTTTCATTCAGCAATTGTATTTAGAGATGGAACTGCACAGTTTGATCATCATATAGTGGCAGAAGGCATTATTCATTTCTATGTCTGTGTGAAACTTTGAGTGCCACAAATTAATATGCATGGCTAATTTATCAATATGCATTCTTAATTTGTAACTATATATCACCCTCAGGTCTCTACAGTTCAGATGCACTCGACTGGGTGGCACAACAAAGTACATGCTACGGTAAAAACAAGTTTCATAACTTTGGAAGTTTTAAAAAATTACTAAGAGATAAAGAATCAATTTTATTACCATTTCATTTAATACAAAATACTATAATATTACTGTATAATATGGGATATTTTTAGATGATAATTAGAAAAATGAAAATGTATATAAAAGAAGGATTCGATGAAAACTTATCTCGATGAGAGAAGGCAATGTAGGAATAATTAATTTAATATTTTATGAACTCATTTTGTATGAAGTTTTCAGGAAAAAAGAGATCAAAAATCTTTTTCATTATTTATAAAATAAATAATACAACAAGCCATTAAGCAGCCCAATAAAATTAAGCAAGAATCTGATAATATTAAATTAACCAACAAGTATACTAATAATATTTATATGATGATATGATACAAGTACTCTCCTTAAAATTCAAGTAAAGAAAATTTTCTAGGAGAAGAAGGAACTACATACTTAGGAAAACCACTAGAGAGAGCTCTTCTGTTCCTTAAAAGGTTCTGGTAAAGGTAAGTTAACTGCAGCTTCTGTGTTTATCTGCTTTCTGAGAAGATCACCACCTTTACATATTGCATTGTTCTGTGTTAAGAGTGTCAAGAGGTATAGTCTACGGAAAAATGTAACATACCATCAGAGGGAGCTTCATCATCTTTATCATATCTTTCTGAGGCTAATGAAACAGTGTCTGGAGGCCCAGCAAAAGGGTCATCGTATTCTTCTCCATCTTCTGCATCACCTATAAAAGAATCAGAGATAAAAGAATGGATGCACATTATAACTGAACCACTCTGCTGTACACCTGAAACTGACATGACACTGTAAATCAACTATACCCCAATATAAAATAAAAAGTAAATTTAAAAAAACAGAAAAGAATCAGGGAAAAGTCTTTTATAATTTAGCCAGCTTTAAAAAGTGTTACTTTGTCAAAGAGGCAAATGGTACTACTAAATTCAGTCACTCTCATGGAAGAACAAAGAAAACTTTTTGAACTAGGTAAAAACAGATCCTATTTTAATGTATATCTGTTGTAATTTAGATAAAAGTAAAAGTTTTTGAAAGTCAGTATACAACTGCTTCTTTCTGTTACAAAAGGGTACAAGTTACAAAATTATTATGGTCTCTACAAAGATGAATATAAACTACTAGAAACAGGTTAAAACATGGTGTGTATCCAAAACAAACAAAACCAAAATAACAATAACGGCAACCAAAAAAATCATGGCAAGCACAAGAAAAAATAATTCAGTTAATTCCATTTACCTACTCAATAACTGGAAAAATGATGATGAGAAATTGATAAATTAAAGCCATATGAACATTTTACATTTTCAGTAAAAATCACACAATTACATTTGAACAGATTAAAGATACTCAGTTGCATTTTTAAGAGCAGGAATCTTTTACAGAAAAACTGCTTTAAAATCCATATAAACCTTTAAATTCAGACAAGGTGATTTACAAACTAGACACTTTCAATTTTTCATTCAGTGATATGCTATTTTTTCATATTCTAGCTAGGTTTCTAGATGATTTCCAAACCTTAGGCTGATTGGGTGAAGTCATTTAATCTCCACAATAAAATCACGTGGTTTGAGTTTTTCATATACTCATTTAGAATAATTTTTTAAAAGAGTGATTCAATCATTTACTATATACTAGCCATACCTAATCACTCATTCTTCATCCCTATTCAACAAGAAAGAAAAAAGTATGCTTAATACCATATCAATGATTTGTTAACAATTCAAGCTACTTGTTAGAAATTCAAGAGAAAACCTAAAAACCAACCCTCGAGTGCCTACAGTATCACTTTTTAGATCACAGTTGCTGGGCAGATCCAGATTAAAGCTACTGGGCTCTCCAAAATGATGTCTGTATTCTCTGACATCCTTCTGATGAGTTACACCCTACTTTCACCATGTTTTGGTAGAGAAAATAGCCTCTTTCAAGACAATACTTTCAAAATAATAAAAATCAATATTCGTATCTATTTTCTTAAAATTCTGACATTTTATCAACATTTATCATCCCTACCCTGAAAGTAAAGATAAGGACATCTCTCACCAAGACAATAAGAGCAGACTACAGAGATGACTACCTTATTGTCTTTAGTGATTACACCATTACGTGCACATACATGGTGATGCTTCTTTCCCAATTAAAATTCCAAGACACATGTACAAATACTGCTCTTTCTTCAGATCTTAATTTATCTTTCTTTCAAGATGATCAAAGTACGTCTCAGAACATTCAGTGATCCTTTATAATATTTCTCTTATGGAATGAAGAGTGATCTGATTTAAAATATGAGGTAAGATAGAACCTCATAAAAATCTAGTAAAAATATGTTTGAACGTGAAATGATAACTCATGGAATACACAGTTGTAAAGATCACAAAATTCTCAACTGTTCAGGATTATTAGCATATCCTTCTACTCCTAACAAAGTAAGAATTTTTATGTTATACATTTTCTAAGGTATTTCATATCATAAACTATAAATCTTGCTGTGAAAAAAAATATTAGGACATTTCAACCACATCACCATAACTTAGCAGTTAGCACATTACACTATTAAGAATATATAAATATGACAATAAAGCTAATGATTCATGGAAAGAATCTTTTTAAAAATTCAGATGCTCAGGCTTAAATCTATTAAATTCTATGTGGAAATAAAAAATTTTAAGTTTTAAAAAATCAGAATTAGTTTATTATCCTTGGATAATATCCATTGTATATTTTGTGTATATATCCATATATGTACACAAACACACAGCAAAAAGATCACTATTAAAGCTATAAATACAATAATATTTAATATAAGGGAAGAATATTCTACACAAATGAGTCACTGACATGTTAAAGACCTCTGTAGGTTTTATTTTTGTGGTTTTTTTTTTTTAGAACAGTCTTTGGATTGTAAAGTGACATTATCTTCAATTTCCCCATTCTAAGAACTGCAGTTCATCTCATAGGTTGGTTTTTTTAATTACTACGACATTTATATTTATCTAAGACAAAAATACATTACATACTGCTATTGGCCTTATTTCTTCCCTCCCAGCCCCCTTCCCCCCTATTTTAAGCTTCCCTTGAATTTAATTCAGAAAGTAAAGATGAATCTCTGTGGTATCTGTACAGGGTTATTCCCTCTTTAACTTGCATGCAGTTGAAAAGATACATCATTTTTCAAAATGGTCTTCATGTTACTGTTCTTCCAGTGATGATGCACCCCTTTTCCCTGACTCTAATTTTTTTCAACTCAACAAAGAACAGCTATATTATAAGGGGCCTTAATTGAACACAGGGGTCGCTGTTGAGTAGTACAAAGCATTTTTTCTCCCCAGGGGCTGAGTACTTGCAGCTATACCTACAAAGACTTCGATAAATTAAAAGGAAAATGTTCAACTTGTGTTTGTGTAATAGAAACTGAACTCCAAAGCAACAATGAGCATCAGGTAAACGTATCCAATACAATTTACAGACATAATTGAAAGCATTACAGCTAATCAGACATCTAAAAGAAAAGCTTGCTCAAATGAAATGTCTACAGAATCATTAGTTGGCAGCCATTCTATTACAATCACACATAATGTCAGTGGTGCCTTGAGCCTGTGCCAATGACAACAGCATAAATTTTGCATCTCATTTCTATGGTCATAAAATTAATGATCAGTTTAAAAATACTTCTTTGTAAAAGTTATTGCGCAAAGAAAAGACATGAATGTGTCCCTGTTATGTACTCAGAAGGATAATTATAGGGTTGTTGCTCATTAATACTGTTTCTTGTTTCCCTAGAAAAGCATTTGATTTATCCCACAACTTTCAAAAGTTTAATTAACGATACAAAGTTAACAATCTAAAAGACAATGATCCAAGACGTCTCATCCTACAATTTCATTGGTGAGTTAAACAACACAGCAAAATCAGGGCTTAATCGTACCACAGCAACATATTTCTTTGGAAAACATTTTTAAATTTTTAATAGTTGGTTTCAAATTACTATTACCCCTTCTTTTTAATATAGCTCCATGATTAATTAATGTTTTCCTAAATGCCTTGAGATAAAAGCTCATGAACAGTCATGATCTCTCCCACCACGAAAGGTGATTTAACCAATCTACAGCTTGTTTTAGCAAATATACTCCTGTTTTAGATGTAATCAGGTAAACATTAAACTAAATAACATATCTAAAATTCAGATGATAACCATTCCCTTTCATAGAAAATGAAAAACAACTTGGTGGAGGAAATTACTTGAATGAAAAATATTAATTTCTAATGTTCTACTTAGTTCATGTGTCCAAAATAATTTCTCAAGTAATAATACATAGCTAAATAGACATAATTAAGCATTTAACTTGTCACTTCTTAAGGGAATCTGTAGTTTAATTCTTGAAAATTTGGAAGATTTGATTCACCACAAGTAAGATTCACTCCACAACTCTCCTACCACACAAGGGCTAATTTATAGCATGCAAATATGAGGCAGTTTTAAAGGAAGGGTACCATTCCTCAAGCACTACCTTGAAATACACTTCTACTGCTATAGGCCCCCAAACTCAAATATGCTTAACACATTTGTATAAGGCCAGAGATGGGGTGGAAGAGCTGCAAGATATTTGTGCAGATTTCACTGGGGAGCTAACTTTCAACAGAACATATACTATGTTAGGAAGGGTAAAAGTAAGGAAATTTAACATGATCCAAAATGACTCTTCTGCTGTTCTCAAGGATTCCATCAGAACCAACTAAAATGGGTCCCTTCTTACCTAAATGCCTTGTTACTCAAAGAAGCAGTTTAGTCTATTAATAAACAATAATACCAATGAAGTCAAAGAAAGTTGCTTTCTCAGTAAATCTATTCATATTCAACATCAATGGAGTTTTAGGACAAAATCCACTAAATAGTTTTAATTTAAAGAAAAATATTTTAAAGGAGAAAATGAGTTTTTAGTTATAACATCTAAAGGGAATTGAAAACAATATATTCACATTTTTTAAAGCTGTTGACATCAATATTGGAAAAATATTCTCTTGAAAATATTTGTCTCATGTTAATAATGCATGCCCTTCTTTTAGTAATTTATGGTTTCCTTGAAATTTATTTAAAGATTGAATTATAAATCAAGATTTACTAAATCTTCTTGATAATGAAGTTGAATCTGAGAGTACACATTAATATAACATTGAACACTATGTGCCATGCATAGCTATCTTCACATTATCTTAATCATTCTGAAAAGAAAATAATAATACCAAAATCATCACTGGAGTAAAACAAGCCTGATATAAGGACAAGATACAACCACAAGTAAAACTTTTTTATTATATACCTAATATGTATTAGAAAATTCTATTTTATACTCAGTCAACAACACTGTTTACTCAAGTAGTAACGTATTTCAAGTGACATTTAAGAGTGCTATGACCTTGTCATGTGATAGAAAACAAATTCTAAAACAATCACAATTCTAAAATTAACATAATTCTAGGGCATGAAGCCTATATTTAGGAGTATACTTTATATTACAAGGCTATATTGCAACAAAGAATAAAGGACTATGGTTAGATAGTTATGTCATGGACAATATCTAAAGGTTATAAGAAGAGATGTGAGAGGAAAGCAAGGAAGGATGACAGACATCTGTGTACATTAGAGAAAGTAACAAATCATTTATTCAAGATGAATAAAGTAAAGTGAATTAATTCACTTTATTTAAGAATGTTCTTCCAAGTCCTTTTTTCTCCCAATATTATTAAAATGGTACTTAACCATCATGTAAAAAACAGTACGTGAAACAAATAGGAGTATAAAGGTAAAAAAGGAGGAAAACAGCCTCTGGTCACTTCACTGTGACCCCATATTGACCTGAGAGAGAGGAAACAGCCAAAAGGAATTCTGCCCAGGTCTCCTTGGATAAAGACAATCCAAAAACCTCAAGAAGAAAATGTAAGGAAAAAGAAGAAAAGCAGCATTATCAAAATATACTTAGATGAACTAAATTTATTCAGTACAGAGATCTATTAATAAATTCTTATTTTCAAAAAAAGATGTATTTTGAACAACTGCTTATTCAACAACTAAGCCTGTACTAACATCCCTTTAATATTTCTAACAAACGACACGCGTAGTCTTTTTAGAACAGCTGAATTATACTTTAAGGGTAGAATGGCATAAAATTACTTAGCTTCTCATATTTCTCCAAGGTATAGATCTAATTTATCCACAGGCTTACTTTTGAGCAGGCACTCTTGGTGATTAGTTAACTCAATACAGCAGTATTGAACTACAAATGACTTATTCAGAGGAAAATGATTATGGGGAATCTCTGAATTCTGTGTTATTTGAACTCGTATTCTAGGCTCATTTTTCAATTTTTATCAAATACTATATAAACCTCCATTCTCTTTAGAGACAAAGAATGTATCTCAGTAATGTAATTTTAATATCCACACACCTGAACAAGTCCTAAACGAGAATACCAAAGGGAAAATTCCTATCCCATTATTGAATCATATGCAATTCTGCAATGACTTTATACTCTCACATTTTCTTAGCTTAAAAATGTTTAATGTACAAATAATGAAGTCACAATGAGAGTCCAAAAGTCACTAGAACAAAACGTGTATTTTAAGAAAAAAGGCAGAATCTGATATGTAATATTACCCTATAAATGGTGCTTTGTATAAAAGTTATCATAATTAAAATGCATAAATGCATTATTTCTATACTCAACTAAGCAAAATGCAACATGATTAAACCCACAGTTTAGGATTCATTGTAGAGTACAAATAAGTAGGCATTTGTGGAGAGAGGAAGTTTCCTGTTCTTCCCTTTATTTAATAATGTCTAAAAATTTAACATGGAAAAAAAACAATCTTAATGACAATGTGAAAAGAAACTGTGGCTTCCTTTTAACTGTTTGATTTTAGGTTTGTCTGCTTAAGTACTTGGTTTATTGAAACTGTCATTACTCTCTCACTTATCAGTTAGCAGAGATATAAGTTACTCTGTGGTATCTGCTAACTAACCCCGGTTAGAAGATGCCACACTGCTCCTCCCAAACCCAGAGCCTAGCTCCACATAGTTAACTGACCTCATGTTTTGACCCTCATACCAGCATCCACAGGCTTCAGGTCATGACCCACGAATTAGCATCATGGAAGTAAGGGCCAAACCAAGTTTCTCTTACAGAACTGAAGACGTCAAAGGTAGAGACATCCTACGCCTTTCTAAACTTGGTTTTCAGTACACTCAGCAGCTGTCTCTCAAATCTAAAGGAAGACAATCAGCTTACCAGCACTCTCACATATTTCCAAAAAAGGAAACTGAATTACCTTCTTTGAAAATGTCTATTGCATACGTTTATTCATCTCAAAAGAAACAAGAATAATAAAAACTAGCATGTGAAACAGATTTTACTCACGTTCTCAAACAAAAATTGATAAGTTTTCAAAACAATTGTCCTTTAGAAATGTCAGCTATGAGCACTCAGCCACAGGCCCTCCTGCTCCCATCACCACTATAAAGTAATCCTTATAGGATTAAATGGCTTTGGGTTGATATCTTCCCTCTGCCTCACCAAAGTCTTCCATGTATAACTGAAGGTATATAACTTTCTTAACAAATTTCTGCCACAGTGAACCCTAAGAACCACAACACCTAAGAATGTTAAACACAGATTTCTGTATCAAAGGACTGTGCAGGGTAGATTCTAGATAAGCTTTTTAATTTTATTCTCAGCAGGGGGAGCTAGCACTCTCATCTTGAAAGTCTAGGTATACAACATGGAAATTTAAATTTTGATTCCAACTATCAAATTTCAGCATGTGTCAGATTTTCCTATTGAAAATCTTTGCAAGGGAAAAAAAATGACAGGTTTCACAAAACTTGAAAATTTACCTTTGTCTTGAGATTCCTGAAGATAACTGTAAAAGAAAGCAATAATATTATATTTTAAAATAAAGGTTAACAAATCAAAACAAGATCTAATCAGTGGCAGTGATTCAAATCTATTTTAAAATCTATACTATGAATATATATTTAAAGAAAAAAACTACTTCCTATCTTGAAATGGTAATTCCAAAAGGCTAGTGAATTTATACTAAAAATATTTTTAAAGACTCAAGTTACAGTAGTAAAATTAGAATATATTGTTAATATATACGACTTAAATTACATTTATTCATTTGAGTATCTGGAGGTATTTTCCATATTCATGTTAAAATTCTCAACCTACCTAAACCTTATCAGTGAAACCAAATATTTTCTCAAATAATCAAAATGAACAGTTGGATTTTGCAAAAATACTTAGGAAAATAGATAATCAAGAACCTTCACAAAATAGGGTATTATGATAAGCATATCTGTTTTTAAATATTATTATAGTAGAAATATAGTTTGTCCTTTAAAATACTTCGATTAGAATCTAAAAAATTTAATTCCACAATTATCAGTCCTTCATTAAAATGTTAATTACATTTATTCTACGTAAGAAAAAAGTAATAAAAGGCAAGTAAGTGACTTACATAGACTTTATATCTTTTATCTTCTTAACAAGGGAGTCTCTCTTTTCCTTTGCTTTCTTGGATAAATTTTCCCCTCTCAGTATGTCTGCTACAAATGTTTCAACATCTAAACCATGAAATATAAGAAAAAGGACACAAATTATAGGAAAGAATCATTTTTTTGTGAAGACAAATAGGATAATGATTGTTTCTACCCATAAGTGTTAATATCTGTACAATTTGTTACAGTTATTTATCAATCCAAAGCATAACAGTTGAAGTATGCTTCAAATACTAAATTGGACAAATCTGTTCGCCACTTAGCTAATAAAATGTGTATGTTCTACTTATGCTTAGCACAGCCAATGCTATTTGAAAGTTTGGCATCATTAAACAAGGAAGAAACATGCAAGTTTTAATAAACTATGGTGCCCCATAAACAAATTCTCTTGTATAAAAGCAAGCACAGAGTTTACATGCATATGTTACTATCATTTTATAGTATTTTGTAAGTTCCTGTATGAACAGGTCATTCACAATATTATATCAATAAAAGCTAATGTCTCTGGCAAAGGCTGCTTTTCCCAGTGTAATCAATTTTCAGTCATATGTCATGGTTAACCACTTTAAAGGGAAAAAAAAAAAAATCCCTTATTCTAGCCAAGATTTCCAAATCAAACCCTCCTCTTAGGTTCCTACCTGCCCCACCCACTCTGGCCAGCTATTCTCAAATAAAAAAGATAATCAGTTGCGTGGTTTTGTGTGCTCCTGCATCCTGTCTTGGCATTACTACCTGGAAATACTCTCTAAATAAAGGAAAAAGTGGCAAAATAGATTTATCCACTATTTTTTTAAATTTATTTATTTTAATTGGAGGCTAATTACTATTTTAAAATATAGTAACCAAGAGAAAAGATTTCTATGGCCTCATGCAACATTTTCACATAGCCTTCTTTTTTTAATTTAATAAACTTTTATGCTGCTTTCTAATTCTAATATGCAATGCCATCAAATTCTTACTGGTTTGATTTTATAATGGCCTTACTCTTATTGTTCATGAAATACTATACAACTTTATGATCAGAATTTCAAATGAGATATTTAATATAGAGGATACCATTAAAATTTTTTCAGTAGGTATGCCTATAAACCACCCATATTTCATATTGAAGAGATGTGTATATGTTCTATTTTCTTTTTATTTAACTAATTTGTCTCCTAATTCACAGTGATAAAAAGATGTTATCAAAACATAAAATAATATTATATTTAGTCAATTCAAAGCAGTATAACAAATTGTCTTTCAACTATACTTATAATTAGCAAGTTAAAACCTAGTATTTGAAATAGATGTTACAATTGATTTTAAATTCTTGATTACAAAAGACCTTGATCCAATGAGCAAAGCTGATTAAACTGTTATTCTACACACTCGTAATAAATTATGTAAAGGTGAGTTTTCAATAAATCAATATGACAAGTGAAATAATTAAAATTTAGTCTTGGAATAATTTTTTTTTTAATAGCTCTCTGGTTTGAAGTCCATTACTGACATGTTAAAAGTGTCTAAAAAAACAAAAGCAAAATGTCACAGCTTCTCTTTCCTTGAGCTGTCCATGTTTTGAGGAGGAGGACATGGAGACGTAATCCAGTACCAGTGCAAATTAGACCCACACCTTTAAATGAGTTCAAAACCACCAGACTTATAAAAAAGCACTTTCTTCCCAACTCTAAATTTTGTACCCAGAGGAGTGAGCAACCTCTGGACATTCAGATTATTAGCTGAAATGGAAAAAATCATTGGCTCCTCTGAGATGACTCCAATAAATCTACTAAGAAAGTGAAGTAAGAGAAGTAGCACCTCTTACTCCAAGTATACTCAGTACTCGGGAGAATCACTGACATAATGACTGGTAAATAGTGTGCTTACTTTAAACTTTCACTCAGTATTTGTCTTTAATTTCCTCATCCACACGAGTATTTAATTGCCTATTTTACATTTTCATTATACAATCCAAGTTTAAACAAACGGGATCTATTTTCTATCTCCGGAAGCAATAACAGAACAAAGTGCAGCCCAAGAGTTATTCCTTTACAAGGTCTTTTCAGTTCTATAAAAACTCAGAAAACAAAAAGCTGTAACGTTCTGTATAGTGTTTCCTAACAGTGCCAAAAAATTTTTTTTAATTATTGAGGCTATGCTATTTTATGAAGAAATACTTGTTGAAAGAGTGTGAGACTGCACGAAGAATATGCCTCGTTTATTTTCTTAGGGGGAGGCGATTCAGAGATTGCTCAAGGGGAAAATTCTGTATTTTTAGAGTAGTCAATGTATTTATTCCTAACCTTATGCCAGAAAAACGGTTTACGGCAACAAAAAAAGATTTAATAAACATTGATATTTTTAAGATTACTTCACAAAGGAGATATGAAAAGCATAGAACCTGCTTTGTTTTTTTTGCCCCCCCCCTTTTTTTCTACTTTTTTTTTAAACCAAGTAAGAACTTCAAAGTGGAAGTGATTCCTGCAATAGTCTTAGTTTGTTGGTGCCCACAAACTCAACTGGTCTTCAAGTTTTTGAAAAAAATGTTTTTTCTTTCTGAAAATCCATACAGTGCCCATTTATTTTGAAATCGAACTAAACCAGCCTCTCGCAGACACAGGCGACCCCGTGGACGTGCCCACGGCCTTCGCCGACCACCGACCCGCTCCCACAGCGCAAAGACAGAATGGGTGCTGAGAAGTTACTCCGGCTTCACCATGAGATGCTTGAGCTCCGCAGTCCGAGACACTGGGAATGTTAAGCCCCAGGGTTCCCGTCATCAGAGCTGGGAGCAGAGAGCACTGGTTTGGGGCAGCGCTCTCGCTAGACAAATGGGACTGGATCTGTGACTTTGTAGCTCAGAGCCAGGGTTGTATTTCAAAAGCCATCAATAAAAGTCCTAAGCGAATCAAGCACTTCTCTGGCAGGTTGGAAGAGATCTGAAGCTTTTTATTGTGCTCCGAATAGCCTTGCAAACGGTAAACTAGCAACCCCTCTCCTGCCTTCCTTTAGGGGTCGTGTCCCTCTGTTAATATGTAGATTTCACCGACTCCAGACTGCCTGTAATTCGGGGAACAGCCGTAATTCGATTACAAGAAAAGGTCAGCCTGCGTCTTCGCTGGCCTATTGGCCTAGTGAGTTCGATAGAATGAATTCCTCATTCTCAGCGGAGGAAATCTTGGCTCACTCGCGTACTCCGCGGGAGAGGAGACGCTTAGGGACCCACCCGGCCACGTGGAGAAAGCGCAGTTCCGGCGCCCACTAAACACCGGGTCAACCCCTATCGCCGCTCTGCGCAATCACCTAGACCGCAGGTCAGCGCCGCCTGCATATAACCCCATCTCCATCCGCTTCTGTCCCCAAGTCATCATCAAGGAAAAAGTTACTCAGCGAATACAAATGTGGTGGTGATTTTTGGTCCTGTTATACCTTAACACCGTCAAGACTAAACCTGATCTCCTAGTATAACTGTAAAGATACGGGGGAGAGGGCCGCTGAAAATAATCTGATTTGCGACTGCTCTGTAGATAAATGTTAAGGTCTGAAAACAGAATTAAAAGATGAAATCATGTCTTGGCTCAGCAACCCTCAAACAAGTTTAAGTAAGAAACCTCTCAATAATCATCTCAATCTCTAACAGGCAAATACTTAACACACACCAAATACTTAACATATACCAAACCATGGTACTCCAACTTTCCTTTTTTTTCTTCTTCTTCTTTCTTTTCTTGTACATACGACCCCCTAGAAAAACTGCCACTTATCTTCCCATAGCGCCCCAGAGGCTAGGACAGGTATCTAATACACACACGCTAACAGTTTACTACCAATTTCCATACTGATTACAGAGTGAAAAAGTGAAACCAAACGAGGCTATAACAGTTTTTAAATTCTTGCCAACTATAAACTGTCAACTTCTCCAAGCTGAGTACATAGCATAGGTTCCTACTCTTAAACAAAGCCAGGTTTGACCACTTGCCTTCACATCCTCCACCAGCAAACAGCCTGGAATGACTTCCAGGCTGGTGAGTGTAAACAAGTCACAGAGGTAACACCTGGTGTGTCTTTTGCCTAGTCCCCCCAGTCAACCAATACTTCACCTCCCTGGGCAGGCAAGCAAGTGTGCAGACACACACACACACACACACACACACACACACCCTCTGTGATGGCCTGAACTGTATAGAAGAGAGAGGCAAGAATTAGAGTGAATCCACCACCATGTGCTCAGCCCCGTATCAACAAAATGAGTGTGAAACCAATCAAACCATACCCCCACGCCCCAGATGGCTTCACTACTTAATTCCACAACTTACTCTACTTTATGAATTGGGCCAAGTTCCACTTAGTATTCACTGAAGTGCTATCACTAAACTTAATGTGCTAAGAATTCCAGCCTAGAATTGAAGTTGGCACCAAAACAAAAAGAGAAGCTTTTCATCTCTGGTAAAAAAAGGGTATGGTCTCACAAAACACACACTGGTGAAAACATAAAATCTGTTAAAACCGGGTACATGTAGACCAATTAAGCTCAATGCCCAAAGTTGGGAAATGGCTCATTGAAAAGTTATTGATTTGTCTAGTAAGTGTCTTTCTCTTGATTACCCAAGCACTTTTATAGGTCATGGTTGAACTGTGGACTTTTCAAACATGGAAAAAGGGACATGAGCAAGCACAAGAAGTTCTCACAGTATGATAAGTAAAGTATACCTGAGTCTTACCATCCATTCATCTGACAAAATTTTCAAAATTGGCTTTGGAGGCTAAATGATTTATTTTGATAGAAAACTGGACTGCTGAAGAATAGAGATGAACATTTTTCGCTTCTAAAAGATGACTCTTGATAAATAGCACTTTAAAATGATCAAAATCTTATTTTCAAAGAAGCCACAGTGCTTCTATATTACACTATATTCACTGTTAGGTAGCATCTATTGTAATGTGTTCACCATGTGATTGAAAAAGAAATGTAAACTCAGTGGAATGAAAAAGATAGACTTGGCTTTAATTGAAAAAGACAAACTAAGTGAATAATGAGTATATAAAAACTAGCCTATGCCACTTTTATCACCCATATATGACACTTAATCTTAAATTTATGAGAGAACTGAACTGTGTTTCAAATCACCAGAGGCTCTTCTTACTCTTGTTTCCACCTTCTTTCCAGTAATGCTGGATAAAGTAGAGCTAAACTCATTTATAAATTTTTAAATTTTTATACTTCTCCTTTTTAGTATATTTAAATTTCTTTTTAAAAGAAAACCAGTGATAATTTGGATTGAATAACTATAAAATCACACATACAAGCATACTATCAAGAGCTTTGTTTAGTAATCTGAGATGAAAATACTTTAAAAGGAAAGTCTTGGGGAAAGAAAGCCAATCAAAAATTCCTGCCAAGAAAAAGTAGGATATTGTATGCTTAACATGGGCAAATAATTCTCCTAACATCACATCTTAAGTCATCTATGGTATCTGACCCATATAAGAAACTTATCAGTTTCTCGTCCCTTGATTTACAAATATATATTCCTACTTCTAGAAGAGGAAATCTTAGAAGTGTCATGGACTGATTTCACTGTAAGATCAAATGTTCTCCTATCAACTTTAAGCTCATTAGTTATTACTGTCAAAATGGGGCAGGCTTGTTCTTGCTCTATAGGAAAAACCAGGTGCTAAGGAAGTAGGTGACCATTGGTGACTCAGTAGGTGGCACTCTTCCCTTTACATACTTGACCAATGCCCCAAAAGGAAGTTAGGGGGCATGAGATATACTATAAATGAGTTTCAGAAGACAAACAAACCAAAATGTTCACCAAATTGTAAATGGAACTTGACAGGTAGAAATCAAACCATAGTATTCTTAGCATTCAAAAAGAAAGAAAGAAAAAAAAAAGTCTACCTCTATCTCAGCTGAATTGCATTACTTATCTAGTGTCCCTAAAGGGATTATCAATTATGTGTGAAGGTTTTTTAAAATGTCCTAGAAATTCCCAATAGAGGAAAATGCAATATTTCTAATCAAGACTGCCAAGTGAACAAACTCTCAGGGTCACTTTGCAGACACCGCTCTTGTTATGGGTTTGATTTTTTTCAGAGTACATACTGACAACCACCATTTTCTTCCTTCAACATTGGTTTCACTTTCTATCTCAATAAAAAGAAACTAGCATTTTCCTACAGTTTCCTTTTTAAATGTGCTGTCTTAATACAAATGAATGAGAATATCAGACTGCAAACCAGGAACAGACCAGTATTCAAAGGGAGATTAAACAAGATTGGGGGTGGGGTGGGGGGAGGGTGGTTAATTCCTCTCACTTTCTTGCCTGCCTGGAGGAAAAACTCACATAAATCAAGATTATTCTTGCTGTTCATCCTAGTCAAAATATTTGGACATGGGAGAAGATTATATGGAAAAAATTTGGGATTATCCTTTGTTTCTATTTATCCAAGCTAAACTTGTTCTTCCATTGCTGTGGGAAAAAAAATTAAAAGTTGCCTGTATTGCATGTGGCAGTTTGCAACTTGCTTTTAACAAAAATCTGTATGTTTTTTTCTACTCATAGAACAAGAAAATAATTCAACACTTTTTATAAAAAGTATAGGTTTTCAACATTGAATATACTGATTTCATGGAAATATAAATAACTACAAACTATACAGCCACTTTCTAAAGTGCATCATCAAATGTGAGCTAAGAATGATAACCTCTATGGATTTTTGCATTTCTACAGCATTTTTTAAGGAAAGGAATAGGAAGGAGGAGGAACAAACACTGAAAAGAAAGACTAAAACTACTATAATCAGAAGGAAAAATAAAAGAGAGAAAATAATAAATTGATAAGAATACATTTGATACCTACCTCTATCAAGTAGTTGAAATGTCAAACATTCAATACATCTGAGTGACATAACAATTTGGATAAAGGGAACATAGAACATAATGGGAGCTATCCAAACATTTTTTTTCTAGGCATATCTTTTGCTTTGATTCTTTCTTTCTGAAGGGATTTTAAATGCTTGAAAAGTTTAGTTCTTTATCTTTCCTGCCTTGGAATTCTAACATAGTGCCATTCATTCTAAGAGCACTCGTCTGTTAACTACAACCACCACTGCCAACATGTCCTTAGTTTCAAAGAACGAACCAGGAGAGCCAGCAATATCTTTAAAATTCAAACCAATGCCAACTCTTCTCCTATAGTTTTAATAGTTTTAAATCTAACCATACCCCATTAGTCAAACACTTGAGTAAAACGAAATGTGAATAAAACTGCTGATCTCACTTATTCTTTAAAACTTCTCTACAAAAAAACAAAGATTTTAATTAGTCAGCCATAAAACATTAACTACTTTTCTTCAAATGGCTAGTTTAAAAAGAAAACTGGAAAACATTGGTTCACTTGTTTCATTTATTTAAAGTATATCTCATTATAGATATTTATATTTCCTCATAGCCATACCTCTTGAAAATACAGTATAATCCAAATTTGTCATTGCTAGAAGTTTAATGTTTTAATAGTTGTTCTTAATATTTCATGTGTTTTAATATGTGATTTACTTCAATAATGTGAGATACTGAAAATGTCAAGAAGATTATTTTTGAAATGCTAATTTCAGATATGTATTATCTAACTACAGAGCAGAGAAATGGCTAAAGTATATATGAAGTTAGCAATGGCAGATAACTTAAGTATTATTTAATCCTGAGCTTTCAATTAAATTACACAAGTAAGGGCTACATGAAATACTTGTAATCCATGGGGATCAGAAAATAGAGTCTCATAACCTATATATCATACTATCTGCAAATTACGCCTGTGGATCCAGATTACAAACTGTCTACTGTGGAGCTGTCAAGCTTTAAAAGCATGTATCCAGGGGGGTCTATGCTTTACTTCTTAAACTCAAAAATTCAGACCTAAAATATCCTGAAAATGGTGACTTCTCTCTAGAGTTATGATAAACAGTTCTCTAACCTGGTAAAATAATATTCTAAGCAAGGAATCCCAGCATGGTAACAACAAACATGTTAACTTTTAAAATAAAATCAGCACTCACTTGAAACTCTCATAGAATGGAATAAAAGCTGCCTTGACTCAGTCCCTACGGTTCTTTCAGTATATCCCACAATGGTACCCATTAACAAGCATTTCTTAGAGTAAATCACTACCCCACAACAAATGCAGTCATCGTAACACTGAAATCATGTTCACAAAACATGTCTGCATTCATACACTGTTAATTTTATTTTCTCTAACAGCATATTAAGAGATTTAGTCTCACAGTGCTCTAACAGTACCTACATATAATGCCACATTTTAAATATTGCTTTAAGAGTTAAAATAAGCAAATTGTATCACAGGCATCTAAGAGAAACTTTTAACCCACTTTTTCATGACCAATATTGAAAGATACTTAAACTAAAAATTTTAGATCAAAATTCAATATTCAGAATTCTGATGTACACATGACAAAGTGAATAACGGGAAGAATTTCAGAGCATCAGGATAGGTAAAATTTTTGCTACCCCAGAAAAGGATTTATTTTCTACGTTGTGCAGAAATATATGTTTTTATTGGCCCCTAGCGAAAATATACATCTCCCATATTAGATAACGAAGTAGCAGTGGATTTGTAACAGCCTTGAAGAATGCATCTTTAATTCCTAAGTTCCTACAAACGGTCACTCAAGACTGAAAAGGGGAAGATGGGGGTGCAAATACGAAATACTGTAATTCATCGTCACAGGAAGCTGGACTTTAACACATCCTTCCTTTTGTGTTGTAACACGTTACTCAGGCTGAAGACAAGTGGTCATTTGAGAGTCAGGCCCCCTTTTAAAGTCTCAAATATGGGTGGGCTGAATGTTCAAGACAATGGGAGTTTTAGAAATGACAAACCCTGTGGTCCCATAACCCCTAACTCCTAACCTCTGTAGCTCAGAAATCTCTTTCTCTTCCATCGGCCAAGGGACCAAAGAACTAGTTCTTTGACTTCTCTCCTTCCTCATCTCTCTGTGACACACACACACACAGTCTTCAAGGTACCCTGATCGCGCGCGCGCACACACACACACAATCTTCACGATACCCTGATCGCGTTAGTAAAGCCCACCAAGAAGGGCTTCCCCACCATCCTCGCACCAAATTTCCACACACACGCCCACTCCCATTCTCACATCCCACTTCCCCACTCCCATTCCCGTTCCCACTGGGCAGGCGGCGTGCAGAGAGCCAGGAGGGAGGGTAGAGACTCCGAATGCTTCTGTCCCCGCCGGCTCGCCGTCCCCGCGCTCCCGCCCCCGCCACATTACCCGCCCCCTTCCCGCTTTTTACCTGCCAACAGGTTCTTAATTTCCTCGGGGAGGGGGTAGGGAGAGGAGGTGCTGCTGGGGTTGGGCATGTTAGGGATCTCGGGGCGTGAGGGGAAAGGACCTGTGCTGAAAGGGGAACCGACCCGCTAGGGTTGCGGCTGCGATCTAGACTCGGACTATCCCGGTAAGGACAGCGGGGCTAAAAGTCCGGACACTGCCAAGCCTAGGCTCATAACAAGGAAGTCACTGAAGCCCCAGCCACAGCTGCTGGACTCTCGGCCCAGCCCCGCCCGGCAATTCGGGGCGGGGAGGTGGGAGGGGCGGGGGGCGGGGAAGAGGTCCGAAGGGCCTGAGGGGCCTTAACTGCGCATGTGTAATCCCTAGGTTTTCCCTGCCTCCGAGAAGAGCCTCAGGGCAGGCCACACCCACCGCTACGTGGAGCGGGAGGAGCGGCTGGTGGGAAAGAGCGGACTCGGGCTGCATCACCTGATCCCGCGCCCGAAGCGCTTTGCGGCCATTTTGGTCACTGGTAGCGGTGCAAGTGCTGACCATTTCTGCAAGGTCCCAGAAAATAAGGACTCTGCAGTGCGTCCAGGTTTTCCGATTGAGAGACTTTCTGGTTTTAATCAGTCCCGCCAAGGTTTAACACTGCGCAGCACCCCAGATGAAATTTTCGACCGCCCTAAACTATTGAGGCCTTCTTTGTCCGATTGCATGATGGCATCAAAGTCCCATCTTCCGCCAGTCTTCCCTGAGAGGCCTGTCCGGAGCTGCTCCAGAGAGCGCTCCGATTGGCTCTTACACTACATAATTCAGATTTGGAGGGTGACCGATCTCCCGTACTAGGAAGCGCAGAGTTCTAGTTACAAATAGAAATAGATAGCACCTATAAGCATCAAAGAGAAAATTGCTATAATTCCATTAAAACGGAATTATAAAATTTTTTCATTGCAACCTGATCGTTTAATCATCAGATACTACTGAGTATAATCTCAGCAAACTTAGTTTAATCAGCTACTTACTGAGTGTCTTCTAGCTCTAAATCTTTTTACAGATTTTCTCTAAAACACAGTGTGTGTGTGTGTGTGTGTGTGTGTGTGTGTGTCTGTGTGTGTAGAAGAAAAATTTTTTTTTCAGATAGGAAACGGAAGATTTTATTGTGGCTCCAATCGCAATATAAATTGTTTATTCCTCTACCGTCCAACCTTCACTATATCAATGGTCCTTAAACTTTAGTTTGCGTTAGAATCACAGACAGAACCTATTACAATGCAGTCTCAAAAGTCCCGCTCCCAGAAATTCTGATTCTGTTTAGGATGGAACTTGATTGATTGCATTTTAAACAAGCCCCATTGGTGATTCTGCTACTATACACCCTGAGGTTTTATTTTGAGAATCACTTTACTACCTTTAAGCTCCTATAGGACACAAAATGTGTCGTAACTTACCTTTCATCTGCACCTGGAACCCACAACCTGACACAGAGTAATGGCTCTATTAATATTTCACACCAAATAAATCTCACACAGTAATAAAAAATTAGTCAAATACAAGTCATTTGTGTATAATTCTCTAAGAAATACACCAAACACTAACTGTGAAAAGTGAAAGTTGCTCAGTCCTGTCCAACTCTTTGCAACCCCATATAGTCTAGGCCAGAATACTGGAGTGGGTAGCCTTTCGCTTCTTCAGGGGATCTTCCCAACTCAGGAATTGAACTGGGGTCTCCTGCATTGCAGGTGGATTCTTTACCAACTGAGCTATCAGAACACTAACTGTAAAAGGAAAAATTAAAACATTTTGGAGTTCTCTCAAAACAAAAACCAACACAAAAACTTTAGAATTGTAGTATAACATGCAAAATAACAAAGACACCCCAAAATGGAACCTGAAATTCCTATTCAGAACTGTGATGAATTATAGAAAAACTGTTGAAAATCAGAATTCTTTTTGGTGGAGGTAAAAGTGGATAAAAAGTTATTTTACAACATAAGTCCTCCAACTTCAAAGAATTGAGAATTATTATTCTTAAACTACCAAATTATTTTCCTAAAGAAGGAAAAAACAATTTTATTGACATATATATTAGGATTCTTCCTCCTTATACAGCTATCACACACAAGTCTTTGTCTTGTCGCATTATTTTTCATTAAACCATGCCTCCAAATGTTCTTATCCTTTGTTTCTTTCTGATAGAACTGACCAGATTTTTTTTTTATTCTTGGGTCTCATTTATTTATTTACACTCCATTCATTGCACAAAGGAATTGAGGTGATTTACTCTTGTATCAAATAGACAGCTTTCTGGAGTGGATCAAATGGACACTGTCTACACTACTCACTATGACAAGTCATTCTTGTTAGTGAGAGACAGGAAACTATTAAGATTGCCTTAAAATATATAGCATCTAGTAGTCCAAATAAAAAAGGCAATAACAGAAAATGGACTCTTCATATAAAACACATTTTCCCTATTTAGGAAACCATTCTCAGACACAGCTTTGCAATAGATTCACTTGGGCAATGCTTTGTATACTCTATCATTTTTACTGTTTATTGTTAGTTACTGAAATTGATTATAAGACACAAAGAAAAATAAAGAGAGGCTAGAAGAAATATATTCTTATTTCTTTCCAAATGTTTCCACAACAAAAAATAGGAAGGAAATCAAATTATACTTTACATTTTAAACTAGTCATATTAGGTAAAAAGGAGTAATAAAAGAAACTTTAAGTCTCAACCTGAGATTCAACAGCTTTTCTACCATTCTGCAGAGGCTAGATTCTGGAAAAATCTCAAGATTTGACTTTTCAAAAGTACATTCTTTAGTTCAAAGATGCGTGTGTGTGTGTGTGTACGTACATATTACCTTATTACTAAAGCTAACCCCCTTCCTTACATCTTTCAAATTTAGCTTAGCTGAATAAGTACGTGCTTAGTTTTAAAAGAATCTAAATGAACAATGAAGAAAAAACAGTGAGCTAAAACAATTTTCGTTTCCCTGCTTCTCATCTTTATCTGGCTTTCATAGGCATGTGGAAGAAAAATTATAATTTGTAAGAAAAGGGACAGAGAAAGCTTCTGACACAGACATCAGAAGGGGGACGGGGAATGCCCCCCTAGCTAGTCTTATCAAGGCCTTATATACTTTTTTCAGACCCACTCCCACAACATACATCTTAAATTCACAAGTTTAGAATGAAAAATAGAAAGATCTTACCAGACCCACTCCTATAATATACATTTTTAAATGACAGGATTAGTCAGAAGGTTCTTGTTAAGGAGAAACATGTCCTCAGGCAAGATACATTGTTATTTTGACTGCTGCTGCTGCTGCTGCTAAGTCGCTTCAGTTGTGTCCAACTCTGTGCGACCCCACAGACAGCAGCCCACCAGGCTCCTCTGTCCCTGGGATTCTCCAGGCAAGAATACTGAAGTGGGTTGCCATTTCCTTCTCCAGTGCATGAAAGTGAAAAGTGAAAGTGAAGTCACTCAGTCGAGTCCAACTCTGCATGACCCCATGGACTGTAGCCTACCAGGCTCCTCCATCCATGGGATTTTCCAGGTGAGAGTACTGGAGTGGGTTGCCATTGCCTTCTCCACTGCAGCTGCTAAGTTGCCTCAATTGTGTCTGACTCTGTGCGACCCCACAGATGGCAGCCCACCAGGCTCCTCCATCCCTGGGATTCTCCAAGCAAGAATACTGGAGTGGGTTGCTATTTCCTTCTCCAATGCATGCATGCATGCTAAGTCGCTTCAGTTGTGTCCGACTGTGCGACCCTATGGACAGCAGCCCACCATGCTCCTCCGTCCACAGGATTCTCTAGGCAAGAATACTGAAGTGGGTTGCCATTTCCTTCTCCAAAGTTATATTGACTAAGACAAAGCAATGTAGAAAAGAATGTTTGTCCTTTTCTCCTTGAGAAAAGGACAGACCCCTTTCTCCTCCTCAGGAACCCTGTACTTTTTATCAGCCTGCCTAGGAATTGACTCTCTCAGCACTGTATCTGTTGCTACATAACAAAACCTAGCTTAAAACAAACATTTAGTATCTCACAGTTTCTGATGGTCAGGAAACCGTGATCAGTAAAGCTGGATGGCTCTAGTGACAGTCAAGCTGGTTGCAGTCATTTAAGGACTTGTCAATAGCCAGATTAGCTTTGAAGACGGTTCACCCACAGTACTGTTGGTTGGAGCCCTTCATTCCTCTTTGATGCTGACAAAAGGCATAAGTTCATCACTACATGGACCTTACCGGGCTGGTTGAGTGTCTTCTTGACCTGGTAAGTGGCTTCCCCCAGAGCAAGTGATCCGAAAGGTAGCACAACCAAGACAGAATCTGCAATGTGTTTATAAATTAATATCAGAAGAAGCATAATTGACTACTGCCACATCCTATTGGTCACAGAGACCACGCCTGATATGGAAGAAAAGGCTGTTAACACCAGGAGGCAAGAATCACTGAAGCCATATTGGAAGCTGGCTACCATAATCAGCCCTTTGGTTCCAAATGATTCACATCTATCCCAGTGTAAAATACACCCATCCCTTCCCAAGCCCTGTGCAGTCTCTTCTCATTACTGCATCAGCTCAAAGTCCAGAATCTCATCTAAATCAAGTTCAGGTGTGGATGATGCTTCTAAAATAAAGCTTGAACATAGTTTTCTTGATCTAAAGACCTATCAAGTAAAATGACAAGTTATCTGCTTCCCACATAACATACAACAATGGGATAGGCATAGGATAACCACTATAGATATACCAAGGGAACAACATTTCATGCAAAGATGGACTCGATAAAGGACAGAAATGGTATGGACCTAACAGAAGCAGAAGATATTAAGAAGAGGTGGCAAGAATACACAGAAGAACTGTACAAAAAAGATCTTCTTGACCCAGATAATCATGATGGTGTGATCACTAATCTAGAGCCAGACATCCTGGAATGTGAAGTCAAGTGGGCCTTAGAAAGCATGACTATGAACAAAGCTAGTGGAGGTGATGGAATTCCAGTTGAGCTGTTTCAAATCCTGAAAGATGATTCTGTGAAAGTGCTGCACTCAATATGCCAACAAATTTGGAAATCTCAGCAGTGGCCACAGGACTGGAAAAGGTCAGTTTTCATTCCAATCCCAAAGAAAGGCAATGCCAAAGAATGCTCAAACTACCGTATAATTGCACTCATCTCACACGCTAGTAAAGTAATGTTCAGAATTCTCCAAGCCAGGCTTCAGCAATACGTGAACCGTGAACTTCCTGATGTTCAAGCTGGTTTTAAAAAAGGCAGAGGAACCAGAGATCAAACTGCCAACATCCGCTGGATCATGGAAAAAGCAAGAGAGTTTCAGAAAAACATCTACTTCTGCTTTATTGACTATGCCAAAGCCTTTTATTGTGTGGATCACAATAAACTGTGGAAAATTCTGAAAGAGATGGGAATACCAAACCACCTGACTTGCCTCTTGAGAAATCTGTATGCAGGTCAGGAAGCAACAGATAGAACTGGACATGGAACAACAGACTGGTTCCAACTAGGAAAAGGAGTACGTCAAGGCTGTATATTGTCACCCTGTTTATTTAACTTATATGCAGAGTACATCATGAGAAACGCTGGACTGGAAGAAACAAAAGCTGGAATCAAGATTGCTGGGAGAAATATCGATAACCTCAGATATGCAGATGACACCACCCTTATGGCAGAAAGTGAAGAGGAGCTAAAGAGCCTCTTGATGAAAGAGAAAGAGGAGAGTGAAAAAGTTAGCTTAAAGCTCAACATTCAGAAAACGAAGATCGTGGCATCTGGTCCCATCTCTTCATGGGAAGTAGATGGGGAAACAGTGGAAACAGTGTCAGACTTTATTTTGGGGGGCTCCAAAATCACTGCAGATGGTGACTGCAGCCATGAAATTAAAAGACACTTACTCCTTGGAAGAAAAGTTATGAGCAGCCTAGATAGCATATTCAAAAGCAGAGACATTACTTTGCCGACTAAGGTCTGTCTAGTCAAGGCTATGGTTTTTCCAGTAGTCATGTATGGATGTGAGAGTTGGACTGTGAAGAAGGCTGAGTGCCGAAGAATTGATGGTTTTGAACTGTGGTGTTGGAGAAGACTCTTGAGAGTCCCTTGGACTGCAAGGAGATCCAACCAGTCCATTCTGAAGGAGATCAGCCCTGGGATTTCTTTGGAAAGAATGATGCTAAAGCTGAAACTCCAGTACTTTGGCCACCTCATGTGAAGAGTTGACTCATTGGAAAAGACTCTGATGCTGGGAGGGATTGGGGGCAGGAGGAGAAGGGGATGACCGAGGATGAGATGGCTGGATGGCATGACTGACTCGATGGACGCAAGTCTGAGTGAACTCCAGGAGGTGGTGATGGACAAGAAGGCCTGGCATGCTGCGATTCATGGGGTTGCAAAGAGTCGGACACGATTGAGCGACTGAACTGAACTGAACCACTATAGATATACCTGTTCAAAGAGAGTGGGAATGATTGGAAATATACAGAGAAAAAAAAAAAAGAAATATACAGAGATTACTGGTGCATAGCAATTCTGAAATCACAAGTTCTTTGATTAGGACAAAATCTACTCCCACCTGGATTAACTTCTTCACAGATCTCAGTTCTGCCCTCTGAATCATTCTTCTTGTTTCATGAAAGGTAATCTAGTCTTTATCTGAATAGTTTTCTCAAACTGCCTCCTGCCAGTGGTCTTAGTGTATCCAAAGACCTCTTTTCATTTTGTACTCTCACTATCCCAACTTCTATCAGGGTTCAATCAGAGAAGCAAAACCACTAGAAAGGAAATAGATAGATAGACAGATAGGTAGATAGACAGACAGACAGATAATGTAAAGCAATTTGTTACAGAGATTTGACCCTACACAATTCAGATGTTCAAGCTAGTTTTAGAAAAGGCAGAGGAACCAGAGATCAAATTGCCAACATCTGATGGATCATCAAAAAAACAAGAGAGTTCCAGAAAAACATCTATTTCTGCTTGACTATGCTAAAGCCTTTGACACTGTGGATCACAATAAACTGTGGAAAATTCTGAAAGAGATGGGCATACCAGACCACCTGACCTGCCTCTTGAGAAATCTGTATGCAGGTCAGGAAGCAACAATTAGACATGGAACAACAGACTGGTTCCAACTAGGAAAAGGAGTACGTCAAGGCTGTATATTGTCACCATGCTTATTTAACTTATATGCAGAGTACATCATGAGAAACGCTGGGCTGGAGGAAGCACAAGCTGGAATCAAGATTGCTGGGAGAAATATCAATAACCTCAGATATGCGGATGACACCACCCTTATGGCAGAAAGCGAAGAAGAACTAAAGAGCCTCTTGATGAAAGGGAAAGAGGAGAGTGAAAAAGTTAGCTTAAAGCTCAACATTCAGAAAACGAAGATCGTGGCATTCGGTCCCATCACTTCATGGCAGAGAGATAGGGAAACAGTGGGAACAGCGGCCGACTTTATTTCTCTGGGCTCCAAAGTCACTGCAGATTGGTGACTGCAGCCATGAAATTAAAAGATACTTACTCCTTGGAAGGGAAGTTATGACTGACCTAGACAGCATATTAAAAAGCAGAGACATTACTTTGCCAACAAAGGTCCATCTAGTCAAGGCTATGGTTTTTCCAGCGGTCATGTATGGATGTAAGAGTTGGACTATAAAGAAAGCTGAGCGCTGAAGAATTGATGCTTTTGAACTGTGGTGTTGGAGAAGACTCTTGAGAGTCCCTTGGACTGCAAAGAGATCCAACCAGCCCATCCTAAAGGAGATCAGTCCTGGGTGTTGGAAGGACTGATGTTGAAGCTGAAACTCCAATACTTTCGCCACCTGATGCAAAGAGCTGACTCACTGGAAAAGACCCTGATGCTGGGAAAGATTGAGGGCAGGAGAAGAAGGGGATGACAGAGGATGAGATGGTTGGATGGCATCATCGACTCAATGGACATGGATTTTGGTGGACTCTGGGAGTTGGTGATTGACAGGGAGGCCTGGCGTGCTGCGGTTCATTGGGTCGCAAAGAGTCGGACACGACTGAGCGACTGAACTGAACTGAACTGAATTGTGGAAGGTGGTTAAACTGCCTTTGTAAGGCGGTTATTTTTGCATCTAATGCTGGAGCTTGAACCTGAAGTCCAACAGAGCAGAGTCAGGAAGGGAAGATGAAGGCAATTCGTGACAAACTGGAATGCAGAAGCATGGCTTATGAGGACAACTTAAACCCCCAAGTTAGCTGCCTCTGACCTTTGTATTACTTACGCCCTGCAGAAGATGGGATCCTTCATTGCAGAGTTAAAACACACTGGACTTCTGAGTCAGAGAGCTGACAGAAGGATCCAGCAGAAGGTGGAGCACTTGCAGATCTGGCTGTGGCCTTAAGGCAATGAAGTGAGCCAGAAGATAAGCAACAATGTCTGTGAGCTACAAAATAATATATGTGTTGCTTCCCTTCTGCAAGTCTTACACAAGAATCTCTTTCCTGGTGCACCCTAACCAGAAATAGATAGAAAAAGGAATCCCAGGAAATAGAGGTGGACAGATTTCAAAGCCACCAAGCATACACACTTGGACTTCCCTGGCAGTCTAGCGGTTAGGGCTCTGTGGTTACACTGCTTGGGACACCAGTTTGATCCACTGACATGGGACACCAGTCAAGGACTAAGGTCCCACAAGTCACAAGCCGCAGCCAAATAAATAAAATAAAATAAAAATTTTAAAATAGGTGTGATACAGAACCTGGCCTGAACCAATAGGTTCTGATAGATATGACTCACTAACTTGTCTTTTGAATTTTTAGGTCACAGTCACTAATCCTATTAGTATAATTTATGAATTTAACAAGATAAGGAAACTCATTCTCTTTTGCTTTCCATCTCACTGGTATACATACAAACATACGCTGAGGCATTTTACTACTCCAGTCAATCATTTTAATATAAGAAAAATAAGCAATTTTATGTAGACTGGATTTGAGTTCTTAACAAAATGCTACACATCTTTAGGTCTCTACAAATTAGGAATAAGGTAAGAGAACCGTCCATCCCTTTTCGGACTTGTCAGAAGCTACCCGATTCTCTGCCCAGGTAAAAGCCCTCTTTTCTGTTTAACTGAAATTGGTTTCCCTTATCCAGACTCTCAACACTCAGATACCTTATGATTGTAATCTGATAATCTCACTCTGATCTTATATTCTATCTAGTAACTAAGTTTCTCCTGCCTGGGTTCTGAAACCAAGTCTTTTACCTTGCCTACTTTTAGTAAAAGGACATATTTGTTTTGATTGCTTCTAGCCCTCATGGACTATGGATTCTGCCTTACTCTTACAGTGTTGATTTATAGGCTGGAATTATATTCCATGTAGATCTCCAGAGAAGTTCAGTTCAGTTGCTCAGTCGTGTCTGATTCTTTGCGACCCCATGGACTGCAGCACGCCAGAGAAGAGATGGACGCAAATCCCTCTCGGGCCTTCTGCTGATCAGGCTTGACCCCAGAGTATGATCACTAGGAACATGCTAAGAAAATGCTTATTCTTTTTTACTATGTAAAACATGTGAACTGTTTTACTACTATGTGGTTTGTTAAGGTTATCCTGAACTCTGAGCAGGTACATAAAAAGACAAGAACTTTTGATCCTCCCCCTTAATTCTTGTCATCAAATCTCTACTTTCTACTTCAGAGGTCCAACTGAGTGACCTTGAAGAGAGTTATTCTTATGCTTAACCTGAGATGTAGTGTGCCAAGTCACTGATGAAATTTAAGCATCCCCAGTTCACCCTGTTCTCAAGCATGATCCTGATGTGCACTCCCTGAAATTCTACCAGTTAGAGACTTGGCAGAGTTATCTGTTCACTCTCTAGATTGATTTTAGAAGTCGTCTTATATACTACATGAATTAAGCACAATGTGGTTTGTATGAACAATAAGAGTATTTTAGAATTCAAAACATCCTGAGAGAGGGCAGGCTGCATAGTCTTACCAAGGAATAGTATCAGGACTGGCCATGTAAAGCAGGCAATGTTTTCAAGGTCATGTTTTATGCTGTATGCCCTCCACTTTCTTTAGGATAGCTCTGGTCCCCACCACATTCTTACCAACATTTAATGAGACGACAGCCATCTAGAAGAATGAAACTGAAGAGCATAACTGCCTTATTCTTAACTTTGATGGACTCACATTTGACCTCTGATTGAAGTAATCAGAGTTCAGTCATTGACTCCATATGAACTATTTACTCTATTTCCTTCAGTTCAGTTCATTTCAGTCGCTCAGTCGTGTCTGACTCTTTGCGACCCCATGAATCGCAGCATGCCAGGCCTCCCTGTCCATCACCAACTCCCGGAGTTCACTCAGATTCATGGGGTCGCAAAGAGTCGGACTCGACTGAGCAACTGAACTGAACTGAACTGAACTGAATGGTCTAGCGGTTTTCCCTACTTTCTTCAATTTGAGTCTGAATTTGGTTAATAAGGAGTTCATGATCTGAGCCACAGTCAGCTCCTGGTCTTGTTTTTGTTGACTGTATAAAGCGTCTCCATCTTTGGCTGCAAAGAATATAATCAATCCGATTTCATTGTTGACCATCTGGTGATGTCCATGTGTAGAGTCTTCTCTTGTGTTGTTGGAAGAGGGTGTTTGCTATGACCAGTGCATTTTCTTGGCAAAACTCTATTAGTCTTTGCCCTGCTTCATTCCGCATTCCAAGGCCAAATTTGCCTGTTACTCCAGTGTTCTTGCCTGGAGAATCCCAGGGATGGAGGAGCCTCATGGGCTGCCGTCTATGGGGTCACAGAGAGTCGGACATGACTGAAGGGACTTAGAAGCAGCAACAGCAGCCAGGTGTTTCTTGACTTCCTACTTTTGCATTCCAGTCCCCTATAATGAAATGGACATCTTTTTTGGGTGTTAGTTCTAAAAGGTCTTGTAGGTCTTGATAGAACCATTCAACTTCAGCTTCTTCAGCGTTACTGGTTGGGGCATAGACTTGGATTCCAGTGATATTGAATGGTTTGCCTTGGAGACGAACAGAGAGCATTCTGTCGTTTTTGAGATTGCATCCAAGTACTGCATTTTGGACTCTTTTGTTGACCATGATGGCTACTCCATTTCTTCTGAGGGATTCCTGCCCACAGTAGTAGATATAACAGTCATCTTGGAAGAAAAGTTATGACCAACCTAGATAGTATATTCAAAAGCAGAGACATTACTTTGCCGACTAAGGTCCGTCTAGTCAAGGCTATGGTTTTTCCTATGGTCATGTATGGATGTGAGAGTTGGACTGTGAAGAAGGCTGAGCGCTGAAGAATTGATGCTTTTGAACTGTGGTGTTGGAGAAGACTCTTGAGGGTCCCTTGGACTGCAAGGAGATCCAACCAGTCCATTCTGAAGGAGATCAACCCTGGGATTTCTTTGGAAGGAATGATGCTAAAGCTGAAGCTCCAGTACTTTGGCCATCTCATGCAAAGAGTTGACTCATTGGAAAAGACTCTGATGCTGGGAGGGATTGGGGGCAGGAGGAGAAGGGGACAACCCAGGATGAGATGGCTGGATGGCATCATGGACTCAATGGACGTGAGTCTGAGTGAACTCCGGGAGATGGTGATGGACAGGGAGGCCTGGTGTGCTGCGATTCATGGGGTCGCAAAGAGTCGGACATGACTGAGCGACTGAACTGAACTGAGTTAAATTCACCCATTCCAGTCCATTTTAATTCGCTGATTCCTAGAATGTCAGCGTTCACTCTTGCCATCTCTTGTTTGACCACTTCCAATTTGCCTTGATTCATGGACCTGACATTCCAGGTTCCTATGCAATATTGCTCTTTACAGCATTGGACCTTGCTTCTATCACCAGTCACATCCACAGCTGGGTGTTGTTTTTGCTTTGGCTCCATCCCTTCATTTTTTCTAGTTATTTCTCCACTGATCTCCAGTAGCATATTGGGCACCTACTGACCTGGGGAGTTCCTCTTTCAGTATCCTATCATTTTGCCTTTTCATACTGTTCACGGGGTTCTCAAGGCAAGAATACTGAAGTGGTTTACCATTCCCTTCTCCAGTGGACCACATTCTGTCAGACCTCTCCACCATGACCCGCCCGTCTTCGCATGCCCTGCCAGCATGGCTTAGTTTCATTGAGTTAGACAAGGCTGTGGTCCTAGTGTGATTAGATTGACTAGTTTTCTGTGAGTATGGTTTCAGTGTGTCTGCCCTCTGATGCCCTCTTGCAACACCTACCATCTTATTTGGGTTTCTCTTACCTTGGGCATGGGGTATCTTTTCACGGCTGCTCCAGCAAAGGGCAGCTGCTGCTCCTTACCTTGGATGAGAGGTATCTTCTCACTGCTGCCCTACGTTGGATGAGAGGTATCTCCTCACTGCTGCCCTTCCTGACCTTCAACGTGGGATGGCTCCTGTAGGCCCTCCTGCGCCCAGGCAGCCACCACTCCTTGGACTTGGGGTTGATCCTCCCGGCCTCCGCCCCTGGCCTCGGGAGTGGGGTGCCTCCTTCTGGCTGCTGCCCCTGGCCTTGGGCGCCAGGTGGCTCCTCTCAGCCGCGGCCCCTGACCTCAGACATGGGGTAGCTCCTCTCGGGCACCGTCTCTGGCCTCGGACACAGGGTAGCTCCTCTCAGACGTCACTCCTGACCTCGGACGCGGGGTAGCTCCCTCGGCCGTTCCTGCGCCGTGGCAGCCTGGCACTCTCGGCTTCTGTCCCTGACCTAGGATGTGGGGTAGCCACTCTGCCTGCGCCTAGTACACTGGCCGCAGCCGCATAATAATTATTTTTGTTATGGGATTTTTATTTTATTTTTGTTTTGTTATTGCAGCCATTAAAAACATGACTTTAGATGAAGCATAATTTTCTAATACATTTCAAGAAATCATTTTATAGCTAAGTTGGCAGAAACTTTAGGACATTAAATAATTAGAAACAAGCCTAGGTTTCTTTCTATATTTAAAGACAAAATAGTACATAGTGATCACAGTCTTTCCTCTTATTATAGTACATTTATTCTCACTAGGCAATTTTAAAATACCAAGCTGTCTTCAGCAACAGTAATTCAGTGGGTTTGTGCCTAACATATTCATGAAGGGCTTTGATGGATTTGATAACCATAAGCAGCTGTTAACATTAAATTGCCATTTAATTTTTTCAGTGACTTTCAAAGTTGTCAATATTAAACAGGCATGTTTTATCAATGATTATTTTGAGATCAATAAGAACAAATTAAATAAAATTTAAAAGGCTCAAACAAATTCTCCTTTTTTTCTGTAGTGTTCCACTATTAGTAAACAAATAAAAAAATTTTTACAGGATTTTAAGCACTACCTTATCATATTTAATAAGAATTTACATTGTATATCACTATATTCAGATATTCTTCTATTCTTTCCCACCTCATCCCCTCCCATTTAATTTTTGTCCCATTTTCTTAAATCTCGACTTTGGTTGGAAAAAAATAACCTGAAAAACTAGCGGGTAGATCCATATAAGTATAATGACCTTAACTGTAGTGACAAAAATATTAAGTACATTTGTGCTCATTCTCCTATAAGACGTAAACAAAACTTATGGAGTTTTGCTGTTATTATTGTTTTAATTTTTTCCAACTTTAATCAGATATAATTGACATAACATTGGGTAGGTTTAAGATGTACAATGTTATGATTTGATGTATGTATATAATGCAAAATATTCACCACAAATAAGTTCAGTTAACATATCAAGGCATGTGCCTCTTAATGCTCTGCTGCTGCTGCTGCTAAGTCGTGTCAGTCATGTCCAACTCTGTGCGACCCCATGGACTGCAGCCTACTGGGCTCCTCCGTCCATGGGATTTTCCAGGCGAGAGTACTGGAGTGGGTTGCCATTGCCTTGTCTTCTTAATACTCTAGACACGTTGAAAAAGCATTATTTATTTGTATATAATTGTAAAACAGCCAGTAAAATAAACATGGGTGGAGAATAAGAACAGGAAAGAGGAAAACCTAAGATCTCTATTGTATCAGTTAGCTATTGCCACAAAAATTAAGCATAAATTCTCAAAATTCACCGACTTAACAATAATTCTCCTTGGAAGAAAAGTTATGAACAACCTAGATAGTATATTCAAAAGCAGAGACATTACTTTGCCAACAAAGGTCCGTCTAGTCAAGGCTATGGCTTTTCCTGTGGTCATGTATGGATGTGAGAGTTGGACTGTGAAGAAGGCTGAGCGCCAAAGAATTGTTGCTTTTGAACTGTGGTGTTGGAGAAGACTCTTGAGGGTCCCTTGGACTGCAAAGAGATCCAACCAGTCCATTCTGAAGGAGATCAACCCTGGGATTTCTTTGGAAGGAATGATGCTAAAGCTGAAGCTCCAGTACTTTGGCCACCTCATGTGAAGAGTTGACTCATTGGAAAAGACTCTGATGCTGGGAAGGATTGGGGGCAGGAGGAGAAGGGGACGACCGAGGATGAGATGGCTAGATGGCATCATGGACTCGATGGACATGAGTCTGAGTGAACTCCAGGAGATGGTGATGGACAGGGAGGCCTGGCATGCTGCAATTCATGGGGTCGCAAAGAGTCAGACACGGGAGTGACTGAACTGAACTGAACTGAACTGAACAATAATTCTCAGAGATCTGTTGAGTGGCCAACAGTTAGATAAAGGTTACTTTATCTAGGCTGAGTTCGGCTAGAACTATTCAGCTCTACTGCACTTGAATCAGTCTTGGGCACGTTCTTCTTATAACAATGACAGAGGCATAAGAGAGCATGCCCAGAAACATAAGTACTTTTTAAGCCTTTGACTAAATCACAACTGCTAAGATCTCATTGGCCAAAGAAAGTTACATGGTCAGTCCCAGAGCCAAGAGGTGGGGAAATACTCCTTAACCACAAGTGAGAAGACAGTGCAAAATTACTGCAAAAGGATATAGATATGGATATCCTATTTTGGGGGTAGGAATGAAGACTTGGAATAGTAATCCATTCTACCATAATGAAGTAGGCAGAATAAAGGCTGTCCCCTAAAGACGTCCACATCATAATCCTTAGAACCTGTAAGTACATTACCTTACATGGCCAAAAAGGGATTTTGTATAGGTGAATAAATAAGGATCTTGAAATAAAGAAATTATCCAAGTGGATAATCCAAATGTAATCCCTAGAGTCCTTATAAAAGGGAGGTAGAAGAGTCAGAGTAAGAGAAAGAGATGTGATGTCAGAAGCATAGAGATTTTAAGACACTTTGAAGATGGAGGGGCCACAAACAAGGAATGCAGGTGGCCTCTAGAAGCTAAAAAAGGCAAGGAAAAAGATTCTTTTTGGGAGCCTCTAGAAGGAACACAACCCTGCTGACACCTCCATTTTAGCCTAATGAAAGCTGTTTCAAACATCTGACCTCCAGAACTGTAAGATAATACATTTGTGTTACTTCAAGCCCATACAAATACATTTATAGTAATTTGTTATAGCAGCAATTGGAAACTAATACGTCTACAAAATCCATTATCTGAATAAGAGATTTCTAAATCATCAATAGAACCAGTATACGTAATCTTACTACCAACCAAATATCACCTTAGTAAATAAAGCTATTTGTAGAACATACATGAATGCCTATGACTTCAGTTTCCTTATTCCTGTATACAACTGTTAAACAGTTCTTCATACATCACACATTCCCTCAGCAAAAACTACTAAGATCATGACTCTTAAATCCCAGGCTTGAATAATAAATCCTGCCTGACAACATCGCATTTACAAAGGCAGTAACTACGGCACTCCAGCCTTGATGAAACTCCCTGGGTTTCTTTCCAGTTTCAAATTCATGCCAGTCTGCCTTCCAGTCAGTCTGCTTCTTAGATCTCACCATCCACTCACCAAACTTTTTTCAATGCAGCACTCATATTCACTCCCTTACTGAGAATCTGAGGTCAGAGGGCACTAATTCCTTTATTAGAGATACAGAAATCTCTGAAGTTCTCCCTGATCACCAAAATGGTTTCATTTTTCCTTATTTATACTTTGAGTAAAATTTCTGTAGGTGAGGTTTCAACTTCATTGTTCAAGATGGCAGCATCTGTTCCAGGCAGAAAGATAGGGGAGTGTCAAAGAAGAGTGACAAAAGACAAGTACTAGCCTTCTGTTTCGGAGAAGGCAATGGCACCCCACTCCAGTACTCCTGCCTGGAAAATCCCATGGATGGAGGAGCCTGGTGGGCTGCAGTCCATGGGGTCTCGAAGAGTCGGACACGACTGAGCAACTTCACTTTCACTTTTCACTTTCATGCATTGGAGAAGGAAATGGCAGCCCACTCCAGTGTTCTTGCCTGAAGAATCCCAGGGACAGGGGCCTGGTGGGCTGCCATCTATGGGGTTGCACAGACTCAGACACGACTGAAGCGACTTAGCAGCAGCAGCAGCAGCAGCCTTCTCTTTAGGAAGGCACTCAGGCTGCCACAGGACAGTTCCACTTACATCTCACTGTCCAGAATTGGGTTACATGGCATCACTAGCTGAAAGGGTTCTGAAAAGTATTTATTCAGGGTGATCTCATGCTAAGCTCAGAATTCTATCAGTCTGTAAGAAGGCATCAAAAACTGACAAGTAGTCTGACACAAATTTGCCTGTGATTCTTCTTACTGAATAACAGCAGAACAAAATTTACATCAGCACCAAATTTTGAAATCTTAGAGAATTTGTTTAAAAAAAAAAAACAACTTTTAGGGAATAGTTCTCCTTTCCACTTGTCACATGCTGCTAGCACCTTTGCTCGTCTTCCCTCATGTGCGTTAAAGTCTAGTATCTTGTTTCTCCATTTCACAAATGTAATTGTGGCATTTTCTGAACTTGAAAGATTAGCAAACTGTTTCAAGCTCCAGATAATGAGAAAGTTAATCTACGTCTGGTTGAGTGGTTTTTTTTTTTTCTTCTATTTGCCAGGAAGCTCAGAAATGGGTTTGCAATATTTAAACAACTAAATAGTAAAATTATTACTACTGCATTTTCTTAGAGGGTCTTAAGTGCAGACTCTATTCTCTGTTCACTAAAAGCAGAGATCAACTAACCAAAGAAAATCTATTGATCATAAATTTAACTGCAATTGATTTGAACTTTCACCTTTTCTTAATAGAATCTAGCTTTGCATTTTTGAATGTATTATGCAAAATGACTGGATAAAAGTGTTTGTTTGTAAAAATATTTTAATTTATTTATTAGCTGAGCCACACAGCTCTCAGGTTCTCAGTTCTCTGACCAGGGAATGAACCATGGCAGAGACAGCCGGGAATCCTAACCACTAGGCAACCAGGGAACCCCCACAAAACATTTTCTTTTAAACTAGAAAACGAAGTTATGAAGTTTTTTACATGAAAATTTAATTCAGTGCTACTGATGAGGGAAAATTTAGGCCTTTGGTACACTCAAAGTTAAAGTGGAACTTTCCAGCATGAAGTATTTTCAGAGAACAAAACTGAAGTAGAGATTTTAAACGTCTTATTATTGCCATATTGCTAAGGCTGGTCTTTTATTAGATTGGTTTTCATTTCTTCTTGTTTTTCCCCCTTTCCCCTCAAGATTTTCCAAAAATTCCTGTAATAATAGATTCTTTTAGAAGGTTATTTATCACTGTGATAATGAAGATTTGGAAGCAGTTTTTGCTCTGGTTCTCTTGTTGCCCTCCCTGGCATTAGCAGCTAGAAATCTGAGATGGAAAGACGTAGACATTCCAAGATTTATTTTAGCATTCATAGCGCTATTAGGCTGACCAGAGGCATTTTTATTTGAACTTTCACATCCTATGCTCAGAATACAAAATTTGATGGTCTGTGTTGAAACTGTTCTCATGGGACACTGAGCCCATTTAGAATAGGTTACATTCTAAAATAAAAAATTAAGACTGAACTATGTAACTGATTGGTCACCACTTGCTCTTAGGAATAAAGACAAACATTAATGATTCACTTCCCTTTAAGTGTTCCTCCTTCAAAAAGAGCACAGTATTCTTTATTTTAAATTATTTAATTAAAAATGATAATGTAACATTCTCAAGCAAAAATTATCAGACTGGTATAAAGTGAAAAGCAAAAGTACCTTTCCCTAATATTACTATTCTGAATTTTAATAGGGATTTCCAAAATGCCTTCTAAAAGGTTTGTACTAATTTACATTCCAGTATTCCTTAAATATAAACAAATATACTTAATAATTCTTTATTCATTTGCTCAGACCCTTTCCATATTTACTGATTATTAATCTAATTTAGTTTCACAGCTTTCCTATGAGATCAACATATTAATCTCCCAGTTTTACAAATCAAAAGACAAAAATAAAGAGACTCTAAGTTGCTCAACAGTAACTTTACGGTGTGTTAGGAACTGAACTTAAACTTCCTACTTTGTGATAACATTATCTAGCCACTGACTCTCCAGCCAATTGGGAAAGAAAAAAAAGAAAAGTCTACAGAAAACTATTTTTAAACGTTTGAACATTGAGACCCTGATAAATACCAAATATCACCCAACTAATCTGGTCACCTAATATTTTTCTCTGACTTTGAGTAAAAGTAATATTTATGACCATTTTGGTATCCTTTCTATATATGTGTCAATTGGGACTCATTAGCCCACAGTTATGAAGATTAATAAAGGTATTCACTAATAAAAGGCATATCATCCTGGAAAAAAATGCAGTTCCTATATTTTAGAAATTCTGCTACTGCTACTGCTAAGTCACTTCAGTCGTGTCAGACTCTGTGCAACCCCATAGACGGCAGCCCGCCAGGCTCCTCCATCCCTGGGATTCTCCAGGCAAGAACACTGGAGTGGGTTGCCATTTCCTTCTCCAGTGCATGAAAGTGAAAAGTGAAAGTGAAGTTGCTCAGTCGTATCTGACTCTTCGCAACCCCATGGACTGCAGCCTACCAGGCTCCTCCATCCATGGGATTTTCCAGGCAAGAGTACTGGCTCTAGGAAATGCTTTATCTTCAGTTTCGTATCTTACCACAAAATCTCTGTGGTACCTGGGCAAGCACTCTGCCTAGTCGTGTATTACTACTTGAGAGACAAAAAAGCAACCAAGGTATAGGGCAGTTCTGACTCTGGAAATCTCAGTCCTGAACTCAAGTGTTACAGTCACTCTGTAGAGTACCCCAAAACTAGCTGAAGCTTATATGAGAAATGAAGTTACTTTTCTGCTCTCTCATACAAAGCTGATGGCCAAAACTATCTCTTCTAACGTCCCTTAGGCTGTCAAATCAAATTGAACCCATAGTTCTCACTCAAGGGCTTTAAAAGAGGCTTTTTCCATTGCTATTATCGCTTAAATTCATACTTGGCCTTCACAAAAGTGACTTAGGACAGGAATTCATAGTACAGGGACATGTTTGAGTAAGAAAAATGGATGTCCTCTTTGTTGAACTAAATAATAATCCTGTTCTAGTAACAGCTTTGGAACTAGGTTGTCAGATTCCCATTAAATTTAATTCTGCAGGTCTAAACCTCCAGGACTGGAATTATCTTTGTTCAACTGATGTTCATAGTTTTTTTGCAAGGCTATCAGTGGATGAGAAATGAAAATGTTAGGTAAACATCTTGAAGGCTAAAAGTAAATCTGGTTATTTGGGGAATATTCAGGTAACAAATTCAAATTCACTTTGAAAGTTTGAGGTCATGTAGGCACAACCTCTACATCCTATGAAGCAAGAAAAAGACTGAATTTAGAGACTGAGCTTTCATATCAATTTTGTTTAGCTTATGAAATTTCATTTCTCATTAACAGCTCTGTAGTCTCTCATTTTGATGCCTCTCAATCGCTTTTGTTAAATCCTGATGGTTTCTGATGGTTTCTGCAGAATTTGGTTAGGCTGGATTCAAGGTATCCAGTGGAGATTTAGCTTTTCTGGTTTGTTTGCTTGTTTAATTGTACATATGGATAAAAAGTAGCTTTCCTGGCAGAACTTGGAAGTCAGAACAGACTGATGTGTAAATGAGCAGATGGGAATCTGACCTTGTCTGGATGAACTGGGGAAAAAAAAAAAACCCAGCACCCTAATATCAAACCTTCCTGGTATCAAGTATTTTCAACCCTAACCCTGTTTTGTATGGCCTTGGATAAAAATAGCAAGTCTGGAATTTCAGTTCTGTCAATTTATGGAGGAATTTGGGCAAGTTATTTACCCTGAGTAGTGGTTTACTCTTCCTTTCTAAGAATGAGATGATTGTTGAAGGAGTTTCAAGTTGTATTTGTTTGTCTGGCACGTGACAGGTATTCAGTACAGTTATACCTCATGTCATTGTGTTTTGCTGTATTTCACTTCACAGACAATGGGTTTTTCGTTTTTAAACAAATTGAGGGTTTGTGGCAATCCTATAATAAGCAAGTCTGTCAGCACCATTTTTCCAGCAGCATTCACTCACTTCGTGTCTCTGGATCACATTTTGGTAATTCTTACAATATTTCAAATTTCTTCATTACTATTATTATTTTTATTATGGTGACCTGTGATCAGTGATCTTTGATGTTACTATTGCAAAAAGATAACTTGTTGAAGGCTCAGATGATGGTTAACATTTTTAGCAATAAAGTACTTTTAAATTAATGTATATTCATTGTTTTTTAAGACCTAATAATATTGCACATTTAATAAACTATAGTATAATATAGACATAACTTTTATATGCCCTGGGAAACCAAAGAATTCATGTCACTCACTTTACTATGACATTCACTTTATTTTTTTTATTTATTTTTTTTTTAGTTTTTTATTTTTTAAATTTTAAAATCTTTAATTCTTTTTAGCATGGTGGTCTGGAACGGAACTCAAAATGTCTCCAAGGTATGCCTGTAAATCATGTGTTTGATCAAACTCCAGGAGATAATGAAGGACAGGGAAGCCCAGCGTGCTACTGTCCATGGGGTCACAATGAGTTGGATACAACTGAGCAACTGAATAACAACAAAAATGCCTGTAAACAGTAACTGCGGAACTAATCAAAAAATAGTTAAACATTATCACAACGCCAGCTGAGACATGAGACAGACATTTTATCACTAAGTCTCTCCTATTAAACGTTGCCGGGAGAAGTGTCAATAACCTCAGATATGCAGATGACACCACCCTTTTGGCAGAAAGTGAAGAGGAACTAAAAAGCCTCTTGATGAAAGTGAAAGAGGAGAGCAAAAAAGTTCAGAAAACGAAGATCATGGCATCCGGTCCCATCACTTCAAGGGAAATAGATGAAACAGTGGAAACAGTGTCAGACTTTATTTGTGGGGGGCTCCAAAATCACTGCAGATGGTGATTGCAGCCATGAAATTAAAAGACACTTACTCCTTGGAAGAAAAGTTATGAACAACCTAGACAGCATATTCAAAAGCAGAGACATTACTTTGCCGACTAAGGTCCATCTAGTCAAGGCTATGGTTTTTCCTGTGGTCACGTATGGATGTGAGAGTTGGACTGTGAAGAAGGCTGAGCGCTGAAGAATTGATGCTTTTGAACTGTGGTGTTGGAGAAGACTCTTGAGAGTCCCTTGGACTGCAAGGAGATCTAATCAGTCCATTCTGAAGGAGATCAGCCCTGGGATTTCTTTGGAAGGAATGATGCTAAAGCTGAAACTCCAGTACTTTGGCCATCTCATGTGAAGAGTTGACTCATTGGAAAAGACTCTGATGCTGGGAGAAATTGGGGGCAGGAGGAGAAGGGGACGACAGAGGATGAGATGGCTGGATGGCATCATGGACTTGATGGACGTGAGTCTGAGTGAACTCCGGGAGATGGTGATGGACAGAGAGGCCTGGTGTGCTGCGATTCATGGGATCGCAAAGAGTTGGACACGACTGAGTGACTGAATTGAACTGAAGAGAACTGATTAAACATTTTCAAGTGGTCTGGAATCATAGAAACATGTAAACTGGTCTAGAGTTCAAAAGGAGAAGAACCTGGGAAGTTCATTCATCCATTCAACAAATAAAAGCAAAGAGAAGAATGCAAAGATGTCAGTCTATAAAGTCTCATACATACATCACAGTCTCATACATACATATTGCACAGTAGAACAAAATACATGCCACATGATAAACTGAGTTAAAGTTCTATGGAACTTTGAGAAACAGAGTATTTCTTCTAACTGAATTATGAGAAAATATTACAGGATTCCCCCACTACCCAAGAGCAGAGTATTCCTATGAAACTTTTCTTAAGCCACAGTTGTGTAAAGCAAAGACACAATTATCTTAGGACACATCTTGCTAACGGAGGCAAAAAATAAACTGAGATAAAGCACAGATGTTCACAGACACAGTTCAAAACTATGGCAGCCTGATGCTGAGATGTTGAGTGTTGTTTCTGGGGAACTCTCACTGCCTGGGGTATGCACTGCCTTCATAAAGGGTGACTGTGAAACACATAACACACATTATTTTTGATTTTTGCCTTTTTTCTTAGGTAAAATGCAAAAATCCTCTTTGAATTTCTTTCTGTTAGCAAAAACTGGTACTAATGTAACACCTTTCATAAAAAGTGTCATAATGTGAATTTTCAAAAAGTAGGAAAGATACTTGTATTTGTAAAAGGTAAGTAGGCAGGATGGTGGTTTAGTCGCTAAGTCATGTCCAAGTCTTGTGATCCCATGGACTGCAGCCTGCTAGGCACCTCTGTCCATGGGATTTTCCAGGCAACAGTACTAGAGTGGTTTGCCATTTCCTTTTCCTGGGGATCTTCCCAACCCAGGGATCTACCCGTCTCTTGCACTACAGGCAGATTCTTTACCGAGTGAGCTACCAGGGAAGTCCTTTAAGCAGGATGTTAATGAGTAAATAGGCAAAGTGTGTGTATAAAGTATCATGGTATTCAATTTGGCTAAAGCATGGCGTGAATAAAAAACAGTGTGAAATAAGACAAAAAAGGTAGATTTGGACCATACTGAAGAGGCATTGGAAGGCCAAGCAAAGGAATTTGAGATATATATATATATATATATATATATATTTTTTTTTTTAAGCAAAGGGAGAATATTACTGATATAATAGCTTTGCTAAGAGACTGTTCATTTGGGAGCTTTGTGAAAGAGAGTGCAAGGAAGAAATATCAAATGCAGGTAGGAGACTGCAGTGATACTGCTGAAAGATTGTGATGTGCCGATTTAAGGTAAGAACAATGGGATAGAGGGAAAGGAGTGGATTCAAGAGTTGGGGCAACTAGAAAGTATAAAGTCTAGCAAATATACTGTTAATTAGTAAAGAAAGGAGGGTAACATAGTATAGGTATTTCTCATTCCTTGTTTTTGTTATCACTGTAAAAATGTATGTTGTCTGATTTTGCCTTTATTTTCATTTAAAAAATATTTTAACCTTATGTTAATTAAGGTGCTTAATAAACATGAGATGTTTATGTCATGATGATGATTATCTCATTAGGAATTAAAATAAAAGTTACTCTTATGTTTGACTTCTCTGTTTAATTCTTCCTAAAAGTACTGGACTTCTTTCAATCCTTTAAGATGGTTCTCAGTTCTGGCTACTCGTTAGAATAGACTCCCCTGAAGAACATTTTTGAAGTTCTAATATCTGTGCTCCAACCCTGGATAAATAAATCAGAATCACTGGGAATTAGACTTGGGCTTCAATATTTTCAATTTTAACCTCCCCACTGTTTCCAATATACAGCTTCAGTTGACCTTGCACCCCTGATCTTGAGTAAGATACACTGTTGTCTCTAAACAGACATACTTGCTCACATTGCTCTTTATCCATTCATTATAAAGCTCATCAAGTGCACACATTCCTGAATCTCAACTGAGGGGCAGTTACCCAGAATCCCCTGATGCTCAGTATTCCTTGCTGTTCTTCTCCCACTCCACACCACTCCATCTCAGAAAAGCGAATAATCCCAATTCCTACGGGAAGTACAGACATGAGAAAAATCAATCTGAAGTTAATGTCGACACCACTGATAGCAGAGTGCAAAGACAGAAAGAACATGCATCCTTGGTGAATTGAATTATCATATCAACCCAGAAGCCTAATCTATCAACTGGACTTCAGGTTATATGAACCAAGAAATTTTATGTATCATTCAGATTACTTTGTGTTGGAGTGTCTATTACTGGCAAGAGTACCATATTATACTATCAGTCTTTTAAGCTCTTAAAATGATTTTAGATCTTAACTGTTGATATCAGATTTGAAAGAAATGACAAAGTACAAGCCTGAAATGTGAAACCTTTGATAGGGTACCCAGCAAGAATATTCATACTTTAGTGACAAACACGGGCTGTAAGTACTGCACAGCTGTGAAAACCTGGACTTTGAAATCTGATATATGTTCCAGCTGTATCCTGACCATTTGACTGTGTTCTTTTGTTTTAGCAGCATAAAGTATATTACATGAAATTTTCTTATAGTGTTATTTCAATGAACTTTCAAAGAAAAAAAAAGTCAAATTCTAGGCTCTGAATATGCCCTTAAAATGTAATCACACCTATACTATTACCAGAAACTACTATTATCTAATAAACCTTACTTGCTGAGAATACACTGAAAATCTGTTCCTTCAAAAGATGCTTCTAAAGATACAGGGAAGCATGAAAAAACAGGGAAAATATATTTATATTTGCTTATATATACATCAAGGAGCTCTATAAGCAAGAAACTATGAATGATCAATGGTTCATTCCAAGGGGAACAAAGGGACTGGACAAATGAGTATATTGGGAGGAGACATAGCTATAAATACTCTTTAGTCTTTGAAATAATGTGATTATATTACCTATGGACAATTTTAATTATTGTCACTATCACTCAAATAAAAATTAATTTTAAAATTCTAAAGTATACTTTTTACCATAAGTACTCTCAAATTAATTGATTATTCTGTCATCAAGAACCCACCAACATGAGAAATTCTACCATCTCCATTCAATGCCATATTACTCTTTTGGCTATAACAATACTAAAGTGAGAAATTAAAAAGTTTTTCTGTGAAATGCTCTTCTTAGTGATACAGATCCATTTTTATTCAGTTCCGTTCAGTTCAGTTCAGTTGCTCAGTCGTGTCTGACTCTTTGCGACTCCATGAACCACAGCACGCCAGGCCTCCCTATCCATCACCAACTCCTGGAGTTTACCCAAACTCATGTCCATTAAGTCGGTGATGCCATCCAACCATCTCATCCTCTGTTGTCCCCTTCTCCTCTTGCCCTCAGTCTTGCCCAACATGAGGGTCTTTTCAAATGAGTCAGCTCTTCACATCAGGTTGTGAAAGAATTGGAGTTTCAGCTTCAACATCAGTCCTTCCAATGAACACCCAGGACTGATTTCCTTTAGGATGGACTGGTTGGATCTCCTTGCAGTCCAAGGGACTCTCAAGAGACTTCTCCAACACCACAGTTTAAAAGTTTGAACACCATCAATTCTTCGGTGTTCAGCTTTCTTTATACTCCAACTCTTACATCCATACATGACTACTGGAAAAACCAGAGGCTTGACTAGACGGACTTTTGTTGGCAAAGTAATGTCCCTGCTTTTTAATATGCTGTCTAGGTTGGTCATAACTTTCCTTCCAAGAAGTAAGCGTCTTTTAATTTCATGGCTGCAATCACCATCTCCCATGATTTTGGAGCCCAGAAAGTCAGCCACTGTTTCCACCGTTTCCCAATCTATTTCCTGTGATGTGATGGGACTGGATGCCATAATCTTAGTTTTCTGAATGTTGACCTTTAAGACAACTTTTCACTCTCCTCTTCCAGTTTCATCAAGAGGCTCTTTAGTTCTTCACTTTCTGCCATAAGGATGGTGTCATCTGCATATCTGAGGTTATTGATATTTCTCCCGGTGATCTTGTTTCCAGCTTGTGCTTCATCCAGCCCAGCGTTTCTCATGATGTACTCTGCATATAAGTTAAATAAGCAGCGTGACAATATCACTTTATTGTGATCCACACAGTCAAAGGCTTTAGCATAGTCAATAAAGCATAAATAGATGTTTTTCTGGAACTCTCTGGCTTTTTTGATGATCCAGCAGATGTTGGCAATTTGATCTCTGGTTCCTCTGCCTTTTTTAAAACCAGCTTGAACATCTGGAATTTCATGGTTCACATATTGTTGAAGCCTGGCTTGGGGAATTTTGAGCATTACTTTGCTAGTGTGTGAGATGAGTGCAATTGTGCAGTAGTTTGAGCGTTCTTTGGCATTGCCTTTCTTTGGGATTGGAATGAAAACTGACCTTTTCCAGTCCCATGGCCACTGCTGAGTTTTCCACATTTGCTGACATATTGAGTGCAGCACTTTCACAGCATCATCTTTTAGGATTTGAAACAGCTCAACTGGAATTCCGTCACCTCCACTAGCTTTGTTCATAGTGATGCTTTCTAAGGCCCACTTGACTTCACATTCCAGGATGTCTGGCTCTAGGTGAGTGATCTCACCATTGTGATTATCTGGGTTGTGAAGATCTTTTTCGTATAATTCTTCTGTATATTCTTGCCACCTCTTCTTAATATCTTCTGCTTCTGTTAAGTCCCTACCATTTCTGTCCTTTGTTGTAACCATCTTTGCATGAAATATTCCCTTGGTATCTCTAATTTTCTTGAAGAGATCTCTAGTCTTTCCCATTCTATTGTTTTCCTCTATTTCTTTGCACTGATCACTGAGGAAGGCTTTCTTATCTCTCCTTGCTAGTCTTTGGAACTCTGCATTCAAATGGGTATATATTTCCTTTTCTCCTTTGCTTTTTGCTTCTCTTCTTTTCACAGCTATTTGGAAGGCTTCCTCAGGCAGCCATTTTGCTTTTTTACATTTCTTTTTCTTGGGGATGGTCTTGATCACTGTCTCCTATACAATGTTATGAACCTCCATCCGTAGTTCATCAGGCACCCTGTCTATCAGTTCTAGTCCCTTGAATCTATTTCTCACTTCCACTGTATAATCATACATTTCTATTAGGACAGTCAACACATTAAGTAAGCTAACAAGTGTCCTGAAACCACACAGAGGAAATACTGACTGTTCAAGATGATGTTAAGCAATCCAAGTAAAGGGAAAGGAGACATGGTTAAAGATGAACACAAGGAGGTTAAGTTGTCACTCTAGCCTAGAATATCTGAAGAATGAGCACAATTTACAAATTTTTGAATTAACAACTAGATGACTTACAGATGGCACACAAATATTGATTGCATATAGCTCATTAAAGTTTGTTTGACTTACTCTCCTCCAACTTGCCCCAACTGCCATTTCAAACCAGATCTTGTTCTTGACTTTCCCATCTCTAGGGTCAGACAATGGAGTCCAATTCTAATAACAATAATAACAATGCCAGCAAAATGTGGTCTACTAGAGAAAGGAATGGCAAACCACTTCAGTATTCTTGCTTTGAGAACCCCATGAACAGTACAAAAAGGCAAAAAGATAGGACACTGAAAGATGAACTCCCCAGGTCGGTAGGTGCCCAATATGCTACTGGAGATCAGTGGAGAAATAACTCCAGAAAGAATGAAGAGATGGAGTCAAAGCAAAAACAACACCCAGTTGTGGATGTGACTGGTGATGGAAGTAAAGTCTGATGTTGTAAAGAACAATACTGCATAGGAACCTGGAATGTTAGGTCTATGAATCAAGGCAAATTGGAAGTGGTCAAACAGAAGATGGCAAGAGTGAACATCAACATTTTAGGAATCAGCAAACCAAATGGAATGGGTGAATTTAACTCAGATGACCATTATATCTACTACTGCAGGCAAGAATCCCTTAGAAGAAATGGAGTAGCCATCATGGTCAACAAAAGAGTCCAAAATGCAGTACTTGGATGCAACCTCAAAAATGACAGAAGGATCTCTGTTCATTTCCAAGGCAAACCATTCAATATCACTGGAATTCAAGTCTATGCCCCAACCAGTAATGCTGAAGAAGCTGAAGTTGAATGGTTCTATGAAGAGCCACAAGACCTTTTAGAACTAACACCCCCCAAAGATGTACTTTTCATTATAGGGGACTGGAATGCAAAAGTAGGAAGTCAAGAAACACCTCAAGTAACAGGTAAATTTGGCCTTCAACTACAGAATGAAGCAGGGCAAAGGCTAACAGAGTTTTGCCAAGAGAATGCACTAGTCATAGCAAACACCCTCTTACAACAACACAAGAGAAGACTCTACACATGGCCATCACCAGATAGCCAACACTAAAATCAGATTGGTTATATTCTTCACAGCCAAAGATGGAGAAGCTCTATATAGTTAACAAAAACAAGACCAGGAGCTAACTGTGGCTTGGATCATGAACTCCTTATTGCCAAATTCAGACTTAAATTGAAGAAAGTAGGGAAAACCACTAGATCATTCAGGTATGACCTAAATCATATCCCTTACAATTATACAGTGGAAGTGAGAATAGTTTAAAGGACTAGATCTGATAGACAGGGTGCCGGATGAACTATGGACGGAGGTTCGTGACATTGTACAAGAGACAGGGATCAAGACCATCCCCAAGAAAAAGAAATGTAAAAAAGCAAAATGGATATCTGGGGAGGCCTTACAAACAGCTGTGAAAAGAAGAGAAGTGAAAGGCAAAGGAGAAAAGGAAATATATACCCATTTGAATGCAGAGTTCCAAAGAATATCAAGAAGAGATAAGAAAGCCTTCCTCAGTGATCAGTGCAAAGAAATAGAGGAAAACAATAGAATGGGAAAGACTAGAGATCTCTTCAAGAAAATTAGAGATACCAAGGGAACATTTCATGCAAAGATGGACTCAATAAAGGACAGAAATGGTATGGACCTAAGAGAAGCAGAAGATATTAAGAAGAGGTGGCAAGAATACACAGAAGAACTATATAAAAAAGATCTTCACAACCCAGATAATCACAATGGTGAGATCACTCACCTAGAGCCAGACATCCTGGAATGTGAAGTCAAGTGGGCCTTAGAAAGCATCACTATGAACAAAGCTAGTGGAGGTAATGGAATTCCAGTTGAGCTATTTCAAATCCTAAAAGATGATGCTGTGAAAGTGCTGCACTCAATATGTCAGCAAATGTGGAAAACTCAGCAGTGGCCATGGGACTGGAAAAGGTCAGTTTTCATTCCAATCCCAAAGAAAGGCAATGCCAAAGAACGCTCAAACTACTGCACAATTGCACTCATCTCACACACTAGCAAAGTAATGCTCAAAATTCCCCAAGCCAGGCTTCAACAATACGTGAACCATGAAATTCCAGATGTTCAAGCTGGTTTTAAAAAAGGCAGAGGAACCAGAGATCAAATTGCCAACATCTGCTGGATCATCGAAAAAGCCAGAGAGTTCCAGAAAAACATTTCTGCTTTATTGACTATGCTAAAGCCTATGACTGTGTGGATCACAATAAACTGTGGAAAATTCTGAGAGAGATGGGAATACCAGACCACCTGACCTGCCTCTTAAGAAGCCTGTATGCAGGTCAGTAAGCAACAGTTAGAACTGGACATAGACCAACAGACTGGTTCCAAATAGGAAAAGGGGTACATCAAGGCCGTATATTGTCACCCTGCTTATTTAACTTATATGCAGAGTACATCATGAGAAACGCTGGGCTGGATGAAGCACAAGCTGGAAATGTGTGTTAAAATGTGCATGCAGATGAACCTCGGAAGATAATCTACAAGTTTTAAGATAGTTGTATGTTAAAAGTTGGATGACAAGTGGGTTTTTTTCCTTTCCTGTAGGTTTCTTTCAATCTTATCTTTACCCCATGCATTATTTTAACCTATGTTAGCATATAGATCATATTCATAACAAGATTCAACATATTGACAAATTAAACAAGATTGCAGTTTATCTCTCTCTCATATTACAGTCCAAATATAAGCCATGCAGAATGGAATGATAAGCTGGTTCTAGAACTGATATCATATTTGGAACTGATATGCTGGTTCCAAACTATGTTTCTACTTAGAAATTCTATGACTAAGAATAGGAGAAAGGGATGTTTTTTGCCTCACTACTCCATATTTTCCCTGAGGGCATGGAAACAGGTGCCTGCAGGTAGTTTATGTTTTCACACACACACACACGCACCCATGCTCAGTCATGTCTGACTCTGAGACCTCATGGACTGTAACCTGCCAGGCTCCTCTGTCCATGGGATTTCCCAGGGAAGAATACTGGAGTGGGTTGCCATTTCCTCCTCCAGGGGACCTTCACGACCACACACAACCTGTGTCTCCTGTGTATTCTGCACTGCAGGCAGATTCTTTACTGCTGAGCCACCGGGGAAACGCGTATTAACTGCAAGCTCTCTATCCATCCTTATCTAGTGAGTAGTTCCTTAAATTGATGATGCACTGCTTCTTAACCAAGCAGATACTACTGCTCTTGTCACCAAATTAAGTTTTATATTTTCAAAAATTCACAGGTGGCGCTGATGGTAAAGAACCTGCCTCCCAGCGCAGGAGGCATAAGAGACAGTGGTTTGACCCCTGACCCTTGGGTCAGGAAGATCCCCTGGAGGAGGGCATGACAACCCATTCCAGCATTCTTGTCTGGAGAATCCCATGGACAGAGGAACCTGGCAGGCTACAGTACATGGGATTGCAAACAGTCAGACACAACTGAAGTGACTTAGCACCTAGCAGCACAAATGCTCATATAACTGGCTCTTAAGAGAGGTCTTATTAGGTCTCTAGTCAAATGTTGCCACCTAGGATAATGTCATTCGTGAACTTCCCTATCTAAAGCAGCCTCTTATCCAATCATTCTTACTTTGTTTTATTTTTTTTCATAGTCTTTAAAAGCATTTATTTGATTATCTCATTTGCCTTCCCCCAGTAGAATTTAAGTTCCATGAGAGCAGATATCATTTGAAACTCTGTATCCTCAGAAACTGGTCTGTAGTACCTATCACAGTGCCTGCCTCACAGGAAGAGGACAAAAAATGTTGAATGAATGAATGAATGGCAAACGCTGAAGTAACTCTAGTGTTGAAAGGGCCCAGCAGGGAAACAAAAGATAATTGACAATTACCAGATATAGGCCTCTGACATTTTCTTATTAACCTTAGAAAATACCGGGTGGGAAATAACCTGTTTTGCAAGCTAATGGGGAAATATTTGATTGTTATCTAAACTCATTTAATCTTGGAGGACTGATTCAAGGTGCAGGCAAATGCTTCTCAAATGGAATAGTGTACCACTCAGATCCATTAAATCCCTTTATCCAAACTCCTGGCCAGCTTGTCTTTTTTTAGCCCTCAGAGTTTTAGGTCACAGCTGATGGTATTAACAGAAATCACCAACTGGGGCCATAATAATGAATTTAAAATTAATAATAATAAAATTCAAAAAGAGTTTTAAGTGAATTGTTATTCCCTTTCTTCCAGCCTGAGTACAACACCCACTGAATTCAAGGGTACATCCCAAGGGTAAATCTATGGATGAGAATAAAAGTGCTGCCATCCAAAAGAGAGATCTTGTTTTAAATTCAATTTGCTGACTTTCAACCAAATTTAGCGTTATGTGAATGTGTAACAACAGCTCTTGATGCCTGCATTATAGATAAGCCAACAACAAATTCTTTAAATATGTATTGGAGGTAACTCTAGCAAATGTAAAGCTAAATGAACACAACTGTGAAGAGACATTCTTGCTGCTAAATGATCAGCAATCATATCTTAGATGCTATACTTCCTGCTAAAGTGTGAGGGGATGTTGGGAGTTGCAGAGAGTATTTAACGTTAATATTGCTAATGGATTCTTGTGCTGAAAGCATGTAACATAATTCATTACACAATATATGACTTCCTGGCATGGCACATGGGCCACTTGAAAGTAGAATTATTCATATGTTATTGCCTCTGAGGCTACACAAAACTTTAGCTTTTATATAATCATTGATTTAAGCAATCTTTTCTTGAGAAAATAATTTTTTTTTTTAATTTGAGGGCTAAAACAACCACCAGTTTCAGAAACAGAAGTCAGAGGCGGTCCTAAGATGGCGGAGGAATAGGACGGGGAGACCACTTTCTCCCCAACAAACTCATCAAAAGAACATTTAAACGCTGAGTAAATTCCACAAAGCAGCTTCTGAGTGCCGGCAGAGGACATCAGGCACCCAGAAAAGTGGCCCATTGTTTTTGAAAAGAAATGTTTTATCAACGATGCTGTATAGAAGGAGAAGTCTTGATACTACTGTAAAAATAAGACTGAAAACCAGAAGCAGGAGGCTTAAGTCCAGATCCTGAGAACACCAGAGAACTCCTGACTCCAGGGAATATTAATCGATAGGAGCTCATCAAATGCCTCCATACCTACACTGAAACCAAGCACCACCCAAGGGCCAATAAGTTCCAGAGCAAGACATACCACGCAAATTCTCCAGCAACACAGGAACACAGCCCTGAGCTTCAATATACAGGCTGCCCAAAGTTACTCCAAAACCATTGACATCTCATAACTCATCGCTGGACACTTCATTGCACTTCAGAGAGAAGAAATCCAGCTCCACCCACCAGAACACCAACACAAGTTTCCCTAACCAAGAAACCTTGACAAGCTACAGATACAACCCCACCCACAGTGAGGAAACTCCACAATAAAGAGAACTCCACAAACTGCCAGAATACAGAAAGGACACCCCAAACGCAGCAATATAAACAAGATGAAGAGACAGAGGAATACCCAGCAAGTAAAGGAACAGAATAAATGCCCACCAAACCAAACAAAAGAGGAAAAGATAGGGAATCTACCTGATAAAGAATTCTGAATAATGATAGTGAAAATGATCCAAAATCTTGAAATCAAAATGGAATCACAGATAAATAGCCTGGAGACAAGGATTGAGAAAATGCAAGAAAGGTTTAACAAGAACCTAGAAGAAATAAAAAAGAGTCAATATATAATGAATAATGCAATATATGAGATCAAAAACACTCTGGAGGCAACAAATAGCAGAATAATGGAGGCAGAAGATAGGATTAGTGAAGTAGAAGATAGAATGGTAGAAATAAATGAATCAGAGAGGAAAAAAGAAAAATGAATGAAAAGAAATGAGGACAATCTCAGAGACCTCCAGGACAATATTAAATGCTCCAACATTCGAATCATAGGAGTCCCAGAAGAAGAAGACAAAAAGAAAGATCATGAGAAAATACTTGAGGAGGTAATAGTTGAAAAATTCCCTAAAATGGGGAAGGAAATCATCACCCAAGTCCAAGAAACCCAGAGAGTTCCAAACAGGATAAACCCAAGGCAAAACACCCCAAGACACATATTAATCAAATTAACAAAGATCAAACACAAAGAACAAATATTAAAAGCAGCAAGGGAAAAACAACAAATAACACACAAGGGGATTCCCATAAGGATAACAGCTGATCTTTCAATAGAAACTCTTCAGGCCAGGAGGGAATGGCAAGACATACTTAAAGTGATGAAAGACAATAACCTACAGCCCAGATTACTGTACCCAGAAAGGATCTCATTCAAATACGAAGGAGAAATTCAAAGCTTTACAGACAAGCAAAAGCTGAGAGAATTCAGCACCACCAAACCAGCTCTCCAACAAATTCTAAAGGATATTCTCTAGACAGGAAACACAAAAAGGGTGTATAAACCCAAACCCAAAACAATAAAGTAAATGGTAACAGGATCATACTTATCAATAATTACCTTAAATGTAAATGGGTTGAACGCCCCAACCAAAAGACAAAGACTGGCTGAATGGATACAAAAACAAGACCCCTATATATGTTGTCTATAAGAGACCCACCTCAAAACAAGGGACACATACAGACTGAAAGTGAAGGGCTGGAAAAAGATATTCCATGCAAATAGAGACCAAAAGAAAGCAGGAGTAACAATACTCATATCAGATAAAATAGACTTTAAAACAAAGGCTGTGAAAAGAGACAAAGAAGGACACTACATAATGATCAAAGGATCAATCCAAGAAGAAGATATAACAATTATAAATATATATGCACCCAACATAGGACCACTGCAATATGTAAGACAAATACTACAAATGCTAACAAGTATGAAATGGGAAATTAACAATAACACAATAATAGTGGGAGACTTTAATACCCCACTCACACCTATGGACAGACCAACTAAACAGAAAATTAACAAAGAAACATAAACTTTAAATGATACAACAGACCAGTTAGACCTAATTGATATCTATAGGACATTTCACTCCAAAACAATGAATTTCACCTTTTTCTCAAGTACACATGGAACCTTCTCCAGGATAGATCACATCCTGGGCCATAAATCTAGCATTGGTAAATTCAAAAAAATTGAAATAATTCCAAGTATCTTTTCTGACCACAATGCATTAAGATTAGATCTCAATTACAGGAGAAAAACTATTAAAAATTCCAACATATGGAGGCTGAAAAACACACTTCTGAATAACCAACAAATCACAAAAGAAATCAAAATATGCATAGGAACGAATGAAAATGAAAACACAACAACCCAAAACCTGTGGGACACTGTAAAAGCAGTGCTAAGGGGAAAGTTCATAGCAATACAGGCATACCTCAAGAAACAAGAAAAAAGTCAAATAAATAACCTAACTCTACACCTAAAGCAACTAGACAAGGAAGAAATTAAGAACCCCAGGATTAGTAGAAGGAAAGAAATCTTAAAAATTAGGGCAGAAATAAATGCAAAAGAAACAAAAGAGACCATAGCAAAAATCAACAAAGCCAAAAGCTAGTTCTTTGAAAGGATAAATAAAATTGACAAACCATTAGCCAGACTCATCAAGAAACAAAGGGAGAAAAATCAAATTGATAAAATTAGAAATGAAAATGGAGAGATCACAATAGACAACACAGAAATACAAGGGATCACAAGAGACTACTATCAGCAATTATATGCCAATAAAATGGACAACATGGAAGAAATTGACAAATTCTTACAAAAGGACAACTTTCTAAAACTGAACCAGGAAGAAATAGAAAATTTTAACAGACCCATCACAAGCACGGAAATTGAAACTGTAATCAGAAATCTTCCAGCAAACAAAAGCCCAGGTTCAGAGAGCTTCACAGCTGAATTCTACCAAAAATTTCGAGAAGAGCTAACACCTATCCTACTCAAACTCTTCCAGAAAATTGCAGAGGAAAGTAAACTTCCAAACTCATTCTATGAGGCCACCATCACCCTAATACCAAAACCTGACAAAGATCCCACAAAAAAAGAAAACTACAGGACAATATCACTGATGAACATAGATGCAAAACTCCTTAACAAAATTCTAGCAATCAGAATCCAACAACACGTTAAAAAGATCATACACAATGACCAAGTGGGCTTTATCCCAGGGATGCGAGGATTCTTCAATATCTGCAAATCAATCAGTGTAATACACCACATTAACAAATTGAAAAATAAAAGCCATATGATTATCTCAATAGATGCAGAGAAAGCCTCTGACAAAATTCAACATCCATTTATGATAAAAACTCTCCAGAAAGCAGGTATAGAAGGAACATACTTCAACATAATAAAAGCTATATATGACAAACCCACAGCAAACATTATCCTCAGTGGTGAAAAATTGAAAGCATTTCACCTAAAGTCAGGAACAAGACAAGGGAGCCCACTCTCACCACTACTATTTAACATAGTTTTGGAAGTTTTGGCCACAGCAATCAGAGCAGAAAAAGCAATAAAAGGAATCCAAATTGGAAAACAAGAAGTAAAACTCTCACTGTTTGCAGATGACATAATCCTCTACATGGAAAACCCTAAAGACTCCACCAGAAAATTACTAGAGCTAATCAATGAATATAGTAAAGTCGCAGGATAAAAAATCAACACACAGAAATCCCTTGCATTCCTATACACTAATAACGAGAAAATAGAAAGAGAAATTAAGGAAACAAGTCCATTCACCACTGCAACAAAAAGTATAAAATACTTAGGAATATATCTGCCTAAAGAAACTAAAGACCTATATATAGAAAACTATAAAACACTGATGAAAGAAATCAAAGAGGACACTAATAGATGGAGAAATATACCATGTTCATGGATCAGAAGAATCAATATAGTGAAAATGAGTATACTACCCAAAGTAATCTATAGATTCAATGCAATCCCTATCAAGCTACCAGCAGTATTTTTCAGAGCTAGAACAAATAATTTCACAATTTGTATGGAAATATAAAAAAACCTCGAATAGCCAAAGCAATCTTGAGAAAGAAGAATGGAACTGGAGGAATCAACTGGCCTGACTTCAGGCTCTACTACAAAGCCACAGTCATCAAGACAGCATGGTACTGGCACAAAGACAGAAATATAGATCAATGGAATAAAATAGAAAGCCCAGAAATAAACCCACGCACCTATGGACACTTTATCTTTGACAAAGGAGGCAAAAATATACAATGGAAAAAAGACAATCTCTTTAACAAGTGGTGCTGGAAAAACTGGTCAACCACTTGTAAAAGAATGAAACTAGAACACTTTCTAACACCATACACACACACACACACAAAAACACAAAATGGATTAAAGATCTAAACATAAGACCAGAAACTATAAAACTCCTAGAGGAGAACATAGGCAAAACACTTTCCAACATAAATCACAGCAGGATCCTCCAAGACCCACCTCCCAGAATATTGGAAATAAAAGCAAAAATAAACAAATGGGACCTAATTAAAATTAAAAGCTTCTGCACAACAAAAGAAACTATAAGTAAGATGAAAAGACAGCCTTCTGAATGGGAGAAAATAATAGCAAATGAAGCAACTGACAAACAACTAATCTCAAAAATATACAAGCAACCCCTGCAGCTCAATTCCAGAAAAATAAATGACCCAATCAAAAAATGGGCCAAAGAACTAAACAGACATTTCTGCAAAGAAGACATACAGATGGCTAACACATGAAAAGGTGCTCAACATCACTCATTATCAGAGAAATGCAAATCAAAACCACAATTAGGTACAATTTCACGCCAGTCAGAATGGCTGCGATCCAAAAGTCTACAAGCAATGAATGCTGGAGAGGGTGTGGAGAAAAGGGAACCCTCTTACATTGTTGGTGGGAATGCAAACTAGTACAGTCACTATGGAAAAGAGTGTGGAGATTCCTTAAAAAACTGGAAATAGAACTGCCTTATGACCCAGCAATCCCACTGCTGGGCATACACACCGAGGAAACCATAATTGAAAGAGACACGTGTACCTCAATGTTCATTGCAGCACTATTTATAATAGCCAGGACATGGAAGCAACCTAGATGTCCATCAGCAGATGAATGGATAAGGAAGCTGTGGTACATATACACAATGGAGTATTCTGCTAAGTCACTTCAGTCATGTCCGACTCTGTGTGACCCCATAGATGGCAGCCCACCAGGCTCCCCTGTCCCTGGGATTCTCCAGGCAAGAACACTCGAGTGGGTTGCCATTTCCTTCTCCAACGCATGAAAGTGAAAAGTGAAAGGGAAGTCGCTCAGTCATGTCCGACTCTTCGCGACCCCATGGACCACAGCCTACCAGGCTCCTCTGTTCATGGGATTTTCCAGGCAAGAGTACTGGAGTGGGGTGCCATCGCCTTCTCTGCAATGGAGTATTACTCAGCCATTAAAAAGAATACATTTGAATCAGTTCTAATGAGGTGGATGAAACTGGAGCCTATTATACAGAGTGAAGTAAGCCAGAAAGAAAAACACCAATACAGTATACTAATGCATATATATGGAATTTAGAAAGATGGTAACAATAACCCTATATGCGAGACAGCAAAAGAGACTCAGATGTATAGAACAGTCTTTTGGACTCTGTAGGAGAGGGAGAGGGTGGGACGATTTGGGAGAATGTCATTGAAACATGTAAAATATCATATGTGAAATGAATCACCAGTCCAGGTTCGATGAAGGATACAGGATGCTTGGGGCTGGTGCACTGGGATGACCCAGAGGGATGGTATGGGGAGGGAGGTGGGAGGGGGGTTCAGGATTGAGAACACGTGTACACCCGTGGTGGATTCATGCTGATGTATGGCAAAACCAATACAATATTGTAAAGTAATTAGCCTCCAATTAAAATAAATAAATTTATTTAAAAAATTAAAAATAAAATAAAATGTATGAGGGTCAAAAATAAATAAATAAAGGTTAAAAAAAATAACAGAAGTCATTATTTTCCTTATAAACCAGATGTTCCTCTTGGGTTCCACCTTAGCTAATGGCAGGACAATCCTCCCAGGTAATTAGTGGTATCCATGGTTTTTCCCTCATTCCCAGTGTCCATAGAGAAGCTCACAAGTGCCCTTCTCTTCTTTCAACTAGGTAACGACTAACAGCTTCTTCTCTCTCTACCAAGAGCATACAATTTGAATCCCTTTCCTATGGCATTCCAGGTATAGCCCAATCTAGATTCATTTCACTTTCCAGCATTGCCTCCCGCTACAAATGCCCCAAGCAAACGTGATTCCTAAATAAGTTAAAAATATTAGGATCTCTGTGTCATTGTTCACACCATTTCCTGATTGTCCAAATGCTGAAATACTATCCCCTTCCGTCTGTTCCTTCTTCCCTTTCATCCTCTTGTGCTCAGCTCAGTTGCCACTTTCTTAGTAAATTATCCCAATAGGAACTCCTTCACAGGAGCTGGAACTCCTTCCATCTTGCTTCCATGACATTTTGCATGCTCAGTCATTTTAGTCGTGTCTGACTCTTTGTGACTCTATGGACTGTAGCCTGCCAGGCTCCTCTGTCCATGGGATTCTCCAAGCAAGAAAACTAGAGTGGGTTGCCATGCCCTCCTCCAGGGGATCTTCCCAAACCAGGGATCACACAGCAGGCAGATTCTTAACCACTGAGCTGACATTTTGCTTCTTTACAATAAAATTTTAAATATTACTATTGAGACCTGACTATGTGCCAGACACTTTGCTAAGCAAGCATTAACTCATTTAATCATCAGTTTCCCAGGTGGTGCTTGTGGTAAAGAATCCACCTGCCAATGCAGGAGATGTAAGAGACGCCTGTCTCAGGAAGATCCCCTGGATGAGGGCATGGCAACTCACTCCAGTATTCTGGACACATCTGAAGCAACTTAGCATGCATTATTATCCTACCTTATAGAGGCCTCTACAAGGTTAACTTGTTTAAAGCTAGGCAGTTAGCAAGTGGGAAATTGGAATCCAGCTCCTCTAACCCTAGAGACACGCTCTTTTTGAGCATTCTGACTGATACTATAATTAGTATTCATAACTCTGCCTCTCCATTAAAACTGTACACTCCTTGAAATATGGGGTTGTGTCTTTGCAGCTGTGTAGTTCCAATCTAGCATTGTGTTTTGTGCATAATAGCTGCTCAAATTCCTTAATGAATTAACAGAACAGAGGATGCAGAAGTCTGACAACACTTAATAGAGTATAGTTTTCTTACATCACTCTTTTCTTTCCTACTACTCACGTCCCCAGCTCATTAGTATAGATTACAAAAACTGCATATAGTCCATAGAGCAAAAACTGTGGCTATCTCAGAGCTCCGAGACCCACATCAGCTGAACCATCCTGAGATGTAAAGTGGTAGAAGCACTACACAATGAGCTGCCTAACGCAGGCTCAGCACTTGAGAGTCAGCTAGAAATACGACCACAGTTTGAGCTCATTTCCACACATCTGGCAACGGTTTTATCTAAGCTGCAAGTATCCCAGCCCTCCAAGCATTACTACTATAATGTTTATTGAGCAATAACAATTGCTAGATGCAATTCAGAATGTTGAATTGAACATCATCTTTACCCAGGAGACTGGTAATTTAAATTCAACAGACCTACAGAAACATCTCCTGCCGATACATGTATTCAATAAGCAATGCAGCAGTATTCCTCCAGTGAGTCAAAGCATCCCTGGATACTGAGTGAGACATTCTGCAAAGATGCATTAACTCACCCAGGCTGAGAAAGGAGCATTTAGTGTGCTAGAGAAGTGGCTTGTTATACAGACCTTAGTCCCACGGAAGTTAGTACAGTTTCTCAATGTGATTAATGCTCTGACTAACACAGTTTATGATGTGAGATCAAAGATGTAGCCAAGACTGGCCCTAGAGAAAAAATGCAAAAGAACTAGAAATATAAATCTCACCTCTCCTAATAGCATCACCTTCTGCTTTCTGGTATGTGCCTTTATTCCACAAAGTCCATCCCATTGCTAGTTTAACTAATCTCTGCTAAACATTTAACTGGCAATGGGCCAATCAATGCATTATGTTTTAGAGTTAAATTTAATTTTGATCAAAGTAATTCACACACATCATTTTAAAAGTAAAACATGACAAAAAGCAGCCCTCTAGCCCAGTCTTTCCCAATCCCTACTTCTGTTTCCTTGTGGTAACCGCTTTCAGTTCTTTTAGCCATTTCTTTTGGTGTTTACATCAACTTTATAAAAAAATGTGTTTATACAGTTATTTCTTGATTTTTAAAACTTAAACATTATTTGCTTCCTTCTGTAGGAGAAATTACCTGTCAACATATCCCACGCACCCCTCCCAAATATACATGTATTTGCCCTCTGCCATCTTCCCAACATAAGCACAACATACTTTTAGGTTAAATCTATAATTGAAGCTTACCTAAGTATGCATCTCTTAATATTGTTCACAGCTCAGTCATGTAATATGATTATAGTTCTTGATCAACATTTTATTTCCTAAATGTTTATACTTTCCTCTGATTTTGGTTGCTTACTTTTCTATACACCTATCAACAGCTCATTCTCAAACGCTCCATTAGAACTGAAAATTCCTCTCAGTGTAGTCAAACACCTCATGTAAGCTGTGAGTTTAATTTGTTTCTTGGAGACCTCCCTATAGACTCCTCTGTTCTTTCACTATAATCTAGACTAATTGTTTTTGAGACTGCTGGACATGTAGCACTGGGGCTTCCCTGGGCCATCATCGAGAGAATTCTCTTTGCCTCCCTCCTGTGTCATTAGATTCATTTTTTTTGTATGCCTTCCTCTCTCTTATTCTACTTATTCTTTCATGGAGCATATCCCTCCATGTTTTGGGGTTTTTTTTTAAAGGTACAGTGGCAGTAACTCTGTGGAGACTTCACATACCTGTTGATGCATTTACCCTCATGTTTACAAGGCTATAGAACTTTAGTATGGTGAGCATTTTCTCTCAGAATTTTTATGGCATTTCTCCACTGTTTTCTAGTTTTCAATATTTAATAGAGAAACTGAGGGCCAATGTAGTTAGTCAATGGTAAAACCAGGTCTCAAGATCACACCTCTCTAATTCTAAGTCCAGGAATATTTATCCCTTATAATACCCAGTCTCCATTTACTAAAGTATGGAGGGAGAAAATGGAACTACTTCCAATTATTTGAAATTAGATAAAGGGCTCCTTTGTATACCTAAAGCTTGAGTCAAAGGAGTGAAGTTATAATGGTAAAACAATAATGATACATACTTTATTTGAGGGACATGCATGTGTGCATGTCAAGTTGCTTCAGTTGTGTCTGACTCCTTGTGACCCCATGGACTGTAGCCCACCAGGCTCCTCTGTCCATGGAATTCGCCAGGCAAGAATAGTAGAGTGGGTTGCCATGCCCTCCTCCAGGGGATCTTCCTGACCCAGGGATCAAACCCATGTCTCCTGCAGCTCCTGTATTACAGGCGAATTCTTTACCACCAAGCCACCAGGGAAGTTCTATTTGAGAGACAGGATCCCTCAAATCACAGGGCACAACTTCTAATTCTACCCAATGTGCCAAGCTGGTAGCATGCCCTAAAGTTTCTGGGGACTCCAGAAAGTAAGCTTTGGAAGGCAATTCTCCATGGGTCTCTCACATTTCTACCTGCCTTATAAGTAGAAGCACTGACTGCCTTTGTTCCCAACTACATTTTTCAGAAGGTATGTGCAGCAAATATCCATGGGAGATGTAGATCACATATCACTCTGAAGCAAAGGGCAGGTTTGTTTTCATCCCTGGAAGACAGAAATAATGTCTCCTGGAGGAAGAGGCAGACATGCCTACTACCACTGTAAACAGTTTGGGTTCCTAAACTCAGGATACTTCTCATTGCATGTGTAGATATCACCTGATCCTCTTCACATTGCCCAGCCAGAGTCAAGGCTCAGACAACAGACATAAATGCTGATACTCTGGCTACTGCTAGTGCTATGAGTCATAAACTGTCCTTGGTTTCTGACCCAGGAATATCATATCTTCCTTCTGCCAGTACCCATGAAACTGGCAGACTCAATTGTTAGTTTCCAAGTAGGATAAAATTCAGACCCTTTTCAATTCTTGAGAGAAAGAGATCCAAAATATATAGGAGAAATATCTGGGTGAATATATAAATTTAAAAGAATTTCCTATAAAAAATTTTGGCTTGGGAATATAGAATTCAAATCCAACTATAGTATTCAGTTCAGTTCAGTTGCTCAGTCATGTCCGATTCTTTGTGACCCCAGGGACTGCAGCACACCAGGCCTCCCTGTCCATCACCAACTCCTGGAGTTCACTCAAACTCATCTCCATTGAGTTGGTGATGCCATTCAACCACCTCATCCTCTGTCGTCCCCTTTTCCTCCTCCCCTCAATCTTTCCCAGTATCAGGGTCTTTTCAAATGAGTCATTTCTTCACATCAGGTGGCCAAAGTAAACTATAGTGTAGGAGTCTAGAAATTAAATATACTTGAAATTTGGCTTCAACAAGCTACATATTTTTGCAGTGCACCTAAAATGCCTCTGTGTTTCTTATTAGTATTCGATATTTCTATGGTCAAGTGTTCTCTATATTTTTTTTGCAGAGTTCTTCACAAAATATTTATTCCCTAAGACATGACCATTTGGGAGGTAGCAGGAAAAGGGATCTCTTATAATTAACTAAAGTCTTTAAGGGCTATTTTTATTTTATCTGTAGACCCAAAACACAATAAAATCTCTCAAATGTCTTAGAAACCCTTAATTAAGCTAAACTGTAATACCAGGAAATATTTGCTGAATACATGGCCTGATCTGCTTTTGGGATTATTAGCAACACATATTAAATGCATTAAAGAATGTGAATTGAACTCTGACCTTTTAAAGTGCTTTATGATCAGTATTACTGCAAGTTAATCCTCATCATCACATCACATGAAAACTACCCAGAATAAAACACCATGTCAAGAAGAAAATACCTCTTTGCCATCATGCAATATGCAGTTCTGATCCAATGAGAAAGAACAGTTCAGAGTCTAGAGTATATGAAAACAAATCCCTAAAACCCTTTTATTCTAAAAAGTTCATTTATTGTGCTGTCAGCTCCCAAAGTCATCCTGGTATGCAGATCACCTAAGAGAACCATAGGAAGTTTGATGGTCTGTGATAGACCATAATAGCATTATGACAAACTTCTGCCAGAGCTGCAGAAAAGGGGGAAGAACGCAGATTGCAGATTAGGAGAATGCTATTCAAATTCTGGCTCCACTCTGACCAGTCATGAAGCTTGGGGTATATGTATTTTTCTGACCTCAACTTCCTTGTCTGAAAACGGGCTTTGGTTATGGCCAACACCATCATTTTGAGGATCACAAAACAATGGTATGCATACATGTCTGGCACATAAAAGCCTCCTAATAAATATTCATTGAATCCAAATTGCAGAGTAGACCTGGAGCAGTCCTAGGTTTTCCAGATTACAATAATATAGGATCCTCAGACTTTGTCTACTTTAAATGAGACAATTTTTCCTTATATCAAGTGTTTCCTTAAGTAGGCTATGAGGAAACAGTTAATGTTTCTAAACCAGGGAATGACAGCTTAAGGAAAGTCACTCTAAAGGCAAAGAGTAAGACAACTTGGTGGCAGTTAGAGAGTGCAGCAAGAAAGACCAGTTAGGAGGTGATGTAAATATTTCAGAGCACAGGCATCAGACAGTCAAGTAATGGGGATAGTACTGATGAACCTGATAAGAAGTAAAAAAAATCTCTGACTGGTGATTAACCACTCAGAGAAAGAGAGTTTACCCTTAAGATGATAGTGCGTTTATTATACATTAGTCCCACTAATCAGTTCACAGAACAATTCTTTCAGGTAGATAAATTGATATTTTTACTTACTGTTCCTAATAATGCTGCCACTAAGTCGCTTCAGTCGCGTCTGACCCTGCGTGACCCCATAGACGGCAGCCTACCAGGCTCCCCTATCCCTGGAATTCTCTAGGCAAGAATACTGGAGTGGGTTGCTATTTCCTTCTCCAATGCATGAAAGTGAAAAGTGAAAGTGAAGTCGCTCAGTCGTGTCCGACTCTTAGTGACCCCATGGACTGCAGCCTACCAGGCTCTTCCATCCATGGGATTTTCCAGGCAAGAGTACTGGAGTGGGGTGCCATTGCCTTCTCCCGTTCCTAATAATATGTATCTAAAAATGAATCTTGATTTAAAACAGACACTTTTAAGTAAAGTTTATTTATTTATTATAACACAAACTCCTCAGTTCTGAGGGGAATAGAAAAATCATCGTGAAAGGACAAGATATGGCGTTTAGTGAAACAAAGTCAATGTTTTGGCTTCAGCTTTTAGTTAATAAACATGGTTTAGTTTATAAGCACGTTAATAAATTTTTATATAATTAAAATAGGAAATGGACTAAGAATAGCAATACAATGAGTTTTCTGTTACAGGTTTGTATGACTGCCCACCAGTTGCAGGGAATCGTGGCTAATGTTTCAGGTTATACAGTACAGAAGAAATCAGCTCATTATTTGTCTCACTCATGACTGGAAACTCATCCTCTCAAATATTGCCATGATTTTCAGAAAGCAAGACCATTTAGGTTTGCCATCTCAGGGGCTATTAAGAAATATTGGGTGGATATTACTAGACTCAAGTGCTTGTTTACTTCTTTCATTTTTCTCTTTGCTGACCAAGGGAAATTACAAATCATTATGTGCAACTGTGCCATCATTACAGATTTATGAGAGAAATAAATGACTTCTTTGATGGGTTTAAGAGTATAGAAGCCCTAAGTAGATGCTTTCTACAAAACATTATTCCATTTCTCACTCCCAAATCTGATCTCTAGCAAACTCTCTCTTTCCTTTGGAACCACTAGTCCTGATGCAGAGAAAGCAGCTTTTTTAAAAGTTTGTTTCATATAACCTACTACTACAATATAAAATTCTTCAAAGAAATCATGACTGTATTTGATATTCATTTTCTTAAGGGCAAAATAAGTTTCATGGAAACTGCCAGCTCCCTAATGATTAAACAAGGAGTACAAAAGCTCATGAATGGTAAACCATGCCCCCCAGAGTATGACAGTTTTAATCAGTTATATCTCAAACAGTGAGGAATAACTAAACATTTTAAAATATGGAATTCTCAAACAGAAACTGGGAAGAGTTCCACCTAACAAGATCATATTTCAAACATATTCCAACTGAACAACGATTACACATGGTTGTAGTAAATTTTTACACAGTCTTGATCATGTAGCATAAGAAAGCCAGTGATTTGTAAGGCAACCGATCAAGCTTGCCAACAAAGCCAAGTCTTCTCATTACTAGAATAAACATGAGATAAATTGATATGAAAAGAGGAGTATGGTAGATTGTTCCTTTCTGCTGGGTCCTTTTTCTGACCCAGAACACAAACAGTTCTGTTTGTGCCCTCTAAGAGCCTGTTTCCCCACTCTTGTATAAGTTCTGGTGGCTCTATGGTAGGGTTAATGGCGGTCTCCTCCAAGAGGGCTTGTGCCATACCCAGGTCTGCTGCACCCGAAGCCCCTGCCCTTGCCCCTCCCCCTGTGGCAGTCCACTGCTGACCTTCACCTCCTCAGGAGACACTCAGACATAGTTCTGTCTCAGTCTCTGTGGGGTTTCTGGGCCCTGGTGCACACAAGTTGAGCATCTCTGGCGGGTATGGGGTTTGATTCTAAAGGTGATTTTGCCCCTACTACTGTCTTGCTGGGGCTTCTCCTTTGCCCTTGGATGTGGGGTACTTCCTCAAAGTTGCTCTAGCACCGCACAGCTGCCACTCCAGTACCTACCAACTTGCTGATGGATGCCCTTGGATGTAGAGTATGAACAAATCTGGGCAAAGGCTAATAGAGTTTTGCCAAGAAAATGCACTGGTCATAGCAAACACTCTCTTCCAACAACAAAAGAGAAGATGCTACACTTGTACCAGATGGTCAATACCAAAATCAGATTGAGTATATTCTTTGTAGCCAAAGAAGGAGAAGCTATATACAGTCAGCAAAAACAAGACCAGGAGCTGACTGTGGCTCAGATCATGAACTCCTTATTGACAAATTCAGACTTAAATTGAAGAAAGTAGGGAAAACCACTAGACCATTCAGGTATGACCTAAATCATATCCCTTATGATTATACAGTGGAAATGAGAAATAGATTCAAGGGATTAGATCTGATAGACAGAGTGCCTGAAGAACTATGGACAGAGGTTTGTGACATTATACAGGAGGCAGTTCTCAAGACCATTCCCAAGAAAAAGAAATGCAAAAAGGCAAAATGGTTGTCTGAGGAGGCCTTACAATAGCTGTGAAGAGAAGAGAAGCCAAAAGCAAAGGAGAAAAGGAAAGATATACCCATTTGAATGCAGAGTTCCAAAGAATAGCAAGGAGAGATAAGAAAGCCTTCCTCAGTGATCAGTGCAAAGAAATAGAGGAAAACAATAGAATGGGAAAGACTAGAGATCTCTTCAAGAAAATTAGAGATACCAAGGGAATATTTCATGTAAAGATGGTCACAACAAAGGACAGAAATGGCAGGGACTTAACAGAAGCAGAAGATATTAAGAGGTGGCAAGAATACACAGAAGAATTATACAAAAAAGATCTTCACAACCCACATAACCAGGATGGTGTGATCACTCACACAGAGCTAGACATCCTGGAATGTGAAGTCAAGTGGGCCTTAGGAAGCATCATTATGAACAAAGTTGGTGGAGATGATGGAATTCCAGTTGAGCTATTTCAAATTCTAACCGATGATGCTGTGAAAGTGCTACACTCAATATGCTAGCAAATTTGGAAAACTCAGCAGTGGCCATGGGACTGGAAAAGGTCAGTTTTCATTCCAATCCCAAAGAAAGGCAATGCCAAAGCATGCTCAAACTACCGCACAATTGCACTCATTACACATTAGCAAAGTGATGCTCAAAATTCTCTAAGCCAGGCTTCAATAGTACATGAACCATGAACTTCCCAATGTTCAAGCTGGATTTAGAAAAGGCAGAGGAACCAGAGATGAAATTGTGAACATCCGTTGGATCATCAAAAAAGCAAGAGACTTCCAGAAAAACATCTATTTCTGCTTTATTGTCTATGCCAAAGCCTTTGACTGTGTGGATCACAATAAACTGTGGAAAATTCTGAAAGAGATGGGAATACCAGACCACCTGACTTGCCTCTTGAGAAACCTATATGCAGGTCAGGAAGCCACAGTTAGAACTGGACATGGAACAACAGACTGGTTCCAAATAGGAAAAGGAGTACGTCAAGGCTGTATATTGTCACCCTGCTTATTTAACTTATATGCACAGTACATCATGAGAAATGCTGGGCTGGAAGAAGCACAAGCTGGAATCAAGATTGCCGGGAGAAATATTAATAACCTCAGATAAACAGATGACACCATCCTTATGGCAGAAAGTGAAGAGGAACTAAAGAGCCTCTTGATGAAAGTGAAAGAGGACAGTGAAAAAGTTGGCTTAAAGCTCAACATTCAGAAAACTAAGATCATGGCATCTGGTCCCATCACTTCATGGGAAATAGATGGGGAAACAGTGGAAACAGTGTCAGACTTTATTTTGGGGGGGCTCCAAAATCACTGCAGATGGTGACTGCAGCCATTAAATTAAAAGACGCTTACTCCTTGGAAGGAAAGTTGTAACCAACCTGGATAGCATTCTCAAAAGCAGAGACATTATTTTGTGAACAAAGGTCCATCTAGTCAAGGCTATGGTTTTTCCAGTGGTCATGTATGGATGTGAGAGTTGGATTATAAAGAAAGCTGAGCACCGAAGAATTGATGCTTTTGAACTGTGGTGTCGGAGAAGACTCTTAAGAGTCCCTTGGACTGCAAGGAGATCCAACCAGTCCATTCTAAAGGAGATTGCTCCTGGGTGTTCTTTGGAAGGAATGATGCTAAAGCTGAAACTCCAGTACTTTGGCCACCTCATGCGAAGAGTTGATTCATTGGAAAAGACTCTGATGCTGAGAGGGATTGAGGGCAGGAGGAGAAGGGGACGACAGAGGATGAGACTGGCTGGATGGCATCACCGACTCGATGGACATGAGTTTGAGTGAACTCCGGGAGTTGATGATGAACAGAGAGGACTGGCGTGCTGCAATTCATGGGGTCACAAAGAGTGGGACACAACTGAGTGACTGAACTGAACTGAATTTGTTCAAAGTCACTTCTATTGTACACTTTAAAGGGCCACTGAGAAAAAAGAAGTAAATCACTGTGATCTGGCCTCCCAGTGCAGGGGGTGTGGGCTGGGGAGCTAAAATCCCAGAGGCTTCATGGCTAAAAGACAAAACCCATAAAACAGAAACAATGCTGTAACAAATTCAATAAAGACTTTTAAAATGGTCCACGTCAAAAAAAAAAAAAAAACACCAAAAAAACCTTTTTTTAAAAAAAGGATATATTTTCCTTAATAGATTACTTTCAACAGGCCTCAGGACCTTTCTACTTGCTCTTCTGTCTGGCTGGAACACTCCTCTCTCAGACATTCCCATGCTTTCAATATCCCCTTTTGGTGATGCCCTTCCTGAGCACTCTTATTAAAATATAAGTTGTTTCCTTTCCCTTCCCTGCTTTATTTTTCTCCATACTTAAAATCTTCAAAGGTACTATATAACTCACTTGTTCAGCTTACTATCTCCCACTCCCTATTAGAATGTAAGTTTCATAAAAGCAGACGTTTTCCTCTGTTTTTCTCATTGCTGTATCCAAACACTCAAAAGAATGACAGGTTCATGTTAGGCCCTCAATAAACATATTCATTGAATGGAGGAAGAAATTATTTTGTTGTTTCACTGTTCTTTGGTATCATATTAGCAGACACTTGTGGTTTTCATTGCCAAAAAACAAACAGAAAATGTGACCTAATGTAGTATCCTGTTCACAACAGTATTCAGTACTGCCCAGCAGAGGTAAAATTTCAATATGAATCAAGTCACTTGCTCAGAGCATCTTAAGGAAATAAGAGAACTCCTGCAAAGCTCCTAAGATGATCAACTTGGGTCCCAAAACATAAGATATCATCACCTTTATCTTAGTATTCATAACCACAGTATTACAATTGGGCCATAAAATTATCTATCTTCCTAATTCATCCCTTGACTAAATCGGTCACCTCCCAGGATCAATTCAGTTCAGTTCAGTCGCTCAGTTGTGTCTGACTCTATGTGACCCCATGAATCGCAGCACGCCAGGCCTCCCTGTCCATCACCAACTCCTGGAGTTCACCCAAACCCAGGTTACAAAGTAGTGAATTCCACAGGTTGGCTATACACTGGGTGAAGAAGTCTTTTCCTTTGCACTTTTAAAATTCTAAATTCATATCAGCCATTAATTCTGCAAAATGAGTGACCCTTGTCATAATAGTTGGAAGATATAAAATTAAGTAAATTGACCTTTCAATAAGGATGTCATGTTAGTCATTTTGTATGGTCATGCTCCATTTGTCATGTGAACATGTGGCTGTATCGGAAAGTAAGAATAGCTAACTAATTATCTTCATTTTTTTTTTTTCAAGGAACTTACAGTTTATTTGTGTTTATTTATTTATTTATTTTTAATTTTAAAATCTTTAATTCTTACATGCGTTCCCAAACATGAACCCCCCCCCCCACCTCCCTCCCCATAACATCTCTGTGGGTCATCCCCATGCACCAGCCCCAAGCATGCTGTATCCCGCGTCAGACATAGACTGGCGATTCAATTCTTACATGATAGTATACATGTTAGAATGCCATTCTCCCAAATCATCCCACCCTCTCCCTCTCCCTCTGAGTCCAAAAGTCCGTTATACACATCTGTGTCTTTTTTCCTGTCTTGCATACGGGGTCATCATTGCCATCTTTCTAAATTCCATATATATGTGTTAGTATATGTGTATCTGTGTTTTTCTTTCTGGCTTACTTCACTCTGTATAATCGGCTCCAGTTTCATCCATCTCATCAGAACTGATTCAAATGAATTCTTTTTAACGGCTGCATAATACTCCATTGTATATATGTACCACAGCTTTCTTATCCATTCATCTGCTGATGGACATCTAGGTTGTTTCCATGTCCTGGCTATTATAAACAGTGCTGCGATGAACACTGGGGTACATGTGTCTCTTTCAATTCTGGTTTCCTCGGTGTGTATGCCCAGCAGTGGGATTGCTGGGTCATACGGTAGTTCTATTTGCAATTTTTTAAGGAATCTCCACACTGTTCTCCAGAGTGGCTGTACTAGTTTGCATTCCCACCAACAGTGTAGGAGGGTTCCCTTTTCTCCACACCCTCTCCAGCATTTACTGCTTGCAGATTTTTGGATCGCAGCCCATTCTGACTGGTGTGAAGTGGTACCTCATTGTGGTTTTGATTTGCATTTCTCTAATAATGAGTGATGTTGAGCATCTTTTCATGTGTTTGTTAGCCATCTGTATGTCTTCTTTGCAGAAATGTCTATTTACTTCTTTGGCCCATTTTTTGATTGGGTCGTTTATTTTTCTGGAATTGAGCTGCATAAGTTGCTTGTATATTTTTGAGATTAGATGTTTGTCAGTTGCTTCATTTGCTATTATTTCCTCCCATTCAGAAGGCTGTCTTTTCACCTTGCTTATATTTTCCTTTGTTGTGCAGAAGCTTTTAATTTTAATTAGATCCCGTTTGTTTATTTTTGCTTTTATTTCCAGAATTCTGGGAGGTGGATCATAGAGGATCCTGCTGTGATTTATGTCGGAGAGTGTTTTGCCTATGTTCTCCTCTAGGAGTTTTATAGTTTCTGGTCTTACATTTAGATCTTTAATCCATTTTGAGTTTATTTTTGTGTGGGGTGTTAGAAAGTGATCTAGTTTCATTCTTTTACAAGTGGTTGACCAGTTTTCCCAGCATCACTTGTTAAATAGATTGTCTTTACTCCATTGTATATTCTTGCCTCCTTTGTCAAAGATAAGGTGTCCATAAGTGTGTGGATTTATCTCTGGGCTTTCTATTTTGTTCCATTGATCTATATGTCTGTCTTTGTGCCAGTACCATACTGTCTTGATGACTGTGGCTTTGTAGTAGAGCCTGAAGCCAGGCAAGTTGATTCCTCCAGTTCCATTCTTATTTCTCAAGATTGCTTTGGCAATTCGAGGTTTTTTGTATTTCCATACAAATCTTGAAATTATTTGTTCTAGTTCTGTGAAAAATATGGCTGGTAGCTTGATAGGGATTGCATTGAATTTGTAAATTGCTTTGGGTAGTATACTCATTTTCACTATATTGATTCTTCCGATCCATGAACATGGTATATTTCTCCATCTATTAGTGTCCTCTTTGATTTCTTTCATCAGTGTTTTATAGTTTTCTATATATAGGTCTTTAGTTTCTTTAGGTAGATATATTCCTAAGTATTTTATTCTTTTCGTTGCAATGGTGAATGGAATTGTTTCCTTAATTTCTTTTTCTACCTTCTCATTACTAGTGTATAGGAATGCAAGGGATTTCTGAATGTTGATTTTATATCCTGCAACTTTACTATATTCATTGATTAGCTCTAGTAATTTTCTGGTGGAGTCTTTAGGGTTTTCCATGTAGAGGATTATGTCATCTGCAAACAGTGAGAGTTTTACTTCTTTTCCAATTTGGATTCCTTTTATTTCTTTTTCTGCTCTGATTGCTGTGGCCAAAACTTCCAGAACTATGTTGAATAGTAGCGGTGAAAGTGGACACCCTTGTCTTGTTCCTGACTTTAGGGGAAACGCTTTCAATTTTTCACCATTGAGGATACTGTTTGCTGTGGGTTTGTCATATATAGCTTTTATTATGTTGAAGTATGTTCCTTCTATACCTGCTTTCTGGAGAGTTTTTATCATAAATGGATGTTGAATTTTGTCAAAGGCCTTCTCTGCATCTATTGAGATAATCATATGGTTTTTATTTTTCAATTTGTTAATGTGGTGAATTACATTGATTGATTTGCAGATATTGAAGAATCCTCACATCCCTGGGATAAAGCCCACTTGGCCATGGTGTATGATCTTTTTAATGTGTTGTTGGATTCTGATTGCTAGAATTTTGTTGAGGATTTTTGCATCTATGTTCATCAGTGATATTGGCCTGTAGTTTTCTTTTTTTGTGACATCTTTGTCAGGTTTTGGTATTAGGGTGATGGTGGCCTCATAGAATGAGTTTGGAAGTTTACTTTCCTCTGCAATTTTCTGGAAGAGTTTGAGTAGGATAGGTGTTAGCTCTTCTCGAAATTTTTGGTAGAATTCAGCTGTGAAGCCGTCTGGACCTGGGCTTTTGTTTGCTGGGAGATTTCTGATTACAGTTTCAATTCCTGTGCTTGTGATGGGTCTGTTAAGATTTTCTGTTTCTTCCTGGTTCAGTTTTGGAAAATTGTACTTTTCTAAGAATTTGTCCATTTCTTCCACGTTGTCCATTTTATTGGCATACAACTGCTGATAGTAGTCTCTTATGATCCTTTGTATTTGTGTGTTGTCTGTTGTGATCTCTCCATTTTCATTTCTAATTTTATTGATTTGATTTTTCTCTCTTTGCTTCTTGATGAGTCTGGCTAATGGTTTGTCAATTTTATTTATCCTTTCAAAGAACCAGCTTTTGGCTTTGTTGATTTTTGCTATGGTCTCTTTTGTTCCTTTTGCATTTATTTCTGCCCTAATTTTTAAGATTTCTTTCCTTCTACTAATCCTGGGGTTCTTAATTTCTTCCTTTTCTAGTTGCTTTAGTTGTAGAGTTAGGTTATTTATTTGACTTTTTTCTTGTTTCTTGAGGTATGCCTGTATTGCTATGAACTTTCCTCTTAGCACTGCTTTTATAGTGTCCCACAGGTTTTGGGTTGTTGTGTTTTCATTTTCATTAGTTTCTATGCATATTTTGATTTCTTTTGTGATTTCTTCTGTGATTTGTTGGTTATTCAGAAGTGTGTTGTTCAACCTCCATATGTTGGAATTTTTAATAGTTTTTCTCCTGTAATTGAGATCTAATCTTAATGCATTATGGTCAGAAAAGATGCTTGGAATGATTTCGATTTTTTTGAATTTATCAAGTTTAGATTTATGGCCCAGGATGTGATCTATCCTGGAGAAGGTTCCATGAGCACTTGAAAAAAAAGGTGAAATTCATTGTTTTGGGGTGAAATGTCCTATAGATATCAATTAGGTCTAACTGATCTAGTGCATCATTTAAAGTTTGTGTTTCTTTGTTAATTTTCTGTTTAGTTGATCTGTCCATAGGTGTGAGTGGGGTATTAAAGTCTCCCACTATTATTGTGTTATTGTTGATTTCCCCTTTCATACTTGTTAGCATTTGTCTTACATATTGCGGTGCTCCTATATTGGGGGCATATATATTTATAATTGTTATATCTTCTTCTTGGATTACTCCTTTGATCATTATGTAGTGGCCTTCTTTGTCTCTTTTCACAGCCTTTGTTTTAAAGTCTATTTTATCGGATATGAGTATTGCCACTCCTGCTTTCTTTTGGTCTCTATTTGCATGGTATACCTTTTTCCAGCCCTTCACTTTCAGTCTGTATGTGTCCCTTGTTTTGAGGTGGGTCTCTTGTAAGCAGCATATAGAGGGGTCTTGTTTTTGTATCCATTTAGCCAGTCTTTGTCTTTTGGTTGGGGCGTTCAACCCATTTACGTTTAAGGTAATTATTGATAAGTATGATCCTGTTACCATTTACTTTATTGTTTTGGGTTCGGGTTTATACACCCTTTTCGTGTTTCCTGTCTAGAGAATATCCTTTAGAATTTGTTGGAGAGCTGGTTTGGTGGTGCTGAATTCTCTCAGCTTTTGCTTGTCTGTAAAGCTTTGAATTTCTCCTTCATATTTGAATGAGATCCTTTCTGGGTATAGTAATCTGGGCTGTAGGTTATTGTCTTTCATCACTTTAAGTATGTCTTGCCATTCCCTCCTGGCCTGAAGAGTTTCTATTGAAAGATCAGCTGTTATCCTTATGGGAATCCCCTTGTGTGTTATTTGTTGTTTTTCCCTTGCTGCTTTTAATATTTGTTCTTTGTGTTTGATCTTTGTTAATTTGATTAATATGTGTCTTGGGGTGTTTCGCCTTGGGTTTATCCTGTTTGGAACTCTCTGGGTTTCTTGGACTTGGGTGATTATTTCCTTCCCCATTTTAGGGAAGTTTTCAACTATTATCTCCTCAAGGATTTTCTCATGATCTTTCTTTCTGTCTTCTTCTTCTGGGACTCCCATAATTCAAATGTTGGAGCGATTCATATTGTCCTGGAGGTCTCTGAGATTGTCCTCATTTCTTTTAATTCGTTTTTCTTGTTTCCTCTCTGATTCATTTATTTCTACCATTCTATCTTCTATTTCACTAATCCTATCTTCTGCCTCCGTTATTCTACTATTTGTTGCCTCCAGAGTGCTTCTGATCTCATTTATTGCGTTATTCATTATATTTTGACTCTTTTTTATTTCTTCTAGGTCCTTGTTAAACCTTTCTTGCATCTTCTCAATCCTTGTCTCTAGGCTATTTATCTGTGATTCCATTTTGATTTCAAGATTTTGGATCATTTTCACTATCAATACTCGGAATTCCTTCTCAGGTAGATTCCCTACTTCTTCCTCTTTTGTTTGGTTTGGTGGGCAACTCTCCTGTTCCTTTACCTGCTGAGTATTCCTCTGTCTCTTCATCTTGGTTATATTGCTGCATTTGGGGTAGCCTTTTTATATTCTGGTAATTTGTGGAGTTCTCTTTATTATGGAGCTTCCTCACTGTGGGTGGGGTTCTATCAGTGGCTTGTCAAGGTTTCCTGGTTAGGGAGGCTTGTGTTGGAGTTCTGGTGGGTGGAGCTGGGTTTCTTCTCTCTGGAGTGCAGTGGAGTGACCAGTAATGGGTTATGAGACATCAAAGGTTTTGGAATAATTTTGAGCTGCCTGTATATTGAAGCTCAGGGGAGTGTTCCTGTGTTGCCGGAGAATTTGAGTGGTACGTCTTGTTTTGGAACTTGTTGGCCCTTGGGTGGAGCTTGGTTTTGGTGTAGGTATGAAGGCATTTGATGAGCTCCTATTGCTTAATGTTCCCTGAATTCAAGAGTTCTCTAATGTTTTCAGGCTTTGGATTTAAGCCTCCTGCTTCTGGTTTTCAGTTTTATTTTTACAGTAGCCTCTAGACTTCTCCATCTATACAGCACCGATGATAAAACATCTAGGTTAAAGATTAAAAGTTTCTCCACATTGAGGGACACTCAGAGAGGTTCACTGAATTACAAGGAGAAGAGAAGATGGAGGGGGTAGTTAGAGGTAACTGGAATGAGATGCGGTGAGATCAAAAGAGGAGAGTAGTCACTTCCTTATGTGCGTTCTATAGTCTGGACCGCTCAGAGGTATTTACAGAGTTATACGGGGAAGAGGAGAGGGAGGAAGTAGACAGAGGTGACCAGGAGGATAAGAGAGAGGAATGAGAAGGAGAGAGACAAATCCTGCCAGTAACCAGTTCCTTAGGTGTTCTCCACCATCTGGAACACACAGAGATTCACAGAGTTGGATAGAGAAGAGATGGGGGAGAAAAGAGACAGAGGCCACCTGGTGGAGAAAAAGGAGAGTCCAAAGGAGGAGAGAGTGGTCAAGCCAGTAATCTTGCTCTCAGGTAAACTTGGGTAGTGAAGTTTGGGTTTTTAAATGTACAAAATTGACAACAAAAACCTAAGAGCAAAGATTAAAAATCTGTTTTTGAAGACAATGGTCTGCTTTTCTGGTTGCCTGATGTCCTCTGCCAGCCTACAGAAGCTGTTTTGTGGAGTTTGCTCAGCGTTGAAATGTTCTTTTGAGGAATTTGTGAGGGAGAAAGTGGTCTTCCCGTCCTATTCCTCTGCCATCTTTACAGTTCCCTAATTATCTTCATTTTAGGTTTTCACCTTCATCGGAGGATAGAGATTAAGGAGAAAGGAAGAAAAGATAAACAAACAAGGGACATCTGAGACTGTCCAGATCTTGAGTTTTGTTTTTTAATTGCTATGGTCTAAGATAATAACATTTGGACTATAAAGAATGCTGAGTGCTGAAGAATTGATGATTTTGAACTGTGGTGTTGGAGAAGACTCTTGAGAGTCCCTTGGACTGCAAGGAGATCCAACCAGTCCATCCTAAAGGAGATCAGTCCTGGGTGTTCATTGGAAGGACTGATGCTGAAGCTGAAACTCCAATACTTTGGCCACCTGACGCGAAGAGCGGGCTCATTTGAAAAGACCCTGATGCTGGGAAAGATTGAGCGTAGGAGGAGAAGGGGACGACAGAGGATGAGATGGTTGGATGGCATCACTGACTCAATGGAGATGAGTCTGGGTAAACTCTGGGAGTTGGTGATGGACAGGGAGGCCTGGTGTGCTGTGGTCCATGGAGTCACAAAGAGTCAGACACGGCTAAGTGACTGAACTGAACTGAACTGAAGATAATAACCTAAAGGAAATTGATTCAATCAGTTTTAAGGTTGAATTTTTCCTGGGTAATCATAACAAGCATTTGAATACTTCTAAGGAAATGGCAACCCACTCCAGTACTCTTGCCTGGAAAATTCCAAGGACAGAGAAGCCTTGTAGGCTACAGTCCATGGGGTTGCAAAGAGTCGGACACGACTGAGCAGCTTCACTTCACTTCATTCCTTAGGTTAGAAGCCAATGAAAGAGGAAGAATCTTACTCTTAAGGCTAAGATCATCTTTAAAACCTGTTAACAAAGTATTTTCTAGTATCATTACTGCATGGAATTTAGGTGTGTGCATCATTTTTCACAGGCTGTAGTCCATTTCATTGAAGTGCCTAAGGTCAGCCAATAAGGGCAATAAGTTTGCTGTGTGCTACTTGATTAATCAGGTTGGAGGCTTCAGCAGCATTAAGCCTTGGAATAAACTGGGATTGTCTGTTTGTTTAACTTCAGTAATTCAGGAGAGTGTTACTCACTGTACTAATTACAAATTTTGGTATGAGCACAAAATGCTCCATTATTTAAGGTTAGACTTCCATTTAACTCTTTTAAGGATAATACAGAATTTTAATACACAGCAAGAAATGATGGACATAAAGTGTCAAAAAGAAAAGCCTTTTTCACCTATGGTTTTTAGGGAATGAAAAGTATGCATGCTGATAAGCAATTAATATTGCAAATGGCAGCCTGCAGTTCATAGGGTCACAAAGAGTTGGACATGACTGAAGCAACTTAGCATACATACATAATATATTTATCAGTATCTATGTATGCTGACACACACGCATTAGGAAAAAAATCATCATAGCTGGGAAGGATTTTACAATAATACTGTACATCATGAACATTTCGCAGAAGAAGAAATGTGGCCCTGAGAAGTGATACATTCAGGATAATAGAGCTACTCAGTGGAAGACAGGTTGGCAATAGGGCTGGGTTTCATCAATGGCCAACAATTCTGCCTAGGTTACAACATTCTGAAAGAGGAGAACCCTCTGATATGTGGCCAAGGCTGGTCATTTTAAGATTTCATTCCAGGCCTTATTTTCCCAAGCCCGGAGAAATCTGTTTCTCTTTCTCCAGAGAGATCAGATCTGGAAAACTAGAAAGACTATTTCACCTTGGGCTTGATCAAGGGAAAGCAACCTAACAAATTTACAGGGAAAGAGAGGCAGGGGTGCTGCTTCCCCTGTGATTCCCTTGCTGAGAGATGAGTAGAATAAAGTATTTTCAGCAGTATACTCTTTGAAGCATATGACAACACTGAAGAGGATGTTGATCTACTATATACTATTATAAAACATTATTTCCCCAAACATATGATTCTAGCTTTCTTTATATTATGGAACGTAATTATAACTTTAGGTCACATATTATGGGTCTGGCCTGAGGCATGGAATCATGCCACTACAAATCTACAATTACTAATTCTCTATTCTTTAGAGATATTTTTATGCTTTGTGTGTCATTCTGTCACATGGAGTATGTTATAATGAGTATATTTATGAGTCCTGCCTTTGGCAGTGGGAACTGATATATTATGCAGCCTTGCACCTCATGTGTAGCTGAATTATAACGGAGACCTTAGAAGCCAAGAAGTCTGTGTTCAGAGAAAAAAAGAATTTCAAACATAAACCATGTTCTTGGCACTAGCCTCGAATACTGGACATTCATAACCCACAAATGCCCAGACTATAAATTTGCAAGTTGCATTAATATGGCAGTAAAAGTCACTCTTCTGAAAGCTGCACTTGTAAAATATTTATAAATTCACATGGTTGTTCCTAGCAAATAACTACATCTGTCAGTTCTGTCTTTTTGTTCCCAAAGCAGTAGGGTTGGTTGTCCCATGTAATTCACAATATGTTCATAAAAAATTATTTTGGAAAAAGTAAGATGGAAGATATTTTGTTCTAAGGGAAAATATATCTGCTCCTCCAATAGTTTGGTGTTACTATTTGATCTCCTGAGATTTTTTTCTCATCAAGGCTTTTTCTCTGAACAAGTTTTCCTTTTATTGGATTTATCTAGTTTCCAAATTAGCAAGCTAACTCCTGTGGAGCTGTCTCAAAACTTCCACATTAATATGTACAACATAGTGGACTTTGCCAGTCTCAAGGTCAATATGTATCAATGTCACACCATGAAGGAATTTTCAATGTATATTACTATCTCCATATAATATTTAGAAGACCCTTTCCATAGGGGGCTCTTAAGATAGACCTGTCTAGACTTATTTTTTAAGATGGAAGAAAAATAAAAAGAGATGACACCTGATTACATTTTCTTATAGGTCTATATCATCTAGCGTTATTCTTTTTGCCCACTATCTGAAAAACACAGACACACAAAACGATTGCCCCCCAAAATCATACCTACTAGCAAAGAGCCTGAGTACTTGACCACAAAATGTGCTATTTTATTTGTGCTTTTATTTATAATTTTTACTGTTCTCTAGCTGTTTCTTCCCTTCTCCCCACAAAAAAAAAAAAAAGACTTAGATTATTTATAATTGAAATGTATTTGTTATCTAGCTAGAATAGCTATAGGTGAGACCAAAGATGTAAAACATCACAAAGTACTATGGGCCTTAACTTTTTCTGAGTAATCAGACCCATGAGAATCTGATGAAAACTTGGGCTCTTTACCCAGTAAGTACACATACACACACAATACACACTTTTGAAAGCACATCCAAGTGTTCAGAGACCACCAATACCATTTCACAGACCTCCAGAGAGGAAGGGGAAAGAAAATGTATGTCAAGAAACTGGAATAAAATTATCAGTATAATTAAACATGGAATTTAGCTCTAATCTTTGTAATCAAAGGACAAGAGAGACCCTATGGGTTGTGTAGATCTCAATGTTTAATAGACAAACACACACAGGTTTTCAGGAGACATATTTTAAAAGAAATTTTAAAGTGGATGGATCTCTGATTAATTATTATTCAATGAAAATTGTCTTTAACAGCAGTTTTGCAAAACTATTTCTCACATAGCCATTTTTTTAAAATAAATCTTGAGGATGTTCTTATTAAATAGTAATTTTTATGAGCAGTTCCACCAACTGAGAACCTATGTGTCTGACCAGACATAGTAGCAAACGATTTTCCTCTAGAGAAAGCGCCAGTATTCATAAGACACAATGTGCCTGCAGCCCTTGTCTGAGCTACAACGTAGAAGTTGCAACATCAGTGGGGTCTCGTGGGAAACTGTGTGGACTCACCCACCCACCTGGTGGGCTTCCTGTGGAAAAAGGGACTGTAAGCAAGGCACCAAGAACTATAAACTATAAATAGATTACACTGGGACTGAAGTCTTGCCTAATTTTATTTCCACCAACTGCAAAGAATCATTTGGTCAGGCATATCGCCTGAAAATGGGAAGAAACTGATTCCATACCGACTAGTCCATAACAAAGGAAAAGAAGAACTGACTGGGGAAACCCAAACCTAAGGAAGGAAGAGGATTATTAGATCACTAGATGGAAATGAATTGCCTATTATTTTGATCCACAAAATGCTATTTTGGTGATTAGCAACCCAAATCATATACTTTTTGTTTTCAAATAAACTGTCATATAGTCTTCTTTAAAGCACTATGGAATGTCTTACCAAGCAAGAAGAGCAAAATTTCTTGTTAAGATGTTCAGGGCAGAAAGACCTGGAATCATTTGTATAAATAAGATTAAAATAGCCATTGTTCTCCCTACAAATGGAAGAAGGAGATTGGGGATTTACTTCTGGGATTCAGTTAATTTTGCACTTGGCATACATAGCATATGAAAAGAGTTTCCAACATTTAGGCTTGTTAGAATATATTCATACCACTGCCTGGGACATATTCAGTAGCTAGAAAATTCTAAGCATGGTAGTCTTTCTCCAGAACTTTCTTTCGAGTAACATCTGGGGTGAATTAAGTTTCTGCTCAGTCCTGGCTTTAGCTACAGATGTGGAGGTGTAAATGTGCTTTCCGGGAACTGTAGATTATATGGTCATGATGTAGACCACTTTTATTAGGAGCTCAAGTACCGCATTTCCAGAAATATGAAGAATGACAGCAAGGAAAAAAGCCTTTAGAGCTTAAATTACAACCACATCTAATGAACTCAGAGGTGTTTTTCACTTACTAGGGTATTGCTTTTCAACTCCTATAGCCTAAATGAATCTAGTGATCATAACAGTAAATATGGGTTCCAAAGGTATCCCAAGAGGTATCATTAGTCACATATTACATCCTTTTCTAATTTGTACACTTTCCATGTTTCAGGGTTTCACAGGACTGCTGAAACCTCCAGAATTTCATGTTTCCCTCAGCAGTCTACAATAACCCGTAGTCTGAATGACATGTATTATTTCCTCAGCAAACATGTGATGTGGGGAGCTTAGTAAAAGATTTATTATACGAAACGGCTCAATGTTTTATTTCCTCCCTTAATTGAATACATTATTGCTCTGTGTTTAGAAATGCTGTGCTGATGTATTACACCCCAGAACAACTATGCACATGCCATCTGCAGCAAGAAGGTTTATTAGACTACAAATCAGGATACAGATGTTGGAGGGGAAGCTATGGATTCTAAGTCATAATACATTACAGCACATTTTAAATCTATAAATCATGATGTTCCAGCAGGTTTTTACTCTTAAAAACATTAGATATCGGTACTTATGAAAATGAAGGAACTAGAAGCCCTCTCTTTCATCATATGTGTATGATGGGTAAAGTGAGAAGCTGCTAAGGTGGTAGTTATGTCCCTGTAGATGGGAAAAAGGACTACGTAACTTCAAAAGAAAAATCTCACCTTCTTATTCCTTAATACTAGTGTAACAGATCCATATTTAAAGTCAACATTCTGAAGCAAATAAGCAGATAAATCTTCGGGGAGTGCAAATGAACACATATTTATTGATCTATTTCACAAAGTTGGATTTTCATCTGTTTATTCAAAGAGCACTTACTGAGTACCTGCTACTTACTAAGTGATACTATGCTCCAGAGTTTTATTAAAATAAGACCTGCTTGTATTATTTTGATGCAGGATGAGCTGTTGAATTTCCCTTTCTTTCTCCAGCTATTTCAAATTCAGGCCTAATAGTGGACAAATTGTCTCCAGAAAGTTTCCAAGAATAAACCAACTACTTCATTGGTCAAAAGGATTAACAGATGAAGCTTAGCCAGTAAAACTGAGATGATTGCTTTCCTGAAAGATGATGTGATTTTCTTCCATTAGATTCTCAAAAATATAACTCAGTTGTATCAATCTTAAATAAATAAAATCCAGGATGTTCACACTTTCAGGAAAGATTATTATTCTGCAGATCTATTGATCTTCTGCACATCTTAAAGCATCAGGGGGAGTCATTAGCCACATTTTGTTCTGGTCTACTTGTCAGCGGAGGCTCTCCCAGCTCTCTACAAATACATTTGCACTATATTCATCGTGCTTATTCTATAGATAATAAAGAACTAACATTACTGGCATTCACAACTGGGAGGTTTATGATTTTTAAAAATTAGATTAGTTATGCCTTTTAAATAGTGTGTAGATTTTTAAGACAAAGTATTCTTCTCTTTCCCTGAAAATATTCAGAAAAGAGTCTGTCTTTGATAGAGTAGCACAGGCAAGCACAATGATTCAAGAAACTGCTATAAAAATACACGTCACCAGGAAAAGCAAAACATCTTTCTTCCTATTAAGCAGAGTTGAACAGGTAAATTTTATTAACTATAGATTATATTTGCGTGACAATTAAGTTGTGCGGCATGATCACATACACAATCTCATTTGCCATATGGAGGAGTTATGTACTCACTCATTCATCAAATATTTCATGAATGCCTACTGGGTGCCAGGCAGCTTACTCTGTACCAAAGACATGAAGGTAAATAAGATACATTCTCAGCAAGCTTACTATCTAGTTGAAGAGTAAGATGGAAGCTACTAGATCATTCTGACATGTTGTAATGCAGACATGATGAAGTACTGGGGCAATATGGGGTTGCTCAGATAACTGGTATCAAAGCTTCATTTTATAGAAAAGGAAAATGTTCAATAGTATTAATATTAAGAGTATAGGGTATATACTATGTTAGTTCAGTCATGTCAGACTCTTTGCAACTCTATGGACTGTGGCGCACCAGGTTCCTCTGTCCATGGGATTCTCCAGGCAAGAATATTGGATTCAATTGCACCCACCCCTTCTCCAGAGGATCTTCCCAGCCTAGGGATGGAACCCACGTAGTTTTAACAATTAAGTAAAAAACTGTATTAAAATTCTTAGTCAGCCCATAGTAAGACTTCTATAAATATATTACTGAATAGATAGCAGAGTAACAGTTAGGAGCATGGACTCTATCAAACTTTTGGCCCAGATCCCAGCTGTAATACTTCTTAGCTGTGTGGCCTTGGGAGAGTAATATGATCAAGCTAAATCTCAGCTTCCCCAGGGCTAAGATGCTAACACCAATTATAACCATTTCCTAGAGCTGTTACTGTGAGAATTTGTTTTACATATTCGAAAAACCCATTATCAACCATTATCATACATATTCAAACTACCATTTATCCATGGTAAAGAGCAAAGCTGGGAAGAAGTCCAAAAACTTTTTTTTTCTTGGCTATTCCCTGCAGGCTGTGGGATCTTAGTTCCCCAACCAAGGATCAAACCTGGCAGTGAGAGCACTGAGTCCCAACCACTGGATTGCAAGAGAATTACTTGAATACTTTAAATCATGCCAAACTTCTAGTTGACGTCTCATAAAACAGAGATATTGTAGCCTAAAAAGTGAGATACCCTTAATTCTCACCATGGGGAAAAGAGCTGCCGGTGAAGAGTTCGAGGCAGAAGGCGGCAGACAAGGATATCTGGCGTCTTGAATAGGTGGGACCAGCCCAGAAGGAGTGGGCCCAGAAGATAGGGCGATATGGAGCCTGGTGAGGCGGGAGAATGGGGCTTGGATAGGGACTGGAGTGGACAATGACTTCAGAAGAGAAGAGGGATCTGTCATCCACACTTCTTGTATTTTTTCTAGCACTAACTGAGAGATAATCTTTCCAATATATTTGATCCACATTTTGCTAAACAGAGGGATTACTTTTTTATTAAATAATTCTTAAAATGTTATGAATAGAACCTAAGTAAGAGTACCCTAAAGAGTTCAATAATGACCTTTGGAGATGTCTGGTAGAAAAATATGCTTTTCTTACTCACTGGATTCTCACAAGGAAACTGGTGGGCATGAAATGGAGGCAGCTATTGCTCCACATTGAGTCTTATGATACTGAGAGGGTTTTCGTATCTGTTGTTTTTCATTCTTTTTTTTTTTAGTGAGTGATTTAAATGTTTCTTCTCTACATAATAGGATAGGAAGTAGCAGAAAACAGAGTCCATATATGGTCCCAAAAGTGAATATCCTTAGATATTACTAATAAGAACAGTAGTAATGCAATTATGAGAATTCCATTGTCTACTCAGCAGTGGCTACTATAATAATCCCTCAAAACACCTTGCTCTGTTATTTTTGAAATATGTCTTCTTTTGATTGGGAAGCAATAAAGAAACATCGTTTAGGGTTTGAAAGGAGAGTTCAAGTCATTTAATCCAATCCTGTCCTTTTAGAGTTGACAAAACTAAGACCTTTAAACACTTATTGCCTTGACAGTATTTAACAGTCAGATATAGTAAGGGCATTTCTGCCTTAATTCAGAAACAAGAGAACAATAATAATTATTGCAAACTGTGATTGAACATTTACAATGGGTCAGACACTAGTTGTTTCACATGTATTATTTCGTTCCTCCCTCGCAACAACCCTGTAAGAAAAGTTCTATTGTAAGAAATTCCTATGGTAAGAAAAGTCCCCGTTTTGCCAAGAAGGAAACATGAGCTCTAGAGATGTTATTTTACTCACCCTAGATCACACAGATAAAAGAGCCAGAAATTAATAAAAATCCTAATGAAATCAAGTCTGCATGAAATCAAAGCCCAAGCCCATAATTACTAACACTGCCTGTGGCAACTCAGTGGAAAGGGTCTTGAGTTCTAGTGCCAACTTTATTAATAACTTGAAATGCAGTGTCACAAAGTCATAGCTTTCTAGTTCTCAATTCCTAATACTAGAAAGAGGGGTTATTTCTGTTCTGTTTGTCCCATAATTGTATGAGTAAGATGAGATAATAGATATTAGAGTTATTTTTTAAGTATTTTACAAATGTAAGGAGACATCTAAAGCTGGAGAATAAAACAGTGGTGTACAAAGAAACATTTAGCTCTCTTACAAGAAAAAAGTATGGATTAAAAATATACAAATAGCTCATACAACCCAACAACAGTAAAATAAACAACCCAATTGAAAAATGGGCAGAAGACCTAAAGAGACATTTCTCCAAAGAAGAAATACATATGGCTGACAGGAATATAGAAAGTTGGCAACATCACTAATTACTAGCAAGAAATGCAAATCAAAATTATGGTGAGGCACCACCTCATGCCTGTCAGAATGGCCATCTAGTCTCCAAATAACAAACTCTAGAGAGGGTGTGGAGAAAGGGGAACCATCCTACCCCCTGGTGGTAGGAATGTAAGTTGGTATAGCCACTACAGAAAAGAGTGTGGAGGTTTCTTAGAAACCTAAAAATAGAGCTACCATATGATCCAGCAATCCCACTGCAGGCACATATCCAGACAAAACTGTAATTCAAAAAGATATATGCCACTAAGCACAGCACAGAACAGCAGCGTTCACAGCATCACTATTCACAACAGCCAAGACAGAGAAACAACTTAAATATCCACCAACAAACGAATGCATAAAGAAGATACGGTACATATATACAATGGAATATTACTCAGCCATGAAAAAGAATGAAATAATGCCCCTGGCAGCAACATGGATGCAACTAGAGACTATATGCTCAGTGAAGTAAATCAGAGAAAGAAAGACAAGTACCATATGATATTACTTATATTTATGATCTAAAATATGACACAAATGAACTTATTTATAAAATAAACAGACTTAAAGCCATAGAGAACAGACAGGTGTTTGCCAAGGGAAGGGGGTGTGGGAGAGGGATCAATTAGGCGTTTGGGAATAACATATACACATTATTAAATATAAAACAGATAAACAAAAAGCTCCTGCTGTATAGCACAGGGAACTATATTCAATATGCTGTGATAAACCATAATGAAAAAGAATTTTGAAAAGAATGTATATATAGGTATAACTGAGTGACCTTGCTTTACAGTAGTAATTAATACGATATTGTAAATCAACTAATACTTGAACTTTTTAAAAAAGGAAAAAAAGAAGTATAGGTTAACAGAAGAAAGTCAATCCGTTTACCTATTAACATTTTTATTCATGAGTGGGCATGGAAATGTTACCTGTGACACTAGTATGAAAGCTGTTGTCATGTAAGAACAGGGAGCTTGGTCTTCTGGATAACTAAGATACATCATGATGGAATTCAGAATTAGACCTCAGTTTATCCACAACACAGATAGCTCCAGGAGCTTCTCTACAGTAGGATTTGTCAACCTCAGCACTTCTGACTTTTTGGACTAGATAATGCTTTATGTGGGAAGCTGTTCTGTGCATCTCTGACCTATACCCACTCCATGACAGTAGCATCCCCCACACAAATTCCAACAGCCAAAAATACCTTCACATAATGGCACTGTCCTTCCCCTGCTCAACAGAGATCATGGCACAAGAACATTATCTCAAAGTAACTCCACATTAACAAATGTGAACTGAAGAGATAAAACAAATAAGCATGCTGTTTTAAATAAAAAGAAATGATGACTAGAAAAAATATGCCCAAATAGTCAACTAACACATCATCAACTTCCAAGGTGAAATCAGTCAGTACAAAATTACAGCGTTGCACAGCAGCAATATTAACAAGCAAAGACAAAAAAAGAGACTAGGAGACAGAGAATAGCCCAACAAAAAACAATGACTTCCATTTTGTGAAAATGAAGGAGAGTTTTTAAACAGATTTATTAATGTACAGTTACATATCATACAACTAACTCATTTGAAATTCATAGAGTTGTACAACTAACACCACAATTAAATTTCAGAACAGTTTCAGAGAATGAAAGAGTTTTAACCTGTGATTACATGCTGCCAGTATAATGGGAATCCTTATATTAGAGATTAACAAAGCATCTCTCCAGAAGTAAACATCCTAACCAACCATCACCAAGTGGCTGAATAAAACATAAGCATTGTTTCCTCTTTGAGTGGGTAGCTTCCTGTGAAAAAATATATACATTGCCTCTCCCCTTTTATTACTCCTCTAATAATATTGATTATAAGTGAAGTCGCTCAGTCGAGTCTGACTCTTTGTGACCCCATGGACTGTAGCTATCAGGCTCCTCCATCCATGGGATTTTCCAGGCAAGAGTGCTGGAGTGGATTGCCATTGCCTTCTCCAGAGGATCTTCCTGACCCAGGAGTCGAATCCGGGTCTCCCGCATCGCAGGCAGACGCTTTACCGTCTGAGCCACCAGGGAACGCGTGTTAGTGTTGATTATGGTGTAGGCCAATTTATTGTATTTGAGAATACTTAGAGTAAAAAGTTCTTTACATTAAGGCTCTTTGTCTCTAATTGCTTCTGTACGTTATAACTGAAATGACTCATAACTATAGTAGCATGTCCCTGATAGTGCAGTTGGTAAACAATCCGCCTGCAATGCAGGAGACCCTGGTTTGATGCCTGGGTCGGAAAGATCTGATGGAGAAGGGATAGGCTATCCATTCCAGTATTTTTGGACTTCCCCTGTGGTTCAGCTGGTAAAGAATCCGCCGACAATGTGGGAGACCTGGGTTCTACCCCTGGGTTGGGAAGATCCCCTGGAGAAGGGAGAAACTACCCACTCCAGTATTCTGGCCTGGAGGATTCCATGGACTACAGTCCATGGGGTCGCAAAGAGTCAGACATGACTTTCACTTTTCACTTTCATAGTAGCATATCTAAGCTAGTTTAGACCTTTGGCAGGAATAACACTATTCTTTTAACGCCCAAGTTCCATTAGGTAACCCTTAGAAAAAGGCATTTATTGTTTGTTCTGCTAGTAACTGAACCACTCTTTGCATACTTGGATGCATAAGCATGCAAAATGGAAATTTTTATCCTAAGTTATGTGCTATACTTTGCATACAGAACAAAAGTTGTTTAAATATATGTGGGGAATTCAAATGTATTTCCTCCATGAAGAAAATAATCTTAAACAAAGGTCTAATTTGAGATTGTATAGAAAAAAATTAGACATCCCTCTCATAGGCTGTTTAGTCCTATGCCCCACTGTACCCCATCCCAATCCCGTCGTTAACAAAATGTTGTCACAGTACTTGAACATGATGCAATAAGAAAGGCATTTCAACAAACAATGAAACACTAAGAAACTCCCTCCATAAGAACAGGTTATTCATTTATTCCTAAATCAATAAGCCAGTAAAAGCAAGATCATATTTGATCTGGCAAAACCTCCTGTGCTTTTAGAGTCTATGAAAAAGGAACAGGAAAAAAAGAATTCTTCTCTATGTTTTATGTATAATAAGAACACTCACTAAAAGATTTTTATGTATGATGATGACAGAGTAGTTAGATTGGTTCATTGCTTAGCATTAGAAGGGCAGTGCCCTCCAGTCTTCCCCCAGTTCAACCTTAAATAAACAACAGTCCTTTTAGTTTTCAATGTACAACTTGGCTCACATCACACCAGGAATTACTTTTGTATGAAGGCTGCCACAAAACAATTACCATGGAACGCTCCACTGGCAGTTAGAACCAATATAAGCTATTGCAAGCAAGCGACACAATTTAAAATAAACAGCAAAATATTGAGTGTGAAGAAATGTTAATCGGGTATGTCCATCTGACTGCTGTAACTTTAAAACATGCAGAGTAAAGCTAGCTTTTTTGTCAAAGTCACTTACTATTCAGAAAAAGCTTTTCAGCTTCAACAAAAACATCCAAGAAATAAAATGAGGGCAAAAGTAACATTCAAGTAGATGTGTTTTAATTTATGCCACTTGTAAGAGACTTTAAAAAAAAAAGAAGAAGCAGGGTTTTCAGTCTAATGTGATTCCTAAGTCTTTATTCTTCTCTATGAGCTTCTCAGGTGGCTCAGTGGTAAAGAATCTGCCTGCCAACGCAGGAGATGTGGGTTCAATCCCTGGGTCGGGAAGATTCCTTAGAGGAGGAAATGGCAACCCACTCCAGTATTCTTGCCTGAAAAATTCCATGGACAGAGAAGCTTGGAGGGTTACAGTCCATGACGTCTCACAGAGTTGGACATGACTGAGCACACACACACAGAGGCACTGTACTCACAAGTTCAGGGCTTCAGAGAAAGAAGACACAGGACTCCCCCACTATCCAAAAGGAGCGCATCCCAATGAAGCATTCTTAAGCTGAAATGGCATAAATGAAAGCAGCAATTACGTTAAGACACATCTTGCCAACAGAGGTACAAAATAAATTGAGATCAAGCACAGATGCTCACAGACACAGTTTGAAGCTATAGCAGCTTGATGCTGAGTGTGGTTCCAGGGGAAGGAGCTTGGCAGTGCTGCTCTCACTTAGGAAACATGCTGCCTCTGTCATGGTTCACTACAACGCAAATGCTGACCCCTATTTTTGTTTTTCACTTTTCTTGTAAAAGCAGAAATCCTCTCAGATTTCTTTTGATTAGCAGAAACAGGTGCTCATGTATGTCTTTAATAAAAGTGAAGTGGTACAAAGCAAACTTTCAACAGCAGGGCATACCTGTATTTAGCAAATGAATGCTTACCCATATCATCAACATTTCTTTGAGAACTAATGGGCTATTATTGGAAGACATCACTTGTCCCCCAGACAGTTGCTTGATGAGAATGCTTCAGAATATGGGAACCTTTCTATTTGTATTAAACTGGGGCATGATACAAATCAAAACTATAAGGAGATACCATCTCATGCCAGTCAGAATGGTCATCATTAAAAAGTCTACAGATAACAAATGCTGGAGATGGTGTGGAGAAAGGGAACACTCCTACACTGTTGATGCTAATGCAAGTTGGCTCAGTCACTGTGGAAAACAGTATGGAGGTTTCTCCAAAGACTAAAAATTGAACTACCATATGATCTAGCAACCCAACTCCTGGGCATATATCCAGGCAAAACCATAATTCAGAGATACATGCACCCCAGTGTTCATGGCAGCATTAACTACAATAGCCGAGATATAGAAACAACCTAAACATCCATTGACAGATGGATGGATAAAGAAGATGTGGTACACATATACAATGGAACACTCAGTTCAGTCCAGTCACTCAGTCGTGTCCGACTCTTTGCAACCGCATCAATCGCAGCACTCCAGGCCTCCCTGTCCATCACCAACTCCCGGAGTTCACCCAAACTCATGTCCATCAAGTTGGTGGTGCCATCCGGCCGTCTCATCCTCTGTCGTCCCCTTCTCCTCCTGCCCCCAGTCCCTCCTAGCATCAGGGTCTTTTCCAATGAGTCAACTCTTCGCATGAGCTACTCAGCCATAAAAAAGAATGAAATAATGCCATTTTCAGCAACATGGATGGACCTAGAGATTATTGTACTAAATGAAGTCAGACAGAGAAAGACCAGCACCATATGATATCACTTATATGTGGAATCTAAAATATGACACAAATGAACTTATCTACAAAACATAAACATACAGACATACAAGACAACCTGTGGTTACCAAAGGGTGGTGTGGAGGAGGGATGGAGTGGGAATTTGAGTTTAGCAAAAGAGTGGATAAACAAAAGGTCCTATTGTATAGCACGGAGAACTATATTTAATTTCATGTGACAAATCATAATGGAGAAAATGTAGAAAAGAAAGTATAGGGAATTCCCTGGTGGTCCAGTGGTTAAGACTCCATGCTTCCACTTCAGGGGACATGGATTTGATCCCTGGCCTGGGAACTAAGATCCCACATGCTCTCCCCCCAAAAAGGGAAAAAAAGCATGTGTGTTGAGTGTGTGTGTGTGTGTCTATGTGTATAACTGAACTACTTACTATATACCAGAAATGAACACAACATTGTAAACCACCTATACTTCAAAAAAAAAGAAGAAGCCCTAAATAAACTGGGCATTATATCTTCAGAAAGCCCTTGTTATATATACATATGCTAATCTGTAAGGATTAATACCGCATGCTAGATATTTAGTTGAGCCCTCTCAGTCTCCATTATATTCACCTTCTATTTGGGGAGATTAGAGAGCTAATCCGGAGAAGGCGATGGCACCCCACTCCAGTACTCTTGCCTGGAAAATCCCAGGGATGGAGGAGCCTGGTAGGCTGCAGTCCATGGAGTCGTGAAGAGTCGGACATGACTGATAGACTTCACTTTCACTTTCATGCGGATTAGAGAGCTAATTCGGAGAAGGAAATGGCAACTCACTCCAGTGTTCTTGCCTGGAGAATCCCAGGGATGGAGAAGCCTGGTGGGCTGCCGTCTATGGGGTCGCACAGAGTCAGACACGACTGAAGCGACTTAGCAGCAGCAGCAGCAGCAGCAGCAGCAGAGAGCTAATCACATTTCTTGAGCACAGACTCTGGAGTCAAAACCTAGCCTTGACACTTACCAGTTGTGTCACTCTGATCAGTTTATACTTACACAGTAGCCTTTCCCAGGACACTGTGAGAAATACTCAACAATGACAGACACAGATGTCAAGTTTATTAGAAATGTAAGAACAAGATGATGGGCTGGTAAACTCTAACAGGGAATTGGAGCAATCTACAGTTTCCAGGTATTTGTGGCCCTAGGCAAGGAAGGTCGACTTACAGTTTCTCAACTACAAAATAAAAATGATACTAACTTCAACGGACATACTTCAACGGACTTTTAGGAGGATTAAATTAGATAAAGAATATAAAGTGCTCAGCACAAGCCTGGCACACAATAAGACCCTAAGAGCAATTTCCCCCCACCTTAGGTACCTATGAGGCTCTGACAGCAGAGAGACAATGAAAAAGGGATAGGAAGCCACCCAAGGCAGTGGGGCATTTCCTGGTTGAAGGATGCTTTATCTCTAATTTACAGTGAGAAGACAAAGAACCACGTAAGACTGTGTGCAGTGAAGGCACCAGAGCACCAGACTGTCCAGAGACATCTCTCTAATTTAATGAGAAAAAGTTTTGTGGATCATGTTGCATTAAGTTTCCATGAGTGCCCCCGCTCCCTGACCTCCCCCCACCAATCTGGGTGTACAGTCACTTTTGGATCCACTGGCACATGGGCCAGGTACTGAGCCTTGTTTATGTTACAACTATATCTTCTCTGGTAACAAAGCTACTACTTGGATTCAGGTTGTTAGCAGAAAGCCTTTGATTTCAGGAAGTTTAGGCCCCTACTTCAACCACAAGAACTTAGCTGAAACTGTCTACGTCACTCACAGCAACATCCTTCCCTTTCTTCAGAGATTGGTCCAAAAGTGGTCACATGATCCAACCCTGGTCAATGAGACACTGTTTAAGTCCACTAGGGAAGACTTTTCTACTAAAAGACAAGACTTCACAAGGAGAAAGTCTCCACCTGTTCACCCTTTTCTGTCCTAAACGTGGATGTGGTGGTTAAAGCCACAGCATTTATATTCTGCCAGGAAAATGACAAAGAAGTTGGCCCAGAAATCACTGGATAACACAGTCAACTGCCTATCTCCAGACTTTTTGTTAGGTAAAAAATATGAAATCCTATCTGTTTAAGCCCCCACAGATGAGCTTTCTATCTCTTACAGCCAGATGCATTCTGATTCAGGGTTTCCTCTGCTTATTTCTTAACTCTTGCTCAAACACCTGAGAGATGAGACCCACAGTCCCTCAAAATGTTGAACAGAGACTGACCATATGACCCAGAAATCCCACTCCTAGGTATATATACTCAAGAGAAATGAAGACATCTGTCCATGCAAACTTTGCATAAATGCTTACAGCAGCATTATTCATAATCGCCTATAAGTGGAAACAATGAAAATGCCTATCAACTGAGGGACAGATAAAACAAAATGAGGTATACCCATAAATGGGATGTTACTCAGCAATATAAAGGAATGAAGGCAGCTTCTGGGAAAATGACAGAGTAGGAGGCACCAGAAATCTGTCTCCCCACCTAGACAACAATTAAAGTGGCACAATCTACCTGATATAACTACTTTGGAACTCTGGAGTCTATTGAAGGCTTGTAACATCCAGAGGAAGACTGGAATTACTTGGGTGGTAAATTGCAGTTAATTTCATCTCTTAGCACAGTAGTAGCTACCCATCCAACACCTCTCAGCCCAGTGGCAGGCAGCTGTGCAAATGTTACTAGAGCAACTTACCTACAGTTGTTGGATTCAAGACAGGCCAAAGAACCTTGTCCTGCCAATATCAGGGATCTGTGCTCCACTCACTAATCGTTGCTTCTGATCACAGAGGTGCAAAGAGGTGGTTACCACTGTTGCTGCACCTTCCCCTACTGTTATAAGCCCCTCTTCCCTGGCTGATGGGACTTCCAGAGGGGTGGGAGGGCAGTTAAAGCCAGTGCCTGTTTCCCCCTTCATTTTTCTTTTTCCCTTTCTGGGAGTCGAACCTTGAAGAGCAGGATATTCAAAACCCAGCTATGTACACAGGTGAAATTAGGAAGTCACTGCGCATGCCCAGGGGAAGGCTTAGTCTCTGAAAAGATCTGAGAAAGCCTTAAGATTACACCTCAGGCTGATCCATGGAACAGACACAGACGACAACAATTAAAAAAAAATAAAAAAGAATACCCATGGGATGGGGGAGACTCTGATTTCCAGAATCTTCTCATTATTAGGTTTTAAAATTCAGTTTTCATTTAAAAACCACAAGGCATACAAAGAAACAAGAAACCATGGCCCATTCAAAGGAAAAAAATAAACCAACACACACTCTACCTGCAAAAAGGCAGCAGATCTACTAGACAAAGATTTTTAAAACAAAGCAACTATCTTAAAAATGCTCAAAAACTAAAAGAAGACACGGAGAAAATCTAGAAAACAATATATAAACAAAATGGAGAGATCAATAAAGCTGTAGAAAACCTAAAAAGAAACCAAAAATAAAATTTGAAGCTAAACAGTACAATAAACTAAAATGAAAATTTCACTGGAGGGACTCAAAGGCAGATTCGAGCAGGCAGAAGAATCAGTGAACTTCAAAATAGGAAAACGAGAATTATAAAATCTGAGTAACAGAAAGAACAAAAAATGAAGAAAAGTCAAAACAGCCCCTGGTTGTGGGGTGCATCAACCAGAGCAACATACTTATTGTGGGAGTCCAAGAGGAGAAGAGGGAGAGAAAGGAGCAGAGAGAGTATCTGAAGAAATAATGGTTAAAAACTTCCCAAATTTGATGAAATACATGAATATAAGCATCTGAGAAATTCAACAAATTCCAAGTAGAATGAATTCAAAAAGACCCACACTGAGACATTATAATCAGGCTGTTGAAAGATAAAGAGAGAATTTTAAAAGCAAGAGAAGAAACTCGTCACATAAAAGGGGTCCTCAATAAAATTATCAGCAGATTTCTTATCAGAAGCTTTGGAGGCCAGAAGTCAGTGGGCTAATATATTCAAAGTGCTAAAAGGAAAAAAGCAAAAAACAGACAAACAAAAAAAACTGGTAACCAAGAATCCTATATCTGGCAAACTGAAAAGTGAAAGTGTTAGTCACTCAGTCGTGTCCGACTCTTTGTAACCCCATAGACTCTTGTCTCTGTCTCTAGAATTCTCCAGGCAAGAACACTGGAGTGGGTAGCCATTCCCTTCTCCAGGGGATCTTCCTGACCCAGGGATCAAACCCAGGTTTCCCGCATTAAAGGCAGATTCTTTACTGTCTGAGCCACCAGGGAAGCCCATATCTGGCAAAACTATCGTTTAAAAGTGATGGAGAAATTAGAACATTCTCAGATAAACAGATGGAGAAGACCCATTCCAGTGCCCTTGCCTGGCAAATCCCATGGATGGAGGAGCCTGGTGGGCTGCAGTCCATGGGGTTGCTAAGAGTTAGACTCGACTGAGCGACTTCACTTTCGCTTTTCACTTTCATGCACTGGAGAAGGAAATGGCAACCCACTCCAGTGTTCTTGCCTGGAGAATCCCAAGGACAGGGGAGCCTGATAGGCTGCCATCTATGGGGTTGCACAGGGTCGGACACGACTGAAGCAACTTAGCAGCAGCAGATAAACAGAAACTGAGAGAGTGTGTTATCATTAGACCTGCCCTGCAAGAAATACTAAAGAAAGTCCTGCAGGGCTAAATGAAAGGACACTAGACAGTAACTCAAAGCTGTATGAAGAAATAAAGATCTCGGTAAACACAAAGACAATTATAAAAGCTAGTATTATTGTAACAGTGATATGTGATTCCACTTTTTGTTTTCTACATGATTTAAGAAACTAATACTTAAAAAAAAATTATTAGCCTGAAAGTGAAAGTGATAGTAGCTCAGTTGTGTCCAATTCTTTGCCACCCTATGGAGTATAGCCTACCAGGCTCCTCTCTCCATGGAATACGCAAGAATACTGGAGTAGGTAGCCATTCCCTTCTCCAGGGGATCTTCCCAACCCAGGAATCAAACCCAGGTCTCCTGCATTGCAGGCAAATTCTTTACCATCTGAGTCACCAAGGAAGCCCAGTTATTAGCCAAAAAATTAGTATTATTATAACTTCAATTCATACCTCCACATATTGTTTTCTACATAATTTAGGAGACAGATGCATTAGAAAAATATTAGTTTATGTTTTTTTGGTCACATAATATATAAAGATGTATTTTATGACATCAACAACCAACAGGGGTGGGGTTGAATATATTAAAGAAGTATAGTTTTTGTACATGATTGAAGTTAAGCTGATATGAATTCAAATTAGAATGTTATAAATATAGGATGTTAAATGTACTCCCCTGGGTATCCACAAAGAAAATAGCTAGAGAATATACACAAATGAAAATCAGAAAGTAACTTAAGCATCTCACTACAAAAAAAAAGACCAACTAAACACAAAAGAAGACAGTAACACAGAAAATGAAAGCCAAAAAAGTTATAAGGCATATAAAGAACAAACAACAAAATGATTGAAATTCCTCCATATTAGTAATTACTTTAAATGTAAATAAGCTCTTTAATCAACACAGATTAGCAGAATAGATTAAAAACAAAACATAGCAAAACAAACGTGATTCAACTCTATGATGTGTACAAGAGACAAAGGAGTTACAGTTTAATGGGTTTAGAGTTTCAGTTTTGAAGATGAAGAGTTCTGGTGATGGATGGCGGCGACCGTTGCATAGCAATAAGTGGTACTTAATACCACTGAAATGTAAACTTTAAAATGGTTAAGATAGTAAATTTTATGTCATGTGTATTTTACCACAACAAAAAAAAAAACTGGGGGAAAAAGAAACAAAGTACTGATACATAATTCTGCAACATGGATGAACCCTGAAAACGTCCTGCTAAGTGGAAAAAAGTCAAACACAATCAACAACAGCTTGTATGATTCTGTTCCTCTGAAATGTCTAAAACAGGTAACACAGAGGCAGAAAATAAATTAGGGGTTGTCAGGGACTGGAGGGAGGAGGAATGGAGAACGGCTACTAATCGGTACAAGATTTCTTCTCAGGGTGACAGAAATGATCTAAAATTAGATAGTGACGATCACTGCACAACTCTGCAAATGTACTGAACACCACCAACTGTGCCCTTTAAAAGGATGAATTTTATGATATGTGAATTACAGCTCAACAAGTCTGTTACATTAATAACAACAACAAAAAAACCTTCTCCCTCTACAATTTTTTCAGGGTTAGAAGACTATTATAAGATGAGGCTGAGATGATAGCCTGGGTCTTCCGCTTCCTCCCCCAGTGATTTTCCTACTACTCAACCACTCTGTCACTGCTGCTCCCAGGCACTCACATGCTCCATCAACCCACAGAAAGAGTAACAGATACAAAAGCAGCAGAAAATCAAGTACCCTCTAGGGACCAAGTCTGCCTGCTTCCAGAACAGCTGCCTCTGCCTTGGCTTTGTCTTAGGACAGCACTCTCCTCATAAGCTACAGTAAGGCAAATATGAAATATAAAAGGTTTTCATCTTGTCCATGAACTAAAACAAACAAAAAATTTTTTTCTTTGACATTTAAGACATTCTTAAAGACAAAGGCATTCTGAATTATGTTTCACTTTCTTACCATTCAAACCATATCACTCCCATTGTCATCTTCTTATTACTGAACAGAGAAAATTCCTTTCTTCCAAAATATAAATGTGTCATTGCCATGTTCCTTTTATATCCCAACTTTCAGAGCCTCTATACACTCCATCTTTGCTTTTCAACAACTAATCCTCAGTCTAAAGGGGGGAAACAAGATAATCCCTTATTTAAATGATCAATAGGAGGGAATTAGTTCAGAATAGCAGAGAACTCTCACAACTCCATCATTCAGAGCTTGCACAATTTTTAAAATAATACTTCAGAAACAGAAGAGCTTCCCAGGTGGCACTAGTGGTAAAGAACCCGCCTGCCAATGCAGGAGACTTAAGAGATGTGGGTTCTGTCCCTGGGTGGGGAAGATGCCCTGGAGAAGGAAATGGCAACGCACTCTAATATTCTTGCCTGGAGAATCCCATGGACAGAGGAGCCTGGCAGGCTACAGTCCATAGGGTTGCTAAGAGTCAGACACGACTAAGCACACTTGCACTTCAGAAACAGAAATATGTCATTTTTTTAAAAGCAAGTTTTCTTACCTCTCCTAGGCTTCTGGCATGTATACATCTGTTGTTGAACCCGTGCAGGCACTTCACAATACATTTTCTCATTTCATTCTCATTACACTTCTCTCTGTCACCTTAGGAGACTTCTAGTTTGGGACAAGGGTCAACCAAAGAAAAACAGTGTGGTCAACTGAAGAATTAAGTAAAACATGACTGCTCCAAACTATCTTCCTTTTGGTTTGTTACACTGCCGGAAATCCTGCCATTAGGTTTTGAAGACTCTTCTGTCTGGTTTTAGAAAGTAGATCCTCCTGAAGCCATAATCAAACATGACCTCAGTCTATAGATTCTGAGAGCTCAGACTTAAAAGTGGGGTAAGGATAGGCAGGTAAAACCAGAGAAACCAACGCTGAATCCAGCATGTTGGACCAAGAGATTGGCCCCATGTGCCACTATAGGAGAAGGCAATGGCACCCCACTCCAGACTCTTGCCTGGAAAATCCCGTGGATGGAGGAGCCTGGTGGGCTGCAGTCCAGGGGGTCGCTAAGAGTCGGACACGACTGAACGACTTCACTTTCACGCATTGGAGAAGGAAATGGCAATCCACTTGTGTTCTTGCCTGGAGAATCCCAGGTACAGAGGATCCTGGTGGACTGCCGTCTATGGGTCGCACAGAGTCGGACACAACTAAAGCGACTTAGCAGCAGCCACTATATGATCATGGGTCACAACTAACTCCTAAAAAACCCCGGCAGGTCTGCACTCTACAAGGACAAGGTGGGTTTTTTCAGCGTCCCTGGTTTTTCAGCTAGTTCATCTCCTACCTGCCAGGAGTTCATTCATTGACTTCTGACAATAGACTGTCTTATGTAAAAAATCCCATCCATCCCCTCAGAAGGCTCAGAATGTTTAAGTAACTTTCCCAATATCACAGAGTAAATCGCAAACCAGGATCTGAACTCTCACAAAGTTGCTTTTCTTAATTACTATTCAGTATTTTCCCCTCTATACTAATACAATTCCAAGCAGAGTTAGGAGGTAACCCCAATAATGTTTTGTGTTCAGTATTCTCAACCACTTACTTACTTTACTTTCCAAATACCATTTCTACAATGCCTTCCCAAACCTAACTTTCAGACAGCTTTCTTTATACAAGGGTAAAAAGTGGCTATGTTGCTGGCTTTTCCAGAATATCTCCAGTTTAATAGAAACCGGTAATTTAGATCAAAACAATGAAAATTTCATCTTAGAATTTCAAGTATCACTGAGGATTGAGTCTAGTCCTAAGAATGACTAATTGGATTTAGAATAAACAGCTTAAGCTTGGAAACTATGAAAGACCCTACAGCAAACCAAAACATATTTTCAGTATTATATTACTAAAAATAGAACTGTGGTTCAAAGAGGATCCTAATTTAAATCAGCAACTGAATGGTTTCAACAACTCATAACACAGACAAACCATTTGGTGGGATATTTTATAAAAAATGTGAAAAAAGCAACATTGCTATGATTCTTCAGAGGAGGATACAAAAGGAATGGTTGCTAGCTGAAGATTTTATTCTTGATTTAAAGAAAGGAAAAAGGGGGAAAGCCCTGCTTTTTAAATTATTCTCAGTCTACTTCCCTGACAAACCTGTTTGATGGGCATCAGGGACCTGAAGCAGAGCTTCCAGGGAAAAAGTAGCCATCATTCATGCTTCATTGGATTTCTATGACAGAATGATCACATTCTGTAGAACCTGGCATAAGCACATCATTATTAAGCCTTGCTTTAGCATTTCTTAACTGATCATGGATGCTGTCGTCCTTGGTGGCTCCTCTCTGCTGGCACTGTTTGTAGTTATTTGACCTTTCCTCAGTGGATAATCCACACAAAAAGCCCTAATTACTTCCCCAGCTTTGACCAGCCAGCAGTGTGAATAATCAATGACACTCATTTAGGTATTGCACAATCAGATGCTTATGGTGTTTAAAGAACATTTTTCCATTGACCTGCCACAGCTGTAGGACAATTACAAGGAGTAAAGCTGCTGTTGTAATCACAAGATGACCAAGTGACCTTGGGGTTTAAAGTTGATGACTGGGGCCTTGACTAGGGCACAGTCGTGATACAGAACATACTTTGGGAGAGAACGGAGGCGTCATTGTATGCTAATGTGACATGCTAAGCCCCAAGAGCAATGTTCTGAAGTATTGACAAATCAGAAGACCCATATTGGCAGGTAAAATTCAGTATTTTTATCCATGGCTTCAGTTACTTCTTCCTATTATACATAAAATAGTGAATATATAATATTAGGAAAAATACTGAATTCTAGCCATACTGTTTTCCCACACTTTCCCTTAAAAAAATCTTTTGCTTCAGAAGCAAAAAGATTTCCTATTTAATTAGGTATTTAAAGATTCCTAGGATATTAAAAACTTTTAACATATTAAAGTTACAATAAATCCTTTTCTACTCTCAGGCCAGATTTCCCACAGAAAAATCACTAATAAATTTTCTCTATTAAAAAGTCTGTAGTTCTTTGAAATTATGATTAGTTACTAAATTACATATAAAGCTGAATTATAAAATAAGTTGCAGGAAAATGGGACATGACAACATTTCCAAGAGTGTGTTCTTGGAAACACTTACTCCATTGAAAATCCTTTGTAAACAAGGATTCATCATCTAGTAAGTTCAGGAAACGCAGTTTACAATCTTCTCTTGAAGGTTTAAAATGCATGTTACCATATCAAAGTTTCTGGAATATGCTTCTCAAGACAACTTTGGGTAATTCTAACATAAAGGGCTCTTTTTCCTTAGCAACATCTTATACGAAAATTGAATTTGTAAATACTGGTTCTTGGCTCAGAATGTCAATGAATAGACTTTTACTTTCCTTTTGAAACTTTCATAAGATTTCACACTTATTTGTTAAAAGGAACACAAAGTAAAATCAGTAAAAACAACAAGGAAACAAATTGGTATGGCAAAGTAACAGTTATGTTCCTGACAGAAAACACGAAGGAAATAAAGTATCATAAACTGAGGACATAACAGAAGAGAGTTTGACTGTGGAAAGAGTCCCAGAGAGGAGAAGAAAGGAAAGGTCAGAAGTAATGGCAAGACCATCCTCTCCTTTTCCAGACTTGAAGGCTGTCCTGATTTAATCTGGCAAAAGAAGGGAAACCAGCTCATCAGCATGCAACTGATGATTTACTCAGCCTGCTGTCAGCGACAGCACTGTCTAAAGACACGGTGGAGAATGAGGAAAAACAGGCAAAACCCAGTGGGTAAGCCAAGAAGGCAAATCACTGAAAAAACACACACAGCAAAAAGACTGCACATTTGATGGCGTGATCTCAATTAATCCCAAAATCGCTAACACTTTCGTGTTTGGGGCTCCTGGGATGTGTGATTCAAGTTTTTACTGATATTGGCAGAATTCAATTCATAATGTCTGTAGAGGATGGGCTGTTGTTTTAAACATTACTTATAGTTTCAGCAGGCATCTCTGCATTTTCCTTTAATGGAGGGCATGCTGGGGTAATATTTATAACTCTTTCCTCATTCATGTTTATTGCTTTGTTAGAAATGGAGATCTATATTTTTCTGGGTTTGGCAGTATCACAGGATTAAGACAGGTCTTGTTCCTTACTCTGCGGTATTTTCAAGGACCTAGTAACTCTGTGCAACTTGTTCCAGCTTTTATGATTTCTGGAATTTTTTCAGGCTTTCAAGATCCACTGATTTTCCTAAGAATTAACCTGTTAAACAGTAACATTTTTACCTGTTTCTAAATTGTCAAGGATGTGTTGCTGTTGTTCAGTTGCTAGGTTGTGCCTGACTCTTTCGACCCAGTGGACTACAGCACGCCAGGCTTCCCTGTCCTTCACTACCTCCCAGAGTTTGCTGAAACTCACGTCCATGGAGTCAGTGATGCTATCCAACCATCTCATCCTCCCACACCAGGCAGCTTGCTGAATCTTATTTCTCCAACCAGCGACTGAACCGAGGCCCTCAGCAGTGTAAGCATGGAATCCTCATCACTAGACTGCCAGGGAATTTCCTGAAAGTAATCCTCTAAATTGAGTGCTTTGCATTTTCACTGTATCATATTCCTCCTCAAACTGTCTATTCAATCTAGGGTATATAAACATGTTGGGCGTCCCAGAATCCACCTGCAGTGCAGGGGAAACAGGAGACGTGGGTTCAACCCGAGTCGAGACGATCCCCCAGAGGAGGACATGGCAACCTACTCCAGTTTCTTGCCTGGGGAATCCCCATGGACAGAGGAACCTGGCGGGCTACAGTCCATCACAAATAGTTGGACATGACTGAAGGGACTGAGCATGTATGCACACATATAAACATGTTAAACATGTAACAAGATATCTGCAGATAAATCAATTAAATTTTCATATCATTCTCTTTAGCATAAGACAATATCAGGTTTACTGTAAGTATCAAAATAGATATCTCAGGAAAAATTAAAGTTATGAGTGAGAAACATCATCTGAACCCCATTAATGTATAATAAAAATTAATCTTAACCACATTCATTCAGCTGAGAAAAGAATTTCAGCCCAGAATGAAAACTGCAGGATGGTCATGTTGAAAGAAATGTTGCCCTACATTTGTGTCTTCTTAGTGTTGCACCATCCAAATCTGCTGGACAGTATTTGGAAAATCTGGAAAAGGACACCTAATTTCTCTCTTTTTTTTTTTTTTATTAAACTACTCTATACAACAGAGCAGCTTCTACATTCAGGATGAGTTACTGCATGATTAAGAAAGCAATTCAAAGGAATGCGTCTTAAACTGAGAGCAACTTAGCAACTCATTGTTCATATTCTCAACAAACCATTCAAAACTTTCTTGACATAAACAAAATTTCCTTTTTCTAATCAGTCAGCATATCTGAACATTAAAGCCTGTTTGATTTTCTCAGAGTTTTGGCCACTTTTCTAAAGTTAACAGAGTTTAGGAAAGCTGCTGAAAGAAAGCTTCTAATGATGCAATAAGTTTGTTTACCAAGTATTTCAAAGAAAAGATTTTGGTCAGTCACTTGGGTGTTTTATCTATAGGATGCCAAAAATCTGAATGTCACAAATATATTCTTGTACATTTGATAAATGCTAAAATTGGACTGGTTAAACTATACAAAGTATTCACAACATTGTTTCCTGTAAAACTGAATTCCAAGTTCCAGTTCAGCTTGCCAAAAACAAATCTCTGTTCATCCTTTTGGCTGAGAGTCTATCTCATTACCTAGTAAGACAGTTCCTTCAGCAAGAGGCATGTATTCTTAAGAGCCAGTAACCTAACTCTAAATTTGAAAAAGAGAAGGAAAATCTTTAAGGCGTGTACTCTCCTAAGATAATACAAAAAAAGAATAGATAATAGCCCCATTTATTAAGTAGTTAGACCCAAACACTTAATAAGTATTTATTTCCTTAAAATTAGTCGGTTTCATTAAATACACAAATTTTTAAAAATCATATTTTTATTTAATTATTAAACAACCACAATTACTTCCTAATGAGTGTACCTGTCCACCACTGCACATCTCAAACCTTGGAATCAAACTGGACACCACCACCCTCCTTACCTATTCTACACTGATTTTCACATAGAACTTGCTTCTTATTACAACAGTGTACAAAAACCCAGCTTTACAAAGCTATGACATCAAAAGAAATCTAGCATGAGCTAATGCGTGAATTATTTCGAGCTCACATTTTGCCTGGTATCCAAAAGATGGATGTCAAGTAGCGCTAGACTGCCCTTAAAAATGTAAGCTATCCTACAACTCTCCTGGGAGTTTACTGTACACCCCAAGGCACTGTGGTGCCTAGTTTGGGAACTGTGAGTCTAGACTAATAACTCATTTTATGAATTAGCAAACTGAGGTCAAGAGTAATTAAAGAACTTTTCCAAGATTATATATCTAATTATAAACTAAGTCAAAACAAGAAGTTGAGTTTAAAATACTGAGAATTTAGCCCATGTTCCTAGATTTAATTAAATGCCACAGATCTTGAACCTGAAGAGTAAGCCCATGTATATGGAACTTATTCCCAGGATGTTCTTATCTTTGCTTTTACTGCTAGATAATCTCCAACATATAGAGAAAGAAACAAGGCCTGAAGAGGGAAGGGACTTGCCTAAGAGAATAGAATTAATTAAAGGATCAAAAGTAGCACCTTGTCTTCAGACCTGTTGCCCAGGGCTTTTTTATTGGGTTATCTAAAATGCGGGTTACATTTTTCAGACTCCTCTGCAACTAGATATAGCCATATGATTAATTTCTGGCCAATGGGATATAATTAGAAGCAATGCATGTAATTTCTGGAAAGTGTCCTTAAAGAGAGAGTGTGTGCTCTTCTATCTGATGAGTAAAATGAAAACAAATTGATAAAACTGCTGAAATGCTTGAATATAAAGGAGATTTATACAACTTGGGAAGGATTAGGGGATTACTTGATTATCACACACAGAAAATTAAATGGGATGAGAAAATTAAAATGAGCATTTTTAAAAAACTGGGGTGTAATTGCTCTACAATGCTGTATTAGTTTCTGGTGTATAATAAAGTAAATAAGCTATATGTATACATATACCTGTCTGTGTCTCTATTCCTGCCCTGCAAATAGGTCCACCTTGTAACACTTTTCTAGATTACACATAAATACATCAATATACTGTATTTGTTTTTCTCTTTCTCACTTATTTCATTCACTCAGTATGACAGATTCAAGGCCCATCCATATCTCTACAAATGACTTAATTTCATTTCTTTTTATGATGAGTATTATTAAAATAAATTAATTTTTAATAATGGTACAGGAAGAAAAACTATTATAGTTTACTACATGGTTCAGCTGTGTGAATAGCAATTTTTAGTCATAATAATGTAGGCACTGCATTAAACAAAATTACAATATAATTATATGAAGAAAACAGGGAAAGTGGAAAGGTATCAAGCAGGAATGAGAATACTGATGGCAAAAAGAGAGAAAAATAAATTCTTATCTTCCACAATGGTATGTCAATAGATAGGGGCTAATAATCAAGTCAAGAAGTATCAGTAGAAAAATAAGTGACATGAGCTAAATACCAAGAGAAACATCCAATAGAGTTAAAAGTGATTGACTCTGGTAATTGGGAAATGGAGTCACAGCAGGAGAAAGGGAGGGACAGATCTGCTGTTAATCAAAGTAAGGTTTGCAGAACTATTTAATTTTTTAAACCATGTGCATGTATAACCTTGATTCAAATAAGAACTAAGTTTGATATATAAATCCCTAAAAGAAAATTTCTCAAATAGATTTCTGATTCTTTGGCTTGCTTTACCGCTACCTTTTTCAAATAATGTTTATGGACACACCAGATTTGAACATTTTAAACTGTTTAAGAAATAAATATTTTATCTTACCAACACAAGATTGATAAGTAAAAGTGAAGGGATTTTTAAAAATTATTGTTTAAGTGCTCCAACTTCCTTCATGCCATTCTACACAGTTTAGATCATTACTACTGAGAACTTATCTAAATACTAACCACTTGATCATATAAAAGTACTTAAAAGATCTAATGGAAGGATGTTTATATTGTGAAAGATAATATGGTAAGATAGTTAATGTAAGAATAAACTATCTTATTAAATAGTTGTCCCAAAGAAGGACATGTACTAAGTACTTCTGGGTACTAGCTAAAAATGTAAACAAATATAAAATGAACACATTAGTGTTATAAATAAATGAAGCAATGAAAATATTGCTAGTAATTAGACACTCAACATATCCCAAATTTGTTTTTTAGTATTATCATTCAAAGTCAGTCAAATCTGGCACTTACCTTTTAAATGTCCTAGATCTTGTATGAATAGTACAAAGGACTTTTGAGAATTTATACTGATGCTTGACAGCCAATTTAAAGCTGGCTTAATTCACAATTTTATTTCTTAATACACTTATACTTACTCTGTTTTTCAGTTTTAACACTCTTCATCCAAATGATGATCAGTTTGTGGCAAGTAGCATTTTAGCCAGGGAAATGACTTACAAACTATTCCCTTTTGCATCTACTTTCTAAAGAGGAAAAAAATGCTATTGAGTTTAATACTAACTGTAGTTTAAAATTATGCCTTGAATTCATTTAGAAAATAACTTTGAAAAATCAGAATAGCTAGGAGTATTTACCTGCATCCCTAATTAGACTAGAATGGCTTTCTCTAAGACTGCAGACAGTTCTTCCTGTTCTAAATGAAATGTAGCAATTGCTTCTCAAATCACCGTCATGAGAGCATTACGCAATTTTATCTGTCTATATTCTATTCCTGTTTTATGTTATTGTTACATGGGAGCTCTACAGAAGTGTATATTCTATCACTGCAAAGGCCAGATAAAATAGTTTAACTACTACATCAAATTGGGGAATTATATATATAAATTGTTTGCTGCTGTCTGTAGATTATGTCTGTAAAAGATAAAAGCATTTTTCTCCTTTTAGAGAGAACACTCCCAATGTCTTCTTTGCCCCACAAATAAATTATCTTTTAAGGGACCAGGTGCAATAGGCAAAGAATTGGCTGTCTTCCCAACACAGCTTTGAGTTTTGATTTCTAAATGTACTTGTCGAGTTAGGAATCACAGAAATGCAGAATTTAAAGACCTAGTCATGAACTGTCTCCTTGCACCTTTTGCCTTAGGGGATAGAAAAGGAGGGGTTAGTGCTTTAGAAGTCACCTGCATGGAAATGAATTTAATTGCTTTTAGAGTGGATCTCTCTGCCAGAGCAGGTGGCTCTGAGAATCCTCAGTTGTCCCCACTGATCCACATCAGTATGAACATAAGAGAAAACTATAATCTGGAAATCAGCTTAGACATGCAGGCAGCACTCCAGCTTTGGTCCAAATGCAGGATGAACATGATTCCTTTGGAAGCATTTGTGTGGTGTGATTATTAATATTTGGCAGATGACCTGTGCAATAATGGCCCATACTTCTCCAATCAGTTAGGAGGCAATCCCTGAAAAGTGTAGGTCCGCATTGGTGTGGGACCTTTAAGTAGAGCTGACACTCCAGAAGTATTTTTTTGTTGATATAATTTTTAACTCTGAGAGGCCGGCTCCAGAATATTCTTAAGAGGAGAATAAATTTTTAACCAACTAGGAAGTGGCTAACAGTGGAGGAGTATTGCTCAGAGAAAGTAAAACTACCCTTTAGTCTGGTTTGTGTGCTTCCCACCATTATCTCTTCTACACTCCTATGCCTAGCATGCTGTAATTCAATGAGAAAATGCTTTTTAGATTCTGCTTACTTAAGGAAGGCAGTACAATCCCATGCTTTACTGATGGGTTAAACTCAGGTCTATCTCCTGAAGTGACTTATAGCAGTCTCTCAGAAAGCTATTATCTTTTAGATACCGGTCAAGCTGGAAGTTGAAGAATGAGACAAAGCCTTTGCATTTGTTGTTCCCTGACCCAGAATGCTCTTCCTATAGCGAGTTTCTCATTCTTCAGGTCTTTGTTGAAATGTCACTTTCTTAAAAATGTCTATCATGACCACAGTTTATAAAGTAGATCCCTGCAACCTCCATCTCTACTTGTTATTTCATAGCACTCAGTTTATCTCCTGTATGAAATTATTACAGCCATAGTTATTTTAATTGTGTGATTTTGTCTCTTGTCTCTTCCACTCTGAAACTTTCGCTACTGGATGCATCATGAAGCACTGTATTTCCAGCACGTAGCAAGTACCTGGAACACAGAAGCTCCTCAATAAAATTTATGAATGGCTACTGAAGATTACAAAAGGAACTTCACTTAAAGTTTAACATATTTAAAGTATTTTATTTTTGATCAGTTAATCAGTTAGTGTTTACCATATTATTCACCTATAACAACTCCAAAAAAAGCCTCAGGATTTAAAAGAAGAAAAAGTGTTTCTTGCTCCCTTATTTATTTATATATATTTTTGGTGGGTCATCTCATTTTCCTGGCAGAGGGAAAAGAGCAACAGCTACTAGAAATAAAGTGTGACTTTTTTTTTTTTTTTACTTTATTTTATTGAAATATAGTTGATTTACAATATTGCATTAGTTTCAGGTGTATAGCAAAGTGATTCGGTTTTATAACATATTTTTTTCAGATTCTTTTCCTTTATAGGTTTCTACAAGATATTGAATATAATTCCCTGTGCTCTACAGTAAATCTTTGTTATTTATCTACATACAAGGTATCTTACACTAAGGTCTAGCAAATAGCACCTCTGCTTACAGAAAGACATTCTCCTATAATAGAAGTTTCTGTGAAAAATAATACAGTTGACCAAAATACCATATTACTCAGAAACTCACTTACTAATAATCTGTACCTTAAATTTGTTTATATAGCTGTCCTATCACTCTTTATTCACTGGGTTTCCTGAATTACAAACAGTCTCATCAGAGATGCTCCATATGCTAAAAAATAAGACTTGTTCGTGAATAGTACTTTTATTCTCTTGCCTTGCCTGAATAACCCTTTGCAATTGCTGGGTCGTAGCCTGAGTATTTCCTAGGTATTTACATCTGCATAATAGAAAGCCAAAGGTCTCGGAACTCCTAAGTTACTTCAGTCTTCCAGGACCAAAGAAAGCTGGCATGAGCTTCCTTCCCCAGGAAAAAAGTTCTTGCCCAATCAGAGTAAATGACTGGGATAGATGAAGAGAGGTCAGTCCTTTTGGGAACATTTAAGTAATAAACCTCATCTTATACACAACGCATTACTGTGAGGCTCACTACTTACATAAACTAGTAGGTGTTCAATTTGGACAGCTAACTTAGGAACCTGTCTACCTCTACTCCTTAATTTCAATACTTATAATAGATTCTGCACAAAGTTTTCAGCATCACATTGGTAGAATTGTCAAGGGATGTTTCCTACCCACACGCCTTTTCAGTAAAATCCATTTTGGCTAAGAGATGCTTGTGCTCATTTGGGAGGATCCTGAGATATACCAAATATAAACTGTGAACAAGGCAAACCAAAATGATTAGCCAGAGAAACCTGGAAGAAACACCTCACAAAAGTACTTCAAACTGCCACAAGGGCGCAGCTCAGGGACTCTCCCTCTGAGTCTGCCCACGTGCCTATCCACACATCCTGTACTCTTTTCCTCTTAATAAGCACTTTACTTGCTTCACAACTTTCCATCTTTGTGGGAATTCTTTTCTGCATAGCTGAAGGGCCAGGGCCTTTGTCAATGACCACTGGCCTAGTGACTAGGATCTGATGCTTTCACTGCCGCGACCCAACCCCAATTTCTGGCTAGGAACCAGAGCCACGCTTCAAGCCGTTGCAGGCCGAGGCCACCCAAGATCAGAATTGTTAGGATTGCCGATTTAAAATAAAAGTTTTGAACTATGGGTTTAGCCAAGGTTAAAAAGAAAATTAAAACTGAAATAACTCTCAGCTGTGAACTTCTATGTTGAAAGGCTGTATCTTTTTCATGTCCTTCTTCCAAAATGGGGTATCATGTAGAATTACACCCTGTAGAATATTGTAGGTGGTACTTTTCCTACAATTTACAAATAATTTTCTTTTAGGAATTATTTACAATATAAATCAACATTGTAAGGCTATGTGTATTTTTTTTTAATTAAAGATACATGTGTGGATGGGAAACATTTTTCAAATTATGTGAATTCTATCTATTTTGCATTGTGAAAGCTATCAATCATGTCATCCAGAAGAGTAAGAACAGAACTTAAGATCAAAATCTCTCCAGTTCCACAGATGTCTCCTATAGCCAAAGACAAAGACAGTGATTACCATCTCACTGAGAATTTCTCTCTGTTTATGCTTCCTGCCTCTTCCCAGATACTATTATCAGTTGCCTTATTTCCTTATAAATCTCATTTTCCAGATTTTAGTTATTTTTATTACCCACCACTGAGCCTGGGAAAGTCTTCACTTCAGTTTTAACATCAAGGCTTATAGAAGAAATAAAAGTATGCATTCAGCATATAAACAAAATATGTTTCTTTTCACAAGGTTTTTATACTGAAATTAAAGAAAATTCTTACTTTCATATATTTGGATTTGCATAAATTCTTTGGAGGAACTCCAGACAGGAATTATCTCTTCACTAAACTTCATTTTCCCCAATATTTAAAATATGCAAGGAAAGAAAGCAACGATAACCCCTAGTATAAAAGAAACAAAATCGGGTTCATTTTCTGTTCTTCTTTAGAGACAACTGCATCCATTTTTGATCATTTTAGTACCTGCCATGGTTCAATCAACTTCTCTAATAGTTGTGGAATGTGAAATGTCTACATAAGATTGTGGGAGATGTGCGAGACCTTTTTTTTTCCTAGAGTCTATACCAGATGAAAACAAGGTGATATGTCCCTGCATGCTACTGTTGCTAAACTGCGAGCAAAATAAAAGAAAAAAGACTGATTTAAATAATACATCTAAGATGCTTGTTGAGTGAAATGTCAAGTAGATTCCTGTCTTGTCTTGTCCATCATCAGCCAATCAATGACTCTTGAACCTGGGATGACCAGGTCAACTGGCTACCACTGCAACCTAGTGGGAGAGAGAATGCATAGATCACCTCTCAGAATGACAATTACTATGTGAAGCTGTGGTAATTCCACAAGCCCTAGTCATTGTCCTGCTTAGCAAGAGGCTTCCTAAGCTCCCACAGCTAAATACCAACCCACTCAGATCTTGACACAAGGGAAACAAAAACACCTTTGGGATATCCACTCCCTGGTGACCCAGGTCTGATCTGAATTGAATTGAATTTCCCTGCTTAGAACAAGTTTGAGAAAAAAGAAACAAAGAAAAAGGATTAAAGTAAACGAAGCCTTTGAATAAGCTGTGTTCTTTCCTTTGCATATAAATGACTATGAATACAGTCAATAGACCAACTTGCCATCTTCCTTCCACTTCCACCCATCCCGGTGACATTTATTTTTTAGTTACTCAGACTAGAATGTCGTCATAATAAATAAATCCATCATATTCCTTTTGTGATCAATACTAGATATTTATTGTTAATTTGTCATGCTTTCATATGTGTACTTGTTATAGCCTGTAATCCTTAAATTTGCTCTGGAGATTTGAAGATTTCATCAAATCCCCAAGATCAAAAGCCTAAAAATTTTTGTTTGCATTTACATGTAAAGCTTACAAAGTTCTCCAGGGGAAATGGTGGTAAGAGCATTCTTCAAACTCTTGTTAATTGTTAACTGTCAAAGCCTGCGGCTGAAATCTCAGAGGTTTGTTTTAACAGGAGGGAAAAACATGACGTTAATTTTAAGTTTTCTTAAAACTCAATGGTGAACATGAACAATAATTTTTCTCATCAGCTCATTTTAAGATATAAGTGTAATTGCTAGTCAAAGCTAAAAGAGTATATAAAAACATCAATTTGTTTTCTCTCTCTGAAAGATGGATGTAGAGTTTGCCTACAGGATCATAACTGCGGCAAACTAAGTGGGAAAGCTGGTGTTTTAGGTACATTATTTTAAATCAATCAAACCTCCAAAGAAACAGCAGTTACTTTGATCATCCCAACAGTGTTGAAAAATAATATGTAAAATGATACTTCTGTATATTTATCCCTTAAATTAGCAATGAGCTGAAAGACAGAGATATAAATCACATTTTAAAATCTTCCTGTTTTACCAGAGAATGACTAAATTACCAACGATACCATCTGAAAAGACAATGCTAAATTAACTCAATAAAAAGACCTACTATTCACCATCTGAGATCACAAGTTCAAGTATATTATATACTGTATCAATGTTATTTTATATGTTATTGTTTTCTATAAAAATAAAGTTGAATTATTCATTTCCAAAAAGAATGAAAATTTGCTCTAACTGACATTTTCTAAGTCACTGGTTTTTTGAAAAAAGTCTCATTAATATGATAAAAGATGAGAATTATTATAGAGGACTGTTACATGAACACCTCTCAAGAATATTTCAGCCTTTTCATGAGTCCAATGCTAGAGTTCACATATAATCCATACCCCTATCCTAGATAAGGAAGACATCCTCTACACACACAGGCTTCAGAACTGGCAGGATTTTTAACAGAAATGAACCATCTTATGCCTTAAAATATTCAATGATAATGATGGCTCTACCATTTTTTATCTCCAGATCAAGTTAATTAAGAAATGAATACTACCAAAGAAAAACACAAAGACAATTTTTTTAAATGCAAGTCTTGTTTTGTTTCATTTAAAATAGTAGACCCAGAAATACTAACTTTCATTTAGGAGGTAATAAAAAATGACAGAATTTTGTCTAGTTTACTTTCTAATATTTCCTGTATATAACATATACTGCTTATCTAACATTTCCCAGTTTATATTTCCTGAAGAGACTGAGTCAGTGCCATTTCATGCCTACAGATTTTCAGTTTCTAACACTCAAAGCCTAAACAATTCCAGTGTCTAACACTCACTCAGTGATGCTCAGTTGTGCTTTTAGGAGGAACAACTATCCAAGGGAAACTCATTCAGCAACTTACTTCCTGTGTGTGCATTTGCTGCTTGCGTTCCTTATATTGCCTTTAGCTGTTTATTGCAATTAGTAGAAATACTTTTACCATTTCCACTGGTTTTTCTCTGATTGGCCAGAGCTGTAACTTTATTCATGGAAATGCCAGTGAGGGGAATGATAACACTTCCAAGAATATAACCCCAATGAAGTGATTTGGCCTAAACACGGATGGTTTAATTGAGTGTGTATAGGCACAGAACATTTCTGAAAAGCACGGTGAATATTAGTCTTCTCAAACTGCAATTTCAGATTAAGATGCTATTGAAAATTGACAAGCATATTTCCTTAGTTCAACTTCACTATTTTAACCTTCAGTGGGGGATGGAGAGAAAGGGAAAAGTCATACACAGACTCTAAAAAGGCTAATAATTTTACTTCAATTGCTCTTGTCTTTTGGAATTTACTATAACCCACAAAAACTCTTCTCTGAGGAAAGGCAACTGCTGCTGCTGCTAAGTCACTTCAGTCGTGTCCGACTCTGTGTGACCCCATAGACGGCAGCCCACCAGGCTCCCCTGTCCCTGGGATTCTCCAGGCAAGAACACTGGAGTGGGTTGCCATTTCCTTCTCCAATGCATGAAAGTGAAAAGTGAAAGTGAAGTCTCTCAGTCATGTCCGACCCTCAGCGACCCCATGGACTGCAGCCTACCAGGCTCCTCCGCCCGTGGGATTTTCCAGGCAAGAGTACTGGAGTGGGGTGCCGTTGCCTTCTCCGAGGAAAGGCAACTACACTGATTTAAATTTATAACAGTCATGATAAGGAAATGTTTTTCACCATTTGGAATCTTCAGGGCCAATAAGGCACTAAACTTGCTACTGGTAGTCATTTCAGTTCAGTTCAGTTGCTCAGTCGTGTCCGACTCTTTGTGACCCCACGAACCGCAGCACACCAGGCCTCCCTGTCTATCACCAACTCCCAGAGTTTACCCAAACTCATGTCCATTGAGTCGGTGATGCCATCCAACCATCTCATCCTCTGTCGTCCCCTTCTCCTGCCTTCAATCTTTCACAACATCAGGGTCTTTTCAAGTGAGTCAGCAGCTCTTCACATCAGGTGGCCAAAGTATTGGAGTTTCAGCTTCAACATCAGTCCTTCCAATGAACACCCAGGACTGATTTCCTTTAGGATGGACTGGTTGGATCTCCTCTCAGTCCAAGAGACTCTCGAGAGTCTTCTCCAGCACCACAGTTCAAAAGCATCAATTCTTAAGCGCTCAGCCTTCCTCATAGTCCAACTCTCACATTCATACACAACCACCGGAAAAACCATAGCCTTGACTAGACAGACCTTAGTCGGCAAAGTAATGTCTCTGCTTTTGAATATGCTATCTAGGTTGGTCATAACTTTCCTTCCAAGGAGTAAGCGTCTTTTAATTTCATGGCTGCAATCACCATCTGCAGTCATTTTGGAGCCCCCCAAAAATAAAGTCTGACACTGCTTCCACTGTTTCCCCATCTACTTCCCATGAAGTGATGGGACCAGATGCCATGATCTTAGTTTTCTGAATGTTGAGCTTTAAACCAACTTTTTCACTCTCCTCTTTCACTTTCATCAAGAGGCTCTTTAGCTCCTCTTCACTTTCTGCCATAAAGGTGGTGTCATCTGCATATCTGAGGTTATTGATATTTCTCCCAGCAATCTTGATTCCAGCTTGTGCTTCTTCCAGCCCAGCGTTTCTCATGATGTACTCTGCATATAAGTTAAATAAGCAGGGTGACAATATACAGCCTTGACATACTCCTTTTCCTATTTGGAACCAGTTTGTTGTTCCATGTCCAGTTCTAACTGTTGCTTCCTGACCTGCATACAGGTTTCTCAAGAGGCAGGTCAGGTGGTCTGGTATTCCCATCTCTTTCAGAATTTTCCAGAGTTTGTGGTGGTCCACACAGTTAAAGGCTTTGACATAGTCAATAAAGCAGAAATAGATGTTTTCTGGAACTGTCTTGCTTTTTCGATGATCAAATGAATGTTGGCAACTTGATCTCTGGTTTCTCTGCCTTTTCTAAAACTAGCTTGAACATCTGGAAGTTCACGGTTCATGTATTGCTGAAGCCTGGGAGTGGTGAGGGGCAAAAATGTAAGCAAAACCACACTTTTTCTCCATACCTCTATAGTTCAGGGATATTTTTGGCGCATAATGCAATCCTGTATAAGATCTGAATGGTGGGAATTTGAACAACTTATGTGAAATTTAACTTCAGCATTAACTGAATTTTGTTGTTGTTATTGTTCAGTTGCTAAGTCGTGTCCAACTCTTTGAGACCCCATGAACTGCAGCACACCAGGCTTCCCTGTCCTTCACTGTCTCCGGAGTTTGCTCAAACTCATGTCCATTGAGTCAGTGATGTCATCCAACCATCTCATCCTCTATCATCCCCATCTCCTCCTGCCTTCAATCCTTCCCAGCATCAGGGACTTTTCCAATGAGTTAGCTCTTTGCATAAGGTAGCCAAAGTATTGGAGCTTCAGCTTCAACATCAGTCCTTCCAATGAATATTCAGGGTTGATTTCCTTAAGGATTGATTGGTTTGATCTCCTTGCTGTCCATGGGACTCTCAAGACTTCTCCAGCACCACAATTCGAAAGCATCAATTCTTCGGCACTCGGCCTTCTCTATTCTATTATATGCTTTGAAAATCAATTGTTGATATAGAGCTACTCTCAATCACATAAAGACTTCAATAACCAGAACATTCTATTTCTTTTTCCTTCTTTTACATTTTATTTTTTTAATTATGAAAGTATAACAGAACATTGTATTTCTTAACTGCCTGTGCGTGTGCTAAGTCACTTCAGTCATTTCCAACCCTTTGAGACTCTATGGACTATAGTCCCCAGGCTCCTCTGTCCATGAGACTCTCCAGGAGAGAATACTGGAGTCGGTTGCCCTGCCCTCCTCCAGCGGATCTTCCTGACCTAGGGACTGAATCCACGTCTCTTAGATCTCCTGCACTGGCCACCTGGTAAGCCCTTTGAACTGCCTATATCCATGGAATTTTTCAGAGTGGAGTGGGTTGCTATTTCCTTCTCCAGAGAAATCTAGGGTTTCTATTAGTAATTAAATGCTCCTTGAAAGTTTGGTAGTTGATACTCCAGCAGAATTCCTCTTTTTCTCTATCATTTTAGTATATTTCTTGAGATGCTGCTTCTGAGATTATCACTCTCTTGTTCCACAAATGCTTAGGACTCTTCTCTGATGAATCATAGCATTTACCAAAGTCCTGATGGCTAAGATTCCAAATAGTATTAAACATCAAGCACTCTGAAGTTTCCCTGATAAAAATACACCAAAAGGGAAGCAAATTAATTATTTTTACTATCCTAAATAAGAAAGACAAAACAGTTTAAGTCCATTCTGCTCACCCCTGGTGTCCAAGCTCTCTATTTTAAATGACTCCCTCAGGACAACCACAAATGAAGACAAAGTTGGCTCTAAGAGCTGTTGAGATTAAATCAAAGATATCTTTTCTTCCTAAGACCTCCCTAGAGGTAAATGTAAAATGTAAAATTTTTTTGAGGAAACAATGTAAAATAGTTCTTGTTCTGAGAATGAAGACAATCGTCCAGAGAGAAGCAGTCTTGCTCCTGTGCAGCCATGGTGAGGGAGAGTGGGACAAGAGGTTCCACGGAGCAGTGCTACTCAGCAGCACCCAGTCTTGAGGACGGAACTGTGATGTACTGTTCTTTGCTCAGTTGTTCCATAAATTGTTACCTCACAAGACTTAAATTGTAAGCTAAATATATTCATTTCCTACTGCTGCTGTAACAAACTGCCACAAATTCAGTGGCTTAAAACAACACAGATTTATTCTTTTATAGCTCTAAGATCATAATCTGTAAGTCAGCGTCACAGGGCTAAAGTCAAGGTGTGAGCAGGACTGGTTCCTTCCATAGGTTCTGAGGGAGGAGCTATTTCCCTGATTTATCAGCTTTTAGTGGCCACCTGTATTCCTCTGTGGCCCCTTCATCTTTGAAGCACATCACTCCAACTTCTGCTTCTCTCCTGTATCCATTTTATAGACCCCCTTCGATCACAATGGGCCCACACTGATAATCCAGGATAATCTCTCCATCTCCAAATCCTTAATGTAATCACATTTACAAAGTTCCTTTTGTCATATAAGGAAACACAGTCACAGGTTCCCAGGCTGAAGGCACTGGACTTATCTGGGGGTGATTACTCAGCCTACCACACTAGGCTAGCGATGTCTGAACTGACGATGAGGTTGTGGAAGTGAGCTGGATTCTCTCATCTAAAGCCCTATCAACCACACCTACATGCTTCTGGGTGTGTAAGGGGCAGACACTGGAATAGGTCTTTTCTATCTTCGTAATTCATGGTACAAGGGGATAAGAGATGTGCAGCAAAACATATTTGAGTTTAAATGAAACTCCATCAGAGATAGAATATTTTATGCTATAAAGAAACATTGTAAGGCACAGGCCAGAGATAGGATGTCATTTTAAACAAGTGGTGTTTTAATCATAACGTCTACTAAAGGAAGAAGCTAATCCTAGGACAAAGATGAGGTGTCACTCTGATTATTTTAAGAATTAAATGAGGTAATTTACACAACACACTAAGCCTAGTGTCTAACTTAGTAAATGCTCAAAAATGTTAATTATTATCATTTCTTCCAATACACCAACAGATTAAGACTTATTTTAACCCAATAGATTAAGACTTATTAAGAAGTTATCATAATTTTTTCCAATACTTCCAATAGATTAAGACTATTTTCTTTCCCTGAATTTGCAATGATGAATCTACATAGAATTCTTTCCTTGTCACACAAACACTTGCATTACTACCCCCAAAGAGGGTACTGACTGTGAGCTGAAGGAAATCTCAGAAGACAACCATCCCCAGTAGACTACCAGCACAAGCTTTGACATGCTTTTCTTTCCTAAACTGACCTCTTTTCCTGGGTTAAAGTTGAGTAGCCGGGCATTAGCTGCTACTTGGAAAAGTGCTGAGTGGCTGCTGCGTTTTGTCAGCGTTGTTCAAGGCCAGCCAGACAATGTCAGCATGGCTCCTTCTTTTCCACTCGCATTTGGCAAAGACTTCACATTATGATCCTTAGAAAGGTGGAAAGTGATGAAAATGCATAGTTTTTTCTCTGTACATCATATCATACACCCACTTAAAAGGCCATCTTCCCCATAGTTTGTTGAGCTTAGTAGAAACAGCAGTGAAAATCACAAAAGGAAACCATCATCTCTCCGAAAGGAAATCTAGTCTGGCAGCCAAATTTACAAATTAATCTATCTGCTCCTTATTCTCCCACTAACTGACTGGTAAAAGGCTAACTGGTATGTATTTCCCATCTGTCAAAAGGGAGTAGTCATAATTATCATATAAAAACTGAATAAAAGATTCATCTTTATTAACAAACAGTAAATAAAGGGTGATTTCCCTTTGGCAGTCTTAGTTTGTCCTGACCTGACACAGTTTAAGTTCATCACTGGGCTTGATGGACTTGACTTTCTCTCCCCTCACCATTTTGAACCCCCAAAAGTCTTTGACCTTAACTATCTACTTTCATTTTTTAAAAACCTTGTGACACTTTTCACCAAAGGCAGGAAGAAGCAACCATCTCTCATTCCCCCTGTTCCAGAATCCCTTTTTATTCTCTTAGAAGACTCCTCTGGTTCCCTTGAATCCTGGCAGCCTAGTCCTTTGGTGCTCTGCTTTGCCTTCCAGGCACTGCTTCTCTCTGTGTCGGTTATAATCTGACATGTATTTATGTGAAATACAAGATAGGCATAAAGAGGTGTTTGTTAAACTCCATTGTGAAATGCTCCTAAAATATTTTATAAATGAGACTAGCCTTGTTAAAATGTTTTGTCCCCTAAGTGGTATGGTATCTAAATATCCACATCTGAATAAGCAAGAAGTATAGAGTTAGGGCAGAAAAAAACTGATTTGGTCTTCTTAATGAAAATAATAACTCCCTGTTATCTGAACAACTATCACTTGCAGAAGGTCAATAAAAAATATTCAGACTAAGGTTTAGACGAAAATTGTTAACTACAGAGTGAAGACAAGGAAAGAGAGAACAGGTCATAAAATAGTCAAAATTGTAAAAAGTGAGGATTAAAACTCCCTCTTCAAGGTTATCAATTCAGTGGAGGTTTGGGACAAGATAAACTGCCTCTGTATGAATTATTATCCTTTCAGAGAGTGATTACTCTATTAAACAGGTTAACCACCTAATCCAAACTCAGATATAGGAGGATGAATCATAAAGGGGAAAATAAATATGTGTGAAAATGAAAAATATACATATATATATATATGAAAATGTCAAATGTCAAGGTACAAGGGGGTGGGAGAATTAATAAGTAACACAAACAGAAGGATAAGGTAAGGGGGACGATATTTATTATGTCAGTTTAAAGACAAAGACCTATTAATATTTCCTGCCCAAGGCTTCAAAATTATTCTCACTCTCCTATAATCTTCGGGCCTCACACAATAAGATTATATGTACATATACAACCATCCAGTGAGACAATTGGGTTACACAGAACATTTTCCTCCTTCCTCTAGGGCTTCCTAGCACTGCTTGAAATCTAATAGGAGCAGAATGTTATGAAGGGGAATGAATCTATACAGCCCACTTCAGACTTAATTTCACACAGTGTATTTAAAATGCTCTTGTAATTTACTTGAATATCTACATCCACTAGGTAATAAAGAGAATGATTAATATGTAATGACTAAGGAACAGAAAGGGAACTGGCACCCCCAGTCATGGCCCCTAGTAGAGTCAACAAATTGCAAGGCAAATCATTAATATTCCCCTGCCCCTGCATGGCCAACCTTGAATAAATTTTCTTTTATGTATATTATAAAACAATGGACCTATAAATTTAAATAAATTAAAATTTCTTAAATGACTGGTTTCTTAAATAAAATGGCTGCCACAGTTGTGTGAATGGTAGCCTTGTATTCAAAGTTAAGCACCCCTATACACAGTCCCAAATATTTTTTCCAACCATATCTCTCAGCACTTGCTGATAAAAATTTTCTACTCCAACCAGACTACCATACTCCCTGTCCCCATGCAGGTTCCCATCTCATTTGTCTCAGGTAGTGAAGAGAAGTGAAAGTCGCTCAGTCATGTCCAAACTCTTTGCAACCCCATGGACTATACAGTTCATGGAATTCTCCAAGCTAGAATGCTGGAGTGAGTAGCCTTTCCCTTCTCCAGGGGATCTTCCCAACCCAGGGACTAAACCCAGGTCTCCCACATTATAGGCAGATACTTTACCACCTGAGCCACAAAGGACACCTGGAAAATAAATGGATGTCATCCTACCTCAAGCCATTAGAATTAGATATCATAAAACTTTAGCTCTGAATGTGATTTTTTGGTCATTTGGGCTAATTTTTTAACCTAGTATGTTCCCAAAAGTGAGCCAACCTATACCTGAACACCTATTTTTGTCTACTTTTTCAGCCTGAACATTATTGTCATTCAAATTATCTTCAGGAGTAAAGAAAGTAAAAGGAACTTGGAGCCTTACATTGAAGAATTCCTGGTTAACTATGCTAATAGACGGAATAAGGGATGTGAGACATCTATGTTGCGATGAGCACACCTAAAGCCCAGTCTTGATTTCTAGTACTATTCTCCAATAAAAGGAACCAGGGCTCTTTGGAGAAATGGCTAATTCTAAGACTAGGTCAGGAAATATACAAGATGAGCCTAGAGAATCTGACAGTGCCAAAAATTAAGGAAGTGCTGAAAAAAAAAAAAAAGCCATAATGACTGGGTATGTCAAAGGGCCACAGGACCAACAGCCAAAGATAGAACAATCTGAGCAACAAAATAGATAAGCAGCACTGGATTTTAATCCCTAAAATAAAATAAACATCTGTGTGTGTGCTAAGTTGCTTCAGTCGTGTCCAACTCTTGGCAACCCTATAGACTGTTGCCCGCCAGGCTCCTCTGTCCATGAGATTCTCCAAGCAAGAATACTGGACTAGGTTGTCATGCCCTCCTCCGGGGGTTCTTCCCTGGCCCAGGAATCGAACCTGAGTCTCTTATGTCTCCTGCATTGGCAGGTGGGTTCTTTACCACCAGCACCACCTGGGAAGCCAAATATTCATGAGTCCATGTTAATATAAAGAAATGATTAAATAAATGAAAATAGATCTCATGATTAAAATAATTCCCAATAATTTATGTAAATTCTCCACCCTCAAAAAGCATAGCTCCCTACTCCTTAAGTGTGGGCTGTACACAGTGACTTCCTTCCAGGGAATATAGTATGGAAAGAGGGATAAAGAGAGAAACTTTATAGTACAGAAATTTGACAAACACTGCCTCAGCCAGGTGATGAGGACTGTAATCAACAGTGGTAAGTCATGACGATAGTTTATACCCTTCATATGATGTGATGAAAGTGGCATCTCTCTGGTCTTCTTCCCTCAAATACATAACCCCAGTCTAATCATGAGAAAAATACCAAGAACTAAGCCCAGTCGAGGTACTTTCTACAAAGTACCTCACCATTACTCCTCAAAACTGTCAAGATCATCAGAAACAAAGAAAAAAAAAGCCTGAGAGGTTGTCAGAGTCAAGAGAGTTTAAGGAGGAGACAGGACTAAATGGAATATGCAATCCTAGATGGAATACTGGCACAGCAAAAGGATATTATGAAAATTCTAAGGAAACCTGAATAAAGCATGGACCTTTGTTAATAATAATCTATCAATATCCGTTCACTAATTGTGACAAAGGTACCAAAATAATATAAGATGCTAATAACAGGGGACACTACCTGCAGGGTATATGGCAATTCTGTCCTATCTCTGCAATTTCTCTACAACTAAATTATTCTCAAAACTTTATTTTAAAAAGTCACAGAGGTAGTGAGGAGTTTGGAGAGGTGTGTGGGTAGTGGGATGGAACACAAAAAGATGGAAATATGGGGCCTGAATCTAGTTGGAAACCATAGGCATCCCACTTGCAAAGTAACCTAGGTTCACTGGGATTCTTCTCTACATGATTCTTACACCCCTCCCCATTCCACTCCCAGCCTGCTAACTTCTTGGTATTGGTCTCACTCCTGTGAGGATGCTTCTCATAAACCTGCCACCCTGTGGTTTTAAAGAAAAACAGAGCAAGGGGGCAAGTTCAAGTGTTAAGAAGCAGCAGAAATATCCTCAGAGTCCTTCCTTCCTTCCTCCTTCTTTACTTCCTCTTGTCTCCTTCCTGTCTTCTCTTGGGGAAGAGTAAGCTAAAATGATCATTCTGAAACTTGCAGATATGTGAATCAGTCAGAGTTTAATCAGGTAGACAAGCCACCAGGAGTATTTGAAACAGAGGAAATGGGTACCACAAGTGAGAGGACAGCTAAGACGGAGCTGGAGACAGTGAGGCAGCCTGAGGTAACCAAAAGCAGGAAGCCCTGCACGACACTTGGCCGCTTAAGAAGACACTCCGCCACTCAGGAAGACCTAGAGACCAGGTAGTTCCTGGAGGCTGGGGAGTGGGGTCACCTCGTGGAAGCTAGAACCACAGCTGCTAAGAGTTGTTGCCCCAGGCAGAGGGAAGAGGAAAATAAGACGGCTTCTTCCCCTTGCCCTCCTGTCTCCTGCTTCCGCTCCAAAGCCAGCAGAACACAGTCTGCACAAATGTGCCCTCCTGTAACATAGGCCAACCTGAGGCAACCAGCTCTACACAATATGCTACCTTTTAGAGAGGCTATTTCTAGGTTCTAAAATAATTTATATTACTTCTAGTTGTATGCATAATTAGATCTGGGCAAAACCAGCAGATTGTTCAGATTTCTTTACTTGGAAATTTAAACACCTTTTTTATAAGCACCTACTAAAGTAAACATGGATGATCATTCCCACTTCATAACTGGAAGGTTGAAATAGAGCTGTTTTATGAGACCTCAAAGAAGGTCAGTCACTGGACTAGGGGAAAGAGAATCTGTTTTATTTGCAGCATCGTTTTCTGTTGTTTCACCTTTTCTCCCTTTTAATTATGCACAGGATCACTGGCAGAGTTGAAAATAAAACTGGGAGCCTAGTGTCTTATCTAATAATACCATTCTTCTGACAAACTCAGCTTTGGAAAAGAGTGGCTTGATTGTTTCCTTTAAAGCTAGGATTTTCTCTAAACAAAGCAAAATGTTCACACACTGTTAAAAAAAAAAAAAAACACCCGAGGAGCCAGTACTTTGTAGTTTCTGCTAATGTTCAGTCACTATGGAGGCAGGGATCCAAGATTCAGATGAAAACACAGCTCAAATAAGCAGGTGGGGGGGAAAAAAGAAATATTTAGCAACTTTGGAGAATATGTCTTGTCTTTCTAGGAGTCTTGTAGCCTCGAAATGGTAACCCACTCCAGTTTGCTTGCCTGAAGAATCCTGTGGACAGAGGACCCTGGAGGACTACAGTTAGGGTCACAAATAGTCAGACATGATTGAGGCAACTTAGCGCACACACATGCAAAAGGTATTTCTATTATTAACAGTACCCTAGAAATTCACTGGCCTTCAGGGAAGGCCACAGCCTCTCATTCTGTGTCTGTGTCACTGGATCAACTGGGTTCTGCCTGCCTCAGTGATACCCTGAGAATCCAGGAGAAGTTTTGGTGTTCCTTAATTCAGGGCTGCTCTTGTCTGCAGCCATCCTGAAGGTTTCACATGGGAGCCTTCTCTACTCTTCCTGGGATCATGGGGAGTGGGACAAAGGGGAATTTGATTGTTCCAAGGACAGTGGGATATTGTAAATCACAGTGGAGATTTGAGAGGCCATTAGATTCCTGGGGTGAGGGGTAACAGGTGGTGGTGGTAGTAGAAACACAGCCTCTGGGAAGACAGCATGTTTTATACTTCCAAAGGTCTCTTCCTTTGGTGATAAGTATCTAGGTCAGAAAGAATTTAAAATGAAATCAATTGCAGTATTGCAACCTAAATCATACTGCTGACCCAGGATAACTAGAGCTCTTCTACCTCAAATTTAGTCCTTTCAAAACACTGTCCTCAGAACACAAAGTTTAGGCAGAAAAGTACGATGAAATCTTAATATAAGGAGGCATGAATAATTTTTACACCTCTCAAGATAGTTTTCAGTGTAATTTCAGAATCATGAAACACCAGTGCAAGTTCTATAAGACTTGAGCTCCACAGATGCTGAGTACAAGCATTCACTCAAATTAAATTGGAGTAAAGTATACAGACTTTCTATCCTGTTATGAAAAGATGTGGATTAATTTTAGTTCCTCTAGGCAAGGATAATTTATTACATTTATCAATGTTACTGTTTTTATGAAATTCATCCAAAAGCATATCAATCACTTTAACAAGCAGTTTATTTTGTAAATTAAGCTTAAACCAAAAGTAAAGTAGCCCTTGAACTTACAATAAAAGCTTTATTAATAAAAATCTTTTCAAGTGATATGAAAATCATTGCTTCATTATCTTTTTTCCTGAGGAACTTCCTAAAATGAATAACAGCCTCATCTGCATTGGCAAGCTGGAAGCTGCAAGCTTCACCAAAAGTAAAGCTTAGTTATTACGTTAGCTGCTTACAAATATTTTAAAACAAGCATTACTTCAGCATTTCAGTATTGGCTAAAACAGCTTTAATATGCAAGACAGGATGTAAGATGCTTAGCTGATCCAAATGCCAGTCTATGGATTTGAAAGACTAAAGATCACATCACTAGAAGGTTGACAGAAGTGACACTTCGCAAAGTGCCAATGATTTATGCCAATGTCTTGCTTGATGATACTGTTATAGACAGCACTGTCATTAAAAAGTCCCTGCTGACTTCCTTCTACATTTATGGTGCACAAATTATAGGTGAGCCCAAAAATCGAACCCTCCCTGCCTTTAAGATTTCAATGACCATGTATTTCTCATTTAGGTTAGTTATTGCATGTACCCTCCTTTCTACCTTTCTACCTGCTTCTTTATTTCATCTATAAACATGCAATGAGAAGGAAAGGATTTTTATTCATCTTACTAAGAAATATACACACATTCCCTGAAAGCTCTCACAACCATAAACTGGAAGGGATATTTTTCACATATCAAAAGTCTTTTACAGTCTGTTCTTATTATGGAAAAAAGACACCAAACACAATTTTTAAAGAGAGTATTGGGAAGCACAGCTCTGGAGCAAACTGTCAGGAATACTATGGCTTGACCTTTAGCAATGTGTATCATATTCCATCACTGCATGGGGACTTGGGCATTTTTAAGACAGCTCTTAAAACAGCAAAGAGCAGATGCAATCATTTTCTAAGTACTTAATTTTAAATGTTTTCTGCTAAATGTCTGCTTCAAATATATATTTACTGTGTAAATATAAGTGAATTTTTAGAAATATTCTGAAGGCAATTTTTAAACAGCATTGTTTTCAAATCCCATTTATAGAGACCAATCATTTTATCTAGTACTTGGAAAAAATACTCCACATTTTATTAGCTAATCTCTATTTATTGAAGTGAAGTCAAGATTAAAGGATGTCTTTTCAACATGGATTACAATAGCTCTACAGCTTTTTTAAAAGAGCAGACAAACCCAGAAACATTTACGTGTGCTTAATTTGTTTGAAACGACTACTTTAAGTTTTTACCTCACAGAAAAGCAGATAACTTTGAAAATACAATATAAAAAGAAACTGGCCCAAAGGTTTAACTGCAACTCTGTCAGTCAGATTTTTTAGTGTTGGTAGTGTTCTTTTCTTAGCACACTATTAAATTTTTCTAAATGAAAACCATCAAAAATAATTTATAAAACAAGAAATACCTTTTGATTTTTTGGAAAAAGGAGATGAAATAGAAAGCTCAATCTAAAATAACTACACAACAGTATTAAATCAAGATGTGCTTTTCAGAAAACCAACCACAGTGAGAATTAAAATACACATTAGTTTCTGTTTTGCTGGAGGCCACAGAGGCTGACAGCAAGGAGACAAAGGAAACAAAGCTTCGGCCAAAGGGACTGGAAATCAGGGACAGCTCCAACCCCAGGGACTTTCAGTGCCCAATGGAAAGCTGAGACACCTGTCTATGCTGGCTCACTGGCTCTAAATATCAGAGGTAGGGCAGGTAGACCATCATAACGTAGCGACGATGAAAGCGGGGACAAATGCCAACTGGTTGCTCCAAAACAAGTGTTATAAAAACGTTTAACATTTCATTATACAAATAGTACATTAATATATGCTCCATATTAAAAACATAACAAAAAAACCTAACACTTAAGTCAACCCTCTGGCTTCTCCCTTTTAAAAGTCCATAGACTTATTAGAAGTGACTGAAGCATCAACCAAGATAAAGTAAAGTAAAAGTCACTCAGTTGTGTCCAACTCTTTGCAACCCCACGGACTATACAGTCCATGGAATTCTCCAGGCTAGAATACTGGAGTGGGTAGCCTTTACCTTCTTCAGGGTATCTCTCCAACCCAGGGATCGAACCCAGGTCTCCCGCATAGGAGGTCTCCAGGTTTCCAACCCAGGAGGATGGTTGAACAGATTATGGTATATACATACCAGAAAGTATTGTACTATGCAACTTTAGAATGATATGGGGTTTGGGGGGGAGTGTTTTTTTGTTTGTTTTATTTTGGCCTCACCACACGCCTTATGGGATCTTAGTTCCCCTCACTCCTGACCAGAGATTGAACCCAGGCCATCACAGTGAAAGCATTGAGTCCTAACCACTAGACTGTAGGGAATTTCCAACATAGATTTTGTTTTTTTTTAAGCTCTAACATGGAAAGATCTCTAAGACATACTGCTGAGTCAAAAAACAAATTAGAGAATGACATATACCTAATGATATTATTTGTGTAAAATATTTCATTTATGTAAAACAATATTAACACTCATCTTCGGGACTCTTCCTGTGGATCCCAACATCTATGTGTGTCGCCATTTTTGACACATAATCGTGAATCATCTTGTTGTTTTCCAGTGTCTCACACTATTAATTTTTCCTTTGAGTATACTTCAAAAAACCCTCCACAGCACCAAGTACACCCAAGAAAAAGCATGCAGTGAATACTATTTAGACATATACTTTTATGTCTAATACCGGTGATAAAGGGTGACAGCTATAATTCTTGTAAGATCATTTCAACAGGCTTAGAATAATGTGAGATTCACTGTAAATGCATATTCATCTTTTGAAATTATTATTTGTTCACCTTCTTTTGATAATAGAAAAGCAATTTTTGTTTGCTTGTTTTACAACATTCAGAGCTGTCATGAATAACAAAGGCTGCTGGTCCATTTCCCACTTAATGATAATTAACAACAATATACAGTACTTAGTAAAACTATTTTAGTGTCTTTTACTCATTTTATTCTCTGTGTTACATATTCACTATGTGGCCTGGGAGAAGAGAATTTAAAAATTAATTGAAGAAGAAGCTGGAATCAAGATTGCTGGGAGAAATATCAATAACCTCAGATATGCAGATGATACCACCCTTATGGCAGAAAGTGAAGAGGAACTAAAAAGCCTCTTGATGAAAGTGAAAGTGGAGAGTGAAAAAGTTGGCCTAAAGCTCAACATTCAGAAAACGAAGATCATGGCATCTGGTCCCATCACTTCATGGCAAATAGATGGGGAAACAGTGGAAACAGTGTCAGATTTATCTTTTGGGGCTCCAAAATCACTGCAGATGGTGATTGCAGCTATGAAATTAGAAGACACTTACTCCTTGGAAGGAAAGTTATGACCAACCTAGATAGCATATTCAAAAGCAGAGACATTACTTTACCAACAAAGGTCCGTCTAGTCAAGGCTATGGTTTTTCCAGTAGTTATGTATGGATGTGAGAGTTGGACTGTGAAGAAAGCTGAGAGCCGAAGAATTGATGCTTTTGAACTGTGGTGTTGGAGAAGACTCTTGAGAGTCCCTTGGACTGCAAGCAGATCCAACCAGTCCATCCTAAAGGAGATCAGTCCTGGGTGTTCTTTGGAAGGAATGAGGCTAAAGCTGAAACTCCAGTACTTTGGCCACCTCATGCAACGAGTTGACTCATTGGAAAAGACTCTGATGCTGGGAGGGATTGGGGGCAGGAGGAGAAGGGGACGACAGAGGATGAGATGGCTGGATGGCATCACCAATTCGATGGACGTGAGTTTCAGTGAACTCTGCGAGTTGGTGATAGACAGGGAGGCCTGGCGTGCTGCGATTCATGGGGTCACAAAGAGTCGGACACGACTGAGCAACTGAACTGAACTGAACTGAATTAAGAATTAAAAAATTCTCACACTGGTAATTTGTACCTCCTTATAAGTATTTGCCTATGGTTTAAAAGAAAACATATGGGACTTCCCTGGCGGTCCAGTGGTTAAGACTTCACCTTCTCATGCAAGAGGTGCAGGTTCAATCCCTGGCCAGGGAGCTAGGATCCCATATGCTGTGTAGCTGGAAAACCAGAACAGAAAACAGAAACAATAGTCTAACAAATTCAATAAAGACTTTAAAAATGGTCCACATCAAAAAAATATTTTAAAAATAAATAAATAAATAAAAGAAAACATACCCTTTTTCTTTGTCTTAGCTAAAGTATAATTTCACTGTATCCATTAAGAAATGGCACTTGAGTGTGTAAATAATTTGTTTATGTTACGTGACTGGTGACTTCACTGAAAATCTGCACAATTCAGTTTTAGCTCTGGATTTCTTCAGTTGACCTTTGTGAAGGTTTTATCTGTGTAGAATGGTTGTTTGACTTGTTTTAACCTGTTAGGGTTTTGGGATTTTTTTTTTTCATTCTATATTAAAGTAAAATTCTACTAAAAAAAAAAAAAAAGAAATGGCACTTGGTCATATATAGAACCTGAATTAAGTCATGGAGTGACGTTTTTGCCTTAAAACAATCTTACCACTTTCTCAAAACACCTCAGCTTTTTTCTTTTTACTGTAACAATCCAAACTTATAATTATCCTTCTAACCTAGAGGAAAATAAGAGAATAATGTATTTTGTACCTAAATTCTATAAAGCCTACAGTCAATATGTTTCACACTGTAATAATTACAGATAATCTGGAAACATGGAATGACCCCATGAACTGTAGCATGCCAGCTCCCCTGTCCATACGGTTTTCCAGGCAGGAATGCTGGAGTGGGTTGTCATTTCCTTCTCCAGGGCATCTTCCTGACCCAGGGATAGAACCTGGGTCTCCAGTATTGCAGGCAGATTCTTTACCTTCTGAGTCACCAAGGAGATTTACTGTAATCCAAAAGCATCATAAATGGTTACCTTGTGTAAATTATCAAATTTTAGTTCTGTGACTCAGAACTTAATAGATCATCTGCAAAAAAAAATCTTTGAAAATCATCCCAAAGTTTATACTTTCTCTGCTTTACATACTGCGGTATTTCAAACAGAATAAAACAAAACCTTCTTAGTCATAATCAGCTTCTATCTAACATCCTTGTTGTACCTCCAGCTGTTCCCTCAAACCCACCACATGCTCCGGTCATACTACATTTCTCACTTTCTGGGGCACTTTCCCCAAAAACAGGTCTTAGCACGTTATTCTTTCTATCCAGAATGCCTTACCTATTGTTCGTGGCAGCTTCCCACAGATCCTTTCAGAGCAAGCTTTCATGACACCACCACAGAGGAGCCTTCCCTATTGCCACCAGGCAAGGAACTGTCCCACATGCTTTCCACTTTTCTCCTCAGCAGGATTTACCTTAAATACTATGTTTATATGATGATTAGATTGATGGCAGGGATGGTATCTTTGTCATATTTATGTTTCCAGAAACTAATCACAGCACCTACCTCAAATAGGTGCTCACTAACTGTCTATGGAATTGACAAGTGACCAGATAATCATGATGGTGTGATCACTCACCTAGAGCCAGACATCCTGGAATGTGAAGTCAAGTGGGCCTTAGGAAGCATCACTACGAATAAAGCTAGTGGAGGTGATGGAATCCCAGTTCAGCTATTTCAAATCCTAAAAGATGATGCTGTGAAAGTGCTGCATTCAATATGCCAGCAAATTTGGAAAAGTCAGTAGTGGCCACAGGACTGGAAAAGCTCAGTTTCTTTCCAATCCCAAAGAAAGGCAATGCCAAAAAATGCTCAAGCTACCACACAATTGCACTCATCTCACACACTAGTAAAGTAATGCTCAAAATTCTCCAAACCAGGCTTCAACAGTACGGGAACTGTGAATTTCCAGATGTTCAAGCTGGATTTAGAAAAGGCAAAGGAACCAGAGATCAAATTGCCAACATCCACTGGATCATGGAAAAAGCAAGACAGTTCCAGAAAAACATCTACTTCTGCTTTATTGACTATGCCAAACCCTTTGACTGTGTGGATCACAATAAACTGTGGAAAATTCTGAAAGAGATGGGAATACCAGACCACCTGACGTGCCTCTTGAGAGACCTGTATGCAGGTCAGGAAGCAACAGTTAGAACTGGACATGAAACAACAGACTGGCTCCAAATTGGAAAAGCAGTACATCAAAGCTATATACTGTCACCCTGCTTATTTAACTTATATGCAGAGTACATCATGAGGAACACTGGGTTGGATGAAGCACAGGCTGAAATCAAGATTGCTGGGAGAAATATCAGTAACCTCAGATGTGCAAATGACACCACCCTTATGGCAGAAAGCAAAGAAAAACTTAAGAGCCTTTTGATGAAAGTGAAACAGAAGAGTGAATAAGTTGTCTTAAAACTCAACATTCAGAAAACTAATATCATAGCATCTCGTCCCATCATTTCATAGCAAATAGATGGGGAAATAGTGGAAACAGTGGCTGATTCTGGGCTCCAAAATCACTGCAGATGGTGGTTGCAGCCGTGAAATTAAAAGACGCTTGCTCCTTGGAAGAAAAGTTATGACCAACCTAGATAGCATATTAAAAAGCAGAGACATTACTTTGCCAACAAAGGTCTGTCTAGTTAAAGCTATGGTTTTTCCAGCAGTCATGTATGGATGTGAGAGTCGGACTATAAAGAAAGCTGAATGCTAAAGAATTGATGCTTTTGAACTGTGGTGTTGGAGAAGACTCTCGAGAGCCTCTTGGACTGAGAGGAGATCCAACCAGTCCATCCTAAAGGAAATCAGTCCTGACTATTCATTGGAAAGACTGATGCTGAAGCTGAAACTCTAATACTTTGGCCACCTGATGTGAAGAACTGACTCATTGAAAAGACTCTGATGCTGGGAAAGATTGAAGTCAGGAGGAGAAGGGGATGACAGGATGAAATGGCTGGATGGCATCACCAACTCAATGGACATGAGTTTGAGTAAACTCCAGGAGTTGATGATGGGCAGGGAGGTCTGGCGTGCTGCAGTCCACGGGGTCGCAAAGAGTTGGACACGACTGAGCGACTGAACTGACTGACTGACTGACTGATGTTTCTTTTTCATTTCTTTTCAGTGTTATTGTCCCAGCTCACTCAAGATAGATCCCTGGATGGCTACAGACAGAAAGATGCAGAAGCCCAAGGGGCTTAAACTGACACTAAGGGGAAGACTTGGCCAGTGAGCAGGAAGTTTGCAAAAATAATTTGTTTTTTTCAAAATGCAACATATCTCCACAACACAAAGGGTCTCAGTTAGTTGACAGCCTTAAAGACAAAAGTTCTTTATTCCATGTTACATAATCTGCATTAAAAGAAGAACAATCTTGGACTCTTAATCTTCAAAATGTAAGTTTTGCTTTGTTTGAAAACAAAATAATAGAGAAAACTAAGCTGAGGACAAGAGCCAAGAAAAAGAATCTCCAGTTTTCTGGGAGTTAAACAAACTGTTTCAACTTTTCAGACTGCCTAATAAAAAGTAAAATTCAAACAAACTAGCAGAAAGATCCCCCTGTCTTTTTTTTCACTTATATAGTCTATGCCTAATAAGAATATAAATAAGTTGTCTTCTACACTGGTTCAAACTGAAGCTTTCAGTAGCTTGAATACAGACAGCTGAGTTCACTGCCTGCTTTATTCCTCCATATCTCTAGCAGGCTCAGAGGCTTTTGTTTACAAGTATGACCTAAGATCTTCAGGAACATTTGGGAAATCTGCTTTAACCTGTTAGCAGGTGTTAAAGGAGCTCTTCTGGAAAAAGCACTTCATGAATTTATAGAAAGGAGGCTAACAGCAGGATCGTGATCAAGTTAATTTGCCATAAAACTAATGAAGATTTCTCTTCCAGCAATGTGCTTATAATGTCATAGTGAAAGTGAAAGTCGCTCAGTCGTGTCCGACTCTTCGTGACCCCCATGGACTATACAGGCCATGGAATTCTCCAGTCCAGAATACTGGAGTGGGTAGCCTTTCCATTCTCCAGGGGATCTTTCCAACCCAGGGACTGAACCCAGGTTTTCAGCACTGCAGTAAAACTTGGAAAAATAAGATACATATCCTCAGTAGACTTTCCTTCTCTCACACTTTCTCTCAAGTGGGGCTATCTTAGAGTGGCCACAAACATTTTGAGACCCAAAAACAAGTTATGTTAGTGATACACTTAGTGTGGGCTTCGTGAGATATTTATGTGATTTGTAGTCCCTTTCATGCTGCTGCTTAGTCACTTCAGTCGTGTCCAACTGTGTGACCCCATTGACTGTAGCCCACCAGGCTCCTCTGTCCATGGAATTCTCCAGGCAAGAATACTGGAGTGAGTTGCCATGCCCTCCTCTAGGCGATCTTCCCAACCCAGGGATCAAACCCAGGTCTCCTGCACTGCAGGCAGACTCTTTGCCACTGGGCCACCAGGGAAGACCAGTCACTTCCATGCTATGTGTTTAGTCATGTCTGACTCTTTGCGATCTCACAGACTGCCACCAGGCTTCTCTGTCCATGGGATTTTTCAGGCAAGAATACTGGAGTGGGTCACCATTTCCTTCTCCAGGGGATCTTCCCAGCCCAGGGACTGTACCCGAGTCTCCTGTGTCTCCTGCAGTGCCGGCCGAGTCTTTACCATCTTAGTCACTATGGAAGCTCTATCACTTCCATGTATTGATATAAGTTAGTACCTGCTATACCCAACATAAGAATGGCTTTCAGGAATCCATTAATCACTGTGCAAACTAACCCAATGTCAAGATACAAAGGTGCTGGACCAGATGATTCTCCATATCTTTGAATAAAATGATGGAGGACACTACTGACTCTTCCCCTTGCATTGTGTCCTCTGGGCCTTTGGTCTTGTTATTTCTCCTACCCAGTCCTGTCGCCCTACTTCCTCCAATGAAAATCCTACAAAAGATCTGCTCAAATGTCATCTCCTCAGTGGCGCCTTCCCAAGTATAGAATAAATCTCTCCATCTGTTCTTCATTCTATTTCTTTTATGTATGTCGATATTTAAAAACTAACAAACACTAAGTTATATTTTAATTATTTGTGAACATGACTATCTCTTCCACTAGATTATAAATTCCTGGAGGGCCAGAAAATATCTTACTTAACTTTGTACTTTCCACACTGTCAACCATGGTATCAAACAACAGTGCCTAGAAAATGCTGATGCAAACTTAAATTTCTAAGTTGATCTGTTCTTTTGTTAACATGAAGCTGAACATATTTATTTGCCTCATGCACTATTTCTGTTGTTAAAACAGGTTCTTCCACAAAGATAAAAATATTGAGACAGATAATACATATATATCATTGATATGTAAACAATTAAAAATCTAGTAATCTAAGTCCTAGTATCTTCATAAAATGAAGTTCTAGGTAGTAAATTAATCTTTGCAAGACTAAGGGCTTAAAAGAAGACAGAAAAGACCACTGAAGGTCACAATTTGCATATTGATCTAACTGTATGCTTATTCTCTTACAAACACATAATTAACTTTGCTTTTATTGAATTTTGGTTCTAAAGCAATTTTATTAGTCATAGTTTCACTGGTAATTTCAGTCAAGTGTGAGAGACAGATGTTAGTTAAGAAGGTAGCATGGATACTAATCTATCTGGATAATAGATTTAATACATACTGAATGTATTGCTTTGTAGGCATTAGATTTGATCAATAGCTATGCTCCCTTCTTATAATATTTCCTGGGGCAAGAAGTATTTCATGATTAAGACTAAATTTAATCTAAAGGTTACCATACAGAGGAGATGTACAAATAAACCATAATTGGAAGCACCAACTATCTGGTTTGAAAGCAGAAGAATTAATTATAGTAATATAATCTCTCCCTAAGTTTTGGGGTTTTAAAAAATGTTTTTTCTATAATTAGTGACAGTAGTAGACAGTGCTCTGAGTTGGGAATCAGAAGACCTAAGCTGAGTCTTGGCTATGCCATTTATTAATAGCTCTCAGTTTTCTCATGAATGAAATGATGATATTCAAGTACTAACACTTGTTCTGCCTACTTTATAGGCCCGTTTTGAGGAGTCATTGGAGCTCATTCATCAATTCATCAGCATATATTTAGTATTTAAGCCAGATAATGGATATTAAAGAGATTTGTAAAATTTCAAAGCTCTAAAGAAATAAAGGAGATTATTTGAGAAAATATTTTATTTGGGTACTTAATATTAGGGTACAAAAGAGAAATGTGAAACTTTTGAGATAACCTACAAAACAGAAAAATGACTGTCATTTTAATTGGTACAAAGCCCAGCCTCCAATGCTGAGGCAAAAGACAAACATTTCAGCATTTTCTCCCTAATCTAACACCAATGCTGATTAATTCAACACATGTAAGAAATTCTAAGTATAGGAAAGTATGTGTATGTATATGTGTATATACCATACACACAAATATCCAGTGCCACACTCCAAAGCCTTCGGACTTATATAAGGTTGAATTGTCAGGCACCTCCTGTCATGGAATTAAAACTGTACCAGGCTCCAGTGGGAGAGGAAAGGTCAGAGTCACATTCAGGATGCCTTGGGAAGTCCAGGACATCAGCTAATCAAAAATATTTATACGGCACACTCATTTGTACAGTTAGTCCTAACTGCTAGAGAGAAAAACAAACAGAAAGAAAAAAATAGTCCCTAGCCTTGAACTGCTCACAGTTCAGCTAAATATCAGAAAGACAAAATAAAATGTCTTCATAAACATTCACAAAACAACCCAAGTACAAATGAACACCATATTGTTCAGCTTTTCTCTTTCTTCAGTATCTCACTTGGGCCCCATCAGAATAGTCCAGAAAATCTACTTTTCTAGGGGGAAAGGGGACTTACAATATGCTGATCATTAAACTGAATGCTTTATTTGAAGAAACACACTCATGGATCTTAAATAAGTTTCCCAAACAAAGTCATAAATCTGCTCAGTAACATAGCAGGTTTCAAACCGATATCACTACTGGGCAGATACACTGAGAAGACCAGAATTCAAAATGACACATGCACCCCACTGTTCCCCGAAGCACTATTTACAACAGCCAGGGCATGGAAGCAACCTAGATGCCCAACAACCTAAATGCCCAATGAACAGATAAAGAAGTTGTGGCACATATATGCTATGGAATGTTACTCAGCCATAAAAAGGAACAAAATTAGGACATCTGTAGAGATGTAGATGGACCCAGAGTCCGTCATACAGATGAAGTAAGTCAGGAAGTGGAAAACAAATATCACATATTAACACACATATGTGGAATTGAGGAAAATAGTATGCATGCTCAGTTGTTCAGTCGTGTCCAACTCTTTGCAACCCTGTGGACTTGCAGCCCACCAGGCTCCTCTGTCCATGGGATTTTCCAGGCAAGAATACTGGAGTGGGCTGCCATACCCTCTTCCAGGGGATCTTCCCGACCCAGGGATCGAATCCACGTCTCGTGCAGCTCCTGCATCGGCAGGCGGGTTCTTTACCACTAGCGCCACCTGGGAAGCCCAGGTGGAAAATGGCAGACATGGACCTATTTCCAGGGCAGGAATAGAGACACCGACATAGAGAACGACCTGTGGACACAGTGGGGGAAGGGGAGAATGGGATGAAGTGCGAGATTAGGATTGGCATATATACACTACCATGTGTAAAACAGAAAGCCAGTGGGAACCTGCTGAAAAATCACAGGGAGCTCAGCTCAGCGTTCTGTGATGACCTAGAAAAGTGGGATGGGCAGGTGGGTGGGAGGGAAGCCCAAGAGGGAGGGGATGTATGTATGCATAGAGCTGATACACTTGGCTGTACACTAGAAACTAACACAACATTGTAAAGCAACTGTATCCACTAAAAAAAGTATTTATATATAAATGTCATGATAACTGAGACTTGCTTTTAAATACTTCACCACCACTCCTCCCAAATAGTGAGAAGGACAAATCAAACAAGATTGGCCAAATGTTATAATTTAGTGATGCAGAATGAGGGGTACATAGGGATCCATTATACTATTCTCTCTACCTTTATTAATATTTGAAATTTTTCATGATAAAAGCGTTGTTTTTTAATGTAATGCCTCTACATAGCACCTGGCACATCAAAAATTCTTAACAAACATATGCTGAATAAAATGCACACTAATCTGTGTTTATTACCACAAGTTTTAATTCTACTGCACTTCTTATCTCTGGTTTTCCATATTAATGCAAGTGAGCCTGCTGTCACTATACGCAAAACCAAACCATACTCACTGAACTGTGTTTCAACTTTTAGAACTAAATACTGTTTTTGAAATGATCTGTCACTCATGACTATGATTTTTCAACATATTCATAATTTATTCCTTACACCCAATGTGGCCATTCAATTTTCTGAACTACTTAATAATACACAAATATCTGTATCACTTATAAAATGAATCAAGTCTAGAGACCTACTGTACAGCAGGATGAATATAGTTAATAATAATGTATTATATATTTGAAATTTGCCAAGAGAGTAGTCTCAATTCTTCTCATCACACAAAGGAAACTAGGAGGCAACATATGTTAATCAATTTGATTATGGTAATCACTTCACAGTGTATACATATACCATAACATCATGCTGCATACCTTAAAAACATACAATTTTTATTTATCAAAAATAAAAAATTTAAAATATATCTAAGGCAGTCTTTTAAGAGTTTAACTTATTGTTATCATGCACAGATTAAAAAGGAGGCTTGTCCCAAAAAGGAAAATCATTCTCTCCTAAAAGAGTATAGTAGAGGCCTTATTCCAAATTTAAATTTGGTGAGAATTTCATCAGGTAGAATCTAAATTGCTTTAGACTTTAGGGAGTAGAATGTGTGTGAACAAAACGCTTTGTCTATTGTAGAATCTGATATCAATATTTCTTTCTTCAGTTTTGCCATGCTTTTTGAACATTAAAATATCCTTTTGATTTAAGAAACATAATAATGAGATGCAATACACTAACCATAAATGGATCCTAGTTTGGACGAAAACACTATCAGCACTTGGAAGACAAAGGGAGAAATGAGAATACGGATGGGTTATTAGGTAATATTTGGGTTTTACTGTTAATTTTCTTAGGTGCAATAATGGTATTGTGGATAGATAAGAAATTTCCTTACTTTTAGAAAGTGTTGAATTTATTTAGGGTTGAACTAAATACTTCATGATGTCTGAAACTTTATTTGAAATGGTTTAGACAGATAAATAGATAAAGGTAATAAGGCAAAATATTAAAAATGAGTGAATCTAAGAAGAGAGTATACATTCTTGTATGTTTTTAAATTTTTAAAAATACAAACTTAAAGAGAAGCTCTTTTTCATACTTTACTTAGATATGCTGAAAGGGTGACCTAGGAGAATAACGTATGCAGACTGATGTACCCTTTCGACCTAGAAGTGTATTTTTAAAACCAGGTTACTTACTGACTTACTGCCCAAGGGTTCCATAGCTGGGGAATACACAATGAGAAATCAAGCCCATCACAAAGGTATCAGTGATGGTTATCATCACTTCAGCAAACTGCCGTACCCTCAGTACACAGTGCCCTCAGCCACCATCTCCAGATCAATATGGCTATCAATGACGGATGGCCAAAGCGGCCCCATCCACTCAGGTCATTCTTAGTTCACGTGGTCCAAAAGGATTTAGGAGTCCTGTGTCACTAGACATCTTTAGAAAACAACCTGGCCATTAAAGGCGGAAGCAGAGTAATGTTGTATGTCAGAAGCACACTGTTGACAGTTTAAATATACTCAGAAAGCTTAAAATGTGTTGATTTTCTGTGTGCCACAATTGCATTTTTACTGGCAGAGAATGTATCATTAAAATGTAAATGCATGTTGAAAGCAAAGCTATAAAAAGACTTTCTGTCACAAGCCATTTCTAGACACACCATAGCTAAGAAGAAAAGGTAATATTGTTCAGCACTGATTTAATCAAAATTGTAATTCCTTTGGAAAGGAGCAGGAACTTTTGGTCCAAACATATTTTTAATGTGGTTTATAATTTACAGAATCTGATTTGGGATGCACTTAGTTTGAAGACAGTACATAAACAGGTCACCTACTCAAAAGAACCTTTGCAGTAACATTTCATGAGCACATCAATTTTCTAGTCATTGAAATATTAACATCCTTACTAAATAATCTAATATTTTCGCTATTAATCACTCAGCCCATTCCTTGAGTATCACCTCTTCAGCCCCAAAAGGCATAAATGCTCAAGCAACACAGGGAAATAGTGATGAGGCCGTACATATACTACAAATAAATACCTCTTTCCTATTTCACTCCTTAAATAAGCTTACTCACAAGTGATTGGGATTGAGGTAAAACAGTTCTATGAATAGTCACCACATTAGTTATGGATGCATAGGAAAATCCATTTTAACTAATTGAAAGCAAGACCTTGAAATACATTTAGCCATTTATGTTTATAACATACAAATACCAGATTTATTACTATCATGGGGCAAATTACTTCTTACACAAGAACTACTGACTTTGCTATCTGAGGGCTGGACTTGGCCCAGAGCATATTGCCTCACAATATTTTCCTTCATGGCAAGATTTCCATGAACAGTTGCTTTAACTTGAAAAACAGACCCAGAGTTGTTGAAGGAGGTAGAAGAAAGAGATTCAGCATTGGTGAGCGATGTAGTCACTGAATACAATGACCTAGTTCTGGTCAAGGAAAAAGTCACAAATACTCCATTTAGAAAGAGAACGTAAACTTTTTTTTTTTTTTAAAGAGAGAAAAATAATTTCTTTAAGGGAGAAACTTCCTTCAGGCAAATCTCAAAAATAAATGGTAACATTTATATAGTAGTCACTATAATGCTTCGTCACTGACAAGAGAGAATTCAAAAAGCAAAGAATCTTGGCCTCTGGAAAAAGCAATGGGAAACCTCTGGCTTTTAGTTTAATTTTTTCAAGCTAGACCGTGAAAAGTTTTCTAAAATCAAGTGTCTTTTGAGCCTCCCTTGTCCACCATTAAGAGCAACAAATACAGCTGTGCAAACAGCAGGAATGAGTGTTCCTGTGGTAAGATGTGGGCCCTGGCCCTTCCTGGCAGAAGTCTCCAGCAGTCATGTGCCCAGTCCTCTGAGTCAGCAGGCTCAAAGAGGGATTGGAGATGTTGGCAACGGTAAATTCCAGCCTCAAACAGTAAGAGAAGACATTAGGCCAACTGGTGGGAATTCTTGGGCAACGAAGTTTCTGATAGCTGGCAAGAAAGGAGAAGATTGAAAGCTGTGCAACTGGAGTTGCAAAGAACAGAGTCTGAGAAGGCAGGAAACACTACGCTTTTCTTCTTATCCATTTTTATACCTGTTTCTCTTTTTAGTCCTTCTGCCACCTCTTTTTTTTTTTTTTTTTGGCTGGTAAAAACATGGATTTTGGACCCGTTGCCAGGGAATGAATCTCAATCATGAATTAGCTGTGTAGTTCTGGTAACTTATCTAGTATTTCTAAACTTTTCAGCTTCCTCATCTGTAAAATGGATAGAATGATACCTAATGGACTGTTGTGAGGCTGGAATATGATAAACTAAAAATACACAGCAGGTGTCTGGCTCATAGCAGGTGCTTTAAAATGTGTTAGCACCTTTCCTCTCCTTCTTTTATTCTTATAGCCTATATTTCTTTTTAACTTTTTTTTCACATCTGCTAGAACTTTGGTTCCTTTACTTCATTATTCATTTTCTGTGGGTCAGTGATCTTGAATAAAGAAAGATTTCCCAGTTCCTAAAGTAAATGGGATATTCACTCACAAGAGCTGATGGCCTTCATGTTTATCTGATTCCCAAAAGACTGAGTTTCCTGTTGATCTGATGAATAACATGATGAATGCAATTTTCATAACAGGAAGTTTTAGGGAATCTGGCGATTAGAAAAGAAGAATGCCTGCCTCCTCTTAATCAGCGGGTGTTATAAACTTGGATTCCTTCGCAAACAATGACAAAGCAGTTAGATAGAGATGCCAAAGTACTGGACAGACTTCAGTCCAGCCTGAGACCTGGTGCAGGCTGTGTCCCTTTCCTGTGCAACAATGAGACCTGGGCTCTAGGGGACTACTTTCTTAAAAGCAAGTTTTGGGACTTCCCTGGTGGTCTCTTGGCTAAGGCTCCACACTCCCAATGCAGGGGGCCTGGGTTCAGTCCCTGGTCAGGCAACCTGATCCCACATGCCACAGCTAAGAGTTTGCATGCTGCAACTAACTGAAGATCCTGCGTGCCACAACTAAGATCCAGTGCAGCTGAATAAGTAAATAAATAAATATTTTAGATTAAAAAGATAAAAGCAAGTTTCAAGAGCAGAGAAGGAAGTCTGCCCTGCATTCATAAAGAATAAATTCTGCATTCAAGATGAAATGAATTATAACGCAAATTCCAGCACTTTTTCATTTTGAACTATCAATGCAAGAAGCGTGATATGTTTTGTTTTAGAAGGGAGCATCAGAGGAACCCCAAATTCATTTCAGGAAGCAACTACAATTTAAAAGAAAAGAGTAAAAGCGTAGGAGAGGAGTGAAAGGAAAGAGGCGAGAAAAGGAAGCATCTACTCAACAGGACGTACTTTCTCTCTCTCTCCAGGCCTCTGACAGAGCCCTCCAAGAGAGCCCACCTACAGTGAGCAGCTGCTGACAGCCCCCTTTCTCTTGGATTTCTGGACACATCTCTAGTCTATCACTCCTTCTCCTGTGCCCTCCCTGATTCATCTCCTGCATCACTCCTTGTAGTTCTCACTTCGCAAGCTTTATCTGAACAATTTTATTTATTTCTACCGCTTCTCCTACCCTCTCTCCCACCAGGGATTCCCACCAGGGTGGCTCAGACAGTAAAGAATCTGCCTGCAATACAGAAGACCCTGGTTCGATCCTTGGGTCAGGAAGATCCCCTGGAGTAGGAAATGGCAACCCACTCCAGTATTCTTGCCTGGAGAACTCCACAGACAGAGGAGCCTGGTGGGCTACATGGAGTTCCAGAGTAAGACACGATTGAGTGAATAATCTACACTTTGAATAATGATGACTCGTAAATACACATCTTTAAACTAGTTCTCTTTTCTAAATCCCACAAGCTAAACTGGCCACACCAAGCTGGCTTGTGACCACATCTAAAATCAGAAATGTTTCCTTCCTAAACCTCTTCCCACCATTCACACCCCATCTACCAGTTTTCAAAGTAAAAGCAGCTCTGAACTCATTTTTTTATTGTCCTTCTACTTCAACTCCCAAATCCAGTCTATTGCCAAGTGCTAGTGATTCTACTTTCTGAACCTCTCTCACATCTATACTCTTCTTCTTATCCTACTGTCGCCGTCTTAGGTAAAGCTCCCCTCATCTCCCACCTGGACTCCTGACTTCTCTCTTTCTGGTATTTTTTCTGGACAAACTTTGTACCAAAGTGATTTCTCTAAAACATAAATCTGATACTTTCTCTTTTAATAACCTTAATAACCTCTGATAGCTCCTTTCTGCCTCCCAAAATAAAAACCCCAATCCAAACAAGATGCATAACCTTGCCTCAGTCATCTTCAACATCTCCATCTCTTGTAGTTCCCCCCACTACATCGCACAACTCTTATTTCAAACCCTACAATTCAGCCACACCAAGCTGCCTACCACTCCCCAAACACATGGTCCTTGATTTTTTGCCTTGGCATATTCTGTTCCTTCTGTATGAAATGCTTTTCCCTGCCTCCACATGCTTTAAGATTAAGCTTGAAAGTCACTCTTCTATAAAGCTTTCCCTCACTGCCCAATACATTACTTACATCTACCTGCAGGATCCTTGGTCCTTTATCTGGGCACTTTCGAGATATACTGCAAGTACTGATTTATATATTTGTCTCCCTGGACAAATGAGACCAAAATTGCAAGCTCCAATAAAACAGGCATGAGCTCTCATTTCTTTTGGTGTCCCCAGCTGTTCACTAAACATTCAACAAATGCTAATGGATGTCAAGAGAATCAGTTTTCCACACAAAGAAAGAACCTTAGGACCCTCCAGGAAGAGCTACCCTTTCCCTGAGAGAGCTCTTTGGGCCCATGTAGTCTTGTCCTATGTATCAGCCCACAGCTGGAATAAGTTCAGAATGTTTCCTTCAGCTTAAAAGAGGGACTGAGAGAGGGTAGCAAAGACAGGGAGAAAGGGGGGGGCGAGAGGGACAGATGAGCACCCCTTTGATAATTCATTGTACTTTCCCACATAGAAAAAGATCTTATTCCTTGCTTCTAACATTGAGGAATAAACAGAAAACCTGGCCACAGCGCTCTATATTTTTAGTAGATACTGACAAAGCACCTGAACAAATGAAGAACAAACGAATCTACAGATAAATGCTATCTGGTTGGTAAGAAATTTGCACAAAAAAAAAAAACAAAAAACCGAGCTTCTCATTCACTTTAGGTTTTCTCTCTCGCTACCTCTGCCTCCCTTTCTCTCTTTTTCTTTATTTAGCTGAGTTCATTTCCGACAAGCACAGAAAAGTTGGAGTGGCGACCAGGAAATGTTTTGAGCTTCTGTATTCAAATACCTTGTGGAAAAGCACATTTGATTTACAACTACAACACATACAACTGGGTATCTTAACTGTAAATCTAATGTGATGATTGTTCCTTTAGATATTTCCTTAATTTTATGTGAGTATTAAATACATATCCTTTAATGACTATAGGTTCTAACCATTTCCAAATGACTGATTTTCACTGCCTTGCTACTGTACATTTCCTTTATGTAAATGAATAAATATTTCTAAATTGCTCCATTAGCATATAGAAAAACATTTGCTATTTGCTTTAAAATGACTTTAGGGGGGTTATAAGCATGTTGCCCAAAAATGAGCTTTATAACAATTCTCTACGCATTCATGTTTGAAAATGTAATATTTATATGGTAGAAATTATAAGATTAAAACCCAACAAGCTTCTATAAATTTGTCCTTTTAAAATATAAACTATTAAAATAAGAAATATAAATACAACTGCTTTAATTCCAATTCCATATCAAAGTTCTCAGGATTTTGCATTTATATAGAGCAGAGTTCATGAACTCCTACTAACCATGTTAACAATCTACTAGGTTTCTAAAGACTCAGCAGGGGTTAGAATTAGAAGGCTCTGCCATCAACATCAATAACAGAGGCAGTGACACTCAGAGGAGTTTTTCACTGTGCTCTCCAAAGAGGGTTCAGCACACTAAGAGACCACAGCCCATAAAGGAAAGAGGTCTTTGGTTTTTAACTCCAAATACAATCTGGAGAGACACATTATTTCCGATTTTAAACAGTGATAGTCTTTTAAAAATTACATCTATGTGTGTGTATGTATTTTGTGTGTATATACATAAGCTCATCACAGTCATACTTATTTTAAAGGGCCTTAACCACTTATAAGGAGTTTTGAGTTCAATTTTAGTTTTGATTCACAAGGGAAAAGATGTGAACAAAATCACAAATGTACCTCTGGGAGGCAAGAGAGTGGCTTAACTCCTTAATTTAAGACGGAAGCCTATTAGACAGATGACTCAAGCATTTTGGTGTGGCCTGGGTCCAAGGCAGGTGGCAAATCAGAGACACATAGAAACAAAGGGAATACATCTAAATTTACAGATATACATTAGAGACTAGTTTCAAAGCAGTTTCTGAAATAAATAAAACTTTGTACAAAATGAATTTGCTGCTTATGGATTTTCATGGGCATGGAAACATATTTCCCCTCCTCCTACCTCCTTTTTTAAACAATTTTCACCCAATTCCCTTTCTTCATTCCCTTGTTCACAAAAGCCTATCTTTTTTTTACAATTGGGTTGTTTGGGGTTGGTTAAAAAAAAAAAAAAGCTCAAAGGGCAATATTCAAATCTTAAGTCCATATCAACCATTAATCTTCTGATATTTTTCTCTTCTTCCTTTTGGGAGGGCCAAATAGTACAGAATATCTGTATCCTCTGTTGTTGCCTGCAGCAGGAAAACAGCATCTAGCCTTCTATCACTTGGTCATGAAGCTGAAGGAAACATGACCTCTAAAGCAATGCTTTCTGTGGTGGAATCAGCACTGATCATCCACGTACATGATCTGCATTCTAGTCTTCTGGATCTTCAGTTTTCTGAAATTTCAAGTATTATAAATCTGTATATTTATAATGCTCAAACTTGCTTCCCTTTCAGCTCATCATCATTCCAGCAGTTATTGCACACTAGATAAAGACTTCCGTGGGCTTTTATGTTGTTCTTGCTAAGTACTCTCCAATTACACTAGATAATAAACTCAATTTTTAACTCTTTCAGATAAAGCTAATTCACTAAAGCCAAAACTAGTGATTTCACAATAATCTCAGCCTTATCTGTCCCTGATTCTAGGAAGCATATCCAGGGTAGTCATGGCAATTTACACGAGGGAACTAAATTACCTCTTCTCTAAATTACCACATGGACATATTCTGCCTTTGGAAAAAGTGCTATAATATTTGCATCTGTGGACAAGTTATTTATATCTGAAGACATTCAAACTAGTCTTTCCCATTCTATTGTTTTCCTCTATTTCTTTGTATTGATCACTGAGGAAGGCTTTCTTATCTCTCCTTGCTATTCTTTGGAACTCTGCATTCAAATGGGTATATCTTTCCTTTTCTCCCCTGCCTTTCCTTGCAAAGAAATAGAGGAAAACAATAGAATGGGAAAAACTAGAGATCTCTCCAAGAAAATTAGAGATATCAAGGGAACATTTCATACAAAGATAGGCACAATAAAGGACAGAAATGGTATGGACCTAACAGAAGCAGAAGATATTAAGAACAGTTGGCAGGAATACACAGAAGAACTATACAAAAAAGATCTTCGTGACCCAGATAACCATGATGGTGCTATCACCCACCTAGAGCCAACATCCTGGAGTGCAAAGTCAAGTGGGCCTTAGGAAGCATCACTATAAACAAAGCTAGTGGAGGTGATAGAAGTCCAGTTGAACTATATCAAATCCTAAAAGACGATGCTGTGAAAGTGCTGCATTCAATATGCTAGCAAATTTGGAAAACTCAGCAGTGGCCAAATGACTGGGAAAGGTCAGTTTTCATTTCAATCCCAAAGAAAGGCAATGCCAAAGAATGTTCAAACTACCACACAATTGCACTCATCTCACATGTTAGCAAAGTAATGCTCAAAATTCTCCAAGCCAGGCTTCAAGAGTGCATGAATCATGAACTTCAAGAAGTTCAACCTGTATTTAGAAAAAGCAGAGGAACCAGAAATCAAATTGTCAACATCTGCTGGATCATAGAAAAAGCAAGAGAGTTCCATAAAAACATCTACTTCTGCTTTATTGACTATCCCAAAGCCTTTGACTGTGTAGATCACAGCAAACTCTGGAAAATTCTTAAAGAGATGGGGATATCAGACTACCTGACCTGCTTCCTGAGAAATCTGTATGCAGGTCAAGAAGCAATAGTTAGAAACAGACATGGATCAATAGACTGGTTCCAAATTGGAAAAGGAGTACATCAAGGCTATATAGTGTCACTCTGCTTATATAACTTATATGAAGAGTACATCATGCGAAATGCTGGGTTGGTTGAAGCACAAGAGGAAATCAAGATTGTGGCAGAAATATCAATAACATCAGTTCAGTTCAGTTCAGTCGCTCAGTCGTGTCCGACTCTTTGCGACCCCATGAACCGCAGCATGCCAGGCCTCCCTGTCCATCACCAACTCCTGCAGTTCACTCAGACTCACGTCCATCGAGTCAGTGATGCCATCCAGCCATCTCATCCTCTGTCGTCCCCTTCTCCTCCTGCCCCCAATCCCTCCCAGCATCAGAGTCTTTTCCAATGAGTCAACTCTTCGCATGAGGTGGCCAAAGTACTGGAGTTTCAGCTTTAGCCTCATTCCTTCCAAAGAAATCCCAGGGCTGATCTCCTTCAGAATAGATTGGTTGGATCTCCTTGCAGTCCAAGGGACTCTCAAGAGTCTTCTCCAACACCACAGTTCAAAAGCATCAATTCTTCAGCACTCAGACTTCTTCACAGTCCAACTCTCACATCCATGCATGACCACAGGAAAAACCATAGCCTTGACTAGACGGACCTTAGTCGGCAAAGTAATGTCTCTGCTTTTGAATATGCTATCTAGGTTGGTCATAACTTTCCTTCCAAGGAGTAAGCGTCTTTTAATTTCATGGCTGCAATCACCATCTGCAGTCATTTTGGAGCCCCCCAAAATACAGTCTGACACTGCTTCCACTGTTTCCCCATCTACTTCCCATGAAGGGATGGGACCAGATGCCATGATCTTCGTTTTCTGAATGTTGAGCTTTAAGCCAACCTTTTCACTCTTCTCTTTCACTTTCATCAAGAGGCTCTTTAGCTCCTCTTCACTTTCTGCCATAAAGGTGGTGTCATCTGCATATCTGAGGTTATTGATATTTCTCCCAGCAATCTTGATTCCAGCTTGTGCTTCCTCCAGCCCAGCGTTTCTCATGATGTACTCTGCATATAAGTTAAATAAGCAGGGTGACAATATACAGCCTTGACATATTCTTTTTGCCTATTTGGAACCAGTCTGTTGTTCCATGTCCAGTTCTAACTGTTGCTTCCTGACCTGCATACAGGTTTCTCAAGAGGCAGGTCAGACGGTCTGGTATTCCCAATTCTTTCAGAGTTTTCCACAGTTTTTTGTGATCCACACAGTCAAAGGCTTTGGCCTAGTCAATAAAGCAGAGAGAGATGTTTTTCTGGAACTCTTGCTTTTTCGATGATCCAGCAGATGTTGGCAATTTGATCTCTGGTTCCTCTGCCCTTTCTAATACCAGCTTCAACATCTGGAAGTTCACGGTTCACGTATTGCTTAAACCAAACTGTTGTCTGACTAAGTTTTTTGACATTGTTGTTGCAATGTTCTCCTTAAGAGCAAGTAGTATACTTTTCCCTATTAGTTTGCTCTTGCTGCTGCTGCTACTGCTGCTACTAAGTCGCTTAAGTCGTGTCTGACTCTGTGCGACCCCATAGATGGCAGTCCACCAGGCTCCCCGGTCCCTGGGATTCTCCAGGCAAGAACACTGGAGTGGGTTGCCATTTCCTTCTCCAATGCATGAAAGTGAAAAGTGAAAGTGAAGTCGCTCAGTCGTGTCCAACTCTTTGCGACCCCATTAACTGCAGCCTACCACGCTCCTCTGCCCATGGGATTTTCCAGGCAAGAGTACTGGAGTGGGTTGCCATTGCCTCCTCCAAATTTGCTCTTAGAACTGAGTTTTTTCCCCTTCTCTTAATGTTAGTATTTTAACTTCCCTGGCAGTCCAGTGGTTAAGATTCCACCCTTCCAAGCAGGGAGTATAGATTCAATCCCTGGTCCGGAAACTAAGAGCCCACATGCTACATGATGTGGTCAGAAAATATCAAGCTAATATTAGTATTTCAACACAAAAATTTGCTTTACTCAATTATGACATTTGTTCATCATGTCTAAACATGTCTAAACATGGTTCGGTTCAGTTTAGTTCAGTCACTCAGTCATGTCCGACTCGAAAACACGTAATGTAAAGGTTATCATTTTAACCATTTTTAAGTAGACAGGTTTGGTGGCACTCACACAGCTGTGAAACCAGCACTACCATTCATCTGGAGAACTCTTTCCATCTTCCTAAATGAAATTCTCAGTTCTTCCTCCCCTCCAGCCCCTGGCAACCACCACTCTACTTTCTGTCTCTGTGAACCAACAACTCTAGTCACCTTATATGAATGGAATCATACAGTATTTGCCTTTTTTGAGATGTCACCAGCTTATAATAATCTCCTCAAAGATCATCCATGTTATATAGCATATGTAAAAATGTCCTTCCTTTTTAAGGCTGGATACTATTCCGTCAGATGCATACACCACACTTGGTTTATTCATTCATCTGTCCATGGACACTTGGGTTGCTTTTGGCTCCTGCGAATGACTGCTATGAACATGGGTGCATAAATAATTGTGTAAGTCCCTGCTTTCTCTTTTGGGTGTACACCCAGAAGTGGAATTGCTGGACCATATGGTAATTCTGGGCTTCCCTGCTGGCTCAGTATAAGAACCCACCTACCCATGCAGAGGACACAAATTCAGTCCCTGAGTTGGGAAAATCCCCTGGAGAAGGAAATGGCAACCTACTCCAGTATTCTTGCCTGAGAAATCCCATGGCCAGAGGAGCCTAGCAGGCTACAGTCCACAGGGTCACAAAGGAGTTGGACACGACTTAGCGACTAAACAATAACGGCAATTCTATGTTCAATTATTTTTTTGAAACATCATACTGTTTTCTATAGTGGATGCATCATGTTACATTTCCACCAGCAAATGCACAAGGGTTTCAATCTCTCCACAACCTCATGAATACTTGCCATGAGTTTTTTATCCTCTTTTAAAATAAGTCACCCTAATAGTGTGAAGTGGTATCTTATTGTTGCATTTCCCTAATGATTATTGATGTTGAGCATCTGTCTCTTTGTGTGCTTAGTTTATATATCTTTTCATATGTATGTCTTCTTTATATATATGAAGATTATGCTTCATATATATATTATATAAAGCCACTTGTATATCTTTTTCAGAGAAATATATATTCAAGTTCTTTGCCCACTTTTCAGTCAGATTGGTTTTGTTGTTATTATGGTGGGCTGTAGAAGTTTTTCATGTGTTCTGCTCAGATGTATGATTTGCAAATATTTTCTCCCATGCTGTATGTTCCTTTTTCACTCTGTTGATGGTGCCCATACTATAGCTTTAAGTTTTAATATTCTAATGCTACAAATTTTTGTTACTTGTAAGTTTAATTATTCTAATTTTTACACTTAATCAGTTTTATAAATTTTGAGTAACGCATCTTTAATTTTATGTTTTTCTTTTGATCTCTCTGAAGACATAAAACAAAAAAAATCATTAAAATTCACAAGATTAAATAAATATGAACTGAAATAAATGTTTAAAGTGATATTTTTATAAGTTAATAGCATTTTACTTCTAAAATTATTAAAGCATAGAATGGCACTAAGACTTTTAGAACACCTTATTTTAATTGGAGAATCTAAGTAGTGAGTATATGGGTAAACTATACGATTCTTTTGAATCTTTTGCATGTTTGGAAATTTTCACAGAAACTATTGGAAAAAATGGGTCAAAAGATATCATTTAATTATGGCAAATTAATAAATATATATATTTTAAAAGCTAAGCACTCTTTTGAAAAATGTCTATTCAGACATGCAGATGGCCAACAGGCACATGAAAAGATGCTCAACATTGCTAATCATCAGGGGATGCAAATCAAAACCATGAGATATCACCTCACACCTGTTAGAATGGCTATCACCAAAAAGAACACAGATAGCAAATGTTGGTGAGGATGTGGAGAAAAGGGAACCCTCCTACACAGTTGGTGGGAATGTAAACTGGTATAGCCACAGTGGAAAACGGTATGTACATTTCTCCAAAAACTAATAATAAAACTACCATATGACCCAGCAACACTACTCCTGCATAAATATCTGAAAAAAATACTAATTTGAAAAGATAAATGACTTTATTGTTTAACATGAATACATTACAATAATCACAACTACAGAGCCAAAGTGAACCTAATGTAGTTGGTTCACACTTTCAGAAAAACTGGACTGCTAGCCTGTGGAAGAGTAATAAGTCAGTGTTAAAGTAGACTGCTTAGGAAGACATAACTTGATTTCTTTCATCATGGATAGGAAATCTTTAGGTTCAAGAATAATAAAAGCAGATTAGTGAACAGACTTGTGGACACAGGGGATGAATTAAGAGAGTACCATTGACATATATAGACTACCAAATGTAAAATAGACAGTGGTAAGCTTCTGCATAGCACAGGGAACTCAGCTCAGTGCTCTGTAATGACCTAGAGGGTGGGAGTGAAGCTCAAGAGGGAGCAGATATACATATATATATAGCTGATTCATGCTGTTGTAAAACAGAAACTAACACAACATTCTAAAGCAATTATACTCCAATTTAAAAAACAAATTAAAAATTAAAAAATAAGATATTTACTTATGTTTCTGAAAATGTCACCCTCAAATATTCAAATTTTTTTCAAAATCTATAATATTATTAAACATATTTGAACCTCAAATATTTTTCCAGGGTTGTTGGTCAAATTTTTAAAAGAAAAAAACTTTGCATTGGTAAATAACATTTTTGAACCTTATCAGTCTTCACAGAGGAGAAAATAAGTTAGCTGATTTCCTTTCCTCCAGACTTACTTAGATTTCACAGTTACTTAGAACTTTAAAATGTTTTTCTCAGTTAAATTCAGAAAACTTTTCCAAAGTAACAAAGAATACAAAAAGAACCCTGATAAGCTCCTTAAAATTTCATTAATTCCAGATGTTAAAAGTACCTTGCTATTTCTAATCATTATATCCATAGAACACACCTTCTGAAGAGGCTTCTGTAGAAAATCAAGGCTAGTGAAATCTGACTGCATGAAATCTCAGTTTCCCAAGCAGAGACTGAACTCAGGCCACATAAGTAAAAGCGCTGGATCCTAATCATTGAACCACCAGGGAACTCCACCTTAACCTCTTTTTCATATCTGTCTTATTAATATCCTCACTCAGGACCAATATTTATAAATCTGAAGCCAATATGTCTTTGATATTCCTCTCTTTTCATCTGGCTCTTTAAAAACAAAAAAGCATAGACAGCCATAAAATAAAATAAGAAAGGAAAGAAAAAGAACCTTTTGAGTTTATATCTGAACATCAACTTTAGTAATTTTATGTTTTCTTCCTTAAACATGCAATTCTGAAAATTACTTGTAACAATAATGAGTTAATTGTTGTTATCCTCCATTTAATTATCAATCCATACAGCTGCATCTCTGTAACACTGGTATAAATTACACTTGTGCATTTTCTCGTATATTCCACTTTTTTTAAGTTCAGTGATAATCGGTAATATCAGTTTACAAGCTATTCTTTAATAACAGAGGTTAACCATAGATCCATATCAAAACTAAGACATAAAATCCCATATATATGATTATTAACCTTAGACAGTCTAAGATTAAATCGCTTCTTGATCTTGTCATCAAAATAAGCATTTAATAAGCTCTTAAATACTGTATGTTTCAGATACGTCATTTCTATTTTAAATACTTTACCTTTTACTGAGATTTTTTATTTGACATGTGTCCAAGGTACAAAGATAAATCTTCCCTCTTGCTCCTTGATAAGATGTCAGAGCTTACTTAAAGGTTTACGAATAGAGCTATTAGACTAATTTTTTTCTATTGCAAGTTACTTATGAGAACTGGTAGCAGCCTGTTGAAAGAACTTTACCTGAGGATAATAGGCCTTATCTCACCTCTATCTATCATGCTATCAATTTCTTTATTATAGGAGTTTACCTTTGGGCAGCTCATACACCAGCTGTCAATCTGTCCTCACCCTGAGCCTTTGTAGCAAACTAAGCTCAGGTGTATTGAAGCTTTACAAGAATAAATTGTTTTCCTTTGCTCTCCAAGTAGGACAGGTGTATCAGTATGCAAGCCTCTGGCACTCCAGATGCGCTCCATCACAGCACAGAGCCAGAACTTTTTTATTCCTGTCTCCTAGGTCTCGAGTCTTCATCTGGAGATTTCCTAGACTTTACTTCTTGTCCTGGTTTTACATTTGCCCCTCACCCCTCCTCACTAATTAAAATGGCAGCTTTGAAAGGACTGAAACAATTCAAATATCCATCAATAGTGGACTGATTAAATAGATTATAGTACTCCAAAAAATGAAGTAATAGGTTGACCAAAAAGTTCATTTGGGCTTTTTGGTAAGATGTTATGGAAAAACTCAAACTTTTTGACCAATCCAATACTATGTTTGTTGAAAGAAAGAAAGAATGTTCTCAAAGTACTAATATGGAGCGATTTCCAGGATATATTAAATTAATAAAGGAAAACAAAGAATAGTATCACCTTTTGCATTAAAGAAGAGAAACCATCCATAATTGCTTCTATATTCATAAAGAAAGTCTGAAAAGACACATTAAAAACAAGACATTGGTTCCTGGGGTTGGGGGTGTGTGGGAACCGGACATGATAAAAAGAGAGTGGGAAGAAAAATTTTCATGATATACCTTCCTATACTTTATTTTTTAATTATATGACTGTATTGCTTATTCAAAATTTTAAATAAAAAAGAAATAGTAGCTTTATTCACTATAAGGAAGCTGAAAGAAAGAAGGAAAATATTAAGAGAGCCTCATTCTTAGACTATTAGAACAACAGTTTGGTGAAGAGAAAATAATGATTACCAGGGAAAAGAAAAATAAAATTTAGAAAAGCATCAGTGAAAGAAGGCAGGATTGCTTTGGCTGAAGAACAGGCTAAAAGATCTCTGAAATTATCTACTAATTGATTTGCATCTATGTTTTAAAAGTGAGCAAAAAGCATTTTGAAGAAGAATTACATTATAGTAGGATCGAATGCTATCTCCTTAAGCATTTTCTTCTATTTTCTAAAAGACAGCCCACACACTGCCTCTTTCACACCTCTGATTCCAAAGGCAGCCAGTGAAATGGGAAGGCCTGCGCCCTGGAGTAAAGCTTAGGAGCCTAATGCCATCTCCACGGCTCAGGGCTGTGTGGCACATTATTTAACTGCATGGTACCTTGTTTATTCATCTGGGCAGTGGGGATAAGAATAGAATCCGCCTCATAAGATCACTGTGAGGATTACTTTATACACAAACGGCACAGAGAACAGTGCCTGGCTCTCCTTAAGAGCTGTGTAAATGTTTGCTTTTTTATCTCTTCTTCAACTGCTTTGCTGTTTATCTTTCTTTGTTGCCTCCTTGGTCTAATAACTTACTCTTTCCATTAACCCTTTGTTCTTTTTTACCCTGCTTGCCTTCCTCTTTTCTTTTTAATAAAAGGATGCACTCACTAAAATTTTCCCACTGAGTTTCTGGGACAAGATCATCCCAAAGAAGGACATTCATAAAGGAAACAGAAAGTACAGTGTTGGCCAGGGAAATTCAGGCTTAAAACAGTGGCATAAAGTCAATTCCTTACATTTCTGTACTGCTCTGTAAAACTACATGTTAACTCATTTGATCCTCACAACAACCCTCTGAGAGCATCAGGGCAGATAAAAAATAAAGAGCAAAGGAGGTTAAAAGGCTTGCCTGAGGCTAAAGTACACATCAGAAGTTAGTGAGGATGTCTGACTAACTCAGTTCAACAATTTATTGAACACCTGCTAGAGCCTGGGTACTGTGCTGACCTCCACATTCCAAAATGCTCTGCACTTCAAAGAGTTTCTGTGATATAAAGCATCTCTTAAGATGATCATACTACTTAAAAGCTACCACTATACTACTGCAAAAGATCTTGGGCTTTGGATATCTGAAAAACAACTCAACTACTCTATTCTGATCTCCAAATGTGTGCACGATACCACCAGTGGATTGTAAGGGTTAAATGAGAAACTAAATATAAAAGAAGTCTGTAAACTGTAAAGTTCCATAGCAGATAAAAGTTATTGTTATCTGATTTAACAGTGGAAAGCAAGATCAAACCTAGGTGGGAAAAAAATAAAAGAAGGTCTGAGAGCAAAACATCCCTAAGTCCCCAGCCCTTAAAAGACCTCCCAGGGAGAGCAGCAAGATTACGAAAACTCACGCTGTCTCTCCTGCAGAGGGTACCCACTGAGCCAACAGGGTAGACTGCCGATTCTAGCAAATGTATTTGTCTCCATTTGCTCCAGTTGGTGGCAGGAGTTGCAGAGGGGCAAACCAGACAGCTGGTGCGACATGAAACAGAAAGATCTACATTTTACCTTTAAAAAAAACCTGTGGGAAATAGTGGGAGAAGGAAAGAAGCAGGCAAGTGCTTGGGGCATTTCAACTGATAAGTGAGAGAGAGAAGCTACTCTGAGACAGATGCAATCCACACCCTCCATCTGTAATCACAGAGAGGCTCACATGTCAGAAAAAAGTTTGTCCTCCCTCAGGGGAATTGTGAAAGCTGTCAATGTTCTAGCCATGAGAAAACAAAAAATCTATATAGAACATCCCAACATGTGGAGGCCTGATATAGAGCTCAGAGAGATGTTCTATGGGAGTCTGACTCTTGCAGGCTTCTTACTTGGACTGGGAATGTAGGCATGAGGCATGCTTCACCAGGGAGGGCAAAAGATGTCTGAACCTGCTAGGAGACAGGCCTGCTGCTTACAATTTAGGAAGGCAATAGAGAGAGGCACTTAAGTAAGCCGATTGTCCGTCAAACCACTTGGGTTCAAAGCCCAATTCCTCTGCTTATGTACTTAACCTGCATAACTTTTCAGTTGCTTAACTTTTGCTGCAAAATTATCTAATTTTGCTAAGTTTCAGTTTCCTGCTCTATAATATGGGAGCCAATAATAGTACCTTCCTCAGGATGCTGTAATGATTAAGTAGCATGTTTATAAAGCAATTAGGAAGTGCACACTTAGTAAGCAGCCAATAAATGTTGGCTATTGTTTCAAAAGGCCAGTTTACTAGTTAATCTTGGTTCCTGTGGCTTCAGTTCAGTTCAGTCGCTCAGTCGTGTCCAACTCTGCGACTGCATGAATCACAGCATGCCAGGCTTCCCTATCCATCACCAACTCCCGGAGTTCACTCAAACTCACATGCATCGAGTTGGTGATGCCATCCACCCATCTCATCCTCTGTCATCCCCTTCTCCTCCTGCCCCCAAATCCCTTCCAGCATCAGAGTCTTTTCCAATGAATCAACTCTTCGCATGAGGTGGCCAAAGTACTGGAGTTTCAGCTTTAGCATCAGTCCTTCCAATGAACACCCAGGACTGATTTCCTTTAGGATGGACTGGTTGGATCTGCTTGCAGTCCAAGGGACTCTCAAGAGTCTTCTCCAACACCACAGTTCAAAAGCATCAATTCTTTGGCACTCAGCCTTCCTCACAGTCCAACTCTCACATCCATACATGACCACAGGAAAAACCATAGCCTTGACTAGACAGACCTTTGTTGGCAAAGTAGTGTCTCTGCTTTTTAATATGCTATCTACGTTGGTCATATCTTTCCTTCCAAGGAGTAAGCGTCTTTTAATTTTGTGGCTGCAGTCACCATCTGCAGTGATTTTGGAGCCCCCCAAAATAAAGTCTGACACTGTTTCCACTGTTTCCCCATCTGCTTCCCATGAAGGGATGGGACCAGATGCCATGATCTTCGTTTTCTGAATGTTGAGCTTTAAGCCAACCTTTTCACTCTTCTCTTTCACTTTCATCAAGAGGCTCTTTAGCTCCTCTTCACTTTCTGCCATAAGGGTGGTGTCATCTGCATATCTGAGGTGATTGATATTTCTCCCGGCAATCTTGATTCCAGCTTGTGCTTTCTCCAGCCCAGCGTTTCTCATGATGTACTCTGCATATAAGTTAAATAAGCAGGGTGACAATATCCTGTGGCTTAGAGGACAGTGAATTAGAGTGAAAGAAAGTAAAAACTTTTCTGTAACATCAAACAAAAGAAACATAAGAACAGAACTTGCATATTCACTGGTGACTGAGAAAAGTTTCAAATGTTTCTGTTTTGTGAGCTAACAAATTGAACATCTGTACAGAAAGGCAGCAAATCCCAGTGTCCAAATACCTAAAATCAGCACTGGGTTTGTATTCCAGCTGCACCTCTCCACCTTGAACAAGTCATGTATGCGTCAAGCCTCTATCTATTCCATATTTGTGGATGATAGCAAATAAAATGAAATAGTACCTACCTCATAATGTTGGAGTGATGATAAAATGGACAATGCATGTCTTAGTACGTTCCTCAGTACAGTCCCTGGCATATGAAAAGTGCTTAGTAATTAACAAGTATTATTACTTCCTTCACTGCAAAAGAAGAATCAGAGGGTTGTAGATTAAATTTAAAGCCCACCTCTTTGAGTAGAGAAAGCAAAATATACTGCTTATCGGGAATCATTTCTTACTCTATCAGAAGTAACTTTCTCTTTTAAGAAAAATTTGTCTAACAGTCTCTCCTAGGAAGAAGTAATCTACCTGGGGTATCAGAATACTTTCAGTTTGATTCACCATATGATCTTGCTCTCTTCATTATGCTTTAAGTAAACTAAGCAGAAAATTTATATGAGATAATTGAAAATTTTGAATTTTCTCCAAGAGCTATGATTAATATTCTGTTCATATGTATGTATCTCTATTTTATAATTGAGTCATAGTCCTAAAAGTAAAAAGACAAGTGTCTCAAAAATTCTAGCAAAAATAGGGAAATCCCTGGTGGTCCAGTCTGCGCACCCAGGAGTCTTCACTCTCGCTGCCAAGGGTGTGGATTCAAACCCTGGGAGGAGAACTACAATCCCGCAAACTGCTTGCATGACCAAAAACTAATACATAAATGAAGAAAAATTCTAGCAAAAATAAAACAAAACACATTTGATTAAAGGTTTATCAGCTTCACAAAAATTCACTCTGCATTTTTTTAGTTTGCCAGTTCAGTAAATTACAGTAGCAGCAAAATTTTTAAATGTATATTAAGCACATCAGAAAACATAAATATAGTTGATAAAAGTTTCTGAATGCCTACTACATCAGACACTCCCATCTGTTTTAAATATATTCATTCACTCTTACAAAATTGTTTCGTTTATCATCATCTATATTTCACTTAAATTTTCCCATGATCTGATATTGCAACCTGATTGAATCAGTTAAAATACTAAAAACTCTGTTACTCTAAGAATTTGTAACATTTTCCATCAACATTCTTCTCTAGTTTTATGTACTCGATCTGTGCTGTGGGATGTAGTAAAAATTATCTGCCTTCAGCAAAACGAACAGCTGAAGTGCCCTGCTGCCTGACAGCGCTTGTTAGGCCATGATCTGCTGTGAGCACACACTGTACTAATGATTGCCTTTCAGCTGCCTCAAAGAAAGCCTTTAAGTGGTTCCAAACATGTGAGTTTGGTCATGTTGTTGCTGTTCCGTCGCTAAGTCCTGTCCGACTCTCTGTGACCCCATGGACTGCAGCATGCTAGGCCTCCCTGTTCCTCACTGTCTCCCAGAGTTCAGTCATCTAGTACCCCAAATGAGCCCAATATTTTAGCACCATGCTTGGGGGTTAACTTATAAATGTGGTGAAAACAATCCTACAATGTTTACTTTTAAGGAAAAGTACCATTACAAATTAATGCTTTGTGCTTTACTAAAAGCCAACAACAAGATAGAATGAACAATATTTTTTAACAAAATCTTTCTAATAGAGCCTGGGAAGATGACATATATTTAAAACAAACAAACAAACAAAAAACCTTACAAAATCATTGTTTACTTAACTAAAATTTATTCTTCAAATATCTCCTCATATTACAGTAGCTTCACATCCATGTGCTTGCTCTATCTGGAATACCCTATCTCACCCCTTCTCCCCCTGCCTCTGTTTCCACACCTTGCCGTCTAAAAATCCTTTCCAACCTTGGAGAGCCTACTCAGGGGCTCTCCTCTCCCACCTCCCCACCCATAACCACCCCTTGGCTGGAACAAATCTGAGCGCTACACATTCTTTGGAAAACAATTTGACAATATTCATCAAGGGCTTTAAATTTGTTAATTTTTTCTTAATCACTAGATCTAGTTATCAACCCTAAGGGAAAAAAGGGAATACTTTTTTTAAAAAGGAATGTAAACATGGAATAATTTTTTTTTAGCCATGTGGTGGGATCTTAGTGGCCCAACCAGGGACTGAACCCCAACTCTTGGCAGTGAAAGCATGGGGTCCTAACCTCTGCACTGTCAGGGGATTCCTTACATAGAATAATTTTGAAAACACTGTTGATATATTATTTATAATAATTCAAAATGCTAAATAATTCAGACATCCAACAAAGGAGAATGGCTAAGTAAATTATATTTGACAATAAAATATTATACACAAATTTTAAATCATAATTATTTCAGAAGATGTCATAACAGATAACATGAAAAATGTTTAATATGTACCATTAAAAGCAAAAATGAGTACCAAATTGTACATCTGATTTAACAAATATGTAAAAGAGAAATATCTACTCACACACAAAAAAATTGATTAGAAGGAAGTACTCCAAAACACTAATAATGGTTATTTGGGAGTAAGAAGATAATGAGTACTCTTTTTCCTCTTTATATTATTTTGTATTTTCCAAACATTGTACAATAAGTACATATCATTTGGAAAAGAAAAATAAACTTTGAACAATAATTAGAAAGCTACATAGACACAAGCTATTAATATTGTGCCCTCAGATCACATTGCTTCTTTGCTACATTAATGCGTAGGTTCTGGGATTGGCCATTTTCTTAAATAAAAGGAAAGTAATTAACTTAGGCTATGCCCACTCCAGTGTTCCTGCCTGGAGAACGTCATGGACAGAGAAGCCTGGTGGGCTACAGTTCACAGGGCGGCACAGAGCTGGACAAGACTGAGTGCTCCTGCACCAAGGCTAGTGCAAACAACCGAGAAAAAGATTTCAATCAGATTCATTCAACATGCACTCAAAAATAATCTGGATAAGTTTAACCAGTGAATAGAAAAGGCCGTTCATCCCCCTTTTTGTTACTCAGATATCTTGTCAACCAGTTTGAGGACCTGTCTTCTAGTTCATAAATGTTCATGTTATCTTCAGAGTATTTTAGAGTCCAAAGCTACCGTTTTACTTTCTCTTATGAACCTTATGCTTCTTTAAAAAGTTGTTCTGTTTGAAAGAATCATCTTTGCCCACTGTTTGGCAAATTTAAGTGCTTTTCTGGGTTACCATCAAATGCCAAGGTTAACAAGATTTTCAAAAGTAATGTAGGCTACCAAATGTTTCCACACTGGGGAAAACAGTTTTTAAAGGGGAAGAAGAAGAAGAAAAGAAAATGCCCACTTTCTTTGGTCAGAAATCTCATTCCATAAAGTCATTATTTGGAATGTGATTTTATGTTACCTTAAATATAAAACTCAAACTATTCACTTCTCACTTTTCAGGTACTTTTCATGCACTTTTAAAAGCATATCTCTTAGTGAAGGTTGTAATTACCATCCTCTTTCAAGTAATATCTATAACTGATTTAATTTACTTACAGAATAGTTTTCACTGAAGAAAAAAGAAATTTAGCCTTGAATTTATTCCAAGTATAAATCTTCGTTTTAGAGCACCTGAATAAGAGAACTACTTTATTTGATGATGCCATTGATCCTTCCCAAGTTAATTTTATAAACCTGCTTTTTCATTGAATTTGTCCACTCACATCTAACTGATCCAAATGCCTTATCAAGTGCCCAAATCAGGTCAAGGGTAAGAGCTGCTAGTGATGCTATTTTAAGAGGAAACAGAATGCACTGAAGCTAATCCAGCTCCTATTCTGTCAAAATGCACTATTTCTTTGGCATACACAAGTTATGGTTCACCAACAGGAGAAATGGTGGAAAGTTAAAAACTAGCTCATTCCTGGAGAATAGTCTGACTATTTTGTCTATGAATATGCACTGAAAACTTTTTAAACAAAAACATGGTTAATGTGGGCTTCCCAGGTGGTGCTAGTGGTAAAGAATCTGCCTGCCAATGCAGGAAGAGACTCCGGTTTCATCTCTGGATTGGGAAGATCCCCTGGAGAAGGCCATAGTAACCCTACTCCAGTATTCCTGCCTGGAGAATCCCTGGCGGGCTATAGTCCATGGGGTCACAGAGAGTCAGACAGGACTGAAGTGACTTAGCATGCATGCAGGCATGGTTAATATATGAAACTATATATTTTGATTCAACTAGGGGCTTTAGAAATTACATGCTAGCTATAGATAGTCATCTATTTCTTTCGAGGACAATAAGTGTGTCTTTTTTACTCCTTATATCCAGTATCTAGCATACTGTGTGCATATAGTAGGTACTCAATAAATATTTGTTAAACTTGTGACACAATGACATAATTTACTTAACTGAAGAGCAACTGCCAAGTTGTATCATCTTGTAATAGCGTGTGTGTGTGTGCATGCGTGCACATGTGCTCAGTCGTTTAGTCGTGTCCAACTCTTTGCCACCCCATGGACTGTGGCCCACTAGGCTCCTCTGCCAGTGGAATTTTCCAGGCAAGAATACTGGAGTGGAGTAGCTCAGTCTCTCCATGTAAAGAGCTGAGGTCAAGGGCTCAGTCCCCAAAAGGGTCTTTTGGTCTTGTTCTACTCACAGTTTCATATCTTGTTACAACCAGTCATCTCCCTCACGATGCATGAAGAATCAGACAAGCAGAGAAAGAGAAAAATAGTTTTTAACACAGTTCATCACTGTTATAAAACAGATAATTTATATAAAGTATTTATTTAGAAATTAAACTGATCCTTGTACAGTTCTTCTGCATTTTCTTGCCACAAAAAAGATCTTCACGACCAAGATAATCACGATGGTGTGATCACTCACCTAGAGCCAGACATCCTGGAATGTGAAGTCAAGTGGGCCTTAGAAAGCATCACTATGAACAAAGCTAGTGGAGGTGATGGAATTCCAGTGGAGCTATTTCAAATCCTGAAAGATGATGCTGTGAAAGTGCTGCACTCAATATGCCAGCAAATTTGGAAAACTCAGCAGTGGCCACAGGACTGGAAAAGGTCAGTTTTCATTCCAATTCCAAAGACAGGCAATGCCAAAGAATGCTCAAACTACCGCACAACTGCACTCATCTCACATGCTAGTAAAGTAACGCTTAAAATTCTCCAAGCCAGGCTTCAGCAATATGTGAACTGTGAAATTCCTGATGTTCAAGCTGGTTTTAGAAAAGGCAGAGGAACCAGAGATCAAATTGCCAACATCCGCTGGATCATCAAAAAAGCAAGAGTTCCAGAAAAACATCTACTTCTGCTTTATTGACTAGGCCAAAGCCTTTGACAGTGTGGATCAAAATAAACTGTGGAAAACTCTGAAAAAATTGGGAATACCAGACCATCTGACCTGCCTCTTGAGAAACCTATATGCGGGTCAGGAAGCAACAGTTAGAACTGGACATGGAACAGTCTGGTTCCAAACAGGATAAGGAGTATGTCAAGGCTGTCTATTGTCACCCTGCTTATTTAACTTATATGCAGAGTATATCATGAGAAACGCTGGGCTGGAGGAAGCAACAAGCTGGAATCAAGATTGCCAGGAGAAATATCAATAATCTCAGATATGCAGATGACACCACCCTTATGGCAGAAAGTGAAGAGGAGCTAAAGAGCCTCTTGATGAAAGGGAAAGAGAAGAGTGAAAAGGTTGTCTCAAAGCTCAACATTCAGAAAACTAAGATCATGGCATCTGGTCCCATCCCTTCATGGGAAGTAGATGGGGAAACAGTGGAAGCAGTGTCAGACTTTATTTTGGGGGGCTCCAAAATGACTGCAGATGGTGATTGCAGCCATGAAATTAAAAGACGTTTACTCCTTGGAAGGAAAGTTATGACCAACCTAGATAGCATATTAAAAAACAGAGACATTACTTTGCCAACAAAGGTCCGTCTAGTCAAGGCTATGGTTTTTCCAGTGGTCATGTATGGATGGAGAAGGCAATGGCACCCCACTCCAGTACTCTTGCCTGGAAAATCCATGGATGGAGGAGCCTGGTGGGCTGTAGTCCATGGAGTCACTAAGAGTTGGACACAACTAAGCGACTTCCCTTTCACTTTTACTTTTATGCCTTGGAGAAGGAAACAGCAACCCACTCTAGTTTTCTTGCCTGGAGAATCCCAGGGACGGGGGAGCCTGGTGGGCTTCCGTCTATGGGGTCGCACAGAGTCGGACACAACTGAAGCGACTTAGCAGCAACATGTATGGATGTGAAAGTTGGACTGTGAAGAATGCTGAGCGCGGAAGAATTGATGTTTTTGAAGTGTGGTGTTGGAGAAGACTCTTGAGAGTCCCATGGACTGCAAGCAGATCCAACCAGTCCATTCTAAAGGAGATCAGTCCTGGGTGTTCTTTGGAGGGACTGATGCTAAAGCTGAAACTCCAACACTTTGGCCACCTCATGTGAAGAGCTGACTCATTGGAAAAGACTCTGATGCTGGGAGGGATTGGGGGAAGGAGGAGAAGGGGAAGACAGAGGATGAGATGGCTGGATAGCATCACTGACTCGATGGACATGAGTTTGAGTGAACTCCGGGAGTTGGTGATGGACAGGGAGACCTGGCGTGCTGCAGTTCATGGGGTCGCAAAGAGTTGGATATGACTGAGTGACTGAACTGAACTGAAACTGATCCTTAAATTAATACAAACTAATATTTGACCCGTCTCATTTCATTATAACTGAAATAATTTGTCACACAGTTCTATTTCTAAGGACAATAATATTCTTATGATTGCTATGAAAAATCATCTAACTCAAAACATTTCACTAATTAAAGTACTTATATTTTTTAGACAAAGAAATTTCAATAATATTCTTTACAAAATAAGTAATATAAACATATACAAGACATGTAGCCTAAAAACAGGACCGCCAAATAAACTTCTATCACAAATGGAGCCTGTTTCAGAAGTTTAAATACTAAAGAGTTTTAATTTGTATTAAGATCTCACTAGCTTTGATTCAATAAAGCCAACCAGATTCTGGCTGTACATTTTCTCACTGCGCAAGTGGAGATAATGCTGCCGCTGCTGCTAAGACGCTCAGTCGTGTCTGACTCCTAGCGACCCCATAGACGGCAGCCCACCAGGCTCCCCCATCCCTGGGATTTTTCAGGCAAGAGTACTGGAGTAGGGTGCCATTGCCTTCTCCAGGAAATAATGCTACTTACTGCTTTATAGGAGTGCTATGCGAATTAACTGGTTAATGTTCTTAAAGCACTATGTGCCAAATGTTATCATTAGTTTGCATTGTATATCTCTTTGCAATTATCTGCCACCTTAAAATTCTATGGCTTCAAGGGTGCTTCACTCTTAGAATACTTTGAAAAGGGTTAAGGAAAGTTCAAGAAGGAATTTAAAAAACACTTGGGCTAAGTTAGGGTGAAAGAAAGAGAAATTTGGAATCTGGCATATTTCATTTCATACTTCTTCTTACATCAAGTTACAGGTTTCTTAGACTAAAAACCACTGAACCATTTTAAATGGGTAAATTGTATGGTATGTAATGATATCTCAATAAAGCTGTTAAAAAATAATAAGGCCAACTCCATAATTATACCAAAAAAGTTATATACTCCTTGAAAGTGAGATCATTATTCTAGAAGAAAAATTACTATCCACACACATCTTGAGATAAAATGCTATACAGTTTTAGGAAATCAAATTACAATAGAATTAAGCAGTTAAATTAAAGTGATATCATTTCTCTTTAATAATTTAATTATTATTTTTAATCAGTCAGTTCAGTCTCTCAGTAGTGTCTGACTCTTTGTGACCCCATGGGCTGCAGCATGCCAGGCTTCCCTGTCCACCACCAACTCCCAGAGCTTGTTCAAACTCATGTCCATTGAGTTGATGATGCCATCCAACCATCCAACCATCTCATCCTCTGTCGTCCCATTCTCCTCCTGCCTTCAATCTTTCTCAGAACAGGGTCTTTTCCAATGAGTCGGCTCTTCGTATCAGGTGGCCAAAGTACTGGAGCTTCAACTTCAACATCACTCCTTCCAATGAATATTTAGGATTGATTTCCTTTATAATTGCTGATTTGATCTCCTTGCAGTCCAAGGGATTCTCAAGAGTCTTTTCCAACACCACAGTTCAAAAGGATCAATTCTTTGGCGGTCAGACTTCTTTATGTCCAATTCTCACATCCATACATGACTACTAGAAAAACCATAGTTTTGACTAGACAGACCTTTGTTGGCAAAGTAACATCTCTGCTTTTTAATACAGTGTCTAGGTTGGTCATAACTTTTCTTTCAAGGAGCAAGCATCTTTTAGTTTCATGGTTGCAGTCACCATCTGCAGTGATTTTGGAGCCCAAGAAAATAAAGTCGCTCACTATTTCCATTGTTTCCCTATCTATTTGCTATGAAGCGATGGGACCAGATGCCATGTCCTTCATTTTTTGAATGTTGAATTTTAAGCCAGCTTTTTCACTCTCCTCTTTCACTTTCATCAAGAGGCTCTTTAGTTCCTCTTCTTTCTGCCATAAGGGTAGTGTCATCTGCATATCTGAGGTTATTATGTTTCTCTCAGCAATCTTGATTCTAGCTTGTGCTTCATCCAGCCTGGAATTTCATATGAAGTACTCTGCATATAAGTTAAATAAGCAGGGTAACAATATACAGCCTTAATGTACTCCTTTCCCAATTTTGAACCAGTCCTTTGTTACAATTAATTATAATAGTTACCTATTTAATCTGATTGATCTCCTTGAAAGAAGATTCAAGGAGAAAGAAGATTGAGTCCATCTTGACATAAATGAGCCCAGATCCAATAATGCCTATGTTTGCTTTTGCTTTTTTCCTTTGAAGAGAAATTCTTACATAAACAGAATGAAATTTCAGCCAAGTTAATAATGACAATAGTAGTAGTAGTAGTAATAGTTACATTTTATACAGTGATTTACAATTTATACAGTGATATATAACAGTTACGTTTATACAGTAACTTACAATTGAACCAGGTAGCAAGAAATGTAAAGGATCCGACACTTTACTCACTTTGCACACTAACAAGTCAGCCTACCATAGCTTCGTGCTTGCTGGCAGAAGACACAAAGCTCATGGATCAGAGACAAAAATCAATTTATTAACTGCAGAATAGCAGTAGCCAGAGCATTATTTTCTTGTGCCCGTTCTCCAAGCCCCAATCCCAACAGCAGGATACAACAAGGCCTGGAGACAGCTGTGCACACAGTGGGTTCTCTTAAAAGAAGGGCACCTTGAGCTTCGAAAACCCCAATCTTTTCCTTCTTCAGGAAGAGATACTCTCTCCTCCCAGGCTGTTTACTATAGCACCATTCTTAAAAAATAATAATCCTAAACAAAAGATTGGCAGTGGCTATACTCATAAGACATGCAGAAATGTTAGAGAACCAAGGAGAATTAACATGCTAACACCATGTACTAGGGTGACCATGTATTTTGGTTTGCTTGAGACAAGCCTGGCTAATACCTATTGTCCAAACTTAATTATACTTAATTATTAATAACTTCTTTCACACTCACAAGTGACCCAGTTTAGATAAGAAATTATATGGTCACCACAAATTAAAATTCTGAAGGAATTCCTCTGCCTGATCAGACCTCTGATGATCTCACAGTTAAGGTTAAGGTCAACCAAATAAGAATGGAAGTCAACACCATATAAAAAAAATTAACTCAGATCTTGAACATAAGCCTTGAAACCATAAAACTCCTAGAAGAAAATATAGGCAGTAAGCCTCTGATATTTGTCTTGGCAATGTTTTTGGCGGGAGGAGGGAAGGAAGTGGGAATCTGACACCAAAAACAAAGGCAATGAAAGCAAAAATATACAAGTGAGAATACATGAAATGAAAAAGCTTCTTCACAGCACAGGAAACCATCAATGAAACCAAAAGGCAACCTAATGAATAGGAGAAAATATTTGCAAATCATATGTGATAAGGTAAAAATATCCAAAATATATAAAGAACTCATATAACTCAATAGCAAAAAGACAAACCAATTTTAAAATGGGCAGAAGATCTGAACAGACATTTTTCCAAAAGAAACATGCAGATGGCCAGAAGTACATGAAAAACTGCCCAGCATCACTCATCATGAGGAAATGAAAATCAAAATCACAATGAGGTACCACCCCACACCTGTTAGAACAGCTATCATCAAAAAGATCAAGTGCTGGTGAGGATGCAGAGAAAGGAAAGCTTGGTGAACCATTGGTGGAAATGTAAATAGGTGTAGCCACTATAGAAAACAGTGTGAAGATTCCTCAAAAAATGAAAAAAAGAAGTACCACATGATTCAACAACTCCACTTCTGAACATTATCTGAAGGAAACAAAAACACTAACTTGAAAAGATATACGCACTTCCATATTCAATGCAAGATTATTTAGAACAGCCAAGACATAAAAGCAACCTAAGTGTCCATCAATAGATGAACGGATAGACATCGTGGTTTATATATGCAATGGAATGTTATTTGGCCTTAAGGAAATCTTGCTATTCCTTACAACATTGATAGACCCTGAAGGCACTATGCTAAATAAAATAAGTCAGACAGAGAAAGACAAATAATCTATGATCTCATTTCTAGGTGGAATCTTTTAAAACAAAACAAAAGATTCATAGATACAGAGAATAGACTGGTATTTGCCAGAGATAGAAGGAGTGGTAGGAGAAATGGATGAAGGTACTCAAAAAGTATGAAATTCCAGTTCTAATAAGTTCTAGGGAATGTAAATAATTAATAATACTATATTTTATATTTGAAAGTTGCTAAGAGAATAAATCTTAACAGTTCCCATCACAAGAAAAAATCATAACTATGTGTGGGATGAACATTAGTAGTCTTATTGTAGTTATCATTTTGCAATATATACCAAATCATGTTGTATACCTAAAACTAACGTAATGTTATATGTCAGTTAATCTCAATTTTTAAAAAAAGAATGGAGGCCAAAAAGGTGAAAGTCAAATCATGCATATCACTTTAAAAATCACTACATGAAGGGGACTTCAAATACTTATCTAGAAAGAAAGATTATTTCAGGAAAAATTAAAAGCTGGTTTGAACGTTAATTCAAGCTACTAAAAGTGGCAACTAAAGCTTTCACATAGCTTGTATAACAATTATATTATTTTGCCTGAATTCTTGTACATCTTCACTGAAAAATCTCCGGTGATTTTTACCCCAAGTATTCCTGAAACTGAGAAATAATTTTCTGACCTTCCATCTCATCCAGTGTATTTTAGCCACAACCTTTCAATCCACTCCTGCCAGGTCTCCCTTCCTTTCTCACCCTTCCAGTAGCTCAAGCTGTTTGACTTCAACTACATTCCCTTCTTGTTCTCATCCCTTTGTCCTACTCTTGGGCTCAACTCTGACCCCTGTCCCTACAATCAATCTTGACCTCAGACAATAATGATTCAGTGAGTTTTAACTCAATACTATGGAACCACGGTTCAATTTTCTTCTTCTGACTAGTCGAACTAGCAAAGTTTCATCAATTGCACTTTGGTCTTAGTCTAAAGGATGGTGTCCATCAAGAGCTCCATTGATGTTGAATGAATCCTGGATGGTCTCATTCCCTGAATTTGAGTTGGCATGTCAGTTCCTAGGGGCTGTTACCCAGCCAGGCTCTTATCAGGTGCCTGTCGGGGAAGAGAACCCTAAGTCCTGAGGAAAGTGTTCAGATACCACAGGCTACTGGATTCTCTGTACCTGTGCTTTCAAGCTTGTTGAAGACCACCATTATCGTCACATGAGACTTTCAAGACATATATAATTTTGCTGGTAAGTTTTCTACATCATATACCATGGAGTGCCCATCAGCCCGGCCTTCCTCTTTCAGTTCAGTCCAGTTCAGTCGCTCAGTTGTGTCTGACTCTTTGCGACCCCATGAATCGCATCTTGCCAGGCCTCCCTGTCCATCACCAACTCCCGGAGTTCACTCAGACTCACGTCCATCGAGTCCATGATGCCATCCAGCCATCTCATCCTCTGTCGTCCCCTTCTCCTCCTGCCCCCAATCCCTCCCAGCATCAAAGTCTTTTCCAATGAGTCAACTCTTCGCATGAGGTGGCCAGAGTATTGGAGTTTCAGCTTTAGCATCATTCCTTCCAAAGAAATCCCAGGGCTGATCTTCAGAATGGACTGGTTGGATCTCCTTGCAGTCCAAGGGACTCTCAAGAGTCTTCTCCAACACCACAGTTCAAAAGCATCAATTCTTCGGCTCTCAGCTTTCTTCATAGTCCAACTCTCACATCCATACATGACCACTGGAAAAACCATAGCCTTGACTAGATGGACCTCGTTGGCAAAGTAATGTCTCTGCTTTTGAATATGCTATCTAGGTTGGTCATAACTTTCAAGGAGTAAGCGTCTTTTAATTTCATGGCTGCAGTCACCATCTGCAGTGATTTTGGAGCCCCCCAAAAAATAGTCTGACACTGTTTCCACTGTTTCCCCATCTATTTCCCATGAAGTGATGGGCCTTCCTCTTTAGACCCTCCCAAAGTCTCACAATAATGACCATTTCAAAAACCTCAGTTCAATGAGTTTTGCTCCTTTCCCACCTTACTATTTCTCCCCCAGGTGGCCTGTTCATGTCTGACTATTCTAAAACATTATTGAGAATTTCTGCATTGCTGTTCTCCTTTTACAATTATATCTAAAGAATTAATTACATGAAAAAAAGAATTAATTACATGATTCTTGTGGGTTCTACATTCAGAAAACTAAGATCATGGCATCTGGTCCCATCCCTTGGGACCCATGGACTGCAAGGAGACCCAACTAGTCCATTCTAAAGGAAATCAGTCCTGGGTGTTCTTTGGAAGGAATGATGCTAAAGCTGAAACTCCAGTACTTTGGCCACCTCATGCGAAGAGTTGAGTCATTGGAAAAGACTCTGACACTGGGAGGGATAGGGAGCAGGAGGAGAAGGGGATGACAGAGGATGAGATGGCTGGATGGCATCACCAACTCGATGGATATGAATTTGAGTGAACTCTGGGAGTTGGTGATGGACAGGGAGGCCTGGCATGCTGCGATTCATGGGGTCACAAAGAGTCAGACACAACTGAGTGACTGAACTGAACTGAACTGAGTGGGTTCTCAGTATGAAGTCAAGAAGGTTTAAAAAAATAGTCTGTACTTGAATATAATATCAGTATGTGAGAGATTATTAGAATGCTTGGACTCTGTTTATGAGTTTATGAATTTTCAATTCATATGGTCCTTCAGTTCAGTTCAGTTCAGTCGCTCAGTCGTGTCCAACTCTCTGCGACCCCATGAACCACAGCACACCAGGCCTCCCTGTCCATCACCAACTCCTGCAGTTCACTCAGACTCACGTCCATCGAGTCAGTGATGCCATCCAGCCATCTCATCCTCTGTCGTCCCCTTCTTCTCCTGCCCCCAATCCCTCCCAGCATCAGAGTCTTTTCCAATGAGTCAACTCTTTGCATGAGGTGGCCAAAGTACTGGAGTTTCAGCTTTAGCATCATTCCTTCCAAAGAAATCCCAGGGCTGATCTCCTTCAGAATGGACTGGTTGGATCTCTTTGCAGTCCAAGGGACTCTCAAGAGTCTTCTCCAACACCACAGTTCAAAAGCATCAATTCTTCGGCGCTCAGCCTACTAAAATCTCAGTGTAAAACAAAATTTGAAAAAATCTATAGTAAAAAATATATGTATATTATGATTGCAATTATGTAAAATAATTATGATGTGAGCAAAGCCTGAAAGACAATCTACAAACAGCAATGCCCTTTAATATTATTTTTTGCATTACTAATGTATTTTATTTTCTTGAAGGTGAAGAGATGTTTATAAAGAATTGCTTTTAAATTAAAGTACCAGTTTTGAACAAAACAGTATTTGTGAGCAATGCACTTTATACACAAGTGAATAGTTCAGTCAGAGTAATGTGATTATGGAATTATTTTCTCTTAATCTATTTTTACACTTTGATAAGGAAATGAAAATTATAATATTTATTTATCATAAGATAATACTTTGCAATATGCTGAAATAACTCAGTTAAAAATATTGTAGTTATCCATGCTTCCTTTTTAGTGAGCTCCTCCTGAATCAAATTTACTTTAGCTGTGCATTGATTTAAAACATGTCCCCGTTCATATGCACATATGTGTTTTCCACAGATTCCGATAGGTTAGCAACTGTTATATATCATTATATACTAACAGTGTGGTCTAATGGATAAGAACTGAATCAGCAATCTTAGTATCTTTCTCTTAACTCTATGACCCTAGCAAGCCATTAACATCGATCATCCCGGTTTCTTTTTCAAAACGAATAATAGTAATTGTTGAATTAGGAAAACACATATAAAGTTTATTAAGAGCCCTTAGTGAAAAATGAGAAATGAACATAAATGAGTATACTATAAAAACCCAGTTCAGTCTGTCTACTTTTCTAATACATGAAATTTTAATTTGATAAAAATGTGTTCTTAGATTATAACTAAGATTATTGGCTGGAATGTAAATTAGACTGTTAGTACATTAAAAACATTAATAAATATCAGAATAATATTTTGACATAAATTTTCAATGAGAGACATAGTATGACATGTAAATATATATAATTCTTTGCATGGCCCAAAGATAGGATTTACAATTGTAAAGAAAAAGAAACAAAATTGTAAAGAAGAGAATTAATTGGTAATTGCTGCTGCTAAGTCGCTTCAGTCGTGTCAGACTCTGTGCAACCCCATAGATGGCAGCCCACCAGGCTCCTCTGTCCCTGGGATTCTCCAGGCAAGAATACTGGAGTGGGTTGCCATTTCCCTCTCCAATGCATGAAAGTGAAAATTCAAAGTGAAGTCACTCAGTCGTGTCCAACTTTTCGCGACCCCATGGACTGTAGCCCACCAGGCCCCTCTGTCCATGGGATTTTCCAGGCAAGAGTACTGAAGAGGGTTGCCATGTCCTTCTCCAATTAATTGGCAAAGATGACTGTTAATTAGCAAATGGCAATCTCAAACTAAAAATTTTATACTTCCTTTCAAATGTATAGTAATCATTCCACAGATTCACATATCACTGTGATGATACTCTTACAAAATTCCTACTTTTTCACAAGTAATTGAAGAAATATTGCAGCAAAGATTAATTACCATTCTATTGTCTAAAAGTGTACCTTCAAGCTGTTAAATGAGTGAACAGAGATCTATTATGACTTTAACAGAACGTTACTCTCCATGGGGATTACGGCCATTAACAGTAGGAAATGCATCATTTAAAGACATTAAAATTAAATGGAAATGTTTTTACCCATTTAAATAAAGGTCCTTGATCTTTACTTCACAATAAAACTTGCTTTCACTTTATTCAAGTGAGTTTATTGTAGGAGTTTATTCAATTTTATTGTAGGAGTTTATTCAAAATTTTCCTGGTCAAGCCTTTTCAGATGGCTTTTATACTTATTAATCTCTATATTCCACTTTCTTCCATCTCTTCATTGTTTAAAAGGTAAAATTTGCTTGCAATTCCCAACCCAATGATTTTTTTATGGTTATAGAAATACTCCATTCTCATTATAAAATGTTTAGAAAGGACTGAAAATTATTAAGAACCAGAAAGGATCACCTACAACCTCCTCAATCTAGAAACTACCCCTACTACCTTTTTGACACAGTTCCTTTTGATCTTTTTTTAAAAATTCACTTTCCTATCTGCATTCACATTTAGATTATAAAACACATGCAACTTAACTTTATTATTATTTTTAATTGAAGTATAGTCAATTTACAGTGTTGTGTTAGTTTCTGGTATACAGCAAAGCAATTCAATTACACATATACATTATTTTTCATATTATTTTCCATTATGGTTTATTACCGGCTATTGAATTTCCTTGTGCTATACAGTAGTACCTAGCTGTTTATCTATTTTATATATAGTAGTTTGTATCTGCTAGCCCCATACTCCTAATTTACCCTAGAGCCCATGCTTCACAACAAGAGAAACCATCGCAAGAAGAAGCCAGGGCACTGCAACTAGAGAAAAGCCCATGCAGCCAACGAAGACCCAGGACAGTCATAAATAAATAAAAACTTTAAAAAAATGATATGGTATATATACTACAATGGAATATGACTTAGCCATAAAAAAGAGTGAAATACTGCAGCAACATGGGTGGATCTGGAAATTATCATACTAAGTGAAGGAAGTCAGAGAGAGAAAGAAAAACACCAGACGACATCACTTACATATGGGATCTAAAATACGACACTAGTGAACTCATTTTAAATCAGAAACAAACTCACAGACATAGTAAACAAACTTATGGTTACCAAAAGAGAAAAGGGTTGGGGGAGGGATAAATTAGGAGTATGGGGCTAGCAGATACAAACTACAATATATATAATAGATAAACAACTAGGTACTACTGCATAGCACAAGGATATTCAATAGCCTGTAATAAACCATAATAGAAAATAATATGAAAAATAATGTATACGTGTAATTGAATCGTTTTGCTGTATACCAGAAACTAACACAACACTGTAAATTGACTATACTTCAATTAAAAATAATAATAAAGTTAAGTTGCATGTGTTTTATAATCTAAATGTGAATGAAGATAGGAAAGTGAATTTTTAAAAAAAGATCAAAAGGAACTGTGCCAAAAAAATAGTAGGGGTAGTTTCTAGATTGAGGAGGTTGTAGGTGATTTTTTTTCTGGTTCTTAATAATTTTCAGTCCTTTCTAAACATTTTATAATGAGAATGGAGTATTTTTATAACCATAAAAAAATCATTGAGTTGAGAATTGCAAGAAAATTTTACCTTTTAAAAAATGAGGAGATGGAAGAAAGTTCTTCATATATGGTCAAATAGAAAAAACAAACTATTTAATTGTAGATGTACATTGATTCTATTTTTGCTTTTGTTTTTTAATAACAAATCCATAGAAACAGAAAGTAGAATGGTAGTTATAAGGGGAGGGAGAATTGGAGAGTTGTTGTGTGGGTATAGAGTCTCTGTTTTGCTAGATGAAAAGTTCTGGAAATCTGCTATACAATGTGAATATACATAATACTATTGAACTGTACACTTAAAAATAGTTAAAATGGTAAACCTATGTTACCAGTTTTACCACAATTTTTAAAAAGCATAATTATATGAAAATTGGTATGTGTATGAGTGTGTATCAGAATAAAATACCAAATTGTTAGCAAGAGTTTTCTCTTGGTAGGGAAAGGGGATGATCAGGAGGGAACTTTTACTTTAAATATTTCTTTGTAATTTGAATATTTTCAGTAAGCCAATACTATTTTTACATCTTTTTGTTTCTTCATCTGGGGTAAAATCTAAATCCATTTGTGGTTTCTTGATCCTAATTGCTATAACTTTCAATGAAAGAGTAATGAGTTAAATCACTTGTATCCAGTTTGGCAGTCAATAGCAGCACGCAGCCTGCAGATCAAAGCAAGACTGGGAAACATTTAAACACATGTATTGTTTCCCTCAGAAGTGACCTGAACTTTTACACCAACTTTCCAAAGTATTGCATAAAGAAATGATTACAGTACTTAAGGGATAAAATGGAATAAATGAAAGATATAAACACTACTGGAGTTAATATCCAACATACATAAATAGCTCACATCAAAGTAAGTCAACATCAACTTTTAAAATAGAACTTTAAAACTAGAAGGAGTACGAAAGCAGTCATTTCTTACTTTTTGTGTGTGTGTGCTTAGTCGTTCAGTCATGTCTGACTCTTCGCGACCCCGTGGATTGCAGACCACTAGGCTCCTCTTTCCACGGGGATTCTCCAGGCAAGAATACTGGAGTGGGTTGCCATGCCCTCCTCCAGAGGATCTTCCCAACCCAGGGATGGAACCCAGGTCTTTCTCATTGCAGGGAGATTCTTCACTGACTGAGCAACCAGGAAAGCCCAAAATGCTCCAGTATTCCTGCTCCAGGGGATCTCCTGGACCCAGGAAGCGAACCGGCATCTCCTGCATCGCAGGTGGATTCTTTACCAGCTAAGCTACAACAGTTTTTAATGAACTGATGACTCTATTAGATGGTATTTATTTTCCTTAAAGCCTTAGTTGGGAAAATAACACATTTGAAACCATATGAGTTCTCTTATTTTAAACTTTTACAAGTGTATGAAATCTAAAAGTTTAGAAATAATTGTCCTAAATGTCATCTAGAGAAAAGTATATATTTAATTCCATAGGCAACTGGAATGGTCTGTAAGGAACAGAATGGTAAGATTGGAGCAGTATAATTGTGACAGATTAGAGGCTCATTATTTGGTGACAACTCCTTAGACTGTCAACAACTCCTTAGATTTTAGCAAAGGCAGTTTAGTGAAATGTAAAAAGCTAAAAATATATAGAAAGGAGAACCTATTGCATAGAATAATTTGATACAGAAAATATGAAAGACAAATAGAATGACTAGGATATGTTTCAATGGTTCAAATCATTTCCAAATACACCCACATGCACACACATACTCATATTCAGGGGCAATATTGACATTTCAAAATCAACTCAATACGCTACGTATACCCTGTTCAACAGTGCTGTTCACTAAGCCTAAGGAAAACAGTAAGTCTTGAGGTGCTGCCTCTAATTTTTTCAAGTCAGTGAGATATTATTTGTTTAATATTTTTGTAATTTGAGTTAGTAGTGCCCTAATTTGAATTTTTGATGATGACACTGACCCAAATATAATTTGTCACTGCCTTGGCTTTCTCAGAGTAGGCAGTAAGAGAAAAAAGGAAGACTGATAAACTCTTATTTATTTTGGATGAATGTACCAGAAGCAGTCCTACAAATAATGGGATGAATCACTGGATTACAGAAGACAGCACCTGCCAAAGTTCCATTCTAAAAAGCTAACATTTCTATAGTTCCCTTTGTTCCTCCTTTGCTGTAGGGCAGATGTCTCACACTGTTTGGAACATCAAATAGTGGCTGAACATCAGGACTCAATAATTTGACTGTCAAATTGACAGCTTCATTTTTATTTCTCTTCTAAAATATGTACATTACCTTTGATTTTCTTCTTGCATCATTTCTCTATTGAAAAGCTGCTCTTTTAATTTTTTCTCTTTACACAAGACTCATCAAGCTATCTCCTCTGGGCTTTGTGATTATACCCTGAACACATTTGTTTATAAACATGAACTTCTGGATATTATATTAATATAAACTATTTGATTCCAGCCTTGATCTTCAAGGAAACTTTCCAGGGCTTGTTATTTCTTGTGTGAACCTGCCTGGAAACTACCAACATTTGCCTACTGGAGTCAAGCCTTTGTCATCAGCAATAGTTCATAACCTTGATGGCATTAGAACCACCCATGGGGCTACTTTGGAGCAGGAAATGGCAAACTACTCCAGTACAGTATTCTTGCCTGGAGAATTCCATGGACAGAGGAGCCTGTAGGGCTACAGTCCATGGAGTCACAAAGAGTTGAACCACAACTGAGTGACTAAGCATTTATGGCTTCTTTAACACGTGGAGCCCAACTTCAACCCAGTTCAGTTAACATGAGAAATTCTGGTGATGGTACCCAGGCATATGGATTGACAGTTTCTAACTTTCTCTACTTTGCCTGAACTGAGAAACACTGGAAAAAAGAGGTAGAAATTAACTAGTATTTCCGCAGTTATCTTATTAACTTGTCATTATTTCTTTGTATGTCTGTCTCCTCTGTTAAAGTTTGAATCCCTTGAAGATAGTATCTCGTGTAGCAGATTTTCAATAATTTCATTAAAAAAAAAAATCCAAACTCTTTACCATGGTCTACAGGGCCTGATGTGACCTGTTTCCTGCCTGTCCACCTCATAACCGCCGCCCTTACCCTTGAGTTTCTTGTAAACATTCCAAATTTATTCTTATTTCCTGGCCTTTGCATTTACTACGCACTGCTTAGCAACCCACTCCAGTACTTGCCTGGAGGGTCCCATGGATGGAGGAGCCTGGTAGGCTGCAGTCCATGGGGTCGCGAAGAGTCGGACTTGACTGAGCGACTTCACTTTTACTTTTCACTTTCATGCATTGGAGAAGAAAATGGCAACCCACTCGAGTGTTCTTGCCTGGAGAATCCCAGGGAGGGGGGAGCCTGATGAGCTGCCGTCTATGGGGTCGCACAGAGTTGGACACGACTGAAGCGACTTAGCAGCAGCAGCAGCAGCCCACCCCACAACTAGAAACACTCTTCTCCCAGTCCTGTATTTATGTGGCTCTATTTCATCATAAAGTTCTCTGATTTGTCCTTAGAAAGCCCTTTCCTGACCAACCTATACAAAATAACCACTCTCCCTGCAGTTTCTATCATCTCTCACCCTTATTTCCTTCATGTTACTCACCTCTAAAAAAACTAACATTCTTATTATGTTCTTACTTACTATTTCCATACACCCATTCCACTCACCCCATGCTGCTGCTGCTGCTGCTAAGTCGCTTCAGTTGTGTCCAACTCTGTGCAACCCCATAGGCGGCAGCCCACCAGGCTCCCCCGTCCCTGGGATTCTCCAGGCAAGAACACTGGTCTGGGTTGCCATTTCCTTCTCCAATGCATGAAAGTGAAAAGTGAAAGTGAAGTCGCTCAGTCGTGTCTGACTTTTCTTGACCCCATGGACTGCAGCCTACCAGGCTCCTCTGTCCATGGGATTTCCCAGGCAACAGTACTGGAGTGGGGTACACTCACCCCATACTGGATTCCAAATTTTCTAAAAGAGTCAGAACTTTGACTTCTTTGCCATTACAACCCCAGAGCTTACTTACTGTGCTTGGATTGGATTATACAATAATAAATATTTTTGAATGAACACTGAATAAGCATGTAAGTGTGTAGGGCCACCTAAAACAGATGGGTCATGGTGGAAAGTTCTGATAAAACGTGGTCCATTGGAGAAGGGAATGGCAAACCACTTTGGTATTCTTGCCTTGAGAACCCCATGAACAGTATGAAAAGGCAAAAAGATAGGACACTGAAAGATGAACTCCCCAGGTCAGTAGGTGCCCAATATGCTACTGGAGATAAGTGGAGAACTAATTCCAGAAAGAAGAGATGGAGGCAAAGCAAAAACAACACCCAGTTGTGAATGTGACTGGTGATGGTAGTAAAGTCTGATACTGTAAAGAGCAATATTGCATAGGAACCTAGAATGTTAGGTCCATGAATTAAGGCAAATTGGAAGTGGTCAAACAGGAGATGGCAAGGGTGAACATTGACATTTTAGGAATCAGCGAACTAAAATGGACTGGAATGGGTGAATTTAACTCAGATGACCATTATATCTACTACTGTCGGCAAGAATCCCTTAGAAGAAATGGAGTAGCCATCATAGTCAACAAAAGAGTCCAAAATGCAGTACTTGGATGCAGTCTCAAAAACGACAGAATGATCTCTATTCATTTCCAAGGCAAACCATTCAATATCACAGTAATCCAAGTCTATGCCCCGACCAGTAATGCTGAAGAAGCTGAAGTTGAATGGTTCTATGAAGACCTACGAGACCTTTTAGAACTAACACCCAAAACAGATGTCCTTTTCATTATAAGGGACTGGAATACAAAAGTAGGAAGTCAAGAAACACCTGGAGTAACAGGCAAATTTGGCCTTGGAGTACAGAATGAAGCAGGGCAGAAGCTAACAGAGTTTTGCCAAGAAAACGCACTGGTCATAGCAAACGTCCTCTTCCAACAATACAAGAGAAGACTCTACACATGGACATTACAAGATAGTCAATACTGAAATCAGATTGATTATATTCTTTGTAGCCAAAGATGAAGAAGCTCTATACAGTCAGCAAAAACAAGACCGGGAGCTGACTGTGGTTCAGATCATGAACTCCTTATTGCCAAATTCAGACTTAAATTGAAGAAAGTAAGGAAAACCACTAGACCATTTAGGTATGACCTAAATCAAATCCCTTATGATTATTCAATGGAAGTGACAAATAGATTCAAGGGATGAGATCTAATAGAGTGTCTGAAGAACTATAGACAGCGGTTCGTGACACTGTACAGGAGGCAGTGATCAAGACCATCCCTAAGAAAAAGAAATACAAAAAGGCAAAATGGTTATCTGGGGAGGCCTTACAAATAGCTGTGAAAGAAGAGACGTAAAAAAGGCAAAGGAGAAAAGGAAAGATATACCCATGTGAATGTAGAGTTCCAAAGAATAGCAAGAAGAGATAAGAAAGACTTCCTCAGTGATCAATGCAAAGCAATAGAGGAAAACAATAGAATGGGAAACACTAGAGATCTCTTCAAGAAAATTAGAGATAACAAGGGAACACTTCATGCAAAGATGGGCTCAATAAAGGACTGAAATGGTATGGACTTAACAGAAACAGAAGATATTAAGAAGAGGTGGCAAGAATACACAGAAGAACTATACAAAAGAGATCTTCATGACCCAGATGACCATGATGGTGCGATCACTCACCTAGAGCCAGACATCCTGGAATGTGAAGTCAAGTGGGTCATAGGAAGCATCACTACAAACAAAGCTAGTGGAGGTAATGGAATTCCAGTTGAGCTATTTCAGATTCTAAAAGATGATGCTGTGAAAGTGTTGCGCTCAATATGCCAGCAAATTTGGAAACTCAGCAGGGCCACAGGACTGGAAAAGGTCAGTTTTCATTCCAATCCCGAAGAAAAGCAATGCCAAAGGATGTTCAAACTACTGCACAATTGCACTCATCTCACACACTAGTAAAGTAATGCTCAAAATTCTCCAAGCCAGGCTTCAACAGTACATGAACCATGAGCTTCCAGATGTTCAAGCTGGATTTAGAAAAGAGAGAGGAACCAGAGATCAAATTGCCAACATCCTCTGGATCATTGAAAAAGCAAGAGAGTTCCAGAAAAACATCTATTTCTGCTTTATTAACTACGTCAAAGACTTTGACTATGTGAATCACAACAAACTGTGGAAAATTCTTCAAGATATAGGAAACCAGACCACCTGACCTGCCTCCTAAGAAATCTGTATGCAGGTCAAGAAGCAAAAGTTAAAACTAGACATGGAACAACAGACTGGTTCCAAATCAGGAAAGAAGTACATCAAACCCATATAGTGTCACCCTGCTTATTTAATTTATATGCAGAGTACATCTTGAGAAATGCTGGACTGGATGAAGCACAAGCTGGAATCAAGATTGCTGGGAGAAATATGAATAAACTCAGATATGCAGATGATACTACCATTACGGCAGAAAGCAAAAAAGAACTAAAGAGTCTCTTGATGAAAATGAAAGAGGAGAGTGAAAAAGCTGGCTTAAAACTCAACATTCAGAAAGCTAAGATCACGGCATCTGGTCCCATCCCTTCATGGCAAATAGTTGGGGAAACAGTGGAAACAGTGGAAACAGTGAGAGATTTTTTGAGTGGGGCTCTAAAATCACTGCAGATGGTGACTTCCACCATGAAATTAAAAGAAGCTTACCCCTTGGAAGAAAAGTTATGACCAACCTAGACAGCATATTAAAAAGCAGAGATATTAGTTTGCCAACAAAGGTCTGTCTAGTCAAAGCTATGGTTTTTCCATTAGTCACATACAGATGTGAGAGTTGGACAAAAAGAAATCTGAGTGCTGAAGAACTGATGCTTTTGAACTGTGGTGTTGGAGAAGACTCTTGAGAGTCCCTTGGATGGCAAGAAGATCCAACCAGTCCAACCTAAAGGAAATCAGTCCTGAATATTCATTGGAAGGACTGATGCTAAAGCTAAAACTCTAGTACTTCGGTCACCTGATGTGAAGAACTGACTCATTTGAAAAGACCCTGATGCTGGAAAAGATTGAAGGCAGGAGGAGAAGGGGACAACAGAGGATGAGATGGTTGGATGGCATCACTGACTCAATGGACATGAGTTTGAGTAGGCTCCGGGAGTTGGTGATGGACAAGGAGGTCTGGCGTGCTGTGTCCCTGGGGTCGCGAAGAGTCAGACACGACTGAGCTACTGAACTGAACTGAGCTGAATAAGCATTTGAATGAATGAAAGCATCAACCCAGTACACTGTTCAAAAGTCAGGACTTCTTGGCCTACGTTTTAGTAACATCTTTTTGATGTTACTTTCTTATCACTCTGTTTCCCTTCGAAAATGTGTCAATAAATGCATTACTCCATTTATAAGATTCATTCTTTATTTTAAATCGTTGCATTAGATTTTTCTGTAATTTCCTCCCTTTTTTGCCCAGATTAACTTCTGCTTTCTAAAGTCATCAAGAAACAGAATATGGAAAACCACATGCCATCCTGCTGTAGAGTACTGAGAACTGGAGGCTGATTAATTAAGATTATTCATTCTGCAGTACTATAGTCAATCATGTCATTGGCATCTTTCTAGAATTACCTTTTTTCATTGATTTTAAAAATAGAAATAATCCTAACTTATTTAAATTTATATATTAAATATACATAAGTGTATATATTAAACTTGAATTAAATTACTATATTTTCATTTCCCTTCAACAGATAATTTTTGAAAATTAAAATTTCAAATCTTAAAGTCAACAGTGCTTTCAGAAGGATCAGTTTCTAATTCTATAGTGAGATCTAGTATGGAAAGCACTTAAAATGTAAAAATTCACTTTATAGAGGAAAGAATTCATCTCTTCCATAAAGCAAACTTCAGCTAAATAGCGCATGTAAGAAACAAGATAGGAAAAAATATTAACAAACTATAGTCAGAGTAAATGTATCATTATGTGGTATCTATTACTATTTACTATTCTGTAACATAATACTCAACTATTTATTTTCAGTTGCTTATATTTTTGATCACACACATCAACCCTGATCAAATGATCATGGAGGACCTTACAAACGATGGTAACAAAATTCAAATTTTATCTTAAGAGCAATGCAGTGCCATTGAGGGGATGGTTCTTAAGCAAGGAGAATATTATCAGGTTGTGTCTTAGAAATTTCACTCCACTGGATGGTGAATGGAATAGAAGAAATCAGAACTAAAGGCAGGGAGAACTACTGAGCTAGAATTTGATAGTGACAACATGTGTGTGTGTGAAAGTTGCTCAGCCATGTCCAACTCTTTGCGTCCCCCATGGACTGTATAGTCCATGGAATTCTCTAGTCTATAATACTGGAATAGGTACCCTTTCTCTTCTCCAGGGGATCTTCCCAACCCAGGGATCAAACCCAGGTCTCCCACACTGCAGGCAGATTCTCTACCAGCTGAGCCACAACGGAAGTCTGATAGTGACAATAAACATGAAGAAAAACAAACAGATTTAAGACAGACTTAAGGGGATAAAACAGAACTTAATCATTGCTGTTTACTATATCCTGTCCCCTTTTATTTATACTTTTTGTGTATTTTACACAAGGGGAGGGTGTTCAAAGTTTGTGAATTAAAGTTATTTCACACTAAAGATTGATGAAAGCAATATCTTATCTTGCTCCCTGTTCATCCCCAAATCTTAAGAGTTACTGAAGAGTTACAGAAGCAAAGCTATAACCAATTCACAGAATATTGATCAGATAAAGCATCAGAATATTTGACATGTAATTTCTTTTGTTCTCTTTACAATGTCCTTGTTACAAATTTTACATAAGTTACTTTTCTAGGAATTTCTAGAAAAGAAACAATTACATCAAAACCTTGAAAAAGAAAACTTCAATCCCATAATAAAAAGACTGAAGATGATCAGACCCACACATGTGGCAGCTATGGTATAAGTTGTATCTAATACTTTGGCCACCTCATGCAAAGAGTTGACTCATTGGAAAAGACTCTGATGCTGGGAGGGATTGGGGGCAGGAGAAGAAGGGGACGACAGAGGATGAGATGACTGGATGCCATCACTGACTCGATGGACGCGAGTCTGAGTGAACTCCGGGAGTTGGTGATGGACAGGGAGGCCTGGCATGCTGTGATTCAGGGGTTGCAAAGAGTCGGACATGACTGAGCAACTGAACTGAACTGAATACACAAGTAACGTATAAAATACAAGTTAACAAACAGCAATACCCTTGTTTGTCTGTACAACCAAAGGACCATGGCAGGAGCCTTCCTAGACTCCTCTGTAAAAGATATAATGGTTCATAATGGTCTTCAGGCTCTTTATTTTCTTTCCTGCCCATGACTGCCTGACCAAATCCAAAATATACCTCCCGCTCATTTTAACTGACACCTCTCTGCCCTGCAGCTGTCTCAGATCCCAGAATCTGTAAGTAACAAATCTTTTCCCCTACAGAATTCCCATATTTCTTTTATGACACTTCATGTACTACTTTGTGTAAAGCTCTTATCTAAGGTAGACTATAAGCTACTTGTAACCAGGGTCTTTATCATCCCTCCTATGCCAGGGACTTAACATAGTGCCTGGCATGTAACAGAATCTCCATACATATTTGTCAAATGAATAAATCAATAGCTATTTCCAGCTGCTCTTTCCACTTCTGCCTTGTTTCACCTAGATCAATAGCAGTGGAAATGCTGCCAAAGATCAAAGCCTCATGGGATCTTCTGAATTATAGGTTCAGCGAACAAGGTTCACTGGCAACTTTGCACAAACTATATCGGCTATTTCACTTAAAGAGATACTGCTAAACCACGTCTAAACTTTTCATTAGTCTCTCAGACAACAATTCCAATCGACTATTTTAGCATAAAAATTCTAACTACAAGTTTCTCTTCCCTGATGGTTCAGATGGTAAAGAACCTGCCTGCAATGCAGGAGACCGGGGTTCAATCCCTGGGTTGGGAAGACCCCCTGGAGAAGGAAATGGCAACCCTCTCCAGTATTCTTGCCCGGAGAATCCCATGGACAGAGGAGCCTGGTGGGCTACAGTCCATGGGATTGCAAAGAGTTGGGCACAACTGAGGAAGTGAGAAATAGATTTAAGGGACTAGATCTGATAGACAGAGTGCCTGATGAACTATGGATGGAGGTACATGACATTGTACAGGAGACAGGAATCAAGACCATCCCCAAGAAAAAGAAATGCAAAAAAGTAAAATGGCTGTCTGAGGAGGCCTTACAAATAGCTGTGAAAAGAAGAAAAGTGAAAAGCAAACGAGAAAAGGAAAGATATACCCATTTGAATGCAGAGTTCCAAAGAATAGCAAGGAGAGATAAGAAAGCCTTCCTCAGCGATCAATGCAAAGAAATAGAGGAAAACAACAGAATGGGAACACTAGAGATCTCTCAAGAAAATTAGAGATAACAAGGGAACATTTCATGCAAAGATGGACTCAATAAAGGACAGAAATGGTAGGGACCTAACAGAAGCAGAAGATATTAAGAAGAGGTGGCAAGAATACACAGAAGAACTGTACAAAATAGGATCTTCATGACCCAGATAATCATGATGGTGTGATCACTCACCTAGAGCCAGACATCCTGGAATGTGAAGTCAAGTGGGCCTTAGGAAGCATCACTATGAACAAAGCTAGTGGAGGTGATGGAATTCCAGTTGAGCTATTTCAAATCCTGAAAGACGATGCTGTGAAAGTGCTGCACTCAATATGCCAGCACATTTGGAAACTCAGCAGGGTCACAGGACTGGAAAAGGTCAGTTTTCATTCCAATCCCAAAGAAAAGCAATTCCAAAGAATGCTCAAACTACCGCACAATTGCACTCATCTCACACGCTAGTAAAGTAATGCTTAAAATTCTCCAAGCCAGGCTTCAGCAATACGTGAACCATGAACTTCCAGATGTTCAAGCTGGTTTTAGAAAAGGCAGAGGAACCAGAGATCAAATTGCCAACATTTGCTGGATCATTGAAAAAGCAAGAGTTCCAGAAAAACATCTACTTCTGCTTTATTGACTATGCCAAAGCCTTTGACTTTGTGTGGATCACAATAAACTGTGGAAAATTCTGAAAGAGATGGCAATACCAGACCACCTGACCTGCCTCTTGAGAAATCTGTATGCAGATCAGGAAGCAACAGTTAGAACTGGACATGGAACAACAGATTGGTTCCAAATAGGAAAAGGAGTACATCAAGGCTGTATACTGTCACCCTGCTTATTTAACTTCTATGCAGAGTACATCATGAGAAATGCTGGGCTGGAGGAATCAAAAGCTGGAATCAAGATTGCCTGGGAAAAAAAATATCGATAACCTCAGATATGCAGATGATACCACACTTATGGCAGAAAGTGAAGAACTAAAGAGCCTCTTGATGAAAGTGAAAGAGGAGAGTGAAAAAGCTGGCTTAAAGCTCAACATTCAGAAAACTAAGATCATAGCATCTGGTCCCATCACTTCATGGGAAATAGATGGGGAAACAGTGGAAACAGTGTCAGACTTCCTTTTTCGGCTCCAAAATCACTACAGATGGTGACTGCAGCCATGAAATTAAAAGACACTTATTCCTTGGAAGGAAAGTTATGAACAACCTAGACAGCATATTCAAAAGCAGAGACATTACTTTGCCAACAAAGGTCTGTCTAGTCAAGGCTATGGTTTTTCCAGTGGTCATCTATGGATGTGAGAGTTGGACTATAAAGAAAGCTGAGTGCTGAAGAATTGATGGTTTTGAACTGTGGTGTTGGAGAAGACTCTTAAGAGTCCCTTGGACTGCAAGGAGATCTAACCAGTCCATCCTAAAGGAGAACAGTCCTGGGTGTTCCTTGGAAGGACTGATGTTGAAGCTGAAACTCCAATACTTTGGCTACCTGATGTGAAGAACTGACTCATTTGAAAAGACCCTGATGCTGAGAAAGATTGAGGGCAGGAGGAGAAGGGAACGACAGAGGATGAGATGGCTGGATGGCATCACCGACTCGATAGACATGGGTTTGGGTGGACTCCAGGAGTTGATGATGGACAGCGAGGGCTGGCATGCTGCGGTTCATGCGGTCACGACTGAGCAACTGAACTGAGCTGAACTAAACGGAGCAACTAATACTATCTACTTTTTTTCAATCTTTCTACTTTCTGAACTGACCTGAGCAACTAACACTTTCTACTTTCAGTCCCATGGACTGTAGCCCACCAGGCTCCTCAGTCCATGGAATTTTCCAGGGAAGATTACTGGAGTGGGTTGCCATTTCCTCCTCCAGCGGATCTTCCCAACCCAGGGATTGAACCAGGGTCTCCCGCACGGCAGCCAGACGCTTTACCGTCTGAGCCACCAAGGAGATCTGACTTTCTTACAATTCCCACATATCAAACAATACATAAGAAAATGGCTCCAGATAACCAGATTCGGGTGCCTGTACTGAAACCCAAGTGACTATTAACATTAAAATAAACTTTGAAAAAAAAATTAAAAATAAAATAAACTTTGAGCTTCACATTCACTTTATAAGTGGTTTCCTAGGGAAAGCAATTTCTAGAAAACAATCACGTAAAAACCTCGAAAAAGAAAACTTCACCCCATGATAAAAAGACTGAAGATGATCAGTCCCACACATGTGGCAGCTATGGTATCTTTCAGATGTCTAGCCTGCTTCAACAGGAAGCTACCCAAAGTCCTGCCCATGCAGGCCTAGAACATACCTATTTTTTTAAACTCCTTTCTTACTGTATGGAATGCTGTAATCTTTCAGTATTAGGAATATTCTGTAGGCCTGGTAGGACTTCCCTGGTGGCTCAGACGGTAAAGTGTCTTGCCTACAATGCAGGAGACCTGGGTTCGATCCCTGAGTCAGGACGATCCTCTGGAGAAGGAAATAGCAACCCACTCCAGTACTCTTGCCTGGAAAATCCCATGGACAGAGGAGCATTGTGGGCTACAGTCCACGGGGTCCCAAAGAGTTTAGAGATTGGTTTCTGTGGTTTTAAGAGAAAGGAGTTTAAGATCCTTAAACCCCAGAATACTTGGATTTATAGTGGAATCATTTCTATTTGTATTAAATAACAATAACAAAACAAGGCTATTAAAAAGGGGGCATTTGATACTGAAGTATTTATGGATAAAATGGCATGAATTCAGGATCTCCTTTAAAATATTTCAGCAAAAGGGAAAAGGAGATAATAGGTGAAGAAAATGACAAAATCTAGATGGTGATTTAATTTGGGTAGTGAGTTTACAGGGGTTCATTAGACTGCCTTTCTACATTTGTGTATGTTTGAATTTTTAAGTATTATTGTAAAAACAATTTTAAATTAAAAATTAAAATCCAGACAAATTGTGCCCAGAGTCCTGAATCATCCTTGAGTACTGCAGGGTGTGTTGCATTATGGGTCACCTCAATTTGATCCTAGACTCATGTCTTTACAGCTGACTCTCAGCTTTGACATCATTTGTTCATGGGAAAAAAAAGAAAAATAGAGTGCTTTCAGAGAGCCAACTGGACCTGTGGCCCAGAACACTGAAACACAGCCAGAATTTCAGGATGGTTCTTGACTTCATATCTCCCCCTAGATAACTGGGAGTCTCTGTGACATCGAGGCTGGGGCTAGAAGAACAGGAGTAGACATTTGCTTAAGATTTCCTCTGGCTTGTGACCCTAGAACAAGGAAGACAATTTCCAGAAAGCAAGCTGAGACCAAGCAACACCATCCCACCAAAGCAATAAATTGAGGGGGACGGGCACAGAGTGAGACAAAAACAAATGGGAGCTGATGGAGAAATCAGGAGCAACTGGTTGGAACAGAAGATGGAAGATGGAAAGCCTCCAAGACCCAGGTTTTCACACCTGGTGAAGGGCTATGAAGGTACTAAGCTGTCTCAGATGAACAGTAAGAAAAATATTGTAGAATCATCATTATTTTAACTATGCTAGCAAAAAAAAAATCATTTGTCAAAATGAAAATCAATTGACATCAGAAAGAGAAAAAGATCACGTGGATTTTCTATCCTGTTACACCTTTTCTGCTTCTTTAGACCATGAGGTGAAAAGGGTGGATTAGCAATCAAGATCTACCCCAGGTCCCCTCTAGTGTGCCTTCCAGTTGTGCAGAGACTAGAAAACTCAAAAGCATATTTCCCTACATTCCCTTGTAGCAAGAGTTCTGGAATTAGGACCCACCAAACAGATGCAACTGCATGAGATTTGGAAGGTGGAGGGAGATGAGAGCAATCACTCTGCTCTTGCTTTGCTAGCTGCTGACAAGTAGGATTGAGGGGGGAGTGGTCAGAGGGGGGACATGTTGGGTTTTTCTGCAGCATAATCCCAGTGTGCAGTCACAAGATCCATGAGGCTGTTGTGGGGTGTTCTTGAATTCCACAGTTCCATAGTGATTCCCCATCTTCCTGATCAAACAACAGCTAAAATTTCACGCCAGTTCAGCAGTTCTGGGAGTCACTCCTGCAGGCCCAGAAATGTGCTCACAACTCCAAACTTAAAAAAACAGAATACTCTATATTTAAATCTCTCCTTAAAAGAGTGAAATGGTTTTAGCTTCCTGAAACTGAACCATGAAATAGTCAACTTCTTAAAGCATTACAGGTTTGTGATAATAAACAAATCGAGCCAAATATGGATCCCATTTATAGGGAGGGGTCATTTGGACCCAAATGATAATACCCATAAAAGAAAAAGCACTGGGGTGGGTGCAAATGAGCAAAGCAGCAAAGCATACATATCTCTGCAGCAGCTGATAGGGTCTTACTCTACTATCTTTGTCCTCAGGTAGAAGGGTTTCCATGAGGCAAACCTCCCTAATGCCAAGCCATCCATTTAGAAGTGTTAGCCAAGTTAATGAGGTTACTGGTCCTCACTTGTCATTTCTCCATTGTAGACACTTAGACCCAATGTAGAATATTAATAAATTGAATAGGTTACCAAATACAGTGGTCTCATCAAGATGGAACTGTTTATAAAAGGTTATGAATCAGATTAAAATCCTCATTTGTCACAGAGCCAGGGAGGTAATACTCTTCCCTTAGCCACAGATCCCTCCACACTTTTCAGAAAACTAATTTTATAAACCTAGATTACAATATTATTAGAAAACATTGCCAATTGGAGTATGCAGATCACTACCTGTTTCTCTCATTAAGAGCACAGCAAGGAATAATAACCATGAAATATCCTGGGAAAAGCACAGGCTTGAGAGTAAATGCAGCAGTTGAATTTGGAGTCCTGTCATGGCCCTGGAGGGAAGGTAATTCGGCTAAAACTTGGTATTTGTGAAGATCTGACTCAAAACCTGTACCATTTTTCAGCACTGCAAGTAGGACACAGAGGGCTTTTTCTTTTTTCCAGTGGAATCAGATGGGAGCTCCAGCTCTGCCCTGTGTATAGCACTGCCTCAGAGTCAAAGACTTCTAAAAGACCTGGGAGTCCAGTCCCTACAGTGCTGCTGCAGTGGAACTTTCAAAGTGACTCTAGCAAATTCTAAAACCAGGGTCAATGTGTGAGCTGCAGTGGTCTTTGAAAAGCTAAAAATGAGAAAAAAATTCAGAGAAACAGAGGATTTTTGATTACACGACTGAGGTGACTTAGCAGCAGCAGCAGCAGCTGCAGGGCTTCCCTCACAGCTCAGTCGGCAAAGAATCTGCCTGTAATGCAGGAGACCCAGTTTTAATTCCTGGGTCAGGAAGATCCCTTGGAGGAGGAAACAGCAACCCACTCCAGTATTCTTGCCTGGAGCACCCCATGGACAGAGGATCCTGGCAGGCTACAGTCCATGGGGGTCACAAGAAATGTACATGACTTAGCAACTAAACCATTACCACAATTTTTTGTGAATAATTGTTAAGTGCATTTTACACCTGGAATAGATTGTACATATATGATATTTGTATTTTTACCAGTTGATTGTAAACATTTTAGTAATTATGCATACGCTAATAATTTATCTTTTTTTAAGGTGTTGTTGCTGTTCAGTTGCTAAGTCGTGTCCCACTGTTTGCAACCCCACGGATTGCAGCACACCAGGCTTCCCTGTCCTTCACTGTCTCACAGAGTTTGCTCAAACTCATGTCCATTGATTTGGTAATGCCATCCAGTCTTCTCATCTCATTTTTTAAGGTGAATGTATCTGTTTTTCATGCATGAGAATCTGAGGGGAAAAGTGTTACAAGAGAAAACAACAGAAAACTCTCCACTTTAGTCATTGAAAGCTAATGCAGAAACCTACATTCCTGTTGCTTAGCTCCTCCAAATGTCTATCCTCTTACTAACAATTCTGCTTAATGAAAATAACTGTTTCACATGGCATTTCTACAGCAAGGGAGCATGACAATCAAGCCTAAATCCATATTCTGCAGCCCTTGGTATGCTGGGTGTGCTTCCCCTAAACTATCATTTTTAACCAGGCTATAAAGATTTAAGCAAGAAATTTAAAATGCAAGCAACTTTTAGGGATAAACAGTACCAAAAACAAAACAAGGGCTAAATTTTACCATAAAATGCCATTTGTAATTTTAAGCACTTTAGAATATGCTGTTCCACCACTGTAAAATTAACTGTTGATGTATGTATGTGTAAAACGTATACACACTCAAGCACAAGTATTTGAAGACATGGTTAAATTAGAATATTTTAAATACAATAAAAACCTATTAATTGTTCCTCTATGAATCTTAACTTTACAAAGCAGGGAGCATCTAAAGTCAACATTAAACCCTCAGAAATTTATTTCATGGAGTTGGCATCCTTGGCACCTATGTGTATATCAGCCCTTGCAAGGGATTCTGCAGTTGCCTCACAATGGGGCCCTCCAAGTCTGTTAGATATCTGATTCCTGTGCTCTGCGACATATCTAATCCTGCATCCAGCAGAGCTCAGGGTCATTCTTAGGTCACAGTGGTTAAAGATGGCTGTCAATTCACTGCATGGGCTGCATTTCAAGTCTCCTTTATCTCTGTCATATTGATGATTCCTAGTGATATCTTGGGAACTTAACCACACCATCAATATGCATCTTAATGGTGTGTTTTGTAGCACGAAAGTGACTGTATCTAAAGCTCAGTGTGCTGTATTTGAGTCTGTTACCCTTTGAAAGCTAAGAACTGGAAAAAAGACACACTTTGGTCTGAATAAACCATATGGTTCTATGCTGCCTTGCAAAGTTTTTAAAGGTGGGGTTGTAATAAAACAAGTTGAAACTAGCTGATTTTGCCTTTTCTCAGTACAAAAGTAATTATTATTCAGTCAAAAAATATGCAGTGAAAAGAATAATTGCATAAGAGGACAATATGATCCTGAAAGTATCCACCTTGTGCTTTTATTTTGATGAATACCCTTTTGGATCCTTAGGCCTGCATAACTTAATGGTTGTCACAATTCTCTATGATTAAGGAGAAAGATGAGCCTTAATTGTAAATTGGCACATGCTTTATTGCCAATGCAATGGCATGAACACATTTAATAGGATTGTCATTCCATTTAATTACTCCAATTTTGACATGGACCTACCACAAATAAAATTAATGGCATGAGTTATGAGCACCATAGAAAATCACTGCTTTCTCCTCAAGGGGTGAGTATTAAGGTGTTCTTCTATATATTCTCTATAGCTATCTGCATTAGGCAAAGGAAAAATTAAGCATGGTAATAGGATACCCATCCTCAAATTTCTTCCTTCCAAACTGAGATATGACCGTGACATGACAATGATGCACGGTCATTTTTAAGCTTGCCTGGGTAAGATCTGTGACAGTCATAGAAAAATAAATAATGGGTCAGTGGACAAAACTAGAAATGTTTTCTGCCAAATGAATCCTATGTTTAATTTCTGACATATTTGCTATTTCTCAGCTTTTTCTCAGCAATATTTAATGATACTCATTATACTTTTGCCTGAAACAAGTGAATAAATATCTCAGGAACTAGGCACTAAGCTTAAGATGTGTGCAGATGAACAGGAGGTATGACATGGCTATGGTAACAGTCATCATCATAAATTTAAAACTGACAACAAGAAGAAATCAGCAGCTCTATTCAAGACAGAGTGGTGATGAGGTGCCTGGCATCTTGGCACATGTAGCCAAGGGGAAAGTTGCCAGATACTGGCTGGAAGAATGTAAAGAGCTGGCTTTCCCTTCCACAAGTTGAGGGAAGGGCTTTAGCAGCACAATATCAATGTTTTATTTGGCCACATTAAACTGTCTGCTACTTGAGTTCATTTTCCACATTCTAGTTTATGACTCACTGAAAATAGGAGTTAGTGTCTTCTTAAAATGTCTCCATAAGCCTCCTTTCTCAGCCCATGGAGAAAATCTAAGTTTCTAAGTAAATTTATAAATCGATTATTCCAATAGATGATAAATCAAAGCTTTTTTTTTTTTTGGTCTTTTAAACTTGAAACTGTCATTGAAAATAAGCTCATATTTATTTGGCTATTGATCAAGTAGAAATCTTCAATAAAAATATTCTGCCATTTGGTTTCATCCCAAGCTTCCTTTGTCTTTCAATTAAGAAATGGTTTTATGCTACACCCATAGAATGAGATATTCAGAGATTTAAATCAATAGACTATAAATTATATGTAAAAGAAAACATCAGGTCATTGCCCTGACACAACAGATTTATTATTAAAATAGGCAACTCCATGGCAATTCACTACATTAGTTTTTATAAAGTAAGAGACAAGGAGAGATCAATGATAACTTTGGCTTACTGTTGCTTTTAATGGTTCATTTATAATAACTACTTATCTCCTATTATTTTAGCTTGCTATAATAATGTCAAGCCATGAAAAAAAAAAGATAATCACCATTATGGGAATATACATTTAATTCACATCTGACTGACTATTCCTTAATCTGATTCATGTATTTGTAGAGTAGCCAGAAATACTCTAAAATGCATAGTGATTCTTAGGTACACATAAAAACTCCATTATATCAGTTACATTAGGTTCAGAGTACAAAAATTAGGCAGTTTTGGGTGTACTTTCATAGGTATGTTATTAGATGAACAATCACATTGCAAGGCCCACCCACAGCCCACAAGCTCAAATCTGCCATGCTAGCAACATAAAGAATAATGGCTGATGGGCACTTCCCTGGTGGTCCAGTGATTAAGAATCTGCATTCCAATGCAGGGGATGTGGGTTCAATCCCTGCTCAGGAAACTAAGATCCCACATGCAGCGGGGCAACTAAGTCAGCATGCTACAACTACAGAGGCTATATGTCACAACTAGAGAGAACACTGCACACCCACAACAAAGACCCAGTGCAGCCAAAAATAAACAAATAGATGAAAAACTTTTTTAAAAAAGAGTAACTGCTGAATCCTAAAAGGACCCTTCAGCTTCACTATGTTTCCTGGAAAACTATTGACAATATAAAGCAAATTTTTGCTGCAGACATGCATATGGACCCATACTCCATTTGTGGATTCTCTACATTTGCTTTACCATTCTTGAATAATTATTACTCTGCTTTCAGTAGAGGTTTGATACAGGCTTCTAAAGGCCATCTCAAATGAAGGAGGAATAAACTCATCTATTTCTTTCGATAAGGCTGAAAGAGGGGGATCCCTAGCAACCAACTGCCCAGATATTTCCTCCCAGGGAAAATGGGATTAAATAAATGTTAAAAGGGATGAAGTATGACTGAATCAGGGAGGCAAGGCTCACTACCACCACTTTTATTTTTTAGTGACACAAAAATGATTAAGAAAGGGATTCCCTGGTGGTCCAGTGGTTAAGACTCTTAGCTCCCAGTGGAGGGAGCATAGGTTCAATCCCTGGTTGGGGAACTAAGATCCCACATGCTGTGTGTCCAACAAATAAAATAAAACAATTTTTAAAAATGATTTAAAAAAACCCTTGGGTCTTCTTGGCACACATGGTAGCTCCACCACTGCTTACCCTTGCTGGTTGTCTTACTACTGATCACTCCAGATTCTCCACATGTCTGAATTGCACTACTGGTGTTGCACATGCAATTTAACTCTATTTAAAAGTAACGATAACTAACATCCAGACTACAGAGAATTGTTAAAACTCAACCATGCAGGACAATTCAAAAATGAGCAAAGGACTTGGCATACATTTCTACAAAGAAGGTATACAAATTAACAATAAGTACATGAAAGGATGCTCAATATCACTCATCATCAGGGAAATTCAAATCAAAACTACAATGATGGAAGCAACCTAGATGTCCATCAACAGATGAATGGATAAGAAAGCTGTGGTACATATACATAATGGAATACTACCCAGCTATTAAAAAGAACACATTTGAATCAGTTCTAATGAGGTGGATGAAACTGGAGCCTATTATACAGAGTGAAGCAAGTCAGAAAGAAAAGCACCAATACAGTATATTAATGCATATATATAGAATTTAGAAAGATGGTAATGATAACCCTATATACAAGACAACAAAAGAGACACAGATATAAAGAACAGACTTTTGGACTCTGTGGGAGAAGGTGAGGGTGGGATGATTTAAGAGAATAGCATTGAAACATGTATATTACCATATGTGAAATAGATCACCAGTCCAAGTTCAATGCATGAAACAGTGCACTCAAAGCCAGTACACTGGGACAATCCTGATGGATGGGATGGGGAAGGAGGTGAGAGGAGGGTTCAGGATGGGGGACACATGTACACCCACGGCTGATTCATGTCAATGTATGGCAAAAACCACCACAATATTTTAAAGTAATTAGCCTCCAATTAAAATAATTAATTTTTAAAAAAACTACAATGAGATACCACCTCACACTCATTAGGATGACTACTATTTAAAAGTCCCAGAAAACAAGTATTGACAAGGATATGGAAAATTAGAAATCTTGTGCACAGTTGGTGGGAATGTAAAATGGGACAGGCTTTGTGGAAAATAGTACAATGGTTCCTCAAATAATTCAGCAACTCCATTTCTGAGTATATACTCAAAGGAAATGAAAGCAAGGACTCAAAGGAAGTGAAAACAAGGTCTCAAAGAGATATCTGTATGTCCATATTTATTTATAGCAGTATTGCTCATAAAAGCTAAAACATAGAAGTAATACAAGTGTCTAATGATAAATGAATTAATAAGCAAAATATGCTAAATACATATAATAAATGTCACTTAGCCTTAAAAAAGAAGTTACATGGGTGAAACTTGAGGACATTATGCAAGTAAAATAAGCCAATCAGAAAAAAACAAAGACTGTATCATCTCATTTATATGAGAGCAGTCAAAATTATAGGGACAGAAAGGAGCATGGTGGTTGCCAGGAGCTGGAGAGAAGAGAGGAATTGGAGTTACTGTTCAGTGGGAATACTATACAGTGATTTTTAAATACAAAACTATTATTATTAGTTGTAACATGAGTGGATCTTATAAGTATTACATTAGGCAAAAAAAAGCCGTTATACTACTGTATAATTCCATTTATATATACAGAAGATATTTACATGGTAGAATCAGATAGTGAGAGGAGGTACTGACTGGAAAAGCACAAGAGAGAAGCTTTTGGGGTGCTGAGACAGTTTTAGACCTTGATCTAGGTGGCAACTATACAAGTATGTGATGAATCTTAGAAGCACTATGGAAAAAAGTCAGACAGAAAAGTCTACATAGGATATGGTTTCACTTTTACATTTTGGAAAGGGTGAAACTATAGGGATAGAAAACAGATCAGTGGTTTCCAGGAACGTAGGGTGGAAGGAGGTGACTGACTTGCAAAGGGACACAAAGGAACTTTTGGGGTTGATGGAAATAGCCTATATCTTGACAATGGTGGTGCTACATGACAGAATACAGCCATCAAATTTCATCAAACTATATATTTTAAAGAGATTGAATCTTCTTATGGCTGCTGAAATAACTTTCTAGGCCGAAGATGGAGCCACTCCTGCCTGGGATGCTGTGTCAGCAAGCCAGAACTTAGATAGCTTTTGTGTCCCTGTGTCTGGTCCACTTGACCAGAAGCTTAGTGGACCCAATCAGCCAACTCCCAAGGGCCAAGCCAACTCTTGGCCTTCTCATCCCAAACAAGGTTGACTATGTGGCCCCAGCCATATATTTTCTATTTGTCTCTTCCTTGTTCTTAGTTCTTTACCCTGTTAAAGAATCCATTTTGCAGTTCTCCAAAAGGAGACTATTCATTTCTTGAACTGTTAAACACATTTATCTGTATAGCTTGAGTTGTCTTTTTAAATTATTTTCTAACACAACTAAATTAAAATCCAATACCTACTTTAAAAATATTGAACAATCTGTACACTTCAGATTAGTGCAACTTATATACTTACTATACTAAGTATATTTTATATTTCAATAAAAAATAGAAAATTTAAAAAATTTTAAGTAGAGGTTACGTGGGTCCTAAGACCTGTGTTCCAGTCCAAACTCTGATACCAGTTTCTGTGTCAAACACTCTAGTTGTTCCAACTGAGTAGAAACAGCATTATGTCTGAAATGAGCCCTGAGATTCACACAGGCTCACATTACCCCAGAGAGGAGAAGCAATCTGTGGTATGCCACACAACTACCCAGTGTGGAGCCAGAAACTAAAAACTAAGACATCTGACTCTCAAGTTCAATTCCAGTTAAAGGGAGATTTTAAAAATAAAAGAAAGAAAAGTCAAACTGATCATCTGACACTGCATAAGCTTCACATTTTCAACCAGTTGTACAGCACTGTGTCTCTGTTGGCACATATCTGTGCTCCACTTCCTAAGATACTAAGAGAAGGAATCAGAAGTTCGCAAAGTGCCTTGAGCTATTTAAGCAGCTCTACCTGAATAATCTGAGGTATCAGAGATCCTTTGATAACAGCAATTTACCATAAAATGTAGAGGATGGCAGTCCCCATTTAGGGAGCTCCAACTCAAAATCCAGTCTTGGCATATCCCCTACGTGTCCAGGGCCATCTCCAAAACCGCTTAGTCAGTCACACAAAGTACACAAACTGCTCTACCCCTCGGAGAGTTATTTTAGGGTGTAATCTAGATTGTATGACCCTTAATCAACTCCTATGAAAATGTAATTCCTCTGCAACAAAGTCAACTTGTTTACATACACACATACATACACATACAGATCTTAACAAATCTTACAAAGCAGTGTTCACATACCCCATAGTGTCCAACACTGTCCTAATAAAAGCACAAACATGAATGGCCATGCCATGCTCCTCTCTAAAACTGAGACATTAAGGAAGTGCTCAATCAGTGACCCCTAGTTCCCCTTTCTGTGCTCTGCTTCTACCTAGATGACCCTTTGACCTCCCACCCTTTCCTGCCACCTCTAAGGCCAGAGGACCAACTTCTCTCTAACTTCTACTCCACCCCCACACCTTCCTCATCCCCCAATCCCTGTCAAAACAGAAAAGGCTCTAATATCAGTTATTTACACTTTTTGACTGATTGGTTACACTTTAGCTTCAATAAGCTTTGGTGGGTATGTTAATTCAAGCAGCATTTACACTTAAACCGTGTTACATTTCATTGTATAATGAAGCATGAAAGTATTTTGAACTTCTATCTAACTTTAGTAAGCAAGTAAAAAAATATTTTGGAAACATGGAAGAACTTGAGATCACACTCTGCAGACTCAGCCTTGGTAAGCCATGAGCCACATTAGAATAGCTGAGAGGCTATAGAAAGAACCCAAAGAATTTTTCCTGCACTCACTCACTCATTCACCTACTCATGCATTCAGCAAACATTTATCAAGTGTCTACCGTGTACCAGGGATTGTACAAGGCAGAGAGAATGATTAATAAGATATGGTCTTTATCTTGGAGTAATTTACAAAGAAGAGTAACAGACTGGTTAAAAGAATTTAATGCCCCAAAGTAGGAAGTGCTCTAACAAATAAAATGCTGAAGGAGGATGGTTACTCTTCCTGGGGCAGGTTTCACAGAAAACAGACCCATGAGCTCAGCTGGAAGGAGTTTGACAGGTCACAAGGCAGAAAGGGGGCAAAATGGGTTCCCTTAATCTTTTAGCCAAATATATTGGGGAGATGGGAGGGGAATGGTAACCTTTATTGTGCAAGGAGCAATGAAGGTAGGAAGGGTCTCCTGTGGCCACAAACAAAGAGGACTTGGGCTGTGGCAGCAGCTGGGCCCCTTCCTTTCATCTCTAGTCACCTGACCAGGCCAGTTGATGATAAGCCAAGATGCCCTGAGTCACTCAAAGAGAAGGACAGGTGCAAGGACTGTCATACAGCTCCGCACTCAAGCCACACTTATAAAAATGTGATTTCTCTATCAGGACACATCATTGAAACATAAATTTTATCCACATTCTTTAAAATAACTACTATTTGGGGGCTTCCCTGTTGGCTCAGTGGTAAAGAATGCACCTCCCAATGTAGGAGACACGGGTTTGATCCCTGATCCAGGAAGATCCCACATGAAACTAACAGAGCAGCTAAGCCTACACACCACAACTATCAAGCCTGTGCTCCAGAGCTTGGAAGCCCCAACTGCTGAGCCCACGAGCCTACAACCCATGCTCCCCAACAAGAGAAGCCACCGCAGTGAGAAGCCTGCACACTACAACTAGACAGCAGCCACCACTAATGAAGACCCAAACAGTCAAAATAAACAAAATTATTTTTAAAAAATAGTTACTATTTTGTTTTGCTCTATTTTGATCCTTAGAAATTCAAAGCTTTTGTTAGAGTCAAATCTAAGTTAACAAAGAGAAAAAGTTGGTAATCAAGTAATGCCCTTGCTTCAAACTAGTTCCTCCTGATTAGGGAGTGTTAGTCACTCAGTTATGTTTGACCCTTTGTGACCCCATGGACTGTAGCCCACCAGGCTCCTCTGTCCATGGAATTCTCCAGGCAAGAATACCAGAGTAGGTTGCCATTCCCTTCTCCAGAGGATCTTCCCAATCCAGGGATTGAACCCAGGTCTCCTAAACTGCAGGAGGATTCTTTTACTGTCTGAGCCACCAAGGAAGCTCCCTTCTGGTCCCTAACTATAGCAGCTAAAAGTTTATTTCTAGGCACTTGCTGAAGACAGAGAATTCATCCCCCAATTCGAACAAAGCCAAGTGCACACCCACAAGACCCAAAGCTGCCCATGCTCTCTTTGCTCAATTTCTTGGCCTGAACAAATTGCTTAGACCTTTAAACTCCCTTGTTCCAAAATTTGCAGGTGAATAGGTTGTGTCATGAAACATATTTGATGTTATCTTAGTCAGTATCTAATATTTTTGTATCACAAATATTTTTCTAGAGTTCTAAAACATAGCCCTCCAACCCTTACGTTATTCCAACTCTGATAATGTAAGAATGAATATTCATTCTTTCAACATTTAGCCAACAGTGATGCAAATGATTAGTTATCCCCCAAAGACCCGTTCTCTTTTTCTTCCATTTTAGATGACCATGGCACCACCCAAAGACAGCATTTTCCAGTATCCTTTGCAGCTATGTGTGGCCATGTGACTAAGTCCATCACAATAAAATGTGCCACTTACAAGTCACTTGTAAGTGACTTGAAATTATGTATGCCACTTACAAGTCACTTACTTTGTAGGAAATTGCTTGTCTTTCACTTTCCCTCTATGACTCATCCTAAAAACTGAAATGTGAAGGCAACACAGCTTCAACTATGCAGGAAAGACCTAAGGAATGTAGGAACAGCACAGTGGAGGAAACCCAGCTTGTGAATGGCTTCATGAAACTAAAGCACACCAGCAGTCTGAGCTCTTACATTTTTCTGAAAATTTACATACAAGGGAATTAAATTTAGCCACATTTAAACCACTGTATTTTTAGATTTCTTTGTAACAGCAACTTAGCTAGACCATAGTTAATATAAACATTCATTCAATGTCCATTGAACACTTACTGTATGATAAGAACAGTATGCTGAGGAAACATAAAGTAATGAATGGACAGAAAAGCTCTCTGGGCATAGGTCGCCATGGTCTAGAAGAAGAGACATATATGTGTGTGTGTGTATGTGTGTGAGTGTGTGTGTGTGTATCCATGGGGTTGCAAAGAGTTAGATATGACTGAGACTAACACTAACTAAATATATATATTTATATATATAAATATATTTTTATTTTATTTAGATGGGCTTCCCTGGTGGCTCAGACAGCAAAGAATCTGCCTGTAATGCAGAACACCTGAGTTCAGTCCCTGGATCAGGAAGATTCTCTGGAGAAGGGAGTGGCAACCCATTCCAGTGGGCTGAGGAGCCTGGCAGGCTACAGTCCACGGGATCGCAAAGAGTCAGACACAACTGAGTGCCTAACACTTTCACTTTCAAATTTATTAAACATAAATATATTTTTATTTATATATCTATTATATATATATATATATTTTAGCTAAGGCCTCAAGATCTTAGGAAAAAATGAGACAACCTTGATTCCAGGTTGCAAGTCCCTGAGACAAGAAAGAGATTGGCTCTTTGTACAGAATTCAAGGCAAGTGAACAATGTGAGTAGTGTGGCATTAGAAGGAAAGGTTTTTCTAAAGAGATACCCACATATATGTATTGCTAAATAGATATATTAAATTATCTTGCTTTTAAAGTTGTTCCTAACTCTATGCTCTTTTTTTAAAGCAGGGTTTTTTTTTAAAGTTCCTCTAGTCATTCACATATTCCAGCACTGGATCACCTTGAAACCATAAGAATCCTGTCTTACTTGGTAGCATCCCTAGATTCTATCTATCGAATTTTCCCCAAATTAAATCCTTTTTTTCCTAAGCACACAACTTCACCAGGATCCGTTCCATCTATCTCATCCTTCATTTTCATCCTTTCTAACTCACAAAACCCTAAAATCCCCAAATTTATACAATTCTGACCCTCTCCTCTTTCCATTCCCTTGGTTGTCACAGACAAATAGAGGGCATGAAGCTTATGTTGACATTTCCCCAACATCTTGTCTTCTCCGGCAAAGGTCATCATAAAACCTTAGCATTTGGCTCAAATGACATGTTGATCACAGTCCCAACCAGAATTAAAAGCTTACTCTCAAGTTACACAATTTGTGGAGAAAAGAATGTCACCTGCAATTACTCTATAAGACTTTTATAATAAAATCCTAAAAGTTTAAATGTATCACTAAATTCTAATAAAAATATTAATTTAAAATGTTATATAACATAAATCAAGTTATATACTTCATTATGATTTGTAAACTCCTTGAAAGGAGATGGCATCTTCTCTCTAAAATTTTGCATCATCTCTGAATAAACATTTTGATCAACGAAGGAGCAGAGTCATAAGACAGGATTGAGTAGAAGGCAGCAAGAAAGAAACCAGATGACAAAAGAGCAGAAGTTCCACGTGGGAGGAGGGATGGAGGTCAGGAAGAGGTGAAGCCAGAGGAATTCCCGGAGCCAGGAAAGCAAAACTAGAGGTATTCTCAAGGGCACCTGCAACTAATAGGTACCGAATCCCTCACCTCCCACAATTACAGATGCTCAGTTGGAGACTGCATGGGGTGCCTTTGTGTCATTCTCAAATAGGAGAGAAACAATTAGAGGATGGGAAAGAGGAAAGGTAAGAAAAAGAACAATGGGATGAGTCGAGCAAGTCAGGAGAAAGAGTATATACAATATTATTAAGAATGAGTCCTCAGGAATCAGACTGCAAAGCTAAACAATAAGTGTCATTCGATTTTCTATCTGGGTGGCCCCTCCTCTCAGTTTTTCCTTCTTTAAAACAGGATGGGGTATATCTATACCCCATAATGTTGTGGACAGGAGTTCAGGGAGACAATCCAAGTCAAGTGCTTAGCCTAGTGCCTAGCAAAACATGAGCCATCAATACGTGTCAGCTACTCTCCTACATATAGGCTCAGCCTCAGAATAACTACTGGAGGTGATAAGATAGGAAAGCTGTAAAATAAAGTAGGAAATAAGTTCTGTTCTAAAACTCAATTAGGTAAATTTCTGTTTTCTTGGTGGACAAACAAGGGGCCAACTTTGGCTCTTCTCATGTACTTGTTCAGATTTCACAAGGTAAAAAGGGTGTGTTAAAAGAGTCCAAAGCTGGGGAAGGAGAGAAAATGGGACTAAAAGAAGTTGCCATCTGGCCATCTTACATAGATACTCTCTAAACCATATAGTCCAACTTCCCTCCCACAATCCCAGGCCATGGGTCACAATCTCTAAAAAAATTCAAAGCACCATTATTTGCTATGTCACATAGCACATTATCAGGATTCTTCTTTATAAGCAACAGAAACTAACTATTGGTTATTTAATTGGAAAAGGGACACATGGATAGCTCAGAAAATTGCTAGGAAGACTGGAAATCAAACTTGAAAAATGGAATATTTGGCAGCCAGAGCCAGAGCTAAACATCCACACAGCCAGTCCGGTGAGACAACTACCCTCACCACAAACCCTGATGCCACCAAGCCACTAGGCCTGACTGCTGCTGGATACAATCTCCCGTAACTTCACCATGGCTATGTTGGAAATAGGAGAGGAAATGGAGAAAGTAAGGATATGGTCTTTCCTGGCTCATAGTGAAAAATTCCCCAAACATAAAAGGTTTACATGCTGGCCAATCCTACTCAAAAAAAAAAAAAAAAAAAAAAAATGGAGGCGGGGGAGGAAGGAAAAGGAAGAAAAATGTCTTATATAATAAGTATGATACTTTCATTGTTTTACCTAAATATCAAATAAAAATTATACCACATAAACACAGATGTTTATGATATAACATAAGAGGGAAAAACTGGACTTCCCTGATTGCTCAGTTGGTAAAGAATCCACCTGCAATGCAGGAGACCTGGATTTGATCCCTGGGTTGGGAAGATCCCCTGGAGAAGGGAATACCCACTTCAATATTCTGGCCTGGAGAATTTCATGGGGTTGCAAAGAGTTGGACACGACTGAGTGACTTTCACTTCACTTCACTTCAAGAGGGGGAAAAGCAGAATTCAAAACTGTGACACACGATAATCATCTTTAAGTAAAGTATGTGGTATGCTTAGGCGCTCAATTGTGTCCAACTCTTTGCGGCCCTTTGGACCACCAGGCTCCTCTGTCCATGGGGACTCTCCAGGCAAGAATACTGGAGTGGGTTGCCATGCCCTCCTCCAGGGGCTCTTCCCAACCCAGGGATCAAACCCAGGTCTCCTGCATTGCAGGTGGATCCTTTACTGTCTGAACCACCAGGGTAGCCCAAGTAAAGTATAGATGAGGTCAAACACTGAACTATAGAAAAAAGCTATATTTGGAGGAATGTGATGGTAACTGGGTTATTTTCTTTATTAACAATTGTATCCATATGCTATTATAGAACCATGTTATTTCTTTACTAGGCTATGAGTATTACAAGCAAATCATTGTTTTTCTGAGAGCTTTAATTCTATCAGGAATAAAACCCCAAATAGAAAATTAACTTTTCTCTATGCATGTGCATAATTATATATTTTTAACAGAACTAAGATCATTCATAGTGTACATATAGGCTTATAAAAATCTGACACTAGGCTTCTAAAATATAAACATCTTAAATCTGAAACTAATTTCAAGGTTAGTCTTAATTACATTATTACTGTCACGTATGAGAGTAATATGAGGCTTCAACACATGAGAATTAAATACATGGGCTATAAATTTCAGCTTTACTGACCACTCACTACATAGTGGTGAGAAACTGAGGAAACTTCTCTAAGCTTCTGTGTGTACGTTAGTCACTCAGTCATGTCCCACTCTTTGCAACACCATGACTGTAGCCTGACAGGCTCCTCTGTCCATGGAATTCTCCAGGCAAGAATAGGGGCGTGGGTTGCCATTGCCTTCTCCAGTGGATCTTCCCAACCCAGGGACTGAACCCTGGTCTCCTGCATTGCAGACAAATTCTTTACCATCTGAGCAACCAGGAAAGCCTGTTCTCTATCTGTAAATGGGGATAATAAAACTGATATCATGATGGCCAATAAAGGCATGAAAAGACGCTCAACAAAGAGAAAGATGATAATCATAGAAAAATGTAGATCAAAACTACAAAGAAGTATCACCTCACACCAGTCAGTAGGTATATATATACACCTACAAACAATAAATGCTGAAGAGGACATGTATAAAAGGTAACCCTCTTGCACTGATAGTGGGAATGTAAATTGATACAGCCACTATGGAGAACATATGGTGATTCCTTTAAAAACTAGGAATAAAACTACCACATGACCCAGCAATCCCACTACTGGGCATATACCCTGAAAAAAGGATACTTGAAAAAGGAACATATACCCCAATGTTCATAGCAACACTATTTACAATAGCTAAGACATGGAAGCAACCTAGATATTCATCAACAGATAAATGTATAAAGAAGATATGGTACATATATACAGTAGAATATTACTCAGCTATAAAAAAGAACAAAAATTTGTCAGTCCTAGTGAGGTAGAGCCTGTTATGCAGAGGGAATTCAGAAAGGGAAAAACAAATACAGTATATTAATGCATATATATAGAATCTAGAAAAATGGTATTGATGAACATATTTACAGGGAATGAATGGAGATGCAGGTACAGAGAATGGATTTGTGGACACAATGAGGGAAGGAAAGAGTGGGGCGAATGAAGAAAGTAGCATTGACATATATACCATGTGTAAAATAGATAGCTGGTGAGAAATTGCTATATAACACAGGGAGCCCAGCCTGGCACCCCATGATGACCTAGAGGGGTGGGATGGAGGGAGGAGAGGAAGAGGAGGGAGGCTCAAGAGGGAGGGAATATATGTATAATTACTCCTGATTTGCATTGTTGTACAGCAGAAACCAACACAACATTGTAAAGCAATTCTTCTCCAATTAAAAAAAAATTTAAAAAACCCACATCACAAGGCTGTTATAAAGACTAACTTAGATATAATACAAATAAAATTCTTAGCTCAGCATCTGGTACTAAGAAAATGAATAATAAATATTAACATAAAAAGAATAAGTTGTCACAACTTGCTAAAGTCTGGATCTCTCTCATAGTAGGAGTGTATATACATTAATAAGATAATGAATTGCAAATAAAGGCCTTATGGTTCACAGGAACCAGAAAGCTCTCAACTTCCATGGTGCCTGAATCAGGGAACAACCAAGGAGTTACCGTGCCATCTGAGTGGCTTGGGCAGGGCAATTAAGAAGCCTGATCTTTTCTTGATTTTGTCTCTGTTTCAATAAAAAAATTTCTGAAATGGAAAAAATAAAATGGATCAGCCAGTTCTTTATCCATGGGATAGGAAGGATCTGATCCTACACCTTTTGTGTAGGATTCTAGAAGTAAGTAGGAAGGAAGAAACCCTCTGGCCATATATCTAGTTATCCAAGCCTACTTATTCTTAATAACTTTTGGATCTTCGGCAATTAATTATTATTGAAGTTAATTATTATAATTATAATACTTAACATAGTAATCATTAATGTTATTAAATATATCCAGCTTGAGATTAACTTTTGCCTGCCAGTTTTAATACCCACTTAAGTACATATTAAGGATATATGTAAATTTTTTTCTTACCACTAGCCCTGTTAGCACCTTTCTGGGCCTTGGGTTCTTCACCTGAAAGTGGAAAAACCAAGTTAGATGTCTTCTAATGTCTCTTCTTACCTTATATTATATGATTCAAAACTAAATAACATCAGTAACATTGTAATGTTTGTAATTATGCCAAGCCCTTGCTCACTTATAGAAGTTAGAAAAGTAAGAGGAAGTAAATTGTAGCAAATGTAGCACTTTTCTACATATAACTCAGCCCTACTTCATGCAAACTGAGTTCTGAGAATAACTGGCTTCTAAAGATTGGCTCTCTTTAGGCTTCAAAATAGGCAATGGCACCCCACTCCAGTACTCCTGCCTGGAAAATCCCATGGACGGAGGAGCCTGGTAGGCTGCAGTCCATAGGGTCACTGAGGGTCGAACACAACTGAGCGACTTCACTTTCACTTTTCACTTTCATGCATTGGAGAAGGAAATGGCAACCCAGTCCAGTGTTCTTGCCTGGAGAATCCCAGGGACGGGGGAGCCTGGTGGGCTGTCGTCTGTGGGGTCACACAGAGTCGGACACAACTGAAGTGACTTAGCAGCAGCAGCAGGCTTCATAATATATGCCTCTAAGTGCTTGTTGAATCTGGTTCCTCTTGTTATTCTCAGTCAGCAAGTGTTAAGTGATAAGATAACAGGAGGAATAACCCCTATGGGTGAGGATGAATTATTCTTTTCCTTTTTTCTTTAATGCAAATTGTGACTGGATTTTCGGTATATAAAATAAACAAATGAAAACTGGGGTGTGGGACATCATGCATTCAAATGTTTCCAGCTGTATGGATGTTAGCTTTCATAGAGACAATACATCTATAATTTACATTAAATATTTTGAATTTTGTCCACATGTTAGGCATGCCACAGACATAATTTGTGAATATAAGTGGTATCTTTCCTTGCAAATAATTTCCTTAACCAATTACTGTAAGATATGAAAAAAAAAACTTTTATTCTTAATCCTCTCACAGACTGAACTGTTAAAATTTGACCTCTCTTTAGCTTTGCTTTCATTCAAATATTTGCCATTTGGTAATTTTCCCAAGAATGTACAGCCACAGTTTGCATATACATCTGATATTAAAGTTTATGCCTTCTCCGTCTAATTCTTTACCAGTGAGCAATCATCCATGCTAGTATCTGTATCAAACACTGCTAATCTGATAACTCTTTGTAGAGGACTTATGTGGTTAGCTATCTGGGGAAACAATACAACAAAATGAATAAGAATTTAGGCTCTGGATTCACTGGACAAGTCACTTAACATCTTAGAATTCTCCATTTTCTTATCTGAAAATCAAAATAATAAAATACTTCCTTCTCAGGGCTGATTAACCGAATTACTGTCTGTAAAGTATTTGACATAGGACCTGGCTCAGGGTAACCACAAACAAAAATCTGAAAAATCACATAAATTTTAGAGAATAACTTAAAAGTCAACAAAAGCATACATCTTATTTTCTAATTTCAGAATCTCAAAGCACAGAAACATTAAGTATCCTACCTAACCCTATACTGTGAAGGAGAAAAGAGTAAACACAGGTGTCTTGAATTCTAGTCCAGAGCACTTTCCCAAGAGACTATTTCATCATTATTAAACGTCAAGAGCCCTGCCCTCAGGAAGCATAAGATCTCTTAGGGAGAGTCAAGACTAACATACAACTCTGGTTAGTTGTTCTATAACAAAAGATGGAGTATTGAGGTACTCAGCTGAAAGAGTGGGATGTAGTTCAGGGAACCTTCTAGAAAGAAATGAGACCAGAAGCAAGGCGGGGTTTGACTCTACAACTTAATGAGAAGACGACATTTGAGAACCAAGGATGTTTCCCTGAGCAGAGAAGTACTTGTCTTTCTAGGAACATTCACTACTGAGGAACTATTTAGAAACTCACCACACCTGCAAACCCCTACCTCTACCCTCAAAGCATCTGAATTGAACCAGAAGGGGAATTAATATGTTAATTAAATACACTTTGAAAATGTGGAAAGAAGAGACAGGCCGGGAGTAAAGTCTCCCTCCGCTTTCAAATCAAAAGGTGAAGCCTAGGCTTCCGACCTGGGTTTCTTCTCCTCGGGGAGAACGTCCTGTCCAGCACCCCAGGGGGGGTTCGCGGGCGGGACACATGGCCCTCACCTAGGCCGCGAGGAGTTAGGCGGCCGCCTGCAGCATCGTAGGCCGCAGCTCAGCCCCTGGGACTCGCTCCCAGGAGCCCAGACGCAGGGGTGCTGGCTGGGAAAGAAGGAGGAGACTGGAGGCGAGATGGTCCCTAGAGGCACTGCGGGGCTCTCGGCCGCCGCAGCGGACGCGCCCCGACTCCCGCGGCGTTCACTGTCAACCCCGCGCGCGCTCGGCCGGGATTGGCAGCGCCCGCACACCCCGAGACCCCGCTGCTGCTGCCTCCTGATCCGCGTGGGTCCCGCGAGGACGCGAAAGGCAGCCGCGGCGTTCGCTCCGGATCTCAGAGCGAGAAGGCAGGGAAGCCGGGGGGGAAAGTAGTAGTAGCCGCGACGTCTGGGCTCTCTCCACCCCCGCGGGCCCGCGGAGACCGGACGGCAACCCCCACCTCCCCGGCCTCCGCCAACCCGGTCCCCGGAGGCCAGGTCTCTGCGCCCGCGAAGCTCTCCCAGAGGTTCAGGCAGCTGCTCCCTGTGAGCCCTGAAGCAAGGACCTCATTTGCTCCTCAGAATGGAAAATTCCTGTCCAAGAAGATTGCTGACATTGGGTGGGAGCGAGGGAAGGTTCCCTACCATCTTAAGTCATTGCTTTCTGCCTTTACGTTATGGGTCTGGGCGATTTTTCTTTTAAAAGGCAGCAGGTCGTAATTTGTGAAATGTCCAGCGCGGCTAAAATGTTTCCCGACTTAAAAAGAAAAAAGCCATTCAATAATTTTTCCTTTATTTTCTGTTGCAAACAGTTGCTTAGTGCTTAGGAAAAAAAAAAAAAAAAACCTAAAAACCAAATAACCACCCAAACCTAAAAGGAAAACGTAAAACAATCTGATTTCTATTGATTAGCCCTGTGACTAGACGTTTGACAAACACATTTTTAACAAGAAAAATATAATGGAATGTTTTAAAATGGAGACATGTTAGATGTGTCTAAAATGTTGAAAAAACTGGTCTTTTCATTTATTTGAAATAAGCCAAAAACACAATCTCTAGACTATTTTGCCTGATATAACGGACCATAGGCTAGAGTCTACTGAGCAGCTTTGCTTGATTGATATTTGGTTTTCAGTTCTGCAGCCCGAAAGGCAGCTATATTGGATAATTGGCTTTATTTAAAATAAGGCTCTAAAACGCTAGGGATTCCAGTTCAGTTCTTCAAACACTGACAGGCATAGATGTCTCTTTGGGCAGCAAGTTCTGCTGAGATCAGAAGGACCCCACTGATGAAGGAAAGCGGGGCATGTTGTGATGCAAGGAAACCTGATGTTTATTGTTTGGTCTTAGAGTGTGTGCTTGTGTGTGTGTATCTGTGTCTGAGTTTTAGGTTCATGAGTGAGTCTCGGAGAAAATTAAGAAATTTGGACCAGAACAATTTAGGAGGATATGCTCTGCCACAAAACAAACAGAAACAAACAAGCACACACACAAAGAGTCAGGGTTAAGACACCCCCGGGAATGTTCCTGCATCTCTAAGCCCTTTCGAGTGATACCTCTTGCAATTTAAGGGAGGCTGAACTTGGGTTCAGGCAACTCCTCTTTCATTTACTCTTCCCTAGTATAGATTTAAAAACAACAACAAAATATGTATGTTGAACATTGCCTGCTCTACCTCTATTTTTCTATTTTAAGAACACGTGTTTAACAGCAAGTAGCCCAACATTTTGTTGTTCAAACAAGTGGGCAAAAACATTCCATCTGCCATACTGGGAGATTTGTTTCAAAGATTCTGTTATCCTGATGGCCTCAAAATAAAAAAAACTTGACTGAGTGTGTGGTTAGTAAGCCAGAAGTAAAAAAATTTAAACAATATCCAGCCTGAAACTAATCATATTGAATAAAATAGGAAGAAACAAAATTAGGAATTTAGAATTCAGAGCACTGACCTCAGGTGCTAAGCCACTCTGGTTTTCATTTGGGAAGTAAGAATATTGATATTATGGGCTCTGTGGCAAATCAATACACCTTTGGGTGATTTATCTCAGATTCATAAAATGGGAGTTTGGGTAGATGGATTTCTTTCTGTTCTGGTCACCTAGATACAAGAATTCCTAAGACAGAACTTCTAGGTGTTCTCAGAAACGCAGGCAAAAAGGTGATTACTTACAGCAGAGGGTCACCAAAGTTAACTGTCTAGTGAGTAGCTTATCTGATAGGGGCATGCTAACTCATGTTCTTGTGTGTATTGAAAAACCATAGCATTTCTGAGAGAGGTATTGTTCAGTCCCAGCCAATAGAAACAAAGATACTGTTCATGTACCAATTTCAAAATTTTAAAACAGAAGTGTTGCCTGTCATTCAAAATAGTAAATTAAAGACCCAGACTCCTACTCAGACTTCAACTGCAAGGATGATTATTCTTCAGGAAGAAACACAATCTGCAGTGACCGTTTTTCTTCACAGACGTGCTCAGCCATTAGAAAAGCTTAATAAATCCCTATTTAGTATGCATTTATGCAGTGATTACATGAACTTCGACCTCTGAAGAGCTGTAGCAATTAGCTTCAGTGTCCAGCATCTTCTCCCACCATTCCCCACTGGGTTCCTTGGGTCTTCCTTTCTCATCTCAGCAGTTTGTGTGCTAGGAAACATACAGTTTTAAAGTTGACTTTCCACCTGAGGTATTTGCTTCTGCTCAAGTCACTTCCCCCTCTGCTCCCCCCACTCCTGTCTAAACAGCCATCTCAGATGGATATTGGGGCTCTGATCGTTGATATTACTCAAACGCAAATGGATTTCAATTCAATCTTGCCCTGTACTTTCACAAAGAAGATAAACTCTAATGGCCCAAAGAGTTTCATTTCATAGCTCGTGGCATCTGAAATAAATCGGATCTCTTCTGTCAGGCTAACTTAACATTTTTTAAATATTCAGTGTAATTTATTTTAAGTCAAATGAAAGCTAGTGGCTTGGCAGAAAGCTAGAGGAGGTGGCAGGAGGGCCGCTGAAAAGCCCGTCTCCATGTGCCGCTCCCCCCACCCCCCACCAAAAAAAAAGCCAGGAAGGCAGAGGAAAGTGTTTTAAGTTTCTAGTAAACACCGTTTAGCAAAAGAATAATAGGAAAGTTATCCCTTTCTCAAAGAGGGATGGAACTATAATTGTTGCCTTTAGCGGAGAGTTCAGATAAACCGCTGGGACTCATTCTAAAGTGACCCATCACTGCATTCATCTCTTCTTGAACTTTCGGTGAACCTGAGATTAAACAGGGGTGAGCAGCTAAGCAGTTTGTTGTTAGCAGCCTTTTCAACAACCCTTTCAGACTGAGTAAATATTGATCGGTTTGAATCTGATTGCCCCAGAGGAAAACACCAGGGCATCTGAATAGCCTCCAAAAGTAAACTTTCAAAGGTGAAGCAGAGAACAGACTTCAGAGTCACAGCACAATTTCAACTCAGTCCCATTTGAGGACACCCTGAATTTCTGGAGTACCGTGAATGAAGGTGAGAGAAGAGAGGAAAAGCATTTGAAAAGTGGAATTTTCTACTGCGTTTAGCCCAAGTCCCTAACTGAGACTCTTGTCCTTTTAAAATTTATCAGTAAAATGTTATTTTGTATTTTCTATCCTCTGTCATTTCAGTTACCATGGCTGTCATTTTCTTCAAGGAGCTAACTGTGCTCTTCAGAGACCTAAACAGGAAAAGAGAGACCTTAAAATAAGATGTGTTAAGTGCCTTTGATTTAATCGATAGGGACAACTAAAAAGATACAAATGTTTTCCTCGTTGAAAGGTATATTAATGCTTCCTAAATGCATTGCTTGTTAACTGATTTATTCCATGACCTAGAGAAAGCTTGGGATGTTTTACCATAATTCATTGTTCTCCTCTCAGCTACATTAAAACAAACCAGCACCTTGAAGATTGGAATCTCTGGGATTCCAGTGGGTCGGCTCCGCTTTTAGATATTGAAATCTCGGCAGTGGCATGCAAATAACACTTTAACACATTAAAGTATTTCAAAACCAGCCATCTGTTTTGCTGTGTGGTCTTATACTAATAAACAAAAGATACTGTATATGGCCAGGCGGGAAATGAAAGAAAGAGTTGACTGACTTTGAAGTTCTCTTCCATCCACTTGAGTCTTTTAGAAGCAACCCCCAAACCCAGGAGCCGGGGGTGGGGGGGGCCACCGGGTATCGGGTGCTCTTGATATGGCCGCAGCAACCGTGCCTTCAGAGTCTAGGCTTGCTCCCTTTGACAGGGAACTACAGGAAATCTCAAGGATGCTCTAGGAGGCCTGCATTTTATAAGCTTTTGTAGGATTTCTCCCCTCCCACCCTGAACCCCAACTCATCCTTTGTAAAACACCCTTCGGCAAGGAAGGATGTCATATGTCTGTATTTGTTTGTGATGCTGTAAAATTTCTGCTCTGCTCTTGGGGCTAAATTACAGCCTCCAAAACTGTGTGAAAGTAAAGGGAACGTGGTAACAGGTCTGGGAGCAGGGTCACTTAGAACTCTTTGCAGGCTTCCTCTGTTTGAGAGCAGCAGATACAAGTGTTGGTCAGAAGCAACTTGAATATCGACCAACTTCAGGGCAGCTTCCACAAGTTCACCTGGAAGAACCTGTTGAACCTAGAGAAAATTAATATTTTTTTCTGAGTTATATGGCATGAAATTAGAGCGGTAGACCCTTTAAAGCCATGAGGGCTGTGAAATCAAAGCTGAATCTGATGGGAATGAGATGTGTAACCCAGAAGGAATTGGGAGCAGGGGTTTAAAAAGTGACAGGAAGGAGTGGATATTGACAGGAGGAACTGGAAGAGGGACGCAGGGTTTACTCAGTACAGACCACACTGAGTTTAAACAGTGGAATATTTTGGCACACTGACAACCCAAAAAGAAGGAAGAGGGGTGGGGTGGGGACCTCATTCACAAACAGCTTTATACTGGAGCTAATTAAATGTGAATCTCTTGGTTCACTGATGTGAGGAAAGACTGACTGAAGAGTTTCAGCTTTTGAAGGAGATTCTGTTTATATATATGTCAACATTGAGTTGGAGGTGAAAAGGTTAGCACTTGACCCAGGAAGTATCCATGTTTGTTTCAAAAATAGATCTGCTTCATAAATTTCTTCACCATTCTTTTTTTTTTCCATGATAAACTTGATTATAATATAGCAACTGCTGCTCTTTTAGACAAAACCAACCTATTCCATAGACAGTGTTAGGTGCAATTACACTCATAAGGGAAGCTTCAGCTACAAGATGAAAAGCTTTTACGTTTTTTTCAAGAAAAGGCCCACCTCTTTGAAAATACACACCACCACGCTTCTCCCTTTCCCCACATGAAATGAGCCAACTTTGGAGAAACCAGCAAATTGTAGCCATGCTGAAGCATATCTCAAACTTGAATATATTTATTACAGACATCTTAAGACCCGTAAACTCTGCTCTGGATCACACCACCCCGGGATCCCAGAGCTGTTCATGATTGTACACGAAATGGGAAATATCACAAAAGGATAACTGATAGAACTCAGTGTGGTACTTTAGGGACACCAAAACGTTGTGCGACATGCAAAAGACTATTCACGAATCACACAAAATATACATTCATTGTGCCATCCATCACATTAACAATTGAGCTGAAAATACATCATATCCAGCTAAGATAACTGTGGAAGGAAGAAGCTGGTTTGAATAATACTTTTAGGTCCCAGATAACCCAGCACAAATTTTAAATAGAGTGTGGCCAGAGAAACAAGAAAGGGTTGGGGATGGGGGGAGATTTAGCCCAGGAAGCAAGGTTTCTGACCCCTGTATTCTGCAGGCCTTCTTAACTCAGTGAAGGAACAAACTGAGACTACCTTCTGAGGCATCTGATTGATTTTAAGTGAGAACTTTTATTCTTTAACCTATAATCACATACAAAGTTGTACCAGCTTTGAGAGTTTGCCCACCCTGTTTTAATCTAAACATTAATCTAAACATTTCTAGAAAATCTGTATAAAGATAAATCTTTCAGGACAAAGTATTTACAACCAGCAAACTCACACACATGGAATTAAATTAAGGGATGAATTAATTGTGTAAACACGCTCATAGAGAATCTCTTCCTCATGAGCTCTTGGACTCTCCTCTCTCTCCAGCCTACTTTCAGGGCAAAGTAGGAGAGAACTGTAAATATACAGATAGATAAAAGATGAGAGGCCTCCCTCTGATATATTTCTGCTGGCAAAGGAGACTATTTTCCAAAGGGCATATCTGAAAGGAGCAGTAGGTTCATTCGAAATCTCTTAAAAGTAGGGGTGTTAGGGGCCATCAGAAAATTGATGCTGGCGCTCAAGCTGCATTAGGGAGCTAACACCCCTTTCCCCCCACCCCCACATCAAGTCTCTCATCTAGAATTCTCTGGAAACACATTATCCCCAGCCAGGAGTTCCCCAGATAGGATCAGAAAGGAAGAGAGAGAGATTGTAAATGGAAAGAAGATAAGCTAAGAATGTGCTTTGGGTAAGAAGTCCCAGCGTGAGGAGTAGCCCTGGCTGCTGAGTGGGGCTGGGGCAGCCTCAGTGGGAGGTAGGTAGAGTGTCTGAGGTAGAAGAACCCGGGGAAGGAACGCAGGGCGAGGAGCTGGACTTCTCTGAGGATTCCTCAGCCTTCTCCTCGCTTCCCGTCGGAGTGGCTGGAGAGATGGGCAAGAGACCCTCCTTCTCTCGTTTCTTCTGCTTCATTCGGCGGTTCTGGAACCAGATCTTCACCTGGGTCTCATTGAGCTGCAGGGACGCGGCAATTTCCACCCTGCGGGCGCGTGTCAGGTACTTGTTAAAGTGAAACTCCTTCTCCAGCTCCGTGAGCTGCTTAGTGGTGAAGTTGGTGCGCACCGCATTGGGCTGACCCACGTAGCCATACTCTCCGATTTTCCCTGGGGGCAATGAGAGGAAAAGGTAAAAATGTTTATAATCATATCAGATTCCCTACACGCTTCAGAGCAACCTTCAGGTAAAAGGGAGAATCAAGACTTTCTCAACCTAATCCGGGCTTGGGAGGGTGAGTGATGAGGTGTAAGGTGTTGAACTGAAGTCAACCATTAGCATGGTCAGACCATGATTAATGGAGCCTGGAGATATTAACAGAATGCTCTCCACACACACACACACACACCTACCCACTTCCTAAACCTCTAAAATTCAGCCCCTTTGGAAACACAACAGTCCCAGATGCTCCTCTGCCCCCAAAGCACCTGGGGAATCTCTCCACACCCTATAACAGAAGTGGGAGGCAAGAACTTTTCTTAAGAAGAAAAAAAAAACATGATTAATTTTCCATGGAAACTAAGCATACCAGCTCCTTCCAGAATCATAAAGGAGCATTCATGGAATGGCAAGACTGACCTGTTTTGGGAGGGTTTCTTTTGACTTTCATCCAGTCAAAGGTCTGTGCTGGAGAAGAGGTCTCTGACGCAGGGGAGCGACAGGCTTCTTGGTGGCTGGCGTGGAGAGGGGACAAGGAGTTATTATACGTGGCCAGGGCCAGGCTCTGGTGCTCTTGTCCATATGAGTGGTGAATGTACTGAGGCGAGCCCACCGCGCCCCCGGCATAACCCTGGTGGTGGTGCTGATGCTGGACCATGGGAGATGAGAGGTTTCCAGAGTAAACAGCGGGAGCGCACGAGGGGTACCCACCACTTACTTCTGCTTCCTGATTTAACGTGTAGGGGCTGTAAGGCGCGCCGAAGTTCTGCGCGCCGTAGGTTGGACCACAACTCGAGTGGGAGTAGGACACTCCCAGGTTCCCAGAAGTCTGATAGGTTGTCGGCTGGGGGTGGTGATGGTGGTGGTGGTGGTGGGGCGGGCTGATCTGCACCCCCCTGCCCACTAGGAAGCGGTCGTCGCTGCCACAGCTGTTGGCACTGACCGCGCACGACTGGAAAGTTGTAATTCCGTGGTCGGAGGGGTAGGCTCGCGCTGAGCAGGTCCCCGAGTCGCCACCGCTGAGGATGGGGTATTCCAGGAAGGAGCTCATTCTTGCATTGTCCATCTGTCACTGAGTGACCGGGTCCTGCGAAGTCCTGGGTGACCGTGCCAACTTTCTCACTTCCTCCATGGGGCCCAAGAAGAAAAATGATATGAATGTACAGTGCGCACGAGGGGGGGCGGGAGGGCGGAGGGCGCTACGGGAGGGGCACGTGATTCTATCAGCCAATGGCGGAGCCTCCTGAGAAAGTTTGTTGGCTCCTGCAGTGATGGATCACCGTTTCAGTGGCATTTAAATCCCCGGCGCTCCCCAGTCTAGGTGACGCGCAGTCGCCCCCCCAGGCAGCCTGGGCGGCAGCAGCAGCTGCGACGGCCGCAGGGGCAGAAGCGGAGCGCTAAGGCGAAGGGGAGCAGAAGCTGCTTTCTGCGCGCGCCAACTCCGATCGCCCTCCCCCCTCCGGGAGGTGGGGGCTGGAAGGCATCCCCTGTCACCGCCCCCCTCCCCACCGAGCCCAGAAAGATTAATTGGCAAAAGGTGAGAAGCACGAAAGGCTCTGCGATCTCTCGGGCTGGGAATCAGTGGGGAGGAGGAGCTCGCTGGGCGGCCACTAGCACACTGGCCGAGCCCGGAAAGCCAGGAACTGAAAGGGTCGCTTTCCCGGCTTCCGTCCCTCCTATGGTTCCTTGAGGAGGACCGAGAACGGTGGCGTAGGACATGGTTAGGCCACCAGGTCTCTAAAGTCGGGATGGAGAGGGAAGTACGCAGAGGGCTGGTTCGGAGGAACCCAAGTGGGCGTGGAGGGAATGAGGGCAAGAAAGGAAACTTCCCTTCCTCAAGGAGAGTCCTGAAGCCTCCTTTCCTCCCGCCTCCCCCGCCGCCCCCCCACCCCCCCCCCCCCCGCCACACACGCACCTCCCCGCCACACACGCACCTCCCCATCCTCCCCACCCTCTGGCTATTAGTGTGGCAACCGGGAGCTTCTGTAATTCGACGCCCGGGAGAGAGGGTGAGCCTTGGGAGCTAGGCTTGCTGGCCAAGGCTAGGGGTGGCCCGGCTCTTCGCCCTCCCTCTCTCCTCGCTCTCCGCCCCTTTCTCCTCCCCACTTAGCTTTGCTCCGGGAACCCTACGGGGAGCAACTCCGCCGCTGGATTTTGAGGGCTAGGAGGAGGGGAGAGAGAGATGACGATAGCGGACGTGGCCAGCGTGGGGGCCGGGCCCTGCGCTGCAGGCCATCTGCCGGCTCCCTAGGAACAAGGAGCCTGCAGGCTCCCACCCGGGCCTCAAAGGGTGAGACCACAGCTCCGGCGAAGTACGATGAACTCCTCTTCCCCACCCCCACCCACCCCCGCAAGGTTTCGTTTTCTGGAGGGGGACATTAGAAGTGGTAGAGCCTCTTTTATCTACACCCTCCCATTCAAGTAGGGGTGGGAGCTGGCAGGTGGGAGGGGCGGGGGACAGATGGCTGATGGTGGACAGGACATTCTCTTCTTCCCCAGCAACACCTCCTCCCTTTTGTAACTGACTGTGTGTAGTTCCTTGTGTAAACCTGCAAGTCTACCCCTAGAGAGACACGTGCAAATCTGAGCGTCATCCCAGGACAGCGTTCCTGTTCTCCATCACCTTCCTCTTACCCCGATGCCCACGGGGTCGTTAATTGCTCTTTACTATTAGGCCTCGTGTCAGCCTTTGGCTTGTAGAGAGAAAAGGCCAAACAGAGGCCAAGAATTGATGCATTCTTAGGTAAAAGAAGTCCAGACATCATACAAGAATTTTGCAACCAATGCTGTACAGATTTGACTCTGACCATGTTCACCACATGGGGATCAAATTTATCTGATTGTGTGTGGCTTTGGGGTTCCCACTCCCCTCCAGCTTTCCCTTCCCGGTTAAAAAAAAAGGAAGTTTTGCTTGAGGCAGGCACATTGCAGAGGTGTTAGCCTTTCAGGTTTCTGTGTCCTGTTCTCTACCTATACAAGTTCCCTCCTAATCTGTCTCCCCAAGAGGGAAAACGGACAGACATTTGACTGTGGATTCCCTCAGAAGCGAGGGCGCATTTTTTCCTAAACATTTCCTTTTGAAAGGTATTTTCCTGTGACCTGTGACCTATCCCCAATCACAGTTAAGAGGGAGGCCTGGAAAGGTCACTCCTGCCCCCCGATTTCAGCACCTGGAGAAGGGAAAAGGCAAGGAGGCCCTCCTGGAGGTGGCTTCCTTGGGAGTGCCAGGCGTCCAGCCAAGGGGGAGAGAAGGGGCTCTTGGGGGGAAGGAGACAGGACATTAGGGGGTCCAGGCTGGCTTTGCGGACGACCTGCTCTTCCAGCCGAAGCTCGTCGGTAGGTTCTGGCTCTTGCCTCATTCCTGTCCCTTTGTTGGCTTCCTCGGCCCGGGTCTGCACGACCCCCTCCGCCGCAGGGCTTACACCACAAAGTCACTCCAGTCTGCAACCTCTCTCCTTCCTCTGCTAGTTCTGGGCCTCTGAGCTCCTCTCCCTCCACCTCTCTTCCTCCCTCCGGGCTTCTTTTCGCGGCCTTCGTGGGCGGAATGTTTTTCTTGGGATCACACATAAGCTTTCGCTCGCACACAAGTACGCTGCACTGCGGCGGGCTACCGACCCGCCTCCGCGCACCGCTCCGGGCAGGCAGGCTCCCGCGGCGGAGCCGACTCCGCCCAAGCTGGTCGCCCAGAGCGCCGCTCTCCCCGTGCGGCTCACAAAGGCAGCCTCCTCTGGCCTCGAGCCCGGGGGCTTCCGTCCCGGGCTCGTAGCGCGGTTCCTTCCCCACCCCCACGAAATCCCAGGGCTCATTCCGCCGGGTAGGAGACCCGAGGTCCGTGGGGCAAGTAGGCCAGCACCCCACGACTCGTTAAACCGCCCGTGAAGACTGGATGAAAGGCGAGCCCGGCCTCTTGCAAGCCGCTAGTTGGGCTCAAAGCGCCTTTCATGGCTCTACTAGAAAGGGAAGGAGCGAGGAAAAGACAAAACGCCGCCGAGGCCCGGAGCTGTTCATGGCATCCACAGCTCAGCCAAGCTGCTGTTGTTTTAAAAGAGCAATAAAAATGAATTATGACTAAACGGCTTCTAACTTAATGCTTTCGGACGGGGATCCCCGGCAAATACGTAAGAGGATTTTTATTTGTGCATGTGTTCCTGCAATTGATCTCTTTGATGACATTCTCATTCATAGAAAGCGTTTGATTTATGAGTGGAGGATGAATCTCAAACAGCAGCGGCTTAGCCCTGGCCGCGGCCCGGCCGCCTGCTCCGCTCCGCTCCGCGCCGAGGGCAGGAGACCTGCCCGGGTCCTCACTCGCCTCCGCCGCTGCCAGGATTTAGGGGGCAAAAAGGTGGGGAAAGCAGGCAGTAAACCCGTGGAGAAAGATCGCGATTTCCTCATAACTTCCAATCCTTTGCTATTAAGAGCCAGGTTCTTAAATCAACCCACCCCCCACACATGTTGCTTACACTCTGCGTTTTCTCACGGTAAGTAGCCATCAGAACAGAGCTCAGTAAGGGAAAAATAAACATGGGGAGACATAAGAAGGGAGGGGAAAAAAAAAAAAAGAACAACCCAGCAACATCCCTAGATCACATTTTATTGATATTTCATTTAAAGTGCTTTTTCTCTTTCTCTAGAAACTGGGTTAATCTATAACCTGGGGTGTAGAAACACTCCACTTTAAATCTCATCTTGCTAACCTGACTTCAAAGCTTTAATGATCCATTATTTGCCATGTAAACAGATTTAAGAATGAAATATTGATTTTTCTGACCCTGGAGGAAAAAAAAAAAGAATCCTAGAATGACTGAACCAGAGGATTGGAAAGAACCCTTTCTGAAGTGCATTTTCCAGCTAGTAACCATTGTTTTTTGTTTTTTTTTTTTTCTGTTTTAGACCTGTTTGCCTGGACCCATCAACAGCTGGGAGACTAATCAACCACACTGAAAATGTTTGGGAATTTGTGGGGGAGGGGGTTGGGATATAGATATTTGAAACAAACATGTATAAATAAATGAATGGTTGATAACTTAGTAATTGACCTGGAGACTGGTAGCTTGTTAAAGAAACTCCATGTTCCTCCTTGGAGTTGGAGGTTTCTGTAGGCACTTTATTTCTCCACTTTCAAAAACTTGGGCTTGGCCCAACTCTGAGGCTGCCCAATCCTGTTTCTATTGCCAATTTAAATCTATGGCTTGAACCTCTATGTTGAAAACCTAATCCATTCCCTTAAAAAAAAAAAAGCAAAACACATTTCTCAGAAGCCCTAACCCTTTTCTGGCTTTCCTTTTTTGTTGCTGTTTCTGTCTGTTGAAGACTTTAAACATGCCCATTCAATAAATATATTAAAATTGGAAAAGAAAGTGGATTGTGACCAGAATTTTATTTACCAAGTTAGACTAAAAGAGGAAAAAGAAACTGTTATGAGCCTTGAGAAAGAGGGGGAGGAAAAAATAAGAAAGCTACTTATAGCAAAGGAGAATTTATTCTACCAAAAATATGCATGACAATGCACCCTAACGTAATACAAAAATAAAAAGAAAGTGAAGATACAATTATATGATCACTTTCTTGCAGGCCTCATATATTGCTTTCAGGAAATCACATAGAGGGTTGTTGGATTAGATTTAAAACAACTAAAACTCCAAAATAGTCTGGAGAAAAGATGACTCTGAAACTGGGTCAAGGGAATCACTAAACAGAAAAATCTTCCAACATTTAAAAGAGGGAGAGGGTAAGTCAAGAAGAAAATAAAAATTAGAATAAAGGAAGGCAAAACCACCTGGTCAAAGGGGTCTTTTTTTTTTTTTTTTGTGATGCTTTGTTTTGCTTTAATGTTTTTAGTAATTCAGATGCTGCAAGTCAATTGTGGTGAGTGTGTCTGTAAAAAAGTCAAAGCTGTCAGCTGAAATATCTACTGGACTGTCGAGAGAACCTGGCAAACTGGGCGAGACTGCATCTGAAAGCTGCAGGCAGGAATCTGTGGAAAAAACATTAAAGTCCTGCAAAGAGGGGACCTCGAGGGCCTCGGGACTGTCATTGTTTAGGCCAGAGCCACAGTTCTGGCCCATTGTTGACAAGCAGTTAGGAACAGTGGGTGACTGGTGCTGAAAATGTTTCAGATTTTTCTCATTGCTGGTTAAAGGCGAAACTGGGAAACTTTGGGAGTCGCCATTGTGTCCATTGGAAGCCTGCTGCTGAGAGAGGGCATTTTGCTGAAAAGTGTAACCTTCCCTCTCCAAAAGGGCCCCGGAGACGCTGAGGGCTTGCTCAAAGAGCGACTTCTCTTCCTCGTCCTCGTCCACTTTCTCAGAGTCTTCGAGACTTTTAAATTTTCCTTCGCTGTTTTGGTTCTCCTTGCACTGGGTCTGCCTCTTGTGCTTCATCCTCCGGTTCTGAAACCACACTTTCACTTGTCTCTCAGTCAAGTCCAGCAGCGCTGCAATTTCCACCCTTCGGGGTCTGCAAAGGTACTTGTTGAAATGAAATTCTTTTTCCAGCTCTAAAAGCTGTGTGTTGGTGTAAGCAGTTCTCAGGCGCCGAGAGCCCCCGCCGCTGCCATCGGCGATTTCCAGGGATTCTGAGGAAAGGGAAACCAACAAGAGACACACGCACAGTTGGAGATGGAGGGGTCCGATTGGGGTTATTCCACTGGAGAATAAATATAGCAGAAAAGATCAACTGCAACAAAATGGCCGCCCCTGAATGCAGTAAAGCTTTTGTGCTGCCCTTCCTGGGAGCCTAGCCTGGGGAGACCCCATCTCTTCCACCTCCATCAGATTCCTGCCTGTAGCTCCCCCCAACCTCTCCATCCGGGAGCAAACTTTATATTAGCCACACCACAATTTATAATTAATGCATCAGCTGCTTAGCTGAGCAAGAGCGATCTATCACTCTTCATTACTGTCAAAAAGCCAAACTCTAGGACAACTAGACAAGAGGAGGTCAGTTCCAACTCAAATAAATCATCCCACATTACACAAGTTAGGGAAAGTTCCCCCACCCCCTTCTTAAAAATATATATATGTCTCATTGTGGATCCCTTGTCTCCACATCAAACCCACTCCTGAGCCCACAGGGGAAGGGAAAGCAGCCAAGCATCTCTCCCTCTCCCCCTTCTCTCCCAGCCCACGCTCCCCTCCCCCATAACCGCTCTCAGGGCAACCCAGAAGGGGAAGAGGGTCCCAGGACCTGGGGCCAAGTCTTTGGACTGACCTTTGTGGCTGAGGCAGGCAGGGCCGGTGGCGGCGGCGGCCGAGGCGGGCGGCAGCACGGTTTTCTTGGCCGCCTTCTTCTCCTTCATCCAGGGGTACTCGGGCGGCTGCAGGGCGCCGGCGGGCACTGGGCTGCCGCGGCTGCCCGCGGGGCTCGGCTTGGGGCGGCCGCCAGCGCCGTGGCGAGGGTGACTGCCCGGGTTCAGGCTGGGAATGGTCTGCTCAAAAGGAGGAGGAATCAGTGTCGAGTGTGAAAGCGTCGAGGTCTTGATTGATGAACTTTGAAATGTATCAGCGACAGGGGGAAAAGATGTCAGGCACTCAGCGAGCGACGGCTGGCTATTGATAAAACCAATCTCTCGCTCAAATTCGTAATTCATGGCCTTCTCCTTGGAGCCCCCTCGGAGAAAAAGTTCCCTCTTCTGGAGGGGTTTGGGGGGGCAAGGCCCAGGAAAAAGGCGAGCGCAGAGGGGGAAAAAAAAAATCTATCATAGAAGATCGCTGCTGGGGTGTTTTTTTTCTAATTCACTGATTACAGCCGTATGGGGACCGCGCTACTATTAAACTATTGAATTCATGGAGACAAGGTTGAAATTGGACCGAATTGGCTGTCACATGATTGCTTCTGCCCAATGACAATTTGGGCTTTAATCAAAAGAAGCCACTGTCTGTTTGATTGATCCAAAAAAGTCGGGAAGGAACGCCTCATTGGGGGCCAGCGAGGCTTTATTTACACTTTTTTCAGGGCAAAAATACATATATGTGGGTGTGGGTTGGGGATGCGTGGCAGTGCGTGAGGGCGAAGGTGCCTGCCTGCCTCCCGATCCACACCGAAGTGGTGTGTGCGCCTGGGAGTGTGTGTGAGTGTGTGAGTGCGTGCGAGTGCTGAGCCCTGCTGCCGGTCCCGCCGGCGGCCGCCCTCTGCCTCCCCCGCACACTCCGCGCATTGTTTGGGACTGTCGGGAAGACGCCTCGCACCTCACAAATCATTTAAGCACCTCAGTCTGACGCCTGCAGTCATTAACAAAGTAATCCATTAATCTTCAAAGTTTTGACACCCGAGGGCCACGCATCCCAGCCACACAAGTTCTGCTAAGGCAGGAGGAAGAAGCAGAGGGAGAGGGGAGATGAGACGGAGTAAGGGGCGTCGGGGACAGAAAAAGAGTGGATGATTATTTAGGGGGCTCCCCCCTTTTATTTCTCTTTTCCTCCTCTGCTTTTTCTAAAACCAGTTCCTGGATCTCAGAACTGATCTGCCTCTGTTTTCCTTCCCGTCTTTCCCTCTTTTCCTCTTTTTTCCCTCTTCTTCCGTCTTCCTCCTCCCTCTCCCCTCTGTCCACCTCTCCTCCCCCCACTTCCCTCAGGCCCTCACTCCCCCTCCCAAAGCCCAGCCGTAGTCCGCGCCCCCCGGACCCCGGACCCCGGCCCATTGTTAGCCGGCTTTTCCACGACAGCTTCGCATCTGGCTCCAGCGGGAAGCGGAAAACGGGAGGCGGCTCTCCAGGCTTCCCGACCCTCCTGCGCCATCAACTTTTCAGGAGTGGCTCAAGAAAGATAGAGGCATGTGCCAAGCGAGACAGCAACCCCAGATCCATGTGCCCAAATCCCCGTAGCCAGGGCGGCGACCAGCCAAAGAAATGCCGCCCCGAGCAGGCGCGTGCGGCTCCTGGCATTCTGGGTTTCATACCCGTAGGGCTCGGGTGCGGTAAGTATTTCTGATTTCGAGGAAGTCTGTTGGAAGTTAGCAGCACGGAGGGAGAAGGCGCTTGCTTGTTCTTTTTTTCTTTTTCTTCTCCTTCCCTTCTTCTCCTCATCCTTGTCGCTCTGATGGGGCTTGTTGATTCAGATGCAGTGAGTGCTCCTTGGCAGCCAGAATCGTCTCCTGAACTGTCCCGCTTCTTGGCCACCAGGGATGTTTGCACTCGGGGTCTGTTGTGGGAAACAGGACCGCGGGTGAGAGAGGGCGACCCAAGGAGGAATTATAAAGGTTCTGTTTCTCTGTTCACTGTCTTTTTTTTCCAACTCGGAGACTTGAGACTGAGCGCATCTTGGACTGTGCTGGAGGGTTCAAAAGATAACACCTTTAGATACCAAACAATAACTGCAAAAATCCACCAAGGCAGAAAAAGGGAAGGAGGCTGAGAGAGCAATCTGAAGGTATCTCTTTTCCCCCACACCGAAGATGATGGTTCGCTTTTGCTTCTTTGAAATGGACCAAGTGATCAGACTCCCCCTGGCCGGCAGGCATCAGTGGCAGGAAAATAAATCATTCTGATGGCCAGGGGGAGAGAGATTGTTGGGAGAGAAAAATCTACGTAGAAAACAAGAAAGGCTGACCAAACCACAAGGACAGGACTCCATCTCTGAGGCTGGCATCAAAGGGGGCTTGGGTTGGAAATTGGATAGAAAGTGGTCTCCGTCATTGACTAGCCCAGAGCAATGCCTTACAGATAGAGATGCTATTTTGGAAAATGTGAGGTTTTTTCAGTTTTCTTGCTTTTATTCCAAACAAAGCTCTGAAGGAAGTCTGGGTGCGATCAATCTTGCTCACCAAAAGCCTTGACAGCTTCTGGCCCTTAAGAACACATTTCAGCTTCGAGCTCTTTCCAAGATCAAATGTGGCCGAGCAAAGAGGAGAGCAGGAAACGCAAGTAAACAAGGAAAACTAGTCTTTTAAAAGATATTTTTGGCGGCAGAGTTAGAGGGCTGCTTTTAGGAAGGGTGCTTTGCGGACTCGGATGGTGGCTTTAAGCATTTGCTTTTACCAGAAAATATTGAGGAGTTAAGGGGAGGGGGAATGCGGAGAGGAAGCAACGCTGCCCCCATATCGCTTAGGCTTTGTTAGGGGCTGCGTGGGTGAGAGCTTTCTGCTCGCCTCAGCGGCCTTAATTCAAATACCATCTGGAAGAACCCCCCCCCTTTTCTTTAACCACTCAACACTGAAATCTTCCCCAAATCTATTACTTTAAGTCAGGAGATATTTTAATACATATTTCTAATATCTAGAAAACAGGGGTTGAGGTTGATATTTTTTCTCTGAAAGTAAAAATGAAATGTCTTGATTGGCAAGATATGGGAAATCATATTGGAATCTCACTTTAAAAATCTGCCCTGAGGGAAGGTGGACGCCTCCAAACCAATTCTTCCTCAGCTAAAGGGCAGATTTTACAAACTACAAATAGTGGTATCCCTGAAAGATTTTTTTCTCTCTGGATGGGTAGCTTTCTCTCTCTCTCTCTCTGCCTTCTCTTTCTCCCCTCCCCCCTCCTCCTGTATTCTCCCAGGTAATTTTACACACTTCTCTAAAATTATTACTTAACAGAAGACTCCCTTGTCTACTCAGCCTACTGTATTCATATCTGAACAAGCAAAAGGGTGGAAGCTACAGTCCTCACTGGAGAAAAGACTGGTTTTCCAACTTTGCATTTGAGTTGCGCCATATTTCAGCAGGGATGTTGGAGTTGGGTAGAGAGCAAAATCTACTTCTTCCACATCCTAAACTCTTTTGAAAAGAAAAAAAAATGTAGCATGAGCTCCAGGACAGATTTGGGGGAAGCACCTCTAGCAGTGAAACATCCAGGGCTTTTACAGCTGCCTGGCTTTGCATCTTTCCAGTCTTTTTCTTTTTTTTTTTAAGACTTCAGGAGGTTCCCTAAAAGCAGATCCTCCAGGCCCAGTAGGTACCCCTAAAATGGCTCCATTGCCTGTTTTGAAAGCTCATCTTCAGGAGTTTCTCACGGGAAAGATAGAGGCCATGATGATGTATATTTTGGATTGCAAACAAAATGGCGACATTTCCCATCTCTGCCTCTGAAAGATACAATCCAGGGAGATGGGGGCTATATTTCTCACATCAGATGCTCCTGATACCCAGACACAGGTGGTTCCTCACTTCCTGCTTTGGAGGGGGGAGTTGCTGATGGAGATGCAGTTCCAAGGTTTGCACTTTCTGATTTTGGTTTCTTCTCTGAGCAATTCTTTAATCTGAAGATGAAAATATTTCCCTTTCCTGTGCCTGCCTTTGCCTCTGCCAGCCAGTCAGTAGGCAGCCCTCCTTAAATCCAGCAGTAGAAATACAATGTTTAGCTCCTGTAGCATCAAATAAAATAAGTACTTGTAAAACTGCATTTTTATTAGAAAGATACCAATCTCCTCTCTCTCTCCCCACCTCCCCTTGGGCCATAAAAGGAAAGCAGGGAGGGAAGAAGGAGAGGAAATATATCCAGAGAATGCCAAATCCTATATTCCGGGAAGAAGCCAATGCTAGGACTCATATGGAAGGACCTGAGAAGGCTCCTCGGAGTTCAGCCGTTCTTTCGCTGGAGTCGTGGGTGAACCATAGTCTCTTTCGAACCGCCCACTCCCAGGGGCGATTTTAGCTGTGATTCTTTCCTCTTGGCGCGGTAAGGAACAGCGAAGCATCCGCGGAGCGTTGGGTTGCTCCTAGAAAATGCATCCTCAGCGCGGCCGACGACTCCCCAAGTTAAGGCGTTGGCTGGTCCGCTTTGATCCGAGAAAGATCATGGAGAAGACAGCCCTACCTTACTCCCTGGCGAGGCTGCCGGGTCACCTGTGCGCCCCCCGCCGCGTCTCAATGGGCCGTCTTTGTTCCTTCCGCACTCAGCACTCTGCCGCCTCTGAGTCACGGTGCTGAGCTGGCCACGGTGGCAGCTGGGAACCGGGCAGCCCAGCGGGCTGGCAGCTCGGCGTTTCCAGAGCGGCCGCCACCAGAAGCTCCGGCTGCTTTCCCCGAGAATTCGCCGCGCTCCCGGGCGAGCCGCTTGGCCAGGCCTCACGCCGGAGCTGGAGGGCTGCCGCGGCCCGCTCCTCCCATTCGCCTCCGCAAGGACTCCATGCAGACCCTTCTCTTGGGCCAAAGAATCTCTTCTGAACACGGATATTATTCAGAATAAAAACTTTATTTTTTTGTTTTGTTTCTCAGAATGTGAGCAGCAAGGAATGTAGAACTCTCAAAACAAATCTAGCATTTTTCGCGTTTACAGATTTTTTTTTTTTCAGTTTCGCCGGATGTTACAAACCTAAATCACTGTTTTCAAAAGCTGGATCCTCTCTGGTATTATTGCATCATTACCATCTTTATAAAGGAATTATATTTCCCTTTCGAATAAAATTTTTTTCTATGTACGCCAATACACCATTGAACAAAAGGCCCAAGAAACCTGAACAATCAGGGTACAGAATTTCTTTAATATAAATACAGACGGATGGGGATAAATAATATTTAAAACTTATTCAATGCTTGCAAAAAAAAATATAAATAAATCTGACTTCACCAGCATACACACACGGAAAGACGTACACTTAGTCATCCTTGTACAGGGAGCCCCTGTCTCAAAGCGCCTTTGATTTTTTTCTCGCTCTTTACAAGTGCAATAAAAAAAAAAACAAACTAGAAATTAATTGCTTCCCCTCGGGAGCCATAATGTACGAACAAATTCACATTGAACAACTCGGCCAGAAAATTTGTTCATATACCCTGTTTCTGATCAAAGAGTAGAGAAGGTAAAGGGTGCGAGGCCAGCGGCCCAGCGAGGGGTGGGAGCAGATACATATCGCTACTGATACCGACAGCCATTCCAGCAACCAAGATTGCTACGTCACATAAACCATAAAAACGTGTTACCAAAGAAAACAAAATGGGTGGGGGGGAGAGCAGGGGCGGGTGGAGAAGAGAGGAAAGGGAGGTGCAGAAAGAACCTTAAACAAAACAGAAAAAGCAAATGAAGAAAGATGGGGGGGGGGGGGACTCTCCTGGCGCGCAGCCCCAAGCCCACCATCACAGATGGGTGAGCTTGGGGGCTTCCTGAATTCTTCCCTGAGAAGGATGGTGGGCGGTAAGGTCCGTGTAGGTTGGATGCGGTTCCCCTGGCCCGGGCCCGTGATGGTGACCGCTACCCAGTGGCCCAGCGCCCCCGTAGTCCATGGCAGCCGAGGCGGCGTGGGGCAGGTGAGTTAGGCCAAAGAGGGGCGGGCCAGAGTTGCTCATGGGCTCCACATAGCTGCCCCCCACGAAGACGGGGCTTCCCTGTAAGTGTGGAGTCCCATAGCTGCTGTTGCCCTGCAGGCCATGCGTGTGTGGATCATAGTCGGGTGTGCCCCCCGCGCCTGCCCCTGCCGCCGTGTAGCGCTTCTGTGGAGGCGGCGGCGGTGCGCAGCTGGGCAGGGGCGCAGGGTAGGAGGCGGGGGGTAACCCATAGGCGCCCTGAGGGGGCTTGGAGAAAGGCGGGGGCGACTGGGGCTCGTATGGGACGCTGTTAACCAGCGAATGCATAGAGTTCAGATAACCGCCAGGGCCCGGGGGCACAGGACTGCGACTTGGGGACTGACCCCCTGATGACGTCAGCATGCCCTTGCCCTTCTGATCCTTCTTGTACTTCATGCGTCGATTCTGGAACCAGATCTTGATCTGGCGCTCAGTAAGGTTCAGCAGGTTGGCCATCTCCACCCTGCGCGGCCGGCACAGGTAGCGGTTGAAGTGAAATTCCTTCTCTAGTTCCACCAGCTGTGCGCTTGTGTAGGCCGTGCGCGCCCTCTTGGATGATGCCTGCCCAGGTGGGCTCTTGTCACCTGCGCAGCTCTCCCCTGCGAGATCAGAGGAGAGAGGAAGAGTGGCATCAGGGGCTGCCCCGCCCAGCCCCTGGCCTAGCTAGGCCCCTCCTTCCTCCAGGCCCCAAAGATCCCTCCATCTATCAGGGCCCGGAAAGAGGAAGAAGGACTCAGGTAGTATTTTCTGTCCTGGTAGGGAAACAGTGTCAGCAGTTTCTCACTGACTAAAGTTGCAAGTCATAAGCCTCTCCGAGGGGGCAAGGAACAAAAAGCAGAACGCCCTGTTTGCATTCCTAGTCTGTTTCCCTTCTGGAGCTATTCAGTTTCTGGTTCATTTCCTGATCCTTTGCCCTATCAGACTACAAGCTCTGCGTGGGCAGGTCTCATCCTGTTTATTCCCTTCACAGTAACTGGAATGTGGGGCACCTAATATACACTCAATAAACCTTCCCTCCATCACTCTCACTGAAGGACTGGACAGTTGCCTCCACTGGCCTCTTATTTAATCTGTCCAGTAAAGAGGACTAGAGTGGAAGCTCCAATCTGGAAGGCTTTCTCTGGCCAGAGAAGGAGATCGCATTGAAAAGAGATCCCGTTTCTGGTGGGGAGGCCCTGGCATCTGGTGCTGGATGCCATTAATTAGGGTTCTTCATGTCACCAAGCACTATGCCCCAGTTATGCCCACTAATCCCGACCCTCCTTTTCTCCCTGCTCCCCACCAACCCCCACTCCCCATTCCTGGCTCCGGATGGCTCCAGATGCTCAGGTTCAGAACAGAGCACTAGCAACTGGAGAAGGCAGTGGCATAGGAAACCAAGATGCTGGGAAGCACAAGACCCAGAGCCTGTCCTGGAATTTGGTTCCAGGAGGACCATGTGGTTCCCATTAGGATGATAAGTCTGAATCCCCTCCCCCAGGAAATCCCTGGCGACCTTCATTGTACTAAGTCTGAGCAAGGCCTTCCCAGAGGTAAGGTAGCCACTCCATCTGCTGGAGCAAAAATTTAAAATAGGTTCTGATTATAGGCAGACCATTGATTCTGACTTGGAGGCCTGCTTTTATTCTGCCACGTTTCCTTGTGGGGTAGGCACCACTGTTTCACTAGAAATGAGGAGATGTGCTAAAAAGAGAAACAGTGGTGTCCATGCCTGTTCTGCCCAAAGGTCCTAACTCTACAAGGAGGTATTCCAAAGTCACTAGGGCCCACTTGTTCTTAGAGAGATCCAGAAAGACTCCCATCAAGTCTCCCTCTAGGGTTTCTCAGGCACACAGAGTCCAATCATTTCCCTAGTTGCAAAGACTCTGGAAACCTTTGAGGGTTGGGGGAAGGAGGAGTAGTGAATTCTGGAAATATTCCAGTGCTCTCAGACCCTGCTGGCTGTGGCTGGAGGTGGCCTGGAAGCCAGGACGGAGGGCCCTCTTGCGGAAGGCACCTCTTTACCTGAGCTGGAGCCGCTGGTTTTCTGCTTTGTGTTTTGCCGAGACTCTTTCATCCAGGGGAAGATTTGTTTGGCCACGGTGGGCGAGTTGAGTAGGGGGCTCTTGGCTGCACTGGCGGGGGTGGGGTTGCTGCTGCCATTCTGAGGGGGGGAGACTGAAGAGGGGGGCGGGGGGCGCGGCAGGGGTGGGTGCAGGGGGCTGCGGCGGGGCTGGAGGCTGCGGTGGGGCAGGGGGCGCAGCCTGGGGTGGCGGTGGGGCCAGGGGCGGCTCGCCGAGAACCGGAGGCTGGCTGGGCGGACCGCTCAGGGTGCGCAGACAGGCCTCGCTCAGCTCGTGCGCCTTGGGGTGGCTCCCGGCATTTGCAGGCGACTGGAGTGAACAGGCGGGTCGGTGGTACTCGCCATCTGCGCCCAGCGCTGTGGATGCCGGGTACGGCTGCTGATTGGCATTATAACCGAACCCGTTGGCTGCCTGGTAAGGGTAGCCACCGTAGATCGCCGAACTGTCGTAGTATGTCGCTTTTTGCATCGCGTTGTTTCACAATCTTGATCGCACACTCTGACAGGGCCTTGACACCCGTGAGGGCGCACATTGGCACGCCCCCGCGGTCACGTGACGCTCCGCAGCCAATGGCCGCCCCGCGCAGACCTGGGGGGCGAGAATCGCAGCGCCGTGAGGGCTCCGCGCAAATCCATCTTACTCTCAATAGCTAAGTGACATGAAAGCCATAAAAGAAAAAGTGGTCAGCAATATTTAGCAGCACGACTTGGCCCCGGGCGCAGAGAGCCGCGCTATAAAAAGCCGCTGGAATTTACTGGCAGCTACAAATATTTGCTTAACTTGCGTCTGGAGTTGGGGGGTTTTCCAGGGAGAGAGGAGAGAGAGGTTGGGAAGCCGGGGCTGGAGTTCAAAAGGAGAAAGGCCTGATGGGCTAGAAAGGAACAGGATTCGAATCCCTTATTTTCCAGGGAAGAAGAAACTTGGGGTCTCCGCTCGCTCCTTGCATTCCTCCCTTCTGGAGATCGTGGGGAGGGGCAAAGGAGAGTGTGGGTCACCAACGTTTCCTCCAGTATTTTCTTTAAGACTAATATTTGCCAAAAGAACCATGACGCGGGGTGACTTCCCATCCAGGCCCTTCTTGGACCTTTCAGCACCCAAGAGAGGTACGCACAAAATCTTTTCAGGCAATAGCCCGACTGGACCCTTGTTGATTTCAGAAGCTGAGCTTGTTAGACAGTTAATCTACCTTTGTGTAAGGATACGACCTACCTCCTCCTAATGAGACCTCTGTGGTCAAGAAGGGGAGAGAAAACGTTGGATGGAACATTCCGGGTGGGAAGAGACAGACAAGATCCTCTCCAGAAAGTAAAACTCAAATCTTGAACAGTTCTTTACTCCTCCCTCTCCCTATTTCTCAGGCAGGTCCCAGCAGGCCACTCCCACCTCTTTCCCCCTGTTACAGAAGTCCCCAGACCCTCCTGCCTTGGACTTTCTGAGGTCCTGTTATTCAGGACAACTATCAAATTCTACCTGTTAAAACATGATGGATTAGAGAGAGAAAAAAAAAAAACCATCAGGAACCTGAAAAACCAGCGTCATCTCCATGACCACCGCTTGAACTCTCCTTCCAACTTAACGATAATAGGTTCTGTCTTAGAAACTGCTATGTAATTTGATGTATGGGGGTCATTTGGCTCCGGACGAGGGATGGAAGCACAAGCCATAAAATCCTGCCAGAGTTCTCTGATCTTTGTGTTCTGTTATTGTTGTTGTTATGTGCTACTTGGCCTATTTACCTGCTTTAGAAATACGAAGTAAAGGACAAACCTAGAAAGCTAAAAAGCAACTGAAAGCCTTCTCAATCCCTTTTCATTTAGAAAGCATGTTGTAAAAGTGAAATCTATGTTTTATGTTTTCAGCTTTGCATGGTCAACCTCTGGCTCTCAGCTCAGAAAACTTTCATGTGAGTTCATATAGTCACCGCCTCCCACCCCACCATGCAATCAGAATGTTAGTCTCTCTGACCATTTAAGAAAATTACAATAACAAATTCATGAAGAAAAGGGTTTACACTGCATACCTCAACTATGTGTATTTGTGCCCTGGAGTTATTCAAGATTTCCAGAAATAGCACACCCTTTGTTAACTAGAAAAAAATTAACTGTAATAAGCATCTACCAGTAAAAGATTATAATTTTGGTTTTAATAATAGACTCTTTTGGATTTCATTATTAAACCAACAATCTGACCACCATCTGGAAAACAGGCACAATTAATTTCCCAGAACCACAATTAAAAATTACAGCATCCCTTATCCAGAGTTATTGTATGTGATCTTAAGCCTGTACCGTTTCTCTTTTGGAAACAGATAGGAAGCTACAGATCCCACGATCAAAAGTAAATAAAGAATAAAATAAAATTTAAAACAGAATAGCAACTGAATGTCCCTGTTTCCTGTTCTTTCACTGAAAATAGTTCCAATTACATTTGGCAGTGTTAATGTCTGCCATTATAAATTTTTAAGATACTGGGCTTGTATCTTTGAAAATAAAACGTCAGGTTAAGAAAATTACTCCAGACACTTGAACAGCAAGATATTAGATAAAACAAAATTAAGCTGATCTTGAACATGCAATATTTCAAGTGACTTGCTAATCCATTATCAGAGGCTACACCCGCCTGCGGCTTACTTAAGTCTTTTCGTCAAGTTATGCATTGCCTTGTAAAATAATTTAAAATACCTTTAAACCTCTAAGAGCAAACAACAAACTCCACAATCTCAAAATGTGAACTCACCCACTAAAGCCCTTCCTATTGTTTGAGGCCCACCCTGGGGCCCACACAATCCACAAACCTCCTCTCTACCCCAATCCAGCCCCCAAAGTTTGCAACCTGGTAAAGAAGTTGGAAATTTGCCAGCCAGGAAACTTTGCTTGGCACCCCCAAGCAAAGGTTGGAGATGGGAGGAGATTCCTCTGAAAAGCTCCGTTTCTGGAGAATAACCCTCAGGTACAAGAACTGAGAGTTGAGGAGGCTAAACTGACTGCAGGAAGCAAGCCCTATTGTCTCTCTGGAAGATCTGCCCAAATTCAACCTCCTTCCTTCAGACACCGCTCTTTTTTCCACTCCCGCCCCTTCCTCGGCCTGCCCTCACCCCGAGTTCAAGCGGGAAAGGCGGGTAAGAAACCCCGCGTCCCCTCGCCCAGCCCTTCCTCTCCTTCCTAACCCCGAAAAGTTGAGGCTGGGCTTGGGAGAGGGAAGAGGTGGGGGTGGGGATGGGAAAGCGGCCTGAACTCGAAGTGTAAGGGTATCAGTCACTGCCGGGAAGGAAGCTCCGGCTTGTGAACTCTTCTTGAACCGAGATTTAAGTCTGCAGCCATAAATCACCGAGACGTAAACTCCACCATTCAGCGCTGAGAGCCGCCGGTTGGAGCCCTGCTTACCTTAACTTCTGACGAGCTCGGGCTCGGGCGCAGGCTCGGGCTCCGGCCCCCGGCCCGGCTCGGCGGCCCGGCCGGGTCCCCTCGGCGCGGGATGGGCACCGACCTTCAGCATCGGCCGAGACGGCGGGCGGGAGGGAGACCCCGAGGCCCGGACGTCGCGGTGCAGAGCGTGGCCGCCTCGCTGCTCCGGCACGGCTAGCCCAGGGCGGACTGGGGCGGCTCGGACCCCCCCTCCCACCCACCCCACCCACCCTCCCCTCCCCCACACCCCCGCCCCCTGCCCTTCCCGAGGGCAGCAGCCGCGGCCCGGAGATAAGCACTAGCGCGGCGCGGGGCTCTGCCTGGGCTAGTGGCACCGACTTGGGTATGTTTCTTATGAATATTACACGCGGAGCAGCGTCTGGTCGGGGGGTGTGGTGGGGGTGCTGGGGGCAGGCGGGAAGGGAGGCCGAGGCGGCCGGGGTGGGGGGGACGCCGCCGGCGTGGGGGATGGGACGGAGGCGAGCAAGAGGGGGAGCTCGGCAGCGGCGGGGGGAGGGCAGTCTCCCCCCAGCCCCCAACGCCCTCCCTCTCCCCGCTCCTAAGCGTCACTAAAGTCCAGGAAAATTATGCTAATGGGGACAAACGGCTCTCACAAAGGGGCTCTCTTGCTGGGCTCTATTTCTTAGGAATCCGTTTGAGAAACTACCTTACCCCATGCTCTGAACATTTCCAGTTGCGGGGCAAAGGGAAGAGAACCAGGAGAAGAGAGTTCCCCAGACTTTGGGCAGTTTACCTCACCTGCCACCCCCAAGCTGAGAACCTCAAAGCCAGTCTCTAGGGGCTGGGACAGGGCCTCCTTTCTTGAGAGTCCTCCCCCAGAGCCAACTGCGCTCTCTTTGGTTATATTTTTTCAGGTGGAAATCCTTGAAATCCTGGCGGCCGGGAGGGAGGTAGCCTGAGGGAGATAGGTTTGTCCAGGCAGTAAAACGGGCTGCTCTGGGCTCAGGTACACACAAAGGTGTTAGAATTCTAGGTGTCCAACCCTTCTGTACCCATTTCACGGTACAAACACGCGGCTCACTCTCGGGCTACGACAGATAGCTCCGACCCCAGTAGGAAACCGCGTCTATATTCTCTGCCCTAATTAGTGGCAGATAGGGACGCTGAGCAGAGGAAAGGCCCAACATGCCCAGCAATATTGCCAAAACTTTAAGGAGGATAGTCTTTCTCCCTCCTAATGCCTCCCTCAACTTCCCAGATACGGAAGTGAACTCTGTCAGGATGTGTGTGTGGCAAAAGAGAGAAATGGAGCATTCGTGCAATTCCAAGGTGTCAACGGCCGGTCCTTCTCAAAGGAAGGTGTTAAAAATATAAGTAGTATGTTTAAACTGTCAGGGAGCCAAAGTGTCACCTTAGAGCAAAAACAAAGCCAAGGGAAAAGGGAGAAATCAAAAAGCACTCCGGGCCAGGGTGGCCTCATGCATACCAATGGTTTTTGTCATTTATGGCTAGGCAAGATTTATGACTCGGCGCCCCAAAGCTGTAAACAGAGCACAAAACAGCAAACACTTGCTCCTTATGGCATACTGCTGCAGCGCGACTTGAAAGGGGGAGCGAGGCAGCGTAGGAGGCAAGAGCCTGCCGCAGAAATCCGCTCGGCGGCATTTTCTCTTCAAACCGGCTGGGTCGGATGTAGCATTTGAAGAAAGAAGGCGTGGGTCAATAATCAACCCGCACTTTCTCCTCCAAACTGCTGACGCGGACTCACCGCCTTCTCAGCTAAGCCAGCTGCCGGGAGGCCCGCTCTCCGTGAGAACCTGCCAAGGGAGGGGACGGCCCGGGGCGCCGAGGTGAGGGCTGGGGCACCCGGGACGCATACCTTTCCGCCGGCGCCCAGAGGGGCCGGGAGCCGCCGAGCAGGGAGCCCAGGGAAAGACAGGGCGGGAGCTTGGGCCAGGACCTCCTCTGGGCAGCGGGTAGCAGTGGGGCTCGGACCTCAGGACTAGGGTCTGGTGACCTGGCACGCAGATTGCTGGGGCCCAGGCCTCTCTGCTAAAATCCAAAGGACTGACCTTTGAAGCCAGACGGGCGAACTGATTAAAAATAATAATGTATAATAGCTGAAGGATTTTTGTTTGTTACTGCTTTTTTAAAAGGAAAATATCGCCTGTCGATTTCCGCCCCTGCCCAAGCACCCTAAGTAAATCCCGCAGCCATTCACTCGGCTCCGCCAAAACCACTGAGGTTCTCTCTGGGGAGAGGACCCCTTGGCTTCCCCAGTACTCTTAAGCCCTGTTCCCTGCCCCCATCTCTCACCCATGAAGACTAGAAGAAAACATATTTTCAGCACTAGAAGAGTGTCTGGAACATCAGAAGTGCCCTGGTGCCTTTCTATCCTTTACAGGAGTATCTTTATGAACTTATCTGTGAGAGCCTGTGGGTGGCTGTGCAGCCAAGAAGGAAGGTGGGGAATAACTGTTGGCTAGAAGAGGCACAGAAATCCCAGACTGGGGAATAAAATCAATGAGGAAATAAGCTTGCTTCTCAGGGTGAGGTTGGCATTTTGAGAGTAAAGGGGGAGACTAGCCTTTATTTTTTTAATGGCTATAGTTTAGCTATGATGGAGTGGCTTTGGCTCTTTCCATGCGGGAAAAACCAACCAGTTCTCTATAAACACCTCTATTGGCTTCTGTCTGTGTACACTTTTATACAGAACCAGCTCGGTAGTCCATCCTTAGATATTTATTCCACTTGCTGGCACTGAAGCGACAATAAAAAGATGCGTTTAACAAACCTCTATTCCTTCTCTCATTCTTTCTAGTGAAACTATATTATTTATGAGTCTTTAACTGGGTCAAAAATGCGCCAGAACTGGGTCATAAATCATATGAAATGCTGACAAGTAATTGAACAGCAATTAAAGCTTACATTTTATTTCCAAGGGGTGTTTTAGAGCACTTGAAACGGCCTCAGTTAAACATGGTTAGTGCCTCGGCCAGTAGTGGGGAGGGCTGAAGCAGCCCTTCTGTCTGGGGAAGTAAATCTCACTCAAGTAGGGGAAATCTGATTTGATTTCTTTTTTTTTCTCCCAGTGCGGAAAGTTTTGGGTTTTTTTGTTTGTTTTTAAGTCAGGACACAGATCTGATTCCCAGCTCCTTTGCAGGCATCCCTTTTCTCTGCTCCAAGAACTTCAAGAGCAGAGGAAAGTGAAATTTCCCTCACCTTTTTAGGGAGTTTCCATCCTTTCTTTGGGGTCCCTAAAACCCAATTAGCTCGGGCTTTCCCAGTAATTTGGAAGCACACTATTTAATTCTCATCTGCCCCCATTCTGACTACAGCACCGCTCCTGGGACTCCGAAGATGTCTGCCTCTGCTTTCTGTAGACTTTGCTTTCAGACTTCCCTCCAGCCCAGGGCACACCGGCCAGTTCTCCAACTCTCCTAGCTGGCTGGGGGTGAAACAGGGGGCGCCCTAGCCTTGTGTCTTACCAAGCTCAGCTAGCTCCAGCTCCCTTCTTTCTCTGTCTCCTGAATATCAGAAAAACAGAGCTTCTGGGCATTCAACATGCTTGCCCCCAGCCCAAGCCTCTCCTAGATTTGAGCTGTCCTTCTCCACCCCTGTTCAGGCAGAGGATACTCAGGCAAACAATGGCTAGTCCTCAGCGTCTGGCTCCTTCAGTCTGGCAAGTGGGAAAGCGCGTGCAACCACCTAGCACTGAACAAAGTGGCCCGAAGCATCATCAATAAAATGGCAGCGCATCTGGACATTCATTGATTTCTCTCTCCCAGCTGCTCTGGCTGTCCAGGTCAGCTTTCACCCTCCATCCTAGCCAGCAAACACGACTAAACAGGGAGCAATTCCCCTTCTCCTTCACTCAGCCCCCACCCTCTCCAGGCAGTTCCACCCAGCAAGCTGTGAGCTGCGCTCGGGCCACCTTGGCTCGAGCCGGCAGTACTCCAAGACTCCCGTCCGCCAGGGGCTCAGCTTCTGGGACTCAATTCCCGCTGCAGTGGACAAAGCCACTCGAGTGTTGGAGGCCACCAGGCCCACCTAGTAGCCCTCAAATGCTCTTTCCTTTTCACCCCCCAACACTTGCCAGGGAATTAAATTCACTCTGTGGCGCTGCTGGGGATCTTTCAAATGCTTTCGATTCTAAGGGAGAAACAAAGGAAGAGAGGCGCTGAGGGTCCTGTCCATGAACCAGGGTCTCCTCGCCTGACCTTTATCTCTCTCATAGCCATAACTCACTCCAGATATGAACAATCAACAGAAATACCTTAAAATAAATTCCATTCTCCCGGTGTGGCCTGGAGTCCCATCGGCTAGCTCGCCCAGAACCGCTCCATGAGCGCTGAAAACTGCAACCCGCTAGGAGAGCGCTCTCCGGAGAAGGGGAAGAAGGAGGAGGTGGGTGCGTGGGGGTGGGGGAAAGCTCTCGCTCTGTAGAGAATCTAGAAAACGTAATCACAGGCAAAGCCCATCTGGGTCTCCGCTCCAAATGCCACAATAATGTGCTGTATTATGTGCTCACGTGGTCATACGTCAACTTAAATCCTTTTATTTGAAATAGGGAATCACTGAAGGAACTACGTTTCCAATCAGAACATTTAGCTTTCAGGGAGGTGAATTGGGGGACCTTGACCAGCAATGGGGAAGTTTTATCCAGGACAGTAGGGGGGGCATCTCCTACTGGGGGCATCTCCCCCAATCCCAACACAGTCACACAAGGCCACTTAGCTCCACTTTCATTTCTACACACGAGTCAACACAAGGGAACAGCAATTCTGTCCCCATTCTCATAGTCCGCAGAACTTTCCTTACAGTCTCCCACTCACACACAAGCTGAACCCAAAACACCCAAGCACTCCAGTCTCCCCTGGCCAACTGGCCAGTATGTCAAAAGGCAAAAGGTGCTGGCCCTGTTTCCAGAAGAAAACCCAGTACTAACTGGCCTCTTCAGTGGACTCCCTAATGACCTGCCATTGTATGGAGTTTGCTAACACCCACACCATACACCACAGCCACTGGAGAAACCCAAAAGGCCCATAATTACCTGACAAAAGGCCGAAGCACCTCCTCCAAGTCCAGCTGGTTGTGTTTGATAGGAGCCCCCTACAAGAGAGATGCTTGGCTCTAGAATGGTGGGTCAGGGTTTGCAAAATCTGGAGTGACCAAGTGTCCAGGCCAAATCTGCACTTACACATTTCCTTAGTGCATAGCTGAGTGATACATGAAATTATAGGCTTCTAATGATGAAAAATGTAAGGGGAAATGATCTAATTGTCTCTGCAAGAGAGGGGAAAAAAAAAAACCACCAATGTTTGCTGGCATCCCTTGAATTAACCTACAAGACAATCTAAGACCCTTTCTGCAGACAAGTGTGTCCACTCTCTTCCAAGACAACTCTGTCCACCATCAGAAACTGAACGGAACCAACTACTCACGAGGAGCCTGGCATTCCCCCTCCTCATCCCACTCTAATTCCTGCCTTCTGCTTGGGGGCTATATCCACTGACTTCAACACTTCATGTTCTCAGAAGCCATCTAAAAACTCCTTCTTTTCAGGTCTTTGTTTCCAAACTTGGGGAATGCTCTGAGGTGGTTAAGATCCTCATGTCATATTCTTTTGTTCCTTGAAAGTAGGTCGTCAGCTGACTATGACTCTCTAAGCATGAGGGCTCACTTGTAGCAGCTACAGAAAGCTGTGCATGGTTCCTTCCCTCCCCTTCTCCCCTGCAGAGGGACAGAAGGGGCCTGGTGAGAAAATAAGGCCCTCAGCAGAGGCCTGGTTATGGGGGTGTCCAAATGAGAAGGGCAATAAAAGAAGAGGAGACCTAATTCCTTGGAAGTAAGTCCTGGCCTAAGCGGGATAAGGTTCTGTCTATGGGATAGCTGGGAGAGAACCCCTATGTGAACCTTCCCAGCTCTGACCTAAGTCACAGGCTACAAAGTGAGAACCCAAAGTGAAAACCAACTTCTCTCAGGTTTGGGGGGTAGGGGACAGGCCCAAAAGCTCTTTTCAAAAGCACTCTCTGGTTTCCCAAGGACTCAGACAACTAATACACTGTCCTCTGCCTCCCTTACCCCATCCATCCGTATAATTTCACCCTGAGCTCTCCAGATAGCCTGGCAAACTCCCTCCCTTGCCAACTAAAGTTTCTGCAGAGGCTTCAACTCAAAAATGAGAAGAGGTCCCCTTTAGAACTCTCAGAGCAGTCTGGAACAAACAGAAACTCTCAAGGCAATAAATCAATGATAGAAGTCTTTGGTCCTGCTTCAGAGAAATGCCTTAACGCCAGCAAGGCCCAGCAGCATCTCAGCTTCAGCTAGGAGCCTCTATACCTCTATTAACAGCCCAGTTAATGCTTCAACTGCTGTTTAACAATTAACATTAATGACTTGGAGTGGGATGGGGTGATTGGGTGGGATATGAAGGGAAAAATCTGAACAAGTCAAAGGAAGTTTAACTTTTGAAGTGAAAATGGCTTCCCTAAGAGAGATCTTGGTCTGGGCAAGCCCCCAGGGAACCAGCAGCTGAGAGTCCTCCTTCATCACTCTGAAACCCACTTCCCTGAAGCAAGGTTATGGGCCTTTTATGGTTCCGTTTTGTTCCAGAGAACAAGAATAGAGATGTTCAAGTATCTAGGCCCAGGTTGGGAAACCCAGCTGCCAATTCCCCCTTTACTGACTCCTCCACTCAACCTGGCCAGGGCTCGGACACAAGCCCTAGATCCATGCAATGGAGCCAAAATAGCACAAAGTTGTCTTAGAAGGAGCAAGTGACCAAGGATACAGAGCTTTAGTCAATATTTGCAAGGCTGTTGGCAGATTAGCTATATCTGTATTCAAACACTGTAATCTGATTTCTCCATCAAAAATACACTTAACATTTTTCTCCCTTTACTTAACTGTAGTGGTTTTTTCTATTCAGTGTCAGGTATGGCCCTTAGCCCACTGTGGGGGGGTGGGCAGGTTATAGATCGTTATTTAACATTAGATATTTCCTGTGGGTGCAATTACGATACAAATGGGCTCCAAGTTCTCTTGGATGTATATTATCATTTTATACACATGGCCACAGACCCCTGCAACTATTTACACACACGGTGGTTCTGTTATGTTCTGAAATGCAAATCCTAAGTACATCTGAGTTACAAATTCCTGAAATGCTCTATCTATACTTGGGATAAATAAACATACAGTAGCTGAGAAAGTACCAGCTTTACTATTACTCTGTTTACTTCGTATCTGATAAAGTAATAATTGTATCCAGAACACCTTATCAGCCCTAGAGCATCGCTGAATAGTGTTTCAATTAATTAATAACCTGATATGTACTGTAGGAGCAGATTTTAGGGAAGACTGAGGCCTAGGGAATAGAAGATTTTTTAAAAATCTCAGAAAACTTTTAAAAATAAATAATTCCTGAAAGAACAAAGCAAATCCATTCCTTCATCCCACGCTTTTGAAAGCTATTCCAGCGGCCCCTCCCCCAAATAGGCACGAAATTTATGGATCTTTTACAAGGTAATAAACCACAGTAATTACCTCCCTGCATCCCAAACTAAGAGAACAAATTAAGCCAGAACTTGGAAAGAATTTTAAAGAGTTTTCTCTTGGTCTAAATAGGAAAAGAAAACGACGAGACAGAAAACCCATGCTTTTCCCACAGGAAGATCAGTGGATCAGTCCGGCTAAAGAAACCGAGAAGCCCAGCTGCCAACGATGGTCTACACATTTGAAATACAGCAACTTCCCTCTTGCCAAGGAAAGGCAAGACGATAGGAGAAACTGCAAGGCGTCGAGGCACGTTTTCTGCGCGCAGAGCTGAGGCTGACCACAACGGCTGAACTCCCAGGCTCCGCAAGCGCCGCGAACAGTCTACAAGGAGAGCGGACCACTACCGCCGCGCCCGTGGCCTCTACTGGCTTTGGCCCTGCTGTTCCGTGGGGCGGTTTGGTTCCTCTGAGGCATGCCCGAAGGAACACACACCCTTCTGAGCCCCCACCCGCCCCCGCCCCCGCCCCCGCCCCCCACGAACACACATCTTTGGTTTCTTCAACCGCCCCTTCTGCATGAAGCCGGTCTGGGGCAGAGCTTTGTCGCCGAAGCCCTCGCTGGCGGGGCGTGCAGCTGAAGGAACTCTTCCGAAGTTATATATTGACCAGCACCTCTTTCAATACTGACCAGCTGCAAGGGGTGGCAGCTGCCAGGGAAAGTAAACTCCTTCACCGGTGCGAGGGCCGGCAGTGCGAGGGACGGCGCGGTGAAGAGTTGGGACGCAGCGCTTACCTCGAAAGATGGCCAAGGCTGAAGCCGAGAGTATGTCCAGCTCCGGGTGCTCAGGGACTCCCCGTTTCCGGCATGCGGCGGCTCTGCGGACAAACAAACAGCAGAGGGTGAACGGCGGCCGCGGAAGAAAGGAGTTGGAGGAGCAGAGTTGGCGGCGCCGGCGGTGCGGGTGCCCGGGTGGCCCCCGGGGTGACGCGGACACGGAAGAGTCGCCAGGACACTCGTCCATGTGGCGTACTCATTGCTCGAAAGGTTCCGGTCTACAAATGGCCTGAAGGTGGTGATTTATTTTTGTAAAATAAATACATACTCCATCTCCGCACCCACACTTTTTTTTTTCTGTCTTTTTATGGCGGGGGGGGGGGCAGGCGGAGGAAGACGGGAAAGTGGAAGAGGCTTTCTGTTGGTGCCCTCCCTCTGCTGCAAGAGCTGCTCTCGCACCTCAACTTGGGAGTGTGAATGCACGCTTTATTTTCTTCTGCTAACAAAGGGAAGCCTTGCCCGGGAGCATTCAATCACGGGCTCTCCTGAAACCTCACTAATAGTGTTCATTTCTGTTTGGCGCGAAATCAGACTCCAGCTCAGTCCATGGGCCAGGGGCAGTGTTGGAAGGTTTTGTCTTCTGGTTCATTCAAGCCCTGGGGCGTCCTCTCTCTTGGTCCCAGTAGGCTGGCGGGATCACCACAACACCCAGTCCCTCTGAGTAGGCTAGCTATGGTTGCTGGAAGTGGGGGAAGTTGGGGAGGACGAAGGTATTAGACAATACCCCATGTGGGGACCCTATCCAGCCTCCCTTTGCACAGCAGCGGCCAGTCCTTCCAGGCCCTAATTCTGCTGCCGCCTCCCTCCAGATATTTGCAGCCCTCTCTTGCTCTCTAACTGGGAAATGGTCAGCCAGCTTTTGGGGGATAGGGGGAAGACACTGAGAAGGGGCAAAGAATCCTCCTGGGCTCTCGGTCCCTGGCTTAGGGAAGTTCTCTGCTGGGCTGGGACTCTGAGGTCCAGTTGCTTCCACAGCCCTGTTCCTGTCCCACTATCCCTTCACCCAGGTCATGGCAGCCTCCTTGCACTCCAGCCTGCCCAAATCAGCCCCAGTGGCTGTCCTGCATCCATGCAATCCTGCTAAGAGTGTCAAAAGGAGCTACCAAATAGCCGACAAGTCCCCTGACCCTCAGGCTTCATGGACCCCTAACACACTGAACAAGTGGATGCACACCAGCCCCTAACTGCTCTCTGCCACCACGTCGACCTGCAGCCCCCAGTGTCCATCAAGCACTTGGAACTCCGAATCTATGCTGGGCCCCTTTCCTCTATTCAAACTTGTCCTCTGTGTCCCCAAAGGGAGTGCCCCCTGGCCTTGGGGACAGTGGCCTGACCCTAAGCAAGGTGGGGCTTAGCTACCCTGCAGTTGCCACCCAACATAGTCCCAGAAAGATCCACTATGCCGCCATCCACCGCCACCCACCCACCCCTTGACTCTTAGGAGCATTGTAATTATTATGGTTATTATTACTGTTGCTGTTTCCTTATCCCCAAGTCAAATATTCATGGCTGCCTTTCCACCATAAATCGTTCAGACTAATGAGTCACAAAGAGACGCTGCCCAGGTCTCTCCCCTGCAATGGCTGCCGCTGCCGCTGCCGCTGCGGCCTCTCTCTCCGGCGTTTTTGGCGCTCGCGTGCTCCCTCGCTCGCCGGGCGCGGGTGATTTATGAACACCGGGAAAATTGAACAAAGCCGCGCGCCCATCCTGTGGTATCTCTGCAGCCTTCCCCAGTGTGAATCAGAGCATTACCAACTGTCTGAGCATCAGTCCCACTTCATCACGAAAGCCAAGATGTGACCGCAGAAATCCGGAACCCAAACTCACGTTTCCCCGGTCGCGCCGCGCTCCCCAGACTCGCAGAAACCCTACGGAAAGAGCCCACGACCCAGCGTGGGTCGGCCAATTCCGGGTCCTGCCCGCTGACGGGCTCTCTCCACCCCTTCTGAAGCAGTTAAAAAGCTTTGGGATATAAATCTGAGGGTGTGTGTTTTTTAAAAAATCAAATAGGAAGTTGGGGGACTCACTTCTGAGATTCATTCCTAGTGAGGGCCTGACGACTCCAATCCATTCCTGACGATCCACATTAATTATTTAATGAGTCACGTGACCACAAAGATTACAATTTCAATATCTCCCCGGAACAGGCACTACACCTTAATCTGCTGCAACCAGGGTCCTTGTTTGGCATTTTTAGTTCCCAGGCCTCCAGAACCCAGACGCCGTTGACGGGCTCTGAGGCAGCAATCACCTACAGAAATCTCAGGGCTAGCATATTAGAAATAGTCATTCAGGACTAGGAGAATTGTGGACAGTGAGATATGCCCTGACATCCGTTCCCTCCTGAGTCCAGAGGTCAACCCACCTGTCTTAGCACACTGGCTACAGCAGTTTGGTTACATAATTTCCCCAGCTGCTTTGGTGGGGAAAGAAGCCACCCTTGTTCCCTGGCCCCTGGACACCTGAGGCGCCCCCCACCTCTCAGTTTCAAGTGAAGCCCAGATGCACATGTCCATTCCAGGAAGAAGAGGCTTCTGCAGAGAAAAGATGTCTGTACACTCACCCCATCCAAGATAAGACCAAAGACTCTATTCAAGCTACATACTGATTAATATAAAGAACTTAAAAGGGAAGCATTCAGCTGCCTCAGTTCTGAACCAAAATGGCATCCATATCTCTTTCACCTTGGACATTCTTTCAATCAAGGTATCTCTTTTAGCCCCAGAAATCAATCACAGAAAGAGTAGGGCTGGCCTGAAAGTGGGGATAGGGGAGAGTGGTTAATCCTGGAGTTTGGGGCCTCAGGAAGAAGAGATGCCAGAGTTCCAAGACTGAAGTTTCACGCTAAAACGCTTCACAGCAGCCCTTGCAGCCTCCCTGCTACTGTCAAGGAGTCAGAACACACTCTCTTCCTTCTCCCTCCCAGCCCATACTCTTTGAAAGAGGAAGCAGAATTATTCTCAGGCTGATGTATAGTACAGAGAAGGGGCAACAGGAGCAGCTGTTGGGAAAGGTGAGACTGAGTTCTTCCATACCTGACCTGACCGCAGCTAGGGATGCAGAGACTAAGGAAGTACAAAGAACAGCCTATTGCCCCACAGAACTAACTCATCCACACCGGAAGTCCCAGGTTTCTTTGGGGTTTTCTTTCTTTCCATTTCAAAGAACCGTTTATCTGTTTCTGTGTTGAAAGGGTAGTAGGACAGGCAGTGGTGAAAAAAGCAGCACAGTTTGGAAGCTCCAGGTATGGAAAGGGATAGAGGGAAAGAGAGTGATACCCACTCCAAGGGGAGGAGGCTGAGAGGTGGGGGGAGTGTGGGCATCCTGGGACAGCTGAATATAAAGTCAGAGATGCTGTCTGGAGGGCCCACTCACCATATATCTAGGTAATCTTCCCAGGAGCTCCATCCTGGGTATTAAGTACTCTACTATGCCTGTCACAGTTGAATTCCTGCTGTAATAAAACACCGGGTATATTGTAGATTTCAGCAAAACTAGGAAAGAGAGCCTGCAAAGTGCCATTTTTCTTCAGGAGGGATAGTGTTAAGTACTTAATTCAAACTGTGACCATTAAAGTGTCTCCAATCCGATTTAGGTTGATTTCAGATGTTGACAAAACTTTTATCTTAGGAGTCATGCACAGTGTGGCTCTGTGACTAAAACTGACGAGTGTGTGTTAGAGGGAAGAAGGGGGAAAGAGAAAAAGAAGGGAACATGTTTAAGGGTCATTTTGGTAGGAGACTTACAGAGCTTACACAAAATACTGTCTTTAAAGGTCAAGGGTTTGTGGGGCCCATAGAACTCACGTAAAAAAAAAAAAAACAACACACAATTAATGAGATAGAAAATTTGTCCTCTGGGTGAACTCTTATGGTTGCCCTAGCAAGAGGCAGACAATGCAGGATTTTGAAACACAAAGTGAGATTTTCTAAGCTGTTATAACAAGCTCCCTTAAAGACCAAAGCTGAAGCAGGTAAATCACTTGAAGAAATGACATAATCATTTGGATCATTGTGGGTAATTTTGTCTTTGTAAACCTTACCAATACCTTAATAATCAAGACAGCTTGGGCAAAAACTGACATTCCGTCAGGGAATATTAGAAAAACAATCTTGATCTTCTCTCTTTTCTTGGATAGATTAAGAAAATCTCCTTCCACCCCCAAACAAGTGCCTCCATATGAAGTTAATGAATGCCCCCGTATCCCTCCTTTCCTACCAAGGAGAAATAGAAGAATTTACCTTAAATGATGATAATCTGCCAATTGAGGTTTTGCAGCTCGACACACAATTTCCACCAAGAGTCTATGCATTTTTTGAGCAGACAGCCAAGATGCTGAGTCTTTGCCCGAGACCACATTATTTGCAAGAAGATCCCTGCTTCTCCACAGACTTTTCCCAGAGAATGCCTTTCAGAATTGCTGTTGAATTACAAAGAAGTATTTATTGTATGAGGTGATTAATGATTCCTGGGAAAATTGCTATTTTCAGCATGATTTAATTTCGTTTTACAAGTGCATGTAGTAGGGGGAGGGTTAATAAGTTTTAGCGGCAGTTGCAGGGCTTCCAGAGCTCCCTGGCACCCGTTCACTGTTCACACCTTATAAAATGCACTTTATGCCAGGTTTGGCCTGACTTGGGGAGGAATTTATTTGTTTGCTCCTGAATTTTCTTGGGGAGGAGGAGGCCCCTCAGAGACTGGTGTCCACTTTCCTCTAAGACCTGGTTTGTTCCCAGGTAGAAATCGGATCACCCTTGCCTGTGGCACACAGACCAGTTGAGGAGGAAGGTCTAACAGCACTGACCACTGGCTACGGGTAGTTAGCCTCTGATGGGGAAATGTGGTTAAAACTCCTTTGATACTGCAGAGGTGGGTGAGACCCCTTTCCCATCACTGCTAAAATTATTACATGAACTAAAAACCATACTCATTCAAGGTCAGGTGATAGTTCTAATATTCTGGGACTAGGGGCTGTTGGTGTTCTCAATCTTGTTGGAGAGTACTCCCTTCAGTGACAATCAAGTTAAATCCTCTTTACTAATTTGTAAATCAGTAAGCAGATACTAGGGCTATGAAGACTGAGAAGTGGGGTTTGATTTCAGCCTTTTGAATCTAGATCTCTAGGTTGCACAGTGCGATCTGGTGATATTTAAGGAAGATGTCCCTAGTTCAGAGTTTGGCTTTCTTCCAACACTTAATACTCCCAGATCTACCTTGCTTAAGGTGTCATTATGCTTAAGGTGTCATTATTCTTTCCTCCGAAGAAACTTTGGAGGGTGTACCAGCAAAATTCAGTTTATTTTTAAAGGTCTTGCTTGGAAAAAAAAGAAGAAACAAACAAACAAACAAAAATCCCAAGTTGCAGTTAGTGAAGAGAACCTTAAAAACAGCCAAGCAACAAAGAACAATCTCAACTCTTTGCACAAACTATTTTTTATCTCCAAGGAAACAGGCAGATTAAGTGTGAAGGTGCAATAAATACCAAAGGGACCACTTCTTTCCAAGTGTGCTCAGAGTTCAGCATGTAGAACAGCTGCAGAAACTCGTGGGCCCACAGCACTGCACGGTTTCACCTTTCATTGCAGAGAAGGACACGTTTCTATGCCTTACAGAGACTTGAAGCTTGAAAGCCTGGCCAAGTTTGGGAAGAAGAGGAGCCCTCTCAGAGCTCAAGAGCTTTCCTGCTCTTTGGAACTTTTCCCACAGTGGGTCAAACTTGACAAAAAAAGTTCACCTCAAGTTGAACAAATTATGTGAGCAGTCAGTCCGAGTGAATGCAACCCAAACCATCTACAAGATTTTTACACAAAAGGTCAACCATTTCAATTCAGAGAACTTTTCTTTAATTAAAAGTAGGAAACACACAAATATGTCTTAGAAATTTGTTTCTTAAACAGAGTTTATTCTTAGCACATGGCTTTCTACAGAGCCACACCACAATTTGTACAGCTGCACATGGTACTAAACGCACTCTCCCTTCCAAGATTGTGCCTCAGAATAAGACAATATCCCCATAGCAATATTTTAAATAAATGAAAGGGAAACTAATGTGTCACATCTACCATCAAGATCTATACATTTTTGAAAATTAAATAATCTTGTGAGGTCCATAGTGGCTACTCATTTATTCAGTTCAGTACAAGCTTTTATGAGCTGCCTTAACGAGGGAGGGGAAGGTAAGGAAAGTAGGAAAAGGGTCTGTTTTCTTCTGCTTGCAACAAATGTACATGTTCCCAGTCAACATGAGTTGTGTGACTGGCTTCAGCCATCTCAAAAGTATTTGATGCCAAGCGGTCCTTCTCAGGTACCCAAACCTGGCAGCCTTGTCCAGGCCAGCAGGTTGTTCCACCAGCCAGCATCCTGGTCATTGTCTTCTCTTCAGTGGCAAGCAGTTCACACACTTTCTTACCCGCAAAACATCTTCTTTTTATTATCCTTTTCTCCAAGTTGAGTTTTGTTTGGGGGTCTGTTGTAGTCCAGATGGGACTGGTGTAGTCCAGATGGGACGGGTGGATGGGAAAAGGGGCAGAAGAGAGGAGAAAATCAGGTGAGGGACAGAACTGGTCTAGAGCTCTGGAAGATTACATAGAGGGAGGAGTGAGTGCGGAGGCGCCCTGGTGGGGGTGAGGATGCAGATGCGGGCTCTGAGTTTGTGGTTTTCCTGGCGGGCCTGCTGAAGCCGAGCCGGAGTTGGAGGATCGCATCTTAGTGTTGGGCAGTTTATGATCTTTCTTCCACTTCATCCTTCGGTTCTGAAACCAGATCTTGACCTGGCGCTCAGACAAGCAGAGCGTGTGGGCGATCTCGATGCGGCGACGCCGGGTCAGGTAGCGGTTAAAGTGGAACTCTTTCTCCAGCTCCAAGACCTGCTGCCGGGTGTAGGCGGTTCGGGAGCGCTTGGGCTCCCCTCCATTATAACTGGGGTTGACTGAAAGCCCATAACCCCGAAGGAGAAAGCCAAGGAGGAGGGAGTGGAGGAGAGGGAAAAGAAGAAGAAAGAGAAGGTGGGGTGGGGAAGAGCAATTGGACATCATCATTATATAATAACCTGACACCAAGTTCACGCAAGATACATAAAACGGCAAAGAAAATGTTTCACAGGCTATTGACAACGGGAAACACCCGAGAGCCATAAAGAATAGTGCTGGGCATTGGGGCTGAAGAAAAGCTTCAAAGACACATGGCCTGAAGCCTCTGCCAGGGCAATTAAATTTATGGGGGCTATAATTACTGCCCTAACAGTTTGTCGTCTCGTAAATCTCCAGATAAAGGGACCCCAGGTACAAAAGGGTTCTCACACTGGAATCAGGCGGCTGGCTGGCCCTCACACACCCACATCCCACTGTAGCTTGGGCCAGTTGGGTGCTCCCCTCCCGAGGCCCTCTTCCCCTAGGGGCCTCTCCCCCTGACCCCCGCCCCGACCCTGGAACCCGGCTCGGCCCCAGCCCACCCTTCCGCGCCTCCCTAGCGGCGCCACGTACCGGCGCTGACATGGATCTTCTTCATCCAGGGGTACACCACGGGCTCCTTGCCCTTCAGGCCCGGCGGGCTCTTGTCCGCCAGGAGCAGCGGGCACGCGGGGGCGCTACCCCCTGACGGGACGCCCGGGGTGGCGGGAGCCGCCTCGCAGCGCCGCGGGGGCGCGGGGGCCGCCGCACGCTGCTGCGGGGGAGGCGGCGGCAGGACGTGGCTCGCGTGCAGGCCGTGCGCAGGAGCCTTGGCGTGCGCCGGGGGTTGCTCGGGCTGCGGCGGCTGCCCGGGGCTGGCGCCACCGCGGTAGCCATAGGGGTAGGCAGTGTCGGCCGCCCCATGCGCGGGGGTAGAGCGCGGCCGCGGGATAGGAGGACTCGCGGGCGGCCCGCGGCGCGTAGTAGGAGGCCGGGGGCTCGCGACTGCCGCCCGCGTGGGAGAGCTGGGGCTGCTGCGGCGGCGGCGGCAGGTGCTGGGCCGCGGGCGCTGGGGGCTGCTGATAGCCGGGGCCCCCGCCCGGGCCGCCGTCTCCGCCGCCGGGGCCGCTGTGCTGCGCGTACTCCTCGAAGGGAGGGAACTTGGGCTCGATGTAGTTGGAGTTTATCAAAAACGAGCTCATGGTCATTAATTTGTGAAGTGCAAAAATACTAATTTTTCTCGCGTTGTCGTTTTTCTGGGCTCGCCGAGGCCCCTCCCCCTCCTGCCTCGTTTCCCATCCCCCCTTCCTCCTCTCCCTTCCCCTCCCCCGCTGTCAAGCACCCACCCCTCCCCCTCCCTCCGCCGCAGACGCCACCGAAGTTCGCGCCGCTCCTCCCCCCCGCGCGCGCGCGCCCTCTGTCCCGGCCGGCGCGCGTCCCGGCCGGCGCGCATCCCGCCCCGTACCTCCACGTGACCCGCCCCCGCCAATGTGCGCGCCGCGCGCGCGGACCCGGATCAGGAAGCGCGCGGGCGGGTGATGGATGCTGTTGCCCCACTTCAGCCGAAGGGAGGGAGCTGGCGCTTTGGTCCTCCAACCCCGCCAACTTTGAGTCCCGCTGGCAATTCGGGGCCCACAGGCTTCTGGTTCTCTCGCAAGCCGGGACCGAGCCCTACGCCTGCCCTGGTCTAGGCCTCGGGGCAGCAATGCGACCGCGGCCCAGCGCTGACCTCGGGCCCCAGGCTTGGAGTCCTCCAGAGTTCGAGGCCGCCTAGGGGCGGGAATGGCGTGGGGACCGAGGCGAGGGGGCTGGTATTCCGTTTTTCATCCTGGCCCCGGAATAAAACGAATGGAGCCAACAGACCGGTTTTCTCACCAACTTATTCCTTCCCCACATCGTGCTCACCGCATCCGCGACCGTTGTACCTTGTTTGAGAAGTCAGGCAGGAGCCAAAAAGGGTGGGTGGGTAAGCAGCTGAGGGAAATCGGCCCCTAGATTTGAAACAAGACTACTCCAATACAACCGGATGAGCAGTTTTTTTTCCTTTTAGAAGCAGAATTGATTTGGTTATTTCCCTAAGAAAAACAAGAATTTCCTAATAGCGTCTCATTTGATGGAAGTGTCGATTCAGAATTAAATATGCTCGAATGTAGTAGGTGCGATTGTGAGAAAGTGGCCCAAGGGTGGGGATAGAAGCGACGATGCCTTCACAAAATCCACCATTGAGACCAACAATTTCCTACTTCAGAACAATCTCCAAGCAAAAACAAACTAAGGATATCACAGGCATTGTGTCGACGGGTCTTTTCCCGCTAAGAATTTTGTCTTCGGGTGTTGCTTTTCCAGGCTGTATCTGACTTTAAAGTTATATTTAAAGATAATCTATAATTTCTGAATTGCTGAAAATTAGCATATTAACGATGTCAGTAGCTCTGGAAAGGGGAGAGAGAGGGCTGTTGCCTGCCATTTGGTAATTGAAATTTGATGGGTAAACTAATTATGCCATTATTAACAAATAAATTACTTATTAATTCCACCTAATGTTGATCTTTGAAGTAAATACTGATGCCTTACTCGAAGTATGTACTTTCCCTTTCCTTTTCTGAGTAATAGACACACCTAGATCCTCTTTTAAGCCTAGATTAAAGCAGTGCAAAGTACCATAGTCACCATTCTAAAAATACTTTCATACTGGCATGCAAAGCAAGTATTTTTCAGCTGGTGCACCTTAGTTGATTTTTCGGAGCAATATAAACAGCCTTCTCACAACAGTCTAGAACGCAGACAAGGAAAAGTTACAGCCTAAGCCTGGAGACACTTCAAAAGGAATGTCAATTCTATCTTCATTTATATGGGTTACTCATATGAGTTACTAAATGCTGGAATATATCCATTTGATGGATAGTCTTTAATGCCTGGCCACATAAAGCCTATTATATGGGACTAATCTTTAAACTAATTTAGGAAAAGAGGTTAAAAAAGGGATCATGTTAGCTTTCTAGCTGCAGTCATCCTGAAGTGGTACAAAGAGGTTTTCTACATTTGAAGAGAGTTGTCCATCGACATGGGGTGTCCTAAAAATTTTTACAAATGAAACCTAAGCCACAGACAGAAATCAACACTGAGTGTAATCTTTAGACATCCTCTTTAGACTCAAGGGAAATATCTAGCCTGTGATAGAACTGCCTAAACCAATATCTCTGTACCGCAAGGAAAAATAATATATACACATGTATACTATATAACGAATAATATATACATACATAAAGTAATTAGCAAAACTGCTCACTGAGCTTCAGGGAAGGAAAAACCTGACAAGGAAATGTTGCCTCCCTCCTTGTGTCATCAGACTAGGGTTTAACCATGTCTGTTCAATATTATTTACAGACACTAAAACACAAAATTCATGTTGTTTAGCCTCAGAACCTTCTACCCAGTTTCTATTTAAAAGTATTAAGGAGGCTCAGGCACTGTTTTGTATATGGTTAACCTAAACGAGTTAACTGCGCCTGTGTTTTGTGTGGCTCTATTCCTTTAGGAAGATGGGCTTACACAGAATCCCCCCAAGGCCTGTAACTTGTCTTTGTGGTTCCTATCATAAACACAAACGGAGCCAGGACCACCAAGTGTTATCTCGCACACCGACATTTTGACATTTTACTGCAAGATTTATGGCTGTAATAAACAATCTCAGTACCTTTTTTGATCCTTCCACAATCTCTCTTTGCAAGCCATAGCATCATTCCACTGAATGAAATAATCTTTTGAAAAAACAAACAAACAAAAAAATCTCTTGCCTTCACACAAGATTCAAGACACCAACATAAAGCCAGGAAGAAACTAACTCAATTAATAAATAAACTGAAGTTCACCGGCAGAATCTTGCCCAAAAGAAGATGGGATGCCCTGAAATCAAGCAGAGTGGGAGCATACAAATCTTCGCACACCAACTGGCTCCAGTCCCAAGCACGGTGAAAGCGTTATCCTTTTCTTGGGAAACTGGTAAGCATATTTCCTCATTTCCATATACAGGGATAACATATATTCCTAATGAAAGCTTTCTTAAAATCCCATTAAGTGAAATAACTTTTCATCATGTCCTCAAGTCCCAAATGGAGAAGGAAAGCAAAGGGAGTCCGAGGGAGAGGGAGGGTGAGAGGGAGGCAGTGTTTTGCAGCTTAGTTTGAATTTGATTTGAATTATTTTGAATATATTTGGAACAGCCTTCCCTCTTGAATGCAACCCTGTCCCAAGTTTCAAAGTGACCGAACAGTGACATCGTGTGCATTTTGTTTCTTATTAATCTTACACATTGACAGTCTTTGTTAAATCACAAGGCGCGCCCTTCACCAGCCGACATTTTCATATTTGTTAGACGCGCTGACCTGAAGTTCACCTCGGCCTTGGACTTTGCGCTTCTAAAAGGTCTATACAGTGCCTTTTAGAGAGCAGGGTGCTTTGCCCAGGTTACTCCTTCTCAGGGAAAATCAAGGCGGGGGTGGGGGTGAGGGGGAAGCAAAGGAAATGTAAACGTTATGGAATGTATTGACTGTATTTGTCCTTTGTTCTCTAGAGCTAGAGTTCCTCAGACTGACTGTTCGCTATCTGAAGCACGTCTCTGGAGCGCTCAGGAAGAAAGACTGAATTTCAGAATGCCTGATGGTGGCATTTGAGGGCTTCCCCCCCCCCCCCCCACCTATACTCGATAGGATTTTAGAGAAGCAATACTTTATCAGCCATTTGATAATCAATTGTTTTGGGGGTAATTTCCTTAACAGTAGTTTATACTAATGAACACAACCCAGGCATAAGGCATATGCAACTCATATTTGGATTAGATATAAATTTTAACCAGGGTTGTGTCAGAGGCCTAAAGATTAAATCCTCCAAATTAAAAAAAGTAAGCACTCTAAAAGTGATAACTTCTAAAAAAAAAATAAAAGTGATAACTTCTGCAGGTACCTTTTCTTTGACTTGAAAAACTAGCTAAGAGGTGTCTGTAGTTTTTTGAAGCTGACATGTTCCTAAGGTGTGGCACGTTTTTAACCAATAACAAGATTTTCCAGAAGAGACACATAATTGTCTTTGTGAGGAATACAGGGGGTTTCTGCTTTCTTCATCTCACTGGCCCAGATGTGGTGAAGTGCTTACTGCTGTAACAGCAGTCACCACAGTTGTTCCCTTTCCTCTGTTCTCATCTGGCATAACCCCATTTGGCTTCAAGCTCTTGGCCAGAGTGAAAACTTTACACATTGCACAGTGGAAACAATCTGACTACTTCCAGGAAGGCAGTGTTTGGGAAATATTTGCTTTATACCACTGAAGGTACCTGGCACCAGCAAATCCAATCAAGCAGATTATAGTGGGATGATCTTAAATGTCCCTGCAAAGATCTATATTCTGAGTAGCTGAATTAGCTTATCTCCAAAGTTAAAAGAAAAACCTAGGGGAAAAAATTTCATCTTTCTCTTCTGTTTCCCTTCATAGATTACTTGAAGATCAATACATAGAAAAGGAAACCATGTCCCCCAGAAAATAGATGCTAATGGCACCAGCACTTAAGGTTAATATAGGTGCATGAAAAATAAAATATTGTTTAGCTTTCCAGCTGCAACGCACACACAAGGCATGGTTCCAGTTGGCTTCCCTCACACACTATTCCCTTTCTTTCCTATTCTCCTGCCCTCCCTCCTTAGCTTGCTTCCCCTCTCCTTAACTTTTATTCCAAATGTATTTTTAAGGAGTATTTTCTGGAGAACAGAAGTCTGTCACAGTGGTCTCATGAAGTAATCTGGCATTTGTGGTTTTCACCTTCCAAATGGCATATTATTTACAGTTTATTCACCCATAAATTGTAGCATTTCTCTTCCTTTCAATGTAGGGTTAACAATAAGCATAAAGAAAACGTTTGACAACAGGAATATTTTCCTGGTACCAATAAGCATTTTCTCATTGGTGGGGAGGTAGAGGGTTTCCACTTCCTTTCTCCCCTTCCCAGCTCTTAGCATTTAGTGAGTGGAAGTTTCAGAAAAAAAGCATTCTGTGCTTGAAAATGGCAAAGGATACATTTTGCAAGCAGTGCCTGTGTTTGCCCTTGTTTTCACACACTTTTTAGGGATCATTATAGGTACTAACAAGGAAAAAAAAATTAGCCCATCAACATCACAGTTTTCAAAGAGAGGAAGTTTCCTTCTCCATTCTTTTCCCTTTGAAGGTATGATGGAACATTGGCAACTTCCTACATAATTTTTTTTAAAGGTCCACTGAGTTTTCAGCTTTTTTATTTTGAGACAAACCCACAGATTCCTAGATTCTCCAGCATCTAAGTGTTGGTGTTTCAATAATCTATGCCTATTTACCTGCTGCTGTTCCCTTAGAATGGGAGTGATAATTCAAGATGAAATACAGCATGTATTACTCTTAAAAAGAGGAATTTTCTATCCTTTCCTTCGTAATTGAGGTCATTCAGCCACTAGGGTTCACCTGGAGTCCATACCGTGATACACGCGTCACTCCGAGCCATTTTATCTTTTGTGCTGATAGTCAAGATCGCAGCTCTAACATTGACATCAAACTCTGTCTGGGCAGATGACTAAGAGTGCTGCACAACGTAAACTTTTGACCCTCAACTTTTTGACCTGCAGTTACAACCACAAAGATACACAAATCTATGCCTCTTCTTTCAAGGGGAAGCACCCTCCACAACCGGAGGAGCCCAGGGATGCCCTGCTTCTGCCACTGCCTTTTGGAATAAGAGGGCAAATTGGATGTTTTTGTGTGTTTTTAACTGTATTTCCTGTTGAATCAGCCTCCTGCCTCCTTTTGTCATCACTTAAATAGGAATGAGATTATTTTAAAATCACTCATCATTACATTTACTAGGAAAATTTGGAGCAGAAGACTTTTTCGAGGGGACCCTCGCAAAAAGTGAAAGAAAAAAGAAGATGGGGAGAAAACAGGCAATGGAAGCTGGAGACTTTTCCTTTATTTAAAAATAAAGACGCAGCCCTAATTGTTGGGAGAGCTGGCCCAGGCAGGAGAGTTGACTGTGAACTTGTACTAAAGCGTGCTCTGCTGGCGATTCCTAGGGTGTGCAGATTTATCTTCTCTGCATTTACTTAACCCGGCAGTGAACTGCACGGGCGTCATTTGTTAGGCGATGACAGACTTCACCTCCAGCAAGGGCTGCTTCACAAAATCGCAATAATTACCCAATAACCTTCATAACAAATATTATTACTGAAAAGACTGGTTTGTGGGGAGGGGAACTAGTGGGGGAAAGGTAGCTTTCTTTGCAGGAAAAACACCAAATAAAACAGACCTAAGCAGACCTTCCAGTCCTGGGGTTTAGAATGGCTAGGACTGTGGCTCCCCTCTCCTATGTGGGTGGGAGCCTAGGCAGACCCCCTCAGCCCAGTCTGGAAGCCCCGTGTATAGTTTTGTCATTGTCTAGAAAAACGTTCTGCCTTAGAAGCCAAAGGCATGGCGCCCACAACGTTCTGCACTCTCCATGGTGGGCAAACCTCAGACAGACACCAGAGTGAAGGTGGGAGAGAGGCTTTGAAGGGCATCTTTTAAGATGAAAGAATTGTTTTCCTCTTTAATAGCCTATCTTTCAGGATGTAATTTGCTCTCCCTTCATTAATTGTTTGGATATAATACTCTTCACATCTCAACAACTGAACATGACTCCATTTCTAGTAAAAATTTCTGTGTTGTTCTCTCACAATGCCAACAATGAAGCAGGGGGAAAGAGCTGGGCAGGGGGGGGGAAGGAATCTTGGCATAATGTTGTGAAATTAGACCATGGAAACCCTAACAAACCCCTAAGTAAGTGTGACCAGAAGCTTCCTATTATATTTATAGTTCAGGAAATATTGTCTCTTCAGCCTGTAGAAACAAATGGGCCCCGGCACATTTCCTATGCCTTCTCCTTTTACAAGGCTAGGATCACAGACAGACACTGCAGCCATCGGCTGAGGCTAGATGTCTTCATAAAACCCTCAGTGTGGCAGAGATTTTTTTTTCCTAGGTAAGTTCCTCTGCAAAAACAACCCCAAAAGAATGCACAAGAAAAAAACAACTTTATCTACAAAACAAGCAGATAACCAGCCATCCTCTTTATGATGCTTCCTATGAAAATAGGAAGAAAAAAAATTCCTCCGATACCGCTCACATAGGTCTGACTGGATGCTCTATTTTTTTAAGTCGTTTAACCCCATGTGCGTTAGCCAGCTCTCTTAAACTCTAAAGTTTCATGATAATTACAATAGATAGAATTAAGCAAGCTGACAATATTTATAGCCCATATTTTTTCTTAATGCATGGGAAAGATTTCCCCATATTGTGTGATACTGGTCCAGAGCCTTTCTGACCATTCCCACACCCCAGGGTGGGATGTGATCACGAAGTGGTATGGACACTTCCTGCAGGCAAGTTACCTAAATGAACCTGTCAGGAGCACTATCCCTCTTTTTTTCTGCCACTAATTTTAGTTACCAAGAAATTACTCATGCAGGATCACCAAATAAGTAACTAAAGTAAAACCTTAACCCAGTGTTTTCCATTAAAGAACCCGAAACAGCAGCAGAACAAAGACTCCAGAATTCTCACAAACACATAATATAATAAAAGAGAACCCAAATAAAGTTAGTATTCTGGTTCTGACTAAGATACAGACCCATCGTCCTAAGTGCTGAACTATCAATGCTCACTTTAATAGGTTACACGAAAGGACTTCAGAGATTTGCCTTCCCACTGCTCAAAAGGAGTGGGACTTGTGGGAGGGTTTCAATTTTTCAAAAAACTTCTGAGGTTTTGCTTTCTGGACCTCTGAGTTTGGGGACATCTGTTGGACTTAGGTTGAGTGAAAGTGGCCTCTGCACAAGAAAATTTGTAGAAATTCCAAATTACACACTAAATGTTTCCACTTGAAGGACTTTACTTTACAGTCAGCACTTGCAGAAAACTTCCCTAAGGAGAAAAGCATTTGGAAACAGAAGATCCCAATTTCTGTTTCATTTCTGGACTGGGGGATTTGGCTTAGTTCTTCATCCAGGGTGGGGAAAATCTGCTAAATCCCTTGTGGGTACCCATTCAGAGAAAAAACCCAGGACAGGCCACAGGGTCCCCAGTCATGGCTTTGCCACTGAAGAATGTAGGGGGTTGGGTCCAGAAAGGGTGGCTGAAACCAAGCTGCAACTGTACCCAGGAAAAATTTATCTCACCCATTGGTGCAATATTGGGAACTGTTGGAAACCATAGATTATGTAAATTTCCTGGGATCAAACAGAAAGAGCAGCTAACAAAAGAAAGGCGGAAGTCTCCTACTGACAAACGACCAATTTCTCCCCTAAGCTACCCTTTATGATGTGTGAGGAAAAACAACCTAATGGCTCTGGGGGCTTTTAAGTTGGGCCTTGAAGACACTTCGATTTCCCCCCAAACTTCAGGGCACAGTTTGCAACAGAGAGTTTGCCTGTACATTGAGGGGGAATAAATTTCTCTAATCTCAAGTGTTATCTAGGGAGATGGCTAAGTTGCCTTTTGAGGGTCCTGTGCCTGGATGGTTTAATCCTGCAAAGGAGGAGAGGAAAAGGAAAGAAGAGAGGGCGAAAAAAGGGAAGGCAGAAGAAAAGAAAGCGCTGTAACTCCTTTCATTTAGACTGGGGATTCAAAGACTAAAGTTAAATCCGGCCATAAAGTTTATTGCTTTAGACTCACAGGCGGGTGAGAACAATCTCACCGAAATAAAAAGAACGTGCAGGCAAACAAGGTTCAGGGCCTCATCCCGAGTGTGTGTGTAGGGGGGAGGGGATACTGAGCCCTCCCCTCAGGTGGGGACCTGTGGTCCCCAGCGTCCCGCAGATGCCCGCGGCCTGGACTCGGCCTGGCAACCCTGGGGCCCAGCCTGGAGGTGTGTCCCGCCGGCCCCTGCCACCCTCCGGCTCTACGGAGCCGGCCTGCGACCCGGCCCCGAAGGCCGTCGCCTCGATTCAATGCTGCCAAATGACCCCGGCCCGCGAAGACGTATTGCCACAGCCCCGTAAGGAATCCCGCCAGAGTTCTCCTCGGCCCTACTCGGCCTTTTCTTTCAAACTCCCCAGCGCGCCCGGGCGCAGCGCGGCCTCGGCGCCCGCGGCCCGCGCCCCCCCGGGGCTCCCAGCCCCCACCCAGGGCTCAGCAGACCCCGCAGAGCCCGGCCCGCCAGTCCCGGGATGGAGGCGACCCTGCCCAGTCGCCGCATGCAGGCCCACTAACACACAAAAATCATCTTTTTGCACGCCGGCGAGAGCAGCGGAAGTCATTAACATCCGCGCTGGTGCAGCAATTAAAGTTAGGCCTGGGGATGCGGCGCGGCCACCGGCGCCTTGCACCGTGGTGCCTCCGAAGCTAGCTCCTGGCTCTCCTCATTTGAGCCGAGGGAAAGTCTGCTCTCCCCTTTGGAATTCTGAGGCAACCCCAGAGTTAACTGAACCAGAGAGAGAAAGAAAGATGGAGAAAGTTTTCAGAGTACAAATAAACTTGAAAGCGCTCAGGGGACGAGCTTACCTTAACTCGGAGGTAGCCATTTTTCAGAGAGTTTTGAGAACTTGTGGTTTGGACACTTCTGGGCCTAAAATTGACAATTTGAATGACCAGGCGGCACACGTAGCCTGCAAAAGAGTCAAATGGAGTCCAGCGTCAGTGAGATTATATGTTATGTGGTATATAATGTTGGATGTCAACTCCCCAAAACCATAAAACTTACTTTAATGGCCCCACGTGACGTTTTATAGCCAGTGAGCCGATCTGTCTGTGCTATGGATGATTTTACGATCTAATTCATAGACAAAACCCTATTCATTTGGCACCCAAATGTCATATAGCCGGAACTGGGGCTTATAAAGTTTACTGTTTTATAACTTTTAAAAGGAAAGACGACATCAGTGTAAGCAGTCGGTAAATGTGCAAATCTCTAGTTGCTGCTTTAGCTGCTCTGAGGCGTTTCCCACTCAAGCTAGGATGGGGTAAGTACCTTCCATTTGTAGCAAATTAATTGTAGCAAAAGAAGCCAACTGGGTTCAGGAGGGTGAGGAGTGGGAAAGGGTGCCTGGGTGGTTTAGGGGTAAAGGGTCTGGGGGCCATAGCTTGACTCAGCAGCCTTTTCAGCAAGTGGAGGCCTAGGATGGCCTTCAGAGAGAGGCAGCAACTGTGTGGGCCCCTGAGGGCCGCTAACAAAGCCCTGGGTTTTTTCTCCTTTTTCTTTTCGTACCCAGCCAGTTAACTTGGTTTCCTCAGAAATGGGCAGGTCAATCTCAGGCTTTGCAAGCACCTAAGGCTTTTCTACCTCCTGCCCTAACTCTCTGCTGGGTCAGAGTTAGGGAGGCCGCGGGTCAGGCTGCTGATTTGAGGTCCCCTTGCACAAGAAGGCTGCTCAGGTAGCCACAGACTCACTGCCTCCCCACATCAAACAGACAGTAGAGCAGAAAGAGCCGCTTGCTATTTGGCACAAACCAGACCAAGAGAACTTACAATAGAAAGTTTATTTTTTGTTTCCAGTCAGTATTTTTTCCTTAAAAACAAATACCAAAAAAAAAAAAAATAGCTGATCACAGTTTGCTTAAACAGCCAGACTTGGACAATATTTGTAACTTTGTTCACAAAAACATACATCACTGAAGCTGCGCTTATAAGAGCCACTTCCAGAGTTCGTGCAAAGGGTCCTACAAAGGCACGCAGGGACACACCGCTCAGAGTCACAGTTTTCGTCACAGAGTCACTAGTCACTACACGTCGAACAAGTTAAGTTGTGTCTCATCAAGTCACCTCTACAACAGCATTAATTACACAAGGAATATAGGTAGTTTGAATAAAAATATCTTTAACAGCTTGGAGCTATTGAGACAGGGACACTTCCACTCACATGCACAGTTAAACAACTGGAGTGCAACACACAACATTGGCACTAAACGAGGTCGAAGGGGGACTTTTTGTGTGTTTTTTCTCTTTTCTTTTTTGTTATAGTTACTTCAAGTAACACAGCTTGCTTCATATAAATAAGTTAAAACATCTATTTTTTTTTTCAAGACAAAGCCATTCAGGACAAAGAGATGAACAGAAAGCATATCTACTTATACAGGCGCTATAATGGCAATAAACAGGCTCATGATTAAAAGATGAATTAGAGCAACGAGAACAGGGCTTCTTCACAGAAGGAACACAAGGGAATTTCAGAAAGTCACCTTAGTACTGACACTACGCGGGATCCGCTAATACTGCTCAGTACTTTAAACGCTCAAATACTCAGGGGCGGAAGGCCCCTCCCGCCGCCGCCATGCTCATGCTTTTCAGCTTATTATCTTTTTTCCACTTCATTCTCCGGTTTTGGAACCAGATTTTAATTTGTCTCTCCGAGAGGCAAAGAGCATGTGCTATTTCAATCCTTCTTCGGCGGGTCAGGTAGCGGTTGAAGTGGAACTCCTTCTCCAGCTCCAGGGTCTGGTAGCGCGTGTAGGCCGTTCGGGCCCTTTTGCCTTCCGGGCCGCCTATGTTGTCTGCAACAGAAAAGTCAGCGGTTTAGCCACCCACTCAGCCTCTGGCTACCAAAAAGTCCGCCAGCTGGAACTGCCAGGGTCCTGGACAGGGAACGGGAAAAAAGCTCAACAAGTCCTCCCTCCTCGCCCGCCCACCCACCCCTCCCGAATTTCCTTCCCTCTTCCTTCCTAGAGAGAAAACAATACGGTTTGGACTCTGGGAACAATCGGCCTATCCGAGGTTGAAGCCGCTCCCCGGAGGATCGCCCGGCTTTCCCCCGTCCCTCTCTTGCCCTTTGGACCTGCCTCTGGCGTCCCGAGGCAGGGCACAGCCCTCTCAGGCTGCCCGACACTCAGACACCCACCAAAGCAAGGCCCTTTTCTGTGCGCCCAAGTGGCCTCCAGGTCACCCTCAAAGTTCCAGCCCCGCGAGGCGCCTCCTGTTCCAGCCTGCACGCTTGGGGCGCCTGCTTTCTTTTTTTTTTTTTTTTTTTCCCCTTCTTCCCTTTCCTTTCCTGCTCTTCCTGCTGCGCCCAAACTTCAGAATCTCGCCAGCTCTCGCCTCGATGATCCCCCCCCCCAACCAAGCCCCTTTTCGGGGACTCTAATTAGTAACGCTGTTTCCCCAGCGTAGCCCTCCTCATAAATTATCCTCCCTGACAAGCCCGATTCACGGCCCCTACTACCATCCTCTACCCCTCTGCTCCCTGTTCGACTGGCCTGACCCGTCAGTGCGTTCCGAGGCGCTGGGGTTCGATATGTTTGTTTTTCATTTTGCCCCTCTTTCAACGTCTAAACTTGCCTGGCCAACGTCCCCCTTCCCCCCCCCCCCCATTCATGAGCGCCCAGCGCTGCAAAGAGAAGGAGGAAGAAGGAAGGCAGGGGAAGGAGAACGGCGGGGAGAGGCTCCACCGGGCTGGGAGAGGGGAAACCAGGAGAGAGACCGGGAGAGAGAGGGCGGTAAAGGAGATGGGAGGGGGACCGAGAGTCGCACCCCCGCGGCTGGATTTAGGAAAAGGCTGGCTTTACCATGACTTATGTGCAGCTTGCGCATCCAGGGGTAGATCTGGGGTTGGGCGGGCGGCGCCGGGCTCGGCTCGCTCTGCGCGCTCGCCTGCTCGCTGCTGGCGGGGGCGTCCTCCTCGGTTCCGGACGCCGTGCCAACCCCCTCTCTGCTGCTGATGTGGGTGCTGCCGGCGTTGGCCGAGGCGCCGCTGGAGTTGCCCAGGGAGTTTTTCCCGCCGTGGTGGCTGTCGCTGCCGGGCGAAGGGGCCACGGCGGAGCAGGGTAGCGGGTCGGGCGGAGGCGAGTGCGTGGACGTGGCCGGCTGGCTGTACCTGGGCTCGGCGGGCGCCGCGCTGGCGCCGGCCGCGTAGCTGCGGGCGCGCTCCCCGGAGCCAAAGTGGCCGGAGCCCGAGCGGCCGACGCTGAGATCCATGCCATTGTAGCCGTAGCCGTACCTGCCGGAGTGCATGCTCGCCGAGTCCCTGAATTGCTCGCTCACGGAACTATGATCTCCATAATTATGCAACTGGTAGTCCGGGCCATTTGGATAGCGACCGCAAAATGAGTTTACAAAATAAGAGCTCATTTGTTTTTTGATATGTGTGCTTGATTTGTGGCTCGCGGTCGTTTGTGCGTCTATAGCACCCTTGCACAATTTATGATGAATTATGGAAATGACTGGGACATGTACTTGGTTCCCTCCTACGTAGGCACCCAAATATGGGGTACGACTTCGAATCACGTGCTTTTGTTGTCCAGTCGTAAATCCTGCCTGATGACCTCTAGAGGTAAACTCGTGCACTAATGGGGGAGTTGGGTGGAGGCGAGAGGGGTGGCGCGCGCGCCCTAGGCGCGTGCCCGCCGCCCGCCGCCGTCGTTCAGTCGGACTCGAGCGCCACCCGCTGGAGGCAGAGCGCATCGCTCCGCTTCCGACCCGGGGCTGCGAGGGCCGGGGTCGAATTGAGGTTACAGCCCATTATGGCAAAATTATTGCATTTCCCTCGCAGTTCCATTAGGATGTACCAATTGTGAGGCCGTCAGCTGCCGATCGCGTGCCCGGCGAGGATGCAGAGGACTGGGGGAAGATGGTGACTTGAATTTTATTTACAACAACTTTATTTCCCCGCTGTGTAGCCCCTCTTGTTTTTGTGGCGAGATAGGGGTCTGTTCTGCCCGTCGTGCCGACAGCTCTGAAATTTGAAAATACAGATATCACCTTCGGGGAAGCGGGGGGTGGCCATTTAGCCAATTGGAGAAATAAATCCTACCCGCAGCAGCAGTTACAATTATGGCTCTGTTTTTTCGAGCGCGTGAGGGGCAGTGTCCCTGCCGCTCTTAAATGACAGGCGTCTATTAAAGATAGCTTTTGTGTAGTGTTTCTCCGAGGCGAGGTCAAATTCCATACACTTTTATAACCAGAGTCGATTTTTCTTGCGTGTAAATATGGTTCTCCTGTCATTAGTTTGCTACTTGATTTGCTTTGAGTATCCAGCTTGGAGAATCTTCACCACCCAGTCCCTTTCCTCCAGCCAAGCCGGCCCCAAGTCGGAGGGTTCTCCGTGAACCCAGAGAGTGGGCCCAGGCTCCTCACAGCCACAGAAGCTGTTTGGGGCTGGGGATACGTGGGCCGAATTGTTAGGGTCCTGCTTAGACCTCCAGAAGTAAAATGAGGGCACTAATGAAAGCATTTTGTGGCAGTGCCTAGTACCTCCGTGGTTATCTTTCTGGGCTCTGAAAGACGAAAGTAAATCACAAATATAGCATAAAGGCGAGGCGGGGGATTCTCCCCGCTGGAGGCCAAGCATCTCAGGCGCCCCTGGCACGTTTGAAAACCAGGACTCTCGCTGCTCCCATGGCTCTGGGCTGTCTCCTTAGGTCCTGAAAGCTGTTGTGGTGGCAGCGCCGGCGCTTTCGGAGGCGGGGAGCCGGAATCCGGAGCTCAGAGCCTTCGGGGAGCCCAGTCGCTTCCAGGGCTGTGAAGTTCCACCCGTGCCCAGGTTGGCTCGGCTGGGCTGAGGCTGTTTCTTTTCCACGGAAGGTTGCGCGCGGGGCTGAGAGACAAGGCTCTCTCGGTCCCCCTTTGTTCCTCGCGCGTCTTCCTGTCTGGGGACGGCCTGGAAGGCCACGGCAGAGCTGGGGCCCCAGACTTTAGGCCCCTCTTCCCAGTGGTCGGGGTTGATTTGGTGATCAAGATCTCTCGGACTTGGCGAGGAACTGAGGCGGAAACGCCCAGACACCAAAACGGGCTCGGTCCCCGGGTTCTTTCCTCTCCAGCAACCCCGCGACCTGAGCTCAGGGGCGTGCAGAGGCGCTAATACAAGAGCCGGGGACGGATTCAGGGCGGGCCCGGAGATCCGGATCCGCCTTGGGCAGCCTGGGAGATCGGGACTGTGTGTGCAGTGCGCCTCGCTCTACCGCTGAGATTGGCTGTGTGGGTTTTTTTTTTTTTTTTTTTTCCTTGTAAGAAATAAATGCTGAGGCGTTTGCAAAGCGCCGGGCTCCCCTGAAGCTTCGAAAGCCCCCCGGATGAGAGCAGGCGGGAAGAAAAGTTGGGGAGCAGGCGAAGGCAAGGGGGCAAAGCCAAGGGAGGTTGCGGCGCAGGCCTGGTCCCTGCCCAGGCGTCTATTCGCCTGCCTTTGCCTCAGCGTCCTCCCCGCTGGGTTGTGTGGAATTGATGAGTTTATTTTCCTTTTTCCACTTCATGCGGCGGTTCTGGAACCAGATCTTGATCTGGCGCTCGGTGAGGCAGAGCGCGTTGGCTATTTCGATGCGGCGGCGCCGCGTCAGGTAGCGGTTGAAGTGGAACTCCTTCTCCAGCTCCAGCGTCTGGTAGCGCGTGTAGGTCTGGCGGCCTCGGCGCCCGTGACTCCCATACACAGCACCTGCGGGCAGAAATGGCCGGACGCCAGTAAGCCAGGATCCAGGCAGCCTGACCAGTCAGCCCTGAGCCCCGCGCCCTGGCCTCTGGGGCTGGAAACCACCTGCCTCTCCCACTATGTCTGGGGCCAAAAGCGGACCGGATGGGAGAAGATTATTTCATACCAAGCGAGATACTTTCCACCTAAAACGACTTAGGGTGGGAAATGATTGTTTTTGCAAAATCTGCTCAGTAAAAATTTTACAAGAAAAAAGAATAGAACAGCATTCTTAAATCTGGGCACCTAAGTCTGTTTTGTGGGGGTAAAGTGTGTGTCTGGAACTGATGGGTATGGAAGCCTGTGAGTAGGGTACACACTCCGAATTCACACACTGACCTCTGTGGAGTTATTACTGTGGTCAACACTTCAGGACACAATATACTTTTTGGAAATTTTTAAATGGTCAGCCCTCTTAGATCTTTGCAAATGCCTTCCCATTGTTTGGCCCTTCTGAGAAAAGCAGAGCTCTTGAAAACACAAATGAATTTTAAAGCAAAAGACTGTAAGTTTTAAAATCCGCAGTAGGCTCCGTCCTTCTCCAAGAATTCCCTGTGGAGTTTTTGGGAATCAGGGGCAAAGAGATGGAGATATGGGCCATCTGGGGCTTCTAAAATGTAGGGCTATCTATTCTGATGCCAAAAAGACCCATGGGTTGGGGACTCCCCCTAAGTTGAGTGTGTGAGACTCAGGGCCTCAGAAGGAGGCAGAAGTTGGCTGTGAGTGAGCAGTTGAGTGGAGGGGGGAGGAGGGAAGGGAGGAGACAGCTAAAAAATCCTGATGCTGGGGATGTGGCCCTCCAAGGCTTTGGGGAGACACTGCAAGGGTCCAAACGAGGGCCTCTTTCTAGATGGGTTTCTGAAGGGCAGAAAGGTGAGGAGACAGTGAGGGAAAGAGGCATTCTCAGAACGGGTGCAGAAGGCCATCACAACTACGGGGACTGAACTGGGTATTACAGGGTGCGGGGTGGGCAGGCACACTCTCCCATCCAGCCTTGCTCTCTTCAGATTGCCCCCACTGGGTCTCACATAGCATGGAGTGACCCCCCCCCCACGCTCCCCTAAGGTGTCACCTTACATGGGCACTGGGGCCCTGCCTTCACTCTTTCACAGCTTGATTGTCCCACTGGGAATGGGTTGGGTTTTTTATTAAAAAAAAAAAAACTCTTTTTTAAAAACCAAAGAAACTTTGTTCATTCTTTCCTCCTTTCTTTCTATGTCCTCTTTCTACTGTCTCCTCTTTCCTTCTTTCCCTGCCTTCTTCCCCCTCTCCCTCCACTCTTTGAGGGGCTGCAGGGAAACACCTTACCCGCGCAGGAGTTCATCCGCTGCATCCAGGGGTAAACAGGGCTCGTGTACTTCCGGTCGGTGCCTTCGTCATGGAGGGCTTTGCCCGGCACGCTGCTGCTGTCGGGTTTGTACTGCTGCTCGGGAGAAAAGTGCAGGTAGTCCCCGGGGCCCCTCTGTTTGCCACTGCCCGAGGGCGAGGCGCCACTGAGGTCCTTATCAGAATAGAAACATGAGGCCCCGTACTCGTAGGATGCCCGGTTGCAGGCCAGGACCGAGTTGGACTGTTGGTAGAAACAAGGTGAGGTGTACGTCTTGTCCGGGAGGCTCGACGTCCCGTACGAGGCCGGGAAGGGCCTCAGCGCGTCATAGCCGGCCGGATAGAGGGGCAGCTGGCCCAAGAAGGAGTCCTGGCCGCTGGGCAGGCTCCCGGGGAAAGTGGGATTCACAAAATAGGAACTCATTTGCGCGCCCCTCTGCAGGACTGTGATTTGTTGTGTATTAGTACATCTGGCTATAACTATTAGTAGTCATCGAACTGGTTTGTTTCTGGATGGCCGAACGCCAAAAGCGACAGCAGCAAATCGCACCAGCTGACGCGGCGGCGGCCAATGGGAGCGAGCGCCGGAGCCCGCTCCCCGGGGACCGCGGCGACCGAGGCAGCAAAGTTACAAACAGCCCCCAGTCCGCCCGCCCGCCGCCCGCCCGCCCGGCAGATTAATGGGCGCGCACGACCAACCCGCCGGGCTCTCTCCCCCAACGCCGGCGGCGGGCACAGCCCGGGCAGGGCTGTGCGGATCGGCCCGTGGTAGGGGCACCGGTGTCCTGGCCGCCGAAAAGGCCCAAACAGGCCCGCTCTTTCCTCCTTCCCTTTTGCCTTGTTGGATTTTGCTGGTTTTTCTCTCCAAACAGGAAACCTGACAGCCCCGCGCCGGGAGGGGCGGTGACAAGGATGGCTGTACCCCGGCGGGCCTGCCGTACCGGCAGGGCCCTGAGTTTGCCCCTCCCCCTGCACTCTTCTCCCCGTGGGTGCGGGTTACTGAGATGGAGAAGGGATTTGAGAAACCAGGCCTTCGCCCCAGTTCTCTCCTACGCCTTAGGAATCGGTGCATCATCTCCTTCTTTCTTTCCTCACTCCCACCAAGGGCCTAGGCCTCGCCACCAAAGGGAAAGGCTCACCTCGAGCCAGCCAGGACTAGGATCAGGCTAGTCTCTTCCCCTGCCGGCCCCCTACTCCCACGTACAACAACATGTCTTCTTTGAGTCTCGAGAGGCCTCCTTACAATGGCCAGCGACTGCCTGGCCTCAAAGTGCGTGCACACACAGGCACACACACACACACACACACACACACACACACACACACGCTGTGAGCCCCGCTCTGGCTGCCTCTGAACCCAGGAACGCAGAGGCTGGAAACCACTGGTTTCAACAAGAAAGGAATCTACAGAGGAACAGCTGTGAGACTGAGTTCCAAAGCCAGCCCTAGGACCTGCTCCCCTCTTGTGCTCCGCGCAGGGTGGCAGAGATGAGACAGATCCAGATGTGGAATCTCTGCCCTCATTTCAGAGTTGCTAGTGACCCAGGGTGCCTGGCTCAACCCAGCAGAGAGGGCAGCTCTGCTGGCCCAAGGCGGTGGCAGTAACGAATGTGATTGGTTTCTGGGTCACCTGTCCAAAGGGCACTGTCCTGGGATATCCCCTTTTCCTGCCTTTTCTGGGACTTTGGGGGAACCTGCCACCCACTGTGGCTCCAGAACCAGAAACAGTTGTCTCCCCAGCTCCAGAAATTATCTGAATTGCGTTTACCACAGTCGCAGGCCTGGCTTTCCCCAGACAGGACATGAAAAGCCTGTCCTGGGCTGTGCTCTCTTGCCTGAGAGCTGTGCCTTCAAGATAGTTGACTTTTACAGCGCATAGATCAATCTCATTTTGTAAAATGTGGTATCATTCCAGTGGCATTTTTACAACTGTATTTGTTAGGCTTGTAAAACCCTTGAATTAGCTTTAAAGTCTTCAATTCTGTGGAGCTTGAAGAAAGACTTATTTATATGATTTGGCTGAATTTCCGGAGGGTGTTTATAAGATCTGTAAAACTGGTGAATACAGGCTGATGGGGTTCAGAACTTGGGGGAGGGGGGTTGACAAGGGCCCCCTAGGAATCTGGCAACGACTTCCTTAATCTCTTCCTTGCTTTTCAATTTTTTCCTCTCACTTCCCCCAAGGAAAAAATTTTGAGAAAAGACTGGGCTCTGATTGGCCTCCCCAGAGACTATGGTGCATCCTTGAAATCAGCTGCTGCCCACTGAATGGGGGCTGCACCCAGAAGCCTTCTGCCTGTGCCCCAATCAATTGAACCTGGGAAAGTTTCTCTTTTGAATATACAAATAAGGGCCTAGTAAGAGAGGATATAATTTTAACTTGCCCTCAAATTTCTTTAGCAAAAGGAACTGATAGATGAAAATTAAAACTTGAGAGTCGAAATTTTTAAAGGGATTTTTAAAAAGCTGTGTTAGAAGAAAATGTTTGAGTTCTTTAAACAACGCCATCAGATGACAGTGATTTCAAGCAAGTTATTAAGATGAAAATAATCATTTGGAGATGTTGATAAATGTTTATATTTATCATTTCTGGTTTATTCCTCTAGGTTCCACATAGTGTTGGGGCTGGGGGCAATTGACTACTATTATTAGTATCTGTTACGGTTTGACCTGGATTCTCGATCTAATCATTGTCTCAATCAACAAAATATTTGATCTGTCAGCTAACAGCAAAAACAGAGTATTTCTAGCTTCTATAGGCACTAAGATGGAAAAAATATATTACACTGAAATCTCTAGCTGTTAGCCAAGGCTGGTACATATCATGTTGGCAGCTGCTCAATTTATTTCTCCAACCAGCATTAGCTGCATATATATATATATATATATATATAGAGAGAGAGAGAGAGAGAGAGAGAGAGAGCGCGAGAGAGAGAGAGCGCTACTTTTAGGCAAGAATAGAAGCCCCAGACGCTGGAGGGAGCCTCTCCTGGGAAGGTGAGAATGGCCACCAGGGCTCTTTTCTCGGTCAAAGCCACACAAAAAACCCACCTACCTTTCAGCTGCTCTTCAAGGCGGACGGGATGGGGAGCAGAGCCTCACACTTCGCCCTTTCCCTGGGCTGCCCACTGAGCTCCTCGACCTCCGCGGGTGTGGAGGGAGGCCTGCTGTCGTGCGGCGGGATCCTTCGGGGCCCCCGCGTCCACTGGACTCGCTGGCCCAGGCCAGAGCCCATAGCACACAGGTGCGGCCTCTGCCTGTCACAGGCCCTCCCGTGGAGCCAAAGTCCGCCTTCCTTGCCATAGCCAGTCAGGCCTGCAGGCCCCAGGACTACGAGTGATAGCTCCAATTTCTAAATCCCAAAGCGGGCGCGCGTTTCCCGAAACCAGCGTGCACCCCCGGGGCGCCTTGGAACGCGCAGTTTGGAGAAGCAGCCATGACGTGCCAGGCGGCCTGTGCGACCAGTCTCCATGGTTGCTGGGTGGGAGCAGGACCCGAGTCTAGTCAGGCGTCCAGTTCCCGTCAAGGGCGGTCAAGGCGGGGGAGGTTCCCGGCCTGTCAGGCCCTGGGAGGCCGCCCTTGAGGTCCTCCCTCGCCCCCCTCTCCTAGGGTTGCTTGGAAATCTCTGAGGGGCCCGCGCAGCAGTCGCGCCAGGCTGCACGACGCGGGGCTGCTATTGGCGTCGGTTCCGGAGACGGCCACAGCGTGGCAGCAGCGAGCGCCCGGCGCGGTCGCAATAAATTATCTGCCCGCGGCAGCCGCAGTCAGGCAGCCCACGACCCCGCGATGCAAATACGCCGCTTTATCCGCCCCAGCGCATCCCGCCCCACCCCCAACGCGAGTGGTAGTCCCCAACGTCCACAGCCCCTTCTCAAGTATCGAATGCATACCAAGGCATCATCTTAAGGTGGGGAAAACAATAACCACCAAAATAAAACAAATAACAAAAAGAACTCGGGCCCAGAACCGCAGGGTCATTTCGCTGTCCCAGGAAGCTACCGGGACAAATCTGGCCAAGGTTCACCTAAGCCAAGTCAGCTTTGCGCCACGGCGCTCGTTCAAGCCCACGCCCGCTGCACCCTCCGCGCCTCCTCGCAGGCGGCTGCACAGTCCTCTCCCAGCTCTCTCGGGAGATGCGGAGCGCTGTCGCCAGTCAACCCGCTGCGCCGAGGTGGTTGGGGGGGGGGGTGTCCCCCTATCGCCCAGATTCGATTTGTGTCCTTCCTTCAACCTTAGCTGCGGCCCCTGCCACTCACAATAACCCTACTACATCCTCTGCACCGAAACTTCCCGCCAAGCAACACCCAACAATTAACCCCATCCTCTCCTTCAACACAGAATTCCACCCACGAACCTGTTCCCTCTCCCCGCACGCTCCAGACATCCCTCTCATCGGAAAACCACGCGAAGTGAAGCAGGCACTCAGCAGAAGACTCTGGCTGAATTAGTAAGTTTTTGGTTTTCTGCTTATTCTACCTTTACTCTCTAGAAACCACTTCCCAAGGAATAGAAGGTACTGTGATAAAAACGCCTGTCGATGAATTCACTTTGCCCTCCTCTCTTACCATCTTCCCACCTCGGGAACTGTCTCCAGTTATTGGGGGGATTCAATCCTGCCAATTGGGTCATGAATGAAAAAAAATCCAAACCCGGGAGGCTGGCGGGGAACGCAGGGTGCAGGGTCATTTCCTTTTGGGGGCTCTGCGAGGTCGCTGGGGAAGGGGAGAGAGAAGCCCTCAGCTGCTGCTGCCCCGTGCCAGGGAGCTATGGCATGGAAGGAAGGAGGGCACCGACTGCCAAGGTGAGCACGCGCGGGAAAGGAGAGGGAGGGTGTGTGTGTGTGTGTGTGTGTGTGTGTGTGTGTGTGTGAGATGGGGGTGTGTGTGTGAAAGGGTGAGTGGGTGGGAGAGGGTTAGGTCTGCCCCCTTTCAGCGCCGCCCTGGGGTGCCCTCTCCCAATGCCGCCGGCGCCCGCTGCCTTCTCACCACCTTTGCTCCTATCTCCCCACGTGTCTCACCTTCAGATGGCGGTTCCCAGAAGCTCCAGTCCCTCTGACAGCTGTCGCTTGGGCAGCCTGGGGAGACGAATTGTCCTTCGTGGTGCTAGAGGACGCAGGAAATTAGCCAGGTTGCGAGTTGCAAAGCGGCCGCCGCGGCGCCGGGGACTGGGCACACCCCACCTCCAGCGGGAGCGGCCGGGCCGGGCCGGGCCGGAGCCTCGTCTCGCTCGCCATCGCTGGACAAAGCACAGCTGAGCCTGGCTGGAAGGCTGAGCTCCGAAGCAGGCAGGACGGAGCGGAGCAAAAGAATGCGGCTCTATTCTCGCAAGGGAAATTATAAAAAAGTTCATGTTCACGGTTCCCATCCACATGACCGACAGCGGCCAATGGAAGGGCCGAACAACTCATAAAGTTGTATTGCAAAGTTGTAAATTTTCATAAACAACAACGGATTTATGACCCTTTCCCCATCACTAAGAGGAGGCAGCTCCTACACCGGCGCCATCTTACCACTGAGGCGGCCCCGACTCAGGGACGCAGGTTTTACAGACCCAGTTGTGCCAGGGGTTTATTAAAAGAGTAATAAGAAGCCGGTCCAACCCAAGCAGGAGACGGGAGTGGAGGTCTTCGCCCGCCGAGCTGCCACTGTTCTGCGCTGTTCCCACCGCCCCTCGCCCCTTTCCCAGCCCCTCATTTTTCCGCATCCAGAGGCCCCTGTCAGGGTTTCGCAGCGGGGTCTGCGGCCAGTGCCCCTTCTACCCCTTAGCTTCATTGCTGGGTTCTGGGGCCGCCTCGCTTTTCCTGAATGTGAGGCTGGGGGCGGCACCAGAGGCCCTGAATCCTGCGTCCTTTCCCGGGCCTGGGGAATTCGGAATCAGTCGCAGGATGGTATACCTTTTGAACCCACTCTATAACCTTAGAGGAAAGGGTGGAATCCACGGAGAGTCTGGGGGAGGTTCATAGAACAGACTATAATCGAAGATTTCCGCTTTCAAGGGATCTAGAAGATGTTTGTATACACACCCAAACCAGACAAAAATCTCCAAAGAAATGTACAATTATGGACACACAGAAATGTGTGCACACAATTATGGACACAGAAATACATACAATTGTGGACTCACAAAAACACACAAAGAGGTACACATACACCTATATAAATCTCCATAGCAATCCATGAGAAAAGAGATTCAACAGGCGTATACACTAATACTTGACACCCAGCACTTGAACCCTATCCATCCTTCCATTTTTGCTGTCCCAAAGCCCTTTTGGCCATACAGACCTAGCCAGGGCTTGCTCTCCAGACATGCTTCACCCTCTCTTCCCCAGCACACTGCAACTCCCAGATAAGGCAGTCCACAGTTCTTTGTCATCAAGCATCTTTATTTTTCTGTTACATAAAACACTGTTAACTGGGCAAGATGGGAAGTGTAGGAAAATGTACCTTCCCGTTCCTGGAAGCCCAGGCTAGAGCTGAGAGGGATGAGGGGGACACAGGACAACACAGGAGATGAAGGGCACTGGTGAGGGCATCAGTCCACTCACCAGCTATAGAGTTAGCTCAAGACAACACACCATGCTACAAAGCCACCCCATTAACACATCCTTCCCAAGTCAGGACATTGCCTTACAAATGAGCTCCAAGACTATATAAATGACCCCCAAAAAATTCATTTTCAAATATACAATATTTGCCATTGCAGGAAAAGTCAGGATACACATATTCAACATAGCTGGACAGTGGGACACAGGGGCCAGGGGTGGGGGCAGGGAAGCTGGGAGCATCTCTGCAGTCCTACTAAGCAGAAGCGAACCCAGAGGCCCAGGCAGCTAGCTTGGGAATGCTCCAGAAGGAGGGGACGATGGGCCTGAACATGAGGTGCCCAGACCAAAGAAAGAGAATTCTAGATTGTAGCACTTAGAATGCTTTGGAATAAATATATTATTTTTCCATTTAAATAGAAGCCAATGCCCTGGTCCCCGGATCCCAGCGCCTTGTCAGCGCAGCCTCAGGGACCCCAAAGGCTACTAGCCGGAAGCAGCAGAGGCCTGGCCGAGGAGGGGGGAGGGTTCGGCACTAGGTAGCAGGCGAGCCATCGAGCACAAAATAGGTAGTTTGGGGCGAGTAGGTAGTACTGAGAATCAGGTCCTTGCCGGTACCGGGGGAGGTGCTGGGGGTCTGACAGTGTTGGGACACTTCTGGGCTTCCTGGGAGTGGAGCCCCTCTGGGGCTGGGCCCATAGGTAGTTTGGGAGTGCCTCTCCCGGAGGAGGCCTGTGCTAGGTAGTATTTTAACCGTGCCAGCGCAAAGCTGGTCGGCCTAGGGTTGGGGGTGTCTGTTGGGGGTCCTCAGAGGCAGAGGGGATCCCCAACGGGACCCAGTCTGGTGACTGTTCAGTCCAAAAAATTTTGGGAGCTGGAGTGGGTAATGGGGTAGATTGGGCGCGGGTTGGGGAGTGGGGTTTTTTTTTTTTTAACATTTTCTTATTATTTTTTTTTCACTTTTGTAAATAAAATCAGTCTCTAAAGACGCTTTCCAGACTGCCTGGGGCAGCCGGGCCTCATTCCTCTTCCTCCTCGTCCTCGTCGTCGTCCTCCTCGTCGTCGTCCTCGTCGTCGGCCTTGTCCGCGGCGGCGGCGGCGGCGGCGGCGGCTGCAGAGGCGGCGGGCGCGGCACCCTCGGGGGCGCCGGAAGCGGCCGGACCCTCCTCCTTATGCTCTTTCTTCCACTTCATGCGGCGGTTCTGGAACCAGATCTTGATCTGGCGCTCGGTGAGGCAGAGCGCATGGGCGATCTCGATGCGGCGGCGCCGCGTCAGGTAGCGGTTGAAGTGGAACTCCTTCTCCAGCTCCAGCGTCTGGTAGCGCGTGTAGGTCTGGCGGCCCCGCTTTCGGTCCGGCCCTGTGAGCAGACACATGGACACATGGACACACGGACAGACAAGCCGACAGGGACACAGGCCAGGGCATCAACCCGGCTGCCATTCAGAAGCGCGCACCTCAATCCGGGCCCTGACCCAGGTCCGAGTCCCCCTCCACCCTGCGCCCCCAACCTGAGCTGGGGGAGGAGCGGGAGTGTTAGCGGAAGACCCCGACTGCGGGGCCAGACGCGCAGGCAGCTCTGTGAGGGGGGAAGGCGCAGAATCCCAACTTTACAACCGCTCTTTCCAGCCGGCTAGGCTTCCACAATGTCCTGCTTCCCCCTGACAAAGGGAAATTGTAAATATAGAGTGTGGGCAAGTGGGAGACGCTGCGCTTTTGCCATTCAAAGGCGAGCCAGCCGCTTCCCCGCCTAGCTAGGCAAGTGGGAGACCCTCTCCGGCGGCCCTCACTTCAAGGGCGCCTTTCCTCCCCAGCAGCCCGCGCCCCCATCCCCAGACCTTCCTAGGGCACTGGGCTCTCTGCCTCCACTCCCACCCATCCGTCCCTCCCTGCCTTTAAATGGCCCCTGGCACAGGAGCGCATGAGGGACCCAAAAGGGTTTAGCTCTCCCTGCTTTTGAGAAGAAAAGCCAGGCTGAAAGGAAAAGGAGGAGGGAGAGAGAAGAAAGGGAGGGAGAAAGAGAGAGGATACGAGAATAGCGAACAAACCAACTTAATGTTGAGATTCCAAGGCAAATGGAGTTAAATAAATTTACGAGGATCGAACCCATTAATTGGGCCATAAAAAGTTTTATGAGCCTCATTTACATACAATGCTAGGAGCTCTCCATGCTATGGCGCCTCGGCTCTAATTAAAACCAGAAAGGCAGCGCCGCCAGGAGTCACGGGGCCGGCGGCTCGCAGCCGCCTCGTTCCGCGCTCCGCGCCCCCAGCCCGGAGCTCCCAGCTCCCAGTCCGCCCACCCACCCGGCCCGCCTAGCGGCTGCGCCTACCTGAAGACCGCATCCAGGGGTAAATGCGGAAATTGGCCTCGGCCGAGCCGTGCAGCGCGCCTTCGTCTGCCTTGTCGCAGGCGCCTTTGGCGAGGTCACTGCAGAGCCCCGGGATGTTTTGGTCGTAAGAGGCGCAGGGCAGGTTGCCGTAGGCGTCGGCACCCAGGCCGTAGCCAGACGCGAAGGGGTTCTGATAGAGGGGGCTGTTGACATTGTACAAGCCCGGTACGGTCGAAGGGAAGGCGCCGGCGGCCGCCCCGTAGCCGCTTCTCTGCGAGTTTGGCGCAAAGGAGCAAGAAGTCGGCTCGGCATTTTGGAACAGAGAAGTCCCCGCCGTATATTTGCTAAAAAGCGCGTTCACATAATACGAAGAACTCATAATTTTGACCTGTGATTTGTTGTCCGGCAGCTTTCAGTGTCGGTTTTACGAGGTAGCGTGATATATGATAACATTACACCCCCAGATTTACACCAAACCCCATTTTCTTTTGGACGGAGCTCGCTGCAGCACGTGACCGCCCACATGACCGCCTCCGCCAATCTCAGCCGTCCTCACAGGTGGTCTCGCTCGGCTGGGCCCGCGGCAGCCTAGAATGGAAGGGAAAGAGGCTCAAATATGTGGCCAACGAATCTGTCCGCGCCCAGCCGGCCTCGCGCATCCCGCGGGAAAAGGACTCCCAAGGCACCGAGTGGAGGCTCCGCGCGCCGCCAGCCCGGACCCCTGGCCGGCAGAGGCCGCGTGGAACCGGCCGGGCGCAGTCCCTTCCTTGCTTATTCCCGGACGCTGGACCAAGCTGGCGGGTCCTCCCTGCCCCTCTTTTCTGCCCACTCTACCCAACCCAGGGAGGGTCTCTGCGCTCCCAAGTACCGGCCCTCTACTCGGTGGCCAAGCGGACAAGTTTCAGCTCTGGGCAAATGGACTCTTTGCTTACGTTCCCCGTCCCAAGTCCAGTGGGCCAGAGGCCGAATTAGACTCCAATCCAGATGGGGCCGGCGCAGCGTCGCTTTCAGCTGCCGCAAGAAGGCCACCGCTGACTGGAACCATGTGGTTGGAATAAAGTCAAGTTCTCCCAGCTTCCTTTCCTTAATCGGCGGCGCACTGTTTATCCGCCTAAAGGAAACAGTGAAATATCTATTAATGAGCCTCATTTGCCAGTAGATTTATTAACGTGAGGTTTCCCTCCCTCCTCCCGAACACCGCTGGCCCGTCAGGCTCTGTGCGTTCTCTCCTGGGCACCTGGCTGGCCTCTGGCAGCCGAAGACATGCCCGGACACTCTTTTGTCCTCCGGCAACTCTTGGTTCCTCTTCGCTCAGAGGGAACCAAATCTCTTTCCAAATCTCTTTCGCCCGGCCTGTTGGGACCTCAGGCTCACACCTTTCCAGGTGCCAATGTTACTATAAGGTTTCTGGTAGCCTTCACTGGGGACATCCCTGGGCCTCGGCTACCTTCTCTTGGGCCCGGATGCCTGGGAGCCAAACATGCTATAGAGCCAATTTGAAGAGAAGAGAGGCCCCAGGGGCCTGGGGACCGAAACCCCTATGTTTCTCCATTTCTTTTGGAGACCTCCAAACAAAAGACGAGACCCCCTCCCCTTTCAGACCTTTTCCAAAAGGCCACCCAGCTCTGGCAGCTTTACCTTTCCAAGGACTGGCTTTACTTTTCCAAAACTGAAGCACAAAGTAGTCTCACTCACTCCCACCCAGGGCCCCCACTCTAAGACCTTACTTTCCCAAGCCTCCAATCTCCGGCGCAGGGTTGGAGCACCCTAGAGGGTAGTGGGGCGACCCTTCCCCTATATGCCTCATAAACTGACCAGACTTCGATGGAAGCCCAGCGGCCGGGTCAGTACCCCTTTTACTGCTCAGCTCGATTGCACACCATAAACCCGACCTCACAATGGAATTGCCCCGGAAATTCTCCTCTGAGTTATAGAGTTTGATTCCTTGTGTACAAAGCACTTCCCATCACTTTCAGAGGGTTCAGGCCGTCCCGTTCACCGCACACTTTCAGGGGTCCCAGAAGCACAAAAGGTGACAGGAGGGTTCACGGTTGGATGAAAATGGAGTCCCAGCTCTGGCCTAGTGGACTGCCTGAGGCATAGGTGGGGAAGTGGGGGCTGTCTGAGCAGGTGGGTGCCTGGTGGTTCCCCCTGGGGGCACAGGGGCCATGGTGTGGCAATATCCAGGGATGCCCTTTATGGAGGACCAGGGTGACAGTGTGTCCCCGTTGAGGAATGGAGGGGGTAAGACTGGTAGGAATGAAAAAATCAAATATTCCAAATAGCATTACTTTCTGGCAGGAAATAAAAACCTAAGAAAATTAAAGAAAGACCAAACAAACAAAAAGCTAAGAGATCAAAGAAGCGGAATTAGACAGCTTTAGACCAATAAATTGTTCCTCGGGTGACACAGAGCAAGATGCAAAGAGAAAGACCGGCTCCGCCGCCGCCGTCTGTCTAGACTCCGGGGACTGGAGCAGCCAACAGCTATGGCGTTTGTAGTAGAACCTGCCCTAGTGGGGCGACCGGACAGGCCGAGGGGGAGCAATTTCTGGGAGCGCAGGAAAGGGCCCGTTCCCAGCCAAGGGGTCTGGGAGCCCGTGCCACAAGCTCATCCCTGCCCGAGTTTTGTTGGGAGCAGGTCCAAGCCGTCCTGGCAGAACGCACTGATCCTCCTCCTGGGCCAAAGAGGATCCAGATACTGCCAGCAAGGCCTCAGTCTTTCTGGGCCCAAGTCAGCCAACCCGGCCGAGCCCCACGGGTGCTGAAACCTCCCTTTCGTTTCTGAGCTTCTCTCTCCTCTCTTGCCTTCTGCAGCGGCGTTTTAAAACGGAAAAGCCGGACAACACCAGGCTTTCAATGTGGCCTCTTTAAAGGCGTGTTCTTGAGCCTCCGGCTTTCTATTTATTTGGCCGAACAGACACATGCGCTGGATTAAATGTGATAATATTCACACAAATACTCGTTGACGCTCAACCTGAAGCAGGCCACGTGAAGGCGGGTTTCTTATTAGCCGAGTGGTCTTTAGATAAAGACATTTTCCTAGGGCTCTCCTGGAGCTGGGGTCCTACCTAGCTAGCAAAGTGTTTCCCTTGCTTTTCTTTACCAAACAGTCCTCAATATTGAAATCCAGCTAAGAAGGTAAACTCAGCTCTGGGGCGGTGAGTGGAGCCTGCCAGAAGTTGGGCGGCTGAAGATTTGCTTCTATAAACGTTGCCACACGCACCCCGCGCTCGGGTTGCGCGCCTCTTATGCACCCAATGCGCAGTCTTCCATCGCAGCCCTGACAGAGACTCATCCCTGACGAGTGCAGAGGCGCTCCGGAGGACGCGGGGTCCCGTCTGCGCGCCTCCCGGACACCCGCCGGCCAAGGGCAAGAGAGGCCTTACCCTGGGCAGTCCACGAGGCCTCCGAGTTCCGGTCAGGCTTGCACCTACCTGAGCCCTCCGTGACCGGTGACCACCGATCTGCTCCTTCGCCGTTTATTTAAAGTTACGTAAACCGAGCTTTGTATCTGCGGCTTGGAGACACGGCCACTGGCGACTCTTGGGGAAGTTATAAAACCTCTTTCACCAAAGGCTGTAAAATCTTATGTATTAAGGAGATATAATGAAGGCGTGTGTTTGTAATACCAACGTGTGTATATAAACAGAAAAGGGAGGGGAGCGAGACAGACGGATAGTGACGCCCAGGAGACAAAAAAACGCAGTACCGGGTTTTACAGCGTGTACAGCGCCGAGACGTAGGTTGTAAACATTTTGTGGGCTTGGCGGAGATTATTACAACCCAAATAAACGCACTGCGTGGCGTATTCACAGGGCTCAGGAGTGCTTCGGAGCGGTTCTCTGCTTGCTTTTGTATTTTCCTTCTGAAACCATTCTGCACCCAGGGCTGATCCTCGCAAACGCAGAAACGCACCCGGCCTCCCCCTGTTAGGGTCTGAGGCATATACCCTCGTCCAGGGTCGAGGGTCGGCTCGAATGGGATTGGGGTTCCCTCCCTCCCGCTCCTCGCCTCTTAAGCTGGGGACGGACGCCAGAGTAGCCTTGGTGCCTCCACTACCCAGGAAATAGCAAGGGCGGCTTTCACCACGTGAACTCCTGTCCTGGAGCTGGGATGTAAATATAACTATTTTAAATATCATGTATTTTAGAATAACCAAAGCAGTTCCTGGTCCGGGTCCCAGGATTCCCCATCCTTCCCGACCCACACTAGACAATTACCAAGAATGCCTTTACGCCCAATTCTCAGCCGCCTGATTGTACCGTGACGTTTTTAAGGCGGCCGAGTCCCGGGGTCCTGGCTCGCCTGCGAGTGCTGACTCTCCCTGCACCGGGACGCAGCCTTCGGGGGGTCTCTCGGGTCGCCGCAGGACCCTTGGCCACTGTGTATGCCCTCTGCGCGCCCTCTGGAGGGTCACCAGGTCCAAGGGCTGTAGGCCTTAGTCCTGGTGTCTGTCCGCCGGTCGGTCGCGTTCTCCGAGTGTCGTGAGGCCCCGAGGCTTGTCCCAGGGTGGGAACGGTCACCCTAGATCGGTCCCCGCGATTGGAGCTACCGCCCCGCAGCCTCGGGATAGCGGCAGCACCGCAGCGCTAGGCCCCCTGCCCAGGATGGGGAGCGGAGCGAAGAGGGCGCAACCTGTGCAGGTCAGGCGAGACCCCGCCGCTTGCTTTTTTTTGTTCCCAGCGAGGCTTCTGGCCACGCGTGAGCGGCACCGAAAATATACGACCGCCGTTCGCTCAAATCCGGGCCTCCCATTCCAGAAGAGCTTGCATCAAGTCGACATCTTAGGAACTTCCCAGGGTCGCGCCGGCGGGAGATGGCGGCGCCGGTGCCTCTTGCGTGGAGCCATACTGCCATCTGCTGGCCGCGCCTTGACACTGCAGCCCAACCGCCCGGGCTGAACTTCCTCAGCAGCCTCCGCCGGTCCGGGGTACCACTTTCCAAGCCGGGCAAGGGCCCATCCCCGGGGGGTCTGCACGGAGCCCGGAATCTACACTGCCGAGAGGGCAGTGCCCATAAAAAAAAAGAGCTGTTTCCGCAGCCGGTTTATCGGCGGCAGACAGAGCCAACAAATGAAAGGGCTTTGGTGGAAAATCTTAATTGGGGCTGGACAGTTGTAAACCCATTAAGGGCCGAATTCCAGACAGTTCGCAGACCCGGCCTTTATGGCACACCCTCACTGCCCATTCTTTGAAGTTTCCTCTGTCTGCAACAACAGAGGGCGTCCCAACCTGGCGGCAGGGTGGGGGTGGGGGTGAGCGGACGCCCCATCCTCCGTTGTCCCCGTTCCCCTTTTCCGCACCCAAACACATATAACTTTGCAGAAATCGAGGGCAGGGGGGCGGGGAGGCAAGAAAAGAAAAGTGGGGTAGGAGGCTGAACCCTCCGCCACATCTAGAAGCCGTTCGGGCCTCCAAGTTGTGGCCGTTCCCCCCGCAGCCCTTTACACCCCATAAACGGTAACAGCCCTCATTTTCTTTTATGGCGCTTGGGGCTGGTCGGTTGCCCGGGCTCTGCCTCTGTCAGGACTTGTGCTTGGGAGAGGTGTTCGGGGGCGGGCTAGCCTGGCAGGATGCGGGGGGGGGGGGTGCGGGGGAGCAGGCAAAATCCAGTCCCCTGGGAGCCGCCACTGTCCGTGCCCGCGGCCACGTTGGGGCGGCCGGGCTTCAGATTCCCTCCTGGTAGAGGCCTTAGGAGGCAGCTCTCAGTCCTGCCACTGCCTTCCCAGCTTCCCCTACCCACCCCACCAGGGACGATCCAGGGCCCCCTCCAGTCGCGGTGGACCCGGGTTTGGGGAAATTCTTGGGGCGCCAAGACGAAAGAATGGTCATTCCCAGGCACTGGACAGCCGTAAGCGACATCCCAGCCCAGCCAACTTCTCTGAAGCCTCCCCGCAGTCCCGCAACGGGACACAAAGCCGGGAGCAGGGCCTCTCCGCCCCTTGTCCACTGTTCCTCTGCTCGCAGACTGCAGTCGCCAGGCAGCCGGCGAGGGAGGCAGAGCGGAGGGCCGCCTGGGTCTGGCTGCTGCAGGTTCATGCTCCCAAGCCAGGGACACAAGTGAGCTCTGTCCTTCCTTTCAGCCGGCCTGCCACCCCCCAGACTACCCAGGCTCCCCTGCCCCAGAGAAGAAGGTGCAAAGAGCTGACCCACAAAAATTAGAAAAGAATCAATATATTTTATTGGCAAAAAGTTAAATATCATTTCAACACAACAATTTGGTCAGTAGGCCTTGAGGTAACTATTGCAAAATATACAGTGTGCATTCAGCCTGATGGAAACCCCAGATTCATCAAGGATACAAATCTACAGTAGCCCAATGGCGGTTTCATAGTGTATAATTTATTATCAATAAAATTAACTCCATTACAATAAGCATTCATTTTTTCCCCAATTAAAATTAAACGTAAACCATAGGTAGTAACCATCTGCACATACGTAGTATAGCTCCAAATTTCCTCACTGTTTGGTGCAAAAACAATATTCAAGCTTGTTTACTTTTTCTTTAATATGTGGATTATATATATACAATGGACAAGATAGATCTAGAGAGCATGTAGAAACTAAAATGTCCGCATTTCAAAAATGGAGAAAACCATGAATCTATGCATCCCGGAGAATGCTTTCTTTTTTTGTTTTAAAATTTTATGTCACTGGGAAATCCTTACAGCTAGTTTACAATCAAAGGTTAACAGCCTAGTTACACAGAAGACATATTCCACTACAGAGCTATACTCTATGCAACTGCTTTCTCCCCTCATAAACAACCTGAGTTCAAATCGAATTCTAGCTTTCACAATCACAAGGGGTGCATCACCCATCACAGAAGTTTGAGTCACAAAACATAATTACCACAATAAAACACAGTATTCAAGTATCTGGGCAGATCGCTCTGCCGCACAAAGAGCAAATTAAATTAACTACACACAGTCTAAAAACTATACAGCCCGCCGTCAATAGTTGTGCATTATAAAAAGGTAGTTTTTTTGTTTAAGTCAGGAACAGGTAGATTTTTTTTTTTTAATATATACAAGCTAGCACATAGAACCATCAGCGCTAATGCCCCCGCTTTTTTTTTTTTTTAATCTTATAGAAAATGGAAAGCTTACAATACCTCCTCCATCAAAGTGGCAGGCCAAGGAACCAGCCTGAACAGGGTTTGCCTAGGACTTGAGGCCTGGAGTATCCAACTGCCTTGTTGGAGGCCTAGGTGGAGGCTGGGGTGGGGTGGGGTGGGGTGGGGTGGGGGTAGAAAGGGACGGGCAATTCTTTCTCTCTAGCTCACTCTCTCTTTTCTAAACGAACTCGAGTCGCATCACTCGTCTTTCGCTCGGTCCTTGTTGATTTTCTTCATTTTCATCCTGCGGTTCTGGAACCAGATCTTGACCTGCCTCTCCGTAAGGTTGAGCAGTCGGGCCACCTCGTACCTGCGGTCCCGGGTGAGGTACATGTTGAACAGAAATTCCTTCTCCAGTTCCAGCGTTTGGTGTTTTGTATAGGGGCAGCGTTTCTTCCGCGTGGAGCGAGCGTGGAGCCAGTTGGCAGCCGGGTTACCTGCGGGTGGGGGACAGAGATTGGGGGATTTAGGAGGTGAATAAGCACACCCACCCCCCTCCGCTGGGGGCTAGGAAAAGTCCTGGGGTCTTCAGCCAAAGTGCAGGACGCTGCTGAACTGGTTAGGGAAGGCAGCCGAGCCTCGGATACAATGGAACCCTGGCAGACAGACGCAGGGACGGTCACAATTGCACGCCTGTAAACCTCGGCTCCCACCAGCCCCCCGTCCCACCCGGACCCTTCTTTCTCCTCCTCTGTCCTCCTTTCCCCTCCTCTGTTTCCTCCCACTCTCCACACGTTGTGTAAGAAGTGAAATTTGCAAACAGCTCTCTTTCTTGCCACACAGGAGGACACCACGCTGCCATGTGTTCCTTAGCAAGCTTAATATTCTATTCTCCCTCTCACTGATTCTCTTTCCTTCCCACCTTTCCATCTACTCTCCCCATTCCTTATTTTGACCTCCCTGGAAGGCTGTGGGAGCTGGCCAGGCCGGTATGGCGCCCCTAGGCACCCCAAGGCCGTAGATCACTTCTCCAGTTTATTTGAAAAATCTAGCACGGGGACTCTCGCGTCCCGGTCGCCTGCAGCCGCATCTTAGGCAGGGTTTACGCCGCCACTGGCTGAAGCAAGAAGTGGAGAGAATCGGCCGTCTTCCCCAGAGTCCCGGGTCAGGCTGCCCGGGCTGCAGTTGCTACCGCCGCTCCCGGACAATCTAGCCGCACAAAAGGCTTTCTCTGACGCGTCGCTTTCGAAGAATCTCGCCCAGAGTATCTCTGTCTTGGTCCCGGGCAAGCCAAGGAGAGGGTCACCAGGTCTCGGGTCGTCCCGCAGCGCCTGCCCCGCCCCCTCTCTAGGCAGCCGCCGCCTCCCCTCCCCCGAAGCCCGGCAGGCCGGCTTGTCACTGCTTTCTGGACTTGGGGGGGCCCCATCCGAGGAGGCTTCCCAAACAGCAACTTCTGGCTCCCGGCCTTTGCTCAGGAGGCTCCCAGCGAAGGCGAATTCAGGCTCCGGAGAAAGCTGGAGGGCCGGCAGATCCGGGTGGCCGGCGTGGAGGCGGTGGCCGGCCTGGAAGGAGACACTTACTGGGATCGATGGGGGGCTTGTCTCCGCCGCTCTCATTCTCAGGATTGTTTTCGGAGAAGGCGCCTTCGCTGGGCTGTTTTTCTCTATCAACTGGAGGAGAACCACAAGCATAGTCAGTCAGGGACAAAGTGTGAGTGTCAAGCGTGGGACAGTCACCCCTTCTGGCCGACAGCGGTTCAGGTTTAATGCCATAAGGCCGGCTGGAGGGCAAGCCCGCGAAGGAGAGCGCGCCGGGCGTGGGCTCCAGCCAGGAGCGCATGTACCTGCCGTCCGGCGCCGCCGCCGCCACGGGCGCCTGGGGGTGCACGTAGGGGTGGTGGTGATGGTGATGATACACGGCCGCGGGCACCGTGTTGGCGCCCGCCGCGTGCACCGGGTTCCACGAGGCGCCAAACACAGCCGCCTTGGACTGGAAGCTGCAAGGGCTGAAGTCGGGGTGCTCGGCCAGCGCCGCGGCCTGCCTGGGGGGCTGGCCCAAGGCTCCCGGCGCGTAGCGGCCCGCGCCCAGCTCATCCGCGGCATCAGCGCCCAGCAGAAATGAGTCCACGTAGTAGTTGCCAAGGGCCCCGGTGGTGGCCATCTCCGTGCCCCGCGCCTGGCCGGCCAGGCCCGACCCGCGGAAATTATGAAACTGCAGATTTCATGTAACAACTTGGTGGCACCGGGGGGGGGGGAGTACAGTCACCTAATAAGTTGCCGGCGCCCGCGCCCCCATTGGCCGCGCGCGTCACGTGCCCGACCGGCAGAACAATAACGCGTAAATCACTCCGCACGCTATTAATGGCCCGGTGTTTTGCAGTCATAATTTTTATAGCAAAAGCCATATGTTTTTATGCAAAGGGATCGTGGCGCTTCGCGATCGGGTTTGTTTTAATTGTGGCCAACGAAGATTAAAAGATCAAATCTGGCCTTGCCTCTGTACTCCCTCCCCCCCCCCACCCCGCCACCTCCAGACACACACTTCTTAAGCGGACTATTTTATATCACAATTAATCACGCCATCAGCAAGACGCGGGTCCCGCGCGCGAGTGCGGCCAGCAGAGCCCCTCACATAAAATTAGACAATAATTGAAGCCATAAAAAGGCAGCCAAATCGCATTCTCGCTCTACTGTATTTAAATCTATATTTATGATATTTCATAAGGAGTTATTGTTCAGAAGCCACACAGGCTGGTGGGAAGTTGGGAACGACCAACAGATTCGTTTGGCTCCTCGTGACTCGCAGCTGTAAAAATTTACGAGGACTTGGAAAGGTTAAATTAGACTTGTGTTTGGTTGGCGAGCTCCCTGTAAATAATCCTTGCGGTCCCTAGAGATGCGAGTTTACCCGGGGCTGGTCGAGAAAAGTCAAATTCAACGCAGTATCCATCCCAGACTGAGCCACCGCCACCTCTGCCGGAGCGCGCTGGACAGGGACAGGCCACCGAGAAGCCAGCACCAATTGTAAACTCCCCTCCGGCATCTGCCCGACTGGAGCGCAGGGCGCCCGGGCAGCTCCCCAAATCGCTGCTGAGCCTCCAGCGAGGGCCCCACCGAGGAGCGGCCAGGGAGAGAGTGGCCAGTCTACCCTGGGGCCACGGATTTGAGGACCTGATTGTGCCGCGCGCTCGGCTCCATCCCCGCGTACACGCACGACCAGCGCGCCCAGCTCGCGGTCCGCCGGAATCGCTATCCACACCCCGGGCGGACCCAATAGGCGTCCCAGCCGTGTGTGCCGACCTTGGAGGCCCTAATGCTGAGCTCTGCAAGCCTCGTCGCATTCCCTGAACCCGAACTGCGAAAAAACACGAAGCAGGATCAATGAAAGGCGAGTTTGCTGGCGAAAAAGCAGCTCCGCCTAAGAGACCCCTTGGCTCTAGTAGCTGGGAAGCCGTCACCGGAGCGGTTAGCCTCTAGGCCCCCGTATGAGTCCTGGGCTCCTTCCTTTCTGACCACTATCCCGGACCCGCCTAGGTTACCCACCCGACCCACGGCTCGGCAGTTACAAGGCCCAAAACTCGGGCTGCAGATCAAGTCCAGGGCTAGAAATTAAAACAGGGAGGGGCACAGGGCATTGACTGTTAATCCTATTTCTTAGCTTGGCCAAATTGAGGAAGGTATTTCTTACTCCTTAGCGTCTTTCAGAGGTAAAAGACCTCGGCCTGTATGTTAATTGGGGAACAAAACAAAACAAAACCTACCCCCAATCTGAACAGAAAGAGGCGACTCCTAAAAGGGGGTAATTAAATTCACGTGTGAACATTGTGCCTGCAAGAGTGTGTTTCTCATTAGCCCTCTTCCCTGGCGGGGAGGGCGGGCGGGCGGCATCGGTCGCTTCCATCTTCTGTATTTCCTTCATCCTCCCCAACAGTTCCAGTAATCCCCCCAAACCCGGATACATCCCTGTCCCAGGCGAAAACCCGCAAATGCCAGGCTCTCCCAGAGAATGAGGCTGCGGAGCCGCGCAGAGAGCCACTGGGTGCCCCCTTCCTCTGCTCGCGCCGGAAGAGGGAAGTGGCCGACACAATGAACTCCGACGTGGCCGGTCCAGGCCGCCTCAGCCCCCTCCTCCCTAATATTTTACTTTCCTTGTAAATTCCTCCGCCGTATCCCCACCCCCACCGCAGCCCAGGGTGTCCTAAATATCGACCCCTTAGATTTTCATTAAGAAAAATTAACTCTGGAGGAAACCTTGACTCCTAATTGTAATTGTCTGCAAACAGCCTGGACACGCCTGGTTGCCTTTTCCTTTTTTTTTCGGTAACCAGAGAAGACACCAATTATTGTTAGTAAAATATGTGTAAAATAAAACAGACTATGCTTCTTTAAATAACCTTAGACTTTCCAAATAGAATGGCTTCTAAATAATTATCCGGCGTTGAGAATTAAACACTCCTTACTGGTGCCAGGAAAAGGGGGAAATCACAAAACTAAATATTATTATTCCTATTTAGCCTACAGGTTTGGGGAGAGAATATTCAGGCTTTTGTGTTTGCTTTTATTTTGGAGGTGAAAGAGATTATGTGTGCATAAAGAAACAATAAATGGGTGTAATTACAAACTGCCTTTTCTAGCCTGAGAGTTCCAAAACCTTGGCCTCCAAAACGAATCCACTACTCAAGTCCTGAAAAATGGCAGAGAGGAATTGAGGAGAATATCCTGTGACAGCCTCTCCGATAACAGGAGGGCAGGCTGGGCAGTGAAAATAGTTTCCGGGCTGCTGGAGCTGGGAAGGGAAGCACTGTTCCGTGTGCTTGCGCCTGAAGGCCCCTAGGTGTGTTGGATTCCCAGGGGTGGAAATTGTTTTCAGTTCCCGGTAATGAGAATGGCCTCACTGGCTTCAAACCGTGGACTACAACTTGGAATGCGGACACAGCGTCTAGAATTTAGGCCTCCTTTCCCCTATTATATGAACCACACTGGCACTGGAACGGTTCCCTTCTCTAGTACTGTCCCCACAAGGATGTCATATCTGACATCCTCTGACCCTAATAGAAACTACTGACAAGCAAACAGCCAATCTTTGCCCTACCGGGGCTCCCTTATCGCGATTAACGCCGGAGTCTGGACCAGCAGGCCGGGAATCCAGAGGAAGCCTTGTGGCAGTTCCCTGCGTGTCGTTCCACCGAGCCTGGCTGAGCCCAGGACTCAGCCTCATCTCCCCAATGAAGTCAGCGAAGGCCTCCTTGCCCTCGGAATGGGCACACAAAACGACGCGAATTCCCCCCAATCAGATCGCCTAGGCTGCCGTTCAGGACCCGCGGAGTAGGAACGCCAGGCCGCCGCCATCCGGTCGTGATCATAACCGAGGCCTTGCCTGGGCCACGGCACACCAGGCCGAGATCCACAGCCCTAGACAGCCGCGCCCCTCCAGCTCTTCCTCAGCAGATTCCCACCTCTGCTTGAAAGCGCATGGAAAAATAAGACACCCCCCACCCCGCTCTCCCCAAACAAGCCCTGTATCTCTCCCCCGGGTTCCTCCCAAAGGAATAGTTGGGGAGGAGACAGAAAGAAAGAAAACTGGACACAGACTGAAGGCGGAAGAAAAAAGGAAAGAGCAAACAAGAAAAACAGAGGAAGGAAGGAGGGAAGGAAAGAAGGAGGAAAGAGTCAAAGGCAGCTCTTGGGAGTAGACAGAGGTTTACAGAGAGAAGGGTAAGTGACAAGGCCAGTATCCCAGCCCCTGTCAGCCCTGTCCGCTTCCTAGTTTAGGCTGAATCTCCACTGGCAAAGCGATCTTTCCTCATCTGGTACCCCGGATTGGGCTGGAGGTGAATGGCAGGAGAACGGCGGAGTCCCTGGCCAGGCGCAGGCCGGCAGCTGGAGAGGCCCAGGACAGAGGCGTGCGCCCCTGACCTTGAATGGCCCGGGGCTCAGAATTCCTACCACGCCCCTGGCGTCTGCGAAGGAGCAGGTAACCTGACCGTACCTGCTCCAGGCCAGGTAGGGGGGTGGGAGGGGGATGAGGCCGGCAGCCTGGCAGAGCGTTGAGGAGGCAGGGTCCAGACTCCTATGCGGGATAAGCCGAGGTTGCCACCGCAGGCCTGGCACGACCAGGGGTTGGATGCCCCGCCCGGCCCGGCCCGGCCTCCGCGCGCACAGGTACCTGGAGACGATTTCAACTGAAGTAATGAAGGCAGTGTCGTGCTGTCGAGAGAAAGGTGGATCCCAACAACAGGAAACTACCTAAATCACCGACCAGTTCTGTTGCTGCCCGCTTGGAGCTGCCTCGCCTGCCGCCGCCGCCGCCGTTACTGCCGCCGCCACCACCGCCGCCAAGTGAGAACCCTGCGATCGGGCCTGGCCCCTCGCCAACCTGCGCCCGCCGCTGCCGCTGAGTGCCCCCGGGGCTGCCGTTAAGGCATCACTGAGGAAGAAGCCACCGGCCCCGGTAAAGTAAACCTGGGAGAAGGAAGGTAAAGGAGAGAGGAAAACGGAAAAAGGAGAGAAAGCCCGAAGAGAGGAGGGAACGAGCAGCGCGCGCGCTTGTTTCCCAAATCTTGCAGCTCAGCGAGGCGGCGCGGCGCCGAGCGGCGGCAGCCCAGGGCGATTCGCATGAGCCAGGGACAGCTCGGAGCTCGGCTCCCTGTCTGGCCTCGGCTTCCCGCGCTCGCTCCCCGCCACTCGCTCTCCCCCTCTCTCCCTCCCCGCCAGCCAGCCAGCCGGGGCGCGCGCTCCCGCGCCCCCTCCCCCCTGCTGTCGCGCCCCCCCCCACCCCCCGCCTCCCGCGAGCAGGAAACGCGTGGCCCCGCCGAGGGCGACCAGGTGGGGGAGGCCGTGCTGGGGGCGGGAGGACCCATGCAGCCCCGCCGCGGTCTACCTAACCGCTGCCGCGGACGCTAGTGACCCGCTGTGGGCCCATCCTGCTCCCCGGAATCCGAGGCTGGGGGTCATCGAGGACCAAGAGACCCACGAAATAGCCAGCCTCTGCGAACCTCCCAGGGGGCTCCCGAAACAAATCCTGTTTGGCTTCCTCTGTCTATGCAGCTCCCCTCTCAACTGAAACCACTGGTCCAAGACAGCCACAATCCAGATATACTAGCAAGTCATAAAACTGAACAAAAGCCGACAAACCTTACGGCACCAGGGCTATAGGGCCCAGACAAATTACGACCGTCTAGGTAATATTTAAATAGATGCCTAAAGTAATTGCAGGGGGCGCGGGCTAGTCCTCCTGTTGTAAAAACGGTGGACGGGATAAAGTGGAAGGTGAAGATAAGAAGTCAAAAAAAAAGAGGTAAAATTAAAAAGCTTCATTCCACAGCTTTTATTCTTCTATAAGAACATAAACATCATCTTTTTTTCCACGCACAGCAGCATTACAATATTAATTTATTCTGATTTAAGATTAGAAGTAAATAGAGCTAGAACTAACATTTATAATAATGATAGAATGCATTTGCATAAAACAAGATTGGCAATTTTTCATAATAGACATTTATACAGATTTGTATTTTATAGTTTTTTCTTTTTCTGCACCTACAGGTTTGACCCTTTTATGCATGTAACTTCACAGTATAAAGGAAACCCAGCAATGTCTCCCTTCTCTAGTCTATTCCGCTTGCTCCAGCCCTCCTCGGCTTCTGTGGATTTTGGAAAGAAAAGTGGGGGAACGGGGCGCGGGAAACCTCTGCAGAGGAGGGAGAATCGTGGTGTGCTTGTCTTATGTTACCAGTGGTAACAATTATTTAATGACAAAAAATGCACTAAATCTGCATGTATAAACAAAACTACATTCTATTATTTATCTACAGCCAGAAGGACATGGAAATTCAAAGTAACTGAAATAATTTAGTCCCTCAATGCAAGACCTTACACAAACTGGAAGAGACATTTCCTTCTCCTGGTCATTTCTTCTTATTTTAAAGCTGAGCTATCTTACAGGGGAAGGAAGAAATGAATCTTTCTGACTTTCTCAATTTTACCAATCAGCCAAAGTCAAACCCTTTTGCCAACCTGCATGTACATTTTTCTGCAAGCCCTTCTCTTTGCCAAGGAAAAAAAGAGAAAAGAAAGCCAAGGGCCTGTGCCCCCTGATTAAACACAGCCCTGCACTCCAGGCAGGCAAGCCCGGTGGCGGCTCCTTGCACCATTGACCTCAGGCCAGACACCTCAGCTGCCTACAATGGGACCTCCGCCTTCCGGCTAGGTCGCTGGCCCCGCAGGAAACCAGCTGCACGCGGAGGACAGAGGCCATTTCAAGCAGTGGAACCCCGAGACAGCACACCATCCCCGTCACCACTTGACACTTAAGACAGCATCTCTCTATAGAATTTTAGCGCGATATGGCTTTTTCCCCCAGAAAACAACAAATAAACCAGCACCAAGCAAACAGACAAAGAAACAAAAAGTCAGAACAAACCAGCCCTGCACAGATGTAACGGCCAGCGAGATGGCGAGTGTGGGAGGGAAGAATGGGGGGCTCCGGCACAGGTGCGAGTTCCTGGGCAGAGCCGAAGACAAGAGGGAGGAGAACGGGTCTCTGGACGCGAAAAGAACCACATTGCCTGGAGCTTCATCAGGAAAAATTAAAGTTGGCTGTGAGCTCCCGGATCCGGTTTTCTCGGTTCATTTTCTTCAGTTTCATCCTGCGGTTCTGAAACCAGATTTTAACTTGTCTGTCCGTGAGGTGGACGCTGCGGCTGATCTCTAGGCGCCGCTCTCGAGTAAGGTACATGTTGAACAGAAACTCCTTCTCCAGCTCCAGCGTCTGGTGCTTGGTGTAGGGGCAGCGCTTCTTCCGGCCGCTCTTTGCAGTGAGCCAGTTGGCTGCGTTTTCGCCTTTGGAAGTGCCTGGCATTTGAGAGAATAAAGAGGGGAAGGTTAAATCGAGGCCATGCGGGGTGCACGCAAGGGGGAATTCGGGTCGTCTCTACAATATGAGGGATGCCCTGAGTCACCCAGAGAGAGCTATCCCTCCCCCCTCCGCCCCTTTTAGTTTGCCGAGGGAGAGCAGTTCCTCCAAAAGTCATGTGTAAAATCGAGTGGGCCTCCCATCTACACCTACTCTCTTACATTTTCCTCCACTTTCCCCCCCAAACACCTGTTTTAGCACAAAGCTGCCATGCGCTTGCAGAAGGAACGGACTGGGAGGGCAGGCTGTATATCTTGAACTTAACGCCTTTTTTTTTGCCTCTCGCCCCAAGGCAGACAAGCATTTCCTGCAACCCCCAGGCTAGGGGGACAGGAGTGCCCACTTGGAAGGGGGGGCGGGCAACGTGGCTGTGTCTCACTCCAGCCCGGTGGTTACCCAAGGCCTGTTGAGGAGAGGGAGAAGGGCATAGCTGGGAGCTAGAGAAGGCACAAAAAACTGATTGGGGTCAAGGGCCCTCCCTCACGTCTCTCCAGGAGCCAGGGACGTGCAGTCTGGGCGGTTTCGAGTTCCAGGGGAAGAGAAATGACCCCACTCTGACTCTCAGATCAGGGCCCAGGCGTCCGGGACGGATCTGTCTTTTCTTCTCCCCGCAACGAGGATTCCCGCCCCTCAAGCAAGTTTGAAAAAAGCAAGGGGGATCGTAAACTCGAACTTCGCCGGTTAATGGGCTTATTTATTGGTGCTGGCGGCTGCTTATTTTGGATGCCTTACAAACATCCGCGCTATCTGCGGGCGAGCCACTTTCCCTCCCTCCCCCTCCCCCCCGCGTGGGCCGCGCCTCGCAGGCTGGGCCCAGACTCGGTTTTGGGTGCTCCGGGGCACGGAGAAGGGCATGCACAAGAGGGGAGTTGCTCGCCGGTGTCCTCGACTCCAGTCGGAGTGAGGGGAGGCGAGAGCAAAGAACGTCTGAGTGTGGGGAGCTAAGCCGGGACATGAATTTTTTACTGAGTCCCCACGCCCAAATATTAAAAAAGCAAGTTCACAAGGTCAGCCTGCCTGAAGCTCGGGCCAAGGCCGGCCGGCTGCTGTGCGGACTCCTGGCTCTCTGCTCCTTCCCTTCTCTGGGTCTGCCTGTCTGCCAGCCCGCCTGACTGCGGAGCCCTTCAGCGCGCCCTGCTTACCCAGGGAGTCCTTCTCGGGCGAGGCTTTGCTGCTCTCGGAAGGGGCCGGGGAGAGCTCCTCCGCGGCCGAGGATGACGCGTGCGCCTCCTCGTCGCCCTGCGAGCCCCCGCCGCCGCCGCCACCGCAAGCCAGCGTGGGGGGCGGCGGCGAATCGAGGGCTCGCTCCTTCCGGGCTGCATCCACCGAACTGGAGGCGAGCGCGGGTGGCGGGTCGAAGCCGCGCCCCGGGGGCTGAGCGGGGAACGGGCCGGCGCCGAGCTGCGGCGCGCCGCCACCGCCGCCGCCGTAGCCCTTGGCGGTGCCATAGGCCTGAGAGAGGCGGAAGTAGCCGGGCACTGGCACCCCGCTGGAGGTACCCAGGGTGCAGCCGTCGGGCGGCGGGCCCCGCGGGAAGTGGGCCAGCTCTGCAGCGGCAGACGAGCCTTTGGGGCATTTGTCAGCCGAGTCGTAGAGGCAGTAGGAGCTCTCCTCTTTGATGTTCTGCGCGAAAGAGCACGAGGTGGCCTGCGGCGGGGGCTGGGGTGGTTGCGGTGGGGGCGGCGGCTGGGGCTGCTGCTGCGGCGGCGGCCCTTCGGGCTGCTCCATACGGCACGACCTGGGCGCTTCCAGCCACAGGTCTATAGGCGCCGGCGCATAGCCGTGCGCCCCGGGACCCAGGCCCCCGCTGCCACCACCGCCGCCCGGCGACGCCGCCTCATTGCGCTTGCCTCCCAGAGCCGGGAAGATCCCGCAGCTCTGCAGCCCATAGGGCAGGTCGGCGGCGGACGGCAGGTAGACCCCGCCGTGGGCGTAGTAGCCGCCGCCGCCGCCGCCGCCCCCAGCGCCGCTGCCACCACCGCCAGCCTCGCCTCTGCCGGAGCTGATGAGCGAGTCGACCAAAAAAGAGTTCGCGGCGGGGCTCTCCGAGCATGACATTGTTGTGGGATAATTTGGCGAAGGGAGCAGATAGCCCTTTCTGGCTGACATTTCTTGTGCAAAACATGCTGAATACGATTAGCAATCCCCCCGCACCGCGGCGGGCGCCCGCAGCCAATCCTGAGCCAGAGTTTCCGCGCGACCACTCCCAGTTTGGTTTCGTAGGCGCGGGGCCGCTCTCCGAGGGCGCCCTCCAAGCCCGCGATTGATATAAATATGTAATCTGTATTGATGGGCCGCAAGACGCACACCCGATACCTCAACCCAAAGGCCAGAAGCGACGGGGGCTGCCCCAACGTGGCTGGTGGGGGGCCTGGCCCCTGGGCTCGCTCCGCCCATGCCCGGACGCGCGCCCTCCTTTGGGGTCTGTTTGAAGGGCCCCTGGGCCCCATGCAGTTAACAAGTGGGGTGTTTATGGTGCGCACCCCGGCCCTCCTTTGGGGCTCCCTGTTTTAATTTTTCGAATCAGCCACCAGACTTGGGTGCACTCTTAAAACACTAAGGGGGGCCTCAGTGCCCCAAGTTCTTCCCATTCAGCCCCAGACCCGGAGCTCTATCCCAATGTGGGGGACCTAGTCCTAAAATCACCAGGATTTTCAAAGTTTCCGAAATCCAGAGGAGAATGGAAGCTGGCAATAGCCACTTCTTTCTAGCATCGCTCACCGAACTTTCCCCAAAATGCAGTGCCCTGGCCTCTCAGCCCCAAACCTGCTCCAGTCCTCCTCCGCCAGTGGGTTGATCCTGTTAGGATCTTTGCCTATGGTGTGCTCACCTGGCTTGCCTTCTCTGCAGCTCCTGTTGGTGAACCTTGGTGGGCTGGCATCAGTGGAGGGGTCGAGGCGACTGACAGCTTTGGCTGAAAGACTTCCCCACCCTTACTCCAAGGCCAGAGCCAGGTCCAGGCACCCCACAGCCACATCACCCTTGCAGCCTCCAAGCTCATACGCCTTTTGGGGGGAAGTGAAAAAAGTGTTGATCTTGAGGGTCTTTGGCTTACCCAGAGGGGAAGACCTGGAGGGGGAAACTTGGGTGGGGTAGGCCAACGAACACCTCTGCCACCCAATTCTCGAATTCTCCCTTTAGCCTTGGCATTCGCACACGGAGGCTACAAGAACCAGTGTCACCACACTCCTGCCTCTGTCCCCTCCCCTCTTCCCCCCTCCCCTCCAAACCCACGGATGGGGCAGCCCTCACGCCCGTGGTGTGAGCATTTTAACGAGGCCCGCGGTGAGGAAATCCGTTCCCTGTGAGGCCTTGTTGGGCTTGTGGCCCAGTTATAGGCACGTTCGGAGGCCAGGCCCTTTGCTCAATAGACACCCAGGCCTCCTCCTTCCCTGGTCGTAGGGACCGCGCTCTCGGTGAACTGGAAAGGGCCGGCTCAGGGCGCTACCCCCCAAGTGTGGGCCTCATACTTGTCTCAGGAAACGCGGCCTTTTCCGGCCGGATCCAGGGAGCCCAGCACGTCGCTGCCTTGTCCCGGGCCTGCGGGCTAGGGCTAGAGCTCTCCAGGATGCCCCAGGCCTGCACGCTCCGCCAGCTCCGGCCCCTGCAGCGGGCTTGACGCCGGCATCCCGGGAAGCAGACCGCTCAGGCCTCGGCGGGCGGCGGCGGGGAAAGACCCTTGCATCCCGAGTGATTTGCCAGGCACTTGGCCTTGTTCTTCCCAGTATGAACCCAGTCGGAGGAGGAAGCCGAGCCTGAGAGGACCCAGAGAGAGCGTACGGGAGAGCAGGCGGCAGAGCCCCGGCGCTGGCTTCTGAGATGTAAGCACGCAGTTGCGGTCTCTGCCGGCAGCGGCTGCTCCGCTCGGCGCGCAGCACCCGGAGGCCGCGCCACTGCTTGCGCTGCGCTCCAGCCACTTCTACCTCTGCGCCCCGGGGAGACCGGCTCCGCGGACTGGGCCTCTGGGGTAGAGAAGAGAGGAACAGAAAGAGAAAGAAAGGAAAAGAGGAGAGGAGAGAGGGAGAGGAAAGAGAGAGAGGTAGGAAAGGAGAGCGCCAACTCGCTCCAATTCGACAGGATCTTGAGGCGGCAGTAGCATCGCCGCCGAATCAAGTAAGGGATCGGTGCCAAGATCAGGAAATGTCCTTCGCTCTCCATATTGCTCAAACGCCTCAAACGCACAAGGCCAAGGCAAATTTTCATCAGGCTAGGCCCACGAGGTCAACGAACTTGAGGACCAGAAGTTTCAGAGTAAGGCAGCCTAGGACCTTTCCCCAGATGGGCTTGGTCCTTACCCAGCTTGTCAGGAGAGTGAAACTGACTGGGACTGTTGTGTTCAGCAGTGCTACTGGGAAATGCCACAAAGCCAAGGACTGGCTGAGAAGGGGGCTTTGCCCTTTAGTACAGTTCATGCCTATCAGGAAATTTCTGCCCAGGGGGAAGTAGGTTCTGAGCATAGGAGAGGGTCCCTAGAGAAGAATGAGCCCCAGCAGGCAAGTGGGCCAGGACTGGGTTGTTTTCAGTTAAAATTATGCAAAAAGCATCTTCCCAGGCCACAGGTTCAGAAGGGCCGGTGGCCACAGGAGAAAAATGCTTGAGATAGTGGAGGCTAAATAAAATAAAGTGAAAGACAATGATCTAAACTTGTCTTTCTTAATATTTTTGAAAGTTGGACCCCCTTTGGTAAATCTAAGGCCATGTTCCGACTCTTACCCTGTGAAAAATGCAAATCTGTGTATTCCCACAATTTGACCCAGTCATTTCCAGGGAATTCACAGACATCCCCCTCCCCCCCCCAAAGCCTTTTCCTTGTGGGAATTCAGTAGCCCTGCTAGTTTGACTTGTAAGACAAGCTGGGTTCCCGGCTGTAGGCGCTCGGGCCCTGTCTAGTCAGAGCTCTGTAGGGTGGCCAAATGGCCTTCTAGGCTGACTGGGATCCAAGAGCATGCACACTCCAACCAAGGTTACAAATAATCATTTTGGTGCCTCGTCTTATGAGAAGGCCACCGCAGCTGAAGAGCAGAGAAGGCGGAAAGCCGGCTGTGAGCTCACAGACCATGGCATTGGCACTTGAGTCTTCACGGACCTTTGGGGAGAGTTGGATGTTTCTCCCTAGCATCTTTTTCCCCGCTTCTAATAAGCCAAATGGGATGTTGAGTTGTGCTGTTTCTTGCTTGGGGAAAAACAAAACAAAACAGAATAAGTAAGCCAGTGTGGGATCTTCTCTCTGGCCCAGGTCGGCCACTCTGCCTCTACTGCTGAGCCGAGAGCGAGAGTGAATGGAGAACCTATGGATGCACTTGGGACACAGATTGGCTTGCCCCGCTGGTTTGGACAAGAAGATATCCACACAACAGAAGCTCAAGTCAAATGCCTGCTGCCTTCTCAGTTAGTCTCGGAGCTCCCAGCATCCCCGACTGCCCCCAAGGCTCCACACTCCCCAGACTGTAACACCGAGGTGTTACCTTCCTCAATAAAATATTCCATTTATTGATCATCTCAGCTTTCCCAGGGTTCCCCACCCCCAAGAAATTAAGAAAAGCAATTCAATGGTCGGCCTCTGGATATTCTCTCCCTCTCGTCCATTTGCCTCCTTTTTCTCTCTTTCCTACTCTTTCCCAACTGCCGAATTTCTCTCTTGGTGGTCAGAATGCCTTTGACCTAAAACTCTCTAGTGTCTGCCTGCTTCAACCAGGCCTGTGCAGTTGCCGGGGACCACATTTTATTTAGGAGTAAATATTGCTCATTTCTACCTGGTTCATTACACCCCATTCAGCTATGGAGCTGAAGTAAATGCCAGGCTAGTGAAATAAGCCCTCTGTTGAGAATTACCCTGCAGTTTACAGAAACTGCATTCCCTCTCCTGAGTAGGCCCTTGCAAACTACGAGAAATAATAAACTGATATTATTTTTAAAAATCTTACAAAGAATACCAGGCACTGAGATTGAGATAGCCAGTAAACAATTCGTATCTGGAGGTTGCTCTCAGCGCTTTCTGGGTGCAGTGTTATCTGATCGGCTGTGGAGTGGAGATGCAGCCCCGGAGAGGGAAAATAAATGCTACTTTGACATATTCGGCTTTAACAAAAATTCTGGACTTTTTCAATTCATGTATTTACCGCATAGTTTAAATTTTGGAAGGAGCAAAGACCTGATTCTCCCATTCGTCTTTAAGAATGTCAGCATTTTCAGGGATGCAGTATTTGATGTCTTCTTAGAATCAAACAACCTATCCCTAAACAACCTATCCCTAAACAACCTATCCCTAAACAACCTGCTTAAAAGTTTTTTCTAAATCCAACCACTGAACCGGCCCTTCTCTCCTGATGGGGGAAGTGTTGGAGACTTTTTTTGTACATGCCTCACATACACCCCTCAATTGCAGTATCCTCAGTTTTGTCCATCATAAACTGCCTCTGGCCTGGAAACGATATTAGGAAAGGCTCAGGCTGCAAAGAGCACTGTGTGGGCGCCCACTCCTTGCTTTATTCTGGCAGAGTTTGAGAGACCATACTCAATAAAGCCTGGTGACTGTGATCGGCAAAATTATACACTCATACACAGCAGCATCTACTTTCTCTAAGATTCCCCCCACCCCACTAACCCATGCACGGTATATTTGTAAAAAGAAAATAATCATTTCAAGAAACTAATGAAAACACACTGGAATAAAAAATTTAAATATAGAAAAAGAGGGAATTTGAGTTTGGCTTCCGAAATGTAAGTGACATGATTATTTTAAACTTGTTTTATGACAACTCTGATGGAGAGATTGTTTGATCAGAGTTTATTCCCACTTCCAGCCTTGGGGAAATGTATTTACCAATACAATTTTTGCACGTTCACAAAATATGCAAAATGTCTCATTTTTACATCTAAGAAAATTGCTGCAAACCTCCAGCCAGGTTTATAGCGGTACAGTCCAAATAAGCAACACAGGTTTCTCTGGCAGCCTCAAAAATATAATGCGACTTCTCCTAATTGGCCTTTTTTGGAACAAAGGTTACCTCCAGTCTGTTGGGCAAACCTAGAGAACGCACCTAGTAGGAAATCAGCTACTTCCCTGACTTCTGCCCCAGGGAATAAGCCCGCCCCAGTGACCACAGTCGCTGACCACTTCATTGTTTAGAGGAGAAACTCTGCTTTCCCCAGTCCCGCCATCTCCTTTTTTTTTTTAAACCACCATAAGCCTGTATGCCAGCACAGCCAGGAAGATGCTCCCCATCCCTGTTCATCCCGTTCTGAGTATTTCTACAAAATCTAAAGATCGCCTCAGGTGAAATGCTGGCGCAGAGAGTTAAAACCGTCAACTTCTCCAGTGGGGCCTCCCCTGCTTTCCAACCTTAGGGAGCGTTGGGAGAAGGGGGGTGGGGTGGGTTGAGCGCCTATAGCGTCACCCCCGAGCTCACACACCCAGCCACTTTCGCCAGCCCTGCTCAGACACCCGGCCCCGCTCCCGCCCCAGCCAGATTGAAATTGCTAAACTTGGGGCCTCTTACCTTGACACATTTCCGAAATCACTGCCAAGGGACAGCTGGCTTCTCCGCGCCGCGACGCCTGCGAGGCCTAGAGAAAGCGCGTTGCTTTAAATTACAGCACCAACCACTTCTTGAAGGTGAGCCCCCTTTTTTTTGATACGGAGGAGAGCGGGACAAGTGAAATAAGGTAACGTGCTGCTCTTAGTATCAGAAGCAAACAAAGGCCAAGAATCGCGCTGGGGTTCCCCGCTCCCCGGCGGCTTTGACATTGATCGGAAGTGCGCCATCTCGTGGCGGCCGAGCGCCTAGACCCGGCCCGAACTCCAGCCCGCAGCGGGGAGAGGAGAGCAGGCTCAAGGCAGAGACAAGAAGGAGAGAATGTGCCCAGCCCGCTGCTAAAGAGATCTCATTTTTACATCTAAGAAATTGCTGCAAAACCCCAGCCGGGTTTATAGCGGCGCATTCCAAATATGCAAATTGGCCGGCCCCGGACGGGTTTACGACCACATTGTCACAGCCATCGGAGGATGGGCTTTTATAGGGCTCAGAAATCAAACCCGCGCCCGCTCGCCGCCGCCCGCCTTCGAACAGTCCTCCTGGCTAGACTCTCCCTAGCAACTTCTGAGACTTTGGTTAATCTTTAACCGTCCCAAAGGAAGTCTCTCCTTAAATCCTGGGCTTCCCTGTCCGCTCCCTCCCTGCCCCGCAGGAGAGTCCTTGTTCACCTCTGTGTGTCTATCAACCTAGACATTCATCTCGGGGTCTGTCCCATTTCCCTTTGAGCTTGATTTCCCCAGTCGCGCCAGTTAGACAAACACACAAACAAATAAACAAAGCGGGGGTCTGGGGTCTGGGGCCTGTCTCCAAATTCCATCCCCTCTGCTGCTCTCTCTGATCCTGCCTGGGTGGCTAGGGAGAGAGAATAGGATAGAGTGGGGTGGGATGGGGTGGGGTGGGGTGGGGTGGGGTGGGGTGGGAGGCAGTGAGGGTGGGTGGGGTGGAGGGTGGAGGGTGGGGGTGGGGTGGACAAACAAAAGGCACTGGCCTTTCACCCTGCCCCTCAAGGTTATGGGTGATGTCCAAATTTAAGGCAGAAGTTCAAAGGCAGGAAACAAAGAAAACCAGCATCTTTCTTTTCCCAAAGGGAAAAGGCAGCCTCAGCTGAGAGCTGGGGAGAAAGCGCCCTTAGATACTCCTGTGAGTCTGCTCTTTGTACCCAGACCAGTCTCCCCCTTGCTGAAGGGCTCCCCAGGGCACCCTAGAGTGTTTCCACTTCAGGCCTTCTAGTCTGGAAATGAGTGAGCCCAGCCTGGGATCAGACCCATTGGCCAACTCAAGTCCCAAGGCTTTCTCTCAGGGCTGGGTCAGTCTGAGGGGATGAAGCCCCATATTCCAGGCCCTGGGATACCCCATTCATTCCTGAGACCCCCACTTCCCCAAAGGACCTGGTCATTCACCTTGACTTCCTAAGCCTGGCTTTAATGGAGTTAAACCCTGAATAAGCCACCTCCCCACTTCCTCAGGGGCCTCGTAACTTGCCTCTTTCCTAAGGAGACAGTGGTGCTGGGGGTGGGGGGGTGGGGGGGTGGGGGGGTGGGGGTGACATTTGGCAGTAAAAGGCGAGTAGGGAGAGGAATGTCACACCAGGACCCAATACTCAAGTTTCCACAGTCTTTATTTTCCTTGTGCCCCGTCGCCTATATACATGGTGCGACTTACGAGGTGGGCTAGAACGGAGGACAGGGCATTACTCCCTTTACATGCAGAGCCACCAGACGCTTCTTCACATGTGGAGGCAGAGGAGATTTAGTGGGAGGGTGTCTACCTTTCTCAGCTGAGGTCCCCAGACCCTGACTGGCTGAACTACCTCAGAGTATCTCCCTAATGCTTTTCAAATATTGCAAAAAATTAAAAAGACCATTCCCAACACCCTTCCCATCCCCTCTAATACCCCAAAGGCAATCAACTAATGGGAAAAAAAAAGTATTCAAACAAAATAGGTTATGGTTCCTTTATTTACAAGTCTTTTGAACACCATCCCTGTATGAAGCATACATTCAAATATTTTTAGCAGTGAGTGAGTTTAACCGTGGAACACTGTAAACAGATAGAGCCTTTAAATATTCTCATCATCTTTTTCCCCCCCTCTACATTGCATCTTTTAAAATTCACTTTGGTTCTTGCAGGGAAATATATATATATAATATAATATTTATCTTTTAAAATAATTCCAAATCACTCTTGAGCTCTTGGAAGGTCACCGAAAGCTTCCAAGCTCAGTTCTGGGGTGGCGAAGGGCAGAGTGCGGCGTGGAAACTGGGTGTTTGGGAGACTCAAGCCCCTTATAGCTGTGGACTGCTGGCCAGGCCCACCGCTTCACTGAGCAAATCCAAGCTTGAATTAAGTGTGGCATAGACTTTGCCAAATTGCCGCACTCCACAGGCATTTCCTGCAGGGATCCGGGGGCCAGCGGCCTGGGTGCAGCCTCTAGGCTTTTTGATGTCTTCCACCTCAGGGAATGGTCTGCTCTGCCACTAGGCTTTAGGCCTAAAGTGGCAGGCCAGACGAAGACCCTCGTCGGTAGGAAAAACTAGGTGGGTTGCAGAAGGCAGTCAACTGCTAGAAGCTCGGGCCTAGGACAGTTCGGTGAGTGGCTAGGAAGAGTAGAGAGCCCGTGATGCCACCTGGGATGGTAAATTAGTTTTCCCCTCAAGGATCAACAGCTCTCTCCCACCTTGCATCAACCTCTTAATCCAGTCATCTTTCACATTAGCTTTGGAAAGCAGCCCCAATCCGACATCTAGGAATCCTCCCCTTTCCTTCTTCTCCTTTTCCCAAACTGAATTGGCTTTGGCGATCTTGACACAGGGGTCCTAGAGGTGACCAGGCTCCATGTGGAGGGTCCTGGGTTGGGATCATTTTCCCTGGGGGGCTGGGAAGGGTGCCCAGTCCCTGATGGAGACCACACCCAGCCCATAGCTCTAGCAGTCTCCAAAGGTGAACCACCAGAGGCCCCAAACCATTCATTCTCGTTGTTGGTGCACAACTCTCTGAATCCAAGTATCATTAGAAATCTTCACCACCACCGGGCAGCCTCCTTCCAGGCTGTCTCCGTGTATTGCCTTTCCTCTCTTGCACATCTCCTTTCTTGAAAAGTCACCATGTGCCTTGACCTTGTCAAGGGCAAAATCTGCATATAATCTCCTGTGTATGAAGCCCCCCACCCAGGTCCAGCTGGCTGGAGCCTTTAGAGAAGCGGATTGGCCGAGTAGTACTGTAAACGGTCTCTGTTAATTTTTTTTTCCTTCATTCTTCTGTTCTGAAACCAGATTTTGACCTGACGGTCAGTGAGGTTGAGCATGCGGGATAGTTGAAGACGTTTCTCTTTGTTGATGTACACACTGAAGAAGAACTCGCGCTCTAGCTCCCGAATCTGGTACTTGGTGTAGGGGCAGCGCTTCTTTCGGGTTCTTTGGCCACCTGTGAAGGCCGAAAGAGGCAGGGAGTGAGCCAGGTGTGACGGTTGCAATCCATCCCAGAGCTCCAAGTGAAGGGAAAGGGCTGGCCTCAGGGAATGGAAGCCCTGACCCAAGCCCAAGCAAGGTCCCCCCACTAGGTCCCTGCCTTCAGGCTCTTACTGCCGGCTGGGGGAAAGGCTGCGGGAGGAGGCTCAGCTCCGGATAAAAGCGAGCTCCTTAGATAGGCCCCCAGGGAAGCTGCTTACTCTGCTCCGGAGCAGAAAGGAGGGTTCCTCACTGCAACAGGCGAGTTAGTGCCGCGGAAACCGCTTTCAAAGCAGCGAGTGGGGGGTGCCGGCTGCCTCCAGCCCGGCCAGACTAAACAAACAGCCGCCCACGACCATTTCACCTTCCAGCACCTGGGCGGCCGAGTCCCGAGGCAGTAAAGGCGGCCCCAGCCCCAGACTTTACCGGCTACGGCGGGATTCGGCCCTCGTTAACATCTGGGGGCAGCTGCCGGGTCTTTTGTCAGCTTAAGTCCTGGCCATCAGCTCCTGCCTCCCCGGCCAGCCCCCTGGCTTCCGCGGGTTGGGGAGGGGGTAGCGGAAGCCCCCTACCCCGGGCCTTCCCTAAGGACCAAGGCCACCCAGCCATCCTGGTGCTCTGGCAGGGCTGGGGTGCTGTCCCCGATAGGCTGGAGGACAGAGGGGTTTCCCAGAGCTGCGGGCAGGCTCGACTTGCACCCCTTTCAATAAAACACCACCAGAAGTAAAGAAAAAACCCGCTTTTGACAGATTGAATAACAATCGTAACATGCAGTAGGACAGAAGGCAGCACACGTAATTGCCACTGCGCCCAAGGAAAATGGCTTCCTTTGGACAAAAAGGCCAACTTTGGGTTAATTTGTTTCTTTTAATATATTGCTGGAGCTAAGCGGGCTATTTTATCTGTTAAACACGCTCCTAGCGCCATCGTTAAACAGCGATGCCTTTGAATCCCGGCCGGGACTGGAGTCCCGGCGCAACACATGGCTTTTATAAAAATCTCCGGATTACCTCGCTATCAAAGGCTCCCGAACCCTTGCAAGGAGAATTTACAGGCGCCCACCTCCGGCTCCCCAGCCCCGAGCTGGCCCCGAGCGGGGTCGAGCTGCTAGGCTTGGGAGCCGAGAAGGGAAAAAAAGGGGAAAAGGGAGGTTTTTTGTGTTTTGTTTTTTTTTTTTTTTTTTGCAGGCATGCCTTGGCCGGTGGGTATTTCACGGCCAATTTCAGCACTCGCCACGTGATCCCGCCTTTTATAACAAAGTTTTGTTGGGGGAAAACCTAAAGGCCCTTCATAAACCTTATATGCTTATAAAACAGCATATAAAAATTTAACAGCGGTGCTGCGCTAGACTTCCAACTCCCCTTTCATAAAGCGCAGGGCGCGCTGCCTTTTATACGTACTGGAGCCGCCGGCCTTGTCCTCAGTGTGGCCGGAAGACGACTCGGGGCTGCTGCTGCTCTCGGGGCGCCTCCGCCGCTCCTTTTCCTCCGCCGCCGCCGCCGCCTCCCGGCAGCCGCCGGCGCCGCTGTCCGAACTTGAAGTTGCCGGCGTGCCCGTGGCCGCTGCCGCCGCCGCCGCCGCCGCCGCCGCGGAGGTCGCCGCGGCCGCCGGGGGCCCCTTCTCGGCGCTCTTGTCCCCGGGGTAGTCGGAGGAGGCGAGGTTTTCCGGGGTGCCGTAGGCCGTCTCGAAAAACTGGTCGAAAGCCTGCGGCAGGACGCCGTTCCTGCCCACGGTGCTATAGAAATTGGACGAGACGGCGGGGGTGGGGTGGTGGTAGACGTTGGCCGAGCTCTTGGCCAGCACGTCGCCAGGCACGCCGGCCGCGCTGGGCGCCTGCAGGCAGTCTCTGTGCACGAGCTCCTCCGCGGAGTAGCAGTGGGCCAGATTGCCGCGGGGGTGCCATTTAGTGGCGGGCTCAATGGCGTATTCTCTGAAGGTCACTTCGCGCACGGGTTGGACCTGGGGCAGGTTGGAAGAGTAGGAGTATGTCATTGGGCGCGAAGACGGGGTCTGGGGTAGAAAAGAAGGGAGGCTGGAGAAATCTGGACCCGAGACGTAGTAAGTACAACTTGGCAAATACATGTTAGAGGAGCAGGGACCACGCTCATCAAAATCCATCATTGGGCTACCTTGGGCTCTCCGCAGTAGCCGAGCTTAACATGATTCTCCACTGCAGCTGCCTCTTTGAAGCGGATCCGTGAAGTAGAAATTTGGAGACGTAAGCTGACGTGGAAATCTATCCCCATCCTTAGCAGGGAGGTGCTGGTCATGTGACCCGATGTTGAAATTGACAAGCTGCGAGCGAGTCCGGTTTTTTTTTTTTTTTTTCCCCTTTCCTTTTTTCCCCCCCTCCCTCCCCGGCTTCCTTTCTTTGTAGCCACCTCAGGGGAAGCAACAGATCGTCACTCGGTGTTCTCACCGAAAGCACGTAATCGCCGGTGTAACTCATGTTGGCTGGGGGGCCTCCCGGCGCGCGGCGAGGCTGGGTGCTACCCCGTGCCAATTGCTTGTGCTCAGCTGCACGGTGCTGGCCCTTGAGTGCGCCGAGGGCGGTGAGAGAGCTCAACTGCCACCCACCTCTCCCCGGGTGAGGGATGCCACAGGCTGGGGGTGGCCGGGTGGGAGCTCGTCGCTGCGTGGCCCGTGCGTGGTCTTGGAATCTATCTGCCTGGAGGCTCGCGTTCGCACCTCCTTCTGCGCTGTCCCCCTCCCACAGGCTTGCTCTGGAAACCACCTCTGCCTCCGATCTTGGCTGGACCCCCTTCGGGGCCAGGGTTCGCAGCCGTGGATGTGACTGCCTCGTGGCTTGCCCGATTTGCACGGTGACTTGATTACACGCTCGCATTCATGGTCACTTCCGAAGCGCTTTAGTGCCTTCCGTCCCTAAACCACCAACAACCAGGGCGGCTTCCCCCGCGGTTTGTCAGGGATCCGCAGGTCCCGGAAGGGCCTTCGTCTCACCCGGGATCCACCTCCCTTTCATTCTCCCTGCCGGCCTCCTCACCCCCACGCCCTGCCCTTGGAGAAACCCGCTCCTTCTCGCTGTCTGCCGGGGTTCGGAGGGACTCAACAGAGCCAGAGACGCGGGGGCTGCGCCGCTGCGCACTGATCCGCCCGCCGGGTCTTCCGGAGCTGAGGACTCGGGAAACCACGCGGTTGAGGCGAGCCTTGGGCGGCTTCACAGGCGCTGACATCCGAGGAGACTACTCCTGGGTATGCTGCACCTTCCCGAAGCCCACATCTGAGCTCAAGACCTGCAGGGAGAGTGGGGGGAAATGAGCAGGGGGCGAGGGCCCGGGAGCCGTGGCTGAGAAAGAGGTAGCGCGCCTCCTTTCCTCTGCAAAGCTTGAGGGCCAGGGATGTGCAGGGCAGAAACTCAAAAGGACCGAGGCCTTTCTTGCTGCTCATCCCACGGAAGGGACACAATGCCAAAGAAAAGAGATGTCCTTCTGAAACTCCCAGCACCTTCGATGAAAAGAACGCTTTGAAAAGGCTAGGTCTGAACTAAAGATACAGAGGTCATGGCGGCTAGGATGAGTCTAGGTTTTCTTGGGAAGAGGAAAGACAGAAACTTGAGATGGTGAAAACTGCTTGCCATCCTTCAGGACTGAATGAACAATATTCGGGAGAAGCAGAAGAGGAGGGCATAGAGCAGCCAGGCAGGGCCAGGAGCTGGGAGGGGCCGGGCTCTGAGGCCTCCCCACACCTATCTTCTTGGAAGGAGCTGGATGCGGCTGAAGGAAAGTTGAAAAATGAAAAAGGATAACCTTTTCCCTTTCCCCATCCAGGAAATAGCTGAAGGTATTTATATATCTTGGGGAGATTTAGAGTATAAATTCTAAGATCTTTGGTATTTAAGTGTCAACATCGATTTATTTATTTATTGCTGAGCTGACTGTAACTGACTCAATAACAAATCTAATCATGTATTGCACTGGAAAAGAAATTTCTCATTATGTATTTTCTCCAAATGATGGCCCACCATTGCATTTGAATACCCGCTGTAAATATCAATAATATCGGGTAATTACTCTGTAGTGAACTAATTTATTAGCATTCATGTTTATGTGGCTCCTACCCCTCTCCTTTACAGGGGTTGCGTATCACAAATCAAACTACTGGGACACATTGGTTTAATGAACTCTTTATTCAGGATTTGCTGCAAGAACTTCCATGCCCCTTGAATCCATGAGCTGAACTTAAAATTATTTGTGCATCTTCAGCTTGACGTATTTGTCCACAATGGCTTGTGCAGAGGGCAGTATCGGTGTGAGTGAGAAGGTCTGGTGGGAAAGGTCGTTTGGGAAGGGTAGCTTGAGACCTCCTAAAGCTGGGAATCATAGTTGCAGGATTGCCCTGCAGCAAAAAAAAAACAACAACAACAACAACAACTTCTATTTCCATCGGCGACCAACAAGGCAAAATATTTATTTCTCTACAGCATTTCTTTCTTGAAGACTGAATATAAAAGGGAGAAGGCGAGGTTTTCAAATAGCAGTATTTAAGTCATTCCCAGGCTGATTTTGGCTCTTTCCAACTCTCTCCCAGCAGCCCACCCAGTCCCCGCCACCCCGACCCTCGAACAAAAGGAATGCTTGAGGGGTTTCAGTGACTTTGCCATAACAAAGGCGCCACCACTGCGGGGCTTGCCCCGCCCCTGGGTGAAGGCAAACAAATTCTTGCACTTGTATTAGGGCTTTTAAGACTATAATTGAGCCCGGGGGCGTCTAGGAGAACCGAAAACAGTTCTAGACAGACCTGGGGTTTTATAGCAGTGTTGGCAGTCAACTTCAGCTTGTGCCTGAGCAGACCGGCTGCAGTGGCTGCGGGGGACGCCAGGCTATCAACCCTGGCTGCACACAGCCCCTCTCCCAATTAGATCAGTTTTCCCCTTGATGCCAGGGAGAGGGGGGCTCACCGCAGAAAGGTCGGTATAGGGACCTTCTCTTCCACAGAACCAGTGCCTCCCACTTTCTTGAGAGCCAAGCTGAGAGGGTGCTGGTCAGTCCGGATCCCATGGGTGTCTGCAAGAGACAAAGGCAAATTCCCGAGGAGAGGCGGGGGGTAGGGAAGGTGCTCTGGGAGCCACTGGCAGAACTGAAACGGGGTGCAGGTAGGGTCTTGCAGCCTGGAAGGGGGCAAATGGGGGCGCTGCTGTGAAGATAGTAGAGAATAAAAGCTTTTGATGCCAGAAGAAGGGAAACTGCCTGGAGCTGTGAATGCTTTTTAGTTCTTCAGCAAGGACAGGAGGGGGTGCTCAGATCCCCAGTGCTGCCCACAGTTCCCAGCTTTGCCTGCTTCTCCCCCTCTGGCCTGGAATATACTCATGCTGTGAATATTTTTTTGGGGGGAGGTGTTTGGTGTTCAGAAGTGGGAGCAGCTCTGAGGACCAGACCAGACCTTGGGGAGGCAGAGCTTTGGGTCCTTGGTTTTAACTTTGCTCTGAGCCTAATTGACTCTTCCACTTTGCAGGAGGCCCAACAGCCAAGTTGAGCCCACCCGGCTGGAGAGAACACCCGATGGGGTATAAGTCCGCCCTGGAAGGCCAAGTGCGAGTTTTTTTTTTTTTTTTTTTTTTGAGGAGTCCAAGATGGGCACGGCTGTGACATTGGCCCTGGAGACTGATTTCCCACGAGCTGTTCTTTCTCAGAAGCTCCACTGTGCAGGACCATCTCCAGAAAACACTCTTCAGCGTGTATTTCCTTTTATCGTCAACCCGGAGCCCCATGGCAGCTAATGTGAGAGGCCAAAAATGTTTTGGAGCAAGAAAAACAAAGGCAGGAAGTGGCGGCAGCCTGACGGTGCGTGTGTGTCTGCGGAGAAGGGAGGGAGCCATTTCAATCTCTTCTTGTTTTTCCAAACTTCAAGGTCTAGGCAGCCCTAGCAGGGCCGCGCTCCCAGTGCAGCGTTTGGAGATGGCCACCCGGACAGGAGAAGGCTGGCGCCCGAGCCAGCCTCGTCAGGCGGAAACGGCTAACGAGGCGATTTGCTCAGCAGAGCAGACCAAGTCTTTCCAAACTTCATTTGATTTGGCCCTAAAAGTCAGGGATTGGGGGATTCTGCAACGCCTCCCAGACCTTCCTCGGCAGGCGGGCTGAGTGTGTCTTGCCGGAGATTCTTGAGCTCTGCACTCCACTCCACGCCTCTTCCCAGGCGGGATATGGGAATAAAGTGTGTCCAGGTGCATCTACCCAGCACTGCCGCCTCCCCTTCTTCTTGCAGCCGAGGGGTCTGGGAAGCAGCCGGAGGGTGCCTGCTGGCAGTGCCCAGGCTGGGTAACCTTGGCATGGTCAGTGCGCACCAGGGCAAAGTGAGCCTTTTCACTGGAGTTATCCTGTGTGTGCATGTGTGTTGGTGGTGGGGGGAGGGAGGAGAGTCATTTCCAGCATAGTCATTCAAGGGAGATGAGCAGAAAGGACCGTCACTTGATAGGCAGCCTAACAACTGTTCACTCCAAGGGAGGATAGAACTGGGGGGCAGGGAGTGCCTCCAGACTCTGGGCTTCTCATCCCTAACTGATCATGCTCCTACGCTGCCTTCTTCTCTCTTTGGGGCTGATTTGGACTTTGGCAGCGGCTCATTGTCCCTGAATCTGAGAATGCAAAGTCTCGGCGCTTGCACTTGCAGCCCTCAGACTGCTCAGTGCATAACCCTTAACATGAATGCCAACAGCCGGCTGCCCGCTCACTCCATTTCCTCTCTAACCATTGTCTGTCTCTATCTTCTATCTCCCTGCAGCTCCTGCTTGCCAGTCACCTGCTCTGCCCCTTTCCAGCCAAGTTTCCCTTTCTGTGGCCTCTTGCCTCTTCTGATACTTCCCCTACGCTGAGCCAGAGCTAATGTGCCACTGGAGGGCACTCGGTTCGGAAAACACAGTTTCTCTGGAAGCTGGTTAGGTTCCTGATTCTTCTCCCAGTTCAGGCTTCCACCAGGGGTCTGAATTGGACCTCTCACCTCCTTCTTTTGAACATTCTATTCCAAGGCCCTACCAGGCTCTTTTTCTCTCCCTCCGTCTCTCATCAACAGTCCCTTCTCTTCTTGGAACTCAACTCCTGATTTTCTAGGCCTGGCAATCTTGGATGGCAGCTGGCCTGGGAGGGGGCAAGGCCCACCTGACAGACCAAAATTCACTCCCAAAGATCTCTGGTTGTTTGTGGATCACATAAGATACCTTTTTTTTTTTTTTTTTAATTCTGATCTGAGCCCCTACCATCCTCTGTTCCCAAATGTCACACCTGTTTCTAGAAAACCATAGCAAAGATTGTGGCAATGCTTGCACAGTGCACACAGGTGCAAGAACCAGCTGGAGGACCCAGGATGAAAATGGCTATCAAGCCCTTCAGAGGGTTGGAGGCCAGGTCCCCATTTGAGGGCTTTCTGTGTCCCAGTGGGAGATACCCTGGAGGCACATCTATCTGTCTTCCTTGGTAAAGCCCAGGAGATCTCCTAGAATTTATTCTTAGGAAATGGTCTATTGGCGGATTATGGCCAACTTTTCACATTTCAAGACACTCTCTAGAGGAGACACTGAGGCTTCAATAAAATATCAAGAGACCTCCTTCTGTCACTAAGGATGCAGGGGTTAATTTATCTCCTTGGCTGGGAGAGACACCTGTTCCCCCCTCCCCCAAGCTCTTCCTCCCTTCCCTAAAGCACAGGAACAGGTAATGCCTTGAACTTGAACTTACAGTTGACTCTTTTTTTGACTCACAGTTTAAATCTCCAAGGTCCTTAAACATCTGAAGAAGTCCACATCCTTCCCGTGGCTACTGAGGCATCAGGTTTAGCAGGGGGTCTCAGACAACCAAGCAATCTGGTTACTATTTAGTGTGTCCCAAGGTGATGGGAGAAAGAGAGTTACCTCCTTTGAGAAGAACTATTTTTATTTTATTGTTGTGGACTCATTAAAGATTTTTTTTTCCCCTACTGAGTGGGAACAGATGAGGGGGTGGGGGCTGAAGGGCAAAGCCCTGGTTCTCAGTGTCTGCCTTCCATTCTCCCTGCAACTTTGCCCCAAACGGGGTTTCCCCAGCCAAGTATATCTGTAATAAAGAGGACAAAAGCCAGAGGGCAGCTCAACCCAAAGGCCAGCTCTGGTCCTGGGGTGGGGGTTGGAGCATGTCTTAGTCTTGAACGCTGTGGCTCACAGGAAGCTCCTATACCCCAAGCTTCAGCTACCACTGAGGGCAGTTCCCCCAGGCTCCTCTGGTTCTACTCAGCCTGAATCCATGGCTCATATTCCAGGCTGGAGAAGAGCTAACCCCTGACTCCTCAAACCCTGCCCTAGGAGTCTCCCCCATGGGCCCTAATAGTTCTGTGATGGTACCTATTCACGCACAATCCTTCTGCCTACTGTCCCCTGAAGACCGTGTTCCACACTTGCAGCCCTAGGGATAAAGCCCTGCTTTTCTATATGCTGTGAAAAAAAGACAAAATCAGTCATTTACAGGGCCTCTTTGATTCATCTGGAGCAGTAAGCTCAGAGGAGGACCAGATTTAAGCGACTGACCACTAGGCCTGAAGTCATGACCTGCTGCAGGCAGAGGGAAGGGACCCCCCACCTCTCTTCAGCACAATGAAGGGATTGTGGGGGGTGGGGCTGGGAGTCAGAGAGTTTTACCTTTGGCAGAGTGCACCTCACTCCGTGGCCCATATTTTAGGCAGGAGAAGAGGCACATGCAAGTTCTCACCAAAGGTCTGCCATGTACTGAGGGGGCAGACCTGGACTCGGGGGGCCTCAGGAGAGGCTCCCAGCAGGCTCCTTGCTTCCCCATCCTATTCTCCGCCCACCGGGCCTGCAGGCCCCTGCCAGGTTCCCTGTCTCTCCCAGAGGTCAGAACTCAGATCCAGCCGCATCCACTCGACTGAGCTTGCAGGTTTTGCCTCTCACCCCGGCTAGGCCTCCTCGGGCTCAGTTCTTTGGGACTCGACGGGAACAGAGCCTGGGCCATCTCTGGCTGCGCGAATTCCGCTTCAATATGGCTGGAGGCGAAAGAGTTGGTCACCAGGAAAGGGCTGCCTCCAGTCCGCGATCTCCGGTTATCAGAACCCGCTTGCAGCCGGCCGGTTGCGTGTCCTGCGCCTTCTCGCGGCAACCAGCCCTGGCCGTGGAGACGGCGGTGGCGCAGAGGACCTGACCTTTCTGGCGCGAGAGGAGAGCGCTCTCTAAGCTGCCAGGAGGGGGGTTCTGAGGTTTCCAACTTCTCCCACCCAATAGCAGCCCAGACACCCACGCATGCCCCTCAACCCGGTTTCCCCCTCCATTTTGTGCATTGTCCGCAGACCCGCAGCCAGAACAAAGCCCCCAGCAGTGGTCTCTCCATCGCCTTCGCGAGCTCTTGTCCCTATCTCCCCTAGGCCAAAAGGCTCGGAGCTTAAGTCGAGCGATCTAAGTCCATCCACCCCCCCCCGCCCCCCGCTTCTCACCCCAGCGCCGTCTTCTTTCCCTTAGCCCCAGCCGCCCTCAGCCAGAGCCAGGGTACTACTCTGCATGCCAGCCGGGCCCCCGCGCGTGCCAACCTCCCATGCGCCCCGTCCCGGCCTCGGACTGCGGGCAGCCCCGGACCTAGGACCTACAGCCGAGTCCAGCGCGGCCGAGGCACGGGGCGCAGCGAGGCCGAGCTTGCTTTCCGGCCCCGGGGCCGGAGACCCGAATTAGGCCGCCTGGGTCCGCAACGTGCCCGGCTCGCTCTGGGCTCCCTCGGATCCCACCCCACCCGTCAGGCCGGGGCTCAGAAAGCGGAAGTATTTGGTGGAGAAAAACACAGTTTCTTTTAAGCCCGTCTCAGAACCCCTTTTAGAGCAAATGCTCCTGTCAAGTTTTATTTCCCGTTGCAAACCACCTTCCACGCTGCCAAGAATTAAGACCGGGAGAGATTAAATACCCGATTATTCTCGTGGGAAGGGAGGGGCGGGAGCGGAGAAGAGGGACCCGCACCAAGACTTTCGTTGGACTCGGTTTGTCCGCATCAAATAACGCCCAGCGAGACCCGCGAAGGCCCGCGCGGGCGGCGGTGACGTCAGCCTGCAGCTGCGGGGCGCCGCGCGGGGCTGGGGGACCTGGGCCTTGACCTCGGCTAGCGTCCCACTGCACGCCCCCTCCGGCCACTGGCCGTCCGGGCGAGGCAGGCTCTCTGAAGCTTTGCGCCTCCATTTTGAGGAGAGTGTTCTTAGCGACGCGCGGAGGATTCTGAGCCTCCTCGGCCCACGAGGGGCGCGGCATCGGGTGGCTTCCCGGGTCCGCTGCAGCGCCTCTCCCGCGCGTCCTCCGTCCCTGCACCGAGGGAGGGGTAGGGGGAGGCCCGCGCGCCGCTGCGCGACTGCCCGCCAAGGTTCGCACATCCCCAAGGCCTCGCCGTGATGACCGCTTCCCGGTGGATCCAGCTCTTCGGCGGCGCGACGGAGCCAGGCAGAAATGAAATCAACTATGGCGAGGCCTTGGCTGCTTCCACGGAGTTTTTCTGTGCCAGCCTCTTTTTTTTTTTTTTTTCTTTCCCTTGAAAATCAAATTAAAAATAGCAAACACCTTTCAGACATTGGTCGGGAGGTAGGTAGATGCGCTAGGATTGAAACAGCCGATCAGTAAGTGGGTATTTTCATAAAGAATGAAGCCGGCTGTTATTTACACGGCGGCCTGGCGGATGAGAACTTAATTATTGTGTGCGTGTCCTAAACCGAAGCATAAATCTCCCCAGGCCTCTTGGATAACGTTACATCTCTGCTTATGAAAAATGGGATGTGAGCAACTCGCTGCACATTTCTCTGATTCTCCAGGTCTTGGGCTGCTGACACGCATTCGATCAACTTTAAAGGAATGCGCATAAATCAGCGAGCCCCTAGCGTCTCCTCCATAGAAGTTCGCAAATCCGGAAGGGCGCCTCTGAACCCACCCGGTCTGGCGCTTAGCAGTCCCGGGCAGTCTTCGTCTCCGCTACGAAAGAAACTCGGGAATTCGCAGAGGGGAGCGAGAACCCGCATCCTCACCAAACCCTCCAAACACACTCAGCAGGATGTAATCCGCATATATACGGTGAAATGTGTCATTAGCTACCTGCACACATACGTTATCCTCCTCAGCTGAATTTCGCTGCCTCGCGAAGTTTTAAGAAAATATCTCAAATAGGTTGAATTTTTAAAAAGAATAATTTTCTCACCCTTTCTTGAAAATTTTAGTTTTCTGTTAAAAACAAAAAACAAAAAACCCCCACCAGTTAAAATAGATGGCTTAAGCTCTGCATCAGGCATAAATAGTAGTGAAATGCAAAGTGGCATTTTACAATCATCCACTTAAAATACCTTAATAAATTTGACAGTATTAAGAGCAGATGGAAAGAGTAGTTTTTTTAAAGTCCCATATTTACAATTTTAAAAAATGGTAACATGACAGTCCATTACAGGATTAAAAATCATTGTTAATTTGATAGATGGAAATGGTGTCTAGTTGTTTCCATATTATAATTTCTTACTCTGAAAGTGTATCCCTTTTGGGGAAAAAAAATATACTTGAATCAGGGATTCAACAATGCTATCCCAGTGTCTGGCATTATTTCTATATGGCGGCTGGCATCCTCCTGGATGTCTATTTTCTAAAGGTTTAGATTAATTGGTATTTGGGTATTAGGGAACCATCACACTCCATGCTTACTTCAGGTTATCTGGTAGATCCATGAGAATTTTAAATAAAAGGTAAAATCAACATTATCAATAACTGTTTCAGAAGAGAGAGAAAGAGAAAAACAACCTCTGAAATATCTTCTGTCATTAATTTCAAAAACTGAAGGGAGAAAAAAAAAGAAAACTACTTTACCCAGAGTTCCTGCAGTGGCGATGGCTTGTGAAAAGGGTGGTATTCCTGCTGCAGAGCTGCTGTTGGCCTTCTTCCTAGGCCTGAGGCTCAGAATATTTCTTAGATCTAAAGAAAAATATCCCCCATCAACAGAAGAGTCCCCTTTGGAGCTGTTCGTAAACACACAGTTTGATCCAGCTTTGAGGGGATTTTCCACCACTTTAAACATTTTGGGAGAAAGTTGTTACTCTGGCTTGGTGGCAGCTCATTTAGAAATGGAGTGCTGTAGAACAAGATGTGGGGAGGTTGATTTGAAGCACCATTTTCATTTGTTTCCACAAGTGGAGTGAAAATCCTCAGGGCAGCAAAACTTGATTGCACTTCACAAGACCATTCCATGTGTATGTTTCAAGACCATGCTGTTTTTAGACAGCTTTAGAGATTCTTTCTATAATTTTCCATCTATAAAGGAGTTCTAAGTCTTCAGGTTGGAGAAGTTTCTGTCAGCGTCAGCCTAGTTTGTTATCAACTGATATTGTTTTCCATAAAATGATGAATAAGATTACTCGATTCACAATTACTGTCATCTTAACATAAAGAAAATTCACCTCATTTCAAAATTTTGCATCCTAAAGATCTTGGTTCCACCAACATTTCAATGCATATATGCACAGCATAGCATGTTTTTGACAAAAACATCACCTTATGTGTATAGAAACATACATATGTATTAGTTATGACTCTAAACACATCATCCAATGTGTCATTAGGGGTCAATAAGTAGTACATATGATTGTTATTGCCAGTATAATTTTGATGGTAGTTAATATTAAATGTATATATTTCTTCCATAAATCAAATGGCAGCTTAGAAAACATCAGTATAAGATTGCACACCACCCAGGCACAGCACTCGACTCAGAGCTATCCAGGATAACTCTCCTTCTGCATCCATATTATGGTCATTTTATAGTTATGAGATCTTTAAGCTCTCCATACTGACCTCTTAAGAGGTGAGTTTCTTTGAATTTCTGAAATGTAACTCTAGAGCTCTAGAGTTAGCAAGGCATCTGAAACTTTTTATTTACCGTATAGATCCCTTACAGCTCTAGTTAGGATGGTAGACCACCTTGGAGGGTGAGGGCCAAGAAAGAAAGGTTATTTAAGAACACCTCTTAGACTGTAACAAAAATGTACAGCTTTAAAGCAGATCTGCAGAAACCTGATGCAGGGGAAGCTGCTATGAATACAAATCAAACTTGGCCATTAAAGAAAAGGAGCAAAACTTCATCATGTAAGGTACATTTTGGATCTCAACACTCAAATCACCTTAAATTACACCATCTTAGGTCATCAGTAATTAACGATACTCTATCTGTACAGATTCTACAAATATATATACAAGCACACACAAGCAGTAATATGCAAATGTATACATGTATACACATATGATATATATTCACATATATACAGGCACATGTATAACTTACATATATTCAAATTTGCTCCATCTGGTGCCAAAGAAATGAGTACTAAATCTCTAAAACAAGGAGTCAAGGAGGTAAGACCTTTTGATTCCCTTGAAGCTGAAGAATTACAAGGAAGCTTGTCAACGCGAGGTGGCGCCCTTGATCTACTAATCCAGCTGAGGCCAATTCATGAGCTGTCAAAAGTCAAGGTCACAAATTGTCTTTTTTCATCAAGGTCAAGGTTTAAGGCCTTTCCTAGTCCTGTCATTTCAACAAATATCAAAACCTGCCCTTTCAGACACATGCAGACCCAACATCAGATTTTAAAATACGACAGCCTGGGCATCACTGATACTAAACAACTGGTTTTCATTTTCCACAGGGAGCCTGGGAATTTATACTATCTCCTCCTCCTTTCTTTTCTCTTCTTTTCAGAATACCTGACACTTTAACCTTCTTAAAGCACTTATCTAAATTTTTAGGATTTTAGTTGTGGGGGATTTCTCCCTTTGCTTAAAAAATTTGTAGCAAAAAAAAAAAAAAAGCTGAATAATAATAGAAAAGAATGGTCCTTGGTTTGTATAGGACAAACCACCGGCTCCTTTTCTTTCTGTGAAGTGCATGTTTAGCATAGAAAAATAATGACTATTTTCTTCAGATTTTAATGACAGTGTCTATTTTATTAACATAATTAATACTACTATATCAACTATCTACAGGTCTAAGGCTTTTTAAAAACTATTATTTTTAGTAGAAATATTTGAAAAGCAGGTGCACAAATACATTTTCACAGTGTGCTGAATGTCTTTATTTACAAGATAGCATTTTATAGTGAATATGGACAAAATGAATGTGCTGGTTGAAATAACTGTTTGATTAAAAATGTGCTGTGAAGATGAACCCCTAAAGTTTCTAATGCAGTCTCATAACACAATAAACAAGGAAAAAATACTAATCCCTTAACAGATCAAAAATATAGAATGTAAACATCTAAATGTTTCAGGGGGAATGGATTTCCGTTTTGAGTTTTCTAAAAATAAAAACAAAATATTTCTCTAGCCAATGTTTGTAAATATTGGGAAATATCAATTTACGTGAAAAATTAATTGTATTCAAACCAAAGGCCACCATGTTAGGGTGGGACCTCTCAGAAGATCTGACATAAAGTGAATTCTGTGAATTATCTGATGCTTTAAATATTTTTAAACGTATCAAATCCTTTGAAAAGTAGATTATATTGGGGCAGAAAATATTGTCCAAATGCCACAAAAAAACCTTGTCATAAGCAATTAAAACTTATTATCAGAAGGACATTCCCAACCCGGGGTTCTCCTATGGCCTCAAAGGCTCACTCCGATGGTTGTATTTACTCCCAAGACAAACGATCCTCGGAAGAGCTTTCTCTCCCTTTGCCCCTTCATAGTAAATAGTCCAAGATCATTATTTCAGTACCTTCTTCTCCTTTCCTTTCTAAATCTATACATGACGGGTTTTGCAGAATATACAACAACGGTAGGAATTTCACTAAGATTTACCTGAGCAGTCACTTAACATGCAAAGGGGATGGTAATGGTGACCCAGAAGACAAGCAGATGTTTACAACAGCCTCTTGCATTTGTAACCAACTTTCCGATCATTGATCATTATCACATAACATAGTGTCCTAAAATATAACGGTCACATAAATACTTACAAGATTTCAGTAAAAGGGTAAACTTATCTGAAATTGCGTATTTGGGGGGCTGATGTTTGACTCTAGAGTTTGTCATTTAATGGTCTGTCGGAGTTGGCGGGAGAACTGGCAGTCTTTACCATTTCTTTAAGTTTTAAAAGAGTTGTAGATTCCACAGGAGAAAGAGATCCCCCTTAGAAAAGCAAAATGCCAGTGTCTCTTTCTCTTTCCCATTCTTCAATTATTATTAGCATTATAACCATTATCTGGGCAAAGCAACGAGTTCTGAAGAATTTCTTCAAGTTGCTCTCTAGCTCCACTTTTAATCCATTAACTAGTGGTCTTGAGTTTGTTGATAACTTTTTTCTCTTTGACCCTCCTATTCTGGAACCAGATTGTAACCTGTCGCTCCGAGAGATTCGTCGTGGCTGATATCCGCCTCCGTTTGTCCTTGGTAATGAATTTGTTTGTAGCGTATTCCCGTTCGAGTTCTTTTAATTGCACTTTGGTGTAAGGGACGCGCTTCTTCCTCCCCCGCCTGTAGGAGCTGGCGTCTGAGGGATGCGAGACCACGTCTGGAAGATAGGGAAGAAGGCAAGTTAAAGAGGCATCGGATCCAGGCCAGGACACAGGCGACAGCTCTCTCTGAGCCACCGCCTTGCAGTGCCCGGCTGCCCTTTGCCACCCGCTGTACAATCCAGCCCTTCTGCCAAAACCTGGAGGGTCAGTGGGGAGGGTGGGAAGTTCTGTACTGAAATGAAATCGCCGAGATCCAATTACTACCCCAGCCTGGGCCACTCTGCCCGCACAGCGGCGGGGCTTCGCTTAATCTCCTGGCCCAGCGGCTCAAATCTTAGCCTCCAGGCTCAGGGGACAATACTTCCATTCCTGATTCCTTTCTATATCGCCAAAGCCCCAACACTTGATGCTTCTACACTGAAGACACTTTTGAGAGAATGAATACGGGCAATTTGATAAACCATTTCCAGGTCAATTTCCCATGCTTAAAGTCCATGTCAGGGGCTGGCGAGGGCGGAGCGCAGAAGGCAAGGAAGCCAGCGAGGGTCCGCACGAGCTTCTTCCCAGCCATCCCTCACCCAGGGAGAGCCAGGACCAGCCCAACTCCAGGGCAGTGAGGGCAGAGCCAGCCTGCCAGGGTCGGGCTCCTAGGGGTGCAGCACCACTAGGACAGGCCAGGGAGAGAGCAGAGTGGCACGAGGGTGACCCAGGAGCGAGCGGAGGAGAAGCTGGGGCGGAACCGGAGGACCGGGGCTGAGAAGGGGGCGCCATTTACCGGGCAGAGTGGACTTCCAGAGGTGGGGAGGCTGCGCCTGCTCTTTGGGGCAGTACATTTGGCCGTTCCAGCCGTTGGGCAGCGCCCAGGGCTGGTAGCTTTCCATGGGAAGACCCAGGGGCTCGTGGCGCGACTCGCCGGGGCCCCCGAGGCCCGGCACCACCGGCATATCCAGGTAGCCAGGCACGGGCTGGTGGTGGTGGTAAGGCCCGGGTGCGTAGCCCTGGTGGTAGAAGGCGAACTCCTTAGCGCGGGAGCTGAACTCCTCGGCCGCGGGGCCGGCGGTGTCCATGTACTTGTCCGCGAAGGCAGCGGCGGCGGCGGCCGAGGCGGGCTGCGCGCACGACTTGATGGCGTTGGGGTGCGGGCCCATGCGCGCGCAAGGATAGTAGCCGCTGCCGAAATAGCCGTAGGGCAGCGCTGCGGGCCCCGACGAGCTCTGCGCCGCCGCCGAACAGGGACTGCACTGCTTGGCGGCCTCGGCGCCTGCTGGGCCCGCGGGGCCCGGTCCTCCTGAGGACGACGCCGCCGCCGCCGCCGCTGCAGCGGCGGCGGCGGCGGCAGCGGCGGCGGCGGCCGACGGGGGCGCCTCCCCGGGCGCGCTGCTGTAGGCGGCCGCGGCGCCGGGCGCCAGGGGCGCCGGGTGCGCCATCAGGTTGCGGCACTGGTTGGCCGCGGCCGCCGCCGCCGCCGCGGCCGCCGCCGCCACCGAGAAGTTGCCCCCCGCGGCCGCAGCCGCCGGGTGGGGGAAGCCCCCGCCCCCGGCCCCAGCCGCCGCCGCCGCTGCCGCCGCCGCCGCCGCCGCCGCCGCCCCTTCCATGTTCTTGTTGAGCTCGTCGGCCACCAGGCCGCCGCCGTTGTCGTAGAGAAACATGACGGTGGGCTCGATCCAGCGGGGGTGGAGGAGCACGGAGGCTGTCATAGCACGAGCCGCATGGAGAAGACCCCAGTGGCGCTGTTTTAAAAAGCCCCCAAGAAGTGAAGAGCGCGCGGCGCGGGGCCGGGGCCCGAGCGAGGGGGGCGGATCGCGCCCCGCGGGGTCGCGCCAGGCGGCCGCCCATTGGCCCGGCCCCCCCTTCCTCCCGCTCCGCCCACGGCGTATGCAAAGCGGGCGGCTCCAAGCCCGGCTCTGCCCTGTACACTCGCCGTCCCCACCGCCGCCCGCGCCGTCCCCAGCGCCAGCGCCCGCCGCGCGGCCGCGCACCATTCACCCAGGGGAGAGGCGGGGGGTGCGGTAGGGTGGGGGCGGAGGACATGGCGGGCGGGGAGGAGAGGCATCGGCGACTTCCTCGCAGTTCGCTTTCCCTTCCCCTCTCCCAGTGGGGCTCGGAGCGGCGTATGGTGGGGAGGGGACGGGGCGAGATGTTGGGTGACGACCAGAGGCGGTGGGGACAGGTCAGGTAAATCTGCGGGCATCTGGGGACGGTAAAGTAGCGTGGCGCAGACCAGGCTGGGTGTTTCCTGGGGCCTCTTGCGCCGTTTTCTTTACAGGTATCCGCGCGCCTTTCTGCAGCGAGACGCCTGCACCGACATTTGCGCTTTCGGCTGTCGGCTTCGACAGCGTCGCGATTTGGCTCTTTCCGGGGAGCCGTGGCGGGGCGTTTGCGGATGCGCCTGGCTCATGAGTCCCAGGACATTCCACTGGAAAGCTCGGACTGCATGTAGAAGCTTTCTCCCCTTCTCTGTCCACAGTGTTGGTGGGCAATCTCCTAGACTCGCCTTTAGGCCCACAGGCTCCGGATGACCCATCACAATGACACACGGACATAAGCGCATACACAACCAAGTGTACTTTGGTGTCACACTCACACATTTATATACAGACTTTGTTCCTCACTTTGTCCCAGTAGCAACTCTTCTTCCTCCAGAAGCTTTGAGATGGAGAGACCGATTTCTGAGCATCGTTTTTCCGTGCTCCCTTGTCTCCGGCCAGTCTGGCCTGTCTCGGAAGTTTAAGAGGAACAGGCCCCAGCTGGGTGCTGAGTTGGGACTCTCTTCTGGGGTTTAATGAGGCTTCACAGAGCCTGGGCCGGAGCTGACTCTCCAGGCACCTGGGCACTCTCTATCACACTCTGTTTTTGGACAAGAGAAAGAGACTCTTTGGGGCCATTTCACATCTCCCTCCCCACCTTCCCCAGGTAGGACTGGGAAAGAGCCCTGTCTCCAGCCGGCAGAGAGGATGCCTGGCCCTCCTCTGTCCATGAACCAGCTGAAGAAGCCTTTTGCCCTCTGTGCCTGGGGAATGCAGCCCTTTCCTGAGAGCACGGTGGGGTGTTGATGCTGGAAGAGCCAAGCGGCCGCCACATTTTGGTGAGGAATTCTGGGGTCCTGTGCCTTTGGGATCATATACTTCCATCTCCAATTGTGAATGTTGTGAGTTGCTCAGATGCCCAGAAAGGGGACTTGCATTCAAAGTGAAAGTGGGTGCATTCTATCGGGACAGAAGGGTTGGGAAGAGTGCTGGACTCCCATCCCAGGCAGACTGGTGAACAGCCAGGCTTGGACCTGCCTCCTGTTTCAGCTTGCAGACTCAGCCCTAAGCTCAAGGCACTGTGAACATCCCCACTCCAGTCTGTTCTCTAAAGTTTCTGATCTTCCTGAAGTGTCCGAACCAAGGAGGCTGAGCTCCGGCTTTTATCCACATCCACCCTGATCCTGGGTTTGTCCGGACCAATGTAAGTGTTGCCCAATAAAACCTTCTATGACGCTCCCCCCTGCCATACACATACCCAGTGTGCCCTTTCCCTCCTGCCTTTTTAGTAGCTCCGGGTAAATATTGATTTGCCCCCAGTTTACCTCCTCCCTGACTTGGCCATTTGCAGCCTAAAGAACCAGCCCCTGTAGGGACTTGATTTTTGTGTTACTTTCCGGGCCGTTCACCCCCCTTCCTTCCTCCAAGTGGCATTGTAAAACTCTTGATGACAAAGAGACAGGGTAGGGTTTGAGGGCCCAGTTCCTAAGGACTTGAGGGCTGTTTTACATACAGGTCAGACACGGCTGGAGGCCAAGGTCAAGTTGAAAGTTGCAGTCTAGCCATGGTGAGAACTGCCCTGCAAGCCTGGAGACTCCGGCAGCTTCTAAAGGAATACCGCCCACCTCCCCTCACTCCTGATTCCTTTTTCCTTTAGAATTCCTCCTGTTTCTGGTTCCGTTTAGTTACCCAGGTTTTTTTTTTTTTTTTTTTTTTAAACTGCCTTCTCGGAGTTTTGGGGGCAGTGTTTACAGACTCTTCTTCTCTGCCTCCGCCCTGCTCTTGGCCGGAGCTTCGTGCCTCTTCTGTCTTCTAGCCAGACCCGGAAAAACGAAAACACTGCTCTGAGAGCCCCCACCAGCCGGCGCCTGTGCCAGCTCACCTCTGGCCATGGCATGGCGCAGCTGCCTGCCGGTGCACACCGCGGCCAAGGCCAGCTCCACATTCTTCCCGCACTCTCCCCAATTCGCCGCAGACCAAGCTCTGAATGCAGAGGAAGGGTCCCAGCTCCACAGACTGCCAAAGCCAACTGGGTCCCTCCTCACCAAAAATGGTGAGACAAGATTTCATTTTTTCTGCTGAGGAGCCCCAAGCAGGTTTGTCTGGGAGGGACGGCACTGAGGGGAAGACTTTGGGTTGCATCTTGAATTAGGTTTTGCTACCCAAGCTTGGTGACCCCGCTAAGGAAGGGCTTCAGGCAGGCCTGAATTATTTATTGCGCTTTGAGGTGGATCTTTAGTGATCAGGTTATGGGGATATTTTCTTTTTCTAAATATCAACTTTTGAAAACTCTTGAGATGTGATTACTTACGGGGAGGCAGCCTGCCTGTTTCCTTCTTGTCTTAGATCTCAATCTACATGAAGTGATTTTTCTACCAGACAACTTAGTGATGTCCTGGCACGCCTTCACTGTTTTTAAAAGTCTGCAGGTCCCATTAGATATTGAGTTATATCTAGTGGAGATGGTTTACAGAATTTGGATTAGCTCTGTAAATAATTTTGGTTTTCCAGAATTTCTCCTTACTTTGAAGAAAACCTCTTTCTCTCCATCTTCTTGTCCATTGCTGAGAGATGCATTATAAGTTCCCAATATTGTTTCTTAGCCTCTTAGTCTTCCAGGCAGCCACCAAACCAGCTTGCTGGAAGAGGAAAGGTCGGAAGGCAGTGAAGAACTGGAGAGCCTTCTGGGAAGCAAGCACAGACTCTTTCCAATGGCAAGGTCAAGACTCTTGCCTGCCCAGCTCTTGGCCCAGACCTTCTTAACTGTCCCTCTGCTTTTTTTGCGGGGGAGGGTCTACCAGGCTCAGGAATTCCTGTGGGATTGCAGAGAGATGCCTCAACTTGAATCTTGGCAATGACAGTTTTATCCTCAGACCCTTTGTAGGCTAGGCTGGAAAGCCAAGGCACCCACTGGGTTCTGGAAACAGCAGATTCATGGCCCATTGAGCAAGAGGGCAAGAGGGCGGTAGAGTGGAGGTGGGTTTTGCCCCGTGCTCCCTGCTTTCCTATAGAGGGGCCCTCAGTGGGCAGCAATGGCAAGATCAGAGGCCAGCAGCTTTTGTTCCAGAAGTTGCCATATCCTTTCTCTTACCAGCCCCTTGGCAGACATGGCTTCAGACCTTCTAGGGCAGGCTGGGGTGCCCTGAGGGGTTTTGTTGCTCTGGAGCTGAAGAAAAATACCTTGGCTGGGTGTTATTTTGGGGGAGGTGTGATGGGGTGATGGAGGGGGGGGACTCGCTGCCAGCCTGGGCCATGAAGCCCTGGGTTCCCAGGGTTGGAAGAGAAGAGGACAAAGGGAAACCCAGGTATTAATCGAGTTTGATTTTCACTAGCAAATGAAATTTACCTGCTCTCACTTTAACTCCGAGGAGCCTGTCAGCACTGCTCTCTGGCACTATTTCTCTGCATCCATCCAGCATTAGGATAAACATTCCTGGGTTGGTTTTAAAGACACTTTGTATTTCAGGATATTCATGTGTTTCTAATGTATCCAAGCAGCTTTACGAGCTGCATTTGCAGAAGATCTTAACCCTCTCTCTCCCAGAGCACAAGGGATAGGGGCTCAGAGATAATGGCAAAGGAAGAAAGACCCAGAGAAGGGGAAAGGGCTGAGGAGCTGAGGCTAGCTAAGAGAGAAACGGAGAAAAGGAAAAACACTTGAATAGGACAGCACTTCCAAAACTGTAATCAACTGGACTTTTTGGGATGCAGGTGAGGGACAGCTTTGTTCGGTGGGTTTTGTGGAAGCTGAACTCTTCCTTAAGGAGAAGGTGTGGGTTTTCAAGAAATTTGGGCCAATGCTGGCCAGTAGGCAGAGAAATGGCATGTCCTGAGTCACTTGCTCAAGCTTTAGGTTTGTGTGTGTGTGTGTGTGTGTGTGTGTGTGTGTGTGTGTGTGTGTGTTTTGTATTTGACACATGAATAAGGCAGCACAAGGCCCAAGGTGATAGGAACAGTGTCTGGCTGTGGGAAGTCACTTGGCATTGTGGTGACCAAACGCTAACATGGTGAAAATGGGAGGGTGTGCAAGGTCTAAGAAGATCCACAAAGACCCCTACTTTGTCTTGAAAAATAACCTCATCCTGTGAATTTTGAGGGAAGTAAGGGTTTGGAGGCAGCAGCTGTGCCTGGTGGGTTCTTTCCAGAACCAGACCTTCAAGGCCACCAGTGCTCAGAGCGTCAGGAAGGACCCCACTTCCCGAACTGCCCTTTCTAGTTCTCACAGGAAGTCCCTGAGCAGGGAGAGGGGCACCATCCCTGTTTTAGAACAATTAGTCCCAAGTCTCCCAGGCTCCCTTGAGGACCCTCTGCACAGCGCCAGCCAGCCAGCGGCGCCCAGACTCTGCAAGTTTGGTGCAAACTTGGGAGTGAAGGTGGAGTTCCCGCCTCTGAGACCGGCCGCCTTGGGGCTCAGGATGGATGGGTGATTCCGCCCAGTGGCGGTGGCCTGGGTGACGATGAGGTTGAGTGCTGCCTGCCCCCGACGCTGCCGCCGCTGCCTGGCTCTTGACTGGACCTGGAAACTCAGCCTCCCCTTAAAGGACCGAAGCCTGCGCTAGAAGCAGAGGGAACCCGGAGAAGCGCTCCTCGCAGGGAGAAAGCGTCTTCGCGCAGTCCTCAGCTAGCTGGCGGACTCCGGGACCCACGCCACCAGGGGAGTGAGCTCGCCGTCACCCCGCCGGGCCGCTGGGAGAGCGCAGAACGGCCGAGGAATCCCGGGAGGTTGCGGCGGGAGTGAAAGAGGCGAGAGATCTCCGTCCCGACGCTGTCCGTACGGCCTTGCCACAGCCCAAGAGAAGTCCCACCCGCCGGCCCCCACCCCCTTCCTCGCTCGAAGCTCACTCGGGCCCCACAACAAAACAGGAAATCGGCTCTTGCGGGGGGGTGGGGGGCTGTGGATTCATTATGTCAACAAATACACTGAAGACATTCGAACGTTTGAAGGAAACAGGGGCTTGGACAGTAAACCTGGCCCCACGGAGCCCCCAGCTTTCTCGCCGAGAAACCGGTGCAGACGACCAGCGGCCACGCGGCCTGGGCCCGCGGGAGTTCGCTCCTCCCCAAAGACTCCCAGGTCCCCGACCCGGGATGCAGATTCTTAACGCATCGAGCAACTAAGGGATGAAACTCACTAGCACAGCCACGAGAAAGGGGAACTCAGAACAGAGAGGTGTGATCAGACTTTTACAGGCAAGGTATATGCGGTAATCATAAGGATGCGTGTGCCTCATAAGGCACTCACAGATTCACGCATCAGTGAACACGGACATCCAGTGTCCTGTGGGTGAAACGCAGGTATCCTACCAAGTCCTGAGGAAGAATAGTTCACCCTGTCCGACCAGTCTGGTGACATATTTCGGGGTGGCTGGCGTCTCCCTACCCTTGCTGATTTTTCCATCCACTCACCATTCCTTTACCCGCCGCCGTTTTCCAAATACACCTGTCCCCAGGGGAAGGCAAACCCTGGATTGGCATTTACCTGGTTTGGATGTTCTCCCCAGAAACTCCGGCAGGCTCTGGGGGCCGCGCCAAGCCAACCAAAAACGCCGACATTTCTTGTGGCTCAGCCGCCGCTCCTTTGCCCCGCCGCTCTGGCCCCGCTCGGCCCAACGCTCAGGGAAACGAAGCAGCTCAATAAAAACTTTTGATATTAGTTTTTATGGGTATTTACACTCTGTTCAGAGGAGCTGAGTACGGAAGCTCCATTAATCAGCCCCAAACCTCGAGTTTGGATACTCAGTTTATGGGTTGAGAAAGGGAGATTGCCGGAAAGAAAGTGTGGGGATGGCCGGCTGATTCCGGAGAAATGAAAAAGGGAGCAAGGTCGTTTACCATTCTTGAAAAACGAAGATTAAAAGGGTAACTCCAGGTGCTACCCGATGGACTACGTTTTTATTTGAGCCCCCTGGCAGGGATAATTTTTCCACCTTTGCCTAACACATCAAAAAAAAACTTTATTATGGAATTTTCCAAACACAGAGAAAAGTACAATGAACCCCTATATACCCAACTCTTAGTTTCAACCCCTATTATCATTTTGCCTTTCATGTTTCACTGTTCACTTCCACTCTTTTCTTTTTCCTGGAGTATTTTAAAGTAAATCCCTGACATCACCTCATTCCACTCCCAACATAGGATTCTGAAAATAAATTTCAAGGTTGAACAAAATTACTTAACAAAAGGAATCCTTCCTCTGTCTGACGGTAAGAGGTCAGTGTGTTTGAACTTGAATTGTTCTGATTACAATCTAGAAAGAACTTGAGGGTCCACCAGAGAAAAATCTAGATAAAGAAGGAGTGTGGCTTGTGGGGCATCTCGCCTGAATTTTTATGTCTCTTCATCAAAAATACGTATGTAGACACTTATGTTACCCTTTTCCATAAGCATGTCATCCTTTAATTGAAGATTTCTACTGCGGCATCAGGATTTGAGGGAGAGATGAAAACCATGCCTCTGTCCTTTCTATGTCCTAAATTGACGTATATTTCCTTCTCATTGGGCAAATAACCATTTCTCATTTCAACACACCTCCTCCCCTTTTAGAAAGCAAAGAACGATTTCTAATGATTAAGGGAAAGGTTTTCTGGGTTGATATATCATCGCAGTAACCACAGTTTTCAAGAAGAAATTCAATTCTGTGTATTTTTTAAAAATCTCAACAGTAAAATATGTTTTAAAAAGAAGTGCTAATGGTGTCGTAGCTTGGTTTGTTTTAATTTGGTGGTCTAATTGACAATGCACATGATCCTCCTCTGAAACATGATTTAATCTAAAGAGTTGGCAATTTTAAAAAGCAAGAAGGTAAAAATGGAAACTAGCAAACCGTTGAATCTGAAAATCCTGCACCAACCAGTTACTTAATAAATTCTAATCCTGCTTGTCTCAGTGGATATCAGTCACTCTTTCTGTGGCAGAGTATTGGGTTATTTTGCATTTGGAGTGTTTATGGCTCCTTAATGTTTTTGAGGAGTTGTTAAATATCTGGGACACTTTTACTCGGGGATATTTTTATGCTAATAATAGATGCTAAAATGTTAATGTATGCTAAAACAACTCCTTATTACATGAGAAAAGAACTATTTGGCTAAACTCATTAGGGATGTGTAAATTAAACAAGAGAAGAAATTATGTGCACAGATTTTTATATACCTTTCTGGCAACCCCAACTACAGCTAGCAGAAGCCCCTGGGGACCCTGGCATTGAGTCCCTTTCTGCAGCCTGAAGGTCATCAGCAAGATCAATCCCTGCCAGATCTCTGGGCAGCTCCTTCAGGGCTCCCTGGTCTCCTGATTTTAGGATGGAGTTCACCATGGGGGTTAAGGTTCCGGCCAAGGTCAGGGTGGAGACTGCAGAAATGGGAAGATTCAGAGGAAGAGGGAGAAGGGAAGAAAGATACTGCAGCAAAGCCAGGAGACAGAGGAAAGGGGAGATGGGAAGGTGCAAAAGAAAAAGTAGGGAAGCTATGTGTGTCTGTGTGTTCAGTCGCTAAGTCATGTCCGACTCTTTGCAACCCCACGGACCGCAGCCCACCAGGCTCAGACTCTGTCCATGGGATTCCCCAGGCAAGAATACTGGAGTAGATCGCCATTTCCTTCTCCAAGGAAACCATAATTCTCATCGAAAAGCCAAGCCATGGCCGCCCAAGTCAGGCCCGTATTTTTAAAGCTCCACAGAATCCGGCTCTCTGCGGAAGCCTGACTTCCCCCAACACCCCCGGCCCCCCCACCCCCGACACACACCCCACCTCCCTAGCCACTGGTATGGAAAAGATGCTTAGGTTGCAAGTCTCCCTGGAATTTCTTTAACTTCATAAAAATAATCTGAGCTTTCTAAAACTGATTAGAGTCCAGAGTTAAATGTGGGCATAACCTTCTGACCATAGGGAGCCCAAGCAAGGAATTCTGGCTGGTCTCCGCTGCCCTGTCATAGGACTTGAGCCATACTTGGGACAACCTCTCGAGCCTGCTAGCAATTACGTGCTCTCAGTCACTTTTAAAAAGGCCATATTTCTTTACATTTCTAGGACCTAATGTGGGGTTATGTCGGGTCATGGGACCCTTGGCTGGTGCAAAGTAATTTGATGTCACTGAGAGCAAACAGACTCGTTTGTCACCCAGAGGAATAGACATCCCCGAAGGTCTGAGCTGGGAGCAGAGCAAACCGGGCTAGCTGGGGCTGTGGGATCCAGCCATGGGTCTAGTGCTGACTTAGCCAAGTGGGCTGGGAGGGGGGCTGTCTGAATTGTTCATGTAGGTGCAGGGGAGTGAAGGGTCAGCTCTGTTCCAAGCACACACATCAGCTGGTAGAGCTTGCATCGGACCCAGATTGTTTCAGGCCCTTGGATCCTAAGTTCATTTTCTACAGGATCCAAGACTCAGTTTTTCATTCCCTAAAGTTAAGGCTGGTTATATCAGCAGCAGTCCTTCCCCTCCACCTCACTCCACTCACTGCTGCTCTAATGGTCTATATCAGTTTCAATAAAACCTAAGGGATTGTCTACCTGAGGAATAAGATTCACCCAGCTAAGAGGTATGAAGAGAAGGCAGAAAGAACCATACCTCTTATACGCCTTTGGGGATGCACTTCAGGGAAGAAGATGCACTTCAGTGTGTGACAGGGCTGGCTAACACCTTGGTAAAGGGCTTCAGAGCATTTGCCTATGATGGTATCATCCACCGTTTCTAGTTACTTTCATTTTTGGGGGGGGGTTAGGGTAACACAAAGCCAAAGAACAGGGTTCCCTAAACCCTCCTGTGAGAATCAGGAAGTGTTTAAGCCCTGGAGTATAGTAAGCTGGGCTTCCCTGATAGCTCAGTTGATAAAAAATCTGCCTGCAATGCAGGAGACCCTGGTTTGATCCCTGGGTCAGGAAGACTGGCTGGAGAAGGGATAGGCTACCCACTCCAGTATTCTTGAGCTTCCCTTGTGGCTCAGCTGGTAAAGAATCCGCCTGCAATATGGGAGACCTAGGTTTGATCCCTGGGTTGAGAAGATCCCCTGGAGAAGGGAAAAGGCTACCCACTCCAGTATTCTGGCCTGGAGAATTCCATGGACTGTATAGTCCATGGGGTCACAAAGAGTTGGACATAGCTGAGTTTGGAGAAGGCAACCTGGCAGGCAAAAGGAGGGAGGAGGACATTTCTGACAGCCCTGGAATGAGCATAAGACAGGGTCTTCCTATCGAGGGCAACTCTCAGCATCATCACTGTCCCCTCAGGCCCCACCCCAGAGCGCCTGGAACGTCTATCAGTGGATCCAGGAAGTCCCAGGATTCACACACAGAAATGTGACACCTACGCACGCATTGTCCTTCTGTCTCTGGAAAGTATCCTGAGGCTGGTCCTCCTCCCTAGTAATTCTCAGATGATGTGTGCCACAATCAGTGGAGCAGAAGGGAAAACTTAGATCCAGCTAAAGCGGTCAGCCATGAGGGCCCGAGGAGAAGACCTTGCTTTAAACAGGTGAAGCTGCCAACAGAGAAGCTGTAATTGGCATCTCTGAGGAGAATGCCTGCCCAGAATCTGCCTGTCTTTCTGCCCACCTCCACGTTAGGGAGAGGTACTGGTGCAGCTGGGAGAGCTAATGTAATAGATGGCACTCATAGTGGGGTTTATTCTCCCAGGGTCCTGAAAGGCACCAGGTCCTCCATAGAAATGAGGCAGTCTGGGCAAGAAGAAGAAGATGGAGCAAGGTGCAACAGCTCTACAACACAGATGCGGTGAGAACACACTGCATCTGGCTGGGCAGATGGACACCTGGGCAGCTGGGCTCCTCAGTTTTGCAGTCTGCCTGGCCACCACCAGTAGGTTGAGGGTGATGAGAGCTCAAAGCAGATAACTGGGTGGGATGGCCTTCAGGGGATCTGCCTCCCATGAACTCTGCCGCTCTCTGTGGTTCCCAGAGTCTCTCAGTGTCCTGGAGGGGAGCCCACACGTGCACTCCACCACTCTATTGGCTCTGGGCTCAGGATCCCTAGTAAGGGTTGAATGAAAATCAGAGGAACCTGGGTCCAAGTGGCCTCAGTTGGCTGATTAGGACCACAACCTGGAGACTGGAAAGCCAGTGAGAGCTGGACCTGTCCTCTCCGAGGTAGAAATAGTGTCTCGGCACTGAGTGGGATTTCTGCCCTAACTGGAAAACTTTGAGATAGTCCCCTGCTTCGAATGCACGACCAAGGAGAAAGGGTCTTCTCTTTTCGGCCCTCCCACCCTCACAATTAAGCAGTAGTCAGGATTGCGGCAGGCAGAGGCCGAGGATGCTCGCGAGACCCCGCTGCAGTTGCGACCTCTTCCCACTAGATGTCTTCCCAGTTAATCGGAATTGAAGGGCGCTGTCTGTTCCCCAGCCGGAGACTCGGTTTCCCCCGCCGCTTTTTGAAGGCTGGAATCCCGCTGGGAAAGCAAACCTTTTTCTTTCTTTCTTATGGCCCCCCGCCACGCCCCGTGCTCCCAATCCTGGCTGTGGAAATCCATCAGAATTAAACGCTGACTCCCTGCAGGCCCGCGTTGGACCCGCTCATGGCATTGGAATCCTTTTATGACCTTTGATGTGTTTAAATGACACGGCAAGGTTGAGGACACACCTCGGATTAAACTTTAATCGGCTGCCGTCAAGGTCGCCTAGGTGGTAAATGCGTTTCCTCCGACGTCTTCTGGCAGACACTGCGGGGTCCAAGGTTTGGGGCTGCGGTCCCACTGTTCCTTCCTGCCTCTGCTCAGGCCTGGGTGGGGACCAGGACGAGAGCCATCCTATTGGGCCCCAAGAAGGACTGAGGAAATAGGATCGATGGAGGCAGACACCCAGGGTGGGCTAATGACGGGAGCACAGTTTTTATAGCTATTAGACAAAATAGTTAAAAATTCCAAGAGGCACTTCCAATTTCCCCTGCCTCCAGAGAATAGCTGTAGATCAAAAGCCACGGTCAGTGCCTTGACTATTTCCCCCAGCATGGTTCTGGTCACTCAAGGAGTGATTGGGGTTGCTGCTAATGATGGGTGGTGAGCCAAGTTAGCTGATTGTTTTGCAGATTGCCAAGTCCTTTAGAGGTATGTCAGGATCTAGAATCCAGGCTATAATGACCCTTCCCCCGTGCCAGGCCACACAAGGTTAGCATGAATGTCAGCTGGGTTGAGTCACCAGGGCTGAACATAACTTTCTGAACCAATACATGTGTCATCGAGAATTGTCTTGGACAGTTACTTAGGGAAAAATATCCAAGGCCAGGGCAGCATGCATATTGAGGGCTACCAGTGTGGTTTAAAAAATGAGGTGTGTGTGTAATAAGAGCTAGAAGGATAGTCAAGCCACCAATAACAGCAGCTTCCTATGGCGTAAACTGGGGGTCAGAGGGTCAGATGTGAATTCATTTTTTTGCTGTAAATTCTCTTGTATTGTTTGCAATTTGTACCAATTTCATGTGTTAGCCAGTGGGGTAGCACTTGTCAGGAAATAGGGTGCCCTGTTCATCTCACGGCCAAACACGCCTGTAGGAAATTCCCTCCACATATCAAACTAAATTTGTACTCAGAGGAGACACTGAAATAAGACACCCCAAAACTTAGACCTTACCCCTATAGGAATCAACTCAGATTCCTATCCCTTGGGAGGGGTTCTCAGGCCTTTTTCTGCTGGGCTTGCCCTAACCTGGAATTGAGCATGCCAGCCCAGGATATAAAGTCCCAGCTGCACATAGCAACAGGAGAACCCCATGGTCTCAAAACGAACTGAAGTCTTATCTTCAATTTTCCCCCAAATCTCCGTGTGCCTGGGGGTTTGTAGACAAAAACCCATCCATCTCTGAACCCTTCAGTTCAGGGATTCTCACAGTCCTTAACCGTGGTGTGAATAGTAAATATCCTTTCTGTATATATTTGGTTTGTCAATTTTTGTTGCTGAGGGTCAAGAGGCTCCACATACTTGACCAGGGTGTTGACTTCTTGAGTTAGAGACAATAATGTTATCGCTGACTAAAGTTAGTTTTAAAAGTGCTTCTTCATGGAGCCTTTTGGGGGTTAGTAATTCTCTGTATCTTGATCTGGGTAGTAGTTATACAAGTATATACACATATAAAAATTCAGTGAGCTGGGTGCTTAAGATTTTTATGCTTCGCTATATATGTAAGTCATATGGCAATAAAAAAAATTTTAAGTGCTTCCTCATAACAACCTGTGAAGTAGGTCCCGTGGTTATTATAATCATCTCCATTTTACAGACACAGCAAGTAAGACTCAAGGGAAGCTAGAGCGTCCCTGGCCTCGGTGGGAGAAAATAACCACTCCCAGCTTCCTCCTCCCAATCTTGCTGCTTCAATAGGAAGCTCTTTCTTTTCCAGCAGATTTCTCAGGTAACAGGAACAAGTCCCATCTAAAGACACCTTTCTCAGGATGGTTGCGAGGTGGGGGAGGTGATAACCAGCTCCTTCTCCAAAATGTTTAGCCTCTGAAGAGGAAAAGGATGGAGAGAGCAGTGTCCAGAGGCTGTAAGGCCTAGAGGGCCCCACTTACATCCCTCAAATGAGGAAGGCGGCCTCCGGCTGGGAACCTATTTTCTTCTCCCTATTCCAGTCACCCCTGCCCAGGCACAGAGCCCTGGGAGCCCTCCCTCATGGCAGGACACCTCTCCAGGAAGCTGCACCCTCCTTCCCATACACAGATCCCCCCTCACCTCAGGCACTTTTTCTCAAAAGCACCAGAAGGGATGGGGTGGGGGCGCTCTGAAATTACGGTGCCTGCAGTTTAGATGGCTGAGGACATAGGAAGCGGTTGTTATTTATTCCAGGCACAGTCGCAAAAGGCTTCCAAAAATATCGAGCCGAGATATTTTATTGTTCAGGCTGTCTGCAGCCTGTAATTATGCGTTCAAGATGTTTAATGTGTGCAAATGCATTAGCCGCTTTCGCTGGTGAAAACCCTAGCTGGGAGCGGGGGAGAGGCAAGTCTGGAGATAATTATGTCGTACAGTCGCAAACATTATTCTGCTCTTACTGTAAACGGCCTCAGCCACCTTTACGAGAAGCCAGGAAAACTTGGAGAGTGCCTCGTAGCGTTTATGACGGCAAAGTGGTTTCTTTCTTGAGTTCTTTTTCTCCCGTGTGGTTCGAAGTGTCTATTGGGCGGCGTCTGTGCCAAGTTCAGGGGCACGCCAGAGAGAAGGCGCCGGCCGAGAAGCGCCCGGAGCGGCCCGCGCGGGTGTACGGAGCCCGGAGCCCTTGGAGGCCGGGCCTGGCGCGCGGGCCTAGCAGCCGGAGGGGGCTGGGCTGGTGGCCTGGAGTCCTGGCGGCCGCGGACAGCCCCCAGCTTGGGCAGGAGCGAGCGCTGCAGCTCTTCCCGGCCGTTCGGGTCTCATCCGCACTCTCCGCACCTTCCATTCAGGCCGCGATCCGCGCACCCGCAACACCCCTGCGAGACTGCTCCGTGTGAAAGTGCGACCGCTGGGCAGAGGCCCTGGGCCCCTGATCCCTTGCTAGGGAGCGGTGCGGGTTCGGCTCTCATCGGGCTGACCCGGGGTGAACTGGCTATTTTGGGTCCCGGTTGCTGCGGGGCCAAGAGAACAGCTGGGATGGCGGACCCCCTCCCGGGCCGGCATGTCCGCGCCCCCATCCCCACCCGGCCCGGTGGCGCCAGGGTTCTCCGGGAAATTGGTACAGGCCTTGTGCTGGCACCTCCCACCGCGCGACACGTACATCTCGGGCCCCATATCCAGTCAGCGGCTCCGCCAGCCGAGTGTGAGTGACCAGCACAGGGACTGCAGTCCAGGACGGGGACCGGCCCCCTGAGGGACCAAGGCGCACGTGTGCAAGCCAACCACAGCCTCGACTCCCCAGCTTTCTATTTCAGCCCAGGCTTTTAGGACAAAAACAAGGCCGCCGTGTGGAGCAGCAGGAGCGGCTCTGGCCAGAGTGCCAGGGCTTGGGTGCACCTCTGGTAGCGCGATCCCCGGAAACCCCTGAAGCGCGGCCTTTTGAGAGGCGGGCGGGGGCGGCTGCAGGAGGCTCCTCTTTTGCTGGAGGCCGGCAGACGCCCTATGGGAATCACTGGGTCCCGGCTAACTTAGTGCAACATTCAACCTCGGGCTTGTGTCCTCTCATTTCTCCTTCGGAAACCAGATTTTGAAACTCATTTTTAGCCACTGATTTAAAACAAAACAAAACGAAAACATTGGGCGTTCATTCCATCTTCTGGGACACGTTAGAAAATCCGTGTAGGATCCAGCGTGTATTTTCTAAGACCTGGCAGCGCTGTTGCACCCTAGCCCCGCGGCATGGAGAATAGGCGGGTGTGGAAGGATCTAGAAGGATGATGTAATCCCATGAGGGGAAATACACAGAGAAGAAAAACAAAACCCAGGAGACATATATGATTTGCTTTTGCTTCAAATGCATCATCCAAGAGGAATCCCTTTGGGCTGCACTTACTTGAGCTCAGGGGGTCTGGGTCCTTAGATCTCTCAATATTGGGCAAGGTGTGAGCTTCCCACCTCTCCCTTGAGGGTGCAGGCTCTTGCTAAGGGAGATGGAAGGGAGAAGAAAAGCCTAGTGGGGGTCCTGAGTGGCTGCAACCCCAAAGTAAATTCCATGACTTGGATGCCTCCACATAATAAAATCTTCAGGACTCCCAGACTTGTTTAGTAATGCAGCAGCTAGAAATCTGGGGACAGCAAGAACCTGGCAGGAGGCACAGACAGAAGCTCTCATAGAAGCTTTCAGACTCTCCTTGTTCTTCCCGTTTCTCTCTTTCTCTCTCCTATCTTTACTCCACTCAAGAGGGTCAGACCTCCAGGTACAAGTGACTTTACTCCCAGACCCTACTTGGATGAGATGGAGAGACTGGGAAGTTTGAGGAGGGGTCTCTCACTGGTGGTTCAGACCTCAGAGACTCCAGAAGTGGTCACAACCTATTCCACCCCTCCTCCCCCCCCCAAAAAAAAACCCCTACAAACTTAACCACATTCAGTGTCCTACAAGGTTGTGACCTGGAGAGCCTAAAAATGCTATCTTCTAACCTAGAGGTTCCTGGTTGCCTGAGAAGCTAAGCAGGAATTTTGCAAGCAAAAGAGAACAGGGAGGGGAAGAGCCATGGTTTCTGCTGATTTCCTTAGTCCAAAATCAGTGCTTACAGAAGAAGGAGGGCACATGTCCTGTTCTGCTCTCTTGAGTGTAATTTTTCTTTCTCTCACATGAAACTGAGGGCTTCTAAATGCCCTCACAGCAATTTGATATTTGATCCTTCCTATGGGAAATGAATCTGATCATGGCCTTCCTTGCTTTCCTCTTCCTATGTTCTACAGCCTCCTCAGAAGAGCCCACAGAAACACGGGAAGGCCCAACGGGAATCTCTTGCTGCTGGAAATGACACTGCATGGGACGCAGAATCCAGAGATGGTGAGTGGTTTCTCTTCAAAGCTGCCTGGGTCCAGGTGCTGGGGGGAGGTTGGGCTGGGCAGCGAGGGGGCCTCCCTTGCCACTGCACCCAGCCAGGAAAAGGGGTGGGCTTTCATGAAAGTGGGTGAATATAGGGCCACCTGGAAAAATTAGCTTTCTCAGCTCTCTAGATCACCCAGAGGAGGAATTCTCTGGCTGGGAGTGATTGTTGCCAATTCCAGTTTCCAGATTTGGTTTTCCGGCCCAGGAAAATTGGGGCCTTGTTTAAGTCTTTTCCTAGAAGTTATATACTCGCTCGTTCTTCGGCTGTTTTCTATTAGCCAAATAGAGACTTCGCATGAGATAATCTCGGTTTCTCCCTGTGACCTCTGAAACATATAATTTGGGGGAGATAACTGTATTTAAAATGCCAATCCCCATAATGAGCCCAGCTTACCAGTATGAGCTCCCACCCTCCCCTTAATGAACAGAGCTGTCAAGAAATAATTTCACTTTGATCTAGTTTGTGACCTGATTTTTTGGCTTAAAGAAGACTGGGCAGCTAATTGGATTCTTCAGTTGCCTTTAATCTCCACCTCAACACTTGGAACCTGACCAAGCTGAATTAAGTCTGATAAACAAGAATGGAGCTGGCTCCCAGGTTAACAGCAGCAAGAAAATCCCCCCACCATGGTGGGGTTTAATGATCACAGCGTGGCTGGCACCTCACAAAAAAACATGAGGCTGTAGGCCCCCAGAACCTGCAGCACGGAAGTCTTCAGAATCCTTTCCCCTTCCCTCCCAACACCCTGGATGTGGTTTAATTAGAGAGAGAAGGCGGGGTAGAGGGAGGTGGGGAAGACAAACTTACAGTTGGTGAGAGAGGCAGGGTTGGGGGGTTCATCTCAAAGGGAGGCAGGACGTTGAGGAGACTTTGTCCCTGGGAGAGGAAGCAGGCTGAGCCTTTGAGGGCTGGACAGTAAAAGATTGCAATTTGAATTTCCAACTGTGCTCCAAGAGTGAGGGGGTGCAGGAGGGAAATAGGAGATGAGGGGCAGGGTTATGCAGCCTGAGGGGCTGGGAATCATGGGTTTTGTTTAATCTTTTCAGATGCCAGGATTTTGTGTTCTGCAGGCAAAGCAGGAGGAAGGAGTATGTTGGGACCTCCGCATTCTTAGTGTGGGGCCCGAGAAAGCCTTCTCTTGGGCTCCTCCCCACCAGCCCCATGTTCCAATTTGCTCTCTGCCTAGGTTGCTGGAGAATTCTGAGGGATTGCTTCCTCCAAGGCAGTGGGCTTTTGGTTTACGTCAGGATCTCTCAATCTAGGCAGTATTGACATTTTGGCCTGGAATATTTTTTGCTGTGGAGGGTGTCTTGTGCACTGCAGAATGTTTAGCATCATCTCTGGCTTCCACCCACTAGATGCCAGTAGACCCTACCCCAGTTGTGACAATCTAAAATGTCTGCAGACTTTGCCAAATGTTCCCTGAGGGCCATAATCATCCCCCTGTGGAGAATTACTGATTTAGGCCTAGGTGAAGTGGGCACTTCTCAGGGGAAAAGTGGAGTGCTCAGAGCGGGGGCTCAGTTCTTAAAGTGCTAACACAGTAGGTTAGGAAGCTACTGTTCCTACAGTAGTAGGAACCTACTGTGTTCCCCTTTTGAGTAGCAAAGAAAATCACACTTTCTTTCTTTAAAAAAAAAAAAAAAAATGGAGCGCTCTGCTTGAAATGATCTTTGTAGAGTTCCAGAGAGCTGGGGAAGCAGGATGGGAGCCAGGCTCTTCTTTTTTGGCCTTCTGGCCAGCTGGGTCATGACCACCTTCTCAGGGCTGCCTTGAACCTCCACTTGGAACACCTTCATGAAGCCTTTGAGAAGCCTATAGTTTCTAGAGCACATAATCCAAACCATTAGACATACTGAATCCAGGACAAATGTCTGCGTGTTTAGATGCTGGAGGAAGGGGATCCAGGCCTCACCTTTTCAGGCAGGCTTGAGTGAAAGAAGAGCTTCCTAGGTGGCGCTAGTGGTAAAGAAACCACCTGCAGTGCAGGAGACTTGGGTTCTGGGTCGGGAAGATCCCTAGAGGAGGAAATGGCAACCCACTCCAGTATTCTTGCCTGGAAAATTCCATGGATAGAGGAGCTTGGCAGGCTACAGTCTATGGGGTTGAAAAGAGTCAGATACAACTGAGTGCCGAGTGAAAGAAAGCTCCTTTCCTTGTCATACCTGGTCTTGAAGTGGGAAATGGCTGAGTTTTGTGCAACCTGTGCTGTTGATGCTATCAGGGAGCGGAGGGCCTATTTCAATGTGGAAGTGGGAGTCGGTCTCTGTGATGCTGGTGGGCAGATGCTTATCCGGTGGCTACAGCCATTGCTTCTCTGTAGGTCTGAGACCTAGCTGACCTGGCCCAGCAATGTCTTCTGACCTAGATTTTCTAGAAACTGTAAGGTCCAGGAAATTATGAGTTTGGCATTATTTATTGAACATTTGGCATTATTATTCTAATTCTCATGGGAAATACTTTTAAAAATAAGAATTTTTATCACAATTCGGCCTTCTCAACCTGATCCTTCCTCTCTTCTTCCCCCTTCTTCTTTCCCTCCCTCCTTCCTCTCTGTACCTCCCTTTCTTTCCTTCTTTCTTGTTTTCCTTTCAGAATGTGACCATGGACATATAACACAAATGAAGGAAAGTAAAGATTGAGAGAGATTAGTTTATTCCCAAGTACAGTTCTATCAAGCTTAAATATCAATAATAAGACCAGAGTTAAACTAGGTGATCCTTGTGCATATTTTTACCACAGGTATCCTGGGTCTCTTTTTCAGAATAGTTTACAAGCATTTAGGGCTAGCTAGACACCTTTAGGAGTCAGGGTCTCCAGCTGTATTAAGCTTTAGGTATGTGACAAAAATCACTGAGTGTTTACAGAGTGCTAATCACTGTACAAATATGAACTCATTAATCTGCCTAACAACTCTAAGAATTATTATTGTCATCATCCTCATATCACAGATGGAGAGACAGAGACACAGCCAGGTTAAGGGGCAATGCCAGGGCTGAATTCAAGCACTGGATCTGGGGGCCGTGTTTTCAACCACTAATCTGCTGTCTCTTGTTACTGTACTGTGTGCAGACAGGGGCCCAGGGAGCAGAAGTTGGAGAGGTGGGCATCTCTGCTAAGCAGGTAACCACTGCTCTAGAAACCTTACTCTCAGCTTCAAAGCCAGGTTCCCTGTCAATAACGTCTATTAATAGAAGCTTTTCTGATCATTGAAAGTAAGTTATGGGAAATGTAATGCATATCCCTGGTATTTACTGCTCCAGGAACACAGGAGACATAATGAAGGAGGGAAGGTTCTAATTGTAGAAAAACAATTCTAGGAACAGAAATCAGTGGCAGCCAGAGACGTTCTCCTCAGGTTTCCGGCCCTGCTGGTGGCCCCTCCACCAGGCTCCATAGAGGCAGGAACCCCCCAGAGGAGGAAAGGGGCCCGTTATAGGAGTCATCAACCTGTCACCACGGCTAGGGTGAATATGGCTTCTGAGTTGGGGGGAGGGGGTGGAGGCTTAGTCTTTAGCACCACCAGCTGCAGAGAAAGGGGGGAAGATGCTGTGAGGTGGGGGTTGGGAGGAAGAGGCTAGAGGTGGAGCAGGCCTTCTCTACCTACCACCCTGCCCCACAACAGACATTTATTGGGCTGGCAAGTCTCTGTGCTACGCACCACTTGGCAAGGTGGTACTCATCCCCCAATAGCCTTAATAATCTGTAAGTGTGTGCATGTGTGAGTTTGTGAGAGAAAGGTGGGGTGACACAGCTACATAAATGTTCACACTGAAGGTTGAGATAAGGACCCAGGGACAGCATGCCTAGTGTGCTGAGAGGTATGGGGGAGTGAAGGCTGGGGCAGGCAGCAAGGAGGCTGAGTGCTTGTGCCAGGCCTAGAGAGTGTCTCTGATCCAGGACAGGCAGAAAGAGAGGGTTTTGGGAACAAGCACAAAGGGTAGTTTGGCTCAGGTTGGGGAGGCTAAGGCAGTATTGTCCAGCACCCACTACCTTCTAAATGCCCGTGATTTGCAGGGGTATCTCATTTCACTCTCATGCCCAACCCCCATGAACTGGACAGGGTTATTATTCCAATCTTACAGATGAGAAAAGTGAGGCAGAAGGTCCATGACTCGTGCTAGGTCCCAGGGCCAGGATCCGTGTGACCCGGGAGACCCTCTCTCAGCCAGGTCCATAGGCTTGTGTAGTTAAATCGTGGTCAGGTGGAGCCCAAGTGGGAGGTTTTTGTTTGCGGTCTAAGAAAAAGCTGTGCTGTTCTTACATTTCTGTGTTTTCCTACTGCTGCCATCACATCCAATGGATGATGTCCAATAGTTCTGGGAAGCTGGGGCTTTTTTTCCGAGGCTGGTCAGACGGCGGCACCGTAGTTCGGAGAAGGGGACCAGGGCCCGGAGAGCGCGAAGCCGTGGGCGGACGGACCCGCGCGGCCTGCAGGACCGCGGCCCCGGCGAGCCGTCGCGGGAACGCGGAGCCGGGGGACTCCCCTCGGACCGGGCCGAGAGCAGCGATGCCTCCTTCCGTCCGCTCTGGTCGCGTCCTCGAAGCTCGCTCGCTCCTGCGGGCTGGAGAGCCGCCTCCGGCCGCCCGGCTTCTTCCGGCCAGCCTCGCTGGGGACTGTGGCGGGAACCCGCCCGCGCGGCGGCGAAATCGAAATGGGGCGGTGATCCACCCTCTTCCGGCTCGGCGTCAGGAACCAAGGCTCCCGGCCCCGCGACTTAACCAACTGTGTGATCGGCCAAGATCCTGGAACGTCTTCCAACCTGTGAAGAAAGGTTAATAATGACGACAGTATCAACAGTATCCTGCTTACCCCACGTGATGGGATCGAACGCGATCCTTTATTCAATGAACACAAACGCGATGTCCACCTACTATGTAACAGGCACTATGCTGGGCTCCTTTCATTCTAAACTATTTTTCATTTGTGCCTTTGTGGATGTTATATTGAAATACTACGTACAAAAAAGTGCATAGTATCACAAAGTACCGGTGTAACCTGCAAGAGATCAAGAAACAGATGCAGCACCTTACTACCCTCCCCACCCCGCTCCGCTCCCATCACTATCCTGACATCTAACACCAACAAATGGTTATTTTCATTTGACGAATAAATGATACTGTTAAAGGACACTGTACACAGGCAGTAAAATGCTATCATCGCCAAATTTAGGTGCTATTGAGCTGGAGTGGCATTTTTCTGAGTACCTGTCTCTCCTGGATCTTTCCAATGGGCTGAAGACTTGGTTTCTCATCCCCAGAACACCTAGGCACCCTCTTGTGGTCTCTGGGATTCTTCCAAGCAATAAGGGGCTTGGTTTCCATTCTGACGACCCTTCCTTCTGCAGCTAATGAGGGTGGTGTGGCTTTATCTCAGAAACGATAGGACAGATTTGGAGCATGGCTTGTTGTAGAATTTATTAACACAGCAAATATTATTAGTGTATTCATAATAACAACACATTTTTGAAGGTGAATGTCACCAGCCTGAGGCTCATCATAAAATGTCAATTAGGTTTTACTGCCTTAAACAACTGGAGATTTCTTTAGAAATCTTTACACAAGGGTGTTTAGACAAGTGTGGCAGCAGAAATTTCCTATTAAACAGTTTTCTCAAGTACCACTGGGTAGTGGATGAACCAGTATTGAAATTGTCCATCTTCAGTGTTACAGTATGCTGCTATGAGTTCCAGTCTAAATATTGTTAACAGTAGGAGTCACAGGGTCTCTAAGGCCTCCCTCCCCACATGTTCATTTCCCGTTAGACAGGGTGATGGGTAAAGATTTAGTTTCCCTCTCCAGGCTGCCTGAGGATGCAGGAGGACAGTGCCAGGAGCAACATCTTTAGATATCAGAAATCCTTATCAAGCCAAACTGAGTCCTTTATGCTACCAGCTTTCTCCCAAGGGAGGTAAACATTCTCCGAACAGGGCCGCATCAGGGATGGAGAACAAACTCCTTACATATGAGTGGGGATTCACAACTGACAAAGCCCTGGACATTTCTCTCTCTCTTTGGTGGGGTTTATGTGAGTATTTCCTTGAATTTTGTTTTTGTGATGATAAAAAGGTATGAAATCTCAAAATTGTTAATTTTGAAGGTGACTCTGGCTTTCATTCTGGTGTCAAATAGATTTAGGTTTAAGTCCCCACCCTTCTGCCTACTTGATTTGTGACCTTAGGTTAGCCTGCTCACAATTCTAAAATTGTTTCATCAACTCAAAAATGAATATGATGTTACCCAGATAACCCATAAGTCTGTTGTGAATTTTAAGTTTTGTGATGCAGATAAAGCAGTTAGCTCAGTGTCTAGAATAATATAGGTGTAATAGTAATTTTAATTATATAATATCAATATTGCTATGTAATGTAATTCTCATAGACATGGTAGAAATCATTCTAATTTTATAAGCAATAAAATAGGAAATATCGAGACACTAACATATGCTACATCATGGGTGAATCTTAAAAAATTATGCTAAGTGAAAGAAGACACAAAAGATTAGCTATTGTATGATTCCATCCATCTAAAATATCCAGAAAAGGTAAATTTTCAGTGCCAGAAAGTGGATTAATGGGTGCCTCAAGCTGGAGGGAAGTAAGATTAACTGTAGGTCATGAAGGATCGTGGTAGGGCCAGGGGGATGAAAATGTTCAAAAAATGATTTATTGTGATGGTTGCACCACACAGCAGAGTTACTAAAAATCATGGAAACATACACCTGAAATGGGTGAGTTTAATAACATATTAAATATATGTCAGAAAAGTTGTCTTAAAAACTCAGAGACTATCACAGAGAGGAAGAACAGAATACAGGTTTCCAACTAGGTGTTCTTTGAAAGTGAAAGTGAAAGAAGCTTAGTCATGCCCAACTCTTTGTGACCCCATGAACGATACAATCCATGGAATTCTCCAGGCCAGAATACTGGAGTGGGTAGCTGTTCCCTTCTCTAGTGAATCTTCCCAAACCAGGAATCAAACCGGGGTCTCCTGCATTGCAGGCAGATTTGGTATTTGCCTCCCATTGGGTAGGAGAGAGAAGGAAAACAACAGGGGAGAAGCTATTGTTAGAATCTCTATTAAATCAGGGATGGAGCTAATCAAGACGATTGAGAGAATGTGGAGATGGCAGTGTCTTAAGGAGGGGAGAATGGAGGAAGCATAAGCTTTCCTAGGGGATATAAGCATAGGCAATAGTTGCGGGTAACTTTTATTAAACTCAGTATTCTAGCAAGCATTATATTCTAAAGCTATATTCTCAGTATTCTAAAGAGCTTAGTGTTCTAAAATCTTTATATATATATATACACACACACACATATATATATAACCTTGTTTAAGCTGCATAGCATTGTAAAATGGGTAATGTTATTATGTCCATTTTTGAGGTGATGAACTTGAAACCCAGAGAAGTTAAATAACTTGACCAAAGTCATAAGTTAATATATGGCAGAGTCAGGATTAGAACCGGGGTAGTTTGTTCCAGAACACCTGCCTTTTATACTGATGCTATTAATGCATATGAAAAGGAGAAAGATAACAGGGATCTGAGCAAAAATCTTGACTTATGTGTGTGATTTTGGTATATTCTGAGATTTTTACCTAAGGAAATATGATGTTGTTTTGTGTGTAACTACGAATCACAACAGACATCTTGATAGGGGTGGATGCTCTTGGCTTGTTGTTGATGGGTGTCATTTTTCTATATGAATCTTTTAAAAGGCCAGACAATCCCTGCATTTCTGCATGTTTGAAGTGTGGTCATGCTTATTTCCCATAATATGAATGGAGGTCATGTTTCTGGGACAATGTTCAGATTGATTTAAACAATCCCAGAGTCACATCCCCCTCTCCCAGCTCTTTCACAGCATCCCTCCTTCAGCCAAGAGTGCCCTACCTGCTCCAAATCTTGTCCCTGGAAATCCTATTCAACTTTCTAAGATTATTTCCTCTAGAAATTATGAAGCCTTTATGGATTAAAAAAAATTTTTTAACCCCTTATTTTAAAGATCTACTTTCATGGTTTACTGTATTGAGAGAGAATATGTGCTGCTAGAAGACAAAATTACACAGAACTTGAGAAGTAAGGAGGATTAAAAACTCCATTGCTTTCAAGGGCCCAAAAATACTATACCTAAGATTTTCATCTGAATAGATTAAGTGGAAATAATATTCTCATTTCTTTTATTCTTGCAGTTGAAAGGGGTTAAAAACTATTTGCACATATGAAACAAGCAGTTTATAAGTTATAATGAAAGGAATGCAATTTTCTTGGATACTGTACAGGGAGGAGAAGAGGCTGAAGGGGAAAATAACACTAATGAAACGATCAGTAATGAAAAGACAACAATCTGGTGGTCTGGAGATGAGGAAAGTCTACGATTTTAAAAAATACCTTTGTTGTTTTTTGAGCATGGAAAATGCAAAACTAATGCATGCTTATGTAAAAAGAAATCAAAATTTGAAGAAATATGTAATGTGGTAAGTTAATGCCTCCTCTCATCATACCTCAAAGCTAAACAATGTCTAGATGTATGTGCATATAAAATATACATATGCTTCCTATATAATCATCTATAAGAAACCAATAATCACATTTGAGTGAGCTGCAGAATTTACTTAAAATTTCTTTGTGCACCTTAACAAAGGAGTAATCATACCATGTCATTTTTTAAACAACTTATTATTTTTTCATTTAATGTAAATTTAGACCCATTTGCCTGTGAACTCACACTTTTATATAGAGTTTTTCCATTACTTGTTGAATCAGTTTATATGTAGTTGGCTGGTTAGGTTGTTTCCACTTTTTCATTATCACTAAAGTGATGCAATAAATATTTTTGAGTGCATTGTGTAGGAAAATTTTCAGGAAGTGAGACTGTGGAGACAAAAGGAGTAATAACTACATTCACAGCTATCAAAATTACCTCGAAAGAGGTTTTAAATGTTTGTATATTTATTTATATGTTTCACCAGTAGCACGAGGGTAAGTGTCCTTGTACGCTGTTGTCAGTCTTCAAAGTTCTTTTGCACAAACTGAATCAGTAGAAAAATAGGTTTTTGTGTTTGAACTTGACAGAGTTCCGCCTCTATAAAGGGCAGCCTGGAGTAGGTGAGGGGCCTGGAAGAACATCACGTCTGGGTGCACTGGGGTGTATCCAGAGAAGGGGCCCCGGGAGTGCAGGGTTCCCCACGACTAGAGGGGTGGGACCCGCCGCTTGGAGCCCAGGCTTTCTGGCAGATGGAGAATCCCTGTTGAAACCGGCAGGAATGCGCTTGCCCAGCCCACTGTTGCTCCAGGGTCGAATTTCCTTCCGACAAATACGTGGCGTCGATTTGGGGGTTCCTTGCCGCTTGGCCCCTTCCCCACCATCTGCAGCCCGCCGGCGCCAGGATGCCGCGTCCCGGGGGGTTCTCGGCGGGAGCGGCAATGACCACCCCGCGCCAACCTGCCCTAGCCGCGAGTCGCTGAGTGGCGGGCTGCGCGAGCCCAGCACCTGCCCCAGGCACTGTTGGCACCGAGCCCGAGCGTCTCCGCCGTACCGGACCCTGGAGACCTGCTGCCCGCAGGCCAGGGGTCATTTCCTGCCCCCTACATCCTCTTTCCAACCGCTACTGGCAGACCCCCGGGGTTAGAAGCAAACAGGCCCAGGCTGACCCAGATCACTGCAGGTACACCAGGGAAACAGGCAGAGGTAGGAGCTCAGACTAGACTAGCCAGCTCAGTCTTGGCCAACACAGCCATGTTCTCCACGTGGGGGACCCTCCATCAACTGGGCTACCAGCCAGGTCCCCACCTAATCAGTTTCTCCCTCCAGTCAGTAGAATGCAGAAGTCCCCCCCAACTGGACTAGTAGGGAACTTCTGCCCTAGAGTCATCAGCTAGTATAGAATTTTATAACAATTCGAATTAGCTGCCAACATGTAAAAACATTTGCAAATGAAATACTTGGCAACACTATTAGCTGATGCTAATCTTGCATCCTAGTCTCTGCCATCCTCAATTTCTTAATATGACCAAGACAGCTCTCTCGCTGCTACTACCGGGCATCAGTGTGTGACTCCTGCTGGGGTTACAGAATGTTGTGGTTGGGACACTAAATACAAAGCCCTTCAGCTTCCTCTGATACAGGGTGCTGTGAATTTGTCAAGGTCACCAGTGTGTGGCAGAGTTGGGACTGCGCTCTGTTTACTGACAAAGGTCCAGAGGAGTGAAGTGACCTGTCCAAGGTCATCCAGCCAGGCAATGGCAGGGGCAGTACTAGAGTCCATTTCCCTGACCACTGGCCCATTCTCTTAACTGCCCAGGAGCCTCAGTACCACATAGTCATTGGCCAAAGATGCTGCACAGGACCCTGACCTGGGCTCTTGGCTTTTGACCTAGTCATTGGTTAGACTCTATCCTACTGGCGGAGATGGAAACAAAGTTTCCCTTGCTACCATCTACTATAGAATGGAGACAATCCCTAATGGCTGGCATGTCTTATTTCCACTTTTCTGGGGCTGGATTCTTGTCTAAGAAACATCACAGACCCATGGGCAGCTTTTCCTCATCCTAGTGCACAGGTCTGAAAACAGACCTGACTGGTACTACAGTGATTCTACTTGAAAGTGCTAATCTGATCCCACTAGAAATCCACTGTCTAGCCATCAGGGGGATTTTCCCAGATCTTTAAACTTGCCACCTACAGAGTGGATGAAGACAGCAAAAGCAAGAGCCACATTATATGGCCAGCCCTGTCACGATTCGGCGTTCTGTCCCCCATTTTTCACTGGGGAGCCAGGAAGAATTGGTCTCACAGTGGTGAGACTCCTTATCGTAAAACGAACATAGGGAAACACGGTGGGTGAAAAGGGAATTGTTACAGTTAATAACTGATGTGGAAAAGGAGAAAGACTTCTGAAATGGTTTCTTATTTTACTTAAGAGCATTTCCCACCCAAGACTAAAGCACATAAAATAAGCCAGAGACCCTGATGTCCCTCCATCAAGGATATAAAAATTTGAGGCATTTATGTTAAGTTAGCATATGGAGTGTTTAACGGTAACTGCGTTAGCTCTTCAAACATATCCTCTTACCTCCTTAGCAGAAAGTGAACAGCTTTTTACAAAGCCTACATTTTTTGCACGTGAGAGGCTCAATTTGGATTTGAAATCACTCACTCTATATGAAATTACCACCCCATTTTAATAAGGTCCAAGATGTTTAATAGCTCACTTAAGGTTTCACAGCAAATTGAGAACAGAAATAGAAATAGAAGGATTGGCTGTTTTTCTCAGTTGGTCTCCTGAGAATGGCTTGTTCATTTTCATTCTGTCTCCAGAGAAACTTCTCATTTGCCATCTTCACAATCCCTCTATAATATCTCACTTAGTTATCACTGTGCGGGTAAAATTATTTTTTTTAAGTGGCATATTGTACATGTAAAAATAATTAGGTCTCTGTTATACTCTAGCAATTTTTTCTTTGGTTCAGCTGCTTGCCTGGAAAAAGATTTAGAGTAGCCTGAAGTTCTCTGAAGATGTTTTATAATTTGTCAGTGGAAAATCTCTCACACACATGCATACATCCACACCCTTTATCACAACTCTGAAACCTTGGGGGAAGTTTATATTTTCTTATAGGTCTCTCCTTTCTTTCTCTCTCTCCACCTCCCTCTCTCCCTTTTCTTACTCTCTCTTTTTAATTTGGAAAACAGAATTCCTTCATTTCCCATTCTCCTGGTGTGGTGCTCCATGATGTCAGAGATCCAGGCTTCTTCCACCTCGTTGCTCTGCCATGTGTAGGTCTGGGATCTCGGTAGACAAGCTCCAGGCAGGACAGAGAAACAGTAAACATGATTGTGTAAGGGTTTATACACTCCTGTCTTTTAGGGATAGTGCCTGGAAGCTGCCACATAACATTCTGCTGACATAACTGGGTCAGAATTTACTTCCAGTGATACCCCTACTTGCAAGGGAGGCGGGCCAATGTGGTCTTTAGATGTGAAAGCCATGTGCACCGCTGAATTTTGGAACTCTTTCATGATGAAAGAAGGGGAGAAAGTTAGCAGTCTCTGTCACAGTCACTCTGTAACTGCTATCCTCTGTAAGAGGATATGGCACACAGCACATCCATGTGTGCTAAGTCACTTCAGTCGTCTCCGACTCTGCGACCCTGTGAACTGTAGCCCACCAGGCTCCTCTGTCCATGGGATTCTCCAGTCAAGAGTACTGGAGTGGGTTACCATTCCCTCCTCCAAGGAATCCTCCAGACCCAGGGGTCAAACCTGCGTCTTTCATGTCTTCCGCTTTGGCAGGCAGGTACTTTACCACTACTGCCACCTGGGAAGCCCCAGGGTGCACAGTAGGACCCCAGCAAATATTTTTTAGATTGAGTTTATCTTTTCAGGATTTCTGAGACATTCACCAGGAAGACTAATAACACTGGAACCTTCTGTTGGGCATAGGGACAAAAAGTTGGGAGTGGAAGCTGATGAAGGGGAATCAAATAGTTTTGCTTTCCAAATTGACTGGACCCTTAAGCCAGCCAGCTGGAGAAAGCAGAAATCTTTGTAATGTGCTTCCTCCACCTTCCAACATCCACTGAAAACACTGACCAACACGGCAGCCTCCTTGTATTTCTTATACTATCCACCTCCCACAGATATCAAAGAAAGTCCCATGCCACCAAAACTCTATCTCTTCCCTCAAAATAGAAGAGAGACTGTCGGGAGTAGTTTTCATTTAGCAATTTTTTAAAAAATATTTATTTTTATTCATTTATTTGGCTGCACAGGGTCTTAGTTGTGGCATGTGGGATCTACCCCAACCAGGGATCAAACCCAGGGCCCCAGCATTGACAGATCAGAGTTTTAGCCACTGGACTACTAGGGGAGTCCCTCATTTAGCAATTTATTATATTTGCGGCATTAAGCCAGTGACATTACTGTAAGGCACTGGGTGCAGAACTTCTCAAGGAGACAATGTGAAGGAAGTGAGAGGTCTTGGAAATCCACTCATGTCCTACTCTCACTTCCTCAGTCCTGCTACTAAGCCTGCCCCTCCCCTGCCCCAGCCTTCCTCTCACCCATTCTCATAACACTGGGAAAGTGTTGTTGGGTTGCAAAGGACTGAGAGGTGATGGCTTAAAATGGGACTCCTCCCAAAGGGTGTGCTCCTTAATAAGCAGAAGAAAACCTTTATGAGTCCAAAGATTAAGAGCTAAAATGGCAGGCAATAGGGCTCTATCTAGGCTAGTAACCGCAGGAAGATGACCAGGCAGCTATTGTTTATCCCCATTTTATAGGGAAGCTCCTGAAGGTTAAGCAATTTGTCCTAGCCCACTAGCGGTGAAGCCAGAACTGAACCCTATGTCTCTCTAGCTCTGATTATAAGTGGCTGCCCGCTGGTATATCTGCCCCAGGCGTGGAGCACTTGCTTTACTCATCTTTCTTTCATTGCACAAACTTACAAAACTCTGTTGGGCTTATAGTCAGGGAAGTAACACATCACAGTAGTAACAGCTAAATTGAAACTTACTACAAGCTAGCTACTCCTCTAAGTTCTATACATATATAACTAACTCATTTTATCTTCATATGACCCCATTTTATATATGAAGAAACCGAGGCTTTAAGAAGTTAAGTAACTTGCCCAGCATTACTCAACTGCTATAGTGAATGTCAGAACTGGAGTCAGAACCCAAGCTGTCTAACTTGAGTCTGGGCACTTAAGTTTTAGGCTAAATTACCACTATAGTTAAGAGGACAATAGTGGTTCCCTACTATTATTTATGTATTATCTGCCTATACCTTTAAACTACCATAAATGGGAAATTCCATCATCACACTAGGCATGTCTTGATTTTTCTTCTCCCTATCCAAGTTCCCAGTGAATGGAGTTATAGAAAGGACTCAGGAACCTGGATGCCATCTATGATGTTACCGCAAAGATGGTAACAACCAGACAGTTGCTTTACTTCAGTTATACATTTACCATCTCCGTATTTGCTTGAACTCCAACAAGTGCATGAATGCACCTTAGTTTGGCTGCGTAATTTTTTCTGGGAAATGTTAGCCATCATGCGAGGAGAAGGGCATATCATATAGTGGTTCTCTGGGCACCATTCCCCTTTACTTCACATTCACTGCTGGTTTTCACTCACCAAGAGTATAATGTTGAGTAAGGAGAATCAGAAACATAGGGTGAAATACGGGCACTTCTCTGGTAGCTCAGCTGGTAAGGAATCTGCCTGCAATGCGGGAGACCTGGGTTCGATCCCTGGGTTGGGAAGATCCCCTGGAAGAGGGCATAGCAACCCACTCCAGTATTCTTGCCTTGAGAATCCCCATGGACAGAGGAGCCTGGCGGGCTACAGTCCATGCAGTTATAAAGAGTCTGATATGACTGAGTGACTAAGCATACAGCACAGCGACACTGAAGTGAGTATCCACCATAGGTCAGACACTGTGCTAGGCCCTTTCCACTTGGCATCTCATTAAATCTTCAGGACAGCTCACGAGGCAGACCTCATGTCATCCCTTAGATCTAATGTCCTGCAGCGTTGGTCTGCACAGGGTCATTGGAATAAGTGCCAGAACTGAGGTTCAAGCTCAGATTGATCTGGCTCCAAGCACATGCTCTTACCTTGAAACCAAGTGTCTTTGCAGCACCAGAAGTCTTGGCTGGGTGAGTTTGAGAGCACTCCTTCACTACTGATTCTATCTTCCCAAAGGTCTCTGGGATCTGTCTCTCTTCCTCCTGGACTCAAAATTCAGGCCTCACTACACTCCTTCTTGTTCCTCTCCTGCTGGATCAGACCTCAAAATCAATATCCATAGTCAGAGTGAATTTGTAGCTACTGGAAATAAAATTTGGTATTTGCAAATCTGGGTTTCCTCCCTGGCTCTCCTTTTGCTATCTGTGCCACCTCAGGTCAGTTGCTTAACCTCTTTATGCCTCAGTTTCCTCTTCTGTAAAATGGGTAGACTTACATGTTCCTCTGAGACTTGTTGTGAGGCTTGGATGAAAGCATGCATCATGTCCTTAGCTTAGAGCCCAAGCACACAGGCTTTTGTTCTTTGCATTGTATTGGGAAAAGATTAGGATTGTGATGAAAGGAAGATTCTAATAAAAGGAAAACTGGTCAGTTTTTGGAGGTAGTCTGGCTCTTCAATTGTGGATGGGCCATATTCAGGATTAAAGGTATAGTCTGAGTGTTGGCACTTAGGAAAGTGTAAACCCCTGCCTCAGGCCTAAGACCAGGGCAGAGTCACATCCTGGGTATGGGTTTGTTTGGCCCTTTCCATGCCTATTTTTAAAACTGACCTTTCTTTCCTCTTCTAATTCTTTCCAAGAACAGTAAGGCTGACTCCAGAATAATTAGGAAAACATTCCAAAGTTGACATAATGCCAATAATGGAAGTTATGAAATAACTTTAAATCCATTATAACAAAAACATGCACTAACAGCACATTATATTTTGAATACTTATAAATTGTCAGTAGTACTTTACAATTGTCTGGCTTTTGAGTGTCTGTCTGTATTGCCAGGCTTTAAGGATGAGCAGGGACTAAGAATAATTCATTCATTCTGTAGAATTCTCTGCAAAATTGATATGCTTGTCTATGAAGTGCCTGAGACTTCACATGCTTATTGAGGCTCTGTGACCTTGGTCAAGTCCTCTGAACTCTCTGGATCTTTGCTTCTTCAACTGGAAACTGAAAAGAACAACTCTGGCCTCTTTGATGTCATTAGAGAGCTGGGAAGGAGCAAACAAAATGCTGGACAGAGAAGTCTTTCAAAGCAACCTAAACGAATAGATAAGTGTCAAGGATTAATATGATGATACATGTATGTGTGTCTAAAGTGAGAATGAAAGAAAAAAAATAAGAAGCAAAACCAAAGAAGTCAAAAGGAGCAACTGTATTCCTTGCTTTGCCATTCATTAACTGAGTGATTGGAGGGGAGGCACTTAACTTCCACGGGTCTCAGTTTCCTCATCTGTAAGATAGGAATTATAGTAATAGCTGTTCTTCCTAGTATACAGAATTATTCTCAAATGGGACTGTGGGTGTAAAAATGTTACCTAAATAAGAAAAGGCCAACCACTTGTTACTTGTTATTAATATTAGAAGTAGTAATGCCTGGTGAAGTTGCAGTATTCTTCACAGGCATCCAACTAGTTTAGTCTTCTTTGGAAATGAAATCAGTCCGTTTAGATCCTAGGGCATGATCTGTTGGCTTCCACAGGCAGGGGTTGGATCCCATGAGTAGGAGACTGGCCTCTAGCATCACCCTGTTGGATTTAGATCTCACCTCTGTGACTAACAGGATGTGTGATTTTGAGTAAGCATTTAACCCTTCTTAACCCCAAGAGAAACTTGATTTCTCTATCTTACCTCATGGAGTTATGAGGACTAAACAATATAATACATGGAAAGCATTTACGTAGTACCCGGTAAACATAGATATTTATGGCTATCTTTATTCTTGGTGACACTCTGGCCTCATGATGCCTAATTTATAACATAGCTGTATATTTAATTTATCAAATAACATCCCAGAGTATATCTGATACTAGAGGGAATGATGCTGAAGCTGAAACTCCAGTACTTTGGCCACCTCATGTGAAGAGCTGACTCATTGGAAAATACTGATGCTGGGAGGGACTGGGGGCAGGAGGAGAAGGGGACGACAGAGGATGAGATGGCTGGATGGCATCACTGACTCAATAGACGTGAGTCTGAGTGAACTCTGGGAGTTGGTGATGGACAGGGAGGCCTGGTGTGCTGCGATTCATGGGGTCGCAGAGTTGGACATGACTGAGCGACTGAACTTGACTGAACTGAGAAAAATCTGAATGAACAAATGTTTGTATCTATAGTTAGATGGCTAGGCCTTTTGATTCCTACTAAAGCTGCTTGCTTTTACCCAGCTACCACAGCTGCCTAAATCACCATCCTGAGAAATCTGGAAAGAAAAATACTTGTTTACATCAAGACAGGAGGTGCTGGCAAACCCCACTGAGTCCCTGTCCATAGTTCCTGGGGGACCCATAGAAAACCTATTGCTATGCCTCACACCTTTTCTTGTCCCCAGTTACTCCCGTGACCTTCCTTTGCATTCTATCTGTTCTCTAGCAGGATAGGGGATACCCATGGAAGATCTACTCTCCTTCACTCTAAAGCCAGCAAACCAATCACATCGCAAGGCCTCTGATTCCTTTCTGTGAAGGAAATGTCTGGGTAGGGCAAGATTTCCACTCTGCTCCAGCTATTGTACTTCCAGGGTAGCTTCTAATACACCAGTGAGTAAGGAATGTCCTTAGGCAATAGATGAATGAGATGAGTGAGGAGCTAAATTAAGTAATGATATCGTTAGGTAGTAAGTTAGTGCACAGAGACACATGGAGGTGATAACGTGTACAGAACAAGGGTGAATAAACATGGGTAAATGAGGCATAAAGCTCTGCACCAGAGGCTGAAAAACAAGTCAACTTAAAAAAAGCTGTTCCAGGCAGAGTGAAGAATCATGGGAACTTAGAAACCAGGGCAATGGAATCCATAGGGCAGCAGTTCTTAAACTGGAGTGTGCACCAAAATCACTTGGAGGGCTTGTCAAAATGCAGATTGCTGCCCACCCACCCCCACCAGAGTTTCTGGTTCAGTTTCTGGAGTGGGATGGAGAATTTACACTTCTAACTAGTTCCTAGGTGATGCAGGGAGCACACTTCGAGAAGCACCTCGAAGGGAATCTGAAAAGACTTGCTGCCAGGAGAGTTCCTGCTCAGAACTAAGTGAGGTTCAAAGAACCCCTTGTGGCCTGCGGAGACAGGGGTGTCCAAGGGGACCCCCTGGGCTTTCTGTTCCTGTGCTTCCTGCACCACAACAAATTGGGTGGATTCTTGTTCTGGGGCTGTGATTTGCGCATACTGGCTGACCAGGGGAATCGATAAGACACCCTCACCTGCGTGACCCTCCTTTAGGCAAGCTTCGACCGGTTGAGAGGAAATGTTCTCTGCCGGCTCTCAAAGGAGTGGGGAGGGTAGCATCTCAGAGTTGTTTGCTCTTTCCAGCCTCTCACAGGTAATAACCGGTCCCTAGAAGATAAGACTAAGGAGCCGCGTCCTGCCACCCATTCCTCCTGGGGTCCAGTTCGGAAAGTGGGCGCTCAGGGCGAGGGGAGACCTACCGAGCGAAGGTGGGCTTCAGGGATGGGATTTGGGCTGCCGCCCCCCGCAGAGTCCCGGGATCGGAGCCAGCGGAGATGCTGAAACGAGTCGCGACTTCCTCCTCTGGCGGTCGGCAGTGGGGGGCGCACCAAGACAGCAGTTCAGGAGCTGCGCTTTGTCACCGCGGTGGCCAGGGGAGGGAGCGGAAGAGGGCGCAGAATAAGAAGGGTCAAGGGGACAGGACGGGGCGGTTGACCGGCTCTCCGGCCGGACAGGGACGTTCAAAGGGCTGCGGGCCACACTTCGCACGGCCCTGCGGGGGAAAGGAAAGGACTGAGATTCCAGGCCTGGGCCCAGACTGCGCGGGCACTCCTATGCTGGGCCTTTGACACCTTGTTCTCCGCGGCGACATTCCTCCTGCTCTTCCTCCACTACAACAAACCCTTGTTAGCCTGTACCCCACCTACGAAACTCAGCGCTGCGGGGAAGTGGGTACCCTCACTGGCTCGCTAAAAGGTTTCTGAGCCGGGAACACACAGTACCTCCACGTCGCGGCGCCCTCCGGGCCTGCGGGTTCTTAGCCAACCTTTTCACTATGCGCCGCTCCTCTGAGACTTACGGTAACAGCTGAAGCTGGCTCCAGCTCCTTGCTCACCCTCTGCAGTGGCGGAAGCAGCATCCATACATCCAGCCTGAGGAGGATGGCCGCTGCCGGGTCTTTCAGTCTTACCCGAGGCACTGCAGTGATTTATCTGCGGTGTCAGGGGACGTAGTCCTCGGCCCTGGGGGCTCAGTGTTAACCTCACAAACAGAATCTGACGTTTGAAGGCTGGACGACTTGGGTTAAAATCCCAGCTCCGGCCACTTCCCAGCTGAGTAATCCTGGGCTAGTTACTCAACCTCTCTGAGATTCAGTTTTCCCTCTGCACATCCGGAGGAACTGTACCCCATCGGGACTCCCTAAAGCTCAGTTGGAGGAAGGGGCTAGCCCGGATAGGGAGGGGCTCTATAAAACTCAGTCCCCGTAACTTCTCACACAAAGGTTTTTCCATTTCGGAGGGAGCGGCTTAGCTGACCCAACTGGTTGGACTTCCTCGCGTGCCGGCGGTTCCCCACCCCTCACCCGGGAGACCGGCTCCTCTGTTCGCATTCCGGCGCCACCGCGTCTCCTGGCCTGGAGAAGCCGAGAAGGCGGAGAGGAAGGGTCTGCGGCCTCCTCCTTGTCCTGGGAACCGGGAGAGACACGCGGTCAGTGAGCATACAGAAACGGAGACTCAGGGAGACCCGCAACGGGAGAGAGCGTTTAGGGCATTCAAGGCTAGTTAAATCGTAGAAGACAGATCCCACTGGGTAATGACGCCACCAAGATAGGGTTCCTCCGGCTGGACCACCCAGATGGGTGCCTCAGTAGGCGGGCTCCCTCTACCAGCACCAGGGTGAGGGGTGGGTATGTTCCACTGCGGGGAGGAGGGGAGCTGTCAGGCTCTTCTGGCCTTTGGATAGTCCAGAAAGTTTGGAAACAGTTTGTGCCCAGTCAAAATTTATTAAAAACAAAACGGAAGGATTACTATCCCCTCCGTCCTCCTCCCCAGGAGGGAAAGCAACCCATAATGGACTCCATAATAACCGTCCAGTTCCTTGCATTGTGGCTCACCCTTATCCCAAGGGAAGGTCAGCCCAAATGAAGTCCTGCCCAGAAGCAATAGACCCACCATTCTCTCCACCCAGATGCCACCTCCCAGGTCTGGTTTTGAATGGAGGCCTGTGCAGAGCCTGGAGGATGTGTGGGCAGACTGAGCCAGTCCCTAAGGTTTTGGCCCTTGGGACAATCAATGCTGGAAGACAGTTTGACAGAAGTAGCTGCCATTTAAGGGAAAACATCTGGTAAAGCCATAACTCCTTATCAGAGGATTAGGCAATTGTGTCTGAAGTTTGGTGGCTCTATTTGGGTTGTACAGGGCATGGGAAACTGAAGGCTAACTTCAGTGTCTCTGTGCATTTTTCTGGAGAGTTTTGCCAGATACGTGGAGGCCATAATGCCCTAGATGTTAAAACTGGCTGGGTAAGCCTGATGAGTTTTGCTCCTTTTCAGATAGTTGGTCAGGGCCTCAGTGGATTGTGATGGTCAGAGAAACCAGACTTTGTCTCTCAGGGTCTCCAGAATCACCTGCTGCAATTACATTCTTAGTTGGAATTCAGGCCCTGAAGACTCTTCCCACCTGCAGTTAGTCTCTCTTACCCCATACCATGAAGGGTGGCTCCAGCGTCTCTGTAGGTCATGCATAATCCCCACTCAGCCTCTGATTCCTATCTTAAAAGAAGAAAGGAATTTCCTCTTTTTTCTTCTTTTCTTAAAAGAAGAAGAGCCCTTCTCTAGAACAAGTTTCCAGATGACTTTGGGCCATTTTGTTCCTTACTTTTCTTCTTCATGCCTAAGATGAGTGTGTTAGATGTTAGTTGCCTACACCTCTCTCCCTGCTCCCCCACCTCCCGTACCCCAACACACATTTTTCCTAGCCCCTGTGAATTCATCTTGGCAAAAGTCCACAAGTGGAGGTTTTGGAAGGAAAAGCTCAGAATATGATGCCTGGCACTTTCTAATAGCTCCAGTTTTTGTGAGTGTGGTCCTGAAGTTAGAGGGATGGGAGATGAGTCATTTATATATGAGCCTCCTCTCTGTGCTTCAGAAAGTAGGAGTGATTCACAAGATCTTCCTTAATTTTGTTGTGACGATGAAAAGAGCTAATACAGGTGAAATGCTACAACAGTGACTGCTTTTATCATGTGGGATTTCTAGACTTCCACATGCAGTTTCTCTTTGCCCTCCTGGGAAATTATGGAGAAGCAGGATAAGGACAGTTTAGATATGTGGGTCTTTGAGCCTCCTGATTCTGAGAGCAGGTGGTGGATAACCTCTCTGAGGCCTCTAAACCCAGCTTGACCCCAGAAAAGGGTGGGAGGTTGTGGAAGCTGCCTTATGGAGTGTTAAGGCACTGTCAGATGTTGTTATCCCTGCTTGGGGATAAGGGACAAGGGAGGGACAAGGACTTGGAAGGAGCACTAGTCCAGGGCCCAGTGTTCAGCCAGGCCCTGGCCATGAGTCAAGACCACTGGTCACCCTATCTGTGTGGGAGAAAAGGCACTGCTGCTTGCTTTTAAAGGTGTAAGAGTCAAGGAGAAATGGGCATCAAAGCACTTTGTAATGAAAGCAAATTTCAGGACAGTAATGGTGAAACAACCCCCCCACCCCATACCATCTGTACTAGGATAGGGGAGGGGGCCTTTGGGTGCTTGGGTGTTGGAGAACTGTGACAAAAACATGGGCCCTTCCAGCTGGTAGCTTCAAGAAGAAGCAAGCCTTGGGCTTGGGAAGGTCCTCCAGCTCCTGGATGGTTAGGTGGTGGGTATAGGTTGTAGGCTGTCCAGAGCTTGGATGCCACTGGGCTCAAGCCTATAGGAGCCAAGGGCTGACAGGTGTGGAAGCAAGAGTGACTGCGGAACTGGTTGGCTCCAAGAACATGAGGAGCAGGTGTCATGGGCCAGGCGAAAATATCTGAAAACATCCAGTTTCCTGTCCTGGGTGCCTGGCCGTTGGCTCCAGGAGTAGAGAGAGAAGGGGGTGCTTGCTCAGAGTTCCAGAAGCCACAGGTTCTGCCTGCCTGAAGGAAAAACTGTTTTGTGGCGCCTACTGCTGGCTCAGGACCACCAGCCCCCTCTGCAGGGTGGGCAATGGTGGGGTGGGGGGGAAGTGGGCAGGGCATGATCTGCCTCCTCACTCCCCAGAAAGGCCGACCGCTGGGCTTCTGAGATCCAGTTGACCTTGCTCCCTGAGGAGCACACCTTGCAGTGCCTCTGTGTTCTGGGTCCGGCAGCTGCCAGGGAGGAGATGGAGACCGACCGCCAAAAGTCTCCTCACCTCCCGTTATTACCGCAGTGGAGACTCCACGGCGCGGGGAAACTTCGATGGCCACAGCTGGCTTGGAAGGTGACCGAGGGCCCCAGATCACTGCTGCGGCAGACCAGCGACGCCGACTGTTTAAAGGGAAGCTCCCTTTGCTATGACATTTCACCAAAGTGAGAAGCAAAAATATTTTCTTGATTAAAATTTTGCCCACACCGAGGTAGCCAAATCAGCTCCCGAACCCTATTCCTCTTCCCACGTCTCCTCGTCCCTTCCTTTCGGCCGGAACGCGTGCCTGCTGCCAGGAGGCCCAGCATCCAGCTGGATAAGGTACTCAGGGCCTCAGACTATCGCTCCGAGCGGGTCTGCTGGCCACTGAGGCGTTCCCTACCCCCGTGCCTCAGCTCTCCGGAGCCGGGGTTTCTCGGGAAGCGAAGAGGCTCCTGCGGATCGGCGCGTCTGGTGGCCCTGGCCCAGCTTCCGATTCCATTTAACACAACCCGCGCATCTTATCTCCGCGTCGCCTCCCCGGGGTTCCCACCCACCCCCTGCCCAACCCAGCCCGGCGGAAGCGGGGCCGCGAGCGTTTGAAGTTCGGAGAATTTCAATCCCAGAGGAGCCGGCTGGACCTAAACCCCCGCCCTAGCGGGGGAGGGGACAGCAGGCCCGCAGACAGGAGGGGTTGTCCCTCCCGCCGCGGGAGGTGAGAAGCGGTGGGGGCCCGGGCTGGACCCCACTTAGGCTGCTATCACCCCCTCTTTTATGGGGTCGCCCAGGCCTCGCGACGCGTTTTACTCTCTCTGTGAATTTACCTTTCTTCTGCCGCATAGGGAATAACCTCCATGATAAAGTGATAACCACACTATTAAAGTGCCTCCCCGTAAGCCAAAAACAAACACTCCCTCCCAACACCCCCCCCCCAGAAAACCCCAACTAGAAACAGTGCTCTTATCGAGCCTCCTGTTTTCTTCTTCTTCCTGTTAAAAATTAGACCTCTCTTCATCTGATATTAATGAAAGATGCTTTTGGAAGAAGTGATATTTAGCTTAAAAAGGAAAAAAAAATTTCTCCTGCCACCGAGGTAGGTTAGGCGCCTAAATTAGATAGGGAAAATTGAGATATTTTCAAACAGTGGAGGCAGGAGTCAGGAGAGGGATGAAGGCGTCCCTGAAGCTTCAGATCCGAAGCCCAGAAGAGGCAGCCCCCTCCGGGAGAGGCTGAGCCCGGGGCTAAAGCCTCCTTCCTCCCGGGACGCCAGGGTAAGTCCGGCTCGGACGGGCCGGGCCCAGGAAAGAGACGCAAGTGGCACCTCTAGATCTCTCAATCCTACTCCGCTTTCATCTCACAAGGAAAACCCGGAGGAAAAGAGGATCAAACGCAGAGCACTCCCATTGAATGCAAAGCTGGGGGCGGGGCGGGCGGCCAGGAGTCCCTCTGAGGACCCGGCCTCTCCGAGGTGAGCGCAGCGGGGGGGCTGCTGTGAGTTGGCCGAGGGCTGCGGAGGAGAGAGGAAGGGGAGGCGGGGAGCGCTCCAGGCCCAGGGCTGGAAGGGCCCAGAAGAAGGTGAAGGATAGTGGCAGATCTAACGCAGACGCTGGTGGCTCTGCTTTGACAGGAAGGAAGGAGCAAGCCAGGTGTTCCCTCAGGCTCTGCCTACCAGCTAGCTAGAGAGGACAGGGCACCATGAAATCCTAGGACAACTCTCTGCCAGGGCAAAAGGCTCTCGACTCTGACCCAGATCATTCTTCTCAACTTTGAAATATTCTCCAGGACTTTGGGGCCGGCAGTGCTCAGCACCTGGTGACTTTGGGAGTCCTGGGCATTGGAAATGTTTATGTGAACCTTCCCTTCCAGTTCCCCCTGCACACTCGACCCCAAGGGGAGGTTTCTTATCAAGTGTGTGTGGGGGGGGGCATGTGGAAGGCAGAACTTGAGAAGGGAGCTTCTGTCTTTGCTCGTTTCCATCACCTCTGGAAGCCCACAGATAGGAAGACTGAGGCAGGGGGAAAGAGGGAGAAGAGTTGAGAAAAAAAGGAGGAAGAGAGGAAAAAAAAGATAAAGTTAAAAATACTTAGTGATAGACAGACTTTTCTTTAGAATTTCAGAAGTTGGGGCTTTGTCTTGGAACGTACAGAAGGAGGAGGGGCAAAGCAGTCTTTTGCAGCCATCAGCTTAGTGCTAGAAGCCTCTAGGAAGGGGCAGAGAAAGTCTAGTGGGAGCGGTTGCAGGGCAAAGAAGGGGCCTGCCTTCTAGCCTCAGCAAAATGAAGAGAGACCCAGCCTGCCTACCTAGCCCCAACACATTCAAAACTGGCAAGGGGGCAGTTTCCTAATGGGTTCCACCTCCCCTGGAAGCAGACCTGAGAGGGAGCCTGTGGCTATTCCCAAAGACATTCGGCACTACTCACACACCCCCAGCCCTGCCCTGGAGGTCCCCCTCTGTCTTCTACGACTGATGAGAACTCCAGTTACTTGTACTTTCATGGCATTTTCGATGCCTTCTCTCTCTTCGATCCCAATGCCACCCACTTTTGGAGCAGGGGACCAAAACCCTGGGGTAGGGCACTAAGGAGAACCCCTTTAGACAACCCTCAATGAACCCCAATGCCGCGTGCTGGTCTTTCTTGACCCCTGAGCCAAATCTCCGGGTAAGAACAGCACCTTCTCCCAGCTAGGAGCCTTTGCCGCTGCCTCTGTGGGAGCCCCATTTGCCAGAGCTTCTTAACTCCCAAAAAAACCTGTTTCGGGGGAATTCGTTGACTCTGAACGAATACATTAAAATACGGGCAAGAAAAGAAACAAGGCCACCCTTAGAACCTCTCCCCCACTCTACATACCTGAAGTGCAGGCGAGGCCCCAGCAAATGGGAGATTTCTTCCTTGAATAGCCATCTGGAGGTCAAGCCCGGCTGTGGAAAGCTTATGGTCACCTAGATGGGGAGAGGGGCGATGGGAAAAAAAAAAAGCGAACATTTGGAGTCAGCAGCCAAAGCTGTCTTTAAAGAAAAATATTAAGACATTTATCTCTTGCCCCTTGGGGAAGAAAAATGGCAAAGTTCTCTTTTGGTTCCTAGGAGGAAGGAAATAGCTGGGGGTAGGGGCTAGGAGGAGGAGGGAGGAAAGCAGACCCCAGGCTCAAGCTGTCCAGACAGCTTGCGGGGGAGGGAATATGCTTTTCGGTAGCTTGTTAATGAAAAAAAAAAAAAAAAAAAAAAAGACTTAGGAGCCGCGGCGCGGTTAGCTCACCAGGGACAGACAGTTGTAATAGTAAGAGAAGCGAGGCTTGTGAATCGGCCTTCACAGTTCTAAAATGCAGTTATGGATTCTCTCATCAGTGTTAGAACAAGGCACCAAGTTAAGAAAACAAAAGCCCAAACAAACAAAAAAATTTATATATATCAAAAGCGTATTCAATTACGGAGTCCCGCAACCCCTCCGGAACTCGCCGCGTTAAGCTCCCTTTTCTTCCTGCGGAATTCCATTTGCATCCCCTGTGCCTGGGTGTCTCCCTCTCTCAGTGTGTGTGTCTCTCTGTTTTCACACTCTCCTCCCCATTCGAGCGAGGCCCACACCTGGCGCATCACTGCCGAGCCATTAGCTGCGGGTCTCCTTTCATCTTCGCTGTGGCAGACGTTTCTATTTATCCACTTGCGCTCACCGAGTGGCGTCACCAGCGGTACTGTAATGACGACTGCAGCAGGAGGATGACAGCTTAGAAAGAAGAGGGCAATGGGGCTTCCTCCCAGAGGCGGTGCGGCACAGAGGAGCGCTCGCATCACAAGGTGACCCCAGCTCCCCACCGCCACCGCCGCCGTCACCGTCGACACCGCGTTCCGGCCGCTCCGCGCCCGCCCAGTCGCCTGGCCTCTTTCTCCCTCCCGCAGCCAAGATCTGTCGGACCGCTGGGGACCCAGGGAGCCGGGGGGCTAGGAGCTCACTTGGGGCTTTCCCCCTCCCCCCTCCGAGAGTCCGGGATGGAGAGCCGAAAGGACATGGTTATGTTTCTGGATGGGGGTCAGCTTGGCACTCTGGTTGGCAAGAGGGTCTCCAATTTGTCCGAAGCCGTGGGCAGCCCGCTGCCCGAACCGCCCGAGAAGATGGTGCCCCGTGGTTGCCTGAGCCCCCGGGCCGGTCCTCCGGCCGCCCGGGAGCGCGGCGGGGGAGGCCTGGAGGAGGAGCCGGTCGACGGACTAGCAGGCAGCGCTGCGGGGCCGGGCGCCGAGTCGCGGGCAGCCGGGGCCGCGGTGCTCGGCCCCGGACCTCCGGCTGCCTCCGCCGACAGTCTCTCTGGCCAGGGGCAACCCAGCAGCTCAGACACCGAGTCGGATTTCTATGAAGAAATCGAGGTGAGCTGCACCCCGGACTGCGCCACGGGGAACGCCGAATACCAGCACAGCAAAGGTAGCCACCGCGCCCCTTCTCTCCCCCGGCCTCCCACCGCGCCCACCTTCCACTTCAGCTCTAGAGGAGAGGAAGACACTCCTTTACCCCAGGGCGGGGTGGCTGGGGGAACCCACCTGAACAACTCATCCCCCGCTATCTGCGCCCTGGCGGGGGTCTCCTTCTCTGCTCTGGCATTGGCGGGACTGAGGGTGACAGCTGTGCTTTGGGGGAAGGAAGGAGACGCAAGCCCTGGGCTTGAGGGGGATTCAGAGTACACCCCAACCCCCCAGAGCTTTGTGGCACTGCTTCAGCTGCGCGGGGAAGACACTTTCTCCCGGCGTGGGCGAGATCAAACGAGGGTCCAGGCAGTTTGTGGCTAGCAGGGTGTAGGGCTCATCCAGGCGCGGAAGCGGAGTCCATAAAGGACCGTAAAATAGCGACCGACTAGGGCCGACCGGCTGCTGCGGCCCTCCGACCAGTTTGCACGTCGGTCAGAGGTCCAAATTACCTTGTCACTTCCCGGGCTCGGTGGCGCCAGGTCGGAAATGGTCCCAATGGTCTAATTGCCTTTGGTCTCCGGCTGCATTTGAAAAGGCAGTGCTCTGGCCCTCCCCCCATTCACCTTTCCTTCCTAGTCGCACTCCTCCACCCAAAGGAAAAGAGCGGCAGGGGGCAGGAGCCCCACCCTTCCCTGGGTTTCAGCTCAAATTGTGTGTGTGGGGGGGGTGGGTTGTGTGTCACTGTTGTAACTGGAGAACCCCTCCCTGACCAGGGGCTAGTGAGGAGGTGGGGTGAATGATCAGGAAGGGAGACTCCCTGAGAGGGGTGGAAAGCTAGGAGGAAGAGCCCACCAGCAGACACTCCTCCACAAAGCTGTGCGGATGGGTGAGAAGACCCTGGTGTGGAAGAAAACCCACCCCCTCTCCTTGGCAGCCAACACCTTGCTGAGAACCCACATCCACCCATTGCCATCTAACCCACTCAATCCAGACTAACCACAGCATACCCTCAGAGTAACGCATACTCCATTCATATATAGTCAGGCAACAGGACACTCATACACACACTCCTGGGTCATTCCCACAGCACACGCAGCCTAGTGTACATTCCCACACCTGCACCAGCCATCTGGCACACAAAGCAAGGAAACTGAGTCCCTGCGCAACACCCAACAATGCACCAGGACCCAAGTTCACAACACTCCAGCACAAAGGGGTGTCTCAACTCACTTGACTGTCAGATATGCGTATCCTTGCCCACTCCTGTCAGCTGTGGGCAGAAAGTTCAGAGTGGCTGCATCTATCCTGTGCCCCTAGGCAGGTGGCCAGGGCGCCTGGGGCTTTTGCACCCAGCAGGCCTAACACAGCAGCCCGGCCAGGCCTAATGGCTGCTATGTACTCATCTGAATGGTGAGCCTCTGCCCTCCATTCCTGGGTTCTCAAAGTCCCTGCCACCCTAGCAGAGGTAGAGTCTGGGGCTACTGAGAAGCGGAGGGAAGTCCCTTTCCCTCACCCCCTCCACACATATCAACCAGGACCTACAGCCCCTTATCAACAGCGTCTGTATCTGTTGTGTGTTCTGTGTGTGCCTATACTCTGGGCTCCCTGAACAGGGCCTGGCTCTGAGGCTCTGGCCAGCAGTCCCAATGGCAGCAGCGAGACCCCCAAAAGCAATGGCAGCGGTGGCTCCCAGGGCACCCTGGCCTGCAGTGCTAGTGACCAGATGCGACGGTACCGTACTGCCTTCACCCGGGAGCAGATTGCACGACTGGAGAAGGAATTCTACAGGGAGAACTATGTATCCAGGCCTCGGAGATGTGAGCTGGCGGCTGCCCTAAACCTGCCGGAAACCACAATCAAGGTATGAGCCACAGGGAGGAGGCGGAGGGGTGCACTCCCTCAGGAGGAAGTAGATACCACCTTCCCACTTCCTAAATCATGAACCAGGAAGTAAGGCCTGGAGTCTCTTTACAGGGCAGCTAGGCTGGGAGTGTCTAAGCCTGGTGCAGGAGCCAGGTGCATGCAGATTTGCCCCTAGGGGAGACTCTCTTTCGTGGCCAAATAAACAGCGGGGATGAAGTGCCTGGGCAGGTGACAAAGAAGTGCTTCCAGGGAGAGCCTCAGGAATGGGACGTATTTTGAGGGGATCTCTGCCTGCTGCCTCAGACCGGTGGAGTTCTTAGTTGCCCCACTACTTTCCCACCCACACTGCGTTCGGGCGTCCTGGCAGCGCGGGCTGAGGGGAGGAGGGAGAGAACCTGTATGGGAGGGATTCCAGATCCAAGGGGGTGGTGGTGGGATCAGCCCGCCCCCAGAGGAGCTCCTCTTCGGCTCTTCCCTGTGCTACCCGCACCTTCGCCCGCGGTGGGACGGCACTTATGGGTTCTGCGCACCGGGCCGGGCGGCCGCCGAATCCGCTCCTCTCCTCCTCGCCCGCCAGGTGTGGTTCCAGAACAGGCGCATGAAGGACAAGCGGCAGCGGCTAGCCATGACGTGGCCGCACCCGGCCGACCCCGCCTTCTACACGTACATGATGAGCCACGCGGCGGCCGCGGGCGGCCTGCCCTACCCCTTCCCGTCGCACCTGCCCTTGCCCTACTACTCGCCGGTGGGTCTGGGCGCCGCGTCCGCCGCGTCCGCCGCCGCCTCGCCTTTCAGCGGCCCGCTGCGTCCGCTCGACACCTTCCGCGTGCTCTCGCAGCCCTACCCGCGGCCCGAACTGCTGTGCGCCTTCCGCCACCCGCCGCTCTACCCGGGCCCGGCGCACGGACTGGGCACCGCGGCCGGCGGCCCCTGCTCCTGCCTCGCCTGCCACGGCGGCCCGGCCAACGGGCTGGCGCCCCGCGCCGCCGCCGCCGCCGCCGCCGCCTCGGACTTCACCTGTGCCTCCACCTCCCGCTCGGACTCCTTCCTCACCTTCGCGCCGTCGGTGCTCAGCAAGGCCTCCTCGGTGGCGCTGGACCAGAGGGAGGAGGTGCCCCTTACCAGATAAGGGGCCGCCCGCGGGCAGCCGGCTCCAGGACGCCCGTGGGGACCCCTCGGGGACTCAGACAGCATCCCTCCCCGCCCCAGGGGCACCGAGGGGAAAGAAGAGGGCCGCCGAGGACCAGCGGGACTTGGTTTCGAGCATCGAGCATCGAAATGCCTGGGAAGGAGTCCTGGCTGGCGCGTTTGGGGAGCAGGAGTGGGGTTGGGGAGGCCGAGCCTGAAAGACCTTCCTCTGGGTCGGCCCCTCTTTGCATTCTTCACCCGACCCACTGCCCTGATCTGGGCTTGAAGCCGTGGCTCCAAAGCTTAACAAACTTAGCAGCAACAGCAACCAATATCAAGCCCCTTAGCCCCCAACCCCCAACCCTTTTCTCACCTGGACCCCTCCCCCTTGCAAAGGCCAAGCCCATGCGATGGAAAGGGAAATTGCTGTCTCTCTGAACAAAATGCTGTGTATGCAGAGCAGGTAGAGATTAATCTTTGCCAGCTTTTCCAAGGCATGGCAAGGGGCTTGTGGATGACAATGCACCAGCCATCTAGGGGAGAGAGGGAAATGATTTACTACTCTCCCAAAGAAGCAGGGGGTTCTCTGGCCCCCCTGGAGCCTCAGTTGCAGGATATTTTCTGATTCTGGCATCTACCAGCACCTGATCTCTTTGCTCTCTCCTGGCTTCTTCTCCACTTGTAACTTCATCTCCACCCTCACTTTTTGTGTCCTGTGGGCAGGGAAGCTGCAGATACCCTTGGGTCCCATGGCAACTTCTCCCAATCCTCTTCTCCTTGGGCCCAGCACACACCCTGATTAGCAAGTGATGTGTGTGAGGAGGGTTTTTGAATGTTGAATGTATAATAATGATTACCATGCCGCTGGCTGGCCATGGAGCCCAGAGCGGAGCTGTTAACAAGGCGCCCAGGGAAGAGCTTAGGGAGCAGGAACCTCATCTCCCTCCCTCCATATCTGGTGGCAAATTAGCGGCTATTTCCAGCCTTTTTCTTTCATTCACTAGGAGCTTTCTGGCCCTTCTCTTTGCATTTGGCATTTCACACCCATCTGCCTCCCAAGCTGCCAAGGGGCTTGACTTTTAGAATACTAGTGGGAGCCTTCTGCTGCTTCTGGGGACTTTGTCTCTCCCCTCCTCCAGGGCTTGTTTGGGAACCACTCCCAAATTCTCACATCTGTAGTCATTCTTGCAGCCAGTTTTTGAGGGATAGGAGAACTTATACCCCCACAAAGGCAAGTTTCACTCTGAATGGGAGGGAGTGGTTCTTCCTGTAGGGACTGAGTTTGATTTGGTTTTCCTTTGAAGCCCAAAGAATTTGCTGTTAGAATTTGTTGACCATATTGCAATAAAGCTGGATATGATTCTCACTTTAGCATTTTAAATTTTTTGGTAGCAGGCAGTTTGTTAACTCCTTTTGAATTACTAGTTCAACTATATCCTTGGGTAGGGGAGGAGTCAAAAGAGGGACACACAGTCTCCCAAGCCCCCATTTGGCATTGGCAGTCTCTAAATGGGCATTTCACAGAGATGGAGAAGGAGGAGCTGCTGTGGGGTGCATATTTCCTTAATTTTGTGCACACTAGGAGACTTGGCTCAACTGGTCCAGCAGAGCGCTGAGCCCATCGGGGACTCATCCTTATGAGTCCTCCCCATCTGCTCCAGTGCTTTGAGGAAAGGGGATCCTGGACTCCGGTCTCTGTAATCCTATCTCTACCCCAACCCAAGGTGGAGACAAATGGGGTGGAGGGAGTGGAGGTGGAGCACTGTGGAGCTGGGTTTGTTGGCCAAGCTGAGTCTGCATCTTATGGTAAAGGGAGAGGAGGGAGGACTCCTGAGTTGGGAAGAGAGGGTTTGAATCCTTTTCAAACTGGAAGTCATCTCCAAGGATGGAATTCTGGGCTGATCAGGGCAAAAGGACAGACAATCCTGAGTGGTCACATCATTGTCATTCTCTGTCCCTATAGGAGAGCCACTGTGGCTGCCTCTGAAGTCTCGTGCTCAAGCAGGAGGGAGATGGGTGTCCTTAGCAGGCTGGGAGCTCGGGACTGTATGGGTTCAAGGGCCCTCTGCCCGTGTACCCATGGGCAGCCGGGGGTCTCCTTAATCAGCCTTCATCCCTCCTGGGGCTTTAGAGCAAACCCTGTCCAACACAGTACTCCCCACCCTCCCAAGCAAATCGTTGTACTGAGGTTTCCAGCATCCTATCTGCCACTCATCCCGCCCCCCTAGCCCTGCGCAGCTCCCTCTGCAGTTGGGAAGCTCCCGGTGCCAAACCCGGCAAATTTCTGGGTTACTTCGCGTAGGGCCAAGATTGCTTGCGACAGGTAAATGGGCTGCGGGCTGCCGTAATGCCAGGCGTATTTTCAGTTAATAGGGAGGGAAAATGAGGTGTCTGCAGCGATATTGGAAAGTACAAGATCGATGATCCGGCCTCGTGTCCAATCAGCAGCCTTTAATTGACTGTATTTTCTGGGTAATTGAGCCTCTCTTCCTCCAAATTGAAGTGGAAGATATAACAATACATCTTGCCAGGAGGAATTACTCATTACTTCATAATGAAATTTCCCTTTTGCCAAGGTTTGCGGTTTGGCGCTAGGCACGCACTACTCACACTCCCTTGCAGACCCCCGCACCTAAAAATAGACTTTTCCCACCTGCACCGGAAGAAGCATCTGGCCCAATTAGGTGGTGGTCGTTGTAGTGGGGGCTGGGGTGGAGATGATCTTAAAGGCACTGCGTCCTCCGCAGCCTCCCTCTCTTCATCTGCAAAATGAGAAGGCCAGTCCAAGCAAGAGGGCTGACATGGTATTACTGTTTTCATTTTTCAATTTTCCGACCATCTCTACTTAGTTTCCCTCCGTCTCAGTCCCATTTTGCAGGTGGGAAAACGGAGGCTCTGGCCTCACACAGGTATTAGTGACTCATGTAGCTAGAGGCACCCAGCTCCGGTGGCTTCCCCTCCCATGCCTTAGGCCTCTTTGGGGCCCAGAGTCCACGGTTACCCTCGTTAAGTCTGACATCTCACATCCGACTCACACTTTTCCTAGGCTCCTCAACATAATCGGGGACCCAGCGGGGCCTGGGAGCGCAGACGTGAGCTCAGCCGCGGTCCTTTTGGCCCGGGAAGAATAGCCACCCCGCGGCCCCGAGTGCGCACTCAGCGCAGGCCGTCGCCGTCTAGTTAGCGAGTGATTGATTGCCTTATTAAAGCGTGTTCTTGTAAGTGTGACCAAACTGATTGCATTGCATATGTTTGGGATAATGCTCATTTTAAACAACAGGATAAAGAGGATGAGCTCGGCAGAGCCTCCGAAGAGGAAATGATTCCGGCCACCAGCTCCCTAACTCTGGCATTAAATTGCCCGGTTACATAGCAAATCACTTGGTTTCTCCACCCTTGTCTGCATTTCCCCCCGCTTGGTCTGCAGTTTGATTGCATCCCCCAGTGTTGTCTGCCCCACCAATGATTTTTTCTAGTGACTATGTCGGCCCTGCTTTCCCAACCGGGAAACCCGCAGCTGCACATTCCACACATCAAGTCCCTCTGCTCCCATTCCAGGCAGAGTGAGAGGTGATTCAGGATGCGCCCTCTCAGCCCAGGCCTCCCAGGGGGATATGGCCCTAGACGGTCGTGGCTAACGGGAGCTTAGGTCCCCGCCCCAGTCGTGTGTCTCCCCACCCCCAGCCTAGCACGTTCCTGAAAGTTTAAAAGATTCTTTTGTTCCCTGGGCTTTTCCCGCTCGGTTGCTTCCATTATTCCCCAATCGAGGAAACACTCGCAGCCATATGTCGGCCGAAGGGCGTGGGTGTCACGGGCGGACAGTTGTCAGGATGACCAGCGGATGGCATTCTCCTAGTGGAAAGAGCTTTTCCTTCCTAGCGTCCTAAGCACCCTCACCCGGAGTGAGAGAGGGAGTAGCGTCAGTGAGTGGGGGCAGGAAAAGGCGTTTGGGCCCCAAAATGGAGATTTTCTTCTAATTACTCTGCCCTCACCCCAATCCTTGTGGCTCGGTTCTCTTTTTGGGCCTGTTCCCTAACAAAGATATCCTCAGCCGGCCTTCACTCACTCCAGTCGACTTGCACGGGAGCCAAACTGTTGGCAGACTGAACTTCCTAAGGGACACCTTTCAGGTATGCTGGAATTCTGATTTGTTCAAGATGATGATGGTTATCAGGATAAGTCAGAGATGATGCCACCCTTTGGGGTGTCATTTGTCAGTGCAGTCGCACGGATTCGTTTGCAAGACCCAGCTAAAACAAGTCTGGATAGGTGACTTGATCCAAACGGAAAAATTCTTCCCTAGCTCAGCTCCTCCCTGGCTCTGTGGGGGCAGACACATCAGTGCATTAGGGTGAAACCAAGGCCCAGCTCACCATTTGTGCTGATTTGTGGACCCCGAAATGTTAACCCTGAGGAGGGAAAAAGCCGACTACAAAACGCAAGCTACCGTCTACAAAGCAAATAGAAACACAAAGTCCTTTCCAAAATCGCTTTCTCAGCAAATAAGTGTGTGGTATTCTGAGCAGGAGCAGGAGAAAGATTGCCACTTAAAAATAACATGAAAGCATTAAGTAATTATTTAAAACAAGGCTGTTTAGAAAAATATTTGTATTTATTGCAGCTGCTCAATTGGCCTCGTTAAAGTCGGCAAGCATTTAAATTGTGTTACAATCTCATTTAAATCCCTCTCCGTTCCAGCAGGCTGAAGAGCTTGAATAGACCAATCACTTCATAATGATGATGAATGAGAAATTAATTCAGATACAAGCAAGACAATTTAGGCCTTCATCTGTTTAAATAGCCTTCCAATATTATTCGCGATCGCGGGTCACAGATTGAATCAATTGTCCAATCTTGTGAAAGTCATATCCTTGCATCTTCATCGAGATTATTTATAGCGCAGTGAGGGCTGCTGAAAGGTATATGCTGTTAACAGGGACAATTACTTAAAGGGAAGCGTTTATAAAATGGAAAACAAATGCCGGGGTTAGTAACAAATGGGATCAAAAGCAGCCATTCCAATCTGGCTCCTCAAGGGAAGCTAGCGGGCGCGGCCTCCGCAGGATGAGGGGCGCCGAGGGCTCGGCCTCTGGCCTCCCGCCGCCCAGGTGAGGCCCGGGCTTCCCGGCACGCCAGCCGGCGCTTTGGCTGCCGTGGCGACCCGGGGCCAGCTTCGTCCCGGTCTTCAGGTCTGGCGGGAAGCTGCGGAGAAGCTCGCCGCGTCTCAGCCTTACTTGGGCATCTGGAGGAGCCGCGCCCGCAGACGCCAGCCGCAGGCGGTGCCCTTTGTGCCGGGTCCTGGCCACGCCCGGGATTCACCCACCAGCTCTGACATGCTTTGGCCTCGGCCGCAGAGGTTGGAGGCTTCCCCAGGCAGGGGACTTGGGGGATGGACATCTGGACTCGGTCTCCTCCTACCCTTGGCTTCGGGTCCCATTTCCACGGGGCCTGTCGCCCCGCCGTCCCAGGGCCAGGGGTCTCCTCCGGTCCTGCGGGGCCTGGGCCCCTCCCCGACCCGTTTCTCCCGATGGCCTCGGGCCTGCGAGTGGCATCCGGCTCCGCAAAGAAGAGCCAGTTCCTTCCTTCCGCCGTCGAAGTGCCGCTCCCCGCATCTTGAAATAACCTCCGAGGGACGCTGTCCCCTGCGTTGTCTGCCTCGCATCCCCAGTGCAGCCCATGAGGCCGAAACGACTCCCAGGTGACATGTGCCTCCCCGAGGTGTCCGCTTCCCCTTCCTGGGGCAGGTTAGGCAGAGAACCTGAACAATGTGCGCGGGGGTAGGGTGGGTTTATTCCCCCCACCCCGCATCGGTCCAGGCGCGGCTGGTGGTGTGTGCCACGTCTACACGGTCTCTGTTTGCGGGCCCAGGGGAGACCGAGCCTTTGCAGGCGGCGCTCTTTAGGGATAAATGTGCGGTGGGCTCATGTACCGAGCCTTGAGTAGGAGGGGAGAGCGAGGGGCTCCCAGTGAATCCAGAGAGGAGTCTTCGAGGTACAACACCCTCGCCACTCCCATCTGTGTTTTTAATTTTATTTCTTATTCCTCTGTATTTCTGTGTTTTGAAACAAAAGCCCAACTAATGGATTCCTGGCGCTCTGAGGACCCACTCCCGGGAGCGACTTTGATGTATTGCTGTCCAATTAGTGCCTTTAATTGGTGTCCTTAGGGACAAGCTGGCCCGGAGCTGGGACACAGCCTCCTCTCGCCTCTCCTGCACACTGGAAAGGTAAAATTTATAACGCACTGCAGCAATCCCTTGGGAGAGCGAGCGAGGAAGGGAGGCTGGGGAGGAAGAGAGAGATACAGCTCCATCTTGCAGTTCCCAGACCCTCCGGGCGCAGGGGTCGTGGATAAGGGCCCAGATCACCCGATTTCTACAGTTTCCTGACTCCCTCGCGGACCTGGCAGGAGGGCTCCGGCTGAGTCGCTGAGGATTATGAATTTGTTCGCAGAAAAGCCAAGGGAGCTGCGTATTGTCTGTAGAAGCCCACCCCATGTGGTCTCTCAACTCGTTAATAATGGCTGTTTGTTAACAAGGATGCGGAGGTTAAATAATCTGGGTGGAAGATTAAACATGCCTCATCAAGGCGCTGGGAGCAGAGTCTCACAGAGACCTGCACCAGAGTGGCTGGGCTTGCTGGAACCTGGAGGAAGGTGGGCATGAACCGCCTGCAAGAAGCCCAGGGGTAGAGGAGGAGGGAGGGTCTAGGTCCTCTTTTCAGGGGACCCCTTTTCCCCTATAAAGTCAGCACAGACCCAAACCCTTGTAGTGTTGAAGAGCAAATCCCATCTAGGAGCCCACCCCATGAAATGTGAATGTCAAATCCCGCAGGGAGAATCTGCTGGAGATCAGAAATGGAGACCTGAGTCTGAATCCAGGGCCCATTTTGAGGAGTGGTGGCTACCTGCTGCCTTCCAAGCCTTACAAACTCATACCTCTGGGAAGTAAGGGATATTTGTATCCACATAATCCAGAGTGAGTTGCACTGGGTTGGAAAGCAGAAGATGAGGCATCTAGCTTGCACTCTGCCCTTAAATAGCCGTGTGTATATATTACATTAGTTTCCTATTTTATAAAATAAACAGGAGGTAGGGCTTGATATAGATGATGTATAACATTTATCTTTCTTTCCTCAAGTTCTCACCAGAGTTATAGGGAGCTGAGCCTCTTCTCAGATACTCTGCTTTGGAAGGTTCGGTCAAGGAGGATTTTATTCAGCAAATACCTGAGAGCCTACTATGTGCCAATTACTGTGAAGTGTGTATTTTTATACTGTGGCAGCATAATATCAAATTGCATACTCCTGTGTGTCATTCTCAAATATAACCTTGTGAAGGAAGACAAGAGGGAAGGAAGTAGAGAGAGAGAACTGAATAGAATGTGTGTGGCACAGGAGATGGTGACTGCGGCCGTGAAGTTAAAAGACACTTTCTCCTTGGAAGGAAAGCTACGCAAACCTAGGCAATGTATTAAAAAAGCAGAGATACCACTTTGCCAACAAAGGTCTGTATAGTCAAAGCTATGGTTTTCCCAGTAGTCATGTACAAATATGAGAGTTGGACCATATAGAAGGCTGAGTGCCGAAGAATTGATGCTTTCAAATTGTAGTACTGGAGAAGACTCTTGTGAGTCCCTTGGACAGCAAGGAGATGAAACCAGTCAATCCTAAAGGAAATCAACCCTGAATCTTCGTTGGAAGGACTGATGCTGAAGCTGAAGCTCCACCTGATGTGAAGATCTGACTCATTGGGAAAAACCCTGATGCTGGGGAAAGATTGAAGGCAGGAGGAGAAGGGGGTTACAGAGGATGAGATGGTTGAATGGCATCACCAACTCAACGGACATGTGTCTGAGCAGACTCCAGGAGATGGTAAAGGACAGGGAAACCTGGCGTGCTGCAGTCCATGGTGTTGCAAAGAGTCAGACATAACTGAGCGACTGAACAGCAACATAGGGTAGAGAGATTGGAGAGTGCAGGGAAAAGGAATCAGAAATAGAGGTCTTTGAGATGGTGGGAAAGTCAGGGAGGATGAATACCACAGAAGCAGTTCCTTGATGGAGAGTACTTTCAAGGGAGCAGAGAGAAGGTCCTGATATCTGACAGCCAATGAAAGGTAAACAGTGGTTTCAGAAGTTAAAGTTCCACTCTTGACTAATTTCTCCAAAATATCACTTTCTGAGTCCACCAAAAGGGAACTCAGCTGCTGGGTGGAGACTCTTTACGCTTCTGACTGATGGGTATCTGGGCTCAAGACGGTGATGGGCAAACCCTGGGTTGAGGTTTTCCTTCAAATCAGCAGTAACTGTGGCTCCTACATTCCTTTGCCTTCACTTGGAAAGTCCAGTGACCAGATTTGTGGTGCTAGGCTGCGAGGTTGAATACCTAACCTTTATTGAGTACTTGGGCTTCCCTGGTGGCTTAGCCAATAAAGAATCCACCTGCAGTGACGGAAGATTGGGAAGATCCCCTGGAGGAAGATTCCACTCCAACCCACTCCAGTATTCTTGCCTGGAGAATCCTCAAGGACAAAGGAGCCTCGTGTCCACTGAGTACTTGGTCTTATGCACTTACTGCTTTATGCTTTCTGTGCATTATTTAATTAAATTTCTACAACAACCCCTTGAGGTGAATACTATTATAACTCTTATTTTACAGATGAGGAAATTGAAGCACAGAGAGCTAGTGACCTCCCTGTGTCACACAGCTGGTAGATCAGTCTGATTCCAGAGTTCTCACTGCTGATTACATCATTAAAGCTGTCTTTGTGGTGTAGTATGGTGGCTAGTAAAGTAATGCTCAAAATTCTCCAAGCCAGGCTTCAGCAATACATGAACCGTGAATTTCCAGATGTTCAAGCTGGTTTTAGAAAAGGCAGAGGAACCAGAGATTAAATTGCCAACATCCACTGGATCATTGAAAAAGCAAGAGAGTTCCAGAAAAACATCTATTTCTGCTTTATTGACTATGCCAAAGCATTTGACTGTGTGGATCACAATCAACTGTGGAAAATTCTGAAAGAGATGGGAATACCAGACCACCTGACCTGCCTCTTGAGAAACCTGTATGCAGGTCAGGAAGCAACAGTTAGAACTGGACATGGAACAACAGACTGGTTCCAAATAGGAAAAGGAGTACGTCAAGGCTGTATATTGTCACCCTGCTTATTTAACTTCTATGCAGAGTACATCATGAGAAATGCTGGGCTGGAGGAAACACAAGCTGGAATCAAGATTGCCGGGAGAAATATCAATAACCCCAGATAAGCAGATGACACCACCCTTATGTCAGAAAGTGAAGAAGAAATAAAGAGCCTCTTGATGAAAATGAAAGAGGAGAGCGAAAAAGTTGGCTTAAAGCTCAACATTCAGAAAACTAATATCAGGGCATTTGGTCCCATCACTTCATGGCAAATAGAACAGTGGAAACAGTGTCAGACTTTATTTTGGGGGCTCCAAAATCACTGCAGATGGTGACTGCAGCCATGAAATTAAAAGATGCTTGCTCTTTGGAAGGAAAGTTATGACCAACCTTGACAGCATATTAAAAAGCAGAGACATTACTTTGCTGACAAAGGTCCCTCTAGTCAAAACTATGGTTTTTTCAGTAGTCATGTACAGAAGGGAGAGTTGGACTATGAAGAAAGCTGAGCACTGAAGAACTGATGCTTTGGAACTATGCTTTTGAATTGATGCTTTTGAACTCTCGAGAGTCCCTTCGACTGCAAGGAGATTCAACCATCCCATCCTAAAGGAAATCAGTCCTGGGTGTTCATTGGAAGGACTGATGTTGAAGCTGAAACTCCAATACTTTGGCCACCTGATGCAAAGAGCTGACTCATTTGAAAAGACCCTGATGCTGGGAAAGATTGAGGGCAGGAGGAGAAGGGGATGACAGAGGATGAGATGGTTGGATGGCATCACCGACTCAATGGACATGGGTTTGGGTAGACTCCGGCAGCTGGTGATGGACAGGGAGGCGTGGCGTGCTGCGGTTCATGGGGTCGCAAAGATTCGGATATGACTGAGCGACTGAAGTGAACTGAATGGTGGCTAAGGGCAGACTGAGTGTATTGTGCCATAAGCCCACATCAGAAGTGGGCTCTAGATAAGGGCAGCTAGCGTAGGAGGCATGATGGATTCAAGTCTGTTTGCAAAGAGCACGACTCTATTCTGCCTTCCAAAATTACCATCTCCAGTTTCTTTGGTGGATATGCAGTGAGCCATGTAGTCCAATGAATATATCAATAAATATTCATTGAGCACTTACTCTATTGCCATACCAGACTTACATTTACATCGTATTTTCTCTCTCCTCCAATTTGGGGCTGATGTGGCTTTGATTGTGTTTTTAATCTATTACAGCTGTGCAACTTCCCTTTCTCATAAAGTTATAGCTTCACCTGGAGTCATGAAAGATGATATGGCCTGAATGTGGTGCTGGGGTGTGGGAAGGCAGTATGTCGGATACTCCATTAGCACTCCCAGCCCTGCCTGACCTAGCTAGTAGCATCACCTGGGCTAAAAGCTGACTCAAAAATAGGGAGGGGATATATGTATACCTATGGCTGATTCATGTTGAATTTAGACAGAAAACAACAAAATTTTGTAAAGCAATTATCCTTCAATTAAAAAAATGGGGGGCAACCAGGAAGTCCAGTTGCAGCAGCCAAAGGGGCAAGCTTTTTTTTTCATAATAAACTTGTAGTTTTATTCAGGTTTGATTTTAACAAATGTGTCAGGGAGAAGATTTGGTTAAGGCAATTTGGTAAGAGGATAAAAAAGAATTCAAACTTGACTCTAGAAACATACTGATTTGAATGGCTCAAAGATTTTGAAATTGTAATATAGAAAAGGAAGCATAAACCCGCATATTTGGCAGTTCTGCAATAAAAAAAATTGTACAGACCTAACAATAAGGTATATATATCAATCAAGGAAGAGTTAAGTCTGAATAGAACATAATTGTTATTATATATAAAGAAGGATGCAGTTCAGCGAATGAACTGAAAATAGTGGCATAACTACATTGGGAAACGACAGAGAGGAACGTGCTGCTGCTGCTGCTACTAGGTCACTTCAGTCCTGTCAGCCTCTGTGCGACTCATAGATGGCAGCCCACCAGGCTTCCCTGTCCCTGGGATTCTCCAGGCAAGAGTACTGGAATGGGCTGCCATTTCCTTCTCCAGGGGCAAGCTTTTGATACTGGGCTACTTAATTATGGAGGTGGAGCTCAGTAGCAGAAGGACAGAAGTTGAAGATTACTACTGCATTATTACTCAGCAGCCAGAGGTAAAATATAAAAGCTATGGAACTGACGAAAGAAGCTGATGCAAAGAGGGCAGGACAAATAAAGCTCTCAGACTTCTTAAACTGATAATATTCAGGTAGGGCTACAGTCCAAGAGAGGAAGGCTAGAGGAAAACATGACAGGAGACAGGAAAACATGGCTGAGACTTAATTGCCCCTGTCCTTATTCTATACTAAAATAACTTTTTTTTTTAAGCTGGGTAAATGGCCACCCTATGATAAAGGCTACATTTCCCAGCCAGCAAGATGTGGCCATGTGACCAAGTTCTGGCCAATGGGATATAAGCAGACCTAATGAATGTGACTTAGCAGAAGTGTCTCTTTATTGTTTCCAAATATGTATGATGCACTCAGGTTATCTACTGAGTAACCCAAGTTTTAGTAGTTTGGATATACTGCATAACTGGAGTCCCTTTGATATTTCAGAGCCAGAAGTAACATCAAGATCATTTGGCCAAACTACTTTACTCTTCATGTCTTTTGGTTTTCTCTAGGTAAAATGAGCCTTGTATGGCTATCATGGTTTTAGAACAGACACAGGATATGTGCCATCTCTAGTCTTGTTTTATTTTGATGCCAAGGCTGGAGTGACTGCACATTCCTTTTGTATTTCTCTTGGACAATACTAAGTCCCAGCATCAAGTCTAGATCCAAAAGCCAAAGCTACTTTACTGAATGGCACTTGAGAAACTTCACTGGAAGCTGGTATTCTAACTGTACATCTCCAGGTTTAGCAATTGAAGTTAGTGAAATGCCTGGTGCTAAGAAAAACAGAGTAATTGGGCATACTGTCTCCTAGATGTTACCCTACTGGCCACCAGGAAAGAAGTGCAAAAGAGGAGTTACAAGTGGCATTCACAGACTCCAGAAGGTAAGCTTCATGTTGACTTCAGTGTGCCTACAAAGGGCAGAACCTTTGAAGAGCCCTACCAGCTTCTGTTATCTAGATGACCAGAACTATCAGATCAGGTGACTTTGAGAATCAAAATTGTTTAAGATCGGAGATAATGTTTGAGGATGGTGGCAACTCTGGAAGAAATATGTATAAAAAACTCTCTTGCATCTCCAAAGAGAATTTCTAGAATTCCAGAAAAGTGATCTTAGCACTGCCTGAAATAGAGTCTGTTTCTGAACTTTCATGATATCACTGCAGATGAGCCAAAAATTCTACTTTCTTCAGGGAGAAAAAAAAAAAAGTTTTTTTTTTTTTCAGCAATTGATTTAGTTTAATACATACATAGTACTTCTTGAAGTACCAGAGACACCTTGGTAAGGATGTCTTCTCTCAGCTGCCACAGCCAGAGACTTGCATTTGCTGGGATGTCTGGATCAGATCAAAGGAGATGAAAAAGAAAAGAAAAAGGAGAGTGGAGTATAATCAAAAGCCTTGGCAAACCACTGAAGTAATAATGTGGACTGGTGGAAACAGGAAACACTACTTGAGTTGGAGACTCATACTTGGGTTTGACCTCATGAAATAAAGTGCACAAGCTCTTAGTCATTTAAAGGTGATCTAAAGGACAGTCAGTAATCACCCCCCTAGATTATACTGATGACTCTACCCCAGATCTGATAATTTTTTAATAAATTAGAATTATTATTTTGGCCTGGTGAAAAATCTTACTCTTATTTTATTTATAACAAGTTTTTTGTAAAATCTGATGCAGTGTCCTCAACTGGTCTCATTGTGTTTCTCCATCTTTGGAGGAACCAGGATTATGGGCATACAAGTGGGAGCACTGCAGTAGCTTAGCTGACTTAAAGTGACTGTTTGAGGGTGGACATTTAATGGGAATTTCTGTTTGTATAAGATTGCCTCTCTCTGGTTTGAGAGGTTTGCATAGGCTCTGAGAAGCAGCAGCGGAGTTTTTGGCTCTGTTTGTGGCATGTGCTGGTCTCCTGGACTATTTATGGGACCGTCTGGGTCAGACTTAATTCTTAAGCTTGGCATTATACCTTCCTACGGTGAACTGAGGTTCAGATCTACTTCCCTTGACCCCTGTATCTGCGTTACTACCCAGGAACGCTCTTCAGATCAGAATCTCTACCTTATTAGAGTGAGGTTCACAAAACTTTTAAAAGGTTATTAGAAGCCTTTCAAGAGGCAGTTTCTTCTGAAGGATTGATATGGATTTAACTAGGTGCTATTTTAACACCATACTTGTACTTCCAGATGTGTGGTATGGGTTTGCCTAGTGATGGAATAGTACTTTACATCAGTGATGATTTTGAAATGGATTCCTACTTCTGTGATCAATTGTGGACCCCTTAATTTTTCTCCTCATCTGTGAAATGAAGTCCCAGTGACACATAGAGTTTAGTTTGGCCCTTTTTCTACAATGTAATTTTCAGACGCTGTCCCTAAGAAATTGCCTCGACTTACATAGTGAGTGTTTGAATGCTTTGTTGATGGACAGTCTCATTGGTTAAAGGAAGTAGCCTTGGTTATTGGCTAATAAACATGGTTTAGAACAACCTCTGTGCCTTATTCCTTCCTTCCTTCAAAGTCAATTATTCCAATTTCAGGACAAAGCAGCATATTCTTGGGAGAGGGTTACGTGAAATAGCCTCATTTTTGGCTTGCACTCTGCTTTTAATCCTGTTCTTTAGGCCGTGTCTCATCTCCAGTTGAGTCATGAAATACAAATGAATAGCATTGGGACCTAACAGTGCTGTATGGACAGGTGAGGATAATTGATTTCCAGAATTTTGTTTATCAGTTATTTGGTATAGTACAGTAAGTAAATCAGTGTATATGTTGATTTTATAAAAGGTGAAAAATTCTTTAGTCTGACTTATCTCAGAGGAAAATGTGTGATTTGAGAAGCTAAAAGTGAGCTAAACTAAAAGGAATATTCATGTAAGAGGGTTAAATAACTTTGAGAGTGAAATCTTGGGAATTCCCTGGTGGTCCAGTGGTTAGGACTTCTTGCTCTCATGGCTGCAGGCCCAGGTTCAATCCCTGGTCAGGAAACTAACATCCCACAAGCTGCATCAGTTCAGTTTGGTTCAGTTGCTCAGTCGTGTCCAACTCTTTGCGACCCCATGAATCGCAGCACGCCAGGCCTCCCTGTCCATCACCATCTCCCCGAGTTCACTCAGACTCACGTCCATCGAGTCAGTGATGCCATCCAGCCATCTCATCCTCTGTCGTCCCCTTCTCCTCCTGCCCCCAATCCCTCCCAGCATCAGAGTCTTTTCCAATGAGTCAACTCTTCGCATGAGGTGGCCAAAGTACTGGAGCTTCAGCTTTAGCATCATTCCTTCCAAATAAATCCCAGGGTTGATCTCCTTCAGAATGGACTGGTTGGATCTCCTTGCAGTCCAAGGGCCTCTCAAGAGTCTTCTCCAACACCACAGTTCAAAAGCATCAATTGTTCGGCACTTAGCCTTCTTCACAGTCCAACTCTCACATCCATACATGACCACAGGAAAAACCATAGCCTTGACTAGATGGACCTTAGTCGGCAAAGTAATGTCTCTGCTTTTGAATATACTATCTAGGTTGGTCATAACTTTTCTTCCAAGGAGTGTCTTTTAATTTCATGGCTGCAGTCACCATCTGCAGTGATTTTGAAGCCCCCAAAATAAAGTCTGACACTGTTTCCACTGTTTCCCCATCTATTTCCCATGAAGTGATGGGACCGGATGCCATGATCTTCATTTTCTGAATGTTGAGCTTTAAGCCAACTTTTTCACTCTCCTCTTTCACTTTCATCAAGAGGCTTTTTAGCTCCTCTTCACTTTCTGCCATAAGGATGGTGTCATCTGCGTATCTGAGGTTATTGATATTTCTCCTGGCAATCTTGATTCCAGCTTGTGTTTCTTCCAGTCCAGCGTTTCTCATGATGTACTCTGCATAGAAGTTAAATAAGCAGGGTGACAAATACAGCCTTGATGTACTCCTTGTCCTATTTGGAACCAGTCTGTTGTTCCATGTCCAGTTCTAACTGTTGCTTCCTGACCTGCATACAGGTTTCTCAAGAGGCAGGTTAGGTGGTCTGGTATTCCCATCTCTTTCAGAATTTTCCACAGTTTCTTGTGATCCACACAGTCAAAGGCTTCATGGCACAGCCAAAAACAAAGTAAGTGAAATCTTATAAGAGCATCTCATTTCAAAGATTTTATAAGTACTAGTTGTAAATATATGAAGTATTGATATGAAAGTGAAAGTGAAGTCGCTCAGTTGTGTCCGACTCTTTGCGACCCCATGGACTGTAGCTCACTAGGCTCCTCTGTCCATGGGATTTTCCAGGCAATAGTACTGGAGTGGATTGCCATTTCCTTCTCCAGGGGATCTTCCCTACCCAGGGATCGAACCCAGGTCTCCCGCATTGTAGACAGACGCTTAACCGTCTGAGCCACCAGGGGAGTTGTAAATACATGAAGTATCGATATAAGTTGACTTAATTTTATGTGCTTGGTGGGGGTATGAAAAAGCTTCACTAAAAGAAATTGTGTATTTTGAACCATACTTTGTTAGTGGTTTTTGTTACAGTTTTGGAACTATATCCTTATATAAATGGCCTTCTAATACATATCAGAAATCCAGCATTAGACTTCTGGTATTTGTGTCAAATAGTATTCTTTATGCTTAGTCTCTGTGCATTTACTTCTCCTACTGTCTCTTTAAAGAAGAAAATCAAATGAACAATCAACCTGATTTTCAATTCCCATCAAACAACACTGACCCCTGTTCATTGTAAATTCATTTCTGTGGCACTTATCTTTGCTATTGCTTGAGAATCGTTTGAACATTTTAGCTGGGAGAGAAGTTTGAACAGTATCTAAAACAGCTCAAATGGAAGTAGATCCAGATTCATATGAAATACTATCGCTCCGAAACAAAAGAGGTAACTTGATTAGTGGAAATAGTGTAGGCTTTTAAAACCAGGAAAGCCTGAGCTTGAGTCATCTTTCACCACTTAGTATCTGGGTGTGAAAATTAACCTCCTAAACCTCAGGGTCTTCTTTTAGGAAGGTACCTACCTAGTTCCTGTGTAATATGGAATGTAAAACTGATAGCACTACCACAAACTTCCTGCCTGCCCCCAAAGGCTGAGTGATTAGTGACACACATCCTCCCAACAATTCCATCACCTGAAGATAAGGTAGGAAGCTTTGAAGTGCGGACTGTGTCAGCAGGAGCAATCTTCCTTGGAGCCGAAGTATACCCAAAACCTTCCTGGAACGAGAACTGCAAAACTGTATCACTAAGAAGATAAGTTTAAAATCATGTTTGGACCACTTTGAATTTTAGGAATATCAAGGTGATATGAGGCACTGCAGCTGGAGCTAAGACTCTGGAAGTTCTGGTTGGTTCTGCATGGTGAGTTATTTGGAGAAGAATAAGAAAAGCCAAGCCACTGGCATAGATCAGGAAGATCAGCAAACAGGGCCACTTTCTGCATATGGGAAGCCTTTCTTCCCTTTTCTCAAGGATTCTGAGATAAATTTCAGAGGGTCACGTTGGGGATTTGGGCCATTGGAACAATTTCAATCTCACTCTGTTCCTGCCCTATTTCTGTTTTGGAAAGACACCTCTCCTTATTCCCCTCTCTCCAAACACAACTAGATCAGTACTTTTCAGACTCTGGAATGTTTTTCACAGTGAGGAAAAAATAAAAAGACATTTTATATCACAACCCAGTACATCCCCCCAAAAAATAAAACTTTGCTTAAACAATATTTATACTTACTCATGCACTCTGATGGTTTCCTTTCCATTCCATTTAATTCCATCCCATTCCAAAATATGCTGGTGGTAACCCACTACATTTCTTGACTCATTCAAGGGCCTTGATCCTCTGTTTGAAAAGACTAGCCTTGGCTCAGTGGTAAAGAATCCACCTACCAATGCAAGAGACTCAGGTTCGATCCCTGGGTCAGGAAGATCCCCTGGAGAAGGAAATGGCAACCTACTCCACTATTCTTACCTGGGTAATCCCGTGGACAGAAGAGCCTAGTGGGCTACAGTCCATGGGGTCACAAAATAGTTGGGAACAACTTAGCAACTATACAACAGCCTTAGATGACTTCTCAGTGACACTGGCACTTTAGGAAAGATTCAAACACTAGAGAGTAGTCCTAGATTTACCCTCCCCAACCCCACTGCCTCCCAAATCTTATCCAGGCTGCAACTAGACCACAAAGACTGGCCTGAACTGGATTAGGCATCTGAGGATAATTCATATACTTTCTACAGTTTTGGGAGCCCCAGTTCAGTTCAGTCACTCAGTTGTGTCTGACTCTTTGTGACCCCATGGAGTACAGCATGCCAGGCTTCCCTGTCCATCACCAACTCCCAGAGCTTGCTCAAACTCATGTCCATCGAGTTGGTGATGCCATCCAACCATCTCACCCTCTGTCACCCTCAGAAGTTTCCAAGCTGAACTTCCAGCTCTGTTCTTAGGGTATAGATGATTTGGATCATAAAGTTATGGATATGAAGACCAAAAAGGGTAAGTTAATGACCTTAAATCAGAAAAAGGAAAGAAAGCATTGACCATGTTCACATCAAAGTTAAATGCTGGTTCTTATAACCCTGTCTTCATCATTTATAGCAAGTCCTAAAACTTACCTAAGTGGACTAAGTCAGACCCCTTTCCATAACACACCTCATAGATGCCATTTAAAAATAACTTTGCAGTGAGATCTGTTCACTGAGGTAGATTTTTCTGGTCCAAAACAACGGAATTATTCCACATGCCTACTCTCCTTCTGTCGGAAAGATGATGGAATGTTCCCACACTATTTTAGAGAGCCCTGGTTCATGGAACGGTTTGTAAAAATCATCCCATTTAGAACAAAGAATGATGACCTGGACCTTCTCCTTGTCATCTGAGGATTATGTTGTTGATAGAGTCTATTCTTTTGGCAGATTTTTTTAAAATTTGTCAACTATGAAACAGCAGGCAAAGGGATATGTGAGGGAACTCAGAGAAGGAGGAGGAGCAGAAAGGGAGGAGAAGGAGGAGGGGAAAGGGTGAAGGAAAGGGAGGAAGAGAAAAAAGGAGAAATTCCTGTAGATTTCTTCACTAAACCCTAACAATGGCCCTGTGAAGTATTATTCATTCCATTTTACATGTAGGGAAATCAAGGTGTTGAAAATTTTGAAACTCCCATTTAATTGGCTGACTATTCCATTATTGAATCCTCTAAAAGTCTCCAACAAATTTCTCATTGATTACACCATTGTTGGACTGTAAGTGAAAGTGGAAGTCTCTCAGTCGTGTCCCACTCTGTATACAGTCTATGGAATTCTCCAGGCCAGAATACTGGAGTGGGTAACCTTTCCCCTTTCCAGGGGATCTTCCCAACCTAGGGATCAAACCCAGGTCTCCTGCATTGCAGCTGGATTCTTTACCAGCTGAGCCACAAGGGAAGCCCAAGGATACTGAGAATATCCCTTCTCTGTAAAGTTCCTGCCAAGAAGTCCTTTTCTTTCCCCATTCCTCTACCTTTTCCTCACTTCCCTCGTGTAATCCTAGAAAGAATACAGCCAATCTGGAATGAGATGTATGTGACATCTCACCTCTTCCACAGAAGAGCTGTATGGCTGTCATTTGCAAAATGGAGAAAATATAATGCCTGACTCTTTACTTCTCAAGTAAGTGGAAATGTACCAATATTCATTTTGTCAGAAAATTTAGAAACGAACAAACAAATACATTATTGGCTAGAATGTGAAATCTGCAAACTGTAAGAACACAAGGACTGCAAAGAATATTCATGGCTTTGGTGGACTGTTTTGAACTGCTTCCTCAGATCTTCATGATCAAAGTCAGCCTCCATCAGCAGGGACTTGGTAGAGGAGTCTGAGCACTACCACACATTCTACTGATATCTGCAATGAGAGCAGTGAGGAACGAGAGTAGTGATCAGTATGATAGTTTAAGGATAGTAATTAAGGAAAGTATTTTGTTGTAAAAGCCTAGATAAACAAGGCCTACCTTCATTTCAGTTTTTGTTTTGCTCACTCTTCCTCTGCCTGTCTTTCGCCCCAGTGGCTGATTTACAGGCTGACCTTCTCCCAGGACCGGTCTTCACCTGCTCTGACACTGTCTTGGGGTGGGAGGAGGGTGGATACTGTGGGTAAATGCATGTTCGGATTTGCTTTGCTTTCAAAGGTGGACCTGATCTTCTCTTTGTCTTTCTGACTAGTTATGACTCATCGCCTAGCTGAACTCCAGGCCCTTGAGATCCCAGGCAGGGTGGAGTGATGTGTTATTTCTCTACCCATGCAGATTTCCCCAGGGTTGACTGGTTCAGCACTGGGGTTAGGAATGGGAAAATCAAGTTCCGTAGATGTGGTTACCATCTCTGTGGATACTGATTTTCAGGGATCCTCCTTCCTCACAAACCCAGATCCCACCTCTTATAGAATTCGTCCCCAACTGAGTAAAAATGAGTGTTAAATTCTTCACTCATTTTCTGGAAGCTTCTCTTAAATTTCACACTGCCTGTATCAACAAAGCTACCTACCTACGTATTTCCAAGTGACAAGTAAGAATTTTTACCTTTGAATCCAGTTCAAATTTAGATTACAAATATCAATAGAATCTGTTCGCTTTGTATTGAACAGTACAAATAATCATATACATGAATTTTTTAAAATCATAAAATAATTCCAGTTCATCAAGGAAAACAATGAAAATGGGAAAAATGGAAGTAAATATCCACTATTAATATTTTGTTCTTCCCAGATTAAAAAAATTTTCATATGTATTGATCTTTTTAAAATTTGCCTTTTGGCACATACCTAATGATATTTTAAGCTGAGTTTCATTGTGGGTGGGTTTCAGGAAACACCTGTGCTCCTTAAAACTCTTTGTAAAATTGTTTGTACAGATAGGCATATAGATTTTTTTTTCTGGGGGACAGGACCATCTATCAGATAGTCAAAAGAACTCTAAACGTCTTTAAAATTTCAGTAAATTTGCATTATATTTTCCCCACTGCTCTAGAAAAACATTTTCTCTGCAGATATGGGTGATGTCAGTATATTACCTAAAAGATGCCAGGGTTCACCATTTTAATTTTTTTGTCTGCATTGGATCTGGCTGTCCTTGTAAGCGGTTAGATCAGGATGTCTCTTACAGCATGCAGGCAGTAGAAGGCTTTTCGATAACAAACAATAGCAAAGGGAGTCTATTGACATTTGTAATAAAACAGTACTTTAATTTCCATGATTTTGTTCGATGTATGTAGTGGGAGGAGCCAGATAGGTCATTCTCAAGGTGACAAAATGTGGAGCATGTAGAAAATCAGCAATTCCAGATCTCACAAGAGAGGGAGGCCTGATATGTGCTGGGATTAGAGTTAGTCCTCACTGGCACTCTTTAAAGCTGATTTAATGCAATTGCTAAAATAGCAAACATTTACTGAGCGGTTACCATGTGCCAGATACTGTCCTAAATGGTTACATGCATTATTTCATTTAATCCTCTCCATAGCTTATGAAATAAAAATGGTTGTTTTCTCCATTTTACAGATGAGGATACTTAAGTTAGACGTGGAACCAGAATTGGAATTCTAATTGCTATATATTCTGTTGCCTCTATTGGCAGTAATTGTACGAACACCTGAAGTTGTATATTATTTTACCTGCTGCTCAGTTGCGCACCTATTTTTGATCTATTCCTCCACATAATCTTGCTGTTATGAAATAAACAAATAGTTATTGAATGTTTTTGATGGGAGATAGATATAATTATCTGGAGAAGGAAATGGCAACCCACTCCAGGGTTCTTGTCTGGAGAATCCCAGGGATGGGGGAGCCTGGTGGGCTGCCGTCTATGGGGTCGCACCGAGTCGGACACGACTGAAGCGACTTAGCAGCAGCAGCAGCAGATATAATTATCATTTATCCTTGGCAAACTGAGAAAGTGAGGCTCAGAAAAATCCCTGTAGTTTTCTAAAATGCCTAGTAGCAGAAAATGAGAAACCTGGAATTTGCACCCAGGTCCTGTGACTCCAACTCAGCAAGCTTGCCCCTGAATCATAGCCTGTTATAGATCACCCTGATCTGTGTTTTAGGAGAGTGATCTCCAAATATTAATATTTGGGAAAGGTTTTGAATGGTCAGTTAATTTCTGTAGGCACTTGGTGGTGTCCAATGATAGCAAATAAAACTAGATGCTAGATTTGGTTTGGTCATGATCTCCTCACTCATAAGAGCAAGAAATAAGTACGTAACGGAAAAGAAAGAAGTAAGCATATTTCCTTGCTCGGTATTTGTGCTGCATAAAAAGGCCTCTGAAAACTAACTGGATGAAAGAACCTAATTTTCTAAATTTATCTCTATTTGGAGTGTTGTGCTTATTATGCCATTACTCCTTCGTTTCTGTGTTTAAAACATTTTCCTCTAGTATTAACAACATTTATCTCTCATCACTGAAGATAAGTGACCCACGAGAGAGGCAAGAGCAAGATTTGTGTAATCTTGTGAAAGAGAAACATGACAAATATTTCACAATAGAAAGATACCAGGAAATGAAATTCTTGGACATCCAGGGGAGGTTGCTATGTTAACACTTTTACTTAAAAAAAATGTGCTTACAACAAATCTAGTGAGATTTTGTAATTATCCTTATTATTAAAAGATTTGAATTACATCCTTACAACTGATACTGAAACTGCTCAGCGATAGATTTTCAAGATGCTGTACTTTACACATAGCACATTCAATTGATTTTCTCATTTTTAGATATTACGGTTTAAATGTTTCTTAAATGCTATGCGGAATACTGAAGATTTCAGCAGACAGGGATTTTATTCAGCATGGTATATATGCCCCACAATTGGGCTTCCCAGTGGGGCCATACATTTCTGAGAGAAACAATTAGCTTTGAGTAATTAGTTACAGAAGGTGCAAAAAGGTATCCCAAAATGTCAAGGCAAAGATGCTTGACAATTAAGTGCAAATTATTTAACAAAGATACCATGTGGTAATACGGTATTTTTGTAAATAGCATTTTGATGTTTCATGCCATTTGATATTTTTAAGGTACCAGGCATAGTTTCATATGTGTGTATAATATACACATATATACCATTTATTACATTTTTAAAAAGTTAACTGATATTTTAAATTATAAGTGTAATACATGTTCATGGAAAAAAATTAAAACTGTGCAAAAGACAGAAGAATACAAGGGGAAAAACAAAAGTCTGCCTGCTTACTTCTTTCAATCCTCAGTTCTACTACCCAGAGGCAAACAATGTTAAAATTTCCTGCCATCAAGGTTCACTGTCATATACACATATATCCTTTTAAAACTCTATACAAATGCTTGGAATACTGTTATCCAATTTTCCTTCTTTAGTAAACAATGTCTTAAACTACATCTTTGTACATCTGTCCATGTAGACCACTTTCATTCTTTTTTACATACCATATTAAGAATGTGCTTGTATTTACTAACCAAATTAATGGAAATTTTGGTAGTTTCTAGTTTTTTTTTTCTTTCCTTTTGCAAACCTATGCATAAGGGTGTTCTTTACATCAGTATCTATCCATTCATGTGCAGGTTTATACCTAGATGCTGGATGGTTGAGTGATTTCCTAGAAATGGAATCTCTGGGTAAAAGGACACGTACGTTTTTAATGAACTAGTTTTATACCTTTAAGAAAATAATGTGCATAAGGTAAAAAGTCAATTTGTACAGAAAGTAAAAAAGCATAAGTTCCCTCCTCAAGCTCTGACCTCCCCACCAGTGATGCTTAACAGTTTCTCAGTATCCTCACCATTTTAATATGTATTTTATGTAGGTGCCTTTTAAAAAATACAAGTGGGATGATTCAATATTGGATATGTTCACTTCACACTTGCTAGGTGCTGTGAAATTGCTTTTCAAAAAGATGACATCTGTTAACATTCCCATCAAAATTGTGTGAGGGTGCCTCTCCACCGCCACTATCCTTGACAGCAACCTTGGATGCATCACACTTTTCATATTTTGCCAATATGATAGACTAAAATGACATTAAAAACATTGAAATGTGTATTTCTTCATCTATGAGTGAGGTGGAGCCACATCTCATTGACTTCCTTACTGATTTCTCTCCTGTGGCACTCATAATTACATATGCTTGTCTCTACCATTACTTGAAGCAAGACGTCCACTCTGTTCCTTGGTAAGATGCTGTATTTCTTCCTGGTTTCCTCCAACCCTCGAAACAAGACCTTTAGATGAGACCTTGGTGCGTTCCCCTTTCTCTGTTTCCTTCTTCTTCCAGATGAGATCTTTGAAATATTTGAATATCTTCCCTCTCCATCCCTCTTCTGTTCTTATCTCTTAGGTTAGGCCGAGGTAATTTTAGCTCTAGACTATCATTTCTTCAGATGGAATATGGGAGGTGGTACCTTCTTTGAATCCTTTCATATGTGTAAATATTAATATCAACCTTTCACCTCAACAGGAGAATATCTTGAAAGACTACAGCATTCTTAGGTTGTAGCTTTCATTTTCTCAAGTACCTGTAATGTTAGTTCAATTTCCTGTCTTGGGGATAAGTCCAGGGTCAGTCTGTCTCTTTCGTGAGCTACTTATTCTGTCTAGAAGCTGTTAAGCTTTTGTTTTTATACTTGGAGTTCAGGGATTTTACAGTGATATTCCTAGGGGTGTGTCCTCTATCACTGAACCTGCTGGTAACTTGGCATGCCCTTTTAATCTGAGACTAAGGAAAGGTTCTCCATTTGTTTAATTATCATCACTCCCCCATGTCTTATCCGCCCCCGCTTTAAAACTCCTACTGTTTACATAATAGATACCCTCTTGGTCTTTTTCTTCCTAATTTCTACCTCTTTGTATTTTGGTTCTGTTCCTTGATATTTCTACCGTTTGGCCTCTAATTCATACATTTGTGGTAACCAACCATCCTCTTCTTTAATTTGTCTACTAATTTTTTAAGTGGAAAAATCAGTCTCATTTCCAGAAAATTATTTTGTGCTGTAACTGAATCTCCTAAAGTACTCTTATTAATTTTTAGATAGAATTAAATAAGAGACTATCTAGATAGACCCTTACTTTTGCTGAGATCCAGTGAAGGTACCTAGATCTTCTCATGGTCACAGTACAGATAAAATCTTGGCCACTTAACCTCTGGTCCACTTTCTTCTCTCCACTGGGCTATTCACAAGAAACATTTTTGGCGGGGCAGGGGGTGGGGCATACGGCTGAGCGAAGGGTATGCAGCCTGCAGGATCCCAGTTCTCTGCCTGTGTGCTGAGCTGCTGCAGTCGTGTCTGATTCTTTGCAACCCTATGGACCATAGCCCGTCAGGCTCCTCTGTCCATGGGATTCTCCAAGGCAAGAATACTGGCATGGGTTGCAATGCCCTGCTCCAGAGGATCTTCCCAACCAAGGGATGGAACTCGCCTCTCTTACGTCTCCTGCATTGGCGACGTAATGCAGAAGGACGTCTGCATTAAAATAAATTAGATTAAACTAAAGAAGGTTCTTTAACCTTCTTTACCACTAGCACCAGGTTCTTTACCACTAGCACCACCTGGGTTAGTTCCCTGACCAGGGATCAAACCCTCACCCCTTGGCTTGGGAGCCTGAATCATTAACCAGTGGACCATCAGGGGAGTCTCCACAAGAAATAGGTTTGATTATGTCCAAATAAATCCTGTTCTGAAGATCAGAAGGTAAGGCATTTATGTACTCACTTCAGTAGCACCTATACAGACGGTAAGGCATTTGTTTGTTGCTCTTTCTAAAAGCATGTAGGATAATATTTTTAAGTTCATGGACAGACAGTGGCAGTAGTCACATGGATTTGTGCTATGAGAATAACCCTGGGCAGGACTACCACCAGGAAGTTTCTCATTTCCTTCAGGTACTCTTTCCTAAATGCAACCAAATTTCTTTCCAGCTTGACTCATAGCTGTGACACAGAATTGTCTCTGTCCCCTCCAGTAATGAGTTGAACCGTATCACATGGCAGGTGAATGAAAGAGACACAAGTTTATGGGGCAATTATTCTTAAAAGGCTCCTCACTCAAACTAGTTTGTATGGCTTTCCTGTCAGCCTGCTAATAATAACTGTGTATGAAAGTTATATAAGGCAGAGTAGAAGTAGGGTGTGGTAAAGATTATTGAATGATGGGAAGGGACTGGTTTTTTCAGTGGAGAAGAATGAACATGCTTGTTTTGGGTCCTTATCCAGATACATGTCTGTCTCCTGAATTATTGTTAAACTACTGTTTTTTTTTTTTTAGCATCTTGAGTGCTTATTTTTTGTTATTTGATACCAAGGTAGGGAGGAAAGATTTAAGAAATTTCTCATGCTGTTTAATAATGAGAAAACTGAAGCATTAAAAAGGTATCATGTAGTGTCTTTTGGAGCCAAGAAGGAAAACAAACCACTTACTTTGCGCTATTACGTCCTTTCTTACTTTCTGAAGCTCTTTATGCAAGAGGTAGAACATGTACTGTTTATATAACCTCTAAACTCAAGTTGCCACAGTCCTCTCCTACTCAGATTTACTTATGTTTTCAACTCTTCTTTCTTTTTGCTATTTTTATGACATCTGATGAAGAGGAGTTCTTTCCTTCTCCTCCTATAGCCAACTTGTTCAGACTTTCTGATCTAGAAACAACAAAGTGCCTTTATTATTTAAGCCATTAATAGGGAGCTAAGTTGCTACTTGCAGCTGAAAGCATTTTTACTAACCCAGAGGCTCTTGTAAGGTACAGGTGAGAGCTGGTTATTTGGACTAGAGTGTTAGTGCTGAGTACCAACTTCATACAGATTACTTCATGTTCAGCTCTGATCTCTCTCCTTTCTCTCTCTTACTCTCTTGCACTCTCTTGATTGGCAGCTCCATTTGCTTGCAGTTTCCTCATGTCTAAACATTCCAGGAGCCTTTAGTTTCCAACCACTAATTAGATACGTTCTCTGTCCAATCTTCCCATAATTGTTGCGACAATATCAAGGCCACCTTCCACAGCTCCTTTCAAGAGCCGGCTGGATCCTGATAGTCACTGTGGACAAACCTAAAGTGATTCAGCCTTGCATTCAAGATTTTTTGCCAGAGGAACCCATTCTCCTTGTACAATCTCATGGACTTGTTACTCTTGAAACGTACTCTTTGCTTCAACTTCTGGTTTGTACGCAGTTGAAATTAGATTTTATATATATATTCTAAATCCCATTATATATGTGTGTGTGTGTGTATATATATATATAATGGTAATAATCATTGTAACTGGTTAAATTTTTAAAATATTTATTTTTTTCTGTGCTGGGTCTTAGTTGCGGCATGCAGGATCCAGTTCCCCTATCAGGGATTGAGCCCAGGCCCCCTGCAATGGGAGGACAGAGTCAGCCACAGCCACTGGACCACCAGGGAAATCCCACAGTTGCTCAATTGATCTCTGGTAATTCCATTTCTCTTTGGCCTGTCTCTCCAACCAGATTTCAGGCTTCCCAAGTGCACGAGCAAGCAATATATTCTTCTGATTTTTTTTGCTCATTGACACAGTCCACATTTACCTCTCTGCCTACTTCCCTCACCGCCATTCCCAAGCTGCTCTCTCCCATGCACTAACCAACCACTTCACCCCCAGATCAAAGATTTCTTTCAGTTCCTTTCCTATTTAGTCTTCTCTTCGCTTTACTCTGAGCTCCTTGAGGAGAGAAACCATGTCTTCCTCCTCATCGTATATCCACTGTCCATCAGAGTACAGGCATATAACAAGATTTCAACATTAGGAAAATGCAGTAGGTGATTAACTGATACTTGTCTAATAAATTGCCAAATAAAACAATGAGAATCTTGCATTGAATCTATGTATCTGGCTCCATATAACCCCCCCATATCCTTTGATTTCACTCTTACATTCACAAAATCTAAGTACTAATAAACACCATTTTCTTGTTTTTTACCACAAAAATTCCAACATGTTCCCCATTACGGTGTTGTATTTGATAACCTTTCTAATTAGCATTACATTTTAAATGCTTTTAAAATGCCCCATTACATATTTGTCCAATAGTCCATGACAATTCAGATATGTAATTGCTGTTATGGATTACCTGGTTACCATCATTAAATAATTAGAGAGACTTAAACATGTGTAATGCTAATTAGGAAAGTTATCAACTATGGGCAGTTAAGATAATAGGGAACATGATGGTTTTGTTTTGGAACTGCAGTAAAAAAAACATGGCTACAGGGATACAGGCGCTTCTTCTGTGAATTTAGTGCCCTTAGAAGCAAGGAATCATTTTATAATGAAGAATTCAGCACAGCAGAAAGTGACTTCATTAATTGTGTTAAAAAAATTTCTTTTGTCACTCTGTTAATGACTGACCGTGACTGCCAAAACAGGTCTCCTGGAGTGTACCAGCGGAGCACAAGAGGTCAAGCCATGAGCAACACATGGCTAGAGGGAGAGGGCCACTTTTCTGCCCCCTTGAAGGGTTCCTGCCAAATTAGCATCACTCTGCTTCTAGCCGTGCTATCATAGCCCTAAAATCTATTAGGCCTCTATTCAACATGTTCTATTAAGTGATTGGTTTTTTTTCCTTTTCTTACTGAAAAAATTTATGAGTGCCTTATTAAGAAATCATCCAAGATTGCCCCCAATTCTCACAATAGCTACTTGACCCTAACTATTGTTTTAATCAGTTCCTGGAATCTTGGAGAATTATTGTAGGATAAAAGCAAGGTAGATTCTCTGAAGGAACACGACATGGTTTGGGAACATTTCATTTTTAAAGAACTAATATTTCACTATTCCTTAGTGGTAAGAAGTAGGTTTGGTGGAGTGGTGAGGAAGTAAACTAGCTGTTTAAACGTCATTTCAGAAACATATATGAAACAATATGCAAAATTTGCATGTGGGTGCTAAGTCACTTCAAGTTATGTCTAACTCTTTGCAACCCTATGGACTGTAGCTTTCCAGGCTCCTCTGTCCATGGGGATTTTCCAGCTGAGAATACCAGAGTGGGTTGCCAGGCACTCCTCTAGGGGATCTTCCTGAGCCAGGAATCGAACAAGTGTCTCTTATGTCTCCTGCATTGGCAGGCAGGTTCTTTATCACTAGTACCACCTTCTTAGGAGGAGGACTAGCACTTTCATCAGATTTTGTACACGAGCCTTTTGGTCACCTGTGAAATAAATGCACATTACATGCCAGGTACCAAGAAACAATACCCATGTAAGAGACTTACAATGTTCTATGCTTAATAGTAGCCAAAAAAAAAAAAAAAAAAAAAAGCTAAAATCAATGGTGAAGCCAACACTCCCTTACAGCACTTTCTCATAATTATATGGCAAAGAGCTTTGGAGATGTCAGCCCCAGCTCATCCTTGTCCATCAGAGGCCTGTTGGCTCCCTTGAGCTCTCTGGAGTCTTGGGAAAATAGAGAAGAGGGTGGGGTTTATGCCTGTTTACCACAGAACATTCCAGAGTCACACTGCCACCTTAGGAATCAGGCAATCATGATTTGCTTTATAAAGCCAAACTTTTAGGTGGGTTTGAGGTACATCTTGCTTAAATAGGAGTAGTTGACCTCTGAGATGACTGGGGAGCGAGTCATGTCAGTAGCTCAAATAGACACACGAGAGGAAAAGTGAATGCGTTAGTTGCTCAGTCATGTCCAGCTCATTGCAACTCTATGAACTGTAGCCTGCCAGGCTCCACCGCGCATGGGATTCTCCAGGCAAGAATACTGGAGTGGGTGCCATGCCCTCCTCCAGGGGACCTTCCCGACCCAAGGATTCAGTCCACCTCTCTTATGTCTCGTGCGTTGGCAGGCATGTTCTTCACCACTGGTGCCACCTGGGAAGCCCAATATGGACCATACCTGTGCTCTATTTGCCCTTTTCCCTCTCAATCCAGTCATAATTGGGAACCCAAATTGCCTCTTCAGTCACTTGAGTTTATCATTTGATTTTATTCAGTCTTGATATCAGGGCCTGAAAAATGTCTCACTTCTTCACACATGGAATTCAGAAGGTGATCAGCAAGGTAAGAATGATAGATTTAGCAGATATTTTCTCTTTCAGATAAAGTAAAAGCATCTTCATAGATTCTGTGTTTTCCTTCAAGTGAATGCCTGTTTAGATGTGGCTGAACAGGTTTATCCTGCTCTATTCTAATTGGAAGCTACTTTCATTCTTTCATTCTCTTAATTTGGCAAATGTTTGTGGCATGCTGCTGTGCCGCGTGTGTGGTGGTGGGCTGTGTGCTGTGAAAGAAGCGATGAAGGACTGCATACGGCCTGTGCCCTGGGGCCATTGGAGAAGGAAGGCTTATTATGGGAAATTTAATAATGTAAGCATTGAATAGCAATTCAAGGCCAGGTTAAGGGAGGCCTCACAGGCTGTGATCATGATATTTCCCTGCATGAGGTGAGACTTGAACTGAGTCTTGAAGAAGGGCTGAGAGGAAGCAAGGAGGACATCTCCAAGTGGAAAAATTGGTGTAAACAAAGGTTTGAGTTTAAGGAATGCAGTGCGTGCATGTGTGTGTATGTGTGTGTGCGCGTGTGTATATAAGGGCATGTGTTTAAAGCAGAGGAAGATAAAACTGGAAAGGTAGACTAGGAACAGATCATAGGAGACTTGGAATTTTGAGGGTACTTAAAACTTGATCCGTTAGATAATGGAAATTATTAGAAAGGTTATTGATGGGTTGAAAGAGGAAAATGACATTTATAAAAGCATGTATGATGTGCCAGGCTCTGTGTGGGTCCTTTATTTACATCAAATATTTAATCTTAAAATAACTTCTCCTGGAAGCATCCCCATTTTTCAGTTGGAAAAAAACAATTAAAAACATTTTTATTGAGGACATTATGTACCTCTTGATAAAAGTACAAAAATCATTTATAGAATATTCTTGCCCCAAATAGAATTTCTATGTGATCAAAAACACCACTAATAATTTATAGAACATACAGAAAACAGAGGAGCATGTGAAATGATACTTGAGATGCAAACAACAGAATCCAGAATCTAAGAAACGGCAGAATTGAAGAGGAGTTTATTTGAGAAAATTTCAAAAGAAGAAAAAATAGTATGATGAAGTCCCTATGTATTTATCACTCAGCTTCAGCAATTATCAGTTATGGCCAATCTTGTTTCATCTTTACTCCCCACTTTCCACCAGCCACTGATTATCTTGAAGGAAATCCCAATTGTCATACTACTTCATAAATATTTCAGCATGTCTTTAAAAGGTAAAGACTCAAAAACTAAAACCACAATACTTTCATAGTAATTAATATGACTACAGCATTAATTACTATTAATCTTATATTAGTTGAATTAATAGTAATTATTACTACAACTATTAATAATTCAACTAGTATTAAATTAACTATAATTCCTTAATACCACCAAATAGTCATCATTCACATTTCCTGGATTGTCTTATAAATTAGAAACAGATAATTCCTTATATTTCAATCAGAAACCAAATAATACCTATATATTGAAATTGCTTGCTATCTCTTTTTGAAATCTCTTTTTATCTCTTTTCATTGAGAAGCTCCTCTTCCCTCTCCTTTTTTGCTCTTGAAACTTCTTTGTTGAAGAAATCAGTTTTTGTTCCTAGAGTTTCCACATTCGAACTTTGCTGATACATCCCCTTGTTCAATGTAGCATGCTCCACTGTCCCTTGACTTCCTGTAAACTGGTAGCTGGCTCAGATTCTGAATTGTTTTTTGGCAAGGATACAGGTAGTGGTTTATATCCTCTAATTTAAGCAATCCTACAGCCAGGAAATGGAGAAGCCCCGGGGTTTCACTGAAGTCTCTCTGGTTCCAAAACTGTGCTCTGGGCTTCTCTTCCCATTGCCCTGTAGGATTAATCTGGCAGAGAAAAATGGGAAGAATCCACAGGATGAAGGCTGGGCACGGTGAGACTGATTCATTTCAACATTTAAGTTCTAGACACTCCACCAGGCAAGAAGAGAGCAGACAGCTGTTGTAAAGACCCAGCCATGCGGTGATGAAGAGTGTGACCGGAAAGTCTTCTGTGTGGAGGAAGGTACAAACCATAGGATCTTGTAATATTTTGGTTCTTGCAGTTATGTTCTAAGAGGGTCCAGGTGCCTGGTTATGCAGAAATGTTTAGGTTTCTGTGATTTTTGAATGTTCTGCTGTACTCTGAGGGTAAAGGAAGGATCAGAATTACTCAGATTATTAATAGATAACTTTGATCACTTTTAAAATACTTTTATTTCTTTGTTCTGCCCTTTTCCAAAAAGGATTTTAGATGAAAAATTTTTCTTTTAAAAGTGCATACTCCTTTTCAGATAAGAACACTGTATGTTCATTAACATACATACACACACAGCCTCTACCTCAGAAATATTTAGCATAGAAACCTCACATGACAAGGCTTTGCTAGTGGTGGAAGGAAGGGATTACCTGGAGCTGACATTTAGTGCTAACTTGTTGTGTGTTTGAGTTTGTCATGTATTCTATTTGTAATCAGGAAAAAACCCAACTAATACAGATGTGATTAAAAATAATTATAAAATGGAATCATATTGAACGTTCTTTTACAACTTCCTTTTTCATTTAACAATCTATCTTTGGAAATGGCATAGTTATATAGGAATAGGTATTAGTTACAATAATTATTATATAATTATACAAATTATTGATAATAATGTAAAACATAATATAATATACACTCATATAATTATTAGCTATTCTTATATAAACTACTAAATATTATATGATTATATGATTCTAAGCAATGCGTATATATAGTTACTGTATATTTTCTAATTTAAGCATAAATTAGAAAAATCTAATAGATAAAAAGATAATATAGTTACTGTATACAGACATTGCTTAGAAATTATAATCATGGAGGTGAAAAATTAAAATCACACCTCTTATTAATTGATCAGCAGTAGCCTTATATATTCATTAGGACAAATAATTGATTTGCTCCTATCTTAATCCTGCTGTTTATTTGTCCTGCCTCTTACCCACTGCCTAGATTTGGCCCCAAAATCAGCAGTTCATGAAGCACTGTAGCACATGAACCTTTTTAGGCCACATTTCTATTGTGGGCAGAGGTCTTTCATTTTTTGCATCCATAGACCAGAAGATAGGATCTTCTTTCCAAAAACCTAAAAAAAGATTTCCAGTACAGTGTATCAAAGGAAACATTGTGACAGGTGGACTTTAGTAATCAAGTATCTGAGAGCACAGGACCTGAAGTGAGCACTGAGGTTCAAGCAAAAATAAGAAGCCAAGTGACTGCCCTGAAATTCTGAAATACATATTTTCCTTAATAACCCAGGGCTGAAACAAAGCTCTCTTAACTTTGATGGTAGTCTCACTGTCTTCGAGTTCATGTCCCCTCTGAATCACCAGGTTGTGAGATGGGTTTGGAAGGGATGCTGCGGCACAGACTGATCATTGGGTTTCTGAATTCATCTGCACTTTTCTCAAATGTGGGGAGCAGGCCACAATGCAATTAAGTACCCAAACTGCCAAGTTCAGTTTCTGAATCCAGTATATCTCCCTAGGTCTGACCTGCATTTTAAAGACATCCACTAAATATACAATTTGGATGTATAATCTGCTTATCTGTCATAGGCACTGATACCAAGTATATCTTATTTTAAAATAAAGATCAGACATCATAGACATGGAACTTACAATATAATTAATTAAGCAAGTACTAATAAATAGCAAAAAAAAAAAAAGCAAAAACAAAACAACCCTGGAAATTGAGCTCATACAAGCATATTTCTTCCAGCTTGGATTTTACTTTAACACATTATCTGCAATGGTTTTCTCAAATGGAGTGCTATTTACAGATATCTGCCAAGCCTCATCAAAACAAACAAGCCCCTATAATAAGAGTTAGCATATAAAGTGAGGCTGAACAGAGTGAAAATCTTTTCCCCAGGGCTCTCTTTTATCAAACAACCCTGCCTGAAGAATAGAGGCCAGTGTTTTATGTTTCAAGTGGACCATATGGCATGATATGAGTGCACTTTAATGACTTATTAGCATATTCTTCCAACTACGCTTTTCCTAGTTAAACCAGCTTGATAAAATCCGAATTTTTAAATATTTGCATGAAACCTCCTGGAATAAACAAGATTTGGTAATTTGTTTACCTTTGCTTGTAGATGAAAGAGAAGTCAGTTGATCCTTCGTGACATGAAAAAAATCAGATCAACCATCTTCTCTCTAGCCCTTTTGAGTGGAAGATTTTTGGAATGTCTACCACGTTATTCAGACGTTTTGGCTCTCCATGGCATGAAGATTCCATACTCTACCAAGAGTCTGTGCTTTAAAAATGCTTACTCTGTCTTCTGTGACCTCGATCCTTCCTTTGTGGGGAATGAGATGCTCAGGCTGAGATCTTGTTTGTTGCCTACTTGCCTCATTAAAGAGCCTTTTAGCATTTGCGGGAGGACCAGGCACCAGATCAGGGCCTGGGACTTACGGCTCTTTATTGTGGCTTGGTTAGGGGGCTATGTGAATCTAAGGTCTCGTCATGTCTCTGCTGTGACTGCTCGAATGGTGTCTGGGAATGGGATATGTGAGGAAGAACACAATGGAGCTGTCCACACAATCTAGGCAGAGACAGCTATAGGGTCTGTATGTTCTTGCACACATTGGAGCATTTTTTGTTCTCCTCAGATTTGTCTAAGTGTAAATATCTCCTTTTCTCTCTTTCCCAAGTTAGTTCTTATTGCTGTCTGTGGACCAGGATGCTCTTGGTGGAGGTTGTCACTGACCACATAGGATGAGGGTGACAGTCCTTGGTGATCCCACAAAGGACTGTCATCTCTAGTACAACCACAATGATGTGGGTGTGTGAATATGGATTTCACTCCAGGAAACTTGTCTGTTTTATGGCAGATATTGCCACAACACCATTCTCCCTAGTTATTTTCCAGTTAGAGGTTGCCCTGTGACAATATTATGGCCAATGAAACGTAAGTCAAAGTCTGTTGGATGCAGTTTTTGGCAAAACTTTTGCTTTCCTTGTATAAAGAGAGAAGGGCTTCTTAGCTGACCACCATCTCCTTGAGTGGAATGTAGATGAAACAACTGGAGGTGCTGCAGCTCTCTTGCAATTATGAGATGACAAGCAGCAGGAAAGAAGCCAGCACACTAAATAGGTGAAACCAATACACTGATTAGGAAACTGAAGCCAGAGTAGCTAAATGACTTGCTTAAAATCAACTAAACAAGTCCTCTGACCTCAAGTTCTGAGTTCATTCTGTGTATGTTGTTAGCAAATTGAAAGGCAATACGTCTTATTGTACTCTTACTAAATGTCAGACCCTAAGCTAATATTTTAACTGTTATTTATTTAACTTTTATAAAAACTTGGTAAAGTTGTGCTATGGACTGAATTGTTTCCCCCCGCCCCCTGCAGTTAATATGTTGGAAACCTAACCCCCAATATGACTGTATTTGGAGATAGGTCTTTAGAGGGGTAATTAAGGTTAAATGAATTCGTAAGGGTGGGCCCTAATCACATAGGGTGAATGTCTTTTTAAGAAGAGTCTCCAGAGAATTTATGCTCTTTCTTTCTCTCTCAATCTCTCTCTCTCTTTCTCATTTTCTATGTGAGAACATAGAAACAGGGCAACGTTTTACAAGCTAGGAGGAGAATTCTCACAAGGAAATGAACTGCCTAGCACTTTGATCTTGGACTTCCCAGCCTCTAAAATTTGAGAAATAAATTTCTGATTAAGACACCAAGTCTGTGATTTTTATTTATTTATTTATTTTTTACAGCAACCTGAGTAGATGAGGCAGGTAGGTACTATTATTATGCCCCATTTGCAGGTAAGGAAACTGAAGCTCAGAAAAATTAAGTTATTTTCGGGGCTACATAGAGCTTGAGAACAGAGCTTGACAACTATTTCTGTAAAGAGCTAGGTAGTAAGTAGCTCAGGCTTTGTGGGCCATATGGTCTCCGTTGGAACTATTCAACTCTGTCTCTATAGTGTGAGAGCAGCCACAAACAATGTGTGAATGAATGGGCGTGGCTCTGCTTTATCTGAAAGCTTTATTTACACAATCAAGTGGTAGGCTAGATTTGGCCCAAGGTTTAGCCCATTGTTTACCAACCATTCCTTTTAGAACAGCATTAAAGGGACCATGCTTTCTGAATTAGATGCACTGGATTTGAATTCTGCCATGTAGACTTCCCTGGTGGCTCAGATGGCAAAGCATCTGCCTACAACGCGTGAGACCCGGGTTCGATCCCTGGGTTGGGAAGATCTCCTAGAGAAGGAAATAGCAACCCACTCCAGTATCCTTGCCTGGAAAATCCCATGGACAGAGAAGCCTGGTAGGCTATAGTCCATGGGGTCACAAAGAGTCGGACACAACTGAAAGACTTCACTTTCATGTAGCTTTAGGCACATCCTATCATCCGGGCCCCGTTTTCCAAGTTAGAGTGGTACTGTCTGCCCTGCCAGCCTACCAGGGTCATTGATTGTCAGGATCTCTAGATAGAGAAGGGCTCTGAAGAAGATCAAGTGCTTAGCAGATACAATTTGATACCAGTATAATTTGATACCCATATAGCTCAGAGTACTTCTGGAAACTCCACCCCAGGCAAAATATCATTGGTTTAAAGACTGGAGTCAACTGAGGCTGACCTGGGTGCCCTCCAGGGAAGGTCCCTCCTCCTTTCACCAGGGGGCTTTGGGTGCAGTTGACCCTTGGCCAGACTCCTGGCTCCCTGGCATGGAGAGTTCTCTTTGGCTTTGAGCCTGCATCTGCAGTGACTGAGTTGTTTGTTTGAACTAAGGATGGCTAGAGAGGGGTGCCACAGGGGGTTGTGATACTCCTGGTAAGGCAGAAATGAACCAGCCTGGGTCTCTGGAGTACACAAGTCTAAAAAGGAAAATGGATTCTGCTATCTTCCCCATGCCTTGAGAAACCAGAAACCAGACCAAAATCTGTCACTTTCTTCCATTCTTGATGTTTTCACTTTCTGCAATATTATTTATTCTTCAAGGGAGATTGTATGTGCAATCTCTGGCCTCCAAAAATTTTTTTCGTCTCTGAGAATTTAGGATGCCAACTTCTTTTAAAGATGGAGAAGAAAGGGGCAGAAGAAAACCCTTAAAAACATCTTGGGGATCCAGAGAGGGTTTCTTTTAAATGTTGAAATGTTTCAGAATGCCTTCAAAGGCCTTTGGATTTGGGCCTCAACTACTCTTTCAAGCTTCCTCTCCAACTTCATTCCTGATCTGTCCAGTGAGCACTCAACCTGGATTTCTCATCCTGGCTGGATCATGTGGGTTAACGTTCCAGCCTTCACCAGCAATTCCTCTCCCTGGAATGCGCTCCCATTTTCACCTTTTGTCCCTGTATACATTCTCTTCCCTCCAGCCAGCTCTCCTGGCAACTCTTGCTTTACCTTTGAGAACACTCTCACAACTAAAGCCAGCTTTCTCACCTTGCCCTGTGCAGTAGGACTGTCCCCTCCCTCTACCCTATCCCCACAACACTTCATGTAGATCTCCAGTTCAACCCTGAATTTTATTCATCTATTCCTCAGAGTTTCTTATGCTTGTGTGTGTATGTCACTCAGTCGTGTCCCACTCTTTGCTACCCCATGGACTGACTGTAACCCGTCCAGCTCCTCTGTCCATGGAATTCTCCAGGCAAGAATACTGGAGTGGGTTGCCATTTCCTTCTCCAGGGGATCTTCCCAGCCCAGGAATCAAACCCAGATCTCTTGCATTGTGGGGCAGATTTTTTACCATCTGAGCCACCAGGGAAGCTCTTCTAGTTGGTACTTAATACATACCGACGGAATACAGAAAGAAAGCAGCTAGGAGCTGAGGAAAGCAATGGCTTGGGAATAAAGAGACTCTAGTTCCCATCTCTCCATTGGGAGCTAAACGGGGTATATTAGGCATGAGAAAGTGCTTTGTAAACAGAATATGTCATGCACATTCAAAGTAATTCTTTTCTTTTCAGGATCAATTCTGTTTATTGCCTTTACTCTGCTTACCTTTAATTCCTCATTGTGTAACTCCTAAAGAAAGAACTCAGTCAATGAAATGGTGATTTGAGAACGCATCAGTGCCAGTTATGCTCTTGTGTCTCCAAAGAGAACTGACTCTTCCCTGAGATTCAGAGGATTTTATTTCTGGCCATGTCCTCATGTATTTCTATTTCCATGTTCTAACCTAATACCAGACTCGATTAGCATGTCAGCATGAAGAGAGACTGGTCTCTGAAATCTGATCCTGGCGGGCTCCATCCCTAGCTTCATCTCCAGACAGTGTTTTCTGGAACCCTCCTCCCGATGACTACCCGATTAGAAGCTGCTGCATGTCCTCATCTCCTTAGCCATATTTTCTATGGTCACAAACTCAGGGGACAGCAATGTTGGCAAATCTCTCTTAATGTGCCTAATTAACTTGCATATGCCAGAGACAGGAGCCTGTACTATTTATGGCACAGAGAAGTGAGAAAATGTCCCCTACCATGGGTATCAGGTAACTAACGCAGTCCTGCCAAAGTTTGGTTGTGAAACACGAAGCCTCTGAAACCTGTTGGTGTTAAGTGCACACCAAATATTCAATCCAGACATGTCGTGCTTGAGCTATTCTGGGGCTCATAAACCTTTCATCAGAATCAGAGGTGAAATATTTGGCCTTATTTGTAAGTCCCATATTTCTAAAGACCTTGGGGGCTCATTTAGTATTCCCAGCAGAAAGGTCACAAGGTTGGTTTTCAGGGGTCCTGGTTTAGTGGAACTGATGACTTCAAGCAGGAGATACTTTCACGATTTTCCAGGAACCAGCACCTCACTCCTCCTGTGTGTTGCCTACTCTGGTTCCTTTCCCTCTCCCTAGCCAACCCCCTCCACCACAAGCCCCCTAAACACAGGCACTGTTGTATAGGGCTGTTCAGAGCGCTTACATTTTCTGACCAAAACACTGACACCTTTATTTAATGGTAATATTAAGGAAGAAGGCTACTCCTTTTTAGGCAAGCTTTGTTACAAAAGGCTTTGAAAGTTGTGATTTTATTGGCGGAGGGGTTACTTAATTTTATAGAAACCTGAAATCTAAGGGTTAGAAGGGTCCTTTGAGGTCATCTAGTCCACCCTTAGTTTTCCAGGTGAATGGACTGAGATCCGCAGAGGAAAGGTGACCAGCTCAAGAGCTCACAGCTGAGTCATAGTATATCTGCACTCTTGCATATCAGCTCTTGGACCTCAGGCAAGTTATCTAACCACTGATGGCCTCTGTTTCCTCATAGCAGTTCTAAGGATTGAGTGAGATGATCCACTCAAAATAATTGGCACAGTGCCTGGCACGGAGTCAGTGTACCATTTTTCTAGATTTCATATATATGCATTAGTGTGTGATATTTTTCTCTTTCTGACTTATTTCACCCTGTATGACAGACTCTAGGTCCATCCGTGTCTCTACAAATAACCCTGTTTCATTCCTTATAGTGGCTGAGTAATATTCCATTGTATGACCCACATTTTCTTTATCCTATTTCCAAGGCAGGAATAGAGACTCAGACATAGAGAATGCGCATGTGGATGCGAATGTCAGGGAAGAAGAGGGTGGGATGAATCGGGAGACTGGGATTGACGTATACACAATAATATGATGTGTGAAATAGACAGCTAGTGGGAAGCTGCTATAAAGCACAGGAAGCTCAGCTTGGTGTCTGTGATGACCAAGAGGGGTGAGATAGTGGGAGGATGAGAGGGTGGTCCAAGAGGGAGGGGATATATGTATATTTATGGCTGATTTGTACAGCAGAAACTAATGGAACACTGTAAAACAATTGTATTCCAACAGGAAAAATGAGTGTGCCAGCTCAAACTTCCAGGAGAAAAGAGTAAGAATTTGTATTCTCCCCAATCCTTGCAAGTGTTTAAATAGAAAATTTTCATGTTTCTATTATTACACATTGAGCCTTTCCTCACTGCAATTTACAGCCATTGTTTTAATTTATAATTTAAAAAATTATTTTTATAAAAGTAATATAGTACTGAACAAAAAGAATTCAGAGCAAAAAAACCATATACAATGAAAAGTAAGTCTGCTCCCATTTCTGTTTTTCTTTCTACCGAGGAAGGTTCCTTATTTCTTTATTATTCCTTGTGTATCCTTCCAGGGTTGTCCACATGATTACAAACATAGATGCATGGTGTTTGTGTATGTGTGGGTACATATGTACATATATATGTATATACTGTACTCATACACTTAATTATCCTCTCTGTGCTGTCTGCATGTTGGTGTTTCTACTTAACAAAAGGCCTTGGAGGTTATTTCAATTCAGGATTATTAATATTTATTTCATTTTAAAATGTCCAATTAAAAAATCTACATTCCACTTATTTATGTCTGTGTATGAAAACAGAACACTGCTATTATCCAACTTTATCCTTGATCTAGCTATTCATTTCTAGTTCCCTACTTTGAGATGCCATGCAGTGAGGTGCCTCTTGACTTCTGTTTAGGGCCAGGCTCTTCTAGCCAAAGCCAAGCAGTTATCCAGGTAATACAGACAGAAAGTCTTTACCTAGGTGATTGCTGTAAAAGCACATATTGGTAATGACAACGACAGAAGAAATAGCTGAGAAGTGTTTTGTTGGCATACAAAGGACGCAGAAGTATGACTTTGATGTTAATATCTGCTATTATCAAGCCCTTACTATTGCCAGACCTTGCATTTTATGTGAATTACACTTTGTTACTCTCCGTATTTCTATGTGGAGAAGGCGATGGCATCCCACTCCAGTACTCTTGCCTGGAAAATCCCATGGACAGAGAAGCCTGGTGGGCTGCGGTCCATGGGGTTGCGAAGAGTCAGACACGACTGAGCGACTTCCCTTTCACTTTTCACTTTCATGCATTGGAGAAGGAAATGGCAACCCACTCCAGTGTTCTTGCCTGGAGAATCCCAGGGACGGGGGAGCCTGGTGGGCTGTCGTCTACGGGGTTACACAGAGTCGGACATGACTGAAGTGACTTAGCAGCAGCAGCAGCAGTATTTCTATGAGGTTAATATTATCATCACTCCCATTTTATAGCTATTGAGACTGGGCTGGGGCTCATGGCACTTAAATAACTGATCTAGGGTCTCAAGGATGTAAAAATTAGTAGACCCTGGATTTAAACTCAGGTGAATGTGACATCAGCACCAAAGCCCACTTTCTAATGTCTGCCATAATGCCTCCACATACACATCTATAATTTAATTTAGTTAGTGATAAGAGGATATATTTTTAAGTATCAGAAATATTAATAATTATTTAATATTAATTTCTATAACCATGCTGGTTATTAGATATTTTAATACCACTCTAGATTTTATTCATTGCTCCCCCAAATCTGACTGATATTCTAGTTAAATTGAACCGGTCTCTCCTACCTAAAAATACCTTGTGTTTTCCTGTACTAGTATATACTTTGGTTCTAGAAATGCTGAAAAAAGTCCTCAAGTTAGCTAGTTCTGTTTTGCAACAAATGAGTATAGAGCAATTACTAGGTCACAACTAAAAAGAAAACAGTCACAAGGAACTGGAAATGATGGAAAATTCCAGGATGTGGCTTTTGTCTAGTCTCTGTTTGTTGGCTGAGTCAATAGACTTGAAGGACTCCCTTCTTCACTGCATGTTTTACAGGACACCTCAGCACCTCTTTCTCTTTGAAAAGAGGAAAAACACTTCCCTCTCCATTGTTTCATTCGCCTCCATCTTTCCCCATTTTCTTCCACTTCCTTAACCCAAGGTAATACTCTCATTTTGAATTTTTCTCCATCCTTATCTGAGAACAGAATGGATACTGGTGATGGGGAAGTGGAGGAATGAAGGAAATAACTAATTTGGTTCTGCGTGATAATGTGAAAGGTGAACTTTGTTGTCAAGAGGTAACTGTGTGAATATAAGACTGTTAGGGGGAAAAGTGTTCTTCACTCAAAGATTTGGAGAGCACTGTGAGTGAGAGTTAATGTGTGCTGTGGGAAGCTAAGTGTGTGATTCAGCTGGAGCTCACTGAACGTTCTCTTATAGCCACTTTGGTCTGTTTGTTACTTGAAATTAGCTGGCATCCTCCTCCTCTCCAGTTCAAGGTTTCTTACCAGTGGCACTTATTGACATTTTGGTCTGGATAATTCTTGATTGCAGGGTGCTATTCTGTTCATTATAGGAGTTTAACAGCGTCTCTGGACTCTTCGCACTGAATGCCAGTAGTATTCTACCATCCAAGTCTTAATGTCAAGCATGTCTTCAGATATTGCCAAATGGCACTGAGGGAGGGGCAAAATTGCTCTCAGTTGAGAACCACCGCTGTAGCTATTTTTTCTGCCTGGTACGCTCTTCCCCTAAAGGGCCTTATCCATACCCTCTCACCTCCTTCAAATCTCAGTGCAGATGTTACACCACTGAGGCTACTCTGACATATTTATTTAATCACACAAACTCTTAATCTCTTAACCTATATCCCTTACCCTCCTCTACTTTTTAATTTTCATGACGATCTAATGTACCAAACAATGTACTTATTTTTATGTGTTTGTATTTCTTTTTCTTACTCAAATGTAAGCTCCTTGAGAGACCAGTTTTGTTCCCTGTTACTTCCTAAGCACTTAGAGCAGTTCCTCACATACTATTTAAAAAAAATAAAAATACATATGCAATGGTCTACAGTGAAAAGTTGAGCCCTTACTTCTGTACTCTGTGCTTCCAGTTCTCGTCCCCAAATCAAGTAACCACTTTTTTCTAGTTGCTACTATATCCTTCTGGAGTTTCTTCATGCAAAATCAAGTAAGGGGGAATGTATATTTCCTATCCAAGTTTTATTCTATTTTCTTTTTTACCAAAAGTTGGCATACACATACACCTGCTCAGCACCTTCTTTTTCATTTAAACTTTTATGCATTTTGAAAATGGTATTTTTGTCTAGGAAGATTTTTCTCTCCTGTTTGAACTTTTCCTCTCTGTGCTTAAAACTTGAAGATCTACAGTCCTGGAAACAGTGACCTGACTTCCTTGTCCTTTAACAACAACAACAAAAAAACTTGATTTGCCCTTTAAACTTGAATTCAGATTTCAGTCACACCCCAGCAAGGTCTAAGCCAGTCAGAGGTCTGCCTCCTTGCTCCTTGCATGAGAGCTACTCATTGACTCAAGTCCATATGTCATTTGATTATTTTGGATTATATGACAAGCTCTTTTTTTTTTTAGTATAAATTTAATTGGTTCCCTTTAGGACAGGGCCAAGCATTGGTTCTTCTTGGAAATCAGCCAGTCTGTGAGGGGATGCAGACTCTGTTGATTTGGACCTTTGGGCAAGAATCTCCTGGGGTGTTCCTAGGCAGCCTTTCAAGCTGTAACTACAGAAGGGAACCGGGGTGGGACAAGTACCTTGTGCAGCTTTGACTGCACTGGAGGTGACCTAGACATTTGTTTACAACCGGCTCCTCTGAATGTCAGTGGAGAGAGAGTGGCTCTTTGCCCTGTTTATACATATACTGAGCCTCCGGTAAGCCTGAAAAGCAACTTAGGAGTCTAAATGTTTGAAAGGCTCAGGGACGAATATCTGGCCTGCTGCCAGTGGTATGACTCTGTGATGGGCACTTCATCCTATGGAGGCAAATGAATGGTGTGTGTTTTGAAATTAAGCACTTGGTGATTATTACGTTCTTAAAACATTTAGCTCTCAACTTATCAGACCTCAATGTATGACATTTCATGTTAGCCAAAACAGCTGTATTTTTTAAAGAGCTAAAAGATAAAATACATACCAACCTTTGAAACTGTAAACAAAGAATTAGAATGACAGATCACTACTGTTATCTTGGGTGTACATAAGAAAGATCCTCTTCTCCTTTGGGAGGGATGTGTTCAGGTCATGGTACATTGTTTTTCTCTCCTTCGTTCCAGAAAGGTTAACAAGAAGTTGCAGCAGGCAAAAAGAACAGCTGGATCGTGCATCTTTCAAAACGGAAAAACTTGTGCCTTAATCATGGATGAACCCACAAGGAAATACTTTAGAAAAGACTGAACTCATCCATCCTTTCATAGAATATGCAATCTAATCAGCACTCCGAGGAAAGCAGAAAGGAAGGATTAAAAATAAGAGTCTGTGTTTACTTTTGTCTGGGATCTATGGAAATGTAGGTTTATGACTTGACTTGCACTGTCATAGTTAAAATAGATTGGATTTCACAAGGTAAGTGGTGGACCATGGGCCCTGTAGAGCAGCAGACAATTAACTGCCTTTCTTTTCTCAAGCTTGGAAGCCGCACTAAACTCTCAGAAGACTTTCCAACTGCACAGTGGCCAGTGTTGGCCATTGCCCTGCCCTCTGCTACCCTCCACCTTTACAGTCACTGACTCCCACAGCAGAATCACAGTCAGGTCTCCAATAACCGTATTTAGTAATCGTTTGTTGGAAAGAGAGACACCCAATAGTTTGGGGTCTTTTTCATTATTTTATTTATTTTTAATATACAAACAAATAGAGTTTATTTCAAACTTGAAAATGATATTCTATTTCTTTTTTGCAATTTGATCTCAGATTTTCGATTTGTAATGTGTTTGGGGGGGAAGAGTCTAGTACTCTTCTTTTTAAACAGTTTTATTGAGATATAATTCACATATTATATAGTTCATCCATTTAAAGTATACAATTCAGTGTTTTTTAATATATTCACAAAGTTGTGCAGCCACCACAAAAATGTAATTTTAGAACAGTTTCATCACTTCAAAGAGAAATCCTATGCCTATTAGCAGTTATTCCCTATTTCCCCCACTCCCCCACTGGCAGCCATAGTCTTCTTTCTATCTCTGCGGATGTTTCTATTCTGCACAATCTCATATAATGAAAATCATTCAATATATGGTCATTTATGACTGGCTTCTTTCACTTGGTCCATGTGTGCTGTAGCATGTGGCAGTACTTAATTTCTTTTTATTACTAGGTAATATTCCATTGCATAGATATACATTTTATTCATTCATTCATTCATTCATCAGTTAGTGAGTATTTGGATTGTTTCCACTTCTTGACTATTGTGAATAATTTGTAGTGATTATACATGTACAAGTTTTTTTGTGGATGTGTATTTTCTTTTTTTTTTTTAAACCGTATAAACTATTTATTCACACATTATTTCTTCTTGGACACACCCACAGTGCGACCACGGCGACCTGTGGTCTTGGTGTGCTGACCTCGAACGCGGAGTCCCCAGAAGTGGCGCAGCCCTCTGTGGGCCTGAATCTTCTTCAGGCGCTCCAGGTCTTCGCGGAGTTTGTTGTCTAGACCGTTGGCCAGGACCTGGCTGTATTTTCCGTCCTTCGTCCTTCTGTCTGTTTAAGAACCAGTCTGGGATCTTGTATTGGCGTGGATTCTGCATAATGGTGATCACACGTTCTACCTCGTCCTCCGTGAGCTCTCCTGCCCTCTTGGTGAGGTCGATGTCCGCTTTCCTCAACACCACATGAGCGTATCTTCGTCCCACATCCTTAATTGCAGTGATGGCAAAGGCAATTTTCCGCCGCCCATCGATGTTGGTGTTGAGTACTCGCAAGATGTGCTGGAACTTCTCAGGAATTACTAGAGACATGGTGGCAGCCCCAGCGGCGGCGTGTAGGCCTCCAGTGGAAGAGTTGGATGTGTATTTTTGTTTCTTTCTTTTCTTTTTTTTTTTTTACTGTCACCTTGTTTATTGAACTTATATGCACAGTACATCATGCAAAATGCTGGGCTGGATAAATCACAAGCTGGGATCAAGATTGCTGAGAGAAATATCAACAACCTCAGATATGCAGATGATACTGTGTTTTCATTTCTTTTGGGTATATACCTGCAGGTAGAACTGCTGGTTATACAGCAACTTTACTGCTGTCTGATTTTTTATAGAGCCAGGAGTTTCTGTCAGGACTTGCGTGAAGAATACATGTTTGAAAAGGCAGAGAAAAGTCTTATTTTCAGACATTTTAAAAGGTGCTAAATGAATACCATAATCAGTTAAATGTAACTTCGATGATTCTTAAATTAAAAAAATATGAGGCAAAAAAGAAGTTAATTAAACACTTTCATTATTTGAGCCTTAAAGTTTTTATTTCATTGGACTTTATTTCATTGACCTTAAAGTAACTTCATTGTTTGGGAATCTAAAATTAGGTTTAATTTTTCTATTTATTTTTTACTTTTTGCCTGTGTTCCTACCACTATTTCACTGCAACTTCCCCTAATGATTTGTGCCATGACTGTCAATATAGAAGAAGGTTTACCCGATTTGCAGAAAAAGAAGAAGAAGAAAAAGAAAACACTCCTTCCCCAACAGAGGTTTTACATAAGTGTGAACATATATTTCACATTCTGGTAAGGTAGAGTATTACACTAATCTAGCTGAGTCTTTTCTTAGTCATCTACCATCTGGTCTGTATACACTGAGTTACACTTGAATTCTAGTTAAACCCAGCAGATCCATCTAACCACTCCTAAGGTCGAAATCCAGATATGAGATGCTTCACTGCTACTCAACTTATCAAAGAAGGCTGAATTCAACCAGGTCCCATCTTTCTGGGGTGGAATCTAGGAAATATCAAGCACTTTCTTATAATACTGTGAGTAAAAGACTCTTGAACTCTGGGTTTGCTTTGTTCCAATACTCCACACCAGTCCATAGCATGAAGAAAGCAAAAACCTGACAAGTTAAAGCCCAACTTTCAAGACTTTGGAAATGGCTGTGGAAATAATTTTCTCTTCTATTTTAATGCTTCTTAACCCTGATTATAGTTATAAATAATGCTTATTTTTATCTAATGAGGCTAACATCACGTATGATAGCATTTTATCTGAGGAGGCATAAAAATAGAGCAAGAAATCATTACTAACAATGCAAAGCAAATTTGAAAAATCAGCAAAGTTTAAAATAAAATGTTCCTAGTTGATGTCATGTGCTACTTGCCTAATGATAAAGGTAGCACATGATTATAACTCAATCCAGAGCACTTTTTCAACTTCTTCTGTGGTACTGCAGGCCTTGGGTGACTCCTTTGTATATACCTGGGCACAACTGCAGCTCAGGAAACCCTTGCTTCTGGGGATGTAATGGATACCTACAATTTTTTGTCTGTCCAGCATCCATTCCCCTCTTTTTTAGTAACCAGATTCCTTTGAGAGAATTCCCCTCTCTTGTAGAGTGTGCCATTTTGAAGGGACTGCCCTGCCCCTGATTAGGTGATGGTCACGTGACCTGAGCCTAGCCAATCAGATGTTCTTTCTTGGTAATCTGACTCTTGAAGAGTGGACTCTGTAAGACAAAGGCAGATAATAATTTCTCCAGGCAAAGGCACTCTGAGACCAACCTTAGAACCTGGCACTGCGAATGTCCTGGCCTTTCAGCCTTTCTTGATTTTTCCATTAAATTCTCTTCAGTTCAGTTCAGTTCAGTCACTCAGTCGTGTCCGACTCTTTGCGACACTATGAATTGCAGCATGCCAGGCCTCCCTGTCCATCACCAATTCCCGGAGTTCACCCAAACTCATGTCCATCCAGCCATCCAGCCATCCAGCCATCTCATCCTCTGTTGTCCCCTTCTCCTCCTGCCCCCAATCCCTCCCAGCATTAGAGTCTTTTCCAATGAGTCAACTCTTCGCATGAGGTGGCCAAAGTACTGGAGTTTCAGCTTCAGCGTCATTCCTTCCAAAGAACACCCAGGGCTGATCTCATTTGTGGTTTTTTTTTTTTTAATCTCCTTTAGAATGGACTTGTTGGATCTCCTTGCAGTCCAAGGGACTCTCAAGAGTCTTCTCCAACACCACAGTTCAAAAGCATCAATTCTTAGGCGCTCAGCTTTCTGATGTGACAGTCCAACTCTCACATCCATACATGACTACTGGAAAAGCCATAGCCTTGACTAGATGGACCTTTGTTGGCAAAGTAACATCTCTGCTTTTTTAATAAGCTACCTAGGTTGGTCATAACTTTCCATCCAAGGAGTAAGCGTCTTTTAATTTCATGGCTGCAGTCATCATCTGCAGTGATTTTGGAGCCCAAAACAATAAAGTCTGACACTGTTTCCACTGTTTCCCCACCTATTTGCCATGAAGTGACGGGACCAGATGCCATGATCTTAGTTTTCTGAATGTTGAGCTTTAAGCCAGCTTTTTCAGTCTCCTCTTTTACTTTCATCAAGAGGCGTTTTAGTTCCTCTTCACTGTCTGCCATAAAGGTGGTGTCATCTGCCTATCTGAGGTTATTGATATTTCTCCTGGCAATCTTGATTCCAGCTTGTGCTTCTTCCAGCCCAGCGTTTCTCATGATGTACTCTGCATAGAAGTTAAATAGGCAGGGTGACAATATACAACCTTGACATACTCCTTTTCCTATTTGGAACCAGTCTGTTGTTCCATGTCCAGTTCTAACTGTTGCTTCCTGACCTGCTTATACGTTTCTCAAGAGGCAGGTCAGGTGGTCTGATATTCCCATCTCTTTCAGAGTTTTCCACAGTTTATTGTGATCCAAACAATGAAAGGCTTTGGCATAGTCAATAAAGCAGAAATTCTCTTATCCCCTTGTTAACTCTGTCAATTCACTTTTGTTTCTTTCAATAAAAACCCAAATTGATAACACAGGTACCATGAGGTTCTTTCTTAGTGTGGCAGTACTCACACTCACCCATCACACCCTCCTTCAGTTCAATTAAGTTCAGTCGCTCATTCATGTCCGACTCTTTGTGGCCCCATGGACTGCAGCACGCCAGGCTTCCCTGTCCATTACCAACTCCTCGAGCTTGCTCAAACTCATGTCCATTGAGTCAGTGATGCCATCCAACCATCTCATCCTCTGTCGTCCCCTTCTCCTTCTGCCTTCAATCTTTCCCAGCATCAGAATCTTTTCCAGTGAGTGAGTTCTTCCCATCAGGTGGCCAAAGTATTGAAGTTTCAACTTCAACATCAGTCCTTCCAATGAACACCCAGGACTGATCTCCTTTAGGATAGACTGGTTGGATCTTTTTGCAGTCCAAGGGACTCTCAAGAGTCTTCTCCAACACCACAGTTCAAAAGCATCAATTCTTTGGTGCTCAGCTTTCTTTATAGTCCAACACTCCCATCCATGCATAACTACTGGAAAAAACATAGGTTTGACTAGATGGAAAATCATATCTGCCTTCTTAGAGCAGAACATTTCTCGCTGAGCATCCACCTGTGGTTCAGATTTCAATTGTGATACATTTTATTCCTTGGAAGGTTAGCACAGTGTACTGAGAAGACAGTCCACACCCAGGAGTGGAATTACCCATATTAAAAACCTGGCCTTGTGCCTTAACTAAACCTGTCTGCTTATCAGTTTAAAGAGAATAGTAGTATCTACTTTATAGGGTAGTTGAGAAAATTGAATAAGATCATTCACATAAAGTGCTTAACCTAGTACTGGGTACATAATACATCCTCAACAAAATTAACTATGGGGATAATAGCTTAAATCTCCTTCCTTAGATTTCCTTTTATTTGTTCTGTGTGGCATCTCTTTTTGGATAATAAGATTAAGCAAATATGATGTCTCTCAGGTACAAAGATACAATGTGATCAAGTGAACATGTGTTTGGAGTTATTAAGCAGTGATTTTAAGAGGCTGGAGTCAGGGACTTTGCTGAAATAGAGCTCTCTGTATTTAATTATTATCTATTACATTCTCTCTCTCTTTACATCATCTCCTCAGATTCCTCTCTTTTCCTTGACTTTTTATGGTCAAATCTTGCAGCTGAACATACCTCTAATTCAAGAAATAGTTATTGAGGGCCAGCATAGAACATAAAGATGCATTAGAATGCTTAACACTCTTCTTCATCTTCATTTCTATTGCTTTCCCTGACATTCATGCTCTTGGGAATTCTTACTCAAATGGTCAAAAGGACTTCTTAACTGATCTTCTTTACTCTTCCTCCCACCACTCAAATCTGTCTGCCAGATTAATCTTCCTAAAATTCAGCTCTGACTACATATATCAGCAAAACCCCCTATTATTCATCATTATGGTCCAAATAAGTTCAACTGTCTTATCTCTAGTGTGCGGGGTCTTACAATATGGTGTCACATTTTCTTCTCTGTCTTCTCCCTTCTGTTCTCCGTTGCCCTGAGCATCATCTCTTCCTCTCTGGCAGGATTTGCAATTCCCTCCCAAAATGGGTCAAAACCTTGACCATTCTTTAAGACCAGGAATAAATGTCACTAGTCTAAGAAGTTTTTCCCGGTCTACTAAGACACACAAAGGCTCTCCCTCCCCTGAAGCTCTAGAGCACACTATAACTCTGTTTCCAGCTTTTTAAGATTCTGCTTTATTTCATAGACATTGAGGTAAGACAGATAGGACTCCTGGACTATAAGAAGAGAGATTCTGAAATGTACTTCCAAGAAGAGAGTGGGGAATTTAGTTTTCTCTGGAAACTTAAAGACAGGAATACATATTTCAGGGAAATTTTTTTATAAGATCCTGTTCTGCCTGGAAGTCAGTCAATGAACTAACATCTGCCAAAAGATTGGGTAATTACAATTCTAGTAAGTTTCTGGAGATAGTTTAAATTCCTTGAGACTGCATATGCATTTAGACAAGAAGAAAGAATACTAGCATGGACTCTCAGGAGGGAGATTAAAGACTACCTGGATGTATTTTTCCTTTGCCAAAGGAAATAGTAGCCAGGAGAAACCCCTAGAGGAGGGGTTGTTTTGAGAGTCTCTGTACCTTCTTGCATGCTAAGTTTCTTCAGTCGTGTCTGACTCTTTGTGACCCTATGAACCACAGCCCACCAGGCTCTTCTGTCTACGGAGATTCTCCAAGCAAGAATACTGGAGTGGGTTGCCATACCCTTCTCCCGGGGACCTTCCCAACCCAGGGAGTGAACCCGCGTCTTTTACGTTCTACCTGCTTTGGCAGGGTTCTTTACACTGACCTTTCCCACTGCCATGTCAGTCTTAGGCCTGTCCTTCACCTTCCACCAGAATCAAAGAGAACTTTCTCTGTGTCCCTTTCCTTCAGGGATAGGTTATAAAGCCATCTCAGATTCTGAGCTAAACTATCAATCATATTGTGCCTCTTGTGCTCAGTTGTGTCCAACTCTTTAGCGACCCCAGGCACTGTAGCCTGACAGACTCCTCTGTCTAAGGATTATCCCAGCAAGAACACTGGAGTGGGTTGCCATTACCTCCTCCAGGGGATCTTCCCGACCCAAAGATGAAACCCATGTCTCCTTCGGTTCCTGCATTGGCAGGTGGATTCTTTTACCACTGAGCCACCTGGCAAGCCCCTATCAGTCATATATCTTGGCTCAAAGAATATTTATTCACCTATAATGTGGATTTATTTATTCCACCTTTTAGTTCTATTGATTTTGTTTTGTGTATTTTGAAGTTTATATTAAAAGGCACATGTGAATTTAGGATTGTTACATTTTTCTGGTGAATTGATTCTTTTATCATTATGAAATATTTTTTGCCATCTCTGGTAATATTCCTTGAAGTCTACTTTGATAGTGAGGCCACATCACTTTTTGTGGTTGACATTTGCAAAATAATTTTTTTCCATCCTTTTACTTTCAGCCTCTTTTAGCCCTTATATTTAATCCATGCCTCCTATAAATAGTATATAGTGGATTCATTGAGTTATTAAAAAAATATGATAATCTCTGTCTTTTAATTGGAGTGTTCAGTTCATTAGCATTTAATGTAATTATTTATCTAGCTACATTTATGTATCCTATTTTCCCATTTGTTTTCTGTTTGCTTGTTTTCATAAAGAGCTGCATTTGAATAGGAAACTCATGGATACAGTGCTTCTACCCTTATTTGGTAATATTTTAGTATCTTAACCCATGAAGTCAGGGGTCTTTCTGATATTACTCAAATGTTGCCAGGTGAACATCTGATTTTTTGCCTATCAGTAAGGGAATGTCCCAATTACTTAAAGCTTAAGCCATTTTCAGTTTTATTTTTGTAAATGGTAGCTCAGAGACCATCTTCTCCCATGTCTTTTACATAGTTTGGGCTGATATAATACAACGGAGTTCCACAAGAAGGATAATTGAGTCAAAGAGTATTAAACAAGTGGATAATTAATGATGTACATTACTCTATTGTTTTCCAGGTAGGTGGTAGCAATTTACTATGCAACTAGAAATGCATGAGAGTGCCAATTTTGCCACACTTTTAGCTGCATTGGATATTTTCATGTAATATAAAAATTACTTTGTTTACAAATTTAATTATACCTCTACTTTGTGATTATATTTAGTATATCCTAAATTTTGTATGTTCTGTAAGAACCTCAGAGCAATATGTGAAAATACAAAATAACTATTATTCTGAGAGTTCTAAAGAATGTTTTTACATAGGCACAGTGAAAAATTCTAGAGAAGATCCAGGGAGACTAAAAAAATTCCCTGCTTGATTCCTGAAGAACACAATTGCTACTTAATAAATCTTTCTATTAAGAATCCTCCTTTTCAAAACCTCATGCCAAATCTATATTCTGTTTCATTCTAAGGCATTGTCTCAAAAGGAACTTGCAAGATGCAAATTTTGATGCATCTAAGAAACAACTATGTGCTCAGAATGGTGATTGGCCCACCCTGACATCAGGGGAAAATAAAAATCTTTGCTAATTAGGTGCTTTTGTAGTAAGGAAACAATGATTTCTACTATGCAATTGAGTATGAGAATTTCTTTCATTATAAACTGCAATTCTTTGTTATGTGAAAGCAATAACTAATTTTATTTTCAGATCAATACATGGTGTGATGAATTAGTAGATGTGAAATGTTGGACATAGTATAAAATAGCAAATTAGGCTGATTGAGTTTGGGAGCATCTGTCTAATCAGACCACATGGCTATGGCCAGGTTACACAAATCACATAGGTTGCTGCTCTGGAGTTTTCTGGATTGCAGAGAACTTCCTGATTGAGACAGGCCTCTGAAAAATCACAATGGGACTTTGAACAAATGCTTTCATCTCTAAGGCTTGTCTCATAAAATTGGTGTGGTTCTGAAATGTGTTTTCTCAAAGGGTGTAATGCGTATTTGCTTTTTGTTGGGCAGGCTGAGCCAATAATGATTGCAATCGATAAGAAACCCTTTCATCACTTGAGTTTTATGATAGTGACTTTAAGGGTCTCCTGACATGAGATGAACTCAGTTAAGTTTTATTGGTAATTTGCCAGATATGCGTCATGAAATCTACTCAGAGGAGTTCAGAATTCATTTTCATCTGCACCTATTGAAAGCCTCCAAAGATTATAGGAGACCTAAACCCATTTCCAACCTGGTCAGCATCTGGGGGTAATAGCCTACACAATCGGTTCCCAGCTGTCCAGACCAGTTCTCACAGGAACATTGACTGGCACAGATTTTCTGTCTGAGCTTTATTCCTCTCCTTTGCCTGTCTTTCCTCCAACTGTTGCCCCCCCACAACCCCTGCCCCTCCACATACACACTCATATACCCTATCTAGCTGTCCCCTGTAAGTAGGAGATAGTCTGCTTTGATGGTGTTCTAAGCTCTAGCTGCCTTCCTGAAACTTAAAAAAAAAATTATAAAACATTCTTAAATTATTTTTGAGTTGTAGTGATGCTTTAGATCTGTAATTTCACTTAAGCCTTACAATGATATTTTGAGAATATAATAATTCTTTTATAGAGGAGGAAATTGAGGCTAAGCAAAATTAAGCAACTTGTCAAATATCACGCCGCTATTTTACTTGGTGGATGAGGAATACTGTACACAGATCTAACTTGACTTCAATGTCCATAACCCTTCCAGATACCACTTTGGCTTCCAGGGAGCACTAGGTAACTGAATACTTGCTTTCAGTTCAGTTCAGTCGCTCAGTCGTGTCCGACTCTTTGCGACCCCATGAATCACAGCACCCCAGGCCTCCCTGTCCATCGCCAACTCCCGGAGTTCACTCAAACTCACGTCCATCGAGTCGGTGATGCCATCCAGCCATCTCATCCTCTGTTGTCCCCTTCTCCTCCTGTCCTCAATCCCTACCATCATCAGGGTCTTTTCCAATGAGTCAACTCTTCGCATGAGGTGGCCAAAGTACTGGAGTTTCAGCTTTAGCATCAGTCCTTCCAAAGAACACCCAGGACTGATCTCCTTTAGAATGAACTTGTTGGATCTCCTTGCAGTTCAAGGGACTCTCAAGAGTCTTCTCCAACACCACAGTTCAAAAGCATCAATTCTTTGGTGCTCAGCTTTCTTCACAGTCCAACTCTCACATCCATACATGACCACTGGAAAAGCCATAGCCTTGACTAGGTGGACCTTTGTTGGCAAAGTAACGTCTCTGCTTTTCAATATGCTATCTAGGTTGGTCATAACTTTCCTTCCAAGGAGAGTTTTAATTTCACAGCTACAGTCACCATCTGCAGTGATTTTGGAGCCCCCCAAAATAAAGTCTGACACTGTTTCCAGTGTTTCCCCATCTATTTGCCATGAAGTGATGGGACCAGATGCCGTGATCTTCATTTTCTGAATGTTGAGCTTTAAGCCAACTTTTTCAGTCTCCTCTTTTACTTTCATCAAGAGGCTTTTTAGTTCCTCTTCACTTTCTGCCATAAGGGTGGTGTCATCTGCATATCTGAGGTTATTGATATTTCTCCCGGCAATCTTGATTCCAGCTTGTGCTTCTTCCAGCCCAGCATTTCTCATGATGTACTCTGCATAGAAGTTAAATAGGCAGGGTGACAATATACAGCCTTGATTCCTTTTCCTATTTGCTTTAACCCTGCCTAAACCACTGAGCAGGTGGATTATCCATACTATACTTGCTCAAATGAAAGGTTGTATGTAGAAAGTGTAAGTGGATATTATTAATATGTGATGTGATTATTTGTTGGAAGGTCAACAAAGACATCTAGGTCCAAGGATCTCCTGACATCCCTACAGGACTTCTAAAAGTCTTTTTGTAGTTAATTCTTTGGGTTGATGGGTCTGGCTCACCTTACCTTCTATCTCCATGATCCTTGCCCAGAGCCAAGTTACCTATAGTTACACTGGGCCCAGTGCCTAGGGACCATGATATTTTTAGAAGCCCACAAAAATGTTTTAATTTCTTTCAAATCAGAAGAAAAAAAGTGAATAGAGTCCAGCCTGAATTATATTAATCTTTATGCCAATTCATTAACAAAATAAAAATTTTAATATATATAATTTTAAATATCATATTTTAAATGAAAGAAACAGCTCATGAAGGCAAAAGTGCCTAGAAGTCTATGAAAGTTACAATGCGGTGCTGACCTCAGTTCCTCCTGGCTGGGGCCATCGACGCATACAGACTGAAGTCTGCACTCCAGGCCACTGCCCACACTCTCTAGCGGGGTTTGGATGTCAGGTTTCTGTGAGTAAGGGTTGGGTAACCAGTCATAACCAGTCTAAGCTGATTTCTTGGCTCTTGTGTATGTCCCTGCTTACCAAGTGTGACCTGAGACTTCTAGCCCACACTTCTTTTTTTTTTTTAATTTAAATTTATTTTAATTGGAGGTTAATTACTTTACAATATTGTATTGTTTTTGCCATATATCAACATGAATCCGCCACAAGTATACATGTGGGGGATTCCCCATCCTGAACCCCCCTCCCACCTCCCTCCCCGTACCATCCCTCTGGGTCATCCCAGTGCACCAGCCCCAAGCATCCTGTATCATGCATCGAACCTGGACTGGCGATTTGTTTCTTATATGATATTATACATGTTTCAATGTCATTCTTCCAAATCATCCCACCCTGTCCCTCTCCCACAGAGTCCAAAAGACTGTTCTATACATCTGTGTCTCTTTTGCTATCTCGCATACAGGGTTATCATTACCATCTTTCTAAATCCCATATATATGTGTTAGTATACTGTATTGGTGTTTTTCTTTCTGGCTTACTTCACTCTGTATAATAGGCTCCAGTTTCATCCACCTCATTAGAACTGATTCAAATGTATTCTTTTTCATGGCTGAGTAATACTCCATTGTGTATATGTATCCCTGCTTTCTTATCCATTCATCTGCTGATGGACATCTAGGTTGCTTCCATGTCCTGGCTATTATAAACAGTGCTGTGATGAACATTGGGGTACACGTCTCTTTCAGTCTGGTTTCCTCAGTGTTTATGCCCAGCAGTGGGATTGCTGGGTCATAAGGCAGTTCTATTTCCAGTTTTTTAAGGAATCTCCACACTGTTCTCCATAGTGGCTGTACTAGTTTGCATTCCCACCAACAGTGTAGGAGGGTTCCCTTTTCTCCACACCCTCTCTAGCCCACACTTCTTGCTGTGTCTGAACACTTTCCTTCCCAATCTTTACCTGTCTAACTCCTATTCAGCCTTTGAGACAGCTTAACTATCATTTCCTTAGAAAGTCTTTCTTGACATCCTATTCTCAATCTAAATTTTGTACTCTTGGTGTAGTCTAGAGCATCTTGATTGACCTATGAAGTGCTTGCTACACTCCATTGCTGTGTTTATTTGGCCTAAGATCTATCTTCCTCTGTTACATCTATGCACTTTCACTAGCTGTCTCTGGTATCTACCCTAGTGCCTGATACTTGCTAGAAGCTTGATAAATACTTATTGAATGAATTACTGATTGATTAGATGTCTTCATAGCCAACCAAGTCTTGTATTCAGTGGTCCAGGGCAAGCTCTGGGCCGTGTCCATACAACCCTCCCATGCCTTCCCATCGTGTTGGAATTCCCATATGATGGCGTTCCAACACACTGAGTTCTAGCTTGCTTGGTTACCTTGAATAGTGCCCCAGATCCCCTGGGTTTGGGGCTCACCCTTCCATAGTCAGAGATTAAACTGACGCTTCCACCTGGACCAGAGAACCATATTGAAAGTTTGTTTAGTTTACTTCTGTGATACAGGCTCAGATCTTTGGAAAGCATGACTAGCATCCTCTTAGGTCCCTGAACTCTCATCTGAATTCATTAAGCTCTGTTTCTCTACTGGGGTGTAGATTCTGCTTGGCCCCAGATTTCTCTTCCTTTTCCATGGCCTCTGTGTCTCTATAGGCTTCATGTTGATGCCCATAGTTGTATAAAACAGAAGTTACAGAGAGCCTCAGCTGAAATGGGAGAGGTTTACATGTTAAGCCATTATTAACTATTAACACCAAGTGATTTTCTTTTTTGAATTCTTGTAATTCAGGCGAAGTAGAGGAAATATGAGGGGCATAATCAATACTTCAAAAATTTTTCATTATGAAATCAATGAATATTCAGTGTTGGAAATTTGTAATATAAAATAAGCAAAATAATAAAATAAAAATATTCAATAATTTTTTTTTGCTCACCTATGTTTTCAGTTTTTCAACATTGAATATGTATTATTTTTATAATAAGAAAAAAGTTGTTTCAATTTTTAAAACGTTCAAGAAGATATATTCCAAAATGTTAGCAGCTTTGTTTCACTTGATGGTAGGGTTGTGGGAAATTTAAATTTTCTTCTTTGGGCTTTTTTTCTTCCAGTTTTTATACAATAATAGCCATGCTATTTTTATGATTGAGATGAAACAATTTCACAATAAATATTATAAAAATTAATTCCACTACTCAGAAAGAATTATTGCCAATATTTTGGTGGGTATATCTATGTCTCCTATAGAGAGACATATAGGTGGGTTTCCTTATGTCTAGATACAGTTTTAAAAAATGGTTATAGTCACGTTGTATTGAAGCCTTATTTTAAAACTTACACCCAGACATCTTAAGCATCTTTCTACATCATTAAGATTTTGTTCTCAAAATCAGTTTAAATGACTGCCTAGTACTCCACTGTCCAACTATTACATAGTTTATTTAAACAATTCACTGTTATTGGACACTTATGTTGTTTCATATTATCATCATTATTAATAATACTAATGACTATTTTCTTTGAGAAAATTCCTAGGACCAAAATTGCTTGATCATTGTTTTTTTTTATGTGCCTTTGTAAGGCTTTGTGTTCACATTGAAAATCCAAAATTAAGGTTCTGTTGCTGGAGTCTGTTGCTGGGAACTTGAATGAAGTGAGGACCTGAAAGGGAAAAGGAGGAAATAGTGTGGTTATGGAGGACCACAAGTCTGGGTTGGGTAATGAGGACTGTGTAAACTTTATCAAGGTAAACACAGGTAAAGCCGTGACAGACTAGGATGAGGCAAAGAGTAAGGTTTTTACTGTGAATGCCTGTACTCGTCATCCCAAATCCAAAATTTCTTCTTGGCTTGGACTCTTTTGTCCAGGCTCTTGATTTGAATTCCTGATTCTATGCTCAGTCTCACTGTGTTTTCAATGTCTTTGTCACTATTGCTTAGGGCTGCATCTCAATTTAAGTTGCGTCTTGTGCGTTCTAGGGGACACTGCTCATTGCAGCTTACGAGTTGTACTGTCTGTGCACTGTACAAGGGCACAACTCCTTGTACAACTATTGCTCCTTTCCATCTCTTCGTTGTGGTTCTGCCTTTTTGTTATTTAGAAGAGCCCTTTGTTCTCAATCTTTTGTCCAGGTCCTGGATTAGCTTTTCACATAAACTCCCATACTACTCCCATTCACTTTAGAAGGTTGGTGCTGTTACGAATGTAACAGAGGAGATTTATACTCTGGATGGAAATTTGGGCAAAAAGTTCCTTGAAACTCAAATTATCTAGATTTCCTACAAGTCTTTTTGTTTGCCTTGGGAACCAGCTGAAATCAGAAGCATTAAATATAACTGATCTTAAAATACATAAAAATAGAAAAAAGGATCCAAGTACCTGGTGTGCAATCCAACTGCCCCAAATACTAAAATTTTATGTTCATCCATAATACTTTCCTCTTAGAATAAAAACATCTGAATATAATAGTAAAGCAGCAGGGACTCACCAAAGAGTGAAGTTATCACCCGCCTGCAGGAGAGGAGACATTTACAAGTACTCTATTCCTTGTGGCCCTCTCTATTATAAAATTTTCATGATAAATCCATCCCCAGCTAATGCCTAGGGTGATTTAAATATACGGCAGCAGAGTCTCTGGTGGTCAATAGAGGGATAATGAGTTGTAGAACTACCAAAGAGAACAGAAAACTCTTCTTAGTTCAAGCTTTTTGTTCTTTCTGTTTGAAGCTTTTTGACACATTAATTGCAAAGGAAAGGAATAGATGAAGAGGAAAGGGAGGCAAAGAGACTAAGTGAAAAGACTAAGCCTAGGCTTTTGTGCTTAAATACAAATAAATACCAAGTAGTGTGCTAAAATTTCTCTACAACGCATAGCATATCCAAATGGAACATTTCTAACACCTTCCAATGTTGCTCATAAGCAAAGAAGTGTATTTGGCATGAGGAAACATTTGAGTATATTTTGTGAAGTGGGAGATAACAGAAGAGTCACCTCTGAGATCTGCCTGCACCACTATGTGTGCATGTGTGTGTGCACACACACATACACACATGCGCGAGTGCACACACACTTGCAATTGTTATGACTTTCCACCTCTCTATACTTTTAAATATATTAAAAGACTTGAGGTTGGAAATCTTCCTACCCTCCCCTTTCATGTCTCTCTTCTCCTTCCCTCTGTAAGTACAATCACTGATTATAATCAACTTCAGAGCACTTTTCTTTTCAAAACACACTGACAATGATGAAAAATTTACTTTTCATCTGTGACATTTTATGTGTGAGTAACTCTAAATACTCATCTTTGTCATATATTTAGGAGTATGTGGAAATAGACATAAAGAAAGAACTGGCTTCCCTGGTGGCTCAGACCGTAAAGAATCCACCTGTAGTGCAGGAGACCCCGGTTTGATCCCTGGGTCAGGAGGATCCCCTGGAGAAGGGACTGGCAACCCACTCTAGTATTCTCACCTGGAAAACCCCATGGAGGGTGACAGCCCATGGGGTCGAAAAGAGTCGGTCACAACTGAACAACGAGAACTTTCACTTACTCTTCATAGAGAGAGAGAGAGGAGATAGAGAGAAAGAGAGAAATAAGGAAGAAAGGGAGGAAAAAAGGAAAACAACAAAAAGAATAATCACTTAAGCACTGGAACACAGTAGTTCTTAATAAAGATCTTCTATATTTACCACATTCTCTGAATGATTTTAAGAAAAAATCTTGCCCACTACTCTCTCTTCTCTGGTACTCTGTCCTGTGCTCTCTGGCTGCCTTGATCTCCCTGTATTCCCATGTGTGCGTGCTAGGTCGCTTCAGTCGTGTGCGACTTTTTGTGACGCTATGCCTTGCTATGCTATCGCTTCTCTTTATATCTGTTTTAATTATGACGTGCTTTGGCATGGTTTTCTTGTGCTTGGGGTTTATTGAACTTCCTAGATCTGTGGGTAATGAAATTTGGAAAAATTTAGTCCTCATTTCGTTACACATTTTTTCTGCCTGCTGCCTTCTTCAGGGATTCCAGTTTACATGTACGTTAGGCCTCTTGAAGTTGTCATGCAGTTCACAGATGCTCTTTTCTTTCAGTTTTTTCTCTTGGTATTTCAGTTTAAATAGTTTTCACTAATTCTTCCTTCTGCCATGTCTAATCTGCTATTAACGCCATCCAGTGTACTCTACATCTCAGACGCTGTCATTTTCATCTCTAGAAGTCTGGTTTAGATCTTCTCTTCTTGGCATATGGTGTTTTGTGCTGTCACTTGTTAAAGACTTATTTTGAAATAATTTTAGACCTAAAGGTGAATTCAAAGACAGTTAAGTCCCTTGGAATGGTTTGATCCTTTCAGGTTTTGTTTTTAAACCTTTTTAGGCGAGACCAGAGCTTTAGTGCAGGGCTACTGTTGCCCACTGCTGAAGTGAAACACTTCTGAGTACTCTACCAAATGTCCCATGAATTGTGAGCTTCTCTCTCTGGCTGGTGGGAAGAACTATTTCTGGTCCTGAACTGACTTCCACAGATTGTTTCCTCTAATCCTTTATGTGCTTCTTTTCCCAACCTCACATAGGTAAGTTTCCTGATTGGTACTTAGTATAAGTCCATGCTCAAGAGCATTTCCTCTGCAAATCTGTGAAGTTCTCTGCGCAGTTCTCTCTTCTCTGGTACTCTGTTCTGTGTACTCTGGCTGCCTTGGTCTCCCTGTATTCCCATGCCTGCGTGCTAGGTCTCTTCAGTCGTGTCCGACTCTTTGTGATGCCATGGGTTGTAGCCCACCAGCCTCCTCTGTCCATGGGATTTTCCAGGCAAGAATACTGGAGTGGGTTGCCACACCCTCCTCCAGGGGATCTTACTCACTCAGGGATTGAACCTGCATCTCCTAAGCCTCCTGCATTGGCAGGCTTGTTCGTTATTATCAGCGCCGCCTGGGAAGCACGACCCCGCCCCCCCATCCCACCCCACCTGTTTTCCCAATTTTCCCCAGAGCAGGGAGATTTGGGGTTTTTTTCCCCTGGGTTTTCCCTGTCTATGCCAGAGGGAAGTCTGTAGGCAGTAGTAGACTGAGGTAATTTTAGGACTCATTTTGTATGTTTCCCATCTTTCAGGGATTACTATTCTTTGGTATTTTATGCCCAATGTCTTAAAAACTCTATTTTGCACTTTTTTTGCTTACTACTGTATCATGGCCAAAGAAAAGTCTCAGTAAATGTAATAAATATTTGTTGAATGAATGAATAAGCTTTGTATCCTGTACTGTGGTGGGAGTTCATTAAAATGCTTTTACTGAAAATTGTTCTGTTCTTGGAAAGTTAGATCAGGAAAGAACAGTAGTTCCTAATGGCAAAGAAGTTGTAATTATTTGGCCATTTTGTCAGGAAACGTGGCTTTAACAGATGACCTCCAACCAGTTAGTCTCCTGTCCTTGCACCCCTATAAAGATGGAAAGTCCCAACAGCCTGATGGATCCAGCTTGGACCACATACTCTTCCCTTGGCTTGAGAGTGCAGCATGCCACAGTTGACAGTCCTATTGAAGCTGCTTGCTGTGACAGGAAGGTAAGGTGCCAAAAGGAAGCAGGGATGCTCTGTACAAACAAAGGAGATGGATTCTGTGCAGCCAAACCAATAAATGTGTCTGGTCAGTAGTCATTTACAAAGATGTTTATTGGATTTTTTTTTTTTTTTTTAGTACTGAAATCTTACTGGCTTCTGATACCATGAACTTGCAGGTAAATGACTGCTGATTACTTTGCATTGTATTCTAAAGCATTTCTAATGGTATCATTCTCAGATGATAGATGTTTCGTCCTATTATTAGGAGAACTTAGATATATATGCCCTGCTACACGCACTTGGCTTCTTTTCTAAACCTCTAAAAATGCTCTTATACCTAATGTATTTTGGCAGCATGATGGCTACAAGACAGGGCAAGTCTAGAGTCCTCTGGTCTGGGAACCAGGCTAGGTTGGATCAGGCAGAGAGCATGATATGAGGGTAAGAAGCTTTGAGTGTGAAGGTTCAGAAAGAATAATTTGAAAGGTGTGTGTGTGTGAAGTTGGAATACAGAAAGCATGATTAAGATCTAGGCCTGGAGGGTCTGCAGTACCCATACAGGCAGACTGATGAATCACAGCACGTGTGGGCAGAAACGGAGACTAGACATACAGATACAACCCAAGTTGAGCTTAAAGGAATAAACAGAGAACGTATTCTCTAACTTCTAAAAGATGAGGGACCACAGTAGTGTCTGTACACATGGGAAGACATACATAGCACCTGAATTGCTTGTGACCTTTGAGGTGGGACCGTTTGTTCCCCAGTAGATAGTGATTAGGGCATTGATGCTTTGTAGGTTCCTTACAGTTCTAGCATCTGTTGTTGTTGTTGTTGTTTTAAAATAGCTTAGTTGGCCCTCAAATTTGTGCCTGTAGAGGGACATCTGGAGGTCACAGTGCTCCTTATGAAATCTCATAAAGTATCGATGTAGCAAAAAATGTAATTTGTGCTAAACCACATATCACTTTATTTGGATTCTTGTAAAGACATGTAGTAATATGTGTCAGAGATTTAAGAAGAATTCAAGATTAAAATTCAAAAGTAAGAAAAACATGCATTATCTGGGTTTTTTCTTTGTGAACACAGAAAAATCATAATCTTTTCCTTTTTCATTAGTGGAATGCTTTGATTTGACTTGTATAACACTGGGATTCTGTGATGACTAGATGACAAGGACACTTAGAAGTGCCTGCCTTTTTATTGAAAAACTTTTAATTGCAATATATTTATATATTGTATTGGTAACAATTGCTGTGTATCCACAGTTCATCCCTTGCTCTGTTTGAATCCATGTACTGCTGAAGTTGTCTTTAAGAAAGAACTCATTGCCCAGCTGTAAGGAGTGTGGTCAGCTGACAGCTTCTCATTGTTCATTCGTTCAGGTCTGCTTTTGAGCTGAGGTCGTGCTCTCCTCAAGGTGACCCCAGTCAATGACTCTTTAAAATTAATCAATTTTTGGCTGCACTGGACCTTCATCGCTGCGCATATGGGCTTTCTCTAGTTGTAGTGAGCAGGGACTATACTCTGGCTGAGATGTGCGGCCTTCTCATTGCAGCATCTCTTGTTGCAGAGCACGAGCTCTAGGATGTGTGGGCTCAGTAGCTGCAGGTCATGGATGCTAGAGTGCAGGCTTCAGTAGCTGGTGCATGGGTTTGCTTGCTCCTTGGCACGTGAGATCTTCCCAGACCAGGGATTGAAGCCATGTCCCCTGCACTGGCAGGTGGATTGTTAACCACTGGACCACCAGGGAAGCCCCCAGTCAATGATTACATAAGACTTTTCACAAAGACTTAGTCATGTCAACCTATCATGGAATTCCTCCAGAGCAACATTTGCTCTGCAGCTCCCGATGAGCTGGTAGATTCTTCACCGGCTCTGCTGATTGTCTGACAGCTCCTCCTGCCAGTCCTCCATCTCCCCTGTCCCTCACCAGTGTTACTCTCTAATAAACATTTTATACCCTCTCTCCCTCTTGGCAACCGCTTCTGAGCCAACTGATGGACATGAGCTCAGATCATAAGTGTACAGCTTAATCCATTTTTACAAACTGAACACACTCATGTAACCAGAACATTATGAAGAAGATTATAAACAGCACCCTAGAAATCTCGTTGTGCTACCTGCCTTCCAGTCATTACCCCTCTAAGGAGTAACCACGACCCTAACTCTTTTAACATCCTGGATTAGTTTGTCCTAGTATTGTAATTTATATAAATGAAATTTTAGGATATCACTTGTGTTCAGCTTCCTTTGCTCAAGATTATGCATTCTTTTAAATTCTTTTAAGTGTATGATAATTGAGGTGTAAGTTTTCAAGTAAGCATTTTACTTTTTCATCGTTATATTCTGGTCACTTTCTTTGTCTCTTTGTTTCTCTCTGCTTCTCTTACACAGACACCCACACCCCAAACATGATGAATATTTTCCAGTTCAGTTTCCAAACTGACAATAGCAAAATTTTTTATAGGATGTTCAAAATACTAATTTAGTTAAATTACGATATGATGGAGGGCTTTCTGGATGGCTTAATGGGTAAAGAATCCACCTGCAATGCAGGAGACACAGGAGATGTGGGTTTGATCTCTGGGTTAGGAAGATCTCCTGGAGAAGGGAATGGCTACCCACTCCAGTATTTGTGTCTGGGGAATTCCATGGATAGAGGAGCCTGGTGGGCTATAGCCCATGGGGTCACAAAAGAGTCAGACATAACTGATCAACTAACAGTATACCACACTATAAGACATGCAGGAATTGTCTACGCCTCTGTTTGTCTCATGCTCACCAAGTTTCTCTAGTTTAGCTTCCACTAGATCTTAGTCATCAGGGATAGATCACCTTTTAATACTATTACAGAGGACAGTGACTGCTTTCAAATAACTGCCAATGGACCATCAATACCATGTCTATGTGAAGGAGATCTTTCCTGAGTTTTAGTTTAATCAATTCCCCAGCTCTGCTCTAGAGAAATGGGGGTCTTATTACACAATAATTTTTGCTCAATTCTAAAGACATTTCTTCACTCATTAACTGCCTCCTAGTTTAATCGCTTCTAGAAAAACTCCTCTTTCTCAAGCTGCTTGATGGTCGAGGATTTCACTATACGTGTTTAAAGAATTTCCACCTTTCATTTCTTATTCCCTACCCAACTTAGAAGCATTCTTGAAAATAATAAATGGAAATTTAAAAGCACTTTTCATTCTTGACTATGTGCACTTATAATTACCATCGAATCCTCTGGTGAGAGGGTATCTTCCAGGGTGTTTTTACTTATAACTTTATTGTTAGTGGGATTATTTTAAAGCCATGTTGGAAAGAGAATTCTTCATTTCTCCATGGAGCAGAGAATATCTTGCTACAGATTGCTGTGCTTTTACATATGATTTTTTTTTTCAAACTCTTGAAAACAAAATGTTGGTTTAGTATTGTAAGCCTTCTCTTTCCTACCTTGTAAGTATTCCAAAACATTCATGTTAGATTGACAAATGAGATCAGGGTCCTTCCTAGAAAATCATTTTTTTCTTAATGCAGTAATATTGGTCATATATAAACTCTTCATTGGCTTTCTTTGGGGCCTCAAATGCTGCACTGTTCAGAGTAACCTTCAATAGAATGAGTGAATTGATAGGGAATTCCCTGGCTGTCCTGTAGTTACGACTCCACACTTTCACTGCAGGGGGTATGGGTTCAATCCCTGATCAGGGAAATAAGACCCCTCATGCCACGTCCTATGGCCAAAAATAAATAAAAAGAATGAATGAATTGATGTAAAGGCCTTGTGTGTTTATGTTTTAAAATTTAAATAGTGACTTCAAAGAGAGGGGTAAACAATGTGAATTTTTTCCCAAGATTTTAAAAGGTTTCTGTTTTTATGACTCACTAGTAGTAGAATCTGTTGTGAAGTGAATTATGTGTGAATTTAGATCACTTCTTTGAGATCTGATCTGAGAGCAATAGTGAAGTTTCACAGCTTTTAGCAGGGTTATATGTAATTAAATATACTTATAGATTCTTACTATTTTAGAACTACGTGCAATGTGCTCAGTCATGTCCGACTCTTTTGCAAGTCCATGGACTGTAGCCTGCCAGGCTCCTCTGTCCATGGAATTTTCCAGGCAAGAATACTGCACTGGGTTGCCATTTTCTTCTCCAGGGGATCTTCCCAACCCAAGGATTGAACTCATGTCTCTGCGTCTCCTGCACTGGTAGCAGATTCTTTACCACTAGTGCCACCTGGGAAGCCCAGGTCATTATAAATGACCTTAAAAACAGTCTAAGATAACTCCCTCTCCCCCTGCACACCTTTACAAGTGGCGAAACTGACCAGTTCAGTCACTCATTCATGTCCGACTCTTTGTGACCCCATGGACCGCAGCACGCCAGGCCTCCATGTCCATCACCAACTCCCGGAGCTTGCTCAAACTCATGTCCATTGAGTCATGATGCCATCCAACCATCTTATCCTCTGTTATCCCCTTTTCCTCCTGCCTTCCATCTTTCCCAGCATCAGGGTCTTTTCCAATTTTCCAGTTTGTTGTGATTTTCACGGTTAAAGGCTTTGGTATGGTCAGTAAAGCAGAGGTAGATGTTTTTCTAGAACTCTTTTGCTTTTTCTATGATCCAACAGATGTTGACAATTTGATCTCTGGTTTCTCTGCCTTTTCTAAATCCAGCTTGAACATCTGGAAGCTGACAAGAGAACCGGGAAATTACTGACCATGCCACCCAGCTGAACAGCCCTGGGGTTTTCCTTGTTGTCCACACTTTAGGAACTCTGGCTAAACTAGACCATTGTTCTCCAGAGATTATCAGTGTTACAACCTCAAATTTACATATGTTCAGTAAGGAAATGACTGACATCCGAGGGTCATCTCATCCACCTCAACATTTGAGGTTATTCTAAGCTATTCCAACAAGTTTCTCTGTCAATGTCCATGAACATGCATTTAAAAATTCATCCAACCAAACTGTGCTGGATGAACCAGATTTAGGACCTGCCTTTATGTCCAAAGCCTTTGACTGTATCAGTTTAGGTCAGTCACTCAGTCGAGTCCGACTATTTGTGACTCCATGGACCGCAGCATGCCAGGCCTCGCTGTCTATCACCAACTCCTGGAGTTTACCCAAACTCATGTCCATTGAGTTGGTGATGTCATCCAACCATCTCATCCTCTGTCGTCCCCTTCTCCTCCTGCCTTCAGTCTTTCCCAGCATCAGAGTCTTTTCCAATGAGTCAGCTCTTTGCATCAAGCAGCCAAAATATTAGAGTTTCAGTTTCAACAGTCCTTCCAAAGAATATTCAGGACTGATCTCCTTTAGGTTGGACTAGCTGGATCTCCTTGCAGTCCAAGGGACTCTCAAGAGTCTTCTCCAGCACCACAGTTCAAAAGCATCAATTCTTCATCGCTCAGCTTTCTTTATAGTCCAACTCTCACAACTATACATGACTAATGGAAAAACCATAGCCTTGACTAGATGAACCTTTGTTGACAAAGTAATGTCTCTGCTTTTTAATATGCTGTCTAGGTTGGTCATAACTTTCCTTCCAAGGGGTAAACGTCTTTTGATGCATCTTTTCATGGCTGCAATCACCATCTGCAGTGATTTTGGAGCTCAAAAAAATAAAGTCTGACACTGTTTCCACTGTTTCCCCATCTATTTTCCATGAAGTGATGGGACCAGATGACATGATCTTCTTTTTCTGAATGTTGAGCTTTAAGCCAACTTTTTCACTCTCCTCTTTCACTTTCATCAAGAGGCTTTTTAGTTCCTCTTCACTTTCTGCCATAAGGGTGGTGTCATCTGCATATCTGAGGTTATTGATATTTCTCCCGGCAATCTTGATTCCAGCTTGTGCTTCTTCCAGCCCAGCGTTTCTCATGATGTACTCTGCATATAGGTTAAATAAGCAGGGTGACAATATACAGCCTTGATGTACTCCTTTTCCTATTTGGAACCAGTCTGTTCCATGTCCAGCTCATGTCAAGGTTAAAAAAACCAATAAGCACAGGATGGGAAGTCTGGAAACCCACATTATCCTCCTGGCTCTGTCAGTAACTGGCTGTACGATATAGGCATGTCTCTCCACTCCAGGTTCTTTACCTGAACAATAAGGACTAAAGGATGATATTGAAGTTCCTCAGACTCTGGCATCTGAGGATTCTATCAGTCTAGGCAGCTTTATGCACTCATGTTTGTTACTTGAGGAAATGTAATTAATACAGTTTCTGAATTCTAACCCAACCTGATGAGAATTAGCTCACTAATGAATAAAACTCATTTAGAGAGGCATAGGCAATGCAGACCTCCCAGTGTCTTCCTTTCCTTTTCTAAGCAGAAGGAGAAGAAGTATTTGTAATTTATTGTGCTTCAAGTATTTCATTTAATCATAAAAATAATACTACAGGCTAGGTATTATTATTTTCATTTTACAAATGTGGAAACTGGGGTTCACAGGTTTGTCACTTGCTCTTCCATACACATGGAAAATGGGGGTGCTGGGATTGGTACTCCAGTCTGTAGACAGGAATCCACACAAACAACTTCAAGAAAGAGGTATTTTATGTAAGATTTAATGTGAATCTTCATAGAATTCCATGAATACAGCTAATAAACGGACCAGACCTCACAAAGTCCAGAATTCTTGGGCATTTCTGGATCCAAGGTGGTCCTTACAACCCAAGGACCAAGAGTCTTAGATCCTTACTCTGTTGTTGCATCTGTAATGTGATCTGAATATCTGGGTATCTATTTCTTTTTGTCTCTGATTACAGCAAGCTCCAAAACGTTTACTCTTTTTATCTATTTTATCCTTAAAAAAAATTCACAGTCTTTGCTTTCTCATAGTTTTGGCTTAATCATAACTTCAGCTTGCCAAGATCCCTCACAGCCCTACTCTACTTCTCTCTCATAAACTCTCTGCTACTTTATGGCTTCTTTCTCTATATTCTTTAAATTTCCACTCCTTCTGCTAACTGCCTATATTACTCCATGTTTCCCAAACAAAATTATCAAGGGACAGGCCCGGCTTTTCTTTCGTGAGAGCCATGTGAATCTCCCACAGTCTCCAAACACACCCAGAGCAAGAGTGGGTGCCTGACTCAGAGAAGACAATTCATTGGCTAGCCAATGACTTATGACAGAGTTTGGAATGAAAGTACAAGTAGGGCCTATAACTCGTTGCTTGAAAACTTATATTTTTTTGAGGAGGAAGTCTATGGGAGTCCACTCAATCTGTTAATAGGTAAGCTGAAAGAACAAGAAAATTAATGCCTCCCAAAGCAGTATTCAAAGATGAATGGGGGTTTGGCAGACATGTTCCTGAGCTACTCCTCTTAGGAAACCAAGCCGTGGTCTACAATTCTCCCAGGGTTCCCCAGGAAGATTGAGTTCGAGTTGCTGAAAGTGGCAACTGACTTGATACTGCTGCTGCTGCTGCTAAGTTGCTTCAGTCGTGTCCGACTTTGTGCGACCCCATAGACGGCAGCCCACCAGGCTCCTCCATCCCTGGGATTCTCCAGGCAAGAACACTGGAGTGGGTTGCCATTTCCTTCTCCAGTGCATGAAAGTGAAAAGTGAAAGTGAAGTCGCTCAGTTGTGTCTGACTCTTAGCGACCCCATGGACTGCAGCCTTCCAGGCTCCTCCGTCCATGGGATTTTCCAGGCAAGAGTACTGGAGTTGGTTGCCATAAAGCACCTCATATTCGCTCCTTTCCCTTCTCTGACTCATTTCCTACCTCCTATTGGCAGTTCCTGGGATCACTTCCTAAGTAACTACTTGTCCTTAAATCCTTGACTCTGGTTCTATTTCTGGGGGAACACAAACCAAGACCCTCCCTTCTTGTGTGTGAGGGGTACACATCAATTAACATCTACTAGGCTCTGAGCATGAGATGGCTGGATGGCATCACCGACCCGATGGACATGAGTTTGAGTGAACTCCAGGAGTTGGTGATAGACAGGGAGGCCTGGAGGGCTGCGATTCATGGGGTCGCAAAGAGTTGGACACGACTGAGCGACTGAACTAAACTGAGACTCTGAGCAATGTTGATCTAAAGTACCCAGGAATTAGAGAAGGTGACGTTTATCTCAAACTAATTGAATTTCCTGAAATTTGTAGACAGCAAAATGAATTGCTCAAGTATTTTTGATTCAAGATGTTATTCACTGAGAGTGATTCAGCATACATGAGGATCTTGGGATCTTAGATATGCAACCATTACACTTTTATTTTACCTCTTTGTTATTGTTGGCTTCTCTCACTGAAACATATGTACATTATATTCTTTTATATCTTCCTAACATCTCAAAAGGAAGGTGTGTGTGTGTGTTAGTTGCTCAGTCATGTCTGACTCTTTGAAACCTCATGGACTGTAACCCACCAGGTTCCTCTGTCCATCGGATTTTCCAGGCAAGAATATTAGAGTGGATTGCCATTCCCTTCTCCAGAGGATCTTCCCGACTCAGGGATCAAACCTGGGTTCCCCACATTGTAGGCAAATTCTTTACCATCTGAGCCACCAGGAAGCCCAAGGAAGACATAGTAGAGCATTTTTCTTGGCATGACTGTAAATCCTGGTTGTGTTTTTGACATTGGATCATCTTAGGTGTCATTTTTAGGGACTCTACGAGTTACCACAAACATCTCTGTGATGTTAAAAAGAGGCAGAGAAACAGTGTGGTCTGTCAGCATAAGAATTTTCTCCATTGTAAAATTTAGAATCATAATGGTTTTCCAAGACTACTTTTATTATCCAAAGCTTTAACTAATAAATTTCCAACCATTTTGTTGTTGTGATGTTATGATTAAGAAACTGAGATGATTTTATTTTAGGTCCTTGAGGTGCTTTCAGATCAAGCTAGAAGAGGATTCTCATTTGAGGAAAATAAGACATATTTTTAAGGAAGCTGGAGCATCTCACAAATATAATATCCTATTCCAGTTAAACAATTTAAGACATATTCAACTGGTTATGGTAAAACTTTAAACACCCCTGAATTGAGATATGTATATGAATGTATTTAACCTGTTCACCCATATAAATTTTGGCAGGAGATGTTTGATGGCAAGTAATGGGAAAATTCCAAGTCAACTGTCCTAAGAATAAGCGCATTTTATTTTCTTGTATAACAAGAAGTTCTGAGAGAATGGCTAAGGGTTGGTGTCAACTCATTATTAAGGACACAGCATCCTTGCACCTCTCTGTTATCCTCAGTAAGCTGGCTTCGTTCTTAGACTGACTTCTCTCATGGTCATGTGACAAGCTGTTGATTAAAGGAAGGGGAGGATTCTTGCCATGCTTCTCATTTTAAAATCAAGGAAACTTCCCAGAAAAGGCTCCTGGTAGGCTTTCCCTTGAATTTCATTGGCCAGAATTGCATCATGTGCCCTTTCCTAAATCAGTCACTGGAAGGAGATGGCCTGATCTATTCAGGCTTTATCTATGAATTGTGTAGGAGAATGCTCCCCAGGCAAAGTCAGGGCTCCCTCAGCAAGGAAAGGCAGTGTGGGTAACTGCTGGGTAGACAACCAGTCGGGTCTGCTATTATCTCCCAAACTGTTGGCCTTGGGAGGACCAGAGTAAAGGAGTAGCAGTTCTTAAAGCACTTTCTTTTGTGATGTTTTGTGAGTAAAGAAATATAACCCATAAAAGGATTACCAGTGATGAACTGTCATGAAAGATGACTACTGAGCATCATGCAGCATTCAGGAGTGGAATGATTTGGAGAGAGAAGACCTAAATTTATTTTCTGACTTCAACAGTTACCAGTGTGACCTCAGGTGATGAATCAACTTCTGAGTCTTAGTTTCACTATCTGTACAATGGAAATATTTTCTATCTCACAAGGACCTCAAAGTTTACAGTGAGGATTAAATAAAATTGGGTGCAAGGGAGAGTGCTTTGTAAACAATTAAGATCCATATATGAGAGATGTTTTAAAAGAGAAGCAATAATCTGCTGTTTATATAGACAAAAATATCCATGCTTGGCTCTAAGGGAAAGCACTTGGAAGAATTCCAGTGTATGAATAGATTTTCAATGAAACAAAGATGAGTTATTAACAATCTCAACAAAGTTAGACTCTTCAAACTGTTTTTGTAAGTTAATACATTCAGGAAGGGGTTTAGACATACAAATGTGTCACCTGTCCTTCTACTTCTGGGTTTAAGAAGGGGTATACTGGCCTGGGACTAATTAAGAATCATGTAGACTTGTATTTTGATGCAGTTAAGCCTGGAAACTAAAGGTCTTCACCATCATTGCAGGCTTGCTATCTTCATTATGACCAAGTTCACACAAGCTCCTGTTAACTCCAAAGAAAGCTTTATCACCTATTTAAGTTCTAACTAGCTCAGACCCACACACATCTCCAAATGATCTACCAGAAAAATATTATTTTCCTAACTAATAAGTTACTGTGATCTCAGTTTCTCTCCCTGCCCCCTCATCCCTTCAGAGCCTTAATCTTTCATCTCTAGCCTTGGACCTGAACTCCAGCAGTTCATACTGAAGGAGGCTCTGTTGACCTTAAGCTCAAGAATTTGTATGTGTTGTAATACAAATGTCATTAAATATAACATTTACCTGCTGAGAACAACATTATACTATTTATGAAACTGTATGATTTCTATAACTAAACTCAGCAAGATTTTATTGCTCTTCCCACCTGTAATCACAGAAGTGCTGACTCAACATTCTAGAACCACAGCTTACCAATATGCAGTTTCACTAAAATCTGCAACTAGTCCTTGTTTTCCCATCGTTTCTGTTTAACCATTTTTTGTAGTTAAACAACCCCTTTCTCAAAGGTTATTATTAATTAAAGGCTCAAATTAACGCCAAGAAAACTTTCATGTCACAAATTCTCACTGCCTCTGTGATTAGAAAGAACTATATTTCTATTACCATGATGATAAATATTCATGAATGTCTTTTAAAATTTTGTAGGTATTTAAGTCAATTTCACTTTCTCTGAAGATATACTGAAAGAAGTCTTTGATGTACTGACATGATTTCTTCCTTATTTCCTTATCCCCTAATCTGGCTTATTTATATTTTATTTTATGTTATACACACATGCACACAAATTTTCTTCCACGTATCTGCCCCTTTTTATTGGAATGTTTAAGTGATTTTGTGTTTCTCTTAAGGTCCTTTAGATATTTTCAAATAACCATTTATACTGCATTATATCCTGATCCCCCCAAAAAAAGAGAGGGGGAATAAACAGTGCCACATGGAAATGGTCAAACAGTTCATCTAATCCCATTTTCACTTTGAACTACAGTTATTAGTAACATGAATACAGTTAAGCTGAGAGGAAGGTATGAGAGCAGCAGAAAAAGTTAATTGTGTACCAGATACTGCTGTGTTTATTTGTCATAAACTAATTGTTAGTATGTTGAGGGCACGTAAAGTGTCCTCCTGACTTCAACTGTGGTATGAGTGTATGTACAGAAATGTAAGAATTGATAAGAGTTACCAGTCACTAATACCACTGTAAAACTGATCTCTAGAAGTTTTACATCATTTAAAATTTTTTTGCTAAGCTCTTCACTTCAATCATACCCTGAAGCAGTTATTTCCACAGGTTAATGATGTGTTATATAAAGAGCAATTTCCTTTTTATTCTTGGTGAATTTGCCTTTTAATTTCATTTAGCAACCATTTTGTCTTACATGATGGAATAGTGTAGATTTAAATGAACTCTCCAAAGATTGATAAAATCGATGCCTGTTCACCAAGCTTTGAACTATACTTCAACCTTATAAATGAAAGTTGCTGTTTTCTTTTAAAAGGATCATAAAGAATATTTGATTATTTTGGTAAAGACGGGCTTCCCTTTGTAAAAAAGATGGTATATTATGGAATGACATTTATAACCTAACGTTATTCAGATAAAGTGGGGGAAAAAAAACCCAGCAAGACCTCAGTGAGGGAAGCAAACCTGGAAAATAAGGAAATCTGAAAAAATATAAGGCAACTATCTTCATTTTGTTTTGTGGGACCTTGTCGTTACCTGCTGGGGAACTCTGGCAAGTCTGTTCAGACAGAGGCTGGCAGATGCATTTATTAATCATTTCAGGAAAGATGAAGAATGCCTTCAAAGACAACACCCTCTCGTTCACTTCACAGAATCTTTTAAGGTTTTACTGTTATTAAGATTAAATAAGAGATGGGCAGTAAAGATATTGGAGAAGAGTTTATTATGAGAAAAAGTACACATTAAGAATCGGGCTCCCCCACCACTTAGTTCAGCACTCTGTACACATTCTTCCATTCAGATTTTTTTATTGTTGTTTGCTTAGGGAAAAAAGTCCCTGGTGAAAGAATGTAGGCATGAGTACATTAGCTGCCTCTCCAGTGCTCTGTCGGCTCTGCAGGCCCACATTCTCCTCCCAGGTTTGTAGCTGTCTGCTGGTCAGTGCTGTAGGCTGCTGCTGGCTGCAAACCAATCTTCTCCTTGCAAATAAAGGAGTCATCTGCCAGCATTGTATTTGTTGGGGCTCTTCTGAGCCAATCAGGACTGCCCTGGATGGAGGGGACAAGGAAAAGTTTATAATAGGATCAGTTTTGTTTGCAATTTGTTTCTAATAGATGCCAATAAGCCAGTTAACTAGGCTCCAGTTAATGGACATTTTATTGTTTCTCCCCCTCGTTGTGCACATGACCTCTCCTTAGAAGATCTGCTTTGCCTAAAAACATGGATCCGCTGCCTGGTAGCTGGAGGGCTCTCTCTGCTCTAGAAAACTTGTTCGCCAGCCTCAGGCTGCAGACCAGGCCAAAATACTTTGATCATCCTGTCAGTGGGAAATTTACAGCAACATTCGGGCTTTTGTTCCATGTGTATTTCTCCAAATATAATATCTCCCTCAAGAAATCAATGATAAGCTGTTAAACTAAAGAGCATGGTAACATCCACAGAGCAGTAAATTAATGGTCTTTTGTGGATAGATGGTTACAGATTTCATCATAAAAAATGGATAAAAGATTACATATCACACAGAGCGAAACTTTTAATAACTCAACATGACTTTTCTTAATGGGTTTTATTCATTTTAATCATTATAGTGTCAATGATGATTATAGCCTTATTAGATTGTAGTGATTGAGGGGACTGTTTATGAGATATTGAAAATCTCAGGCTGCTCAGAATAGCCCAGCAGCTTGTGTGGGTTTGATGTGTAACTTTATCTGGAGGAGTAGGGCTTGTCAGGGAGAGTTTCAATTAATACTTTTACTAAATTGCTCCTGTCTTTAGTGACCTAGGTCACAGATGACTTAAGAATTCCACAACATCAGCTTTTCAAAACAGTTGAGCTGCAGCAGTGTAAATCAAAGGAGGTTTGGAGTGAGTGTGTTGTGTTTAAATAAGGTGGGCCAGGAAAGGCCTTGGACAAAAGTGACATAAGTCCCTCTGCTTCATTTTGCAGCCAGGAGAGTTCTTATTCTGCCTGATGGTGCCTCCCCAGAAAGGAGGTACCTTAATAACAGGATGTAAAGTTAGCCACAAGAATCTGGAAGGTTAAATTCTCAGTTTTTCCCTTAATGTCTGGACACATGAGTAAAATGAAAGCCAGGACTCTATTAGTGATTAATAAGGTGCTAGTCCGGAGAAATGCCCCAGGACACTGTCATCCTAGGAAAATTATTGTAATAAACGTGTTAATGCTATTTCTTAAAAAAAAAAAAAAAAAAGGACCCTACAGATGAATACCTTCAATGGAACCATGGTCATAATACTATCCAGATGATACCCTCTTGATTTAGTATTGATTCTCCAGAATGTCTATTTCTATTACAAACAATTCTGTCACCTAACAATTATTCCAAATGTCCCACTATAATGAAAATCATGTATAACAGGTCCAGGAGAAGCTGCGCATCATGGTGTCACAGCAGGAGACCTGGTTTGCATTTGGGCTCTCTCCTTTAGTAGCAGTGTTTTGGGGGGAAAGTGACTTGAACTGTCCCAACCTCCATTTTGCTGTCAGTAGAAATAGGAATAACACCTGTTTTGCTTATGTCTTTCACAAGGTGATTAAGAGAACTAAATAAGCCCACATTTGTGGTTAAGAAAGCCTGTGTTTTCAAGTTAATCTTTAGAGCTCCACTAAGATCCAGAGGCCAGATCCCTGGCTTATATACAGGGATCATCATATGTGTGTGCTAAGTCACTTCAGTCATGTCCAGTTCTTTGCAACTCTATGAACTGTAGCCCACCAGGCTCCTCTGTCCATGGGATTCTCCAGGCAAGAATACTGGGTGTGTTGCTGAGCCCTCCTCCAGATCTTCCCAACTCAGGGATTGAACTCATGACTCATATCTCCTGCATTGGAAAATGGGTTCTTTTCCACTAGCAGCACTGGGAAGCCCAATCAGTCACTAAGCCCAGTCAATTCAAATTCCTTACTGTGGTGGTTTGAAAATAGATCCCCAAATTCTCTGACATTTTTCCTATTGAGAGGTGAGTCTATGTCTCTTTCCCTTGACATTTGACTTCTGTGACTGTATGACCAATAGAATGTGAAAGTGTCACCATGTGACTTCCAAGGCTAATCCATAAAAGGTGGTTCAGCTTCTATCTCACTCCTTGGAACTCATCAGCAAAAGGCCTTCATGTTGTGGGAAAGCCCACACTAGCACATAGGGAGGAACCACATAGGCCCTGAGACAGAAAGAGACAGGGACTCTTGGCCGACTCTCACCTACTTTGCCCCTCTGCTTTTGAGGCTCCAACCACCATCTGACTACAGCTATGATAGGTCCCTGCCTAGCTATACTGCTTGGCAAGCCCTTCCCAAATTCTGACCTTCAGAAAACATGAGAGATGATAAAATCATTGTTGCTGTTTTAGCCACAAAGTTCTGGGGCAAACCGTTACAACAGTAGCTAGACCACTGGTTCAGTTCAGTTCAGTCGCTCAGTCGTGTCCAACTCTTTGCGACCCCATGGACTGCAGCTTGCCAGGCTTCCTTGTCCATCACCAACTTCCAGAGCTTGCTTAAACTCATGTCCATTGAGTCAGTGATGCCATCCAGCCTCCTCTGTTGCCCCATTTTCCTCGTGCCTTCAATCTTTCCCAGCATCAGGGTCTTTTCCAATGAGTTGGTTCTTTGTATAAGGTGGCCAAAATATTGGAGTTCCAGCTTCAGCATCAGTCCTTCCAATGAATATTCAGGACTGATTTCCTTGAGGATTCACTGGTTGGATCTCTTTGCAGTCCAAGGGACTCTCAAGAGTCTTCTCCAACACCACAGTTCAAAAGCATCAATTCTTTGGTGCTCAGCTTTCTTTATAGTCCAGCTCTCACATCCATACATGACTACTGGAAAAACCGTAGCTTTGACTAGACAGACCTTTGTTGGCAAAGTAATGTCTCTGCTTTTTAATATGCTGTCTAGGTTTGTCATCTTCACTTTCACTTTCATGTGTTGGAGAAGGAAATGGCAGCCCACTCCAGTGTTCTTCCCTGAAGAATCCCAGGGATAGGGGAGCCTGGTGGGCTACTGTCTCTGGGGTCACACAGAGTCGGACATGACTGACGCAACTTAGCAGCAGGTTGGTCATAGCTTTTCTTCCAAGGAGCAAATGTCTTTTAATTTCATGGCTACAGTCACCATCTGCAGTGATTTTTGAGCCCCGCAGAAAATAGTCTCCCACTGTTTCCACTGTTTCTCCATCTATTTGCCATGAAGTGATGGGACAGGATGCCACGACCTTAGTTTTTGGAATGTTAAGTTTTAAGCCAACTTTTTCACTGTCCTCTTTCACTTTCATCAAGAGGCTCTTTAGTTTTTCTTTGCTTTCTGCCATAAGGGTGGTGTCATCTTAGTATCTGAGGTTACTGATGTTTCTCCTGGAAATCTTGATTCCAGCTTGTACTTCATCCAGCCCAGCATCTCACATGATGTACTCTGCATACAAGCTAAATAAGCAGGGTGACAATATACAGCCTTGATGTACTCCTTTCCCAATTTGGAACCAGTCTGTGTTGTTCCACGTCCAGTTCTAACTGTTGCTTCTTGACCTGCATACAGATTTCTTAGAAGGCACGTCAGGTGGTTTGGTATTCTCATCTCTTTAAGAATTTTCCACACTTTGCTGTGATCCACACAGTCAAAGGCTTTGGCATAGTCATTAAAATGGAAGTAGATGTTTTTCTGGAACTCTCTTGCTTTTTGGTTGATCCAGTGGATGTTGACAATTTGATCTCTGGTTCCTCTGCCTTTTTGAAATCCAGCTTGAACATCTGGAAGTTCATGGTTCATGTATTGTTGAAGCCTGGCTTGGAGGATTTTGAGCATTACTTTGCTAGCGTATGAGTGCAATTGTGCAGTAGTTTCCACATTCTTTGGCATTGCCTTTCTTTGGGATTGGAATGAAAACTGACCATTTCCAGTCCTGTGGCCACTGCTGAGTTTTCCAAATTTGTTGGCATATTGGGTGCAATACTTTAACAGCATCATCATTTAGGATTTTAAATAGTTCAACTGGAATTCTATCACCTGCACTAGCTTTGTTTGTAGTGATGCTTCCTGAGGCCCACTTGACTTTGCACTCCAGGATGTCTGGCTCTAGGTGGGTAATCACATCATTGTGGTTACCTGGGTCACGAAGATCTTTTTGTATAGTTTTTCTGTGTATTCTTGCCACCTCTTCTTAATATCTTCTGCTTGTGTTAGGTCCATACCATTTCTGTCCTTTATTGTGCCCATCTTTGCATGAAATGTTCCCTTGGTAACTCTGATTTTCTTGAAGAGATCTCTAGGCTTTCCCTTTCTATTGTTTTTCTCTATTTCTTTGCATTGATCACTGAGGAAAGCTTTCTTATCTCTCCTTGATATTCTTTGGAAGTCTACATCCAAATGGGTATATCTTTCCTTTTCTCTTTTGTTTTTAGCTTCTCTTCTTTTCTCAGATATTTGTAAGGCCTCCTCAGACAACCATTTTGCCTTTTTGCAGTTCTTTTTCTTGGGGATGGTTTTGATCCCTGCCTCCTATACATTGTCACAAATCTCCGTTCATAGTTCTTCAGACATTCTGTCAGATCTAACCCTGCAATTTACTTGTCATGTCCACTGTATAATCGGAGGGGATTTGAATTAGGTCAATGACTGAATGGTCTAGTGGTTTTCCCTATTTTATTCAATTTAAGTCTGAATTTGGCAATAAGGACTTCATGATCTGAGCCACAGTCAGCTCCTGGTCTTATTTTTCCTCACTGTATAGAGCTTCTCCCTCTTTGGCTGCAAAGAATATAATCAATCTGATTTTGGTATTGACCATCTTGTGATGTCCATGTGTAGAGTCTTCTCTTGTGCTGTTGGAAGAGGGTGTTTGCTATGACCAGTGCATTCTCTTGGCAAAACTCTGTTAGCCTTTGCCCAGCTTCATTTTGTACTCCAAGGCCAAATTTGCCTGTTACTCCAGGTATCTCTTGACTTCCTACTTTTGCATTCCAGTCCCCTATAATGAAGAGGACATCTTTTTGGGGTGTTAGTTCCAGAAGGTCTTCCAGGTCTTAGAACTGTTCAGCTTCAGCTTCTTCAGCATTACTGGTTGGAGCATAGACTTGCATTACTGTGATATTGAATGGTTTGCCTTGGAAATGAACAGAGATCATTCTGTCGTTTTTGAGATTGTACCCAAGTACTGCATTTCAGACTCTTTCGTTGACTATGAAGGCTACTCCATTTCTTCTAAAGAATTCTTGCCTACAGTAGTAGATGTAATAGTCATCTGAGTTAAATTCACCCATTCTAGTCCATTTTAGTTCACTGATTTCTAAAATGTCGATGTTTACTCTTGCCATCTCCTGTTTGACCACTTCCAATTTACCTTGATTCATGGACCTAACATTCCAGGTTCCTATGCAATATTGTTCTTTACAACATCAGACGTTACTTCCATCACCAGTCACATCCACAACTGGGTGTTGTTTTTGCTTTAGTTCTGTCTCTTCATTCTTTCTGGAGTTATTTCTCCACTGCTCTCCAGTAGCATATTGGCAACCTACCAACCTGGGGAGTTCATCTTTCAGTGTCCTATCTTTTTGCATTTTCATACTGTTCATGGGCTTCTCAAAGCAAGAATAATGAAGTGGTTTGCCATTCCCCTCTCCAGTGGACCACATTTTATCAGAAATGTGGTTAGGGTTAGCCTACTAATTAACAGTGCTAAACAGACCACTTAGCATCCATCTCTCTATGATTGCCACACTGTGTCAGACCCTTGTTGCCTTGCCTGGCCAGTGGCTGGCACAGAGGAGGACTAATGATCATTTGGGGCTGAAGGAAAGCCAGCTCATGAGAACAGGCTTTGTGGGCAAGATTAAGATCTTAAATCGATTTAGGCCAGAATTTTGTGATAAGAGATTTCTCCCTACATTGTGAAACTACAGATCTATGATACAGATATTAATAAATCCAGCAACTAGCAAGAGATACATGCCTCCATCAGAAATGAACAATAAAGAGAATAGGTTTTTTTAAATGAGTATTATCAAATCCTACAAGAATGATATGTTTAGAGTTGGTTCAGATCCCCCCACCAGTTTACTCTTTTTCTTATCTTATCAGTTGAAACCAGACCAGTTACTCGAGGTTTTCTCCCCAAAGGGCAAAACAAAGATTGTTTTACAGTTTTCTTTTCATGCCAGCTAGTATTCCCCAGTTTCCATTGGAGACATTAAGGTTTTAACTTCTGTTAATCCTTAGACAACACTAAAAGGATTCAGAGAGAGTCTGATTTACACAGTCAGTGAGAAACAGCCTTCCAATTCTTATTGCCTTTTATGTGTTCCATTTTTCAATTTTATCTATTGGAATGTAAAATTTCAGCTCTTTTATAAATTGCCTACTAATGTTTAATTCCTTATATCATTGTATTGTTACCAGATAACCACAATTGCTTCATGGAACAATACAGAAGATGCATTAACTATCAATAGACAAGGACTCGAATAGATAGCAAAAGTAATATACATGAAAAATAGACTGTCAAGCAATGTCAGCCTCAATGAGCAGGAATTTACAGTCGTGTACAGTAGCCACAATGGCCCTCACTGTTGATTCATCCTCTGATTACTCTGTTTGCACTGTAGACAAAATGGCCTAAATGAAGACCAAGATAATAAGTGAACTATCTATCATCTCTTTTATTTTTATTCCAAGCTAGAATTGGCAGAGAAAGAACAGTAAATGGAGATTCCTGCTGGTTCTGTGTCATAGGACTCTTTTAAAAACACCAAAGGCTCCGTGAATTATTTAAGACAGAATAGAAAGTAGGACTTTGCAATTTTACTGAAGCTTTATGTCAAGTTCTTTACCCACACCCCAACCACCATAATCTCAGGGTACAGATTTTTGTTGCTGTTGTTTAGCAACTACTAGTTACAAGAATGTTTGCTTTCAGTAGATGGTAGACTGGCCAAGTCAGGAATTAATGAAAGAGCCAAAAATGGAAATAAATATTGTAGGTACAGGCTGAGAACTCAGAAGAATATTTTCAGTTACTCAGAATCTCTCATTTTAGGCCCTCGTTAAGTAATTTTACCACCTTGACAGTCCCACAGACTTGTCAGGTCTTGGAGGTCCCACAGAATCTTAAACTCACCATAGTTATGAGAAAACTTGCTATTATATATATTTTTTAACCATTCTACAATACAACAAAACTAACCCCATCCCTTTCACCTTGATTTTCTTTCTTGCCTTAATGGCATTATAATTTTCCCACTTACTGGTGCTCCTAACCTTACTGCCTGCTTCATTGTCCACTTACAATATTCAATCATTGCTGAAACAGACATTTTCCATGAAGCAGATGAAGCTTTAGTTCAGGGCTTCTCTTGTGCACAGATCTCTGGCAGCAGCCCAGCAATGTGTTTTTGTAAAAGCATATGAGATTTTTGTAAAATTGGGAAAAATAAGATATTTCAGCTGATGTTTCTTTCCACTGTGCCCTCTCCTCAGCCACACTTGCCCTCTTGTCAGGTGCCACGTTGGAGACTGGGCAAGAGGGTTGTCAAATTGAGTTTGGGGATTCATTCATTTGGGTTTAATGGGACATGTTTATGTGTTCTGGAGGCGCTTCTGTTTATATTTAGTTAGTGCAAGTTGTCCCAAAATAGGGACTGCCTTCCAGTATATTCCTACTGCCCACTGTGCTGAATCATCGACCTTATAATATAAAGAAGCAAGGCCAGAAGTGCATCATGCTGTGCGAATGGGGAGGAAAACACACGTGAATGTGTGGAATCTTTCAGTTGCCAGGCATGTAAAGTTGTAAGCCGAGGAGTCACTTCTCATCAACCCCTGGTCAACATAATAGTTCTCTCCTATCAAGAATGTACTCTAAAATGTAGTGTATGCAATTATGAATCCACCATACATTTTCTTTTTTTTTTTTTTTGTAAGAGAACACATAAACCACCTCTTGATGAAGGTGAAAGAGGAGAGTGAAAAAGGTGGCCTAAAACTCAGCATTCAAAAAACTAAGATCATGGCATCTGTCCCATCACTTCATGGCAAATAGATGGAGAAACAATGGAAACAGTGACAGATTATATTTTCCTGGGCTCCAAAATCACTGCAGATGGTGAATGTAGCCATGAAATTAAAAGATGCTTGTTCCCTGGAAGGAAAGCTATGACAAACCTAGACAGCACATTTTCAAAAAGTAGACATTACTTTGCCAACAAAGGTCCATCTAGTCAAAGCTGTGGTTTTTCCAGTAGTCACGTATGGATGTGAGCTGCTGCTGCTGCTGCTGCTAAGTCGCTTCAGTCATGTCCGACTCTGTGCGACCCCATAGACGGCAGCCCACCAGGCTCCCCCGTCCTTGGGATTCTCCAGGCAAGAACACTGGAGTGGGTTGCCATTTCCTTCTCCAATGCATGAAAGTGAAAAGTGAAAGTGAAGTCGCTCAGTTGTGTCTGACTCTTAGTGACCCCATGGACTGCAGCCCATCAGGCTCCTCCGTCCGTGGGGTTTTCCAGGCAAGAGTACTGGAGTGGGGTGCCATTGTCTTCTCCGATGGATGTGAGAGTTGGACCATAAAGAAGGCTGAGCACTGAAGAATTGATACTTTCGAATTGTGGTGCTGGCGAAGACTCTTAAGAGTCCCTTTGACAGCAAGGAGATCAAACCAGTCAATCCTTAAGGAAAGCAGTCCTGAATATTCATTGGAAGGATTGATGCTGAAGCTGAAGCTACAGTACTTTGGCCACCTAATGTGAAGAGCCAACTCATTGGAAAAGACTCTGATGCTGGGAAAGATTGAGGGCAGGAAGAGGAGAGGGCAACAGAGGATGAGATGGTTGGTTGGCATCACAGACACAGAGAACACGAATTGGAGCAAATTTCAGGAGATGGTGAAGGCGGGGGAGCCTGGCACGCTGCAGTCCATGGGGTTGCAAAAAATAGGACACAACTTAGTGACTGAACAACAGCAATATGAATAATGAAAAATAGAGTTCATCAGCCTATGTTTGTATGGCACAAACTGATAGCAGGTCTATAAATATTAGGTTCATCTTTAACTATTTACACCTAAAGGAAACTTACTAGAAATATTTTGTAACTTTAAACAAGCCTAAAAATTTATATGACAGCACTAATAATGAGTTATGAGCCAAAATTTTTTTAAACTAGCATTAATAGAAAACAAATTTTGGTCACCCATGCTAAAAGAGAGACTGAAGTTTCTTCCTACTCTTTCCATAGAAAATTGTATTATAAGATATTGGCCATATGAAGATGCAATCGAGTGTACAGCCAAAAATGTACAAAGATAAGAATTCTAGAGGTTTGTCAGGCAGTTCATTTTTAAAATATGCGTTTTTGTGACACTAGTGGTGTTTGTCAAGTTTCTCGATTTTGTAATTTGTTATGACTTTTTTTCTCATTCTAAATAAATGTTCACGCTTATGGTTTAGTCACTAAGTTATGTCCAACTCTTTGCCACCCCATGGACTATAGCCTGCCAGGCTCCTCTGTCCGTGAGATTTTCCAGGCAAGAATATTGGAGTGCATTGCCATTTTCTTCTCCAGAGGATCTTCCCCACTAAGGGATCGAAACTGGGTCTCCTGCATTGCAGGCAGATTCTTTACCAGCTAAGGTACCAGGGAAGCCCAGTTATTAGCCCAACAATTAGTATTACTGTAGCTTTTATACTTAACACTTGGATTGTTTTTCTTTATAAAAGAATCACATAAGCTTCTTGATTATATGAACTTCACATCCACAAACCTGGTTTCATCCTGACCCAGCCTTATGGGTTCCTCCTGCATGGTGTTTCTTTCTTTCTTTTTTTAAATTATTTATTTGGCTGCGTTGGGTGTTAGTTATAGCATGTGGGGTCTTTGTTGAATCATGCAGATCTTCCATTGCAGCTCATGGACTCTCTAGTTGTGGCACACGGGCTCAGTAGTTATGGCACATGGGCCTATTTGCTTCATGGCACGTGGGATCCTAGCTCCCCGACCAGTGACTGAACCCAAGGCCCCTTTACTGGAAGCATAGAGTCTTAGCCATTGGACCTGGATCACCAGAAAAATCCCTCTCCACGGTGTTTCTTGACTCTGTGCCATCTTTCCATTTGTCACAGACATCACCTTACTTCAGACACCATTTTTTCTTGTGTTATAATCCAGCAGAGGGAGTACTTAAAGTGATTCTCATAGCATCTTCTTTTCCTTACTCTTATCCATACTACTTTCTTATATCCGACTACTCTTATTAATAACAACAATAAGTACAATTTGTGCAGTACTTGTTAGGTACCAGGTACCTTATATATTTTGCCTTTAATTCCCACAATCACCCTAATAAGTAGGTATAACTACCATTGCAAAGATGAGAAAATCAGGTCTCAAAATGCTTAAGGCACTTGCCCAAGACCACAGAGGTACCACAGGACAGAGGCGAGATTCAAACCCAGTTCTCCCAATTCTGTCTGCCAATAGCATGCAGCCTCTCTCTTTTCTAAATGTTTATCTCCCCTCACTGTTTGCAGAAATAAACCTAAACCTTTAGCTCTTCCCAGTAAGATGCTGGCCTCGCCTTCCAGGCAGGTGGATCACCTTTCCTGTTTACATGCCCCCAAGTCAGCCAAATGGAATCCTTGATGGTGCCCAGGTATAGCACACCTTTTCCTTGGCACTGAACTATGGTAAGTAACCCCTTCTCAACTTTCTGGAGCCCTTGAATGCAAGCTTCCATGCCATCTCCAGCTTCCCAAATGGGTGTGATAGCTCCTGTTTAGGTCACAAAGAATCCTGGTTTTACTGTTAGAGATTATACCATATTTTACTTCTTTTGATTTATAGGAGGAATATGGGCACTCATCTGTACCTTGTTGCAATCACTTCATTTCAGTTTACTTAGTTCACTTAATACCATAGACACTTTCCATATTTTTCCTCACAGTCAATCATTTCCATTTTGAATGGCTACTTTTTAATTTGATGTGAGTTATTTAAATATTACTCTATGTGTAGACTTTTTTGTTTCCATTTTTGTTTGTGTTTTTATTGTTGTTGCTGTTTGTTAAAGTCAGCATTGGAAAGAACATCGTTGGAAAGTAGATTTCTTTCCTCTATGGCATTATTTCCCCAGGATAAAACTCTAGACATGGTCTTATAGGATCAAAGAGAATGGGCATTTTATGGCTCCTGTGGCCCTGTTGCTTTTCAAAGGTTTGCATAGTTGACACATTGTGATTGGTAGTACAAGATTGTACTAGTTTCATCTTACAGCATTGGGTGGTATTTAATTTTCTGTTTTTGCCATAAGCAGGTGGTTCCCTTTGATTTTTTTCTTTCTTTCTTTCTTTTTTTTTTTTTTTTGATATTGAGTGTCTTGAAATCGGGGTCAGAGAAAGGAGGGAAACCAATGAATCATGTGAATAAAATTTCTTTAAAATTTGGAAATTTTAAGATGAACGGTGGGAGGAGAAAAGTTTGTGAATAATTTGATCCAAATTACAGAAATAATTTGACCTACAAATTTATCAAAGTTTTCAAAACTACATGATTGTTACCTGATAACCAGGCTCAGTTGGCTGATTGGTTGGCTATTTACAGATGCAAATATTATGACTCTGCCAGATGTGTAATTGGACAGCCACTGCCAATTAAGGGAGGCAGCAAATTGAAGGGGTCTGGGAGGTAATTGATTCTCCAGATTAGTAACCCAATTGGTCAAAATTACAATACCTGTTGAAGTTGTTTTAAATTATGCTCTAATAGTAATTAGAGGCTTTGCCTCATGTTCTATGAAATATTTTCTCTTTGCCAATGAAGTATTAAGGGACTGGTAATTTAGGCAAATAAATGATGATTGCCTGATCAAAGTCATTAAATTAATATAAAATGTAATGGTAGTAAATTCTCCAATAAAAGAAAATGGTTTTAATATCTCTATAGGGAGATAGCCAAAAATACATTCTGCAAATATTTGGATATATTTTTCATAAGGTCCAGCTGCCCATTCCATTTTGCAGGTTTTCTTGATAGGTTCATAGACCCATCTTTTTTCTTTTACTATGGCAATAAGTAATTGTGTCTATTCCATGCCTTTGTCCTACCTAATTGCCACTTTATTGTTCCCGAAGGGCAATCGGACTAAGACTTAAAAAGCTGAATTTAAAATGACTAATAAGAGTTAAAAGAAAGAGCCCAGAGATTGCAGAGCCATCACAGCCTGATGCTATTTTCTACATTTATATTTTAAGATAATTAATGAGAATCATACATTGTCGAGAGAGTTGAACTGTGCTTTCTCAAGATCTAAACTTTAAGAACCATCTATTTACTCTCATTTGTGACATAGCATATTCTGACGCTCTCAGATACCTTTGGCTAACCTGTCCTAACACTTACATTTTTTTGAAAAATAAAATTACCCTGATGTGCTGAGCTGTATCCTTAAAGGAAAATGAATCTGAATAAGAAATGATGACTTTCCCCACATACTGAGAATTCCACTTAACATGCAGCATTTAGATTGCGATAGAATTTCTGGTATCTTCTAATTGTGGCTCCTGGTTGCTTTATAAAGATGAGGAAACTGTGGCTCAGTCTTTGTCTCCTAAAACAGAAATCTGGAGAGCACTCACTTTTTCACTTAAAAAGAAAAATCACTAATTGTAAGACTGAGTTCTGCCCCAATAATCTTTAGCATAATTGGAGAATTTGGCTGCCATGAACAAAAGTTGTAGTTGAAATTGTTCCTGGGACTCTTGAATAAATACAGCCTAAAAGTATAACCCTTCACTGCTGTGGAAACAATGTAAAAATTGAACATGATTTTTAGAATCTTTTTTGACAAAGCAAGTTTCTCCTGGATCCTGGGTAAGTGGACTGGGAAGGAGGCTGCACTTTTTGGGTTTAGAGCTTACCAAGAGTTAGTGAATCTGAACCTTAGTCACTGCAATTTTAGTTGCTCTGCCCCAAGTAAAGCACAAAATCATGTTTTAAAGGGGTGAATAGATGCTTTAAAAATGTTTTCAAAATAAATGTTCTGAATGTCAGTTTGGTCTCTGGGTTAAATTGCCTCTAAATTATCCAGTTCTAAATCGCATTTCAAAGCTTTGGGAAACCGTGTCTGGGACCTGTCTAGACCTCAGAATTGGCCTGGTTTGTTTTAAGGTTTCAGCAAGGCCTAGGCCTGCTGGGTTTGCCTAATGCCAGGGGAGAGGCATGTGTGAGACATGATACAGATTTCTAAGGTACTGTTGTGGGTTGTTTTTTTTTTTTTTTTTCCATTATACTTTGTGTGGAAAAATAATTTAAAGTGTGATATCATGGTATATTTCTGGAATTGCATCATTTCTTGGCTTCAGAGCTTCTTAAGTGAGGAAGGGCAGCGTGGTAGATCACAACCAATGAAGTGGGATCAGAGACCTGGCTTCTAGTCTGACACCATCACTAACCCACTAGGACTTTGGGGAAGTCATTTAATCTCTCTGCACTTCATTTTGAAAATGAGGACATTTGGAATATAAGCTCCCTATGGTCTCTGGTTCTATGCATCTATGATATTACAAAAAGTGCTGACAGGTTTTCTCAATTTTATTGTATGCTATATGTTTTTACTGGAAAACAAACCAACAGTTTACCTCTAATTATATACCAGGTAAATCTAAACCTTAGAATGGACACGGCAGCTGGGCATTTGTGGGTTAGTAAATAAGAGTTTATGGAGATTCGGAAATCCATGCAGTTAAGGCACCAAGCCAGTCGGGGTTATACATCTGTCACAATTGCTGTGACGAAAGATTCTAACTGAATATATACTTTAAAAATGTAGACAGGCTTTGGCTGTTTTTTTTTTCAAAAATAAAGATTTGGCGAGAACTAGAAACATTGATCAAGTCAGTTAGCTCATACCTTAGCAGTTCTGCTTTGCATGCATTTGACAGAGTGGAACATTCATAAATAGGTATATTTAAGCCCCCATCAGGGCTGGATTGTGTAATAGTCTGGCACGTGTGACTTGGGCATTTCTTTAATTACTGGCTCATGTAGCACCTGCATTACAAGTCAAGCACTGTGGGTCTGGTGGGTCCAGCTCACACTGAAGGGATAAAGGGTGCCACTCATGTCTGTTGCCTGATCCTTTGAAGTTGGACAAAGTAATCGAGTTAGTCACTGGAGATGGACCTGGGCATCCTACGGCGCCCTGTCATTCTAGCCAACAGAGATGTTCCCTCAAACAGCCAAAGCCATTTACATATGAGTTCCTAGCACAACATGACGCTTCTACTTCTGGCAGCTCCGTCCAGTGTGGTTCTTGCTGTGTGAGGAAATCTCATTTAGAGAGAGATGTATTTACTGTCTTCACCTAGGGAAGATATTATTGTTGCTGTTTTTTCAGTCACTAAGTAGTGTCCAACTTTTTAACCCCATGGACTACAGCATGCCAGGCTCCCTGTCCTCCACTATTTCCCAGATTTTGCTCAGATTCATGCCCTTGAGTTGGTGATGATATCTAACCATCTCATCCTCTGTCGCCCCCTTCTCCTCCTGCCCTCAATCTTTCCCATCATCAGGGTCTTTTCCAGTGAGTCAGCTCTTTGCATCAGGTGGCCAAAGTATTTGAGCATCAGCTTCAGCATCAGTCCTTCCAATCAGTGTTGATTTCCTTTAGGATTGATTGACTGGCTTGATCCTTGCAGTCCAAGGGACTCTGAAGGGTCTTCTCCAATACCATGATTTGAAAGCATCAATTCTATGAAGTCTTTTTAGGTAGTTGAGAAAAAACACTCTTCTGTCTCAAATAATGGCTATTGAATGGACTAATTGGCTAATTGTTAAACTCTTTTCTTTAGATCCATTTGGTGATGTGAATTTTCTTAAAACATATCCCTGAACCTCTGTCTCATAAGAAAATTGGCTGTAGAATGAAAAGTGAATGAAGTCTGGGAGAAGTGTTTTACTTTTGTAAGAAACCGAGGCTCAGTTCACATAGCATAGAACTAAAACCATTCCAAGGTGTTAAACTCAGTGGCCTTCAGTACATTCACAGTGTTGTACAATCACCACTTTCTCCCTAGTTTTCAAAGCTTTTTCATCATCACCAAAGAACACCTCAAACTCATCAAGAGATAACTCCTCATTTCCTCTTCCCCCATCCCCTGGCAACCACTAATCTACTCTCTGTCTCTGAGGATTTGCCTCTTCTGAATGTATTTTAGGTTTTGAGAAGCTACTTTTATTTCAAAGTATTTAGCTCCAAAAGATATGAAGGAAAAGAGTATGGATCTGAAGAGAGAACGTTCCTTTGACTATTAAATATTTATCTGTCAGTATCTCCAGCTTCCTTGCTCCTGAATTACAATGCTTCCCTGATAGCTCATACTAATTTTTACAGTTGAACTGAAAATATTTCTATACAGGTGCAAAATAAGAAAAAAAAATCATGGACCAACAAGAGCAGCTATGTGGTCTTGTTTTTTCATTAAGTATTTTATAAACCTGGGAACTCTAGGAATGCTAAGCTGGGAAGAGAAAGGGAAATGAGGAAAATAGCAAAAATGGAAAAAGGTCTTTTTATCCCTCAGGCATCATTCTTCAGTGAGTAAGAAGAGTTTCCAAATACCTGCCTATGTTCCAGGAATATTTAAGAAATCTTAATAAACTCACCCCTATTTCCTTATTCTTCCACAACCTAGTCATTTTTTCCTCTCTAGATTTAAGCACCAGGTTGCACGGAATATAGAAATTCATGGGTTTCATCCAAAACCTGCTATTTCTTCAAAGGTGAACTCATTCACTACTCACATAAAGTAGCATTGTACATGAAAAAATATTTTTAAATTTCTAGTCCATGGTTTTTAAAAAGTAACTTGCCTTCTCCCACTAATGTTCTACCCAGGTAATACAATAAATGAAAACATTTATTCATTGCCATCCAACTTTTAAAATTTGGCAACAGTGAACACTCATTGAAATCTGCTCTATTGCACGGGGCATAAGGGGCTTCCCTGGTGGCTCAGTGGTAAAGAATCTGCCTACCAATGCAGGAGGCTCAGTTCGATCCCATTTTTGCATTAGGAATGCCACATTTTAATTTGTGTGGCTGGCCTGAAGGAAGGTGTGCAGGGGCAGTGCTGGGTCTGGCGGGCTGTAGCTGGAACTGTAAACGTTTAAAGCTACAGATTTTTTAAAATGACTCTGAGTTCTTCAAAGCTTTCTTCTTTTTTCTCAATAATTTCTCTTCATACCAACTAGCATGTTTCTCTTCCAAAGCACTTTCCCCCACTCTGTTTCTGTGAGATGGGCTCACTTTTCAAGTGAGAACATAAGCTCCAAGGAGTGGTTTGCACTTCTTGTCTCTTAGGGCTACTACAAGGGCTGAGAACTCATGTCCCTCTTTTCTTTCAGCAGAGCTGATCTGGTTCTCATGAACCTCATATTCAAGTTTATATTATAGGCTGCTAAAAAACTTTCTATAAAAATTATTTTAAAAGAACAATAGCCAAGTAAATTTTAAAAAAAAGTATTATAAAAAGGTTAAAAAAAAAAGTCATTTGGGTAACATTTTTTTTCAAAGGCCTAAAACCACCATCTGATATTATTGTAATTTGAGGCACCATCAGTCATCTCTTGCATTTGTTTTCATATTTGTAACCATGGAGTTTCTCATCTCAGAGCTATAATACTTTTTATAACTGTAAGTGGAAGCTGTTGCCTAGGTTTGATTTGTTAGTCTTCTCTTCTGCCGTTAATTTATTGGTTGGTTCTACATATTTTATAAAATTCAGCCCTTGAAAAACAAGCCTTGGCAATTTAGTGCCATATACACTTTAACACTTAAGAAATGGCTAGATGTGTTTCATTTATATTCTTTATTATTCATTTGACTTACAAAGTATATAGGCATGGAAATTGCCTGTCAGTTTTACTACTGAAAGCTTCAGCTACTCTTACTTAAGATTAAAGTCGTTCTTTTTATAATCACTCACTTTCCTCCAGGAAAATTCTCTGTGTGGGGGGAAATCTTCAGTAGAGAAGGATTCTATGTGGACTTCCAACCCTTTAACCTAGATTATAGTAGCATGTTAAGTCAGGAAATGACATATCGGGGCAGGAATCAGTTGTGCTCCCTCCCAAGTCTATTTTAAAGCACTTTCCATTTTAAATATAGCAATAAAATATCAGCCTCGAAATGTCTGATAAGGATAAAAGCAATAGATCCAAATCCAATCTAAATCTGACACTGCCAGGAACAAGAATTCACACTGGTTAAGTCAGGACTCATTTATGGGGCCATAAATGGGTGGGCCAGCTATAATTTGGGTATTAAACTTGTAAAATATATTGATGGTGTGCAAGAGCTAAATAAATAATTTACTACAAGAAAATTGGAAATCTTTACATGGTACTTAATTGACCAGTGGGTCTCCCAGATTCTTGATGGGTCTTTGCTTTGCATTTGTGTATTTTTCACAGACTAGATTTTTCTTTTCCTCACTTCAGTTTAATTTCCCTCTGCAGTGAATGATCACAAGTTAGTGCATTTCTGAAAACACACACAATTTCCATTTAAAATTCTACCAATCCATTACATGTCTTTGACAATTTCATTTACCTTCTAGGAGGATAATTGTACCACACACTTGGACTATTCTGGAATTAGACAAATTTCTTTCTGCTCCCCAAAAAATTACTTCAGTACTGCATCTCAGATTTCTGTTCCACGCACAGAACAGGCGTGAGGGTTGGGTTTCAATGAGATACTTTAAATAATGTACTGTAGGGCTTTCCTGGTGACTCAGTGGTAAAGAATCCTCCTTTCAGTGCAGGAGACATGGGTTTGATCCCTGGCCAGGGAAGATTCCACATGCAGCTGAGCAACTAAGACTGTGCGCCACAACTATTGAGTCTGTGCTCTAGAGCTGGGGAGCTGAAGCCACTGAAGCCCTCTCTCCCTAAAGCCAGGCTCCACCACAAGAGAAACCACTGCAATGAGAAGCCTGCACGCCAAAACTAGAGTAGCCCCTGCTCACTGCAACTAGAGAAAGCCTGCATAGCAAGGAAGGCACAACACAGCCGTAAATAAGTAAGTAAATAAATAAATATTAAGAATGTACTGCATTCTTTCACTTGGTATTTTGGGGAAATGCTGAATGAGGAAAAAAAATGACAACTCTGTCACTGTCTCCTACACATCTATGAGATGCTAAGTACAGTTGATGAAGGGGAAGGAGAAAAAAATAGGGAAACTCAAACTAAAGTATTGTGAATGGCTATCTACTCCAATATTCTTGCCTGGAGAATTCCATGGACAGAGGAGCCTGGCGAGCTACAGTCCACGGGATCACAGAGGGTTGGACATAACTGAGCAACTAACACAATAACAACAAAAGGTTAAAAGAAAGACAAAAGCAGAGGCATGGAGTGATGACAAACATGATTCAAGAACTATTATATATGTGTATCTAAAATGAAAGTGAACGCATTATAAAGTTACCTATCTTAAGACTAGGGCTTCCCAGGTGGAACTAGTGGTTAAAAAAAAAAAATCACCTGTCAATGCAGGAGACATAAAAGATGTGGATTTGATCCCTGGGTCAGGAAGATCCCCTGGAGGAGGGCATGGCAACCCACTCCAGTATTCTTGCCTGGAGAATCCCATGGAGAATCCTGTAGCCTGATGGGCTACAGTCCATGGGGTCACAAAGAGTCAGCCATGACTGAAGTGATTTAGCACGCACACAGCATCTTAAAGAGTAAGAGATCATGTATGTATACAACAATGACATGTTTCAAAGATGTGCAATTTTACTAAATGAGAAAACTGAGGTTGGGGAACTTGGGATTTGCACAAAATAATTCGTATAGTAAATAATTAGGTTGGAAAGATACCTGCTCCTTGGAAGGAAAGCAATGACAAACCTAGACAGCATATTAAAAAGCAGAGACATTACTTTGCCAACAAAGATCTGTATAATCAAAGCTATAGTTTTTCCAGTAGTCATGTATGGATGTGAGAGCTGGACCATAAAGAAAGCTGAGCGCTGAAGAATTGATGCTTTTGAACTATGGTGTTGGAGAAGACTCTTGAGAGTCCCTTGGACTACAAAGAGATGAAACCAGTCAATCCTAAAGGAAATCAACCCTGAATACTTATTGGAAGGACTGATGCTGAAGCTGAAGCTCCAGTACTTTGGCCACCTGATGCAAAGAGCTGACTCCTTAGAAAAGACCCTGATGCTGGGAAAGATTGAAGGCAGAAGGAGAAGGGGACGACAGAGGACAAGATGGTTGGATGGCATCACTGACTCAATGGACGTGAGTTTGAGCAAGCTCTGGGAAACGGTGAAGGACAGGGAAGCCTGGCATGCTACAATCCCTGGGATCACAGAGTTGGACATGACTGAGCGACTCAACAACTGGTGCCCAATTCCTCCAAATCCCAGATTGGCTCTAGTTTGAAGGGTCATTTTGTGCTTTCAGCCACAAGCAATGGAAAGGCCAATTCGAGCTTAAACAATACAGAGTTACATTGGCTCGTATTTTGGGAAGCCAGAGAGGGCAGGCTTCAGGCTCGGTTCCATCCAAAGTTCAACTCTATTTCTCTGCAGTCCTTTCTCCTTGGGGCTCTTCTGGGTTCTGATTTTGGCTTCTGGCTGGCTTTCCTCAAGGCTGCACAATGGTGGTCAGTAGCAGTAGGGGCAGCAAGCTCCCTAGTTCACTTCCAGCAGGCAGGAGGGTCTGATTCCCTCATTGCTCTTTCTTAAAAGCAAGCTAGAACTTCCCTAGAAACTTCCATAAACCCTTTTCCTTTTCCAGAATTGAAGCACAGGACATTCTCCATCAGCGATGGAACAAGGGCTGTGAGTAGACAGTCAACAGAATTCCTCAGCAGTTAAAGCGATTCTGGTAATCAACAGATTTGAGAAAATCTGTGTTTGTCATGGTCCAAGGCAGCAAAAAGAGGTTATTTTATTTGGTCAGAGGAACTGACCAAATACTAAATTCTGATTTTTCACTGTCTCTTATTTTATTTCCTTATTTTATTTCCCTGTTATCCCTCATGGTTTTTGCTTGCACATGTCAAGACCTTGGACTTCTCACTGGCACAATGATTGCATACCCCTCTTAGGTAAGAAACCCATTGGTTTGGCAGAAGCATCTACTTCCTCAGAGGCCCAAACTTAATTCTATGCTGAACCTCATTTTAAAAGGGAAAGCAAACAAGGAAGTTAGTCATATGGAATCCTATACAGTTCTGAGGAAAGGTAGATGAGAGTTCATTGTTTCTCCTGAAGTGGTGTCTGGCAGCCCAAAATACTCCCAAATATGCTGAAAATTAGTTTATAAGTTTAGTTTATAGTTTATTAGTTTATGTGTTTTTCTGCCAAACTACTGTCCCAGCCACTATTCCATTCAAGACAGTAGGGCCATATAATTCACACAATCCTATCTATTCTCCCTGAGAATTACTTTATTTAACAGTACGTACTATGAAGCTTTTATTTTTCGGTCTGGAAGATTCCTTGGTGTTCCAGATATGCTGAGCCTTCCTTATAGTGGGTACCTGCCTCTCACCCTGAAAGCTGACAATACTGGTTAGCTATAATACCAGGCCGGGTCGCACACACTGGGACCCCATGAAGCAGATCCTGCAATACACGGAACACATACCCAGAGAGCAGTATTTCAAATAGCACTCATTGGAGATGCTGAGGACAAGAAGGCAAGGTAGACAATGATAAGTACTTTGCATGCTTTCCACTGGAGGAGTCACTGAAACAAGGGGAAGTACTTTCTGTACAGGCATCTGGCCCAGGTAGGTAATAAAAAGCAAAGAACAGAACTCTAAACCCCAAATGCTATGTTTTTAAATGAGGCTTGAGACTTAAGTTACTCATATGTGACTGGCAGGACTGATGACATAATTTGCAAGGCCCCGTGCAAAATGAAAATGTGGGCTCCTCATTAGAAAACTACTAAGAATTGTAAGGCAGTGACATCAGAGCATTGAATCAAGCATGGAGCCCTTTGAAGTGTGGTCCCTATCTGCCCACGCATGTCTCACGCCATGTAGCCAGCTCTGGTGACTATCTTCTTCAAAGTGACAACAAATTCTCTATCACTATTTACTGTATATACTTCTTAGATCTAAACAGTCATTTTCTCTGAAAGAGCTCAGAATATGGAAAACTAAGTTGCTTGGATATTAAGAACTGTTGTAAATAGGGAAAGATTTAAGAGAAGCAGAGATTGCATCAATAAAATTGTTTTTGCTCTAGAGTCAGTCTTGGTTTGCTAGACTCACTCCTGGTTGAATTCTGCTTTAATTCCTGAGCAGCCTTAGGTGAATCACATAAGACCCAATGTCTCAGTCTCATTTTATGTAAATTGGGAAGAATTCTAGTAACTACCTTATTGGTCTCCTGTCAGGATTAAATGCCACATTGAAAATAAAGTGCCTAACATAATGCTTGGCTCATAGTAATTGCTCAATAAATAGTAGCAGTTGCTATAATAATTATTCCCAGTTCCCAGAGCGAAGGGATGGTTAAAGACTGAATCCTCCAAAGATGACTTAGGGTTAGCAGGCTCAAGCTATATTATTTTTCCTGAGTCTAGTTACCACCAGAAAAAAATTTTATGTGTTAATTTTTTCCTAATAATATACTTTTAAATTGTAGAACATTTTAGAAAAAAAAATTTTAATGACATTTACCCATGGATTTGGAGAAAGAAATGGCAACACACTCCAGTATTTCTTGCCTGAAAAATCCCATGGACAGAGGTACCCAGTGGGCTGCAGTCCAGGGGGTCGTGAAGAGTCGGACACGACTGAGTGACTAAGCATGTGCACGCCCATGGATTGGTCATTCAGAGATAACAACTGTGAGTATTTAATACATTTGCCTGAAAATTTTTTATTGCATATTATGTATAAAAATTGAATCCTATGTATGTACAGTTTTATATCATGCTTTTCAATCCATGACTCACTCTGAATAGCACCTCATGACATTGTGACTATCACCTCATGTTATTAAGTGGTCTTCACAAAATTTTATGACAGCTTCATTCCATATTGGGCAGGTGTTCCACAATTTATTTTTTCCCTGTCTTTTGGACTTTACTAACTTTTCACTATCATACATCATGCTACTCTGAATAACCATATGCATATATCCCTGGTCACCTCTCTGATACATGTCCTTAGAGAAGTGCTCTCTCTTAGAGATGGGTAAGGAGTAGGAACACATGTCAGCCTCTCGATATGTACTTCCAAAAAGATTATGCCAGTTTCTCTCCCACTGGGTGAGGATGGGGGATTCTACCCCTCCTGAAACCTTCACCAGCATCTGGTAATATCACAGCCACAAACCTTCTTTACCATTTTATAGGCAAAAAAATTGATCATTGTGTTTGTAATAATTCATTTGCTTTGATCAATAATGAGGTTGGACATGTTTTCATCTTTATTGAGTATTTGCCTTACTTTTTGTGAATTTTAAGTTCATGACTTTGTCAATTTTTCCACTGGGAAGTTTGATTTGTGCCTTCGTATAAAATAATAAAAAGTGATTGAACAGGGATTTTAAGCCTAGGTGGTGTGACTCTAGAATTGACATGAGTAACTCCAATATCACGTTGGCTTTAAATAAACAAATTCCTGTTGATAACCTACTTTCTTTTTGTACTTGATATAATTCCTTTATTCTATCTCTCCAAATAAATCCAGCTGCTCTTAGACTTTTCTCCAGGTCTTACCACCCAACTCTTCTTGTTTCCATTAGCCCGACTTCAGCAATAAGCACAATCAGGAGCCTCTTTCTACATTGTTTGACTCCTGGGTTATGACTTGGCCTTATAGTCTGATGGATTTAATCCCATTTCTGGGATTAAGAAATGGTTTAGTTGTTAATATTTGTCTGACTTTTTGTGACTGCATGGACTAAAGCCCACCAGGCTCCTCTGTCTGTAGGATTTCCCAGGCAAGAATACTGGAGTGGGTTGCCATTTCCTTCTTCAGGGAATCTTCCCAAGCCAGGGATCAAACTCACAACTCCTCCATCTCCGACTTGGCAGGTGGATTCTTTACCACTGAGCCACCTAAGAAGCCTGGGGTTATTACTTGCGCTGAGGCAAAACTATCTACCTAATTTGGGTGTAGACTCCCTCAGGAAGATTTTCCAAGTCCTACCTCTTCAAGACTAGCAGCCATTTCCCTCCTATTCTCTGCTCCTGTTCCCTCTAGGCAGCACACTTCTACTCAGCAGTTCACATTGGATAAAAACTCAGCAACTGTTATTCTTGAAGCTGCTATAAAAGTCCCTAGTATAATGTGCACAAAAGATTTTCCATTATTTTGAATAATTTTTGGGTTAATTTACAAAGACTAATCAAAAGATACTATCAAAATAAAGTCAAGTCAAATGAACCTCTTTGAAAAATTTAGAATTCAAGGACACCAAAAGAAATGGGATTAAGCCCTTCAGATTTTAAGGCTGAGAAAAAGTGCTTTCATCCTTATTTTCTGGATAAAATTCCAGAGCAATTCTGGGCATGAGATTGGGGAATGACAAAGGGATTGCCCCCCATCCAATAGGACACCTCTTGTTTCCTTGGAATGAAGCTTTTCGCTAATTTGTTCTGAACCATCCCTAGCTATCAGCATGGTCTGTGTCTAGTTATACATCTTCTCCTCTCTCTCAAGCCTTCTCTGATGCCCCTCGAAATTTGGATTAGGTGTCCACCTCATGCTCTCTCCCCATCTCACACTTGCCCATTCTGCTTAACAGCATGGCCTCCATCCTCACCCAGTTTGCAGGTCCTTGTGGGCAATGACTTTATCTCACCCTTCACTGGATCCTAGTCCTACCATCTAAAGGGATTCATTCACTGATGCCAAATAAATATTTAGTAAATGAATGAGCGAGTCTCTGCTAGTTGGAGACACTGCTTTTCGTTTACTTTTTCATTTCTACAAAAAGGCAACCTGACTCCTATGTTGGTGAACATAAGTGTTTTTTTTTTTTTTCCTAATTTCTCTCCTTTAATTAATGGATCATGAAAAATCACCAAGTCCTATTAAAAATGAACTGGTTCAGAACATCCCTCCCCATTGTTAGCAGCTCCCAAGGATTCTATAGGGCCCTTTCCCGAGGTGCTCCCCTTTCCTCCCTGATGTCTCCAGAACCTAGTCCTGGAAGAATTTTGTTGATCAGAGAGAAAGACGGTGTGCTGCTGGAGTGCTCTTTCTACCCGGCTCCCAGCCAGGCCTTTTTCTCCTACAGTTTCCCAGTGATCCAGCTGGTGACTGCTTCCTGCCCCCCTGCTATGCTGGCCCAGGGTGGGGGTGGGGGGTTGAAGGTTTTACTGTTCTTCAGTAATCATGCAGATTAACAGCTGCTGTTCAGTAGCTCAAGGCCTCCCTTAAATTGAGATGGCTGGGGCCACACATTCCACAAGCGGTTGGAAACAGCTCTGCCTTGGCTACCTTATTATGAGAAAGTGACTGTGACTGTGGAGGAATAAAGCAATGGTTTTGATGTCTTTTGTTTCATGCAGCCCATAAAGAAAAAGGCAGCTTGGTATCCCCATTCAGGCTTGGTTTGGGCAAATAAACCCTCTGTGATCAAGTCCTTAATTTTCACTCTCACTGCCCTCCCTGTTACATGCAGCAGGATGTCTTGTTTGTAGGTAGCATCCTTACAATGCCCACCCCAACCCAGTTGCTCTGAGACCCTGACTCAGGCTGCTAAATAGAGTATTTTATCCATTTGGTCTTTCTTAGAATTGCACACAGTTCATCAGCCTGCTATGACCTTCCTTCCATTAGTAGCTGTGGCTGAATTTTGTGATATCCCTTTCTTTTCTGCGTCTGAGGTAATTTTGGGGAATACGTGGAAAGCTAAATCTCCTGCTGGTCGACAGGCAAGAGCTGGGTACTAGAGGCCTTGTGGTTGATGGGGTATTTGATTCTTTTTCGTTCTGATTAAGCCTCCGGAGACTCATAGTCCAAACATGAAGGACAAATGGATTTTAAATTAGTTCTTCGGGTCCGAAAACTCTGGCTGCAAGTACAGAAAGGTTAATGGTCTTGTAGGCATTTTTACTTGCATCTCAGTTTTACAGCTTTGAGTCCTTATGTGAGCCTATATATACGTGCTTCCTTTTCACCAGAGATGTGAGAGAACTAAATCCAGAAATAATAGATATAGTTTAAGGAAAGACAGGTAACCTGCAGAGAGACTGAGGCTGTTTTGACTTCTCTGCATCAGAGCAAGCCCACTCTCAGTAGGGCAGAGGAAGACATGGGAAAGCCCCGTCTTGGTCTGTAAGCGTCTAGACAGCACAGAATCAAAGGCTGTCAACCTTTCTCCCTATTCTGAGGTATCCACTCAGGGGAAATGGTCCTGTTGCTTTTTTTAAAAAAGGAATTTCTGAGGAGTGGACATTTATTAAATAAGGGAAAAGTCCATTTGCTGATCTTGGTGTGATACGTGATTACTCATTCAATATTGGAAGTGGTAGAAGTCACATATAAACAGCATATATTAACAGTTAAGCATGAGATGTATGATTTCCTCAACTAGTAGCAAAGAAAGTGATAAAATAGCAGATACTTGATTAAAAGAAACTCAGATGAAGAAAATAAATAACTGTAGCTGAAGTTGTAATGGTCTTCCTTGTATATCACCATCAGTCTTTCGGCTCAAATGAAGATTTGAACGTACAGCTACCAGAAATTCCAAAATTGAAAGCGAATTGTCAAGTGCCAGGATGAAATCTCCTGCAATAATATATAATGTAGTAGCTCCATTTACTACTGCAGAGATTATCAAAGTCCGTTATTGTTTTTAATGGCGGTGTGTCTTAATAGCAGTATGCTTTTATCTCTCTGATGGAAAAATGGCCCTAAATCGGCCTAAAATGGCCCTACCGAGCACATTTCACACCTCTGCACAAGGCACTGGGGGTTTCTATGGGAGGGGTCTGCTTGCTTGGGTTGAAAGAGACTTGATTTGGAAAGGGGGGTGATTGTTAAAGGCAGTAAGTACTTGCATTCAATTAAGGCCACAGAGAAGTACTGCCCTTCTGCCACCTTCCTGTAGGTCTTGGGGGTAGCAGTGGATTAAAGGTGTTGTTGAGATGGTGGAAGTAAAGAGAAAATAATTTATGAAGTTGAAGACTGAGTGCTAAGTGGAAAAGTTTTACCACCAACCGGAAAACCTGTGTCCAGCCTGTGGGGGGATGAGGTGTGAGGAGAAATAGGGTAGGTCAATCAAAGTCAAGCATCATGAACTTCTCTGTGTTATTAGACAGCAAAGTCTCTGAGTGTCGTTGGAGGGCTGCTGGTGTATGAGCTGGTCAGTGGGCTGGCCAAACGTGGTCAGCTGCATATGCAGGGCCTCGGTTTTCGGATATGGAGACACGTGGTATCCAGTTGCCCTGCTTTGCATGTGACACCTGGGTCAGGACTGTGTGGCCCCATCAGCTCTGCACCAATATTGGTAGGTTGGTGGCCAAGTCAAGGTTTATCAGTGGCCAGAGTACTAAGGAGATAAAGAGAGGATTCTATACATATGTCCTTTTGGTTTATGGTACTCCTTTGACCATTTCTATATTGAGTTACAAATGAATCAGGAACAAGCTGTTTGATCTGAGCAATTTGCTTAGCTTCTCTGAGCCTCAGCTTGCTCTTTGCTGATGACCCTTCCCTCCCTCTACCCCCATCCCCCCAACCTCCAGCCTCCAAGTATGATTCCTTCTTCTTGTATTTCTTCTCAGACACTATTAACTCCTCCAAACACTGGTCAGCTCATTAAACTGACCCGTGGTGGATTCAGGTCAATGTATGGCAAAACCAATACAGTACTGTAAAGTAAAATAAAGTAAAAATAAAAATAAAAAAGTGATCAGTTGAAAAGTCAAGATGTGGATTAGGAAGCTACTTATTGGTTAGTGTCTTCAATAGGAAGAAAAAGCCATTTATCCTTTAGAGCAGAAGAAAAAAATGTATTAAATTCTGTGATCTAGAACATTTATAATGCATCTGACCACAAGTTGCAAGACTCACTGAAATGACATTTAAATCTCACAGCACCTCAAGACTGAGGCAATACCCGTGAGGAATGTAGCTAAGAGACTGTGTTTCATCCTTGATCTGAGGTTTTCTTTCTTTTAAATACAATCTTGATAATGATTTCCCATGTACCTCCTTCCTTTCTCTGTTGCCTTAACCTTGAAACTTGGTTTGCTATCCACTGGGCAATACAGATTTGCAACTTGACTAGATGGGAAGGAAGAGAAGGGTTTGCAGCTGTAAAACAACCCTGCTTTTCCATTTCAGAGAGAAGGCATCTCTAAGTGGGATTTTGCTGGGTGCTACTCAAGGTAAGAATCAGGGAAGGGTCATATTCCCAGTCCCCAGAGGGGTGAACCTCCCCTGGGGACCTCAGGTAGCACAGTGCTGATGCAGAAAGGTGGATCTGCCTTGCAGAGTGGTGGTAAGACTTGCAGGACTCTGGCTGCAGTGATGAGTCATTGGATGAGAAAGCTGGACGGAGTGGCCTTCAGGGCTCCCAGGTAGAGTGCAGGGCAGTTCTCTTGGTGCTCATCAACGGTAAACTAGTAGCAATATCTTTAAAGAAGCATGAAAGAGACTTACTAACTTTTTAATAGAGGGTAGGTTTTTGCCCTAATGCTAAAAACACATTATACTCTAATTGTCACCTTTATGTTTCTATTCAAACTATCGTCTATCTTCTCCATCCTTTCTTCTTTCTTGTATCCCCATCTCCAGTCCTCCATCTGGGCATCCTGAGACAAAATTGTAGTGTGGGCAGAGCTTGCCCATGGCAGCTCCAGGAAACTGTTTGTGCTGCCCTTAATCTCCCTGCTTCCCATCCTCAAGGCCCAGGAAATACCCTCAGTGACTTGTTCTCCAGTGGGTGGTAGAACATAGGCTGAGATGAACCACCAGCTTCCACTGTAACTTCTGTCCTTTGCTACAAAGCATCCAAAACCACTGTGTGTCATGGTCTCTCCACATATATTAAGTGATAATAATCCTCACTCAGTCAGTAGGCTGAGATGAACCACCAGCTTCCACTGTAACTTCTGTCCTTTGCTACAAAGCATCCAAAACCACTGTGTGTCATGGTCTCTCCACATATATTAAGTGATAATAATCCTCACTCAGTCAGTAGGTTTTCAGCAACGAATAACAGAAAATTCAAGTCAAATATCTTCAACATTCAGAATGTTTACTGACTTCCAGACAGGAAGCCCAGGCTAGGGAGGGGTTAAACCAGCACCACAGCTTTCCTTCCCATGTGAGCCACATCCTTCAGCTAATCTGGAGGTGGAGGAAGCAGTTCCCAGCAGAGAGAGACAGAGTTGCCTCTGGGAGGTGTCCTGAAAGAGCAAGGTGAGCAAGAAATTGCCCAGCTGCCTGGAAAACGTGTTCTTGAATCTCAGTAACTTGAACTGAGTCACGTGGGGAGTGGGGTCACCCTTAGAACAACTGGGCTCACCTCTGGATCTGGGTCAGGTAAGCCTCCCTGAAGGCACTGGGGCTGCAAGGAGAGGGGAGGGTGCTACAACAAAATCTGAACTCCCATTAGAAAGGGGCGGGGGTTAAGGAGGCCAGGGCAACATCAGACACTGTCTGCTTCATGTGCTTCTCTGCATGGTCTGAGCCCTCCACCCCCACCCCCACCCCTGCCCAAAGAAATAAAAGGAAAAAAGGGATGACTACACTTGGGCACCCGAAAATACTAAGTTCATATAAGGGACAGTTAAAAAGTTAGCGCTGTCAGGCTGTAGATGATTTGTTTTAGGGGAGCATCCAGCCTAATAGGAGGTTTTAGTCTGTAAAGGTCCCAGCCTTTAATGATGAGATTTAGTTCCCTATGTGCAGTCACTGGCATATGTTTGGGATGTGAGATAGACTTCCAATATCTGACTGTCATGGCTTGTATAAAAACCTCAGGCCAGCCTGGCTTCCCTTGGCATTCTGGAGCATATCCACACCATAGCATAGGAGCTGGAATGGCCATGCCTTCTGTGGGATAACCAGTGTCATCAAATGATGCTCATCTTAAGAGGAGGCCCTTGCTGCTGTGCTTAATTTACACCCACATATGAAGATGCATCTTGAGGCTAAAATTTTAAAACTGGTCCAGAGACATCAGGTTGTGTCACCTTGAGTTCTCTTGGAGGAAAGAATGCAGAGCAAGCCAGTGCTTATTCCTGTTGGTGGGTGGTCTTCCTCCAGAAGCCACAGATGGCTGAGCCACACCCCAGGAGTTTCTGATACAGGAAGTCTGGAAAATTTGCACCTTGAGCAAGTTTCCAGGTGATGCTGATGCTCTAGTCCAGGGACTGCACTTAGTGAACCACATCCCCTGACCTGGGGGATGAACAATGGAGTGTGATTTGTAGCAAAGGAAAAAGAAAAACAGCAGCTATCTAAATGCAGTTGGCTTCATCCCTATTCTGGGTTTGATCATTATTCTCAATATGCTCCCCCATTCATTAGTGTCCTAGGTCATTCGTTTATGGAAGGATCCCCTTTTTTCTCGATAGTCTGGAGCTCCTTAGGGAAGAGTAATTGATTTGTAGTCTGTAGTCTATGAGGAGCTCAAGATTTTGCCCCCATGGCTGTTTATAATGTACAAGAGAAAAATCGAGTTCCTAGAGGTGTTAACCCTCTCTGCAATGATATTCAACCCTGGAAAGCACAAGGAAGTCCCGAACAGAAACCCTATACAGTGGCTCTGGAGAACTTGTAACTAATGGGCACTTGTAAATCTAACAGGATTTCCTACTGGTGTGAATGCCTTGGGTAAAATGCTCATTAAACTGTCAGCTCACAGAGAGGTGTTGCTCCTGGGAAGAGGGTCACAGCATCCTGGGGAGGAAAGAAGTCTCCCCAGGCTACCAGGGTCCTTCCCTCCCCTGATCACTCACCACCCACTTCAGACTCCTTCCAAAGCCATTCAGAGGGTTTTTACAACTCTGTACCAATTCCATCAGGAAATTATTAATTTTCTCCAATCCAAAATATATATTCACTTTGTTGGCTCTTTCTTCTTGTTGAAGAAGATCTCTTCTATGGAAATGGAGAATAGCTAACCACTGTCCATGGTAGAACAGTACTTCCATACTTAAAATAAGTTTGTTTCGACACTGAAAAAGATTAACGTTTATTTTTACTCAAATAACACTTGCACATCAGTAAAAAAAAAAAAAATTATATAGCACAAAATGGTATATAATGAAAACTGAGTTTCCTTCCCATCTCTGGCCCCTGGGCCAACCGCCCAGAATTAACCTCCAACACCTCTTTAGTGTGTACTTACCAGAAGTTTTCCAAACACGTATTTGTGTACACACACACGCATTCACACACGTATTTTTAAACTTAATGACACATCTTGGATTCTCTTCACATTAGCACATATACTTCTTTGTAAGAATATATTATAAATTATTTAATCAATTCTTTATTTACGATATTTTGTCGTTTCCAGTTCTAAACTTCCAGACAATGTTATAGATGCATCTTTGATTATACTGGCAAATATAAGATTTCCTAAAGCAGAGTTGCTGGGTCAAATGTTTTACATATTTTTAACTTTGGCAGATTTGGTAGAACTTACACCAATTTTTACTCCCTTCAACAGTGTTCAAAAATTCCAGTGTTTTGCTATATACTAAACAATGTGTTAACAAACTAATTTTTTTGGCCTGATAGGCAAAAATAATGCTACTTCAGACCTATAATTCACATCTCTCTCATTGTACTATCATCACTGGACATCTTTGCATATGTATGAGAACTTTGACATTTCTTGTTCTCTGAAGTTTGTTTATACTCTTTTACCTATTTTTCTATTGGTTGTTGACATTTTTCCTTTAGCTTTGTTGGTTATCTTTATATATCAGAAATTAGCCTTTGTCATACATGTTGTAAATTCTGTCATGCAAATTTTAAGGTTTTTTCCCCCACAATTTGTCATTTCCTTTTTGATTAAAATTTTATTTGGCTCAAGGTGTTTTATGCCATGGAACAATTTCTTATTTTCATAAGAAAAATGTAAGTTAAATGTAATCATGTTTTTTTATTGGTGACCCCTGGGTTTTATATGATGCTTAAAAGAGAAAAGGCTTCCCTGATCCAAGATTAGTTTTTTAAAGCTCTTTATTTTCTTCTAGTAATTTTGTGGTTTAATATTTATTTTAGAATAAGGAGAGAGATATGGATCCAACTTTATTTTGCTTCCCTATGGCTTCCTATTGTTCTAACATGACTTACTGAATAATCTATTTTTAATTTAATGGTATGCAATGTCACTGTGATAATAACCTAAATTCCCATTTGAGTTTGAGAATCTTATTTGTGCAATCTGTATTCATTCCACTGATTTGTATTTCCATTTGCCAGAATCTCATTATAAGAAGTAGTGCAACTTTATAATGCATTTTAATATCTGGTAGGATTAGTATCCTCCATTATTCTTATTTTTCAGAATTTTCTAGCTATACTTACTTATTCGCTTTTTCATACAAGCATGAAAACTAATCTGTCTGAAGTTTAATATTATCTTGTTGTTATTTCTATTGAGACTGCATTGAATTTATCGGTTAATTTAGAGAGATATTAAGTCTTCCCACCCAATAAAAGAGTTTACGTTTCTATTCATTCAAAATTTCTTTTGTATCCTTTTGTTAAGGTTTTATTCCTCTATAACTTGAATATTTTTGTTAAGTTCATTTGTCTATATTTTTTGGTTCTTTATTGTGAATGGGTATTATTTTCCATTTGTTTTCTAATTAATGTATCTTATTTTCATATCCATCAGTTTTATTATATCTATTTTCTACCATAATTTTGAATTGAATATCTTTTGTATCTCCTCAAATAATTTTACTTTACTTACTCTTTTTTAAAAAATATTTTCACATTTAATTTCTTTCTCCTGTTCTATTGAAATGATTAGAATAATGTCAAATTTCAGAGAGGTTAGTGGATATGCTGGTCTTCTGATTTGAACAGGAAGGCTTCTAGGGTTTCCTTGCTCAATCAATAATGATTCATGCTTTGGTTAATGATCTTGTTATTTTGTTAAGATATTTAGGATGCATCCATCAATAATGTTTTGTTAAATCTACGTAAAAATTAAAAATGAATGTCAGGTAATTCCATGACTTTTCAGCATCTATGGAAGTGATTATAATTGTTCTCTTTTGATCTATCAATATGGTGAATGATATATATTAATAGCTTTTTCCACTATTGAATAATAAATAGCCAGCTTTATTCAGTATTTACTGTGTGCCAGACACTGTTCTAAGCACTTTACATGTATTAATTCATTGAATCCTCTCAATACACTATAATAAGAAAACCGTGGCATAGAGTAGTTAAATAATTATGTGTCCCGAGTCCTACACCTGGTGAGTGAGAGCTGGGAACTGAACACAGTCATTTTACTCCTGAATCTATGCTCTCAATAGCTATTCTCAGCCATCTTTTAATTTCTCGTTAGGAGGTAGCATCCTCTTAACCTACTGCTGAATTCTGCCTCCTAAAATTTGTTTTTTTTCCCTTGTTATTAATAGATTACTTTGGACTATAATTTTGCTTTTTGTATGTACGTGTTATCTTTGTCAGGTTTTGGAACTGGTATCTTGCTAGCTTCAAAAATTAATTTGGAGGTTTTTCTTCTTTTGCTGTGGCCTGAAACAATTTAAGTAGTACTGGAATTATTTTCTGTAAAGATTTGGTAGAAAGCATTCTTCACGCCTATTAAAATGTCTGATTTTGTTGCTGAGGGAGGGAATGAATTTTTAATAAAATTTTTTCCTATTTTTCTATGATAATTCATCATTTAGATTTTCTATACCTCCTATGGTAGGTTTTAGTCATTTATATTTTCCTGAAAACCATTCATTTCATCCAGATTTTCAGCCAATTTCAGTAAGTCTGCGCAAAGGAGTATCTCAGAATTGTTAAAAAAATTGCATATATCTATCAGTTTCCCACTTACTATTTTCATTTTGTATTGTTTGTTCACTTTTTCCCTTAATTATATTAAACAATAGGTTTATTCTTTTGTTTTCAGAGAACAAGCTCTTGGATTTATTTGTTGGTCCTTCATTTTATTGTAACTTTTCCCTCTTTATCAGTGGTTACTTCTAATTTTGTACAATTTTGTTCCACTTTTTTACTCGACTATGTTGGCTCACGATTTGTTTTTCTATTTTATTGTTTTCTTTGCTTTATCTTTATTTCTTTCCAGGAACCAACTCTTAGATCTATTTATTAGCTGCACTATTTTTAAAATTAGTTCCTTCTGCTTTTAATATAGGTATATTTCTTTTTAAAACTTGCTTGCCTGATTGACTGCTTGTGTTTTTTTATCTTCATTCTTTCCTGTTTAACAATGCTAGTAAGTAGAACTATGCTATGAGAAGAGATATCTCAAAGGTTCTAATGCATAGTTCTTGCATTATCAATATTTTCGAGATAGTATGTTTTTTATTTCTTCTTTGGACCAAGAGTTGAGAGGGGTGGTTAAGACTTCTTTTGTCTTTGATTAAAACATTAATTTGCAGCTTAATTGCACTGAGATCAGAGATTGTGACATGCAATATTTCTATTTTTTGAAGTATATTGAGATTTTCCTCTGTGGTTCAACTTTTAGAAATGTGGCTATTTTTATCAATTGAATTATCGGCTTGTTCTCTGTATTCAAGGTTTAGACATATAGATGCAGATATACACACACAAGTTTGTGTGCTTACACATACATGCACACTGTGGGATTTTCAATAGCCTTACTAACTTGAGTGTTTACTTGATCTGGCATGGACTGAGAAAAGTGATTTAGATTTTCCCACTGCAATTGCCTTTTTGTATATTTCTATGTTTATTTACTGCAGTTTTTCTTTTATGCATTTTGAAGCAGTGCTACTTGCTGCATGAAAATTCACTATATTGTATGATTATCATTACAAAGGGTCTTTCTTTAATATAGTATCGTCCTGAATTTAACATTGGTTGATACTACCATGGTTCTTACTGTTTTTTTCTTGCACTTAATTTCTACATCTTTGCTAATCCTTTTACTTTCAACCGTTCCAACCTCATCAATTCCAAGATGTATTTCTTGAATGTGTTATAAGGCTGAGTTATAATTTTTATCCAATTTGAGAGTCTTTTTACTCTAAGTGGAAGAGTTTTCTCAGTTACACTTACTAATAAACTCTTTTTGATCTTAATTCTATCATCTTATTTCATGATTCATTATTTTGCTCTTTCTTTTTTATCTTTTCCTATATGGTCTAGGTTTTCTTGCTTTATGTTCTGTGGTGAGTGAATGTATTTGCCTTCTGGTAATGCTGAAGACTGATATTCTGAGTTTTGCTATTCTAATGATACCCTAGTAACTTTTAATAATATACTGAAAACTCTTCTTGATTTGTCAACTTCAAACAATATATTTTAACAGCACACTGTAAAAATAAGGAAATTAGCAGGACTTCCTCTTGCCCTTCATACCTTCCTGCCTTTGAATATTAACTCCCTTCCCCTATTATAGTACATCACTATTACTAGTTTAGTTTTTCTTGGCACTAATCACAATGTATAACTACCTTATTTATTTATCAATTTAATTGTTTGTTCTTCAGCTCCCCTGGTGGACTATATAATGCTTGAAGCCCATGATTTTTTTTTATGCTTTTGAGTGATCCAGAAGGTGTGGCACACTGCAGAATAAAGAGCCAGCATTATAAGAGACCTTTGGGATCACCTTCCCCAGCTCTCACTTTACACATGAAGAAACCAAGCCCTAGAGGATGGAGACACTCACCCTATATCATAGAGCTAGTTGTGACAGGAGCTGGGCTAGAACTTAGATCTGCTCACCCAAGCTTCTTCCAAAATTCCAGGCTCCCTCAAAATGCATCACACAAAGTTTTATTCTAACACCAGGGGAAGGCTCACACTTACTTGCCAAACCAATGTGGAAAATACTTTTTCTTTATGTCAATTACCATCACTCAGTGCCTTCTAAATGACATACTTGAAAATAGCTCCAATATAATGTGCAATTGAAAAGGACTGCCATTTCATACATCCACAATAACCTCATTACTATTTACAGATACATTCTGAATCTCTGGACATGTCTTGACTGAGGAAGCCTGAGAGGAAGACCACCCTCATTCTAGGCTGGGAATCAAGATTGTAATAAGTGACACATTCAAAGACACTTAGAATGGCAAGAATTGATTCCAGAAAAGAATCTCTGTTTCCTGGCAACCAGCTCAGTACTCCCTGAAGGGCACTTTGAAGAAAAGCTCAATCAATGGAAGGGTCAAATGTTTTCTTTTTCAAATGTCCATTTTGCATGTAATGGCTGCTCTGTGCAGACTTTATGGGGTGTTCGCTTGTTCGGGAGAGGTAGGGTCCTTCTGAGTAAACACATGTGCTATAGGTGAGAAATTACTTCAACTGAGTTTATTGGCATTTCTTAGAGCATATGAGTTCAAAGAAAATTATTACAGGTAAGAGCTCTGTCCATTGAAACACCACTGTATAGATTACATAGTGATATATACAGTCAGAGAGACATCCAAGAAAAGCTCAGTACAGAGCTTGCCAATTCTGAAGATCAGCCTTTACAAGGGTTGATAAATCTTTCTTTTGACCCTAAAGCTACCTACTTTGCCCTGATTATTTTTTCAGACTGAGATCTCCCTAGTGGAAATGAATGGAATATAGAAAGGGTACTGTAGTCATATAGTCCTTGGTTTGAACCAGGTTTTTGCATGGCCTTGAGAAAGCCACTTAACTTTGCCAAGTTCTGCTTTCTCTATATGTGGACAGAGTGGAATAACACTATTTTAGAAGGCTGATGTGATACTTTGGTAGGATTACATGAAGGAATCTGCCACTTGGTATGAACTTCACTTGACAGCTTTATTAGTTGTCAAAGATGGACATGGAGGTGTGGACCAAATGGAAAACAGAGGACTAAGTAATGTTGAATTATATTTGTGCTTAGAAGCTTATGTTAGTGTCTCTGTCGGCTCTCAAAGCTATATTAAGCATATATATGATAATTCTTTAGGACTTGGAAAAATGGGTTTCCACTAAACAGAAGGAAAAGTGGGGCCATCAAGAAGTACAGTCATAAACCTCAATTTGCATCAGTCACTGGTCAGCTGTATGTATGAGCAGCTCTTACCAGGGGCACTATGGTACCCTGGGGGCTAGTTTGTGAGTATGATGGGGATTCACAGATCCCTGGAGCCTCAGTACTTTAGAGAGTTCTCTGTTTCTGACTAATATAACACATTTCCTTAAATTGTCCATTGCCACACTGCAGACATGCATTCCCCTGTCCATTGCCATTATTACCTTGTGTATGAGTTAGACAAAATAGGTCAGACTTTTAGAAGACAGGCCCATGAGGCATAACCCCAAACAAAAATAGTTTACATTTGTCTCTCACTCAGCTCAGGTTATGGAGCGCTTATATAGTGTGCTAAGACTTCCTTGGTGGCTCAGACGGTAAAGCATCTGTCTACAATGAGGGAGACCCAGGTTCAAGCCCTGGGTTGGGAAGATCCCCTGGAGAAGGACAATGGCAATCCACTCCAGTACTATTGCCTGGAAAATCCCACAGACAGAGGAGCCTGGTAGGCTACAGTCTATGGGGTCGCAAAGAGTCGGTCACGACTAAGTGACTTCACTTCACTATATAGTGTGCTAGACTTTGTGAGCTCTGGGTGAGATGGACACGTAGGTGAATCAGACTCAACTTGTCCAGTGTAGAACTGGAATAACAGAAGTCCATGTGGTGTTCACCTTGGCCAAGTTAACCTGGACCTCAGTTTCTTAATGTATATTAAAAAAGGAAGTCTTGGCCAGGTGATTCTCCAAGATCCATTTTACTTCTCTGATTTTTATTTATATACGAAACTTTACGCTAAGTTCCTTAAAACAAAAGAAGCAAAAAATAAATCTTAAAGGATAGAGGGATATAATAAGAAACAGAAACATTTAAAATTATTTTAACATCTTAAATTTCCTCTCTAAAAAAAATTAAACTGAATCAATAATGATGGCTTCATCCAAGAAGTCAATTTTAGCTCATTATGGAAGAGTCCCAAGGGTCTCAGCTATCCTTTCCTTTTCTTTTTGCCCCATCAAAGTTTTCCATGTAGATGTTTTTTCCTTCTCCTGCTGTTGGTTGTTTCCTTCATGTTGTTTCCCGCTTGTGTTAATTCACTTTTATGTGACCCCTCACATCATCCATCAAATTCTCACATGGCCATTACGATATCATTGTTTTAGTTGAGGTCTCAACAGCTTCAATCAATCTATGACCAAAATTCCTACAACTCTTGCTACTCTTTTTTTCTTCCTTCTTCATTTGGCTCTAGCTCTTTATGGGTAATATTAGTGTTTAGAGGTCTTCCTCCCATTCATCACCCATCTTTCTCCCCGCAAAATCTCTTTCAAAGTCTCTTCAGCTTTCAGAGCAGAAGAAAGAAATCTCTTTCAGCTTTCAAAATGAACAGAGTGATAATGCAGTAGACACTATTATGCTAAGAATACTTGGATTTTGCTTATTAAAGAAGTGAGGCTTCAAGTCATAATAGATATGAGTTTTTCTTTTTAAAATATTACATTCAATTAAGTTGTGTGTGAGCTAGGCTCACAGCCTATGGTTTATATTGTTATAAGCCACAAATGAAATAAGGATTATAAAACACACTGAAGAGGAAAATGCAGCTTGAGAATATGAAACAAGTGTTAATTCAAGACATTTAAAGTTTTTTTCCGTTAGTCTCTTTATAATTAAAAACACAAGCTAAATGAAATTAAAGAATAGGATAAAAGGAGGAGGATGTTTTAAAGAGGCAATTTAAGGTAATTATTGGACAGTCCCAGTTTTGCCCAAAGTCGTCTCTACCCATCTGTCCAGCTATCCATCCAATAGCTTGGGCACTGGAAGGTCGGGTTGTACAGTATACAGAAAACAAGTTAGATATTGTCCTTTCTATGGAGATTTTATTCTAATGTTATTTAGTCACTAAGTCATGTGTGATTCTTTTGTGACCCCATGGACTGTAGCCTGCTAGGCTCTTCTCTCCATGGAATTTTCCAGGCAAAATTACTGAAGTGGGTTGCCATTTCCTTCTCCACGGGATCCTCCAAACCAGGGATGGAACCCAAGTCTCCTGCATTGTAGGTGGATTCTTTACTACTGGGCCACCTGGGAAGTTCTTTATTCTAATGTGTGCTTAGTCGCTCAGTCATGTCCAATTCTTTGCGACTCCATGCACCACCAGGCTCTTCTGTCCAGGGGGATTCTCCAGGCAAGAATACTGGAGTGGGTTGCCATGCCCTCCTCTAGGGATATTCCCAACCCAGGGATCAAACCCAGATCTCCCACACTGCAGGTAGATTCTTTACTATCTGAGCTACCAGGGAAGCCCAAGAAGACTGGGCTTCTTCCCCATCTTCCCAACCCCAGGAATCGAACCAGGGTCTCCTACATTGCAGGCAGATTCTTTACTAGCTAAGCTACCAGGGAATCACTATTTATTCTATAGTGGAGACCAAATTTTTGAAAAGGTTAACAAATATATGAACTTAATAATCTCAAAATGTGGTATATTCTGTGAAAAACAGTGGAGGGGGAGATGGTGGAGAATATTTGGGGAGCTTTTAGGGTACTAACATCTGACCAGGTGGCAAGCTGAATCATGCACATATTTAAATAGCATGCTCTTTTTTTTAAAAAAAAATTATTTTACTGAAGTATAGTTGATTTACAATGTGGTGTTAATTTCTGCTGCAGAACAAAGTAATATATATATATATATATATATGTATATGTATCAGCGAAGGCAATGTCACCCCACTCCAGTACTCTTGCCTGGACAATCCCATGGATGGAGGAGCCTGGTGGGCTGCAGTCCATGAGGTCTAAGAGTCGGACACGACTGAGTGACTTCACTTTCACTTTTCACTTTCATGCATTGGAGAAGGAAATGGCAACCCATTCCAGTGTGTGTGTGTGTGTATGTATATATATATATATATATATATATATATATATGTGTGTGTGTGTGTGTGTATAATTTTTCAGGTTCTTTTCCATAATGATTTATCACAGGATTTTTAATATAGTAACTTGTGCTATACAGTAGGAACTTGTTTATCCGTTCTGTATATAATAGTTTGCATATGCTTGTCCCAAACTCCCAATTTATTCCTCCCCCACCACTACCTCCTGGACTTGGGCAACCACAAATATTAATGTTCTTTAAAGGGAAAATGAACTTCCACCTCAGAAACTAGTTTTCTGAAAGGGCTTTAAGAAGATGAGGAGAGAAATGACCAGTTAGGAGACAGTTCTGTAAACAAAACTGTAGCTTCCAGAATACATATCTTTATGTAATAGGAGCGGGTCAGGCTGAGCTGTTAACCAAAGGCAGTTAGTGGTCCCACTCAGCCATTGATCATTATCGCAGTGAGCCCCTCCCCAAAGAGAGCAACCAGCGAGTGACCGTTAGTGGTCCGCCCCAGCCATTGGTCAGCTTTGCAGTAGGCACTCCCTCCTCTGTATAAAAGGAGCCCGAATTCAGCCTGCTGCTGCTGCCGCTGTCACTTCAGTAGTGTCCGACTCTGTGTGACCCCATAGACGGCAGCCCACCAGGCTCCCCCGTCCCTGGGATTCTCCAGGCAAGAACACTGGAGTGGGTTGCCATTTCCTTCTCCAATGCATGAAAGTGAAAAGTGAAAGTGAAGTAGCTCAGTCGTGTCCAACTCTTAGCGACCCCATGGACTGCAGCCTACCAGGCTCCTCCGTCCATGGGATTTTCCAGGCAGGAGTACTGGAGTGGGGTGCCATTGCCTTTTCCAGTAGCTTCCAGAATACAAATCTTTATGTAATAGGAGCGGGGCAGACTCAGCTGTTAGCCAAAGGCAGTTAGTGGTCCTACTCAGCCATTGATTATTATCGCCGTGAGCCCCTCCCCAAAGAGAGCAACCAGCGAATGACCGTTAGCGGTCTGCCTCAGCCATTGGTCAGCTTTGCAGTAAGCACCGCCCCCTCCTCTGTATAAAAGGAGCCCGAATTCCGCCTGAGGGAGACGGTTCTCTGAGAGACGAGTCTGCCATCTGCTTTGTCTGCGAGCTTAGCTTTGTGGTTACAGTCGTTATTCCTTGCCCCAGCAACCCACCTCCTGATTTATTGGCCTTTCCTATGGGAAGCAGAGCGAGCTTGGGCTGGGTTATCACTTACAGTGACAGTTTCTAAAGTCAGAGATGACATGAGCCTGACCCTCAGGTAACCCCTCTGTTCTCTCCTCCTCCTTGTCTCTCCTCAGTCACTGACATCTTTGCTGTTCCCTGAACATTTCAGTCCACCTCAGGGCCACCAGACATGCTCTTCCTCTATCTGGAATGCTTTTCCCCCAGAGTCGTATTTCTTGCTCTCTAATTCTTTTTCGGTCTTCAGTCAAATATCACATTTCTATCGAGGCCTTCTGTGGCCATTGTATTTAAACGTGAACATCCTGTTCCCACCTGGCTTTATTTTTTTTCCCATAAAACACCATATTATGATATACATTTTATTCTTTTTTTTATTGGCCAGCCATCCCTCAACATTCTGTGTAGGTTCCATGAAGGTAGGGAATTCTGTCAGCTTTGATTAGTGTTGAATCTCCAGGACCTACCTAGAATAAGGCCTGACATAGAGCAGGTGCTCAATTTCTATTTGTTAAGTAAATGAAATAATAAATGGTCATATTTGAATACATATAATATATAATATGAATGTAATGATATAATTCTATATAATATATAATATAGTGATATAATTCTATATAATATGAATATATATAATATAGAACTAAATCTACATTATAGTATTAAAATTATTATACTTCAGGCTAACTATGGTAAACCAAAGGCATAAACTCACAAGGACTAAGAGAATGAGAGGAGATAGTAGCAGAAAGGAAATTTCACCAAAATTTTCATGACAGGTGGTCTTATTTTGCCAGGCTGGGAAAGCTGAAACAAGCCTGCAGGGGAGAAACAAATTAGATAGAAGTTATTTGTGCCACAGATCAGGATTTGGAGGCATCTTATATTTCCCCCGTCCCCCTGCATCTTTCTCAAAAAGCTACTAGAGTATATACACCACCAAACAGGGGAAAAATTGAGAAAGAAAAACCTAGGATTGAGGAAACAGGACTCTCAGAGACAGGTAAAAGAATTTCCAGAATGAGAGTGAAGAGAAGTCCCAGCCTGACAGATGGTCATCAGGCATAGGCAGCAACCAGTCCAGACTATAGGAGACAGACAAAAGACTTCAAGGTTGACATCTTTAAAAAAGAAGAAACTGAAAGACAACCTGGTATATTTGAACATATGGAGAGATTTTACATTTCTATCAGATTTTAAGTAAGGTTCAGTTAGTTTACAGGGATATGGAAAACTAAAAATATGAGAAAAGAAATGATTAACTCTGAGGAAAAAAAAAGCTATTAAAAAAAAAAGAAATGGAATTATGGTCAACTTAGGTGGCACTAGTGGTTAAGAACCTGCCTGCCAATGCAGGAGACATGAGATGCAAGCTCAATCCCTGTTTCGGGAAGATCTCGTGGAGGAGGGCATGGTAAACCACTCCAGTATTCTTGCCTGGGAAATCCCCATGGACAGAGGAGCATGGTGGGCTACAGTCCATAGCGTCGCAAAGAGTTGGACACAGTTGAAACAACTTAGCATATAGTGGCTCAACTGTGAATAATATTTATTTATTCATCACAATACTACAATTGAGAGGCTGAGGGGGGAGGGTAAGTCTTTGATGTGTGTAGGGAAGTATTAGAAAAAAAACAAACAGTATCTTCCATAGCTGGGAGTCAGCAAATATTATCTAAAATTGAAACACCAAAAAAAAAAAAACACATTATTTAGAAATATGGAGATGAAAACAAGTAGTTAAAAACTGAAAATGACTTCTGGAAAGCAGCATTAAGGGTAGGGAAAAGTAGAATAGGAACTGAAGTTTTCCTTTACAAACCCTATAAGCCTTGACTTTCTAAGTGATATGTACATGTTATATTTTGATGTAAATAAAAAATAAAGTAATAAGAGGAATGTATGGTTTCTTGTTACTCTCTGGAGAAAGATCTTGAAGTAAGACATGTTTATGTTGGAATACCTGTAAATATAGAAGATATAGAAGATACAGGAAATATTTGTTAAATGTAAGTGAATGAATGAATGATGAGAGTTGTCACAAGTTTATTTAAAAGTTGAGAGTATATCAGTGGCAGCCAGTGAAATGAGAGGCCTTGCATAGGAAGACGATTTAAGGAAGCCCAGAAAAGATATGCATTTGTGTACCCCACCACAATGGAGCCCCAGGGTTTCTGCTCAGTTTAACCTATTACACAGTGTAATGCTGGCAAAAATTGCTCATTTCCATAGAGCTGACTTCGCAGATTTAAAAAGTACTGAATGGGAAATAAATACGCTGCTCTTAATAAATGTCTAGTTAAGGTAGAGTTAATATAGTTAAATGTGAAAGTGTATGAATGATATATTTTAATAGCATTCAGAGCACATTTCAGCATCAAGATAAATGCAAACTTGAAAAAAAAACTCTTAACGTCCTCTAAACACATTGCCTTATCATAGCAAATGATAAATTACTAAAGAAACATGTTATTCTGCAGTGTTTTGAAGATTAAGTAGAGTATGAGTGAAATTAACATTGTGTATAAGTGAAGCTGTGACTATATCATGTCAGGGTGGTAATAAAATTGCAAAGGGGAGAGAATTAGAGTTTTATGCCACAGAAATGGAAGTAGTTTTCATTTTAATTGTTTTTCTTTAAATGGATTGTTTCTGTAATATACTACATTCTTTCCAGTTCACAGATGTTCAGGAGGGATAAAAGAGTTATAAAATATTCTAATGTGAGCTTCTAAAATAGCTTTTTTGGAACAGAAAAAGAACAGCCTAAAGAATTCAGAATTTTTAAAGTACAGTAAAGCATTCATATTGCAAATTTAGTGATTCACATTTTGTGATATGGGAAAACAAATGGACTTTTAACTTTTATGCCATAACTGGCCTTTTAGTCAAATAAATCAGTTTCATCTATGATATTCCACTTTTTAAATTGGGTGTCTCTCTACAATTCAATTTCTTTCTTCCTCATCTCATCTCCTGCTAGCAGTTCTTTATTAGAAGTGGTGTTAGAAGTCCCCCTTTTCTCTATCAGATAGATAGGGTTCTGGTCTTCACTTCACCTGAGCTAACTCAGCAGGATGGATGTATTGTGCCAATGTTGGAGGCTCCCGGCTATCCACTCTATCCCCCTCAAAATCCCTTTCTCCCTCCCCTCAACCTGTAGCCCTTAGCATGGGCTACTCAGTTCATCTACATCAGCTCCCCCAGGGATGCTATGTTCCTCGCCAGTTCTCTATTTGACTTTTCTTTTCTGCTTCTTCATATTTCTTTTTAGAAAGCTGTTGTTTTTCCATGATCCTAAAGCTGTTTGTATCCTTGTGCTGTGTACAAAGGCTCCTGTTAATCTCAATGGCTCTGCTTTTCTCTTACCATTATAATTGCCTTTTCCTTCTGGCCCACATGGTCAGAGCCTCATTTATATGTGCTGAGACGGGGATCAATTGCCTTGGGTGGGTTCGAGTTCTGTGGGAGACAAGCTTCAAGGTTAAAGGGCCACTTTAATTACTTAAACACCACCAACAAATATTTACTAGGACCTACTATGTAGCAAGTACTATGCTAGGTTTATAATGTTGAACAAGATAGGATCAGCTCTGGTCTTATGAAGTTTAAAATCAGGTGGATGAAATATGCATTAAACATACAATTGAAATAAATTCATTGTGAACCCATGAATTCCAAGTAACATAATGCTAGGAGAAAATACAGGATGCTATATGTTCACATAACTAGGATATCTGACCTAATAAGGGGGTTAAGAAAAGTTTCCTTGAGGAAACAACATTTAAATAAAGAGCTGAAGAATAAGTTGGAGTCAGCCAGGGAAAAGTAGATCTTTGTCCACTGAAGGAACCTGAGAAGCAAAGGCCTTAGGCAGGGCAGACAGTGGTGTGTTTGAAAAAACCAAGAAAAGGACTGAGAGGCAGGAACACAGGCAAGGAGAAGGTACAAGAATGAGGTGGGAGCCTGTGGAAGAAACAGATCATGTAGGCTGGTACCCAAAGGGCAAGAGGAGGCTTAAATGGAAGCATTGTTGGTTCAGATTTGACCAGACTGACATTATGCCAAGTGAATTGGAAGGGCATGAGTGTGAATGGGGGCCTTCTACTCCAATCCTCTTCCATATCCTGATCCACTGTGGATCCAGGGATTCCTGCGGTCCTGCTACTCTGTCACACACAGGGGTGGGGGAGTTAGGGCGGGGCATGGCACACTAACCCCCTTGAGATGCCTTGACAAGGTTTCTCATCTAATAGGAATATGGCTATTAGAAGATTCTCTGTTTTTCTTTGGGCATTTCTCTCATTTCTCAATGTCCGATCAGTGATTATTTTAAGCTTGCTCCTGCTTTCCTAGTCTTGATCCTCTGATCCATCCTGTGGAACATAAAGCTCTAAAATAGCAAAGAACTGGGTGCTCACCCTTGTTTAGCATGTGGGTCATCTGATCGTCCACAAAATAGAGTTAACCCTTGAGGTAGGGAAATGTGTGCTTTTGAATGGACAAATCTATTCATTAACTACATTGTCAACATTATTGACAAGAAAAAGACCAGTGATAGAATGAGACATTAAAGAAAAACACAAACACAAATTTCCATTTGCCTAACTGGAGGGTTGTATTTATTTGGTTTTAAAATTCCATCAGTCCCGCCAGAAGGTTAGGATGACCTACCCCTCCTATCTTCCTCTGCACAGCCCAATAAACAGATTCACTGTGGGAAGCAACACTATTGGGCAAAATTTTAATTTCTATCAACTATTTAGAAAAATGAGTTATTTTACTCATCATGCTATGTATAATTTTCAGCATCAGAGTATTTTCTAATGTTTAGCTTGTAATTCAGCACTTAATATCACTAGGTAAAAATACTTTCTGACTATAAGGGCAAATTCCTTCCTCCCTCTCTTTTTACCTCCTTTTCTTCCTTCTCTCTTTCTCCCCTTCCATCAGTCAGTATTGTTTATGACATTCAAAGTGTTAACTTCATTTCAAAGTAAAATTTGAATGAAATTAACAATTTTGACAATGATTCCAGCATTGTCCTAAAGCGGCCCAATACTGCCTTGTCAAGTCAGTTCCTAACCACGTTGATTTTGCAACTGCAAATCCTGACTAGTGTATTTATTTCAGTTCACCTGGGCCTTCTCTACATGTGTGCCTTCTTTAGAGGTATGAGAAAAGATAGAATATTTGGGTGGAAGGGGAGAGTCTATTCCGTAGAAAGAGGGGGAGAGAAGGTGACAATACAGCTCTATACAACAGACTCAAAGAAAAACTAGGCAGTGTGTGAACTACCAAGCACTGCAGTGTGTGGAGCTCTGATATACAAAGGCAAGTGAGGAGAGATTCATCAGGGAGAGAAGGTGGGAGGCAGCCGGAAGCTTAGGGGTGTAGGCTCATCAAACATGTCATTGTGCTTGACTAGGGCATTGCTGCCTCCCTGACCAGCAGTGGAGATGCTGACTACACCACATAGCCCCCTTGGGCTCTATTCATTTGCACATCTGTTCACCCACCGTGGGCTCAGCAGGCATTTATTGAGCACTTCATATGAACATGTCAATGAGATAATCACAGATCTTTTTATTCTTGTAGGAGCATAAAGTCTAGTAGGACAGAAATAGATTGGATAAAGAAGGGGTCCTAACAGCGACACTGGCAGGGATGCAGAGAGAAAGGAAGATTTCATTCTGATTGAGTCTGAGGTTCAAATATGGGAACTACATGCTTAGCCATTAGGTAAGATTATGAGATATGAAACTGTAACATACGCATGAAGTATATGTTAACCCTTCATATCAAATAAGCCTAACATGAAAATTTAACCTTAGAAAAATTAGGTAGGACTGTTTGTTACATTATGAATAGGTGCCCTGCTATATAAAAAAGATTCTATAAATAACAAGTGCGTCTTAACTCACTATGATACTGACTAACAGAAAATTCTTAAAGATGGGAATACCATACCACCTGACCTGCCTTCTGAGAAACCTGTATGCAGGTCAAGAAGCAACAGTTAGAATTGGACATGGAACAACAGACTGGTTCAAAATCAGGAAAGGAGTATGTCAAGGCTTGTATAATAAGCAAGGCTGCTTATTTAACTTCTATGCAGAGAACATCATGTGGAATGCCAGGCTAGATGAAGCACAAGCTGGAATCAAGATTGCCAGGAGAAACTTCAATAACCTCAGATACGCAGATGACACCACCTTTATGGCAGAAAGCAAAGAACTAAAGAGCCTCTTGTTGAAAGTGAAAGAGAAGAGTGAAACAGTGGCTTAAAGCTCAACATTCAGAAAGCTAAGATCATGGCATCTGGTCCCATCACTTCATGGGAAATAGATGGGGAAACAGGGGAAACAGAGACTTTATTTTCTGAGCTCCAAAATCACTGCAGATGGTGACTGCAGCCATGAAATTAAAAGATGCTTGCTCCTTGGAAGAAAAGCTATGACCAACCTAGACAGCATATTAAAAAGCAGAGACATTACTTTGACAACAAAGGTCCGTCTAGTCAAAGCTATGATTTTTCCAGTAGTCAAGTATGGATGTGAGAGCTGGACTATAAAGAAAGCTGAGTGCCAAAGAATTGATGTTTTTGAACTGTGGTGTTGGAGAAGACTCTTGAGAATCCCTTGGACTGCAAGGAGATCCAACCAGTCCATCCTAAAGGAGATCAGTCCTGAATATTCATTGGAAGGACTGATGCTGAAGCTGAAATGCCAATACTTTGGCCACCTGATGCTGGGAAAAGATTAAAGGCAGGAGGAGAAGGGGACCACCAGAGGATGAGATGGTTGAATGGCATCACTGACTCAATGGACATGAGTTTGAGTAAACTCCAGGAGTTGGTGATGGACAGGGAGGTCTGGCGTGCTGCAGTCCATGGGGTCACAAAGAGTCAGACACAACTGAGCAACTGAACTGAACAGAAGGCATAGACTTGGATAAAAGACTTGAAATGTTAATATATCTGTGTGAAAATATGGCTCAAGCTACCAACATGTCATTGCACATAACTTTTCATAATATTTCTGTGAAAGTCAAAATGTACCTGTAATTGTGATCACAAATCACAACTAGCATTTTGTAAATGCAAACATCTTAATCTGAATGTACCCAACAAAATAGGTAGGATGGCCATGAGGCTCCCACTATAGGTTACTTGGCAAAAGGACTTCAGTGTGAATTCTCAAAAAGTTCTTCCTTTAGTTCTTTTCCCTGGCTGCATCTTAAAATCATATAGGGAGCTTTTAAAAAAATCTGAGAGCCCAGGACACACCATCAGAATCTTTTGGAAATAAGACCCAATAATCAATAGTTTTTTTTAAGCTCCCTAGGCAATTCTGGTGTGTGACCAAAACTGAGAACCACTACTTTGGGAAGTGCTTCTCAAATTTTAATATGCATAGAATCTTCTTAAATGCAGATTCTGACTCATTAGGTCTAGAGTGGGGCCTGAGATTCTGTACTTCCCAGGTGGTAGTGATGCTGCCAGCCCAAAGCCCACGCTGTGACAATGCCATTAGATCTAAATCTTGTGCACCAGAGTATCTGGGGGAGCATCTGATTTGACAGTGGGGACTTGATTTCTCCAGATCTCCTCATCCTGGAGTACAAATGGAATTATGTAACAACAACTCGAACTCCACTAGCTCTTGTTTAAACCAGTTCTTTTAGGTATATAGCACCCCTGTCCCCCTCCCATGAAAAGAGACCCAGTAAATGTGTTCCTTGATAGTACTTGGGTAGGGGGGTGGTCTTAGGAAGGTCTTACATGGCCTCACAAATATTTTTTCCCCTTCTTTTGATTAGCTTTGTTTTCACTGAGACCCTACTCCTTTCCTCCAATCAAAGGACCACAATTATTCCAATGGGAGCTACAGCCGGTAGACAATTCTAGGTGAAAGACACCACCCTGTCCTCAGAATCCCTTGTCCCAAACTACTCTGGACAGCTCCAGGGGTGAGGGCTGTTTTTCCATTAAAATGACTTCTTTCTCAGGAGGACCCCCATGGCCTACTGTGCATGTCTGAATCCTTGCTCATTTTCAAGTAGGAACCATGGACAAATCAAGTTTGTTTTTAGAAAGAACAGAACAGGTCCAGAAAAAAAAAGGAGTGCTGAGAGGAGATGAACCGTTTGTGGGAGGAGTTCATACTAAGGCGCACTATAGCCACAGTCTCCATAGCAACAGGAGCACTTATTGTGATTGCTGACCAATGGGCTATGCTCGGTTAGGAGGGCCACACTTCCTGGCAGTGTGTCGGTGTTGGGACTTTTGGATGTTCCACAGACTGGCTGTCTCATGCTAGAGTGGCCTTAGTTCCAGGGCAGTGGGTGGACGGGGTTTCTCATCAGTGAAGAATTCTGTGGTTAGAGAAGCAACTTTCCCTTCCTCTGTGATCATCCAACCTCTCTAAAATCCCCTCTCATCATTTCTCCAAGTTATTTTTGCTCTCCTTGTGCTCCATTCCCATCTTACATGTGTATCATATATGTGTTTACACTCTGTTACTATTAAACACACAATTATCCTGTCCTTTACCAAATGCACATTTCTTTTAGTTATCTTAGGGGTGACTAGCCAGTCAAGTGACCCTAGTAATGATTTTAAATGCCTCCCTGCAACAATTTACAACCATTAAGAAATACTAGCATAGTGTCTCTTAACATTGTAGTATAAAATAGCAAATCCTGGGGAAATTCAATGAGGCCTAGATTTCCAAGCCCTCCTATAGACATTTATGCCAAATGGGGTCTATGACACTATATGGCTCATTCTTTTGCACATATTTCTATTGTTTCATAAGTAAAACTCTCTTGAATAAGTATCATCTGCTTTCCAAGCAGAATGGAAGTGCAAAGATCCCATAAAGTTTTGTCTTATGAAGCAAGTAGCTTGAGTGATACTACGTTTAATTATTTTAGCATAGTTTAAGATGTAGGAAAGCAGAACCATACCTATTGCAAATCACCACCTCCACTACCACTGATGTGTGAAAACCCATGGTTTTCAAACATACAAACCAAATTAATGCTAGACCCTTCATTTTACAAAATTTCTCTTAAATGTTGTGTTTCTAGGATGCACTCCCACCCAGGCAGCTTTCCAGCAGTTAACCTCCTGTGTACTGTGAAGCATGCATGCTTCTCATTCTGCACAAAACCTTTCTTAATCATGTAATCTGGATTTAAATGCTTTTCAAGGAGAAGAAAATTCCCATGTTTTCACATTTGTAATCAGAGGTTAAAACAAGATTGAAAATCACTCTGAAGACAAAAAAATTTAGTCCTGGAGAGCAAACAATAACATACGATGTTTGTTAATGTTATAGTATCTCTGGCAGAGAGGCACAGCTGAGTGGCTCTCAGTTCAGGCTACAGCCAGGGCTTGCTTGAGCATACTGGTCCCACTCTTACTGGCATCTCCTGTAGAATGACAAGGTAGTTGCTAATCCTGTGGGGTGGACATCACCACTATCAGCTCACCCTTACTAGGACCTTCCCCAGACCAGGTAGACTCACCCAGTCAGACCTAACTGGGTGTTCAACAAGGCATTTCTGGGCTAGAAAAGTCTTAGGAAACCATGTATTTCAGTCCCTTTGTTTACTATGGATGAAAAGGCAAAGAACTTGCCCAGAATCACAACTGGAGGCTGGCGTTGAGACTACAGGCTTGAGTTCTTGGCTTCTAGTCTTAGACTCTCTCTCTTTCTGCCTGTTACCATAACTCTGCATCTCTTTACCTCTAAAACGGAGTGCTCCTTGTTAAACTGCTAGTTAACCTGTTCATTAATACTGACCATGGAAAACTCTGGGCCCTGAATTTCTGATGCAAAGAACTGACTCATTAGAAAGGACCCTGATGCTAGGAAATATTGAAGGCAGGAGGAGAAGGGGACAACAGAGGATGAGATGGTTGGATGGCATCACCGACTCGATGGACATAAATTTGAGCAAGCTCTGGGGGTGGACAAGGAAGCCTGGAGTGCTGCAGTCCACGTGGCCATAAAGAGTTGGACATGACTGAGGAACTGAACTGAACTGAACTTCTATAGCCATAGCTTGGGTTCATCAACTGGGAACACAACAAACCCCAGGCTTCCACAGACTCACCTGCGCCTGAACCCAGACCCCTGGACTCTTAGCTGGGGTCTCAGAGCTCCCTAATTCGCTCCCAGTATAAATCTTAACCTGATACTTTCAGCTTTTGCATTAACGCTGCCTTGATTTCCTCCAGGAACAAGCAATAGCTCATGGAGTGTTTTCTGTGGGCTCCACATAGTTCCAAATCACAGCCCGTGGCCAGGAGAGCTGCCAGCTCCCTCAACAAAATTGGGAACTTTGTGGACCCCACGAGAGGCCTTATTTATTACATCTCCCAGAGAAAGCAGACTGGGGCAATAATCGTCAAAGTAATATTTACCCCTTAATAACTGCCTATTTTTATATCAGTGTTAGAGGTTAATAGCAGTGTTATTTACTCCTCTGCCAAAAAGAACTGAAGGATGTGAAATGTGGCAGTCAATAAAGCTGAACAGTCAGATAAATAACATTCATATTATTTCCTGACAAATCCTTCTGCAACCCAGGGATATAAATAACCCTAAGAAAGCAGTTCCTGCATTACAAGTTTACTGATGTGTAAAATGTAATTTTAAAAAGAGCTGCAAACCCTAGAAGCATTGGATTCTGTAACTATATACTCCGATAGCACTCAGAATGTATGCACACACACACGTGTGTGTGAGTCCTCTGGGAACACACATGCATTCTCCAACATACTTACCACCACGTATCCATGTGGATGGGGTGTCAGTGTGTGTAGTTATTGCCTCTCATTTCCTCTCTGCTTCTGTGATATGCACTCTTCTGCTTTTTTCCTCCCTCACTGGTGGCTTTTTCTTAAACTCCTGCTCTTACGCTCTTCATTTGGAGCACACCGGAGCTCTGTCCTATTCCCAGGTTTTCTGCTCTGGCATCTTCCTAGGTGATCCTATCCATTCTCATGGCTGACACAGAAATGTGTATCTCTAGCGCTCAGTCTCCTGGGGCTCTAACTCCAATGTTAACAGGCTCCTTGACATTTCCACCTGAAAGTATAGTAGACATCTTGGCCATGGTAGGGTCATAGTGTAGCACTCATTTCCACCCCCGAACTGCTCCCTATGCCCCTACTTTCTACTGTCTTCCCCACAGCAAATGCTACCACTTCCCATGCAGTTATTCAATTTAAAAACCAAGCACCTATCACCAATACAGTATACTAACACATATATATGGAATTTAGAAAGATGGCAATGACGATCCTGTATGCAAGACAGCAAAAAAGACACAGATGTGTATAACGGACTTTTGGACTCAGAGGGAGAGGGAGAGGGTGGGATGATTTGGGAGAATGGCATTCTAACATGTATACTATCATGTAAGAATCGAATCGCCAGTCTATGTCTGACGCAGGATACAGCATGCTTGGGGCTGGTGCATGGGGATGACCCAGAGAGATGTTATGGGGAGGGAGGTGAGAGGGGGGTTCATGTTTGGGAACGCATGTAAGAATTAAATATTTTAAAATTTAAAAAATAAAAATAAAAAAAATAAAACTTTCAACTCTCAGGGAAATTAAAAAAAAAAAACAAACAACAAAAAAAACCCAAGCATCTTTTTAATCTCTCTGATATTCACCTGTGTGTAATTCACAAACAAGTTCTATAAATTTTTCCTTCAAAATACATCAGGAGTTACATCCATCCATCTGTCTTCTTTCTGTCTTCACTACTCTTCCCCAGTCTACATGTACCATTTTTCTGACTGCTTTCCCAGATTCTACTCTAGCCCCCTCTCATTCATTCTACTCTCAGCATAGTAAGCTTTTAAAATATGAATTCAAATATCTTTCTTTGGCCTGTAGGCCCTGTGTGACCTGACCCTGCTCCTCCCTCCCCTCCTTTCCTGCCCATCTCCCCTTCTTCTTTGTCCTCCAGCCACACTGTGCATGTCTTCAATCCTCCAGCAGATCAGGCAACTTCCTTCTGCCTGGGGTACACTGGAGCTGGTGTTCCTATACTGGCTACCTCTTGTCAGTTCATGAGCAGGTCCTCTCTGGTGGCTGACCATCTAGTCTGAATAGATGCACCAACACCCATGTCACAACATTCATATCATCATTACTGTTTTTTTAATAACATCTATTATTTCTTGAAATTATGTTGTTCCTAGATTTGCTTACATGTTCATTAGTTATCTCTACCAGAATAAAACCCTCATAAAAGCAGGACCCTTGTTTGTCATCTTCACCGCTGTATGTCCAGTGCCTGGGGAACAGCCAAACACAGAGAAGGTACTAATGTCCGAGGACTAATGTCCATATTAATGTCTGTACTAATGTCCAAGGGCTAACGTCTGTACTAATGTCTGTACTAGTGTCCGAAGACTGCCATATAAAATGTACAACAGATCTAAATAAAAGAAATTAATTTTCTCAGGTATCTGGAGGCTCTAGATCAGGGTGTTGACAAGGTTGGTTTCTTCTGGGTTTCTCTCCTTGTCTTATAGATGACCACCATCTCCTTATGTCTTCACATGGTCTTCCCTTTGTATATGTTTGTGTCCAAATGTCCTCCTTCTTATAAGGACACCAATCATATTGGATTAGGGGCCACCCAAATGACTTTATTTGAACTTAATTACCTCTTCCAAGGCTCTATCTCGAAATAGAGTAATATTCTGAGGTACTGGGGGTTAGGACCTCAATATATAAATTTTGGGTAGGGACACAATTCAGTCCATAACAGCATCTAATAAAAAATAACAGTGATCATCATGAAAGCTAATATTATTGAGACATTATATACTAGGTGTTGTTTTTAAGTACTTTCCTGGTATTATTTTAATCTTCACTATTAAGATTTAAGAATATTACCAATCAGTTCCATTTTCCAGATGAGGAAACTGAGACACAAAGAAATTAGATGACCCACTGGAGGTCACAGGTTATAAGTGGTGGTAACTGATTCTGGGACCTGTGTCCTTTTCAACTGCCCTACACTGCTCCCCTGTGTTTATAAAGCTCTATTGAACGAACCGGTGAAGAGGAAGCAGGCATGGCAAACAGTGAGCTGTAAGTGCACAGACACCAAAGGCAGCACTTTAGCCAGGAATACTTATTTATATCTTAGGCTACTAAAAGTGATTTGAAGTAAAATATCTTAATGAATCTATACAATATCACTAGTAAAATAGAAATTAAGATCAGAGAATCAGGAGGAAGAAAAGGAAGAAAGAAACTTAAAATCATGAAGACAAAGAGAGTTATTGAGATTAAATGTCAGTTGTTTTTGAGCTTCCTTAGTTCATTCCAAGAAAGCCTACCAACCCCCTAGAGAGATAAAAATTATCCTGTAGCTAAATTCTAAATACATGTTTCATGTAAACTCTTACATGATAGCCATATTTAAGTGACAGAAAATGGTTTTTCATCAAACTCAGGAAAAAGAACAGTTGGATTTTACTTTATAACGTGCTCCATTTGCAATATCCTGAAAGGATCCACATAATTTTTCTGCCCATCAATGACAATTCTGTGACCTCATTCATTCTCAGTTTTTACTAATCCATTATGAGTTAGGCCCAGCAATTCCACAGAGCCCTCACTGACTTTCCTACCAATTAGGTGGAAGAGCTTGGCTGCATCTCCAGCAGAAAGTCTCAGAGGGCATTTATCTTGGTGCTGAAATGCTAACCACAGGGAAAGTCCCCATTTCAAAGAGAAGGGCTTCTGCTGCTGCTGCTGCTGCTAAGTCGCTTCAGTCATGTCAGACTCTGTGCGACCCCATAGATGGCAGCCCACCAGGCTGGGTGTATGCAAAGGGATGAACGCTTTTCTTTTTTAAAATAAAGTGGAAGTAGAGTATTGGGAAGGCCAGGGAAATTTGCTTCTCCTTTAAAATCGGTTCCCCCAAGAAATAAGTCAGATACAACTTCCAGCAGCAAATCAGAATTTGACAACGGACGTTGCCTATAAAACCTCCTGCATAGGGCCTGGCACTTAGTAAGTAGCACTCAATATGTATTCATTATTGTATTAGTGGCTTAAGAGAAGTGCTAGGAACTCTTTGGGCATTTTGATAATGTGTTCTCCCTAGTATTTTTAGTAATATTGACACACATACATGGTCATGGGGGGAGAAGAGAGAGGAGTGAAGGTGGGGTGGTTATGGAGATCTGATGGCTCCTCCTCTCTCTTTTAGGACTTGGAGTCCCTAAAAATCAGGGCAGACAGAAAGATGAAGCAGGTTAGGGAAAGAGGGGGAGGAAAACACAAAGACTGGTATGAGCAGGCTGACTTGGAGATTGACTCGTTGTAAATATCAGTCTTTAAAAAACAAATACCACTGAAGAATGATGTTTGTGGTGTGGCAGTATCCCATTCTGGAAATTTCAGGCAACTATGTTGGCATCGTGTAGCACATCATCATTGTCTCTTCTGCCTATTTCTGAGAATAAAAAGACTTGGCTGAAAAAGCTCCTCACATCTCCATCAGTTTGTAATCAGTGAATACAGTAAGTGCAGGGGGTTGATGACTGTTTGCAGAGTATGTAATTTTATATATCTTGTGGGAGAGGTTGAGAGGATTCTGTTTAAAAAGGCTGCCCTAATAAATGATTTACCAGGGCAGCCAGAGATCAAAGAAATTGCTCAGAAATTACATCTCAGGGCACCTAAAATTGTAAGTTTATGGAAGTCCTCAGAACCCCAAACCTTTTATGACTTTTATATTAGCTAACCACTAAATTTTCAAAGCAGTGTGACTGCCATGGGTTTTAATGAGAGCTGCATGCTCAACCCCTCCTTCCTTTAACAAATATAAGGGTGATGCTGCCGAGAGATATTTTGAAAACATGGCAAGTGTCATGGAAGATCTACCAGGAAGCAAGACCCAGGCTGGAGAGCAGAAATGTTAAATTCTGACAGGAAAAAAATCGACTCCAAATGAATCCCACAAACCTTGCAAGAAGATAACAGGAATGCCACCTTGGATGCATCTCTTAGCTGGAGTCTGCATGTAGGAGTGCCATCAAGGAGGCTGTCACTCCGAAGATTGGAAACTGAATTTAGTCAGGCTGGGCACTGGTTGCTCCTGCCCACTGTTTGGCAATTAGAAAAGTTCCCCCAGCACCCTCAGGACTTCAGAGAGCTTCCCCAGAGTTAACCGGTGTCCCCTGTCCCAGACAAGCCATAGTCCAGTCTGACAATGAAGAACCAAAAATAGGTTGCCTAGTGGTTCTCAAAGTGGGTTCCAGGGACCCTTTGGAAGGTGGTCCCTGAGACCCTTCCAAATGGTATGTAAGGTCAAAACTATTTTCATAATAATACTGAGATACTGTTTTTTTCATTTTCATTCTCACATGAGTGACCACCAATAGGACTGAAGGAAGAACTACTCAGCTGAACACTGTTCAGATATTTAGAATCATGAGCAAGTAAAATGATTTTTTTAAATCCCTAAGTTTTGAGGTGGCTTGGTTTGCAGCCAGAGATAATTGGAATAGGCATGTCTGAGATGCATACTGATGCTGGTAGTATTGGTGACATTGACTGGGGATCACTAACTTTTCCAACCACATAGAGACTGAGTCTGGGTGTCACTAGGGAAGATGGGTAACGGGGTTATTCACAGGGACAGCGATCAGAATGGCTGATTTCCTGACATGTTCAGAAATCAAAAAGTGAATCGCTAAGCTCAGTCATGGTTTCCCCTTCATGGACAGAGATAAAGGTGGCTACTGACACATGAAGGAGATTTCTTCTGATGAATAAGTTTGAGGAAATTCATAGCAATGATGATGAAAAGGATGGTATGAAAAGATGGTGATGATGATAAGGATGATAAAGGTAATGGTGGTGATGGTAATGATGATTGTATAGTGAAGATGGAACATGGTCTTGGGACTCCAGTCCTGAAATAAGAGAAATGACTCCTGAGGACAACATATTGTGATGGGAAGGGTGCAGACTTTAGTGTCAGAAAACCTGGTCCATGTCCTGGCTTCACAGTCTTGGAGAAGTCATGCCTCCTACCTGAAGTTCAGTTTCCTAACTGCAAAAATGTGAAGAACTGTATTCACAGCTCTTCCCCCTGACAAAGTTTTCATGAGGGTCAAGTGAGAGTACATGAAAGTGCTCTATAAACTGTAAACTACTATGCAAAAAGGAAGAATATGAAGATAAGAAATAAGAGATTGTTGCTGAAAGGAATCTTCCCTATACTTAAGCAGTTCTAAGAAAACATAAGATGATTAAAGGACTTTCTGCAGGAAATTTTTAAGTTTGCTTATAGAAGTTACTGAGCTTGCTGCCCCACATGACAGCCAGCCAGGGAAAGATGATGTGGCTTTGAAAATAAATACAGGTTCCACATTTCCCGAGTTCTAGAGAATGTAGCATTTTCTATTCTATTTCCCAGCATTACATATAAGCCAGCCAGTACTTCCTAGATGTTCAGCACTGTGCTAGAAATTGGGAATAAGAGCTGAGGAAGAAAACTAGCTCCTTCCTTCCTGGCCTGCTTGTCGTAGGTAGAATGGTGGCCCCTTAAGATGTCCTAATACCTAGAACCTGGGAATATGTTAGTCTGTGTGGCAAAGGGAATTATGGTTGTTAATTAGCTGACCTTAGGGTGGGGAGATTATCCTGGGTTATCCAGGCAGGCCTCAGTGGAATTATAAGCATCTTTAAAAGTGCAAAGAGGGAGGCCTGAAAGGGAGAAGCAGAGAGTTGTCCATGTGAGAAGGACTCAGCCTAGTGTTGCTGACTTTGAGAAGATAGAGGAGAGAGCCATAAGGCAGGAAATGTGAGCAGCCTCCAGAAGCTGGAAAAAGCAAGGGAACAGACTCTACCCCAGAGCCTCTAGAAGAAACAAGATTCTACAAACACCTTGGTTTTAGCCCAGTGAGACCCATCTCTTACTCCTGATCTCCAGAACCCTAAGATAATAATTTTTTATTGTTAAAGCCCCTACTTTTGTGATAAGTTGTTACAGCAGCAATGGAAAACTAAGATATTGCCCCACAGTCTCTGAAGCAAGGCACCTTTATGGGAAGAATTTTAGTTCCATCTGTCATGGTAAGTTCAAAGATCTAAACCAGTGGGCAACAAGTAAGTTCTGCTAATTTCCCCATTTTTGAAGCTACAGTTATATGTATACACAGGAAGTAGTGTCAGTACCAATGGCCAAGCTGTATACAACTTACCATCTCACACTGATGTATTGACTTATCTGCTTTGTGTTCTGTCTTTCCCTCATGTAAGATATAAGCTTTGTTAGGTTCACTGCTGTAACTTCAAAGCTCAAAATAATTCCCAGATCACAGTAAGTGTTCAATCTAATTTTTGTTAACAAATTCACTTATTCAACAAAATTTTAAGATTATATGCATCAATACTAGAAAATAAGTTCAATGAAGGCAGAGATTTGTATCTGTTTTGTTATCTGGTTTTTTATTTGTGTGCATAGAATAGTACCTAGCACTCAATAAACATTTATGGAATGGAATGAATGAATGATTTAAAGAATGAAACAAAAAGCCCCTGTACTTCAAGAGGTTGTAGTCTAGTGGACTTTGGTTTTAGATTCATCAATATAGATATCTACACCAAAACTGGACTTGCCTTCTTCCTCAAATTTTCCAATAATTTTCAATGATTTGTCAAGTGGCTGTGTTGTGGGGGAGGAGAGTGAAGGCCTGGAGAAGAGTTAGGGAGATAAAAGGGGATTCCATGTCGATGGTATTTTTGTCAGATAATATGAGGACTCGTCTAGACATTTCTTTTCTGACACAGTTTATTTCTATTTTTGTCATTTTTACAAATGTACATTATTTGTAATTTGACTACAGTATATGCTCATTATAACAGGGTCAAGAAGCAATAGAGCTCTCTGACTCCTAAGGTCTGCTCCTAACCCCCTCAAAGGTAACGGCTATTAAGAGTTTGGCCTATATTTATCCCCTTCTTCAAATATCTTATTGGATGCCTCATTTTCAGAACTGCTTAAAATAAGTATAGGACTAGACCTCAATCTTATCCAAAATTGCTGAGGAAAATAGTTTAAAACCATATACTAAAAATAATGTAAAAGAGAACCATGTAACAGAAATCCTTAGATGGGAAAAATCATTTTTTAAATTGCTGTGATTTGTACAATAGCTGATTTTCCCATGCTCTATATTTTTGTCCCTTTAAAATTTTTCATATCTTGAAATTACCAGGAGCTCCAAGGCTATTTGCCTGAGAATAAACAAATAAGCTTCTATTACTGTTAAAAAAAAAAAAAAACCAGACTTTTTCCCAATACTAAACAGGAATGATGTTTTTGTGAAAAATTGAATAAAATACTTTGAAAAACTTTGTGTTTGTAGAAATATAAGGAGGTGAGGTTATGAGTCATTGTCTATAATCCTAATGATTTCTCACCCAGGATTGACATTGGACCCCTTGAGAAGAAAGATATGTCAGCAAACTAGGACCAAAGCTGAGTCAATAACCGTATGGTTGTCCTTGAACCTCTCTCTCATTTTTAGTCCCTCTTAACTTTGTGTTGGTGCAATATTTAAAGGCCAACTTTATATTATAATAATAGTTAATATTTGTATATCGCTTACAAATATTTACAAAAGTTTACAAAGCAATTCCCCACCTAGTATCTTGTTTGACCTTTGAACTTCCCCAGAGATGTGTGTTACCACTCTCGTGATGACTATTAGCTCCCATGACTCAGATGAGAAAACTGAGGTTCAGGGAGCTTGAATGACTTGTCAAAAATGATATGTTCCATAGCAGCAAGACTTCTGCCTTTAAATCTCTTGCCTTTTCCTAAAAGCAATTTTGGCCCCCAAATAAGAAACTTTGGGTCATAATCTCCTGTTATCATCAAAATCCTCAATAACTTGTAGGAAAAAAATTAGACAAGGTATTTTATATCATTGCATTTTTCTTTTTATGCAGCCAATACAAAGTGCCCAAGGTGTCTCTGAGGTGTCTGCTGAGATGAGGAATGAATTTGCTTGTGGGGGAATAGTGAGGATATGCCTGTGGCCACCTCTGACTCCAAGCCCTGACAGGGGCCCTGGCCAGTGTGTTTGATGTGAACCCAGGGTCATGAACTCCCCTTTTGCTCAAGAGGGTCCTGGGGTTCCCCACAGCATATTTGCCAACACCACTCACCCCAACCCTCCAGCCTCTCTCTTTCCCTGGCCTGCTGTCTCATTGCTCATACCAGCTGCAGTGGGCCAGAGAGTCAGACGAGTGATACTGACACTCCAGGGACCTTCCAAGACTCTATCGAGTCTAACAGCAGGTCTGGAAAGATGAAAGGCCTATGGGTAGGACTACTAGACCCTCCTGGAAGATATGTTGGGCTTCAGGCCTCAGGTGGTCTGCCTCATGGGCTACATCTGTGCGCATAGTTGAAGTAAAGCACCATGGGAAAGTCCTGCAGCAAAGGAATATAAGATAGGGTCAGGGGGAGCTGAATTTGAATCCTGCCTCTGCCACCAAATAGCTAGAAGCTTCCTAACATCAGAGATTCCCTTTGATCATGGAGGTGAGACGCAGGAGCATTATCTGCCGTATATGGTATATAAGGTTGTTATAACAACTCGATGAAAAAAAGTATGTGAAAGCACTTAATAGTGCTAAAGCACTAAAGCAACATCTGTTTGGGTTTTGTTTTTGCGGTTGGTTTGTCTTCCAGATAGAAATCTCTGCCCATAAAATCTTCCACAGTAAAGGGACACTGATACAAACACATGGCTCCCCTCCACTGTCTCATCGTCTATGTGCTCTTTCAGACAGCTCATCATTTTCTTCTCCTTTTTCCCTACACCTATTGGAATCCTTTCCCTGACGATTTGTCTTAGTAAAATTAGTTCCTCCTAATTTTAGCAACACAACTCAGATTGCAACTCTGAATGTTAATAAAGTTGAGGTTCTATGTCCAAGATTGTATTTTTGTCCCCCTATATGTAATTTCCTCTATAATTTCAGAGTTTTTATTTGGGCACATGGCTGCTGAATTAAAGATCACATTTCCCAACCTTCCTTGGGGGGGTCATGTGACTTAAGTTCTGGGCAATGGGAGTGAACAGAAGTGATGTGTGTAAACTCTGGGACTTATCCTTAAAGGGAAGGAACATAACCTCTTTCCTCTTCCCCTTCCTGCTGCTTGGAATGCTGATGTAGCTTGGGACAACCATCTCAGACCACAAGATGGAGGGCATGTGTTAATGATGGCAAATGGGACATTAGAAGCAGCTTGGGACCCTGACCCTGTTGAGCCATCCTACCTTTGTCATAAGACAGAAAAAATAAATTTCTTTCTGGTTTAAGCTATTATGTTTGTAGGTCTTTTGTGATGGCAGCTTGACGTACCTCATAACATGTTTTAAACAGGAATACTTTGAGGTCTACAGCTTCAGATTGTTTGAGTTTGGCAAATTCCATGTCTGTCCCAGATCCTGGTCTAAACTAGAAAAAACTCATAAATGCTTTTCTATGACTTCCTCCTTCTGCGTTAGTGTTCACCATTATTATTAAAATTGTTGTTGTTCCCATTAACATTGGTTTAAAGAAACCAGGTGAAATGATACATTATGTATACAGCTAAGTCCGTTCTCTGTTCATCTGAAACTACTACAACATTGTTAATCAGCTATACCCCAACACAAAATAAAAAGTTTAAAGTCTGGGAAAAAAACAGGTGAACTGGGCCTGAACAACAACAAATAGGTAAGTTGAGATTCATCAAAATTAAAAGCTATTGTGCATCAAAGGACATCATCAAGAAAGCGAAAAGACAATGTACAGAAAGGGAGAGATTATTTTTCTGATAAAAGTCTAGTATCCAACTATATAAAGAATTTTTACAACAAAAAAATAAATAACTCAATTAAAAAGAGCAAGGAACTTAAATAAGCATTCGTACATTTGCTTCCAGCACATGAAAAGATGATCAGCAGCATTATTCATATGGAAATGCAAACCAAAACCACAGTGAGATGCCATTTCATGTCCACTAGAATAGCTATTAACTTTTTTTAAAAAAGGAAAATTAGCAACTGTTGGTTAGGATGTGGAGAAACTGGAATCCTTGCACATTGGTGATGGGTATGAAAATGATTCAGTTGCTGTGGGAAAGTTTTTTCTTTCAAAGTTAAGCACAGAATTACTATATGACCCACCAATCCCACTCCTGGGAATACTGCCCAAAGAACTGAAACAGGTACTCAAACCAACACACATATACACCTGTTTACAGCAGGGCTATTCATGATAACCAAGAGGGGGAAGCAATTCAAATGTCCACTAAATGAATGAATGGATAAACATGATGTGTGTGTATGTGTGTTCACTTGCTCAGTCGTGCCCACTCTTTGTGACCCCGTGGACTGTAATCCGCCAGACTCCTCTATTCATGGGAGTTTTCTGGCGAGAACACTGGAGCGGGTTGCCATTTCCTCCTCCATGGGATCTTCCCGACCCAGACACTGAACTCGCGTCACGTCTCCTGCAACTCCTGCATTAGCAGGCAGGTTCGTTACCACTGCACCACCTGGGAAGCCCACAAGAGAGAATTAGTCAGCCAGAGAAAGGAATGAAGTACTGATACATGCTGTCACATGGAAGCACCTCAAAAAACACTGGGTTAAATGAAAGAAATCAGACACAAAAGGGCCACATATTGTATGATTCTATTTATAGGAAGTATCTAGAATGGGTACATTCATAGAGACAAAAAGTAGATTTGTGGTTACCAAAGCCTGGTGCAAGAGGAGAATGGGAAGTGACTACTTAATGGGGTTTCTTTTCAGGGTGATGAAAATGTTTGGGAACTAGATGGAGGTGATGGTTGTACAACACTTGAATGTACTAAATGCCACTGAATGGTTCACTTAAAAATTAAATGGTTCATTTTATGTTATATGAATCTCACCCCAGTCTTTTTTTAAATATCCATGGGGCCCCAAAGCTGTAGAATTGCTTGTTTACAGAAAGGTGGCCTATTGTGCTGGGGTCTGCTTGAAACAAGAGGCTGAACCATCTGAGCAACTGGATAGCTAATGAGCACCTCTTTTCCCCTAGAAGCAAGCCCTCCTGCTCCTCTTTCTCCCAACCATTCATTAGGCTCCAACCTGCTACTTGTCAGGGAGCATTAGCCACCCAGGGCACAGGGACTGAAGTCTCCTGCTCTTCCTGATTCCTTATTTATTAGGGTAATGAGAACATGACCATGGCTCTGAGGCAGAAATTCCAAGATGGATATTTAGGGTGTATTCAGGTGCAGCTGGTCCACACGGGGTGGACTGAGGGACCCCCACCCACAGGTCTGGGTCTGTCACCCACAAGCCCAATTTTGTCACATCCTTGCTCTGTATTCTTGAGAAAGTCAGTTACCCTGCGACCTAGTTTTTCTCACTCCTTAAAATAGGATTAGGTAACATTTTCCTTAATTAATTTCAATATCCAGAAACTAATTGTTTCTCAGCACTTCCCCCGATACCACCCTGGTTTAAGTCACTGTCATCTTTTCCTTGATAAACGCAGTGGTCTCCTAACTTACCTCCCTCCTCTGCCATTTCCCTCTTCCCAGCCTACTGTTACACTGCCAAAGACTGGTCCTTTCAAGCAAAAGTCAGGCTGTGTCATTCTTCTGCTCAAAGCCCTCCAGTGTCCTCATCTTAGTTAGGGTAAAACCAAATCTTCACACTGGGACCTTTAAGGTCCTACAGGATGGGATTCTGGCTTCCACTCTGATCTTATTTCTTACCACCAGCCCATTGCTCACTTCGCTCTACATCCAGTGATCTCCTTTCTGTTCCTGCCTTGGGATCTTTGTACTTTCTGTCCTCTCTACTTGAAAGGTTGCTCTAAGGTTGCCCTTGTCCTTGCCTCCTCCAAGTCTTAAATTCATGTCCATTGAATTGGTAATTCTATCTAACCATCTCATCCTCTGCCGCCCTCTTCTCCTTTTGCCTTCAATCTTTTCCAGCGTCAGGGTCTTTTCCAGTGATTCAGTTCTTCACATCAGGTGGCCAACATACTTTGCTTACTTCTATTTTATTTTAAGGGCTTCCCTGTTGATTCAGATGGTAGAGAATCTGTCTGCAATGCAGGAGACCTGGGTTTGACCCCTGGGTCAGGATGATCAAGGAAGAAATGGCTATGGGCTCCATGGGTTTGCAAAGAGTCAGACATTACTGAGCGACTAAGACACACACAACTTGTCTCCTACTAAAATGTAATTTCCACAAGCCATTTTGCCTACTACTATATCTGGAGTGCCTAGAATAGTGCTTGGAAAATAGTAAGTGTCTATAAATATTTACTGAATGAAAGAATAGGTTCCTTTGAAGAGCAAGAAGGACAATGAATGTGAAAACACTGTACAAGGCATAGTATTTTTTATTTGTATCTAAATGTAATGTGCTTTAACAAGGTCTACACTAGAACGATCCATGAAATTTGGGGGAAATAAATAACAAAAATTAAAAATTTCACTGTTCAAAAGACTTCCAGAAACCCCAAAGTATATTTTAGGACCTGAAAGAGCCTCTGTTTTTAAGCCTTCATCATTAATAATTTTCCCAGAACCCATTTTATCAACCTTAATGGAATGGGCTTGAGATGAGCAGCTTCCTGATATGTGTGAGTCAAAGAAGACTGGGTATTTCATAGCCTGTGTGGGATTTTACGAACATATCAAATTGGCATTTTATTTGCTACTGCAAAAATTAAATGAGAAATGAAAGTAATTTAATTCAATGAAAAAAAAAAAAAACTCAAAGTAGGGGGGAAAAAAAGGCCAAATCGCATAGAGGTCAGGATTGCCAGGAAGGTTTTCTTCTTAAAGTCTTATAAATAGAAGGTAATTTCTAAAATGTCAAGGGTTTCTCGGCTCAATTAAAATTATTTGTAGCACAAATGGTTGAGACCAGGGAGTACTTTAAACCATGGAAATGCAGTTACAAGAATAATAAGTAACTAGGTTATTGTTGTTTAGGAGAAACCTTATTTAAATGTTGAAGAATTTCAATCATGTCGGATGCCAGAAAGGGCCAGTTATAAAGGGAAGTAGAGCTGTTTTCCCTCAGATTTCTTTCCCCTGCTTCCACTTAGAAATAGGAGACTGCCAAGAGCCATTTTGCAATCGAAACAACTTCATTTCCCATGTCCATTTGGAAGAAAGAGCTATAACTCAACTAATACACATTTAGGACAGGTTTGGGAACGGCTGTGATGCTGCAGCCCTGAGCTCAAAGCATATAACTTCTTTCTAAATGTGTTTTGGACTCCATGGCTGTCATCTACTAAAGGATGAATTTTGCAAATATTATGAACTTATCCATTTGGGAAGCAAAAACAAATATCGGATAGACCGAGCTTTTGTCATAGATAAATAGTTCTTTACTTTGCAAGCCCAGGAGTGTTCAGAGCAACCTTGCAAAGTCCAATGAAGTGTCAGTTCAAGCCAGAGGCATTATCATTTACTGTCAACATGGACTGTCACCACTTATGGCCATAATCGGAAAAATTACTGATGATTGATACTGACAGCAATGATGATTACTCTTGCAATAAGCTTAATTAAAATAGTGAAGTGCTACTGAATGTGACTTAATTGTGGCGCGGGTGGGATAATGTGTACATGCCACAAGGAAGTCACCAACCTGCATGACATTCATATTTCAGTCCTGACACAGCTGGGGAGCCCCGGAGACACTGTGTGTGATTTCCATGGCCCTCTCCCTTCTCTCTTAGGCCCACAGCTCCTCATCCTTCTTGTACACATAATTGCTGGAATAAGTGCAGTAGCAAGAGTTCTGCTCGTTACTCCTTTATGCTGCAAATAGAGCTCAGTGGATGACTGGGACTGTCTCCTCCTTATTGGTCTTCCTGTAGAGCTACTGACCAAACTGCATGGGGATATCAAGTTAATCTCTGTGCTTCCCTACCACTAGTCACCCACACAAACAAAGTTGAGGGAAACTGTACAGAGAGAAATGCTTCTCACCTCCTGGAACACCAGCTCTGAAAGCCGACTCCCTGGCTGGCCTCTACCATCAGTTCCTTTTTCTTCCCAGAGCTTTTTGCTGCTTTGTTTTCCTCTGTTCCTCCTGGACTTGGGGTGTGGGGGAGATAGGAGGAGAAAGAATAAAAACCTTGGAGGGACTTTTAAACCACCCAGAAGGTCAACCTCAAACCCAGTCCTGTGTCCATTTCACGTAATTGTTGAAGGCCTTAAAAACACAAACAGCTCTCATCCACAGCGGAAAGATCAAAGAGACAGTTACCCACTTGCTTAACTTAGAAAAAATAAAACACCCAGTGCAAATTGTGGGCTTTTAACTCTCTTGCGGGACCAAAAACTTAATCAGAGTGCTGAGGACTATAAACATGTAGGAAGGGAAGCAGACAGTCATTAAAATCTGATTATGAGGCCAGCAGTGCTGATCGGGCCCAACTGCCAGCCTCCCTGCAGAGGGATCGGCTGAAAGAGAAAGGAGTGTGATGGAAATCAGCCTTGAGCATCTTTCCTGCACATTTAGAAGAATGTGGAGCCATAGGGGCCACTACACCTTACCTCCTTTCAAGAGAAAATTTGGCCTCAGTGGTTCATGGAATTGTTTTCCCTTCTGCTCACTCACAAAACATTCATCGTATATCGATCATAGGAAAACAGAAAAATGCAAACTCTCCTGTAGCATATCATAGCAACTTTCTCTGGCTACATGGAACTGGGATTTGTTTCATTTGTTCATTCAACAAACATTTACTGAGCATAATCTATATGCCAGACTGTATTTTGGGTGCTGAGGACACAGCAATAACATGACAAAGATCTTTGCCCTGCTTGGGCTTATACCCTAGTACAGAGAGACGCACAATAAACACATAAGCAAAGTATATCAGTTGCAGAAATGCTGTAGGCAAGGATAGGAAATGTGAGGGAAGGGCTGCAATCTTAGATAGACAGCCAGAAAAGACCACACCAAGAAGGGACACTTGAGTAGACACCTGAGGAAGTGCTTCTTGGAAAAACTAGGATTGGAATCAGGAAGTGCTCTCAGGACAAGTTCTTAAAAGAAGGAACAAGAGTGACATGTATGGAATGCTACCCTGTGACAGGGCTTCCTAGATGGCACGGTGGTACATAATCTGCCTGCCAATACAGGCGATGTGAGACATGGGTTCAATCCCTTAGTCAGGAAGAGCCCTTGGAGTAGGAAATGGCAACACACTTCAGTATTCTTGACTGGAAAATTCCATGGACAGAGGAGCCTGGCAGGCTGTAGTCCATGGTGTTATAAAAGAGCTGAGCACAACAACACAGCACCCTGTGACAGGCACAGCGTTGGCCAGTTTACCTATACTATCTCTTAATTTAATAGTGACTTCTGTTAGCACTCATCTAATTGCAACAGATTAGGTGACCAAAGCCAAATGCACTTAAGTCAGTGCCTAGGGCTGTCTGTCGTCCCACCTCTGAAGTCCCCTGGAGCCTATCAAAACAAATGGCTCTGGAACTATATTTCCATAGCACCTTGATCACACTTCTATTACTGTGTTAGGTATCAGCTCATCTGTCTGTCTGTCCATCTATCCACTCACACAAATGTTTATTGAGCACCTGCTTTGCCAGGCACCCTTTGAGACCCTAAGGTTTGAGATGTAAACAAATCTAGCAAAAAGCTCTGTCTTTGCTGGGCTTACACCCTAAGCATATTTCCCTTCTCCAGGGGATCTTCCCAACCCAGGGATCAAACCCAGGTCTCCTGCATTGCAGGACGATTCTTTACCAACTGAGCTATCAGGGAAGCCCTACATTCTAAATAAGGATCTGGAAAAGAAAATAACTAAATACATGTCATATGGTCATGGTGCCAGGGCTTCCGTATCTTGTTTCTGAAACCCCAAAACTTGCTGTTGGTGATGGAGCTAAAGGAACTGAAAAACACCTCCATCCTTCCTAGGATATACTTCATTTGCAAATAAAGGTAGACAAATTTCCATGATGCTACCTGGGAGGAAATAACAGAGAAATATAAAGGTTGACTCCCATGCACACTCCCCTAAACTGGAATATGTAAAATAAAAAGTCAAAGATCATTCCAAGGAGTGATGTTAAATTGACAAAAGACCCTGTGGGTTTTACTGGACCTGTTTACCTGGTTTGTCCTATTCTCTCCTACCTTCCCATCTGCCAAGACTTCAGGGATGTGTTGGCTTTCATTTCCTTGAAATAGTTAATCTTTGCAACCCAGGTTCCAAATGGGAGGTTTAAACTGGGATCAGCTCACTCTATGAGCAGGTCATTTAAGAGCTCAATCTCATCTTTGAAATATAGATTATCCAGGAGAGTATGAGCTCAGCATTTCTATGTAATGTTGTTTCATTGATCCTGCAGGCCAACTGGACATGGCTTCTGACGGATACCTAAAAATTAGTTTTAAAACTTTCCCATCTTTTAATATTTTATAACCTGTCAGAAAATCAATTACGGACTCTGCCCCCTTTCAACGCTTGGTTTCATAGGAGCTGATGTTTAACCAAAGTGAGGTTCTTTCCTCTCCTTTACAAAAAGCAACAGACAAATTCAGAGTGAATGATGACTTCAGGGAAATTCTTGGATTTGTAAAGATTTAGAGACGAATTGAATAGCTACGACCTGCCAAGTCCAGAGCTTGGCTTTCTCTCTCTCCAGTGCAATAATGAGAGACTGGTTTCCCTAAACCCTGGGAAAAATCAGAGATCCAGAGGCTAGTGCTACGGGGACCCAGGCATAATTTGAACTTGTCAAATATCTTGATATATTTTTTCAAGCAGAGTGAACCACAAAGGGCTTTATCCAAAACCCATCCCTCCTTTTAGGCACACACGTACACATGGAACATAGTCTTTCAGACTTAAAAATATCTTTCTATTTTTTGTAACAGAGAAGGATTTAATGGAAAGAAAAACATTAGGAGACATGCTCAAGTGATTTTTATTTTCTTCTTTACCTTTTCTATACTCTGTAAAATTTCTAATATAAAAATGTATTAATGGTTTTTTTTTAAAATAAGAACTTAGCAAAGTTACACCAATGTAACATCAAGAAAGTGGAGTTAATTTCAGTATCAAGTTAACAATGAAAATTCCAACTTCCCTATCATGGGAGCTATTAAAGAAAACACATACGAACAAATTTCTACTGAATAGCCAAGTACATCAAGATGAACCATAGTTTGTCCCGTGAAAATATCAAACATTCATAATTTAAGAAATTAGGGGTGAGAAAGGAGGGAGGAGGAGATAGAGGGGAGAAAAGATAAAGTCCTGAGTTAGGAGGAAAGGAAATAAAAAGAAGAGGAGATGAAAAGTCAGAAAAAGAACATAGACTGAGTCAGGTGGCTGAGGAACCAAAAATGTGTTGGGTTCAGTAGGGAAATTCCAGCTCACCTCGTACCCATGTTTATCGCAGTTACAGCAGGAGCCACGGTACAATAATCCTCATCCCTGGTACAAGCTATGGCACCACTGAATGCTATTCTTTAAGTGGAAGTGAAACCCTTGCTGTCTTTGTTATACTGACATTTAATAACCAGAAGAGTCCTGGGAGAAAGACACCTAAGGTAGCTGCCTTTGGTATAGAGGCCAGTGCTGCTAGAATAGGGATACCAGTTATCTGCCTCTCTTTCCACTTTCTAACAATTGTGGCCTGAAATCCAAAATTCAGAGGTCTGTCACCAGTTGAGTCTAAAAGCCTGGGAAAACCCCAGTGGTGCTAGTGGCAAGAGAACCCTCCTGCCAGTGCAAGAGACATAGGAGAGTGAGTTCAATCCCTGGAACAGGAAGATCCCCTGGAGAAGGAAATGGCAACCCACTCCAGTATTCTTGCCTGGAGAATCCCATGGACAGAGGAGCCTGGTGGGCTGCAGTCGACAGGGTCACAAAGAGTCAGACACGACTCAAGCAACTTAGCATGCACGCAGCAAAGGGGAACAGAGAGAAGAAAGAAGAAAGAAGGTAGAAAGATGGTAGATGGGGGAAGCGGGTTGAGGTGGCCATAGTGAATCACAGTAAACAGTTTGCCTAAAAGATTAGCAAAGAATACATTGGATTTCTGCTTTGTGCCTACCTGGTTCTGAGAACTCAAGTTCTTTCCTGGTTATCACATTTGCCAAATTTGCCAAGTCCCTAAAATGTGTTATCAGGTAAATTAACTTTTTTTTTTTTTCCAGCAAATAGAAAGAACCATGTTATTTTCTTAGTCCCATTTGGCAATGACATTTCATACTGAACTGGGGAAACATCTAAATATCTTCCTACTTATCAGTTACAGAGGTGCCCAATGTAGGCCTCACTCTCAAATCCACCTCTCACTAGCAGCAAGAGCTTGAGCAAGTTATCATACTTCCCTCCCTGAGCTTTATCACCTCTGAAATGCAGAAGATATTATAATAATAGTACCTACCTCTCCAAGTGGTTACAAGGGTCACTCTTATTAGTGAAGGTGAAACACTTAGAAAAGTGCCTGGCATGAATTTAGAGCTCTGTTTTAATTTCGATCATTGACAGACATTTTTAGTACCTGTTATGTGCCAGGCACCATGCTGAATACCAGGAAGAGAAAAGTGAAGATGTCTTTGGAGCTTACATTCCAATGAAGTCATAATAAAATCATGACAAAAATAGCAATAACAGTGGCAGCTAGAATTTATTGGGAGTGTAATATGCAAAACCTAATTTGATCTTCATACTAACCTCATGAGGTGCTGTGCTGTGCTGTGCTTATTCGCTCAGTCGTGTCTGACTCTTTGCAGTCCCAAGAACTGCAGCCTGCCAGGTTCCTCTGTCCATGGGGATTTCCCAGGCAAGAATGAATACTGGAGTGGGTTGCCATGCCCTCCTCTGGGGGATCTTCCCAATTCAGAGATCAAATGCAGGTCTCCCACATTGCAGGCGGATACTTTACCAGCTGAGCTACCAGGGAAGGCCAACCTTACCGGGCAAGTAGGAATATTATTTATAGGAGAGGAATCCATGGACTTAGAAAGGTTAAGTACTTTGATCACATAGCATAGCCAGTGAGCCTCTGAGCCAGAACTAAAGCCAACTGACACGGATCCCAAGTTCTAGGTCTTAACCTTGTCTTTCTATCTTTTTAGGGGAATATGGGCTACTTGCAAATGACAATCATGGTTCTGGGCAACTGCACATCCACCTTGTGTCTCCACCATAAAACGTCATTGCCCTGCCTCCATTTCTTTTATGCCAGGCATTGAATTTTGGGGGGCTTCCCAGGTGGTGCTAGTAGTAAGGCACCTGCCTGCCAATGCAGGAGATGTAAGAGGCATAGGTCCAATCCCTGGATCAGGAAGATCCTGGAAGAGGAAATGGCAACCCACTTCAGTATTCCTGCCTGAGGAATCCCATGGACAGAGGAACTTGGAAGGCTATAATCCACGGGGTCACAAAGAGTCAGACATAACTGAGCACGCAGGCACTTACTGAATTTTTTGGTCCCACCCATTTAATGTGATAACATAAAACTACTGGGTGTAAAACACCTTCCCGACCGGTCAGAGGAACAACTCAGCATCTGAAAGAACATTTAACACTGTTCAATTCGGCCGTCATGCTGGGAGACAAGCGCACATCTTGAGGCCTACCCTGAGCCAATCACTGGAGAAGGGTCTAATTGGTTAATCATATAAATTACAATCACTTAATCATTTTAATCACCATCAGCCAATTAGCTCAGAGTTATGGGCTCTGAGGTAACAGTTATGCAAATGTTTGTTCCACTGTAGGCTATTAATAGCCATATTTCCTCCATCAAGCAGACAGAGACTGATGGGTGGGGGAGAAAAAGGAAAGAGAGCATTTGTTCAGTTTAAACTTCTTTCCCATTGGGTTATAAAGAAGCGTTCAGTGGGGAGAAGCACCAAGCACAGTGATTTCTTTATTTTCCTCAATGTGCGTGTGCCGTGCAGACTAGAGGGAAGCTCCTGAAGGCAGTGCAGGGGCTGGAGAGGGGGAGGATGGACCAGCTAAAAACTTGCGTGGGGCTGAGTTTAGCATGCTACTGCCAAGGGAATGGTTTTGCTGGTTGCTTAGGGTACTATAGTGCTGCAGATAAGGAAACTGAGAACCAAAATGGGGACACGACGTTTACTGCTGCCTTTCCTCCGCTAAGCAACTGAGAATGTCCAACAGTAATTTGGGGGATTGGCTCAAGTGTGAACAGAGCATCTGTCTATATTTTTTCATTACCACCTATAACAGTAATAATTACTTTGTAATAACAATGAAGAATATATAACACCGCTGAAAAGATAGGCTGTAATCAGAGGACCAGAAATTTTGAAGGATCCTTGAAACACTGGTGATGTGGGAGTAGATATATTCTATACATCCAGTCTCTGGTTTAGTGCCTGGTATATGGTAAGTGTTCAACAAACACTTGTAAACGGACAAATTATTAGTGCTTAAATGGAAACTCTTTAGGAAATAAAGGGGTTCTCATTTTTTAATATGAATGAGCTCTGCAAATATGTATGTATGTGCTACCATGCCCACAATGGTTGGCCTCTGTGGTAGCAGACTTCTGCTTGCTTTTATCCCCTGTAATTCCTGCTGTACTAGAGCTTTCTCTTGAGGGGTCAATAGAGTGGACTGGCTCATTTGTGAGCCCCCCCATTGTCATATTTTCAGGAATGATGACAATGAGAAACAAACAGAATTGCAAAGAGAGAACTAATTTTGTAAGGTGTGTGCAAGAAGAGACATGGTTTTATGGCCCTTAGAAAGGCCATTTGTGACTGTGGCAGTCTGCTACTGTTCAGAAGCTAAGCCATGCCTGACTCTTTGCGACACCATGGACTGCAGCACGCCAGGCTTGCCTGTCCTTCACTGTCTCCTGGAATTTGCTCAAATTCATGTCCATTGAATCGGTGATGCTATCTAACCAACTCATCCTCCACTGCCCTTTTCTTCTTTTGCCTCCAATCTTTTCCAATGAATCAGCTCTTCAGGGTCTTTTCCAATGAATCAGCTCTTCACATCAGGTGGCCAAAGTACTGGAGATTTAGCTTCAGCATCAGTCTTTCCAATGAATATTCAGGATTTATTTGTTTTAGATTGACTGGTTTGATCTCTTTGCAATCCAAGGGACCTCAAGAGTCTTCTCCAGCATCATAATTCAAAAGCATCAATTCTTTGGTATTCAGCCTTCTTTATGATCCAAATCTCACATCCATACATGACTACTGGAAAAACCATAGCTTTGACTACATGGACCTTTATGAGCAAAGTGATGTCTCTACTTTGTAATACATTGTCTAGGTTTGCCACAGCTTTCCTTCCAAGGAACAAGAATGTTTTAATTTCATGGGTGCAGTCACCATCTGCAGTGATTTTGGAGCCCAAGAAAAGAAAATGTGTCAATGCTCCTGCTTTTTCCCCTTCTATTTACCATGAAGTGATGGGACTGGAGGCCACGATCTTCATTTTTTGAATGTTGAGTTTTAAACCAACTTTTTCACTCTCTTCTTTCACCCTCCTCTTCATTTTCTGCCATTAGACCTCAGATCACATCTAAGGTTGTTGATATTTCTCCCGGCAATCTTGATTTCAGCTTGTGATTCATCCAGCCTGGCATTTCACATGGTGTACTCTGTATATAGGGCTTTGTAGGTGTTGCTAGTGGTAAAGAACCTGCCTGCCAATGCAGGGGGTGTAAGAGTCTGGGATTTGATCACTAGGTCGGGAAGATCCCCTGGAGGAGAGGACATGGCAACCCACTCCAGTATTCTTGCCTGGAGAATCCCATGCACGGAGGAGCCTGGTTGACTATACTCTAAGGGGTCGCAAAGAATCAGACATGACTGAAGCAACTTATCATGCATGCAAACACTCTGCATATAAGTTAAGTAAACAGGGTGACAATATACAGCTTTGTCCAACTCTTTGTGACCCAATGGACTGTAGCCCACCAGACTCCTCTGTCCATGGGATTTTCTAGGCAAGAATACTGGAACGGGTTGCCATTTCCTACTCCAGGACATCTTCCTGACCCAGGGATCAAACTCACGCCTCTTAAGTTTCCTGCATTGGCAGGCAGGTTTTGTTTTTGTTGTTGTTGTTGTTGTTTTTGCCACTAGTACCACCTGGGAAACCCATTATGGCAGTCTAGTCTTTATTTAAGGAATATCTCAAGTGATCCTGAGACTTTGCCTGCCTTTGCTGGTTAGTTAAGAGTGGGGTTGGGGTTGGACCCTTTCCCTTCCCTTTACCAAACACACACCATGTTTGTTACAAAATCTTCATTCATTTATTCAATAGTTCATGTTGAACTATTGAACTTCTGTTATGTGCCAGAGATCATGCAAGGGACCAGGCAAATAGCACCAAAATGGCAAAACACTTGTGATATGATGACAAAGTGTTGCCAAATTCAGAGAGGATAGGTCAGTTCTTCAAGGCTGATGGAGTTTTGGAGAACTTCCTAAAGGAGGTGGTGTTTGATTTGGAGAAAAATTGAATAGAGATGAAGATAGGGAATTTAAAGGAGACCATTAATTTGGCATCATACTTTATGGTATGTACATGTATGAGAAATATCCATGTCATTAGTGTAGTGATAGTTTTTTAAAAAAACTTTCTTTATTTTCCAACTTAGTGTTTTTTAATGCCTAAAGGGAGTAACTGGCCTTGTTTGAACTTGTTTACATAGACGGGGTCCAGAGTTGCCTTACCCCTAGGCTGGTGGGTCAGTAGAGGTTTCATGGTGGCTTCTTGTTTGACCTGAGCAGATGACATCTCCCTGTTGCTTGCCTTGCTTAAAAACTTCCTCAAACAGGGAAAATGATATCTACCTAACCTACCAGTGTTGTGAGGAAAAACATAAAAAATATGGCAACACACTTCAGAGAATGAGGAACTGCTCTAAAAAGTGCCTAACAATGAGTCTGCTTAGGTTAGTGAGACACAGAAAACAAAGGGTAGAAAAGGAAAATTCAACAAAAATCACATACAGAGGTTTTAAAGATTTTTTTCCTTCCTTTGTAAATGTAAATAGAGCGTTTACAACACTCTATTATTGAATTTAGATTTTTTTCTTGCCCTGAATCAGTCAAAAGCCAGGCGAACGCTCTCTGAAATCCTCTTACAGGTTAGACACTAGCCAGGGTCCATACTCGAAAGGAGAGTGATTGAACCACTTCCCTCTTTGATTACTTCTCTGTTTTCCAGGTTTTGGACATACAGTGTGTACTATATACATTTGCCCTTGTAACTTTGAAGTCATTTTGTTTGTCTTTGGGGGGTCTCTCTACCTTCGCCCCCAAATATATACCCTGGAGAAGGAAAAGGCTACCCACTCTAGTATTCTGGCCTAGAGAATTCCATGGACTGTATAGTCCATGGGGTCACAAAGAGTCAGACACGACTAAGCAACTTCCACTTTCACTTGGGGGTCTCTCCACCTTCAGTTCAGTTCAGTTCAGTTGCTCAGTCGTGTCTAACTCGTTGTGACCCCATGGACTGCAGCACGCCAGGCCTTCCTGTCCATCACCAACTCCTGGAGTTTACCCAGACTCATGTCTGTTGAGTCCGTGATGCCATCCAACCATCTCATCCTCTGTTGTCCCCTTCTCCTCCTGCCTTCAATCTTTCCCAGCATCAGGGTCTTTTCAAATGAGTTAGCTCTTTACATCAGGCCAAAATATTGGAGTTTCAGCTTCAACATCAGCCCTTCTAATGAACACTCAGGACTGATCTCCTTTAGAATGGACTGGTTGGATCTCCTTGCAGTCCAAGGGACTCTCAAGAGTCTTCACCAATACCACAACAGGTTCAAAAGCACCTTCACCCCCAAATGTATATAGATTCCTGACCTCCTGGGGAGCTTGCTTAATGAGGATATTTTGGCAAGACAACTCTTTTAAGAGATCTGATCAAATTAAAACAGCAGACTCAAAAACTGATTCTAACTCCAGGATCATGAGGTGAGTTCAAGGCATATGCCCAGTTTGATTCAAATTCCTCTTCCTTTTCCTGGCTCAGGATGGAGTTGAAACTTATCCTAGTCCTTTCCTAGACTCTAAGTCCAGCTCGATTTATATAATAAATGATGTTTTGTGTCCTAGTTTGAGTTTCCCTAGAAGAAGACCCAGAGACAAGGATTTGAATGCAAGTAATTTATTTGGGAGGGGTAGGAAACACTGGCAGGGAGAGGGAAATATTATGAGTGGCTGGAGCTGAATCTGTGGAATAGTATAGGATTCAGAACTAGAACCCCTAGATGGCTGGTGGGCCAGATTATTTAGACACCAACTCCAGTCAGTTATTGGTTGAAGGCTGCTGGGGGAGGGGTTGTTAGTTCCTGGCAGAGAGCTTGGCTTAGTTCCCAAAAGAGCCCTTGGGTTTGGAGATACAGGGACTGGCAGCTCCTTCCTCTTAGGAGCACACTGACGCTCCAACTGAACAAAGGAGTTTTCCCTGCTTTTTCTTTATACTACATTCTTCAGACACCCCAGTACTTTCATAAATATATGCCTTTACATATAAACCGCTTAATTCAATACAACAAATAACTGAGCTCTCACTAAATGTACTGGCATGGGAGATACATGGACAAATGGCACAGAATCTGCCCTTAAAAAAGGCTTGATTGACCAGTGTAACAAGCCAGTGCTTCTTAGACTATAACAAGCATATGACTCCCTGGGGATCTTGTTAAAATACAGATTTTGCTTTAGTAGGTCTGGAGCAGAACCTGAGATTCTGAGTTTCTAGCAGGCTCCTAGGAGATGTTAATGTTGTTGGTTCCCCAGCACTTTGAAGAACAAAGCATTCTGTGCATCTGACTGAGTCACGGCAACTGTTTAGATGGCTCTATCAACAACATTATGCCAAGTGTGACAGACCATTTGAAAGCTGTTAGTTGCTGAGGAAGCACATTCGTGATGTGGGGGGGGGAAAGCCTTTACAGTTTGCTAAGTTTCATATCCTCTATGAACACTTTTTAGCGGGAAAGAATGACTCTTAAGTCATAGGCTGATTCCCTTACCATGTGTAGACTTCACCCTGGTCTTATCCCCAGCTGTATTTGAATTCCAGTGTGCCAGCCTCCCAGCACAAGTGAACTGAGGGCAGTCAGAATTATCTTACCATTTTTCTGGGGTGTGGAAGAGACACAATGGTGGATTCAGTCTGGGTGCTGATGTTTGGTGGGTGGCAGGTAAGGCATTTCTATACATTGCACTGATAATAGAGTCAGGTTCTCAGATTATATCATTTTCTTTTCCACTGCTGGAGACAGTTAAGCACATTTTCATTGTCACGTCTAGTTGAGATATTTCATAAATCTGCAGGGTAATCATTTAGAATTAAAATTCTTTCCCACTAAAACATGTTCATAGAGGATATGAAACTTAGCAAAATGTAAAGGCTTTCCGCCCCACCCCCCCACATCCTGAATGTGCTTCCTCAGCAACTAACAACTTTCAAATGATCTGTCACATTTTGCATAATTAAATCACAGTCTCAATGACAGTGAATCATTGCAGGAAGAGCTAGACAGCACTAATAGAACATGAAGTACGAAGAGGGAGAATTTCTTGGTTAGTAAATTTCTTTACATCAAGCTAAGTACTCCACTCCAATGAACAGAGATGTAGGGAAATAAACTCTCAATTTAAATAGACTGAGAGAACATTTCTAGAGAACCAACTGGGTGATCCTTGTCCTTGAGGAATCTACCATCTTATCAAGAACAAGAGTTCAACAACAAAATAGAGTTCACCTTTGATGTGTCAGGAGCACCATCCAGATGATGATAAGTACGGATTGGTTATCATCAGGGTCATTTGAGACAGTCACTTTAAAATACAACTCTTCATGTCCACTTTCCTGACACTCATCAGCCACTGAGCAACATGATTTCTTCATCTCTTGGAACTTTTATTCCTCCAAGACTTTAAATCCAGATTCAGTTCCCCATCACATCATTATATTGCCATCTACTTTTCCTGTACCCTACCCTCACTAAGCATCACCAGGACTTCCTATCTTTTTAGATGAATGTAGTGATTTGGAACATACAGGAACATAGACTTTGGAGCCTAACTTTCTGGGTTTGTGTGAACTTGGGCAAGTTACCTAATTACACTGCTACCCTCATCTGAAAAATGAAGGTAACAATGGTATTAATACTATTTCATAAGGTTCCTGTGAGGATTAAGTGAATTTAGTAAAAGGACATAGAACAGTAGCTGGCTCATAATCATTAAGCATGTGTTTGCTTAGTGTTTGCTCATTACAATTACTGATCCTTATTTTCACATTCTTCTCCAGATGCATGGCTTCTGTTTGCTCCTGACCAGTGGCAGTCAGCCTACCATGCCCACCTTCATAATGAAACTCCTGGAGTTGGTCTTTTCCTCCCCCACTGCTGAAATGTCATTAGAGAAGATGGGGTCATAAACCCTCTTGGTGTGTCTGTCAGGCTCACTGTGATCTCCATTCATGGGAAATGTCACCAGTACACAGAGGGTGGTGGACTTACAGCCTTTGTGAGCCCTTGTTCCACAGCTATAGCTGACTGGTCTATGAACAAACCACTGACCTATCCTTGACACAACCATTCTGTCTCCCAGGAAGCTGCAATTGAAACAGAGCTCTTGATTTGAGCATTTTGATGGCAGAACTTTAGAGAGATGGTCCCTGATGTTTTGACGCTGAGGCTCCTAGCATTGCTCTGGCTCCCTCACTTCTCTTGGCTTCTGTTGAGATACTCCCGTGTCTTTCCAAGAAATTTCATTTTTTCTCATTTGCTGACCATTTCTACTTTCCACATGCAAAGGAATCTCAACTGGGGCTGCCAAAAAACAATTACAATGAGTTCTTCTTCAGACTCACGCTATTTAATCTCAGATGGCCCATCACTACAGCTCAGCACTTATTCATTCATCTCTTTTTTTTTTGACTCCCTGGAAAATTCTCCACTGCAGTAACAGTCAGAAATTCACTCTACTCAGGATGCATTCAACCCTCCACCTCTTCCTCACACCTATTCCTCAGTGCAGAAGTTCTCAACCTTGGCTGCATATTGGAATCACCCAGGAACCTGAGAACTACCAAGCCTGGGTCCCATCCCCCAAAATTTTGATGTAACGAGTCAAGAGCAGCCTGGGTTACTTCGATGTGTACCCAGAGTTGAGAATCACTCCCAGCCAGACCAAGACTACCCTACCCAAACTTATTCAACAGACTTGCACTTACTCCCACAGTTTCCTCTTTCTCTGGTCCTTTTCTCTTTCCTTCCAGGCTTAGCGGATGATATGTACCTGCTCTTGCAAAGGCCTCCACTGATGAAGGTGGCCGGTCTCTATCCTCTCTTAATTTCCCCACTCTTCACTTCTTCCCTGTTTCTCCATCCAAGCTCTTGGAATGCAGCCTACATTCCATCATGTGTTAAACCAAATTAGGACGACTGAAAAATAGATTTACCCTTTGTACATCACATACTTGTTTCTTAATTATCACAAATAAGAGTTTTTAATGAGTGGAGAATATGCAATAATAATAATAATAATAATAATAATAAAATTGAGTGCTTACTATGTAATACCAGGCACTGTACTGTGCATGTCGCATCCCATAGGTATATATCTGATCTCATTCTCAAAACCACCTGGTGAAGTAGAAGCAACTGTTGCCACTTTATAAATGACAAAACTGAGATACAGAGAGGCCAAGGAGCTTGCCCAGAAACACAGCCGGGACCTGTGTAGCTAGGATTCAAGGGGCTTAATAACAAGCATTTAGTAACAGCCATTGTTTTTTTTTTTTGTAATAACTTTTTATTTTATTTTATTTTTTTTGTTTGTTTCTTTTTTTTTTAATTTTATTTTTTATTTTTTAAATTTTAAAATCTTTAATTCTTACATGCATTCCCAAACATGAACCCCCCTCCCACCTCCCTCCCCACAACATCTCTCTGGGTCATCCCCATGCACCAGCCCCAAGCATGCTGCACCCTGCGTCAGACATGGACTGGCGATTCAATTCTTACATGATAGTATACATGTTAGAATTCCCATTCTCCCAAATCATCCCACCCTCTCCCTCTCCCTCTGAGTCCAAAAGTCCATTATACACATCTGTGTCTTTTTTCCTGTCTTGCATACAGGGTCGTCATTGCCATCTTCCTAAATTCCATTTCTAACACCATACACAAAAATAAACTCAAAATGGATTAAAGATCTAAATGTAAGGTCAGAAACTATAAAACTCCTAGAGGAGAACATAGGCAAAACACTCTCAGACATAAATCACAGCAGGATCCTCTATGATCCACCTCCCAGAATTCTGGAAATAAAAGCAAAAATAAACAAATGGGATCTAATTAAAATTAAAAGCTTCTGCACAACAAAGGAAAATATAAGCAAGGTGAAAAGACAGCCTTCTGAATGGGAGAAAATAATAGCAAATGAAGCAACTGACAAACAACTAATCTCAAAAATATACAAGCAACCCCTGCAGCTCAATTCCAGAAAAATAAACGACCCAATCAAAAAATGGGCCAAAGAACTAAATAGACATTTCTCCAAAGAAGACATACGGATGGCTAACAAACACATGAAAAGATGCTCAACATCACTCATTATTAGAGAAATGCAAATCAAAACCACAATGAGGTACCACTTCACACCAGTCAGAATGGCTGCGATCCAAAAATCTGCAAGCAATAAATGCTGGAGAGGGTGTGGAGAAAAGGGAACCCTCCTACACTGTTGGTGGGAATGCAAACTAGTACAGCCACTATGGAGAACAGTGTGGAGATTCCTTAAAAAATTGCAAATAGAACTACCTTATGACCCAGCAATCCCACTTCTGGGCATACACACCGAGGAAACCAGAATTGAAAGAGACACATGTACCCCAATGTCCATCGCAGCACTGTTTATAATAGCCAGGACATGGAAACAACCTAGATGTCCATCAGCAGATGAATGGATAAGAAAGCTGTGGTACATATACACAACGGAGTATTACTCAGCCGTTAAAAAGAATTCATTTGAATCAGTTCTGATGAGATGGATGAAACTGGAGCCAATTATACAGAGTGAAGTAAGCCAGAAAGAAAAACACCAATACAGTATACTAACACATTGTTTTTTATTTAAGAAACTTATCTGTGTCTGTTTTGTTCTAACTTAAACAGTTCTCTACATATGGTTAACTTGGAGTCTGATTTTTTAAATGGCAGTCTGACCAGAATTGTAAAATTAAGACGAAAATTAAACAGCTGCTGTCCCTTAGCCTGCAGTCACTTATTTCTGTAGTAATAGCCTTTTTTTTTTATGGGAAAGAAAATGTGGAAGGGTAATTGACAGCATTTTATAGTCTGTGTGAAGGCCAACAATTGTCTAATCTAGCCATGTCATATGCTAATATTGATTAAATTCAATGCTGAGAGTTTTCAGCAAAGGAGAAAATTCAATATTCATATCAGCCTAAGAGGGACCATTCATAGGATGCTTGCTGTTTGTGATTGACGACTGCTGGGGCAGACACGGGGTAATGCAGTTACTCTCAGTGATTATTTTCGACTTTCCTTCAGAAGTTGCAGTAGTGCTCGCTGGGAGCACTCTTTGCTGAGCAGTCTGTGCAGGCCAACAGTGGAATTGCCAGCCAAGCACCAGCAGGCAAGTGAGGCCACTGCCGCTCCCACCATCATAACCAGCTCACCCAAGTGACAAACAGGCCGATGCTACCACCTGGGCTACAGAAAGCAATTGACTGCTGCTCAATTAAGCAGAAATGAGACTGTCACTCACTGAGGCGGAGATGTGAGAACTGCCTTTTCTGGTTCTCAATAGCAATTTGTGTTTTGGAAGTTATTTTACAGTTGTAATTACAAAGGGAAATGAAGTCCGCTTTGGCAATGTTACCAGGTGCTCTTCCTTCCATTATGACCTTGATAAATAGGCCCCCAGAGCCAACACTGGTTGGTCTGTTAACTGGTTCTATTACGCAAATACAGGATTGAAAAAACACTATTCAACTGAAGCAGCAGCTTAAGACCCAGGGAGGCAACTGTCCTCATTCAAACCATTAGGTGACTCATATATTATCTTTAAACTCAACAACATCTTTTTAGACCAAAGAAACCAGATTCAAATCCAGAATTTTTGCTTAAAAGTTAAATCTCATGAACTAAGATAAACTTAGGTCATCAGCTGAACTAGTCTATGAGCTTGTTTCTAGTCTCAGAGAATTATCTGGGACAAATAGAATCGAATCGCGTGACAAGCTCTGATCTCAGGTTGGCTTCAGGGAGAGCAGAACTCTTCTAGAGTCTTCTGCTAATTTCTACCGCAGGGTAGGTCCCTTCACTTTTCTGTGCCCCTTTTTGCCTTAATGGAGTTTCCTAAAGGAGGACTGCTGAGAAAAATGCTATGGAACAGACCAGAGCAGAGTCAGGGTTCTGGACTTGAATGTTGTAAGGGACTTGAACAGCCATGCCGTCTTGTCCTCTCTTTGACACTGGGGAGAGACTGTGAGCCTGGAAGGTAGAGTGAATACCCCTGGCCACATGGTCTGTTGCAGAGCCAGCTAGAGAAGCAAGTTTTTGAGTTCCAGGCCAAGGGCCTCTTTAGAAAAGTCTTAAATGCTGTATGGAATCCAATGTAAAACATCATAACTTAGTGCTTCAATTTGACACCCAATGGGTTGGTTGCACAGTGTTTACTGCTTGTATCTCAGAAATAGCACTAGCTTGTGGTTAAATGGTCAGGCCATTCCCTCTTGAAATGGACATCACTGCCATGTCTGTATTAAAGAAGGCACCAGTGATATGACATTTATTAAGCATGGACCATCTGTCAGGGGCTGCCCTGATCAGTAAGCTTTCTGATGGGATTCCCATCCACCACCCTCCTCAGATAAATGAGTACAGTGGAATCCTTTTATACCCTTCTGGCTAAAAAGTTTTTTCCTCTGAAGCTCAGACACAGCAACGGAACTAACCAATGAATCTTCATCTCCCAAGTACTTCAGAAACTCTACACCTCCGGTGGCCTGAGCAAGAAACCACTTGCAAAGAGTTGGGTTGGTGTGCTAAGAGCTAACCCGCTGACCCTTGCAATAAACAAATAGTAAAGTTGTCTTTTGCTAGTCAGTACAAAACTCCCTCTCACTGCTCTAAAAACCATTTGGAGTTGGTCCAGCTTACATATCTGTTGGATGTTTAAGAAATAGATTAAGAGGTCAGCAGGGAAAACGAGACATCTCCAGATGGTTGTCTAAATGGACAATGGTAAGAAGAAGGGAGTGGTGTGGGGTGGGGAGTTGGGGGCCGGAGTTGATTGTGCTGAAACAGAGAGGGACTAATCAAGACCTCAGAATCATAGAAGCCTAGAGTCACCAGGTGAGGGAGCCTGTGATAGGATTCTTCCATTGAGAGTAGAAGAAAACCCAAGTCAGTGGGATTAAACTATATTGGGCAGTACTTCTTAAACTTTTAAGTACACATTAATTACCTGGGGGATCTTATTAATATGCAGATTCTGACTCAGTAAGTCTAGGGTAGGGCCCAAGATTCTGCATTTCTAGCAAGTTCCCAGGTAATGCCAATATAACTCCTCAGACAATACTTGCTAGGTTATTTGTTAGGCCATGGTCCTAACAGGACAACTGGAGGAGTAAGCTTCAGGACTCCCTTATCCAAAGGCTCTGTCTTGTCCTCAAGAATCCAGTTTCTTTCCATTTCTCTGCACTGCCTGCTACAGCTTTGGCCAGAGTCAAAGGATCCTTCATCTACTGTTCGAATGATGGCTTCCAGTCATAATCTGGGCTGCTTGCCTCTTCATTCTCATACAGTGAGAGATTGTTAAGCAAAGCTCTGGAAGTTCACCCCATTGGATCAGTTCAGGTTGCATGCCAACCCGCAAGTTGGTAGCTGGTCAGATGAATGGGATATGCAAACTTTGTTTAAACTTGTCAGGACTCATCTCTCAAGGTGGACAAAGGAGGAGGTTCTGAAACACAAGAGCTTCATGGGCAAAAAATAGACTTTAAAAATTGGGTACACAGGAGGTGCATGAAGATATGGATGCTAGGTAGCCAATCAACAGAGCCTTTGGTTATGATAGTTGGTGAAGAGTGTGGGCCCTGCATACTTTGCCAATCTTGGGTCTGTTGATGACCTGAAGCTTCTACTCTGTTTGCAAAGTAACATCCATAAAGGGTCCTAACAGCGTCATACCCCTACCCCTAGCCCCTCATTTATAATCCATTCAGTGAAGGAAGTAAAGCAGAGAAAGGGACATTCATATTTCATGAGTGACGTGTGTTTTCTACTCTCCCTCTTCCACATTATGGACCTCCTTCCTTGCCCTTACCATGTGTCTATGGCACTGTTGCAAGATCCAAATATTTTCTTGGGGGAACTCGGTAAAATGCACCTACCCTCTGTTTCACTTTCCAAGGTAATAACTAGCTGACCTGATCAACTAAGTGATATGTGTATGTGTGCATGCTCAGTAGCTCAGCTGTGTCAGATTCTGTGACCTCATTGACTGTAGCCCACCAGGCTCCTCTGTCTATGGGGTTTTTCAGGCAAGAATATTGGAGTGGGCTGCCATTTCCTCCTCCAGATGCTCTTCCTGACGCAGGGGTCAAACCTACGTCTCCTGCATGGCTTGCGTTGACGGGCACATTCTTTACCACTGAGCCACCCAGGAAACCCTGATATCATGTGTGCCCAACAGTAAATATATCGCTTCTCCCAGAGGGAATATGGTGACACTTTTAACTTATGTTCTCTGGAGTTGCAGCATCCTGAGTTAAAGGACTAAGGCCAACAATGGGATTTCAGGCATCGTGACAGGACTCTGGGAGAAGACGTTTTTGGGTAACAGAGCTTTTGAAGCCCCTTGGGCCATAGCACATCAATAGCTATGTATTCTCACCAAGAGACAATGCTAGCCCAAGACGGACGGGAAAATGACTAACAGTTTAAATGCTGTTTCTCATAGGGGAGCTTTCTCTAATTGCAGTGCACGCACACACACACTCACAAACACACCCCCCACTACCACCACCATAATGTAAAAAACATGTCGCTTACACTTCTATTTAGAACTTAACTCCAACTTGCTGCCATTTTTGTTTCTCTTCCCCATATTGTAAGTTCCTTGTACTTGGTACAGTGCAGATATTGAATAAATTTATGTGGCAAGCGGAGCTGAAGTAGTGAGGCAGTCGTAAACCCACACCAAGATTCTTGTCATGACTGCTCTCCTAGAGATTCTCTACAACAAGCAAAGCAAGCATACCATCAAGATTCATTTCACTGGTTTTTGAAATTGAAAGATACCATTAGGAGTGATCATTTCCAGCCATCAGGAGATACACTCCAAAAGGGGGAAGCAATAACATAATCAAGGATTGAGAACTAATAAAATCTAAATGTAGCTTGTCCCCATATTTACAATACCCTTCTCAAAAAAGGAAGGAAGGAAGAGAGGGAGGGAAGGAGAGAAGAAGTGGAGAAGAGAGAGGGAGGGAGGGAGGGACAAAGGGCAGGGGGAGGGAAGAAATGGCTGGCAGGATGAGCAGTGGGGCTGAGTGCCCAGTTATATTCTCTTGCTGCATCGGTTCTCACAAAATAAAGTCAAAATTAAAGATTAAAAATGAGAGTCTTTTGAGGATTACTCAGTATTGTCTGTCAGTCAGTTCAGTCGCTCAGTTGTGTCTGACTCTTTGCGACCCCATGAATCGCAGCACGCCAGGCCTCCCTGTCCATCACCAATTCCCGGAGTTCACTCAGACTCACGTCCATCGAGTCGGTGATACCATCCAGCCATCTCATCCTCTGTCGTCCCCTGTTCCTCCTGCTCCCAATCCCTCCCAGCATCAGAGTCTTTTCCAATGAGTCAACTCTTCGCATGAGGTGGCCAAAGTACTGGAGTTTCAGCTTTAGCATCATTCTTTCCAAAGAAATCCCAGGACTGATCTCCTTCAGAATGGACTGGTTGGATCTCCTTGCAGTCCAAGGGACTCTCAAGAGTCTTCTCCAGCACCACAGTTCAAAAGCATCAATTCTTTAGCACTCAGCCTTCTTCACAGTCCAACTCTCACATTCATAGATGATCACTGGAAAAACCATAGCCTTGACTAGATGGACCTTTGTTGCTAAGTAATGTCTCTGCTTTTCAATATGCTATCTAGCTTGGTCATAACTTTTCTTCCAAGGAGTAAATGTCTTTTAATTTCATGGCTGCAATCACCATCTGCAGTGATTTTGGAGCCCCCAAAAATAAAATCTGATACTCTTTCCACTGTTTCCCCATCTATTTCTCATGAAGTGATGGGACCGGATGCCATGATCTTAGCTTTCTGAATGTTGAGCTTTAAGCCAACTTTTTCACTCTCCACTTTTACTTTCATCAAGAGGCTTTTTAGTTCCTCTTCACTTTCTGCCATAAGGGTGGTGTCATCTGCATATCTGAGGTTATTGATATTTCTCCCAGCAATCTTGATTCCAGCTTGTGCTTCTTCCAGCCCAGGGTTTCTCATGATGTACTCTGCATATGAGTTAAATAAGCAGGGTAACAATATACAGCCTTGACGTACTCCTTTTCCTATTTGGAACCAGTCTGTTGTTCCATGTCCAGTCCAGCTGTTGCTTCCTGACCTGCATACAAGTTTCTCAAGAGGCAGGTCAGGTGGTCTGGTATTCCCATCTCTTTCAGAATTTTCCAGTTTATTGTGATCCACACACAGTCAAAGGCTTTGGCATAGTCAATAAAGCAGAAATAGATGTTTTTCTGGAACTCTCTTGCTTTTTCCATGATCCAGCAGATGTTGCAATTTGATCTCTTGTTCCTCTGCCCTTTCTAAAACCAGCTTGAACATCAGGAAGTTCACGGTTCACGTATTGCTGAAGCTTGGCTTGGAGAATTTTGAGCATTACTTTACTAGCATGTGAGATGAGTGCAATTGTGCAGTAGTTTGAGCATTCTTTGGCATTGCCTTTCTTTGGGATTGGAATGAAAACTGACCTTTTCCAGTCCTGTGGGCACTGCTGAGTTTTCCAAATTTGCTGGCATATTGAGTGCAGCACTTTCACAGCGTGACCTTTCAGGATTTGAAATAGCTCAACTGGAATTCCATCACCTCCACTAGCTTCATTGGTAGTGATGCTTTCTAAGACCCACTTGACTTCACATTCCAGGATGTCTGGCTCTAGGTGAGTGACTGTAGGTTCTAGTAAATCTCCATTTGGGAAACAGCTGAAGCAGCCAGCTACGTTAGGAGGCAGACACTGCAAGTCCTCCTAACAGAGGCTAGAAGGGCCATCACTGAGAGTTTCCTGTGTAGTCACCACTATCAGCTCTGACACAGGACCACTTTGTTTTGCACCCAGAGGAACCCTGTACCAAGGGGGAGTTAGAGCAATCTTGGCTACCCCAGAAATCTTCCACATTTCATTTTTTCCCCAAACTGGTAAGAAAACTATTTAGATTTCCATTTTTAAAAGTGCTAAGTTTTGCTTAACACTAGTTTAAATGATTGGTTATTGAACTAATAAAAGAATAGTTTCATGTGTAAGTTGAGCCTGTAAAAACCTTTTCCAGAATCTGCTTCCATGGTAAGTTGTGAAAGTTGCTGTTTTGCTCAGAGAGCCACTAGAGGTAATTTTCAGTTCCTTAGATCTGGTTGAGGAAGTAAAAAGAGTGGGGAAGGAGATATTTTTAGTTTCCTTTCCTCAAAATGGATAATATTCTATTGGGGAAATGACATAGGAGATCAAATGATTTTATATAGCTCCATTGTGAATGTACGTTCTTGAACTTTCAGTGTCTGCCCTGGAAAACAGAGATGGGGGGTTGGAGAAGTAGAACAAAGGGAAATTTCCTTTTTCACCTGCAAGAAGCTTATCTTCAGCCTTATCTGCCAAGGAAGGTACGAGGATGAGGCCTTCATCCTCAGGGAATGCTTAGAACTTTCTAGCTATGGGTACAGCTGTACACAAGAGAGAAGTCAATTATAACTTCCTATGAAAAATTAAAAGGGTTAAAACCCAAAAGAGAAAGAAAAAAAAATTAATGAAGAAACTAAGAAATAGACGCCAAATTGTTATAGAGGCCTATTTTCAACTCTTGCTTTCATAAAACCACATTCTAGGATGACATTTAATAAGGGGAAAGAGCTGAGTTACTTGACCAGAGGTTTGTGCCATGGTGCCATTTCTGCTGTTCACTGCTGTGTGCCTTTAGCAAAACCTCTTGACCCAGCAGGCATCCAACTAATCCTGATTTTAGCCCTGAAAGTCCTGAGCCCCTCAAAACTTCTCAGTCTCAGGAACATTAGGCTGGCTTTTTTTCACTCTGCTTAACCATGCTGAGTCTTCTTTTTACTCATGTAAAACAAGGGAATTGGATTAGATCATCTAAGTCCCATGTAGCTCCAAGTTAACTGGTTACCTTAAGTTGTTCGATTATTTTGTTTATTTACACATACTAGGGCGACTTTACCAAAGGTCTGAGGAAGCTTATGAGGATAAGCAGTATAAAAAAAAAAAAAAAAAAAAAGAGTAGACTTTACAACCAGACTCACAAAAACATCTCCAATAGAAAAACAAGACCAAGGTTAAAGTGGTAACATAGATACACTGCCATTTGATCCAATAATTATTAAAACGGAGTGGCAAATCTGGTGCTGAGATACCTGGTAATCAAAACAAGAGGGAAAACATAATCTACAATGTGATACATGTTATCCATGAGGGAAGTATCAGTTTCTCAGAATAAAAGACTTTTCTGGGATTTTGTCTGAAATTTACACGTGCATCCTTATATAGAAGACACTGAATCCTGTCAAACACTGCACTTAACAATATCCTAAAAGGGCAAATGCAATAATGACTGTCAAATGGCTGTTTATTGAGTGTCTGTCAAAGTAAGCAGAGGATATTATACCAAAACAAACTCAGTGGAAACAATCCTGCCAAAACAATATGGTACAAGATGATATTTTTGAAGTTGGCTTGAAAAAGAGAAAATCTACATAATCTAGAAAACTTGGTGTACTACATGGCCATCAAACAACACTCCTTAGATTAATATCTTTCAGCCAGACTTCTTCTTGGTGTACAAAAAATCTAAGATTGTAAATCATGGAAGAGACACTGAAGCCTGGACCTCAGAGAGAACCACTCCAAGGGTTCACTGTCCATGACCTTGTGGGAGGCCACCCCCTGGGTCCCTTTCCTCATGTCTTCTCCTCCCCTCACCCAACCCCCACATTGCAGGCCCTTGTACTTCTCCGACATGAAGCTCTCAGCACTAGTTCCATCCCTCTTTTTGAAAAATCGAATAAAATATTAGCCCACAATGTACAGATGAGGTCCTCCTATATTGTGTCCAGAACTATTTATCACAAAACCTAAAATTCAGAATTTGACTTAGATTTATCTTTAAATAACTGTCTGTTGAAGTGTTTTCATCCTCAGTGAGCTCAAACTCCCAAGACCAAAGTATGGTAGTCTTTGCAGACTAACATGCTTTCTTCAAATAGTTATGGTACCTACAATTGCCTGGGGAATGTAGGTGGGAATTTTGGAAGATAAATTCCAAATTTTTCCATGGCAATTGCCAAGATTGGGAACTTTTCTTTTTGTTATACCTGCATACAGATGTAAAGATAGGGAAATTAAGAAATTGGAGACAGGTCAAAGTAAATGAACATCTTGCAGAAGTAGGGTCCTTTTTAAAAATTACCTCTTTTGGTTTTCTTTTGCTTTTATTACTGTTACAAAAGTGCATGCTTATAATTAAAAATTCAAACAATAAAAAAGGATTAAAAGTAAAAAATAACATTTCTTTTCCCCCAAAGGAAGATATATTTCTTATATATCTGACGCAAAAATGATCAAAGATGGTCCACCAAGGCTCCAAATGATGTGCTGCTGTGCTTAGTCACTCAGACTCTTTGTGACCCCATGGACTGTAGCCCATCAGGCTCCTCTGTCCATGGGAATTCTCCAGGCGAGAATACTGGAGAGGGTTGCCATGCCCTCCTCCAGGGAATCTTCCCAACCCAGGGATTGAATCCAGGTCTCCTGCACTGCAGGCAGTTCTTTACCATCTAAGCCACGAGGGAAGCCCCAAAATACTGGAGTGGGTAGCCTAACCCTTCTCCAGGGGATCTTCCCAATGCAGGAATCAAACTAGGGTCTCCTGCACTGCAGACAGATTCTTTACCAGCTGAGTTACTTAACAAATAACACTACTATTCTGTCAAAAAGTAGATACGAGCTATTGACTGAGTATAAAAGTCATGGCTCTCAGTCGGATCTCAAATCAAAGCATGCACCTTAACCACTTTGTAACCAAAAGACACTCACTTAACAAAGTCTACCTAACATAGGTGGCCTAATATTAGGCTAAAATGGGTAGCCTAATATTCATGGGTAGCAGGCGAAATATTCAAGAAGGAAGAAATGTGTCTTGAGTAGTTAACTAATAATGGCAGAAATTCATTAGGAAATCCAGTGAAATTCAAAAACCTATAAAACCATCATATGTAGAAATTTAGGTTTTCTAAGACACAACTTGAGCTGTCTTCGTATGAAATGGGAGATGTGTCAGATTCAGACTTTTTAAGTTAGTGGGATTTTTCAGGTGGTTATAAATTCTAAAACTATATTAAGGTTATTGGGTATTGAAAACTGGAGTATAAATGGCACCAAATTCAGCAAGAAGAAAGTAATCTAACTTCCTCGATTCTTGTCTCACTTTCTCATCTTCATGGGTCCTTTTGAGGGAATCAAGACAAGCATAACAGGAATGTCTGCTCCTCAGTGTCAGTGGCAGCAGGAATTCTGAAAGCCTGAGAGCTGGAAGCATCTGTAGGTTTTTCTCTCTTATGTTTGGAGGTTGATGATGACTGTTGGCTGAAGGCCTAGGTGGATCTGAGGGTCAGACTACCCAGACATGGCTTTTCCATGTGGCTTTGGCTTCTTGAAAATGTGGTAGGAGGGGTCCAAGGGCAAGTGTCCTGAGAGAATGAGCCAGGTGGACATTATATCCTTTTTATGACCTATCCTTGGAAGTTATATGTTAATATCATCACTCCATTGGTGGGCAGTCAAACTAAGATTCTAGGGAAGGGAATACAGACCTGGGCAAGTCTATGGACCTCCATCTCTGGGTGGAGAAATGTCAGGTACACTGTAAAAAGATCACATGGGATGGGATAAATGTATCAATGTTGCCATCTCTGGGGAATGCAATCTGCCATACCATCCAAGAGAGGAGAGATTATAGTTAGTAATGACATTAATGCTAGAAAGGACCTCTAGACATGGTTAATGGTGTGCCTTTTTTGTCAGATCCTGGACTAACCCCATGCAAAATCACAGATATAGGTAAAACATCTTCAAAGTTGTGTCCCTGCTCCACTTTCTACTTCAGTCTTCTATTTTTGCTTCCTTCTCTCCCAAAGGCTCGTTGTCCCCGAATGCCTCATAGATGTCCAGATTCCTTCCTCTACCTTCCATACAACTTATCCTTGGCTGTCCCATTTCACCAGACCCCCAGAAGATCTCACTTTCACTTGTTAAAGTGAAAATAGCTTAACGTTTTAGCCATCTTGGAGAAGAAACACATTTCTACAATGGGAGGGCTCTGTGAAAACAGTGTCATATACCAAGCCTTGGTCTGGAAAATTGGCAAAGCCAGTAAAGCTCTTGGTGATTTGTGCTTTTAGGGAATTTACTCCTTTGTTCAAAAGAGCAAAAGGGTGTCCCTGATATTCACCCCACTGTTAACTCTTGTTATCTGTGGGATTATGTTTGATTTTTCTTTTATCCTTTTATAAGTTTCCCACAAAAAGTGTGTGATTGATTTTGTAATTTGGAAACAAAGCTATTTTAAAACAGTTTTATTGAGATATAATTCATGTACTTTACAACTCACCTGTAGTACAATTCAGTTGCTTTAGTATATTCACAAAGTTGTGCATTCATCACCGCAATCAACTTTAGAACATTTTTATTACCCCGGGAAGAAACTCTATACCTCTTGTATCTCAGCACCAGTATCTTTTCTATATATATAGATTCGCCTAGACTGCGCCTCTCGTGTAAATGAAATCATATAACATGTGGCCTTTGTAATGGGCTTCTTTCATGTAGCACAATGTTTTTAAGGTTCATACATGTTATAGAATGCATCAGTACTTCTTTTCCTTTTGTTGCTTAACAATATTCCATTGTATGGATATATCACATTTTATTCATCCATTCATCAGTTGAGGGACATCTGAGTTATTTCTACTTCTTGGCTATTAGGAGTAATGCTGCTATGAACATTCATTTACAATCTGAGAATGGACCCATGGTTTCATTTCTGTCTAGGAGTGGAATTGCCGAGACCATAGGGTAACACTTGATGAAGCATCATAATCTTTTCCAAAGTGAGTGCACCATTTTACGTTCACACCAGCAGTGTCTGAGGGTTCTCAATTCTCCCTTTCCTTGTTAACATGGATTATTATCTGCCTTTTTTACTCTAGTCATCCTACTAGATGTAAGGTGACAGCTCGTTGTGGTTTTGTTTTTCATTTCATGAATGGTTAATGATTTTGATCATTTTTTCATGTGCTTGTTGGCCATTTGTATTAATACATCTTCTTAGGAGAAACATTTATTCAAATCCTTTATCTATTTTTCAATTGGGTTGCCTTTTTTAATGGGATTGTAGTAGCTCTTTATAAATTTTAGGTAGAAGTCTTTTATCAGATATATGATGTGCCAATTTTTTCTCCCATTCAGTGACTTGTCTTTTCACTTAGTGGTGTCTTTTTAAGAAATACAGTTTTATTTATTTGGCTGTACCGGGTCTTTGCTGCTGTGCGGACTTTCCTCTAGTTGTGGCAGGTGGGGGCGTCTCTCTAGTTGTGGCGCATGTGCTACTCACTACAGTGGCTTCTCTTGTTACAGAGCAGTCTCTAGGCCGTTTGGGTTTCAGTTGTTGTGACACGTGCGCTCAGTAGTTGCAGCTCCCAGGCTCTGGTACATAGGCTCAGCAGTTGGGGTGCACAGGCCTAGTTGTCCTGCGGCATGTGGGTTCTTCCTGGACCAGAGATCAAACCCATGTCTCCTGCATTAGCCTGCGGATTCTTTACCACTGAGCCACCAAGGAAGCCCCTTAATGATGTCTTTTGAAGCACAGAGGTTTTTCATTTTGATGATGCCCAATTTACCTATTTTGTTTTGTTGCTTGTACTTTAGTGTAATATATGTTTTTTTTAATTGCATAATACAAGGTCACAGAGATTTACCCCCATGTTTTTCTCTAACAGTTTTATAGTTTCAGCAATCACATTTAGGTTTGATTCATTTTGAGTTAAGTTTTGTATATGATGTAAGGTAGGAGTCTAACTTCATTTTTTGGCATGTGGATATCTAACTGTCCATGTATAATTTATTGAAGAGATTATTCTTTTCCTTGTTGAATTGCTTTGACACCTTTGTCAAAAATAAATTGACATAAATGTTTATTTATGTTATTTTGTTTGTTTATCAATTTTACTAATTTATTTATATGTCTACCCTTATGCTAATACCACAATGTCTTGGATACAACAGTTTTGTAGTAAGTTTTCAAACTAGGACACGTGAGTTCTCCAAATTTGTTGTCCATTTTCCAGATTGTTTTGGCTGTTCTGGTTCCCTTGTATTCTCTTATGAATTTTAGGATCAGTTTGTCAACTTCTGCAGAGAAGTCACCTGGAATTTCGAAAAGGATTGTGCTAAAGCTAAAATCATAGATCAATCTGTAGAATATTGCCATCTTAACAATACTACATCTTCTGATCCATGAACATGTGATACTGCGCCATTTATTTAGGTCTTTAATTTCTTTCTGCAACATTTTATAGGTTTCGGAGCAGAAGTTTTGCATGCAAAATTTTGTTAAATCTGCTAAACAATAAAGTTTGTAAAGTTTATTCCTAAGTATTTTAGTTTCTCTTGATGCTATAACAAATGTAGCTATTTCCTTGATACTTTTTGTTGGTTCATTGCTACAGCAATGCAGGAGAGTTTTGTGTGTTGATCTTGTATTTTGCAACCTTGCTGAGAGAGTTTTGTGTGTTGATCTTGTATTTTGCAACCTTGCTGAACTCATTTATTAGTTCTAGTAGTTTGTTTTAGTGGATTTTAAGGATTTTCTAAAACAAGATCATGTCATCTATAAATAAAAATAATTTTATTTCTTTGTCTTCAATCTGTATAACTTTTATTTCTTTTTCTTGCTTAATTGCCCTGGCTAGACCTTCCAGTATAATGTTGAATATAAGGATGGACATCTGTGTTTTCTTTTGATTAGGGGGGAAAATCATGCAGCCTGCTGCAGTCCTTGGGGTTGCAAAGAGTTGGACATGACTGAGCGACAGAACTGAAATGAACTGATGATATTCGCCTTGGCTTTTTCATAGATGTCTTTTATCAGATTGAAGAAGTTTTCTTTTATTCATGTTTGTTGAATATTTTTATCAAAAACGGTGAATTGAATTTTGTCACAAGCTTTTTCTGTGTCTATCAAGATGACTATGTGTATGTGGTTTTTGTCCATATTCTATTGATGTGGTGTATTACACTAATTGATTTTCAGATGTTAGTGTTGAATTCCTGGGATAAATGCCACTTGAGAATAGTGTGTGATCCTTTTTATACATTGCTAGTATTTTGTTGAGAACTTTGGGGTCAATATTCAGGAGAGATATTGCTCTGTAGTTTTCTTTCCATATGATATTTTTTTGTCTGATTTTGGTATCAAAATTATAGTGCTTTGTAAAGTGAGTTGAAAGTCTTCCTTTCTTTCTTAATTTTTGGAAAAGTTTGTGCAGAATTCTAATTGGTTACTCTTCACATGTTCAATAGAATTAGTCAGTGATAAAATCTGGGCCTGGGCTTTTCTTTGTGAGAAGTTTTTGATTACTAATTCAATCTCTTTACTTATAGGCTTAGTTAAGTTTTCTGTTTCCCTCTTGTGTAAATTTGACAGTTCATTTCTTTCCAGGAATTTAATGGCAACCCACTCCAGCATTCAAGGCTAGAGAATTCCATAAATAGAAGAGCCTGGTTGGCTACAGTCCATGGGATCTCAAAGAGTCGGACATGACTGAGCAACTAGCACTTCCTTTAAGTTATCTAAATCATTGGCATACAGTTGTTCATATTCCTTTATAATGCTTTTTATTTCTGTAAGGTCAGTAATAATAGCCCTCTTTCATTTCTGATTTTTAACAGTTTGAGTTTTTTCTCTTTTCTTGTTCAGTTTAGCTAATAGTTTTTTCAGTTTTTGTTGATCTTCTTGAAAGATCAACTTTGGTTTCATTGTTTTTATCTACTATTTTATGTTCTCTATTTCACTAATTTCTGCTCTGATCCTTTTTATTGCCTTCCTTCTGCTTTTTAAAAAAGCCATTTCTGAGTTATTAGAAAGAAGAAAAATTATTTATCTAATATATTATTGATGGCCATTTGGACCATTTCCAGATAGAAGCTACTATGGGTAAAGTTGTATGAACATTTTTAACATGTATTTATATAAATATATTTTTTCATTTCCCTTGGATAAACATCTAGAAAAGGATTAGGAGTGAAGCGGGTGTGTGTTTAACTTTTTAAGAAACTGTCAAACAATTTTCCAAAGTAGTTGTACCATTTTACATGCCAACCAGTATCACCACACCTTTCAACATGCAATATTGTCATTCTTTTTCTGTTTAACCCTTCTGATAGAAGTATAGTGATTTCTGGTTTTAGTTTGCATTCCCCTGATAATCAATGAGATTGATCACCTTTTCACACCTGTCAAAGTGATTACTCAAATTTTTGTCCTCATTTCTATTGAGATGTTTGCCTTTTTCTTGTTGATTTGAGTTCTTTATATATTCTGCATATGAATCATTTATGAAATAAATTATAGTACTCAGATGGGGTTCAGGACACACTGCCCTAAAATATGGCATCTTGGCATATTGAATATTTAAAGTTGAAGGAATTTGAGAAATGGCATGTGTAGGAAGGACTTTCTGTTCTCCCCTTGAAGCAGGTCATAAAACCCCGCATACTGTCATGTGAGAGATGGTCTCCCAATATCCAGGGGAAAGGAGCATCCTTATCTCCAAAGATGAAGGGACACAGAGAGGAAGCTGAATGAACAGGCCAAAGATGAAGGGACACAGAGAGGAAGCTGAATGAACAGGCCTTGCTAAGTCTCCCCCAGCTTACTGTACTTACTTTACACCCTTTGTCTTATCATATCTTTCCACAGCTCTCCACCCTTCATCAAACCTAGCATAAAAACACTCATATTTAACTATTTCCTCATGTCTCCATTTCCTTATGAAGGCTCTTGAGTCATGTAAAACATATTAAATAAATTTTTATGCTTTTCTCTTATTAACCTGTCTTTTGTTACAGGGTCCCAGTTAAGAACTTAAAAGTGTAGAGAAAAAATATTTTTCCTCCCTTACAGTACATTCATACAATGGACTGCTGCTGCTGCTGCTAAGTCGCTTCAGTCGTGTCCGACTCTGTGTGACCCCATAGACAGCAGCCCACCAGGCTCCCCTGTCCCTGGGATTCTCCAGGCAAGAACACTGGAGTGGGTTGCCATTTCCTTCTCCAATGCATGAAAGTGAAAAGTGAAAGTGAAGTCGCTCAGTCATGTCCGACTCCCAGCGACCCCATGGACTGCAGACCACCAGGCTCCTCCGTCCATGGGATTTTCCAGGCAAGAGTACTGGAGTGGGGTGCCATTGCCTTCTCCGATACAATGGACTACCAGACAGCAATCAAAGTGAAAGAACTATTGCTATATACAGTTATGTAGATAAACTCACAGACATAAAAATTAGCAAAAAGGGGGCATTGTAACAGTGTACATGCTGTGTAATTCTATATGCAGAAAGTTCAAAAACTGTAAAAACTAGCCTACTATGTTATAAGTCAGGAGAGTAGTTTCTTTTAGGATACTGGGTATAACTCAGAGGATGCATATGGGGACCTCTGGGGTCTTGGTAACATTCTGTTCTTCAACAGGTAACTGATTACACAGGTGGGCCAACTTCATGAAAATCTATGGAGTTGTCACTTTGCAGTTTGTATACTTCTCTGAATGTTATACTTGAACACTTAAAGAGAAGGCAAATTGTGTTCTTGAGAAAATGTGATAGTTACCAAATAATTGGTGTTACTAGCAGGTTCTCTGCACTTGACATATTTCTCACTTACTATATTAAGGTGCTTTTTTCCTTTGCACTATTTTCCTTGTGCATACTTTCTTTATATTGTAAGACTAAAAATTCATCTAATAATAGGCCAATAGCAGAGTTTAATTTTTCCTTTGCTCTGGACTATAGACACCTTGGCAAATAACACAACCTGAGTTCCCAAGGGCTACAAGATTGTAAAATCTACCCCTTCCCCATCAACCCCATAATGCTGAATGCAGTGCTCATACAATGAAATGCTGCAGCTAACACCACTGTAGCTGCCCCTTAGGAATTCATTGTAAAAGGGGTTCACTGTACTTTGTAAAGCAATTTGGAATCCTTCATGATGAAAGGTTCTATATAAAGAAGGCAATATAATGGACTTGGCTTTCAACTTCTTTCATTTAAGCCTTAACAGAAACATGAATCTACTATATTAGCATCATAAACCAATAGGTGCTACATAAGTGGTGAATAGAAATATTCTGGGTGAATAAAACTGCAAATATAGCTATGTATTAGCTAAGTGCTTTACGGAGTATTATGCAAATGAGGATTAATAAGGCAATTATACTTAATTAAAATAATACTACATTCTTCTAATTCTCTTGGCACCCATTGACTCAGTTATTTGGTGTGTGTCTGCCTCCTAAATCCCAAGTCTAAATGCAAATGCACAGAGCCTACTGTACAGCAAAAGAAATATTTTGTAATAGCCTATAAGGGAAAATAATCTGAAAAAGAATATATACATATATACATATATGTTCCCCGGTGGTCCAGTGGTTAGGCTTTGGTGCTTTCACTGCAGTGTCCTTGGGTTCAATCCTTGATCAAGGAACTAAGATCCTATAAGCCATAGCACAGCCAAAGAAAAATACAAGAGAAGTTATATATATATATATATAGATCACTGTGTTATACACCTGAAACTAGTACAATATTGTAAATGAACTAAACTTCAATTAAAAAATTAAAAAACGCAAACTCACATGAAATTCTTCTTTGGAAGGAAACAGTCTTCTGCTGAGTAGATACCAAACAAAAGCTCCAGCAAGTTAAAAGGGATGCAGACAAAGGAAGCCTCTCTCACATATTTAAAGAGCCCATGGTACTGGAAACAATTCTTCCAGGCCCTAGAAAATATGTAATACTGCCCAGAGTTACTTTTACGCTTCTCAGAATTTCTTTTGGAGATTTGATTCTCCAGTGCTTCCCAACACTATGATCATCAGGTCTTATATCATCAAACAGTTGCTGTGCTTCACCCCAAAGATAGTGATAAGCAGAAATACCCGACATCATCCCTATGTGGCATCTAAAAAGTAATTAGAATTCTGTTGATGAAAGGTGTGTTAACATGAATCGTATATATCATACTGTTCTTTCTTTATAACATCTTTGGGGAATGAGTGGTCATCCCTACTTCTGTAGAATCTGTAGTCCAAACAAAAAATTTTTTTGTGGGTCTTCAAGTTCAGATTTACAGAGAAATGTACTAAATCTACAACTATTAGTTTTGTATGTATGTCAGGTGAACTCTTCAACTTTATGGGTGAAAAAAGATATTTCTATTTTGACCTCTTATCATTGAGCCTTACCATGATGGGAGAGAGAACAGTAAGGCTCTCACTAGAAGCCAGTTTTCTTGCAGCCCCAGCCCTCTGCACAAAATTATATAAATCATCAATTCTTTTGCAGAAACCTTCAAATTTAATTTTGAATATGCACAAAAATTTGAAAGAGCTTGCACAGACTCAGGATGCTAAAGAGAGGATAGTAAACAGCTGTTTCCTGTCTCACTGAAGATGGGTGGGGGGCAGACTTAACTGAAGTGGGAAGGGTGGTGTTTTATGTCTCTTGCAGTGAAATGTGCAAGTCCCATACCCCAAGGAAAGCCTAGAATGAATCCCATTCTTATTTCTATTCCTTTTGGCTGCAACATCATAGATATTTTACAAGAAATAGCATGTTCTATGCAAGAATATTCTTGTCTTAAAAGGTTGTCTAGTGGGTTCTAGAACTCTTTTTGATAAGGAACACTTTGTTCCAGGAAATCTTAGCATGAAAACCCAGATAGAAAACAAATTAAAACCCTCCAAGGGGGACCCCCAGCAGTCTGTTTTCTCAGTTCTAGTCTAGTGGAATCCCTCACGTGAGGTCGTTATTAGTTAGATCCACACACTCTTCAGTGAGGTCTTCATGGTGAAGATAGGACCCAGATCAGGCTTTGCATGGTCAGTAGTCTCTGCCTGGATAATGTGTCTCCCTGGGTTCAATGCAGAAAGTTAAACCACTTCAGGCATGTCGAGCAGGAGATAAAACAGAGGGAATTAGGTGCCTATAGTTTCACTGGAAGGGCCAGAGGAATAAGTCAGGGGGTCTTCAGGCCAGACATTTAGCTTTGAGTTCACACTACAGTAGTAGCCCCATGGTTAAGACTCTGTGCTTCCGATGCAGAGGGGCAAGTGTTCCAGCCCTGGTCAGGGAACTAAGACCCCACATGGTGAAGCATGTCAGCATATTCAGGGCTTCCCTGGTGGCTCAGCTGGTAAAGAATCTGCCTGCAATGCAGGAGACCTGGGTTCGATCCCTGGGTTGGGAAGATCCCCTGGAGAAGGGAAAGGCTACCCACTCCAGTATTCTGGCCTGGAAAACTCCATGGACTGTATAGTCCTTGGGGTTGCAAAGAGTCAGACACCAATGAGCAACTTTCACTTTCATATAGAGTTGTGATGCAGAGGTCAGGAAACTCTGCCAGGAATTGTACTGCTACCAATCTGGCCACCCCAGAGCCACCCAACATGCATGACCTGTAGGGCTGGGCTGCTGCAACCTGTGTCAGCGTGTGCATTAAGCAGCACCGCTGCAGGAAGGTAGCATCTACCTCTTCCTGTCTTCTAATCTTCATGCAAGAGCATCTCACTGCAGAACCTAAATCAAATCCAGAACCACACCCACAAAACACTCTAGGAATAGAGCGCTTAGCCTTTTTTTAGCTTCATGACACAAGAAGCAACCTAGACAAATCTAGGATCCTGATTGGATCTAGGCCAGAAGAACTGGGGAGAGGCAGTGTTTGGGAAGAGCCTGAGCAAAGATAGAGCTGATACAAACTAAAGGACAAATTCTGGGTCAAGTGGAAATCTGCAGCCTCACTGTGAAGTCGGTAAGAAGGACTTCTCCACTCAACGGATAAATGGAAGGCAAGGATCACTTTCCAGAGAAAGTTTAAGAATAGCCCAAGCAATCTTTTTTAGGCTGGGTTGAGATACAGTATTTTATTTCTTTCCTGTTTTATAGCATAAGTGATCTAAGTTCATTGTAAAAATATAAGAAAATATATTGACCCCAAAAGAAAAATAAAAGTCATTCATAATCCCACCACTGGGAGATAATTATATGTTAGTGAATCTTTTTCCAGATATTCCAGTATTTCATTTACTATGATAACATAGTTTTTAACTTTTTTTTTTTTTACTTATGAACAGAACTTTCCCCATTAATAAATGGTCATCTGGTGACAATATCAATATGCTACTGGCTACACTGTCAGTAGTATTTTGTTATAGGAATGTCTCATATTTTATTTAATAAACACTTTATTTAAAGCCCCTCTTTGTTGGACATTTCAATATTTTAGATTAATAGTGATGGAATGAATAGAAAATGCAATATTTCAGAGCAGTAAATGCAGGGGTTGAATTGTGAGGTGCTAAAAGCAAAAATATCAGTGAGATGGGAGATGTAGCAAAGCTCATAAAGTGTTAAAGCTGGAAAGAACTTAGAAGTCATCCTCGTCCATCTTCCTCATTTAACAGATGGGTGTAAATCGAGACCATATTTCACCCTCTTCATCCCAAACTCTTTAGTCCTTGTTCTCCATCTTTCTTTCCTGTTTCCTAAGCCTTGTGTACAGTCCACACCAAGACTCAAATCTAAACAGCAGCCAACAGAAAATATTACTTAAAGAACAAGATCAACAAAAATCCAAGTTATTACAATTCAATTCAGTTCAACTTAATTCACCTAGCATTTATTGAGCGCCTTCTCAGTAGTCAATGCAGTGTTTGGGGAGAAGGGAACATAAAAATAACTCAGATAACTGACCCTACCCTCAGAGCATCTACTCTCTTACCTCTTTTGATGAGAAGGAAACTCAGGTGTGATAAGACACCTGCCTGTCTTGTAAGTGGGAATGGCCTTGAGTCCCAGATAATTTCCTCCACAATTTCCTCACTTCTTAGGTTTCAGTTGTAAAAAAGCAGGAAAGTGAGAAGGAATTGTATGTTTTTCTATTTTCCAGTACATGAACATTTAAGACATGCTCTCTAATATTTTTCTTGTCTAGAAATCCTTGTCTTTTTACTTTTTAATAAAGCAATAGGCAGTTGTCTCTTGTGGTTTGTAGCTACAGTTCATTATCGGAGGAACACTTGGCTTTTAAATGGTGCTAACACTGAAATCCTCTTCTCTTGTCCCTTTCTAGTTAAGATTGCCTCGTCTTGATCCTCTCTCTCCACATATTGATCACACATTGCCTGCTTCAAAGTGTTCACTTAATCATTCCACTTTTTCCAAAAGAGTAGCTAGCTCTTAATATGCTACAGGTTTCCTATTACACTTCCTTTGCCTTAAAAATATCTTGAAAGAATAAATCTGACAGTGAAGAAACTCCCAGACAGGAAAAAGCCTTCCCACAAATTCTCCCAAGTGGAGCTGGACTGTAAGTGGAGAAAATGCAGCACTAACATTCACACACTGTCTCTGAGCTGCTGGACCCATACATCGATGGTCCAGCTCCAGTGTGAGCCTCAGCCTGTAGCTCCCTTGCCACTGGTCCCACAGCTTCTGAGATGTCAGTTGAATGCACTGGAAGTTATTCAGGGATAATGAATTCCAAGCGTGGTATAAAATCTGGTCATTTTTCCCTGTTTATCTAGTATTCCTTCTGTTTAACAATTTGTAGCTTTTCATTTTTTTGGTCAGAGTAATAGCTCTTAAGCAGATGGTTGTAATCAGTCCTCAGGTCTCAGCCTTGGAGGGAAGCTGGATGGAAAACTCCACAAGGAATGAGGATTCTGTGACTCACTCTGCTCAACCCCAGGGCCAAAAGTGAGGGTGCTGGTTGCTCTCAACCTGCTCTTGCATGAGTAGTAGATGTCGATAGATCTGTCTTCATTTGGTAGGGAAGCTATCCATAAGAGGGAACATGAAAAACAGTATGGGCCAAAACTGCATTCACAGGAGCCAAACTCATGCGTGCTTGGAACCAAGATTCCGAGTCTAGTCCATCTGTCATCCTTCTTATGTCCAAGTTTTAGCAACAGGATGTTTTCAAATAGTTTACATTTCTCCTGGGACATGTTCCCTAACCAAGTGTCATACTAGTGGTAGCCGGGAGTCATTTGGACTTACTCAGTTCTTGCTTCCAGCCCCATGATTTAGGCTATTTATGTAAGCAGACTCCTGCATTGAAGATAATGGGGTTTTCTTGTCTGTCCATAAGGAGAAAAGTTATTAGATCACTGGGAATTTTACAGAGTACATTATTAAATCCTCGGATGTTAAACATTTCACTTACTTGGAACACACACTTGATAGAAGCAAACTTCAGCTGACATTCAAAAGCATATTTGATGAAAATGTCAATGCTGGTATTTATTTTTATTAATACTATTTTATGTAATGCTATTCTCTAAGGAAATTATATTTATCAGGCCTTTCCTTTTTCCTCTAAAACCTTTTCTTATACTCCAAAATATCTTTTTTTCCTGGTTACAGAGTGGTAGATCTTTATTGTGAAATATCTGGAAAACATCAAGAAGTATAAAGAAAATGAAAAAGTACCTATGATTCTTCAGTTCTGGGTCTTCAATTTTTCCAAGATAGTGACTATCAGTGAACATTATCTGAAATCTTGTAAAACTTAAAAAATTTTTTTTAATTGAATATTTTCCAATTTAAGCCCTGATTCATTCTTCTGCTAGAAATCTTGCCCTAAAATATCAAGACAACCTGATGTCATACATCAAATACAGCTTAATTCTAGAATGACTCTTTTCCAGGGAAGTGGACAAGAAGGCATGGGGTTAGCCTGGTTCCTTTCACAGGAGTATAGTTAAGCCACTATTTCCTTTTTAATGTAATATTCTGTGAATAAAACCTAGAACCATGAAGCAGCTGAGGAGCTCACTAGTTAGAAAATGAAGTCTCAGCCTCGGCTGCAAGGAGTTCTGGGCAGTGCATGTTAGGAGCTAGATATATTGCTGCTGTGGACAAAATGGTGTTTCTGAAATGAGGGGCAGGGAGAGAGTGAATACCTGGTAGGCAACTAACCATGTCTGGTGAGGAAGTGTTACTCATAGAACCAGTTGGGGAAAATCTGGGACACTAACCAGAGACCCCTAACCCCACAATGCACAAGTTTTGAGTTAAGTGGACTTATCACGCCCACTTTTCCACAGAAACCTGAAACTAGGTGAGCAAGGCAGTTATGGTTTAGAATTGTTCAACACGGGTGATGAAGTAATATTCTTTTAAGAGAACACATGGAGTTTTTACTGAACCATCCATGTAGATGTATTTATGACTAAGTTCACTTCCTATCTCCAGCCAAATTTCTGGAAGTAAATACTTGCCAGATACAATTATGCTAAGATCCATACCAAGAAATGCTTATTCTAGAAGCAGTAGTTTTTCACACAAGAAATTTCTAAAATGAAAAATATACCCTGGCTAATAAACATCAGATAGGGGAAAAAAAGCCTTATGCATTTAATTCAACAGATTATTATATTGGTATAACTTAATTCTACAGGTTTGTGTATAGATGTAATTTTAATCTTGTAGTATATCCTTCATTTAATGTGCTTCCTATGTGTTGATTCTAAAATTCTCTCTAAAGCGACATTTCTACAGCTTTTTCTTAGGCGTGTATCTTCTGATCTCTGTTTGAAAGTAAAGGCATTCTTCAGCTTTTACTTTTCATACCCACCATTTTGAACCAATGCTGAGAACTTGCTAATTACTCATCACCTTTCCATTCTTTGCCTTCATTTTCCTCTTATCACCTTAATTCACTTATTCTAGCCTATCGATGGAGAGAACAGTCTAGAAGCATAAAGGACATATATTTCGGAACAACAGCTGTCACACAAAGTTTTGTTTTACTGCTTTTTTCCCTTCCTCACTCTTTTGTGCAAGTGAGTGGCTAATTGCCCAGAATTTCTAAGATCTGGGACTTAAAACTCCACTGTCTCCAGGCTGTAACCGTTACTGAACAAGATAACTACATTGGGCAGAGAGGTGCACAGAACTGTTTTGATGGCAGAGAACATTAATTTGCAACCACCACTGCACAGAGTGAAGGAAATGCAACTGCTGTCCTCCTGGGAGAAGCCACTTAGGCAAGAAAATAAATAAGAGGATTTTGATTATATTAGGAACTCTTATGCTTGTATCCCAGGAGGCTCCATCTTTAAACTCATGTCGTTTCATGTTTACACAAAAATTATAATGGAAGAAAAAAGGCTCAGAGCTCTCTGGGCCAGCATTTCACATTAAAAAAAATGTATCCATGTTCTATGGGGGTAATGCAAGCCACCACATGCGTTTATCCATTTTTTCATGTCGTTCAATGAGATAACAAATGTAAAGGGCCTGGCACAGTCCCTGGCACATAGTTGGCCACCTAGAAACATTCTTGCTCTTCCCTTCTGCCTCTCTCCTTATATCTTGTTTTCCCTGCTTCTTGTCAGAAGTCATTTCTGAGAAGACTCCAGAATTCCAGCATCCCTGTGCAGTAGTTGGTCATTGCCAATGAACACACACTCTGCTGTTGGGCATCAAGCTCTCCGGGTCCCGCTAGTTTCCATGTGCATTATGGCTGGCTCTCCATTGCTGGGTGCAGAGAATCATTTTCACCCAAGCTGCTTTTACCCTATCTACTACTTGCGGAACAAATGGAGTGTTGCTCTACTGGAGGAAGAAATATGCATATGACTAGCTTAATAATACTCTGTGCTATACCCTGGGTGATAATACTATAATGATAGTAACTATTATTAGTATCAGGTCCATCTAGTCAAAGCTATGGTTTTCCCAGTAGTCATGTATGGATGTGAGAGTTGGATTATAAAGAAAGCTGAGCACTGAAGAATTGATGCTTTTTAACTGTGATGTTGGAGAAGATTCTTGAGAGTCCCTTGGTCTGTAAGGAGATCCAACCAGTCCATCCTAAAGGAGATCAGTCCTGAATATTTACTGAGAGGACTGATGCTGAAGCTGAAATGCCAATACTTTGGCCACCTGATGCGAAGAACTGACTCATTGGAAAAGACCCTGATGCTGGGAAAGATTGATGGTGAGAGGAGAAGGGGATGACAGAGGATGAGATGGTTGGATGACATCACCAACTCAATGGACATGAGTTTGAGTAGACTCCAGGAGTTGGTGATGGACAGGGAGGCCTGGTGTGCTGCAGTCCATGGGGTCACAAAGAGTCAGACACGACTGAGCAACTGAACTGAACTGATTATTAATATAGCTAGTAATTATTAGCACTTCTTATATGCCAAACACTGTGCTAGATGTTTTTACATACAGAGTATACTTATTTACTGAATGGGCCCAGTGAACTATAGGCGTCAATCTAGAGACATTTTTATTTATCTCTTTCAAACATGGTCTGTCAGAACTTTGACAATATCAGATACCTATCTTTCCAGCTCACTTCCGATGATTAAACCAGTCCCAATTTCAGTTATGAAAAAATCCAGACCAGACTAAAACAAAATTTCAGACTCAGGTCAGGTTTAAATCTGCCTGGATTCTTCATGGCCTCCCAGTTCCTGTCTACAATCCCCATGAAGACCAGCTGTGCTAGACTTCAAGAGCTGCCCCCACACTTGTTCAATATCCTTCTCTATTTAAGCAAGCTGGCAACCTTACAACCAACCTTCCTTGACTAGAAGAAGGTGGGCAGTAAATTCCGAACAGAGCTTTTGAGAAACCAGACACTTTGGCCACTACTCATTTCCTCTGGTAGTAACTGGCTGCCTCTCTCTCCCTTTCTCTCTTGGACAGCTCATGCATGGTAGTGTCATGATTTCTTAACTAACATTTTTGTTTCTGTAAAGGGATGTTGAGGCTAAAGTTTAGACTAGGCACTAAGTAAGAGAGGGGGAAAGGGGCCTTATTTACTTATTTATTGGCTGCCCTGGGTCTTCCGTTGCTGTGTGCAGGCTTTCTCTAGTTTTAGCATGCAGGCTTTTCACTGCAGCGCAGGGTACGGGCTTTAGGCGCGTAGGCTTCAGTTGTGGTGTATGGGCTCAGTAGTTGTGGCTCATGGGCTTAGTTGCCCTGAGGCATGTGGAATATTCCCAGAGCAGGGATTGAACCCATGTCCCCTGTATTGGCAGGCAGATTCTTAACCACTGGACCACCAGGGAAGTTCCAAGGGGATTTTTTTTGAGGAGGATATCGAACTGTGGTGTTGGAGAAGAATGTTGAAAATCCCTTGGACAGCCAGGAGATTAGACCAGTCAGTCCTAAAGGAAATTAACCCTGACTATCCATTGGAAGGACTGATGCTGAAGCTGAAGCCCCACTACTTTGGCCACCTAATGCGACAAGTTGACTCATTGGAAAAGACCCTGACGCTGGGAAAGATTGAAGGCAGAAGAAGAAGGAGATGACAGAGGATGAGATGGTTGGATGGCATCACTGATGCAATGGACATGAGTTAGAACAAACTCCAGGAGATTGTGAAGAACCAGGGAAGCCTGGTATGTTGCAGTCCACAGTATTGCAAAGAGTTGAACGTGACTGAGCAACTGAACAACAAATTTTGTTGGAAAGACCCACACTCTTATCTTTCACCTCAAATGAGATGAGGCTACTGGGCAAATTTAATAGGTAAACCTCATGAAATTCACTTCATCTCTAGCCTTTTCTCACACAGTCTTTTGGGATCATGATTGCTGGGTCTTGGAGGCCCCTCTTTGTAAATCCCGTGTAGTGTGTCTTGTTCTGCTCTTTCATGTGGGGTTACTTATCACCTCACATCCACTCCAGAGATTCATTAGAAGCTCAGGCAATAGGATAAGCCCCCTCCCACATCCTGTTGCACAAATATTACCTGACTTGATCCTCCCAACAGCATGGAGAGGGAGAGAGTAAGATTCTTGAATTACACATGAGGAACTCTAGGGAGATTAAATACCTCACGCCAGATTACATACTCAGTAATGCTATTATAGGAATAAAACCCAGGTTGGTCTGACTCCAAAGCCCTTTCTTCTCACTGCACCCTGTCGGAGAAGAAGGGGAAAATATTACAGAATAAGCAGGGCTGTGAGGGATGAGCCTGCAGTATCTGTACCTCTGATGGCAAGTGCTCCCATGGAGCTGCAGATATAGGGAGCAGGTGGAGATGGTGGGAAATGGGTCCATAGAGGGAGGCTGAGGCCAGACCCCACTGGAAGGCTTCGAGTATGTGAAATCTCAGAAAAAAGGGCGGGGGGGGGCAGTTTGGACTCTGCCAGAAATAATCAGAGTCATTCAAGTTTTGAGCAGGTGACTCCCTCATCTCTCTGCCTTTGAGATCGTCCAGGTGGTCGGGTGGAGAACAGGTGGAGGGGAGCAGGACTGCAGTGAGAAGCATATTGTAGCCGTCTGAGTGAGAGGAGCAAGGAGTCCACCAGGCAGTGCTGGTGGGGTGGGAGAGGTGTGGCTGGAGCAGGAGCCAAAGCAGTGCCCACAGGGCCAGCTAGTTCTCCCCACATACACAGAGGATGGAGCCAGGAGAGGAAACAGCGTGGGTGCTATCCAAGGTGCCCTGGAAAAAAGCAGATCTCCAGGCTTCCCTAGGCAGCTCAGCCCAGATGGCTCGCAATACACAGAGGTGCTGAGCTCTGCAAAGGGAAGGTAACTGCTCAGCAAAACGCATCCCTGCAGCTTTAGATCGGGAAGGCCTGAATGTGTGTGTGTAGCAGATTCCCAGGCTGCTAACAGTTAACACTGATATGACCTGTGGAGAGTTCAGAGTGATATGTAAGGGCTACCTGTGAAGCTTGGCAGTCACTTGGAGAGTTTGCAAATTGAATGCGGACTGGCTCTTCCCTTCTGAGAGTGTGTGTGTGTGCGCACGTGCACGTGTTCATGTATAAATTGTCTTCTATCCACATTCAGCAGACTAGTTTCCCTGCCTGAGTCAGGTCACCTGGCAGTGGCTGGAAAACTCTATGCCAAGCATGAAGCCTTTCATTCTAAATCAGCTTTTGCTTCTAAATGAGTTTCACAACACAGCATCCATTAATCAACACCTTGTTTGGCCATGGGTCCTTTTCGCCTGCATTAGGTGATGTGGGAGCATCTCTCAGGGGCTCCCAGGTGAAGTCCACGTTTCTGTCCCTCCAGCTCCTCACGAACTGCCTGCTTCTTGGCCTTTCAGCCTCATCTCTCACCATTTAAATCTCCCTAGCTTGCAGTCTTTCTGAACTTACAGTTCACACCACATGCTTCTTCACACCCAGGAGCGGGGGCTACATTTCATCCTTTCTGCTTGAACTGTCCCTCAAGCACCGGTGACAAGCACATGTGAGCCCCCTTCCCTTCATCCTGTAGTTCCAACTCACCTTCCATGCTCAGATGTCTCTTTCAAGAAACTCTCCCTCACTTACTGCTCTGAGTTTTCTTCTGTGTTCGCATGGTTTTGTCACAACACCTTCACACTGTATTTTTAAGTATTTTTCATTCATTATAAAAGGCACTCAGGCTTACAGTACAAAATTTGGAGGAGGCCAAAAAGAACAAGTCTGCTTCCTGGAGAGCCCCACCTGCTATGGTAGCAATCTAGAAGATACGTAGACACCCCGCCCCCCAACTTGAGTCTCACTCATGTCTAGATCACAGACTGTAGCACCTTGAGCAGAGACCATAATATAACTGTCATAGCGCTGACCTCTCTAGTATGTAGAACACTCTCAAATATGTGCTGTGATGAAAGGATTATAATGAACAGAGAGGGCTGTGTGAATATGAGGCGTTCTGAGTAAGCATCAGCTGAGTGTTTCCAGCTATTGAGATTAAAGGCAAGACTGACTGGTTCTCAAGTTTCAAGTCTGAGAAGCTACTGGGAGCTGATGTTAATTTTGTGGAAAACTGGTTTGATGTTAGTCTGGTGCAAATGTTGCATTTGAACTGTGTCAGAATCTTAAGGAAAAACGTCTGATGGGTAGAAGGTGTATAGAGCCAGGTCTTGTGTATGAGACAGTTTGAAAATAGATACTGAAGCGCTATGGATCCACGCGGAAGTACCAGGTGAACCTGCGAGAATAAGGAAAGTCTCAGAGTCAGGGTTTTTCCCTTTTTAAATTTAGAAATAGAAGAGTAGAAGATCCATTAAATGATGGTGTCTTGATTAAAGAAAGAGAGAAGAGGAGGCACACTGAAGGGAGAGAGAAGGGGTCAAATGTATGAGGAAGAGACTCAGTATGCTGCAGTATCCCATGGACAAAAGAAGAAAATTTCAATCGTGAGTTCTCCGTGTTAATTTGGCTCAAGTCGCACTAGAACTGTACACTTAGTTGTCTGTCCCATAATGCATGTATGGTAAAGGACACAGAGGTGATGCAGGGAGCAGGGCAAACGTCAGGGAACAATGACTGATATCTTCAGAGAGAAATGAAAATACCAAGATACTGGAAAAGAGGAAGACCCAGTGTACAACAGGAAGCTCTTGGAAATTAAACACATGATAATAGAGATTTTTAATGTAACAGAATTAGAAGATAATTGACTAACTCTTTCAGAAAAATAGTACAAATAGGGAGAAAAGAAAGTTGGAGAATCAATTTAGGAAATCTAATTTCTGAAAGATAGAACAGATAAAACAGACCAGGGAATTATCAAAGAAATTATATAAGAAAACTTTCCTGAAGGAAGTTTTCAGATCGACTAGGCTCCACAAAGGCCCAACACAATGAATACAAATGACTCACAACAATAATATTGATAGATATCAGTGATAATGCAGAGTTCTGGGGATAAAGAATGAAAGTTCTGAGAGACAGAGAGAGAAGAGATCACATGCAGAACTAGGATGGTATCAGACTCTTTAGTAGCAATGCCAGAAGTTAGAAGATAATGGAATAATGCCTTTGAGGTCCTAAGAGAAAATAATTTTCAAGCTAGAATCTCATACCCAACTGAGCTTTCAATCAAATTAGATGGTGGAAAAAGACAAGATCTCAAAATGTATCTCCCATGTGTCACTTTTCTTTTCCTTCTTTCTTTGATCGGCAATTACCCATGACTTGCAGGATATTAGTTCCCTCACCAGGGGTTGAACCCAGGCCACAGTAGTGAAAGCACCGAGACCTAACCACTGGCCTGCCAGGGAATTCCCCATGTGTCACGTTTCAAAAAATTCCTAGAGGATACATTCCACCAAAACAAGGTAGTTAAGAAAGAGCAAGACATGAGATTAACGACATTGTGCGTGCTAACTCGCTTCAGTCGTGTCTGACTTTTTGAGACCCTATGGACTGTAGCCTGCCAGGCTCCTCTGTCCATGGGACTTTCCAGGCAAGAATACTGGAGTTGGTTGCCATGCCCTCCTCCAGGGGATCTTCCCAACCCAGGGATCAAACCCGCAATTCTTAAGTCTCTTGCACTGCAGGGAAATTCTTTACCACTAGCGCCTCCTGGGAAGCCCTTAACTAATGTAAGGTATGCTTCCTTGTGTCAGTCACAACAAATAAACAAAAATTAGAGGATCCAATGGAGAAGAAAAGAAAAAGCAATTTCCAGGATGGTAAGTTGGGGGAATATGAGAAAGCTGAATTCTGATCTTCCACAGCAGGAAGTTAATGGGTAACAGCTGTAACTGAAAAATAAAGAAATAGCAGTATAATATTGTTATTTAGAAATATAAAGGTAAATAACAGGAGGTACAGGTAAAGAAATGAAAGGAATTTCCTGGAATCTCATGGATGAAGAAATTAGGGGCAACAGTTGGGTGGGGAAAGGGTTGCTGTTTTTCTTTAAAAGTTTTGTAGCATTTGATTTTTAAACTAAACACATTCATTTATTACTTTCACACAAATTAAATCTAATTTAGTAAAAAGTCCATGAATATGCCAGTAATCATTTGTAAATTGTGCGTAAAAATAGCCCTCTCACCTAGACTATTAGAAGTCATCTCTCAAGAGAGAAGGCAAGGCCCTCTGATTTGTCTGTCTTCTTCTGCAAATGGCTTTTGAGCAAATTCTTGGGAGCCCATCAACCTGCCAATTAGAAGAAAATGCAGGAAACAGCAGGAATCAGGACTGCAAGGAAACAGTTACCATCCCATAAAATTATTGCCTTTACCAAATTAGAATAAACCTGTCAAGGGGATGTTGAACTATTTTTATGTAAAAATCAAAATGGTCTGACTTCAACTGTCAAACAGACTCTTCCAACTTGTCTGTAACAAAACGCTCCCTGTGTAAGTCGTATACTTCAAGTTGCATTTGCACTCTGGGGAGATGGAGCTGCCAGCTCAGGACTCCAGGAGCCTGCATGGGGGCCTTAGATGCACACAGAATGGTCGGCTCGTTTAGTTGGCCTGGCAGCTGCAGCAGGATGGGTGGATGTTGCTCCTGCAGGCGAACTGCAAAGTGAAATATCACTGCCCCTACCTCACTGATCAATAAAACAAAATAAAAAATCTAGCTTCTCCATTTGGATGAGAGGCAATTTTCTGTGGCTTCTCGCATTTGCTATAATTTTACAAATATGTTTCCCCCAAACCACCAGATGAGGAAAATTGGTACAATACTAGTTATTTTTATGGGCTGCCTCATCCTTTATACAAAGTATCTCAGATCACTTTAAAGCGCAAGGGCAGAATGGAGAGTGTGATTTATAGAGCCTAAGGGACCAGAGCTCATGCTACAGAAGTAGGAGATGGCCCACAGAGGACCTGGGAAAAAAGAGGGGCTGAGAGTTGGATGTAACCACAGTTGCTTCCCCTTGCCAGGACAGAGAGAGATCTATAGCAGGAGTGACAGCTTCACTCTCAGAGTTGAGGAGCTCATCATGGAGGGATGGGCAGAATTAGAAGATAGATGAACACCAACAAGGGTTGAAATGTTTATAAATCTCTCTTCACACTAATTACTTTTTAGAAAGAGCTTGATTGAGATATAATTTACATGCCATAAATTCATCCACTTAAAATGTAAAATCCCATGTTTTAAAATATATTTACGAAGTTACATAACCACCAATCAATTTTAGAACATCTTCATCACCTCCCAATAAAACCCATACCCCTTAGTGCAATTTCTGTCCTGTTTCCCTCCCCACGTGATACACAGTCCTAGGTAACCACTATTCTACCTTATGTCTCTGTGTAGTTGCCTTTTAAAACCGAACGTCTCATACAAACAAAATTCTATAATACGTAGTCTACTGTGACTGGCTTCTTTAATGAAGCATAATTCTTTCAAGGTTCATCCATGTTGTAACATGTATCAGTACTTCCTTCCTTTTTGTGGCAGAATAATATTTCATTGTAGGTATACACAACATTTACTTATCCATGCATCAGTTGGTGGACATTTGGATTGTTTTCACTTTTTGGCTACTGTTCTAAGATCATGGCATCTGGTCCCATCACTTCATGGCAAATAGATGGGGAAACAATGAAAACAGTGAGAGAGTTTATTTTGGGGGCTCCAAAATCACTGCAGATGGTGACTGCAGCCATGAAATTAAAAGACACTTGCTCCTTGGAAGAAAAGTTATGACCAACCTAGACAGCATATTTAAAAGCAGAGACATTACTTTGCCAACAAAGGTCCATCTAGTCAAAGCTATGGTTTTTCCAGTAGTCATGTATGGATGTGAGAGTTGGACTATAAAGAAAGCTGAGTGCTGAAGAATTGATGCTTTTGAACAGTGGGTGTTGGAGAAGACTCTTGAGAGTCACTTGGACTGCAAGGGGATCCAACCAGTCCATCCTAAAGGAAAATCAGTCCTGAATATTCATTGGAAGGACTGATGCTGAAGCTGAAACTCCAATACTTTGGCCACCTGATGCGAAGAACTGACTCATTGGAAAAAACCCTGATGCTGGCAAAGATTGAAGGTGGGAAGAGAAGGGGATGACAGAGGATGAGATGGTTGGATGGCATCACCAAATCTATGGACATGAGTTTGAGTAAGCTCTGGGAGTTGGTGATGGACAGGAAAGCCTGGTGTGCTGCAGTCCATGGGGTTGCAAAGAGTCAGACATGACTGAGCAACTGACACTTTCACTTTCAATATCATTAATACTTTAGAGAACATTTGTATATCAATTTTAGTGTGAATATATGTTTCCAATTCTCTTGGATATGTATCTAGGAGAGGAATTTCTGGGTCATATAATAACCCTATTTAAATATTTGGGGAACTTTTCAAAAGCACCACTTTACATTTCCATCAGCAATGTATAAAGTTTCTAATTTTTCCACATCCTTGTCAATGCTTGTTTTTACCTGCCTTTTTAATTATGGCCATCCTAACACATGTGAAATGGTATCTCCTTGTCCCAGTAATTTCTCATTTTTAATTTTGTTGCTACACTCTCATGATATATGGGCTTTAACGGCCAGTAGTTGTTTTATTAAAATTCCAAGATTGAAAGGAAAGGATCAATGAAGAACTCTTGAACTTTAGTGTACCTTTTAAAACCGTCCACAGATGCCAATGTTTGGAAGAAAAATTACCCCAATGCTTGGAAAGGGTAAACATGGCTTTAAAATAAACTATATATTATTACTATTCATTACACACCATTACTTATTGAGGACATATATACCACCAAAGGACCATGCCAAGTGCCTTAGAGGAAATGAAAAACACACAAGCTCTTGACTACCAAGGATTTGTAGAATTCTGGAACTCATAATGATGGCAATAATACTATTTGCACACAACTTTACAGATTATAAAGGGCTTTGAGATCTTAACTCTGGGTTGTTTGGGTATTTTTTTTTTTCTTGAAAACTGAGAGTTAAAGCAGCCAGGAGGTCTGTGACCTCATACCCACCCCATTAAGACAAGGGACCAGGGGCATGCTAGGAGGTAGAGGTACCATGGGGAAACACAGCAGGGGAACATCTCCTACAAGGCACACTTGGGGAGCCCCAAGTGCAGGCAGCATGGAGAGCCAAGAAGGACTGGTAGCCTGGGATGGAAGTCCAACCAAGGTAGACACCATGGGCAGGAGAAACAGTGGCGTAAAGACATGCACAGGTGGAGGTGTCCAGACAGACCACAGAGGATTGGGGACCAAAGGCCAGGTGCTTGGGCACTTATCTGAAACGGCTTCATGAGTGGCCGCTGGCTTTCCCAGGCCACCTCCACTTCTCTAGCAATCCTGGCTCATCTGTGAATTTTTCAAATGTGCCTCCCATTCCTACCTTTGTGTCTTTCTTCTATAGGTTGTTTCCTGAAACACCCTCCTCCAGTTCCTACACAACACTGCCAAAAGCAATTACTTTTTAAAAACCTTTTGCCTTCTCACCATCACCTATACCAAGGTGACCAAAACATGGCATGCAACGCTATTCCCAAACTCTCCAGCCCTGCTTTCCCAGCTCCTCTGCTGCCCCTTCCCCTTGCATTTGCCATTCTCCCCACATATTCCACAAGTCTTCCCTGACTCACCCAGGCAAAAGCGATTACCCTTTGCTTGTGTTCTCTCACCCTTTGCTTTATGCCATCATTGGTGTGTTACAAAGTTGTATACATTTCAGTTCCTCAAGTTGTGGGGTCACTTTAAGCAGGGGTTCTGCCTCATTCATCTGTGTGTTGACAGTGCCAAAGGAGGTTATCCAAGTGGAAATGTCCAAAAGGTAATGTATGAGTGATGGATGGATGGATTAATGAATAAATGAACTTATACAAAATGTTAGACCAAACCTGGAAATATTTAGAAAAAAAATTGCCTTGGACAAAATGTTATGGCTAAGGGTTAACTTAATCTCAACATCAGATCAGAACAATCGGTGAATTGTTCTTTTGTATATACTTTTGTTCTCCAGAAAACCTATATAAACCTGCTTTGATTAGAGCTCTTTTTTGATTAGAGCTTGTAAAGGATATAGAAGTATGACAAAATATAAATGAAAAATGCAAGCATGCTTTTATTTCACAATGGTCATCAATATCAGTGAGATAGAAGAGCAAACAGAAACATAGTGTCTGAGCCTGATTACTCTCCATTATAGTTAAAAGTGCTTTAAAAGGGTGTGGGGTAGTCATGCTGGCCTTTGTGTTGATTTTCGAAGAAATGCAATAATTACAATTACAAAGTGAGTGAAAGTCACTCAGTCGTGTCTGACTCTTTGTGACCCCATGTACTATACAGTCCATGGAATTCTCCATACCAGAATACTGGAGTGGGTAGCCTTTCCCTTCTCCAGGGGATCTTCCCAACCCAGGGATCAAACCCAGGTCTCTTACATTGCAGGCAGATTCTTTACCAGCTGAGCCCCAAGGGAAGTCCAAGAAATGCAATAGACTCTTACATTTGTGAAACAACTGGGCAATATCAGAGATACATTTTGTGGCATACTCCGTCCTCAGCAAATACATTGATCTCTATAGGAGAAAATTATATGCTATAGACAGCATATTGAAAAGCAGAGACATTACTTTGCCAGCAAAGGTCCGTCTCGTCAAGGCTATGGTTTTCCCAGTAGTCATGTATGGATGTGAGAGTTGGACTGTGAAGAAAGCTGAGCACCGAAGAATTGATGCTTTTGAACTGTGGTGTTGGAGAAGACTCTTAAGAGTCCCTTGGACTGCAAGGAGAACCAACCAGTCCATTCTGAAGGAGGTCAGCCCTGGGATTTCTTTGGAGGGAATGGTGCTGAAGCTGAAACTCCAGTACTTTGGCCACCTCATGTGAAGAATTGACTCATTGGAAAAGACTGTGATGCTGGGGGGGGATTGGGGGCAGGAGGAGAAGGGGACGACAGAGGATGAGATGGCTGGATGGCATCACTGACTTGATGGATGTGAGTCTGAGTGAACTCTGGGAGCTGGTGATGGACAGGGAGGCCTGGCGTGCTGCAATTCATGGGGTTGCAAAGAGTTGGACATGACTGAGCAACTGAACTGAACTGAACTGAACTGATAGGAGAAAATACAATGAATTAAAGATGGCTGCCTGTTCTTTGCCACTCATTTCATCAAGAGATGGATCTATATCCTTTCACCTTGTTTCTGGGCTGGCCCTCTGACTTTCTTCATCCAATAGAAAGCAGTAGAAATGACACTGTGTAATGGCCAAGGCTGAGCCTTGAGAGGCCTGCCGTTTCTGCTCTTGTGTGCTAGACATGTTTCCTCTTGGAATCCTCACTATGCTATGAAAAGCTCAAGCCATGTGGAAAACCTGACTGGAGGAGAACTAAGGTGCTCTGGTCAACAGTCCCAGATGAGCTTCCAGCCAACAGCCAGGACCAATTCCCAACCATGTTGGTGAGGCAGCTTAGCAAGTCCACCCTGGTGAAGCCCCTAGATGACTGCAACCCCATCCAACACCACACAGTGCAGAAAAACCATCCAGCTGAGCCTGGTCAACCCTCAGAACTATGAAAGACAATAAATTATTGTTGTTATTTTGAGTCATTAAGTTTTGGTGTGGTTTGTCATCCAGCAAGAGATAACCGAAACAAACCCTGGTTCAGAATCGGGTAGGTTGAAGTTACTGGAAAGTGAGACCAATTCAAAATACTTCTCAGCCCTAGGAATACCAAAATGGGACAGAAATAAGACTTTCTGCCTCTCAGGCAATTCCCAAGAGAAACAGAGCTTGGTTGGCTCTGGGAGAATTAATAAGAACAATGCAGTAGAGTGAGATAGACTGTGCTTTGTCAGCAGCGTCACTGGCACATTGTACAAACACTATTGTGCCATTAAAGTAAGCAATCTAATTACTGCAATATGTATGAAGCAAAATGATCAACTTTCAGTTTGATGAGAAGAGTATATAAACTCAGTAGCTATAAACAGCACAGTGGAATCAATAAAGTTTATGAAAATGGGATTAGTTTTGTGTGAATGTGAGGAACAAATGCACAACATGTCTTGTTCTTAAGAAATGAGAAGAGGGCCCTCTGTGGTCTGAGGCCACACTTAGAATAAAGAGCTGACATATACCTATCTACTGCTTGATTTATTTCAATTATATCCAGGACTCTCGGGTTTACTCTAATTTTTTAGGTTTTGCGTTTGCCCAGACATCTGTCGGAGAAGGCAGTGGCACCCCACTCCAGTACTCTTGCCTGGAAAATCCCATGGATGAAGGAGCCTGGTAGGCTGCAGTCCATGGGGTTGCTGAGGGTTGGACACAACTGAGCGACTTCACTTTCACTTTTCACTTTCATGCATTGGAGAAGGAAATGGCAACCCACTCCAGTGTTCTTGCCTGGAGAATCCCAGGGACGGGGGAGCCTGGTGGGCTGCCATCTATGGGGTCATACAAAGTTGGACACAACTGAAGTGACTTAGCAGCAGCAGCAGCAGACATCTGTAACCTGCTAATTTTGCCTCCAGTGGGCTCCTACTTATCTATGTCCAGCTCCTACCAATAATTAATCATTTTTTTCACTGTGTCCCAATGATACTTTTTACAAGTTGCTAAAATAGCACATATCACATTGTTTCAATTTCTCATTACATGAGCTTACTAGGGGCAGGACTAAGCCTTATTCAGGTTGGTGCGCCCTCTAATGGGTAAGAGCTGGTTCTGGGCACATAGAAAGGCTACACAGTGGGTGTTCAGTATTCAAATGAATATGGATGGATAGAAAGAATGGCTCCCAGAGCTGATTCCATTGATGGAATTCATTGGATATCGAATGAATATGAATGGATAGGTGTGTTGATTCCCCTTAAATGGTGAGTTACAGAAAATTCCAAGAGTTGGAAAGATGGGAAAGAAAGTTATGTGATGGCTTGAGAGTTTCTCTATAGGAAGAGGTGGCTCAGATGGTAAAGAACGTGCCTGCAATGCAGCAGATGCAGGTTCAATTCCTGGGTCGGGAAGATCTCCTGCAGAAGGAAATGGCAACCCACTCCAGCATTCTCGCCTGGGAAATCCCATGGACAGAGAAACCTGGAGGTCTACAGTCCACGGGTCGCAAAAGAGTCGGATACGACTTAGTGACTAATCCAAGCATGGGAGTACTGTTGGAAGGAGAGGTGGAAGAACCCACTTAGAAGCACATATTCTTTCAATTTAGATTTCATGTTTATTTGGAGCAGATCTGGGGGTACTCACTCCTTGGTATAATTACTGAAAAAATACTTGCAAAATAAGTGTGATTGGTTCTCAAAAGCTTACTGGTTGGTAACAATATCTAATGTGCCCAAAGAAGGCAACTGGGACTGAGAACAAAATTACCTGATTGAGGACTGAAGCTCTACCACTGGGGCAATAGCAAGAAAGCATTATAATTTTGCAGCACCAAGCATAGAGATCTCTGTAGATGGGGTCTCTACCTTCCCAAACAGTTTCCCAGCCATGACTGGGCTCATCCCTTTTCCTTGGAGACCTTGATTTGATTGATTGGAAGGCAGTCTCCAGAGTATTTTCTAAAATCTTTCCAAGCGTGTCTAATGGACCATTGGATTAGAAACCATTCATTGCTCTAGAAGCTTGCAGATACAATGACAAGGACCACAGTGCTTTCAGGATGCTCTGGAAATCGAATAAAAACACTGTCTACATGTGAAGAGAGCCACATTGTATATACATTAATTGAGCTGACATTTATTGAGTGGCTATGAGGTACCAGGCCCCTCAAGAGGGGCTCGGAAACAACGATATACAATGCTCGTGGTGTTTACATAAGTCTCGTTGGGGTATTAGACATTAAATAATAAACACACATATAATTACAAATTGTGACAGGTGCTCTGGAGGAAAGGACAAGATGATGTGATACAAGATAATCCAGTTTAGCTGGAGTGGGGCAGGAAAGGGAAGCGGAGAGCAAGTCTCATTTCGGTTGAGATCTCAAATACAATTCAGTGATACATGCATTTGAGGAGTTGGAGGTTAACATTAGGTTGAACCACATGAAATTACTAAGATTTAACCATTTATGACCTACAAAATGGCAATTTCATACAGTTCAACCTAATATAAGCATGTAATCTGAGCAGGGACCAGGGAGAGGAGGCATGGGGTGTTCTATTTTCATCAGAGCAGGGACAGATGGCCGCAAGATTAGAGGCAACTGCTGCAAAGGGAGGAAAACTTGCAGCCCCACATTATAAAAGTAGCGCTGGAATTTGAGCAGTATACTGAATGTTTATAGCATCCTTTGATTTTAAATACCCATACTTGTTCTCAAATCACTGAATCAGTGTTTGGAAAAAAATCTAAACTTCTGTTATCTCCCCTCCTTCTAGAATAGAGGTGAAGAGGCACTGTTGTTTAAAGCTTAGTTCTTGGGTACAGTGCATTTCAGAACAAATCAGCGGCTCCCATCACCAGGTAACCACACAGCGGTGGACAATGTAGTCCAGTTACCACGACCGCATAACAAACTCCCCTAAACTTAGTGGTGTAAAGCAACAACCATGGGGTATGTGCACGGATCCCAGGTGTCGAGTATTGAAAAGGTCACAGTGGGGATGGTTATTCTGTGTTGTAATGCCTGGGGCCTCATTTGGGAAGATTTGGACTGTGAGGGAGTAGAACTGCTGGAACTGGAGGATCCACGTCCCTGATGTAACTGCCTCCCCCACTGGAGGGTCTTCACTCCCTTGTCTGCTGCCTGAGATGGGATAGATGGCAGGCTGGCTCAATGGGGATGCTGACTAGACCACTCCCCAACAACTTGGGCTTCTCGCATCCTACTAGCTGAGTTCTGAAAGGAAGGTCTCCGGAGGGGGCCTTTGCAGAGTGAGCATTTCAAGAAGACCATATCAAAGCCAACTAGACTTTGACCCTGTTTCAGAAATCACAATGAATCCCTCTGCCCCACTTCATTGGTGGACACAACCATGAGCTTACCCATATCCAAGCAGGGAGAGAGAAAGAGAAAAATTCCACCTCTCAGTGAGAAGAGTGTCAAGGTCACATTGCAGAAGAGCATGGGGGATGGGAGATATTATTGCATCCATCTTTGAATATACAATCTGCTGTGACATGGTTAGAGAATAACACCCAGAGAAACTTTCATGATGGGCCAGGTAACGACTTTGCACAGGGTAGTTGGGCCTGGGCACAGTGAAGGTGAGGGCGAACTAACTCTGTTACAAGAAAGCCGTAACTCCACCAAAAGGAGTTTTCCACTTCTCTTGTGATAGTGTACAGAACAATGCTGGTTCTTCCTGAGAGGATGGACACACGCACACTCAGTTTAAAGAGAGACAGAAGCCTTCTGTTGGCAGAGCTACAATTTGCAGAGCATGTTAGAGGGAAACAGAGTCTTGCAAAGAAATCAAAGGCTCAGTTTGAAAAGATTTTTTCAAGAGAACTGCAGAAGCAATAGCTGAGATATAGTGACTGAAGGCAAGAAGCAGATGTCAAGATTTAAGACATCTTAGACTGTAGCCTGGAAAGAAGGAGCCAGTGGGATAAATACCCTGACCTTTCTCAACTCCTGCCCTTTGATCTCCTGCCAGCGCTTCCCATTGGCCAAAGCAAACCAGCAGCTGGAGGGCAGGAGGTGGATCCACAGTACAAGCTCTGAATGAAGGAGCACACTCAGAGTCTGTGACCCAGCCTCTATGATCACCTGGACCAAGGAGGTCTGATCTGTAGACCCAACCAAATTATTACATTCAAGGTTCTGCAGCTGAGATGAACAAAACTTAGGTAAGCATTGTTCCTATTTTGTGTTTGAGGCTGAATTTGGTCTGTGTGTGCTAATGCTGCAGAAGCATTCCAAAAAAATACCGTAGGTGAATACATGCAGGAGTGTCTGTGTGCCCCACGTTAATTATTATAAGTCAGGGCAGAGAGGGGGTTGTATTACTTAGTAAAATTGATTAAATTAAAACCCCAACATAATAAATACACAGCAAAGGATACTGTTCTGTACAGTAAGCAGCAATGACACATTTTGGGACTGAAGGAATAATGTGAGCATAATATTTAGGTAGCACATTTCCAATGATGCATAGCCGGGATTTCTAGGGGTGTGGAAGAAACAGGGAGGGAGAATCCACAGGAAGGTGGGTTGCAGGGGAACATGACCTTGGTCCTCAGCTGGGAGACAGCTCTGTGGTGAGGGCTCTGATGATGAGGAGGAGCCTCTCTCTGGGTGACTTGGCCAATCCACATCAAATCGCATTCTCACTCCTGCCATCTGGCAAACTGGATATGACTTTCAAGAGGCAGAGCATCAAACTCTGACTTGGCCCATTTATTCTTTTCCAAGATGTCAGTTGCTGACATATTTGTAGCCAAATAAGAGTATCTTCAGGCTGCAGAGACAGGGAGGAAGCCTGGCAAATGCCGGGAAAGAGAAAACCTTGCCTAGACAGCAGGAGAGGTTTCTGAGTGACCTTCAAAAGCCCGACTTAGCACCCACCATCACAGCCCTCCCTGTTTCTGAAGGGGGAGGTGCCCATGCAGAAACATGCCTACACCACACGGGGCTCTGTGAGCTCCACTACTGGGATGTTGTGCAGTGCAATTTAACTTTAGCCTGGGCCCCAGGAGCCGATTGGAGGTGCCCAGCCTAGAACGTGAGGCTCCGTGGCTTTCAAGAGGCTCCGTGTATCCTTAGGGATGGCCGGTCTGCAAATGACTAGGCCATGACCCGCTTCCCCTTCCACGTACCCTATTGAACTGAGTCAGCATCTCCATGGCACTGGGACAGTACTCATGCTAGAGGCTGGTCACCTAGTGGACAGTGATTAGACCCTGAATCAGGCAAAATGAAAACACAGGGCTCTCAATCCAGGTGTGCAGAGGCCAGTGGAGTGGAGAGGTCCCCTGCCTGAAATGCTGGGGACAGACACCATAGTTATACATGCCTACATAATTGTTGACAGGCTTCCCACAGAGGCCAGAATTATCACAAAAGTACATATGTTTGATGCAGAGAAAATGAAGGAAATGAAGGCCTCAACCAAAGCAGTAGGGCACTAAGCAGTAAAATAAAAAGTATAAAATCCAGCCACCCACCCACCCATTGCTCGGGGGCCTGGTTTCCTCTAGTGTATACTCACCTGGCCTGGGAGTCCTACAGACGACTGCACGCCTCTGTACCTCTGGATCCCACTTCATACTGGGCATAAATTTGCCCAGAAGGAATGCATTTGTCATATAGAATTTTTTTAAAGAAATACATTTTCCTTTTAATGAGAACCCTGTAAGCTTTACTTGACCCTGAAATGCAGTGGAGGTCCCAACCCAGGTACCATTTCCTCTGGATTCTGGAGTGTGAATAAGACCCAACTCGCTGGCACCTCCTCTGTGCAGGTCCCTGCTAGATGGTTAAGAGCATCATTTCACTTAATCCTCACACCTTCTGAGCTGTATTTTATTTTTAGTCCCATTTTACAGAGAGGAGATGGGTTCAAAGAGGAAAAACAAGTCACCTATAGTCACCTGGGCAGTGTGACTATCACTCCATACCACCTTATACTCTTTAACATATGACAACAAAAAGTTAAAAATCCAAGATTCCATTTCTTGACTCCCAAAGTTCTGCTTTTGAATTCAGTGACATGACCCTGCAATCCAAGTCGTGCAGGGTGGAGACTGAGCTCAAAATCCACCACCCATGGGCTGGACCTGGGTGCAGGCAGGGAGAGGGCACTGCTGCCCACCACTGTCCCCAGCATGCACCTTTCCCTGGCCCAGGCTGGATGCTTCCCAGGTAATCTGCCCCCATGAGAAGCAACTTCTTCCTGGCAGACCCAGGCTGTGTTTAAGCAATGGGTGCAGACTAGGCCTGCTCCTGCAGGTGGGGTTTGCCCTGGCAGCTGACATCTGGTGTCAGGATACCCTCTCCTCCTGGTCCTGGTCATCGGTGAGCGGGGAGGCAGGTGGTCGTCTCCACCAGGCGAGTCCTGCTTGGGTCCATGCTCAGGCTTCCTTGTACCTTCTCCCAGTGGGGAAACTGCGTCCTTTCATCAATCTCTAATGAGGTCCTTACCTGTTTTAACAAGAGCCAATGCTGTCCAGGCTATTTGCAGAGTCTTTACAAATCTTTGCTTTGGAATCCCTGGAGAGAAAGAAAGATCCCCTAAACATCTTTCTCCCTCACCTCTGAAGGGGCTCTCATCCAACACCCTCTCCACTTTCCTAAACCAAAGGAAAGACATTCTTTGCAATCCCTCTAATTAACAGTTTGTTTTATTTTTCAGTATCTGGTGGTCGATTTAGTTTAAGGTCCTTGGAGAATTTAAACTACATGGATTAAATAAAAGCAGCTGCAAAGTGGAGAATGTTTCAGCAGAGTTTTTCCCTCTCTTTTTAATTGGTAGCAGCACAATCTGTAACAAGGTGAGTCTAATTCCATCCTGCTGAAAGAGGAAGAAAGTTTCACTTTTATTACCCTTCCAAGAATATCTAGCGAACCGGCAGGGTTGGTGGATTTTTTTGTGTTTCTCCCCCCTAATATAATGAAAAGGAGAAAAGCCCTAATTTCTTTCCATTTCTGAGGAATCATCAAGTGCGGAGGTCAAATGAGGAGATAGACATGTCCCTTGCATGAAGTCTTTGCCTTACTCTGGAGTCCTGATCTTGGTATCCATTTTATCTAGGAACATGGGCTGGCTGCATTGTACCCAGCCATTAAAGCCAGCCTGGTCCTGCTCCTCTTGGAAGCGTGAAGCGCATTTTCTCCTCTAGCAACCATGCGACAGCTCCCTATTGGGGACAGGTGGGCCTCTGCGTTACATCAGTTGTTTCCTTGACCTCTGGGCCAGTCGATTACCTGCTTTCAAGGCCTCCCTTAAGCCTCACCTGCTCCACGAAGCTTCCCCAGACTAATACAAACTCATCAGACTACTTCCCTTCTGTGAATTCCACACAGTCCTGAACTGTTGGGCATAATTCTCCAGATGTGACCACAGCAGCATGGGCAGCAAGCTTCAAGCTTTCACAGACCTGTTAAAAACCCTTGTTTATGTAGTCGCAGTGCTCTTATACTGGTCAATTAAAAAGCAACTAGATACAGCCTTAATGGAAGGCAGCTTAGTAATAAGAATCAAAAAACTTTAAATTTCACTGGGCCTTTGACCTACCAATTATACCTCTAGGAATATATCCTCAGAGAAAAATAATGTATGAAGAATGCTCATTAGAAGTATTTATTACTTCTAAAATTTGGAAATAATCCAAGTGTCTAACAATAGGAAAATAGTTAAATAAATTATACAGCAGCTATACAATGGACTAGTCTACAGCCATTAAAAATATTACATATAATATTTAATGACAGGGAAAGTTATTCAGGTTATTTTTTAAGTAGAAAAACAAACTTTAAATTAATGGCAAATTTTACTTTTAATCATACAATATACATCTTTGATTTATAAAAGTCTAAAGCTATTTTATATTTTTACTCTATTATCATTGAATTAGCTGTTCTTTGAATAGCAAAAGAATTACCGACAAAACTGCAGAATCACTTCTGCCTGGGGTAAATTTAGGGGTATATAGCCATTCAAGGATTCTCTGTGGTTCATCTACCTTCCACCGATTTTATTAGTTAGAGACTGATGCTTGATATTGCGTGTGTGTGTGCATGTGTGTGTGTGCGTGCGCACGCGTGCTCAGTTGCTTCCGTTGTGTCTGACTGTTTGAGACCCTATGGACTGTAGCCTGCCAGGCTTCTCTGTCCATGGGACTTTCCAGGCAAGAATACTGGAGTGGGTTGCCATGCCCTCCTCCAGGAGATCTTCCCAACTCAGGGATCGAACCCACATCTTTTATGTCTCCCGCATCACAGGCAGATTCTTTACCACTGAGCCACCTAGGAAGCCCCATGATATTGCCTATTGCCTGGCAAACCAAGGCCCAAGAGAGAATGAAACCTGATGTCTTCCTGAGTAAAGACCATACTGCATCTTCCCTGCTAAGGTCTAATTTTGGTCAAGGGGTGAAAGCTTGTATTGAGTCAGATCTATGGTCCCAGTAAACAAGATAACATTTTAATTTGCCTTTTGTCCCCTCACTTGTATTGGTGAGAGCTGAAGCTACTGACCCCTCTTTTGAGTCACACACACACACACACACACACACACACACACACACTTCTGTTGCTAGTGATCAGTTTCCCAGCTACTGGAAAGAGAATCTAACATTTCTTTTTCAAAGGTCAAGTCTATAAGAGTTATTAATTTCCTGTTTGAGCTAATTTGAAGAATAGCCTTCAGAAAGGAGAGAGGATGAGGTGGCATCCTGTAACCGTGCCTCTCTCTCCAGGGCTCCTGATGAACAGAAGCGGGCCTAGGGAGGGGAATGCAGTGGTGTCAAGGACCTCAGGGCATAGAACTTCATGGTTTCTGGCTTCTCAAGGAAGCTTCAGAAACAGTGGGTTTTCTATGCTCCACAAAGCCTGCCTCAGTTAGTAACTTTTGGACACTGATGGACAGATGAGTGCCATAGAATTCATGCTTTTTAGAGAACTGGAGGGTTTTTTTTTTTTTTGCCATGCCGTGCAGCTCACGGGATGCCAGCTCCCTGGGCAGAGAATGATCTGGGGCCGGGGCAATGAAGGCTCAGAATCTTAACCATTTTGAGCCCCTAGGGAACTCCCTAGGCAATTGGGATTTTCTAAGCCTGGCAGGGAGGGATCCATCCTACTCCTATCAAAATTCCCTCATCTTTTTATGCAAGGAAGATCTGCCAGACTCTGCTGCTCATGTGAGTACCAGCCCCCACCATGGCTCAAAGAGGATTTTAGCAACACTTCTACACCCCCTCCCTCAGGCAAGTTTTTAATAGTTCTTTCCCCATCCTAACCAAGCTTCCAAAGCCAGGGGATCAAAAGAAATAAAGGCTCTGGGGGATCAGACTTTAGAAATCGAATTCAATTCAAATCACCTATGTTGAATTCTTGGGGCTGCATATATGACTAGGACATTGCATTTTCTAAAGAAACAGCAGTCTTTAGTAAATAACCTTAAGATATCTGTCATATGCTTTTTGGGGAAAAAATAGCACATATATATACATTATATGTATATGATAATTCCATTTTTAGACAAATAAACACATCTATATATAAGTAATCATGTACACATTTTAAAAATTTGTAAGAACACAAAACATGCTGTTAATATAATTAGAAAGGGAGGACTTATTTTATGTACTTTGTTTTCTTTTTTTACAAGCAAAAATTACTTCTTAATAAAGATTTAAATTTTTAAAAATAGAGACTTTGGAAGAGTTTCATGAAAAATAAAATTATAATGAAATACTCTAGAATACTCAGAACTTTAAGTTATTTTAGATTTAAAATTCTGTTCTGTAATTGATTCATTTTTTTATTCATCCAACACATATTTTTAAACATCTCTGTTCTCAGCATTTTATTACTAGGTGATTTTAAAAGTTAAAATGCACTGGGTCAGGGGAGGGTAGAGGGAGCAGAAAAGAACCAAAAAGGAAGGCCAAAGAACTAGAAGACAAGGTCGTTATGCTTAAACTTACAAAATTCATTGCATCCAAGCATTGACCCATCCCCTCAGTGAATATATACTACTTGCAAGACCCTATGTTAAGTACGTCAGGGTATAAAGAGGTTAGAAAAATCACTCCCACCTGTAACAATTCTGCCATCAAGGCCCTAGAATGTTTGCCCTATGCCGTGGACACTGTAGTGCACCTCCCAAAGCCACCGTCATCAGAAGATCCTCAGTTCCAGCGGCTGGAAGGCAGCCTTCACTTGTCAGTTCCTTCAGGGATGCCCTCAGCTCCAGAGAGCTGCCTGCCCAAGTTCTGACCCCTCCCATGTGGCTGATACCCAATAACTGACTCTTGCAGGAGTATAAAGGCCCAGACATCTCAGCCCATCTTGGGAACGCTCTAAGGGGATATTCTACATCCAGAGCGCCCGTGGAACTGGCTGAGTCTATTGCCAGGTCTGCCTCACAGCTTGGCTTCTCCCTCTATTCTCTGCCATTTTCAACAGGTGATGATATCAAAGGCATTCCTTAATGAACATCCTTTTCATCAAATTCCCTCTCAGACTCTGCCTCCTGGGGAATCCAATCTGCAACACACTAGCCCTATCAAATCCCATATTTACAGAAAATGTTAGAATAAGTCAGACTCATCTACTTGGCATTAGTCTGGCCAGGGTAGTTACAGAAGCAGTATTGTGTAGGGCAGGGGTAGCAAACTATTCTGCGAACAGTCAGACAGTCGGGCTTTGCAGGCCACAAAAAGTTTCTGTTGCATATTCTGTATGTGTGTGTTTAAGATGCCAAAATCATTCTCAGTTCACTGGCCGTAGAATAAACAGGCTTCCTGCCAATAGATGGTAGTTTACTAACCCTGGTGTAGAGCATTAAGAGCACAGACTTGTGAGATTGTTCTCCAGGGGTCTCTCATATTTTCCACATCTAGCAAAGTAGAGGTGTGAATAACATTGTCCCACACTTATCTTTTCAAGCATTTTGTATAGCCTACAGCCTGGGAAGGCACAGTATCTCCCTCCACAGAAGAGGTCAGGCATACTCTCTGCCTACTGTAAAGCCACTTAGGTGACATGGAAAACAGAGTCCATAAGTGTCTCTTGGCATCGAGCCCAGTTCCTATTTTTCCAGAGTGTACTATGCCTCCTTCCCCACCCCCTTTCTCATGTGTCTTCGTGAGGGAGCATGTTTCTGTCCCCCCACCCCCATCAAGAATCTCTGATTTAATGTCAGTGGAACCCTAACAGAGTAAAGAAGTATAGACCACGGTATGTGCAAGTTTTATAGCTTATGTAAAGTGAATACACTATTATTTGTAAAGTGTAGGCCTACAAATACAGGGAAAGAAATACTTTGCTAAGGTCCCAAAGCTACTCACACCTTCCCTCAATTAACTATACAAGAGGCCCCATTTGGGCTCCTTCCCAGAACTCCTCCAGAACCAGAACCAGTTTTCAAGGGAGGGTGAGCAACACCACTACCACCCATTTCCTGATTTAAGAAATCGAAAACCTGGAAGACTGGGCCTCTTCATGATGGGCCAGTGCCTAATCAGTGGTCTAGGGGGATCCCCACATCTGCTGGACCCCGAGGCCTGTGCTCTTTCATATAATACAGTGACCTCACTGATCATTTCTGATTGTAGGTCTCTAGCCAGGCCGAATCAGGATCACCTGGGGGAATTTTTTAAAAATGTGGTTGCCCAGGGCCCACCCCAGGACCAAGTCAATAAGAAACCCTGGAGATCAGGTCTGGGCATCTATGTTTGTTTGTTTGTTTAAAAAAAAAAACCATTATGGGGAGGGAGGTGGGAGGGGGGTTCATGTTTGGGAACGCATGTAAGAATTAAAGATTTTAAAATTTAAAAAAAAATAAAAATAAAAAAAATAAAAATGCACAAACAAAAACAAAAAAAATTAAAAAAAAAAATAAAAATAAAAAAAAACCCTCCCTGGGGTGGTTCTCAAGTGCAGCAGTGTTGAGAGCCACTGATCTCTCTGTCCCTGGGAAGACCAGTTCCTTCAAGACCTGGAACTCGCCCGCAGCCCCCAACCACAGAGGGGAAGGGAAGGCTCCCTGGCGCCCAGCCTATTCCACTCTAACTCCCACACAGAGCGAGTTCACTGGCTTCCTGGGTGTCTGGGAAGCTGCCAGTTCTGGGCCTGCCTGCTCTGGCCAGGGCCCTGGAACAGAAGACGCGAGTCCGTGCACCGCCAGTGGCACTCAGGCTGCCGCCTGCCAGGAACATTCTGTGGCTTAATATTTCTGTCAAGAAGGGGATCAATAAAAATAGTATCTGCTCGACAGAAAGAGCAGCTATTACAACGCCACGATGCCTGGAGTGGAGGCTGGGGGCTGGGAGCTTCCTCGCAGGACCAGACAGAAAGAGGCCCCATTTGAGCTCCTTCCCAGAACTCCTCCGGAACCGGAACCAATCTCCTCTTCGTGCCAAATAGGACTCAGTGTGGGGTTCTGGGAGGGATGCCTGTCAGGCCTCACGGATTCCAAAGCCCAGCATCCAGCAGAAGGATATCCAAGCTCCTTGGCCGCATCCTCCTCCGCCTCCCTCCCAGCCCACCTGGTGGTCATTTCACTGCTCATTAGCACCTCCTCCAGAAGGTGAGGGGTTGAGGAGGAGGTGAAACTCAAACCCAGACATCCTCCTGCCTGTTAACAGTGCTTATAAAAGCCTCGACAGAGGAGCAGATGAAGGCAATTGGCAAGAACCCCAGCCTCAGGCATCCCAGTCCCACAGATGCCCGGGGCCTGGCATTTACTGAGCACTTCCTGTCACCACCAGGGCCTGCTGAGCACCTCCCGTAACCACCAGAGCAGCAGCTGATGGTGTGGGAGGTGCTCGAGACTCATCGCTTCAGAAGCAATCCTCCAGCGAGCCTGTGAGATGTGTACAGTTCTTGTCTTGACAGATCTGGAAGCTGAAGCTGGGAGAGGCCAGTGAAGCCTGTTCAAAGGTCACGCAAACCACAGAGAGCAAGTCTAACAGGAGTGTGAATTCAGACGGAAATCAGAGTCCAGATGCTATCGGCCTTACTCTATCCCTCTGGTTTCCTACCATGCACTCTCCCTGTGAGGTTCAATGTGCCCACCCACAAGGGATTTCTGATTCAACAGGAAAGGAATGTCATTTTCAGGTTAAAATTTTAAAATCCTCAAAACCCAAAAGGAAAGTAATGTGTGAGAGTCACAGCTGCTGAGAAGAGAATGAGGAGAAGGAGCTTGAAGGGGCAGCATGGGAGACCTGTTTGGAAAGGGGATGGCATTTGTGTGGATGGAGATCAGAGGAGATTCTACGCAAGGACTGGGGAGGAGGGGGCGGGATGAGGGGGTGGGAGGCCCTTCAGAATGACAGGGGCTGCAGTCAGGTGAGCAGTGGTGGGGCCGAGGCTGGCCTGGGGCGACCGAAGCGCCTGCGGCTGCCTGGCAACTCTGAAGGCTGAGCGGGTCAGGTCCAAGTTGGGGCTACGCTCCAGGAAGGCCTCAGGGACAAACATGGGTGGAACAGGTTGAAGGGAAAACGCACAGGAAGCAGGATCAGTCCCACTGCCACCATGGTCCAGACGGAGCCAGGAGGGAGAAGCTGGGAGAAAAGAGTGGCCCAACAAGCAGAGAAATGCCCTTGCAGAAAGAATCATCTTCGTTTATGGAGCCTGTAACCAGCTCCAGGGAGTGCCTGTAAAACAAGGCTACTGGGCTTCCATGAGGTCTGGTTACCCTGTTACAGCGTCAAAGGGGTTATTAGTTTTTGGTCCTCAGATGGCTGATATATTGGTTCTGGGATTTACAATTTTTCTTGGAATACTCAAGTTCCTGGAATTCTTAAAGATTTCAAATCCTTCAGTAATAATTTTTAAACATTAAAATTTTCTCTAGCAATCTCTTCAGGGCTTCATAAAGTCAGCTAGGCTATTAGGCTCTTTGAAGAGCTGTAAGGAGGTGGCCTGTCCTCTGAATAAGCACCCAGCAAATCTCAAGTCAGTGGGACTGTCTCTCACCAGGCTCCCACGCACATAGTTCTGTACCTTATCATGACATGTCTCTAAAATGAATTGGCCCACAGAAGATCTTAAAATTAATGTTCAGTTTCTCATACTCATCTTCCCCTCTTTCCTGACCTAGAATAGGTCTGGCAATAGATGAATTTAGGAAAGGTTTTTTTTATCATCTTGGCTCAAGCTGACATTTGCCTTGGGAAGCAGGTAGGTGCATTCAGAATTTCGTGTTTCTTAAAAGCTGTGATTAGATTGATGTGTGGTCAGGAGCCCACCTCTCAGGTCTCTCTCCTTGCCTGCCAGGCAAGAGGCAGCCTTTATTTAAATGACTTGCTCCCATCAAGCTGATCCAAGAGTCCAGTCCATAGAATGGCCAGTGACTTATGGGTGGCTGGGAGCAAAACACTGAACTGGGATAATCAGATTCTAGTTCTTGAGAATTTGATCTGGCAAATATAGAGGAAATTAGGCACCAATATGAGCTGAAGTTGAAAAGATGTGATGATGGAACAAAGAATGTGGGAGGGACCATTACGGGCAAAGAGGAAGACAAAGTTATGAGTCAGCAGCTTAGGTCCATGTATATCCCATCAGTAAATCCTCTGCTTCTGAAGTCTGTTTTTCACTCCCAAAGAATACCTCCTCAAACTAAAAACCTACTAATTACATCCTAACCACAGTATCCCCTAACATAGCATGGGCTGAGTCCTACTCAGACACCAGCTTTTCTCAGACCTGAATGTGAAAGGAATCCTCTGGGGATCCTGTACAGATTCTGATTCAGCAGCTCTGGGCTGGGGCTGGGCTTATGCTCCCAGGTGATGCCATTCCTGCTGGTCCCAGGTCCACAATAACGAGATGACAGGTAACTGTTGTTACTTACTTGAGAAGAAAGAAAAACCTAAATCAAGGTCAACAAAGACAGATTTCCATCCTGTCCAAAAGATAAGCAGTAAAAAGGCAAAGTCAGTGATACTTTCTAGCCCTCCTTTTCTATTCTATTGCATTTTGAAATAGAGTGGATGTAGATGGTCTACAGGACCAAGGGCCTCTGCGGTTTCAGTATACTATAATATTTGAAGCAACCATTAAAAAAATTTTTTTAAAAAAACAGAAGTCTTAGGTTTTTAAATAAATCTGTTCTCTGGCATCAATAAATTCCATCATTTTGCTAAATGGATTGGTTTTGAATAATTTTTATGACACTTACAAGAAACTGTTAGAGTTCACCAGAAGGTAGTATGATGGAAGTTGGTAATCATTCTAAGAGTGGTTAGGACTCCATGCTTTCACTGACGACGACCTGGGTTCAATCCCTGGTTAAGGAACTAAGATCCCACAAGCCAAGAAAACAAAGAGGCTTATATGGTCTAAACTCATCAAGTAACTTCCTGCTGCCTCATTTCCAACAATGTTGCTTTCCACTGATGCTAAGTCTGGGATGTGTGTGTCGCTATTGAAATTAGAAGGTTAATTCTTGATTGAATGCAAACTTCATTTTCCATGTACATATTTTCCTGTTTTAACTGCAAGGTGGATTAAACTGCACATCCTCTTCAAACACCAGAAAGCCCCACTGGAGCAGAGGTTAATAGCGAGATGGGAAGTACAGGGAAGAAAAGGGGTACGTTACTGAAAATATGAAAGCCAGCCTTAGAGCTGGTTTAATGAAATCAAAAAGCATAATATAAATATGTGAGCTCTAAAACTATCCAGTAGACTACACACTTACTTATCTGAAGGGTGGAGAAGGAGGGCTTTGCCTCAGTGGTATTATCATCTGGGTGAGAATCTTGGGCAAGGGGTCTTTTAGTCCATTACGGTTTGTGAGCATTTACTGCCTGTGATAAGCTGGAGCCTCGCCATGAATTTTAGCGCTTCAGGTAGAGTGATCACAGCTTTCCAAACTGTAAATTACTTTAGCAACTACTCTGGACAGAACGAAGTAAAACAGAAGACTCAAGCTGAGAGGATCGTTTCTTATTCTCCCTGTATCCTGGTGCTTATCTGCATGGGACATTTGGGTAAAAGCAGGCTTTATGCCATCCCCCATACCTAATCTGAGTAGCCTTTTTAGTTGGATTTTGAGTAAACTTCAAAGCCCTCTGTCAGCCATGCAGTACATGTACATGTGAACACATCTCACCATGACGATAAACACAAGTGCGTACTGGAGGCTTAAGCACCACTTTTCACATTTTTAAACTACTTCTCTTGGCCTTACTAATCTACTTCTTCACTACTCAACCAACTCATTGAGTCAATCAATAACAGGGTCTTGAATCGATAAGGTTGGTACAAGGGTAAATGCTTTAAAATTTCACTAAGATAATGAAAAAGTATACAAACTATATAAACCAGACCTTTCACATCTGGGACATAAAATAATTTTAAAGATGTTACATTGATCATGTTCTCTGGATTTGAAATCAATGCACCTTGTACACTACACAGTTTTCCTGAGGAGACAACTGGACAAAATATTTGAAAATGGAGCTGAATCGTATTGACTATCTTCCATGGGTCAGATGCTTTATAGATACTCTTTCATCTCATTTATTTCTCCCCAAAGCCCTCTGAACTGCTTTTCCATTACAAAGTTAAGAAAACGAACTCTAGAAATGTTAACATGCTAATTGTTGGCAATGCTGGTGTTCCAGTATAAGTCTGCCATACTCCAAGGCCACTGTTCTTCCCCTTCCTAGGTACCATGCCAGATAAAGGCAGCCCTCTCTTTACTGCTCTCTTCTCCCCTATTCCTGACTCCTGTCTTTTCCTGCCTCCACACAGTAGTTCTGTTTTAGTTTCCATAGCTCTATCATTTACTCTAGGATCATATTTGTCTGCCTAAATACAGTCATTTGCACTTCCTCTCCAGTAACTAGGAGGCTTATAATAGGTAGCTAGAAGCAAAGATGGATAGATAATCTTCACTGGCTGTGCTGTGCCTCTATTCACAATTTAACAGATGTAGGGAACATTCAGTGGAGAAGACAATGGCATCCCACTCCAGTACTCTTGCCTGGAAAATCCCATGGATGGAGGAGCCTGGAAGGCTGCAGTCCATGGGGTCGCTGAGGGTCGGACATGACTGAGCGACTTCACTTTCACGCATTGGAGAAGGAAATGGCAACCCACTCCAGTGTTCTTGCCTGGAGATTCCCAGGGACAGGGGAGCCTGGTGGGCTGCCATCTATGGGGTCGCACAGAGTCAGACACAACTGAAGCGATTTAGCAGCAGCAGCAGGGAACATTCAGAGGTTCCTATAGTTCTGTGGTAGCTCTTCACACCTTTCTTGCATCTCCAAAGCCAAACCTCTTTACCAGCTGGCTCTAGGCCTGGCAAAGCTTGACTGGAAAGAGCCTGAGGAAGACGATGGTACAGACAAGGCACTGAACGACTTGTCAATTCTATGAAACAAGCTAAGATGAAGGGGTATGCGTATAAATATATCTCTATGTGCTGAAACAAATGTTTCATTGTCTCTTTCATTCCTAGGAATGAAACGACTGGCTCAAAGCATCTACTCTGTGAAAGCGCTGTGCCATGCACTGCACATATCTTGCCTTTTTAAAGCCTTTCAACACCCCCATGAGGTAGGTACTATTATCATCCCTATTTTAAGATGAGAAAATGGAGACTGAGGGAGGCTGTCACCTTTCCAAGGCCATACACTGCTGCTGCTGCTGCTGCTGCTGCTAAGTCGCTTCAGTCGTGTCCGACTCTGTGCGACCCCATAGATGGCAGCCCACCAGGCTCCTCCGTCCCTGGGAGTCTCCAGGCAAGAACACTGGAGTGGGTTGCCATTTCCTTCTCCAATGCAGGAAAGTGAAAAGTGAAAGTGAAATCGCTCAGTCGTGTCCAACTCTTAGCGACCCCATGGACTGCAGCCCACTAGGCTCCTCCGTCCATGGGATTTTCCAGGCAAGAGTACTGGAGTGGGGTGCCATTGCCTTCTCTGAGGCCACACACTAGGAGATAGTAAAGCAAGGATTCAAACTCAGGCCTGATCTCTTTATGGCCCAACTACCCTGCCTCACTGTTGCTGTGTTAAAAGGTGCAGAAGATGAGTGGAATGAAGGATAGCTTTCATCATTATTTTCAAAAGTTAGATTATAAGTTTGTAAAATAAAGATGGGGTTTTAAACCTATTTCAGTCATGTATGTGAACCCAGGAAAAAGAGACGAAGCAAAGCTTCTGACTTTCTGCTACAATGGGTTTCTGTGTCCCCTAAGCTTGGTGATTAACCAAGCAGCATTTCAAACTAATGGGCCTATGAGTCCAGTGGAAGTGCTCACCTGCCAGCATCCAGACACAAGTCACTCTGGGACATTGACCAAGTATCTGCTATAGGTCAGAGCCTGTGCTAGTGGCTTTACATGTGTAACTGGCTGTTTAGAGGGGCTTTTCCTGATGCCGTAGAATTGGCCTTGGGGCCCTTAAAAACAGGGGCTAACTGTTGTTTTGAACTCAGGAGAGCTTCTGGAGCTGGGCATGGGGCAGCACCCATACAGTACCCCGAGGCTTCCAGAAACCAGGCAAACCAGCCTCACTGCAGCCAGTCCCTTCCCTCCAATCGCTCCTGCTCACAGCCCACAACAGCAGAGCCCATGGGAGCTTTGGCTTCAGCTCTGTTTCTGGTGAGCCAAACAAAGGGGAATGTCAGAGTATTACTAATAAAAATTGGGGGTGCTTTAACAGAAAACTGGTATCTCAGCACTTTGCTCATTTATTCATTCATTCTCCCTACAGATGCAGTATTTAGTGAGTCTATACTGTGTGCCAGGCACCGCACTGGATGCTTGGGACACACGTGACAACCGTGGCTCTTGCCCACGTGGAGCTCCATCTGGACGTCTGCTCTGGCACTAGCCGTGCTGGTCTGCCTCAGGCTGGCCTGAGCTGGGAAGAAGTGAACTGGAGAGTGACGTCTATTGGGAAGAGGGGGACAAGGAAGGGGGACAAGGAAGGGGAACAGCCTGGCTTCCCACTGTGGGGCATCTAGGATGCAGGTATTGCCCAGACTCCTGAAAAGCAGGTTTCTGGAGCCTTCTTATCAGTACTCACATAGAGGGTTACTCTCAGACAAGCACACCTGCCTGGAAGGGGCTGTCAGGTATATTCCCACGTGGAAGATGAGAGAGATGTAGAAAGGGGCAGGCTGGAAGGGGACTCTTCCTATGAAGGAATACTGTGGGGGTGTGTATGGGGGATGAGGGTGCCAGAATGGGGGAACTGCAAGGCCTTCCAAGGCCCTGTATATGTTCCCTTGAGAGATACAGAATGCATGTGAGCCAGCTTTCCTGAGTACAGGTGTCTTGCTTGGCCTCAGTTGGATTGCCTTGCAACCCTCTCCCTAGCAGTCTTCACAAGCAGGCACCTCAACAAGACCTTCTCTTCCTCCTCAGCCTAATCAAACCCATCTGGAGAAACAGAGGGCATGGCCTCCCTTTACACCCTCCATCCATCTGAATTAGCTGGACAGGACCTGGAGTCCTGGCCAAGTCAGTATGAAATTGTCCCCGGCCTCTCTTCTAACACTTACCAGAGCTGGACCATTTTTTTTTTTTCAGAGTGGAATGTCTCCAAGGTGACATTTATAGGAGTGTGCTGATTAGGAAGCAGGGTAAGGCTGAGGTCCTTGGCCTTGACAAGGCCAGACACAAAGGCTGAAGGTTATTATTTAAACTCAAGTTCCCAACTAAGCAAGTTAGTGTCACCAATGTTTACAATACTTAAAAAGCATCTCTCATAAACATAAGGATGCTGCTGCAAGCCAAAGAAATAGACCATTGCCCACCATCAATTCACTGTCTTTTTGGAAGGTCACAGGTGAAAACTTTCAATATCATTTCATTTTCTTTAGGGACTGTTTATTTTCCAAGTTATCCTTTGTCTCTACTGAGCTGCCCATTTGTTATCTATTCAAGGATCAGAGTAAGCAAAGGTTTTCTTTTGACAATTTCTTCACTCCAAAAGATATACTTGATTACTGATAGCAAGGTAATTACTTATTATTCTGAAAACCAAAAGTGCAGTTATACTGATCAGAGGATCTTTTCTCTCTGGGAGTATCAGTCTTGCCCACCTCTCAAGCGGAGGGCTGCTAACTAGCAGATTTTATTTAGAACGTGCGCTTAAACTGGCCCAATTTTTTCCTCTACTGTTCCCATATCTCCATAATGGTAGGCTCTGGAAGATAGGCTCCATGGGGTCAGGGCTTTTGTCTGCCTTGAGCACTGGTGGAGGGAAGCCTGGTCCAAAGAATACAGCCTGGCTCCAAGGAGGTCCTCCAGAAACATTGGTAGGTAAATAAATATCTGTGGTCTGAGTCTGCAGTCCATTGTTACCTTTTCTGTGATCATTCAGATTAATCCTCCTTTACCTCTCAAATAACATAGAAAGGGAGGAAAACCTTTTTGTAACCTAATTTTAAACTCATAACCTACGTCCTTCATTATACCCTTCATTTAGAGCAACCAAAACAAGTCTTAGGTCATCGTTTTCCCATTAGCTGTGGACAGAAAGTGTTCACTTTATATGAATATTCTTTCCCTTTCCCACAAAGTAATTACCTAAGATTTCTAGCTTTAAAAAAATGGTGTAATTTCCAACCTGGAAACAGCATTGCTCATTAAGGTTGAAAAAGTGACTGGGGCTTGCTGAATCCTATGCAAATCAGTCCTGATGAGCCCTTAACTAATCTGTTTACAAACCAGACCTGCTAGACAGGCCTCACTGATTTTCTATCAAAGCAAAGCACTGCTCTTTATGGGCATCTGGCTGTCCCTGAATGGGGAGTTTAAACATAGACTTTTTCCTTCAAAGTAAGATCAAAGGCTTTATTACTCTTAAATGAGTGCATTATTTCCACTTACTACCTTCTTGTTTGCAATTTGTGTTTATTAACAGCACTGTCTCAGGTTTACTTTGTGAATTACTCGTTTCTGAAAACAGTATGGCAGTTTTATGGACCACAGTATACATTTGTGGAGATTATGTAGCATATAATACATAGAATGGCCCATCAGATAGGACATTAGGCAAAGAAAATTCTCCGCAAAGATGACAATACCTGACCATGCAGAATTCATTTATGATTTCTCTTTTTTTTCTAAGAGGAAACCATCTGGCATAACAGGGCTAACATAAGAAAAGATTCCCCAACTCTAAAGAGCTGGAGATTAGATAACTCTTTGACTGCCTTGAGAAGAATTTTCTTTGAAGTTTTCATTTTATTTCTTCCAAAGAGAACAAGCACACCAAGCTGTACCATGGATGAGGGATGCCATCGGTACTGTTCCAGGAGAAGCACAACCAGATAGAGAAGAGAATAGACTGTTTTCAAAAACCGAAAATGCCAGCGTGTAAGTAGCAGCACTGCAGAAACCCCTCTTTCAGAGAGTCCTTCAAGCCCGCAGTCTCCCTGGGGCCCATGAGGGGGAGGACAGGCGTGTCTGCCCTTCTTGGTCCTAACACGGAGATTAGAGCCTTGTCCTTCACTCCCACTCTCCAATTCATCTTAGGAGGATGAAGCTGCCAAGAAAATTGCATCTTTTAAGATTTGTGGTGACACGGGTATACAAGCTCAAGGGTGTCACTGACCTATAAAAGGGGCCAGACTAAACTGCTATGAGTGCAGTGCAACTCAGGGAACAGGCAACCTCAGAAGGGGCAGCTTTTAACGCCACTAGTTGGACCAGCGAGAAATTAAATGGGATGGCTGGGAAAGGCCATAATCAGAGATCAAGCCACTGTTCAAAGTCATATCAGTTTTTAATAGTGGAGTGTTGTTGTGTGTGTTTTTTTTTTTTTTGACACTGAAGCAAGCATAAATTCACAACGATAAAAACACATTGTCAGAACCCCATGGTCAGACCCCAACCAACCCAAATGAGTTGGGCTGAAAGTAGAGAGGCAGACAACAGAGAAACTAAACCGTCGTAAATCTCTTTAAAAGTCTGTTCGTGCTTATCACTTTCTAAGCGTCCTTGATGGCCCAAGTCTGCCACTGCAATACTGAAAAAAAAAAATCAGCATACATTAAACACCATGTCAAAAAAATTCCTGCACACACAGACAGGATCAGAAATTACATTAGAGAGGCTGGAGAAATAAGACATTCATACAGCAAAGCTTCAAGCACGAAAATTTTTATTGAAGACATTATGACTCCTACAACTCAGAAGAGGAAACTGGTTCTGAGAAATAGCGCATTAGGGTATAACTGCACAATAAACTATGTTCTTAATGAATGTTTGCACTGTTACCTGTAACATGGTACACATATTTGTGTGCAGAGGCACAGAATACAAAGGCTCTCTCCTTCTTGAGCAGTTTGCTTTATCTTTCATTCCTGGATAATGTCTGTCTCTTGACTGGCTTGTTAACGTTAACTGTTTGCATCTCCCTTGTCTAAAATATGGACTTTTCATCTCTGAGACAAAGGGTCAATTTTAGGCAAGAGTAAAAGACAAATAAATGAGTTAGGAGTTAACTAGTAGAGCATACTTACATTAGCACAAATAAGCTATCAGGTCTCCCTAGTCATCTTGGCTCATTAAAGAGGCAAAACTAAATCAAGCAAAGAGAATGAATCATGTTTGGCACTTATAGAGAGCAGGCTTGGGGTCAGGGTTAAGGTCATTAAAAGGAGGAGAGGGGAATGAAAACTACATTTGCTCTTTAAGGTCTCTGCGATTGGAACTCAAATGTGAAACTTCTAGAGAAAGGCTTCAAATTGTCTAAAATTACCATAGAATATTTCAAGTTCCAGCCATAAATGGAATGAAAATTGAATGCAACAGGCACAAAACAAATGTGAAAGAACATTGAATTTGATATCATCTGAGCTGTGCTCAGAGGGGCTGAGAAGCACCATCTGGAGGCGAGTTAACCATTTCAGGGCACAAAGCTATCTCTTCATAGAGTCAGGAGTCATCATCTACCTTCAAAAGGCCCAGACCATTCATTTTTATAAGGAGAAGTGGCAACAATTATGCCCAATATCCTCTGACTTATAGGGAAAATAATGGAGGATTTTTTATTTTCCTATTTGACAACTTCAGTGAGAAGTTTTCTATTGTAGGGTACCATCTGGTCCTGAAACAATATTTGTTCTAACCTACAAAAATCCCAACTCTCAAGCATTTTAGGCATTTATCATTTTTAATGACCACAGCAAATGCCAAATTTTGTCCTTTTGAAGATAAAATGCTACACTCAAAAAGTCATGGGATTTACATATACAGCCAAGGCTGAGAAACACACCCCAAATCTGCCCTTTGATTTTATGAGTCTGGCTGTGAGGAAGGTTTCCATAGTGTTTCCCTCTGCCAATGTCATTATTTTACAGAGAGGCCTGCCAAAACGCAGCTCAGAGCTAAGCTCAGTGTGTCAGGTTTATTCAAGGGGCTCATTCTAGACGAGCTCTCTTGCCATCTCTTTACCAGGCATGACGGACTATCATTAATAAAAATGTATTGATCTCTGAATCTATTCCCAGCTATAAAAAAAAACCCTAATAAATAAGATGCCTATATGAGCAATAAATAATCTGTGACCAGAGTCCAAAAACTGTCAGAAGCACGTGACTTACATTTTCCTAAACCCTTAACTAAGAGGAATCAGAAATTTAGAGCTAAAACAAATCCTGGAGATCAGTGCAATGCCCTCGTTTTAAAGAGAAGGAAACTGATCCATGATGCTGGACAGGTGAATGCTGACCCAGGTCTCCTGTCTGCCAGCCAGGGGCAACTTTGGGAAACAATACACTTAGGCACTCCCTACAGGCTGCTTGAAAAGTGCTTCGGCTTTACTTTATTTTCCTATTAATGTTCTCCAAGAGTTGAATTCTAGCCTGAATGAAGAAGTCATCATCCCTTTTAGGTATTCTTGAATTATTAAATGATGAATACAATTAAATAGTAAAAGGTCATCTTCAATCTCTCTGCCACTGACGAGAGATGATTCCCCGTGTGCACTGGCGCGATAGACATGCTGGTTTATGGGCCTGACACCTTGCATGGAACGTTACAAATCTCTATGATGTCTTTAAGCTACCGCTTGAATTGAACTGAAGGATGGCTAAAAACCCCACTCAGGCAGACAACTCCCCATTGGTTGGCCGTTTGAGAATGCTCAAGGGGGTAGTTACTCTGGCTGAGGCTGGTGGTAACCTGTGAAGTTTCCCTGAGCAGCAGCAGGCTTCTGACAGTAGCCTGGGTAGGATTTATGCACGTGGATAATGCAACCCCATTCTCTGCCCTTTCTCCCCCAACCCCCATAGGAAGTGGATAGATCACACACATTTCAGAGTGCTCAGAAAACAAATCAAGATCAAAATCCCTGCAGTAAGAAGATTGGCCAAGGGTAAACCCATACCATTTGGGGTTTCCTTAAATATGGACCCAGCGGTGGCCTTGCATATGTTCTCTTATCATGGTTTCAGATCACTAGCATAGCAAAAGAGTCTCTGAAATACCTAACTATTCAAGGATCCATTGAATAAATCAAACCTGTGTTATTATGAAATTCACCTTATGCCTCAAGGTCTAGGCTGTGTGATAAAAAAAGATCACATTTGGAACTGCTGTACTCCATAAGGTGGAATATGTGCATGCTTTATCTGCTTGCAAGTTGATGTTTAAAGTACGTTAACATCAGACTAAAGCTTGCTACCAAAAATGCATATTTTGATTGCAAAAGTTCTTAGGTCAAACATCATAAGCTAACCTTTTGACTAAGAAAACTTTGTAAAAGTTCCACACTCTGCAAGTGTCTAACAAACTGCATCATTTATAACCCAAAGGAAAATAAACTTGATCCGCCAAGGAAGAATCAGGAAAAAGTTCATGCAGATCATAGTTAACCTAACACAAATGCAATGCCGCTGCTTCCACTCACTCAGTCTTCTACTGAGCTCTTATTTGATGCCAGGTGCTGACCTCAACACAGGGACTCAAAGCTGAATAAGATGCACTCTGTGCCCTCAAAGAGCTAACATTCTGTTTAGAAAACAGATGAGCAAACCAGCAAACATAATGTAAGAGGAAAGTGCTATGATGTAGGCTGGATCAACAAAGAGCTATAGAAACAGGGGAAATGACTCAGCTTGAGGTGGCCAAAGAAGGCCTTTTAGATGATACGGGGCCTGAGCCAGTGGGTCAGGAGTGTAGGAGAAGGGTATTTCAGGTGAAGGAAGCAGCATGTGCAAAGGTCCTGAGGTGTGAGAAACATGGCATGCTCGGGAACGGGCAAGTGCTGTGGTTCACAAGCTGGGGCCCACAGGGTGCCATAGAGGAAACAAAGGGCAACAGTGTTGGGGAAGTAAGACAGGAGCCAGAGGATGAAAGGCCTGAATACCACACCAAGGGGTTCAGGCTGCATTTGAGGCTAAAAGGTGTTGACGCGAAAGTGAAAGCGATAGTCACTCAGTTCTGACTCTTTGTGACCCCATAGACTCTACGGTCCATGGAATTCTCCAGCCCAGGACACTGGAGTGGGTAGCCTTTCCCTTCTCCAGGGGATCTTCCCAACCCAGGGATCAAACCCAGGTCTCCCAAATTGCAGGCGGATTCTTTACCAGCTGAGCCACAAAAGGTTAACTATGCAGGGGAATTTTAGCCTTCCACTTCTGCAGTGGGGGAAAAAACAAATTGGGGAAGAACCAGGTTGGTGGCTAATAAGCAGCTACAAGTCTACAGAGTCAGAAAGATGAGTGGTTGCTTAGAGTTTGGGGGTTAGGGGAGGGAGACTGGCAAGTGACAAAATGAGATTTGGGGGTGGTGGTGATGGAAAGCTGGATGGATTGTGGTGATGAGTGCTGCTAAGTCACTTCAGTTGTGTCCGACTCTGTGAGACCCCATAGACGGCAGCCCAACAGGTTCCCCCATCCCTGGGATTCTCCAGGCAAGAACACTGGAGTGGGTTGCCATTTCTTTCTCCAATGCATGAAAATGAAAAGTGAAAGTGAAGTCGCTCAGTCGTGTCCAACTCCCAGTGACCCCATGGACTGCAGCCCACCAGGCTCCTCCATCCATGGGATTTTCCAGGCAAAAGTACTGGAGTGTGGTGCCACTGCCGACTAAAGGTCACTAAATCGTACATTTAAAAGGAGCAAATTTTATTGTACGTAAATTATACCTCTGTGAAGTTCTTGGGGAAAAAAGAAGTAACCACAAAGAAACCAAAGTATTCTAGACAGGAGTCCATGAGGGTGTGAAGCAAGTACGAGAGATTTAGAATCTGCTTTGGAGAATGGGTGGAGGAGAGAGCCTCAGGGATGCTTCCTGGGAACCTGGATAGACAGGGACAAGGAGAAGAAGCAAGTCAACAGGGGAGGATGTGGAGCTCAGGTGTGATACACTGAATTTGAGGTATTTATGGAATACCTGAGCAAGGTTTCTCAGACTCCCCATCCTCTTCATGGCCAGTCTTCCACAGTATGGATACACCACGATGTGTTTATGCAATTGTCAGTTGAGGGATCTTTGGATTACTTCCACTTTTTGTATATTATGAATACTGTTGCTACAAACATTCATGTACAGGTTTTTATGGAGGTGTATATTTTAACTTTTCTTGAGCACTTTCTAGGAGTAGAATCGCTGGATCATGTGGTAACTCCACATTTAACCTTTCAAGGAACTGCCAAACCATTTTCCAAAGTGGATGCACCGTTTTACAGTCCTGGCAGCAATGTTAGGAGGGTTCTACTTTCTCCACATCCTCGTTAACACTTGCAATTGTCCTTGACTCACGTTTTGTTTCAAGTTTCCAAAAGAGCACTTAATACTAAGCTACACTGTTGACGATAACTTTGTAGATGAGAAAGCTGATGATCAGGAGGGTGACTGATACAGGTAACGCTTATAGGTCACTGAAGTCCTTGCCAGCACTAATATTTATTCTGTTGAAAAAATAAAAGTATAATTTTTAATTATATTTAATTGCAGTATTTAACTGCAGTACTACTCTCTCCTTCATATACGATGCTGGCAGTTAGACACATGATTTTTATGCTGGTTTTTAGTTTTCAAAGCTCCATCCATGCCTCTACCTTTCTCCTCTCACTACTCAAAGACATCACTTAGCAAGTATCCTTTTTTGCATCATTACTTTACCCCTCTGTGATCATTTCACCTCCATCAGCATAACCCTATAACACCTCCCATCCTAAAAATATAATGAAACTTCCTTTGACCCCATGTTCCCTACCAGTATTTATCCCATTTGTCTGTTTTCTCTCCACAGCAAAACTTGAAATCTGTCTCCATTCATTTCTCTCTTCCCATTCCCAATCTTATTTCTAACACTCCACCAAAACACTTGTCAGAGTCAACAGTGACTTCTATTTTACCAAATCCAAATGACTAATTCGCATCCCTTACATTACTCAACTTGTCAGTAGCTTTTGATACAAATGCGCATTCTCTCCTTATAGTGAGTCTTCATTTGGCTTCTGGGACACTGCTCCCATTTTTTTCCCTACCTTACTGGTCACTCAGTCTCATCTGCTGGTTCTGCCTCATGTTCCAACCATTAAAACCTAGAGTAAGATGGGGCTCGGACCTTGGACCTGCTTTTTATCCACCTAGATGTCTATCATAAACTCCTGATTTTTTCTCCTATACCTCTCCCAATCCTCCCTAAATTCTTCTCCCACAATCTTGCTCTCATAGTACATGGTCACCCCTTTCTTCCACCTTCTCCACCAACCTTGGATCATCCTTGACTCCTTTTCTCTCTCCCCATCCATCTTTATGTTTAGAATCTGACCACTTCTTGCCTCTTCCATCTTCATCATTCTGGTCCCAGCCACCATCATTTCTCACCTGGATTATTACCATTGCCTACCTGGTCTCCTTGCTTGCACCCTTTTCCCAATAGTCTATTCTCCACACCACAGCCAGAGGGATCCCTCTAAACCAAAATCTTTCATGTGCTGGCTGTGATATTAGCCATTTGCAAAATGGTCCCGTACTGCCCCCTTCTCTGTGTCCACATCTTATGCAAGCCCTCCCATATTGACTCAGGGCTTCGCTAGGTGACCTGCTTTAACCAATGGCACAATACAGCCATAAAGCAAGCAGAGGCTTGAAAAATGCTTGTTCTCTGGGACTTGTCGTATGTTGCCGCTGGGAACTTTCTGCCACAAGGTCAACAAACCTGGATCTTCCCAAAGGATAAGTGACTATGTGGAAAGAAGCCTCAATCATTCCAGCCGTCCCTGCTACATGAGACCAAACCACAGCTGCCAGCTCCAAATGAGTTAGCCCAGTCGGAAGAATAACATTGCCCACCTTGAGAACCTTAAAAAATAATAAATGCTTGTTAAACCACTAAACTTGGGGGTGGCAGTGTATTGGTTACCTTTCACTTTTGCTAACTGACATGCTACGCTTCACTCAGAATAAAAGCTACCATCCCAATATATCTTCTAAGGTCCTACACAATCTGGTTTCTCTCAGTCTATGACACTTCACAATTCTGGCCTCCTTAGTCTTCATGTATCTTATGCTGTCCTAACTCAGGGCCTTTGCACTTTGTTTCCTGTGCCTACAATGTTCTTTTCCCAGATATCTGTATGGCTTGCTCTCTTGCTTCCTTCCTATCTCTGCTCAAAGGCCACACTCCCCTTACCTGCCTAATAAGGTACCCCTACACTCCCCATCCATCTCCCTCACCCAGCTTTATTTTTTCTTTTAGTCCTTATTATCACCTGACATACACATTCATTTCTTGTCTCTCACACCTCCTCACATATACACCTAAGAGACACTAGAATTTATGGTGTAGAAGGGAAGGATTTTATGTTTTGCTCATCACTGGAGCCCTAACACTTACAATAATGCCTGGAATTTTTGATCACCAGAAAAATAATTAAAGTAGCAGTACTTTTGCTAAATCTGGTGTCTAAGTATATGGCCTGGAGTATTTCTAGGGGCTCTGATGGGGAAAAAAGGCAACTGTGCTGCCTATTGGGACATAATTACATCTATTGCAGACCAAATTCCTATAGCACCCACGAATCAGAAAACAAAGACTCATTAAGGATGCAGGCAGAGGAGGATGGGGGCTGCCCACTGGCCAGTTCACACTCAGTTCCTTTTGACCTGCCCTCTCTTCCCCTCGTCCCATCCTCTCCCCATTAGTTGACAACACCAATCTGTTAGGTCATTTGACTGTTCACCAAAAAGGTTAGGAAGACACAAAAACTCCAAGGAAGTATTATCAGCATAGAAATTTATTTGAATTCAAAATAATATGGTTATATTTAGGATAATGTAATAATTATCTAAAGCATATATCATTGGCTCTGAAACAGTTCTAAAGAAGTCATTCTTCTGAAGTCAAAAAATATGTAGTAAGAATGTACAAGGAAGCAAAAATATATTAAAAAAAAAAAGTTTGCTGAGTATTGGGAGTTGTTACAAGAGGGGCACACCGAGATACTATAACAGGGTCCAAATTACATAACATGCAGCAAGGCATTCTCTTGCTTTATCAACTCTTGGAAAATAAACCATAACCTCAGAATGCAAGACCACCACCACTGGGTTAGCAGGACAAACTTCCTGAGGGACACAGGGAGTAATTCACTATACTTCCCCTTTCCCTAACTCATTTCCTCATACCAATTTCTTTTCCTTCCTTGAAGATAGGTTTTATCCTGTTGAAAAAAAAACTGGTCTTATTTGTGAAACTGTAGAAGTGAAAAGTGGAGTAAATAATATCCTGATTGAAGTAGGCAACGTTTCAGCTGAAGATGCTCAGGAATCAAACTTTTGAAAAAGGTCAGTTGGCTAGCTAGCAGAGACCATCAGTGGCTTGCAGAAAAGGAAAAAAAAAGAAAATTCAGGTACTAGGTGTTTGCTAAATAGATAAAAACAATAAGCAGTTAAAAATGGGTGAAAAATCCCAGGGTTTATTGTGACCTAGACAATCAAAAGCAGACAGGTGACCTCTGATTAAGCCCATTTACTTGTGAAGTGAGCTGTAAGTGGCTCCAAGAGAGTTTGGTTTCCAACAGTGTCCATAGCCAAAGGGCAAATTCAGAATGTCTCCTCCTCTCGCAGAAACTGGAACACGGATGAGAAGTCTTTTTTTGAGTAGCCTTTTGCACACATCATCCTGTAGATCTGATGGGCTTGACTGCCCAGAAGGATTGGGCTCTTCGTGCTGGTGGCAGAGTCTTGTGCTAATCCCAGATCCTAAATCAAACAAGGGTGGAGGGAATACATTGAGGCTGTGCAGTTTAGGCTCACTTTGGAATTGTGGCTCCTAATGCTTGGGTTTCAAAGAAGAAAAAATGAAATCTGAAAAAATAAGATACTTACAAGAATGATGTTAAGTTATATGTCTGTGTGTGTCTATAAATATTTTATAAGTGCTATCTTACAGCTACAAAACTGCTCCAGAGACAAACCTTTTGTGGAGGAGTGTCCTCTCCACTCCTCCACAAAACCTATCTGTTTTGACTCTGGACAGGTATGTTCCCATCCAGATAAGACCACATAGAGAAATGCTTTTTCACATCTGCAGAAGCCTGTAAGCCTAAGACAAACCCCAATATGAAATTAAGCATGATGAAATTATCAATGATGAAAATATCCATTCAATCTCTTAGCACATATTTAAAAAATGCTGTGTGCTGGACACTGTTCTAAATGCTGCTGATATGTAGTCATAATAAAACCAAGTCATTATTTTCAGGAACTTAATGTCCAGTGTGGAAGACAGACAGGAAAACAACTGCTGAACTTCCAGATAATAACAAGTGATGAGGAAAAATAAGCAGGGTAAGGGGTCAGGAAGTCATACATAGCAAGGGCTAGAGTGGAAGGAAGAGAGTTCTGATTGATGAGATGTTTAGGGAAGACCTCCCGAGGTGAAGACACTTGACCTACAATGCGAATGTGAGGAGGAAGTGAGCTGTTTGGAGAGCTGGGGAAATAAATTTTCAGGCGGGGGGAAGAGCAAGGGATAGGCCCGAAGGAGGCATAGCTTGGATGTTCAAGAAACAGTAAGAAGGCCAATGAGACTGAACTAGAGTGAGCAAGGGGCTGGGGAGGGAAATGAACCTGGGGATGGGCAGAGGTGGAACAAGAAAACTTTATGATGTTTGGTGAGAAGGCTGGATTTTCTTTCAAGTGCAATGGACAGTCAGCATCACATCAACCCTTTAACATCTCTGAGAGCTAATGCTTCATTTTGAGAGTTTTGGAAAACTTACAGTTGTTTAAAAATAGACAAAAGCTAACATTATAAATTTTTTACAGTTAAACTGTGGTGAATGATATCTTCTACTAAGAATAGAATCTTGTCCCACCTTGAAATATGTAGAATGAATGGAAGACAATGAAAGCATGGATAACTGAAACAATATTCCCCACACTTCATTTTATTTGTGATTATATAAGAGCTGCACAAGTGGCAAAACCAACTAGATTGCCTTCTTACTGTTACCATCCTCATTGCCTCATCAACAGAAAAGTCAACAAGCAATGAAAAAGGAGGCAAGATCAGGACCATTTGTATTCTTTGAGGAACATTCTTCATAAATGAGCAATTATGGATACCATCCACTCAAAGGAGGAAATGATTCAAAGGAAAAAGAAGGAAAGTTTAAAGAATGGGTTAAATCTCTAGCCGCTTGGATATGTATGATGCTATAGGTGTTAACATGATTTTGTGCTTACTTATATATTTTCACATGCAAACACATAGATTTGGAAAGTGTACTTAACCTAAAAGTCGTCTATAGCTTCCACTAAAAAGCAAGGTTAATTATTGCCCACACATTTAATAAATGTGGGTGAATAAGCTACATTATTGCTTATACCCGGACAAGCAGATAAGCCTCTTGTCAGTATCATTTTGCTGCATATCTGTAAGATGCATTTATTTAAAAATGACAGAAAATCTACATAGAAAGACTGTCTGTAGTTTTTAACCTAGAAATATAACTAGAATATAAAAGCCTAGAGTAAACATAACATATTGAGGAGAACACAACAATATTGAGAAGGAAAGTCTATTAGAGGTTTTCAAATGGGCAAGTAAATATCCCAAATAAGAGCTAATAAAACCAAAAAGAGGCAGCTAAAATAGCTTTGCTGGCTGCTACCTCAGAGGACAGACATTCTAAAAAGAGAAAGGTGATTTAGTCTATAAAACTCTAAGCGGCTTGTCTGTCCTGAAATGTAAGAAAAGAAGGCATCCTTTGAAGTCTGTAACATGTAATTTGAAACAAACAAATGCCCCATTTCACTAATCAAATAAAAATATTTATGAATTCATGAGCTCAGTGGGTGGTTCAGGGGAAAAAATAAAACAACTGCAAAAGTTTTCAACAAATTAATGAAGGACCAAGTCATTGCATTTTACAAGGAGACAGGTACATTAAGTAAGTAACAAGAGTGGTCATGATATTCCATAAGTTGTTCCTTAGAGGCCATCAGAAACAGACTTTTAGGTTGAGGAGTTTTTGGATGTTCTAATTATGTTCTGATTATATACACACCCTATATTAGAATTTTATGATGTTAAGAGATGAACATATAAGCCTCTACTTTAAGAACACACTAACAGTATCTCCCCCAACACAATGAGATCTAATAGCAGTTAAGCAAAATATCTCCTAGTAAGTTAAGGCCTTGTCATGGTGAAGGGGCTTGCATAATGCAATGAAGCTATGAGCCATGCCATGCAGGGCCACTCAAGATGGACATGTCATAGTGAAGAGTTCTGGCAAAACGTGGTCCACTAGAGGAGGGAATGGCAAACCACTCCAGTATTCTTGCTGAGAGAACTCCATGAACAGTATGAAAAGGCAAAAAAGATACAACACAGAAGGAAGAGTCCCCCAGGTCGATATGCTACTGGGGAAGAGTGGAAAGCAATTACTAATAGCTCCAGAAAGAATGAAGCGGCTGGGCCAAAGTGGAAACAACGCTCAGTTGTGGATGTGCCTGGTGGTGAAAGTAAAGTCTGATGCTGTAAAGAACAATACTGCATAGGGACCTCGAATGTTAGGTCCTTGAGTCAATCAAACTGGACGAGATCAAGCAGGAGTTGGCAAGAGTAAACATCAATATTTTAGGAATCAGTGAACTAAAATGGATGGGAATGGGCAAATTTAATTCAGATGACCATTATATCTACTACTGTGGACAAAAATCCCTTAGAAGAAATAGAGTAGCCTTCGGTTAACAAGAGTCCCAAATGCACTACTTGGGTGCAATCTCAAAAACAACAGAATGATCTTGGTTTGCTTCCAAAGCAAACCATTCAACACCACAGTAATCTAAGTCTATTGCCCCAACCACTAATGCTGAAGAAGCTGAATTTGACCAGGTCTATGAAGACCTATAAGACCTTCTAGAACTAACACCAAAAAAAGACGTACTTTTCATCATAGGGAAAGTGAAAGTGAAAGTGAAGTCGCTCAGTCATGTCCGACTCTTTGCGACCCCTGGACTGTAGCCCACCAAGCTCCTCCGTCCATGGGATTCTCCAGGCAAGAATACTAGAGTGGATTGCCATTTCCTTCTCCAGGGGATCTTCCTGACCCAGGGATTGAACTCAGGTCTCCCACATTGCAGGCAGACGCTTTAACCTCTGCACAAAGTAGGAAGTCAAGAGATACCTGGAGTAACAGGCAAGTTTGGCCTTGGACTACAAAATGAAGCAGGGCAAAGGCTAACAGAATTTTATCAAGGAAACACACTGGTCCCAGCAAACACCCTTTTCCAGCAACACAAGAGACAACTCTACACATGGACATCAACAGAGAGTCAATAAAAATAAGATTGATTATATTCTTTGCAGCCAAAGATGGAGAAGCTCTATACAGTCAGCAAAAACAAGATCAGGAGCTGATTGTGGCTTAGATCATGAGCTCCTTATCGAAAAATTCACGCTTAAATTGAAGAAAGTAGGGAAAACCACTAGGCCATTTGGGTATAACCTAAATCAAATCCCTTATGATTGTATACAGTGAAGGTGACGAATAGATTCAAAGGATTAGATCTGGTAGAGGGTCTGAGAACTGTGGACGGAAGTTCATAACACTGTATAGGAGGTGGTAACCAAAACCATGGGAAATAGATGGGGAAACAGTGGAAACAGTGTCAGACTTTATCTTTTTGGGCTCCAAAATCACTGCTGATGGTGACTGCAGCCATGAAATTAAAAGACATTTACTCCTTGGAAGAAAAGTTATGATCAACCAAGATAGCATATTCAAAAGCAGAGACATTACTTTGCCGACTAAGGTCCGTCTAATCAAGGCTATGGTTTTTCCAGTGGTCATGTATGGATGTGAGAGTTGGACTGTGAAGAAGGCTGAGCTTTTGAACTGTGGTGTTGGAGGAGACTCTTGAGAGGCCCTTGGACTGCAAGGAAATCCAACCAGTCCATTCTGAAGGAGATCAGCCCTGGGATTTCTTTGGAAGGAATGATGCTAAAGCTGAAACTCCAGTACTTTGGCCACTTCATGCGAAGAGTTGACTCATTGGAAAAGACTCTGATGCTGGGAGGGATTGGGGGCAGGAGGAGAAGGGGACGACAGAGGATGAGATGGCTGGATGGCATCACTGACTTGATGGACGTGAATCTGAGTGAACTCCGGGAGTTGGTGATGGACAGGGAGGCCTGACGTGCTGTGATTCATGGGGTCGCAAAGAGTCGGACACGACTGAGCGACTGAACTGAACTGAACCAAAACCATCCCCCAAAAAAAGAAATGCAAGAAGGCAAAGTGGTTGTCTAAAGAGGCTTTACAAATAGCTGAGGAAAGAAGAGAAGTGAAAGCCAAGGGAGAAAGGGAAAGATATACCCAACTGAGAGCTTCCTAGGTGATGACAGTAGTAAAGAACCTTGTCTGTCAATGAATGAGATAAAAGAAACACAAGTTCGATTCCTAGATTGAGATGATCTCCTGGAGGAGGGCATGGCAACCCACTCTAGTATTCTTGCCTACAGAATCCCATGGACAGAGGAGCCTGGTAGGCTACAGTTCAGAGGGTCACAAAGAATTGGAGATGACTGAAGCAACTTAGCACACACACATATCCAATTGAATCAAGAGTTCCATAGAATAGCAAAGAGAGATAAGAAGGCCTTCTTAAATGAACAGTGCAAATAGAGGACAACAATAGAATGGGAAAGACAAGAGATCTCTTCAAGAAAACTGGAGCTATTTAGGGAACATTTCATGCAAGAATGGGCAAGATAAAGGACAGAAATGGTATGGACCTAACAGAAGCAGAAGAGATTAAGAAGAGGTGGTAAGAATATATACAATTACACAAAAAAGATATTCATGACCCAGATAACCACAATGGTGTGATCACTTACCTAGAGCCAGATATTCTGGAATGTGAAATCAAGTGGGCCTTAGGAAGCATCACTACAAACAAAGCTAGTGGAAGTGATGGAACTCTAGCTGAGCTATTTCAAATCCTAAAAGAAGATGCTGTTAAACTGCTACACTCAATATGTCAGCAAATTTGGAAAACTCAACAGTAACCATCGGACTAGAAAAGGTCAGTTTTCATTCCAATCCCAAAGAAAGCCAATGCCAAAGAATGTTCAAACTACTGTACAACTGCACTCATTTCACATGCTACTAAGATTATCCTCAAAATCCTTCAAGCTAGGCTTCAGTAGTATGTGGACTGAGAACTTCCAGATGTACAAGCTAGGTTTAGAAAAGCAGACAAACCAGAGATCAAATTGCCAAAATTTGCTGGATCACGGAGAAAGCAAGGGAAAAACATCTACTTCTGCTTCACTGACTATGCTAAAGCCTTTGACATTGTGGAAAATTCTTAAAGAGATGGGAATACCAGACCACCTCACCTGTCTCCAGAGAAACCTATATATGGGTCAAGAAGCAACATGGAACGATTGAGTGGTTCAAAACTGGGAAAGGAGTACAAGGCTGTATATTGGCACCCTAGTCATTTAACTTATATGCAGAGTACTTCGTGTGAAACGCCGGGCTGGATGAATCACAAACTGGAATCAAGATTGCTAGGAGAAATATCAATAACCTCAGACAGATACGCAGATGATACCACTCTAATGGCAGGAAGCGAAGAGGAACTAAAGAGCCTCTTGAAAGTGAAACAGGAGAGTGAAAAAGCTGGCTTAAAACTCAACATTCAAAAAACTAAGATCATGGCATCCAGTCCCATCACTTCATGGCAAACAGGTGGGGAAACGATGGAAACAGTGACAAATTTTATTTTCTTGGGCTCCAAAATCACTGCAGACAGTGAATGCAGCGTGATATTAAAAGATGCTTGCTCCTTGGAAGGAAAGATGTGGCAAACCTAGACAGCATATTAAAAAGCAGAGACATCACTTTGCTGACAAAGGTCCATATAGTCAGAGGTATGGTTTTCCAGTAGTCGGGTACAGATATGAGAGCTGGACCATAAGGCTGAGTGCTGAGGAACTGATACTTTCGAGTTGTGGCGTTGAAGACTCTTGGGAGTACCATGGACTGCAAGGGGTCAAACTAGTCAGTCCTAAAGGAAATCAGTCCTGAATATTCATTGGAAGGACTGATGCTGAAGCTGAAGTTCCAATATTCTGGCCACCTGATGCATAGAGCCAACTCACTGGAAAAGACACTGATGCTGGGAAAGACTGAAGGCAAAAGGAGAAGGAGGTAGTAGAGGATGAGACGGTTAGATAGTATCACTGACTCAACAGATATGAATTTGAGCAAAATCAGGGAAACTGAAGGACGGGAGCCTGGCATGCTACAGTCCACGGAGTCACAAAGAGTTTGACACGACTTAGTGACTGAACAACAACAAATAGCCTCATCTGCCCAAGCAGGTATGATTGCTTTCATCAGTAGCATTAATGGGGATTTCTCTAACCTCTATCAATTTCTCGACACAAGTCTCATCATCTATAGTGTGTTTCACTAATAGCTCTCTGAGGTGAGGAAAGCATTTCTGTGTAAATTCTCTCATTTTAAGCAAAATTCAGAAGTCTGGTTCTTTGCAAGGGAAATGACAACTGCATTTTACAGAGAAAACAAGGGCAAAAGAGAACAATGTTCATATGTTTTACTACTGAATTATCTTATGCTATCAAGGAAATAATTTTCAAGGACCTCAGTAGGGACAGATTCTTCCGGGGCAGGGATACTGGAGCAAATGGTGGACGGAAAGGTGTGATACAGAGGTCAGCTGCAGTTGAGAGTCCCAAAATAAAGGCAGCACTGCTCACAGGCCACTTGTTAGCTGCTTTTTCAAATGCAGCCATTAGTAGTACTTGAGAAACCAAACAAGCTAACAGGTCACAACCTACTTCACACAGATACATAAAGCAACCTGGGCATAAATGCGATTCTTTCACTTTTCTGTGTCCTGATAAACGACCCTGCAGCTTTGTGAAAACAATTCACTTAAGGAGCTACTTTCTCCAATAAAAGTAACACAGCATACTACATCAATAAAAGCCTGTGTGGAAGATATGCAAGCTGAAATACAAGGTACAGATTGGCATAAAAATAAGTATTTTCTTAAATGAAACTACAAAATCCACAAAATAAGAAACATAGTTTCAAACCTGGCTTCACCCAATAAATATTTCCAGTGAGCTGACAATGCGCCAGGGGTCGGGCTACAGGGAGAGGAAGCGTTGAGGTAGGCCTGGGGCGGACCAGGCGCAGGGCTGCCAGGGAGGGAAAAACGAGGGGCCAAATGAATTCCATGTGGCTAAAGCAAAGGAGGGGAGCGCGAAGCAGAGATGAGTCAGGGAGGAGGGCAAAGGCCTTTAAGAAAACGTGCAGAGACGGACTTTAACCTACAAGTAACTGGAAACCACTAAAGAGACTTAACAGGAGAGACGGCATAATCAGGTTTTTACATTTTAGGAAGCCCACTCTTCGCCATGTCATGGAAAATGAACTGGAGACAATGAGAATGAAAGGCAAGGAGACCAGTTGAGGGCTGATGTGGCAGCATCCAACTGAGGTTCAGCCAAGGCACTGGAGGTGGTGGAGAGGGCAAGTGGACAAAGTCAAGGCACAGTCGAAAAGCAGAATGCACGGACATCATGGGGAATGGGCGAGGGTGACCTGCGCACCATATCCAAGTGTTCGTACTATTACTTTGGTTGAAAAGTAAAGGACAGGGTTGTGGGGACTGAGAATGAGGCAACACACTACGCAAAAATCTGGAAGTCTGTTTGTCTAAAAGGTATTTTCTAACGTTGAAATCACAAATGAGAGAAGGCCGATAATTTGTTTTTCAAATGACTTTACACATAAACACATATTCTTAAAGCAGGAAGATGTATTTAGAAATCTAGTATCATGAGAGAGATCCTCTCTTCTGTGATATGTACATCTAATGACATTATATTATTAGCCATCAGAAAATGCTTACTGCTCCCATTTCTAAGGACTTGGTAAATGACTAAACAAGAAGATTATAAACTATAGGCAGAACAAATTTTACCGATTCACATTACAAACAAAGCCAAGCACCAGAGAAACATCCTAATCTATTCTCATCCAAAAGGATGAGAATTAAAAATTAGGATTAAAAATGAACAAGATAAGGATTTTTATCCAAGCTAAGTCTGAACTAATTTCCTATGAGTGAGTCACTATTTCAGTCATCTTGCCTTCCAGGATAGAGGTGTGCTTTGTTACAAGCAGGGAGGAGTGGGGGTGGGGTGGGGTGGTGAGCCCAGGGGAGGGAGGGAGGCAGTGGCAAGGTGGGTGGGTAGAGAATGATGGAGGGGAAGATGGAAGGAGAAGAACAGACCATGAAACATTTCCCCACTCTCTTGGGTAGTCACTGCATTTCCCATACCTTCGCCATGAGTGTTGTTCCAAATCCGCCCTGATAGTTATTAGCCGAGGGAACTCCATCCATCACCCCAGGTACAGGATTGTAAGTGTCACTTGACCAACATCGTCCTGAGCTCATATTTAGGATTTTAGCCAAGAGTTTTGGGTCAAGCCCTAACCTGTCAAAGGTCAAAGGAAAGAAGTGTTAAATGTCAAAGTGTACAAGTCACGTGTGACTTATTTACGTCTGAGGGTGCTCCATCTTCTCTCTCCATTTATGATGTCTTGAAAAATCAAAGCAGACGGATGAGTGAAGAATCCAATCTTAAATTATAGGGTGTTAAAAGCTAGTGAAGAAACACTTCTGAGCCAGGACACTCTACACAGAGAAAACCTGCGCTACCCTGCTTTTAAGAAACAATATATAATTGCATAAAAAGTGTTGCTGGCTTATCATACACATAGGTTTTCTATCTTTTGGACATTATCACATTTATGCGTCACCTAAGAACCTTAAGCCAAGATGATCATCTTAAGTCTTTACTTGCAAATGATATATTTCAGAAAGAAATACTGACAGATAAGCTACATATCATGGGAGTCTATGTATCATTTATGTGTATGTTTACTCTTTTAGCTTTTATGAGAATAAATGCAAGAGATGAGTCATGAGCAGTAAAATGAGCTTATGAGAAGTTATTATTATAAAAGAGGACATTTCTTGCTGTAAACTTTTCCTTATTTATTAAATCTTCATTAGACCATCTTGCTTATGAAGCAAGTCTGCATAGAGCTGTGACATATGCTATCTATTCAGAGGCATGCATTATAGTTCTGGGTCAACTGCTGATAAGGTTACTGATCCTGATAAAACAAAGCCTGCCCAAGCGGAAACATCATTTGTTCTATCACTGAGCTGATGGCATAAACGGCTGTTCAAATGTGGACGCAGGGAAAAAAAAAAAATTATAATGCTGTACTACTTTGATTTCAAGTATCTTAGTGCAGTCTGGGAAGCACTGTTTTGCTGAGTGTCTTTTAATCAAGTTTCAAATAAAACTTTCTGCTTTTCCTTAAAACTAATCTGTTCCAGAATGAAAAAAATAAAAAGATTAAAGAGAGACATATAAATGTTAAATTGTGTATTTTAGCATGCTGTTTATTACCTGTGTGTTGAAATATATCTGTTTATTTCCAGGGCGGAATATAACAACCAGGAAAACGTTTTTCCAAATGCTCAAGTGGGGTCGAGGGCTAATACCCAGGATGGGTAAGGACTTAACACATAATACAAATGTTATGTAATCAGACTTTCAAGGAGCAATTGTGATTCAAGGAATACAATATGGCATGCCATCTACATGAATTCACATAGTGGGCCATGTTATAATGAGCAGTTTTTACTAAAAGATCGTAACAGATAAAGATTCCATTGAAGTCAGCTGTTCAACTGTACTCTGCTGGAAAGTAACCTGAACAGTTTCATTCATTCTTTTATAAAGACCCAAGTTTGTTACATGTATAATTTGCTACTGATGCTTTCTTTCTCTTTTAAATATAATCAGGCTATCAGGGTTCTATGGTAGCAGATGACCCAAAGACAATGCACTTATGGAACAATTGTGAAAAATAAAGTCACAAATGAACAATTCGTTAATTTGCTGTAACTGCAAATATATATTCTAAGCACAAATATTTCGTTCTATGAACAGGGGATATTTTTAAAGACCCCCTCCCCAAAACACTGCTTTTTCCTTCCATTTGAAATGTAATTCAGGCTTCCTAATTTAAATTTTCTTTTAAAATGGCTCATCACATTCTGAGCAGCAGAGATACTCCCCTGCTTACCAGCCTGGACTCAACAGTGCCTCACAATGCTCTTTATTGCTAAAGAAATTCATACTCTGTCTATAATACTCACCAAATGGGAGCACAGCTTATTATCTGTTGTAAAACCCTACATTTCATTTTGCTTGAATGTTCAAGGAAAAATACTGGCACTGATTTATGGAACTCTCTTTGGTGAACATGTTACTATTTAGAAGCACCCTGAGGGGCACACCAAAAAACAAGGTGACAGTTGTTATTCACTTTTCAAATCTGATGCTTCCCCACCATGCTGATACCCTTTAGGAGATGGCTGCTCCCTCTCCGCTCCTCCCCAAGGCATCCCCCACACCCCCAACAGCAAAGTGTATCATTAAAAAGAGCAAGTTAGAAGTGTTTTGCATTTCATCTTTCTGAGGATTCTTTCACTGGCATATATATAACTGACAGCTAAAATTAGACATGATATTAAAATCAGTTACTGAAGTCCTCTGTCTTCCACTGTGCCCAAGGCTTGTAATGGTCTGCAACCAGCTAGAATACACAGTAATTGTCATTCAGGGAGTCTATCCTAGAACGTCATGCTTCACTGGAGAAGACTGAGTTTCCATTTGAAATCAACAAATTAATCCAAGACAGGTATCTGAAAGGGCAAGTTTAATAGGAAGCAGCTACTGGGCTCTCAACCATGATAAAATGTTATTGCTGTTTCCCTGTAAATTGGCTGGGAACATATGATACTTTCTGCATAAGAGCCCCATTGCTGTTCAGGAGATATACAGCTCAAGCCATCAAAAGGATGACAGTCTGTCAGTCCCCATAATAACTTGCCACTGGATGTGGTTCGAGAGTACGCGCATGCATGCATGTGGCTTTACAATTGCTGGAATGTTCTCTGATATAAACAGAGAATGAATTCATTGCTCTGACCGCATATATAATGCAACTCAAATAAACGTCACTGTGTCAAATCTACTCACCTTTAAAACACAAGAATTTTAAATGAACTTTTGAGAGAAGTAAAAATGATGCATAAACTGTAAGAAAAATTCAAGGGAAGCCAAGTGTTTGTCTTCACTGTAACCAAGGCTTTAAAGGCCAAAAAAGTTTGCTCACTTTGTAGACTCTGTAAGTATCTATACTGTCTGGTTTATATAAGAACACAGCAAATGATGTCCCTAAACTGAGATGTGTGTATCACAGGAATCGATCTGGAAATGAAACATCCAAGACGAGGTCAATTTAAATCAATCATTCCCTTATTCACCAAAGTTTATGCAGACTTGCCAGCCTACAAGAGGCTGTGCCTGCCCTCCAAGAGTGGGCCAGTTAGGACATCCAATAGTAACATTTACCTAAGGCAGAGGGAAGAGCCTTGCCCACCTCCCTCCCTCTTTCCTCTTCATTCACCTGACAAACCTTCACTGAGTGCCTACTATGTGCCATGGATGAGCAGACAAAGCTCACAGAGCCTGCATTCTAGTTGGGAAGACAGGCAATAAACAAACAAACAAATAAATACATAATGCTAGCCAGTGAGAAGCATTATGAAGAAAAAAACATTAACGTACAATTTAAATACTAACCACCATCACATCAATAACTGCCATGTATTAAGCACCTACTCTGTGTCAGGAACTGTTTTAAAAGATTGACATGGGTGAATTTATTTACTCCTCACAACAGATTATGTGGCTTCCCTGGTAGCTCAGATGGTAAAGGACCTGCCTGCAATGTGGGAGACCTGGGTTCAATCCCTAGGTTGGGAAGTTCTCCTGGGGAAGGGAATGGCTACCTCCAGTATTCTTGCCTGGAAAACCCCATGGACAGAGGAGCCTGGAGGGCTACAGTCCATGGGTTACATAGAGTTGGACATGACTCAGTGACTAACACTTTCACTTTTCACAATAGATCCTATTATTACTGTGGATAGATACTATTATTTTTGTTATTTTATAGATGAGAAAAGTTTCAGTTGGTGGCAGAGCTGGGATGTGGTCATCAACAGGCACCCAGACTCACCACCCTGAGTCTCACTAGGTCATATGGGTAGTCACTTAATCAGCCATCAAATTTGGTCAAACCTTTATTATAAACCTTTGGCCATATGTTTTATCTGTTAGGGTATACAACTGAGAGGTCTCAGTCATCACTTAAACGAAAAGGCAACACCATCTCAGGGCAGTAGCCAAGAAGCTAAAGTTATGCTAGTGGGAAAGTCTTCATCTTGAACAGCCTTCCAGAAGTTTAACTGTTTTAAGCTTCTTTTGGTGGAAGGAGACAATATGGCTGTTGCTATAGGGCCCTGGGCCCTGGTGGTCATGCAAATAACTTGTTACACCACCTATATTGGGGGGGAAAAAAAAGAAAACCAAACAAAAACACAATTTCTGGTAGAAGGAAAATGAAAACAAAACAACAAAACACATTACCAACCTTATTCTTATGTGGTGCATGGGAACGAAATCTCTCTAAGGCACATAAGGCATTTTTAGTACCATAAAACTATGCTCTGAGTCCTAAATAGAACCCAATTAGAAGGCAGAAAGGTCCAGTAAAAAAGAATCTCAAAATATGTTGTACACCAAGGCTTTTTATGCTTTACTTTTTTTTTATAGCATTTAAACTTTCACTGACATCCATAAACATTCACTGTAAAAGATCATATAGGGTCAATAAGAGCTTAAAACTATACAGTTTTATTCTTCTATTCAAAAAAGGGAAACGTCAGTGTTCCAGAAAAAAACACTGCCTTATGAGAATGAAATTAATCAGAAATGATCACTTCATAGGAACAAGTGACTCAATTTGTAAATGTTGACATTAATGCTCTAGAAAATTTTCACTTCAGAGTGAACAGAATATAAATGTGGCTGAACCACTTTGATGCTATAGTACTTTGTGGGAATTTACTACTTGGGAATTTATGCTTGCTGATGCCAATTTTCTCTTTCACCTTGCAAAGCTCAATAAATCGTGGTCGCTCTCTACACTCTGTTAGAGAACAATCCTGTCATTTTAAACCATGTCTGTAAACCATGGAGAAAAGACAATAGCCGAAGCAATCATTTTTAGGACTTTCAAACCACTGAGAATCTCTGTAGGATAAACTGATAAAATCCTAATGTTATGAAAATAATTCATTAGTACAATGTAGAGTCCCACAAACTTACAGATTATTAATATTATAGCACATAAGTAAAAATAATGAATCCCTGCTTTGAATTCAGACATATATGTGTGTGTATATATACATTGGTAAATATTTTATTTATACACATATAGATCAATAACAGTAATATACAGTTTTGGAAAAATTAAACATTGAAAGCTTAACATTTTCCAAATATTGTTTTTATCATAGTGAATCAAGGCCAACGATAAAAGATTTACTGCTTTTGCTCTTAATACTTGTTTGAAATTTTATCACTTTTTTTTTCTCTTTGATAATAAACTTACTCTAGTAGCCAATGTATACATTTTATTCATTTGATTCAACTGATTTTCATACTGTTCTTTATTAGTTGGCCTTTGGAGTTAAGACTTCCATAAGCACTTACTGTACAAACATTTCATTTTAAAATGATCACCTAATAAGAGTTTTGTTAGGAAAAACATTTGAGGAATGCTATAAGATGCCTAATGAACATTCTGATCCAGTGATGCTTAAAGAGGCAGAATATAAAATAAACTGGCAAAAATAAAGGGAAATTTTGGTATAGTGTAACCTAGGCTTTTATATACTCATTTATATCCAGAAAAATGAAGATAAAATTCTAAAGCTGAAAATGCATATTAATACTCTAATCCTGTTGTCAATACCAATTAATTTTGTATGCAATTTGGTTCCAGAAATTCACATTGTCTCCCTCCATAAAATTAGTCTAAAGAATGGACACGAAAACAAGTTACTAATAACTAGTTTTTCCAATTATGATAAGTGACCCATAGCCTAAACTAGCTACATTACAGACACAACACTCTGAAAAGCTTCCTATATACTACCAGAAGACTTTGTACAGATATGCCTTACCATCTTACAGACATTCAATTTTAAAATGTAAATGGTACAGGATATTGATAAACCAATTAGCACTGATGCAAAGCAAATTCCTCTTTTATCTCAATTACAACATGACAACTTAATAGGTCAAGATAGTTTAACATCTGAGACAAGGGCAATTCAATAAAACAACAGCATCTTGATATGGTAATTAAGAGGAAATGTGAATCCATTACTGTGTTTTAAAAAATATCTCAAGTACTTTGGCTCTTTTATTACTTTTATCAAAAGCTATGATATGAAACACTACTCTGATTTGTAATATATTTGGCAAGCAGTTCTGGGAAGTGTGAAGAAAACACTTGAATAAAAGCATCTTTCTCATTAAGCATTTTCTAAAATAAGAAATATATATTATATTCATGAAATACAAAACATTCAAAAAATTAATTAGGTGATTAATCATATTTAGAATTCCTAACCCAAAAGATTAAAGACTAAAATTAAGGCATTAACCTTAAGCATTCTAAAGGATGATCCCCATTGTAGGAAAAACTTAATTCCTAAATCAATTTCAGCAAAGTATGAATGCCATTTTATTTCAATGAAAAGATATATTGTTAATGTAAAGTAAGGATAATATAAAATCTTAATGTAAAACCCTCGGCAAGTTAAAATGAAGAGTTATGCTATGCAGTCTTATGAATGCCATCCAGTTTATCCTGAGAATAAATAACCAAGAGTCCTTTTAGTGTAGATACTGGGCACTATATTTTAAATAAATACATAAAACTAGTCACATGGTAGCCTAATTCACTATACATTAAAACTGTATTTTATACAAATTTGTCCTACACTGCCAAAAAGTGTTTAAATTTTATAGTAAAAGTGTTTCTTGCATTGTGACATAATAGAAGAAATGGAGCTCCCAATATAAAAAGGATAATGTAACTTCAAATATACAGCACAATGCATTTTATGGTTTAGGATAGAGTATTCATGCTCTCCAGGGTCCTATTGGTTGTCCAATAAGCAAAGTCTATTAAAGTTCAATAATGAAATACTTTCAAAATGTTTCTGGATCAACTCATTTATCTCTCATGAACATTTGTTTTCAACATCAGAAAATCAAATTGGAAAGCTCGTAAAAATTGTTAGAATATGAAAATGTACTATTCAACAAACCTGATTCCCAGATTCATAGCTTCAGCAGTTCCAATCATACTAATAGCTAACAGCAAGTTGTTGCAGATCTTCGCAGCCTGAAAACAAATTGAGTACATATTAAATATATTTATTTTCAAGCCGTAACTCACAGGAAGATTTCTTCACCCAATTCTACATATTTCTAAAAGTAAGAGCATTCAACTGTTGATTCTCTCAAGCAGGAAAAGGCATTTGGTGCTGCAAACCTCCCTCCAAGCCTAACACAAGCTCCCAGAGCTGACGGGGGTGGGGGTGTCTCTCGCACCAGGGAAGAAACGTGAACTGTAGGTGACCGAGTTACTCCCATGGGTGCAGGCACGACAGGGAATACTGACTGATGTGGCACGACTGTTCCTTCAGGACTGGGGCTGACAACCTAACCAGGGAAGCAGTAGTAACACACTGAATGAAAAGGCAGTGTACAAGCAAACACGACTAAGGGGCAAATAGCATGGGAGAAGCTGTAGGCAGAGACAGGAGTTCAGAGACCCCAGATCCTGAGGGCAGTAGCAGAAAGGAAGTGAAACCTGAAACCATCGCTCAGAAGGTCAGGCAGGATTTAAATAGGTAAGAGAGTGAAAGGAGGAGACCAGGAGAAAAAGTAAATATCTCATACCTAAGAGTATAGTATGAGATATTCTTGAGAACAGTAAGGAAATGGATTCCTGGGCAGTGGTTTTAAGGAATGGGAAGAAGTTTGACAGTTTAAGACTGGGTCCAGAGCTACGGAAGCTGGAATAGAGTGTCTGGAAGCTAGAATAGAGTGTCCGGGAGTTGGAATGGAGTGTCCGAGTTTGACATGGTAGGAAACAGAAATCGACACAAAGTGTCAGAACTGGGAACTCTACAAGGACACAAACATCTTGATTAGTTCTGGCTATAGTGTTGGCAGAGGGGTAAACCCAGTGTCCAGAGATCCACTAGGCCCTGGGAGCAGTCAACAAGGCATGACACAATGAAAGACTAGACCAGGTAATGTGTGGACTGAATGGAGAGAGAACAATGAGAGCCACTGAAGCTAGAGTCAGAAACTGGAGACTGACTGGATAAGGGAATGGAGACAATAGACGTATCAAAGATCACAGTATAGTCCTGAATATGATTTAAAAAAAAAAAAGGACCAGTGACCAGGACAAAGCATGAAGAGGAGTGTGAGTACTGGGTGGGAAGGGGACAACCTGTTTGATTTCAAGATTCAGTGTGATCATTCACCTCTATCTGACCAGAAAAATAACATATCACATTTCTTAATGAAAATTGTGGGTTTTTTTTTTAAGTTAAAGAGCATACATCACTTCTACCCAACAGTACTACGAACAGAGCTGTAGCAGCAATTACAAAGTTAGAGGGAGGGTAACAGCAAATCAGACAACATGAGCACTTCACACAGAAGCCATTTTAAGGATAATTTCAGTGGTCGCTGGGGCAAATATGTCAAAGTCTGAAATGAAGGAACTTTTGACATCTTTTTAAATTAATTGGCTGATCTCTGCTTACTTCCAGTAGGAATGATGGAAAACTAATTTTTTCTAATTTAAGAAAACCTGAGCAAACAAAAAATCCATAGACTGAACAGAGTAAGGCAGAATCAGATTGTCGTCAGGAAAGAAGAAGGAACATTAGCTGATTTTACATCATCAAATCAGTGTCAGTAATGTGAAAACGTTACCTGCCCTGTCCCAACAGCTCCACAATACACCACATTGGAGCCCATGCACCCCAGCAACTCTTGGGCAGCAGCAAATTCTTCTTCGACTCCTCCTACCATAAATGTGAGGTTCCCCGACCGAGCGGCTCCCACACCTGAATGGTTTGGGGGTAAAAAGGATAGAAGCAGAGGGATACATTTCTTCAAGTGTTTAAGTAGATTATAAAATCAGAGAAAATTCCAAACCAAATCAAAAACCTTGCCTCCAAGTTGTATTTGTATCAGGCATAAATCTCTCCTGGAATATTTTAATTGTCAAGTATTAAGAAGGTTACTCATAAGCCAAAGGCAACAGATTCAGTCGAACTCAATTCATCTCAAGTTTTTTGCAGGATCATGGAGTACCATGGGAATTTGAAATGTGAATTTTACTATTTCCATGCATCTCTTATTCTCCTGAAAAACCTATTCAGTAATAGTGTGTGAAAAAGATGACCTGTACCCTGACCAGTACCTGTGCCATGGGAACAGTCATGGGGTCAGCTGCCAGGTTTGGATCTGGGGTCTCTGGCTCACTCACTCCCTCTCTGCACACTATCGACAGATGAGACTGACAAAGAGAGGGACTTGTCTCTTTCTCCCATAAACAAGTAGGCATTTCAGATGGAAAGATTCTTTTTTAAGGTAAAGAAAACAATTGCTTAGTTAGACTGATTATTCTGATGTGCACTTTCTAGCTATTACTTGATTTTTCTTTTTCCTCCTGCTATACAAGCATGCATACCTTGAAGATTCTGTGGGTTCAGTTCCAGGTCACCCCCGTAATGTGAATATTGTAATCAGATGAGAGTCACATGAATATTTAGGTTTTTCAGTGCATATAAAATTTATATTTACACTATTCTGTACTCTACTACATGGGCAATAGCATTATGTCTATAAAAACAATGCATACACAATTTAAAAATTCTTTACTGTTAAAAATGCTAAGTATCACCTGACACGTCAAGGTTACCACAATGTTGGTTCTTTCTGTTAAATAAATATTTAATTTACTTATTGTTGAAGTACAGCTGATTCACAATGTCTTGTTAATTTCTGCTGTAAAGTGACTCAGTTATACATATATATATTCTCTCTCCTTATGGCTTATCACAGGATATTGAATATAGTTCCCTGTGGTATACAGTAGGATTGTTGTGTACCCATTCTGTGTTTAATGGAAAAACCCAATATTTGAAAACAGCAATGTAACAAGGTATACCTATACACCTTTTGGGCAGTTCATTCCTAGTGATATGATGGGAAGAAGAAATAAACTTTTATCCACGGTTTGGCCACTCCTCAGCCTCTCAAATGTCTGAAGTATGTTCACTAATGGAAATGACTGGAGAAGCAAATTCTACTTCAGCACAAAAAATATGGCCTAGACTTGTCTTAAAAAGGAAGTAGGGGGGAGCTTCACTCATCTATACTAATATTAACTATAAAATAAAACCAAGAGTATTATTTATTGCTTTTAGCATTAGAAAAAAATCATAATTCATAATTTTCAGGTTAGGTTTTGTTGTTCAAAACCAGGGTAGTATGTGAAAGAACTGTATTAGTATAATTTCTGCCTTTACAACTTATTTATAGTATAGCTAGGAATAAAGAAACTGTAACTATTTGTGCTATGCATCAAACCTGGCTATTAGACTAGACAGCTGCAAGTAATGGCCTACTTTTAAATTTAATTTATTCAATGAAATACAGGTTTTATACATAAAAAGCCAAATGAGGAGATCTTTATTTCATTCTAATTGTGAACATTTCACAAACTGATAGCCTTTCTGTTTTACAGTTCATGCTGTTTTTAACTAATTATTAAAAGGAAGAGAAGTCAGCATTATGTTAGCCAAACAATCTTGGAAAAGGAAGTGCCCACATGCTATGAAAGTCTGAGATGCTTACATATGGTTAAATTACATTATTTCACAATATTTTCAGACACACTATGGAACTGATTATGTACAAAACCCCAATTAGAACAAATGCTTTTAATTAGCTTATCTGTGTCACTTGAACATTCTGATAATGGTGAAGTTTAAGTGACTGTCATTTTGTTAGTTTCTAATTTACTTCACCAAGATGGTGGATCATTAATGTTTTACAATCATTTTGCTCAGTTTTTATGGCTATTTTAATTCAAACAACATAACCACCCTTACTCCAAATCCTGTTGATCTGACCAGAAGAAATTAAGCAGACGATTTAAGTCAAAGCTTACAAACAAACCCAGCACTATCCATCATAGGTCAACAGCTTTGTGTCTAGATTACAGGCTGCTAAATAGCTTCAGAGAGTCATTTATTAAAGGAAAATTAATGCTGACAATGGTTCTCAGCTGGTTAATCTTTTGACAGGTATACTTTCTCACTTGTTCAAACACATATTTCAAAAAGAAGAAATAAGTTATTTAAGAGAATACCACAAAAGAAAGAATAATTCATCTTTTAATTCGTAAGTCTGTGGTATTTCCACTCTTTTCTTCTCTCATTATGTGATGTAATTATTTCTGATTTTATCATAATCTATATTCCAATGTAAGGGTCTGGCCAAACTGGGTAATTCTAAAGCTTTGGCATTTCCTGGGACCACCTTCTGACTTTCCACAGGTATTCCTTTAACTATATGTCACTATCAAGCATAGTCCTATTGCAATGACAAAATTAAGACCTGGTCCATCTAGTCAGTTATGGTTTCCCAGTAGTCATGTATGGATGTGAGAGCTGGACTATAAAGAAAGCTGAGCACCAAAGAATTGATGCTTTTGAACTGTGATGTTGGAGAAGACTCTTGAGAGTCCCTTGGACTGCAAGGAGATCAAACCAGTCAATCCTAAAGGAAATCAATCCTAAATATTCATTGGGAGGACTGATGCTGAAGCTGAAACTCCAATACTTTAGCCACCTGATGTGAAGAACTGACTCTCTGGAAAAGATGCTGATGCTGGGAAAGACTGAAGGTAGGAGAAGGGAACGACAGAGGATGAGATGGTTGGATGGCATCACCAACTCAATGGGCATGAGTTTGAGCAAGCTCTGGGAGTTGGTGATGGACAGGGAAGCCTGGCGTGTTGCAGTCCATGGGGTCACATAGAGTCAGATATGACTGAGTGACTGAACTGAAGTTATCCCAAAATAAATGCAACCATTTCAAGTTTTGAAATAATGTAGAGACAGCTGGAACTCTAAAGCTGTATAAGACAATCTCCTGGATTTCAGAAGACATTGTATATATTTTTATGTCTATGAATAATAAACAATAACTTTATTACTCTGCCATGCGTTTTAAATCAGATCCACTCCCCAAAATAGGAAAATATGGAATATATAACTAGGCAGCTGCTAGACTATTGGGAGTATTTATTTTACCTTGCTGCTGCTGCTGCTAAGTCGCTTCAGTCGTGTCTGACTCTGTGCGACCCCATAGACGGCAGCCCACCAGGCTTCCCTGTCCCTGGGATTCTCCAGGCAAGAACACTGGAGTGGGTTGCCGTTTCCTTCTCCAATGCATGAAAGTGAAAAGTCAAAGTGAAGTCGCTCAGTCGTGCCCGATTCTAGCGACCCCATGGACTGCAGCCCACCAGGCTCCTCCGTCCATGGGGTTTTCCAGGCAAAAGTACTGGAGTGGGGTGCCATTGCCTTCTCCGTATTTTACTTACATTTTAGTAATTGTATTATATATATAAAACCGAAATATGCCCTATGCTTAATTTTATTACAGCATTTACACACCTTATTAAAACCTTTGACTTTCTGACCTGATTCCTCCATGACACCGTAAATCACTTACAAGGGGAGCACTTGGGTCATGCTTATGTCAGCACTCCATTATCACATTCAACAGACAGCTGTTCCGAAAATTAATCTATGAGCGTGGTACAAACAGTAAAGGATCCGGAGGTGAAATACCTGGCTTGGGAGTGTGCTGGTTATGTTGTTATTATAAACAAATTATAAACAAATTACTTCACTTCTCTGAGGTTCTGTGTATGAAAGAGGAAAACATTAATAGCTTTTTCAGAGTAGTTTTTTTCTTCATTTATATAATATCTTGAGTCCTTTCCTATTCGGTTATCTAAGCTGTCTGCTCTAGTATAATTTTAGCCTCTATGGCTAAATAGTGGCTGGCTTGAGCCAATTCTATAAATAATGGAAGCAGGCTGGTTAGAGTTAAGAACTACTAAAGTAGTCCATAGCCAGTGACATTAAGATTACAGTGAAGACCTCTTGCAAAATCTTTCAAAAGCAACACAATGTGGGAAAGTGACAAGAAAGCTGCATTTGTTTGGTCTTATTCATTCAACAAAATTAACCTACTAAAAAGCAAGCCCTGTGCTAAGCCCTAGGGGGACAGATGAATAACATGTGTTCCCGATCCTAAGAAGTTGTTATACACTTGTGAACCAGCCTCCTCTCTCCTTAACCATCACTAAACCTAGGTTGAGTCATCACCATCTCTCACCTGAATTACTGCGACAGCCAGTTCCTACCTGATCTCTCTTCAGCTCTTGCATCTAAAGCCTATTCTCCATACAACAGTCAGAGGGATCCTTTTTAAAACACAGCTGACCCTTGAATAATACAGAGATGGGGAGCACTGACCCCCACCCCAATGCAGTTGAAAATCTGAGTCTAATTTATGGCCAGCCCTCTGCATCCAAAGAGCCAACCAATCATGGGTCGTATAGTACAGAAATACTTATTACTGAAAAAAATCTGCACATAAGTAGATCCCCTGGTGTTCAAGGGTCAACTGTATAAATCTAGTTCATGGTTCCTCCCTCCTCTCCAACCTCCAAAGCGGCCCATCATTCTCAATATAAAATCCAAAGTCCTACAAAGCGGTACGTGGTGTGGTCCCTGGCTACCTCTCCTAGCTCATTTCATACCATTCTCTTCAGCACTCACTGCTTTCCAGCCACCTGGCCTCCCTTCTGCTCCTGAACCAGGTCAAGTACGTTCCCTTCTCAAAGCCTTGCACTTGCTAGTCCTTCTTCCTGGAATGTTCTTTTCCTAGGTATGTAATACTTGTTTCCTTTATTTCATTCAGGTTTTTTTCTCAAAAGTCACCTCTTTAGAGAGGCCTTCCCTATCTCCCTAACATAACCATCTAAAATGGCACCCAGCCACTCTCTATCCCCTTTTCCAGATTTAATTTTATTCACAGCACTGATTACCGTCTGTTTATGTTAACACCTCTATTTATTTGCTTCTGATCTGAATTCCCCACATTAAAATTAGCTCCAGGAGAGTAGCAACTCTGGCTTATTCACCCTGTATACCCAGTGTCCAGTCCATAAGAGATGCTTAGTAAATACAGTATGTGTTCCAGAAAGAGAGAGGGCCAAAGGCAGAGCCAGGAAATGAGTGACTACAGTACATGCAAGAGCTGTTCCCATAGACACACAAAACATTTGTCCTTCTAGAAAGTTTTTTCACATGTAAAGTGAGATGATTAGACAAGATTATCACTGAGTTACTTTTAAGCTTTTGAAATTCTGTAATTCTGGATTCTCAATTTCATACACATACACTTTCCCACATCCATCATATGAACACACAAAACTGAAGCAGGTTTCATTTTATGGAAATAATGTATAAAAAGTTTCAGAATAGAGAAAAGAGTTAAAAAATGAATTTTTTCATGTAATGAGAGTAATTAAATCAGACAAGCATAAAGACTTGTAGTTGCCTTTGATGGTTTATCTAACGCTTTCCTGTGATGATGTCGTCTGCGTTTCTCTCCTACGACCCTAGGATCAGAAAAACTGAATGCATTTGTAGAGACAAATGAGAAGGCAAATGCCCAAACCATTCAAAATGGGTGGCTGACTACCCTTCCTTTAAAGTGATAGATATCTATCACTTCTCTTGGTAGCAGACTGATTTCAATCAACCTTACAGTGGAGAAGCACTTTAATCCAAGACCCTAAATCACCCCTCCCCTTTATAAAAAAGGTATCACAGGGAGCCTCCGTTATCTAAACTACCTTCCTTCTTACCTTCCTTCTACTCCTACTTATAGTTGACATAAAAAAATGTGACCATCTGAAATCCATTCCTCAGTAGTTCTCAACCAAGAATGGCAAAGAAAAAGTCCTTGCACCCAAGGAGTTTGACAGCTAGTGTCTGTGGCACTGTGTGGATGCATGTGGATGGAGACAGGAAAAGAGGTAAGACAAATGCAAATATAAATAATAAAAGACTGTTAGATGCAAGCTACGGGAGAGGTATACACACAACTGCAAGAAGTTCAAAGAAAAAATATCAGCAGGAAGTATCTATCAGTCCTTCTAACAGCTTGATAGATCTTGGTATTAGGTACAAAGATTCAAGGAGTAAGCATATTTTCTAAATGAAAAATTGGGACCTCTTTTTTGGTATCAGGAGAATATCTGAAATACAACTGTTCCAGAAAGTCTAAAATGTAAGGTCATGATAGGTATAAAACATAGTCTTTGCTCTTAAAAAGTTTAACAAATAAATAGGAAAAAGAGACACATACTCAGAAGTAAATGCCAAAAGGTAGTATCACATACCATGTGTCAGATGGATGAAGACAATCACCACCAAATACCAACTCCCCCTTTCCTTCTATTTTTCAACCTCCATCATCAAAAGAATACTAATTCTCAGAGAGAGAAAGAGTGAAAATCAAATAAGAAATTGATCTCAGAGAGTAATGGGTAGCCTACTACCCATTAGTAGGCCACAGAGCCTACTGTGGGTAGGCTTACGAAAACTTTGATAAGAATACAAGTATTTTGAACCCATTTGTAAATTGTGTTCAGAGCAGTTTCAAGTAACTTGAACATGTAATTTTGTTTTATATACAGACAGTGAGTTCTGCCTGTTATCTAATGCCGCGGCCAGCACAAGCAAGAGTCACACCTGCATAGGGAGAAAACGGAGCGTCCCCGCTAAGAAAAATAAGAGATAGAGACAAAAGATGGGGTTGAGAGGATCAGACCAAAATGGCTGATGCCTTCCTTTATTGTGCTGCAGTATATATAGGATAAAGTACGTGACTTCTGACATTCACAGGATTGTATATTAATCTCCAGATACAATCACAAGACCCTTACCATTGTGTGTAGATCACAAATAGATAATCTATCTTCTATCAATAAGCTAATCTATCTTCTGTGAAATGTTGCAAGACCGAGACGTCCCGGAGCCTTAAGGGTAGTAAACTCTTCAGGGGGGCGGGACAGGGAGCTTAGGGACGTGCCTAAGGCTCTGCATAACGCCGAGCAGCTCCCAAGACTTAACCCTTCACGGGCAGTCCCCCGCAATCTAAATGCACATAATACCCTACCTCTCTTCACAACAGATCTGAGCTTGCTTAGTAGAATGAAACAATCAGAAAACTGAAAATGAGAATTAAGAACAAATACCAAAATGAAACCGTAAGATTTCACAATGAATTTCAAATACAGATATCAGGTTTGGTTTGTTTTGGGGCAAATCCTATTTGGGAGAGGAATAAAGCAGTCTCAAGGAAATATAACTTTTCCTTGAACTAAGTTACATGCTTAAAATATTATCATTTGGAAATATAACTTTTCCTTGAACTAAGTTACATGCTTAAAATATTATCATTTGGAACTTTATGCAGGAGACAGTAAATAAAGTAATGGACAGTGTTCTTCATATTTTTACAAAATAGTAGTGATAATTTTTTTCAAGGTAAACTGAGCTAAAATTCAGTTCCTTCTTTATATCCTCTTCTGGCTAACCTTAGTCTTGTACCTGTAATATAAGTCAACATTAATAACCTCATTCTAATATTTCTGTTTATCCTAATCTTTGGCACTTTTTTTTTGACAGAAGAACCAAAATGGGCTTAAGTCTCAAGTCATGCATCAATATCAATATGAATATAACCAGTAGCTAGAGACATTAACCAGAGAAGGCAATGGCACCCCACTCCAGTACTTTTGCCTGCAAAGTCCCATGGATGGAGGAGCCTGGTGGGCTGCAGTCCATGGGGTCGCGAAGAGTCGGACATGACTGAGTGACTTCACTTTCACTTTTCACTTTCATACATTGGAGAAGGAAATGGCAACCCCCTCCAGTGTTCTTGCCTGGAGAATCCCAGGGACAGGGGAGCCTGGTGGGCTGCTGTCTATGGGGTCGCACAGAGTCAGACACGACTGAAGCGACTTAGCAGCAGAGACAGTAATAACTATTCCTTACTATTTCTATATAGTCTCACAGTTTCTTTTCCATTAAGGAAAAGCTACTTTTTTCTGAAGTACTTAAATGTTTATGTTTCTGCAAAAAAGAGAACTTCATAATTCACTGTATCTTCCCCCTTTTCTTTAGTTACAGGAAGCAGTAACTTTCTGTTTCTCTTCTTTCTCTGTAACTGGTTTCTGAATTTTTTTCTTTTTAATGAACTCTATCCACTTCTCTGGTTTCTTCACCTGTCCCTGCAACAAACTGCACTATGCAGTGCATGCTGGAAACCCTTTCCAGAGGCTGTCAGTGCAATGGCCTTTCAGGCATCCATGCCTCTCCCGGGCGTTCCTTCTTAAGAAATGTCCTTCTCCTTCTTCTTTGCCTGACTAACTCCTGCTTATCTTTCTAGACTCAGGGGACTTCTTTGTTGGTCCACTGGCGAAGACTCTGCACTCCCAATGCAGGGGACCTCGGTTCAATCCCTTGTCAGGGAACGTGTGCTGTAACTAAGATCCGGTGCAGCCAAATAAATAAATAATAAATGAAATAAAGATTTAAACAAAGATTCATCTTAGGTTAACTCTGAGAAGCAGTGAATGACCATGACCCCCTTTTTCTATTATTGTGACATTCCTAGTGATATCTCTGATAAAGCACTGATACTAATCAATGATTTTTCTGGGGTCTTGATAAGATTATTATGGAGCTGTTTGAATCTTAGCATCCAGCATGTGTCTGATAAATGATCCCTGGCTTTTTAGGAGGTAAGCAGAGAAGAAATCAACGATTAATAAAATGACCAAGAATACTAAGACAATGTTTTCTAACATTAAATAACACAATGGTTTTACTTTGGAATAGCATGATTCTCCACATGTGATAATGGCATTCTCACTTATTGCTGAATAAATATGCATGCACATAAGTACACATGTATGGAGACCCTATCATGAAGACTTGAAAAATGAACATGTGATCTGTGCTAAGTGACCTGGAGTGAGGGTCACACCACTTGGACCACTTACAACATCTTTCGATCTTGGTTGCTCCATCTGAAAATGGTGATATAAAAACACTTGCTATACTTAAATTTGAAACTCAAATGAAAGAGTACATTGGGAAGATACTGAACACAGTTTCTACCCTGGTGTTACAAAAAATTCAAATATAACAAAAAGTAAATCTACTCAATTTGAACATGCTAAAGTCTTTGGCCTAACAGCAGCAAAGAACTAAAATATGGAATTTAGCCTTAATGAGAAGCTGAACCAAGAGTTCAGCTCATAATAAAAAAACTATTATGCAAGCATAGACAACTTAGAATAACCATTTATAAGTCACAAATAAGGAGGTCATTTTCAATCCAATGGCTATTAGGAAGAAATCTTCAAAAACCAGAGAAGGGAGAGAGGGCAATCTAAAGAGTACAATCGAGTTAGATTTGTCTTCAATACTGTAAAAATCCTGCCACCAAAGCATTCTCATTGATATATAGCAAAATGTAGTAAATCACTTAATTTACTCAAAAGAACTTAAATGTTTTAACCAGTCTGCCATCAGAAGAGATCAAGAAGAGGGCCAATGGGACTCGGGCTGCAATGTGAGCCGTCTTTAAAATGCAATTGTTCTAATCATTTTCTACAGATGCAGCCTCACAAGGGGCTGCTGTCACAGGGACCATTTACGACTTGTTATGGTGTCTCTATTGTTTACCAGCGACATTCGCTGAAAAAGGCGACAGCTGGGACAGAAAGCTGCTACTCAACGAACAATATAATCCCGTGAAAGTAATCAACAAATTTAAGGGTGTTAATTAACTTTACACTTTATCATGTTCAATTAGTTGTCCTTTCTAGAAAAGATTGCCGTGCACAATCAGTTTAGAGCGTGCCATGTTTGATTTGTAAGTGATCACTGTTTCTGTTTCAGAGCCCATGTCAGATGTCCTCTTGGGTTTTGGTGACACAGATGAATGGCTCTGCACATGTTAGGGGGTGATCTGGTTTAACATAAGCCAGCATAACATAACCCCTTGTTAACACTATTGCTGGCATTATCCAAGCTGGAAACAGAAAAGCAGAAACAGTCACTGCGCTGTTCTGGAGTTGGACAAATGCAGTTTAGTTCTTCCCGCAATAAACACAGACACAAATACATGGAGAAATAAGCAATTTTTCATCATTATTTTTCAAAATAAGACTTGTCTTTCAGGGGCCTGTTTGGGATCATTTCCTCCCAGCAAGATCTTGAAGCTCTGCTGCATTATGCACAAAGCACCAGTGTCTCCTCAGCCTTTACATAATGCAGACAGCCTTCTCCACGGCAGGTGAACAAATGCTAGGGTGTGTTCTTAAGTACTAGCTGGTGTTAAATTCTAGACTGTGACTTTCAAATCCAGATGCCCTGTTTTATTTGTGGGAAATCTTCAAGGGACTATATCAATCCATGAACACAATGTGTTTCTCTCTTACCTTTAATGCACCTGTTCTGACATGCTAACAGTACAAGGAAAAGTTCATGATACAGTGACAATATATTCAGTATCATATTTTAATGTAAGTCACTGCACTTCCTCTGAACTGATAAATGGAGCTTTGTATCAAATATTTCATAAGTCACTGAATCAGTGAACAAAACCTGAAACAGGTTTGGCAGGAGGTGTCCATCAATAAGAAAACAAAGGCAAGGGACATGTTTCTCTTAAAAGAACAAGTAAAAACTATTTATGTAGGATTTTGAAACATCTTCATAAACCTACACCTTGCTCTTTCAGACTCCTTCCTATATAATACAAATTAAACACATACAAATAAACTACAGCTGGTTAGCTAGATACAGACACACAAGGACAAAGCTGAACTTCTTCAAAACAGAAAAGTTGTTAACTCTGAAAGCTAATAATGTCCTAAGTTAAATATTAAAGAAGGAAATTATAGGCTCTATCTGAAACAGCTGAAACCACAATACGCGGCAGCAGAAAACATTAGTTTTCTGCAGAAGATCTGCAGGGAGAAGGGAAGCGGTCGATAGATCCTTAAATTGGAAGCAATAGCCGTTCTTCTATCCCAAGTTGGCAGCTGCTACATTTGCAGACCTGGTTCATTATTTACCCATAATGACCATCAAGCTGCAGTCAAAGTCAGATCACAACAACTGTCAGCAGCTCTTTTAATTAGCCTTGTTTGAATTCAGATAAATATCACAATAGACCTGCTTATGCTGAAAGAGCAACAGAACGTCCCGCATGGAGCTGGGCTGGTCTCAGGACCAACGCAGTACAGAAGCCATCACACAGAGTGGGGATTTTATAGGGTGGGGGTAAATCAGAGAATGAAATGGTTTTCTTTTATTTTGAAAATCACTTTAAAAACCAATTCTCTGACATTCACCCCAGATCAAGATGGTGCATAATGTTGGATTTACTATGAAACTCTAGGCTCCTAAAAGCTACATATCTGTAGCCCAAGGAGAGCCCAAGGAGAAAGTTAATGATGTCTTCAGAGATTGTGATTTTCAAAACTCCATCTTGCAGATAACGTGTCTTTCAGCTTAAAAAAAAAAAAAATCACTTTTAAAAGCCAAATAAAAAATCTTGTATTAAACAGCTTGTAGCCTTTGTCCTTCTGTTTTGCTTTCTTTGGAAGTAGCATAATTTGCAACAGTTTTCTGTGATAGGAGTCAGATTCTTCCCTATACATTTTCTACACATTCCTTGTATTCAGCATTAACAATCACAAAGTATAGCAAGGCTAACAAGCCAAATTCTGAGTAACCCATTCACTGCTGTATTTCACAAACCTCTGAGGTTCCCTTCTCCTCCAGTTTGCTTGAGAAGCAACACAAGCATGTTCACCCACCTTCTATTTTATAGAGAACTGACCGTTCACCTGAGTTCTGTTTTAACTTTGGGGAAAAGTAAAAGAAGTGCTGAACGACAGAGAAGGGAGAGTAGAGAATAAGGAGGAAGAAGCTAAAGGCCAGGTGATAGCCTGGCAGCAAATCAGAGCCAACTCAGGATAGAAACTAAAGATTAAGAGAAAGCCCTGCTAATAAGTTACCCTCAGCTAACTGGGAATTACAGTCTCCAGGACCCACTGGGAATTCCTTGAGACCCTGGCCTCTGGAACTGGGGGGCAGGCACAGTTGAAGAGGTGGCGCTTCCGAGTGTAGGCCAGTCTCAGTCCACTCTATCATGCTTTCCAGCCCTTTGGCTTTTCAGTACCCTTCTGCCACCATTTCGATGTTGCACAGCATCATAGTAAGAAAGGGTAATTATCGTATCTGCATGATGATCAAGAGCATACTGCTGTTTACACAGGGTTTAGATACCATTTACTATTTCCTTATTGAGTAGAAAAACAATACTATAGGAAGTAATAAAAATTATTATATTTGTGGTCAAGTACTAAAACCTGCAGAAGAAAACTTTTACTGAATACTGTGAGACCAAATATGCCTTCAAGGCAACTAGTGAATGTTGACCATTTAAGTGGTACGAGAACTCGCCTGGTTTCATGAGAATGAAACATGGCAGGAAGGAATGCTTCTTGCCCTACCTCTTTTTTTCTTTCCTGAAAGTAAAGAATAAGCCATATACATCATCCTATCATAGATGACAGCCTTCTCCCTCCTCACCCCTTAATACAAACTACCTCCTGACGACACTCACAGCCAGCCACTTTATTTTGTTCAGGATGCTGAGTACGAAGTCAACTTGTCAGTCCCAGGTCTAGCTCAGTGTATTTGAATCAAGAATTTATTCTGTAAGAATACCAAAGAAAATCTCACATCCAGTTGGATGGCTACTCTAAGACAAAACAGAACTATAACAAGCAATGGTCAGAATGTGAGAAATTAGACCCCCTGAACACTGTTGGTGGAAATAGGAATCGGTGCAGACATGCAATGGAGTATGGTTCAGCTTAAAAAAGGAAAGAAATTCTAACACATGCTACAACATGAATGAAAGTTTAGGTCATTGCACTAAGTGAAATAAGCCAGTCCCCAAAACACAAATGCTATATGAGGTACCCAGAGCAGTCAAATTCACACTGACAGGAAGGAGAAGGGCTTCTGAGGGAAGAGGGAAATAGGCAGTTGCTGTTTAATGGGTGTGGAGCTTCAGTCTTGCAAGATGAAAAGAATTCTGTGGATTGATGATCATGATGGTTGCAAATACTACTGAAATTTACCCTTAAACTTGATTAAGTTGGTAAATTTTATGTTATATGCATTTACACAATTAAAATTATACTAAATAAGTAAATTAATTAAAATAAAAAGCAAAGAAAAATAATTTTTAACTGGTGGTATTCTGATGCTCTTTTGTTGACTGTGAGGGCTACTCCATTTCTTCTAAGGGGTTCTTGCAAACAGTAGTAGATATAATGGTCATCAGAATTAAATTTGCCCATTCCCGTCCATTTTATTTCACTGATTCCTAAAATGTTGATGTTCACTTTTGCCATCTCCTGCTTGACCATGTCTAATATACCTTGATTCATGGGCCCAACCTTCCAGGTTCCTATGCAATATTGTTCTTTACAGCACTGGACATTACTTTCACCACCAGTCACACTCACAACTGAACATCATTTCTGCTTTGGCCCAGCCCCTTCATTCTTTCTGGAGCTATTTCTCTGCTCTTTCCCAGTACCATACTGGACGTGACAAACCTAGACAATGTACTAAAAAGCAGAGACATCACTTTGCTGACAAAGGTTCATATCGTCGAAGCTATGGTTTTTCTAGTAGTCATGTATGCTTGTGAGAGTTGGACCATCAAGAAGGTTGAGTGCCGAAGAACTGATGCTTTCCAATTATGGTGCTGGAGGAACTCTTGAGAATCCCTTGGACTGCAAGGAGATCAGACCAGTCAATCCTAAAGGAAGCCAACTCTGAATATTCATTGGAAGGACTGCTGCTGAAGATGAAGCTCCTATACTTGGCCACCTGATGCGAACAGCCGACTCATTGGAAAAGACTGATGCTAGGCAAGATTGAGGGCAAGAGAAGCGGGTGGCAGAGGATGAGATGGTTAGATAACATCACTGACTCAATGAACATGAGTCTGAGCAGGCTCCAGAAGACAGTGAAGGACAGAGAAGCCTGGCATGCTGCAGTCCACTGAGTCACAGAGTCAGACACGATTTAGTCAGAACAACAACAATTCTGATATTCTCACATACTGTAAAAGAACAGAGTGTTTCAATGATATGCTATTAACTGTGAGTTTTACAAATCATTAATCCAGTTATGTAGAGGGTTTTACAAATGATTACTGCAGTTATGCAGAGAAAACTAAGGAAAGTCATACTAGTCTTACAATGTCTATTTTAGAAACACAAAACAGTTAACAGGAAATAAGTAAACGTACATAGTTGAGCCAAATGGGTAAAACTAGGGTCCTCTAATTTGCAGTATTATGCTCATTTCACTAGGCCAAATTGCCTCCCCAAAGAAAAATGCACAAATTCTGATAAGAGGTTACCCAGGAGTTAAGATGAAAAAGGAGACTAATCAAAGCACAAAAACTAGGATCAAGAACTGGTTAAACTAAAAGCATAGGCTAAATGAAAGAAACAAATAATTTTAAATCCATGTGGACTGGTACTTAAACTATAAACAAGGGAGTAGGGGGGAAAACCCAGTATGTTATACATGCCATGTATATACATGCCGTCACACATAAAAATAGCACCTAGTGTCTTGACACGGTTGAGTGAAGAGTAGGTACACGGAACAGGAGACTATAAAGCAAAGCGAAATGCCTTCAAGATTCAGGAGAAGGCAATAATCCCAGGATAACACTACTTGGAAGCAGAGTGATGGTTATCTGGTTTGCCTAATCATGAAACCAGATTTGGGCCAAAAGAAGAGGGTTTTAAATCTGCCTCTGTGTGAACTGTAAAAACCCTTCAGGGCAAAAGAACCCAGAAAAGGGCAGCCCCTTTGGGTGAACAAATCAGAAAAAGGCTTTACCTCAAATAGACAGAAGGAGGTGAGACCACCAAGTCTGGCATGTGGAGAATAAACTGAATTTCAGCCCCAAGTCAGGTCTCCTCAGCAGGGGACAACCTGCAGAGGGGGACACAGTATCCTTGGGAAGACACACCAGACCTATGTTCAGGCTCCAGTTCTGACAGAACAGTGCTATTTTGGGCAAATCAACCACTTTGGGCTTTAGTGCCCTCTTCTATAAAACGAATCTTATCTCCAATTTTAATAATCTGTGAAAATGACAAATTAATCACAGTTAATTCACATATTACTGAACTCAGCATTACTGAACTCCTACTGCAATCCACAGCACTGGGCAAGGAAACTTCAAGACAGAGTTACAGTCCTTGGGCCCCTAAATCTTCTAGTCCAAAACACAACAACTGAAAAATGTCCAGTCTAATGAGCTCAGCTAAACCTAGACAGTGTATTAAAAAGCAGATACATTACTTTGCCAGCAAAAGTCTGTATAGTCAAAGCTATGGTTTTTCAGCAGTCATGTATGAATGCAAGAGTTGGACCATAAAGAAGGCTGAGCATCGAAGAATTGATGCTTTTGAACTGTGGTGTTGGAGAAGACTCTTGAGAGTCCCTTGGACTGCAGGAGATCCAACCAGTCAGTCCTAAAGGAAATCAACCCTGAATGTTCTTCATTGGAAGGACTGATGCTGAAGCTGAAGCTCCAATACGCTGGCCACCCGAGGTGAAGAGCTGACTCACTGGAAAAGACCCTGATGCTAGGAAAGATTGAAGGCAGGAGGAGGGGACGGCAGAGGACGAGATGGTTGGATGGTACCACCAACTCAATGGGCATGAGTTTGAGCAAGCTCTGGGAGATGGTGAAGGACAGGGAAGCCAGGCATGCTGCAGTCCATGGGGTCACAAAGAGTCAGACGTGACTGAGTGACTAAACAACAATGAGCTCAGCATGTTTTGTCCTCCCAACCTTCCTCTCACACAGACCCCAAACTGGTTCTTTCTTCTGTGCATCCTTTCGCAGTTAAGACATTACTACTATCTGTACGTGTGCTCAGTTGCTAAGTCGTGTTCAACTCTTTGCAACCCTACAGACTATTGCCCACCAGGCTCAGACTTTGTCCATGGGATTTCCTAGGCAAGAATACTGGAGTGGGTTGCCATTTCCTTCTCCAACTATCTGTATACACTATCCATATACACTAGAAATCCCCAGCAGTATTTCTCAAGGCCACTTCTCTAGAACACTACTCCTATAGGATGTTATTGGATGTTTAGTGATATGGTTTTGTTTCTGGCCCCTGTAAGCTTTCCCATTCTCCTTCTATTAACAAATCCTCCCTCTCTGGCCAAAGGGTTGTGCTCATAGACCATAAAGGTACCACATCCTCAGGGAAACAGTACCTGGTCCATGGGGACAAGGAAATTCAACAAAACCAAGAGTCCTGTCCTAGGTTGCTAAGTTAAGATTGCTGAAGGCCCACATGGACAGTATCTGCAGTAAAAGATTATGAGGCTGACAAGCAAAAGCAGAAACTAGCAGATAATAAAGACAAATAAAGAGTGTTTCAGCAGCATCAGCTGCTCAATTTTAGTCACTAAAACCCTGGTTCTTGAAGCTCTTCTTTCAATTTGAGAGTTATTCCATAAATTTCCTACCCTGACTCCCGTCTCTTAAACTTATTAAAGGCTTTATGGTCAAACACATACTGGCTTAAACAAAGCTAAACAGATTAATATGAAAACATGCACCTTGAATAGTTCCAAAAGCGTGACCAAAAAAATGTATCATTTCTTAAATTTATTTGAATACAGAAAAGGAAACCTCCTCAGAATTAGTTTTCTCAGAAGCTGTCTCAGGAAATGCTACTTCAATCATCTGATTTCTCTTTAACTTTCTATATCCAGCTACTATTTTTTGTTAATTCTGATCTGAAATTTCTATTCTGGTTAATATTTTCTCAGTGTTTTCTCTCCCCCTATGTTTAATCTTTTTGCATAGCTTTTATTTCTTACTTTCTAAGCACTGCACAGCCTATGGGATCTTAGTTCCCCTCAACCAGGGATTGAACCAGGGCCCTCTGCAGTGAAAGCTGGGAGTCCTAACCACTGGACAGCCAGGGAATTCTTTCTTTTTTCCCTTTTTCCTTTTTCAAAAAGATGTTTGGATATGTCTCTCGTAGGGAATAGAAAGCTGAAGTTTTAAATGACAATCTCAAGAAAAGTGAACTTAGCTAGCTTATATGTATTACAATTAGATTTATTCCTAACATAGTTTTTGTGTTTACTTTCATTTTTCCTTAAACTGCTTTCTTCCTATTCTCTTGCCTCCTGTTGGATTGATAAACATTTTCTAAGATTTTTTCCCTGACCAGTGGGCTTTGGAATCTATGAATCACTTTTCTTCTAATGATAGTCCTTAAAAATTTTACAGATACAAAATTAACTATAACATTTTCCAATACTACCTAAAGGTTTTCAGTGTTTCTATTCTCCTCTCAAACATAATCTTGAAGCTTAGCACGCATTAAGCCAGAGGATACTCACTGGCTTAATGAGTATTAAGTAGTAGAGGACACTACTTCACTACATGCACACCTCAAATCTTATTATTGTCCACTTTTAGCTTTACTTTTTAAACACACAAAAACAGGCTTTTTTAAACAATCAATACTTAAAGTTTGATTTGATTTTTAAAAAACTATATGCCAGGTCTTAGTTGCAGCATGCAGACTCTTTAGTTGTGGCATGTGGGATCTGGTTCCCTGACTAGGGGTTGAACTCGGGCCCCCTGCATTGGGAGCCTGGAGCCTTAGCCACTGGACCACCAAGGAAGTCCCACACACACACACACACACACACACACACACACACACGCTCACACACACATATACGCGGGTGCACACACACTCACACACATTAGTTGCTCTGGGCCTTCATGGCAATGTGCAGACTTTCTCCAGTTGTGGTGCAGAGCCCACAGGCTCAGTTGCAGCTCGTGGGCTTAGTTGCCCTGCAGCATGTGGGAATCTTAGTTCCCCGACCAGGATCAAACTGGCATCCCATGCACTGGCAGGTGTATTTTCAACTACTATACCACCAGGTAAGTCCCTGTGATATGATTTCTAAAATCATCTTGTGTTTGTGGTTCATTTTTTAAAAATTAATGTTTTTCGGAGTATACAGCTGCTTTACAATGTAGTGCTGGTTTCTGTTCTACAGTAAAATGAATCCACTATATGCATACATGTATCCCCTCCTTCTCGGATTTCCTCCCCATTTAGGTCACCACAGACCACTGAGTAGTTGTCTATGCTATACAGTAGGTCCTTATTAGTTATCTATTTTTATGTACAGTAGTGTGTAGATGTCAATCCCAATCTCCCACTAACATGTCATTTTGTTTTTTCCATGGTAGCCATCATAATGAATGTGACATGGTATCTCATTGTGATTTTCATTCGCATTTCCCTAATAATTAGTGAAGTTTTCATGTGCTTATTGCCCATTTGTATACCTTCTCTGGAGAAATGTCTAACTCAAGTCCTAGGCCCATTTTAAAACTGGGTCGTTTTCTGCTATTGTTAAATTCATTTCATTTTTCAAATGTGTTTTTATTTTTGCTTTGAAAACAAAAAAAAATTAGGAGTTCTTTCCTATACTCACCTTGCTTCCTTTTAATATACTTTCAGAATTTATTCAAAATTTGAATTTGCTTTCTCCTAAAAGTCCTACTTTAGCTGCATCCCAGTTGAATGTATTTTTTTCTTTATTATTGAGTACTATTCTTTTGCTCTCATACGATTGCTTTGAGTAAAGAACATGAGCTCTTTAGAATTGTGGTTTTAAATTTCAAATGTACAGAAATTATTTTTGCTATTCATCTCTCACTACATTGTTGTTAGACAATGAAATCTGTAAGATATAAATTCTTTGGAGTTGGAGACTTGCTATGTAGACTTGCTTTATACACATGGTCAATTTTTAATACTTTGTCCATATGTTTTAAGAAATACATTTCTTCAATTTCTAGGTATAAGGTTCAAACTAGTTAACTGTGTTATTCAAATTATTGCATTTTAAAAAATTGTTCATCAATTGCTTAAAAGAGGTATACTGAATGTCTCACTATTATGGTGGACAGTTATCAATTTCTCCCTATGGTTGTCTTCTTTTTTGCTTTATAAATTTTTAAGGTTATTTTGTTAGGTGCAGTATGTATGTTTTTTAAGTAGGTCTGGTGAAGATAAAGTCTCTTAGTTTTCCTTTAGCTGAGAATGTCTCTATTGCACTTTCATTCCTGAAAGATATTTTGCCATATATAGAATTCTGGTCTCAGCACTAAAAATGTTGTTCCGCTGCCTTCTGGGCTTCATGGTTTCTCTAAAGTCACTCATATCACTGTTCCCTGTAATGCATCATTTTTCTCTGGCTGCTTTCAAGATAATTTTCTTTCTCTCTGGTTTTCGGCAGTTTGTTTATATCTAGGCATTAATCTCTCTGAGTTTATCCTGTTTCAGGCTCACTGAACTTATTGGATTTATAAGATTTTCTTTTGTCAAATTTGTGGCACTTTCAGTCATTTTTTCCTTCTTTTTTTTTTTTTTTTTTTGACACCACACTGTCTCATCTCCTTTGGAAACACCAATGGCATATACACCTTTTGATGGTATTTCATAGGATCCTGAAGCTCTGTTCCTTGTTTGAAGTCTTTTTATCCTCTGTTGTTCAGAATGAATAATTTGCATTCATGTCATTTCTATCTTCAAATTCACTGACTCTCACCTTTGTCATATCCACTCTGCTTTTAAATACATTCTGTGATTTTTTTTTTCAAATTTCTGGTTATTGTAGTTTTCAGTTATAAAATTTCAATTTGGTTCTTTCTTATAGCTTCTATTTCTATACTTCTTGGAACATGGTTATGATAGCTATTTTAAAGTCATTGCTTGATATGAAACATCTGGGTAATCTCAGAGTTGGCATCTTGATAGTCTTTTTCATTCGAGAATTTTTCAGACTTTCCTGGTTCTTTCTATATCAAGTTAATTTTTCAGCATATCGCAGACATTTGGAATATTATATGCTATGAGACTCTGGGTCTTACTCAAATATATGAAGAATATTGCATTTTGGTTTTGGTCTGTTTGCTTTACCAGACAATTGACCAGGTAAGGGTCAAGTTGCAAACTGCTATTTGCTTTTTGTGCATTGTGGTTTCAATGTCAGTTCAGTTTTCAAAGTCTCAGTGGTGATATTTGAATTGTACTACGTGTGCATCAGCAGGGGCCAGTCTGTCTACCCCACAGTTAAGTTCTTAAAGCTTTGGTATGCTGTTTAGGGAGAGGTCCACGCTGTGTGGCTCTGGGATGGACCCAAAAGTGCACACAGCACTAAGGGATCCCTTTTCCTTGAGTCCCTTCCTGCCTGTGAACTCCCGCCAGCACCCACTCCCTGACACTCCAGCACCCCCACTTCCAGTCTTCTCCCTCTTCTGCTCCTCTGGCTATGTGCATGCGTGCTCCATCGTGTCCCGCTCTTTGCAACCCCATGGACTGTAGCCTGCCAGGCTCCTCTGTCCATGGGATTTTCTAGGCAAGAATACTGGAGTGGGTTGCTATTTCTTTCTCCAGGGGATCTTCCCAACCCAGGGATCGAACCCGCATCTCCTGCATCTCCAGTATTGGCAGGAAGATTCTTTTATTACTTGAGCCATTAGGGAAGCCCCATCCCCGCTACCAATCCTCCCCCTATTCTGGTCCTCCGGCTATAAAGTCCTGCAATTCGTACAACCAGGTCTGTCTCTGGGTACCAGGAACAGAAGAATAAAGAAAGGAAAAAGCAAGGGGAATTTTTCCACACTCTTTGGACCACAGATTCTGTGGTCAGACAGACGGATTTCCTTCCTAAGATCTTTAAGAATCCGTATGCCTGCTGCTGCCACAAGAGAATTGCAGTTTCAGAAGTAAGACTTACCCTTTAAATAAGCTCTGCCACTGTAAGTGGAGGAAAAAAAATTAAGAATTTCTTCCTCTCTGTTTCATGGGGCCTTTCTTTCTGCTCCTTGGACTATGAAAGTACCCTTTCCTCAGAACTCTTTTAGTTCATACTCATGCATAATTCGAGCTGTCATTGAATCCAGACTGGGAGATCTGTGGGTGGGGAGGGGTGTTAGGTGGATTCCTGTTTTTTGTGGATTTATGTTAATCTTGGAAATTCTTGGACATTATCATTTAGACCATTTTCCCCCATTATATCTGGGAATTCAGGCCTCTTAACTTTCCTTTCATATTTTTCATCTCCAAGTCTTTCTGTAATACATTTGGGTGATTTCTTTGGATCTCTCTTCCTATTTACTAATTCTCTCTTCAGCTTCCTCCCAAATACCCTTTAACTCATCTATTAACTCTTAAATTTCAACTTTTTTTTCCAAATTTGAGTGGTTGGTCCGTCTTGATACTCTCACATTCCTTGCTCATTTATTTTTAATTCTATGTTTGTCATTTTAAAATGTTTTATATATAGTAATTATATATATTCTGTTTGGGGGGTTTTAGTATCTGTAGCTCTTCAGCACCAAGAGCTTTAGGGATTTGTTTGTTCCTGTTAATTCTTATGCTGGAAACTTGCCTTATGTTTTAGATATATATATTTTTTGTCAGCTCATATTTACTAAGCTGAATACTTGTGAATTCCAAGAGGTCTGGATTGAGGGTGATTTTCTCCAGAGAGGATTTTCATTCTTTCTGTGGCTAACAAGCCCTACCAGCCTTACCAACACAGAAACCGAACTTCCTGTTTGAGTGTTTCCCCAACTGGGTGAGTTGCTTAAATTTGAACACTATACCTGAGATCAGACCTACTGTTACAAAGATTTGGTGGGGAGAGCCAGGCTGATATATTATGCAAACTGTCAGTTCAGTTCAGTTCAGTCACTCAATCATGTCCGACTCTTTGTGACCCCATGGGCTGCAGCATGCCAGGCTTCCCGGTCCATCACCAACTCCAGGAGCTTACTCAAACCCATGTCCATTGAGTTGGTGATGCCATCCAACCATCTCATCCTCTGTCATCCCCTTCTCTTCCTGCCTTCAATCTTTCCCAGCATCAGGGTCTTTTCCAATGAGTCAGTTCTTCCCATCAGGTGGCCAAAGCACTGGAGTTTCAGCTTCAGCATCAGTCTCTCCAGTGAATATTCAGGACTGATTTTCCTTTAGGATTGACTGGTTAGATCTCCTTGCAGTCCAGCGACTCTCAAGAGCATTCTCCAACAACACAATTCAAAAGCATCAATTCATAGGTGCGTAGCCTTCTTTATGGTCCAATTCTCATATCCATACGTGACTACTAGAAAAACCATAGCTTTGAATAGACGGACCTTTGTTGGCAAAGTAATGTCTCTACTTTTAAAAATGCTGCCTAGATTGGTCACAGCTTTTCTTCCAAGGAGCAAGTGTCTTTTAATTTCAAGGCTGCAGTCACCATCTGCAATGATTTTGGAGCCTCCTAAAATATAGTCTCTCACTGTTCCACTGTTTCCCCACCATTTGCCATGAAGTGATGGGATCAGATGCCGTGATCTTATTTTTCTGAATGTTGGGTTTTAAACCAGTTTTTTCACTCGCCTCTTTCACTTTCATCATGAGACTCTTTAGTTCTTCACTTTGCCATAAGAGTGGTGTCATCTGCACATCTGAGGTTATTGATATTTCTCCTGGCAATCTTGATTCTTGTGCTTCATCCAGCCAAGTTCATTATTTCTCATGATATACTCTGCATATAAGTTAAATAGTAAGCAGGGTGACAATATACAGCCTTGAGGTACTCCTTTCTGGATCTGGAACCAGTCTGTTGTTCCATGTCCAGTTCTAACTGTTGCTTCTTGACCTCTATACAGATTTCTGAGGACGCAGTTTGTTGTGATCCACAAAGTCAAAGGCTTTGGAGTAGTCAATAAAGCATAAATAGATGTTTTTCTGGAACTCTCTTGCTTTTTCAATGTTGGCAATTTGATCTCTGGTTCCTCTGCCTTTTCTAAATCCAGCTTGAACATCTGGAAGTTCACAGTTACCACCATAGATACTGTGGTTTTTCCAGTAGTCTTTAGTCTACTTTATCAGCAGGGATATTATCCACACACCACCCTTTTTCCAGAGGATACGGCTTCTGGGTATTTTGGCTTTTAGGAAGTAGGGGAATATGAGGCAGGGGTCAGCTTTCCCAACTGGTGTGAGCACAAGGCCTAATTTCCCATTATGTTTTGATTCTTCATTCATCAGCATTAATCCCTAAAGCTCCTGGTTCCTGAAATCAACATTTGCCTCTGGGGCAGCCATAGCTTCTGGATTTATTACTCTGACTTCAGGCTACAGGCATATCCTATTTTATTGCGCTTTGCTTATTGCACTTCTCAGATATTGCAGGGTTTTTTTTTTTTTAACAAATTGAAGGTTTTTGGCAACCCTATGTTGTCAGATGATGGTTAGCACTTTTTTTTTGCAATAAAGTATTTTTTAATTAAGGTATGCACATTATTCTTTAGATATAATGCTATTGCTCACTTAACAGACTATAATATACTATAAACATAACTTTTATATGCACTGGAAAACCAAACAATTCATGTGACTCACTTTATTGCACTGGTCTGGAACTGCACCAGCAATATCTCGGAGATATGCCTGTATTATTAAATTATTTGGTCACCGAGGATTTCTCTTATTTTTTGAAGTATCTGAAATGCATTTAAAAGTATGTTTGTTGTAATTTATCCTGCACCTAGGTGTTTTATTTTAACATATCTAATTCACTATACTGCCAGAAGGAGCAGATAGATATGCAAAAAAAGAAAACAGAACAAGTCCTTAAATGTCAAAGGCATGATTGATTTCCACGTTATTTTTATGCTAAGATATCTTTAACTCTTTTACGATAATAAAAAAGGTTTTATCTTTACCATTAGCACCTGTGTTACACTAAAAATTTACAACAGAATGTTGCTTTAATGGCATCTACTTTTACAAGTGAAATCAAGAAATTTCATCCAGGTATAGCAGCCAGTCAAATCTATGAATATTTTTCATGAAAGTAATCTAAAAGAAAACATTAGGTTTGGGGAATCTCTAGATTACTTTATGGTTTTGTTTGATTTACATTTCATGAAATATATTTACTACACACAAATCAAATACTTACAGAATTTTTCCTACATAGAGGGAATTCACTCTTGGTTCTTCACAGTATAAAAAAATAATTAAGATCCAATTCTTGCTCAAGTTAATTTTTGTGATCCAGAACAAAGTTTACTCCATTATAAAATTAATCTTAATACAAAGACAACTGCCATAAGAAAAGCCAAAATGTCCAAAATTCAAAGAAGGAAACGTCACATTCATTTGTGGAATAAAACTAGGAAAAGAGAGTAGGAGAATCTTCACTAAAAAGATCAGTTCAATATGGGCCATGAAAGATGATTAAGACTAGGATATGCTAGCAGGGAAAGATTTGGGCAAAGAGAGAAATTCTAGGAGAAGTGAACTACAAAAGCAAACACATAAAGGTATAAAAGTACGAATCTGTTCAGAAAATAATAAGCAGCTCAATTTGAAACAAGTAAAACTCCAGAAACTGACTCTCCCTTAATAGTCCTTAAATATTCCATGCCCTTTTGCAACTCCAAACCTTCAAAACTCTCTTTTTCTTAAAACACCTTTGCCCAACTATAAAATACATGGTAACACTCATCAGCTCAGGAAAGTAACTGACCTTGAACTTATTCAATCTGATAAATACATATAAACCAAACTATACCATCATCTCATCATGGAACTTGCTTATACAACTGTTAAAGCAACTATAAATCTGCATTGTAATGGGTTACTTTTTCCATGCCCATCGCATTGCCTTTTCATTTTGCTGATGACTTCCTTTGCTGTGCAGAAACTTTTTAGTTTGATGTAGTCCTACTTATTTGTTTTTATTTTTATTGCCTTGTTTTTGGAATCAGATCCTTTAAAAAAAAAAAAATCACCAAGACTGATGTCAAGGAGCTTTGCTGCCTATGTTTTCTTCTAGGACATTTATGGCTTTAGTTCTTACATTCAAATCTTTAATCCATTTTGAGTTAATTTTTGTCTATGATGTTAAGATAGTAGTCTAGTTTCATTTTTAGGCATGTGACTGTCTCAACACCATTTATTTAAGAGACTATCTTTTCCCCATTTTATATTCTTGCCTCCTCTGTCATATATTAATTGACCATGTGTGCATGGGTTTATTTCTGGGCCCTCTATTCTATTCCATTGGTCTGTATGTCTGCCTTTATGGCAATACCATACAGTTGTGACTACCACAGCTTTGTCATAGTTTGAAATCAGGGAGTGTGATGCTTCCAGCTTTGTTCTTCTCAAGACTGCTCTGGCTACTGGAGGTCTTCTGTTCAGTTCAGTTCAGTTGCTCAGTTGTGTCTGACTCTTTGCAGCCCGATGGGACTGCAGCACGCCAGGCTTCCCTGTCCTTCACAATCTCCCAGAGCTTGCTCAAACTCATGTCCACTGAATTGGTGATGCCATCCAACCATCTCATCCTCTGTCATTGCCTTCTCTTCTTACCTTCAATCTTTCACAGCATTAGAGTCTTTTCCAGTGAACTGGCTCTTCATATCTGGTAGCCAAAGTTTTGGAGTTTCAGCCACAGCATCAAATTTTAAGATTACTTGTTTTGCTTCTATGAAAACTGTTATTGGAATTTTGACTGAAACTGAATCTATAGATTGCTTTGGGTAATATGGACATTTTTAACAATATTAATTATTCCAACCCATGAACAATATAGAATATTGATCCAATTATTTGGATCTTCTTCAACTTCTGGGCTTCCCTGGTGGCTCAGATGGTGAAGTGTCTGCTGCCAATGCAGGAGACCCAGGTTCGATCCCTGGGTCAGGAAGATCCCCTGGAGAAGAGGATAGCTACCCACTCCAGTATTCTTGCCTGGAGAACTCCATGGACAGAGGAGCCTAATAGGTTACAGTCTACGGGGTCACAAAGAGTTGAATACAACTGAGTGACTAACACATATACAACTTTTTTCATTAATGTGTTAACAGTTTTCAGGGTATAGTTTTTTAACCTTCATTAAATTTAGTGATAGGCACTTTATTCTTTTTAAAACAATTTAAAATGGGATCGTTTTCTTAATGTACTTTAGGTGTAAAATGAACACCAGATTTTGAAGACTTTAGTATGGAAAAAAAGGATGTAAAAATACATCAATAATTTTTACATTGATTACATGTTTAAAAAATGTTAATATTTTAGATAGTCTGGCCTAAATGAAATATTATTAAATTCTGTTCCTGTATTTTGAGATACTTTTAAAATGTGACTACTAGGAGGTTTTAAATTATCCATATGACTTACATTATATTTCTATTGGACAGTGCTGTTCTCAGAGTCTAAACCTAAAATTTTTAAATTTTGAAACTATAAATAGAAATCAAGAGGAAGAACTTGTTTTACAGAAAGATGAGCCTGACTTAGAAAAAAAGAGTTTGAACTTAAGGAGTTAAATTAATAACAATGCAGGTCCAGAAAGTAAAAAAACTGTGATGGAAATACAGAATTAGGAAAACACTTCAGAGATGAGCTACTTTAGAAGAGTAAGTGAATCCTACAGGAAAATTTAGAGCCCACAATCTAGAAAGAGGAGGAAGAAGTAGTAAGTTGATTTTCTTAAAGAATAAAAAAGGCTGGCATCCTGGCTGGCATTCCAAGCTGAATCTCTGATATCATTTCCCACAGAAACATGATACTTACCATAATTTAGGAATATCCTATGTTGACTACATTTGATAGAAGAAAGGACCTAAATATACTAGAAAATGTTGTTTCCAAGGAAAAGTATATTCCAAATTCAAACAGGTAATACTTTATTTTACCTTGTTATAAACAAACACTCCGTAAGTTAGCTTCTATCATAATAAAGTACATTCTTTATTCCTTTAATAATATGCAATTTATATATGTATTCAGCCACTGGAAAGTCTAATCGAAAAGAGCTGGTTCAAGTTCAAAATGCATATATCCTCCTACTTTTACAAATTTTTATAAAACCATAAAAAATTGTAGCTGTTTAAGCAAAAGGTTATTTTTTAACTAAATTCTCAATCTCTTCAAGATAGAGCTATGCAAATATGAGGAGAATCATTTCAAAGTATAAAATACGTTTCCATTTCCCTCTCCCTTAAGTGATATAATAAAGAACTATTTGTGCCGAACAAAGAACTGTTTGTATTTTAGGACTTCTGATTTATTTGCCAAGAATTGTATTCAATGACTCTGTACTGAGTACAGGCAATACTGAGTTGAGGCAAGAACACAGGTACACAAGCCATTACAGCTCCAGGTGGAATGGTGAGTGTCCTACCTGCTACAGCGGTTCAAAGAAAGGCTCACCACTACTGAGGGAGAATATCACAGAAGGTAGCACCTATGTTGGGCTTATTGTCTGACAGATAGGAAATGAGGAAGAGATGGAAACTGTAGCAAAGGAAAGCATAAACAGAAATAGAAACTTGAGTAAACAAAATACACAAGTAAGAAATCGTGACTGGTTCAGTTTGGCTAGAAGTTAAGGCATGTGAAGAAAAGTAATAAGAAACAAGAGTAGAACAGTTAGCTTGCTCCAGACTGTGGAGAGCCTTGAATGGCAGGTTGAGAAGACGGGGCTGGTCTGGATGAACAATGTTATCAGGCATGTGCCTTGCGTGGACTGAAGCAACCCTGAGAACTCTGAGTGAAAACAGGTGGCACCTCCTACCTGTGAATGCCGAACCTCAGGTACAGAGGGCCGGCTGTCCTATGCCTTTTATATAAGAAACTTGAGCACAGAGGAGTTTGATATCCGCAGGGGGTCCTGGGACCAATCCCCCATGGATACTGAGCACCCAGCAGTTGCCTACCATCAGGGGAAGTAAAGGCAACATGAAGCAGAGGAAGTCTGAGCAGCAAAGGACTGATGTACCTGTTTCTGGGCAGAATGCACAAAATTGTTCTCAAGAACAGAAAACACATCTACACGTGTTCCGGTTTTCTCCCTATGATTAAGAGGCCTCCTCCTGGGCAACCAGCCTAGTCTCTAAGGAAGAAAACAAATTTATATCACATGAGCAAGGAAATTTGCCTTTTCCTGAGTGGATTCTGGGCTGGACAGGTTGAGGAGAGACATCTGCTTGCAGCAGCAGTGGTGGCAGCAGAGCACACTTGCTCACACGCATATGGTTTTCCCTTCGCAGGTTTGCTGGGTCCAAGTCACCCACCCTGGGATTCCTTTAACATAAGCAGTTAAGAGTCAAATTCTACTCCTCACTTACTCAAGGCTGGAAGGCTGGAGAGCAAACAGTCACTGAGTTAATCAAGCAGCTGATTCACATAAAGCAAACCAAAGAAGGGAGGAAAGAAACCAGGTTAGACAGAGCAGAGAACAGGGATGGGATCAAGAGAAACCAAGAATGAAGCATGGAGATTTTAGACAGGCAGAGGGTGGACTGGATCAGAACCATTACACCTGTGATCACATAAATGTAATTTTCATTTACAGTGAAACTTTCCTTTCAAAAGAACTTTCTGTTCCATGAAAGGGGTGAAGGTGGTAACAAAGTTAATTACACCTCGTAATTAGTAATTACGACTAGATAACAAAGCCTTTGGCAATACTTCTCTAATGATGGAGGACCAGCATCTGAGAAATATAATAGTATATTAGCATAACCACATATGCAAAATACATAGAACCACTGCCACAGTTAACCTGGCATTGAAGGATTAAATATGAATTCATAATTAGAAAAACCCACACTGTAATTTATTGGCTTTCCTGACTGTTCTGGTTCATTAAAAGTTGATTACTAAACAGTGACCTCTAGTGGCCTGTGATTTTCTAATGCTATGTTTCTCTGAGTCAGCAAGAACCTATTTATTCTAAATAAGGCTGTTACTTTGAAAATGTTAATATTCTTTTTTCCCATAAAAGGAAATATTTGTTACCATCCCCCCTTAAGATACATTCTGTGTCACAAATAGAACGTGTTAAAAACATTCAGTTTCTGCACAAGTGACACATATTCATTATTAAATTATTACTGAGCACCTATCTGTAAGACTGTTGAGCTGGGTTTTTGTGGTGTTTTATTAATATCTGGAAACTGAATCCATTCATTCTATACTATCCAATCAGAAACTAAGTCAACATTAATACAATAGTCATGTTACTATTCACTGCCTATATACACACGGGACATGTGTATATTAATGTGCATATTATATGTATAAAACATTTGAATTTAAAATTCAAAAAGACTAGTAACTTCAGAGTCACTGAATACTAAACTACTGAAGTTTATCTTAAAAGGCAGCGGACTAGCAGCTACTTAAAAATCTAGCCCTTTTCTTAAAAAAGAGGTTTTTTTATAACAATGACACTTCTCAAGAAATCTACTCCCACAGTACATAACTAAGCTTTCCAAGTATCATCCCTCCCTTAAAATGAATGTATCTTTTAAAAATATTCATACGCCTATAATTTAAAATTAAATCCAACTTAAAAGTCTATAAACATTTGCTTTTATTACTTGCTACTCAGGTATACTCATTCTTCACACAAGTTTTCAGAAAGGTTCACAATATGAAAAGAAACTTTGGGTGTGTTATTTACAAAATTCTATACCCCTTTATCTCCCCAAATCAGTCAGAGCATTTTAGTCCTCTAAAATAGTGGCAATGCTGCAGCTTCCATAGAGAACATGATTAAGCCTCCAATAAATTTAAGATGCAAACAAAAGAAATATATACTTCCTCATCTTCTATTTCTACAGAACACATGGATGTGGGGGTACCATGATGATTTAATACAGTAGCTGGATAATGAGTTGTACCTTCTGCAACAAGCGAATCACCATTTAATGCTATTATCAACAGTTCATGACCCACCAGCAAGAAATGTCAACCTGATTAATCTAAACACTGCTGACCTCAATAAAAAAAAAGCGGGGGGGAATTTACTCCTGTTATTAACATCTACTGTTCTTTAGTATGAACATACAGAAAACAAATCTTTAGATGAAAACAGTATTTTTATGAAAATCTGGTATGCAAATTTTACTAAGTGAAAGTTGTCAAGAGTTCTGAAAAAGGAAGAGCTGAAGACAATGCTTAAATATCAACATTTGTTACAACTATGAGAACTATTGTTTTGGAGATACCTGATTTTATAAGTTCAATATATGTTATTTTAAATATTTGCTTTATTTTCTTAGATAGCACTATAAACCAGGGCTACAGTAAGATGTCAGTTTGGTTTTAAAGTTCACTGTTAAACTCTTACTACTTATACACAAGTTCCTAAATTAAACCAGAGATAAGCTCAGAATAATAATCTAAAGACACAAATATTGGAATGCCTATTTCCTCCCATGAGCATAAGGTACAAGAGAGCTGGTACAAAATACTCACTTTCCTGGTCTTATTTCAGTAATCCACTTGCAATTCAGCCTGTTTCTGTTTTACACAATGGGAATTTTTGATGGGACATAAATTTGAAAGCTTTGAATTTCAGAAGAATATTTAATGCTGCTCTTTTAAGATTTCTATGGGGCAAACACCCTACCATCAGGTTTTGGAAAGGCTCATTAGATCATAAATTGGACAGCTGAGTTTTGCTTAAATTTTTTTTTTCTTCATTACAATATGCCAGGCTTTCAATATCTACAAAAAAAAAAAAAAAAAAAAACCACCAAAAACCAAACAAATTCAACTACTACTTCTTTATACCTGGTTGAGACTCTAAGGAAAGCATCTGAGAAAGGCAAAAAGTCAAGATTCTCTACAAGTGAATGCCAACTTTTTTTTTTCCAAATCAAGCTCTGTATGGTAACCAAAAATGTTTAACTTTATATCAATAAGGAAACAAACTCAGAATGAGAAAAATTCCATAAGATAACTTGATCTGGACTCCAAAAATGACATTATCAAAGATTTTTTTAAAGGAAAAATTTGGAAGGCTGATGAAACATGACAACCAAATGTAATACATGAACCTTTATCAGAATGAGGATCACAGAAAGGGAAAAGCCCAGTTATTCGGGGAGTAACTGAGAAAACCTGAATATGGATTCTACATTAGATGATACTGAATCAATGTTAAATTTCCTGGATGTGACAGCAGTCTTGAAGTTATACAGGAGGATGTCTTGGTTCTCAGGAGATTTATGCTAATAGTTTTTAGATAGAAGTAAATGCTTCAGCCAAAAAGAGTAGGAGGGATGGGATGGGGGTAGGGAAGGGATGTACTGTTGGCAGAAACCAACACAATAGTGTTAAAATTTTAAAATATAAATTAAAAAATAGAGAAAAAAGAACAAAGTCTCAAGGGAAGAACCTACAAATTGAAATTATAAATAAAGCACAAAATTGTAAATCAACTATAGTCCAATAAAATAAAAAAAGTAGAATAATAGCACTGATCCACCTATAAATGGTGTCTTTGTATACTCATTATTTAGAAATGTTTCACAAATTCTAATTTTACTGTCTTTTAAAAAGGCAGGAGGTGACAGGGAGAATTCTGACCTAAAGACGAACACAGATAAATACTTGTACCTTGCTTTACAAAAGATACTCTCCTGAAACATCTGCATCGAATTTCTACTAATGGAGTAATCTTTCAATAATTTACACTATTATATTGCTGAGTTACTTTGTATCTCCATTGTTACAATCAGCTTTCATATGTGCTTTCTGTCCCTGGTAGCTCTGAGTCCATCCTGGCAATAGCTTCCCAAGTAAATGACTAACCACACCAACGGTATTTGTTCTAGACTATTTACCAGGGCATACATATAAAAATTACATGAGTTTCATTTTAAGGTTGAAATAAAAGTTCAACTGCCAAAAAAAGAAGCTAGTATCATTATCCTAGTATTATTTGATTGACACCAGTAAGGAAGCAGCGCTCAGGGACTGTTTTAGTACATAGCGCTATGCTACTGAGTTACAGTCCATGAAAATCCACAATGCTTTGCTATGTTGTTGTTCAGTCGCTCAGTCACACTTGACTCTTTTCATGGTCTGTAGCATGTCAGGTTCTTCTGTCCTCGACTATCTCCTAGAGTTTGCTCAAATTAATGTCCATTGAGTCCATGATGCTATCTAACCATCTCACCCTCATCCCTAATGCTTACTTCCATACTAAACCACACACATGTACATTGCTCATGTACATTTTCAAAACACACAGGAGTCTGAATAGCCATATTTCTATAAATTAGGATTTAGAGATAAGAAATATGGAGCCAAATTAAAATATATGTGCCTTTCTCCTATGACTTTTCATGAAACAGAGGTATCATGAAAATAAACACTTTTATTCTCATTTTAAGGAAAGAAATGCAATCAATTACACTCAAAGCCAATAAAGAATACTTCTTCATTTTTAACTGAATGAAGATCTCTGTCACAATCTAATTTCTTTTTATAACATTTACCTTAATGTAATTTTATATCATTTAAATTACACTTGAAGGTTTATCCTTACTGTTTCTCTCATCTAGAAGGTCTCCAGTGCCTGGATTAGTGTTTTGTCCACAGCAGGTGTTCAATAAATGCTGGGTAGGTAGATTAATTAATGAATGAAGCTATTACAAACTCTTATTAATTTTAGATTTTTTAAACCACAATTTAACTTTTTTTTTTTTTGCTTAAAAAAAAAAAAGAAAAAAAGAAATGCAATCAATTAGATTATGGCCATAATAGAATCTGTCTCCTTAAGAGAAGAGAAAACGTGATGGAGTTCTAAGCTAGGTCTTCTGAGCAGCAGTACTGGGTAAAAAGGAATAGGGGTTTGGATTTAAATAGATCCACTCATTTGTGAAACTGCCACCAATGAAATCCATATGAAAAGGCTTTGAGCACTCAGATATCAGAAAAACCTCAGCTCTCAGTAACCAAAAAAATCCAAATAACTAGAATTACCTGCAAAAAACAAATTCTACGAAACAAATTTCAAATGAGCATATTTGTAGGAACTCTTTATAAACCTCACTCAACCAATATTTTTTTAGTGAACAGATCTGAACTTCTAATTATAAAGCACAGGAAAAGCCTATTTATTAGGTGTGTATGTTTTGTCCTTTTCAGAACTTATAGTTTGTTATCTTTTTTCTTTCTAGAAAAATTTATTCATTCACTCATCTATCCATTCAACACAATGGATAGATGGATGCATATCTACTATGTGTTAGGTACTGTTACAAGTACTAAACAAAACAGAACAAATATCTGCTCTCATGGAGCTTATATTCTAACAGAGTAGTTCTCAACCCCAACTGCAAAGAACAGCTCCTACAGATTCTGATTTATCTGGTGAGAAAGCAAGAGGGGTAGAAATCAGGGCAGAAGTACAGAAGTTAGCTTTCGACAAAGCCCTGAGGGCTCATCCACTGTGGCGGGAGGGAAGGCAGAGGACATGCATCAAGTAGCAGGTTAGTAGAGGCAGTGCTGCGATCGCGTGGAAGTTCTTTGACGACTGTCTTCTTTCCTCAATGAAAGTTCAGAAGGAAGCTCATGAGATGACATTGGGGAAGGGTCCTAGAGGTCTGAAGAGAGAAGAGAAGCTATGAAAGAATTATTTAGGTGATGAAAAGCGTGAATGAATGAAAAATGAAAAACTGTCAGTCTTAAGGGCCCACTTGAGATTAGTGATAATTTAAAAGTGAAACCAGGCCAACACGGGCATCCATTTACTCCAAGCATGCTCAGCTCCTCAAGGGCAAATGAAGGGTAGAACAGGGATGGAATAAATTCAACAGAGGGATGTTTAATCATGTTCCACAGAATATAAACTGAGTAAGAAAAGTGAGGACTGGAGGAGGATAGGGATAAAAAATAGGCTGTTTTATGATTCTCCCTCAGTTCTCAAAGCCAGTAACTATATTGCTTATCTTCTCAACATTTGAAATGTTTTCTTTTACAAAAGGCAGATTTCTTGAAGACCACTGTTTAGGAATGACCAAACATAACCTATAATGTTAGTCTCTTTCACAGTTCAAGAGAATTTAGTATTTGCAAATTTTTCAGTATTTGAAAGGCTTCCTGGTAGCTCGGCTAGTAAAGAATCTGCCTGCAATGCGGGAGACCTGGGTTGGGAAGATCTCCTGAAGAAGGGAACTGCTACTTCAGTACTCTGGCCTGGAGAATTCCATGGACTGTATAGTGCATGGGGTCGCAAAGAGTTGGACACAACTGAGTGACTTGCACTTTCAGTATGTGAAGACCAAGACCCAGAATATCAATCTCCCACTCTCACTGAAAAAAGAGAGAGAAAGAAAGAGATTCTATTACAAGAAGACATCTGGGAAGAAGAGACCAAGGCAAACAGATTTGTTTTTTTGTGGTTTCTTTGATAAAGGCAGACTGTTCTGATGAAATATTGGACTGATTCTGTCCCCAACATTTAACATGAAGTATATTTATATGAGAGGAGATGCGTGTGTTTTTTTTCTCCTTGGATATAGTTAGTATTTGAGATTAGGAGCAAAAAGGACTTACTGTTTTGACTTAATATGTAGAGTCTCTTTTGAACACAACAATCATCTGACTATCTGGTCCTCAACTGGTAAAGAAATCTAGGCTTCTTTATTCTCTTGAAACATTATATTGTATGCTTTCTGAATCTACAATCCCGTCCCTAGAACTCTGTTCTATAAAACTTCTAAAAGCAAAAGGTTATTTTCTTCACTCATTTGACAGCAAAACTTCACCTGAACTGACATAAGGTTATTTACATATTCACAGTCTTTATCTTTCATATTAACAGCATTTATTATGCTTAGTGTGAATATCACATATTTCACTGTAGAAATAATCAATGTATTTGATTACCGAGGGTGGCCCTGGACCTTGTTAGGGATGTTACATAATATATGGTAAGTGAATGGCATTGTCTTTCTAAAAAATTTAAAATAAAACTCATATGGTTCCTAGAGTTTCAAATAAGGGATTATGAACATATAGTGATATTTTTTCTTTTCATATTTTATAGTCAGGAACCCAAACTTTTGGCTTGGCCATGCAGTTATAATAACTCACTTCCATTTACTCAATGATTATGACGTATCAGACACTGTATTTTATATGTGCCATTTTAACACTGGGGAATGAGACTCAGAGATCATGAAGTTTATAAACCTGAATCCAGGTTTTCCCCTACCTCAGAATCTCCCAGAGTGAGGAGCAGGGCTGCCTTGTTCTTGTATTCATCTGGTTGTATTCACTTCTCTTTTATCAGAGGCAGTATATTATAGGGTTCAAAGTATAAACCTCATGGTCAGCCAGACGTGGGTTTGAATTTACTCCACCCTCACAAATGACTAAAGACATGTTCTGTAACATCTCTGTTTGACCATTTCTGCCTCAGTAAAATGAGGGCTGTTGTGAGGATTAAATGTAATAATGTCTGTAAAGCATCCAGCTATTTTACAAAAGTACCTGGCTGGGGACTTAGGTATCTGCAGCTCATTAAATACTTGTTTCCCATACCCATCTTTACCAGAAAGCATGTGTATGGTGCTGTTTACTTTTTGTATTACAGCTATTAGTCCAAAAATTTTTTCACAGAAGTAAGATGATAGTCACCTGAAATGCTCTTGTTTTCAAAGGACCGTTTTGACTTCAAGGGAATATTTTACTTGTCACTGAATGTCACAGACACACTGCTACCATACAGAATTTTAGAACTGAGAGAAATGTTATATTAGAGGGAAGTATATATATGGGACAATTATCATATGCCAGGTACTATTATCTCACTTAATTCTTTCAACTAGCCTAAGAGGTAGCTGTTGTCCTTATTTTTAAAATAAGGGGAAAATATTCAGGTTAGGTAAGCTGGTTAGAAAAGAACAAGATGTTTTCATCAAAAGCCAGGAGGAAACAGTATCTCATGATACACTTTGACATTCTTACAACTTTTTTAGAACTTTTTCTGCCTTCTTTCCCAATGAAAACTGCTTCATACCTGAGTGTTATAGAATACATTTGATATAAACGTTATACTTATAATTTTTTTTACAAAAATGGAATATTGTATATATTATCTTATAGCCTGCTTTTCTTACCTAACAAAATACTGTAAAATTTTTTTCATGTCAAATATTTAACATTTTGATGCATATTATGCAATCTAATCAATTCCCTCCTATTGGACATCTGTGCTATTTCCAAGTAATCATTATTTTAAACCAGTGGTTCTTAAACTTTCTGGTCTTAAATGTTATTGAGGACCTTTAGCTTAGGTGGATTATATCAATTGGTACTTACTACATTAGAAATTAAAATTGAGAAAATTTAAGTATTTATTAATTCATTTAAAAACAATAAACCCATTATACAATGTTAACATTTTTATGAAAAATAACAAGACTTCCTAAAGCCAAAAAAAAATTTAGTGAGAATAGTAGCACTGTTTTACAGTTTCTCAAATCTCTTTAAATCTAGCTGATTAGAAAGCAGCTGGATTTTCATACCAGATTGAGTGCAGAAGCACTCAATACCACTTGATACCATATAATAGCACTTGATACCAGACTGGTATCGAAAGCTGGCTTCACATGGGTATGAAATTGAAAAAGGGAGGAGTGTTTCAAGAATCTTTTCAGATAACTGTGGATACTTTTCTTTGATATTAAAACCAAAACTTTGAAAACTGGTAGTTTATTAAAGGCCAGCTGCAGGGTGGAATCTAAAATTGTTACCAATGAACTTTTTTCGGTCTGTTATATTAAAATCTATCTACTTTATATTTTGAATGCATCTTTTACTTAGGATAGTTCTGTAGCATTATATAACAATCTCTTGGGAAATAAGGGTTCCATGAGTTACGCATATCTTTCAAATTACCAATATACGATATTAGAAATTCACACTCTAACAGCACCACAAACCTCTTCATAATAGTCTTTAGTGTTAAAAAGCTGTCAGGCTTGTAGAATCAGGTTTTCTAAAATTCTTATTTTTGCTTGAAAGGTCCAATATTATTATTGGCAACAAATATTTGAAGTAACAGGCTCACCCTGTCCTTTTTCTATAAAATATCTTATCAGTCATTCTTTTAAATAAAAAGATATTCCATTGCAAAGCAGATAGTTCATCTGGCAACTCAATCACAAAAGAACTTTTCCTCAAAACAATCTATTGTAGCAGAAGTGTTTATGCATGCTTTTCATTTTATCACACAGATTATTTTTTTTTAATGTATTCAAAGATCAAGACTTAATTTGTATTGCTTCAAGGCCATTCTTAAGTAAAACTGCATGCAGGTGGCAATGAAGAACACAATGCCAGTCCCTTCATTCATGTTGGGGGCCAGCACTTTTACCCACAATTCCTTTTGCATTGTATTAGTATTAAATCAATATTATTAGTATTAATATGAAAATAATACTGACCTCATGGCCACCCCCAGGGTCCTTGGATAGCACACTGAGAACCAGTGTTGTGAACAACACTAAATGTACATTCCTTAAGGGTAAATCTTTATAAACATTCTGAATTTGTGGGGATACATTCTTATAATTACTAGATAAATTATTTTACATAATTATTTTAAGCTTTTGATGCATCCAGCCAAATTATTCTCTGAATTGGTTGTAATAATTTCCATCCCCAAGAGTAATCAATGAGGCTTCATATTTCCTCTGTCTTGGCTGAAAACAGACTTTTGTATCTTTGCTTATTTGAAGGTTAAAATGGTAACCTTTTGAACTGTTTTTACTACCATAAAGCCCACGGTGCTCCAGTATGAACTGTGTTGTTTCATTACAATTTGGTTGTACTGAAAGTACAAGAGCCTGGGGCTTATAACAGCAAATTTCTCATTTTATTGAAAAATCCTTCTGAGTTATGCTGCCCCGAAAAAAAAAATTCTATTGTCTAGTTATATGATTTTTTAGAGTGAAAGTGTTATAGATGGCAAAAATCTTGATTTAAAGCTACAGATGTAAACTTTATTAATAGCAAGCCCAGAGCTGACCTTCCTCTATGTTCATTCTAATCTAAGACGACAGGTGATTATATAATTCCTCTACATAAATGCAGCTCACCTGGACACAGGAAGGGAGTGGCCTGTACAAATTGACCTCATACCAGTTCACTCATTTTCTCTGCAGCTTATTCTTAAAATATATTGCTTTTTCTTATAAGCAATAAATCCAAGATAGATTATTAAACTATCACCTATTTCCCCCCCAAACAAATATGCCCTGGTGGCAAGTATGCAAAGACAGAGGGGAAAACATAAAAAACAATGTTCTCTTTCATCTCAACTGACAGTCAACATGTGCTCTCAGGAAGGTGGCCAACTTGGTTTCAAGGTTTTAAGAATATGACATAATTCAAAATGACCGCAGCCTGAAGCAAATGTGTTTTTAAAAAAAAGAAAGCAAGCCTGTCCTCTTCGAAAAGGAGGGGAATGGCTCTGGAAGGCATTCGCTTTGGGGCTGCAATGGTGACCACCTCTACTTCCCTAGGACAGATTTCTTCATCTTAACAACCCTCACTGGTGACTTGTGACATTCTCCTGCCAGTCCCTGCAGGTCCCATACCCTGACAGGCCATTATGAAAAGGCTCTCCAACAGGGCCACGGGCTGTCAGAAGCCACCAGCTGGTCTGCCACAGCCCTGCAGTCGCCAGGGTCCAGCTGCCAGTCTGGGCGGTGCTGTCCATGCTGAGCAACGTGCCGCCCAGCTGCTGCGCGGTCATGTCCATCTGGAGCTCGCTAGCTAGACAAATCTCTGTGCCTGTCAGATCTCTTCGGCAAGCCTTGTTATGCAAATTCAATTACTCAAGTGTGCCCTATTACTGCTGGCTAACTGCTCCTAGAACCAAGCTCACACTGACAGTCAGTTCACATTTTGTGCTCACCAAAAAGTACCTCATTTATTCTTGCTTTGCTATTCCCTTGTATCATTAAAGCTGAACAGCCAAAGTCCACAGTATTCTAACCTCTCTGCAGTGGGCTACTGTGCTCCACAAAGAACTCAGAGGAAAATTAATTACAAAAGGAAACCTTCTAATCAGACATGAAGTGGTGTTAAAGCTACAGCCTCCCTACACTTGACAAGGATGATTTTACTACCTGAAATACATTTAAATCTTAATGACCTAAAGGAAAACCTAGTATAAGAAGTTATACTGGGCCAAAAAAAAAATTATTAGGAAAAATGCTGTAGTGGTACTTTGGCTAATAGTCATTTTTAAATGAAAAGGAGAGAAGTGACAAATTTCATCAGGTACAGTTCATGTGGAGGGCTCACTGCCTTGTCTACGTTCCTCCCTCCCCTACAACCCTCCCCAGCCAGGCACCCGCCAAACGTGCACACCCTCCCCTCCTCTGCCTGCACTCCTTTCATCTTCCCTTTCAATTTGGTTTCTTTCTCTCTTAATACCTCTTTTTAACCAACCAACAATCTGAAAATCATTTGGGATGTGAGCATTCAAGAGCATTTAACTATTTCTAATCCTTTCAAAAAATACCTGAGAAAAGATTCCCACCGGGCTAAAGCTGTATTTCAGAAAGTCTCACCCAAATAACATGATTATAAAATTGGACATTTTAAACAAGTGAGAGGGTAAGAGAGAGATGAGCATATCAAGTAGTCATACTTCCAAACTAGCGGATTCCATGGTCTGAGTATGGCAGTTCAGGAGGGAGAGGGTCTAAGTAAATGTCTGTTTATGAATCTTGCAATGATACAAATACCAATAGAAATTTAGCTCAAACAGATATTGCAGAGTGACAGAATGGTATTTGGACCTCAGTCCCCAAGGAATGTTTCTAGCACAGGAATGTTTAGGATCTCTACTCTGAAAACAACAATTCACTACTGACTGCAAAACTGAAAGAATGAAGAGACTGCTGGCCAGGCACAAACCACACTTAAAATGCACTTCAGGTTTAAAGCCTAAAGACAAGGGAGGAAGGGTGTTTTTTTGTTGGTTTTGCTTCATTTTCTAAGTAAGTAAGGAAATAAGGGAAGATGGTCCAGGATAAATGCAAGGCAAGAGATTCTGGTAACCATATATATATATAGTATTTTTAATATCAGTTGTACAGTATTTTTACATCAGTATATAAGTATTTTAAATATACATAATAAAACATACAGTACTTTAAAATACATCTCAAAATTATCTTGTTATCTGATAAGATGATTTAATTTATAATTCTCTAGTTTTGCTTCTAGAAATTACTAACATTTCCTTAATGACATCTGAAGAGTCAACACTCTAAAAGCAAATTATAGGGAATTCCCTGGTAGCCCAGTGGTTAGGACTCCTCACTTTCACTGCTGAGGGCCCCCGGTTTAATTCCTAGTCGAGAACTAATGCCACAAATTGCGTGGCACAGCCAAAAAATAAAAGCATTTTAACAAATTTAAATTTTCTCTATTTTTACTGCTTTACCCTGTTCTTGATCATTATTTTTATTTCATAAGAAGCACAGACATAAAATGGCGTATGCTCACTCTGGAAATTCAATGGTTTTATGAACCAATTAATAAGATTTTCATTTCATACAATATTTCACTTAAACTTCAAAATAGCATATATGTACTCTCACCACTTTTATACACACCCAGCAAAGTCAAGGCTCACAGAAGTCAAGTAGTTTTCCCAAAGCTACACCACAGGTGCTGGAAACAATGCAACTCAAACCTGTCTTCAGATTCCTAACATTACTGTCCTTTTCACTATGCCCAACTCTCATTCTTAATCAAATATTCTGGTGCTAGACTACAGTAAATTAGAATTTCCTTTGTATGCAAAACCGTCTACAAAGCAAAAATACTGGTCTCCAATCATCTGAATAGTTTCTTCTTGATTCTTTCAGAAGAATAAGGTACAAATAAAAGGTTTCCTACAGAACGAAGTCAGCAAAAACCATAACAGACCTCTGGTTTGCAGATTTTAAAAGGAACATCTGCTATTACTTAACTACCACCTATCTGATCCCGTTAGAGCTTTACCTCTATCTACACCTCAGCTGCAGAGCATTCTCAAAGTATCTCTTAATTCCTTCATAGTCCCAGATAAGGATCTCACTTAATTCTGTAAACTAGCAATATCAATTTCTTCAAAGTTTGGGCGTAATACTAGCACCTAGAATTAGAAAAGTACCTTCTTATCACATTTAGAAAACATACCAGCAACAGTTAAGTGAAATTATATTTCCAGCCTTTCACTGAGGCACTCTGCTAGTATCAGCGCTTGAATAGCTCTCTCAAGCAACAGAGAAATGGTTAACAGGAGAAAACAGCTCAGGAAAAGTGCTAATACTGCAAGAGAACTGCCGTAGTTATCCTTTCATTAGTGACTTAAATGATAACACTATCATATTTTGGTATCAAATGGTCTTACTTAAGGTTAATTTTTTTTTTTTTTAAGCTTTGCTTTCATCTCTCCTAAGTGGAAGCACTACACAACCTTGATTAACTGAGTACCATCAAAATTATCATTTAAGATTCTTCACAAACCTCAAGTCTCTCCCTGAAAGTATAAGTCTGGTAAGGACCTGAGCCCTCTCAGCTCACTCAGATATCACTGAGCCACTGCAAGTTCTGATTGCCTCCAGTGAACAACACAGGCACTTTCACTATTTAGTTTTACTATCTGCAAGCATTTATAGGTTACATAGTGTAAGGCAATTTCAAAGATGGTATTTTCTACAAAATATGTTATCTGCTTTCTTGAAACTCAGTCTAACAACTTGTTAGTCTAGATAATAAGATCTTTTAAATGAAGTCATAAGCTTTTAAAAACAAAACACTGTTTACTCCCCAGTCAAATACAAATGCTTCTCTGAATGCAGTGATTCTGGAAGAAACTTAATGGTAAACGTCTTGCCAATTTGGCCCATCTCATCTCCTGCCACTTTCCCCTCTGTTTACAACCAGCAACACCAAAATTTAGAAATGTCCAACGGCCGTATTTCAGCAAAAAACATTGTGCTGTTTCAAGTTTCAGTGCCCTGTACATGCTACATTCCCTTTGCCTGTTCTCCCCCTGGCAGATTTCTATTTATCCTTTAAAATGTAATTTAGACCACCCCTATTCCAAAAAACCAACCACGAGATGCCCCCAAAAGGATCAATAACTCTTATTTTGCATGTTTTGTATGTTACATCTAGTATAGTATGTTGTTTTATGAATATACATCTGCCTCATCTATTATATTACGATGACTTGGAGGGCCCAGTCATCCCTTTTCCAGGCACCCAGCAGAAAACACAACACAGAGGAGGTGCTCAATAAAATTTGCTGGATAAAAAATGCTTAAGAAGAATGGACAGAAATCTGATGAAGAGACTGGATTTTCAGATCAGGAAACAAAAAGAGTAAAGATGGAAAGAACTAGAGGACAAGGATAGAAACAATTAAAACCAACTCCTGGGACAAACATAATTTTTTTCATTCTAAAGCTGCACCTCCACTTGGCTTCCCCCGATCCTCTGAGTTATTCTTGGTGAATTTTATACACTGACTCTTTGTAATGCCTAAATATAAGATACTTTCAGGGAAAACAGCCAAATAAACAATCAATTAGGTTGCCATTTTCTCGAACTCCACAGCCACAACTCTAGCTCAAAGTACCATCCCCCTGTGTCTGGCCTATTGCAATAGCCTCCCAATTAGTCTCCCAGTTTTGACCCTTACCCTGCCTCTAAAATATTAATATTTTCCACACTATAACTATGTGATCCTTTAGAAACCCAAATCTAGTCATGCTGCCTCCCTGCTTAAAACTTTCAAGGCTTTCCATTCTCCTTAGCATAGAGAACAAAATGAGTAGCATCACTGAAAAGGTCTTGATTGTTAACCCCTGACCCCTCTCTTCAACACTGTCCAACATGGTGCTTCCCTGCAAATGTACCCACCCTCAACTTGGAATCTTCTTCCCCTGTGCCTAGTTACTTCATTCCCTTATCAAAGATCACAAATCAGAAGCTACTTCCTCCAACAAGAAAATCTCCCTATTTATATACTTCTATAAGCCCAGTGTATCTCCAATGTACCATACTAGTAAGAATACTGTACCACTTTCTGTGATTAGATGACCAACATCTGTCTCCCCTCAACTAGATTATAAATTTCATGAGGGCAGGAACTGTACTGGTTATGACTGCTCACTTCCCAGTGCCAAAGTTAAGTGTCTGACCCATACTAGAAATGTAAAAAACACCTGAGGGAATGAATAATGAAAGCACCCCTTAAAATAAAAGTAATGGAATACTTTACTGACAATTTTTTTTCAATCTCCCCCAAACCAAAAGCTACCACTCTATTTAGATCAAATCCAAAAAAAGCCTTCTCATTAATGTCAGAGACATGACAAGGGTGCCTGTTACCACACTTCTGCTGTTTAAAACTGTTCTGGAAGTATCAACCAGTGTCATTTGTTATGAAAGAAAGAAGGAGAGCTGAAACTTGGAAAAGAAGCAAAATTATTATTTTAGAACTGGAAAACCCAGCAGAACCAACTGAAAAACTACTTGAAACAGTAAGAGAACTCAAAAGGGAGGTGGAACTCAAATTAATATACAGAAATCAATATTTGTCATGTTTATTAACAAGTTAGAAATATACAAAAAGAAGGGCTCCATATTTGCCAACAAAAATAACAAAGATAAAAAGACTTTTTGAAATAAATTGCACAAGAAACACATTTGGTGTACAGAAAGAAAACTTTAAAATCCTAATAAGAGACATAAAAGAAGAAATCAATAATGTGTAAATCTTACTCTTCAAGAGCTTTGTAACTATATCAATTTATTTATAAATTCATCCATAAACTCAGTGCAATCCCAATCAAAATAATAACAGAATGTTTTGGGAGGAACATGATAAAATGCCACTCGTGTCTATACGAAACAATCAATAGACAAAAGTAGTCTGGACAATTCTGAAAGGGAAAAAAGACCAGTGAAAGACTAACCTTCTAGATAGGAAAATAAAGCAACAAAGTTAAAAGGTCCTACTAGGAAAGACTCAACAATAAAGTATCAATAGAAGAGTACACAGAGCTCAAGACAAAGTATTTGAAATTAATGGGAAAAGATGGATTTTCATTAAGTGAATTAACAACAACAAAAAAAACATAATCTCCATCTCTACCTTCATTCTCTCCCCCACAATTCTAAATGAATCAAAGATTTAAATTTTTAAAAAATGAAATCATACAATAACTAAAAGAAAAATGTGTAATTGTTTTAAAAATGTTATAATCTTGGAGAGGAAAGGCCTTTTTAAAAAGGACATAGGGAATTTCCTGGCAGTCCAGGAGTTAGGACTCCACACTTTCCCTGATGAGGGCCCGGGTTCAATCCCTAGTCAGGGAACTAAGAACCCACAAGGAGCATGGCAAACAAAAAAACAAAAAGAAATGGGGCATAAAACTCAGAAGCCATAGTAAGATTGACAAAATCAATTACATATAAATTCAAAACTTCTGTATTTCAAAAAGTACTATATACAAAATGAATAAAGAAAGGACAAACTGGCCAAAGACATATGCAAAACATGTATCTCCCTGTGGGCTTCCTTAGTGGCCTCCCTGGTGGCGCAGAGGGTAAAGCGTCTGCCCGCAATGCAGGAGACCTGGGTTCGATCCCTGGGTCGGGAAGATCCCCTGGAGAAGGAAATGGCAACCCACTCCAGTATTCTTTCCTGGAGAATCCCATGGAGGGAGGAGCCTGGTGGGCTACAGTCCTCAAGGTCGCAAAGAGTCGGACACAACTGAGCAACTTAACTTTCAACTTTTTCAACTAGGGGCTTCCTTGGTGACTCAACAGTAAAGAATTAGCCTGCCGATCCAGGAGTCATGGGTTCAATCCCTGGGTCAGGAAGATCCCTTGGAGAAGGAAATGGCAACCCACTCCAGCATTCTTGCCTGGGAAACCCCATGGTAGGCCAGCTTGATGGGCTATATAGTCCATGAAGTCACAAAAGAGTCGGACACAACTTAGTGACTTAAAACAACAACTTATCTCCCCACACATACTCACACTCATTAAAAATATACCCTCTCTAAGAGTGTGTATATGTATGAGTGCTTGTGTGTTTTCTCAATTATGTATTCCCAGACTTAGACTAGTATTTAAAACATGGTAGATGGTCAGTAAATATTTGCTGAATAAATGAATGAGCATTTGACAGTCATACATATCAATTAGAAAAGATCAATGCCTAGCACAGTGCCCAGTACCCTCTAAGTACTCAACAGATAACTGCTGAAGGAATGAATCCAATAAAAACATGCCTAAAGAACAGGAAGAAGCAATCACTGGAAAAAAGAAAAACAAACAAAAGGCCAATGAACATTCCTAAAATGCTCAAACTCATAACTTAAAAAAAAGATAAAAACCACAGGATGATATTTTAAACTATCAGATTTAAAAGGAAATGTAAAGATAATGTTGGCAAGAGTGTGAATAGATACTTTTCCAACATTGTTGGTGGAAGTACACCTTTGGTGAAAAGACTGGCAGTGTCTAGCAAAACTGAAAAGACACACACTCTTTGACCCAGCAATTCCATTTCTTAGAATTTCTCTGATAAATTTGCATATACATGAAAAGACCTATGTTCAAGAATATTCAGAGTAACTTTTTCGTAATAGCAGAAATCCGTCCACATAATAGAATACTTTGTAGTAACTAAAGTGTAACATAAATCTATTATATATTAAAAGTAATTACATTAAACTTAAAAAATCGCAAAAAAAATCCCATTTTGTTTTTTACAAGTGTACATATGCATATACATGCAGTAAAATATTTTTAAAATATTAAGATGCAGTCTTCAATTATAATATACAGAAGCTTTAGGAAGAAATGGGAGTCATTTTGTTTTAAAAAACTGATGAAAAATAAGTAAAAAATAGAAAACACGGCAGGAATAAAAGTACACAGAGGAAGATTTTAAAGAGATAGAAGTGATAAGAAAACTCATGTCTTTGAGTCCATATTTATGACTCATACTCCCAAAAAAGATTTGAGATGGTTGGTAGGATGACACAAACACCATCTTAAGCATTAAGCATTAAGATCTTAAGCATTAAGAATAGGGGAAACAGGTCTCTGTTCACCACTGTTTTACCAGTGCTTAGCAGCAGATAGTAGGGACTAAATAAATATGTGTTAAGTTAAAGCTACAAATGAGAATGGAAACCATATGGAAGAGCACGCTGGGGAAAATAATGACTACTACTGGGTATGTTAGCTCTGAGTCTCCTAGCAACCTCAGAAAAAGGAAAATTATGATGCTGTGAGTCAATAATCTTTCGATAGGTATTTCACGATGGGAGGTACCTTTTGCATCCTCCACTTCAGAAGCAGAAATCACAGTTAAAGACTTGTGTGAACTCCAGATACCACTGAAACCAACCAGTATTCTGCTTCTTTCCCCCAACACCAGTAAAAAGAGGGGCTTAAGACTGTGGATACTCTTACTATTATGCTGTGCTATGCTACTCCTGACTATTGAAGCTATGAATACTTAAGAGGTAGAACATAAAAAGTAAAAGAGCTGGAAGAGGGAGTCGCGCATTAAAAACTACAATCTATTTTTAACTTTATCAATATAAGGTAGTATTAATGCAAATAACTGAAATGTGAGGATAATAATAATTTGCAAATTGCCTCCACAGACAGAGTAGAAGCTTCAACTTTACCCCCAGTTTTGAACATAGCCAATCTTGAGAATCATTCAAGAAATAAACAAACTATCTTCACTTTTTTTTTTTCTTTTTTTTGGCCGTGCTGCACTGCTTGAGGGATCTTAGTCCCCTGACCGGGGTATAACTCAGACCCTCAGCAGTGAAATTGTCTTCAAATGTCAGGTCATTTGGTTATAATCTCCTATGCATTTTTAGTAACAGGTTTATTTATAAGAAGGATTCAATCAATGAAAATTTATTCCAATTCAGCAGCCAGGTCCAGTAGCCAGTATCTTCCAGTGTAGATAAATTACAGATCAGATCTGCATAAAAGCTACAACTACACAATTATCTAAAAACACTACCAGCTGTATGAATCAAAGTTAAATTTAAAAAAGTTGTGGCCGAAGAGGGAAATGCCTCTTAGAATATTAGAAACATGCACAAGGAAGTCTTTTTAACAATAAAACTAAGGCTAGCTATGCTATAAAAGACTTCAACACTATGCTGTGAATAACTTTTCTGTGAACACAAGGGAAAGGCACAACTGCTTCGCATTCATTCTTCTTTTATAAAATAGGGACAATCCTTCATTATACAGCCACCTCTTCCTATAGGCTCTGAAAAGAAAGGTTTGACTATTTTTACCACTTACTGTACTTCACACAAAACTGATCATTTCTAGCTTTTATTCCTAAACCTTCTTTTTTAAGGGAGGGTGGAAAAGTCACAAGCATCAAAGAGAAGCACGCATTATTATTGTTGATCTGCTGGCGGGCTTGGTGTTCAACAGTTTGAATACTCAGATTCCATTTTCTTCAGGAAACTGGAACAAATAGTAATCTTTCCAGATCAAACTTCCACCAAGCAGTTTTAGTACAACATTTATCATACCTAGCAAAACCACCAGAGGACAACTCCATCTGCTACAACAAAACAGAGGAAGATAAAGGTCTCCAAACACTTAACAGCACTTTCCAAAAAAAAAGGGCCATAAACCTAACACCACTGAAAGAGAAATGCAATCTGCACTCTGCAGACCTAGACAGGAATTGCTTCAATACTATCTTTTCCCCTCTTCCTCGCCATAAAATCTACCCACCCCTAGTTGTGATGTACAGACCCACATCCCAAGGCTCTTAGGAGATTAGGAACCCACAAGGACCAACAAAGGCAGGAAACAAGGACTTCTTTCCCACACAAGCTTTTCATTTCAGGAATTACACAGAGTGAACACTGAAAAGCAAAGCAAAAACTATGCCCACTTACAAGCATACCCAAGACAGAGCGGGTACAGCGCAACTGGACACACAGAACATGACCATCCCTGTCAAAGATTAGGTGCGGAACACCTTAGGAGAGTATGACACTGATACCATCCATTTTAGATCGTTACTGAGAGGGAATCATTTAGGAGCCCTTCAGAACACAAACACCATATTCAAAGATCTATGTTCAGATAGGAGTATATATACCAATAAGAGTCAAAGCTCTGGTTTGGGGGTCCAGGGAAAAAGTTAATTAAATGCCTTCCTCAGGTTTAATTTAAAGCACAGTTAAAAGGAAGGAACTTTAAGGAAGGAACTTGAAGAAATTTCAGTAGAAAACACAGGAAAAAGCCAGATGCAATTAGATAAATTTTTCATCCTAAAATTTTGAATTCTTTACATTTATACTTTTTATTAGTTTTTAAAATTATGATTAAAATTAAGGAGAAAGGATAAAAATGTAAATAAAATTAAATAGCAATTATTGAAAAAAATTTTTTAAGAAAAATTTTAAGTTTCTTTTTCAAAAAAGGTTTATATGGAAAAATTATAAACAGATGCTTGCTTCTTTCTTTGTGTACATTGTGGTATCATCATATAAAAAACTCAAGAACATCTAAAATTCAAGCATAAGTAAAAGGAAAGTATATCACCTTCATTTCTGTTGCCAATGGAAAAAAATTCAGAGCTTAATTTACTATAAGATGTGGAGCGCATGATAGAAAAATAACCTCTTACTTCTTAGACGTTAAAATTTTGCTTTGGCAGGATAAGGGAGAACAATCAGATAAAGATGCATATCCACACACATACACATCTATGATTCTCAAAGGAAAGTAAGCGGGAAATAGTAAATGGTTAGTTTGTGAAACCACAAACAGCTCATTTTCACAGTATCTTTTCCCAAAACTTGTTCCCCGGTTGTGACATTCATACCCACATGACACATACGACAAATTAAAAGTCAACAATTCCTTATTTTGGAGTTTTATTTGAAGTTTATTCTGTTGCTCAACTGTACTGCAAATATACTTAATAAGGGGTGGACATCAAAATTACTATTTCAAAACTGTTTTGCTCCTGTTGTTAACTTTATATCTACATATAATTGGTAAGATACACAAATGCCCTAGTTCTCTCACTGCAACAACAAAACAGAATAGGTACTGTTCCTTTAGGTTCTATACAATTCCTTACCTCATTACTAGTTTTCCCATATCACCTCCCCTTTATGAAAACACTGTCCTATGTTCACGATAGCATACTTCCTAAATAACAGCAGTTCATTCGTTTAATGTCACAGCCTCCATCTTCAAAAAACATATCACCACTTAAAACTGATGCACAGATGAAGATCAAGAATTGCTCATTTTTTCCCCATAAAGAATCTAAATATCATAGGCCACTTTGGTTAGAAAAGATAACATGACTGAAGCCAGGCAAAGCTAATCCTGACCCTGCCATAATTGGATGACCCACTAAAGGTCCCTTCCAATACAACCAACAATAGGAAAAGAAAGCAAAACCACAGAAAAATAACATTTGACTAACTTTCAGTTTTCATCATTATCCAGTTGGACGATTTTCTGACCAGCAATAATAATTATTCACTTGGAATTTCACCCCAATAAAGATCAGGGTCAAAATATCCTTAAGAAAAAATTTTTTTCAGAAATTTCTTGCCCATAGTCTCTACTCTGCATTTTCTATCCTTAATATTCATAGCAATCCATCTCATAAGCATTTCTGGGGAGAACTGGATAATCCTTAAAATAAGAACAAACTGAAATGAAAGAAGCTTCACATATAACTTCCAAAATAACCTGGGAAGACGACTATACTCTTCTTCAGTGTTCTGAGCTATTAGTAACAAGAATGCTGGTTTATTTTTTTCCTGTTGAACACACCAGGATAAGGGGAAGAAGGGCCCACTCATTCTTTTCAAACTGCTGCCTATCATGCCTGAAGCTAGATCTATGAGAATGAAACCAGACATATCCCACTTGAAATTCTCTTAGTATATGTAAAAAAAGAGATTAGGTGAGGTCCAGTTTGTATTCCAAATATATACTAGCATATCGCATTTCAACACACTTGATCTTTACACAATTCAAAGAAAAATTGGCAAAGTAAAATATAATAAACATATTTTCCTATAGCTTTCGATGAAACCTATGTTTTATACTTAAGCTATGAACAGTATGCGTTTGTTTGTGCCTCTCTCATTTTTTTAACTAATGTGAATTATATTTAGAAAGTACCTTCAATAATCAGAATAAAACTACTGAAAGACAGACACACTCACATACCAGACGCAACTCTTAAAGGCCTTCTGCAAAAGCTGCTGGGACAGATTTTTTTTTAATAATATGACTGAGGAACTGTGCATATTGAGAGGGTATAAAAATATGACAGGATAAAAACTATTAACTCCCATACATTATAATTCTTTCAGTAAAACACATGATGATAGCTGTAATGTGAAATTAGACTAAATACTGTATTTTATTATTATTGAGCAATAAACTTTGATACACTGTTAATCGCAAGGCTTAATGTTGAATACTATAAACATACTAAAAAAGGTATACATGCAGTTAAACATTATTTTTGTAAAGGCCAATTTTTGGTGATTAAAAAGCTGTAAAAGTACACTTAAATAAATAATTTATTTTTTAAAATAAAAATTTTAAAACCCAAGTTAAAAGAGTGAACATATGTAAAACTGTTCTGTGCACTCATACTTTAACCACATAGCTAAAAAGATACCCTCTGGCATCTTTTAATCTTCTTTCCAAGGAAGTTATTTTAGAGGGTTTAAAACTTCTGACTTTCACTTCTGGTTCTGCATTTTCTTGTCCCTTTTATCCTTGTCATTGACTAGATTCAAGCATAGAAGACCAAAACCAAAACTGATTTAAATTACCGACATTTTTTCAGTTGGGTAATAATTTCTTCTATATTGGGGTGGCAGGGGGAGGGGCGAAGTCACTGAATGGTGATATCAATGGAATGTGAAAAAGTATTTTGCTGATTTTTTTTAATTAAAAAAAAAAAGTCTTTTGTTATTCTAGCCACCAAAGAAATTCCAAATTTGAAAGTACTATTCCTTTCATAATAAAACCCTCTACCTAAAATGTCTTCTTGCTATATCAGGCGAATTCTTATAATAATTCCAGTTTGTCGTATCATACCTTCCAAAATGAGCCTCAACTTTCACACTAAAAAAAAATGAAGACAGCCTGCATTTCACGAAGTTGCCATAAGGATTAAATGATTTAAAATACACAAACCACCTAGCATGATAGCCAGACACACCAAAGATACTTAATCAATATTATCTGCCTTCTAAAAATTTATGTATTATGAATTTTAAGGAGGTTAAATATATTTTGAATCCACTTATTGATAAGGCTATGTGCTTTCCACTTCATTACGCTTCACTCCATTAAGAGTGTCAGATTTTTTCTAAGAAAGAGGGGGAAGGGAGGTAGCAGACACAAACTGAAACAGAAAAACAACATAGATGGTATTGCCCTTTCATTTTCAAATAAACTTGACTTTTTAATCACTCTTATCTATTTTCCCAAAACAGTTCTTCTTCATCTTTTTGTATAAGAAATCAAGTCTAAGCTGACACTCTATGCCAAAAGTACACCTAAGAGTGAGCATGATGTATATCTTGGTTGCTGAACATTTTACAGTTTAAGGGCCTCATGCAATCTCTTTAAAAAAAATAAATGAAGAGTACTGACAACTAAGCCTTCTCTCACAGTTATGAACTATTTCACACCCCTTGAAGGTTTCCCTTGATTAATTTTATATGCCAACATACTTTCTCCTTCTTTACTCTTGACCCCGTTGTTTTCTAAGCCACAGAATCCACTGACGACTAAACTCTTTGCATTATATTTCACTTCTCAACACCCCCTCCCTACTCCAACACCCACCCGCGCCCCCAGAAGCTGCCAGCATTGTTTGTGTGGAGTTGGAAACAATACACTTCCACTGCTGGTTAATTTACATCCGATTCGGCCAGGCCTGGGGAGCAGTGCGCGGTCTTTCCCCCCTCCTTTCTGCTCCAGTTTCCCCCCTCCTTTTAAAAAAAATTTAAATTACTCTTTTTAATTTAAAAACTTCCGGATGTTTTATTACCTTGGCAGCTTTACTTTTTCTCTGGAAAGACTAAAAAGGTAAGCTTAAACAGTTTTTGTCAGGTTAATGTCTTTTTTTTACACGGATATATGACAACCAGAATCCACAGTGTTAAAACTGCAATAGTAATGTTGCACTTTACCACACTAACTCCTGTTTGGCACAATTTCACTGGTTTTTGTAGCATAAATATGCAAAAAACAAAAACCGTTACATAACAGTGAAACTGGCTGTTCTCTAAACCTATTTGTCAGCAGCTACATGTGCTCCTGAGGATACAAAAGGATTTAATGCTTGCTTTTGCTATTTTCATTCTTTTAGAAAGCCATACAATATTATACATGTAAATACAGTAAATCATTGTTTCCTTGACCCATAGTTATAGAAAAGCAAAAACTTCTCTTATTAAAAAAAATCTAATATTAAAAATACTATGAAGTCTAAAAGTCAGTTTTCCTTTGAAAGCCCACGTTAACTGTCTGCTCATCAGCAAAGCTACAGTTAAAAAAAATTTTTTTCAGATGAAAAAAATTAAGTATGTTAAACTCTTTAATAAAATTTATAATTAAAGCCATCTCAGAGACTGAAATCCTCAGTTTCCAACCAAGAAAATTTTGCAGAATTAAATATTTTATCTAAAATCAAATAAGTTAAACATGTTCCATCAATACAATTTAAAATAAGATATGCAGACACTCCCCAACATATGCAAATGATACAAATAATTAGGAATCACATTTCATCCATTTAAATTTTAAAACACTTCCATCTATGAGACTCCAAAAGTATGAGTACACGGTTTTAAACTTTAATGTCTACTTTCTACACTACTTTTCTTCCCTTCTCATCCTAGCTCCCTCTAGACCCCCAACATATACATAAAATAGATCATTTAAGCCAGTGGTATTTGAGAACATCGCCCCTCCTCCTCCAGTTAGACAGTCTTGCCTTTTATATCTATGTGGAGGTTCCCATGGCAACACTCACTTACACCAATACTATTTCCAACTGAAATGAAAGAAGCCAAAATCTTAATGCTTCGCTACTAAATTACACACACCCTAAGAGTAAGGATTTTTTCTCATTTTTTAATGAAAAAGTAGATTTCTAGAATTTCAGCAAAATAAGTCATTTAGTATTTTAGAAATAAATTTTAAAAACAGTCATTGTAGGTAATTACATATGCATATTATTACAGGAGATTTGAATGTGTTTATTCTTATTACATAAAACTGATATACTGAGCCAGGAGGCTGACTCAATTATAATTATAAATAGTATAATTTTTACTAATCCCACCTACTGTATCAAATTCTTCTCCCTGCCCCCCCCCCCCCCCCCCCCGCCTCCCATCGTTAATGTTAGCTACATAGCTCACAAAAACCCTGGTGAGAAATTCTAACAAAAAAAAAAAACAAGAAGCAATTCATGGACAGCAGGAGGCAATTCCAGAACACAGGCACAATCTATAAAGGAAAACCACTACAGCTTTTTGATGTTAAATAAGGAGAAATATCAGCATACAACAAAGCCAAGAAGCAAACTGCTGTATCAAGTTTAAAAGTAAAATACGCAGTGTTAAGTGTCATGCACACCTTTTGTCGTTTCAAATATGAAATTTTCCTAATTTTTAAAACAAAGTTTTCCTGATAATCCTGAAGGTTTGTATGTATTTAGTTTTAGTACAACACACATTACAATCAAGTTATTCAAAATATAGGAAAGGAGAGGGTTATGTTGTGTGTCTGTGTGTTTATATAAAAGCAGGAACATCAAAGTGGGAGGCCAAACACTTAATTTGAAAACATACACATTTCTTAATCAGGCTGTACACACTAAGAAGCCACAGAGGAAGAGGTGAGAATATAAACTGAGTAACATTTCATAAAGCATTTTAATAAATAATCAAAGTTAAGCATTAAACATCTCTCTGTACAGTGAACATTTTAAAAGGATAAAAATCAACAGAATGTACACTGAATCTTATTTATTGTGACAAAATATTATGGCACCTGAATACTTGTATCATACAATTTTTTCTGAAGAGTTTATTAACTTATATATGGGTTCATAAAAATAGAACATTAATATATTTTAATGAAAGAATCTTTATTAAAATTTATAATGAGCCTTTTTTTCCCTGCTTTTACATTATCAATTTCTTAAAATGGGCTGACTCAAAAGACTATAAAGACTCCCTCAAAATCAGTACAGGAAACTGCAAGAATTTACTTTCTCAAAAACAGCTTTTAAGACATGAACGTGAACTGCCTAATGAATCTCATAGCTAGGCTTGTGAAAAGGACCAACTTGCACGTTTCAGAGGTCCTTCCCTCTTTTTAAAAATTCCCATACAGTGAAACCTGCTGACACTGCTTTTATAAGGCCTGGGGTGGGTGTTGAGGGGAGGAGGGCACTGATTTGCCACATTGTGGGGGGGGGCAAGCGGATTTTTGCAACATTTGTGAGGGTTTTATAGGCAGGATCCTCTCTCCAGGATTTAGACAAGTAAAACAAAACTAAAAAAATATCCAACTGTTAAATGTTCATTTTATTTAAAAAAAAAAAAAAGGTAATCCTCTGCAAATGTCTCAACGTTTCAATTTACTTTCAGTATTAACCACCTAAATGCAAATACTTGCAGTTCAGGAATCTTTTCAGTTCTTTGGAGAGTGACATTTAATCAACCTTGCTATTAGATGTATTTTTAAGCTAACTTCAAAAACAAAATCTAGAGAAAGTATTATGACCTCTCCTGAACAAAAAAGAATGTATTTTAAAATCCTCCCTTTATCACAAGCAGGTTTGGATGTAATGCCACCTGGTGGCACAGAAAAAAAATTTTTTTAACGAAGCTTAGAATTTTAGAAACTGAGTTGTTCTATGAAAACACCAACCACCCCTTCGGACTCCTCTACCTTCCTCCTAAACAAGTTATTCATCCTGCCATTTAATAATAACAACCAATTTTTATTTTAAAACTTAAAAAATTTTAAGCAATTAACTGCGTGTGACAATGTCCTTAGTGTTTAAATATCATAAAGGAAGCCAAACATTTTTTCTTTTTTCAAAAACCTAAAACTGTACTAAAGCTCTAATTTTTAAAAGATGAAATACTTAAGAATTGGGGATGTAGGGATGGAGTAACCGAACTGCTTTGTAAAATTACACTGTATAATTAATTCCATGGTAAGAATGTTTTTATGGTGTGTTTTGGTGACCTTTTATTACCATCAAGTTCACAATGCTGGTGGGCTGCCTTTTAATCCCTCCGCAGACAAAGGCCCTAAATAAACACAGATCCCTTCCTGGGAAAAAGTCCACTCTGGTTAAATGGTAAGGAAATGAGTAAATCATTAGTAATCTTTAAAGCCAAAGCTATAAACTCAAGTTACCTTAAGTTGAAATGAAAGTGTCCTGCAAGAGTTTCAAAGTTCTGTCACAGATAGAAATCTCCAGCTCTTGACTCCAGACTAGGCGCCAGCTGATAAACAAACAATTTAAGTCAAGAGCTGGAGAATTCCCAGCTTTTTCATTTAATGGCTTTGGCCCAGAGTATTTATTGCCTCCAGTTTTATTCTCACTTAGCTCTAAGAGGAAATTTAAACTCATCATTATCTTAAAGCCCCATATGGGCAGCACTCAGCTCACCTGATAGAGCTCCTCTTACTCGGTACCAGTTTGAATCTCTACTAGAAGTGATGTAATAATGTAAACTAATTAACTAGTGTTCGGTTGACTTCTTAACAGGCTACATAAATTGTGTTCAATATAGTTTACATTCCCACTTGGGGTAGTAACAATTCCAAAAAATTTAATTCTGCAGTTTTATTCCAAACTACCAGCTAAAATGGAGAATGACAATGTCAGTGTTCTCAATCCCCGACATGCACCTACCCAGCCTCCCTCTACCCTCACTCTCACCCTTGTCCACCAGCCATTGAATATTACATAAAGCAACTTTTCTGTATAAAAGTAGGCTATTTCTATTAACTTCAAAATACTCAGTGTTGCCTGATCTATTTCCCAACAGAGCAGGGTGTAAGATTTAAGATGTAAATGCCCGATCATGAAAAGTTGTTGATTTTATACGAGTACTAGTAAGAATATAAAAGTACAGTCCAATTAAAGCCCATAAGGTACCATCAAAAATTTCTAAATGCTGTTTTTAAATGTTTGCTACTAAAGATTACAGATCTCAAAGCCAGAACCATACTGTTGCTTCTATTTCGTTCTCAAAATTATCATTTACTTTTAAAGAAAAATCTCATCTCTTCTCAGGATTTTATGTCAAAATAATTCAACTGAGTGTTTGCAGATATTTCACAATTACAATAAATCAACTATCCTTCTTCCTCTAGCCGCTTATCTAATGAAAAAAATGCTGCAAGAGAATTTTTATAGCCTAAGGTAAAGGGTTAATGTGGCATTAATGCAAAGAAAAATTCTCTCATTTCTTAAAAAAAGTTTTATAAACCTATCTTGGCTAGAAAAGCAAATTAACTATTTCAGTTGTCTGCCAAGATTATTTTTCTACTTTTACTATATGTACATAGTACATTAAAATGTTGGCCACTTGAGAACAAGTATTACCCTCACACATAAGAATTAGTGGAAAAGAAACATAATTAATGATAAAACCACTTGTATGCCTGGCCTCATAGCGTGTTTCACAACTCCATAAGAACAATGCTGTCTTAGAGACTGCAATGGATAAACATTCTGAAGACCACAACTAATAGTCAACAACTTAATTTATAAAAAAGATGTCAGGTGCAAATCTTAAAATTCTTAATACTCTTTTAGAAAAGAGTCCATAACTCTCCCTTGCTGGATATAACCTAAGCTAAACACAAAATAACAACAAAAACTCTCTACCTTCAGGTCAATTTAAATTACTTAATGCAGAAGAGAGACGGTGAGTTGGTTATCAAACCTTCATTGGCCATGCTGGGAGGATGGCTACCAAGAAATGTGCATGAAAATTTAAATTTTTCACAATTAAAATATCCCAAAGACTGTAAAATAAAATAGAATTGTATGACAAATATATGCCGAGAAGGTATTAAATTCAATGTAATATACTTTTCATTGGCTGATATTATCAAACTTTAAGAAAATCAGACAACTGTAAAACTGCAAATAAATCTGGTAACAGTTTGTGATGATAAAGCCCTTGTCAAATTCTTAATTCCATTGCCTCCTCTCACTTCCCCCCAATAGCTATCCAGGGATCACAAGCAAAACAAAATAAAGATATATAATACATCAGGGGTACTGGAATTAATATCATGCTGCTAAGGAATCAATAGATGTTAATGAAAAATAAATTATATACAATTAATAGACTTAGATTTATTTACCAAATCTATTTCACCTTTATATAAACACTGCTAGGCAGTTCTAAACTATGTGACCAGACCCAATTGTGTCTGGTCTGACTTACATCCTGAATGGCAATTAAAGGACATTAAAAATACCCCAGGATTACTTAAGGCAGGACCCCTGCCTTATCCATGCGCTTTCCAACAAAACCATGTGAAGAGAACAGCTCCACCACAGGATAGAGCCTGGCAAGAGCAACTCTGGTAATAGTTACTTGACTGGAAATTGAGATGCAGTTAAAAATCTGGCCTGCAGATTTGGAGATGAGGGAATTGCAAACTGCAAGAGAATAAATTCTTAGAAATAAACTAGGTTGTTGTTAGCAATAACAATTATTACCAACAATAAGTGATAGTAATAATACAAACACTGAATGAAGTGATCACCCTGCATTCTCTATCCCATTCCTCCACTATTTTCTTAGGAGACAAATTAGTAACGCTGCCTCCACCATGTTATCTTGGGCAGTGAGTCAGCAGTCTTTTCTAAACATGTTAAGAACTCATTAACACCTTATATAGGGACTCTCCACAACAACTGTTGTAAGGGAGTTTCAGACATGCCAAAGAATGTAAAAAGAAGCTTTTATGGGCGCCTCTTCTTTGGGACTAATTTCAAAGAAATCCTTGGAATTTATTTACCAAACATCTCTGAACCACTTTGTGCGAACTGGAGAAAATCCCAGGCAAAATGTACTCTCCAGAGACAGAAGGGATAATTAATGGATACAGGATGATAAGTAAAATTATGGGTAAATGTAAATGGATAACATAATTAACTCATTTCTGGGTATACTGGTACTGATGAATCTTAAGTCATTTCTAAAGAAATGGATTTATCCATTAAATCAAGTTAAAGAAAAATTTAATTATTTGAGTTACTACTAAAGTTTTAAATACCACTGAATCAGACCAAGGAGAGGCTTACTTTAGCATTTTCAGATAGATTAATCCAAGTCTCTGATACAGAAGTCAATGCCACAAAGTACTTCTAAGTTTTATAATAAAAAATAGAAACTGATCATTTTAAAAGAACTAAAAATCATCACAATAATACAATTTTTTAAAGGAAAGAACCCATGAAAATGAATTGTCTGAATCATGTTACACCAACTTATTTTAAAACATTGAAAACAATATTACTGAGGTAAGACTAAAATTCAACAATGAGTACTGTACAAAATACTACTGTGTAATCAAACAGCTTATGAGAGCACCAAAGACCTCCTATGAGAGCTCTTCCCCCCAACACTCACATTACAAACCACTGTAAATTAAATTATATGAAATTTGGTAAAAGAATTTGCTTTTGGACAGAAATAGCAATGTTTCAGCCCAAAGCAAAGTAAAATTGCCAAGCTATAAACCTCTCTAAGAAAATGTTTTAATGGAAATGCCAAGAGACCCTTAACCATAATGGCGTGGTGTTAGGTGCCAAAACATAAATAAATTTTGTTTTTGTGCTCCCTTTACCATAAATTAGATACAGGTCGAGTGGAAAAACAGTAGGTATCCAATTCAGTGAGCGGTAACGGCCAAGACTTGCACATTTGATTTTAAAAACAATAATGGAGTCTATGTGAGACTTTCATTGAAGAATTAAGCAAGCAAGTCTAGCACTCTAAGAGAAACTCCTTAATAGGTCTTGTGCTTACTATTCCATATTCTAAGAATACCTCAAACAAATTACTAAAATTTAACCCAGCCAAGTAGAGTATAAAATCTGGTTTCCTGGTTGGGAACTGTTATACAAACACATATACACAAGTTCAATTATTTAATTTTGACATTAATCCTAACCAGGGCAATACAGTTTAGCAAATCAACGAGGCTGGCCAGCACAGAAAGCCTTGGGCTATCTATAAGAGCCATTTCAGAGCCACTTCAACTCAAGGTTTCTGTGCAAACCTACAGACATACTATGTAATCAGTGATCTTATTTTTCAATTATTCAAGTACAGTTAAATGCTATAATTATGCCTTCGGCACAGAAAGAACAGTATCTAGATATCAATTACAACAATAGTTTTTAATTTGCTTTATATCTAGCATTCATTATACAAGAGAGCTGATCAAACTGGAATTAACTCTGTGGTAGCAGACCATACCCCCTGCAAAAAAAAAAAATGCATGTGTCCAAAATGGTGTCACTAAACAACATTTCATATTAAAGGATTTCAAGTTTCATAAAGATGTGATTTACACAAGACAGATAAACAGATTAGGGCATCATACTTATGAGGCCAGTGTCATGGCTAACAGACAGAGATCCTGGTTAGCTTTACTGTAATACACAAACTGTCAAACAAAGGCATGGCATTAGACATACAGGGAATCAATACACAGGTGATCCAGTTTAACTAACTCCGGGTGAAACTACCTGCTAAGTGCTAGCAGTACAAAGACAAATGTTCCACAAGCATACCAAGTCTGTTCATGCCTCTGAGCAGGCACAGAGTACCTCTTACCTTACAGAGTACCTCTCTCCACTGGAGGACCTGTGCGTGCAGATCTCTGCTTAAACGTCACTTCCCCAGAGAAGGTTCCCTGTCCACTCGATGTGAAAGGGCCCTCCCCTCGGTCTGTCTCCTTAACTGTTTACTTTGTGTTTTTTCCTTTATAGTACTTATTATTGAAATTATTCTTGTTTGTTTATCCTCTCTATTCCAATCAAATAAATCATAAGCTCCATAAGACAAAAGATGTTGAGTATCTTCAAAGCTCTATCTCTAGTATCTAGAACATACCTAGTACATAGCAAGTACTCAATAAATGTTTATTGCATGAAAGGAAGAATGAAGCATGTCCCTTGCAATCAAGGTCCCGTCAGCATAAAAGAGAATATCAGAATATATGATCAGAAAACAGTATATAACACTGTAAGAATTATATAAATACGATAATTTAAGTATAAGACATTCCACTGAAGAAAAAAATGAAGACCTTCACTTTTATTTTTAAGTTCCAGGCTCTCTGGAACTTAAAAGTGAAGGTCTTTCAATTTATCAACAGAAGTACAACAGAAAATGAAACTAAAGGTGGTAGAATTATATGAACTAACCAATTTCCTTTCTTCCTTGCCTAAAGAGTATTTACTAAAAACAGTCAAATCTAATTCCAAATTCCAATGATCCTCCTTGGATCTGTGAATCATCTACAAGGTTTCCAGCTGATCTTTAACATAAATGTTCCACTTCTAAAACTTAAAATCCTTCACTAGCCTAGAATCAGGTGTATGAATCAGATCTGGTGTTACCCTCTTTTTAAATATCCAGAATGGTCAAATTAAGTATTAATACCCACCCCAGATAGGACAAAGAGTAGGAGAAACACGTAAGAACTTCAAAGGTAATAGTAAGGCTTTATTTCTTAAACTGGAAGGGGGGAACACATGGGCCTGATGGGCACTTATAGCTTGCACCTTTATAATTTTATATATATTTTGTATATAAATTCATATTTAATAAAAATTTGGGGAAAAAAGTTACTCTCTGCACTCAAAAAGATTAAGCTTTATAGGAAGAAGAGAATCAACACCTATAAATATAATGTAATATGGGCTTTAATAAAGGCATGTTTCACAGCTTCAAAAGGAAGCATCAGGATTTCCCTGGTGGTCTTGTGGTTCAAGACTCTGTGCCTTCACTGAAAGGGTTCGATGCCTGGCTGGAGAAGTTAAAAAAGTAAGCACCAAAATCGGTTGAGGCACGTCAAAATATTTTATAAAGTAGTATCTAGGGTACAAAGCAATAACTGTACAAGCATATAATAGTTATTTACATTGGTTTCAAGATGATAAGTAGAACAGTTTAAGCATCATTTGCTTTTGATTTTTTTTTTAAGTTATATGAAACAAATAAAATTGAAAAAAAGCTAGCAGAAAGCAGAAGGGGCTGGACTGAAGAAATCACTGTCTTAAAAATCCGTACAACTTCAAATTCTTCATCTGGGTTTTAAAAAAGGTTCTCTTTAAAATGCTAACCACAGAATAGGGAGAACAATGTGTTCCCATTTTAATTTTCAGAATACTACTGTATTTGTAGGTAACACCTCTATATAATTACACAGAAATGCATTTTTTAAGTCTCAGATAAGAAACAAATGAAGAGTGGGGGGAGGAGGACAAAAATGGGGGAATTTTTAAAAAGATTTTATTACAATTACTTCAAATAATATATGTTTTAAAACTGACAAACATAGAACCTCTGTAAAACTGTAAGCTCATTTGGGTGCCTAACCCAGACTTTTCCCAGGTCCCTTTTCCTAAATTTTAGTTAAAATACTATCATTTTTAAACCTGCTAACTCTAACTTACAGAAAGTTCCCTCTATTTTAACTGAGAAAGTGCAGACATTTTTAACCCATATGAAAAATATAAAAATAATAACAAAGAGAAGACAAACATAAGTTTCTATTATATGCTAGCCACTCTCATAATGATGATGTGTCAAGCAACAAATTATCACAAACCGTCTCTACACAAAATTTTCAATCTGTAATACAGATCAGACAAATTAGCATTTTTATACTCTAAAACCAAAAAACTGTGATAAAGATAACTTGATAAGAATGAGAAGTAATCTCAAACTTTTATCACAAATAAGACTCTATTTTAAAATGTTAAAATAACATTTAAAAATCAAGTTAGTATTTTTTGTTATCAAATGATAATTTTAGGCTATATTCTTGAAGCAAAAGATCAATCAATAAGATCAATTAATAAATATGTACCATATCAATTTTCAAGTTAAATTACAGAACCACTCAAAGAACAAAGAATTGTTCATTTACTGAATCTATTCTATAAATAAATTCCAACACCAAGCCTAAAATTGCTTATTAGTATTATGTAATCAAAGATCCATACCACATTATAAATCTTAACACCTAAAATCCTACTTAAATGATTCAATATAACAACTATAGGGGCTAAAAATTATTTATACCTCCACCTATACTAAAAGGGCTTCCCTGATAGCTCACTGGTAAAGAATCTGCCTGTAATGAGGAAGACCCCAGCTGGATTCCTTCTAGTGGAAGATGCACCAGAGAAGGGACAAGCTACCCACTCCAGTATTCTTGGGATTCCCTTGTGGCTCAGCTGGTAAAGAACCCGCCTGCAATGCAGGAGACCTGGGTTTGCTCCCTGGGTTGGGAAGATCCCCTGAAAAAGGGAAAGGCTACCCACTCCATATTCTGGCCTAGAGAATTCCATGGACTGTATAGACCATGGGTCGCAAAGAGTCAGACACGACTGAGCGACTTTCACTTTCTATACACGAAAGGGTTTGGGATATAAGATTCCTTTACAAGCCCTCTAGGTTCTTTATGAAAAAGAAACTGATTTAAATTATTACATTTCATTATTCTTTAATTCCAAAGCCAACAATCGTGCTCGCTTCAGCAGCACATATACAAAGCCAACAATCATGTTTAACAGGAATAAAATTGCTATTTCAGTGCCTACTGCCATATTGCTATAATTCCATATGTATGTGTATAGATGTATGCACATATGTATGTGTATGTGCATATATATTTGATAACACAGTAACTCTGGAAAATCTTTAAATTATAGAAAATCATTATCTTGCCATTCTAAAATACCTAGATATCCATATTAGTATTTTATATAATATTAAGCTTTTAGAATTTTATTAGCTCCCTGTCCTCTGATTGAGATTGTGGTAAAATTTATTTATAAATTTTCTAATATTCAGCTATCTATACGTACATGAGATAAACTGAACCTGGGCTGCAGTGTCTGATCTCGTTCATACACAGTTGTATTTCATTTGTTAATGTAATTTATAAAGTTTTTACTTCTATATTCATGACTGATGTAGACCTATAGTTTTTCTCTCTCATAATGTTTCTAACTGGTTTAATTATCAGAGTTATACACATCTTATAGAACGATTTGGGAAGCATTTCCTCTTTTCTATTGTCTGGGAAAGTCCATATAAAGTTGAGATGGTATGCTCCTTTAAATTTTGGTTAACATTTGGTAAAATCACTTGGGCCTAGTATTTTCCTCATGAAATCATTTTCTCTTTTTTGCTACTTCTTCAGTTTCTTTAATAGTTGTAAGATTATTCAGGCTAATTATTTCTTGAATCTGTTCTGAAAAGTTAAAATTTTCTAGCAATTGATCTAGCCCTACCTACAGCAATCTGGATCAAAAATTCACTGCTCTTCAAAGCTGTAACATCCTTTTATCTGAGTTTAGAATAAGCATTGTATTTTGAGAGGGCTAAATAACATAAGTCAGTTTTGCTTTGTTTTTATTTGTAATGAGGAAACTGAGAATCTGCAATAACTCTCAAAATAACTGGATTATCTTGGGTACCAAAAAATTGTCTAATTGTTACTTCTGACAAACTGAATAGGTGTGCACCTATTTTAGCTGCCACTTACCACCAGAAACAGGGGCATCCATGAAAACTGCTCCCATTTTTTCAACTTCTTTGGCCAGTTCTTTTGAAACCATAGGATCAATAGTACTGGAATCTATTAATAGTGAGCCTTTCTTCACTTTTCTAAGTAAACAAACAGAAACATAGTTTTTTACAAAGTACAGTTTCATAGTTTTAAAAATATAGTTTACAACTCTGAATAAGTATTTCATGCAACTACTTATAGAATCAGAATCTGCTAAAAGTTGCCAGATATCAAGGAAGTCTCTCGTGTAAATATTAGAAACATTGTCAGGGACTTCCCTAGTGGCTCACTGGTAAAGCATCCACCTGCCAATGCAGGAGACGTGGGTTAGACCCCTAATCAGGGAGGATCCCATATGCTGCAGAGCAGCTAAGCCCGTGTGCCACAACTACTGAGTCTGTGCTCCGCAACAAGAGAAGCCATCACACTGAGAAGCCTGCACACCACAACTAGAGAGTTAGCCTCGGCTTGCTGCAGCTAGAGGAAAGCCTACACAGTTACAAAGAGCCAGAGCGGCCAGAAATAAATTATATTTTTAAAAAGCTCATTATTAGAACTGGTTCAAAATCTCAAATTCATTTTCAGATCAATTACAGTTCAAAGTAAACTCAAACTATTTCAAACAAACCGAAGTAACCTAATAAACTATATGGTATAAATTCTGGTTTCACGTGAAATACACATTAAGCATAATAATGTAGGTTAGCTAAGATGTAAGCAATTTAAAACACCTATTAACTTTAAAGGGCTATTTGGTAAGATTTAAATTTTTGTTTGTAAAATAGCTGGGTCTCTTTAAAAACTAATTTACTTGTCTTTAACAAGCCATATTGCAAATTTCACATATCCATTTTATTTCCACTAGGTAGAAAAAATATAAGCAATTAAAATTTAGCCATTTGCTTTAGAATGGCATATTCTTTAATAATTATAACTTTGTAAAGATAAAATAAAATATCAAACAGATACTAAGGAAAATATAGGAATGGACCTCAAGAGTCTTCTTGTTCTTTATGGTAAATTTATATATATACCCTGGTAAAAGGGGGAAGCAGTCTTTTCATGTATCATATTTTACATCAATATTTAAAAAGCATTCTTAAAGTAAAGGGCTTCTCTTGTGGCTCAGATGGTAAAGAATCCGCCTGCAATGCAGGAGACCTGGGTTGGACAGATCCCCTGGAGAAGGGAAAGGCTACCCACTCCAGTTTCTGGCCTGGAGAATTCCATGAATATACAGTCCATGGGGTCGCAAAGAGTCGTCAGACACAACTGAGTGACCTTCACTTTCACTTTAAAGTAATAGTTTTGTTTGCACTCTAAATGCAGACTATATCCTGTCGAGTTCCCTTACAGTATATAATCTATGCTATTGTCACTGGCTTAGAAACTCAAATCTAAATTATAGTTTTTTTAAAGGGCTATGGCTAACCTTCCCAAAGTTCTTACCTCAGATAAACTAACAAACAAGACATTTAATCATAACTATGATTAGAAAATTAAAACTGAATAAATATAAATATTAAAGGGGAAACAGAAAATCATTGCTAAAACGATTAAAACAATTTTCCTACAGAAAAAAAAATAGCACATAAAATGCTTTAAGCAACAATTTTTGACATATGAATTGATCTGGTCTAAGTGCAGTAACTGAGTATTTTCCATAGAAAGGAAACAGCATGCTCTATTACAGATTACTCCAGGATGTATATACCCTAAAATATGACAATTAAGTTTACCAGTCTTCTGTGATATTAGTATTTTTAAGATCTTAAATCTTTAGTCAAATGGGAAATCATTTCAAAAACTACACATGCAACTGGGTGTGGGGAAGTGATCCTGGCCCAGAAGAAAATAAAAAACCACCCATGAGAAGCAAATTACAGTTCAGTGTAAAGCCAAACTCCTTCAAAGCACTCCCTAGACAAAACCACCCTGGTTGGTGGCCACCATATTCATAATAAAGGATATTAATTAACATAAGATATTTTCTACACAAAGTTTTTAGTAACTTTTCCCTGAGAGGTAAAGCAGGGCCATAATTGGAACAGACTAGGTAAGGACACAGCTAGGTCACCTCAGGACCACACACACTGTGGGCCTGAGGGCTTCATCCAAAATGAGTGTCTTTCAGCCTTCTCTGAAATCTAAACATTTATCTTATCAGTTTTCTGCCTAATAGTCAAGTGTCTTTTGCTTCTAAGTTTGCTAGTTTTCCAAAGCAATTCCATTTCCCAAAACCTCAAATTCCATGCATTACAGCTTCATGAAATTAAAACCCTTTCTTTCAGCCCTTCATGTGTCTACTGAGCCTACCAATTTGTTCTAGCTCTCTGATATAATTCAACAACGAAACAAGTTAGGTACAGGAATCACTAAGACCAGAAAACTAAACTGAGAATTCAACCATTGCCATCCTAATATAACCACAAAGGTCTGGCAGCAGGCACCAATTAACCAAAAGGTTCTTGAAGCGAGACACTGGGTAGGAAATGCTGGCCTCGATAATATATCATTCAGGGAGCTACTGCTAATCTTTAATTCCAGCTTCTCAAAGTTCTTACTACAAATGTACTAACCCAGAGGACATACAGTAACTTTAAATTTCATAACAAATTTTAAATAATAGTGTTCTTTCCAATGCTTGGTTTTATTTTTCATAGAAATCTTTTCCTGAATTTCTATAAACCATAAGAAAAGTATGCTTGTACCACTTGTGTACAGTTTAAAGTCAAGCTTTAGAAACTCTCTTAAAACAGCTTACCAATGAAAGTTTAAGTTTAACACAAGAGTTAAAGGAAGAGAAGGCAAAAAAAAATTCATTGCCAAAAGTCACATACTTGACTTCAGTGAAAAAATAAACCCTTTACAATGAGAGAGAAACCACACTATTTACTTTTAAGACATAAGAAAACAGTACAAGAAGACCTAACAAACATAACTTAATTTCACAACTGTTCTAACAAATGTAAAATTCATAAACTATCATAGAAAGAACATATCTACAGTTGAGAAATACATACTTTAGAATTCCATTTGCTCCAGAATAAGCTTCTATCGCGTTGATGCTGGTGGGCAACATGGTGATAATTCTGTCAGCTTTTTCAGCTACATCTGCTGGGGAAGACACTACCTTTAAAAAAAATTGCAAAGGCACATTATTTAAATCAAATGCTTCTAGAGCACAAGTAGGACCCACTTTTTATACATGCCTGTAATAGTAACAGTGAATAAAAACCAATACTTGTTTTCAAATGACAAAAAAAAAAAAAAAAAACCTTACTGCCTAAAATAGAGAATCCATCACTTATACACACACAGATGCAGTTTCTATGGAATCACATCCACTGTTTACTTTTAAAAGTGTGAAGTGAGTTGAGGAGGAAAAGGGCAAAACCCAACAGTCCTGGGAACAGACACACTTCTCATGGATTTCTCCAACTTGGACTCTCAAAACAGCATACTTCTTGGTAGATGCTCTAAGAAAAACATTCTAGTATAACAGCTGGTAGCTGAAGTACAGGATTCACCAGTTATTTCATGAGCAGCAAAATCCCCAAGAAAATTCTCAAGCCCCCATTACCACTATCTTCTAGCCTCTATTTTCAAGAGAAAAAAAAAAAATTAAGCCTTTTCACTAAAGTCAGAACAAGGACAAGCATGCACTGCGCTGACTGAGACCACCATGAAAGTCTGAGAGCATGAGCTGCCAGGACTCCTGTGGAAACCACACGTGCAAGGAAGACAAGCCAACAGGCATCAAGGTACGCCCTCTCTGCAACCCTGACTTCTGCTTTAATGATGACCATGAACATACCACACAGGAAAGCTGCTCCGTCCATCCGCTGAACATACATGCATACAAGCGTGGGTGTCTCTGCCCTCACTCACATTCCCCCCATTCTCTGCTCTCTCGCATACATACACCAGGATACATCTGACCAGCTGGTCAGCCACCAAAGAGGCCAAGAGACCAGGAAATCACTTCTTGACTAAAACTCCCCTTTAACAGAAAGAATCCATCACCCTGTCATATAAGTTCCTGCCCAAAGCTTTTTTTCCTCTTTAAAAAAAGACAAAGGATTATCAAGAGGATAATCGAAGATTTCTCCATAGGATGATTTACTTATGCATTAGAAACAAACATATTTTCTACAAGGAAATGTGAACAGGCACATAAGCATCTTGGGAAAGGGAATGACTCTGTTTTCCATGCAGTGGAAGTATACAAAACGTTTTCTTTTTGTCTTTGATGTACAGCTCATGATTAAGAAGCCAAACACAGTGTGCAATCTAAATATTATGAACTAGAAGCAGTTACATTTCAATTTTCCATAGGAGACTATCAGCTTCTAAATCAAAGTCTACATAAAGGAAGTTTTAACAGAATTTCCTATGTTGTACTTCAAAATTTCAGACAATCAAGTATCCTGTCACTTTGTGTGTTAACATTAAGTGAAACACCACAGACTCTAAAAACCAAAAGAAAAGAAAAAAGATAGTCTCGCTTATTCTAAAGGCAACACGGCATTTTCAAGTCTACAATGCAGCACATTCAACAACATGTACATTTTGATATATAGCAGGGATCTGCCGTTTCATGCATTGGAGAAGGAAATGGCAACCCACTCCAGTGTTCTCGCCTGGAGAATCCCAGGGACGGGAGAGTCTGGAGGGGGCCATCTATGGGGTCGCACAGAGTCGGACACGACTGAAGTGACTTAGCAACAGCAGCAGCAGCAGCAGGGATCTGCCACAAATCATTCCAGAAAAAAAATCTTTTCCATCCAATGACAAAAGAAATACTTAAGTTAGGTGAAAACCATTCCTACACTCAAACAAATACTGAGATTGGAAAAGAGGCAACTATTTCCTGGCAGACAATTCAAGTTTATTCAAGCAAAAAAAAAAAAAAAAAAAAAAGTTCAGTCAGATGAGAAGATAAGAAAAAGAAAGGTTGTAGGAGCTGTAATTCTCTACTTGTGGACTGTGTCAAGAATATGGGTTACATGGAGAGAGCCCCACCCATTCACCCTACTTAAATGAAGTAACAAACACAGACAAAACGGTGGCGTACCTTTCAGTGGCCTTTCCTTCTGTCGCAGCTCCATCTCATTTGATCTTTCAGGGCCTGTATTCTAAGACCTCAGCCCTGAGCTCTGAGAGTCAACTTCGAACCTTCTCTTAGGAATCGAGTCTCTTCCACTGAAGGAAATTCAATTCCATCTAGATAGCTCCTTGAGACGTGCCTTCAGGGACCCCGACGATTAGCTCACAGATCCAGGAATACTTTGCACCTCCAAGCTTCTCATGTTCATGAATTGGCATTGCCAATTCATACAACTGCCAAGAGCATGGGGTGGCCAATCAGCCCCCTGCATCCTTAGCACCTGCTTCTTGGGATGCTTGGGTTGCCAGAGTACTGCTAACCCCTCAATTATATAGGAACGTAGTGTCAAAGCTCACAGGGCCGGAAAAAACACACGATGATAGTGATAGCTGGAATGTCACCACTCTACTGGCCACAACTGCTCCATATCTAATGACTATATACATTCGGTACATTTTAACAGTCTCTAATTTGCACTACAGAAAAGGCATGTTTATTAGACAGATAAGACAGACATGTGTGTCCAGTTATTCAAATCATCTTGCCTTCCATGTGATGACTTCAAGACTCTGAAATAATTGACTAACAAAATTTGGCCACGACTCAAAAGCTGGCAGGAAAAAAACAAACCTTATTGCCAATCTGACACTAACCACAAAAGCCTTTAGGAGCCAAACTAATTAGAGTCTCTTCAATTACATTTGCTAATTGAATGGATAAGCACAGACAGACAGCATGGATCAGTGAAAGGAACACTAATTTAGAAGGCAGAGACCCGGGTTTAGTTATAGCTCAGCCACTAAGTCATGTGTGCTTTTGTGCAAATCACTTAACCTCTCTGACTTCAGATTCTGAATCTCCAAAATAAGAAAACTGACTTGGGTTATCTTTAAGGGTTTCTACCTCCAAAGTAGAAAGGAAACTCTGGCAAGGAAATTTTTTCACATGAGTAAATTTAAATTCTAGGAAGGTATTGCCTCTGTGAAAAAGGACTGATAGGATAGGAAGCATCTGCAGAGACTCAGGACTCTTCTGCCCCTCCACATGTGTGGGTGGTCACTGATCTGGCTGACTCTGGACCATGGCTTTGCTCTGTCATGCCCATTCCAGAAATTCTTGACAATTTCAACTGCCTCCTTCTTACACCACTGTGAGTTAAGATGACCTTACTAAATGGCAACTCACTCTGGTATTCTTGCCTGGGAAATCCGATGGATAGAGAAGCCTGGTGGGCTACAGTCCATGGGGTCACAAAACAAACACAACTTAGCAGCTAAACAACAACAATTTTTCCATTATCTCAATTTTGATTACAGGAGATTGATTCCCTTCAAAATATCTAGTTTTTAAGCATTTCTGCCATCAGATTCATCCATATGCTAGTAAGTACCATGGCAGGTGTACAACATAAAGGGTAGATGAATGGACAGATGGAAGACAAAATCTGCTTTGCTGGGTGGTGGGGTGGGGGATGACGGGCATCAGGGTCCACAGTAATCTGAAGTAACTGTGGATTTTTTCTACAGTTACATTACTTTCCTTTTTACTTACATTTTACATTACATTACATTTCCTTTTTACATTATCAGTGGAAGGAGACAACAATTAACCTAGCTATTTTACATAAAGAGATAAATCTCGCTGTTTTTTCTAGACAAAACAGTCACATAAGTCAAGCTCTTAGCACTGCTTCCAAAAAAACTAAGTGGGATAGAGATATTTGCAAAGAAACAAGATGAACCTGACCTTGGTTAAACATGCCACTCTGTGTATTTTCATCTTTCCACGTAGAAAAGCATATTGTTGCTTCAAAATTGCACCACACTTTAAAAAAATTGACTGAAATGGTTTGTGCCTACATCTTGAAACATCTGGTCAACAATGATGAAGCCCACTCAGCAAGAGGCTTTTAAAGTTCCCATTTAACGAGACCTGAGTGGATGCCAGATTAGATCCCAAGGGACTTTCTTAACCAAACATGTTCAGCCTTACAATCTAGGAACAACAAGATGGCTTCCAAGTTTTTAGAGAGAATCCAATTAAGCCTCATTCAACCGGAAAACTCACACAGAAATGGTGCATAAGTCTCAAGACTTTTGGCACCGATCGAGGCATCTCCAAGGAAATTCCTAGACAATGAAAATGAAAATAAAGCACAAGTCACATGCCCTTGATACTAATGCTTAAAAAGAGAAACTGGTATCTTCTGTGTCCAGGACACAAGGGACTCTGCAGAATATATTTTTCAGCAGGGATGCAGTCAAATTCCTCTTTGTCTCCTAATTTGGTTTTAACTTTTATCATCATTCTTTGATTTAAAAACATGTCTAAATTCTCTTCCAAGCAGCTCTGGACTCAGTGACTCAGGCAAGACAGTGGTGCACTTCTGTGTGTGATGTTGGGGATGAAGATTTGGGAGAAATACAGTATAGATATTAAAGCAACAACCATAACAGTAATAACAGCAGTGGCAGCAATAATAGCACTTCCTATGTGCCAGGTTTTCTGGAACTAAAACGAAGATACTATTGCTGTTGACATTTTATGAGACACTTTAAGTACTGACAGAAAGACGTTAATCTGTCTATAGTCACTCAGAGCTGAGATTTGAGACCAGACAGTCAAGTTCCTAGGTTTGTGCTTTTAAACCACTACATTCACCATTTATTGATTCATTACTTCTAAAACCCAAAGGGCTGACGATTACCAGGATTATATTCTTATAATAGATGCTCTAAGTTGCAAAGATGCATTCAGGGTTAAACCTGTAGCCCGCCAGGCTCCTCTGTCCATGGGATTTCCCAGGCAAGAATACCAGAGTGGGTTGCCATTTCCTCCTCCAGGGGATCTTCCCAACCCAGAGATTGAACCCGGGTCTCCTGCACTTCAGGCTGATTCTTTACCAGCTGAGCCACCAGGGAAGCCCAGGTTAAACCTGAGTTTCCAACAGAAATAAAGACATAACAAAGGGTTACTGCAAGAGGAAGGCATAGGTTTTTTTTAAAAATGGAAATGACCACAAATAACGTATTAAACCAGTTGTAAATGTCCCAATAGAATTCATTAACATGTAAAGGTACAAATTTCCTTCATAACCCAGTAGCATTTTTTACTGCTAGGTACAGCTGGAAGGAAACCCTCCAGGGTGGTCACATCCAAAGCACTTCTGCACCTGGAGCTACAGGCGGCCACCTTGCACCTTGACGGGAGGGAGGAGCTGGCCTGCAGAAAGGGGAGCCAAGACACAGACAGAAATGAATCTGCTTACATCTTTATCCAAAATTCAACTTTGCTTAGGTTCAGACCACTCCCCAACTCTTCAGTTACATGAAACAACAAATTCTCAGTTTTTGCTTTTTAAAAACTGAAAAAGCACTTCTTCAAGGAGATGTTCAAAGATCTTTAAAACCAGGTGATTGCTTTTTGATCCTCCAGATATGTCTAGTTCGGTACTTTCTCTCCCCGTAAATTTCCTACTGAAAGCACGGCTGACATTAGAAATCAACTAGCCATGCTTTCCACAAACTTTGAGGGAAAAAAATTATGTTTCCTTCGGCTGCCATTTCATGGACTTCCCTTGAGATAGTAACATTAAGGGAAGAAAGGGACATCTGTCCTTAAAATGTAAGCACCAAATCAAATATACTCTGAATTTTTGAATTCTTAATCCATCCATTGTACTACTGTGGACAACAGCCAGAGGTTTCAAGGTTTTCACCTGTATTTTCCCATCTAATCCCAAGTCTTATCTGCATCTTTTAGTGGTAAAATGAAACTTACTTTTCCCTTTATCAAACATTTAAAACTAAATATAGCTATGAAATAATACTGACATTTTAACATATCAGAAGTCATTCATCCAAATTTAAAGTAGGACACTTAAGAAATCACACTTGTTTGAATGACACTGCCACTGTTCAAAATGGTTTTTAAGCTGCCAGCATAAATCATTTATCAACAAATATTTTCATTTTATGATATTTAAGACACAATATTCCCCCTCAGGCCCAAAGCTCTTTTTACTTTTCACCCTTCTCCCTTCGTTCATCTAAATTTCACATCCTCCTGCCCTCCTCTGCTGTTACAATCAATACACATAGGACTCCTTAGAGTCAACACTCTGAGGGGAAGCAGAGATAGAACGTGGGAAAAGTGGAGCCTGCCATCCAGGCTTGCCACCTTATAGTGAAGCATCCACAGAACTTTTCCCACCGCGTGCAGTGGTCAGGGGTGGGAGCTGCAGGCATGAAGCTAGGACATGTCTTCACTATTCACTAATCTGGGAAGGGCAGCTACCCAAAATCCAACTTCTTTCCTTCCTCATAGGTCAGCATCTCAAGGAAGATGGAAAGAAGGGAAATCTAATGACTCAGCCTATGCCCTAGAGCCCTCTGATTTCTATACAGGAGTCTGAGAGATCTTGTCTACATGACTTTCATTTCAGACTACAGCATTTCTGTTTGCAGGTCAGCAAACCTTAAAAGCAATATTTATGTAGTTTTCTATCAGAAATGAAATGGCTCTTAACAGTTACTTATTATTTTTTCCCCTCAAAACCTGCTTCAGCACTTCATTATTGTCAAAATGCTATTTTAATAGAAACTCCCTCCTAATTTTAGTCTGGCTACCTAGGACACATCTAAAACATTGCCACATTCAACCTGTTTTATTCTCCACAGCACTAGGTGGACTGCTAGACATACTGGTTCAGTTCAGTTCAGTCACTCAGTCGTGTCCGACTCTTTGCAATCCCATGGACTGCAGCAGGCCAGGCCTCCCTGTCCATCACCAACTCCCAGAGTTTACTCAAACTCATGTCTATTGAGTCAGTGATGCCATCCAACCATCTCATCCTCTGTTGTCCCCTTCTCCCGCTCTTAATCTTTCCCAGCATCAGGGTCTTTCCAAAGGAGTCAGCTCTTCGCATCAGGTGACCAAAGTATTGGAGTTTCAGCTTCAACATCAGTCCTTCCAAAGAAGGACTTGAGAACTGAGTCATACTGGTACTCAATCAATATTTGTTGACCTAATGTAGAAATCTCTGGACACTAGAGAGGGAGCGTGCCACTTGTATTATTTTCTCCCTCTACCCTCAGCTTTTCTAAGACTCAAAGGATCAACACTCACTAGGTAAACTGCTGTTGACAAAAAATACTGCCATCATTGTAGAGCCTTCCACTTTTAAAGAAAACCGCTCAGGAGGCAAGAATATACAATGGAGTAAAGACAATCTCTTTAACAAGTGATGCTGGGAAAACTGGTCAACCACTTGTAAAAGAATGAAACTAGATCACTTTCTAACACCGCACACAAAAATAAACTCAAAATGGATTAAAGATCTAAATGTAAGACCGGAAACTATAAAACTCCTAGAGGAGAACATAGGCAAAACACTCTCAGACATAAATCACAGCAGGATCCTCTATGATCCACCTCCCAGAATTCTGGAAATAAAAGCAAAAATAAACAAATGGGATCTAATTAAAATTAAAAGCTTCTGCACAACAAAGGAAAATATAAGCAAGGTGAAAAGACAGCCTTCAGAATGGGAGAAAATAATAGCAAATGAAACAACTGACAAACAACTAATCTCAAAAATATACAAGCAACTTATGCAGCTCAATTCCAGAAAAATAAATGACCCAATCAAAAAATGGGCCAAAGAACTAAATAGACATTTCTCCAAAGAAGAAATACAGATGGCTAACAAACACATGAAAAGATGCTCAACATCACTCATTATTAGAGAAATGCAAATCAAAACCACAATGAGGTACCACTTCACACCAGTCAGAATGGCTGCAATCCAAAAATCTGCAAGCAATAAATGCTGGAGAGGGTGTGGAGAAAAGGGAACCCTCCTACACTGTTGGTGGGAATGCAAACTAGTACAGCCACTCTGGAGAACAGTGTGGAGATTCCTTAAAAAATTGCAAACAGAACTACCTTATGACCCAGCAATCCCACTGCTGGGCATACACACCGAGGAAACCAGAATTGAAAGAGACACATGTACCCCAATGTTCATCGCAGCACTGTTTATAATAGCCAGGACATGGAAACAACCTAGATGTCCATCAGCAGATGAATGGATAAGAAAGCTGTGGTACATATACACAATGGAGTATTACTCAGCCATTAAAAAGAATACATTTGAATCAGTTCTGATGAGATGGATGAAACTGGAGCTGATTATACAGAGTGAAGTAAGCCAGAAAGAAAAACACCAATACAGTATACTAACACATATATATGGAATTTAGAAAGATGGCAATGATGACCCTGTATGCAAGACAGCAAAAAAGACACAGATGTGTGTAACGGACTTTTGGACTCAGAGGGAGAGGGAGAGGGTGGGATGATTTGGGAGAATGGCATTGTAACATGTATACTATCATGTAAGAATCGAATCGCCAGTCTATGTCCGATGCAGGATACAGCATGCTTGGGGCTGGTGCACGGTGATGACCCAGAGAGATATTATGGGGAGGGAGGTGGGAGGGGGTTCATGTTTGGGAACGCATGTACACCCGTGGTGGATTCATGTCAATGTATGGCAAAACCAATACAGTATTGTAAAGTAAAATAAAGTAAAAATAAAAATTTTTTTTTAAAAATGAAAAAAAAAAAGTTAATTAAACCCCTTCTTCCAACAACAAAAAAAATTAAATAAATAAAGAAAACCGCTCCTTTGTCTCCATTATTCTCTGGATAAATCCTGTTTGTTCTCACGCTATCTGCCTACAATGCTAGTCTTCAGCAAACAGCCCTAACTGCCCTCTCAACCAATGTAATACAGGTTTTTTACTGAAAACTGAGGAGCTGCTACTTTTTCTTTTCACATCAAAATGTGGAATCACATATTTGTGTGATCTGATTATCTAATACCTCCTGCTGGTCCCCAAAGGGAAAACTGTAACTGTTTTGTTCTAGGCTATACTACCCATACCCAGCACAAAGTATTCAAGAAACATCAGTCGAAGTAGCAAATAAATGAAGGTCTTATCCCTTGTTTTGCTAGGAGAGTCTAAGGTAGCCTTAATCCGCAGTGATCAAAGTAACTTCTCTTCACAAAGAAGAGACTCTGACACTGTCATGTGAATAGAGAGCATTAGAAAAGGAATTATAGCTCTGCACAGCAGAGGGGAAACAAAGACTTCTAGGAACTTAGACCTAACACACATAGTACTTACCATGCCAACCATGACTTTAAGCTTTTTACAAATATGAATTCATATAATCCTCATACCAGCTCTCTGAGAAAGGTTGTTATTATTATCCTTAGGAAGAAACAGAGATACAGAGACACTAAATATCTGTCCTGGGATTGCAGACACTTAGTGGTAAAGTCATGTTCCAGGTTCCATTTCCTGTGGCTGCCGCAACAAGTTCCCATAAGCATCGTGGCTTAAAACACAGAACCTTCTTCTCACAGCTCTGGAGGCCAGAAGGACGAAATCAAGGTGTAGGCACCACCACACTATCTCCACCGGAAGAGCCTCTTCTGCCTCTCCTAGCTTCTGGTAGCCCTGGCTGCTCCTTGGCTTGCTACAGCATTAACTCTGAAGTCAGCAAGGACCTGCCCTAGCTTGTCCTCATGTCTCTCTGTAAGGATGCTCATCACTGCCTTTAGGGCCCATGCAAAGTCCAGGAGGACCTCATCTCAAGATATACAACCCAATTACATCTGCAAAGACCTTGTTTCCAATTAAGGTCACTGTCACAAGTACTGGGGTTGGAATGTGGACATTTATGTTTTTTTCCAATAAACTTTATTGTGATATATAATTTGCCCACATAAAGTATATAATTTGATAGTTTTCAGGGTATTTGCAGATATGTGCAACCATCATAATTTTTGTGCCTGCCTCCCTCTTTCCCACCCAGCACTAAGCAACCACAAACCCACTTTCTGTCTCTATAGATTTCTCTGTTCTGGATTTTCATCGGTCACTGCCTCATTCCTACTTATGGTGGAATAATATCATCGTATGAGTATACCACATTTTTCTTATCACTGATGGGACATCTAGGTTGTTTCTGTCTTTTGGCTATAATGAATAATGTTGCCACTCATATACAAGTTCCTGTGTGGACATGTGTTTTCATTCTCTTTCACATATACCTAGGAGTAGAATTACATTCTCATCAGCAGTGTGTGATAGTTCAATTTGTTCACACTTGTCATCTGACTTTGTGATTCTAGCCAACCTAAGAGGTGTGGAAATCTCATTGTGATTCTGATTGCATTTCTCTAATGACAAAAGATACTGGCATCTTTTCATGTGTTTATTGCCTGTCTGAATACCTTCTTTGGGGAAATGTCTATTCAGATCCATTGCCCACTTAATTGAATCACTTGCTTTCTGTTTGAGTTGCACGGCTTCTTTACACACGCTAGATACAAGTCCTTATCAGATACATGATTTCAGTTCAGTTCAGTTGCTGAGTTGTGTACAACTCTTTGCGACCCCATGGACTGCAGCATGCCAGGCCTCCCCGTCCATCACTAACTAGCGGAGTTTACTCAAACTCAACTCCATTGAGTCGGTGATGCCATCCAACCATTTCATCCTCTGTCGTCCCCTTCTCCTCCTGCCTTCAATCTTTCCCAGCATCAGAGTCTTTTCCAGTGAGTCAGTTCTTTGCATCAGGTGGCCAAAGTATTGGAGTTTCAGCTTCAGCATCAGTCCTTTCAATGAATATTCAGGACTGATTTCCTTTACGATTGACTGGTTGGATCTCCTTGCAGTCCAAGGGACTCTCAAGAGTCTTCTCCAACACCACAGTTCAAAAGCATCAATTCTTCGGTGCTCAGCTTTCTTTATAGTCCAACTCCCACATTCATACATGACTACTGGAAAAACCATAGCCTTGACTAGATGGACCTTTGTTGGCAAAGTAATGTCTCTGCTTTTTAATATGCTGCCTAGGTTGGTCATAGCTTTTATTCCAAGGAGCAAGAGTCTTTTAATTTCATGGCTGCAGTCACCATCTGCAGTGATTCTGGAGCCCCAAAAAATAAAGTCAGCCACTGTTTCCCCATTTATTTGCCATGAAGTGATGGGACCAGCTGCCTCGATCTTAGTTTTCTGAATGTTGAGTTTTAAGGCAACTTTTTCACTCTCCTCTTTCATCAAGAGGCTCTTTAGTTCTTCTTTCCTTTCTATCAAAAGGGTGGTGTCATCTGCATATCTGAGGTTATTGATCCCAGCAATCTTGATTCCAGCTTGTGCTTCATCCAGTCCAGCATTTCGTATGATGTACTATGCATAGAAGTTAAATAAACAGGGTGACAATATACAGCCTTGATTTATTCATTTCCTGATTTAGAAGCAGTCTGTTGTTCCATGTCCAGTTCTAACTGTTGCTTTTTGACCTACATACAGATTTCTCATGAGCCAGGTCAGGTGGAATGGTATTCCCATCTCTTGAAGAATTTTCCAGTTTGTTGTGATCTATACAAAGGCTTTGGCATAGTCAATAAAGCAGAAATAGATGTTTTTCTGGAACTCTCTTGCTTTTTTGATGGTCCAACGGATGTTGACAATTTGATCTCTGGTTCCTCTGCCTCTTCTAAATCCAGCTTGAACATCTGGAAGTTCATGGTTTATGTACTGTTGAAGCCTGGCTTAGAGAATTTTGATCATTATTTTACTAGTGCTGTGCGATGAGTGCAATTGTGCAGTAGTTTGAGCATTCTTTGGCATTGCCTTTCTTTGGGATTGGAATGAAAACTGACCTTTCCCAGTCCTGTGGCCACTGCTGAGTTTTCCAAATTTGCTGGCATATTGAGTGCAGCACTTTCATAGCATATCTTTTAGGATCTGAAATAACTCAATTGGAATTCCATCACCTCCACTAGCTTTGTTGGTAGTGATGCTTCCTAAGGCCCACTTGACTTCACATTCCAGGATGTCTGGCTCTAGGTGAGTGATCAAACCATCGTGATTATCTGAGTCATGAAGATCTTTTTTGTACAGTTCTTCTTTGTATTCTTGCCCCCTCTTCTTAATCTCTTCTGCTTCTGTTAGGTCCATACCATTTCTGTCCTTTATTGAGCCCATCTTGGCATGAAAAGTTCTCTTGGTATCTCTAATTTTCTTGAAGAGATCTCTAGTCTTTCCCATTCTATTGTTTTCCTCTATTTCTTTGCACTGATCACTGAGAAAGGCTTTCTTATCTCTCCTTGCTGTTCTTTGGAACTCTGCATTCAAATGGGTATATCTTTCCTTTTCTCCTTTGCCTTTCGCTTCTCTTCTTTTCACAGCTATTTGTAAGGCCTCCTCAGACAGCCATTTTGCCATCTTGCATTTCTTTTTTTGGCGGATGGTCTTGATCCCTGCCCTCCTGTACAATGTCAGAACCTCTGTCCATAGTTCTTCAGGCACTCTGTCTATTAGATCTAATCCCTGTAATCTATTTGTCACTTCCACTGTATAATCATAAGGGATTTGATTTAGGTCATACCTGAATGGTCTAGTCATTTTCCCTACTTTCTTCAATTTAAGTCTGAATTTGGCAATAAGGAGTTCATGATCTGAGCCCACAGTCAGCTCCCAGTCTTGTTTTTGCTGACTGCATAGAGCTTCTCCATCTTTGGCTGCAAAGAATATAATCAATCTGATTTCAGCATTGACCATCTGGTCTTCTCTTACGTGTGGAGAACTGAAACATTCATCATCCCTTTGTGAATCTCTTTGCTGCTGATTCCCAGATTGCTGGAGCTTTCTGATGCTCTGCCTAAACTGCCTCATACTCTGAAGAGTGTGAGGCATTCCCTAACAAAATTCTGATTTTTTTAGTGTTGCTAATTTTGGGTAGATGTCAAAGAAGGTTACCTTAAGAATAAGACTTATACTTGAATGAAGGAGACATTTACATTTTAAAAGACTACACATGTCCATGTGTAGTCTTCTCTTGTATTGTTGGAAGAGGGTGTTTGCTATAACCAGTGTGTTCTCATGGCAAAACTCTATTAGCCTTTGTCCTGCTTCATTCTGTACTCCAAGGCCAAATTTGCCTGTTACTCCAGGTATTTCTTGATACATGATTTGCAGATATTAATCCCATTCTGTGGGTTATCTTTTCACTTTCTTGCTGGTGTTCTTTGAAGCACAGAAGGTTTTAATTTTGATGAGGTCTTTTTCTTTGTTGTTGTTGCTCATGATCTTGGGTATCATACCTAAAAGTCCTTTGCCAAATCCAGGTCATAAAGATTTATCTTCATGTTTTCTTTTAAGAGTTTTCTAAGTTACTTCCTTCAGTTCAGTTCAGTGGCTCAGTCGTGTCCGACTCTTTGCGACCCCATGAATTGCAGCACGCCAGGCCTCCCTGTCCATCACCAACTCCCGGAGTTCACTCAGACTCATGTCCATTGAGTCAGTGATGCCATCCAGCCATCTCATCCTCTGTCGTCCCCTTCTCCTCCTGCCCCCAATCCCTCCCAGCGTCAGAGTCTTTTCCAATGAGTCAACTCTTCGCATGAGGTGGCCAAAGTACTGGAGTTTCAGCTTTAGCATCATTCCTTCCAAAGAAATTCTAGGGCTGATCTCCTTCAGAATGGACTGGTTGGATCTCCTTGCAGTCCAAGGGACTCTCAAGAGTCTTCTCCAACACCAGTTGGGGGACTACTATTCAACCTACTGTATACTCACTTAACTATATTATCTATCATAATAGATAACTACTATTTACTTCCAACAAATTTCATGGGTACAGAACAACACATTAAGTAGGGTGTGGTATATAATCATTACTACCCTGACATCATCTAATCCAAAAGAAATCTAAGCATTTTATCGTCTAATAGTCTAGGTTGTAGACAGGTTAACAGGTGCTTATTTCAGAATCATCAAGGAAGACACCACAAATACACTTAAAAATGTCTCGTACATAAATTTCATTAGTTAGTGACTATATGTCATATAATTAAAAGAGTGAAAACTCCAAAGTCAAAGACAGACCTTTGTTCAAATCCTGGCTCTTGCCATTCACTCACCGTGTAACCTTAGGGATGTTATTTAACTTCTCCAAGCATCAGTGTCCTGAAAATACTTCTGTTGCAAAGGTAAAATTAGATAATATGTACAAAATATTTAGTAAGAGACCTAACACATAGTAGGTACTCATTAAATATTGTTTCTTTTCTCTCTCTTTTAAAATGTAAATGTCTCCTTCATTCAAGTATAAGTCTTATTCTTAAGGTAACCTTTCACATCTACCCAAAATTAGCAACACTAAAAAAATCAGAATTTTGTTAGGGAAGAGTATGAGGCAATTTAGGCAGAGCATCAGAAAGCTCCAGCAATCTGGGAAGCAGCAGCAAAGAGATTCACAAAGGGATGATGAACGTTTTAGTTCTCCACACGCAAGCTGTTCAGTGCTACAGCAACAGGGAAGAGTAAGGGTATTAGAAACAATCTGAAAGGCCCTAAGCATCTGCTTTGCCAGTCCACGGTAAATCAGCTTCCATTCAGTTTCTACCTCTCTATTACTAGAAGGGGTAGGAAGAAGAAGAGGAATTCATGGGATTCTTCATAAACACACACACACATGAAAACTTCTGGAACATTAGTCTCCAAAATGCCAAAAGAATTTCCTATTGTTACTTTGATTAAATTCTGTATTTAATAGATATTTCCTCTGTTTAGAGATTATGTACCATTGTTATTTTTACAAATAAATACGCAAACTATTGGAAAGTGCCAATATCAAATAGATGTGTTATCCCAAAAAGTAATATTCATCTCCTGAAAAAAACAATTAATTCACCCCAGACTGAATATTAACTTGGAACTCCTGTCCACCCTTGAAGATGGCAATGGCCAACCTTTCCCAGTACAAAGAACTGATCAAATCTCTCCAACAAGTCTAAGTCCCTAAACTACTTAAGAGTATCAGTAAGCCTGCTGCGCTGGTAGCACACTGTCAACATCCAGAGACTATATGGGCATAAGCAGCCACAACCTTACCCTGAAAAGTTCCAACATGATACTCACACATCCTCACACAACACTGCAGCCACCCCCATCTGGCACACAAATCACAGGGAGAAGGAGACAGAGAATATCCAGTTCTATAAACGGCCTACAAGTTACCTACACTTGCTCTTTGCATACACACTGCATCTTCTCAGTATTTATTTCAAGTCTGTTATCCAGAAGTTTATTTGTTCTTTAACTTTTTTCTATATTTCTCAGTATTTTTTAGTATTCAGCCAGCTCTGGGATTGCATCCAGCTGTCAGTTTCCACTCTACACCTTGTACAAGAATTTCCTGTGTATCTTGGGGGGGACCTCTAAATTTACTAGTTACTGGAGAAGGAAATGGCAACCCACTGCAGTGTTCTTGCCTGGAGAATCCCAGGGACAGGGAGCCTGGTGGGCTGCCGTCTATGGGGTCGCACAGAGTCGGACACAACTGAAGTGACTTAGTAGTAGTAGTAGTACACAGTCTCCCATGTGTATGTGTGTGTGTATACATGTATTTTACATATTATATACTGTATACATATGTAATCTTACATATAAAGAAATAAAATTAACAATTAGTTAACTTTATAAATCCATCATGTATACTTCCAAGCAGCTCTTACTTACTTGAATGTCAAATATCAAAATCTGAAAAACATTTTTAAACATCAATATCTTAAAAGAAACTTAAGAAAAGGCCTTACCTGTTCACCTGCATCTAGAAACTCTTTGCATGCATCAGGGAACACATCATAAATAATAAGTGGATAGCCATGTTTCATGAGATTTTTTGCCATCGGATTCCCCATGTTGCCGACTCCAATGAATCCAACTGGAGTCTTGGAAGCCATTGACCTAGAACACACTGATTTCAACACATTATTTTTAACAAGAGCAGACAATGTTTTATTTTAAATATTCACTCAATATTAATAAGTCATTGTTATCTTGACATTTTCTACTAAAAAAACTTTTTAAAGGAGACTTTTAAGCTAATGATCATTTAAAGATATCAGCAACATACAGGCAGACTAACTTCTGAATATACAGTTCTCTAGGAATAATCATAAAATTTTAAGTAATATCCCTTCTACTTTCTACCTCTACAACATCCCCTTACTATTTTAACAATAAACTTAATAATGTTACCTTGTACCTATCTGCATTGCCCGTTAAGTGAAGTATCCTAAATTCTCTTATCTAGATTATCTTCTTTAAAAATGAGTACAAAAAAACTGGAAGTATTCAGTAAAACCTGTATCTTGGACAAGCACCAAGAATGGAAAAACTTTTTAGCTTCCCACCTTCACATTTATTGAAACTACTCCTTCCAATGGTATAAAAAAAACAATTGAATAAAATCCAGAAGAATGTATTTCAACTTAAAAGTCACCAGTTTATAAACGGGGTCCTAGGTGAGACCAGGGGGTCACTTTCATGGGCTTTCCATGACAACGGTAACAGTCTCATGACCTTGGGCTAACAACTCCAGGCACTTTCAAAGAAGAGGAATTTTCACTCACAGAAAAAGAAAATTGTCTTAAAAATCTGTATACAGCTTTTGATTTTATTTTCTTTCTTTTCATAAAAGACTTTGTGAAATCACACTGGGGCATACAACTCAAGGTAATGCTTTTTGCAAGACAGCAGAGAAGCTCCGCATTAGACAGTGTTACTACTCCATTCAACAAGTATTTACTGCATGAAGTTCTATGGCATGGTCCTTGCCCTCCAAAAGTTCACAGTCCAGTGAAAGAAGAAAGCAAAATAATTCCACTTGCCTTTTCTCCTATCATTTCCCAGCTTTATTATTTCTTTTTCTTTCAAGGACTCCAGTTTTAAAACTGTGTAGTGTTTAGTAAAGTGTATACTGACTAATCACAGTAACATTTTAAGTTTCAGATCCTCTCAACTGATGGATCCCTCCTCTTCCTTCAACTTAATCTCAATGTAATGAGATTTCCTAAAAGCAGATTATTTGAAGCCTTAACGCTTAAGAAAAAGAGGTCATCTTGGGTCAGAAGCATGTTTAATCCCTATGAACTCCACGTCTGTCTCTACCATTTCCATTAAAGCTGGGTGTGGTTCCTGTGCATCACCACCTTACCAGTGCGGAGTTTAACATGCTGGGCACGACAGGAGTCCTGTGCCTAACTTTGTGGTTCACAAGGAGTTTAATGACAGAGAAATGACTCCTCACTGAATTTTTATTTTGATATTAAGTACACTTTATAAGCGAACTCTCATAAATACTAGTAACTAGTGTGCCCGACTACTGTGTTAAGCTTGAAAAGGTATAATTTAACTAAACACATTAGAAACTAGAAGTATTATTATTTAAATGCAGTTAATTTTAACAGGCAACTCACTCTAAGTCAAACAATAACTATGGCAAAGTAGAACCATGATTTATTTACACATTCAATAAACATGAAGCAATCATTTGTACCATGCCAGATGCATTCAAAGACATAAATGACATACAGTCCTTGCTTTCAACCAGCTTAAAACACAAGAAGACAACTAGGTACACAGACACTAAAACATGAAAGTAAAAGGTAAAGTATGAAAAACAATGCTGATACTAAAGGAGAACTTGGGAAAAAACAGCATTTGACCTGAGTATTTTAGGATGGGGAGGCTTTCAAATGGAATGAGAGTAGAAACAAAGGGAGTTCCATACAAAAAAGGAATGAGTATGCATATGAGTGTATGCAAGCAAATAGGAAAGTCAAGCAAAAATGAATAATAAAAGTTAATAGTTGTGGCAATTTTATTACATGCCAGACACTTTATACACAGCACTGTCATTACAGCCCATCATTAAGCCTATCGTCCAGCTCAGGTCCCTGACACTTAGTTTAAATAAATTGCACAGATTCAAGTTGTTGTAATGCCAAGATTCAAATCCAGCCAATCTGACTCTAGGTTCTTCATTTTTAACTGCCATCCACTCTTCCTACAGGACACACACAGAAACAAAAGAGCAAGATTAAGACTGAAAGAAACAAATGCAGCCATAACGTGGCTGGGAAGCATGCTACAAACTATTTGACTGTATTCTGGCAGCCCACTCCAGTATGTCTGCGTGGAGAACCTCATGGACAGAGGAGCCTGGTGGGCTCCAGCCCATGGGGTTGCATGGAGTCGGACACCACAGAGCGACTAACGCTTTCACTTTCCGTGAGCAAGTAGCGGTACCACAGACTGAATGTCTGGTAACCCCCAAATTTCTATGCTGAAAAAATAACCTCCAGTGTGAGGGTATTTGGAGGTGGGGCCTTGACGCAATGATTATTAGGTCCTGACGGAAGAACCCTCAGGATGGCATTAATGCCTTTACAAAAGAGGCCGCAGGGAGCGCCCTCGTCTCCTTCCACCCTGTGAGGACACAGTGAAAAGATGGCTGTCCTTGAACCAAGAACTGAGCCCTCACTTGACGCTAAACATACCAACACCCTCATTCTGGACTTCCCAGCCTCCAGAACTGTGAGAAATAGTTTTCTGTTGTTTATAAGCCACCCAGTCTGTGGTATTTATTTATAGCAGCCCAAACAGACTAAAACAGGTAGTTACTGAATGGGCTGAGAGATAAATGACCTGATCAAACCCATGCTTTAGGAGAGAAACAGCAGCAGTGTACAAAACCTGAACTGTAAGAGCAGCCTGGAGGCAGAAGGACCAATACAAAAGCGACTGTCTAACGTCTCAGTCCATTCCAGCTGATGTAACAAACAAACCACAGACTGTGTGGCTTAAACGACAAGCACTCATTTCTAACAGACCTGGAGCTGGGGGAGTCCAAGATGAGGTAGGCAACAGATTCGGTATCTGTGAGAGCCCACTTCCTGGCTTGTCGATGACCCATTTTCTTGTATCTCTGGAGAGCAGAGAGAGAACACAGGCTCTCCTGCCTCTGTTTAGGACACTAATCCCATTCATGAGGGCTCCAACCTTATAACCCAGTTATTTCCCAAAGGCCTCAGCTCCTAATACTATCACAGTGGAGATTAGGATTTCAACACATGAATTTTGGAGGGCTGTGAACATTCAGTCCACAGTTAAGTTCAGAACTAAAAAAGGGCGGTGCCATAGAAAATACAGATATGAAAAATATTTCAAATATAGTAATAAAAGGACACAGTAATAGGCCTCATTATAATGTAATAATGGAAGAAATACTGGAAGAAAAGACTTTAAAAACAAAGCAACAAACTATCCAAAATACAACACAAAGAGAGAAAAAAGAATTAAAAAAAAAAAAGAACATCAGTGAGCAGTGAGACAGCTTCAACCAGCCAAATACACAACAAAACTGGAATCCTCAAAGGAGAGGAAAGCAAAGTGGGGACAGGAAAAGTATGTGAAGAACTAATGGGAAAAATTTCCAAATCTGATGAAAACCATAAACCCCACGCATCCAAGCTCAATGAACTCCACAAGAAACATGAAAAAAACTGCAACAAGACATGTCATAATCAAAATGTTCAAAAGCAACCAGCAGAAAAAAGACATTATGTACAGAGGAACAAAGGTAAGAATGAAGGCAGATTTACTGTCAGAAATCAAAATGAGTGAGAAAATAGGAGAGCATTATCTTTAAAGGACTGAAACAAAAAATGACTGTCAAGCTAGGATTTATCTAGCCAGTGACAGTGTACAATTATAGAAACCTGTGTATGTAGGGGTATGAGGAAATCGGCAGGAAAGGGGTGAATGGATATGTTCACTATCTTGATTGTCATGATGGTTTCCCACATGTCGAAACCCATCAAACTCTCCACATTAAATACGTGTAGTTTATTGTAGGTCAACTATATTGCAATAAAGCTGTTTTTAAAAAGTCAACATGTTTACAAAAAAACAACGAAGAGAAGACATTCCTCAGTCCAAAGATACTCAAGTGATATATCAACCAAATGCAACGTGAAATATGGATGGATCTGGATTCGGGAGGTGCCAAGGAAGCATTAAGACATTCTAAGGAAAATTATGAAATTTTATATATAAGCTGTACATTAGGATGATACCACGGAAGTTCTAATTGCCTTGTTGTTGTTTAGTCACTAAGTAAGTTGTGTCTGACTCCTTGCAACCCCATGAACTGTAGTCCACCAGGCTCCACCGTCCATGGAATTTTCCCAAGCAAGAATACTGGAGTGGGCTGCCATTTCATTTTGCAACACTGACCTAGGGATCTTTGCATCTTCCTGACCTAGGGATCGGACACACATCTCCTGCATTGGCAGGTAGATTTACCGTTGAGCCACCAGGGAAGCCCGCTAATTGTCTGAGATAGCGGTAATTTGGTTATAGAGGAGACAGCTCTTAACAGATTCACGCTGAATCATTTAGGGTTGAATGTGTCATGGCGTCTGCATTTTACTTTCAAATAATAAGAGGTGGGATATGAACATGTTTGGAAAGAAAGAAAGCAAACCTGGCAAAAGGTTAACAACTAGTGACACTAAGCAGAGTACATAGATGTTCGTGGCATTATTCTTTCAATACTTTATGTTTGAAATTTTTCATGAAAAAACACGGAGGAAAAACTTACCAAATCTATATACAAAAAAAAAATCAAAAACATGACCAAACACAAATAACTAGGAAGAACACTTGAAACACAAGCTAGAAATAGGGCTCTTTTACTTTATATGCAAATAACTTTAAAATCTATAAGAAAAATTTAAATAACCCATTGTTTTAAAGTATGCCAAAATCACAAAAAGACAGTTAACAGAATATACCCAAAAAAAACTTTTAAAAAATGTTCAACTTCTGTCACAATTAGAATAATGCAAACAAAGCAATGTAGTATCATTTTCACCTATCAGCTGGACAAATGTGTTTCTCTGATAAAACGCACAACTGGTTAGTAAGGACTGACAAAAACATATACTTTTATACACGGTAGAATTGTATTTTATGTCAACCCTAGACAGCAATTTGAAAAAAAGATCTACATTTGAACCTCATTATAAAATTTAAATTTAAAATGTGTATACTCTTTGAAACAGTAATTACATTTCTAGGAATATACACTATATGTAAGGGGTCAGCACACTTTTTCCTAAAGGGTGAGGGGTAAACAATTCCAGTTTGGGGCCATAAGGCCTCTGTCACAACTATTCAACTCATCCACTACACTTTTAAAGCAGTCATAGGCAATATAAAAACAAGTGGTTGTAAAAATAAAAATTTAAAAAAAAACCAAGTGGTTGTGCTTATTTTCCAATATAGCTTTATTTACAAAAACAGAGGTCCAGCTGTTGGGCCACAGTGTGCTGACTCCTACTATATATAAACTCTGAAAAACACAAAAATGTAATTTACTACAGGAATGCTTGTAACAACAGAAAAATTATAAATAACTAATACTGCAGATGGTGACTGCAGCCATGAAAATAAAAGACGCTTACTCCTTGGAAGGAAAGTTATGATGAACCTAGACAGCATATTCAAAAGCAGAGACATTACTTTGCCAACAAAACTCCGTCTAGTCAAGGCTAGGGGTTTTCCAGTAGTCATGTATGGATGTGAGAGTTGGACTGTAAAGAAAGCTGAGTGCTGAAGAATTGATGCTTTTGAACTGTGGTGTTGGAGAAGACTCTTGAGAGTCCCTTGCACTGCAAGGAGATCCAACCAGTCCATCTTAAAGGAGATCAGTCCTGGGTGTTCATTGGAAGGTCTGATGTTGAAGCTGAAACTCCAATATTTTCACCACCTGAGGCAAAGAGCTGACTCATTTGAAAAGACCCTGATGCTGGGAAAGATTGAGGGTGGGAGGAGAAGGGGACAACAGAGGATGAAATGGTTGGATGGCATCACCGACTCAATGGACATGAGTTTGACTAAACTCCGGGAGATGGCAATGGACAGGGAGGCCTGGTGTGCTGCAGTCCATGGGGTTGCAAAGAGTCGGACATGACTGAGCAACTAAACTGAACTGAATACATATTAATAGGACATTTAATTTAAATAACTAACTATACATTAATAGCGGAGAAGGCAATGGCAACCCACTCCAGTACTCTTGCGTAGAAAATCCCGTGGGCAGAGGAGCCTGGTAGGCTGCAGTCCATGGGGTCGCTATGAGTCAGATACAACTGAGCGACTTCACTTTCACTTTTCACTTTCATGCAGTGGAGAAGGAAATGGCAACCCACTCCAGTGTTCTTGCCTGGAGAATCCTAGGGACGGAGGAGCCTGGTGGGCTGGCGTCTATGGAGTCGCACAGAGTCGGACACGACTGAAGTGACTTAGCAGCAGCATACATTAATAGGGCCCTTAATATTCCATAGAAAATCAACACAATGAAATATTACGTAATGTTTGCAAGAACATGGTATATCTATCTGAAAGTATCAGGGAAAAATCTCCAGGATATGTTAAGGCAAAAGAGCAAGATTCAGAACATTATATGTAGTAAGATATAGTGTTTGAGGAGAAAAAAGGAATTGCTGTTTAGTTGCTAATTCGTGTCTGACTCTTCTGCAATCCCATGGACTATAGCCCACCAGGCTTCTCTGTCCATGGGATTTCCCAGTCAAGAATCCTAGAGTGGGTTGCCCTTTCCTTCTCCAGGTGATCTTCCAGACGCAGGGATCAAACCCGCATCTCCTGCACTGCAGGCAGATTCTTCACTCCTGAGCCACCAAGGAAGTAAGAAGTCAGAAAAAAAGAATACACATGCATTAAATTCTTTCAAATTTCTGTAAGACACGTAAGAAACAGCAGTTACAGCTAAAGAGTTGGACTGATGGCACAGAGTCTCACTTTCCATTCTATCACCTTTTGAGTTTTTACCATGTGCATATGGTAAAACGACGTTTATAACTACTTCTATAATAAAATGTGCCCTGGTGGCACACAGTTTGTTTAATAATGTTATATGAATGAATTACTAACTAGAGAGAGGTTTCATCAAATGGGGATAAAAATCAACAAAACAAAAGATAATGATAAAATGGATCCAGCAAACAATTAATTTAATTGGTATTACAGCAACCATTAAACAAACATTTCAGGTTTACTCTCCAATATCCTTTCCTCCCAGACCTAGAGTCAACCTCCAAGTTATCTAAACCACTTATGTACTGCCATCTCTCTGCAACTGACTGTTCATAGACTGGTAACACTGAGTAAAAGATTTAGAGAAGCTCTGAAAAATATGAACATGTACTAGGAAATGAAATAGAGATTAAAGAAACGATTGTATCTAATCAGCAAACCTCTGTGATTCTCAGTACCACCACATAGGAGGAAGAAATAGCCAGAAAATTTGGCAAAGTTAATCTCTAAATTGATAGCTGTAAAATTATAGGTTACGACCTCTTTCTCCAATGGTACATGGACAAAATTACCCATATCTTGTTAACACTGTCAACCCAAATCAGGCTACTCCAAGTATAAAAATGCAAAAATTGGTAAGAGGTTAATTATATTTCCAAAAGTTTTTTTTTTCCTTGCATCAAAGTAATTCATTGTAAAAAACTGGAAAATATGAAAAAGGTGCTTCCCTAATGGCTCAGTGATAAAGAATCTGCCTGCCAATGCAGGAAACATGGGTTAGATCCCTGGGTTGTGAAGATCCCTTGGAGAAGGAAATGGCAACACTCCAGTATTTTTGCCTGGAGAATCCCATGGACAGATGAGCCTGGTGTGCTACAGTCCACAAAGAGTCAGACATGACTTAGCAACTAAACAACAACTAATAAAGTCATACGGGAAAAAGTTAATTTCACTACACAAAAATAACCAGTTAGCTTTCTGTACAGCCCTACCAGTCTTCTGAATGCATTTTTTAGATTATATCATGACACATGTTGTATATACAACTTGGTGTCCTACTTTATCACATATTATGTCATAAGCATTCCTTTTGTGTTAATGCTAAATATTACTAGACTAACGGTAGTGACTCTATAAAGGCTTCTATTATTTGCATCAAGTTATTTTAGAAATACAGTTGACCTCTGAACAAGTGGGGGTTTTGTGACGCTCCTCACAAAATCCAAATATAATTTGTAGTTGGCCCTCCACATCCATGGTTCCAAATCTGCATAAACCAACTGTAGTACAAATTCATTGAAAAAAAAAAATTTTTAAGCTGACCCTTGCAGTTCAAACCGATTTTGTTCAAAGGTCAATTGTATTTTCCTTATGCAATATTAAGGTCAACTTTTGGTCCCAAGGTCATGTGCAGCTTCTCAGAGCTTCATGTGCAACCCTAGAAGCTAATGCAAAGAGAAAAAAAATGCCATTAGTCTTATTTACACAAGGAGTTATGCTGTTTTAAAAGCAGATTTCATACACCCACAGTGTCAATAATAAAGAAATGTATTCCCATTTCTGTCTATAATTCTGGCTAATTTTCCCATTCCAATTTTGCTCAGGTGGTCACTTTAAGATGATCTGTTACAAATTTATTTTTACTTGTACTTGTTAGTGAATCACAATGGCTATAGAGGGTCAACATCTGTAATTATTTTGTCTGTACAAAGAAGTCTGAAACTAAATTTAATTGCCTTTTAAGATAAGACACAAAACTTACTTTTATTAAATGGTGATGCAATAGTAATGTATGGCTAGTTTAATGCTTCTCACTTTTCTATTTCCTTTTTAATGCTTTAAATATTAAAATTAAGATAAGCTATTAACCAGTAACTACTAGATCTTATTTTTTTCAAACTGTAAATAACTGTACAGATCTTTATAATATTACCCTCCACATGATATAAACATGTTCAACATACCATGGAGACAGTCTACAGAATTTAGAACACTAAATAATGTTACTATTTGAACTTGGCTGTTTTTCTTAATGTCCCTAGACTCCAAATTGGCATGTAATTTTTAAGACTCCAACATCAAAAAAGTTAACACTTTTGTAGTAAATTAACAAAAACATTTAAAACAATTCCAGAGTAAGAATACTGAAGCATTTTAAACAATCATCACACACACACCAAACAAAAAAAATTCAAAATTTGTCATATATCTACCTTATTACAATGTCTTTGGGTACTTTATATGCCAAAGTAGTCTATCAATGTTTCAAGGTAGGCCTTTCCAGTCTAGAGAAGCATTTATTATAGTCAAAGGCCTCTGACTCCTCTTCCATGAATTTTAAGAACTTTCGTAACTCTAAAAGGTACTTCAAGGGTTCATTAAAATATCATTAGAACACCTTGTAAAACCACTAAACAGCACATATGTCTTCTTTGACTAATCAAAACTGAAAGAATCACACATTCATCTGAAAACTGGCGCTACATTTACTATTGCAGAAAAGTGTTGTGTTTTTAATATCTCCAACGTGGGAGGCATTGTCTGTAGTTTAATAGATGTAGATCAAGCAGTGGTTACACTCCAGTTTGACAAATTCTGTGAGTTTGTATCTTATTAGTGTGATTCTGTATCAGACATCTGTTTTCTCTCATCACAGCGAGCTTTCTTTTTTCAAACCAGAGAGGAAATCCACTCTTCTGCATAGGTTTTTACTGAGGGATAGGAAGGGAGTCTGTCAAGAACTCAATTCTCAGCCTGCTGTATTTTTATTCATGAGGATCAGAAAAAAATTAATACCAAGGCTTTCTCAAAACTCTCAAGTATGAGAGTGTTAAACAGTGTACTGTCAAAACTAAAAATTTTTACAGGAAGACAATGGCAGTGTCCGCACAAACCAACCAATTTTTCAATTAAACACGAGTCCTGCTGTAGAAGAAACATGAAGGAATCAGGAAGAACCAAGGACTACTTTTTAGGTCCTGTTGTAATATCCTAATTCACTTATCCGAAAGGCTTTAGGTTCTTTCCTCTGAAAAAATGAAAAGACTATTAGTTCTCTGTGGGTCTAAAAAAACCTGTTTCTTCCTAAATCGATGGTTAGCTTCCGTTAAGTTATAATGATACGGAGGGTGGAAGGGGACGGAAGCAGGAGAGCTTCAGGCCGCAATTTTAAGGACACAGAAAGTATTCTGGTTAATAAATTGACAGAAGTGCCATCTTCAGGTGGCACAGTTACAGAGAACTTGGGAGGCTGGGGGGAAGGGTAAGGAGCCCGCCTGGCCACCCAAAGGTGACTTAAAACTTTGCTGGAAAGACTGATCATCTGGTTTGTATAGACTCCATTTGTGTAAAAACATCTGAAACAGTTAAGGTAGTTTAACAAAAATCAGGTCCTGCGGACAGACGGCGGCGCCCACCCGGGGCGTTGAAAGGCCAGCCAGCTCTGCAAGGCCAGGGGTCGCCGGCGTGGGTAGGGGGTCGCCCGTGGGGCTGGGCCCTCCAATTGTCCTCAAAGTCCTAACTCCAAAGAGGCACGAATCGGACCCAAACACTCCTCCCTTTATCCCAAGCTCTTCGCATTACTAAGTCCCAGAAGGACGCTAAACCCTATTCATATAGATCCAGGTGGGGATAGTTGGGAGACGCACTGGCGGCGCGAGCCGCGGCCGCAGAAAAGCCTAGGCCTTGGAACCAGCCAAAATGTTGGGTTTTAAGCCCCGATCTAATCGCAGCGCCTCCGGTGAAAAAACCTCTTCCGATGAGCGAGCGAGAAGCGGGCGACCGGAGGAGGGACGGGGGGAAGAAGGAGCGAGGTCCTTACCCGCTGCAAGGCTGGCCACTGCCGGAGGCTGCCGGCGGCTCCAATACCGGAGGCCGGAGGCGGCTCCACGGAGCCATAAGGAGGCTGCCATGCTGCCCCCGCCCCGCCTCCCCACGGTGACCTCCGCAGCTCCCGGCTCACCCACTGACTGCCAGGGTGCGTGGTACGGCGGGCGGGCTCTGCTGCGGCGTGGGGCCGCATGCGCACGCGCTCTGCTGCTCGGGGCGGACACCAACCCGCGAGAGGAGGAGCACGGAGCCGAGAGGCGTGGCCCGGCGGGACAAGCGCCGTCAATCACCTTACAGACAGGGAAGAAGGTCAATCAGAAATCCCAGGTCTCTCCGCCCTTTGTGAACCACCAATAGGAAGGCGCATACCTGCTCCCTGACCCCGCCCCCAGGTTCCTCCCTTATGTACGGACTGCGGGTTGGAGTCTGCTTGTTTACCAAAACGGAGAGGGCGTGTGGGAGGCGGTGGCTGTCACTCAGAGCCTCCTTGTAACACCTGCCCCTCAGAACTGCCCCTTGAGTGCTGTAACTGCACGTGTTGCTTCCATGCAGACAAGGACAGAACTTTGGCTCGCGGCAGCTGCTGCAATATTTAAGCAAGAGCAGAAATTCCCATGTTTTCCAAGAACAGTGATCCCTTTTTAACTTCAATAAAACCTGGGCCTCTTGATGTTAGCATTTGTGTTTTTAGTGTCTATTCATTGCACAGAAATCTACCATGAATGCAATAATTTTATCAGACTCAGCTGATTTTAATTTGCGGAATAGTTTCCCCATAAATTTGAAAAATTGTAGGAAAACAATACTGTTTTCTTCGAAGTATAGAATTGCTAGGAACTTGATCCTCGAATATATATTTCTCTAATGTTTGAAAATTCTGCACCCATTTCATTTAAAGAAAGCTGAGTGCCAGAATTGATGCTTTTGAACTGTGGTGTTGAAGACTCTTGAGAGTTCCTTGGCCTGCAAGGAGATCAAACCAGTCAATCGAAAAGGAAATCAGTCCTGAATATTCATTGGAGAGACCGATGCTGAAGCTGAAACTCCAATACTTTGGCCACCTGGTTCGAGAAGCCGACTCATTGGAAAAGATCCTGATGCTGGGAAGGATTGAAGGCAGGAGGAGAAGGGGATGACAGAGGATGAGATGGTTGGATGGCATCACCAACACGATGGACATGAGTCTGAATAGGCTCCAGGAACTGGTGATGTACTGGGGAGCCTGAAGTGCTGCAGTCCATGGGGTTGCAAAGAGTCAGACACAACTGAGCTACTGAACTGAACTGAGAGGCAAATGAAGGTGCAGAAAGTATGTCTGTGTGTCAGAAAGGAGATTTATGCATTCTTCTATCTGTGCTTGGTGTACATATTTGAATCTCTGAAACCTTTGGCGATGATTACAGGGCTTCACTTCCTCACTGACCCCGTGGAAGGTTTGGGAGCCATGGACACCCAAAACAAAGACTTGCTGCTTTTCGGGTTTTGTTTGTTTTTTTATGGAAAAGTAGTACAGAAGGAAGGGGCTTCTCAGGTGGCACTAGTATTGAAGAACCCACCTGCAAAGTCAAGAGAGGTAAGAAATACAGGCTCCATCCCTGGGTCAGGAAGATCCCCTGGAGGAGGACATGGCAACCCACTCCAGTATTCTTGTCTGGAGAATTCCAGGGGCAGAGGAGCTTGGCAGGCTACAGTCCATAGGGTTACAAAGAGTTGGACAGGACCGAAGCAACTTAGCACACTGCACAGTACAGAAGGAAAGAGAGTGAGAATAGACTAGGACAATAGAAACCACTCCCCTGAATTCATTTTATTTATTCACTTGCCTAGGTTGTTTTTACCCAGCCTTTTGATCTAAGTAGCAGAATCAACAGATATGACTTTTTTTTAACCTCACTGCAGCCACACACAGGAGTTCAAAGTTTCTAAAGGAATTGGATGATTTCTAAGTATGCTCTCTCAGGGTTCTTGGCATGGTAGCAGTGTTTCCAAAAACTGGTACAGAGTGCAAGATCGCTATCTGTAACTGATAGAGGAGCAGATCCTTTCTTTGACTTTTTCTCCACACCAGCCCTGTACCCCACACAAACCCAAACCAAAGAAAGGAAGAAGATAGGAAAGAAAAAAATTATTTCAGCCATGGGGACAGTCTCCTAGATTTGGGTCCCCACCCAAATCTACTTACTAATTTCTGGAGCATTTCGTACCTGATCATCTATTGCTGGTTTATTTAGGTTTCAGCTTGAATAGACCTCCTGCAAACAATGAACTACAATTGTTAGTGCACTGCTGCTGCTGCTGCTGCTAAGTCACTTCAGTCGTGTCAGACTGTGCGACCCCAGAGACAGCAGCCCACCAGGCTCCCCTGTCCCTGGGATTCTGCAGGCAAGACCACTGGAGTGGGTTGCCATTTCCCAGTTGTTGACATGCAGTCTGCCTTTCAACTAAGTGAGCCTACATAGCAGAGGTATTTAGAAAACAGGCCCACGTATCAATTGATCTCCCAACTCCTTAAGTTTATATACCAGTCCTCTTGAGATTTTATATCCAATCAGATGGATTTTTGTTGTTTTTATTGTGAGCTACAGTGCTTGTTTCTCTAAATTGTTTGTAGGACTCTTTTCTCAGAAAATGAATGTTTCTTTACAAAAGTCTCTTCTTAAGAACTGCTTTCTCCTAGGACTAAAAGGAAGAGAAGAAATAACTCAGAAAGAAGAGGAAGCAGATCTAAAGTTACACATGAGGGCTTTTTAATTAAAAAAAAAAAAAAAGAATGTGCTGGTTTTGAAAAGGGACTGAATGGCATTGAAAGTTTGATTCATTTTGCTGAACTAGGACCCAGGGGTAAGTTATAATTTCTCCATATTCCTACATCATGTAGTTTAGTATAGTTTCTTAAAAGCCCTATGTTGCTTCATAAATTAATGCTCTGAGGTTTTCATAGAAGTTTTCTCATAAGCACCTTGATTTTTTAAAGTAACTATTCCTATTTAAAGGTGCTTACAGATCTTAATGTATCTGAAAAAACAGTTACTCCTGTGGCTGGCTTTACTTGATTGCCTTCCTGATATTTTTGCTGGAAAGGCCCTGTAACTTCTCCCTAAGTCACTGCTGTGTAGTTTTGCTTGAAATTGTGTTTTAGTGCATTATAGGATCTTTGCTTCCGCTTCTGGGAAAATGCAGTAGATGTATTTTTCTCTTTTCCTCCCACACAGTACAATTAAAAACTCTGGACATTACGTCAAAAATAAACATACTAAAACCAAGTCCCTCTAAAACCAAATTCCCTTGGTAGGTCTATGATTAATCTCTCTATCCAGAACTTTATTCTGTTTCTTATTCTGCCCCTGTACTCCTCAAAATTGAGGAGTGTCAAAGAAAAAGGAGGGGAAAAAGGGGAGTTGAAACCGATGAGGACCCTGAGGGGTCTTCCCAGGTACAAAAGCCCCAGCATGTCGCCCGTTTCATATTTGAAAGGAAAAAAGTCTTTAGTTTCCATGGCCTTCATTGAGTTCTAAAGAGCAGGCTTAAGCAGTTAATGAATGATTAATCACAGGAATCCCTCCTAACGGGACATTGATAACAACCTGATGCATATCTTTGAGTTGCTCAATAGAATCTAAGACCCTCATCCAGATAGAGGATGGTGACTTATGTGCTAACTGCAAGCAGGTAGACCCCAGATTGGTTGGAATCAGAAAGTTGAGATTCCTGAAACGTCATCCTCACCATCAACTGATGTGAAGGTCCACAAGCTGATTATGCATTCTACAGCCCTCTCCCCTAATACTGTCTTTAAAAACCCTGTCTGAAAGCCATCAAGAAGCTCAGGTGTTTTGAGCATGAGCTGCCTGTTTCCCTTGCTTGGCACCGAGCAAATAAACCCTTACTTTACTGCAAACACTCACTGTCAGAGTTTGGTTTTCTGCACAGTGGGCACACACGTCCTTGCTCTATTACAATAAGAAGACTCTGAAAAGTGAATAAAAGAAGGGATACTAGCTAAAGACCTCAAGATCCAAACAGGAACACAGAGGCAAGTTCTTGGATTTTCATTTAGCATTTTATGTCACATACTGGGTACTAGAGAATCCCAAAACCAGCAACCCCAAATAGCCAAGAAGCACAAACCCAAATACCCCAGTAAAAGACTACTCTTGTTAGCCAAAGGGCCAAAAAAAGGGGCAGCCTAGCAAGATAGAAAGCCTTTAGAAAATAACCACACTACTGCAGACAAATACCATATAATAAAAACCTACGGCCCTCGTCACACTCACGCCAGTAAAGGCCAGGTGAGGAACCAACTTCCACACCCTCAGAGCCATAATGAGACACTCCAATATCTTAACAGCCCAATCTCTCTACACTTCAGCTCCATTCGTGTGTTTCAGAGAAAGCCAAGTAGACAGCCAGGATTTTTCCCACTGCTGGATAGTAACAAGTACCCATTCACACATTCTCCCCTATCCCCAAGATGTCATTGGAAACCACGTGGTGAGGCTTCCACCCCCACCTGACAGTAAGAGTCAGAGGGGCCGTGTGGAATGACTGGACTTCCTCCACCATCAGAGGTAAGGAGGCCACCCCTCACTGCCATGGTGTCAGCGGAGGCCACCTAGGGAACACTCCTACCCTTCTAGGCTAGGGGCATATCAGTGGAAGCCCAGTGGGGAGTTGAAACTCCCACTACCACTTAACAGCAATGAGGAGCCCCAGCCCCACCCCCCAATAGGTATCAACAGAGGCAAAAAACGGAACCTAGACTTCTATCCCCATCTGGCATTAACAAAGACAATGCCCCCTCCATTCCCTCACCAGAGCAGTGTCAGGAAAGCCAGCTAAAAGAGGGGATTAAAATAAGATCCAAAGTGTCACAATACCCAAAGCACTCAGGCTTCAATCAGAATTATTCATGATACCAAGAACCAGGAAGATTGCAAACTAATAAAAAGAAAATGTCAATACAAACGTGACAGAGAAGTTAAAATTATTTGAAAAACATTTTAAAGTAGCCATCAAAAAATGTTTCAATAAGCAGTTAGAATACCCTTAAATGGGAGGAGAGGGGAAAGGGCTTCCCTGGTAGCTCAACTGGTAAAGAATCCACCTGCAATGCAGGAGACCCCAGTTCAATTCCTGGATCAGGAAGATCCCCTGAGAAGGGATAGGCTACCCACTCCAGTATTTATAGGCTTCCCTGGTGGCTCTGATGGTAAAGAATCTGCCTGCAATGTGGGAGATCTGGGTTCGATCCCTGAGTTGGGAAGATCCCCTGGAGGAGGGCACAGCAACACACACCAGAATTTTTGCCTGGAGAATCCCCATCGACAAAGGAGCCCGGCAGATTACAGCCCATGGGGTCGCAAAGAGCCGGACATGACTGAGTGAGTAAACACATCAGCACAGTAAAAAAAAAAAAAAAAGATATAACAAAGAAATAAATGAAAATTTTAGTTGAAGAATGTAATAACTGAAAGAAAAAAACAAACCCTCAAAAAATGAGCTCTACAGCAGAATAGAGGAAAGAATCAGTGAGCAAGAAGCTAGAAGAGCAGAAATTACCCAATCTCAACAACAGAAAAAAAAATATTCTGAAAAAAAATAAAAAACAAAACTTTGGCTTCAGGGATCCATGTGACAAAAGATCTAACAGTCATGTCCTCAGAATCTGGGAAAGAGAGGGAAAAAAAAAAAGCTTTCCCCTTAAAGACCCAGGCTATCTAATCATTTTACATCTGTCTCCAAGCTATTTTCTTATTCACTCACCTCCACCATAAAATGATACTGTCTCTCTTGCCAGATGACTCTGAAATACCAGGTTCTGTCTTTCTCTCTCCCCCTCTCATTCTCTTTCTTTTCCACAACAATAAATAAGCAGTCAAGAAAATGGTAAAGTCTGGCTAAGAAACGATACCTAAAGTTACCTTCAAAAATTGTAACAGCATCAGGTTTAGCTGAATGAAACAGAGGCCAAATGATAGCAGTCTGGTTAATCATCGCATAAAAGAAGTCTAAACATAGACAAACCAGGATCATTATGGCAACTCTTGAGTTATCAAAAACCCAGGCTCCTCTTTTTGTTTTACTGTCTGCCACTGGTTTCTGGCTTCATGCTTACTTCACCATCCAAGGTGGCTGCTGGTGGTCCCACATAAAAGAAAAGGAGGAGAAAAGGTAAAGGAAAGGAATATGGTAGTGGATGGTCATTTTCAGAATTCTTCTTTATAAGCCACTCCACAATTTCCCTTCCCCACTGGCCACAACTTAGTCACTTAGCCATTCTTAGCTGCTTTTAAAAAATTGGCATCAGAATGCCTTTTGAACAAGTCACGCATTCTCCAATATTCACGTCATGCGCTCATATAACCTATTGACCCTTTCATGACTGAAGATGCAGTGCATCTATATCCAATATATCAATTATAACAAAAATAACAGAGGTTTTTGGTTTTGCTTTTGTTTATTTAGTTTTGCTTAAAGCTATAATTACCAGAGACCCGTGACATAATTTTGGTAGCCTTCAGTCACTTTGATATTTCTAAGTCAGATTATTTCTGTATGGTCCAATTCATCTATGAAGACCATAAAACTGTGTGGTTTGGAGTCCCAGATGCATATTAGAACTTTTCCAAAATACTAAAGCCCAGGGCTCAACTAAAAGTAATTTCTGGGGTGAGTCATTGAGCATTTACCTTTATTTTTTAATTTTCTCAAATAGTTCTGCCACAGAATGAGCATTGATAGCGGCTGCCTTATAAGGTAAAGCTATCTAAGACATGAGAGATGTTCAGGAACTAGTCATGCTGGCAATAACAATGGGCATAGGGAGAAAGGGACAAGTAGGAGAGGCGTCTGGGAGGTGAAACTGTTGGTAACTGTTACTTCTGAATACTGAAGGAGATTTGAAAGAAAGGGACTTCCCTGGCAGTGCAGTGGCTAAGCTCCTTGCTTTTATTGCAGGGGACACAGGTTTGATCCTTTTTTGAGGAACTAAGATCCCACATGCTGCATGGTGCAGCCAAAAAAAAAAAAAAGAGAGAGAGAGAGAGAAGTAATAATCAAGGTAGATTCCTAGGGTTTTGACTTGGGTGACTGGTTAGACAAAAGTGCCATTTCCCACAATAGGGAACTGGGTTATTTTGAGTTTGAAGTGGATGTGTCCAGGGGCAGTTGGCCAGATGGAGAGTTGAAGTTAGACATATACATTTGGAAGTCATGGGCTAATAGATGATAATGAAAGTCATGAGTGTAGATGGGGTCCTTCCGAACATTTCTAGAGTGGATAAAAATCCTGAGAACACTCTAGGGAGTGGAAGAAGAATTAGAGCTTATAAAGACCAAGAGGGAGAGTCTAAAGAAGACAGGAAATGAGGACAGAGAGATGTCAGAGAAGTTAAAATAGAACAGTTCAAAGAAAATATTTCCCATGTCAGTGCTTATCGAGTGAGAGATATGATAAGCACAGAAAAGTCTTTGTAGGCTTTTGCAACTAAGAATTATTGTTGCCTTTAGTAAAGAAGAACATTTGCAATGAAATGATAGGGCCAGCTCCCAATACACTAGGGGACAATGACAGATGGCAAAATGGACAGAGACAATGAATATTGTCTTTTTTTTCCCCCAGGAAACGTGGCCTGTGAAGGAAAGGAGAAATTAGCAGGAAGTAAATTCAGGGAATTTTTACTTCATCTGTTTTCATTTTTTTTCTTTTATTGACGTATAGTTGGTGTATAACATTATATGAGTTTCAAGTATACAACATAGTGACTCACAATTTTTACAGGTTTTGCTGCATTTGTAGATATTTAAAATGTTGGCAATATTCCCTGTCCTGTGCAATATATCCTTGTAGCTTATTTTATACCTAGTAGTTTACCCTTGTATTGGCCCTCCTCCCTTCCCTCACCCTGCTGTTAATCACTAATTTGCTCTCTGTATCTGTGAGACTGCTTCTTTCTTGTTACATTCATAAGTTTGCTGTTTTTTTTAGATTCCATATATAAGTAATATATATCATAAAGTATTTTTCTTTCTCTTTCTGACTTACTTCGCTTAGGGTAATGCTCTCCAAATCCACCCATGTTGCTGGATTCCAGTGACTTGCCAGAAATGTTTAAAGTTCATGGAGTTAAGAATTCCCTGGTTAGGACGACACATTTTCACAGCCCAGGGTGCATTTTCGATCCCTGAGCAGTGAGCTAACATCCCTCAAACCACATGGCATGGCCAGAAAAAAATAAATAAAGTAAGGTTCATGGAGTCAACATATTCTCTCCCTATTGGCGGACCTACATGGAACATAGAAGGCTGTTTCATGAACATGAAATCAAACACAGAGAAACCAATGAATCAACTGTCTAGTGAATGCCCCTTTGTGATTGTAGTGACAGGAAGTACTCAAAATCAGATGCCTAAATCTCCTATGTTTATCTTCACATTCGAAGTGGTATTGCAACTGGGACCAAGAAAAGGTCAAAGACTGATGTTAAAACTTCCTTTTCCCTAGAGAATGGGCAGTTCCAACATTTCCCTCTGTGATTCTTTGTTTCTTATTCCAAGGGCTAGTCCAAAAGAGTGTTGCTTGCCTTTAATGAGATTTTCACCTATTTTGAAAGAAAAGAAAATAATATCTCTCTGGATTAGTGGCCTTTATGGGAACAATTGTGTTTGTTCTGAGAATACGGCATTTATTATTTTTTATGGCAAAACATATTTTCCTTTATGCCATGATGGTGCCAAAAGACTGGTGGGTCTTTTTCACACTCGTTTTTGGTAAATTGAAAAGTTAGCAGCACTTCATTGGATCCTCTTTTATTTTTTTTTTAAACTGAGTCATAAAACCTAAAGGCCTGGAACTACTATCCTATCCACCCACAGAGGAACACTTTGTTTTGATTGATATGTTCTTAAGATACGGTAATGATTTCAAACTGGTTACACTGCACCTTCAAGCTATCTTTCGGGTGATTCATTTTTTATTCATTTTACGGCTAAATTCTTAGAGGTTTTATTTTATCTCATTTACAAGTTAACAGGGCATATCTTTATAGTCCTCAAGTATTTAGAACATCCTGTAAACTCACTTTCTAAGAACACAAGAAGTATATCTTATTACAATAATAACATCTACCATTTCTTGAGCATATACTATATGCTAGGCACTCTGAATTCTTTATATAGATTAATCTAAGTAGCCCTTTCATAACTCTATGAAGTAACTGTATTATTTTCATTTTAAGATGAGATCATTAAGACATATAGAGGTTATTAATCTGTCCAAGATCACATAACTAGCAACCAGACCTAAAACTAAAAGCAGGCATCTGGTTCCAAAGTCCATTTTCATATTATGTCTCTTGAAAAATCAGAGGCTGTCTTCTCACTGGGAAATTAAAACTTGGTTTTTTATGAGATAGTAAAACTAATGAAGCCTAGTATATTTTTGAATATTGGACAATTTAAAAACATTCAATGCTAAACCTAATTCACCCTAAGCATAGGAATACAAAAGTAACTTGCATTTTCTAGGATAAAAAATGAAAATATTTCGATAATTCCCTTTATCCCTTTTTAATCCTCTATTTGTGAACGTTTTGTTCCTAAAATAACTTCTGACTCCAGCTTTATCAAGAACAGTATTTCTTAAGAAAGAAGTTTTTCCATGTGCTGATACTAGTTTTTTGTTTTGTTTTGTTTCATTTCAGCAGAATTCTTCCTTTTAGCCTACTCTGTCATTGTGGCTGGGACAAAACCAGCCTTTATCTCTCTGTTCCGCCTTCTGGGACATGGCCTTGGATTCTGTTCAAGGAGGGTCCTGCCTCTGATTTTTGTGTCTTTCTGCCATGCTGAATCCTCCAAAACTTCCTTGGCCTTCTTCCAATGACTTCTCTTGGATGTACCTTTCCAAGTGGGTGTCTTTTGAGAAGTCTGTATCATTTGCCAATTTTCCATGTCCCATGAGCCTCAGCTTCTGTGCTTTGGGTCTCCCAACCACATTTTGCAATATTAGGTGTAGCAAGAGATTCCACTTCTTACTCTCTTCAGAGAGAAAATCAAACCAAAAATCATTTACATTCCAGTCTTCCTCTAGTGGGTTCAGTGTATTACATATGTCTCATGGGGTCTCCAAGACCACCTCTCAGTCATACTCATGGCTATGATTGATTTCAGCAAAAAGATACAAAGCAAAATAGCAAAGATAAAGGGGACATGGGACAAAGTTCACAGGAAACCAAGCACAAACTTCTAAGAAGTCTCTGCTGGTGGAGAGAGACAGGACATACTTAATACCCCAGCATTTTACACACATATTAATAGAATGTTATCTACTAGGGAAGCTCATTAGAGACCCTGTGCCCAGAGTTTTTATTAGGAGCTGGTCACAAAGGTACTCTCTGCCTAACACAAAATTCCAGACTCCAGAGGTGTTCAGCATAAACTGCATTGTTGGTGTGAACAGTTTAGGTATAGTGAGCCATTCCTATTAGTTGTGCTTCTGTGCTCAGTCGTGTCTGACTCTTTGTGACCCCATGGACTGGGGCCCACCAGGATCCTCTGTCCATGGGATTCTCCAGGCAAGAATACTGGAGTGGGTTGCCATTCCCTTTTCCAGGGGATCTTCCCAACCCGAAAATCGAACCCTGATCTCCTGCATTGCAGGTGGATTCTTTACCTGCTGAACCATGGGGGAGGCCCATTCTTATTAGTTAGGGTGGAGGAAATCTTTCCCAAGTTCAAGTTCCCAGACATCAGTAAAGGGCCAAGCTTGTAAGGAGGGCTTTGAAAGGATAGCACTCAGTCTGCTATGGTAACTCTTTTTTTTTTTTTTTTAAATAACTGGTGGCATACAAATAAAGAAGATCTGGTAAAACGGGTCTAAGCCAAATTCCTTGAAGGAAAGCCAAGAACGTGAGGCTGGAGCTTCCATACATAACTGTCAAGTCCGAAGGTCTGCACTGGACAGTGAATAAGAAAAAAACAAAAATGGGAAACCAAGCAGGAACCTGATTGAAGTAAAACCCACGGACGGTTTTGATCAGAGGTGATTGATCCCAAATGCTACCCAAGGGATGCCCAAGGCTACCCCTCCTGATCTATTCAGTTCAGTTCAGTTGCTCAGTCATGTCCGACTCTTTGCGACCCCATGAATCGCAGCATGCCAGGCCTCCCTGTCCATCACCAACTCCTGGAGTTCACTCAGACTCATGTCCATCAAGTCAGTGATGCCATCCAGCCATCTCATCTTCTGTCGTCCCCCTCTCCTCCTGCCCCCAATCCCTCCCAGCATCAGAGTCTTTTCCAATGAGTCAACTCTTCGCATGAGGTGGCCAAAGTACTGGAGTTTCAGCTTTAGCATCATTCCTTCCAAAGAAATTCTAGGGCTGATCTCCTTCAGAATGGACTGGTTGGATCTCCTTGCAGTCCAAGGGACTCTCAAGAGTCTTCTCCAACACCACAGTTCAAAAGCATCAATTCTTCAGTGCTCAGCCTTCTTCACAGTCCTACTCTCACATCCATACATGACCACAGGAAAAACCATAGCCTTGCCTACACGGACCTTTGTTGGCAAAGTAATGTCTTCTGCTTTTCCATATGCTATCTAGGTTGATCATAACTTTTCTTCCAAAGAGTAAGCATCTTTTAATTTCATGGCTGCAGTCACCATCTGCAGTGACGTAGCTGAGTTAAATGCTTGAAGATGTAGAGCCAAGATGCAAATGCTCTCCAGGTGCCCCCATAGCATGGCAAGGATATCTCAGGGAAGAAAGACTGAGACTGGTCATTGAGGTGTCTGCTTGTCTTGGAAAGTCAGTGCCATGACATTACTTTGTTGTACACCTAAAAGTAACACAACATTGTAAATCAACCATATTTCAATGGAAACAAAATGTTTAATAGCCATGTGTGCCCAGTGGCTACTATATTGGACAGTGCAGCTCAAGAGAAGGCCCAGGAGGTCACTTGGAATCTGACTACAGCCAGACCAGTCAGGAGGCTAGACACACTATGATGTACTCTGTCAAAGAGTTGGACACGACTGAGTGACTGAACTGAACTGAACTGAATAGAGACTGATGCCTCCAATGCCACTGTCCCAAGAAAATGTCTGGGCAGGTGTCCTGATGTATGCTCAGTATTTTCATACAGACTAATGCCACATGAGGGTCTCCTAGGTGGTGCTAGTGGTAAAGAACCCCCCTGCCAATGCAGGAGACATAAGAAATGTGAGTTCGATCCTTGGGTCCGAAAGATCTTCTGGAGGAGGACATGGCAACCCACTCCAGTACTCTTGCCTGGAGAATCCCATGGACAGAGGAGCCTGGTGGGCTACAGTCCATGAGATCTCAAAGAGTCGGATATGACGGAAGCACCTTAGCACTCATTCATGCAATGCCACATGACCTTAATTAGAATAGAAAAATAACTCCTCACATGAAGTTCACGTTTAACCCCTAAAGGCACACCTCAAAAAGACCAAGCGCTCTTAGGAAGTTCAGAATGAAGCCTCGAACAGCTATTGCCCTTAGAAATTAAGGGCAAAGCTTAATTCTTCCAATGGTTAATTCTAGGTTTGAGTGTGCTTTGAGGCCAAGGAGTCAGAAAGCTGCTGCTGCTGCTGCTGCTGCTGCTAAGTCACTTCAGTCGTGTCCGACTCTGTGCGACCCCATAGATGGCAGCCCACCAGGCTCCCCTGTCCCTGGGATTCTCCAGGCAAGAACACTGGAGTGGGTTGCCATTTTCCTTCTCCAATGCATGAAAGTGAAAAGTAAAAGTGAAGTTGCTCAGTCATGTCCGACCCTCAGCAACCCCATGGACTGTAGCGTTCCAGGCCGCTCCGCCCATGGGATTTGCCAGGCAAGAGTACTGGAGTGGGGTGCCATTGCCTTCTCCAAGCCAGAAAGCTACCCTATCTTAGAATGTCCATTCAAAAACCTTTACAGTCCTGCAACCTCAAAAGGATTGGTAAACCTTATCCAGTGCCACCAAAAGGAAATTTCTGCCTCTGTCCATGCTCAGCAGAACTCTGGGAACACCCAGATACTGTGAACTGGGGATAAGAAAGGCATCCTATGTGACTATAGCCAGTTACATGTCCTAGTAGACAAGCCTTGGATCCAGGCCTTTGTGCTGTGCCAGGATGCAAGCTGAGAGGGCCACTGGGGCCTTTTCAAGAGAACTAATTTGACTCATTAGGGACTCTAATAGTCCCATATGCAACATAACTTATTTCATTAATCAGACAAAGACAAAGGATACTGTCGGTCTAAAGATAAGTCAGTGATCCCCAAGGAGCTATTATTCCTTTTCCTGCCCCTAAGCCTGTTAGTCATGCAATTTACTCATAAACCTTCCTTCTTTTCTGTGTCCACCTCAGAGTGAGGGGGCTATTGGTGAAAAGTTTATACATTACCTGTGCCTGCTAACACAGGACCGGCCACTCAACCATGGACCTGCAAGATGCCCCTGGACCACACACCTGCAAAATGCAGTGGAACAGTACAAAGCACCAAATATACTTTTTTCCCCTTGGAGGGGCACAGACTTGTAATCCTTCCATAGGCATTTCAAATCCAGGCCCAAGTCTACTTATCATCACCTCTAAACTCATGGCCAAGAGACCATGAACCAAATACTGGGCTATTTCAGCTTTAGGCCAACTTATTAATAGGGCAGTTAACCCTAATAGAGCAACCTTCATACTATGTAACTTTTCTGATTCTGTTCAACCAGTATTTCAATACCCACTGCAATTATGGGTTTCACTCCAAGTAATTCTCCGTTACTCACTTTGATCACCACTCCAGCAACCTACCTAGAAGAATTTCATGAGTTCAGGAGAAGCTTCAGGCTTTTTGAGACCTGCATGATTGGACTCTGAAGTCTGAAATATGGCTAGACGATACTGTTTTGTAGATGATTCCCATGAAATTTCAGCTTTGTTTGCACTCTGCAGTCCTTCAGAAATATCGTCTTTTGCTAGGCATATTACAAAAAACAGATAAACCAGAATGCTCAGGATTGCTGTCCCTTCCCTTGAGAATACCAATATTTACTCTAAATTGGTTAGGTTCTAGAAGAGACAGAATGTCCGCAGTATTTTAACTGAATCTTCTTATTAGCAAGGAAATATCTGCTGCTTATTTAATCAGTTTAATCAAGCTTTTTGTGGGTTTCTTCCTGTAAACTTTATATTGTTTCTTTGCAGCCAATCAGTAGTAAAGGGAAGTTAAGCCTAACGAATTCTACTTTGGAGTTTATAATCATTGCACATACATTATGATGAGTTTATTCTATATTCTCTTAAAGCCTGATGTTCTTGAAGGATATAGTCCTATTTCCCTGAGGGCTGTATTCTAAAGAATGGGGTAATCTAACAAATGATCTATTTTATATCAAAGGGGAGAGTTTCCCGTAAATTATATCTTTTCAAAGGATATATCATGACCATTATGGGCAGGCTTTACTTTGTTGCTGCAAAAGATAAACTTTTTTCTTTGACAGTAATTTTATGAGTTAGGATAATTTTATGAAGGCATAGTAAAGAGGCTTTACTAATAGCATTGAGGAGGATTAGGGTGGGAGTAATGGTGATTAGTTTTCCTGCAAGACACCCATTTCCATTTTCCTTTCTCCCTTTCGTAACAGCATCCTAATTTGGGTACCGGTATGACTCTTTTCATGTACGTCAGGGGAAACCGGCACACCCAGCTCCAGAGAAAAACTGTTTTGAATTAAGGATAATACCATGTCCCTTCCTATGGTTACTGGTGCTGGAACCCAGGCCTAGGCTGGCCTGTTCACAGCATTCCTCTGGCCCCAGGGACTGGTTCAGGAAGGACATAATAAACCTGTTTGTGCTGATAAGAAATGAGAAGAGACATGAAGAAACTTCTGAGAAAAAGTTTTCCTTGTTCTTGCGAGAGAATCACAGGAAGAAGTGCTCTTTCTTTGGACACTGAGGAGAGCATATACGAAGGCAGCATTTTGCCGTAAGAAAAGCCAGTGTGAGGATGGAACCAACAAACTGAAAAATAATAGTTCTTGCAGGCTGGGCTAGACTGAACCTGGTGCCCACCTTCTCTAGACTTTCATTATGTGAACCAATGAATTCTCAGTTACATGAGCCAATAAAAACTAAGTGGAGTCTGATTTTCTGTTACTTTTGGGGGAAAGTATCTTAACTAAAAAGGTTGAATAAGTTTTAATTTTGTTTCATTTTCAAAATATCAAAATATTTTAAGGCTTAAGAACAATTTTTACAAGCAAGCATGTGGTAAAATTCAAGCAGCAAAAAAGGACAAAGAAAATGTCTATCTCATTTCAGATTCAACCACAGAATAAGTTTCACATATGTAAATGTGTGTGTTCTTGTTTCTACTCAGATAGAGGCACAATGTATACATTGGTCTAACATCTTGCTTTTTGTACTTTCTATATCCTGGAGGTTATTTCAAATTATAAAAATAGATTTATTTCATTCTTTATAAAGACTGTATGGTATTCTTTTTTATGGATATACCATAACTCCTTTAACCAATTCTAATTTTTTGCCGCTATAAATAATGATGAAACGAACATTCTTAAATTTAAATATTTGAACAAAGATATGAATACGAATCTGAGGATAAACTCCTAGGGTGGAATATCTGAGTCAAAAAGTTTATATATTTTACATTTTAATAATTATTGCCAAAATAGAATCTTTTTAGAAAGGATGTATAAAATGCATATTTTTTATGTTCATATTCAAATACATTCTTTTTCCTTGTACTTTACCAATTGCCCAAAATTATAGTGCATTTTAAACTGATAACTATTTAAACCACAACTTTATTTCAGTTTTTCTGGAGTTTTTAATTTATTTTTTTTTTTCTATTGGGAAAAGGAATATACCTTCTTCACCATATCCAAATATCTTCCAACACCTTATTTATTCTATCTACAGTGTGGAATGTATTCTTTTCTTATTACAGATATTCTTTTGGCCCCCACTGAGCTCTTACTCTAATTTGGAAAGACATTTCTAGACCTGCAGTGCTCGCAGTCCTGGAGGTTCGCTGAAGCCTGGGTTAGGTCTGTGTTTTCTGAACTCCAGCTCATTTTCTTTCTATTTTCCCTGCCTCTTGTTTTTTTCTCAAGTACATCAAGCAACTTCCTAAGAAAGGGAGTTTCTGAGTCCTAGAATATCTTTACAATGGGCCCTCCCTATCTGTGGTTTTGGCATCCACCATTATGGAGGGACAACTGTAAGGGACCTGAGCATCTGGGGATTTGGTGTCCCCAGGGGTCCTGGAATGAACTCCCTGAAAACCGACAGATGATCTTGTTCTATTGCTTACTTGACAATTTGACTCCAAGTTTCCAACCTCAGAAAATCTCTGAGGTTTCACTGGACAGATTCATTCCTACTGCCACTGCAGCCCCTCCTGGTTGTATATGGGTTGTGGCTTCTTTCTTTCTGTTTAATCCATCACATGATTCCATCGCTTTTCTGACTTTCATACGATTTTAAAAATATTTAATCCGTTGGTGATTCTCTTTCTAGTCTCTTCATTCATGTTTTTTTATTTCCCTGTTTGGTTTTTGCTCTTTTACTATTATTTTAATTGCATCCAGAGCAAACACATGTGTGCAGTTTGCCATTCAAGTGGGAAGCCTCTCCCTAGTCCTTTTTATTTTTCAGAGTCTCAAAGTAATTTTATTCATTGTCATCATACATAAGAATTCACTTGTCTACTTTTTCCATGAAAAAGTAGCTCATGATGACGTTTAACCTCTTATATAATTATATAAATTGAAACTATTTGGTTGGAAATAACATGTCATGTTCTAGAAATGTTAGTCACTTAGCACTTCAGGATGGTTGTAAAGTATTATCATAGATATCATAGGAATTCACTTGTCTTTACCAACTTAGTACTCAAGAAAACAACTGAATGTGTATTCTATTAAACATGGGTAAGTTTTTGTGGCATTGATGGGGTATGACTCAGGATAAAGCTGAATTGCTCTGGAACTAAGCGGGTGTGAATGGAATGAAATGATGTATTATTTATATTTTGTAATTATTAGCAATTCACTATAAACATATAACCTATAAGCAATAGTATGATTGTAAATAATACTCAACTCTTATTGAGCAGGTCTTCCCTGGTGGCTCAGCTGATAAAGAAATTGCCTGCAATGCGGGAGACCTGAGTTCAATCACATGGTTTTGAAGATCCCCTAGAGAAGGGAAAGGCTACCCACTCCAGTATTCTGGGTTGGAGAATTCCATGGACTGTATTGTCCATGGGGTTGCAAAGAGTCAGACACAACTGAGCGACTTTTGCTTCACTTATTGAGAAGGAGAAAAAGAGTGTGCATATGTATATGTTTATGATAAATTTTTATAAAATAGAGATTGTTTAGCATAAGTTTACAAACAATAATAAAATTTACAGTACATTAAGTGTAACTGTCATATACCCAATGTATTCTTACACAATACGTTTGCCAAACTTTTCTGTCTGTAGCCAACATATGGTTGCAACTGCACTATGATTTGACAAATGGATATGCATCCCTTTTGCTAGCTCTTTTCCTGATAAATCTATCATCATTAAATCTGACATATGTAGTCATTTTTTCATATTTTTGCTTATCAATGAGCTTGCAAAATTCTTAAAAATTTAACAACCAGCTCTGGCAAACTGGCACACAGGAACTCCAGGACACCTATAAACTCCACTTAAGGGGATCAAAATAAGGACCCCTCTATTTTCATCATCCAAATTGTACTTCTCTGATATCATGAAAATATCATTTTTCTCTGTAATCCCTACTCTAACCATTGTCCATTTCCACCGTACAAAATCTGTACACCTCAGTGACTGAGAGGTTTGACCTACTTAGATCACTTACAGAAGTAAAAAACAGAAAATCAGCTGGTCATCCAAGGTGGTGTATTCAGTTCAGTCACTCAGTTGTGTCCAGCTCTTTGCAACCCCATGGACTGCAGCATGCCAGGCTTCCCTGTCCATTACCAACTCCCAGAGCTTGCTCAAACTCATGTCGATAGAGTCAGTGATGCCAACCATCTCATCCTCTGTCGTCCCCCTCTCCTCCTGCCTTCAATCTTTCCCAGCATCAGGGTCTTTTCAAATGAGTCAGTTCTTTGTACCAGGTAGCCAAAGTATTGGAGTTTAAGCTTCAGGATCAGTCCTTCCAATGAATATTCAGGACTGATTTCCTTTAGGATGGACTGGTTTGATCTCCTTGCAGTCCAAGGGACTCTCAAGAGTCTTCTCCAACACCACAGTTCAAAAGCATCAATTCTTTGGCACTCAGCTTTATTTATGGTCCAACTCCATACATGACTACTGGAAAAACCGTAGCCTTGACTAGACGGACCTTTGTGAGGTAATGTTTCTGCTTTTTAATATGCAGTCTAGGTTGGTCATAGCTTTTCTTCCCAGGAGCAAGAGTCTTTTAATTTCATGACTGCAGTCACCATCTGCAATGATTTTGGAGCCCCCCAAAATAAAGTCTGTCACTGTTTCCATTGTTTTCCCATTTATTTGTCATGGAGTGATGTGACCAGATGCCATGATCTTAGTTTTCTGAATGTTGAGCTATAAGCCAGCTTTTTCCTCTCCTCTTTCACTTTCATCAAGAGACTCTTTAGTTCCTCTTTGCTTTCTGCCTTTAGAGTGGTGTCATCTGAGTATCTGAGGTTACTGATATTTCTCCCGGCAATCTTGATTCCAGCTTGTGCTTCATCCAGCCCAGCATTTCATATGATGTACTCTGCATAGAAGTTAAACAAGCAGGGTAACAATATACAGCCTTCACATACTCCTTTCCCGATCTGGAACTAGTTTGTTGTTCCATGTCTAGTTCTGACTGTTGCTTCTTGACCTACATACAGATTTCTCAGGAGGCAGGTCAGGTGGTCTAGTATACCCATATCTTTAAGAATTTTCCACAGTTTGTTGTGACCCACACAGTCAAAGGCTTTGGCGTGGTCAGTAAAGCAGAAGTAGATGTTTTTCTGGAACTCTCTTGTTTTCTCTAAGTGATCCAACAGATGCTGGCAATTTGATCTCTGAAACCTAACAGGCCCCGTAGATACAGTGATCAGCAAAAGACAGAAAGACAAAAAAATAAGTAAGGGCAGCTACATTATAAAGAGGACTTGGACTGGTATTCAAAGATTTACCTCCATTGCAGGTAAATCTGGGACAGGGTGGCTCCCAGTGACATAGGGCAGGAAATTCCACCACCCAGGAGGTGGCATATTAGGCTGGGCCTAGGCTGTTGCTGACATCACAGCCACATGGTGGCACTATTGAAACATAGGTACTGCAGCTGCCTCAGTACCCCCTGCACATACCACCCCCACCTCAGCTTGCTCCTAGGTATGCAAAGCTTTACAGAGAACCAACATGCATCTCCTCTTCAAACCTAGCATCCCTCTCCTCTTTGACACACTGTTCCTTCCAACGCAGGAAATTCTATCAATGCAGACAAGCCAATGCACGGTCTGCTTGCTAAAAGTTATATAACAGGCCCTTCCAGGGGCATCTGTCCCAGCAAGTTCTACTTGTTGGCCTCTGGTTTTTAAACCCTGTCATTCTTATGTCCCTGGGAGCCACCCCGTCTCAGATTTACCTGTGATGCAGGTAAATCTTTGAATACCAGTCCAAGTCCTTTCTATAATGTAGCTGTCCTTACTTATTTGTATCTTTCTGTCTTTTGCTGATCACTATAGATCACTATATCTATGTGGCCTGTTAGGTTTCATTCCACATTAGAGCACAATGGAAAAACTCCATTCTTTATCATCTTCCATAGAAATTTAACAAAACTTAGCATTTTTGTGTTTGGGCAAGTTGTCCCCAGTTTCATGTAAATATCCCAAGGAAGGATTCTAATTGGCCCAGCTTGGGTCATGTGCCTCCCACTGGGTCAGTGTGTGGTCAGGAGGATGGGAGTATGACTGACCAGACCTGTATCACTTAGCAGCTTCTATGGTGGGAGTAGTATGGGTGGCAGCCCAGAGGTGCATGGAATAAGAAAAGAAGAAAATTCCAAAGGAGATGGGGAAATCTTATCTAAAGATGAAAGACAGAAATGCTCAAAGAACAAAAGCAATGAACATCACTTTTTGTAGAGATTTGACCATTTCTCATGGTTAGGTTTTCCTTTTTTGGGTGTTTTAACAATTCCTAGGGAACAACAAGGAAAGGTATGCTTTACAGGAAAAATTGTAAAATGGAAACATATTTAACACTAAGTAATGCTGAAGGATTCACTTTGAAGCATTTTTGTGAAATATTAGTTTATATATTATGAAGTTTAGATTTTTGTACAATTGGTGTTCTCAAAGTAAGGTGCAAGTTTTGCATGCTTTCAAACCCTATGACGTGGTATTACTTTAAATTTTCACTTATTGTGACAATATTTTAGAGCCTTCAGTGGAAACATTAAATCAAAAGGTACTTTATTCTACTTGCATGCATGCGTGTGTATGCTCAGTCATGTCCAACTTTTTGTGATCCCATGAACTGTAGCCTTCCATGCTCCTCTGTCCATAGAATTTTCCAGGCAACAATACTGGAGTGAGTTGCTGTCTCCTACTCCAGGGATCTTTCTGACCCAGAGATCCAATCCACATCTCCGGCATTAGCAGGTGTATTTTTATTACTGCGCCACCTGGGAAGCCCTGAAGCAGAGACAAAAAAGGCAAATGATCTCACTGCTATTTACTCATCACTATTCTAGCTTTCGGAGAAGGCAATGGCACCCACTCCAGTGCTCTTGCCTGGAAAATCCCATGGATGGAGGAACCTGGAAGGCTGCAGTCCATGGGGTCGCCGAGGGTCGAACACGACTGAGCGACTTCACTTCCACTTTTCACTTTCATGCATTGGAGAAGGAAATGGCAACCCACTCCAGTGTTCTTGCCTGGAGAATCCCAGGGACAGGGGAGCCTGGTGGGCTCGCACAGTCAGACACGACTGAAATGACTTGGCAGCATTCTAGCTTTATGATTTCATACTGTGTAGGATATTTCATCTCTTAAATATTCTGTATCAAAATATGACCTAAAGGGGTGGGTTGGGGGGATGGAGGGAGGCTCAAGAGAAAGGATATATGTATACTTAAAGCTGAGTCACATTGTTGTATAGCAAAAACCAACACTACATTGTAAGGCAGTTATCCTCCAATTATTAAAAATGTGATTATATTCTATATCAAAATATGATTGATATCAAAATATTCTATATGATGATTTCAAAATATTCTGTACCTTATTTTATCTAGGTAACATCCCTTGCTAAGTCTCCATGCCTTCTCTGTCTTCTGTCTCTCTTTCATGGAATTAGGCTTCAGAAGGATATCATCTCAATCGTTTAAATTTTAAACTGATAGGTGCTTCTCTGGTGGCTCAGTGCTAAAGAATCTGCCTGCCAGTGCAGGAGACATAGGTTCAATCCCTGTTCCAGGAAGATCCCACATGTGGAGCAGCTAAGCCTGTGCACCACAACTATTGAGCCTGCACTCTAGAGCCTGGGAGCTGCAGCTCCTGAAGCTCGAGTGCCCTAGCGCCTGTGCTCCACAACAAGAGAAGACAGTGAAATGAGAAGCCCACTACTGCACCTGGAGAGTAGCCCTGCTTACGGCGCCTAGAGAGAAGCCCATCAGCTAAAAAGACCCAGCGCGGCGAGGTGAGGGGCGGGGGGGGGGGGGGGGGGGCGGGGGAAAGACAGGCAGTAACTCTGACTTAGCTGATTGGGTTGACAATGAAGACTGGCTTCGGAAGTCTTTTATCAGGGCTTCCGTCGGGGCTCAATGGTAAGGAATCTGCCTGCCAACGCAGGAAACTTGGATTCAATCCCTGGTCCTAGGAGATCCCACATGCTGAGAAACAACTAAGCCTGTGCACCACTACTGTTGAGCCTGCGCTCTAGAGCCCCGAAACCCAGAACTACTGAGCCTATGTGCTGCAACTACTGGAGCCTACCCTAGAACCCATGCCCTGCAACAAGAGAAGCCACAGCAATGAGGAGCCTGCACGCCACTGCAGAGTAGCCCTGGCTGGCCGCAGCTAGGGAAAAGCCTGGACTGCAGTGAAGACCCACCATAGCCAAAAATACATAAATAAATAAAATGCTTTTTAAAAAGGGTTATATTCACACATTTGACTTATTCTATGAACTGAATGCGTTAAACCTACGGCCCTGAGAATTTGATAAAAAACAAAGTTAAAGTATATATTCAAATTACAGTACACCAGGAAGTACATTCTTTGCAATGATTTCAAGTTAAGATATTATAAATCATTTTCAGATATCAATGTAAAATGTTCAAGGGGCCATGTGTTTTTCAGACTTCATTCAGGATTACATATGCAAAGAGTTTTGAAGATCTGCATTTTAACCAACAACCACCTCAAGCAACTCAAACTCTTCATTAAGAAACACTGCTGTACATTAACTACAGCTATAATTAACTATGAAAAACATCCCATTTAAAAGAAGGATATAAAAGAAGGTAACATCTTAGTAAAAATTCATACTTAACTAAGCTAACATTTTTCTTCTGTTGATTTAATATTTTTACTCTTGAGTCTAATCAACTGTGGGTTTCTCCCAGTTTATATAGAATTTGGCCTAAGGGCACACTAAATCTTTCCATCTCACCAGCTTTCAGCCTTTTTGTTTATGCTGTAGGTGGGAAGTGGTTGGTGTTTAAACTCCATTTTCCCCATATTTAAGCCTATGAAGTCTATATCTGTGCCCCCACAAGACCAAAACTTTCTGATTACAGTTCTCCGTGGTTTTCCCTCCTCCACTAAATATCAATGAAGAAAAAGAGCAATTTTTCCAGACTCCAATGGATCCCATGACTGTTTGTTTGGACTCCATGAAAAACAAAATTATAAAAGCGCTACTAACTCTGACCTTCCCTCTTCCACCTCGTAGGAACTTTTACCACAATATGATGCAGAATTCATTACTAAGGTTTGATTCTATTAAATTGCCAGACAGATTTACTGACCCAGAGCCAAAATGGTTTTTCTACTACCAAAATTTTCCTTCCTGTTTCTAATAATCGAAAAAAGTTGAAACATATAAAGAAGTTGTAAATCCTTAGCAGCACACTTTTCTCTGCAAATATACCTTCCTACCCATTAATTAGCAGCCAGCTGAGAGCAACATCTAGCCAGGACAGAGAGACCCCTGAGCGCAAGAGTGAAAGAGAAGAGGTGGCCACCAAGGGCAAAGGGAGCTGTTTGGAGAGTACGCCAGGGACAAACTTCCTGTTGTGCAAGCTTACCTCCGGCCAGCCCAGTCCCTGAGGACAAGGCCCTCTTTAAGCACCACATGTAGCCTGGCATAACCTTGGTTTGGGGAGAAATAGCAAATTCCTGATATGCATTGGGAGTAGAGGGTTAATTTTAATTTCATTTTTCTTTGTTTAATATTTATTTTGGATCTGGATTGTGGGCACAGCCCTTAAAATAACAAAATGGCCCAACTCTATCTTTGAGTAAAGAAAAAAAAAAAAAAGAAATCTAGCTTTCAAAAAAATACTATAGCTATAGATTTTGAAGGATTTCTCTTACTTTCTCTTATTTTCACAGTATTTTCAGTGTTATGGTTGTTGTGTCTATATTTTGTATTTATATCCTGTAAAGATTTTTTCTATCCAATGTTTGGGGAGTAACAACATCACCTTTTTTTTTTTTTTTTTAAGACAATAATCCCCAAAAGGTAACTACGTGTTCCCTGTTGTGACAGGAACATTTTCTAGTCTCATCACCTGATACTGCAGAACAAGATAAACAATTGTTAATGATGAAAAGTGAAAGTGTTAGTTGCTCAGTTGTGTTTGACTCTTTACAACCCCATAGATTGTAGCCTGCCAGGCTCCTCTGTCTGGGATTTTCCAGGCAAGAATGCCAAAGTGGGTTGCCATTTCCTTCTCTAGGGCATCTTCTCAGCCTGGGGACTGCACCCAGGTCTCCTGCACTGCAGGCAGATTCTTTACCATCTGAGCCACCAGGGAAGCTGCATTAATTATGAGAAGGTAATAAATAAGCAAAATCAAGATGTGAATTCATCATCCATAGATGATTGCAATGGTAAGCTTGTTACCAAGAAGAAAAGACCTAACTATGTATGTAATATATTTTTAAATGATAAACTAACCATTGATTTATAGAGTAACTCTTGGCCAGCTCAGATTAAATATAGATTTAACTGCAGGTAAGCACATGCACAGGCTTCCCAGGTGGCGCTAGTGGTAAAGAACCTGCTGGCCAGTGCAGGAGACATAAGAGACATGGGTTCCATCCCTGGGTCGGGAAGATCCCCTGGAGGAGGGCATGGCAACCCATTCCAGTATTGCCTGGAGAATCCCATGGACGGAGGAGCCTGGCAGGCTATGGTCCATAGAGTCGCAAAGAGTGGTACACAACTGAAGTGGCTCAGCGTGTATGCAAGCAAGCACATACACATCCAGGTGAGAAAAGAATCTTCTTGGAACCATCTCTTACTAATAGCAACATTAAGATCACTGAGAATTCACGAAGACTTTGTCTACCCAAAGTCTCAAATTGGTCAGTTTTGAGACAATCCCTTACAAGTTTCTTTGCAGGAATAACCTTACATTTCAGTATCAACATGGACTATTGATAATTCTTTTGCAGCCGTTCTCCCCATCTCAAATTCCCTCAATTCCTCACTGAGTACTGCTAGGTTGAAAACTTCTGGTTTTCCTAATCTTCTAAACTTAAACTAAAGAATATTAAACTATATCTGGTCTTTTACAAAGCAAAACATCCAGGTTCTCTCTAAAGAGTAAGAGGAGGATGCATCAGAAAGCAAACTGCAAACCAGGGACTGACTGAACACTGTAGTAGGACACAGGATGAATTATGGCCTGAGAAAGTAGAGGCAAGGAGGTAACACACAGATGGGGAAGGTTTTCGTTTTGTTTGGAAACACAAACTTATTTGATGAACTTCTGATCAAGATCAGTGGAGGGAGTTCACTCAAAAGCAAAATCTGCCCACCTAAACCACCTCCTGCCTCTGCAGCGTAATAGACAGAATGTTTAAGAAATTACATTTAGAAGACACCTCCATGCTCCAAAATGAAATGGGTAATGTGGGAGATAAAATGATATATTTCTATGTGTGCATGGAGAAATAAGAAAAATTATAAAGTTAAATTTATATCTTTTGACTTGTAGAGAAGTTCATGTGAGACATAATGTTTATAATAGGATTCAGTTTCACAGAAAACAAGCAAACTCAAAAATCACTCTCCCTCTCTTTTTCAGCCTATGTGTGTGTGTCTGTGTGTGTGTGTGATGAACAAATCACATAGGCTTGGTCCCACTACTGTATAATTTGTGAAAGATACATATCAATTTTATTTATTTAAAAAATTTTTTTGGCTGTGCCACTTGTGGGATCTTGGTTCCAAGACCAGGGGTTGAACCCTAGCCCTCAGCAGTGAGGATTCAGAGTCCTAACCACTGGACCTCCAGGGAATTCCCCATGTTGATCTTTTAATATGTTTACTTAGACAAATGGTAAGGATAGAATGGAGAGATGAAATTAGTTTTTCTTTATGCAACTTTGCTTTGTTTCAGTTGTTAAACCAGCCTGGATAAATGCTGTAATTTGAAAAGTCCCAAATTAAGGAAGCTGTAAAAAACTACATGAGGCTGAATTTCACATAGTTTCTAGATTTAATGGTAAATTTTATACTGGTTCAGGATTCATTTATAAATTTTCTAAATTTTATCTACTTGTAAAAGTAATCAATATTTATTTTAGGAAGGGTGAAAAATGCTGAAAAACCATGCACACAATAAGAGAATAAATATCATCAATAATCCCAATTCCTAAAGAGAAACACTATGAATATTTCAGTATAATTATTTTTGGTCTTTTATTTCTATGTGTGTTTTATGTGTTTGTGCATTTTTTTAAGTTGCATATTGTACATATTCCACTTTTAAAAAACCTATTGAAAGCAAGTTTTCCTATTAATCAAATATTCTTCCCTAGCAGTGATTCAGTGGCTACCCCGTATACTATAAGTGTCATTCAGGATTAGATTTGGCTATAAAAAACTAATAGTGACTTAAACACAAAAGTAGGCAGATCACAGATGGTGAACTGGCTCCAAGAAGTCAAGGCTGGCTACATAATTGTGGGGCCCAGTTCAAATTGAGAATGTGGGTCCTCCTATTTAAAAAGTAGAGAATTCTGAAACCATGCCCCACAGGGTTAACAGAAACTGGTGACTAACAGAAATTCTTGAGCTTGTCTTATAGAACAGCAGGTAAGGGAACAGCTTGTTAAAAATCCCTCTGCTTGTAACCTGCTTTGCTGAACTGTTTTAATTATTTTTGACTCCTTAACCACTCTAAAGATAACTCCTTGCTATTGTAGCAGGAAGTTTTTCAGAAACTCGGAATCAACTCTTGTTCCATTTAAGCCAATGAGACTGGTTAACACCATCAACCCCAAAACTGGGCCTGCTGAAGTATCTGATAAATGACCATTGGATGTCAAAGGGCCCAAAACTCCACCCTCAAATCATGCTGAATATCTCATTTTCAAACGTGTATCTCATGAAGAAGCATATAACTTGGATACAGCTGCCCAATATGCTGATTATCTCATCTTGTCCCTACATCCAATCACCTTTCCCCACACATAAGACCACCCTGCTTCTTTACCCCTTAAATATCCCAAGCCCCTCGCTTTCAGGGAGGCAGAGTTAAGATTCAGATTTGAGATTTGTTCTCTTGTCTCCTGACTTGGCTGCGTTATGAATAAGCCCTTTCTCTGCTACAAACCTCAAAGTCTTAGCATAAACTTGCTACTCATTGGGCAGACAGTAAAAGTACTAAAACACAGGGGGGACTTCCCTGGCGGTCCAGTGGTTAAGACTCCTCCTTCCTCCCCATGAGGTATGGGTCTGGTCCCTGTTTGGGAAACTAAGATCCTGCAAGCTTGGGATAAAGCCTCCTCCCATCCCCTGACAATAGATTGTTTCTTTGAGATCTCTGTCTTGATTTCTTACGGAGTTTTAAAATTTCTATTTAAAGTCATCCTAAGTAACAAAAAGATTTAAAAAATTTAAACTATTATTATGCATTTTACCCTTCATCTTTATATTGCATAACGCCAACTTAAATGCAAATATAAGGGACTTCCCTGGTGGCCCACTGGTTAGGGCCCAGGTCCTCTGCCCTAGGCCCAGGTTCCATCCCTGGTCTGGGAACTAAGACCCTGCAAGTTTCTTGCATGGCCAAAAGAAATGTAAATATAAGAACATTAAATTGTTGCTCAAAGTGAAATCAATTGTTTTCATTACATTTCTTTCTTTCTTATATATTTTAATTAATTTATTTATTGTTGGTTGTGCTGGGTCTTCTTTGCTGTGTGGGTTTTTCTCTAGTTGCAGAGAGCAGGGGCTACTCTCTAGTTGTGGTATGGGGGCTTCTCACTGTGGAGGCTCAATAGTTGTGGTGCACAGGCTTAGTTTCTCCGCAGCATATGGGATCTTCCCAGATCAGGGACCAAATCCATGTGCATTGACAGGCAGATTCTTTACCACTGAGCCACCAGGGAAGTCCTTTATTACATTTCTTGATACACACTCCTTCTACTAACACTCTACCTTCAGCTTACTGATGAGTACAAACTACTGAAAGGAAAAGGAACTTTGGGTTATCTTCCCTTTTTCTTCAGTGTTATTTTCAGGATAAGTTCTTGACTATTCACGACTTCAACATAGCATGAGTAAGGAATAATACAATAGGGATCCTTGGTTTTCATGTTTCTAGGAAGCCAACGCCTTCTTTTTAAGTAGCAAGTTCTGGTTCAAACCAAAAGTGTAACCTCTAAGGGCTGTCAGGGCCCCAGCTTTATCAGTTGTAGATGTAACACACTTTCTTTGGACTCACTTTGAGTCTTGATGAATTCTAGCTCATTGTGGAACCACAGGATTTCTGAGTTCATGGGGCTCATGTAAATGGGGCAACAAGGACTAGCAACCAAGCATACTGCACGTAACCCTCTTCTCACGCACATGCTCCATCATTCTATCAGACCTCACTTACAAAGCACAAGTTCAAAGACACAATTATTAAGAATTTCAGGATAGCGACAATAGGAAATTAGCCAACGCAGAGTCCTTCTGAGCAAGGTCCTTTGTAACATCACAGCTTCCATGCCCGTGAAGCTGGCATGTGTGCATTCCAATTTGCTTCAGTTGTGTCCGACTCTTTGTGATGCTATGGACTATAGCTTGCCAGACTCCTCTGCCCACGGGATTCTCCAGGCAAGAATATTTGAGGGGGTTGCCATTTCCTTTTCCACATGAAGCTGGCCTGTCCCACCAAGTTTGCAAGATGTGGATTTCTTTTCTCTTTTTGCTCCTTCATCCTCTGTGTGGGGCTTCCATCCTCAGTGTCACTTCATGATCCAAGTGAGCTGCTAGAGTCCAACACCGGAAGAAAGGAGAAAGGGAGAAGTGCAAAAGGATCAGCTCTTCCTGAATCAGTGCTTTGAAGGAGTCTTTTCAGAAGCCCAGCTCTGCTTCTACCTCGCTAATCAGGACTTAGTCACAAGGCTACATTTAACTCACAGGTCAGCTAGAAATGTAGATTTTTTTTCTGGGTGCATTACCACCCTGAATACCTGGAATGAAATCAGGTTGTTACTAAAAAAATAAATAAATAAAGGTTAAAGGACATGGGTGGACGACTAATTGTTCCTGCCATGGCAATTTAAAGATAATTTATTTAATCTAACTAATTTTTATTTATGTGGGTTGTTTCTGATTTTTCACTACTATCAACATCACTTTAAAACTTTTAAATTGCAATTTAAGGTTAAATTTTAAATTTACTCTAATTAAAAATATATATATTCCTCAACAACTGACAGTGGGACCTTCCCTGATGGCTCAGTGGTGAAGAATCTGCCTGACAACGTAGGAGATGTGGGTTCGATCCCTGGGCTGGAAGATCCTGTGGAGGAGGGCATGGCAACCCACTCCAATGTTCTTGCCTAGAGAACCCCATAGACAGAGGAGCCTGGCCGGGTACAGTCCATAGGATTGCAAAGAGCTGGACACAACTGAAGCGATGCAATGCACACTCATGCAGATGACAAAAAGCGAAAATGATATAAGTAACTTCTGAAGACTGTTGACTTTGTGAAGATCACTTCTACCTGAATCAATTTACTGTCACTATCTGGATACTTTATATTATTTTGTGTTAATATTGTCTGTTTCTAATACTAACTATCAGGATGCCTTCTATAATCTTGTCTTAATGTTGTTGAATTTCTGATATTGAGTATCTGGATGCATTGTGTCATCTTGAATTAATATAATCTTTTGAAGCTTGCCGGAATACAAAACCTAAGTGAGAACTGCTATTATTCATTTTCCCATTAGCATGTGCTTACCATGTAATCAAGCTGTTCTTTAGTTGGTGAAAGCTAGTTCTCTGTTCATTGCTAGTAAGTCAAGACTAAAATAACTTGAATGGTCTATAGTTCATTTGTTTGTTACATCCTTGCCAAGTTTATAAAATTATTTCCATATGAAATTTTTTTTAAAGGAAGGTTTTACTAGCCTCCAAAACACTTATTTGGAGTAAACAACTGTGAAAAAAAATTATCAGCCAATTCTTAAATGACAACTTGTAATTTATTAAAAAGAACAATGTATGCATATCCAGATTCTAATGTGAAGTTTTTTTGAATGAATTTGGGTATAATTGAATTTCAGAATTGGAACCATTAAAATCTGAGTAATATGAGCAAACCAATATTTATAGAGTATAGTTCTACACTCTAACATTTTGTCCTCCCCATATAAATATCTCGGTACATGCACCATCTGAGTGTATAAAATTAAACTACCTGAACACCTTTAAAAAATTAGAGTAAAACGTAAAAATGTCTATAAAAAGAAATTCATTAGAGATTTCAAAATATCCGTAAGTGCTAAATAAGGTTTCCAGAAATCAGTGATTATGCTGAAACGTGTCACAAGGGGAACTGTTAACAAGTGTTACTTTGCCAATGGTAGGAAGATTGCCAACCTTTAATTGGCTTTAAAGTTGGTGTTTTATCAATGGTGTATTGTAAAAAGCAATAATGCCCACATTTATGATTTAAGCTTGAAATGGGAACTCTAGATTTGACTAAACGTGGCAGTATGCACTAGTCCTTCTAATTAAATATATTCAAATGCTTGCCTTTTAAATTTGATTAGGATGTTTATTATCATGTTTCTATTAACAGCAACAACAAAAGATGTTTGTCTGCAATTTACAATGTACAATGACCAGTCAATCCCCCTCTTGCAGGGCTATGCATTAACTGTTCTGTTTTAATGGAAATACCGAGAATGGCTCCATTGAAGCTGCTGGGCAGATGGAATTCTACTGAGTTTTACAAAAATCTGGCATGGCATCATTCTCTGGATTCTATAAGGGAGGGTGTCCACATTAATAAATACCAATAAGATATCATATTATTATCTTTAATACCAGAGTATATTACGCTCTGTCCCTTGGCTTCTGGATTTCTAACTGCATTCCTAACTTACCTACTAAAACTGATCCTCCAGCAGGGCACAAGAACTTTGTGAATAAAAATATGTGAACAAACAAAAAGTGAGTAAACTTCCAGACCAACCATTAAGAGGGGAAAATTCCAACAGAAAAATCACTTTCAATATTTGTGTGGCTTCAGAGAGTGAAGAAAAGATCCAGTAAGGATTTCCCAGGGAACACTCAGTATATAGTATTTAGTATTCAGTTTTCAGCTGATTATGTGTGTGTGTGTGTGTGTGTGTGTGTGTGTGTGTGCGCACGCGCACACGGGCTCAGTCGTGTCTAACTCTGTGATCCTTGGATTGTAGCCCCCCAGGCTCCCCTGTCCTTGGACTTTTCTAGGCAAGAATATTGAACCGGTTTGCCATTTCCTACTCCAGGAGATCTTCCTGACCCAGGGATCGAACACTCGTCTCTTACATCTCCTGCAATGGCAGGTGGGCTCTTTACCACTGCCACCTGGGAAGCCCATTCAGCTGATTACTCTGACTGATTTCTTCTACTGACTTGAGTGGTTTTGTGGATTAGGGAGAGTTTACAACTTCTCTGACTCTTGCAAGCTACCAATTCATCAGACTGCCTTTCTATACCAGTCATGAATTTTCCACTCTCCTCTTCCGGCTACTCCCTGTGACATTGCACACTCTGTATTTTAGCTCATCGGCCATTAGAAACCAGCAAGACACATGCAGTGACCACAGCTATAAGCCCCATAGCAGACACTGCTGGCTGCCTTCCCAAGGTCAACTTCCTCTCCCTTGTCTTCCTGGCTGGCAGAACCGCCTCCCGCAGCAGAGCAGAAAATACTGAGTACTTGCTTTCTCAGCCTCTCTTACAACCTCAGTTCTGGCCTGTGATGCAAGGGGAAGTCTCCTGGGGATTTCTGGGAAAGAAGAAAAGAAAGAAAAGTTTCTCCTAGCCTCTCATCCCCAGCTTTTTTGTTTTTCAAAGTGATTATGTGATGCTTGGTGCCCAGGAGACCACCTTGTGACAAGGAGGATAAAGATCAAGAAACTGCAGGAAAGTCAGCTTAACGCTTTCTGGGCTTCTGTTGTGTGATAAAAATAAGTTATTTTTAAAGTCACTTTTAACTTTACTTCCACTTGGAAGCATCTTAACTAATATTTACTCAAAATCACATACAGTTTGCCAACACAAATAGACTGGCTCTGAGATGATTCAAGTTGCCTTTCAGATAGTTTATAGTATCTACTTGGTTATTTCTCAACCCAGTTTCTTGGAGGCAACAGAAAAGCAGTCTTCAACCAAAAGTGTACATGCCACTTATCAAAATTTAAGTAAAATCTAAGTAGAAAAATGCTATTTTTTTCCTGATACATTTACAAACATAAAGTAGAATGTCTGTGGACATAAAAATATGAATCTCAGAAAAGATACGTGTTTATTTTATCATTGTGGATAAAATAGCTTGTGGAATGCAAAATATGAAAAGATGAGATTCACAGCTATTAAGAACACCAAAAGTAGTGATAAGAAGTTAAAAAGAAAACAGGAGTGACTTCCACATTTTGTTCATACAATTCATTCTCATATAATCACAAAAATCAAATTAAATATAAATATTTAAACCTGGGGTTTTGAGTTGATCTCAGGAATGTTATCAAATGGAATCTTCTGCATCTATTCTCAGCTAGAAAAACTGGCAAAAAAACCCTACTGTTTCTCACAAGCATCACAATTATTTGTTTAGGCAGAAGAACAAAATGTAGAAAGGATGTTAAATGTTTTGGGGGAGTTGACTTCAGAGATAATTCCGTCTATCCTGAGGCTGTTATTGAATTAATTCGGAGGGTAAATATAACACCTTGACTAAATCACCTTGTCTTATATTCTCTCTCTTCATAGCCTGTTCTTTAATATGGAAAATATCATTGGGAGTACTGAATCTTCCTTGTGAGCTTGGAAAATCTGAGTTAACCCCAAGCAATCTATAATCTTATATCAGTTATGCTTAAGCTCAACTGTGGTTAACAGCTTAATAGAGGCTTAAACATATTCACTGCCTATCATCTCTCATAAAATAAGGTACAAAGTAAGGTACTAAGTAAACACACTTGCAACTAGAAGATGAGTAAAGAATCCGACATGACTGGCTGACTGAACAACAACAAGTTCTGGAGACTGAATGCATAGCTTAGTGATTATAGTCAACAATACTATATTACATACTTCAAAATTGCTAAGAGCCTACATCCTAAATGTTCTCACCACAAAAAACAAATGATAATTATGTAACGGGATGGAGGTGTTGGCTCAAGGTATGGTAGTAATCATATTGCAATATATAAATTATCAAATTAACGCCCTTAAACACATTAAACTTACACAATGCTATGTTGCCGTATGTTAATAATTTTTAAAAGTCTAGACATGTCAATTTAGGGCTGGTGTAATGACATCATAAAGTCATCAGGGATTCAAGCACTGCCATCTGCTAAAAAGTCATTTTACAAGAGGAGATTGGGAGCTGGTGTCTACTTAGAAGGGCTTCTCAGAACCAGCAGATTTCATGTTGAAGGCAAAAGCCAATTGGTTCTTATGAATGTCAGAATGATCTCCGGTGGCCTGTTCACTCACCAGAATGATTAAGTAGGGAAAGAATGAACTCTTAGCTGGATATAAATGTGCCTTGCCTATTCCAGCCATGTTTAGGGCAGATGATGCCTTCACACATAAGGTAGGGTTATATAAATAAAGTGTTACATTGACTATGTATTTTATTCATACTATTTTTCAATGTCGTGCAGGTGAGTTCCTAGAATACTTATTCATGTGCATATTAATTGCATTTCTAAAAACTTGGCAGATTTTAAGACACAATTTATTAGTAAATACAGTTTACAACAACAAGTAATATTTTCCAACTGTGAGCATATCGATTCATCCTTCCTTGATACTTTCTCATCATACATTTCAGAAGTGCATTCTGTGTTTGGCTGGAAAAGCTTCACAATACTGCTAAAATAAAATTATTGAGCATGAATGTGATCTTCTTATTATAAAATATAAAGTTCCACACGTAATGACAGCCCATTTACAGAGACAAACTAAAGTTTTATGTAGGTAACTGAGAAATAAGTGGTATCCCCACATATTATTTCTCTAGTGTTGAACAAGTACTTTGTGATTGTATGCAGGCCTTCTGGTTATTAAGTAATAATCAATTTTCCAGTAAAGACAATATATGGCTTTTATGCATCTAGGTATTTTTTTGGTCATTTAAAAGCTTACAGATTTACTTTTAGCTTTTGCATTCTAAACCACTGAAATAGTTTTATGAATTGTGTCATAAATCTTTAGAACACTCCCTGGAGCTATATTGGAAATCAGTCATAATCTTTGGGGAACATAAGGTTAATGTAATGTATTTATATTTATTAAAGTAAATATTCATGTGTTTCATGTAAAATATACACATACCCTGAGTATGGTAAATTCTTAACATTTTTACATATATATAGGTTAAGTAACAAAGCCAAATAAATGAGGATAATTTATGCAATTTTTGCCATTAGGGTCTCATGTGTAAAACTTCATGTTTATGAAGGTCTAAAGACACTGATAATTAAATTTATATTAGACACATGTACAAAACACCACTATATCTTTCCTATGCATATAAACGAATAGAAATAATCTTGAAGAATGCATGCTTAGTTAATAACAATGAATACTTCTGGGGAAGAAGGACAGGGAGGGGGATGTAGATGGTTCTCTGAGAGGACCTGAACTTTATCTACAATATATACATCATTTATAATTTTAATAATTAAAATAGTTTTTTACAATGAAAATGTTTAATGCAATTGATTTTCCTGTTTCCCAAAGAAAATTGTTAGCAGTTATTTGCCAGGAGCATCACCTGAGTCCCTGTAATCTTACATCAGTGCTTGTGACCCTAGTCACCCAGTACATGATTTATGTAGACTTTTCCCACCACAAAGGAAAGGGTAGTATAGAGATTTGTTCTACACTGGCTTGCCTACACATAGATAATGGCCAAGAAATAATAACTAACACATGCATCCCTTAAGGCTCTGTTTGCAGTTTTGTTATGAATAGTAATCTGGGTTTAAGAGTTATGTATTTTATGACTGCTTCCTTTCCCTTATATTAATGTTCTCTCCCTGGCCCTTTTCTATTTTTATTCTTTTGGTACCTTAGGTTTCAGATTTGGAAAGGACTCCAGGGACCATCTAGTTCTTATCTGGTGTATAAATTTTCAATGAACTTCTCAGCCTCTGGTATTATATGCAAACGCATTGCAAATACTCCCAATTGTTCTGCTTAAACCTTATTCTTTGTTCTTTCTTATCCTAGTTTCCAGTGTCACACAGAGCTAACTAAACCTCAAAACCAGGTGAGTCACATTCAGAAGCTCAATGTACCGCATCCCACTGATATATTTTAAAGAGCCTTGGCTATACCTGCTATCCATGAACCATTCATTGTTCAGACAAGATGGCAACTTGAGGGGCATTTAGCCATCCTCTGCCTGTGGATCAGAAATAATAACTAACACATGCATCCCTTAAGGCTCTGTTTGCAGTTTTGTTATGAATAATAATCTGGGTTTAAGAGTTATGTATTTTATGAATATTTCAGTTCCTACTATGCAGCAGAAATGGCTTTATTTTGCAGAAGGGACTTTGGCTGGAAACAGAGGGCTCCAGCTCTAATACATGAATGTAAAATGTAAATCTATTAATAGTTGTTCAAATTATTTGCCCTTAACCGACAGGTTTCCAAGAATAATAAATGCAGGGAGACTCTGCTTAGTCATGTGACTGGAAATGGCAATAAAGATGGACCATAATTAGGAAACCAGGTCCATAAATGTGTCATTTGGACTGCTATCTAAAGTGAGTAGGAGGTTTATCAGGGTTCATCGTAAACAGGGACTGATGAATCACAAGTTTGAGAGTCACTGGTTTATAGAGTAGGTTCTATGTGGGTGAAATACTATGTAAAAGAAAGTCCCTTTTGATCTTTTGATATAAATTGTCCACTTAATTGATCATGTAAGGTAATTGTGATATTATAAACATGTAATGATGCTGTCGGCCATTACTTATTGTGTCTGTAGTACTGTGGGTCAGTGTCCACCCTGAGTACTTAACATTCATTTTCTTATTTAATCTTCAAGGACTGTTAGGGAGATTTTCTAATTATCATTCCGTAAAGAATGAACCAAAGCTTGGAAAGATTAAGCACTTGCTGTTAGTCATTTAGTACTGAAGTTTGAGCATGGGTCTTTCTGACACCTGGCTGGAGATGAGAAGGGTGTGGTTTATCTGCTCAAACATGAGCCGTATGATTTGGGGTAAAGTGTGATGAGTGGCTGACTTTGATCAAGTCCACTACCTGGATTTTGGAAATGAAGATTTCCTTCGGAGAAGAGATGGATGGAAATAGTCAGCTAATTCTGGGATGTAATAATAATGTGTCGTCACGGTCTAGATGCCAAGCTAGAACTTTAAGAAGACAAGCTTCACCTGTGAGTGGGTTGATAAATTTCACCTGGTTTGTTCAAATTAGTAAGGCAACCTGTTAGATGCATTCAGGTATGAGGAAATAAACTGTGTCTCTCTGCGAGGGTAGAGGTATGTGAAAAGAATGGAGAGAAGAAACATAAACATAGAGAAGGAAGACAGTGATGGTTGGTTTTGAAACTGCCCAGCATTGTTTTCCTGCACTGAATAATGATAAGAAGAGCAAATGTTTCCTGAGTACTTACCATATGCAAGCATTTATATGAGCACATCACAACTATACCAAATATGCGCAATATAGATGAAAAAAATAAGGCTCAGAGAGGAGAAGGAATTCTCGTAAAGTCACTCAAGTCTGACTCAAAAACTAAGGAAATGTACTATTTCTTAATCTATGTATGCATCCCCCGTTGTTCAGCCAGGATGTATTTCAAACCCTCCTTTGACAAGGCATGCAGATAAAGGCCTGCAGAGAATGTCTGTGGATGATTTGAAGCTAATTTCTCTGGGCAGGACTCTGAGAGAGGGGGTAAGCGCAGTGATTGAAAGCCTGATACTGTCTAGCTATTGTGGGTTTGGAAACCTGTACTTTGTTAGCCTGACTATCAGGCTTTGTGTTTTCTGTGCTTATGTCTCTTTGTCTTCAGTCAGGTTCCTTTGGAAAATTCCAACCTGTTTTGCTGAGCTGAGAGAAACAATGTTCTTTGTTCAGTCCTGAGCCACAAAGCAGGGAACAACACTTCTCTGTCAGGGTGGAGGAAAGGATGGAATGGGATGGAGGCAGCATGGGGAGAATGATGAATATCAAAGTGAGAGAAGCCTGAGAGGGAGCCTCACGTGCTCACATGCACTCCTGGGTCCTTTGCTCTTCTGTGTGTGGTGGCAAGAGGGAAAGAAGGGAATGAAGGCAAATGGCCTTTTACTTACGTAAACTATTGTCCTCCGTTGACTGTGGCTGTAGTCTTTGGAACAGGCGTCCAATGGAGCATATACAGGGTTTCTTTGGGGGTCTCCATCATTGACCTGTCTGTCCACTGTTTATTCCTCTGACTTGGGATAAACCAGCCTGATGTATGCTGAAGTCCATCAATTCCTTCTTCTCTCCCATATGACCCTAAACTTGTTGCTGGTGTCCTCTTGCCCCACAAGAAGACTTCTCGAGTAGGGTACTCACAAGATAGCTCCAGCCTGCCTATCTTTTTAAGAACTATTTATTTATTTGGCTCCACTAGGTCTTAGTTGCAGCATGCAAGATCTTCAGTCTTGATTGCAGCATGAGGAATTTTCAGTTGAGGCATGTGGGATCTAGTTCCCTGACCAGGGATGGAGCTTCCTGCGTCAGGAGCATGGAGTCTTAGTCACTGAGTGTGGAGACTTCCTCACTTATCAGGAAAGTCCCAAGCCTGATACTCTTTTTCACTGTACACTTGGTTCAAATAAAAATCCTAAATCCTTGCCATGCCTGTTGGGAATCTGACTAGTTTTTTAAAAAAAAAAACAAACAAACTGTAGTTTAATTGATGCTATACTGGCTAAGTCTAAAACTGTGCCATCTTTGAGTACATCGGCTATACTACTTTAGTAAAGGAGCAATTTACTCCTCAACTATCCATTCTGTCCTTGTTGTCATCACACCCAATGTCTTTTCCTCTGGTCAAACAGATACAGAGGGTAGATTACCAATTCCAGGGCATAATCATAACTTCAGCTGGAAATCATCTCCCTTCTTTTTGCAGGCACTTCCCAAATGCATGAGTCTCCCTGTGGTTTTTTCAGTGTCCTCCTCCCTTGGGTTGGGTGGGCTTCCCAGATGACTCAGTGGCAAAGAATCCACCTGCCAATGCAGAAGCCATAGGAGATGCAGGTTCAATCCCTGGGTCAGGAAGATCGCCTGGAGAAGGAAATGTCAATCCACTCCAGTATTCTTGCCAGAATAATCCCTAGGACAGGGATTTGCCTGGGGTTGCAAAGAGTCAGACACAACTGAGCACAAGGCAGCACGCACCACTTGGGTTGGGTAGGGGATGGGCAAAGAGGAAGCAGAAAGAAAGCACGGTAGAGAGAAGGAACTCACAACCCTGGTATTTCTTTTAGACTGTTTGGTGACAGGGTGACAGCTGGAGAAGCAATCTAACCCTTTTTTAGCAAGTTTGTGGGCCCACATCTGAAGATTTTTTCAGAACTGAAGGTGGAAAGCACAAGCACTTATCTTCCTCACTTTTAGCACTGTTGTCAGGCTTTGGGGTTTTCCCAGTGATCAGAGGCAGCAGGAAAAGTCTTATTAAAGGTTCGATGTATTTTAATCCAACAACAAGGGTGCAGAACTATGCTTCTTGCAACCATAGGTCAATATGGAACTAAAATGAAATAGGGCTGACAGTCCAGCCCATAGTGGCCATTAAATCAGTGGCAGCCATTATAGCTCAACAACCCCAAATTTTAAACCTGTAGGGCCAATTCCAGAATTCATAAGATTTGGGGTTTTAAAATGGTAATTCTATGTAATACATAGCACCCCCAGGATCTCTGGAGCAAAACCCTCTAATCAGGTACATTAATACTTCTGCAGTAAAACATATAAATAGTCACAGTAATGGGTTTACATAAAGACTTTAAATAACTTAATGTCAATGCAGGTGATGATTTGCCACTAAATGAGTTCAGATCGCTATAAGGTTTTGGCATCAAATGAGTTGTGAACAAATTGTCAGCTTTTAGAGTTCCTTAGATTTCAGTTTCTGATGAAAAGGTTGTGGACTTGAATTAATAATATCAAGTGTTTGTCCTGGGAACTAAAAACCAAGTCACTAGACTCACTGCCTACTCCCAACAATGCATCATTGAGCTGACCTTTTACAGAATAAACTGTGCTTCATTTGACCCATTCGTGTTTTACCTAGCTAGCAGTAAACAATGCCCTTTCTAAGTGCGTCAATTGTTCTACCTCTCTCTGGCAAAAGTACTTGGTGTGTAGCAGACAGGCCTCTTGGATGGCTATAACAGTACAGAAATTTATTAAATGGTGCCCTGCTGCTTAACAAGCACTAATACAACTCTGAAACATGCCTAATTATAACCATGGAGTGTCAGGCACAAGGCTGAGTTCGTTGGAAATTCTATCCACTTTAAAGAGCATAGAGTACACCCTTAGTTATTAGTCCTTTTAAAGTATTACATTCTGGCTACTGTTGCTTGATTATACACACCATGGACTTTGACCAAGCTCTTTCTACTATTGAATGGCTGATTAAAAAAAAAAAAAGTTTAAATAAAGGTAGAATAAAAACTATAAATTTAATCTAGAGTCTTCAGATTTCTTACATTTATTGCTGAACTTGAGATATTTACTATCAATTAATTGACTTATTTAAAATAGTACACTGTAGAAATCTTCATGTTAGGCTAAAAATATTTTTATTATAACTTATTAGAGCAATAAGAGGTATTTTTCGCACAATGTCAAAAATGCCCTAGAGCTTTAGAATTGAAAGCGTATGTACATAACTTCCACATGTTTGGCATGAACTGTAATTTTTAAGAAATACATGGGATGTGAAATACTTAATGCAGAATAGTATTTATTCCTGTAGGAAAGGGAATACCATCTTCAAAAGTTACATAGGTGCCTACACAGGTATTGATAAGTAAAATTTTATTCTTCGAACTGGATTCAAGGTAAGTGGGTATTATTATTTACATTTTTGAATGCCTGAAATATTTCATGATAAATATACATGTACAGTTTGCATTAATTTTTCTAAGCTAGAGCAAAATAAGCACAAAATATGCTTCGGTGTCAAATATCTTGAGAATGATGAACTGTTTACTATTTAGCCAAACTTTTATGGATTTGCTTCTTGATGTTTCTTCATGCTCAGCATTCTTTGTAGGAATTAGTTGGCAGATAAAATGGAAGGCCTGCAAATAAACTGTCTGTGGAAAATGATTCCATTTTGAACATGAAGCTTGACACTTTATTCTTAGAGGGAGGTTGAAAGCCACTGTGATCACACTCCTGCCCCTTCAGTCGCCCCTGGCGTTTCCGCTCTAGCCTTACCTTTGTATGTTGCAGAAGTTGGTCATCTGTCTTGCTATCTGCGTTTTTGGTTCTGTGCTTCCTTCCTCATAGAAACTATTGAAAATAAGGCATCCTTATTACACGAAAGAGGCCTTTCCCAGAATCCCAGCCTTTCTCCCATAAAAGTTTATATGCAAAAAAAGCCAGAGTCCACATTAGTCAGCCTTAACAAGATGTGGGAACCTAATCATGGTTCTGTTTGGTATGCAGAAAAATCTTCTTGGAAGCAAATGCTGAACAAACATATATGAAAGTGCTTATTTAGCACTATTTACACAAACTTTTTACATTTAACATTCTCATATTAAAATTTGGGGGGGGCAGGAATTTGTGCTTCCGCCATCTTTCCAGCCCTCAGTCAGACGGGTGCAGAGATGCTTCTGGAAGTAACATCACGATGGCTGCCCAAGGAGAACCCCAAGTTCAGTTCAAACTTGTTTTGGCTGGTGATGGTCGTACTGGAAAAACTACATTCGTGAAGCATCATCTGACTGGTGAATTTGAGAAGTATGTAGCTACCTTGGGTGTTGAGGTCCATCCTCTTGTGTTCCATACCAACAGAGGACCTATTAAGTTCAATGTATGGGATACAGCCGGTCAGGAGAAATTTGGTGGACTGACAGATGGCTATTATATACAAGCTCAGTGTACCATTATAATGTTTGACGTAACATCAAGAGTTACTTACAAGAATGTGCCTAACTGGCATAGAGATCTGGTACAAGTATGTGAGAATATCCCAGTTGTGTTGTGTGGCAACAAAGTGGATATTAAGGACAGAAAGGTTAAGGCAAAGTCAACTATCTTCCACTGAAAGGAGAATCTTCAGTACTATGACATTTCTGCCAAAAGTGACTACAGCTTTGAAAAGCCCTTCCTCTGGCTTGCTGGAAAACTGATTGGAGACCCTAACTTGGAGTTTGTCGCCATGCCTGCTCTTGCCCCGCCAGAGGCGGTCATGGACCCAGCCTTGGCAGCACAGTACGAGCACGATTTAGAGGTTGCTCAGACAACTGCTCTCCCGGATGAAGATGATGACCTTTGAGAAAGTGAAGCTGGGGCCTAGCGTCAGAAGTCTAGTTTTATAGGCAACTGTCCTGTGATGTCAGGGGTGCAGCGTGTTTGCCACTTTATTACATAGCTAAGCAGAACACGTGCTTAATCTTTGGATGCTGAAGGAGATGGATGGGCTTTGGAGTGAATGTCTCAGTTTAAAAAAAACAACCTTCATTTTTTGGAACCTGCATATTTAGGTGTTTTGGAACACAGTTTTTTCCTCCATGAGTTTCAAATATAAGACTGCTATAGTCACATGACAGTATTGAGAGGTGGAATCTTGTTTGTTACTGTCATTTCCATTCCTTTTTATTTAGAATCAGAATAAAGTTGTATTTCAAATATCTTAAAAAAAATAAACAAAATTTGAGAGGAGTGGGAGGGAAGTTCAAGAGGGAGGGAATATGTATACTTAATGCTGATTCATATTGTTGTATGGCAGAAACCAATACAACATTGTAAGGCAACTATCTTCCAATTAAAAATCAATTTAAAAAATCAATTAAAAAATAAAATTTTGGTTTCCTTTTAGATACTGTCCCAATAGCTATGTAACATTCTGTTATGAGTATAGTTCAGGTAAGAAAAGTCTTTAATATCATGTACATATGGGTTGGGCTTCCCTGGTAGCTCAGCAGTAAAGAATTTGCCTGCCAAGGCAGGAGACGTGGGTTTGATCCCTGGGTCGGGAAGATTCTCTGGAGAAGGAAATGGCAACCTATACCAGTATTCTTGCCTGGAAAACTCCATGGACAGAGGAGCCTGGAACGCCTGCAGTCTATGGGGTTGCAAAGAGTCGGACACAGCTTAGTGACTTAACAAAACAACAGTTATGTTTGCAATAAGATTGTTCTTAGAATCTTGGGAAAGTATGTTTATTTTTCCAAAGAGAAATATGCTAAACTGGAAATCCTCAAACAAGCTCATGCTTTTCAAAATCTGTTGCTTTGTGAAAAGGACATCTAAGTTCTGTTGCCGGCATTTACCCTCTGCCTGTGGGCTGGTATTTGTGGAATGAACAGCTCTAAGGCCTGCTGACTTAGTAGCTATTTCTCCTCTCAACCTTAAAAGAGATGTGGAGAATACCAGGAGGGGAGCCAAGGAAGAACAAGAAGTCAAAGACTGCCAAGAGTGCCTGGAAGACATTGTTGTCACATTAAACATGGATCTAGGGAACTAGGAGCATGGATCCTGCAAGTTCTCTGTGGTTTGGGGAATGAAGCCAGGACTCTGGTTTTCTCAGTTCTATGAACTGTAGCCGGATCAGTTTCATATGAGTGTGCATGCCTAGTCCTGAGAAGCATGGGTCTATAGCTATCAGGAGCCAAGAGTAAATTCTGCTCTAAATTCTGCTCTGAATACTGCTACTATAAAAGCAACCCAAAATTATGTTCTTCAAAGCATGGGGTAGTTACATTATCTCCAGGAAAAAGAGGCTCCATGTTCCATAGGATAAAGACCTTCTGAGGAAATGACATTTGAGCAGAGACTGGCATAAATCAAGGAAGTTTGTTATGTGGCTGTCTAGAAGAACAACATTCCTGGCAGAGGTAACAGCACATGCAAAGTATATTCTGAGACAGAAGTACATTTACCTCATTTGTTTACTTTTTATTATGGAAAATTTTAAGCATATACAAAAGTAAATAGAATTGCATAATGAACCCCATGTATCTATCACCCTGCTTCTATACTTCCAATCAATTTACTAGTCTCCCTCCACATATTGGATTATTTGAAAGCAAATCCAAGACATCAGATAAATATTCGGTATGGATTTATAAAGGTGCAAACACTTTACTTGCTGCTATATCATCACCACACAAAAATTATCAACAATTCCTTAATATCATCCAATATTCACTAGTGTTCAATTTCCCTATACTGGCTCATATATTTTTTTGCTAATTGGGTTGTTGAAGTCAATTTTTAAATGAGGTGATCTGGAATGTCTAAGAATAGCAAGGAGGATAGTGTAGCTGGAAAGAATAGAACCCAATAAACAGCAAGTCTCAGCCCATTAACGTAAGTGAAAGAAGGTGAGCAGAGGTTAGTTACCAGGAAATGAACAGGCTGATCCTGGCTGGCAGGGGTGCACAGGCTTCTGTTTGTGTATGGGCAGTATTGCCCAGTTTGCCCAGTTCCAGAAGAAGCCAGCTAGAAGATGAGATGCCCCACCCCTGAGGTCCTTGAATTCTTTGTTCTCAGACACTCCTCAAAGAGGCCAGACTGGAGAGAGCACCAACTTTTGTGCTCAGCACTAAACTGGGAACCTTTCTACACCAGCTCTTAATTCTCACAATAACCTTGCAAGATACTAATTCTTACTTGTAAAACATGAAACTAGGGCTCAGAGAGGTCAAGTGTCTGTACAGTGTAGAGAATAGAATTGAGCACTGGCCCTGTGGCCCCAAAGCTGGTCTTTGCTTTCTGATATTATGTATTATATATGGATTTGTTTATTGTCTGTTTCCTCCCCAACCAGAATATAAGTTCCATAAGGGCAAAGATCTTGTCTGTTTCATTCACTGTGATCTTCCTGGGCCAGAGAAAGTACCTTAGGTATAGGAAAAATACCTGGCATGTAGGAGAGATTAAAAATATTAATTCAATGAATTAAGTGCATGTTATATACCTTGAGTCTCATGGGAAATGCTTTTACAAGGATCAACTCTACAAATTTTAGGGTCTTCGTGATGCAATATGAGACTTTCCACTTTTTCTCTACTTACTTCAGATCTTCCTACATCTGCAGCACTGGGATGGCTTGGACGTCATCACGGGTGGGCAAGGAGAAGAAAGCTCTGAATTGATCCCAAATGCGATATTATTTTATACCTACTAGACTGGTAAAAAAGAAGGTCTGAAAATATCAAATGTTAGTGAGGATGTGGATTAACAGGAATTCTTATATGCCACTGGTGAGAATATGAATTAATACAATCACTTTGAAAAAGTTTGGTACTAGCCTCTAAAACTGAACTTGCTCATATTCTGAGACTCAACAGTTCAGAGCCCATAATTACTACCAATTGACACATTTACAGCAGCCTGGTTCACAATGGCAAAAAAAATAAATAAATAAAATTTAAAACCCACTAAGGAACCCAAATGTCCAAGGACTTTAGAGTGAATTCATAACCTTTGCTATCATCAAGTAACAATACAGATGGATCTTTGAAACACATTCTTTGGTTTAAAAAAAAGAGTAAGCAAATGAAGTTGTAGAAGACTAATTCAATATGATGTTTTAATAAAACACAAAATGAGAAAAACAAAATGACACACAATTTAAAGATATATGCATATGTACCACAACTACTTTGTTGTTGTTGTTGTGAGTTTTACTTTATTTAAAAATTCTTTATTTTATATTGGCTGCTGCTGCTGCTGCTAAGTCGCTTCAGTCATGTCCAACTCTGTGTGACCCCTATGGACAGCAGCCCACCAGGCTCCTCTGTCCACGGGATTCTCCAGGCAAGAAAACTGGAGTGGGTTGCCATTGCCTTCTCCAATGCATGCATGCATGCTAAGTCACTTCAGTCATGTCCGACTCTGTGTGACCCCTATGGACAGCAACCCACCAGGCTCCTCTGTCCACGGGATTCTCCAGGCAAGAAAACTGGAGTGGGTTGCCATTGCCTTCTCCAATGCATGCATGCATGCTAAGTCACTTCAGTCGTGTCCGACTCTGTGTGACCCCTATGGACAGCAGCCCACAAGGCTCCTCTGTCCACAGGATTCTCTAGGCAAGAATATTGGAGTGAGTTGCCATTTCCTTCTCTAATTTTATATTGGAGTATAGCCAATTAACAATGTTGTAATAGTTGCAGGTGTACAGCAAAGCAACTCAGCCATACCACAACTACTTTTTAAGCATAGAAAAAATAAAACACAAAAATTGAAGATGGTGGCTATCTCTGAAGAGGAGACAGAGGAAAGAGGTTGGAGAGGAACATATGAGTAGATGCAAAAAAATCCACCCAATAATGTTCTGGTTCTTAAGTTTGGGTGGTGTGTTCATCACTGCTTATGAAAATACTTCAAATTTCAAATCTTAGATATAAACTATGTGCCTTCTTTTATATGTATTGGCTATTAAATAGGTGCAAAATCAAGCCAGCCAGGCCAGGATGGAGCTGTGTGTGAAGGCACTGTGTCTGTCTTCCTCACAGCCATCTGCTGGCTGCTGTCAGGGGCATACTTGGGGCATCTGGAAGCTGTTGTTTACTGCACCATGGGTGCCAAGAGGTGAGGTGAATCTCATAGTGACAAAGAAAACATTCACTCGAACTTGGAACTCCCAAGTACACATCCAGTAATTACACACCAGAGAGAAGACTTCATTCAGAGAAAGCGTAATTCATTTGTATTTAAACATTCCTTTACTGTTTGACAATGTGGTGATCCCACTGAGAGGTACCAGGAATTCAAATGTGTTCTTTTATAAACACTTCTCTTCATGCCCATCGTGTCGTATAAAGCTGCCAAAGATCACGCCTTTAGATTCACTTAGGCTCTTCTCCACATACAAGGAGGTACACAAATGCTCAACTGCACATGTGGAATTAATGTGTCTGATAACACTTGGCCTCCTATGAGAAAAGTCACTAATTTCATCACTCTTTCTAGCAGTTTCAGGAGTCCTGGCAGCTCTTGCAATATATAAATGGGGTAACTTCATTTATTCTAATTAAGTATCAGAAATGAAAATCAAAAACACACATTAAGACTTTTCCTTTAATAAGGAATGTTAACAACATGTGACCTTAGCTGTGTGACAAAGACAGTACTTGTACTGCAGTCTGTGGTGTCAGACTCATGCGGAGAGTATTAAAAGCGCTCTGAAAAGGAAATTTCTTCATTATATTTAATGATAAGTTTTAGACAAGAAAAATCTATAACTAGGCTTACTTTCTTCCTAATGAAGATTTATAAATCACCCAGAAGATATAATCAATGTAAATAAGCTAGTCATTTAGACACTGGTTTTTTGGTTTATATTTATAATGAAAGTGTCGTTATCACATGAGCCAGATAATTGCTAAATGTCTACCTTACTTTCATCAGATAAGACACAGTGTCAGTCACTGCTCTAGGCTACAAGGCAATTTTCTTACAAAATTAAAAATAGCTTTTGATAAACCAATTAAATAAGGCTGTGTGTGTTTGTTAGTTGTTCAGTCATGTCCAACTCTTTGCAACCCCTTGGACTGTATGTAGCCCACCAGGCTCCTCTGTCCATGGAATTCTCCAGGCAAGAATACTGGAGTGGGTAGCCATTCCCTTCTCCAGAAATAGGGCTGTGTGTATATGTAGATTATACACACCACATATGTGGACTTCCCAGCTGGTGATAAATTGCTGGACTTGTGCAACCAGCTCTGATTAGCTCTCTAACTTTATAATGTAGCTCTGAGCCTAGGAAATGATAAACTCTGACATCCCCTGTCTCTATCTGTTCCTTAAGCTTGTTAAAACTGAGGCCAACTACTTGTGTGCATTTGGAGAAACCCAAAGGGCCTGCATCTTTGAAGTCAGGGATATAGTCCTATTCATCCTGGTATATTTAGCACCTCAGAACTTGGCCTCAGATTAGTGCTTAATTAGCAATAGTTCCTATATTTATCATCTCAATTATTAGGTAGAAACCAATAAAAGGAGGACCAAATCCCGTGTATTCATGTGTATTTTTAAAATTACATTTTAAAAAGCTGGACAGACATAATCAAATACAATATATTGTATTGGAACTTGGCTTGGAAAAAAACAAAAAGAGGTTAAAAAAGGCATTCTCAGGATATTTGGGGAAATCTGAATGGGGCCAGATATACGAGGATACTGTGGAATTATTATTTATTTTCCTAGGTGCTTAAAACTAACTTTCAAATATTCAGCAAATACACACACACACACAAAGCAAAAATAACAAAATATTACTAACTGGTGAATCTGGGTGAATGGTATGCAAGTATTCATTTTAGTATTCTTTTAACTTTACTATATGTTTGAAATTGTTCATAATAAAAAGTTGGGAAGTTTTTTAAATTTCAGAGGAGTATTCCACCAACACCTGAAGTTAATGCTATGTCAACTATTAAAAAAAAAATCACACACACACAAATACATCATCCGTCAGTGTTCTTGTTGTTCTTCAGTTGCTAAGTTGTGTCTGACTCTTGGTGACCCCAAGGACTGCAGCATGCCAGGCTTCTTTGTCCTTTACTATCTCCCTGAGTTTGCTCACACCCGTGTCCATTGAGTTGGTGATGCCATCCAACCATCTCATCATTATCCATCACCCCCTTCTCCTCCTGCCCTCGATCTTTCCCAGCATCAGGGTCTTTTCCAATAAGTCAGCGCAAAAGGTAGCCAAAGTAGTGGCATTTCAGCTTCAGCATCAGTCCTCCCAATGAGTATTCAGGGTTGATTTCCTTTAGGATTGACTGATTTGACCTCTTGTATTCCAAGGGACTCTCGAGAGTCTTCTCCGGCACCACAGTTCAAAAGCATCAGTTCTTCAGAGCTCTGCCTCCTTTATGGTTCAACTGTCAGATCCATACGTGACTACTGGAAAAACCATAGCTTTGACTATACAGACCTTAGTTTCCGGTAAAGAAACCAACTCTGGTTAATTTAGGGAAAAGGTCTTTATGAAAACGATAGTGGGTAGCTCACAGATTTGGGGATGGCTTGAAAATCATAGTGTCGCAGATGTCCTGTGAACTCCTCACTCTGTCCCCTTGGATCTCACAGGTTCTGCCACTGATGCTGCAGTGGCTGCCTTGTCTTCCTCTGGAGACAGAATGTAGCTGCCACTAAGTCGCTGCCTCTGCTGGACCAGAATCGATTCTGTAAGTACCCAGTTGGGGTAACCCATGCCCTGAGCACAAGGGAGTCTGAAAAAGCACAAATCTTCCATCTCAGTGTCTATAGTAGAATGCTTGGACTGCTCCATTAGGTGAGGATTCTCCAGAAATAGTGAGTTGGTTCAGATATTGGTTGGTGAAGAACAATAACAAAAATCAACTGCTTCTGTAGCTGATCTAGAAGTCTATGTTATTAAAGGTGAAAGCTGCGCTGCTTCCTGGTGTGTTAGTCAGTCAGTTATGCCCAGCTTTTTGCAACCCCATGGACTGTAAGCCCACCAGGCTTTTTTGTGCTGGGATTTCCCAGCCAAGAATACTTGAGTGGGTTGTCATTTCATCCTCCTGGGAATCTTCTGATTCAGGGATTGGACCTGGGTCTCCTGTATTGCAAGCAGATTCTTTACCACCAGGTAAGCTCACACTCCTTCCCAGCAAAAGTCACACACCTTCCCAAAGGAAGTCACAATTTAATATGTATATAATAAGATCCCGCATGCCCTGTGGAACAGCCAAAATGATAATATCAACCTCTTGAGACTTCCCTCATGGTCCAATGGTTAAGAATCCATCTGCCAATGCAGGGGACATGGGTTTGATCCCTGGTCCAGGAAGATCCCACATGCCACGGAGCAACTAAGCCCTCATGCCACAACAACTGAAGCCCACACACCTAGAGCTTGCGCTCCACAACAAGAGAAGTGACTGCAATGAGAAGCCTGAGCACAGCAACTAGAGAGGAGCTCGTGCTCTCTGCAACTGGAGAAAAAGATCGCACACAGCAACGAAGACCCAGCACAGACAAATAAGTGTGTGTGCTCAGTCACTCAGTCGTGTCCAAATCTATGTGATCCCCACGGACTAGGCTGCCAGGCTCCTCTGTTCATGGAATTTTCCAGGCAAGAATACTGGAGTGGTTTGCCATTTTCTCCTCCAGGGGATCTTCTCAACCCAGGGATCGAACCTGCATCTCTTCCATCTCCAGCATTGGCAGGTGGATTGTTTACCACTAGCTTCACCACGGAAACCCTGCCAAATAGATAAATACTAGAAACCCAAAAAACCTCTTAATTGAAAATATCTGAAAACTGAAAACTAAGCTGGGAAATCTTAGGATTATGGTGATCTTTTCATGGGAAATTTCAGTGGACTGGTAGGATTTAAGCATAATCCATGGTGTGAAGAATGAATGGTCAGTAAAGAAGTGGAGATGCAAGGTTAATGAACACATATAGTATGAATATTAGCTCAAAACTCAAGTGTGTAAAAAAAGTGTTGATGCATTCTACCAATTCAATTTCTATTTTGAACCTATCAATGCCAGTTTTGTCAGGATTTTGGAAGATTACTCACTACTAAAATAGAGCAGAGGATATTTGGAGACTCAGGAAGTTAGATGGGCTGGTGGTTTCGTCCACCTAGATAAACCCTTCCACATTTCTTCAGCCCAGAGAAATCTATGTCTAGATTGGGGGAGGAAGATGCCGCCTGCTCTTCTGCCATTTTATTCCTCTGCTCCTTTTCAAGGCATTTTTCTCTGTGGCTTAAGTTGTCTTTCCATCTGGAGGCTTGAGATTTTGAAAACAAATAGAAAAATTTTCTTTCTATATCCCTCCCCAAGGCAATAAAACTATAGATCTGATAGGAGGCAAGATTTGGGAAATTGGCAAGTTATAGGAGAAAAATGGGTTAGCATCTCAAATATATTATCTTGTCGTATAGATTGGCCTTTAAAGAAGTTAAGTTAGGAAGGGAATAGAGAAAACAGGGTGATAGCTGGGAGAAGATAGGGATAAAAGAAGATTCACCTGGAATGAGTGTAACTGTGATTTTAAAAGCACAGGAGAGTCCCTTATCTAAAGAATCTTCCCCATGGATGCATAAAAACCTACTATAAAATGCTCATTTCTTCATGCTCAAAAGTTTTATTTTGAGAATCTCATACTTGAATTAAGTTTCTCATAGTCACAGAGATTAATTTATTGACGATCAGTTTCTTTTTTTTCCCTGACTAGACTGTTGCCTGAGGGGTGGGGGTTGTTGAGTCTGGGAAGGGTACCTGAAAAGGTGGGGGAAGTATGGAAAAAGAAGGATTTAGGAAGGTGAATTTTGTTGCCTATCAGTTTGTTAGAACTTGCTACATCACACAAACCAATCACAAAAATCAATTTTCACAATTTACTAATAAAATATAAATCACTTTATAAAGATGCTCAGCATAAATACTTAGCAATAACTTCATTCTTTCCTTTTGTCCTCATGGCAGAATCAGCATGACCATGGTCTCTTCTGGGAATAAAGTAATTTCTTTTGCCTAGGAAACCCAATGCTAAATAGCAATAAATCATCATTAATTGGATTCTACAATCTAAACTATATGTTACAGAAGAAATTCTAACCTTTATGCATCATAACTAACATCAAGTAGCAGTCCAAAGCTTCAGTATAACAAAGAGCTACATGGCAATAGCTGGTCAGAAGTAAATTAACTCACTGAGGAAGTACTTAGGGAGAAGGAAAAATGATCTAGGTTTATGAAACTAAAGGAAATGTTATAATGGTTGCAGTAACCTGTATCCAATCAGTAGAGAGAAACCAGAAAGTGATTTGAATGGAGAAAGTTTATTGTAAATAGTTATTAACTATAACAGGGGATCATAGTAGCTAAGCTGGTGAGGAGAACTAGTGAGGGGTTCTCTTAGCTAAAGAGAACTCTAAAGATGCTAAGGATAGCAGATATAAGGGACAGACACTATGCCCATGACTGAGATGCATGTTCCAGTAGGAGGATTTTCAGGGCTGAAACCCAGACCTTGGCGAGGGCATGGCTATGGGTCACTGAATGAAGAAGTCTCACAGAGAATCTCACAGAGAAGTCCCTGTGTTACTGAGGAGATAGAACTTGCTGGAAATTCACCCTCTGGAACTTGTCAGAGATTTACCTTCTAGACATCTATGTCAAACTTGCTGAAAACCTGCCTTCTTCATCTTGCTGGAAACATGCCTTTTGGAACTTGCCAAAATCTGCCCTCTAGGATCAGGGGAAAGTTATTCATGAAGAAGTATTTCATTGCAGGTACTCTACCTCCAAATTACCCAGATAGGAATGCTGGGTGCCGGATGTTACCAGCTCCCATGCACTGGAGGAATCAACTGACAAAACCCTCTGCACCGCAGCAGCTGGACACTGGCAAAATTGAGTGGGCTGCAGAAGCAGAACATTAAGTCATATGATCAGAAAGAGCCTGCTGAGAGGGTATATGAAAGCTAGAAGCAGACTCCTTTCCTCCTGTAATTCCCCTCTAGAACTACCAACTGGCAAAGCTAAAATCATTTCAGCTGGCAATGGAAAAACATTGACAGGGCCTAATAAAACAGGCTGAGAAATAGCTGAGAAAAGACGAGAAGCTAAAGGCAAATGAGAAAAGGAAAGATATACCCATTTGAACGCAGAGTTCCAAAGAGTAGCAAGGAGAGATAGAGAGACTTCCTCAGTGACCAATGCAAAGAAATAGAGGAATCTCTTCAAGAAAATTAGAGATACCAAGGGAACATTTCATGCAAGGATGGGCACAAAAAAGGACAAATGGTATGGACCTAACAGAAGCAGAAGATATTAAGAAGAGGTAGCAAGAATACACAGAAGTGAAGTGAAGTGAAGTAGCTCAGTCGTGTCTGACTCTTTGCAACTCCTTGGACTGTAGCCTGCCAGGCTTGTCCTTCGATGGGATTCTCAAGGAAAGAATACTGGAGTGGATTGTAGAAGAACTATACAAAAAAGATCTTCACGACCCAGATAATCATGATGATGTGATCACCCTCCTAGAGCCAGACATCCTGGAGTGTGAAGTCAAGTGGGCCTTAGGAAGCATCGCTACGAACAAAGCTAGTGGAGGTGATGGAATTCCAGTGGAGCTGTTTCAAATCCTAAAAGATGATGCTATGAAACTGCTGCACTCAATATGCCAGCACATTTGGAAAACTCAGCAGTGCCCACAGGACTGGAAAAGGTCAGTTTTCATCCCAAGCCCAAAGAAAGGCAGTGCCAAAGAATGCTCAAACTACCACACAATTGCACTCATCTCACACGCTAATAAAGTAATGCTCAAAATTCTCCAAGCCAGGCTTCAGGAACACATGAACCATGAACTTCCAAATGTTCAAGCTGGATTTAGAAAAGGCAGAGGAACCAGAGATCAAATTGCCAACATTCGCTGGATCATCGAAAAAGCAGGAGAGCTCCAGAAAAACATCTATTTCTGCTTTATTGACTATGCCAAAGCCTTTGGCTGTGTGGATCACAATAAACTGTGGAAAATTCTGAAACAGATGGGAATACCAGACCACCTGACCTGACTCCTGAGAAATTAGTATGCAGGTCAAGAAGCAACAGGTAGAACTGGACATGGAACAACAGACTGGTTCCAAATAGGGAAAGGAGTACATAAAGGCTGTATATTGTCACTCTGTCTATTTAACTTAATATGCCGAGTATATCATGTGAAACGCCAGGCTGGATGAAGCACAAGCTGGAATCAAGATTGCCGAGAGAACTATTGGCAAATAAGCAGATGATACCACTCTTATGGCAGAAAGTGAAGAAGAACTAGAGCCTCTTGATGAAAGTGAAAGAGGAGAGTGAAAAACTGGCTTGTAGCTCAACATTCAGAAAACTAAGATCACGGCATCTGGTCCCATCACTTCATGGCAAAAAGATGGGGAAACAATGGAAACACTGACAGACTTATTTTTGGGGGCTCCAAAATCACTGTAGATGGTGATTATGAAATTAAAAGACACTTGCTCCTTGGAAGAAAGCTATGATGAAACTAGACATCGTATTGAAAAGCAGAGGCATTAGTTTGCCAACAAAGGTGCATATAGTCAAAGCTATGGTTTTTCCATGGATGTGAGAGTTGGAATATAAATAAAGCTGAATGCCAAAGAACTGAGGCTTTTGAACTTTGATGTTGGAGAAGACTCTTAAGAGTTCCTTGGACTGCAAGGAGATCAAACCAGTCAATCGTAAAGGAAATCAGCCCTGAATATTCATTGGAAGGACTGATGTTTAAACTAAAACCCCAATACTTTGGCCACCTTTGCGAAGAACTGACTCACTGAAAAATGATTTACCCTGATTCTGGGTGGGAAATATTGAAGTCAGGAGAGGGGACAACAGAGGATGTGTTGGTTGGATGGCATCACCGACTCAATGGACATGAGTTTGAGTAAGCTCTGGGAATTGGTGATGGACAGGGCAGCCTGGCATGCTGAAGTCCATGGGTTGGCAAAAATTGGACATAACTAAGCAATTTAACTGAACTGAACTGAGTGAAACAGGAGGAAAGGGGGCAGCACACAACCTATAAAAGAATGACATAGCTATAGGACACAATGAAAAGTGATTAAAACCAAATAGGTCCAAGATGGTACAAGATTTGACTTCCAGTAAGATCTAGAGCCTCATTACATGCTCATTGTAATACATTCAGTCCAGTTCAGTTCAGTCGCTCAGTCGTGTCTCACTCTTTGCAACCCCATGAACCACAGCACGCCAGGCCTCCCTGTCCATCACCAACTCCCAGAGTTCACTCAAACTCACTTCCATCGAGTCTGTGATGCCATCTAGCCATCTCATCCTCTGTTGTCCCCTTTTATTCCAGCCCCCAATCCCTCCCAGCATCAGAGTCTTTTCCAATGAGTCAACTCTTCGCATGAGGTGGTCAAAGTACTGGAGTTTCAGCTTTAGCACCATTCCTTCCCAAGAACACCCAGGGCTGATCTCCTTTAGGATGGACTGGTTGGATCTCCTTGCAGTCCAAGGGACTCTCAAGAGTCTTCTCCAATACCACAGTTTAAAAGCATCAATTCTTCGGCCCTCAGCTTTCTTTATAGTCCAACTATCACATCCATATATGACCACTGGAAAAACCATAGCCTTGACTACACGGACCTTTGTTGGCAGTGTAATGTCTCTGCTTTTTAATATGCTGTCTAGGTTGGTCATAACTTTCCTTCCAAGGGGTAAGCATCTGTTAATTTCATGGCTGCATTCACCATCTGCAGTGGTTTTGGAGCCCCCCAAAATAAAGTCAGCCACTTTTTCCACTGTTTCCCCATCTACTTCCCATGAAATAATGGGACCAGGTGCCGTGATCTTCATTTTCTTAATGTTGAACTACAAGCCAACTTTTTCACTCTCTTCTTTCACTTTCGTCAAGAGGCTTTTTAGCTCCTCTTCACTTTCTGCCATAAGGGTGGTGTCATCTGCATATCTGAGGTTATTGATATTTCTCCCAGCAATCTTGATTCCAGCCTGTGCTTCATCCAGCCCAGCGTTTCTCATGATGTACTCTGCATATAAGTTAAATAAGCAGGGTGACAGTATACAGCCTTGATGTACTCTTTTTCCTATTTGGAACCAGTCTGTTGTTCCATGTCCAGTTCTAACTGTTGCTTCCTGACCTGCACATAGGTTTCTCAAGAGGTAGGTCAGGTGGTCTGGTATTCCCATCTGTTTCAGAATTTTCCACAGTTTATTGTGATCCACACAGTCAAAGGCTTTGGCATAGTCAATAAAGCAGAAATAGATGTTTTTCTGGAGCTCTCCTGCTTTTTCGATGATCCAGCGAATGTTGGCAATTTGATCTCTGGTTCCTCTGCCTTTTCTAAATCCAGCTTGAACATTTGGAAGTTCATGGTTCATGTGTTCCTGAAGCCTGGCTTGGAGAATTTTGAGCATTACTTTATTAGCGTGTGAGATGAGTGCAATTGTGTGGTAGTTTGAGCATTCTTTGGCATTGCCTTTCTTTGGGCTTGGGATGAAAACTGACCTTTTCCAGTCCTGTGGGCACTGCTGAGTTTTCCAAATGTGCTGGCATATTGAGTGCAGCAGTTTCATAGCATCATCTTTTAGGATTTGAAATAGCTCCACTGGAATTCCATCACCTCCACTAGCTTTGTTCGTAGCAATGCTTCCTAAGGCCCACTTGACTTCACATTCCAGAATGTCTGGCTCTAGGAGAGTGATCACAGCACTGTGTTTATCTGGGTTGTGAAGATCTTTTTTAATAGTTCTTCTGTGTATTCTTGCCACCTCTTCTTAATATCTTCTGCTTTTGTTAGGTCCATACCATTTCTGTCCTCTATTGTGCCCATCCTTGCATGAAATGTTCCCTTGGTATCTCTAATCTTCTTAAAGAGATCTCCAGTCTTTTCCATTCTATTGTTTTCCTCTATTTCTTTGCATCAATGGCTGAGGAAGGCTTTCTTATCTCTCTTTGCTATTCTTTGGAACTCTGCGTTCAAATATGTATATCTTTCCTTTTCTCCTTTTTTTTTCACTTCTCTTCTTTTCATAGCTATTTGTAAGCCTTCCTCAGACAGTCATTTTGCTTTTTTGTGTTTCTTTTTCTTGGGGATGGTCTTGATCCCTGTCTCCTGTACAGTGTCATGAACCTCCGTCCATACTTCATCAGGCACTGTTTATCAGATCTAGTCCCTTAAATCTATTTCTCACTTCCACTGTATAGTCATAAGGGATTTGATTTAGGTCATACCTGAATGGTCGAATGGTTTTCCCCACTTTCTTCAAATTATGTCTGAATTTGGCAATAAGGAGTTCATGATCTGAGCCCACTGTCAGCTCCCGGTCTTGTTTCTGCTGACTGTATAGAGCTTCTCCATCCTTGGCTGCAAAGAATATAATCAATCTGATTTTGGTGTTGACCATCTGGTGATGATCATGTGTATAGTCTTCTCTTGTGTTGTTGGAAGAAGGTGTTTGCTATGACCAGCGTGTTCTCTTGGCAAAACTCTGTTAACCTTTGCCCTGCTTCATTCTGTACACCAAGGCCAAATTTGCCTGTTACTCTAGGTGTTTCTTGACTTCCTACTTTTGCATTCCAGTCCCCTATAATGAAAAGGACATCTTTTTGGGGTTTTGGTTCTAAAAGGTCTTGTAGGTCTTCACAGAACTGTTCAGCTTCTTTAGCGTTACTTTTCCGGATATAGACTTGGATTACTGTGATATTGAATGGTTTGCCTTGGAAACGAACAGAGATCATTCTGTCGCTTTTGAGATTGCATCCAAGTACTACGTTTCAGACTCTTGTTGACTATGATGACTAGTCCATTTCTTCTAAGGGATTCCTGCCCACAGTAGTAGATATAATGGTCATCTGAGTTAAATTCACCCATTCCAGTCCATCTTAGTTCGCTGATTCCTAGAATGTCAATGTATACTCTTGCCATCTCCTGTTTGAACACTTCCAATTTGCCTTGATTCATGGACCTAACATTCCAGGTTCCTATGCAATATTGCTCTTTACAGCATTGGACCTTGCTTCTATCACCAGTCACATCCACAGCTGGGTGTTGTTTTTGCTTTGGCTCCATCTCTTCATTCTTTCTGGAGTTATTTCTCCACAGATTTCCAGTAGCATATTGGGCACCTATAGACCTGGGTGTAAATGAACATCTTTCAGTATCCTATCTTTTTGCCTTTTAATACTGTTCATGGGGTTTTCAAGGCAAGAATACTGAAGTGGTTTGCAATTCCCTTCTCCAGTGGACCACATTCTATCAGACCTCTCCACCATGACCTGTCAGTCTTGGGTGGCCCCACATGGCATGGCTGCATGGCACAGGAGCTAATGTAATACATTCAGTTCAGTTCAGTTCAGTTCATTTCAGTCACTCAGTCGTGTCTGACTCTTTGGGACCCCATGAATTGCAGCATGCCAGGCCTGCCTGTCCATTACCAGTTACTGGAGTTCATGCAAATTCATGTCCATCGAGTCAGTGATGCCATCCAGCCATCTCATTGTCTGTCGTTCCCTTCTCCTCCTGCCCCTAATCCCTCCCAGCATCAGTCTTTTCCAATGAGTCAACTCTTCGCATGAGGTGGCCAAAGTACTAGAGTTTCAGCTTTAGCATCATTCCTTCCAAAGAACATCCAGGGCTGACCTCCTTCATACATTCAGTTCAGTTCAGTCGCTCAGTCGTGTCCGACTCTTTGCGACCCCATGAATTGCAGCATGCCAGGCCTCCTTGCCTATCACCAACTCCTGCAGTTCACTCAGACTCACGTCCATCGAGTTGGTGATGCCATCCAGCCATCTCATCCTCTGTTGTCCCCTTCTCCTCCTGCCCCCAATCCCTCCCAGCATCAGAGTCTTTTCCAATGAGTCAACTCTTAGCATGAGGTGGCCAAAGTACTGGAGTTTCAGCTTTAGCGTCATTCCTTCCAAAGAAATCCCAGGACTGATCTCCTTCAGAATGGACTGGTTGGATCTCCTTGCAGTCCAAGGGACTCTCAAGAGTCTTCTCCAACACCACGCTTCAAAAGCATCAATTCTTTAGCGCTCAGCCGTCTTCACAGTCCAACTCTCACATCCATACATGACCACAGGAAAAACCATAGCCTTGACTAGACGGAGCTTAGTTGGCAAAGTAATGTCTCTGCTTTTGAATATACTATCTTGATCGGTCATAACTTTTCTTCCAAGGAGTAAGCGTCTTTTAATTTCATGGCTGCAATAACCGTCTGCAGTGATTTTGGAGTCCCCAAAATAAAGCCTGACACTGTTTCCACTGTTTCCCCATCTATTTCCCATGGGACCAGATGCTGTGATCTTCGTTTTCTGAATGTTGAGCTTTAAGCCAACCTTTTCACTCTCCTCTTTCACTTTCATCAAGAGGCTTTTTAGTTCCTCTTCACTTTCTGCCATAAGGGTGGTGTCCTCTGCATATCTGAGGTTATTGATATTTCTCCCAGCAATCTTGATTCCAGCTTGTGTTTCTTCCAGTCCAACGTTTCTCATGATGTATACACTCTGCATATAAGTTAAATAAGCAGGGTGAGAGTATATAGCCTTGACGTACTCCTTTTCCTATTTGGAACCAGTCTGTTGTTCCCTGTCCAGTTCTAACTGTTGCTTCTTGACCTGCATACTAATTTCTCAGGAGTCAGGTCAGGTGGTCTGGTATTCCCATCTGTTTCAGAATTTTCCACAGCTTATTGTGATCCACACAGTCAAAGGCCTTGGCATAGTCAATAAAGCAGAAATAGATGTTTTTCTGGAACTCTCTTGCTTTTTCCATGATCCAGCAGCATAAGCTAAATGACATAGTCAGTAGCACCTTGACAGTTGGAGGACAACCATCAATAATCAAAAAGTGATCCATGGCTCAATTCCTTAAAATCTCTGCCTCCTTCCCCAAAATAGTTGGAATAATCATCCCACTCAGTAGTCTGTAAAATTACCCAGCTCCCAAAAACTAACTGTCTCATATATCAGGGTCTCTTGCCTTCTGAGATGGCCCACAGTCTGTGGAGTGTGTTTCTTTCTAAATAAGTCCACTTCTTACCTATCACTATATCTCTCAAGGATTTATTTTTTTTGTGATGAGACATAAAGAACTGGGGTTCATTAAGTCCTGAGACTAGGTGTGCAATCTCAATGAAAGGACCCTGGGTTCAAGTCCCAGTTGGGATTCCGGCTGGGTTCAAGTCCCCAGCCACGGGTTCAAGTCCCGTTTAAGGTGCACAGTTTCACAAGTGCATGTTCACAGAGCAGGTAAAAGGACAAATTTAGATTCGAGAGGCAATGAATTGATAATTTACACAGCAATAATCTCCAAATTCCATCCTCTACCCCAACTTTTAGGCCTCTCAAACATGCTTTACGAAGCAGGCTGGGTATCAGTCAAGTAAATAGCCAAACTCTCCAGTCACAGGCAAAATTCAAATTCCTTTTCATGGATCTCTTGAGATATAGCCAAATCATGGGAGCAAACACCAGGTTAGAATCCATGGAACGTGCATAAATACTATGGTGGACTTGCCTGTCTGGAGCACATTATGCACATTATGATGTTAATGCAACCTTTTTTGGTGTGATGAAGCAGCATTCAGAACAAGCGGCATGTAGGATAGGTGGGAAATGATGGAGTCGCATACAAACAATTCTTTTTAGTGAAATGTTTGGCTGTGGAGGTGGACAAAAAGGCTGTACTTGGAGGGCAATGTGAAGCTGGGGAATTAAAAACAATTTTCCAGGTGGCGCTATTGGTAAAGAACCTGCTTGCCAAAGCAGGAGAGGTAAGAGATGCAGATTCAATCCCTGGCGCAGGAAGATCCTTTGGAGGAGGGCATGGCAATCCACTCCAGTATTCTAGCCTGGAGAATCCCACGGGTAGAGGAGCCTGAAGGGCTACAGTGCATAGAGTCACAAAGAGTCAGAAAGAACTGAAGCAGCGACTTAGTACGCACACACGCAGGTAAATTACAGAGCCTTGAGCAAGTAGAAAAGACAAGGGGAAAGATCCAGTGGCGATAGAGGGCTACTGAGAGATAATATAGAGCTCCTGAGAAGGCGGGAGGGGACAGGATCTGTGGAACTGAAAACACATTTCAGCCTAAAACTCTGATTTAGATTTTGTTTAAATTACAATTTTAGAAGATGGCCTTAGTAACATTTTATTAATTAATAAATAACTAATAATAAAATAACTTTATTGATTTTAATTATCATTGCTATGTAAAGTGACTCAAAAAATAAAGGTATGTGATGAAAAACACAGAGAAATGGGCCTTGTTGACCTAAGTACCTTAAGAATTCAAAGTATTGTGCTGACAATTCCTTTTCTCCGTAAGATAAGGAAGAAAGGTTAGAGATTATTTACATACCAATGACCTCTCCGTTGCACAGGGAACAAAGAATACTGTTAGGAGCCAGATGCGGCAAAGGTCTTACTAAAGCATAAACCTCTGCAGGCTCTGTTCCTTAATATCATAAATTACATAGTTTCTCAGTATCACAAATTACATAGTTTCTCTTTTTGATAGCTCAAGAAACTTCTCAAAACACTCAATTTTAACTTCAAAGGTTTTCCTTAGTATTCCCAGACAAAACTTTTAGTGGTAAAGCATATAATGATCACAGAGTCTGTAAATGTGTTTGTTTGGGGAAATTGCTCTTAAATCTGCAAGATGAAAAATCAAGGGCATTTAGAGTATTGGAAAAAATGTTAATGAAATGATAGTCCACGAACTCTGAGTTGGATAATGAGGGAAGTATTAAAAGGAGAAAGCATAAAGAGATCCTGAGGTCTTTGAAAAATAGTTACAGTGGCTATATTTGTATAAGCAAGTTAGAGGAATAGGAAGTTGTCATCAGAGAGCAGGATGCTTGATCATGAAGGTGAAAGAATGGGTGATGATAAGGCCCAAGTTATAAGCATGGAAATAGGTATCTGGACTAGAGTGGAGGAGATTATTGAAGATGAGGGATTCAAGAAATTTTAAGGTCACGATGTTACCCTTTTAATTTTAATGTCATCCAAATAAACACTGAGGGGCTTGGAACAGAAAGGGAGGCTATGCCTTGGTAACAGTCTTCAATGAATGAGGTGGAGTGACTTGGAGATCAGCATGTAACCATTGGCACTTCTGAAGTGGTTTGCCATTCTCTTCTCCAGTGGACCACAGTTTGTCAGAACTCTCCATCCATCTGTCTTGGGTGGCCCTACATGGCATGGCTCATAGTTTCATTGAGTTAGACAAGGCTGTGGTCCATGTGATCAGATTGGTTAGTTTTCTGTGATTGTGGTTTTCAGTCTGTCTGCCCTCTGATGGAGAGAAGGATAAGAAGCTTATGGAAGCTTCCTGATGGAAGAGACTCACTGAGGGGGAGACCGGGTCTTGTTCTGATGGCGGGGCCATGCTCAATAAATTTTTAATCCAATTTTCTGTTGATGGGTGCAGTTGTGTTCCCTCCCTGCTATTTACTGGGGTGGAGGTGATGAAGATAATGGCAACTTCTTTCAAAAGATCCCATACATGTACTGCTACACTCACTGGCCCCAACACTGCAGCAGGCCACCACCGACCCACCCCTCTGCTGGAGACTCCCAGGCAAGTCTGGGTCAATCTCTCGTGGGGTCACTGCTCCTTTCTCCTGGGTCCTGGTGAACACAAGGTTCTGTTTATGTCCTCCAAAGTTCTATTTCCCAATCCAGTGTAAGTTCTGGCAGCTCTGTGGTGGGGTTAACAGTGACCTCCTCCAAGAGGGCTTTGCCATACCCAAGTCTGCTGCACCCAGAGCCCCTGTCCCTGTGGCAGTCCACTGCTGACCCATACCTCCACAGGAGACACTCAAACACAGTTCTGTCTCAGCCTCTGTGGGGTCTCCAGGTCCTGGTGCGCACAAGGTTTGTTTGAGTCCTCTGACCTCTCTGGCGGGAATGGGGTTTAATTCTAAAGGAGAATTCGCCCCTCCTACTGTCTTGCTGGGGCTTCCCCTTTGCCCCTGGGCATGGGGTATCTCCTCACAGCCGCTCCAGTGAAGTGCAGCCGCCGCTCTAGTGCCTACCATATTGCTGAGGTTTCTCTCACCTTGGACGTGGGGTATCTCCTCACAGCCGTTCCAGTACCACGCAGGCACAACTTCAGCTGTGAAAAGAAGAGAAGCGAAGAGCAAAAGAGGAAAGGAAAGATACACCCTTTCGGATGCAGAGTTCCAAACAATGACAAGGAGAGATAAGAAAACCTTCCTCAGCCATCGATGCAAAGAAATAGAGGAAAACAATAGAATGGAAAAGACTGGAGATCTCTTTAAGAAAATTAGAGATACCGAGGGAATATTTAATGCAAGGATGGGCACAATAAAGGACAGAAATTGTATGGACCTAACAGAAGCAGAAGATATTAAGAAGAGGTGGCAAGAATACACAGAAGAACTATACAAAAAAAAGATCTTCATAACCCAGATAATCATGATTCTGTGACCACTTTCCTAGAGCCAGACATCCTGGAATGTGAAGTCAAGTGGGCCTTAGGAAGCATCACTACGAACAAAGCTAGTGGAGGTGATGGACTTCCAGTTGAGGTATTTCAAATCCTAAAAGATGATGCTATGAAAGTGCTGCACTCAATATGCCAGCACATTTGGAAAACTCAGCAGTGGCCACAGGACTGGAAAAGGTCAGTTTTCATCCCAAGCCCAAAGAAAGGCAATGCCAAAGAATGCTCAAACTATCGCACAACTGCATTCATCTCACATGCTAGTAAAGTAATGCTCAAAATTCTCCAAGCCAGGCTTCAACAGTATGTGAACCATGAATTTCCAGATGTTCAAGCTGGATTTAGAAAAGGCAGAGGAACCAGAGATCAAATTGCCAGTATCCGCTGGATCATCGAAAAAGCAAGAGAGTTCCAAAAAAACATCTATTTCTGCTTTATTGACTATGCCAAAGCCTTTGTATGGATCAAAATAAACTGTGGAAAATTCTGAAACAGATGGGAATATCAGACCATCTGACCTGCCTCTTGAGAAATCTGTATGCAGGTCAGGAAGCAACAGTTAGAACTGGACATGGAACAACAGACTGGTTCCAAATAGGAAAAAGAGTACATCAAGGCTGTATACTGTCACCCTGCTTATTTAACTTATATGCAGAGTACATCATGAGAAACGCTGGGCTGGATGAAGTACAAGCTGGAATCAAGATTGCCAGGAGATATATCAATAACCTCAGATATGTAGATGCCACCACTCTTATGGCAGAAAGTGAAGAACTAAAAAGCCTCTTGAAAGTGAAAGAGGAGAGTGAAAAAGTTGGCTTAAAGCGCAACATTTAGAAATCTAAGATCACGGCATCTGGTCCCATCACTTCATGGCAAATAGATGGGGAAACAATGGAAACACTGACAGACTTTATTTTTGGGGGCTCCAAAATCACTGCAGATGGTGACTGTAGTCGTGAAATTAAAAGATACTTACTCCTTGGAAGATAAGTTATGACCAACCTAGTGGGACACGACTGAGCGACTTCACTTTCACTTTTCACTTTCATGGACTGGAGAAGGAAACGGCAACCCACTCCAGTGTTCTTGCCTGGAGAATACCAGGGATAGGGGAGCCTGGTGGGCTGCTGTCTCTGGGGTCGCACAGAGTCGGACACGACTGAAGTGACTTAGCAGACAGCATATTAAAAAGTAGAGACGTTACTTTGCCAACAAAGGTCCATTTAGTCAAGGCTATGGTTTTTCCAGTAGTCATATATGGATGTGAGAGTTGGAGTATAAGAACAGCTGAGCGCCAAAGAATAGATGCTTTTGAATTGTGGTGTTGGAGAAGACTCTTGAGAGTTCCTCAGACTGCAGGGAGATCCAACCAGTCCATCCTAAAGCAAATCAATCCTGAATATTCATTGGAAGGACTGATGTTGAAGCTGAAACTCCAGTACTTTGGCCACCTGATGCCAAGATCTGACTCATTGGAAAAGACCCTGATGCTGGGAAAGATTGAAGGCAGGAGGAGAAGGGGATGACACAGAATGAGTTGGTTGGATGGCATTACTGACTGAATGGACATGAGTTTGAGTAGGCTCTGGGAGTTGGTGACGGACAGGGAAGCCTGGCGTGCTGCAGTCCATGGGGTTGTAAAAAGTTGGACATGATTGAGCAACTGAACTGAACTGAACTGATGAAACCGTTTACCTCAGATTGGGACTTGTACTAATGTGGTAGGACTGTGTGTTAGTCACTCAGTAGTGTCCAACTCTATGTGACCCCATGGACTGTAGCCTGCCAGGCTCCTCTGTCCGTTTAATTCTTCGGGCAAGAACATTAGAATGGGTTGCTATTCCCTTCTCCAGGGATCTTCCCAACCCATGGATTGAACCTGGGTCTCCTGCATTGCAGGCGTATTCTTTACCATCTGAACCACCAGGACTGGGGCCCAGCCAAAAACCCTGCTTGGGAGTTGAACTCATGTGGCTGGATGTTGAACCCAGTCAAAACTGAGTTCTTCCAACTCAGGTCTTCCAACTGAGATGACAGACCTTGTTTTAGGACCTAATGAAGCCCAGGTTCTTGATGTCTCATTGCAGAAAGAATTCAATGAGAGACAAAGTATTAGGTAAGATGTGGGTTTACTCAGAGAGACATACACTCCACAGACAGTGTGGGCCATTGCTGAAGGCCAATGCAGCCTCTACATGTGGCGGGGTTAGCTTTTATAGGCTGGGTAATTTCATAGGCTAATGAGTAGGAGGATTTTCCCAAACATTTTTCGGGCGAGGGGGAGATTTCCAGGAATTGAGTCACAGCCGACTTTTTGATCTTTGATGGTGAGTCTTGGAACTGTCATGGCACCTCTGGGTGTATCACTTAGCCTGCTGATGTGTTGCAATGAGCATATATTGAGATTCAAGGTCAGCTCGAAGTTGGTGGTCTATCGTCTTGGACCCATTTGAGTCTACTCAGTTTATGTTGTGTCCTTGGGCTATGTCACGCTTTCAAAGTTGTGCCTTGCCCCCTTCCCTCCTGTTTCAAGCAGACAACAGCAACAACAAGGGGAGAGGGAGTTTAACTGGTTGGTATGCAACTCAAAGGACCAAAGTTTTATAGAAACATTTGGGAGAGTAATGATAGGCAAACTATAAGGAGTGAGAGAATATCAACTATCTCCTAGCATAGGGTAAGAGGAAGTACACCACGCTACTTTAGAGTGTTTGAATTTTCTGTTTATCCAAAATCTACCATTGTTCAAATCTTGTCTTTAAAAGCACTTTTTTAAACAAAGGTTTACATATCTATCAGTTTTTTAAGGAAAGGATAGTGTTTAGCAATGGGTACCTTTAATACCAATGTAAGCCATTGTTTCAAAAGATGAAGACGATTCATCTTACATGCTTTCAAAACCTACAATGACACTTCTATAACACGCCTGTGTGAATTTATTCGTTTCTAATTTTCAATCCATGTTGTACCACCTGTCTCATTTGTTCCCATTTTTAGATTTAAAAAAGGTTTGCTTATTTCTTTATTTTTACGGCTGTGCTGGGTTTTTGTTGCTGTGCATGGGCTTTCTCTAGTTTCCCAGAGCTGGGGCTACTCTCTGGTTGCAGTGCACAGACCTCACATTGCACTGGTTTCTCTTTTTGTGGAGCATGGACTCTGGGGTGCTTGGGTTACAGTAGTTATGGCACGTAGGTGTGTGGAATCTTCCCGGAGCAGGGATCAAACCCATGTCCTCTGCATTGGCAGGCAGATTCTTAACCACTGGACCACCAGAGAGGCTCTTCATTTGTGCCCTTTTAGTTATTCTGTCTACATAAGCCCTTTCAGATCCTGTTACTCTTTCAGAGCTTGCTGCTAAGTCACTTCAGTTGTGTCCGACTCTGCTGCTGCTGCTGCTGCTAAGCCACTTCAGTCGTGTCTGACTCTGTGCGACCCCATAGATGGCAGCCCACCAGGTGCCCCCGTCCCTGGGATTCTCCAGGCAAGAACACTGGAGTGGGTTGCCATTTCCTTCTCCAATGCATGAAAGTGAAAAGTGAAAGGGAAGTTGCTCAGTCGTGTCCGACTCTGTGCGACCCCATGGACTGCAGCCTACCAGGCTCCTCCATCCATGGGATTTGCCAGGCAAGAGTACTGAAGTGGGGTGCCATTGCCTTCTCCACTTTCAGAGCCTAGAGTCCAGTTTTTTAGCCAAATAATAGCAACAATAATAATAATTACCAATCTTTCTTTCCACTTTACTTCTAGGAGTCCATTTTCTATATATCTAACACTTTGCTGTCCCATCTTATAATATCTTGACTAGATTTAAAACAGCTTTAGGGAAGAAACTGTGGATTATTCTTTGCTTTCCTCAGAGTATGTAGTAATAGCATAACAAAGAGCACATAGCAAATGACCAAAAAGCACTTATCAAGAAGCATCCTGGAGTGGTGGGAAATGCAGAAACTTTGGGAGTGATAATTTTGAATTCAGGGTAAAAAGGATTTGCCCTTTTGGGGATTATGGACAAGTTATTTAACTTTCCTGAAGCCATATTCCCCTGCAAAATGAGGATAAAAATTTACAGGGTTGCTGTGAGGAATGGAGACAACCTAAGGACCTATGCAGTGACTGGGAAGCACTGTGTGTCCCACAGGCAGTAATTATTATGATTTGTGAACAGTCCTCTCCCTACCTGACTCCTCTGCCCAGGCTCTTATATCCTGACTTGAAGTTTTCTTCCATGTCTTCAACAAAACCATACTTAATAGTCTACGCCTATCTCTACCAGGAGCAGTGTACTGTTTACCCAAGCCTCTAATGAGTTCTAACAACTCTGAGTATCTTATTTTATGCTTTTTTATACTATATTTTATACTTTTGTCATCTACATTTTCATGGATTTATTTTCTTCCCTTTGCTATCATAAGTCCTACTAGAGGAACAGTTCTTTGGATATTTCCTAATCAAAACACAGGTTAGGTGGTTAGTGCTAGGTTAGCACAACTGCTTTAAAAGTGCTAGAAATTGTAAGTATTCCAGAAACATCATGGGGTGCTGAGGGAGTTTCTTTCCAATAGTTCTTTGAATAGGTTTACAATCCCTCATTCACTATTTTGTAATCCTTTTTGGAAAGCTCTTTGCTTTGAAAATCAAATGTTTTCTTAACATTTGGTGACAAAACCTATCCTAACCTGAATTCATTTGTCAATAAAACTTGACTTGAACTCATGATGGCAAAGTGGCAAAACCAGATCTGAAGACTATACATTATATTTTCCTACTTCAGTTCAGTTCAGTTCAGTCCCTCAGTCGTGTCCGACTCTTTGCGACACCATGAATCGCAGCACGCCAGGCCTCCCTGTCCATCACCAACTCCTGGAGTTCACTCAAACTCACGTCCATCGAGTCCGTGATGCCATCCAGCCATCTCATCCTCTGTTGTCCCCTTCTCCTCCTGCCCCCAATTCCTCCCAGCATAAGAGCCTTTTCCAATGAGTCAACTCTTCGCATGAGGTGGCCAAAGTACTGGAGTTTCAGCTTCAGCATCATTCCTTCCAAAGAACACCCAGGACTGATCTCCTTCAGAAAGGACTGGTTGGATCTCCTTGCAGTCCAAGGGACTCTCAAGAGTCTTCTCCAACACCATAGTTCAAAAGCATCAGTTCTTCAGTGCTCAGCCTTCTTCACAGTCCAACTCTCACATCCATACATGACCACTGGAAAAACCATAGCCTTGACTAGACAGACCTTTGTTGGCAAATAATGTCTCTGCTTTTGAATATGCTATCTAGGTTGGTCATAACTCTCCTTCCAAGGAGTAAGCGTCTTTTAATTTCATGGCTGCAGTCACCATCTGCAGTGACTTTGGAGCCCCTAAAAATAAAGTCTGACACTTTTTCCACTGTTTCCCCATCTATTTCCCATGAAGTGATGGGACTAGATGCCATGATCTTTGTTTTCTGAATGTTGAGCTTTAAGCCAGTCTTTTCACTCTCCTCTTTCACTTTCACCAAGAGGCTTTTTAGCTCCTCTTCACTTTCTGCCATATGGGTGGTGTCATCTGCATATCTGAGGTTATTGATATTTCACCCAGCAATCTTGGTTCCAGCCTGTGCTTCCTCTAGCCCAGCGTTTCTCATGATGTACTCTGCATGTAAGTTAAATAAGCAGGGTGACAGTATACAGCCTTGATGTACTCCTTTTCCTATTTGGAACCAGTCTGTTATTCCATTCTAACTGTTGCTTCCTGACCTGCATATATCAAGAGGCAGGTCAGGTGGTCTGGTATCCCATCTCTTTCAGAATTTTCCACAATTTATTGTGATCCACACAGTCAAAGTTTTTGGCATAGTCAATAAAGCAGAAATAGATGTATTTTTGGAACTCTCTTGCTTTTTACATGATCCAGCAGATGTTAGCAATTTGATCTCTGGTTCCTCTGCCTTTTCTAAAACCAGCTTGCCTCCAACAAGTAACGCTGAAGAAGCTGAATGATTCTATGAAGAGCTACAAGACCTTTTAGAACCAACACCCCAAAAAGATGTCCTTTTCATTATAGGGGACTGGAATGCAAAAGCAGGATGTCAAGAAACACCTGGAGTAACAGGCAAATTTGGCCTTGGAACACGGAATGAAGCAGGGCAAAGGCTAATAGAGTCTTGCCAAAAGAAAGCACTGGTCATAGCAAACAAGACTCTATACATGGACATCACCAGATGGTCAACACTAAAATCAGACTGATTATATTCTTTGCAGCCAAAGATGGAAAAGCTCTATACAGTCAGCGAAAACAAGACTGGGAGCTGACTGTGGGCTCAGATCATGAGCTCCTTATTGCCAAATTCAGACTTAAATTGAAGAAAGTAGGGAAAACCACTAGACCATTCAGGTATGACCTAAATCAAATCCCTTATGATTATACAGTGGAAGTGAGAAATAGATTTAAGGGACTAGATCTGATAGATGGAGTGCCTGATGAAGTATGTACGGAGGTTCGTGACATTGTACAGGAGACAGGGATGAAGACCATCCCCATGGAAAAGAAATGCAAAAAAGCAAAACTGCTGTCTAGGGAGGCCTTACAAATAGCTGTGAAAAGAAGAGAAGCGAAAAGCAAAGGAGAAACTGAAAGATCTAAGCATCTGAATGCAGAGTTCCAAAGAATAGCAAGAAGAGATAAGAAAGCCTTCCTCAGCCATCGATGCAAAGAAATAGAGGAAAACAACAGAATGGGAAAGACTAGAGATCTCTTCAAGAAAATTAGAGATACCAAGGGAACATTTCATGCAAAGATGGGCTTGATAAAGGACAGAAATGGTATGGACCTAACAGAAGCAGAAGATATTAAGAAGAGGTGGCAAGAATACACAGAAGAACTGTACAAAAAAGAGCTTCACGACCAAGATAATCATGATGCTGTGATCACTCACCTAGAGCCAGACATTCTGGAATGCGAAGTTAAGTGGGCCTTAGAAAGCATCACTATGAACAAAGCTAGTGGAGGTGATGGAATTCCAGTTGAGCTATTTCAAATCCTGAAAGATGATGCTGTGAAAGTGCTGCACTCAATATGCCAGCAAATTTAGAAAACTCAGCAGTGGCCTCAGGACTGGAAAAGGTCAGTTTTCATTCCAGTCCCAAAGAAAGGCAATGCCAAAGAATGCTCAAACTACCGCACAATTGCACTCATCTCACACACTGCTGCTGTGTCACTTCAGTCGTGTCTGACTCTGTGCGACCCCATAGATGGCAGCCCACCAGGCTCCCCCGTCCCTGGGATTCTCCAGGCAAGAATATACTGGAGTGGGGTGCCACTGCCTTCTCCCATGCATGAAAGTGAAAAGTGAAAGTGAAGTCGCTCAGTTGTGTCCCACTCTTAGCGACTCCATGGACTGCAGCCTGCCAGACTCCGCCATCCACGGGATTTTCCAGGCAAGAGTACTGGAGTGGGGTGCCATTGGCTTCTCCATATCTCACACACTAGTAAAGTAAATTTTCCTACTTAGTGGTGTCATATTCATAATTTGTTCTGAAAAAAAATTAACTTGATTATAGAGCTCTGCCCCACGCCTTATGGGATATTATGTAATATAGGTACACTTCTCTAAAATCTGAAAAATTCTGAATTCTGAACTCCATCTGGCCCAAACCCTTTTATGAACAGATTGTGGATCCATATATCCCTTATATCCCTTGTACACTGTTATACATACAATAAGCTAAATTTTAAAAATTCAATTAAATACTGAAGGGACATATATTTATCCCGCTGGGAGGAACACTGTCTTAAAATTCATGGGATCATTATTAAAGGGATTAAAGCAAGTTAAAGTTGCTGAACTAATACCTTCAAGGGGAAAATAAGGTTTAAGAATTGAAGAAGTTATTAAAAATAACAAATTAAAAATATGCACAGAAAATGTGCTTTCCAATATGGCTTTTATTAAAGGTGGGCATACTGTTTTTCTGATTTCATTACCTGAAAATTGGTGGTAATACATGCAAATAAGTCACACGATTAAAAAATATGAAGAGTGATACTTCTGAAAAATTACATTTGTAAAGTTTACTACTGTATTTACATTTCTTTAAAATTATTTTTTACATTTCTTAAGAGACACAGACTACTACTAGAAGGTTGCTACCAGTAATGCCAGTGAATACTGACATTATCACATCATTTTCATCTGCAAAATGAGATTGGTACTCATCTGTAAAGATTCTTCTGAAATAAATTCAAAGATTTCAATATATAGGAAACAAATCAGTCAGCAGATAATTAGACATTATCTTAAGTATGTGGCAGTAAAGTATACTGAAGAGGATTTTGTATCTTCTCAATTTAGGAGATGCTTCAACATTTGACTTGATCTCATTTACCATCTCTTTTTCACGGTGATGTTGCAAATTTTATCAAGAGCTTTACAGCAATGCAGGAATATAAGGAATTAGAACAGAATGTACTTGCTTCCGTGGAGTTAGGATTTAACCGAATACTCTTAAGGCGGTAAGCTATATAACAAAGTGATTTTAGAAATTACAACTGAACAGAGAATACAGGGCAACCTATATTCACGCACACAGAATAACAGGTAACAAAAGCAGTTAACTCACAGAATTAGGTCACTGCTGGAACAAGAGGAAATAGAATCATAGAGCACTAGAACTGAAAATCTCCTAGGAGAAACCGAGATTTCACAGAGAACAAAATTCCTTAGTTAAGTAAGCACCGGACTGGTCTACCACCGGGAGTTGGGAAAGTGCCCAGGAGTGAGGGGCTGCAGCAGCCCCAAGCGCGTGATCCTCCTTTGCTTCTACGATTGTCTACTTTCCGAGCCACAGAATAACTGGGTTCGCTTAGATTTATAAACATCCAGGCAATGACATGGTACCAGTCCCTATATCTCTGGGCTACCCTTTCCACTTAACTGGTAAGTTACTTTTCAATTAAAATAATAATTAAAACGTCAAAAATGCACTAGCTAAACGGATCCTGTTTGGTTGCCACAGGTATCTGAGAGAAGGCGGCGAAGCGGAAGAAAGCGGAGGAATAGCAGAGCCCAGGGAACAGGCCGTTTCGGATTTGTTAGGGTCCAGGAGCCTACTGTCCGCAACTAGGGTGGTTAACTGCCGAGTGCGACCAGATTGACGTTTCAGCGGTTAGGCCCGACCGACCCTTGACGTCGCGGCGGAAGGGGCGGGTCCATGGGAGGAAGTGACGTTTCACCGGCTTTTGGCCGTGTGGGGAGGTGTAACCGGTCGGTAGAGGGAGGCTGTGGTGGCGGAAGAGGTTCGGCGGCTGATGGCGGCTGAAGCTCGGAAACCTCTTTAACACTCCCCTCTTCCCGAGAGTTCCTCACTCGGTAAGCGCCTCCCCCATTCCTCCCCAGCGCCTTGCGTGGTGTGGACGTCCCCTGGAGCTCTGTCGGGGCTCGTGATACGCCCCTCAGTTCTGGAGTCTAGGGGCCTTGGCTAGTCTAGGGAATGGTCTCCGTGGTGACGATGCTGCCGAATGACGATGCTTTCCTTCCCGAGGACAAACCTTTCCTCCCGGACTGTGATTGTGACGGGAGTGTGGACAACTTTGGTTAGCAAAGGAGTTGGAAAAAGCAACCGGGGGCCGTCCCACACGGCGGGGAGGCCCTGGGATAGGCTTTGGAGACTTAGGGGAGCCGTGTGGGATGTGGGCCCTTTGGTTGGGGACGAGTAGGCAGCGACCCCCGAAAAAGAAAGTGCTTTGGCGGAGGCTCTGCTCTAGGGTGAGTGCTTCGTGGGTAGCGTCTGGGTTGCTGGGGTAGGTAAGCTTAGGAGAACACCTAGGTCGTGTCGAAATGGGACACTGAGGTTTGCCCGTACGGAGTGAAACCCGTGTTTTGGTTTGAGTCGCCGGTAGATTAGGAGGCGGGGACTCCGTGCGCCGCGGGCCGTAGGCGGAGTTAGCTGTTTGTGCTAGATCTCCGACGTCACCTGGGTTGTAGAGTGCTTATAAATGACTGTCACGCCTTATGCTCGAAGGGATCTTAAATCTTCCGGGAAGAGTCATGTTTGTCTTTGCTTAGGCAACTTGTCCTGATTTCACAACACTCCCTCCCCAAATCCCGGAGGCCCGCAGGTTGTGGACAAGTCCCGACAGGAGCTCGTCATTTTGGGGGAAGTTTGCTAAGAGATTAGTATGCATGTATGTGTCCTGATAAACATATTACCTTATTGGTAATCATTTTGTTTGAGAACGCCGTGACATTTGACTTTCTACATATATTTTAGGTTTTACAAAGTAGTTATGAATCGCTTTTGTGTCAGGGACAGGAAAACGTCTAAGTTTTCAACTCTCGCTAGTTGTAGAATAGCCGCATGCAGGAATTACTAATTGTAGTTTTGGAGTCCAATTCCAAAAGCGTTAAAAGAGATTATTAGAGTAACATGTAAATCTAAAAACAAAGTGGGCTAATTACCCTTGGAGTGCTATTCAGGTATGGAAAGGTGCCTTCGTTTTGTTCTTATCAAGGATAAACTTGATTTCTTGAAAGAATACTTGATTAAGTTTTCTAGCCATTCCATTGTTAAATTGCACACCCTTGTTTATACAATTATGGCTGCAGCTATTTGTGTAGAATAAACTGGTAAATATCCTTTACTTAACAAAATAACAGGTATTTTGGAATTCTAAGTTTCGACCTTTTTTAATGATGTTAAATATTTTTGAAGGGTCTTAACCATGTTCCCTTTTTACTGTTTTGGGGGCATTGCCTCACACATGAAGTTTATTGGATTACATTCTTTTGGAATTTCGATATTACTAAGTAAAATTTTGGCTATATCCACTTATGGGCTTTTAAAGTTTAGTTTGTCTCAAACTCTTGCAGGAAGGTAAAGATTCCCTCCCCTCTAATTTAATAAAAAGGCAGTTTCACAGCTTTTTAGAAACCACCATTTAAAACAAAATTAAGTGGTGTGCATGACACCTGGCAGAGTGTAATGAGTAGTGGTACTCCGATGTAAGAGTTCTGGAGATTGGGAGGATTGTTAAGTGTGTAAACTGACAAATTGGTGGATTTGCTTCTGCCTTCCAGAAAGATCGCTGATAATTCTTTTCTGGTCTGTAAGCCAGCTGATACAGTCTTTGAGCTGAAATGTGAGTAATTAGAAGCAATTAGAATATTAGCTGTAGTTTTTCCCTTCAGATACTCAGCTTCCTCCCAAACTTTTTGGAGATAAGTTTGAAAGTTCATATATAATTAACTGAAAATTAAACAAATTTTTTTACTAAGTATTTCAACTACTGTGTGTAATGTGTTTCTATTGCAAGAGGTCATATGTGAGTTTTTATTACTAGTCTTTGTCTACTTTGGATTTACTAACTTTTATTATGGAAATTTAAAAAATACCCCCAAAAAGAAGAGTTTAAGGACTCACTAGTTTGCTAATCTTGGTTTATCATCCCTGGAGTTTTTTAAGGGAAATCCTGGACATCAGGATGTTTCACCTATAATTTATCGTCTTTAACTGGTAAGGACTTTGAAAAAAATAAAATCACTATAATAATAGTATCACCTAGAATAAAATTATCTTATTTCCTTTTGAATTCTAAGTGTTAGAATTAGCAAATTATATAAAATATCCAAATTAGAAAGTTTAATTTTCTGTACATTTAATGCACAGAAGTTCTTAGTATGGTCAGCTTCCTACTTTATTTGATTAAGGTTTACACATTTTGGGCTAGTTAAGTAAAATGAGTATCAGAAGTCACTGGAAAAATGCTACCAGAAAAGCCAGATCAAGCTTGGTGCTTGAAAAAGTTCCTAGAGGAAGAAGATAACACTGATATTCCCCCGCCCTCAATTTATTTTAGCTACTTACCTGAGGGCCCACTGCATATTGTCTATTATTCCTTAGATATTGATGAGCCCTCAAAAATAACAAAAATTGGATTTTAGACCAAAGACTTAACAGAGTTAAGTTTACAGCATGACACTTAAAAGGAACCCTAGAGATGTTAGGGAATAAAGCAGAAAATAGGGAAAAGGGCACTGCAGACAGCATGTAAAGGTATTTCAGACTTTGTTTCCCAGCCAGATATGTCTTTTTTCTTATGTATTTTTTATTTTTTTACTTATGTAACATTGGTTTATTACATTAGTTTCATTTGTATAACATATTTCTAATTCTGTATATACTACAGCATGTTTACCACCAAAAATATAGTTTCCATCTGCCAGCATGCAGTTGATCCCCTTTGCTCTTTCTGTCCGCCTTACTCTTGTTCTTGGTAAGTCTGGTTTGGTTTATTTATTTTTTGTTTGCCGTGTTTCTAGAGGTGTACTTTATAGAGAATGGGAAATGAAATTTGATATGGTAAAGCTACTCCTACTTTTGTGGTAGGCGTTTTATTTCCTCTCTCCAGCTGAGGCTGTTTGTTCTTTTTCTTGTGCTATCAGTGAAGCTACACTTCCCAAACACTACCACAAGGTGATGCAGTGACTTTGCACATTACTTCCCCACTGGATGGTGTGTTGGTCTGTGTGTCTGCCTGTGAATCATTGTGATGTATTAACATTCTCAGTGAATTTTAATGATTTTAAAAGATTTACCATCTTTTCACTCCATTTTTTTATCTGTGTGAAGAATGAAACATAAACTGTATGGGAATTAGATATTTTACTGTTTAAAAAGGATTGATTCATGTTGTAGTTACATTCAGATAACATTTATCCTTATTAACTTTTTTATGAGTAGAAGTTATATTGGAATTAATTTAAAAAGTAATGAGAATGAAGTGACTTTTGTAAAAATATTTCTGTAGTTATAGTCAGATTGAAATGTTTAAAGAGGTTAGTGTTGGGAGAGAGATTAATGAAGGTTATTAATGGGATAATTGCAAATTATCTTGCTCTAAAGATTTATAAGCATCATGAATATATTTAATATCTGATAGAGTTTTGTATTAAAAACTTGAATTTTGGGGAGAGAGTTTAAAAATGAAATTTCTTGTTAATGTGTTTATTTAAAATAATGAAAATAGTACGTTAAATATACTGGTAAAAATTCAGTCAATTGAGTTAAAAGTTGAAGTTCTATTAAGTCCTCTTTTCACACATAACTCATGAATAAAGACTGTAGTGTGTGCTTTTTAGTCCCTTTTGATGCATTTATAAGCATATACATACACAAACACATATGTGTATTGTTTTAGTTGCTAAGTTGAGTCTGACTCTTGCGGTCCCATGGACTATTAAAGACCAGGCTCCTTTGTCCGTGGAATTTTCCAGGCAAGAATACTGGAGTGGGTTGCCATTTCCTTCTCCAGGGGATCTTCCTGACCCAGAGATCGAACCCGAGTCTCCTGCTTTGGCAGGTGGATTCTTTACCACTGAGCCACCTGGGACGCCCACATATATGTATATACCTTTATGTTATTTTGTATCTTAAAACTTTTCAGTGAAGTAAAAGTCTAAGTATTGATTTTTAAACGCTCTTGTAATTGAGGATAAACAAAAGTTTAACCTCCTCTACCTTGTTGTATAACATATACTGTTTTGTTGATTTAGTTTACTTTAGGAATATATTTAAGTTTTATGAAAAAAGTTTCATTCTTAAATTACTTTTAAGGTACAACATGGGAAACTCACCCTAAGCTAACTTTGTTTTCTTCATAGAAAAACATTACTGATTCACTTGTCTCAGTTTTGGTAGTTGTATCTAAAAGAGTTTGGTTCAGTTAATTTAGCTGTAGTGTTTCTCATGGATTTTTTATAACAAGTAGTGAACATTTTTTCAAAACTGGAATCAAAGGTTTTTTTTTTTTTTTTTTTTTTTTTTAAAGGAAGCCACTAAACTTGAAACGAGATTATTATTAGTGGTTTCGTTAACATCATGACATCCCTTTGGGCCCAGGTTTGCTCAGACTATTCAAAGAAACAAAGTAATGAACACTTATTTTAGGAAGTTTCTAGTGTTGTGCTACCTTTTCATTTTCCTGAAGACTTTAGGTTGTCAGCTGGAGACTATTGACTGTTAAGTCTTTCTGTGAAGTAGAGTTGTTGGTAATAAAGCCTTTTTGTTAGTGGAGAGATACAGGAAATTTACTACTGAATGCGTTCTCTTTACCTTAGAATCCTGGCAAACCTCAGGTGGGAAAGGCTGGTAGACATCCAGCCTGGTATTCTGCCACAGTGGCTTTCAGGTTCACGAATGACAGTCTCTTTGTGGGATGACCAGTATATTGTATATCCTAAAAGTACAAAGCAGTATCTTGACCATAAGAGAAGTAGAGAAGAGACAAAAGGAAAATTGGGCGTTTTCTGAAGTGTTATTTCAGAATTTTAAAGATTAGCTTTAGTATTTCAGATCAACAAAAGAAACATGGAAAAGCATATTATCTTAGATCTTCCTAGAAATAAAGACTTCTTAGTAATTGTTAAAATGTGAGTAGTGTTGAGAATTTGCTGTTAGTCTACTGGTAAGGACCCTAATGCTTTCACTGCCTTGGCCAGGTTTAGTCTCTGGTCTGGGAACTAAGATCCTGCAAGCCTCGCAGTGTGGCCCCCCCCCCCCCAAAAAAAAATGTTATTAGTGTTACTTCTGTAGAAACTTCATGGATTGGTGAAGTAAATTAGAATAATTTGGTTAGCAAATGCCTTAACCCGGTTTTTCCCATTATTACAGAGATTCTTGTTTTGATGACTCAGAAGCAAGTGCCATTGTGTCAGTGGTATTGTTTCCTATGTGGTACTGTAGAAACAGTGACTGAAGTGAGTCTGTGACACACTGTAGAGATAGATTTTTTGAGTGAATTGTATCATTTTTTCAAAAGTAGAGCAAATAATACGGAAAACATTTAGGTTTTGAAGATTTTTATAGGCCACTTTCACCATTCATCTGCTAGCAAGTGCTGTTAGTGAGCACTCACTGAATCTATAATAGATTCTCAACAGTATGTTTTTCATTGACACTATATATTTAAAAATACATGTGTTTTTAATCAGTAACTATATGGAAAGGATACAATAATGCTGGAATCAAGATAGAATGAAAGGGTAGAATTGGTATAGGTAGAGATGAACAAATAGGCTGAACTGTTCCAAGTAGACCAACTGAGATTTTACATAATCTGAGAGATTTGAACAAGTGTTTACCAGAAGCCCGAGAAGATAGCCCAGGTCTGGGAATCTGTGAGAGCTGCTGATGGAGACTTAAATTGATGGTTTGAGTCATAGTCTAAATAGTATTTCTCTGTGCTGGCTGTATATAGGATTGGGATTACTTTGGGAGGCTTAAAAAAGAATGTGTATACACACACTTGCATGCAGTGCCCAGGTCCCAAAAAGTCATTGTCTCTTTCTAAGACTCCCTAATGATTCTAATATGTAGCCGGGGTTCAGAAAAGCTGGGGATCATGAATGTGGATCAGGAATGCATGACAGAGAAGTTGACTAGGCTCTAGGTTATAGGAGCCTAGAACCTAGTGTGGAGGGATGCAATAGGTCGGATTAGGGAGGAAAGTGATGCAGATTCAGGCGTTCAACATAGAAACACTGCTTTTGGTTTGCAAGAGAAGCAGAGGGCTGGGCTTTGCAGGAGAGGTGAAAGTTTGGTTTTTAAGTTTTTTTAAACTCGTTGAACTTTCTGAACCATTTTGTAAATTAATTACTTCCCAGTTTGTGTTTTTATATTTAATCATATCTAAAGGAGTTCCAGTATTTAAGAAGTATGTCTTTTCAATAATTCTCTGAGAATATCCACGTAATTTACTTTTAAAGCTATATATTTTATCAAGGTATGAGTTTTTTCTTACTTGGTATCATTAAATATGTATAATTTACTTGTTTCAGATTCACAATGACATCCTTTCAAGAAGTTCCATTGCAGACTTCCAACTTTGCCCATGTCATCTTTCAAAATGTGGCCAAGAGTTATCTTCCTAATGCACATTTAGAATGTCATTATACTTTAACTCCATATATCCATCCACATCCAAAAGATTGGGTTGGTATATTCAAGGTAAGAGAACTTTCTGCATATTTCTTCCATATAGGCACTCTTTATTTTCTTCTTAAGAGGTTCACAATTAGTTTATACTTGTCTTAGCTCTGTGTTAAGGATTATTTTTATAAACTTCAAATGTAAAACATTATGCAACTTGAATTATTTACTAGTGCAGGGAAGTGTACAACAAATGTTAGGAACTTCAGTTCACCAGACTTTCCTCTCTGTGATCAAAAGGTTTGACTTAAAATTCTTTTCAAATTTTTTTCCTCCTATTTTCTCCATTCCTTACCTTAAAAAAAGTGATCTTTTCCTTTGGGTTGGTATATCATTTATGGTCTTGTAATTTGTAATTAATTTTGTACAGCTCTGCAGCTATGTTACTATCTTTTCTGTTGTCCCACATTGTTAAAATATTCCTCATATTGTCCCATGCTTTAATAAGAGTATTCTGTTTTACATGACTAGTAATTTCATTGATGGCAAGAGTCCCAGTTCTGATATTTTGCCATTATGTGTTACATTTAGTTGAAAATTACACTGAGATGATCATTACAGTGGTGGAAGTTTTTTGGCAATTTCAAGTCTTCAGAATGTAATGGAGAACCAGAAAATAAGAATGTCCATTTAGCAAAGTAATGCTGTAGATGTACAGGTAGTAAAACTTACTTTTCTCTTGGGTTATTCTAGATTCTCCCTCAGAAGCAATTTTTATTTTAGATATGACTTGTTAAAACCAAGACCATCAGGTATTGAAATTTTGATTGTGTGGTCTGTGTAAGTTAAATAGTAAAGTAGAAAAATAAAAGTAGCTGCTAGAATTAGGTACATTGAGAGTATGAAGTAGTGAAAGTCTGGCCTAATAGAGTGAGGAGGACAGAAAAACTGTATGGGACAAAACAAAGTTCTGGCATTTAATCATATTTCAGTACCTTTTTGAATCTCTCATCCTTTGGCATTGCTGGATTGGTGAGTTATTTACTCTCTTTTCTTTAGGCTAGTCAAAATCCATTATGAAGATACATTCGTTGTAAGCTTGTTATGAAATCAGTATCATTTTTAATTTTACATAAGAGATGAATAACAAGTTAAAGACACTAAGAACTGGTATTTTCTTGAAGAGTGAGACAGAGAGGAAGAACAGAGCAGGAAAATGAGATTGAGGGAAGAAAAGGGCATTCCTGGCAGGAAAATGGCATAAGCAAAGGCACAGGGGTGAGAATGAGAATGAGTTAGTGAAGTGGAGGGAGATGAAGTGTCAGTCTTTCCACGGAAAACCTTCAGTGTTAAGCTAAGTAGTTTGGAAACTTTTCATTATGTGCAGCGAGAAGTCTGCATATGTCGGCTGATGTGTGATAAATGTTATTTCAAGAAGATAAATCTTTACTTTTTTTTTTTTTTCAGACTACTTATTTTTGTCTTCTGGTCCCCCCTCCCATTTTTTGTTAATAACCTATTGTTTACACCAAAAGTTTATGACTGTCTCATCAGATCCAGCCAAACACAATTGTGTCAGTTTTACTGCCTATTTCCACATTTTTAATATCACTGCTGTAGTTCATGCCCTCCTTATCTCCTTCTAAGACGATTGCAGTAGGTTTCCTGTTTTCCCTGCTTTCATTCTTAATGCCACTCCTCCATTTTATCTGTTCTTCAAAATGCTCTATATATAATAGAAAATGAAAATCGGAACATATCTTCCTCTTGTTTAAGTGGCTGTTCATCCTCTGTGGGATAATGCCAAGACCAAATAACTTAGGATGCCAAATAGGGCTCCTTTATAAGACCTGATTTATAGCTTCCTTTTTTACATTGCCTGCTTATTTTTGGCTTTCATAATGCTAATGTATTATCTCTTGTGCACTCCAAGGACTGTTAACTCTTCTTTAAGCAGTAGTACTTACACAAATAAATAATAAATAAATTTGAGTAGAATACCCTTTCCATCTTGCCTGGATGATACTTAAAACTCAGTGGGAAGTTGAAGCATGTAGTAAAAACTTCAAATGGTACAGGAAAACTCAGGGGAAAAAAAAATCGTGTTTTAATACTATTACCTAGCAATAAGCTGGAGAAGGCAATGGCACCCTACTCCAATACTCTTGCCTGGAAAATCCCATGGCTGGAGGAGCCTGGTGGGCTACAGTCCATGGGGTCGCTAAGAGTCAGACACGACTGAGCGACTTCACGACTTTACTTTCACTTTTCACTTTCATGCATTGGAGAAGGAAATGGCAACCCACTCCAGTGTTCTTGCCTGGAGAATCCAGGGACGGGGAGCCTCGTGGACTGCCGTCTGTGGGGTCACACAGAATTGGACACGACTGAAGTGACTTAGCAGCAGCAGCAATAAGCATTGTTAACATATTGGTATATATCTGTAAATAATAATTTGTCTATAAAAAGTATACACATATGCTGTTGATGCATTGTGAAATTCGTGGAAATGTTTCTAAATATTTACCATTAAATAGTCCTTAATATAGACTTTATTTTTTTTAATTTTGTGTCCGTTTATTTCATAGGATAAGTTCTTGGAAAAGGAATTACGATGTTTGTGGCACTGAATGTTTTTAAATACTTGATATGTACTGCATATTGCTGCCTAGAATGATTTTGATGGTTATATTGACAAGGCAGGCAGGGAGAAAGTGCCTAGATAGTAACTATAAGGGAAGGAATGTGTGCTTCAGAAAATGTTAAAGAATTTAATTTTCCTGGGACAGGTACCAGTTTTAGAAAATGAATAGGAAAAGTTTGTTTGGATCATGTTGTCGATTGTTTTAATATTTAGCTGAAGAATAACTTTTAAGCAGAGAGTAATAAGAGTTTAGAAGTGAACTTTAATCTTACAGTGCTGAATAAGATAAATTGGAATTAGAATGGAGGCACAGAGAATGTATAGACCGTCTTAATTTCTAGTTGAAATAATGCAGGCCTTTGAGAAGGGGATCAATTGTGGGTAATAATCCATAGGAAGCATCTGTAAGGTTTGTCAGCAATTAACTGAATGTGTTGGCACTGAAACTCATTCATTAAATATCCTCAGTGAGGAGGAACAAGGTCATGTGCTGAGTGGGTGGGGCTAGGGGTGGGGATCTTGAGTATGGAAAAGATTTGGTCTTGTTACTGTGGAAGAATGGGGAATTGGAGTAGGTTAACCAGGAGATTGTTGAGCAGCTGTGAGTTTGTCTAGAGATTGAGCAACTAGAATTGAGTGAATTCCAAAAGTGGGTATTATTCACACTGCGAATTTAAAAAAGAACTCAAGAGGGCTAGGCATACTAGCATGGTTTTAGGTGCATTACTGAAATGGTTAACTGACCATGAAGTCCAGGTTGGGTAGGGGAATGAGTGAAGCCAGACTAGGGATGTAGACTGGGTTGGAGATTTTCATTTTTTCCTTTCAGTTTTTCTTCCTCTTCTCTAGTGTTGGTTAAATTACAACTAAAACATGTAGCATGTTTGTTTATTCTTTATACTTTGCAAAGATCTTTCATGAGAGCATTATACTCACTATTTTGCAGGTGAGGGAACTGAGGTCCAGAAAGAAGTGTCTTGGTCACTCCAAATTAAACTTTGGAGCTAACGTTTGAACCACATGTAAACCACGTGTAAAACTTCAAGAATTGTTCTCAGCAGTTTGGTTAAGTGAGAGATCTAGTTTTTCAAAGTTAACAACAGGATTCCTAAAAAGTTCTGTGTGCATTTTATGAGTGATTGGATTGAAGTTAAAAAAAAAAAAACACAGGAAAAGATTGAGAACTATACATGATGTCATATCTATCATCAAACCCAACATTAATTGCAATAAAATATTTAATGTGTCCCATGATATTTGTTTTATTATAATCAATTTGATTTGGTCTTGATTGTATAAGTATTTTTAAGAATTTATTTATATTTAGGCTATACTCGGTACAAATTAAATTAACTTGTAATTAAAATAATTTAAACTAAAGGTCCATGAGACTTTTTTTTTAACTGTAAAGGAGTTATAACAATTCTCATGTTTCAGAGATACTATTCTAGTTGTGGAAATTGGGAGTGCAAAGTGATTATGTCATGTTGTCCAGAGTCACATAGGCAAAACCAACCTTCCCAGTAAGATACTATTCTCACTGAAACCTTACTGACACCAGATTAAAAAACTTTAATTTCCTGGTATGAAAAGTGAAACTAGCAGTGATTTTGTGCTTGAATATCTTGTTTCAAGTTTTTTTTCCTTCTTCTTTGTTTCTCTTTGCCTTTTCATATATCTTCATTCTGCTTCTTCTGTCTTCCTGCCCTGTCTCCATTCCAGTCCTTTCTTATTTTTTGTTTTTTAAAAAAATTCTCCTGTTGTAAAAATTATCATAATTTTAGAAAACTTGGAAAAAACAGGGGATGCAAAAGATAAAAATTTAAGATGGCCAGTATAGTCCCATCACCCAACTATGTGCGTGTGCTCTAAGTTGCATTAGTCTGTGTTTGACACTGTAGCCCACCAGGCTTCTCTGCCCATGGGATTCTCCAGGCAAGAATACTGGAGTCTGTTGTGGCCTCCAGGGGGTCTTCCCAACCCAGGGATCAGACCCTAATTTCCCTACCTGTTAAGAGTGGTTACCATTATTAATGTTTTAGAAGTGTTTCCTTTCAGTCCCTTGTTTTTTCTTTTAACTCAAGGAAGAATACTTTCAGTTTTTTTTGAACGCGTATATTTTGAAAATAGCTGGAGTAGTAGTATATGGGGTCGCTAAGAGTCGGACATGACTGAGTGACTTCACTTTCACTTTTCACTTTCATGCATTGGAGAAGGAAATGGCAACCCACTCCAGTGTTCTTGCCTGGAGAATCCCAGGGACGGGGGAGCCTGGTGGGCTGCCGTCTGTGGGGTCGCACACAGTCGGACACGACTGAAGCGATTTAGCAGCAGCAGCATCATATGGCGTTTTATATGTCCTGAATTTTTCACTTATGATTGTAGCCACTTTCTCAATAAGTAGCTCTATAACATATTATCTCATGGAGGGACATTTATGTTGTTTATGATACGATATTTCTTAGACTGAGCATTGCATCAATCTTTGTGTATCTAGGCATTTTTGCAGTTCTTTCCTTTTAAAAAAGAAGGACCTTTGCTCTTGTAATGATTTTTGAAAATTACAGTATATACAAAAGAAAGAAAATTAATACCCTTACAAAGTGTACCCTCACCTTCCCCAGAAATACCTGTTGCTGTTTGGTGTATGTTTTTCTAGAATTTAAAAATTCATGGGCTCATTTTTTAACTGTTTTTTAGGTTTTGTATTCATCTGTACATAATCAGCAAACATATTTCAGTGCCTTACCTGCTTCATGTCCTGTGTTTGTCTCCATTTATATCTCCCCCCAAACCAGTCCCCACTCTCTCTTGTCTTTGCAAGTGCTCTCTGTGTGCTCTCAGTCCTAATGTTTCTTTCTTTTGAGGTTTCTCCAGAATTTACTAATACCTGTATTTTTACTTGATAAACTTGTCCTTCTGATCTTCTTTACATTTGCTTTCAGAATTTACTAATGATTAATATCAACATGTTTTTCTAAAATGTTAATCCTATTTAAAGGAAACACACTTGCCATTTTTTTCTTCCGTGTAATTTCCTTTTTTGCTCTTACTTTGCCAGTTGCATTAGTAACAGAAGAATGATGTCCAGTAGTATTGTTAATTCCCCAAACTGGACTAAATAGTGAAATATCTGTTGTTTTGGTTCTTTCCTAAGCATAGATAGGCCCTCTTAACTGGATACAAGTGGATAAAAGCAATATGTTTTGACAGTTGTAGGTAACTTTGACTGCCCCATTGTTCTAAGTATCATCATAATTCTCTCTGCCATTTATCAATGTTTTAAAATTTGCTGTTATCAACTCTAAATGTAATAATTTTCTTTATGCTTGCTGCTAAGGGACTAAAAGGCAAATTCCCTTGCATTTCAAGGGATTGGACTCTGCACTCCAGAAATCTGATCAAGTTTACAAGATAACCAAAAAAATAAAAGAGAAATAGTGTGTGTCTTGGACACTGTGGTGTGATTTTTCTAATTTGTTTACTGTTCTTAAACCATGAATGCATGCATAATTTCTAGATGTCCAAATTCTGTTTCTTCCACTGTTTGTCCTTCTATTGTATGTGGAAGTTTAGATGTTAGACATAACTATCCTAAAGGGATCTGTACTCTGTCTTTCCAGATTGAGAGACTTTTACATTATTTTTTAAAAGTGTTTGCTTGACATGCACCTCATGTTAACTGTTGTTCAGTTTTTCCTTCCTCAAAAGGAATTTAAAGTATAGTCCTATATTGCTGATTTTTATATTCAGATTGGGTTGCATCTTGCTCCAGTTTCTTGGTTGGCTTAGTGTGGGATACCTGTGATGTTTTAGAGCATGGTTTGCCACTCCCTTGAGTTGCCCAGATTTATGCAATAAAGGAAAGCAAAGTATAAGTTAGCACTGTGGTCACACAATAAGAAACAGCCTGAATTACTGTGATCTAGTTAGAACACAGCAAGGACCAAACCACTTAACATATCTCTTAAACATTTTTCTTCTGTGATAAAAGATCTCACTTCCCCCATTAATGTTTTTCTTATCGTGAAAGACAGCTAGAAGCAGCATTTTCCACCTTTACCTTACTGTTTCTTTTGTCAACTACATTTTATTTAGGAATAGTATAGTCAGTGACGCTGTTGGAAGGAAGGAGGTGGAATTTCAGAAAGTATGAGAGTATATCCTGCTAGGAGAAGAGTGAGTAGAGTCCTAGTGGTAAAGAGCTTGAACTTTAGGTTTAGAGTCTGACTTTGCTGTTTACTAATTTTTTTCCCCCCTGTAAGTTCATTTGCTGCTTTAAAGTTTTAACTGTTCAGCAGTTAACAGGATTTTTTTTTTTTTAAATCTGAAATATATTTACATCTCAAATACAAAAGAAAACTTTAAAATTATTTTTGGTTGATCTCTAAAACCCAACCACTTACAAGCCTTTTTTTTTTTTTTTTTTTTTTAATCCGACCCATTATTTCTACTCAAAATGTGCATCCTGTGTACTTACTAAACATTTACTTGCACTTGCATTTTCTGTGTCAGGTCTACTTTGATGCAGAGCTTCTTAAAAAAGCACTAACTGAATCTGTCCAGTGAAGTCTCATGTTTTTTGGAAAACCAATGTTGCTACACAGTTTCCAGATTGGCTGCCAAAGCTGAACGTGGGTGTGGGCAGCTCTTTGAAAAGTTCAGATCCTTCACCGAAGTCATCCAGCAACTCTTCCTTGGTCCAATTACATGAGGTTATTAGAAAAAAGCCTTTCACTATCAACACTCTGGAGAGAGATTTCAAATATTGCTTCCTCTTCTCAATTGCATTGTCAGGATTAAGGCTCATGGCATGAAACGTCCGTCCCTTTGTCAACACAGATAATGAAACCCACACAACTTTGTGGAAGGGTTCAAAAAGTCTTCTACCTTCAAAGTAACATTAGATAAACCTTCTTTCTCTATAATACTTCCAGAAAGCTGTATTGCAGAAGGAGAGTAATCAATTCCAGTAACATAAGAGAAATCAAATTTTGCAAGTTCAACCAGGAAAACGCCAGTTCCCAATATCAAGCACTGAAGCATCCAATGGCATCTTGTGTTTCTGCATCCACCTTATTAGTCGAGTCCTACTCTCCAAACCAGATTTCTCCTGTATCTCCGTATTCTTGGAAAGTTTGCAGTTCTCTCTTATAGACAGCATCCCAGTGCTCTCAGGTTCCCAGAGCAGATGGGACAAAGCCATCCCCTCTAGGACTGGCCCCTGGGGATTGCACCACGGCTCCAGCGCTGCTGTCATCGTCCATGCCCTCTACTAGTTTCTTAATTTGTAAGATAAGGGTAGTATTTTTTCAAAAACAATAAGTGTATTTATTACTGCTGTTCCCTGTGCCACTTGAATCAGGTGTATATAATTGTGATATTAGCAGTTCTGTGTGTCCCCCATCACAAATAAATGGCTCACTAAGCATGTTTTCTAACCACCTGGTCCAGGTAGAGCCTCTTCAGTTAGGGAGATGTTTTTCAAAAAACATCTAGCTCTAGAATAGTATTTCTTTCCAGACTAGCATATGGACCGGCATGGGGACAAAGAATGCAAGGTATAACTTGTACCAGGTTTATCTTTTGGGGAATACTGCAGATGGGTTCTTTTTCAGGAGATGTTAGAAGCATTGGGAGATAGGAAATGAGGGACAGAATATCTTAGAGTTAAGCTCACTGTCCCTAATAGGTTATGTGTCCTTGGGTATTAATGAATAGTAACATTTCATGGACACTCACATGCCAGCATTGTGCCAAGTGTCTTTACAGGGCTTACCTCATTTAATACACATACAAGCCTTTGAGATTGTTAGTTATCTTCATTTTATTTATTTGTTTTATGGCTGTGCTGGGTCTTGGTTGCTGCACAGGTTTTTCTCTAGTTGTGGAGAGCAGGGGCTACTCTGTAGTTGCGGTGCATGGGCTTCTCATTGTTGTGACTGCTCTTGTGGAGCACATGCTCTACGATGTCTAGGCTTCAGTAGCTGTGGCTCCCTGCCTCTAGAGCACAGGCTCAACAGTTGTGGCGCACGGGCTTAGTTGCTCCAAGGCAGGTGGGATCTTCCCTGAACCTGTGTCTCATGCACTGGCAGGTATATTCTTTACCATTGAACCACCAGGGAAGCCCTATTATCTCCATTTTAAAGAGGAAGCAACAAAAATAACTTGTCTGAAATCTTAAAACTAGTAAGTGATCTTTTTCAGTAGTCCAACCTTACTTTCTGTGTTGTTAATTACTACAGCATACAGTGCTTGCAAAAACTACCTTTTATGGAGTGCCCATCGTGGGTCAGGCACTCTGCCAAGTGCTGCTTTTATGTTTATTATCTAATTTAATCCTTCTGACAATTCTGAGAGAAAAAAACTGAGCCTTAGGTCAGGGAAAACACATGATGGTTTCCTTAAGCTTCTTTCAAATGTTTTTGACCATGACACGGAAAGAAATAAAAATTCTGTGATTTGACCCAGCAGAGTCGCATGCAAATACATACTGAAACAAATTTTCATCAAGCAATACTTGACTTTCATGCACTCTGATGCTTTCTAATTCTTTCTAATTAAAAAATAAATGTGGGTATGAATTACTAAATTGAATCACCACTTAGTCTACTGGATTGTGACCTACAGTTTGAAAACACTCCTTTAGAGACTAAAGATAGTAATACAAGATTCTTCCATCTTCAGTAGTCTGGAATATCTAATCCTAGGTCAGTCAGAATTGTAGAACATATATGTAATCAAACCTTGTGGATGATGCATAATTTCTTGTGTGTGCACAGTCACGTCGGACTCTTTGTGACCCTTTGAACTGTAGCCCACCAGGCTCTGCTGTCCATGGGATTTTTTCAGGCAATACTGGAGTCGGTTGCCATTTCCTTCTCCGAGGGGATCTTCTTGACCCAGGGATTGAACCTGAGTCTCTTGTGTATCTTGCATTGAAGGTGGATTCCTTACCCACTGAGCCATCATGGAAGCCATGATATACTGGCAAATGTATATCTATTTTCTGTTTAAAACGTATCTAATATTATTATGACAGTTCATCTGGAAAATAACTGAGATATATAACGTATAGGTTCATGTTGTTAGTTGGAAATATTTTAGAGATTGATGGGATACAGGTGGTTATTTTGTGTGTGTGAACACCTTAGGAATAAAAGTAAAAATAAGTTTTTACAAAATTTACCATGCCTGTAGGCAAGACTTACTAAAGATGAGAGACTAGTGAAATTTAATTAGTGGATTTAAGGAGGAAGGAGAAATCTAATTTTAAAAAAGCACTTAAATTTGAGGCATAAAATAACTTTTAAAAACTTATGTTTTGTGAAATCAAATTTTAAATGAAACATAAGTTTTTATATTTTATCATATGTGTGCTAAGATTTTCCATGGGAAATTGGATATCAAATTGCATTTTAATACATAGAAGTTCTACTGTTACAGATTTTTATAGCAGTAGGTTATAGCTTAATAAAGAACTATAATAAAAAATTTGATGTGCTTGTTAAAATGCCCATGATTTGTAAACATATTAATGCATGCTTTAATTTCAGGATGCAGTAAACAATATGCTGTAAGATATCACTCATATTAAGCCAGTTACTTTATAATATCTACTTTTTGTTGTTCTCCTTTAGGTTGGATGGAGTACTGCTCGTGATTATTACACGTTTTTATGGTCCCCTATGCCTGAACATTATGTAGAAGGATCAGCAGTCAATTGTGTGTTAGCATTTCAAGGTAAGAACTGAAAACAGAACTCAGTGAAATTAGATGTTTTATTGCCATTAAAAATGTTGTACCCTGTTGTAATTATCAGCTTAGGTGTGTCCAGTAACTAAAGTTAAATTAGTGTCTGTCTTTATCAAAAGTCATAGAATGTAAATATCTGGTGATGGTCTCATGATACCTTATGTAGATAATTAAACATTGTTTTCCTCATTTCTTCATTGAAGTCTTGATCACTTTTTTTTCAAATGAGAAAATAATGCTGTTACTGATACTAGATAGTAAGATTAAAGGTGAGAAAAATATTGTGTATGAAAACCACAAAGATGATCCATGGGATTTATAGAATAGAAATTCTGTAGGGAAAGTTGCCTATAAAAATGGATGTGGATAATACAAAATTTATTTTGTCTTAGCTTGGTGTTATATACAGAGTTAAAAAAATCCTTACCTTCACAAAGGTGATAGCTAGAGCTCCAGCATCCCTCCTGTGGCCGTGAGGTAGAAGGCCAAGACAAGCACGTACGTTTGTCTTAACATGCCTGAGTTCCCAAATCAAGGTCAGCTGGTAACTGCCTTCAGATTTCTTGTTATGTAAAAAACAAAACAAAACACCTTGTTGCTTTATTTTTTAAAAACAAAACACAACAATTTTATTTAGAAATCTGTAACAATTTGCTGCAGAGTGATTTTTGCATTAAAATTGAACTCACTTCAGATCGTATTAAAGCTCTTTCTTAGTCTTATTTATATTGTGGACTGTTTTTGGTCTGGGGAAGCTAATGGACTGTCTCAGTGTAATATTTTAATACACATAAAGTCACCTATATGGGTGTAACAGCTTATTTATTCGTTCATCTATTAATATCTTGGTTGCTTCCAAGTTTTGACAGTTGTAAATAAACTTGGTAGAAACAGCCATATACAGGTTTTTGTGTGGATGTGTAAGTTTTCAGCTTATTTGGATAAATGTCAGAGTATGATTGCTGTTATGGTGAGAATATATTTTGAAATATATTCTTCCCATGTAGCACTAGTGGTAAAGAACCTGCCTGCCAATGCAGGGGATGTAAAGAGACGTGTGTTCTATTCTGCATTGGCAGGCGGGTTCTTTACCACTAGTGCTACATGGGAAGAGAAGCTTCTCTTTCTGAATTTCCCCTAGAGGAGGACATAGCAACCCGCTTCAGTATTCTTGCCTGGAGAATCCCATGGACAGAGGAGCCTGATTGGTTGGCTATAGTCCATAGGGTTGCAAAGACTTGGACATGACTGAAGTGACTTGGCATGCATTGGTAAGAAACCATCAAACTTTTTCCAAAGTGGCAATATTTGCATTTCCACCAGCAATGAGAGAGAGTTGGTATGGATTACGTCTTTGCTAGCATTAGGTGGTGGTAGTGTTTTGGCTTTTGGTGGTTTATGTTTTTTAAAAAACTTAACAAGGTTTATCAGTTGGCAGTGTGATCATATATAGCTTGCATATATATTAATAGAAAAAGTTTCCTTATATACTGTGACAGGAAACACATATTCAGAGGATACAATTTGTGCTTGTAATAAAGACAAAGATTTAGGTCCTCATAGATGTTTTATAGATTAAGAAATTTACAAGTTATATATGTAGTTTATCTTTTAATTCATGGCCTTTTTTAGATGATCAAATTCAAATGTGTATATTGGAACTGATTTTGTTATAAGATACTTGTTATTCAAAGTTGTGGCTTTATTTCCGGTAATTGTTCATGTGGTTAGTTTTCTTAGAATAAAAAGCTTAACAGAATTTGTTATAGTGACTAATGAATTTGCTTATTTATGACAGCAAAAAGTTTTTTTTTTTTTTAATTTTTATTTTTACTTTATTTTACTTTACAATACTGTATTGGTTTTGCCGTACATTGACATGAATCCACCACGGGTATACATGCGTTCCCAAACATGAACCCTCCTCCCACCTCCCTCCCCATAACATCTCTCTGGGTCATCCCCGTGCACCAGCCCCAAGCATGCTGTATCCTGCATCGGACATAGACTGGCGATTCGATTCTTACATGATAGTATACATGTTTCAGTGCCATTCTCCCAAATCATCCCACCCTCTCCCTCTGAGTCCAAAAGTCTGCTATACACATCTGTGTCTTTTATGACAGCAAAGTTTAAAAGCACTTTAAAAAAAAAGTACATCCAGTTTATTTCTATTTATACTGTAAAAGGATTTCTTGGGAGCTAATTTACATGTTTTTGAAAATTCATAATTTTTACTTTAAAATTCAGAAAGAGAAGCTTCTGCTTGCCTAGGAGTTGGTATATAGTGAACTCAAGATAGAATCATGAAAAACATGGTTATATTAGAGGTAGAAGGAATTTTAAGCATAATCCAAATAATTTTGCTCATTTTGTGGAGTAGTGATGAGAATCCTGAAATGCAAAACTCAGAATAACTAATAAAATATGCATAGGTATAATTGTTTTCCTAAATGAACCCTTATTTATTTACTATAATTTGATTGCCAATGTTACAGGCTATAAAATTTGACTTGGAATTTGGTTTTTACTTTTTCCTGTTTTCAGTGTTACTGATCTGATGAGATCTATTTCTAGGTAGCTTTGAATCTCAACTCTGAATAACTATATTTTGTGTCTTAAGTGGTATTGAACCATTTTTAGATTTTTTTCTGTACCGGTCTTCATTGTTTTGCATGGGCTCTGTCTAGTTAGGTGAGCAGGGAGGGGCTATTCTTTGTTGCAGTGTGCAGGCTTCCCATTGCGGTGGCTTCCCTTGTTGTGGGAGCACAGACACTCTAAGAGAGTGGGCTTCAGTAGTTGCAGCACGGGGTTCGGTAGTTGTGGCTTGAGGGCTCTAGAGCACGGGTTCAGTAATTGTGGCACATGGGCTTAGTTGCTCTCTGGTATGTGGAATCTTCCCAGACTAGGGACTGAACCTATGTCCACTGCACCACCAGAGAAATCCTGAGCCATGTTTTCTAGTGAGTTATTTTTGTGATATTAAAAAAAGCAGACCTTGAGTATCTAGTCTGTAGAATTTCTAATGCCATGATACCAGAGCTGCTTGCTGCTGCAAGTCTCTTCAGTCATGTCCAGCTCTGTGTGACCCCATAGACGGCAGCTCCTCTGTCCCTGGGATTCTCCAGGCAAGAATACTGGAGTGGGTTGCCATTTCCTTCTCCAGTGCATGCATGCTAAGTTGCTTTAGTCATGTCCGAACCAGAGCTGCTTAGTCAAACTGTTACTTTTGTTTTCTGTTTAAGCTTTTAAAGTAAATGTAGTGGCCATCTGCAAAGTTACTCAGCCATGGATTAATAAATTTAGTAGAAGTTATTAAGAGGATGGAGTTTTTAAAACTTCAAAAATTTATTGCTAGATAAATTTATCGTGGCTTGCAGGATGGTTAGTTTCCCAACCAGAGGTGGAACCTGTGCCCCCTGCACTGGAAGTGCACAGTCCTAACCACTGGATCCATAGGGAATTCTCTGTTGTTTTAAAAAATAACTGTATTTTGAAATAAGTTTAGATGTACAGTTGCAAAAATAGTATACAGAATTTTCATCTGCCCTTCAGCCAGCTTCCCTTAGTGTTGACATGTTGTATAACCGTTTATTAAAAAAAAAAAAACAAATTTAACATTGATACAACACTATTGACTACAGTAGTACAGACTTTATTCAGATTTCACTAGTGTTTCCAGTAGTTTTCCTTTTTTCTGTTCCTGGATCTAGTCCATAATCCCACATTGTATTTAGTTGTCATATCATCTTCTTCTCCAGTTTGTGATAGTTCCTCATTCTGTCCTTGTTTTTCATGACCTTTCATTTTTGAAGAGTAGTTTTCAGTTTTGTTTTCGTAGAATGTTCCTCATTTTGAGTTTTTCTGATCATTTCTTGTGATTAGATTGAGGCTATACATTTTCAGGAAGATTACCATGAAAGTGATGTATTCTTTTCATTGCATTGTACTAGAGATTACTTGATGTCTGAATGTCTAATTTCTAGTAATGTTAGTTTTGATCACTTAGTTAAGGTGATGTCTGCTGGGTTTCTCTACATTAAAGTTAGTATATTTCTCTTTGTAATTTGATGAATATTATGGGGAGCAACTTTGGGATAAGCAAATGTTGTTTTGCCTCAAACTTTGACCCATTAATTTTAGTTATCCATCAGTGGATCTCACCTACGACAGTTACTGTTGTTGCGTTTGTCTGATGATGCCTTTTTATTCTCATTTCTTGTACATTATTAGTTGGAATTGTTGTGTTAGGAAGAGTTGTCCTCTTCTCTCCATGGATTCATGGAAATTTATTTTCTTCTGTGGGATAAAGTCTAATGTAACCGGAGACATTACTTTGCCAACAAAGGTCCGTCCGTCTAGTCAAGGCTATGGTTTTTCCAGTGGTCATGTATGGATGTGAAAGTTGGACTGTGAAGAAAGCTGAGTGCTGAAGAATTGATGCTTTTGAACTGTGGTGTTGGAGAAGACTCTTGAGAGTCCCTTGGACTGCAAGGAGATCCAACCAGTCCATTCTAAAGCAGATCAGCCCTGGGTGTTCTTTGGAAGGAATGATGCTAAAGCTGAAACTCCAGTACTTTGGCCACCTCATGTGAAGAGTTGACTCATTGGAAAAGACTCTGATGCTGGGAGGGATTGGGGGCAGGAGGAGAAGGGGACGACAGAGGATGAGATGGCTGGATGGTATCACTCACTTGATGGACGTGAATTTGAGTGAACTCCAGGAGTTGGTGATGGACAGGGAGGCCTGGCCGGCTGCGATTCATGGGGTTGCAAAGAGTCAGGCACAACTGAGCAACTGAACTGAACCATTTTTTTGTTGCTCAAATTGTTTTGGCTTTGTTTGGCTACTGGAAGCTCTGTCAAATGGACTCCTGTGGTTTTTGACACCCCCCTCCCCCAGTTTTTTTGAGAACTTCTTTCTTATTTTCAAGAACCACCAGATATTTCAGGCTAATACTATATTTTCTCTGCCTCCCCGCTCCCATGGACAAAGATCAGCTATTTTTTAAAGAAGGAAGTCAAGTAAAATTGACATCATAATAGTAAAGGCTAAAATTTTCAAGATCTGAAGTAGTAATAGGCATAGTGAATACAGATTTCTGGGTCGAAATCAATATTGAAGATAAGGTGAATAGATTGATCTATGTATTTCATTTCACTATCATTGAATGCTTTCTTTTTTCAAGTCATTCTGGGAGATTTCAGAATTTTGATATTTATTAATAATCTGCTCTTAGCATTTCTGAGGTTTGTGTGTATGTGCTCAGTTGTGTCCCACCTCTTTGCAACCTCATGGACGGTAGCCCACCAGGCTCCTCTATAGGTTGCCATTTCTTCCTCCAGGGATGGATGTTGCCTATAAAACATATATGTAATGGTAATGCAAAGCATACTGTGGAGGATTTTTGAAAAAAATTAATTCAATTTTTATTTATTTGGCTGCACCAGATCTTAGTGGCAAAACACTGTATATTTAGTTGTGGCATGTAGGATCTAGTTCCCTGACCAGGGATCTAAGCCAAGTCCCCTACATTGAAAGCTCGGAGTTCTAGCTATTGGACCACCTGGAGAGTCCTCTGAGGTTTTTTTTTTTTTTAAATCCCTTTTTACGTGTAAAAAATACCATGGGAGCTTTGGAGAGGAGGTAAAGATTAATTTTGAGCTGTAATCCAGCAAAATTTAAGAGGGTAGCAGTTGAGCTAAAGAAGAAAGGAACAAATATTGAAAACATTTGTCAGATATTGGGCTAGATGGTATACATAATCTATGATACTTTGAAGCTTTGAGATAGCTGTCTTCAGATATCTTTCACAGATAAGAAGCAGGCTCAGGGAGGTTAAATATATAACAGTTAGTGGTAGAGCTGGGATTCCAGAATAAATATTTGTGGTTCCAAAGCTTATTTTTGTTCTGCACAAGTAGACCTCATCCTCTTTTTGCCCTTACACAATTCACATGTACGGTATATTCCTTCTGTTAATATCTCTCCTTTGCATTTAATTAATGTCATTTGAGAGAACATTTCTTTAACTGATATATTTCTACCCCTAATCCTCCTAGGTTTTTATGCTTACTCTTCCATTGCTCCTTTTCCAGCCTCTTTCTCATTGATAACTACATAATTGACTCTCCCAGATGAATTAGTTTTATCTGAGTGAAACTACAGGGAAAGAATATTCTGAAAGTATAATCTTAGACCTAAGATAAAAATATGGGCATATTTAGGGAAGAAGAAAGAGTCTGGTTTTGATAGACGATTTATGAAGGAGGAAAGAAAGACATCTTGAGTGTCTAGAAACAAGGTCAGGAATAAGAGGAAATAGCAAGATTTGTTAAATACAAATAATTTAATAACAATAAATACTAATTTTTTTGTTTATACTCCTTTTAGGATATTACCTTCCAAATGATGATGGAGAGTTTTATCAGTTCTGTTATGTTACTCATAAGGGCGAAATTCGTGGAGCAAGTACACCTTTTCAGTTTCGAGCTGCTTCTCCAGTTGAAGAGTTGCTCACTATGGAAGATGAAGGAAATTCTGATATGTTGGTGGTGACCACAAAAGCTGGCCTTCTTGAGGTAGGTACCAACAGTGACTGGGTGATTGATAAATTTACATTATGAACTATATTTTTTGTTATGAACTATGGCTTTAAAACAGTTTTAAAGACAAATCAGTTGTTGCTCGATTAGAAACAGAGTGTTTGTTGGTTGGCATTTTAAGAATTTTCAGGTTGTCCAAGACTATAACCTGAGAATCAAATGCTTTTTAACTAATGAACTTAAAATATATTTTTTGTTACAATTATGTTACTGATTTCACTGTCGCAGGGACTGTCCCTAGGCTTATTAGTATTTTGTGAATAGTATATAGATTGGCAATAAGTAATTACTGAGATAATTTAGACCTAAAACTCCTAATGTTCCCTTACCCTAACCTTTCTCCTTTAGGGATTGCCTTATCTGTTGATTGTAGAATAGTACAGATGTGGGGGTGAAGCTGATGGGAAAGCAGTATAAAGCAATAATGTGTGTGTTAGTCACTTAGTCGTATTTGACTCTTTGCGATCCCATGGACTGTAGCCCACCAGGCTCCTCTCTCTATGGAATCCTCTAGGCAAGAATACTGGAGTGGGTAGCCATTCCCTTCTCCAGGGATTTTCCTGACCAAGGGATCGAACCCAGGTCTCCTGTATTGCAGGCAGATTCTTTACTGTCTGAACCACCAGGGAAGCCTTTGTAAAGCAGTAAGTCTAACTGTAATTGGATATGAACCTTATTTCACTATACTCCAAGCATGCTCTATCCCAAATGGGATAGTGAAGCATCCTGGTCTCTTAATTTAGGTTGAGGATTTTTAGAATGATTTCTTCTCCTGATCAAATGAATAAGCTGGATTAACCATAATTTTTAAAAAAGTGAAAAATCTTCTTATTGTTTTTTATTAAATATTTTGGAGTCATTTCACCAAAGGAAATTTACTGTGTAGTGGTGTAAAAAATGCCATGTCTTAATTTTTAGTACTTATTGAAAAGGAAAAACTAGAACATCATTCATATTTCAAGATATTTCTCAATGTCTTTACCCTAAACCTAGCAAATTAGAATGTTACGTTTGAGTTTCTGTGAAAAAATACTTTAATTGGTTCAGTATACATTTTTTATTAATTTACATCCCTATTTAGTCTACAGCAAGTCATTACTTATTCTTTATACTCACATGGATTTTTATATGTAAATCTTTTATGTCTTTGGTTTTATTTACCTTCAAAAAGAAACTGCAGAAAAAGGACGAGATTATAGATACTGTACAGTTGAACTAAGAAAGTTAGAAGGAACCTATAACTTTTATTGTGAAGTTTTTCATATATTCCCTTCCTCCTTCCAGAAATTCCTCTCTTATCTTATATAAAGAAATGTAACTTTTATAGGGTGACTAAAACATTTTGTAGTGTTGACTGCCTGATGATCAAGGTTTTTAGCCTGGTATTTGAATGCTAGTCAAAGATGCTGAAATAGGCCTAGCTCTTACAAAGAATGCAGTGTTTATATTGGAGTTTTTTGAATACTTGTTAGACCACCCTGATGTCAGAACACCTCCAACAGAAAAGCAACAGGCATTTTGGCCTCTACCTCTCTTTTGTGCTCCCAAGTAAACTGGGACATTGCACAGTTTAGTTCTCTTTTTCCTACTCTTTTAAAATGTACTTTGTACTTTATAGAGAAAATTTAAATTTTTGTCTCTTAGGTAAATGTTTTTGAGATAAAGTATTTATAGTCTGAACAGTTTTTTGACAAATCTTTTAAGTTTCCACATTCATGAAAATCTTTTTTTTTTTTTTTAAGATTTAAAATGTTTTATTTATTATTATTATTTTTTTAAATTTTAAAATCTTTAATTCTTACATGCGTTCCCAAACATGAACCCCCCTCCCACCTCCCTCCCCATAACATCTCTCTGGGTCATCCCCATGCACCAGCTCCAAGCATGCTGTATGCTGCATGGAGGTTCATTGTAAAATATTAACCATTTTGTATGCTTGAAAGATACCAGAATACAAAGTTGGGGGCAGGAATTGGACTTCTAAAGAGTTTTATCTTATTTTAGTTAAAAATTTCTGCTTTTTCTGCTTAAGATTCAGTGAACTCTTCAGAAAGTATATGTCAATTAAAGGAATCACTGGGAAATAGTAATTCTTTTATGATGGTTCAGTCATACTGGGTCAAAGTGAATCTTTAAGCTGCCAGAAAGTTTAAAGCCCAAAATAATTTTTTTAAAAAATAGAGTAAAAAGAAATTCAGTGAATACTTAAACTTTTCTCTTTTGAGGGCATTTACTCTAGTCATTTTCATTTAGTCTGATGGAAGAGATAGATGGGGCATTTAAAAATTTTCCAGCTCTTTAACTTTTGTAAGAGCCATTTTAGTGTTTAAATAATTAGAGTTTGTTTCCATGACCTTGGGAAATTAACTCGGGGTATACTGGGGGAAAACGTTTTTATTTAGCTAAATGTATAATGCTTCTGTTGTGAGTCTCCATTCTTCTTCCCCTGTTAGAATCAGACAACTTGCTGAAAGAAAAATATTGACCATATTATTTATTTTCTATTTTAGGTCCCTTAATTTGGTAATTTTTAGAATACTGGCGTTCCTGAACTAAGTTAACTATTAGGGTTCATGTAAGAGTCCGTTATGTTGTTAAAGTCTGCATTTTTTTTCCTAAAACTTGCATTTACTGATGAAGTTTGTTTTAATTTACCTAAATAGAGGTTGTTTTGTACATATAGAAACTTATTTCTTAGTATCTTATTTAAATTTATTATTCATTGGGGGATGATTGCTTTACTGTATTGTGTTGGCTTCCACATATATCAGCATGAATTGGTCATAGGTATACATTTGTTCTCATCTCCCACTCCTAAGACCTTATTTAAAGAACCCAAACTTCATAGTAATCCCACAGGTGAAGGCCTTATGTAACACACAAGGAAGTTCTTAATAAATTCAAAGATTTCCATTCAAGAAGAGGTACATGTTTTTCTCATTGATTATTACCCAAGATAAGAAAAGCCCAGAATAGTCACTCATGAAACTAAATATGCCTTATTTTTAGTACTGATTTGAAAAGTGATTAGCAGGCAGCTTCATAATAAAATTCATTCCTTCTGCACTTGCCTTCTTGTAATGTTTTCTTCTTTGCCCAATCAAACATAGTTTACATTTATGATTCATTAATTTTTTTTAAACTTTAATTGGAGGCTAATTACTTTACAATATTGTAGTGGTTTTTGCCATACATTGACAGATTCATGAATTTTTAACTGATGATAAAGGAGTTTGATTCATATGAAGAAGAAAGTTTGTAAAAGTTCTTTCTACAAATTTTTTCACTATTTTTTTGAAATGGAAAACTAAATTTGTAATATATTGTAGGATTATAAACAATTTGAGTTTCTGTTTTGTAGTTGAAAATCGAGAAAACCATGAAAGAAAAAGAAGAACTGTTAAAGTTAATTGCTGTTCTGGAAAAGGAAACAGCACAACTTCGAGAACAAGTTGGAAGAATGGAAAGAGAACTTAACCATGAGAAAGAAAGAAGTGATCAGTTGCAAGCAGAGCAAAAGGTTAGTTGTGTCCTAATTAACTGATTGGAGTTATACTGTTTGAAATCCACTTTTTTTCAGGAACTGAACCAATTAAAATGAGTGAAGGTCCCATGTTGAAAAATGTATTTAGATAGATATTTGTATAAGGATAGGTCAAATCCTGTCAACCTTCTGCCACAGCCTCTTTTATGTTGTGAATAGTTAAAATACTTTTGAGATTTTTAGTCCTTAACAGCTGTTTCTAGATGCTTTACATCTAATTATAGAATACGTGATTGATCTTGGGGAGGTGGCTTAGAAATACAGTTAGGAATGATAAACACTGAATAAAGGGAAGAGTAGAATAAAGTAGTTAAAATTACTTTTTAAAAATCAGAATTCAATGAAATAAGATGTATTATAATTTTTAAATCATTGATGTGAGAAAGGCAATAAATTACCCTAAAAACCACCTAATTAAAAAAATTGGCACAGTCTTAAGCTAAGGAAAAAAGTTTAAGTGTAGAACAGTATAATTTAGAGATACAAATGGATTTAAGACAATAGTCAAAAACAATGGAAAAAGTCACCTAGTGAATTGACTTATTTATTTAATATTTTCATAAGAAAATTTATTGACAAACTTGCACAGATTATGGTTATATATATCACAGTCTCACTTACATTTTTACTAGTTGGAAATGCTTATGCTCATTGACAGGATTGACCTGTTGTTCCCTAAGGATGGAGTCTGTTCGACTTTTTTTTTTTTTTTTTTAAATTTTTATTGTAGTATAGTTGATTCACAATGTTGTTTTAGTTTCAGGTATACAGCAAGGTCAGTTGGTTACACATATATCTACTTTTTCTTTTTTAGATTGTTTTCCCATGTAGGCCATTACATGGATATAGTAATATATATGTCAGTGTCAACCTCTAAATTTATCCCCCTCCCAGTTATTCTTTTTTGCAGCAAGACCTAGAACAGTTGCTTAAAGTTGTCAATTGAGCCATTTTATACTCTAGTGGAGTGATTGTATATTGTACACTTGAGCAGAGGTGATATACAGATAGGGCTCAAACAAAAAAGATTACTTTAACCTTGTTCTGTTTGAGGATTGCTTGAGTTAGAGGGTAAACTTAATATCAAGCAGTGTGTACAGTTGTTTATTTCCTTATGGATTAGTAGCTTAGTTGTTTCTGACTCTTTGCGACCCCATGGACTATAACCCACCAAGTTCCTCTGCCCGTTGGATTCTCCAGGCAAGAATATTGGAGTGGGTTGCCATGTCCTTCTCCTTGTCTCCTTATAAACATCTGTCAAGTCTTTTGTCCTTATTACTATTAGCCTTTTTAGTTTAAAATACACAGTTATTCTTCCAGTTTTATTCCTGGGGAATACTTGGAATCCTACAGTAGGAATATCCTACAGGTAGATACTCTGGTTAAAGAACCATATTTTGGGGTGGCGGGAAGGAGGGTGGTGTAACACGTGGAATCTTAGTTCCCTGACCAGTGATTGAATCCGTGCTAAGCTCAGAGTCTTTTAACCACTGGACCTCTAGGGAATTCTAAGGAACCACTTTTTAAATTTGAACTTTTTAAGCAGGTGTACCCAAGTATTATAAATGTTATAATAAAATCTCATTATATGTGCCTAGCTTGACTATTAGAACATCCAGGTAAATTTTTAATCCAGTTGTTGTAACTCTTTTGCTGTCCTTTGTATAGTTCTAACCCTTTTCTTTCTATTCTTCATGCATTTCTCTTGCTGTTACCTGAGATTGGCAGTTTTCCAAAATGGCCCATTACAACCTGTACTTAGCCTGTGAGATCAAGAATACCCTAAAGTATGGCCTTTGATGTTAGACTCTGTTCACCTTGAAATCCAAAGGGAAGAATGGATGATTTAGAGTAGGAATGGCAGAAAGAGAGGCCTTTAATTGTGTGAAATTACTCATGTACATCAGATCATTTCTCTGGTTCAGTTGAGTATTACCTGAAATTTAAACAGTCTTAGGTTCTCTCTGCTGTCCAGGGGATGGGTTAAGCACTATAGATAAGACTAAAGATTATGCTGACAGACTTGGGTTGAGAAAGTGGAGGACTGAGGTCAGGGGATTAATGAAGCAAAATTTGTAGGAGATTGTGGCTAAGGTACCCAGAAGAAATCTTTGGAAGTTTATGGCAACTCACAAATCTTGATGACAGTCACCCATCATGAAGGGGACTTCTTCCTTGCTGCTGTTCTTCCATTGGAATATATAATCTGGGAAGATAAGGTATGTGGAAGTGATTTTTTTTTAAGTTATTCTTTAGAAAATGGTGACAAAAAGACTTAGAATATTTGTTGCATAATAGATTCTCACTAACTTCAGCTAATATTGTATTAATTTTCATAATCAAGGAAGAAATTAAGTAATGTCATCCAAGAGGAGTAAGAATCGACATTATACCCAGATTCTAAAAGCTATGTTTGTATAATGTTATATACAAACAATTCTGAGCTATATTTTGGCAATTGCTTAATTCTGGGGATAAAATAATATGCTTGCTAGGAGAGCTGCTTCCTCTTTGCTGCTAGTCATGGGGCTTCTAGTTCTTTATGAATTTGCTTTTTACTTCCAAAATTATAGTCTTCATCTTAATCAGGCAGGGCTGCTGGGCAGTTAGAATAGCTCAGAAACTTAAACCCGGGTTAGTTGAGTGACTTATAAAATCTGTGACATTTCTTGGCACCTGTTTAAAATCTGGTGTGAAATCTGGTTTAAAATCCGTGGTATGAATTCTAAAAAACAGTCTTCGTATAATAGTTTTAAAGGGCTTCTCTTTGAAGTATGAGTATATAAACTGCTGAATATCTGAAGAACTGTAAGATAGATCATTTATGCAATATACAAAATATGCACATCTATAGATATTTAGATTAGTGGTTGCCTGGGACTGGAGGGAAACAGTGACCATAAATAGGTAAAAGGTTTCTTCTGGGGGTGATGAAAATGTTCTAAAACTAGGTTATGGTAATGGTTGCACAAGCCTGTAAATATATTAAAAACCATTAAATTGTGTACTTTTGGAACTAGCTTCTTGCACTTAAAATGCTTTCAGGGTTCACCCATTTTATAGTATGGATCAGTATTTCATTCTTTTTAATGTCAAATGATATCTCATTAGCTTCCCTGATAGCTCAGTTGGTAAAGAATGTGCCTGCAATGCAGGAGACCCTGGTTTGATTCTGGGTCTGGAAGATCTGCTGGAGAAGGGATAGGCTACCCACTCTTGGGCTTCCCTTGTGGCTCAGCTGGTAAAGAATCCACCTGCAATGTGGGAGACCTGGGTTAGGAGATCCCTTGAGGGGAAGGGCTACCCACTCTGCTATTCTGACCTGGAGAATTCCATGGACTACAGTCCATGGGTCACAGAGAGTCTGACTCGACTGAGCGACTTTCATTTTACATTTATTAGACTTATGTAAAAATTATCAGTTTGTATATGTATTCATTGTGTTCTGGTTTTTGTTTTGAAGTGCTGGATGTATATTTGAAATTAGAAGATTGAAAACTGAGGTTCAGAGAACCAGTGCTCCTGAATCCTGTTTTTCAAATAGGACTAAAATGGGCTGTGACCCTGTTAAGTTTTCTAATTAGTTCATAATCTTTTGGTGCCCTATGGATGGAATGTTTTCATAAATTACATTCTTAACTTGAATATTGGTAATTTAAGATGTCCTTCAAGATATTTTAAAACCAAATTATTTTGGGTGGTACTCAAACAATATTGCTTAAACAGTATGAGGAGCTTGTTATGAACTCTTGTTTATATTCATATTGTTTTGATTCTTAAGTTTCACAAATTAGGTAGGGTAAAGAATATGCCTGAAATGCAGGAGATGTGGGTTTGATCCCTGGGTCAGGAAGATTCCCTGGAGAAGGAAATGGCAACCCACTCCAGCCTTGGGGGCTACAATCTATGAAGTCACAAAGAGTTAGACATGACTTAGTGAGTAAACAGCAAGGTGTAGGGTACCTTGAGAAGTTACCAGGCATTTGGGAGTGACCATAAGTACACGAGTGTGAGAACGTGAAAGATCTCTCATATAATGGCTCTGTCTAGTGTGGACCTCTCCAACTGTCTTTATATTTTTGGCTTGCTTTATCCTTTCATTAGATACCTGATTTTGGACAGAGGTAGTTTAAGGCTTTTAAACTGTTTAATGTATAGATTGCCCAGTGGCTTTTTAATATATTATTATCTTCTAATGTGTAGAATTGCTAAAAATCAATTTTGAAGTTAGGATATCATTGAATTTCTAATTCTATTTTCCTGATTTTTTTTATTGAGAAGAAGAGACATGAAGGTTTTTACTTTTAATGCATAACTTAAGCAATATATTTCTTTAAAGCCATTTACTTTCACTTTGTCCCTGATTTGTTATGTAATAGTTTCAGAATGTTTTGTTTCTAAAATAAATACTTCAAATTATCTCATATAGATTAATACAGAGGTGTTACTTGGAGCATGTTTAATAGTATACATCATGATGACTTGAATATGTATACATTGTGAAGGAATTCCTCCCATCTAGTTAATTAACACATCCTTCAACTACATATTTATCCCTTTTTTTTTTTTGTTTCACTTTGTCTACACTGTGTGCCTTGTAGGACTTTAGTTCCCAGACCAGAGATCAAACCCCTGTGCACTCTGCAGTGGAAGCACAGCCCTAACCATTGGACCACTGCGGAATTCCCCTATATGTTGTTTCATGTGTGTGAGAGAACATTTAAATTTTGCACTGTTAGCAAATTTCAATTAGACAATACAGTGTTGTTAACTTACAGCCACAATAATATACGTAAGATCCTCAGATTTTATTTATCTTACAGCGAAAACTTTGTACTCTTTTATCAACCTCTCCCTCCCTGTCCCCCACCCCTTAGTCCTTCGTACCCACTTTTCTATTCTTTTTCTATGAGTTTGACTTTTTTTTTTAGATTCTGCATATAAGTAGATACCATGTAGTGTTTGTTTAGTGTATTTCACTTAACATAATGCTCTTAGGGTCTGTCCATGTTGCAAGTGGCAGGATTTTCTTCTCTCTCATGACTAGATAGTATTCCATTGTATTTATGTACCATATTTTCTGTATCCATTCAACATTGTGAATATGCAGCAGTGAACATGAGTGCCGATAAATTATCTTCCTTGTCCTGTTTTCATTTCCTTTGGGTACGTACTCAGAAGTGGGATTGCTGAATCATATGATAATTTTAGTTCCATTTGGTTTTCCATGGTGCCTGCACCAGTTTACATTGCAAAAGTACACAACAGTACCTTTTCCTCCACATCTTCACCGATGTTTTGTTGTCTCTGGTTTTTATGACAGCCATTCTGATAGGTGTGAGCTGATACTGTTTGTAGCTTTGATTTGCATTTCCCTGACAGTGATTTTTGATCACCTTTTCATGTGCCTGTTGGCCATTCATATGCTTTCTTATGAACAAAATGTCTTTTTAGTTCCTCCACCAATTTTTAAATTGTGTGGGTTTTTTAGGGGGTTGCTATTGAGTTGTGTGAGTTCTTTATAATTTTGGATATTTACCAGATGATTGAGTTACAAATATTTTCCTCCAATTTTGAAGGTTACTTTTTCATTTTATTGATAGTTTGTTTTGCTGTGCAAAAGCTTTTAAGTTTGTAGTTCTGCTTGCTTATTTTTGCTTTTGTTATCAAATCTAAGAATTCGTTGCCAAGACCAGTGTCAAGGACATTATTATCCTCTGTTCTCTTAGGAGTTTTACAGTTTCAAGTCTTAAATTTAAGTCTTTTATTCATTTTGAGTTGATTTTTTGTGTGTGTGGATTAAGACAGTGGTATAGTTTCATTCTTTTGCTTATGGCTGTCTAGTTTTCCCAGCACCACTTGAAGAGAGTACCCTCTTCCTATCGCATATTCTTGGATCCTTTGTTGTAAATTGATTGAACATATATGCATGGGTTTATTGTTGTGTTGTCTGTTCTGTTCCATTGATCCAGCTTAACACATGTCACATATGCACGTGTAATATAAATTGTTAGAATATATATACGTAAACCATTTGATTTTAATTAAAAGAGCACTTCAGTTGCTCAGTCGTGTCCGACTCTGCGACCCCATGAATCGCAGCACGCCAGGCCTCCGTGTTCATCACCATCTCCCGGAGTTCAGTCAGACTCACGTCCATCGAGTCCGTGATGCCATCCAGCCATCTCATCCTCTGTCATCCCCTTTTTCTCCTGCCCCCAATCCCTCCCAGCATCAGAGTCTTTTCCAATGAGTCAACTCTTCGCATGAGGTGGCCAAAGTACTGGAGTTTCAGCCCCAGCATCATTCCTTCCAAAGAAATCCCAGGGTTGATCTTCTTCAGAATGGACTGGTTGGATCTCCTTGCAGTCCAAGGGCCTCTCAAGAGTCTTCTCTAACACCACAGTTCAAAAGCATCAATTCTTCAGCACTCAGCCTTCTTCACAGTCCAACTCTCACATCCATACATGACCACTGGAAAAACCATAGCCTTGACTAGATGGACCTTTGTTGGCAAAGTAATGTCTCTGCTTTTGAATATGCTATCTAGGTTGGTCATAACTTTCCTTCCAAGGAGTAAGTGTCTTTTAATTTCATGGGTGCAGTCACCATCTGCGGTGATTTTGGAGGCCAAAAAAATAAAGTCTGACACTGTTTCTACTGTTTCCCCATCTATTTGCCATGAGGTGATGGGACCAGATGCCATGATCTTCGTTTTCTGAATGTTGAGCTTTAAGCCAACTTTTTCACTCTCCACTTTCACTTTCATCAAGAGGCTTTTTAGCTCCTCTTCGCTTTCTGTCATAAGGGTGGTGTCATCTGCATATGTGAGGTTATTGATATTTCTCCCGGCAATCTTGATTCCAGCTTGTGTTTCTTCCAGTCCAGCGTTTCTCATGATGTACTCTGCATATAAGTTAAATAAGCAGGGTGACAATATACAGCCTTGACGTACTCCTTTTCCTATTTGGAACCAGTCTGTTGTTCCATGTCCAGTTCTAACTGTTGCTTCCTGACCTGCATACAGATTTCTCAAGAGGCAGGTCAGGTGGTCTGATATTCCCATCTGTTTCAGAATTTTCCACAGTTTATTTTGATTCACAGAGTCAAAAGGCTTTGGCATAGTCAATAAAGCAGAAATAGATGTTTTTCTGGAACTCTCTTGCTTTTTCCATGATCCAGCAGATGTTGGCAATTTGATCTCTGGTTCCTCTGCCTTTTCTAAAACCAGCTTGAACATCAGGGAGTTCATGGTTCACGTATTACTGAAGCCTGGCTTGGAGAATTTTGAGCATTACTTTACTAGCATGTGAGATGAGTACAATTGTGCGGTAGTTTGAGCATTCTTTGGCATTGCCTTTCTTTTGGATTGGCATGAAAACTGACCTTTTCCAGTCCTGTGGGCACTGCTGAGTTTTCCAAATTTGCTGGCATATTGAGTGCAGCACTTTCACAGCATCATCTTTCAGGATTTGAAACAGCTCAACTGGAATTCTATCAGATGTCTGGCTCTAGATTAGTGATCACATCATCATGATTATCGGGGTCATGAAGATCTTTTTTGTACAGTTCTTCTGTGTATTCTTGCCACCTCTTCTTAATATCTTCTGCTTCTGTTAGGTCCATACCATTTCTGTCCTTTATCAAGCCCATCTTTGCATGAAATGTTCCCTTGGTATCTCTAATTTTCTTGAAGAGATCTCTAGTCTTTCCCATTCTGTTGTTTTCCTCTATTTCTTCGCATTGATTGCTGAAGAAGGCTTTCTTATCTCTTCTTGGTATTCTTTGGAACTCTGCATTCAGATGCTTATATCTTCCCTTTTCTCCTTGGCTTACGCTTCTCTTCTTTTCACAGCTATTTGTAAGGCCTCCCCAGACAGCCCTTTTCCTTTTTTGCATTTCTTTTCCATGGGGATGGTCTTCATCCCTGTCTCTTGTACAGTGTCACAAACCTTATTCCATAGTTCATCAGGCACTCTTATCTATCAGATCTAGTCCCTTAAATCTATTTCTCACTTCCACTATATAATCATAAGGGATTTGATTTAGGTCATACCTGAATGGTCTAGCGGTTTTTCCCTACTTTCTTCAATTTGAGTTTGAATTTGGCAATCAGGAGTTCATGATCTGAGCCACAGTCAGCTCCAGGTCTTGTTTTTGTTGACTGTATAGAGCTTTTCCATCTTTGGCTGCAAAGAATATAATCAATCTGATTTCGGTGTTGACCATCTGGTGATGTCCATGTGTAGAGTCTTCTCTTGTGTTGTTGGAAGAGGGTGTTGGCTATGACCAGTGCATTTTCTTGGCAAAACTCTTATTAGTCTTTGCCCTGCTTCATTCCGCATTCCAAAGCCAAATTTGCCTGTTACTCCAGGTGTTTCTTGACATCCTACTTTTGCATTCCAGTCCCCTATAATGAAAAGGACATCTTTTTTGGGTGTTGGTTCTAAAAGGTCTTGTAGGTCTTCATAGAACCGTTGAACTTCAGTTTCTTCAGTGTTACTGGTTGGGGCATAAACTTGGATTACTGTGATACTGAATGGTTTGCCTTGGACGAACAGAGATCATTCTGTCGTTTTTGAGATTGCATCCAAGTACTGCATTTCGGACTCTTCTGTTGACCGTGATAGCTGCTCCATTTTTTCTAAGGGATTCCTGCTGAGTTAAATTCACCCATTCCAGTCCATTTTAGTTCGCTGATTCCTAGAATGTCGACGTTCACCCTTGCCATCTCTTGTTTGACCACTTCCAATTTGCCTTGATTCATGGACCTGACATTCCAGGTTCCTATGCAATATTGCTCTTTACAGCATCGGACCTTGCTTCTATCACCAGTCACATCCACAACTGGGTATTGTTTTTGCTTTGGCTCCATCCCTTCCTTCTTTCTGGAGTTATTTCTCCACTGATCTCCAGTAGCATATTGGGCACCTACTGACCTGGGGAGTTCCTCTTTTGGTATCCTATCATTTTGCCTTTTCATACTGTTCATGGTGTTCTGAAGGCAAGAATACTGAAGTGGCTTGCCATTCCCTTCTCCAGTGGACCACATTCTGTCAGACCTCTCCACCATGACCCGCCCATCTTGGGTTTCCCTGCAGGTATGGCTTGGTTTCCCTTGCAGGTGTGGCTTGGTTTCATTGAGTTAGACAAGGCTGTGGTCCTAGTGTGATTAGATTGACTAGTTTTCTGTGAGTGTGGTTTCAGTGTGTCTGCCCTCTGATGCCCTCTTGCAACACCTACCATCTTACTTGGGTTTCTCTTACCTTGGGCGGAGGGTATCTCTTCACAGCTGCTCCAGCAGAGCACAGCCGCTGCTCCTTACCTTGGACGAGGGGTATCTCCTTACCGCTGCCATTCCTGACCTTCAACGTGGGATATAAAATTATGCTATCCTAAATTTTTTCTTTTTACTCCATGTCTCTTTAAAAATGTATATGAAACCCACCTTTAAGATTTAGTTGTCTGTGAAATGTGTACATGTTCAGGAAATAATTTAGACATTTGTAGATACACTTGTAGCCTTTCTTCCCCATACTTTTTCTGCTTCAAAAATAATTTAATCCTTTGGATTTGGTATTTTCTTGTGAAGGTCGTCGTCGTCCAGTCGCTCAGTCGTGTCTGACTCTTTGTGACATCATGGTCTGCAGCACGCCAGGCTTCCCTGTCCCTCACAGTCTCCCGAAGTTTGCTCAAACTCCTGTCCATTGATGGCATCCAGCCACCTCATCCTCTGTCACCCCTTTCTCTTCATGCCTTCAGTCTTTCCCAGCATCAGGGTTTTTTCCAATAAGTCAGCTCTTTGCATCAGGTGGCCAGAGTATTGGAGCTTCAGCATCAGTCCTTCCAATGAATATTAAGGGTTGATTTCCTTTAGGACACACTGATTTGATTTCCTTGCAGTCCAGGGAACTCCTAAGAGTCTTATCCAACACAACAGTTCGAAAGCATCAATTCTTTGGTGCTCAGCCTTCTTTATGGTCCAGCCCTCACATCCATACATGACTACTTGGAAAAGCATAGCTGTAACACTGCAGACCTTTGTTGGCAAAATGATGACTCTGCTTTTTAATATGCTGTCTAGGTTTCTCATAGCTTTTCTTCCAAGGAGCAAGTGTCTTTTAATTTCATGGTTGCAGTCACTGTCTGCAGTGATTTTGGATCCCATGAAAATAAAAACAGTTACTGTTTCCATTTTCTCCATCTATTTGCCATGAAGTGATGGGACCAGAAGTCATGATCTTTGTTGAGTGTTGAGTTTTAAGCCAACTTTTTCATTCTCCTCTTTCACCTTCATCAGGAGGCTCTTTAGTTCCTCTTCACTTTCTGCCATAAGGGTCGTGTCATCTGTTTAACTGAGGTTATTGATACTTCTCGTGGCAATCTTGATTCCAGCTTGTGCTTCATTGTGCGCAGCATTTCTCATGATGTGCTCTACATCTGAGTTAATAAGCAGGGTGACAATATACAGCTTTGACATACTTTTTTCCCAATTTTGAACGAGTCAGTTGTTCCATGTCCTGTTCTACTGTTGCTTCTTAATCTGGATACAGGTTTTTTCAGGAGGCAGGTAAGGTGGTCTGGTATTCCCATCTCTCTAAGAATTTTCCATAGTTGTGATCCACAGTTGAAGGCTTTAGTGTAAATGAAGCAGAAGTAGATGTTTTTCTGGAATTCTCTTGCTTTTTCTATGATCCAATGGATGTTGGTAATTTGATCTCTGATTTGTCTGCCTTTTCTGAGATCCAGCTTTGTACATCTTGTACAGATAGAATTTTTGAACTTTTTATTTATTTATATTTAGTCTTTATTTTTATATTGAAGTATAGTTGATTTTCAGTATTGTGTTAACTTCAGGTAGTACAGCAAAGTAATTTAATTACACATACACATATATCCATTCTTTTCAGATTCTTTTCCATATAGGTTATTACAGAATATTGAGTAGAGAGTTCCCTCTGCTATATAGTACGTCCTTATTGATTATTTGTTTTATAAATAGTAGTATATATATGTTAATCCCAAATTCCTAATTTATCCCTCCTGCTACCATTTACCCTTTGGTAACCTTGAATTTGTTTTTGAAGTCTGAATCTGTTTCTGTTTTGTATGTTAATTTATGTCATTTTTTTTATTCCACATATAAACTATATTTCCTCTGTCTGCTTACTTAGTATGATAATCTCTAAGTCCATCTATGCTGCTGCAAATGGCATTAGTTCATTTTTCTATGGCTACTGTTCCATTGTATGTATGCCACATCTTCTTTATCCATCCTCTGTTGATGGACATTTAGGTTGCTTCCATGTTTTGACTATTGTAAAGAATGCTGCAGTGAACATTGGGGTGCAGTGTGTCTTTGGCTTACAGTTTCCTCTGGATATATGCCCAGGAATGTGATTGGTGGATCATGATAGTTCTATTTTTAGTTTTTTTAGGAACCCTCACACTGTTTCCTCAGTCGAGTTGGTATTCCAGTTGATTTCGAAAAAGAGTGTTTGAGAAAAGCCAGATTATATTAAATGAGTCAGATTTATTTTAAGTTTCTTCTAGCAATTTCCATAAATGACATGATCCTTTTGCCAGTGACTTGCCATTAGAGTATTCAGGTACTAATTTACTAAAATTTACTGTTGTATATGTTTGAATCCAGAAAATGATACTTTTTTCTAGATAATTGGTAGTGATACTGTGAAGACACAGTATCTTCACATGTATTTATTTGTAGTCAAAGTTAATTTTGTCCTTTTTTAACATGGGAATAAATGTGTTGTTACTTAAGATGTTTTTAGTGGGTGTTTAGCCACAGAATCACTTAAGTGATTAACAGTTTCACAGTCTTTTTGTCTGGTTGTTCATAATTGAGAATTGAGGGGAATTGGTAATAGTGGGTCATGGTGATGTGATCCTTCAGTTTAGAAGAAGTCTGCTGCATAAATCTGATATGCTCAAATCTCTTAATCTCCTTTTGTCTCCTTTGTAGTTACTGTTCTTATCTTGGTGCACAGTGTAGCTGAGTTACTCTTCTCTTTAAGTTTTCTGTTTAAATATTAGGTTTATTGTGCTCTTTTGTCATAATTTGCAAATGCTGACCAAATGAATATTTATTTCAAATTTCAAGTGTTTTTGAAGACTATGTTGCATATTTTACTCTTTTAAAAATGTTTTGTATATGCATTTCTATATAGTTTTTTAAAGGAAAGCATGGTTCTTAGTTATTTGTATGTACGCTAAAGGCTTTGATGTTATTTTCATGCTAAGGAAGACTTAGACATATTGAAAATGCTTATCCTTCATTCAGATATGAATGCAACATGCCTGCAGAATAATCCCCACTTTTGGGTATTTTATGCCTTTTATAGTGCGCTTAGAAGCTAAGAAGCTCTTAAGTGTCTTTAAAGGTACCACAAAAAGGTTCTGAGACTCTCAAGTTACAATTCAAATTAATTTGTGATTCACTATGGAGTTAATGGGGAAACAGTGGAAACAGTGTCAGACTTTATTTTTTTGGGCTCCAAAATCACTGCAGATGGTGATTGCAGCCATGAAATTAAAACGCTTACTCCTTGGAAGGAAAGTTATGACCAACCTAGATAGCATATTCAAAAGCAGAGACATTACTTTGCCAACAAAGGTCCATCTAGTCAAGGCTATGGTTTTTCCAGTGGTCACGTATGGATGTGAGAGTTGGACTGTGAAGAAAGCTGAGCGCCAAAGAATTGATGCTTTTGAACTGTGGTGTTAGAGAAGACTCTTGAGAGTCCCTTGGACTGCAAGGAGATCCAACCAGTCCATTCTGAAGGAGATCAACCCTGGGATTTCTTTGGAGGGAATGACGCTAAAGCTGAAACTCCAGTACTTTGGCCACCTCATGCGAAGAGTTGACTCATTGGAAAAGACTCTGATGTGGGGAGGGATTGGGGGCAGGAGGAGAAGGGGACAACAGAGGATGAGATGCTGGATGGCATCACCAACTCGATGGACGTGAGTTTGAGTGAACTCCAGGAGTTGGTGATGGACAGGGAGGCCTGGCCTGCTGTGATTCCTGTTCAGAGAGAGCATTTGGTAAAAATAAAAATAAAATGTAAAAAGCAGTTTAGAAACCTCTCCTTATAAATCAGCAAGACAAATACTGAAAATGTCAGATTTTAAAGAATCATTGGATAGTGACAGCTTTTAAAGCTGAGTGAGTAAATAATACCTGTTTTCTCTGGGATTACAGCATTGAAATCAGAATAGCATTTAGTTTTTCATATCAGTGTTTGGTTTATGTTGCAAATTCAGTAAGGCAAGAAGTTGTTTTGAGCAAAATTAAAACCAATAGAAGGTATCTGACCATTGTTGTGATAAGCTTCTTAATGAATTATGTTGTTCTTAGATGCAATGATGTAGTTTTCATATTCTAATAAGATAATTAAAATATTTTACTTGTAAGTAAAAAATTTTGTTACTTGATGAAAATCAATTAATTTTCATTAGCATATAGATACTATAGATAGCATATTTTCATTGGCATATAGATACTTCATAACATTTGATACATTTAAATTGGCAGAATGGTGATTTTCTTTAGTTTTTGTTGTTGGGTCAATGGGTAGTACTTTCATTAATAGGAAAATCTTAAATTAATTTTTAATTAGCACAATTTGTCTTAATTTATTAGTTCTTTGTATAGTTTCCCATAACTGTGTGGAAGCCTCCAATGCACTATATATTATTTGATTCTCATAATTTTATGAACTAGGCACTAAAGGCCTTATTATCTCCTTTTTGTCCATTATAAAACAAGCCTAGGAAGAGGCTTGATGAAGTTCTTGTAAGTTAGTTCATTGTCTTAGTTGATGTGATAAGATTTTTTAGTTATCTATTTTAAGATGGTAAAGAATCTGCCTGCAAGGTGGGAAACCTGAGTTCAGTGCCTAGATCAGGAAGATCCTCTGGAGAAGGGAGTGACTTCCCACTCTAGTATTCTTTGCTGGAGAATTCCATGAACAGAGGATCCTGGTGGACTACAGTCAGTGGGGTTGCAAAGATTCAAACATGATTAAACAATTAACACTTTCACAGTACCCATTGTACTTTCTTAATTATCAGTGGTGCTTACTGACTTATGCCAGAAGAAGTGGGTGTTAACCTTTGTTAATATCATGAAAACTGTTTTGTCATTGGAGTAATAGTGGAAAGCAAGATGTGTTAAAAAAAAAAACCCCAAAGTGACTAATTTTGAAGTTTTTTCCTCACTTTCGTTGCCTGCCCTCTGGTGGAGAAAGTCCTGAAATCATCCCAGAGTGTGTGAAAAGTCCAGGAGAAAAGTTAGTAATCGTTTAATTTAGTATTTAAAAAGTTTATTGTATGTTACCATTTCAGGTTTAGTTTTTATTCTTATAAAGTTTGGAGGGGACAAATGAGGGATTAAAATTTTAAGGCTAGATTTCTTAGAAATACACAAATTTGTATTTCTGATTATGTTTCTGTTTCTCAAAATATTTTATTATTGTTTCTAAGGCTCTTACTGAAGTCTCACAAAGTTTAAAAATGGAAAATGAAGAATTTAAGAAGAGATACAATGATGCTACGTCCAAAGCTCTCCAGCTTGAGGAAGATATTGTGTCAGTGACTCATAAAGCGATTGAAAAAGAAACTGAATTAGACAGGTATTTCTAATATTTTAAAAACATCTTCATGTTTTAAAAATGTTTTAAGAAAGTTTTTTTGTTTATGTTAATGTTATTTGACTTTAACTCAGCTTAAAGGACAAACTCAAAAAGGCACAGTATGAAAGAGAACAACTTGAATGTCAGTTGAAGACAGAAAAGGATGAGAAGGAACTTTATAAGGTAATTTATTCCTTACATTTTTATTAGTTATCTTTTGCTGTGTAGCATATTGCCCCAAAACTTAGTGTTCAGGGATTTGGGAGCAATTTAGCTGAGTGTTTCTGGCTCAGAGTCTCTTGTGTAGCTGCAATCAAGATGTTGGCAAGGGCTGAAGTCAGCTAAAGGCTCTCAGTTAGAACTGGGGGATGTGCTGTCAGAGTGGCTCACTTACATGACTTTTGGCAGGAGGCCCTTCAGTTTCTTGGAATGTCGCCTCTTCGGTGGCTGTTTGAATGTCCCCACAGTATGGCAATCAACTTCCCTCAGAGTGAGCCGTACAAGGGAGAGCAAGGAGGAAATCAATGCATTTTATGACCTGGTCTGCAAGTTGAGCACTGATGCTTCTTCTTTATCTTGCTAATTAGAAGCAAGTCACTCCAGCTGATACTGGAGAGGGGAATTAGGCTCCACTTCTTTAAGAGAGGAGAATCAAAGGATTTGGGGATATATTTTAAACTACCTCATTGTGTATAGTCCCTAAAAGTTTTCAGGAAGTTTAAGTTACTGCTGTTTTAGATACTTAGCAGGTAATGTATAATAAGTCAGGGATTTTTTAATGGTAATAAGATAGCTGTTGATCAGGATTTGTGCGACTAATTTTCCCCTTTTAAGAATATATAAATGTTAGTGAGAGGATTAATTTATTTCAGTGATGATCATATTTTAGTTTGCCTTTTGGAATTATCTAAGAGACTTTCATTTTAAAAAAGGATTCTGTAGACAAATCTTCACCTTTTAGAGTTTTTTCTCCTTTCCTGTTTAAGCAGCTCTAAAATAGGATAGTGAGCGTTAGTTGTCAATATTGTGGATACATATTGGTACTTACTTATTTTAAGGGTTCTTAAGCAGTTCTTGAAGGCAGTTCCAGATTAGGAATTTCAAGAACATGCTGAGTTAAGTATTACTTGAATAGATTTAATCTCTTTATTAATTAGAAGAGAACAGCACTCATTTATATAATTATGGTATATGTTAAAAATAAAACATAGCTTCATATATTCAGTATTTGAGAGTCTCGTCTCAGTTTGCACTAAAAATGTAGAATATGATTTATTTATTGCCAGTAGGTTTTCCACTCCTTCTTATTAAAAAATAACTATTCACTTATTTATATTTATTGATAAGCTTGGTGCCATCATTGGGTACCCAAGTATGAAATTCCAAATCTTTTCTGAGAATCACCTCTTTTTTTCTTCATTTTTATTGAGATACCATTGACATACAGTACTGTATAAGTTTATGGCATAAGCATAATGGTGTATATCATGGAATGATTACCACAGTAAGTTTAGTGAACATTCATCATCTCATATAAAAGATTTTTTCCCCCTTGTGATGGGAACTCGAGGGATTTACTCTAAATAACTTTCATCTATAACTTACAGTGGTGTTAAATTTTAGTTACCGTGTGATATGTTATATCCCTAGTACTTATTTATCTTTTAACTGTAAGTTTGTACTTTTTGATTACTTTTATCTAACGCTCCCTCCCTTCACCCTCTGTCTCAGGTAACCACAAATCTGACCTTTTTTTTCCATGAGTTTGTTTTTGAAGTTTAATTTGACCCCCACAAAACTATATTTAGTTCTGGGTGCACAGCATCATGATTTTATATTTTTATACATTTCAAAATGATCACCACAATAAGTCTAGCTACCACTTGTCACCATACAAAGGTATTGCATAATTACTGACTATATTCCACATGCTATATATTTCATACCTGTGACTGATTCTGTTTTTATAACTGTGTACCTGTTAATCTTCCTTACCTGTTTCTCTAATCCCCCAGCCAGCAACCACTTGTTAGTTCTCTTCATCTGTCATTCTTTTTTATGTTCATTTGTTCTGTTTCTAGATAATACATGTAAATGAAGTAGTATGGTGTTTGTCTTTGATTTATCTCACTTAGGTCCTTCCATGTTGTTGCAGATGGCACAGTTTTTCTTTTTTTATGGCTGAGTAATATACCTGTGTGTGTGTGTACACATACACACAGCGTCTTCTTTATCCTTTCATCTGTTGATGAGCACTTAGGTTGCTTTCATATCTTGGCTATTGTAGATAATACTGCAGTAAACATAGGGGTATTTATATCTTCTCAAATTAGTGTTTTGTTTTCTTCAGATAATATCCAGGAGTGGAATTGCTGGATCATATGGTTCTATTTTTTAACTTTTTGAGGAATCTCCCTACTGTTTCTCCATAGTGACTGCACCAATTTACATTCCCACCAGCAGTGTGGAGGGGTTCCCTTTTCTCCACATTCTTGCCAGTACTTGTTATTTGTTGTCTTTTTGTTAGTAGCCATTCTCAAGACTGAGGTGATGTATCATTGAGGTGAGGTGTTTGATTAGTATATCCATGATGATTAGTGATCTTGAACACGTTTTCATTTGCCTGTTGATCTTCTGTATGTCTTCTTTGGGGAAATGCCTGTTCAGGTTCTCTGCCTGTTTTTTGATCGGGCTTGTTTTTTTGATATTGAGTTGTATGGGCTCTTTGTATATTTTGCATGTTAACTCCATGTTGATTGGATATACTTCAGGTATCTTTTCCCATTCAGTAGGTGTCCTTTTCATTTTGTTGATAATTTCCTTTGCTGGGGAAAGGCTTTTTAGTTTGATGTAGTACCACTTGTTTTATTTTTGCCTTTGATTCGCTTGCCTGAGGAGGCATATCCAAAACTTTTTGCTAAGACCGATATCAAACAATCTACTGCCTTTGTTTTCTTCTAGAAGTTTTATGGTTTCAAGTTTTACATTTAAGTCTTTAATCCGTTTTGAGTTTATTTTTACATACATGGTGTGAGAAAGTAGCTTAGTTTGATTCTTTTGCATGTAGCTGTCTGGTTTCCCCAACACAGTTTGTTGAAGAAATTTTTTTTTCCCTGTTGTAATATTCTTGCCTCCTTTGTCATAGACTAATTGCTTATATGAGTGGGTTCATTTCTGGGCTCTCTGTTCTGTTGATCAGTGTGTCTGGTTTTGTCCACTACCATACTGTTTTGATTACTCTAGCTTTGTAGTGTACAAAGTATAGTTACTGTGATATATTGCATTAAAAAATAAAGATTATATGATCATCTCAGTAGATGCAGGAAAAGCTATTGTCAAAATTCAACATATGTTTGTGATAAAACTTCTCAACAAAGTGGTTAAGAGAGAACATAGCTCAACATAATAAGAGTCATATACTACAAGGCTAACATCATAATGTACTCAGTGGTGAAAAGCTTGAAAAGTACTTCCTCCAAGATCAGGAACAAGACAAAAATACCCACTGTTATCACTTTTATTCAGCATAGTATTGGAAGTCATAGCCATCGTGATCAGACAAAGAAAAGGAATTCAAATTGCAAAGGAAGTAGTAAAACTGTCACTATTTGCGGGTGACATTATACAGAAAATCCTAAAGATGCCACTGAAAACTTGCTGTTCATCAGTGGGTTTGGTCAGGTTGCAAGATACAAAAATAATACACAGAATAATAATAATCATCTGCATTTCTGTATACTAACAGCAAACTCTTGGAAAGAGAAATTAAGAAAACAATCCCATTTACAGTCAAAAAGGGTAAAATGTCTAGGAATAAATCTAATGAATAAAAGCCCTGTAGTGAGAAAACAGACAATGATGAAGAAAAAAATGAAGGTAACACATATGGAAAGATACACTGTGCTCATGGATTGGAAGAATTAACATTGTTAAAATGACCATACTATCCAATCTACAGATTCATTGCATTCTATCAAAATATCAATGATATTTTTCACAGAACTAGAACAAATAATTCTAAAATCTGTATGGAAAAACAAAAGACCCTGAATAGTCAAAACAGTCTGGAGAAAAACAGCTGGAGGTATCAGGCTCCCTTATTTCAAACTATACCACGAAACTACAGTTGTTTCCTTCTTATTTGGGGGTTAGTTAATTCTTTTTTAATCTTTAAAAATTTTTGCTTTGAAAATTAAAAAAAAAATCGAGTCTACTGTGCACCTCATTGCAGAACATAGAAACGTTTGCATGTTTATGGGTTATACCCATTCTGTTTCTTGGCACAGCCATCTTCAGAGCATGAGAGAGAGAGAGAGAGAAAGGGAAATATTAACAATACTGATATCTAAGCAAAGTTGCAGCTGCATACTGCAGTTGAAAGTTGCAGTATGCAGTTGCATACAGTATGTTTTTAAAAACTACTTTCAACTGCAGTTTAAATTTTAAAGATACTTGTTATAGAATTTGATTTGCATATGTACTGTGAATAGCAGCAGCCAGAGTTCCTGGGAAAAATCAATATAGTTGGGTTAATTAGTCAATAAATGTATTTTTAGGCACATAGGAAGTAAATGACAGTACTTTTTCCATAAGCAAGAAATTTAATTGCTTAAGGTATCATTCTTGAATGTACTTTGTTTTTCTTGAATCTGGTCATACCTTTATATATGAATATGCCTGTAACACGTTTCCCCAAAAGAACAACCAAATTCATTTGTAATTTTAAAGAGAACTAATGTAAAATTAGTAAAAGGGAAGATTTTAGAGATCAGGTAATGTTAGACCTTAGAATTAATCTCTATGGAAAACTAAAACAACAATAGCAAAACTCAGAAAAGTTGTGTTCTGCTTCCATATACTTGGGAAATCATTTGGCAGAATTTGCTTTCCTGACTCCTTGCTTAGTGAGTTTTTCCTTTTCTTGATCATATTTGGGTTAGAGATAAATAGTGATACTTTAAATTATTGAGTAACTTAGGCTGTGGAGTTAGAATATTCTTGGCATTTTCCATCACTGTTTCAGGTACATTTGAAGAATACAGAAATAGAAAATACCAAGCTTCTGTCAGAGGTCCAGACTTTAAAGAATTTAGATGGGAACAAAGAAAACATGATTACTCATTTCAAAGATGAGATTAGCAGACTACAGTTCTCATTGGCTGAAAAGGAGAATCTGCAAAGGACCTTGTTGCTTACAACCTCAAGTAAGGTAAGTACTTTTGCAGTATGCATTTGAAGATTGTAAAATATTATCTCTGTTAAATGTATACAGTGTGGATTTTGTTTTTACTCTTTACTCCCCTCAACTTCTAAAAGTTCAGACTTCTAGAAGAGCTGAAAGAACAGAAAATTGAATACATATATCCTTCAGTATTTTGCTACCTTTATCTCTCCCATTTATATGCCCCCCACAAGCCATTTGAAAGTCAGTTGTAGGCATTGACATTTCATCCTAAATATTTTTTAAAGTCTCTCTTATCAACAGTTACATTCTTCTGTAGATCCATAATACCTAAGAAATGTCACCTAAGAAATTTTATATTGATATGATAATAGTCATACTTGTATATGGGGCTTCCCAGGTGGTGCTAGTGGTAAAGAATCCATCTGCCAGTGCAGGAGACACGAGACGTGGGTTTGATCCCTGGGTTGGGAAGATCCCCTAGAGTATAGGAAATGGCAACCCACTCCAGTATTCTTGCCTGGAAAAATTCCAGGTCCAGAGGATCTTGGTGGTCCATGGGGTCACAAAAGAGTTGGACACGACAGCATGCATGTGCACACGCAGGCACACACACACACATGTATGTAGTTTTAGTCCACATTAAAATTAGTCCACTTATATTTTTGTATAACCTTTAAAATTTCTTGATCCTGGGTAGTCAGAAATCATACATTAATGATTACTGTTATATTCTCGGTCTGCTTTAATACAGAACAGTGTCCTTAAACCTTTTGTCTGTGATGACATCGATAGTTTTGAAGAATTCAGACTTGTCTGAGAGAATGTTCTATATTCTAATTTTGTCTGTTGTTTCCTCATGACTAGATTCCAGTTACATAGTTTTGGCAAGAAAAAGATGTTTTGTACATTCTGTTGCAGTTACATCAGAAGTCATAGAATACCAGTTCCTTTCTTTCTGATGTTAGGTTTAATCTATTGTTTAAAGTTATGTCTGCTTATCTCTCCGTTACGTTGGTGTCTTTCCTTCTTTGTGATTTATTGAATAATCTGGGATAATACTTCGAGATCATGTGAACATCCTTCTCCGCAATACTCTTTGACCAGTGTTTTTTATACTTCGATGATCCTTACCTGTATCAGTTATTACATTAATGATTGCAAAGTGGTGATTTTAAAAAGTTGTCATTCCCTCTATGTTTATTAGTAGGTATTCTTTTATAATGAGGTGGTTCCCTTTTGTTCTATTCCTTTTTTTAAAAAAATCACTATAGACTCCTTGATTAATTTTTGTTCAGTATATTATACCTCATCATTCTTTTTTATCTTAAGTTGTCCTATAGCTAGGGGGGAGCCTTTTCAGACCTATATTTGTATCTTTCTGATATATTCCCCCTAATGCTTTGAATACTTCCTCGTTTTGTGGTTAGAACTTTGTGATAGGTTTTAGTTTTAGGTTCAGACCTAAATCTGGTATTACCGATTTCTCCAAAGAGCCTGATTTTTTTTTTTCACATTCGAGAAAGGTATTTCGAAACCAAGAACTGAATCCTTTTGCTCCTTTGCACTTTAATTAGATATTTTAAGTCTTAAATTTATATTGATATCTCCAATTCAAATCCAGTATTTCCTAGGGGTCTTCTTTATCTTCCTCCTTTCCATACTTAGGTATACCTTCTCCCAGCTTCCAAAAGTGAAAGTGAAAGTCACTCAGTTGTATCCGACTCTTTGCGACCCCAAGGGAATTCTCCAGGTCAGAATACTGGAGTGGGTAGTCTTTCCTTTCTCCAGGGGATCTTCCCAACCCAGGGATGGAAACCAGGTCTCTTGCTTTGCAGGCAGATTCTTTACCAGCTGGGCACAAGGGAGGCCCAAGAATACTGGAGTGGGTAGCCTATCCCTTCTCCAGTGGATCTTCCTGACCCAGGAATTGAACCGGTATCTCCTGCATTGCAGGTGGATTCTTTACCAACTGAGCTATCAGGGAAGCCCCCACAGCTTTCAAATGTTATATTTATTCATGTTGTTTAACCAGCTTCCCTGGTGGCTTGGATGATAATCTTCCTGCAATGCAGGTGACCCGGGTTTTGATCTCTGGGTTAGGAAAATCCCCTGAAGAAAGAAATGGCTACTCACTCCAGTATTCTTGCCTGGAGGATCCCATGGACAGAGGAGACTAGAGGGCTATACAGACCATGGACCTGCAAAGAGTCGGACACAGTTGAGTGACTAACACTTTAACTTTTTCAACTAGCTGCACACACCATTAGTTTCAGAATTATTATCTCAACAGCATTTCCATCAGTATCTCTGCTAAATAAAAACTAAGATTTTCCAGATTTTATCTTAATATATTCACTAAGGGTGTAGAGAGTTCAGTCCAGTCGCTCAGTCACGTCCGACTCTTTGCGACCCTGTGGACAGCAGCACACCAGGCCTCCCTGTCCATCACCAACTCCCGGAGCTTGCTCAGACTCATGTCTACCGAGCTGGTGATGCCATCCAGCCATCTCATCCTCTGTTGTCCCCTTCTCCCGCCTTCAGTCTTGCCCAGCATCAGGGTCTTTTCCAGTGAGTCAGTTCTTCGCATCAGGTGGCTAAAGTATTGGAGTTTCAGCTTCAGCATTGGTCCTTCCAATGAATTCAGGACTGATTTCCTTTAGGATTGACTGGTTGATTTTCCTTCAGTCCAAGGGACAAGAGTCTTCACCAACACCACAGTTCAAAAGCCTCAATTCTTTGGCGCTCAGCTTTCTTTATAGTCCAGCTCTATATTGACAGGGGCTCTGGGTGCAGCAGACTTGCGTCACACAGCCTGTGGCGTAAGGATGTACAGAGTATCAGGTTCAAAAGTTACTTGAATTAATTTTTTTAAACATTTATATTACGCATTTGTAATACAGTTCAGTTTTTTGTTTTTATTCTTGTAATCTTTTAATTTTATTTCTTGAATATGTAAAATAGTTGTATCATTCAGAAGTCAAAATGAAATAAAAAATTTACTTTTCCTTAAAAACCCTTTCTTGGGGTGGGAGGAAGGTTCATGAGGGAGGGAACATATGTATACCTGTGACTGATTCATGTTGATGTATGGCAGAAACCAACACAATATTGTAATTATCCTCCAATTAAAAATAAATTATAAAAACCCTATCTTACCTGTTTTCATAGGTAAAGCATTTTCTTTAGTTTCCAGTATATTATTATTGTTTGTTTTTACAAAAATAAACTTGGTGCATGTGTGTGCGTGCACATACCCTTCTCTGTCTCCTTTCTTTAAGTGAAAGTGGCTCAGTTGTGTCCAACTCTTTGTGACCCCGTAGACTCTATAGTCCATGGAATTCTGCAGGCCAGAATACTAGAGTGGTTAGCCTTTCCCTTCTGCAGGGCATCTTCCCAACCCAGGGATCGAACCCAGGTCTTGCACATTGCATGTGGATTCTTTACCATCTGAGCCACAAGGGAAGCCCCCTTTCTTTAAAGGGGGATATTGTTTATACTCTTTTTCCCTTTGCTTTTCTTTTCCTTTTGCTTTTCTTGAACTATATATAGATGAGAAATCATTCCCTATCAGTTCATAGAGATATTCCCATTAAAAAAAGAATGGGTATAAATACTATGTTGTATAAATTTAATTTGATTTATTCATTATAATTGGAATAGTTTTATGTGATTTTCAGTAGTTTGCTATTGAATACACTCAGATACAGTTAATGAAATACTTAAAACATCAGATATGCGTGACATTTAGGATTAATGGTTAAGACTCCAGTTACTTTTCAGGGTATTGAATGTAGCAGATTGCAAATGGAAACGTGAGAAGTATAAAAGCAATACAAAATCATGGTTATAAAAGAAGTTCAAGTAGTATGTGAAGAGTACAAGATAAAAGTAACTCTTTTATTTCCCAGATATATCATTATAGAATTTCTCATTTTCCTAGAAATCTTAATGTTTGTATAATATTTATACTTTAACAAAAATGTGACTACATATAGTGTTACAAAAACTTTAAAAATTGATAGACTGTCTGGACATCTTGCAGTATGAGTACACATGAAGATCTTCCTCATTCATTAGAACAGTTTAATAGGGAATCCCCTAGTGGTCCAATGGTTAGGACTCAACGCTTCTCCACTGGCAGGAGTCCAGGTTTAATCCCTGGAACTCAGATCCTATAAGCTGCATGGATAGGAAAAAAAAAAAAAGTACAACAGCAGCTTTGAAATCTCTCTTTTTATTAAATAGCTGTATAGTATGTAATGTAGTGGAAACGGTGTTAGACTTTATTTTTGGGGGCTCCAAAATTGCTGCAGATGTTGATTGCAGCCATGAAATTAGAAGACGCTTACTCCTTGGAAGAAAAGTTATGACCAACCTAGATAGCATATTCAAAAGCAGAGACATTACTTTGCTAACAAAGGTCTGTCTAGTCAAGGCTATGATTTTTCCAGTGGTCATGTATGCATGTGAGAGTTGTACTGAGAAGAAAGCTGAGTGCCGAAGAATTGATGCTTTTGAACTGTGATGTTGGAGAAGACTCTTGAGAGTCCTTGGACTGCAGGGAGATCCAGCCAGTCCATCCTAAAGGAGATGAGTCCTGGGTGTTCATTGGAAGGTCTGATGCTAAAGCTGAAACTCCAGTACTTTGGCCACCTCATGCGAAGAGTTGACTCATTGGAAAAGACTCTGATGTTGGGAGGGATTGGGGGCAGGAGGAAAAGGGGACGACAGAGGATGAGATGGCTGGATAGCATCACCGACTCGATGGATGTTGAGTTTGAGTGAACTCCGGGAGTTGGTGATGGACAGGGAGGCCTGGCCTGCTACAATTCATGGGGTTGCAAAGAGTTGGACACGACCGAGCTACTGAACTGAACTGATATAATGTTTTTTAGTTGTGTACAATCCTTAGGTGTTATAAAAGCATGATGCAGTAAACATTCTTGTACAGATATCCTGGCACTTGTATAAATCTCTGTGGAATAAATTGCTCAAAGGACAGTTGCCAGTTTGAGGTTTTAAATTTTTGTAATTCAAATGCCTTTCCAAAACATGTATGACATATACTACTGCTAGTAATGGCTGCATAGGTTTTCATTTTATGGAGGGTATATCATAGTTTATAACAAAATTCTCATATTGTTAGAGATTTTTTATTTTTAATAAGTTTTCATAATCTGAATATTTTACTTGATCCCTGCAAAACTAACCCTGCCAATCTAAAGCTGTATTTAGGAACTCATGAAAATAAAATTGATCAAAAGCCATGTGTTTTTCAAAGGTGTTGATGAATGTTTCAAAAATCTGATAAAGGCTATATCACTTGCAGATAATAATGAGCCCACGTATTTGAAGATGTGCTAATTTTGCTAAACCATCCAGATATTAGAGTTAATTGGTTTTCAGTCTTAGTTTGAAAGAAGAGGAATGGTATTTGTTTTACCTTCTTGGACTGTTGATGAATTGAACATTTTTTTCTATGCATAATAGCTATTTAAAGAAATTCATACCTTTCTCCAAATTTCTTCTTTTGTTTAAAATGTTTTCATTTTTTATTGATTGGAAAATATTTTCAATGCTTTTCCCCCCTTTCTGGCATATAGAAACTGATAACATTTATATATTATCTTTATTAATGTCATACTAGAACAGTTGCACTTTTTATGAGTTTATTTCTAGAATAAAGAGGAATGTTGGAATAAGCTAGATTTATTGAGCTCACATTGTCTTGTTTATATTACAGAAAGTGGCAATTTTAACTTTTCAAAGATACTTTTAGGTTTGGAGAAAGGTGCTAATTACAGGTTAGATCATAGAAAACATTTTTTTAACCAAAATTTTTACAGTTAAAATGAAGTTTTTATAATTACTGTTATTATTATAAAAAATGAGGGTTAGCAGTTCTAGCTGGAGAGATTCTGAGAGACAGAAGCCTCCGTTTGAGTCTCTGTTTAGCCAAGACTGTGAACATTGGTTATGTTGCTTGACTTCCTGTATTTCAGTGTCCTGAATTATACATATAGTGATAGTATTGATACCCAATGCATAGGGTTGCTCTATGGGGGTCTCTAAAACAAAGTCACATCTCAGATTTTTTATAGGCTTATATATGGAGAAGAGGGAGGCAGAGGATAAGATGGTTAGATAGCATCACTGACTCAATGGACATGAAAGTGAGCAAACTCTGGGAGATAGTGAACGACAGGGAAGTCTGGTGTGCTACAGTCCATAGGCTGCAAAGAGTTGGACCCTACTTACAGCAACTGAACGAGCAACAACAATACTTCATCTCAGTCATGAATAGAAAAGCAATATTTAATTTAAAATTTTAGATCTGTTGAAATAGAAATAAACATTGTTTCTGCTTCTGTTTTTTACTTGAATGGTTTAATTACAAATACATTTATCTGCCTTTCTTCAGGAAGATACATTTATTTTAAAGGAGCAACTTCGTAAAGCTGAAGAACAGATTCAGGCAACTCGGCAAGAAGCTGTCTTTCTGGCTAAAGAACTTAGTGATGCTGTAAATGTGCGGGATAAAACAATGGCAGATCTGCATACTGCACGCTTGGAAAATGAGAAAGTGAAAAAGCAGTTAACTGATGCACTGGCAGAGCTTAAACTAAGTGCTGTGAATAAAGATCAGGTAAAGCCAGTTAATTTTGAATTTCCATTTTGGTCAAAAACTCATTATAAGCTTATGAAAGAGAATGACTTATGCTAAAGTAATTGAGGTCAGATTCCTGGTCACAGAATTTTAAATTTCCATTCATTTTGTTTAGTCATTGTAACTTCTTCGGTTGAAATTAATACAAGTTTTTAGAAAATTTTCTGTAAGCAAATTCCTAATGGTTAGTAAACACTGCTTTGATAACAGGTATATATTGCTTTGTTTAGATTTTCTTATTGTAGCATAAAATGGTACTGTGGTTATTTAACAGAGTAATGCTTACTTCTCAGGAGATAGATGATTCTTTTCTAGTTTTTTTCTTTAATAAACCTTAGTCCTTGGAATATAAAGCTGAAATTATTAGGAGAGCTAATGTGACTCTGTAGCCAAAACTCCAAAACAAATAACATTAATTGTCGAGAGAAAAAAGTGAAAATGAAGTTGGATTTACTACCACATTATGAGATATGAGATTTTTATGTTTCTCTTAGAGAAAAAGTTTATTTGTTTTTTAGGAGAAGACTGATACACTGGAACATGAACTGAGAAGAGAAGTTGAGGATCTGAAACTTCGTCTTCAGATGGCAGCAGATCATTATAAAGAAAAATTCAAGGAATGCCAAAGGCTCCAAAAACAAATAAATAAACTTTCAGACCAATCGGTAAGTGTAACTCATTGTAGTAAAATAATTCCTTCATCAATATTTTTGTTTGAAAATCAGACTTATAATATTATACCTTTTGAATATAATTTCTCTCTGCTTGATGTCACATTATTGGCTCAATATTGTTGTGATACGTTTTTTAAAAAATTGGTAATTTTTATTTGTTGGAGAAATAGAATGTTCTCTTGTAACATTTAGTCAGTAAAGGGATGTGTGTAACTTTTAGACTTTGACCTTTAAGACAGCAATAGCTTTGTGGACTTCCAGGATTTATTTAGAAGATACATAGTTACTGAAGGAAGGATAGATATGCAGCTCATTTAATAGTTGATTGTTAACAATTTTGAACAGGTTAATAGCAGTAGTGTCTTCACAAAGAAAATTGGGAATCAGCAGAAAGTGAATGATGCTTCAATAAACACAGACCCAGCTACGACTGCCTCTACTCTAGATGTAAAGCCACCACCTTCTACAGGTAGAAATCTTTTAGACTTTTTGTATAAAGTGTTCTGCCTTGAAAAATATTTATGCTTGTTTATACTGCTTGTTTCATGTGTAAGAATTTTAGGGAGCTTGTAAAATATTCTTATAAGTCAGGGATTGAGGCAAAGGGAAAGTAAGGTCTAAAAGTCATCCATGTGGTGAATATACAAAATATGAGTGTAAACTCATGTTTATCTTTGTGAGCGTGTTCTTAAGTGTTAATTAAATGAGCTCGTGTTTTTAAATGCAAATGCTTATAGTATTTGGTCTGTAGGAAAAGAGCCAAGAATTGAAATTTTAATTTTAGCTAGCTAAAATAGCAATTTTTAAAAATAATTTTTAATTAATATTTCCCTAAATGTGTGGAATTTTGAACCATTTATGGCACTTTAATTGTATAGTTCTGTGGAGGGAAAGTTAAAAATCCCTTTAGTTCTAATCACATTTCTTTCTTGCCTTGTTTTTGTTCTGTTTTGGCTGCTTCGGGTCATTAGAGTATTTTCCTTGTTAGTACACCTGTTGGTGGATAAGTTAAAATTTTTATTAGCTTATTAACTTTTAGGATGGATTAGAGAGACATAGTGAGTACATGAACAACATGAAAATTTAAATTAACTCTAGGCTTTCATTTGTCCTAGTGTCTTTTTTTCACCTTATGTTAAAGATGACACAATAACAAAAATAAATGCTAGAGTATATAAAAGTATATTTAATTGTATAATGTTTGGGGCAGTTGATGTTTTAGACTTAATAAATGTATTGTAAGTTTTGTATACTATTAAATGTTTAGATTCAACTGCTGTGGAAATAGGATCCTGCCTTTCATTTCTATATGGTATTAATAGAAGTACTGAGAAAGGTGTTATATTGACTTAAGACTTACTGAATAGTATGAAGGATTAGAAAAATGGCTTAACATCTTTTCTCAAAGAATGTGGCTTTCCTATATATCTTATATAATAAATATATAAAGAACAATTTTTGTGGCATTTTAGAATATTTTTAGCTAGCAGTTTTTTTCTTTATTGAATGTGAACTTGATTCTAGCCAAACTATAGTGAAATTCTCATCTAATGTTTATATTGTTCCTTCTTTGTTTACTTAGTGTATGAATAGATGGTTTTGAATGATTGTTTTGAATTAGATGTTTCTCCTTTAGGATTCCATTTATTTCACAGTATACTGACCTTCAAGTCAGGAAGCTAATATACTGAGCAAAGTATTTTTTAGTAATCTTATTTTCTGCCTTGTTACAGCTGAGACAGATTTTGACAATCTAACTAAGGGACAAGTCTCTGAAATGACCAAAGAAATTGCTGACAAAACAGAAAAATATAATAAATGTAAACAACTCTTGCAGGTAAGCTAATTCCCTTGTAAGGAAGAGATATATCAAATGTAATGGCTTAGCTTATCTTTTTTGTTTTGATTGGGTATCCCAGAGTTTGTTTCTTTCTCTTGTTTTTTTTAAGGGGGGTTGCGGGACACACGGGCTTCAGTAGTTGCAGCACATAAGCTCTGCAGTTGCAGCACATAAGCTCTGCAGTTGCAGCACATGGGCTTAGTTGTTCTGAGAGCTTCCTGCACCGGGGATCAAACTGGTGTCTCCTGCATTTGCAGGTGGATTCTGTACCACTGAGCCACTAGGGAAGCCCTCAAAGTTTCTTTACCCTTGTATCCTGATGTTTAGTTTCACTTTTGAAGTGGGAGGTGTTCTGTGTACTTATCCATGTAGGCATGTGTGTAAAATCATGATCTAGGGAATTCCCTGGTGGTCCAGTGGATTAGGTCTTGGTGCTTTCACTGCTGTGGGCATGGGTTCGATCTGTGGTTGAGGTACTAAGATCCTGCAAATGTTACATTGTTTGGGGGCGGGAAATCGTGATTGTTTTCTGTTCCCCTAATATTCTTCTCTTGATAATGGGTAAAGGATTAATTGATGTTGGATGTTGTCTGTCTTCTAAGGATACATGAAAAGTCTCTGAACTGCGTAAAAAGAAAGTACTCTTTTTTCCCATATATACTGTAATAATAGCAAAGACTTTCATCACATCCTAAAGTGAGTAGATTTGTAAAGTGGAAAAAGGGAATGTTAGCCAAGTGAATGGTTGCCTTTACTATTATTTATTTTGATTCTGTTAAACTGTAATAGTAAAACGTTTAAATTTTGCAGTTGTCCCAGTAGCATTCACTCTGGAGTATATAAAGGACAAAGGGAAAATGCTTCTCATTTGTATCTGATTGGGGGAAGGGAGGAAAAGGTGTTTTGTGTAGTATATGATTTTCGTTTATTCAGTTAAATATTTTTTTTTCTGTGTTTGTTTCTCTGTGCATGTGGAGAGGCAAGGGGTAATTTTTAAAGCTGTGGAATGAAGTTTATATATTAGCCCAACGTTACTATAGTAATTGGGCTTCCCAGGTAGCAGTAAAGAACCCACCTACCAATGCAGGAGATAAAAGAGACACAGTTCAGTCCATGGGTCAGGAAGATTTCCTGAAGGGGAGGACTTGGCAACCCACTCCAGTATTCTTGCCTGGAGAATCCCATGGACAGAGGAGCCTGGTGGGCTACAATCCATAGGGTCACAAAGGGTCAGACAGGACTGAAATGACTTAACACACTATAGTAACTAATGTAAAATATTTTATGTTATAGTCTTAATAATAGTTTAATCCTTTAATAAGACTTTAAGCTGAGTATTTTTGTTGCCTCAGAAGATCCTTTTATAGAGGATTGATTATCCTTGAGGTCAAAATAGTTGTTTATGAGGGACTAAACTATTTTTCAGTAAGTGAGACAATTTTGGATGAATATTTTAAAAAACCTCATTGTATTATCAAAGGAAGATAGAATGTTTTTTTCCAGCTAAAAACTTCTGTGTTGTAGTACAACCGAAATTCAGTAAACTGCACGTTTAAGGTCTGCAGTTTGTTTAGTTTTGCTGTATTTATAGCTGTGCAGCTATCACAATGTCATGCTAATGAACATTTCCACTACCTTCAAATCTTTTTTGTACCCTTTTGCAACTCATCGCTCCCTCTCTCCCCTTTTCCTGGGAAACCATTGGCTTGCTTTCTGCCACTGTAGATTAGCCTACCTTTTGTACAGTTTCTATAAATGGAATCATATGTACACTCTTCCTTTCCTGCCCCCTTTCATCACAGTTATTTTGAGATTTATTTATATAGTTGCCTATTATTGGTAGTTCATTCCTTTTTATTATGAGAGTTCATTTTTTTGGCCATTTAAAAAATTGTTTTCATCTTATTATTGAGTTGTGTTCTTTATTCCAGATACAAATCCTTTGTCTGATATGTGTGATTTTATCCCAGTCTGTGGCTTGCCTTTTTATTTCCTTAATGATGTTTTTGTAGAAGGAAATGGCAACCTATTCCAGTACTCTTGCCTGGAAAATTCCATGGGTGAAAGAGCCTGGTAGGCTACAGTCCATGGGGTCTCAAAGAGTTGGACATGACTGGACGACTTCACTTTCTTTCTTTCTCTAGTTCCTTTTGGAGAAGGAAATGGCAACCCACTCCAGTGTTCTTGCCTGGAGAATCCCATGAACAGAGGGGCCTGGTGGGCTACACAGTCTGTGGAGTTGCAAAGAGTCAGACATGACTAAGCAACTAACACACACACAATGGTGTTTTTAGAAAAAGTTTTAGTTTTGCTGAAGTATAGATTCTTAATTTATTCTTTATGTATTGTTCTTATTTTCTAAGGAAAAAAATGCTAGCTGAACTTGTAATGATATTTTTCTTGTCTTCTGTTAAGTTTTGTAGTCTTAGAGTCTTTTAAGCCTGTTATTTGTGAATGGTGAGTTGTGGTACATACACTGTTGATCCAGCATTATTTGTTGAAAAGACTTTTTCTCTACTGAATTGCTCAAAGCATAAAGCATATTTCTTTCTTAAAAAAATTAAAACAATTTTTTTAATTGACTGTGATGAGAGGCTTGTGGGATCTTACTTCCCTTACCAGGAAGCGACCCATGCCCCTTGCAGTGGAAGCACGGAGCCCTAACCACTGGACCACTAGGGAATTTCTAGCATAAAGCATATTAAACATTTTTTTCCTTACACAAAGCACTCAAAATGAAATTGGCCAAGTTACCTTTTCATCTTGTTTTAAAACTCCTTTCCTTTAACATTCTAAGTTGTAGAGAAGAGCAGTGTTTAAGAAATCTACCTAGAGATTGTCTTGGTCAGGAAACCCCAATTAATATCTGGAAACAATGGCCTCACAAATATGATTTTTATTACCTCCCGGGCTTCCCACCAGTACAGGAGACCTAAGAAATGGAGGTTCAGTCCCTGGGTTGGCAAGATCCCCTGGAGGAGGGCATGGTAACCCACTCCAATATTCTTGCCTAGGAAATCCCATGGACAGAGGAGCCCGGTGGGCTATAGGTCAAAGGGTCACAAGAGTGTAGGGCATAGCTGAAGCAACTTAGCATGCATACATGCTTGCTTTACCTCCTTTGCAAAAGTGATCTATGTTTGTTGTGAAATCTTAGGCATTATGGAAATAAAGGATAATGATGGTGAAAAAATACCATTATGATCCTGATCCCCAGAAATAAGAGCTATTAATAGTTTGGTTTATTGAATTCCTGGCAGTCCATAGGACTCTGACCTTTCACTACTGAGGGCCAGGTTTCAATCCCTGGTCGGGGAACTAAGATTGTTTCCACAAGCCATGCCGTGCAACCAAAAAAATTATATTTTTGTTTATCTTTTTCTACATAGATATCATATAAAACTGTGTTAAACAACTTTTGAAGCAAAAATAAAATTATACTGTATATTCTGTTTTGGAACTTGATCTTTTCAATTAACATATCTTGACACTTTTCCTTGTAATTTGTAGATCTGTTGTTCTCTTTCAGTAAATACATTCTGTTCCAGTGTATGAATATAAAATGATTTATCCAGTCTTCTACTGACAGACATTTTGGTTATTTTAATTTTTATACCTTTACTGTAGTGTTATAGTAAACATTCAGCACAAGTATGTTTGTATAGATATTGGCTGAATATGGATTTTAAATCTTTTGGTAATTATACTAATTTTGTTTTAGGATGAGAAAACAAAATGCAATAAGTATGCTGATGAACTTGCAAAAATGGAGCTGAAATGGAAAGAACAAGTGAAAATTGCTGAAAACATAAAACTAGAACTAGCTGAAGTAGTGGACAATTACAAAGTAAGTTTAATATTTATATGACTTCATAATTCTGTTACTTCTGAAAAGTGATACTTTTGATACTTCTGAAAAGTGCTATCTATAATTTAGTCAGTCTGAAGTTTTAACATGGGTAACTGAGATAGCATTTTCATAATATAGATAAATATGTACTATGTAGTTATGTTGAATGTAGTTCATTAACTGTGAACTGAGAAAGTGGTTACCCATATGCATTATGCTTGTGGCTTTCATTTTGTGTATTCATATGGACATGACTGAAGCAATTTAATACTAGCCACATGGCCATTAAAATTATATCTCTAAATCATGCTTAAATTTTAAGATGAAAAGTGATTATGTCATAATCCTTGTTCACTTAAAATGGTTTGTGAAATTATTCTAGAGCTTTGGTGTTTTCTGGGAGTATAATAAGATCAGTAATTTTAAAAATTTATGTAAAGGTTTGAAAATTTTTAACCAAAATTTGTTACTCCTGATCATTAATAATTATGCAGGCAGATTCTTTACTGTCTGAGCCATCAGGGAAGCCCAAGCGATACAGTCTTAATTAAGAATACTTTTTGCTGAGGTAACATTAGGCAACAAACAAGACTGATTGGTAAATGATGTTTGTAAAAATGTTGGGAAAAAAATCAGTAGGCTGTCTAATTAATTAAGTAGAAAAAATATTTTCCCTCTAAATAATAAAGTATAATCTTATATATTTTAAGGCCTGTGCATGTGTGTATACTTTGCATTTTGTGGGTGTATGATTAAAGGCCTAGAAGTTCTAAATGATTTAAATTTGTTCTGTCATAGCTAATTGTACCTGTAATCTAATTTTTAAATACAGCACTCTTAAAGACCAAAACTTATTTTGTTTGAGGTGGTACATTATAGGCTAAGGTAATTTTAATGGTGGTCAGTTTCTGTTTTTTAAATTTATTTATTTTTAATTAAAGGGTAATTGCTTTACACAATATTGTATTGGTTTTTGCTGTCCATCAGCGTGAATCAGCCATAGGTATACTGCTGGTACTTTTTTATCTTCATCTGCTATCAGAATGAAAATTTGAAACTTCTTTCAGAAGGTTGTTACTGTATTTGGGATCCCTGTGGGTATTGCTTTTATTGCCTGGCAACTTCCCTTATTGTTAAAACGTGTGAATACTGAATTTATACTGACTGAACAAAATTTTTTTTTCAGATTGACTGAGAAAATGATTTAGTAAATATTTATCAAAACCTGTTATATATAAAGCACTGTGTTAGTTATGTGTTTGGTCTTGTTGTTCAGTTGATCAGCCGTGTCTGACTCTTTGTGACTCCATGGACTGCAGCACGCCAGGCTTCCCTGTCCTTCACTATCTCCTGGAGTTTGCTCAAACTCATGTCCATTGAGTGATGCCATCCAACCATCTAATCCTCTGTTGTCCTCTTCTCCTGCCTTCAGTCTTTCCCAGCATCAGGGTCTTTGCAGATGAGTCAGCTGTTCGCATCAGGTGGCCAAAGTATTGGAGTTTCAGCTTCACCATCAGTCCTTCCAATGAATATTCAGGACTGATTTCCTTTAGGATTGACTGGTTTGATCTCCTGCAGTCCAAGGGACTCACAAGAGTCTTCTCCAACACCACAGTTCAAAAGCATCAATTCTTCAGCACTCAGCTTTGTTTATGGTCTAACTCTCACATCCATACATGACTACTGGAAAAACCATAGCTTTGACTATATGGACCTTTGTTGGCTAAGTAATGTTTCTGCTTCTTCATATGCTATTTAGGTTTGTCATAGCTTTTCTTCCAAAGAGCAAGTGTCTTTTTAATTTAATGGCTGCAGTCACCATCTGCAGTGATTTTGGAGCCTAAGAAAATAGTCAGTCACTGTTTCTACTGTTTCCCCATCTATTTGCCATGAAGTAATGTGGCCAGATGCCATGATCTTAATGTTTTGAATGTTGAGTTTTAAGCTAGCTTTTTCACTCTTCTCTTTCATCTTCATCAAGAGGCTCATTAGTTCCTCTTCACTTTCTGCCAATAGGGAGGTATCCTCTGCCTATCTGAGGTTACTGATATTTCTCCCAGCAATCTTGATTCCAGCTTGTGCTTCATCCAGCCTGGTATTTCGCATGATGTACTCTGGATTATGTGGGTGATCATATAAAAATGGCACAATGCTATGCTTATAGAGTTTATAATCTAGTACGGTTGCTAGACGTGAGATGGTGATCCAATTCTTTCTCATTCATGACCTAGGTAATCATCTTTCAAACCCATGGGAAGCTAAATAATATTTTTATTTTATGAATAATAAATTAATGATAAAAATCAGTGTTCAGATAAAACATCATATTTATTGCTATACAACTGGTAAAGGTGCTTGATTTTTTTTGTTGTTGTTATTTAGTGCCCTGCCTATTACTTTGTGCTGTTTAGACAAACATCCATGAGACAGGGCAAAGTGTGATGAAGTTCTACATAAACTACAAGTCTAAGTATTTTAGGGCTGTTTCAAATGGAATATTTAGGAGTTAGACATTGTGGAGAAGCTAGACCTGTGAATACACAGATGAACTGTACAAAAAAGATTTTAATGGCCCAGGTAACCATGATGGTGTGATCTCACCTAGAGCCAGACATCCTGGAGTATGAAGTCAAGTGGGCCTTAGGAAGCATTGCTACAGGCAAAGCTAGTGGAGGTGAGGGAATTCTAGCTGAGCTATTTCAAATCCTAAAAGATGATGCTGTGAAAGTGCTGCACTCATTATGCCACCAAATTTGGAAAACTCAACAGTGGCCACAGGACTGGAAAAGGTCAGTTTTCATTCCAATCCCAAAGAAAGGCAATGCCAAAGAATGTTCACACTGCTGTGCAGATGCACTCATTTCACATGCTATCAAGGTAATGCTCAAAATCCTTCAAGGTAGGCTTTAACGGTATGTGAACGGAGAACTTGCAGATATGCGTGCAGGCTGGATTTAGAAAAGAAGAACCAGAGATCACATTGCCATAATTCGTTGGATCATGGAGAAAGCAAGGAAATTCGAGAAAAGTATCTGCTTCACTAACTGCGCTAAAGCCTTTGACTGTGTGGATCACAACAAACTGTGGGAAATTCTTAAAGAGATGGGAATACCAGACCATCTTATCTGACTGCTCAGAAACCTATATGCAAATCAAGAAGCAGCAGAACCAGCCATGAAACAACAGATTGGTTCAAAATTGGGAAAGGAGTACTTCAAGGCTGTACATTGCCACCCTGCTTATTTAACTTCTGTGCAGAGTACATCAAGGGAAATGCCAGACTGGATGAATCTCAAGCTGAAATCAAGATTTCCAGGAGAAATATCAGTAACCTCAGATATGCAAATGACACCTCCCTATTGGCAGAAAGTGAGGAGGAACTAAAGGCCTCTTAATGAAGGTTAAAAAGGAGAGTGAAAGCTGGCTGAAAACCCAACATTCAGAAAACTAGGGTCATGGCATTTGGTCCCATCACTTCATTCCAAACAGATGGGGAAACAGTGGAAACAGTAACAGATTTTATTTTCCTGGACTCCAGAATCATTGCAGACAGTGACTGAAGCTGTGAAAATAAAAGATGCTTGCTCCTTGGAAGAAAAGCTATGACAAACTTAGACTGTATTAAAAAGCAGATACATCAGTTTGCTGACAAAGGTCCATCTAGTCAAAGCTATGGTTTTTCCAGTAGTCATGTAAGGATATGAACATTGGCCCATAAAGAAAGCTGAGTGCTGAAGAATTGATGCTTTCAAACTGTGGTGTTGGAGAAGCCTCTTGAGAGGCCTTTGGACATCAAACAAATCAATCCTAAAGGGAATCAACCCTGAATATTCATTGGAAGGACTGATGCTTAAGCTCCAATACTTTGGTCACCTGATGCGAAGAGCCAACTCATTTGAAAAGACCCTAATGCTGGGAAGGATTGAAGGCAGGAGGAGAAGGGGTGACAGAAGATCAGATGGTTGGATGGCATAACCGACTCAGTGGACATGGGTTTGAGCAAACTCTGGGAGATGGTGAAGGATAGGGAAGCCTGGCGTACTGCAGTCCATGGGGATGCAGAGTTGGACACAGTTGACTGAACCACAACAACAAAGACCTGTCAAAGACCATACAGGAAGGGAGGATAATAAACAGAGATGGCGAAAGAAGTAAAGAGCATAATCTGGGAGCTGTAACAGTCTTGAGTAATAGGTCTTTAATATCTGTGATGGAGCAGATCATTGTGAAAGATAGGTTGAATCCAGATTTTAACTGTTTGGAATGTGGGTGCTATTTGCTGTTAAATATTTTCTAGGAGAAAAAGAGACCCAATCAGAGTGGGTCTTAATGAAAATAATTTGGTAGCATGGAGAGGATTTACAGGTGGGAAGGATTTTTGAAGGTAAGAAAATTAGGTACAGATACGCTTAGAATGAGTTGATAAAGGACCACCTCTTTTGGGTACCTTCCCCAATCATCATCCATTGAATTTATCAAGGAAAGCTTTGAATCTTGGGAAAGAACGCATGTGGCATATAAGTTAATATTTGTGATTTATTCATATGAGCATGATAGTTGAAGGCATAGAAGAAAGTGAATTTTCCGAAAATGCAGAGAGAAGAAGCCAAAGAAGAAACTGCAGAATACTTGCAATTGTGAAGAAGTGTACTTTTAAAAAGAGCATTAGAGAATGACAGTGTTGGTACCATTTCATAAAAGCCGGGAGAGAAGTTTTAAGAGTGAGGCACATGCATAAAAATTGACAAGTAATTCAGGGACTTCCCTGACAGTCCAGTGGCTAGGACTCTGCATTACCACTGCAGGGCATGCAGGTTCAGTCCCTGATCAAGGATCCAGGTTCCTGCATGCTGCAGATTGGCAAAATAAGAATAATAAAATAATCTTGAAACACATCAGAAAAACAATAGTGACAAGTTCAGAGATATCAAAGAATAAGATCCAGGGAAAATACATGGATATGGTAATAGGGTTTATTTAAATAGAAGGGTATAAACTAGCTTTTGAAGGGTAAAGAGAGGGTAGATGATGAAAAATAATAATGATCATTTCTTTCTCTCCTCAGCTTCAGTTGGCAGAGAAAGAAAAGGAGATAAGTGGTCTAACTTCATATTGGGAAAACCTCTCCAGGGAGAAGGTACTGAATAATGTCCTTGAAAAATTTCATACGACACTGAATGATAATACAGCTTTTTGAAGGGACATAACATTTTACAGTTATATGAGGGTAATTTTTTCTTTTTAAGTTAAATGAAGAAAAGACAAACAGGTAGAAAACACTTTTTAGTTTTATAATATTTTAAAAATATTTTGATAGAAAAATGGTTAAGTGTCGAATCTTAGTTTGACTTTTGTTACATAGTTTGGATTTAACGAATTTTGGTTTTCTTTTGTAATAGGAAACATTTTAGGAGATGTTTAATGATTTCTAGCATAACCTGACCTTCAGACAGAGCATACGTTTATAATATAAAATATACTGTAATGCAACATTTCTCACAGTAGGGTCTAAAGGGTCTTGTTATGAATGATAAAAGACACTTCTATCACTGAGAAAATTCCAAAAGTTTTAGGAGGTCAGTGCCAGGAACTGGGGACAAGACCAAAAATATTTTTTATATTATAGTATGCATTTATGTATGTATGTATGTAGTTATGTATGTGCAATCTTCCCTCTGTGTCTCTGGGGTTGGTTTCTGGACCCCTCTCAAAGGATGCCAGAATCCAAGGATGCTGAAGTCTCTAATGTGAAATGGTGTAGTACCACTGGCCCTGAGTATCCATGCATTCTGCATTGGCTGATTTGGAGTGCCAACTGTATTTTAAGTTTATATTTGGGTATCTCTGTTCATCTGTGTGTTTATCTAATCTAATATTAATATATATCATTTTCCTACTTGGTACTCATCAATATGAGCTCTTTTTAGTAGTGTGATAAGAATTTTTTGCTGTTCACGTAGTACCAGATTGGGTCAATGGGAACACCTTCAAACTGGCCCCTGGTATGCCCCAGTATCAAAAGGATGGTGTTGGTTTTTTGAGCACTTAATTTTTTTCTAGCACTTAATTTTTGCAAGATATTGTCATATGTTTATTTCACCACTTATCTTTGGAGTTGGCCATTTTTTATAAGAAAGAATCTAACATTAACTTCTCCAAGGAGTTCTGGTTGTTTATTATTGGGAAATGCTGTTTAGAAGTTATCGCAGTAATTTCATCTGGCTACAGAGAGATTATCAAGATGAGGATGTTGGTTGTGTTGTTCTTGTTGTTTTGCCATGCCATCTGGCTTGCAGGATCTTAGTTTCCCAATCAGAGATCAAACCCAGGTCCTGGCAGTGGAATGGTAGAATCCTAACCACTAGATTGCCAGGGAAATCCTCCTTGTCTTCCTTAATTCCTGTTTATACACCTGTTCCTCAGTGAGAATCCTGTGGCCAACGGAGTTAGCACATTTAATCTATTTGGTAGTTCCAGTATCTCACAAAAACAGTGTCAAAACTGCTAGAGCTATATCCATTAAGACACGGAAACCTGTTAAGAGTAGAATTCAATTCAAGGTTGGTTGCAATTCTTCCTTCCCCACCCCATCCCTGGGTTGTCATTGTATTGCGTTTGAATGTTACTCGCGTTAGTTCTCTCTCCCTCACCCTCTCATCCTCCTCCCTACCTTCAGTATATGGTAACATAAAATGACAGGTGGGTTAGGTTGCACTGTTGCTCAGTCATATCCAACTCTCTGCAGACCCTTGAACTGTAGCCCAGCAGGCTCCTCTGTCTGTGTTTTCCAGGCAAGAATACTGGAGTTGGGTTTCCTATTCCAGGGGATCTTCCCTGCCTAGGGCGTGAACCCATGTCTCTTGTGTCTCCTGCATTGGCAGGTGGACTCTTTACAACTAATACCACCTGGGAAGCCCTAAATGGTGGATTGAAGCTAATTAAAACAATAGTAGCACAAATGAAGAGTAAGAAGACAATTTTTTATTTCTGGTATGAATTTTGGGCAAGTGTATTTCAAAGTTAAAGCAATGATGACCTAATTAGATTTGACAGGAAGTTGACAAAATATGTATCTTAAATGCTGAAGACCACTTTGTGAAATATGAATTTACTTAAGTAATTTTTGGTAAGAAACCCAACTCCTAAGTATATTTTGTGCTTGGAGTTACTAGCTAATGTTGGAGAGAAACAATCAAGATACTTTGTTTTTATACATTTTACATATATAAAATATGTTTCATATATAAAAATACAACACAAAATTATATATTTATATATAGAATATATTTTATAGTTTTGTAGTTTCATATATGATAGTGAAAGTGCTGAATGGTTACAACCATCTGTACATTTTGCTGAGTTACAGATGGCTCAAATCACAGAAAATAATATATAGTGACTTATTAATTATGCTGCAGTTTAAATAATCTTGCAAGACTGCAATCAGCGTGTTAGATGGGGCTCTGTCATCTCAGTATAGACCTACTTCTGAGCTCACTTGTTGCTGGGATTCATTCCTTGAGGGTTGTTCAGTAAGGGCCATACTTCGTACTTTGCCATCTTCCAATCTTCCATGAGGTCACTCCTCTCCTCTCTTTTTTTATTCCTCTTCCCTCTGCTCTGTGTTTGACAGAAGATTATTCAAACCACAGGCGGGTAACCTTTAAAAATATAAAGTTGATACTTTTCCTTGCTTGAAGACCCTTATGGGCCTCCTCCCATGTACTTGTGCATTTAAGGTAAATGACAAAATTCTATTTTGTGCTGTGTGGCTTGCAGGATCTTAGTTCCCTGACCAGGGATTGAACCCACACCCTTGACAGTGAAACCATGGAGTCCTAACCACTGGACTACCAGGGAATCCCTCCAAAATTCTTAGTATCGATTATAATCTTTTATATGACTAGCCTCTCTCTCTAGACCCATTTTAAGCCACAGTTTGTTTGATTCTCTATTGTAGAATTCCTCTCAGTAGTAGTTCTGAGTCTTAAGCTTGCATCAGAATCATCTGTATGATTTGATAAAGCACAGCTTTCTGGGTTCTATTCCCAGAGTTTCTGATTTGTAAGTCAGGGATGGGGCTTGAGATTTGCATTTCTGACAAGTTGCTGCTGATGGTATCGGTCTGGGGACTGCACTTTGAGAACTGTTATAGTCACTCTGGCCTTAAAACTCATGAATTGCTTTCTTGTTTCAGGGCCCTTGTTCGTGTACTTTGCCAAGAATATTCTTGCCTACGATTCTTTGGTAGTTAACTTTAAACTAGGGAAGTCCTGGAAGAATTTAAACATATATAAGAAGAGAATAATGTAATGAACTCTGTTGTATTTCTCACCCAGCAATAAACAGATGTTACTTTATGGCCATCTTACCTGTTCAACCATTTCCCTTCTGTCTTAACCCGGTGGTATTTTTTTCAAGTATATCCCCAAATTTTTAAATATTTTCTTCTAAATATTTAAGTACTCCTGCTGCTCTTGACTTTAATGCTTAAAGTCTCAGGTTAAATGACTCTTCTTCACAGAGGCCTTCTTTGACCTCTCATTCTAAATTAGATACCTATATTAAACTTACACCTGGGAACTGTACTTTTATTTTACAGCACTTACCATAATTACTGTAACTAATACTTATTTCTATACATATTTATCTTAATTAAAACTCCCTTCACTTAATTATAAGATCCATGAAGACAGGAATCATGTCTGTTTTATTCACCATTGTATTTGTAGTCTCTACTCCAGTATTCTGGCCTGGAGAATTCCATGGGCTGTATAGTCCATGGGGTTGCAAAGAGTTGGACATGACTGAGTGACTTTCACTCATAGTGTTTGATATTTGAAGTTAAATATTTGTTGAATGATTAAACAAATTAATGTTAATGGGTCAAACATAATTTATAGCATTTGCTTATAAAAACATTTGGTAAAAGAAATGTACTGGCATCAGCAGTTTTATTATCAGTTAATACCCTACCGTGTCAGGAATGCAACAGAAGTAGGCCAGTTTGCTTTCTACTTCCTGTCTTCTTGAGTTACTCTTAATTTTCCTGCTGGTGACACTGTAGTTTTATATTACTTTTAAAGAGTGCATTTATAAGAATTTCTTTTTGCTATTTCAGCAACTTGCTTAATGTTTGTCTTTTCCCCGTGCCTTTTTAGAACCCTTACCCCTCTCTAAGGTTAGGATTAAATCCTTTTCCTTCAGCACTGAAACCTAGATCCAAACAGTGCCTGGGATAAACCAAATGATAATTAAGCGTTAGTTGAGTGAGTTTTAAAAAAAAAAGATGAATCATCATCTAACAGAATGTGTATTTTACTTATTTTACTTATTTTGTTTCCTGTCCATCTTCCCTGCTCTAGATACGGACTTCACATGAGCAGGAATTTTTGTATGTTTTGGTTGTACCTGAATCTCTAGTGCCTGGAGAGCAGTGCCTGCCACATATTAGATACTCAATAAATATTTATTGAACATTGTTGTTGTTCAGTCACCCAGTTGTGTCAGACTTTGCGACCCCATGGACTGCAGCACATCAGACCTTTTTTTCTCTCACCATCTCCCAAAATTTGCCCAAGTTCATGTCCATTGCATGGCAATGCCATCCAGCCATCTTATTCTCTGATGCCGTCGTCTTCTGCCTTCCATCTTTCCCAGCATCAGGGACTTTTCCAGTGAGTTAGCTGTTCATATCAGATGACCAAAATACTAGGGCTTCAACTTCAGCATTAACCCTTTCAGTGAGTATTCAGGGTTGATTTCCCTTAAGATTGACTGGTTTGATCTCCTTACCGTCCAGGGGACTCTCCACCACCATGGTTTGAAGGCATCAATTCTTTGGTGCTCTGCCTTCTTTATGGTCCAGCTCTCCCAATCGTATGTTACCACTGGGAAGACCACAGCCTTGACTATGTGGACCTTGCTGGCAGAGTAATGTCTCTGGTTTTCAGCACACTGTCTAGGTTTGTCATGGCTTTCCTGCCGAGAAGCAAACGTCTTCTGATTTTATGGCTGCAGTCACCAGCCGCAGTGATTTGAGAGCACAAGAGGGAATCTGTTACTGCTTCCCCCTTTTCCCCATCTATTTGCCATGAAGTAATGGGGCTGGATGCCATGATCTTGGAGACGGCAATGGCAACCCACTCCAGTACTCTTGCCTGGAAAATCCCATGGACGGAGGAGACTGGTGGGCTGCCATCTTTGGGGTTGCGAAGAGTCGGACACGACTGAGCGACTTCACTTTTCACTTTCATGCATTGGGGAAGGAAATGGCAACCCACTCTGGTGTTCTTGCCTAGAGAATCCCAGGGTCGGCAGAGCCTGGTGGGCTGTCGTCTGTGGGGTCGCACAGAGTCGGACACAACTGAAATGACTTAGCAGCAGCAGCAGCCATGATCTTAGTTTTTTTAATATTTGATTTTAAGCCGACTCTTTTACTTTCCTCCTTCACCCTCATCAAGAGGCTCTACAGTTTCTCTGCCACTAGAGTGGTATCATCTGCATATCTGCGGTTATTGATGTTTCTCCTGCCTGTCTTGATTCCAGCTTGTAACTCCTCTGGCCTGGCATTTCTCATGATGTTCTCAGTGTATGGATTAAACAAACAGGGTGACAGCAGATAGCCCTGTCATACTCCTTTCTCAACCTTGAATGAATCAGTTGTCTCATACAGGGTTCTAACTGTTGCTTCTTGACCTGCATACAGGTTTCTCAGGAGACAGGTAAGATGCTTTGGTATTCCCATCTCTTTAAGAGCTTTCCACCCTTTATCATGATCTACACAGTCAAGGGCTTTGGTGTAGTTGATGAAACAGAGGAAGATGTCTTTTTGGAATTCCATGGCTTTCTCTATGATCCAGCGAATGTTAGCAATTTGACGTCTGGTTCCTCATTTTCAGTAACATAGTTATTGAACATACGTGTGAATAAAAATTCATTGTTTTTTAGAGTAGCGTGCTCTCTAGTATCATAAAAATATATTTAAAAGTAACTTTTAATAGTATGAAGTAATTTAGTATATCTTAGTTAGAAACTCTATCAATTTAAATTTATTTAGAAATTTAATATATCTTAAAATGTCTTATGTCATTCCAAAAACCACTGCTTAGAATTATTTACCATTTTCATACTGTTTCAGATATTCCGTATAACCCCCTTACTAGAAATTTGAAAAGGAAAGAGAAAAGAAAATAATAAAGCAGAAAGAATAGTGGCAAAGAATGATAAAAATGATGGTGGGAAGTATTTTATTAACTATTACCAGAGAAAAAATTAAAAATATCTTTAAAGTAAAACTGTTTCAAAATGTTCTTTAATATCAGGTACCTGACTAGCAATTTTTCTGAATTTCATTTCACATTACCAGATGATCTCTTCCTTTTTGAGAGTGGAAGAGTAATATTTGTATCTATCTATAAATGATTAACAGAGAAGGCAATGGCACCCCACTCCAGTACTCTTGCCTGGAAAATCCCATGGATGGAGGAGCCTGGAAGGCTACAGTCTATGGGGTCGCAAAGAGTCAGACACGACTGAGTGACTTCACTTTCACTTTTCACTTTCATGCATTGGAGAAGGAAATGGCAACCCACTCCAGTGTTCTTGCCCAGAGAATCCCAGGGATGGGGGAGCTTGGTGGGCTGCCGTCTATGGGGTCGCACAGAGTCAGAGACGACTGAAGCAACTTAGCAGCAGCAGCAGCATAAATGATTAATGGAAGTTGTCTTGAGTATATCTGTGATTTTTGTGGGTGACAAAGACAGTGCAGCTGCTGCTGTGTTTTTTGCCTGCATTCGTAATTGAAGAAAATGATAAATTTAAGTTAGAATTTAGTGAAAAGATGCATTTTTTTTTTTCCATCTAAGTTCATGGATATCCTGAATTCTAAACATAGATCCTTCGGAGGGGGGTGGGTGCATTGTGAATATAAATTTAAGACTCTTCTCTAAGGTAACAGTTGTCTTCTGATTTGCCAAACAACCCAATCAGAACAATTTTGTCCATGTTCCTATATTTTGTTTAGCCTGCCTCCATTTTCCCCCATGAGGAATCAAAGCTGCTTATCACTCCTGTTCTTACCCTTATATTATTTGCAGAGGATTTATTGCATCTTTGATCATAAAGGAGTGGAGTATGAGCCTAGAGTAAACTCTTTATTAGGTTGAAATTCTCTATGATGTTCCTTGACTGTATTAGTGCATGTATGAATCTTTTGATGAAACCCTGACTTCATTTAAGTAGTTTATTGTTTGCTTATAGAAAAATGGTCCTTTAAATTGATTTGTACTTTTATAGAAATATTTTCTCATGTCTAACTCTTGCTGCTTTCATGCCTTTCCCCTCCTCTTTTCTTGAATCATCTTTGAAATATTTTTAAAATTTACTCTCTCCCTTTTTCTGTGTTCACATTGTCACTTTCACATCCTGAATCACTACAGCAGTGTGAATGGGTTTTTTGATTGGCAGGAGATGAGGGAACATCCATTGAGGGCCTGCTATGTTTTTTAAACAATCCCCTCATTTCTCAGTAGTCCTCTGAGGCCTGCGGAAGCTAAGTTCCTCAGGGTTATTTGTAATGTAACTGTCAAGCAAATTCTGGTCTGAATCCAGTCCACCATGTCATGCTGCCTCCCTAATTGCTTGTACATTCAAGTGTGCTCGCTATAGTTTGCTGCTGCTGCTACTGCTGCTGCTGCTAAGTCGCTTCAGTCGTGTCTGACTCTGTGCGACCCCATAGATGGCAGCCCACCAGGTTCCCCTGTCCCTGGGATTCTCCAGGCAAGAACACTGGAGTGGGTTGCCATTTCCTTCTCCAATGCATGAAAGTGAAAAGTGAAAGTGAAGTCACTCAGTTGTGTCCAACTCTTAGCGACCCCATGGACTGCAGCCTACCAAGCTCCTCCGTCCATGGGATTTTCCAGGTAAGAGTACTGGAGTAGGGTGCCATTGCCTTCTCTGATAGTTTGCTAGATTAACCTTACTAAGAACTATTTCATGGTGGTGGTGTTGCTGTTCAGGGTCTGACAGGCCCATTGTAGTAAACAGTATAGGTCTTAAACTGTATGACAGATCTGGCATATTGCCCTTGAGCTGTGTTTTTAGGTATATTTCTTCTACTTTTAAAATGAATCCTGTGTTCTAGGTAAGTCATTCACTTACCAGTCATGAATTATGTTATATTTCTTATGCCTTCTCTACTCTTTTCACATGCTTAGGAAGAACTTTTAACTTCCATTTCTCTTCTCAAGCCTAAATTGACTTGCATTTTTCATGTTTACCAATTTTGCTCTCAGGGCTTGCCTAGTAGCTCAGATGGTCAAGCATCTGCCTGCAATGCAGAAGACCTGGGTTCGATCCCTGCTCCAGGAAGATCTCCGGGAGCAGGAAATGGCAGTCCACTCCAGTATTTTTGCCTGGAGAATTTGGAGGAACTTGGCGGGCTATAGTCTGTGGGGCTCACAAAGAGTCAGACATGACTGAGCAGCTAACACACAAACTAGTTTTGCTCTCAATGATAATGACTTACTTCATTTTAAGGCCACTTACCCTATTTTAAGTTCACTTTATAGGTAAAAATTTAACATAGAGTCTCACCTTGAGTACTCCCAAGGGATGACAGTCAGCAAAACCAGCTAAATTTTACTTTACAGATGAAAATTTTCATCCTTACATCCTTTGTTAATATTTTTGGTTGATTTTATTTTGTTAAACCGCTCTATTGAGGTGCAATTGACATATGATAAAATTCACCCATTTTAAGTGCAGTGCAATGAGTTTTGGCAAATATATAGTTCTGTAACTATCATTACATTCAAACTATAGAATGTTTTATTGCTGCACATATATGTGCTCATATGTACTCAGTTCCTCCAACTACCCCCCATCCCAGACAACCACTGATCTGCTTTCTTTTACTCTACAGTTTTACTTTTTCTAGCATTTCATAAAAATATGGTCATACAGAATTTATTCACTCATTGATTATGGACATTAATCCTTTTACCAGCTGATGGACGTTCAAATTATTTCTCATGTTTTGGTTATGATTAAGACTGCTATGAACATTCTCTTACAAGTTTTTCTGTGGACATGGCTTTCGTTTTTCCTTTTTTGAGTATATACTTAGGAAGCGAATTGCTAGCTTGTGTGGTATGTGTATGTTTTTAAGAAACAGATTGTTTTCCAAAGAGGCTGTACCACTTTCCTTTGCCACTGCAGTGTATGAGCATTCCAGTTACTAGCCCTTGGTATTGTCAGTTTTTAATTATAGTCATTCTGTTGGCTATGTAGGGTTGCTTTGTTACAACTATAGTTTAATTTCTCTGGACTAGGGTTTTTTTAAAATTATTATTGTTTCTTAATGTTAACCTTAAAGTTTTTTTTTTAATTGAAGTATAGTTGATTTACATTATTATGTTAGTTTTTGGTGTACAGCATAATGATTCAGTATTTTTGCAGATTATATTCCATTATAGGTTATTACAAGATAATGGATGCCCCTGTGCCCCACAGTAAATCCTTGTTGTTTATTTTATATATAGTAACTTGCATCTGTAATCTCGTACCCCTAATTTGTCCTTTTCCTTTGGTAACCACAAGTTTTCTATATCTGTGAGTTTGTTTCTCTTTTGTATGTACAGTTGTGTGTATTTTTTAGATTCATATGTATATAAGTGATACCATGTAGTATTTATCTTTGACTTATTTCATCAAGTGCATGCATATACACATACACAGCATCTTAATCCAGTCATCTGTTGATGAGCCTTAGGTTATTTTCATGCATATCTTGGCTATTTTAAATAGTGCTGCTATAAATATTGGGGTGTATATATCTTTTAAGATAAGTTTTCTTTTTTTTTTTTTTTTTTTCCTTGAATAGTCCTTGATGACTAACTGGTAATGCTCAGTATCTTTTCTTGTGCCTGCAGGCCATTCATATATATTCTTTTGTGAAATGTCTGTTCATATTTTTTACCTAATTTTTAAAATTGGGTTATCTTTTTTGGTTTGGAGTTTTAAAAAATATATTCCAAATCCAATTTCTTTTGTTAGATATTTTGGAAATACTTTATCCCAATTTGTGGCTCATCTTTTCATTTTTAAAAGAAACTAGCTTTTGAAGAGCAGAAGCTGCTAATTATGAAGTAGTACAGTTCAGCAATATTTTTCTTAATGGTTCAGGCTATATTTGTCCTATATGGAATTTTCGCCTAACCCAGAGTTACAAAGATTTTTCTCCTATTTTTTCATCTAGTATATTTATATTTTCAGCACTTATATTTAGATTTATGATTTATTTAAAATTAAGTTCTGGGTATAGAATGACAGTCAAAAAATTTTTATTTATATGCAGATGGCCAGTTTTTTTTTTAACATCACATGTCTAAAAGAATGTGTTTTCCTCCACTGAATTATATCTTCATCTTTGAAAATTAATTGGCAATGAGTATGGATATATTTTTGGAATCTCTTCTATTTATATTAGGGTCAACATATAAAGTCTACATCTGAATTTGGCTTGTGGTCTGTTTTTGTAAATGAAGTTTTATTAAAGCACATTGCCATGTCCATTCATTTCTAGGTAATTGTGACAACAAGCAGAGATAGATTTGTGTAGCTTTGACAGACTGTGTTTTACAAAGCTGAAGATATCTACCGTTAGGCTCTTTATGGAAAAGGTTTGCCTGTGCCTGACCTATGTATTTATACTTATGCCCAAACTACTCAGTTGATTACTATAGCTTTTATAATAAGTTTTGCAATCAGATTGTGTAAGTCTTGAGGTTCTGCTTTTTTAAAAATGAGCTGTTCAGCACTTCTGTGTTTCCATGTACATTTTAGAATCAAGTTTGTCGATTTATACAAAAACCTGCTGGAATTTTGAATCAGTGAATCAGTCTGAGGGGAAATTAATAGTATAAAAGTAGGTTTTCCAGCCCTTGAATGTGATACGTTTCTCCATTTGTTGAGCCTCTCTTCTGTAACTGTCAGTAATGTTTGTGGTCTTTAGTTTATAGACCTTGTACATCTTTTGCTAAATTTATTCCTAAGTATTTTATCTGTTAATGCTTTTTAAAATAAAAATAATTTTAAAAATTTCATTTTTCAGTGTTGCTGACAATGTAGTTGGTTAATATAGTTGGTTGGTATTTTTTTTTTTTTTTTGACCTTATATACTGCAGCCTTGCTAAATTAACTCATTCTCCTAGTTCTAGTAGACTCCTTAGGATTTTCCCACTTCTATGATCATGTCATCCGTGAATAAAGATGGTTTTCTTCCTTTCCAATCTGTCCACCTTAATCTTAACACTGTTTAGTACCTCCAGTATAATGTTGCATAGAAATGGTTATAGACCTTCTTGCCTTAATATTTGATCTTAGAATCACTTAGTTTTTTACTATTAAGATTCACTGTTGGTTTTTGTTAACTTCACTTTATTTTTTTAAAACCATAAATGCATGTTGGATTTTGTAAAATGTTTCTTTGTAAATTTATTGAAATGATCAGTTTTTCCTTTAGTCTGTGAACATGGTGAATTGCATCGATTTTTGTACGTTAAACTTATTTTGCTTTCTTGTGATAAAATCCACTTGGTCATGATAATATTATTTTTTAATATTGAATTTGATTTCTTAAGTTGAGGATTTTTATATTAGTATTCGTGAGGGTCTGCAGTTGCAGTCTTCAGTTTTCCTGTGATGTCAATGGTTTGGATATCAGGATAATACTGGCCTTAAAAAGTAAGCTGAGAAAGTGTTTTGGTAAGAGTTTATACAGGATTAATATATTTTTAAAAATGTTTGATAGAATTTACTAGGGAAGTAGTCTGGGTTGTTTTTTGCTTTATGATTTTTACTAATAGCTAAATTATAAGAGATTCATAATTTCCCCTCAGCTCAATGAAAAGGGTACTTTAATTGGCACAATTTGAAAATATATATTGGGCTTTGTCTTGCTTTCTGGTTTTGTTAAATGTGGAAGGGACATGTATGAGAAGTTGAAAACTGGCATTTCCAACTGTATCCTTTAAATATAATTGGGAAATTATTGTAATATTTTGGCTAAATGTTTAAGCTTTTCTTGTTATAAAATACTCAGTTGCTTTGCTTTTTCTCCTTTTTTTGTTAATTTTAGGAACATAAAAGGAGTGTAGAAAATCAAGCAGAAAGGAAATTGGAAGGTCAGAATTCCCAGAGTCCTCATCAGATCTCACAGTGTCTCAAAACAAGCTCAGAGAAAAGTGGTCATGTTCCTGCAGTATCAAATACACAACCAGTTCTTCAGTATGGTAATCCTTATGCAACACCAGAAACAAGAGGTTATTAAAACTTTTTTGTTGACATAAGCCAAATATGGAGGTTTTTCTTGGTTTGTATCTTTGTGGGATTAGAGAACTGTTCTGTTGGTATAATCAACTCTAATAGAAATCCTGTTTTATAACAAGCAGCTTTAATGTTTAACTGGCTTCATCTAGAAGCAATACACCGTGAATGAGGAGTCTATTTGCTTATTACACATAGTTTAAAGGTCATTTGGGTTAAAAAGAAAAACATTTTTTGGATACACTAAAATGGTTCTTTATATTCTGTTCATCCTTGCAGTAGACAGGGATTCTAATTCTAGGACCAGGTTTTAACCTACTTTTCAAAAATTTTTATTTCAGATGGAGCAGATGGTGCTTTTTACCCAGATGAAATCCAAAGGCCACCTGTGAGAGTACCCTCTTGGGGACTGGAGGATAATGTTGTCTGCAGCCAGCCCGCTCGAAACCTAAGCCGCCCTGATGGTTTAGAAGACCCTGAGGATAGTAAAGTAAATTGAATTTCCATTATCTGAGCTTGTCCCTTTTATTTTCGTCTGGTGTAGAGAGTTAGGTGTGTGTGGGAAGAGAGAATATGATTGCTTGTGTGTACACATGATTGCTTGCTTCATCTTTTTGAATAAGTTTCAGAAGGATACTTTAGGATTTATTTGGAGAATGATCTCAGAATATTGTAGTTATAAGATAGTTTAATCTTTTCCTAAAAATGATGTTCATTATAAATCTTCATTCTCCCAAGCATCATTTTTTATAATTTTATTTTTGTGCTGGGTCTTCATTGATGTGAAGGCTTTTCTCAAAAAGTGGCACGTGGGTGCTACTCTCTTGTTGCGGTGCCCAGGCTTCTCATTGTGGTGGCTTCTGTTGTTGTAGAGCACGGGCTCTAGGGCACTTGGGCTTCGGTAGTTGCAGCACTTGGGCTCAGTACTCATGCTTTCTGGGATCTAGAGTACAGGCTCAATAGTTGTGATGCACGGGCGTAGTTTGTTCTGCAGCATGTGGGATCTTCCTGGATCAAGGATCGAACCTGTGTCTCTTTCATTGGCTGGTGGGTTCTGTACCACAGGGAAGCCCCCAATGTAATTTCATCTTAAAATTTTTTTAAAAGTTGAGCCACAGTTGACCTGTAACATACCAATTTCAGGTGTGCAACATAATGGTATTTGTATATACTACAAAATAACATAAGTCTAGTTCACGTCCATCATCTACAGTTATAATTTTTTCTTTGTGATGAGAAGATTTAAGGTCTGTCTTAGCAACTTTCAAATATATAATACAGTATTAACTGTAGTCATAGATGGTTTAATCTTAATTATCAGAGTAATTTACTGTATTCTTTTGATTATAGATGTTCTAGATTGGAAGAAGGAAAGTGTTAATGACAATATTATCCTCTGGAGTGCATCTTTTCAGTTTTGCACTTAACTAATATATCCCATTTTAAATTATAAGGTGAACTCTTTGTTATCTTTTGCTTAGAAAGAGGAAGAAGTGTGTGTATCATAGTTTTTTAGAGAAATACTCTTGTAGACATCGTTTGTATTTAATCTCGGCAGCACAATACTGATGGACTGATGGTAATTGAATCAGTTTATGTAGCATGATAGTCTTTTTTTCATTTAGGAGATTTCTTTACCATTTAATAGAAAGACCTTTTTCTTATAGCAGCTCTTGTTGGATTTTCTGTGCATTAAGAATTTAAAAGAAATGCTTTATCGTGCTCTTTGCAAGTACAGTGGTATCATGACCTGTTTCTCATTTAATCTAGTTTGCTGCATTTAATTGCTATTAACCTTTGCAGAAACTGATCAGTGTTCAGACAGGCATGATTTTAGCCCTAGAGCTCAACACCCATAATGGAGAAAAATGTATTTCTCTCTCCTGCCTTTTGGCCTCCTGTGTCCATTACTGGGAATAATTAGGAAAACTGTCAGAACTTTTGTAGCCTATTTGAAGTCTAGAGTATTATCTTCCTGCTTTTTCACACCTTCACTTCACATTTTGCATATTTAATCTGATCATTCTTGGCATAGATGTTACATGTGACAAGCCCTTCTCTACTGTAGTCATCTGCTTCAGTTTAATTAGCAGAATGTTCTTTCTGATCTGTGTGCTTTGCCCTCCTGCAAACCCATGAGAAACAGTGTTAGAATCTTGTGCTCGTTTGCTGACATGCTTAAATTTGATAATGAGATGGAAGGGCTCTTAATAGGCACATTTTGGTAATTGTATTTTGCTATCAGAAAATTTTTCACATTAGACAAACTAATTTTCATTATATTCAGACCTTTTTTTTTTAAATTCTTATCTTTACAACAACAAAAATCACTTGCAAATGAAATAGTTTAGTCATTTTAGTTAGAGTAAAGAAAGCAGATTTGAGTTGACCTGTTCCTTTTCTCTGGTTCTTTGCCCTTGGAAGTATTTAACAGCCATGGGACCTAGTACCTTTGAGTTGGGGCTGAAGCAGTTACAGGCCCCTCTAGTCATATTGCACCATATCCCCCATACTGCCATAATTCCCTCCCTTCTGCACCAAAAACTGTGTTTCTATCAGATCAAAAAGCCTTTTATGACTCACTCCCCTTTACCTAATAGTTGTAATAGCAGTAACTGTAACACTAATTATGATGATGGTGATAGCTACAGATGTTTCTGTAGTTTTGACAGCCATTGTTTTAATATATTCACTCTCCATAGCTGTCCTATGAGGCAGGAACTGTTACTATTTCTATTTTAAAATGGAGGAAACAGAGATATTAACTGGCTTGCTTCAGCTCATACAGCTGGTAAGTGTACTACAGCCTCATTAGTTGGACTATGGAAGCTGTGGTTTTACCACCTATCAATCTATCTAAATCAGAGGTTCCCAAACTTCCTTAGTTCATGGCACCTTTAGCATCTCAGTAAATTTTTTTTCATAGAACTTCATAGGCCAAAAGAACTACTAATGATTTCCTAACAAATGTGTAGTAATTAACCATTTGAAAAAAAAAATACACATGAAGGTCATATTTTTCTTAAATAACCTGTTCCAAATGGGATATATGTGGCTGTTGACCACCAGATGACTTCTCAAACCTTGAAATCAGATTGGACAAGCCATTTTCATTTTCTATTTCAAAGTGGTTTTCACCAGGCACCTGCTTTATATCTTAGCAACTGCCAAAATCTTAAGGATAAGATGTCATCGAAAGGAACATAGCACTGTCTAATGTTGAAACTGTGAGCTGTCTTGAACTAGTTGTTTACATGGTATCTGACAATTAGAAAACTAAAAATAATCCATAGTACCTCTGTGAATTTGCTTTGGTGCCCTAGCCTTCTGCACACTTTTTGGAATCATGGTATAAACCCTTACTACTCAAAAATATTATTGGATCAACACCATTGTCATCTCCTGGGAAATTGTTAGAAATGAGGAGTCTTTACCTGCACTCCAGATTTGCAGAGAATCAGACAAAATCTTTCCAGTGATCATATGCTTAATAAAGTTTGAGTACACTAGGATGTTTAGACCAAAGTCCATCAGGCAAGGCTGAATTACTTTCTTTAACACACATCTCACTTTCCAGTTGTTTTTTTGTCTTTGTATAATGTGTTTCCCTTCCACCCGTACTAGCTTTACTTCCTTCTCCTCTATCTCTGAAAGACTGAGGCTCATACATTCTATTAATGTGTAGTTTGTTGGCAGCTTTCTACATGAATCCCTCACTGTGAATCTAGTATGCAGTTTTGTTGGCAGCTACCATGAATCCTTCACTGTGAATCACCCAACTAAAGAGAGAGAATTTTGGTATAGACATTTTTTTTCTGATGAGCTTTTTTTTAGTTCTCAGAGGGATCGGTGATTTTCAAAGGGGCTGTGTGAAATGGTATATCATCGTGATTCTGATTTCCTTTTCCCTGATGGCTGATAATGTTGAGCATCTTTAATATGCTTGTTGGCTGTTTGTATATTTTCTTTGGGAAAATACCTATGTCTCTTGGCCATTTAAAAATAGAATTATTTGTCCCTTGCCAGATAGATGACTTAAAAGATCTTTCCTCCCATCTGTGGGTTGTGTTTTCATTCTTTTTGGTGGTATCTTTTGCAGCACAAAGTTTTACATTTTGATGAAGTCAGACTTACCTATCCTTTTTTTTTGCTTGCACTTTTGGTGCCATATCTCAGAAACCATTGATTTATCTAAGGTAGCTCTAGCTTTTAATTTAGGTCTTTGGTCCATTTTGAGTTAATTTTTGGACATGGAGAAAAGTGACATTTTTGCAGGCATTCTTTTCCATTATGATTTATTACAGGTTATTGAATATCCCTGTAGTATACAATAGTGCTTTGTTGTTTATCCATTCTATATATAATACTTTGCATCTGTTAGTCCCAAACTCCCACTCCACCTCCCTTCTCCCTGCTGTGGTGACAAGTCTGTTCTCTAAGTCTGTGAGTCTGTTCTGTTTCATAGATGAGTTTAATTTGTGTCATATTTTAGTATTTGTCTCTTTCTGACTCCTTCACTTAGTATGATAATATCTAGGTCCATCCATGTAGATGCAAACGGCCACTCTTTATGACTGGAAATTGCAACCCACTCCAGTATTCTTGTCTGAAAAATTCCATGGATAGAGGAACCTGCGGTCGCAGAGAGTCAGACTTGACTGAGCAACTCCTACATATTCTGTTGTGTGTGTGTGTGTACATATATAGTGTGTATATATACAGAATATTATATATATTTATAATATATATTCTATTGTGTGTATATATATATATACATCACCTTTAGCTATTCATCTGTCAGTGGACATTTAGGTTGTTTCCATGTCTTGTCTGTTGTAAATAGTGCTTCTATGACTATAGGGGTGCATGTATCTGAGAAGTGACAATTGAAAAGTAATAGAGATCTTATAAAATTATTTTCCTTTTAAAAAAATCTTTAAATTATAGTTATAAATTCAGTTGATATTCCTTCATTGACATAGTACAGGAAATGGATGTTTGTTATTGTTGTTCAGTTGCTAAGTTGTGTTCAACTCTGTGACTCCGTGGACTGCAGCACACCAGGCTTCCCTGTCCTTCACTGTCTCCCAGAGTTTGCTCAAATTCATGGATGTTTGGAGGAGTTTGAATAGTAACATCTCATGAAAAGAGGATGTTGACCAATGTTAATAATACAGAGTTATGAGGGATAAAGATTTATTTAAAACTTTATGTAATAGTTACCCAGAGTTATTGATACTGTTCTTATGTGTTGGTTTTGGCCTTAGCACATGTTTCTTAAAGGATGTTCTTGAGCTAAAGTTATAATTATCAACTTAGTAAAAGCTCTATTAGGTGGTAGATCTTTATTACTAGTTCCTTAATGGCTCAGTGGTAAAACATCTGCCTGCCACAGTAGGAGATACGGGTTTGATCCTTGGGTCAGGAAGGTCCTCTGGAGAAGGAAATGGCAACCCATTCTAGTATTCTTGCCAGGGAAATTCCATGAACAGAGGAGCCTTGTGGGCTATAGTCCATGGTGGGGGGGTGGGGTGTGGTATGGCGGCTGTTGCAAAGAGTTGGACACGACTAAGCACCTAGACAAACAAAAAATGATATCTAAATTGTTTCAATTAATAATGCCTGGCAAAGGTTGAGAAATGCTGATTATCTGAATCCTAATGATTCAAATGGTGTAACTGGGTGCATATTGATGGTTTGATCATGATTGCAGTTTTTATTGTGGTTGAATATATATAATGTAAAATTTGCCATCTTAACTATTTTATAATACATGGTTCTGTAGTAGTAAGTACAGATGACCCTTAAACAACTTGGAGGTTAGGGGTGCCAACCCTCTATGCAGTTAAAAATCTGAGTCTTAACTTACCGGTCCCCTGTATCTGCACTTTCTCCTATATCCATGGCTCCACATTCGAAGATCCAGCCAACTGCAGATCATGTAGTACTGTAGTAGTTACTACTGAAAAAGTCCCACATATAGGTGGATCTGCTCAGTTCAAATCCTTATCATTCGGTGGTCAACCGTATATTCATATTGTGCAACCAGTCTTGAGAACTCTCTCCATCTTGACAAAACAGAAATTCTCTATTAAATGGCAGTTCCATTCTTCCCCCCCGATTCAGCCTGTCAGCTGTCAAATTTGATTATTCTAGTACCTAGGGCTTCCGTGGCAGCTCAGCTGGTAAAGAATTCACCTACAATGCAGGAGATCCAGGTTGGATTCCTGAGTCAGGAAGACTCCCTGGAGAAGGGATAGGTTACCCACTCCAGTATTCTTGGGTTTCCGAGGTTTCTCAGATGGCAAAGAATCTGCCTGCAGTGTGGGAGATCTGTGTTTGAGCCCTCCATTGGGAAGATCCCCTGGAGGGCATGGCAACCACTCCAGTAGCCTGGAGAGTCCCCATGGACAGAGGTGCCTGGTGGGCTACAGTCCATGGAGTCGCAAAGAGTCGGACATGACGGAGCGGCTAAGCACAGTACAGCAGCAGATACCTCATATAAGGAGAATCATATATAGTGTTTATCTGTTAGTGGTGGGATTATTTCACTTAACATATGCCTCCAAGATTCATTTATGTTATAACGTGTCAGAATTTCCTTCCTTTTTAAGGCTAAATAATGTTAGTGTACACCATACATTGTATGCATATGCCACAGTTTGTTAATCCACGCATCCATTGGTAGACATCTTAATTGTTTACACCATTAGGCTATGGTGAATAATGTGGATGTGACCCTAAGTGTACCAATATATCTATTTGAGTTCCCGTTTTCAGTTCTTTTGGACATATACCCAGAAATGGAATTGTTGTCTCATATGGTAATTATATTTTTATGATCATGATTGTGTTTTGAATTTAGTATGATTAAATGTATCTTTGTCTAAGAGATTAGTTAAATTTGTGATATGCTTTGATAAGGCAGTGGCACCCCACTCCAGTACTCTTGCCTAGAAAATCCCAAGGATGGAGGAGCCTGGTGGGCTACAGTCCATGGGGTCGCTAAGACTCGGACACGACTGAGCAACTTCACTTTCACTTTTCACTTTTATGCATTGGAGAAGGAAATGGCAACCCACTCCAGTGTTCTTGCCTGGAGAATCCCAGGGACAGGGGAGCCTGGTGGGCTGCTGTCTATGGGGTCGCACAGAGTTGGACACGACTGAAGCAACTTAGTGGCAGCAGCAGCATGCTTTGATAAAAAACAAGAATATTTTTATACACTAGATTTTGAATTGAGCATCCTGTGAGAAGTTTTGGGTTTCAAGTAGGGCTTCAGTTTACTGTAATATATTTCCTTTGCTTAAAAACCAGTTTGCACTAGAAAGAGCATTATGCTGATGGATCTAAAGGTATATGAACAAGTAGGTGGCTTAGGCCTTTGTAGATTAAAATTCTATTGAAAATATTTTAAGAAAAATTTAATTATTTGCAATTGTTCATAAATACATTTCAGTGTGGTATTAAGCAGTTTTGCGAAAATACCTAGGTACTTATATTTTAAAACCTGTTATTCAGAATCCTTTTGAGTTGACAACTTTCAGTGCTAAAACTTGATTATTTGAAGTGAAAGCTTTCTAAAATAGAATACTAATAAATTTGAAGTTTATTAATTAAAAAGTCAGTATTGAATGATGTCCTCATACTCTTTTAATGTATATAGTAAAGCTGTATGATGCAGTGTTGAAATCCTGTTGGATGTTTTTGGTTCTTGCCTACCTTTCTCTTTTTAACCAGTAGCCATTTTTTGTTGCTGGCAGTGAGCCTGCCTTCATAGCCTCATTTCCCTAATTTGTTGTACATAAGCTAGTACGGTTTGGAAATATCCAAGCTCAATGAGTAAAATGGAGTAACTGTATTTGTGAGTGAAAACTTGGTCCTTTTGTGTGACAAGACTGCCAGGGACTATATTATATTAACTGACTCCTCAGATTTTATTACATACTTAACCTGTTCTCTTGAGTAAGTGGTTTCTTATTTCATTAATGTCTCAGTATTCTATCTAGAATTCTACTCGAGTCCCTCTACCCTTTTATTCTGGTAGAAAATAGAATAAGAGTTATCCTTACCAAATTATATATGGCTTAGAAAATATAAATTGCTTTTTTTTAATCCCCTTGTCCACATTTTATCAGTTGGGTTAACAGGTCTGATAGGTTGATCTGAATCTAGCACCTTTGCATCAGACTCTTTTGTTAGCTGATTCATGGGGGCAATGAATTGGTATAAGCTGTTCAGTTCATTTCAGTCGCTCAGTCGTGTCCGACTCTTTGCGACCCCATGAACTGCAGCACGCCAGGCCTCCCTGTCCAACACCAACTCCTGGAGTTCACTCAGACTCAACGTCCATCAAGTCAGTGATGCCATCCAACCATCTCATCCTCTGTTGTCCCCTTTTCCTCCTGCCCTCAATCCCTCCCAGCATCAGAGTCTTTTCCAGTGAGTCAACTCTTCGCATGAGGTGGCCAAAGTATTGGAGTTTCAGCTTCAGCATCATTCCTTCCAAAGAAATCCCAGGGCTGATCTCCTTTAGAATGGACTGGTTGGATCTCCTTGCCAGTCCAAGGGACTCTCAAGAGGCTTCTCCAACACCACAGTTCAAAAGCATCAATTCTTCGGTGCTTAGCTTTCTTCACAGTCCAGCTCTCACATCCATACATGACCATTGGAAAAACCATAGCCTTGACTAGATGGACCTTTGTTGCCAAAGTAATGTCTCTGCTTTTGAATATGCCATCTAGGTTGGTCATAACTTTTCTTCCAAGGAGTAAGCGTCTTTTAATTTCACGGCTGCAGTCACCATCTGCAGTGGTTTTGGAGCCCAGAAAAATAGCTGTTATTAAAAGACAAAAGGTAGTTATGAGATTTTTGGCTCCATTAATACATTTGGCACCAGAAGGTTGTATTTTATTATAATTATCTCTCAAGAATTTCTAAATGTAGACTATGAAGAGACCCTTCATTATGTTTTTATTTTCTTAAATAGCATTTAAAATTTTTAAAAATTAATATATTTTATATATATGAGAAAATTTTGTTTACTATTTTATATGTAGTTAAGCCGATTCATATTTCAGGTATTGTTACTGGAGGGCCTAAATCTGGCAGCCAGAGTAATGTGGCACAGAATCACAATTTACCTGTTATACATATTAAGCTTAGCAGAATCAACTGTGTATCATCTTCCCTCTTTGTATGTTTAGATTTTAAAACTGGATTTTAGTTAAAGACTTTTAATTTTTGAAGTATATGAAGTACTTGTCCAATATTCCTCAGCTTCTCAATCTCCTATTAGATTACTGATCCTGTTTTTCTTTTGCTCAAGTATAGCCTAAGGGAATCATTTGCCAACAGAAGTGTTTTCTCAGGTGATGCACATGGGCGGGGGAGGGTGGGGAGCCTTGTGTCACCCCACCCCCCGACTCATTTAGGAGGGGATAATTGTCAGAGTAACAGCGCGTAATGCCATCCTCGCCCTTGTTGATGTAGCAGCAGTGTGCAAGTCTGTAAAGTGACCACTGGGATGCAGGCATGGAAATCCAAACCAGCATTTTGATTTTGATCCCAACTCACATTTACAGGGTTTTCAGCAGGCTACCTTGATAATCTGTTCATCAGGTAGTTAAATATTAAAAAAATTAATCTGATTATTTTACAACAGGGTTTTTGAGACCTGTAGTTTGGTGCATTGCTTTGCTTTTAACACGGTTTTCCAGTTGAATTTTCTCATGTATTTGCCAACAAAATACACATGCAGACCTCATAGATATTTCTAGTTTTCCTTTAATTTCTACGTATTGTACAGTGGATGTATATTGTCAAAGATCCTGCCTGTCGTAGGTATTTAATGAGAATAATAGGAAAAGTAATATAGTCTTAAGATTTTTATGATCGTGGCCCATGTATGGATGATAAAAATACGGTAAAGTTACCTACATATAGGTCAGAAGTCTATTGATCTTCCTTCATTCACACATTCAGGTGTAGTACACGCTCCATTCCACTGAATATTGCTTTTTATTTCAAGGTAAGACTTAGTCCACAGTGAAATACTCTGTAAAAACAAATTACTTTCAAACTTCTGTTTACAGGAAAATCTGATGACAACAGAAGTAAAATTTTTTAAAGTATAATCTTACTTCCTTTATATGGTGCTTGATTAAATTGAGGGACTTCTGCTTCGTTTCATTTTTCTCAAAAGTTGCAAAAATTGTTCTTTGCCTAGGAAGATGAGAAAGTGCCCACTGCTCCTGATCCTCCAAGTCAGCATTTACGTGGGCATGGAACAGGCTTTTGCTTTGATCCCAGGTAAGTTCTCTCTTTTCTGTGTAGAATTGGGATTACCAGTGGTTCGCAATGTATTATGGTCCTTAAAAGTTTGTTAGAAAATGTGTGTATGATCCAGGGCTGTAACTCAGACCTCCTGAACCCAAAATTCTTGCCGTGGGGCCCAGCGATATGTATTTTAGTGTACCCGTGCAGATGGTGCTGATACATACAGTCCTTTGAGAGCCAGTGCTGTAAACAACTTTAGTTGTTAAACTGAGTGAGCGCTGTTGGGAAACAAGTTCAATTAATCTTTATAGTTTTACAAAAGGCATATTCTGTTAGTCAACAATGGAAGAATTCTTGTCACTGAGCCTCATTTCACATAATGTGGTTGTATTTTTTCGATTTGATGAGAAAAGGTTTTTGTCAATCTAGTTGTTAAATAAATTTAGCATCTTTATAAGTGGTTTACACAGTTGTCAATAGCAAGCTTTTAGGACCAAGAAAAAGGTTCCTGGAGTAACTGAAGAGTTTCAAGGTAAGTTAAGCTGATACTGGTATTAACTAGATAAATGCAGTCTTGCCATATCTGAAGATTACTGCTGTTAGAAATACTATCAGACATGTAATTCTTTCATTTTATTTCCTCAAGCTTTGATGTTCAGAAGAAATGTCCACTCTGTGAATTAATGTTCCCTCCCAACTATGATCAGAGCAAATTCGAGGAACATGTTGAAAGTCACTGGAAGGTGTGCCCCATGTGCAGTGAGCAGTTCCCTCCTGACTATGACCAGCAGGTGTTTGAAAGGCATGTACAGACCCATTTTGATCAGAATGTTTTAAATTTTGACTAGTTACTTTTGTATTAGGAGTTAATAATACAGTTTAACAGTTGAAAAAAAAATCACCTCAAATAGAGCACTAAGGAGACCACAGGTGTCACTTTCGTGTACCCTCTAGCGCACTTTTTGACCAAGAGCTACTTTGAGTTTGGTGTTACTAGGGTCAGGGTCAGTCTTTGGCTTATCACTATCAATAAATGTAATTTTAACCTCTGTTAATCTTACCTGCTTAGGAAATTCTTGTGTGTTTGTATATTTATTTCCCATTATGCAAAATTATATGAATGAAGGAAATAGGGATTATTTTAGTGTTACCACACTGAAAAAAAAAAATGTATAGTGTTATTTAGCAGAATATTTACGAGATTCTGTTGACCTTGTTGTTTAAGCATGACTATTAAAAATTATGTAGTAAAAAGAATTTATCATGTCTTGCAAAGTAATTCTTTGAATACAGAAACTTCATAATTTAGCCCATGAAAAAATTTTTTAAACTTCTTTAGAAAGGGAGCTGCATGTAGAATGAGATCACATGTTTGCAAGATAGCAATGATAGCAACTATCCTTTTTATATTTCAGATGTTTGCTTTAGGAATTAATAGAAAGCATATTTTGCTAATTTTATGTCTGAAAAACTTTAGAATACCTGAGTAATTATTTTAAAGCCATCCTAAAGTTGTATTTCTGTCTGATGGGGAAATGGAACAAGATATGTTGGTCTAATTGCTTTATCTTAAATGATCTACTGAACAGTGGTGGTTGCGGCATAAAAATCACAGAAAAATTTTTTTTTCCTCATTTTCCTGATAAGAGTATAACTTTAAAAAAAATGTTCTCAGTAAGTGATTAAACATGTAATGCATAAACCCAAATCAAACTGATGTATTTTTTATGTCTTTGATGTGTATAGCATTGACATTAAAGTGGACACATTTTTAGAGGTATGTAATTTCAGTCAAATCTATTTGTGATCATCTTGAATGTCTTTTTGGTCCTGGGTCTTAAATTTTCTTAAATATAGTACTCTTTTAGAATATAAATGTTAAGAATTTAAAATACAGACTTTTTGATTTTTCTTTTTATAGTTATTAAAATACTTTAGCTTGTCTTAAGCATACCAGTTATCTAAGATATGAACCTAACACTTAGTATAGGGCATTTTGAAGTGCTATATGTAAATTGTATATACACCATCTGACTTGTATTTGTGTATCATTGAACTCCTTTAAAAGGTTTGAGTCCAGGGCAAAACAGTATTAGGCAGTCAGGTGCCAGATGTTAGGACATGGCAGATCTGGGATGCTGTTGTGAGGAATCCACACAGGATTTAAGCTTCAGGCTTAAAACGTTATAGGCTAAGCAGAATATAGTCAGGTAAAATATGTTCAACAGTAGGAACAGATAATAATTGTAGACCATGCTAACCTAAAAGTATACTTTGAATAGTATAGACTACTTACTACCAGTGAAATGAAATTGTTCATACTAACCTATTTTTAAGTAGCTTCTAGCCCCAGGCTTACAAGTAGTTTACTATTGATAGAAAAAACAATGTGATCCATGCAAAACATCGATGACATCTACATGTGTCAGCTGAATCCAAAAAATGGGCAGCCTAAAAGCAAGGTCCTGAATGGATGTTCGTTTCTGTGGCAAACTGGATGCTGGCCTTGATAATGGATGCTAATGAAAATAAAACAAAGAGCCGTGTTTATTTTGGGTCAGAGGCAGTTTATTTTAAATGTGATTTCATTTACAAGCAGCTTTTCTTGACAGGAATTTTATTTAGTTGCCTTCAGTTCTAAAACAAACCTCTGTTGCTTTCAAACTTAATGTGCTCTGTCCCGAACAAAACATATGAAAATATAATTTAAAGCACAGTTTTCACAGACACAGTACAATACATTCACTATACACGGTATAACAAAATATTCCCATCCTTACCTGTTTAGTAATACTGTCACAATAAGTAAATAGAAACTGGAATTTGTTTTATAGTTGAAAGAAATCTAACATGCACAATGACTAATGACTGTTTAGCAGTTGAACTACTGACCCAGCCTACAAGTTTCTTGCACTAGAAGGAGCAAAGCTAGATGATAATTGTTGGCCTAAAAAAATTTTGGTCAATTGTAGGTAGATATGAAATAGCCAAGTAGGGCCTTCTTATGCACCAACTAGTTGCTTCTCATGTCTGGATCACCCTTTAACACAAGGGTAACACTGTACGTTCAGGACCAAGACTACTCTTAAGAGATCTGAGGAAATTTTTAGAGGGCAGTGTCTATAAATACTTTCAATTCCCTCATTATGAGGGACTCAATGATATAGAAGCTTACCCATCTGGCTAACAGAATTGTCTTCCTTTCAGAACATCTGAAAATTTGAGGAGGGACATCTGCTTCCTCCCATCTGTAAGACTTTCAACAAATGGAAACACAGGAAGAAAGTTATTTTTTATAAGCATTTCGAGTTCGATTTTCACCAGTTTTGTGGGCAGTTAGCCATCTCAAAGCAATTTTTATTGCATAATTAGGCAATTGGTAAACTCATGTTTAAGGAATAGCACTTGGGAGAAATGAACACTCAAGGCATGATGGTATTGTTGCTAAGAAAAACTTCAGGAATGGTCCAGACGTAGTTACACTCTTAACGGGTCATGTATTAGTCACTCTTTGACCACCTGCTGCAGTAAGCACTTAATTGTCAATAAGGCTCAATTTCATATTTCAGCAAAATGTCTTATAAAGCTAAACAGACGTTTCCAATGAGAATACAGACATCTACAATGTGATGGGAAAAAGTGCCTTTAAAAAAATTCTAACAACACAATGAGCATGAAGAGGTGATGGGGTCTTAATAAAATGGTCCTGTTTGAAACGTGCTTGGAATTTTCTTATTTGCAACCCACAGGTTGGTTGGGCAGTGGTTGCAAGAATTGGCAACACATAAAACATTAATCTGTTGGCAATAGAGAACTACAAAGTGCTTTAAAACTTCACCTAAAGATGAAGATAGAACTAAATTTTACACACAAAAAATTTGCACTTAAGTATTTCAAAGTGTTTCCTAACAGATTTAAAGGAAAAGTATTTAACTAAACTAGTATCTTGGTCCACAGATATCAATAGGCATAAGTTGAATCCCTTGCACCCAGCAGGCACTCAATGAATGGTAAACTAATGCGTGAACTGAATAGACTTTTGTACAAAAATGCTATTGTATAACTCTAAAATGAGAAGTCAGATGGCAAGATTCTCAGCCTTTTAAAGGGCAAAAGGATTTGCACAATAATATAAAACACAGAAAGCACACCCTTTATGTATGTTATTTAAATATGAAAATATTTTTAGCATATTATGTTAAACATTCTTATTTATATTTCCGTTACCTAAAGTCTTTCTACTCACAAGTACTAACTCCATTATGTAAGGCATGGTAACCAGTTGGATAATGAAGGTATTATTTTGGTTTTGAACACAATGAGTTGATGTGTTGAAAACTTCAATCACATTATAATCTTGGGGGAAACAAAAACCTCAGTGCTAGCCCCTCCTCCCCCCTCCCCAGCTGATACCACTGCAATACAACTAAACAATATGCATCATGCCCTCAGTTTTAATCTTGGTTTGGGGAAAATGTGCTGAAGAACCTAGAGCTTTTTGTTTTGTTTAGCACCTTATATCAAAGTAATGAAAATGGGTATGATGATTACATGTGCAAATGTACAAAATCATTAACTCTACAAAGATACATCATTCCAAAATTACAGAAAAAATTTAAAGCATGCATGTAATTCTTTAAAGGGTTGCTGAATGCTTCCCCTGAAAAAAGGTGGCTGTTTTCAAAATCAGCAACTGCTGGTGAGGATTTCTTGGCACAGTTACGACCAGCATGTTATTGCTGCATCTTCCTGATAATCTCAGCCGACACCGGGGGATGGAAATTGATTGTGTGATGCCGCAGGCCCTGAGCTGTCTTGTAACTCTTACCACAACGACATTTGAATGGTTTACGGACACGAATCTGTGTTCTGTGACCATTCTTAGCATGGTACTTTATGCCGTTCACATTCTGTGGAGAAGACAAAAATATCATCTGTTAAATGGTGTCACCCAACTGTCTGATGGGGAAAACCTTAGTGTGGGTCTGACTGCAACTGGACATCTCTCAGATGGCAACTGTATACAGAACAGGCTTTCGTTAACTCCAGTTGTGACCAAAGCAGTCCAGTGTGTTCACTGTGGTCTGTGCAGACAGGGTTATGCACACAGCTACCCCAAGGCCATTTCAAGTAGGCCTCAGTTACTCTGAAAGTACCGAGTTTGAGTTTTACATAAAATACATAGTAAAGACTCATCGACTGTACAGGCATAGTTCTGTCTGAAGAATGTTGCCAGTGAACAATTATATAAATCTATCCAAGATAGCCAAAACAAAAAAATCTAAAAGAAAACAAAGGGTAATAAAAGTTCAAGACGTATAAATTCTTGACTGGAAACTCAGCATGTCTTGTTCCCAGCCAATCATGATAATTCCTACCTTACTTAGAGAATTTTTGTTCTTTTTCTACTCTGCATTAAGCCTGTATCTCTGCCTATTTAAATCCTGCCCCAGTACAGTTGTGTGTTATTAAGCACCTGTGGGCAGACAGGATGCTGCTTTTATTTATGTACTACATTCCAAACATACATTGAACTTTGAAAATGTCAGTTTCTGAAATTCTTAGCAACAGAAGACTTCCAAACTTCAAATTGGCATATAAATCCTAAGTGATACATGAAGTATCTGCATGCTATCTGGATTTCTGTTTGTTGGTTTTGCTACCTCACATGCACATTCTGTTTAAGACTTCATGCCTAGAATCACTATAGATTTAACCAAATTACTTTTCCTTTATCCCAGTTAAATGGCAAGTAAACAGACTTGGGGCATTTAGTAAACTGATGGAAGAACAAATGGCAGAGGTGGTACTATAACATGGATCTTAACTTCCAGGTCAGCTACTGTCAGGTTGAGCACTAGGGGGAAAGAAGAAAAGGCTTGAGTTGCTGAGCATCAATCACCAGAAGAGTGGGCTATTATTCAAAGTATTACCTGAGTGTAGGCCCATTGAGCCCAGTCCTATGCCCAACTAAAGGATTCCAACATAACCATCTTCTACTTCACAGGATGCCCTTGTCGAGCTCCCAAAGAATAGGAACAAACTGCTGTTGTTTAATGAGCATCAAGCACAGTGCCTGGCACATAGTAGATGCTCCACAAGTATCTGAGTGAGTTTGTTAGAACATGCTTCATTCTGGAAGAAATTGAGAGATTTGCCATGAAACAAAATATGTTCAGTGGTTATCACTGTATTTCCCTATTGGAGATGCACCGTGCACATAATTCTTTTTAAAAGTCCTATGGAAGAGAATCCTTTTGACACTGTTGAACCCAGGGGCAACAGATAGCAACCAGTTGTCTATGCTTAAAAGAATCTTGTAGTCTGTCTGGTGAGTTGAAGCTCAAGGACAGATAAAACTTCTTCCATAAAGGTCAGCGTTCTGCCTCTTCAGCCCTTGTGGGTCTTGCATTAATCCCTGCATGCAGGGTGAGGAAGCCCTTCACTGGTCTTCTAGAGGCATGCTAGCAACTAGGAGACTGCCGTGGTAGGGTGTGGAGAGAGCATTGACCGTGCAGAATCGGACCCATTAAGAGCGACCAACCCCTTGCCGCTCCAGCTATCCTACCAGGAGCCTAGGCACATGGGTAAAGAAGCCGACCTATGTATCTAGCCCCCAGCTAGTACCCCACTGCAGTGGCATGGGAGACCCAGGTGAGAGCCACCTAGCTAGGGCCAGCATACAAAGATAAGCATTGTCTATCAGCCCAATACTTAATGGAGTACCTCGGGGTGGTTGCTTTCTGTGGATGAGGAGTTACTAAAACATTTCATAGGGAACTTGTAAGAAGGATCGTTATAGATCCAGGTACCCCTGTGTGTTTAGCAACTCCAACAGGACCAGAACTTAAGATACTCCATCCAGGCTGAGGTTTTTTTTTAATAAGTGAGGCAAGGTGTGAAACTAGAAATTGCTAAAGCCATGGGAAACCTGTCCAGTGTGAATCCAGATCTGGAGTTCAGCAGGGGAAGGTCATGTCCAGGGTTGAGGTGATTCCAATAGGATCTGTGATCTGTACCCAGCTTGAAAGTAAATGCTGTGTTGTGTGTGGCTGTGGGACTGATACATACGTCAGCTTTGTTATTCTGGAAAAATCAGGAAGCCAGCTACACGTGTGGAAACATGGCAGCTCTGGGTTGACTCCAAAGAGCCTAAAATAAACTACCTTACCAACTTCTCTCTTTGTTGCTGTGATTAAAATGTTCACAAGGGTCATGGGACAACCTTCTCACAGATGTTAGTTATATCTCTAATCAGATGTAACATTTCCCTATCTGTTCATTCACAGATAACTATGGGAACTTCACTTTCCAAGACGCAAAAGCTTTGCTGAAGCTCCTAACTGCAGAGATCCTGAAATGAGTTTGGTCTTTTAAAAATATTCACAGTGACAAAAATAAATGTCAGGCAACTTGAAATGCTTATTAAATCCTCTGATCTCTGAAAAGGAGAAACAGGATTAAGCTCTGACAGGGCAAGGAACGTCACTAGCAGAACTTTTCCTCATGCCAAGCACTTGGTATCTACTGTCTTATTCAGCACTCAGGTTTTAACTAAAAACTGACACTCAGAGAAGTTGACTTGACCAGGTCACGAAGCTGGTAAGTGACAGAACCGAAATGGGAACCCAGGGATGCTTGGCTCCAGAGCCCCTTTCTCCCCCGAGTCCACGTACCTAACGTGCTGTTAATTAGCAGGGCCAGCTGCTAGTCCCTGAAAAATTGTTAAAAGTTGGGAAGGACTAGGACACTCAGTCTGGAGAAAACTGTCTCTGACTTACAGTGATCTGACCCAGGAAGGGGCACGCATTAGGTACAGAGGAGGACCTGAGGTGGCACTGGTTCTTTCCCATGCCAGGAACTCCCTGCCTGCTGAGGGAACTGACCCGATCGAACAACAAAATTCTACTCCAGATCAAATCATGAGAGCTAAAGTTAGGACACCACACGCTGGGCCACCACGCCTTAACTATTTGATCTCTGTCAGTATTCAGGCTTGTGTAAGTACAATATGTAATGTGTACCATGTAAAATCCTAACTTTCAGTTTCCTGTGAACCTTGATGTTCTACACAAAGGAGAGGATGAAGTCATTTGGGTATCTGATGTGGAAGAAAAATGAAGAAACCAAAGCTGGGCTTGGAGATGGTGAAAGTGTTAGTTGCTCTGTCGTGTCCGACTCTTGGCGACCCCATGGCCTGTAGCCCGCCAGACTCCTGTCCGTTGGATTTTCCAGGCAAGAACACTGGAGTGGGTTGCCATTTAAGCTAAAACAGTGAAGGCATGTGGAGCAGCATGGTGACACCCCACCTGCCCCAGAGACGGCACTGCAAGTCTTCCTCTGTCATACTTGACATAGCAGCACATGGGATGTCCAGGGCAAGTCAGGTGGGAACCAGGTCTTTTTCTCCCATGGTCCTTACTGTAATGTGTGTTCAGTGTAGGTAATTGTAGACATGGAGAAAGTAGAGAGACGCCTAAGACTGTATAACAGAGTCACAGTTTAACATCTGAGGTGTTTCAGTATTTTTTGCTTTGTATGTATGTATGTATATGTGTGTATATATATACACACACAAGGTTGGATTCCCTCATCAATATTTTTTGAAAATAGCATAAATTTCTAGGAAAATTATGGAACTGAAGAATTTGAACATTTTTAAAAGCTCTATGTTCTGCCAAGTTTTATCCAGAAAGGTCAGTTATGCTCCCACCAGGGCTTCTAGGGGGACCCTCAGGAGAGGCAAGGAGATTTAGATCCACTGAAGGGGAGAAAGGCTGACGTGTCCTTCTTGGGACAGTCTGGAGCTACATGTGTGCTTGACTGTATCTACACAGATGCCAGAGACCAAGCTTGCTTTATGCTGCTGAAATGCTGTGTTCTCTGTGTAGCCAAGGACTCTTTCAGAGAAACTTTGTGCAGAACCAAGGGGGATGGAATCAGTTGTGCTCCTGGCCTGGAATGTCTGCGAGGAGCGCAGAAGAATGAATCGTGTTGCGGCTTTGGGGTTCCGTTAGTCAGTGGGGAGCCCACATTGCCCCCCTCTTCCTCATGCATTTTATCCCTTTATCCTTAGGGTATTTACTTAATGTTCTGGACGTGAGCTGCATGCAGAAGGGTCTTTGAGCTGTAAGCACTTGGGCTAATAAGATCATAAGTGCTCTGCCAGTCGTGTGAACAGATGAGATAGAAAGGTCAGATGACAGAACTTTAGGATGAGGGGGAACTTCAGTCTGGGAAGCTGGTAAGGGCTCCCACAAACATTTGAGCTGTCCTTTGAGAAATGGGAATGAAGACAACGAGAGGAGGGAAAGGGGGGCATTTAGAGGCAAAAGAATTAACATGGGAAACCACTGTACTGCTGGCTCCTATGCCCTACTCTATATGAAGTCTGGGCAGTTAGATGCTCATCTTCTCTCAGTTCTGCAAATGCCACTGAAATGGTGAGAAGAGCTGATCCTGAGTCAGTGCCCAAGAGCCTCGTGGATGAGAAACCCCCTGCCAATAGGCAGGGCAAGGAATGAGACATGTCTGAAGCTGGCCGTGGGGATGAACAAGATGGCAGCCCTTGTGGATTCTGCCTGACACCACAGTGCACTAGCTCATTTTGCCCTCCTCTCACCAAAATCCAATCCAACAACCATGCAGTAAAGAAGGTGAAACAATTACACTAGAGAACACCACTGCCCTGCAGCCGGTGACTTCCCAGGAGAGAGTGAGACTAAAGAGTTAGGTAATATGACTACCTTTACCTCAAGCAGCTGGTTAGGAGGAGCAGTTACGCATTTGTTCCTGTCCCATGCACCATTACCTGGTATTCTGGCCCAGGAAAGGAAACTCACACTTCCCTCATGGAAATCACGCCCACTAATTGCCACCCATGTCATTTGCCAGTCTGTGGTATTGAAACAGGCAGCCTCCACAGCCCAAGTTTCATGCAATTTTCTTTGGGCCTTAGATGGAGAAAGGACACTCCCCCAAAGCCCTCATCGACCTAGATGCAAACAAACTGCAGGAAGGCAGAAACTACTGGAAATTAAAGAAAAATAGAAGCAAAAGAGTAATGACAAGAAAGTAGAAGTGGCCAGGGGAAAGGGGTGTAAAAACAGAATGAAGCTAGAGGTGGAAAGAGAGAAGGCTTCACTCTCTTTGGCCAAAATAAAGGGTGTAACTTACATTCCCTTTATTTAAATAAAGGGTGTAGCTTACATTCCCCTACGTCATTTTTTGTTTTCCAGTCAGTCGCAGTCTGGGTTATTACTTTGCTCCCTCCTTTAACTTAGCTGATGTGTAAGACACCCCTAAAACAGTGTTTGGACCCTTGAGAGAAGGCAGGAAGACAGCAAAGCACGGTGTACCAGCTCCCGAGAAGCATGGAGGGCAGGCGCATCCAAGGGCAGGCGGGACACAAGAGCAGTGTCCTTGTCCAGCTTTCTCCATTTTCACATAGAGAAGAGAAAATCTCTCTGCAAGCAGAGCTGTCCTCTGGACAAACTAGTTTCTTGAACAATCCCTTGGGCTCCTCGCTTCCTGAGGTAACCATTTCATTCTTTTCCTACCACACCCCACTACCACGATGCCTTCTGACCCACAAGAATGTACGTGTGCACTGGGGACACGGCACTGCATCAGGGCACACTCATGGGACCTCACGTCTCCATCCTGGGGTTTCATCTGGACTTTCCATGATAAACATTTAACCGTGTGCAGAGTTGGTGAAACCCTGAGCCACTTACCTATGATACATTTGTGCTTTATGCTTTAATATCAGGAGCAGGAACTAAATACTAAAATAATCGTGTGTGTGTGTGTTCAGAGACATATTGAGGGAATAATACAGGAAGTGCTTATGCTATCATATTTTTCAAGCCTTTCTTTAGAAATAGTCAATCTGCTGAGCTTTGGGGAAATTAGCATCTCATCACAGGCACCGAACCTGTTTTTGATTTTTATTTTTTTCACAGTTGGATTTAAAGAGCTGCTAATGCTTCATGGGAAAGTCTGCAGATTTGTTTTCTTGAAATGTCCTCTGGACCCACATTTGAATGTGTGGGTGTTTCTCAGTGTTTTGTCCCTTGGAGTTTTTCTCAATAGAGAATTTAGTGCCCCTGGCTCCCCTGACAGCCAGAGTCAGGCCTGCAGAGACACAGGTTTTGTGCCGTCTACAGAGACTTTGCTGAAGCTAGAGCTGATGGTTAGGTGTGAAAAATACCAAAGGCCCCCTTTTTCCTCATCTCTTTTCATGCCATTGGGGGTACGTGGGCAAGGGCTTCCTTAGCTGGAAGAAAATACCCTACAATGTTTTCCAAAAGAGCTCTGTGAACCGTCTGTAGGCTTTAAGACTTCAAAGTGGTCTGTGAACCACCTGCAGATCCAGCCACGGGGAAAGGTGTTTGGCAAACAAACAGGTGACACATTTGATATTCTGCCTGATTTGACATGAATTTGAAGAATATCAAAGACATGATCCTCCCACAACAACAACAAAAATCTGACCTATAGTTCCCACACAGATCAGCAAAGGGGAAAACCCACCCAGAGACCAGAGCTAGCCCTGACCTGAGGGCGGCCATACACCCAATCGGTTCCGCAGAGGGAAGCACCTCTCCCCAGACTCAACTGACACGGCTTGCCATTTTCCATCCTGTTATGCCAAGGGAGAGGGTGTTTCTTTTACCTTGTATCTCTTTTTACATCCAGGAACCGGGCAGGCAAAAGGCTTCTCCTCCCCTCCATTCATGCACATGGAGCTGAGGATGGCTTCAGAGCTGATGGCACTCTCTGTGGTCCAGGACTCGTCACTATCTGACTCCTCATAATCCACCTCCTCCTCGTCGTACTCGCTGCCTGCGGGGCCAGAGCAGAAATGCAAGGAGTGTCAGGAGTGTCCCTGCAGGACAGGAGGCATGGCAGTGAAGGGACAGGCAGCTCCGACTGCCCTGGAAGAGGACATCTAGGGCACCCAGGGACTGCAAGGGCATCTAGTCCCGAGGACAGCCCTGAGGGGGAGGGTATCTGTTTTCCCATCAGAGAGACCAGGGTTCACGGTAAGGAGTTAGCTGTGCAAGAACTTGAATGCAATTCTCCAGCAAAGGTGACTGCTATAACCGAGCACAACAGATAGACCCCTGTCCCAACACACACATGCACACACACACACAGGAGGCACATGACACTTCAATGAGCAGAATTCTGTGCCCTTCGTTTTCAGGCTTTATCACCATAGTAAATACAGAAATCTGTGGGAGGGGTTACATTTTACACTTACTAGGTATTTACACTGCAGTGGGAATTCATTTCAGATCTTTTTCTTTATAAGCTGAGCTGGGAAGACCACGAAGAAATGTGGCACTAAAGGGAGGCTACCCCAAGCTAGGGAGCAGGCAGCTGAAACACCCAGAGCTCTGGGGGCACGATGTTGTCACCAGCATGCAGGTCCAGCTAGAGGAAGACCCAACAATTCCCTACCACACCTGTCCCCAGCGAACAGCACCTGCCTTTCAGTACACACCACCTTTCCTGGGAGGGAGGGCCGGCTGAGCCCCCTCAGCAGAGAGCTCGGACACATGCTGGGATCCCCTTGTACCCCGAGGTTAAGAGCTCTGCTCAGAATGGAACTAAAAATCTGCCTCACCAACTTCTGCTCAGCATGGAGGGGATGGAGAACCACTTCAATAAGCAACCCCCTCCCCTTTTTTTTTAACGAGGTCTACAGCCATTTATGTGGAGTTTTTGCACAATACAACCCTGAAGGACATAATTCTACAGATCATAAACAGTGTAAAATAATATGCTGACAAGTTCTAATGCATTTACAAGCCTCGTGGAATAAATAGGAATTATAGCACAACATTAATAAGAATTATATGGTAGCAATTACAGTTGTGAAATTCATCCCCAGGTGTGAAGCTAAATTGCAGCAGGGGCCTGCCTGGGTGCTCACTGTGGGCTCCCTCTGCTACATCAATTATTTCAACACCAAATATTGGCACTTTTATTGGGTTTCATTTTAATAGGCATTAATAAGATTGTTTGAAGAGCCAGGCAAGCCAGGAACGACGCCAGCATGAGGTGAACACTTAAAAGGATCCAGGAAGGGAGGAAGGGACCTCAAGGTGAACGAGGGCCTCGTATGTTTCAGGCATGTTAGATGCATCATCTCATTTAACCCTCTGGTGACCCTGTGAGGTGAGGAGGACTGTCACTCTCATACACACACAGCAACTGAGCACCGTGTGGTTCAAGAGCTTACACATTCTCAGTTAGCGATTAAAGCAGTCAGTTTTCCCCAGGTGATGTTTTCCTGGCCTCCAATGCCAGCAGCTCTCTGGGGACTGGGGTGGGGGGAGGAGGGTATTTCTCAACCTCCATGCTTCTGGTCCTCCACTATCTACCACTCAGAATTCAAAGCAGCCTGTTTAGAAACTTGGGCGGTGCAGAAAAACAACCAGGCAAAAATGAGGCGTTGGTATTCAACGTGGGTTTCAGTAAGCCCCGCTGTGTTTGGCTGGAGACCCCAGGGATCAAGACAGCACACGAGTGCCACTCTGCCAAGGTCCTGAGTCGGTCTGTGAGCATATTTCAAAATCTCTTTTTCAGCAGGGCACTGTTTAGGACATTTTACTCTTAAACAAATGCCACATGCCGGTGTCCTTTAAATTGCTTGTTAGAAAACTATAAATGCTGTTTCGCAAAGCTCTTCCAGTGGGACTTAAGAAAGTGAGAATGACTAATTTACCCATCTAATTGGGCTAATTTGTTAACCTGAATACTAAAAATTGCACAACATTTACAACTGGGGTAGAGGGGGTGCGGAGGAAAGCCTCAGACCAACCGAGGGCTTAATGAAGCCCAGCAGAAGATAAAACTTCAAAACTCCTCCAGATCAAAGGGGCCAGGACCAAGGGATTGATCCTGTGGACACAGCTGCTTGGAAACTACGCGGCATCCAGTCCCAAGTGTTGCAGGAAGGGGGACCACAAGTCACCATCCACATCAGGATGCCTTTGCGAGTATAGGCGTGCTCACACACCACAGGGTCCTCTGGGTGCTTTGTGAAACTGCCTGCCTGGGATGGGGATCGAGAAGGATCTGATTCTACTGAGTTCTGTCCTGTAACAGAAGCTGAGCAGTGCACGGCCCTGGGTTCATGCCTTGGCTGGACAGTCAGCTGAGTGACTACCTGGCCTCTTCTTTCTCTTCTGTGAAATGGGGGAAAGACTCTTCCCTTCAGTTTAATTCAAGGGTTAAAATTAATATTGATAAAGCACCTGGCACAGGAAGCCAAAGTGAGGCTATGGGCCTCCCTGGTGGTGCAATGGATGGGAGTCTGCCTGCCAGCGCAGGGGACACGGGCTCCATCCCTGGTCCGGGAGGATCCACGTGCCGCAGGGCAACTGAGCTGGTGTGCCACAACTGCTGAGCCGGCGAGCCTGGAGCCTGTGCCCTGCAGTGAGAGAAGCCACTGCAGTGAGAAGCTCGTGCACCGCAACAAAGAGAAGCCCCTCCTGTCACTGGAGAACGCTCTTGTGCAGCAGCGAAAATCCAGTGCAGCCAAAAGAAATAAAGACGAAGACAGTATAATATCACTTTTGTAATAATACGACCCTATAATATTGCATGTAAAATGATACTATTTTTTAGAAAAGACTGTTGTGAAACCTAACAAAAATAAGAAAATTTGGAGGTTTGGGGATCTCCAGTAGAAAAACTACAAGAAGGATTCCATGTCACAAGAGAGGCATGGTGCTCACTGAGGACTGCTCATGCAGACACATCTACAGGGGCCAGGCTGGGAGCCCGTGTGATCCGTGGTGCTGCCGCAGATAAGCTGTGTCACCCCAGGCAAGTGATGTAACCTCTCTGAGCTTTAGATTCCGCATCTGCAAAATGGACTGATAATACGACTACCTCTTAAGGTTGTTGTGAGGGCCAACTGAGTTCCTGCTTTTAAAAGGATTTAGAACAGTGGCATATCGTAAGCATTACAAAAGTATTTGGTAAATAAATAGGCAAAAGTTCACATGAAAAGTTTCATCCACTGTTCCCTCATGCTTTCTTGAGGGTACTTGCTTTTTAAAAAAAAAAAAAAACAGAGGAGGTAGGGGGTTGACTCATTGGAAAAGACTCTCTCTGATACTAGGAGGGATTGGGGGCAGTAGGAGAAGGGGACGACAGAGGATGAGATGGCTGGATGGCATCACCAACTCGATGGACGCGAGTCTGAGTGAACTCCGGGAGCTGGTGATGGACAGGGAGGCCTGGCGTGCTGCGACTCGTGGGGTCGCAGAGTCGGACACGACTGAGCGACTGAACTGAGCTGAGCTGGTGGGGGTGGGGAACCTGCTGTTCCTTGTATTCCTGTGCTCCAAGTGCTGCTGCTGTTGTTTAAGTCGCTCAGTCGTGTCTGACTCTGCAGCCCCATGGACTGTAGCCTGCCAGGCCCCTCTGTCCATGGGATGGATGTTCCAGGAAAGAATACTGGAATGGGCTGCCATTTCCTCTCCCAGGCGATCTTCCCAACTGAGGGATCAAACCCAAGCCTGCTGTGTTTCCTGCACTGGCAGGCAGGCTCTTTGCCACTGAGCCGCCAGGGAGTAAGCCCACTCCAAGTGCCACCCTGTCATCAAATAAGAGGAATGTCCCCAGCCATGCCTGCAGTGAGAGGGCCTCCTGCAGGTCGAGGGGCTGCTGTTCCAAAAAGCGGCACATACTCAGAGGCTGGCATCCGCTTGGTGATCACAGCCAGAAAACTTGTCAGCAGGGCCCACAGTGTCTTCAGAAAACATCTGAGGGCCTCAAACCTACTGCTCTTAAGCTCTTTTCACACATATTTGAACCCTAGGAAACACTAACCTAAATGAAAGTTACAGCTTTAGCTGAGAAGTATCTGGGCCCACCCGCTCTGCTTTACTTTACTCACATGCTCATGTCTTTCCAAGGAGAAAAGTCCACTCCAACCTGGCTCGGTTTCAATCTTGGCTTTATCTGCCATCTCAAACATCTGAATGAAGGGATTCCCAGCACTTATCACCCTTTGCTAAATAATCCTGCCACTCCCCACACCATCCCTCATTTCAGGAAAGCAGGATGGAGCAAGGCTGGCTCTCCTAGCAGCGGGCGAACAGCTCTTGGATCCTATATCCCAGCCAATAAAAAACTGGTCACTGCCTCCTGAAGGGGAGTGTGAGTGAATATACTGAATATAAATGACATACAGACCCTGATGCTGGAAAGATTGAAGGCAAGAGGAGAAGGGGGCCAAGAGAGGATGAGATGGTTGGATGGCATCACCGACTTGCTGGACGTGAGTTTGAGCAAACTCCGGGACGTGGTGATTGACAGGGAAGCCTGGCGTGCTGCAGCCCATGGGGTCGCAAAGAGTCGGACATGACTGAATGACTGAACAACAACATTTACTAATATATTACTGTGTAAAACAGATAAGCAAATAAAAGGATGAGGATAAAATAGTTTAGTCAGTTCAGCTGCTCAGTTATGTCCGACTCTTTGCAACCCCATGGACTGCAGCATGCCAGGCTTCCCTGTCCATCACCAACATCCGGAGCTTGCTCAAACTCACGTCCATCCAGTCAGTGATGCCATCCAACCATCTCATCCTCTCTGGGCCCCCTTCTCCTCCTGCCTTCAATCTTTTCCAGCATCAGGGTCTTTTCCAGTGAGTCAGTTCTTTGCCTCAGGTAGCCAAAGTATTGGAGTTTCAGCTTCAGCATTAGTCCTTCCAATGAATATTCAGGACTGATTTCCTCTAGGATTGACTGGTTGGATCTCCTTGCAGTCCAAGGGACTCTCAAGAGTCTTCTCCAACACCACAGTTCAAAAGCCTCAATTCTTCGGCGCTCAGCTTTCTTTACAGTCCTACTCTCACATCCATACATGACTACTAGAAAAACCATAGATTTGACTAGATGGACCTTTGTTGGCAAAGTAATGTCACTGCTTTTTAATATGCTGTCTAGGCTGGTCATAACTTTCCTTCCAAGGAGCAAGTGTCCTTTAATTTCATGGCTGCAGTCACCATCTGCAGTGATTTTGGAGCCCAAGAAAATAAAATCTGTCACTGTTTCCATTGTTTCCCCATCTATTTGCCATGGGGCCGGATGCCATGACCTTAGTTTTTTTAATGTTGCGTTTTAAGCCAGCTTTTTCACTCTCCTCTTTCACTCTCATCAAGAGGCTCCTTAGTTGTTCTTCACTTTCTGCCATGAGGGTGGTGCCATCTGCATCTCTGAGGTTATTGATATTTCTCCTGGCAATCTTGATAGTTTAATAAATATACATAACAACATGAGAAATATTTTACTTAGCAAGTGTAAAGATTCCGTATCTCCTTCCTCCGCCTTATGGACTGTCTTGTGTACCTACTCTGGAGCCCACTGCCCTCAGGCCAGCTGGAGGGGTCAAACAGACCCATCACTGCCACCTTTGAGGCCATCACATTGAGGTGAGCTTTTGGATTGTTCCAGGGAAGCAGGATGGGGTGTTAAGGAATGCATATGCTCATTCATTAACCCTGATCTTGACTGATCAGGTGATCCTGGAGGTGCGTGTGATCTCTGCCGAGTCAGTCTAGCAGAGGGGTTGCTGGGCTCCAGCCAGCAGAGGGAGGACCCAGAATCAAGTCAGGCTCCTGGTTCTGAGCCCTCATCACCCAGAATCCATAAAATGTTCATTCTGAAGCATGTTCTAAAGAAAAAAATTATAAAGCATTTCCTCTGTGTAAGAGAAGAAAAAGACCCCCAACACCCATTCTTGTAGCTGGGAGCGATTGGGGCAGGTAGGTGTGAGGAAAGCATGCGAGTCACAAGAATTCACCCCGTGGGCCCAGAGCAGGTGTCTGGGGACGGGCTGGCATGTGTCCTCCCAGAAGCAGGGTTGGGGAACAGTGAGTTGGTGAGTCGGAATTTTGCAACGAGAAGGAACTTGACAAGCCCTTGACTCCACCCTCAAGTTAACATCACAGAAGTGAGAGGGGTTCAGTGGTTTATCTCACAGGTCTCTTTCTCCAGGGCTGCTGGCCGGGGACTCCAGCAGGGTAAGTCTATGCTGTGGCGTAAGCACTGGTTCATCTTCATCTCTCCACCCCTGCCCTTTCCTTTCCACAAGTCAGCTCTAAGCCTTGGCAATGCCAACTGAAAACCTGCCACAGGCCAGCAGCTCTCCCCACGCTGACTCTCTTGAAGGGTCGAGAAGACGGCATTCTCATGACTAAAGGGAAAGCCTGAAGGCCTTCAGTTAGAAAAGCAGATGAAAACCCCACAGCCGTGGCTTCTTTAGAGCAGTGGAGGCTGTTCTCCCAGAAGTGCCAGCCTTTCCTTTGGGCTAGTGCTCCTGAGAAGGCTGACAGCACAGGAACCAGAACTGCAAAAACATCGCCCTTACCGACTGGGTGAGATTTCTGATTTGGATGAACTTGCTCTCTTAGAAGAGAGAACACCCGCAAAGATCTGCATCCCAAGGACAAAGGTCAGAGGACTTGGGATGCTGGGGGAACGTGCCGGGGGGATTTATAGCGGGGATTCAGCCAAGCAATTATTCTGTTAGGATGATTACTGTTTTCACTGATGCTCTGGTTACAAAGTCCCATGGCTTTGAGGCTCTGCCCAACCCTAGTTCTCACTTAAGCACTTTCATTTTTACTGCACTAATGGGCACAATATGAAGCTTTGAGGGATGCACAAAGGCACGATAGCCAAAACGCCTGTGCTTTTTTTTTTTTTTTAAATTTGGCCTACTTTTCCTTTAAATCATGTTCCTTAACTTCTAGCATACACTTCCATACCTAAACTTACCTGTGCCTACTGGATTTCTTTTAATAAAAATTGTAGCTACCTAAGAATGAGCAAATTTTGCTTGACACTTGCGTTCTGGAACTGGAAGGAGTTAGGAGATGCCTTTGCCATTTAGGTGGTGGTGGTGGGGTGGCTCCTGTAAGCCTGGAATGTGGAGATGTATTTTTCATGGAACCAACCTCTGTTTCCCCAGTTTTGCAAAGGGAAGAGTTGGGGTTCAGGAGGTGAAGGACCTGTCTAAGGTCACCCAGTTAGAAACGGCAGGCTGGACTGGTACCTGAGTCTTTGGTTTCAAAGTTCGTGCTTTTTGATTCAATTTTGAATGGAATGTCCCTGACTGACAGAAAGGTGTGACACACAGAGCAAAGCCTGGAGGTGCTGGTGAGGAGGGGAGGGGAGGGAGCCCAGCATGCGGTGTGGGGAGCACAGGGCTAGTCTCCTACACCCGAAGGTGGGGCCAGCCCTCCTGGGTGTTAGCATTCCAGTGTTTCAAAGAAAAGCCCCAAGAGTTGATTTTTTCAGGCTTTTCTTATTCTTAGGCATCATTAAACAATTTACAAATGACTTTCACCAACGAGAGAATTTCTACGAGAAAATTAATTTCTCCTTGCTCAGTCACAGGTGGGAGTTGGCAGCCACTAATCTTTCTCATGTCCAAGGAGCAGTGGCTGCACGGGCACAGGAGGGCCTAGAGGAGCTACTCCACATTCAAGGTCAGGAGGGGCGGCAGTGAGGAGATACCCCCTCGTTCAAGGTAAGGAGCAGTGGCTGCACTTTGCTGGAGCAGCCGTGAAGAGATACCCCACGTCCAAGGTAAGAGAAACCCAAGTAAGACAGTAGGTGTTGCAAGAGGGCATCAGAGGGCAGACACACTGAAACCATACTCACAGAAAACTAGTCAATCTAATCACACTAGGACCACAGCCTTGTCTAACTCAATGAAACTAAGCCATGCCTGTGAGGCCACCCAAGATGGGTGGGTCATGGTGGAGAGGTCTGACAAAATGTGGTCCACTGGAGAAGGGAATGGCAAGCCACTTCAGTATTCTTGCCTTGAGAACCCCATGAACAGTATGAAAAGGGAAAATGATAGGATACTGAATGAGGAACTCCCCAGGTCAGTAGGTGCCCAATATGCTACTGGAGATCAGTGGAGAAATAACTCCAGAAAGAAGGAAGGGATGGAGCCAAAGCAAAAACAATACCCAGTTGTGGATGTGATTGGTGATAGAAGCAAGGTTCCATGCTGTAAAAAGCAATATTGCATAGGACCCTAGAATGTCAGGTCCATGAATTAAGGCAAATGGGAGGTGGTAAAACAAGAGATGGCAAGAGTGAACATCAATATTCTAGGAATCAGCAAACTAAAATGGACTGGAATGGGTGAATTTAACTCAGATGACCACTATATCTACTACTGAGGGCAGGAATCTCTTAGAAGAAATGGAGTAGCCATCATGGTCAACAAGAGAGTCTGAAATGCAGTACTTGGATGCAATCTCAAAAACGACAGAATGATTTCTCTTCATTTCCAAGGCAAACCATTCACTATCACAGTAATCCAAGTCTATGTCCCAACCAGTAACACTGAAGAAGCTGAAGTTGAACGGTTCTATGAAGACCTGTAAGACCTTTTAGAACTAACACCCAAAAAAGATGTCCTTTTCATTATAAGGGACTGGAATGCAAAAGTAGGAAGTTAAGAAACACCTGGAGTAACAGGCAAATTTGGCCTTGGAATATGGAATGAAGCAGGGCTAAGACTTAATAGAGCTTTGCCAAGAAAATGCACTGGTCATAGCAAACACCCTCTTCCAACAACACAAGAGAAGACTCTACACATGGACATCACCAGATGGTCAACACCAAAATCAGATTGATTATATTCTTTGCAGCCAAAGATGGAGAAACTCTATACAGTCAGCAAAAACAAGACCAGGAGCTGACTGTGGCTCAGATCATGAACTCCTTATTGCCAAATTCAGACTCAAATTGAAGAAAGTAGGGAAAACTGCTAGACCATTCAGGTATGACCTAAATCAAATCCGTTATGATTATACAGTGGAAGTGAGAAATAGATTTAAGGGACTAGATCTGACAGACAGAGTGCCCGATGAATTATGGACTGAGGTTCGTGACACTGTACAGGAGACAGGGATCAAGAACATCCCCATGGAAAAGAAATACAAAAAAGCAAAATGGCTTTCTGGGGAGGCCTTACAAATAGCTGTGAAAAGAAGAGAAGCAAAAAGCAAAGGAGAAAAGGAAAGATATAAGCATCTGAATGCAGAGTTCCAAAGAATAGCAAGAAGAGCCTTCCTCAGCGATCAATGCAAAGAGATAGAGGGAAACAACAGAATGGGAAAGACTAGAGATCTCTTCAAGAAAATTAGAGATACCAAGGGAACATTTCAAGGACAGAAATGGTATGGACCTAACAGAAGCAGAAGATATTAAGAAGAGGTGCCAAGAATACACAGAAGAACTATACAAAAAAGATCTTCACGACCAAGATAATCACGATGGTGTGATCACTCACCTAGAGCCAGATATCCTGGAATGTGTAGTCAAGTGGGCCTTTTAAAGCATCACTATGAACAAAGCTAGTGGAGGTGATGGAATTCCAGTTGAGCTATTTCAAATCCTGAAAGATGATGCTGTGAAAGTGCTGCACTCAATATGCCAGCAAATTTGGAAAACTCAGCAGTGCCCACAGGACTGGAAAAGGTCAGTTTTCATTCCAATCTCAAAGAAAGGTAATGTCAAAGAATGCTCAACCTACCACACAATTGCACTCATCTCACACGCTAGCAAAGTAATGCTCAAAATTCTCCAAGCCAGGCTGCAGCAATACATCAACTTGAACTTCTAGATGTTCAAGCTGGTTTTAGAAAAGGCAGAGGAACCAGAGATCAAATTGCCAGTATCCACTGGATCATCGAAAAAGCAAGAGAGTGCCAGAAAAACATCTATTTCTGCTTTATTGACTCTGCCAAAGCCTTTGACTGTATGGATCACAATAAACTGTGGAAAATTCTGAAACAGATGGGAATACCAGTCCGCCTGACCTGCCTCTTGAGAAATTTTTATGCAGGTCAGGAAGCAACAGTTAGAACTGGACATGGAACAACAGACTGGTTCCAAATAGGAAAAGGAGTATGTCAAGGCTGTATATAGTCACCCTGCTTATTTAACTTCTATGCAGAGTACATCATGAGAAACACTGGGCTGGAAGAAGCACAAGCTGGAATCAAGACTGCCGGGAGAAATATCAATAACCTCAGATATGCAGATGACACCACCCTTATGGCAGAAAGTGAAGAGGAACTCAAAAGCCTCTTGATGAAAGTGAAAGAGGAGAGTGAAAAAAGTTGGCTTAAAGCTCAACATTCAGAAAACTAAGATCATGGCATCCGGTCCCATCACTTCATGGGAAATAGATGGGGAAACAGTGGAAAGAGTGTCAGACTTTATTTTGGGGGGCTCCAAAATCACTGCAGATGGTGACTGCAGCCATGAAATTAAAGGACGCTTACTCCTTGGAAGAAAAATTATGACCAACCTAGATAGCATATTCAAAAGCAGAGATGTTACTTTGCCAGCAAAGGTCCATCTAGTCAAGGCTATGGTTTTTCCTGTGGTCATGTATGGATGTGAGAGTTGGACTGTGAAGAAAGCTTAGCGCCGAAGAATTGATGCTTTTGAACTGTGGTGTTGGAGAAGACTCTTGAGAGTCCCTTGGACTGCAAGGAGATCAACCCTGGGATTTCTTTGGAAGGAATGATGCTAAAGCTGAAGCTCCAGTACTTTGGCCACATCATGTGAAGAGTTGACTCATTGGAAAAGACTCTGATGCTAGGAGGGATTGGGGGGAGAAGGAGAAGGGGACGACCGAGGATGAGATGGCTGGATGGCATCACGGGCTCGATGGACGTGAGTCTGAGTGAACTCCGGGTGTTGGTGATGGACAGGGAGGCCTGGCGTGCTGCGGTTCATGGGGTCGCAGAGTCGGACACGACTGAGCGACTGGACTGAACTGAGTCTTTCTCAGGTTGAGTTTTCCACTGTCATCCTCCATGGCTGCACATCCCCACTGTGGGAGCCGGAGGTGGGCAGGACAGTGATTGACAGACGTACCTTTGGGTGGGTGGCCCCAAGAGCTCATGTCAGCATTTCATTTGGGGAAATGAGCAAACCCAGTGGACAGGATTTCAGAGGGCAACTATATCCTATAGGACTGTGGGAAGAGTCTGCCTGGGTGTCAGCCAAGGAAGTAAAAAGTTGATTTCATGAGTTACATGAAAACACAAGGGGGTCTAGAGTGCCTGTGCACACTTATATCCATATCTACCCACCTGGACGAGTCCCCTTCATGGCCTAGGAGCCAGCTGAGTGCCTCATTCACCACAAGGACCATCTTACATCTAGCCCACTTCCTGGGATGGCAAATTCTGGCAAATACATTAGCAAAGCGTTGCCTCTCTGCCTTACAGAATTATAATTATAATTAGCTTTAATTGGTACCGACCCACTTTATATGAGCTGAAGCAACAACAGTCTAAATGAATTGACAACAAGTGATTACAATGGAAGACACACTTCGTGGCTCAAGGGACCATCGCCAAGTCTCAAAAATTCTTGACCTTCTTGGTCTGCCATCACTGTCCTAAGGGCAGCTGACCCTTATTGGGGGCACACTCATTTAAACCTCACAACAGCCCTGTGAGGCTGATACCTACTACAATATCTTCATTTTATATACAACAAAGGCTCAGAGAGGCAGAGTGCCTTGTCCAAGGTCACAAAGCTCTTCCGTGGTGGAGCAAGGGTTCTATTATAGCTGCCTTAGCTCTAGAGCTTGCCTTCCTAACCTGTCTACGATCCCACTAATAACTTGAACTCACCTGAAGGGAAGTGCCCGTCTCTCAGTATGTTCAAACCCGTGTCACTGAACTCATGGTGGCCTTGAGAGCACCTGGCACACCCAAGTCACACAGTATGTATTTGTTAAACACACAAATGAAAGGCAAAGATGAAACAGGCCTCGCGACCCCAGGTCACTGCTTTCTAACCACATAACAGGGTTATGTGTGGACGCTGCAAGTGATGAAGGCATGTGGAGACGCACACGCGGCTGTGGATCTGACATCCAGGGTCTGCCACTTCAAGACAGATGAGATGCAGAAGCCCAATCCCCCGTCACCTTCCACTGTGTTGGTTTTAGACAAAGTGAGAACCACGAGTCGATGATGCAGTCACAGGCAGCCGCACTCCTGCTGGTACACTCATAACAAGGGGAACCCGGGAGGGACGCAGAGGCCGCCACCCCCACACTGGCCAGGACTGCGCAGCCCTGACTGCCGCGCAGCCACCATGACGTGGCTGCCATCACTGAAGGGCTGAGCAGTGCTCGGAAGCTGTGACCCTGCTCCTGGCTCCTTCCTTGTCACTTTCACTCCACAGCCCATGATTGAATTAAGGTTAACATCTATGGAATCTTAAGCTCTATGGAAGCCTTAAGGTTAAGGCGATGGAAATTAGCTGCTTCTAAAAACTGGGTGTTTAGATTTTAAAACAACTCCACCAAGCGAGGGCAAGAAATCCTCTAACTGAATAGGCCCGTTTCCAGAAAAAGATGTAAAGGGAAAACCAACCTTTTTCTTATCAGCACTTTCTTATTTTGCCTCCATCCTCCTCTTCTTTCTCCTTGAAACTTCAGGGAAGCCTCTGTTCTTCTCTTACCCGCTCAGTTCGGAGTCAAGCCCCTGCAGTTTGCTCCTGACTGAGTTTTGGTACCTAATTCTCCAGCTCTCCATCTTGGTGAGAGGAGAAACAAACTGCCCCCAAAGCACAAGAAAACGTCTTGTCTCCTTTATTGTTCTCATATTCTGGCTATTTTTCAGGGAAAACAAAATGAACAATAAGAAACAAGGACGTCCCTTCGGTACTGCAAGGATCCCGGTGACATCGCCGCCCTACCTCCCACATCAGCTCCGCTATTTCACTTTTGGGGGAGATTAAAATGGCTCTTTCCCCTGAGCCTTCCAGTTGCTGCTCGAGATTCACTGAGATTTAACATAAAGGTTTCTTGTGGCAACAGGCAACTCTCAAGACCTACTTCTGATGCAGAGTCTCAGTGTTTTCAAATTGTGACTCCTAAGTGGGTCTTGAAGTCATTTTTGTGGGACAGAATTAGAATTATTATTTTTTTAATGGACAGAATGGAATAGAAAGTATCAGAGTATAAGATGTGTTTGTAAAACTTGTTTCAGGTGTGTGTCTCAGTGTAAAGATTCTTCTGACTACATGTCACAGTAAGAAAAGCATGAAGCCATTTTTAACCACCAGTAACTAGTATAGAGCTTCTTCCTACAAGAACCAACATTCATTTCCAGGGGGGAAAAATCAAACAATTTTCAACTGATATTTAAATAGGGTATTCAGTTCAGTTCAGTCGCTCAGTTGTGTCCGACTCTTTGCTACCCCATGAAATAGGGTATAGAGAGGCTGAAATAGAAGAGAAAGGTCATTTTTGGTGCCTGCCAGTAAGGCACTGTGTCAGCTAGCAGGAACCAACAAACAAACAGGGGAAGTGGGCTGTTGGCAAGCTGACCTCAGGCCCACCAGGAGGACACAGACAAGGTCTCACCATGAAAGTGACAGAGGTGTATCATGGACAGTATGAAGACAGCTCTTCACCATTTCGGGTGTCCTTCTGGACCGCGCCACTTTTCATTCTTTTTGAATATTCTCTAAGGGAGCCAACCTTTGTTTGCAGGGCGGGTGAAATCTAGTTCTAAGAAATGTCCCAAGTCACCCACTGAGCTCTTTTAAAAAGGGTCCTACAGGGCACCCTGGACTCTCTTACCAGTTGTCATCAGGTTGCCAAACAGAATAGGTTCTCTGAGTTTCAAACCTTGCAGCTGAGCTAAGAAGGGCTGGCCAGCAAGCAGGTGCCCGTGAGGGGTGAGTGTCCAGACTCAGAGAATCAGACCTGCTCAGTCCTGTGAAGGTGCAGGGGAGCCTGGAGCGGGGGGTGTGAGTGTCCTGGCTTGTCCTGCCCGTCACCCTCTTGTGTCTCCTGGGAGATGGCTGTCAGACTGGGTTCCTCAAGGCTGGGCTGCTCTAACTGTCCTCAGACCCCAGTACCCAGCATGGTGTGCACGCTGAGCAGGGCTCCGCCAGTCCTTGTGGATGAAGGCATCTACGGCAGAGGCCCTAAGCACTGGAAGGATGGAACCACATGGTACAATGCACACGGGGATCTGTATGTAACATGCAGACTCTGTGCTTCGTATTATGCTTATGCAATACACGCTACAACTTGTATTTGACAAAATAAGGGGAACAGCGACAATGCCATGAGGGAGCACCATCTGTACGGTGCACGTACACAACAGCTCTATCTCCCATTAAACCTGATGAACACAACTACGGAAACCAGCTGGATCCCAGCCAGAGGCTGCGCTGGGGCAGGCAATTCAGGGACTTGGGAGCAGGCCGCCTGTATCAGGATCTGGCTCTGTTATTACCATCTGGTGCCCTCTACCAGATTCCTCTGTCCATGGGATTTTCAAGGCAAGAATACTGGAGCAGGTTGCTGTTTCCTCCTCCTGGGATCTTCCCCACCCAGGGATCAAACCCACATTTCTTGAGTCTCCTGCATTGGCAGGCAGATTCTTTATCACTGTGCCACCTGGGAAGCCACTCTCAGACTCCATATTCCACCTTCAACTCCTCATCTGTAACATGGAAAAACACTGGAACTAACTTCATAGGGCTGTGGTGAAGATGGAGAAGGAAATGGTGGTCCACTCCAATACTCTTGCCTAGGAAACCCCATGGACAAAGGAGCCTGGCCTGCTACAGTCCATGGGCTCACAGGAGTTGGATAGTAGACTTAGCAACTATACCATCACCACTAATATGTATAAAGTGGTTACATTAATTTGTGGCATACAGTTCTGTATTATATTAGCTCTGGATGGTATTATTGTTTTGATCAGTAATTTTAAACTGTCTAGACTTGAAAGTTATGACCAACCTAGATAGCATATTCAAAAGCAGAGACATTACTTTGTCGACTAAGGTCCATCTAGTCAAGGCTATGGTTTTTCCTGTGGTCATGTATGGATGTGAGAGTTGGACTGTGAAGAAGGCTGAGAGCTGAAGAATTGATGCTTTTGAACTGTGGTGTTGGAGAAGACTCTTGAGAGTCCCTTGGACTGCAAGGAGATCCAACCAGTCCATTCTGAAGGAGATCAGCCCTGGGATTTCTTTGGAAGGAATGATGCTAAAGCTGAAACTCCAGTACTTTGGCCACCTCATGCGAAGAGTTGACTCATTGGAAAAGACTCTGATGCTGGGAGGAATTGGGGGCAGGAGGAGAAGGGGATGACCGAGGATGAGATGGCTGGATGGCATCACTGACTCGATGGACCTGAGTCTGAGTGAACTCCGGGAGTTGGTGATGGACAGGGAGGCCTGGCGTGCTGCGATTCATGGGGTCGCAAAGAATCGGACAGGACTGAGCGACTGAACTGAACTGAGACTTGAAAGAAATGACCAGGTATGGACAAAGCCAGCAAGAAATCATCAGGTTTGAGTCGTCTGTCTAAAATGAATGGACAAAAATGCCTAAGATATAGTTTGCCTTTTTAATACAACGGATGAGAATACTGCTTTCTCATGCTGTCAGAAATAAACAAATGGCTGATTCAGGGTTATATGGCTGAACTTATTTTTCATTATTTCACCCACAGTCCTGGAGACCTGGGAGTGAAAGAGACACGCAATCTCTCTGCCTTCAAGGTGCGCAGTGAGATGAGGGCCCCCCAGTGGCTCATTTCTGCATGGTGGGTTCCTGCAGCGAGGGCGTGCCCTGCTCTCAATAATGTGAATTCTGGAAACAATGGGAGCAGCCTTCTCTGTGGTACAGAGGCACTTGCCAGGGCTGGTTACAGGAATGGTGTTTTCCTTTCTAACTACAGATTTAATGCGTTATATGTACAAGCAGGGTGGATATTTTTATGCCAAGAGAAAGTTCAGAGGGTAGGGTTGGGAAAAGGAGGATGATGGACATCAAGAAGAATGATGCAATAATTAAGATAAGAAATAATTAGGGTCCATTGGCAAAAACCAGTTTCTGCTGCATCAGAGTAATCGTTTCTTTCAGACCCTGCTGAGGACGTGAAAACGCGCCACCGCAGAAAATATGGTGTGCTTCTCTGGGGAAGAATGTCATGAAGAGTCACTGAAAGTTCACAGGAATCTCAGAGATCTCCCATAAAAGCTTTGTTTCACACTTTGTCCCATGTGGAAACTACAGCCTGGGCCACATGAAAAACGAATTTTATGAGAGCACTTCTGATTTTTAAGAAGGCTATTTGGCTTCATAACAGGGCAGCTTCCCGAGAGCCCCGGGATGTCATTTTTACATATTGCACATAGCAGGCTGCCTCCATAATCGTCAGGGCCACACTTAAACCTGGTAAAACGTTGCTTGAGTGACAAACCTCGACAAAAGCGATTGGGAGAAACTGCAGGGGTAAGAACTTCCCGGTCAAAGAGATTGTGTTAAGTGTGTTATAAAAAGTAGTCTGATTTTTTGCATGAGGGTTAGGGGTCGAGTGAGATGAGGACAGCGTGGCTTCTGCTTCTGGCATTTTCCATTCCCTACACGATTATTACCCAGCTTCTCCTGGGCTGCACTGTTGCGGCAAGCCTTGAAGTCCAAGGTCGCAGAGTGAGCATCCAGTGACCTTGATGATGCTTTCTCCTCTATTTCTATTTTTCTGGCAATATCTCACATGACCATGAGCACACACTTTGGAGCCCAACAGCCTGGATCCCAATGCCACCTCCTTCACCAATTGTTCACTGACCTTGGGCCACTCGCTCAAGTTTTCTTTGCCTAAGAACCCACATCAGACAATTCAATGAATCAACATCTATGTAAGTGCTTAAACCAGCACCTGCCACTCAGCACTCTCTGTTAGTATTCTCAGAACCCCAGGAGCAGCAGGGGTCTATGAAGTTGCCTGGTTTCCCCTGCCCACTCTCACTCCTGCATCCATGGCTGGTTCTTGCCCCATGGGTTAGTGACCCTCAGGCCCAGCTCCCATGTTCCATGCAGGGCTGCTTCCTGCCCTCCTGCCTCTCCTTCTGGCCTGCTCTCGCCTGTGTGTTGGCCACCTGGCCACTGTCCGCTAGATTCACCTTCCCTGTGTGCTGTTGTGGGTCAACCCCCCTGTGCTTTCTCCACTTTGGACAAGAATGTGGTCTGCCACGGCCTGGCAGTGGACTCCCCTGGCTACCCTGTCCTAGTCCATCCTGCAGATGTTCTATGACAAAGACACGATGCCACATCCCTGGAAGGCTGGCTTCCTTTCAGTTGATCAGCGTTGATTTCAGAAGTGGCTCTGAGTTCTCTCTGTGGCTGTAACGTCATATGCATTAACTCTGGCCGCGAGGGGCTGCTTGGTGACGGGAACATGGTTCTTAAACTCAGAAGCCAAAATTCAGATCCTCTTTGTGGGATCCTAGGGAACATACCTGGAGAAGGCAATGGCACCCCACTCCAGCAGTTAGCAGGGAACATGCTGCTGCTGCTAAGTCGCTTCAGTCGTGTCCAACTCTGTGTGACCCCATAGACGGCAGCCCACCAGGCTCCCCCGTCCCTGGGATTCTCCAGGCAAGAACACTGGAGTGGGTTGCCATTGCCTTCTCCAATGCATGAAAGTGAAAAGTGAAGTGAAGTTGCTCAGTCGTCTCCGACTCTTAGTGACCCCATGGACTACAGCCCACCAGGCTCCTCCGTCCATGGGATTTTCCAGGCAAGAGTACTGGAGTGGGGTGCCACTGCCTTCTCCACAGCAGGGAACATACTGGTCTCCTTTAAGCCCTGTTACTCCACTTGAAAAAAGAGGCCTGCAGCAGGATTGGCCAGTGGAGTGAGGACTGAGCTGGAACACAGAAAAGGCTTTTCACGGTGCCCAGCAGAGGACGAGCTCAGCACAGACCTGGTCACACGACCTCTTCCCTCCTTGTCCAAAATAGAGGTGGTGGGCTCCTTCCTCTCCTCCATCCTTGCCCCTCCCCAGGTCACTTCAGGGTTCCCCGGACACAGGCATTGTTGTACAGAAATCCTACACATGCAGAGTGCTTCCTCTCAATGTGTTTACAGTACGCATGTCACGCTTAACCGAATGATGCCATGTAAGTGCCACATGGTGATAAACAAGATGTTTTCCCACGGCTTAGTAACAAGACTAAGGGTTTATTATTAGACATCTATTGATAGTTGAAAACAGGAACAGTTCTGGCCTAATAAACCACACCTACTGGTCCCCAGACAGGCTGCAACAGAAGTAACAAAAGATCTGTTTGCCTGGCCCAAACTCACACGGAAATGTGATGGATGATATATTTACAGTTTGGATTCCAAAATCATCAGGCACTTGAATTCTATTGTGCCTGTTACTGCCTGTGACTGGTCTGGATGGGAATTTTTAATATAATGGATGAGGATGGACCAGAGATTTCTGGGACCCTAGACAGCTATATCTTGAAGGCACCAAAGTGGACACGCAGAACTGTGGCATAAACAGACTCCTCCCCTTCCTCTCTAGAGTCTCCAAGATAGACTATCAAACTGCAGCAGAGGCTTCTGTTTGGGTGGCTTCCTTGTGTGCAAATCCCATGGAGGTGGGGTGGGTGCTGAGGAACTGCTTCTGGCCCATTTTCCAAAATGATTCGGGACAGAGCAGGTCAGGAAGACGCCCCACCTGCCATTTTCATGTGGGAGGAAGAAGGCTTTGTCCATAAAAAACAAAAAATAGAAACCCGGTGACATAAGATACCATCTCACTGTCCTTTTGCCATTTATTTCATGTTTACAGTTAGGAAATGGTATTTCTGTACCAAGATCTGATCCTCTATGCAAAATAAAGGAAGACTTTATTTGGAATTTCTGTATTTTGTCTTCCGAGGCCCTCCACAAGCTGGCCCCAGCCCTCTAGCCTCATTAAGAGAGCCCCCCACCCCCACGCCTGCCCCCAACCCGTCAGCTTCGGGAACGGCAGGAGGTGTTTTCACAGCCCTAACTCAGCATCTCCCTCAGCTCCTGCCCTACTCCCTTGCTCTGGCCTCTACCTGCTCCTGTCATGAATGCCTGCCAGCTCTGCTTTAGGTTCCCAAAGAGCCTGGGCTGTTTTGAGCTTCTCTCCGACACCTCTAAGTCCTGAGTGTACCGTCTGCACTTACTTTCCAACTGACTTTAAAACGCCCACGCTTGGCCTTTATAAGCTGTCAATGCTAGGTCATAAAAGGATACCTTGCAAGACCTTGCAAGGATACCTGGAAACAACCTCAGGTCTTTTGTGCCCATCTCCCCTGTTACGGGGACGTCACTGAGGACAGATGCACTGAGGCTGGGGGAGGTGACCTGTCCTCGGTCACATATTTAGCAAAGGTCCAGGCAAGGGCAAAACTCCAACAGCCAGGTCCTGGACTCCTCCCGAGGCTGATGTCCTGTCAGTGGCTTGCCTGAGTTAAACATATAGAAAACCCATCATTTGCAAGCCAGACAACAGAAACTTCCATGTCACAGGGACGGTTCATGATACTGAAAGAGCAAGTTCTGGAAACTACAGGTTGAAATCGATGCTTCTCAGGTAGTTTCGACAAGTCCACATGACCCCCAACTATGATCTGTATACACAGATTCAGAATCACAAATATTCAAGGAGTAGGAGGTTAACACACTTCTCTCTAAATGTCACTCTAATGTCAAGGGAAAGATGAAGGTAAGAATGTTCAATTCTAAGTTCTCACGCCACCAAACAGCTTTACTGCCCCATCCTCCTCCTCCTCTGCTATGGAGTCTGATTTGTGGCCGGCACTAAACCCAGATGATCCATTTTTCAAATCCATCCTGGCCCAGAGGCATAAGGTCGACTTCAGAGAGGCAGCCAGTGCTGTGTGCCAAAGGAGGGTGATGTTTGCAAATGTGATTATTACAACCCTAGCCAACTTCCCATTTTTCAACTCACGTCTACTAACTACTTCTTCCCTTGAATTGGTTTTCCCCTATCAGGAGGATGATCCTTTTTATCCAAAGACAAACCAATGACTCTTTGCAAGTCCCATAAGCCATATGTCATCCACAGATTTCCTAATGGGATAATCCACTTGTCACAGACTATAAAGGAAGCATTTTCCAGTGGCCTAAATGAGGATTAATGAACTAATATTCAGCGAACCTTTGGGGAGACACAAGAAAACCTCTGGCGTGGGCAACGTCATCAGAACCCAAGCAACCTGCACACTGCATTTATGAGAGGCCCTTTCAGAAGGCTTCAGAGGCATAACTTTCAAGTTTTAGCATCCAGGAGAAACACATGGCTATTTTTTTTTTTCTAAAAGGTGAAAGTGGGGAATTCCTTGGTGGTTCAGTGATTACAACTCCATATTTTCACCGCAGGGGGACTGGGTTTGATCCCTGGTTGGGGAACTAAGATCCTGAAAGCTGGGGGGTGCTCCCTACACCCACTGCCAGTAAATCAAATAAAATACTTGGTTGGCCAAAAAGTTTGTTTTCTACAACATCTCATGGAAAAAACCCTAACAAACTTTTTGGCCAACCCAATACAAGGTGAAAGTTTAGAAAGCGAAACCACAAATGTAAATGATATGATGGTGCCAATCTTTTGGGGTGGGTTTCAGAACGAATGTATGAAGTTGTGGTTCTGCCTCATGATCAAACGGAAACTCATCACAGGCATGTGCTCTGTCAGCAGGAGGCACCGCAGAAAATGCAGCCGAAATCTGTGCCTCTAGGGTCTAAAACAAACTGCTGTCAGATCAGGGCACTGGGTGCTGCTGGGGCCTTCTAGTTAGAGTGCCGCAGACTCTGGAAGTCATTCTGCATTCTCATATAAATGTTGCCCCCACAACCACTCTGTGAGTTGCAGAAAAAGTTCTTTCAATAATGAACAGCCGTCTGTTCCACAGAGCACAGGAAAAACACGATAAACCGAGTCACACACCTTGGCTGTAAACATATTCTTACACGAGATTGCTACAACTCCATATAAAGAAAACGCAGGCTCTTAACCACCCGCAGAACTCTAGCAACAACGAGAAAATGCACAAGGTTTCCTGCAATTAAGCCGCAGTGTTTTACAGTGCAATTTTATTTATACCTGAAAGAGAGTAAATAAATAAATATATAAAAGGTTGCACAGACCCCTCCCGCCCAAGGCTTATTCTGCAAATTAACTTTGCAGTCATAAAACCCGTGCCAGCTGGACTCTTTCCCCTGGTCCTCTGTGGCACAGGCAGCAAAAGCAGGTATATAGCTGAGAAAAAAACAAAGTCGGGCATTTTCCACCCTCAGCCAGGGATGTTAATTGAACTTTGGCTCATGTTTAAAGATTTCTCTCTTCATGTTCAAGAAAGAATTAAAAACAGTTGAGCTGGGGGAAAATGAACATCTGTTACTGACTTACACTCACAACCACAATGAAAAACATTCATAATTAAAGCAATTTTGCATCCCTCCAAGTTAGAGCTGTAATGTTGGGTTAAAAATATAAACGTGGAGGCTCCTCATTGTCTTCAGGGCTTGCTTCTTACGGCTGCTTGTAAAAAAGGTAGTTTATGCTGGGTTGAATATTTTTTTCCGCTGGAATAACAATCTCAGGAAACAGATTTGCGTAGAAAGATAGGGGATGACAACACAGAGCACCTACACAATTGAGCCCCATTTTATGAAGCTATGAAACAGTAGTCAAGAAGTGTTTTATATTTGGGAGTTAAATACACTTTACGGCTGTGTAAAAAGCCAGAGCCATTTTGGGCCGAACATAAACATTCCAATGTCTGCGAGGTTTACTTCTGTTTGAGCCAGTGGGCAGGTTTCTATCAACCGGGAGGGATTCGTGGGTGACGCAGAACAGTGCTGGAAAGTCTTCCACATCAAGTCATTTCCCGTCGACCATGCAGAAACTTCATCAAGAAAACCAAATCTATTTCCATACCCTCACCCTGGCTATTGAAAAAAACCTCCTCCCTGATAGATCAGCCCCCAGCCTCTTTGCCCTCCCAGTCATCTTCCTTCTGCTGCTTAGTTAACATTCCCCCAAAGAGCCTCATAATATCACTCTTGTTTGATAGCAAGAGTTGCCTCTTTTATTAAAAATGTTTCCCCACTGCCAAGTCTATTAAACACAAATTCCTTAACCTAGCATTTAAGGTTCTTATACCCAGATGTATGCTCTGTGAGTCCAATACACTAATCAAATTGGTGTGGAAACCATCACTGGTCCCCAAACCATCTCTGTGTTACCCAGCTAAGTCTGGGATCTTGGAATATACAACCCCCACCCTCTAACCCTTATCTGCACTCATCCTTAAACACCTCACTGCAAAGCGACTTTCCCCAGGTAATGAAATGCTAACTGAATTGTTGCCAAGTAAAAGTGACTTCTTTGACCACTATAAACGTAATTTAAGGCTCTCAGGTTCAGGGTCTGATAGGAACTTTATTTCCACACTCATCTTCCTTTGCAACTAGATTTTTATCTCCCTGAAGGCACTGATCTTTCTTCACTCATCTCTGCATCTCCTGCAGACCTCAGCACTGGATCTGCCAGTCATAGTCATTAGACCCAGCTTCCTGGCCATCTACCTTCTAGAGAGTTGGTATAACATTTTTAAATTCTTGTCTGATATACTGCTAAGGTATATGCAGATACTTTGGGTCAAGTATTATATGGACTAAAAATCAGTCATACTTGCCTTCCATCAACATAACATGTAATTTGATCAAACAGATTTGCCAGGCATGGGAATATAATTGGAATGGCCATCTTAGTTTGTCCCTTTTCTTGGTCAGGGTGACAGGAAATGAAATGACATTATTTTGGAATAATCTTAAAACACAGTGTCAATGAGCTTATCTAAAAGTTCAGCATCACTTTGCCTGCTAAAGGTCTAAGACCACTGCTCAAGAGGATTGGTCCCATCTTGCAGTGTGTCTGTGGGCTCAAGCCAGCTCCCTGACCACAGATTCCAGCCCAGAGAGGAGATGAGGCCAGGGAAACCCCAGGGAGAGGCGGGGAGAGGGCAGAACACTGTTATATACTTAACAGAACATGGAGGTTTTTCTGAGGTTTTGGAAAATAAGTCTGGACAGTCTTCTCTCAAAGTGGTATTGATTCAGCACACCTTTCCCTTCCCTTGCCACCCCCTCAGGGATGAAAACCAGAAGTGCCGAGGGAGCTGCGATGTTATTCCTGGCCCCGATGCGCAGGAAGGGCCATAAATCTCTCAAGAAAGCCCAGGCTTGCGGGATTTCCAGAACCAACCCACAGATTTATGAGGACCAGACCATTCAGACAGATATCAGAGTCTTGGGTTCTTAGGAAAAACATGAATATACAGGAACATTCCCGTCATTTTGGGAAATACTACTCTTTCAAGGGTTCCCCACTTATTAGGATATGCCTGACATCGTGGGAACATCATCAAAATAGCGCAGCCTGAACCAGGCCGGTCAGCAAACCTTTAGTTGGATGACCTATCGGGGGAAGTGGCCTGTGATTCACTGGGGAAGGAGAGATGGGACAGATGGTGTGGGCAACACAGGTTTTACATCTGGGCAGCACTATTGCTCAAATGGCCTTCAGACCATCACGACTGGCCCTGGCAACTGTGAGACAGAGCAGCGGTTCACAGACGACGTCCCTGGACTCGCAGTGGGCTGGCAGTGCTAAAGGTACCTGGGAGCTGCTGGAAGCTGCCAACTTCTGGCTCTATTTCTGGAATTTGGGCAGGTACCAGGAATCCATATTTTTAAGATGCTCCAAGGTCACTGAGAGAGTCAGGGAACTCCTGAAATACAGTGTACCACGACAGAGGTGGTTGGTGGGTGATTTAAGGTCATGTTTTGATTCTAAGGGCTTCCCTGGTAGCTCAGATAGTAAAGAATCTGCTGGGTCGGAAAGATCCCCTGGAGAAGGAAATGGCAACCCATTCCAGTATTCTTGCCTGGAGAATTCCATGGACAGAGAAGCCTGGTCCATGGGGTCACAAAGAGTCAGACACGACCAAGTCACTTCATTTTCTTTTTTCTGATTCTAAAAGAGAATTCCTGCTTGTGCGCCACCCTAGAAAACCTGCTCCTGTGCCCCAACCCCCAACCCAGGAAACGGTTCCACCGTCCACTCAGTTGTTCCGGCAAAGAACCCAGGAGTCACTCTTCTCTTCCCTCCTCCGGATGCTCATGCAAGCCCTCCAGGCTCTGTTCCAATGTATCCTGAGTCCACCCACGTCCCCTCATTATTCTGGTCCCATTATTGCCATCTCTCCCACTGCTTCAGTGGATATCCCCACCCAACATTCATTCATCTGTCAGAATAATCTTTTAAAACTATAAACCCAACCATGACAGTCTCCTGCTTAAAATCCTCCAACAGCTTCACATTACACAACTGGGCAAACTCTTGTCTCCTGGGCATTTTTCTCCCTCCCCACCCATTTGAACCAGCCAGCTGAATACACTCTCTTCTTTTTCATCTGGCTAGGAGGTACTCATTCTTAACACTCACGTTGGCTATTATTCCCTCCAAAAAGCCTCCTGTGACTCCCCACCCCAAGGCTGTGTACACACCAAACTTGACTCTATCAGGCAACCTGGCATTCTGTGCAGATTTCATCATCTGTCTCCTGAAAACAAATATTCTAGGAGCAAAGGAGTTCCTTAGTATTGCTGAAGGGCACGTAAATGGATCACAGTCCTATATCACATTGTCAGGAGTCAGAGAGAGGACAGCTCACAGGAGCGCGCTCCGGGGAAAGGCAGAGCTGGGTTAAAATCCAGATACCCAATCTTACTATGTGCCCTCGGGTAAGTCAGTTAACATCTCTGAACGTCTGGTTTCCATTCATATATAAAATGGGAACGTGAATAACATGCTTGGCAAAGCACCCAGGAGTCGGGAAGATCCCCTGGAGGAGGAAATGACAACCCACTCCAGTATTCTTGCCTAGATAATCCCATGGCCAGAGGAGCCTGGTGGGCTACAGTCCGTTGGGTTGCACAGAGCTGGACGTGACTGAGCGACTCAGCATGCACACGAAGCAAGAACACATTCCAGGTGCCCTGATGCAGAGACTAACCCTGCATTTCTTACTCCTCCAGGCGGGCACACAGCGCTAATTCTAATGCCCCACGAACACATTCCAGGTGCCCTGATGCAGAGACTAACACTGCATTCTCACTCCTCCAGGCGGGCACACAGCGCTAACTCTAATGCCCCATGAACACATTCCAGGCATCCTGATGCAGAGACTAACCCTGCATTCTCACTCCTCTAGGCGGGCACATAGCGCTAACTCTAATGCCCCTCACCAGGCTGGCGAGACACCTGAGGAGCTCTCTTCTATCTGCTTCTGTAACTGATTTTTCTTTCCATAAATTGTATCTCTGGATTTGGTTTCCTCCTTAGGTGATCCGTTTTAACACTGTTTCTAAAAAACCAACTGCACAGGACTTGACAGAGTTCAGTTACGCCTAGGCTTAGGAGAGATCTGAGGGGGCTCAGGACACCCCCTGCCTGTTCTGCACCACCCCCTCCAAAGCGTGTGTTTCCATTTTCCAGTCTCATCAATGCTGTTGTCGTAAGAGCTATCAAAACTTTGCAAAGCCCCGAAAATGGTGGAGCACTGGGTCTGAAGTCTGAATTTTCTTCACTGCTCTCTGGGTAAGTGACAGCAGCCTAGTTTCTTCAAATGCCAAGTATTAAAGTGCTTTTATCTCACTAATTAATAACTAGCTTTGGCAAGCAGGAAACTAAAAGGCACAGTTGGACTGTGCTCAAAAACCAACTGCACAAATGAAAGCCAGGAGTGTCCTGGGTTTAAAATGCAAGGCGAGGGTGAGGCTGTGTATATTCCAACACAGCAGAGATGCGGAGCGGGTGTCTTCCCGGGGATGACGGAGGTGGTGGGTGACCTTCCATCCCTCTTCTCAGATAGAGGTCTGTGCACTTGTGTGAAGGGCAGGTTTCCACAATGAGCACTCTATACTGAAAATCCCTCCCAGGCTAGAGGCAGGCTTTTCTATTACTGCTCTGTAGCTTGGAAATCCCAGCTAGCTGATGACTTTATGGGTTTGTACGGTCTAGACAGGAGGGTTACTCTTTGGTAAAATTGCTCCGGGGGGAGGCCCCTGTGAAAATTCCCATCCAGCTAATTACCATTCAGAGGGCAAGCTACCGGGAGGGCGCCAGCCTCTGGCAGAGGCTGCGGTTCGAAAGCCACACTCCTGGCTTTATCACTGGCTACGTTTACTTTCCTCCCTGTCAAAACAAGGACAGGAAAAGGGAACAAGAGTGCTAGTGAGAGAGATCAACTCGGGGTGCTGGGGGATAACAAAGAATGAAGGCTGCCCAGAGCTGTGACTGGGAGAGCCGTGCCTTCACTAAGGACAGGGAAACACCGGCCATCTGTCTGCTTTTACAAAAACCATTTCAACTTTCTCAGCAACTTTGAATCTCTGGAAGCGAATGAGTAAAGACACAATGGTCTGAACTGGGTATGGGGTAAAATGCTTCCAAAAATAGAGATTCACAGTGCTAAAACCCAGAGGAGCTCACAACTATTTTCACCTCAGCTTTTATGGGACCCAGAGAGGTAGGCGGTGGTACCTGTTTCTTCAATACTTGGAAGACATCATTTTCACCTACCGCAGGAAGGGGCCGAGGGAAAGCACCTGTCTAGAAACCCTTGGGTTCTGATTTAGCTGACAAATATGGAAAGGGGAGGGGAGGGGGAATAGGCTTCTGTGAAGGGAGATCAAGCCTGCACTTGGCAAGGTTCTCATCCAAAGGCAAAAGCACCTCTGCTGGGAGGTCACCTCCAGAAGCCCTTCCAGACCACACGCTCTCCCCACAAAAGAGCCTGCTTTCCTGTCCACATTCTTCCTCACTCCTATCTTCACTGTAACACAGCGTCTTCTCTTTTCCTCTCAAGTCCCTCGGGGCGTAGACTGTATCTCTTCCCACCTTCACTTCACCGAGGTATCTAATGATGGGGTTGCAGGCTGGGTGCTCAGTTACTGCCTAAGATGGATAACGGATCAGAGAGAAATCTCTACCCGCCCCAAAGGCACACAGAAACATGATTTCCCCCCCTCTCTTTATGACTAAGCTCTAGTGAAGGACCTTGTGCTCTTTCTGAGGATGGAGTCTGGGAACATTCCAGGATCTGCAGGCCCGGAAGAACTGTATGGCTACGGCTTGATGAAGCCTCCTGAACAAAGAACTGCGATTACAGCGCAGCTGATGATCAGACACACTCAGTGTTTGGCTGTGGCTGGAATGCGAGGAATATGCACTGGGCTGGAAATCAGGAAGCTAGGGTCTTGGTACTTTTTTGATCCATTTGGCCACACGACCTTGGACTTTACACTACAGTTGTATGAAGTGGTGAATCTGGATAACTGGATTTCAAATTTTCTGACCATGATTCAGTAAAAAAAAAAAAACAAACACAACTCAGAATATAACCTACACACACATACACACGAAACTAAAAGTTTCCGCAGACAGTATTTATCCTTACTAAGTGTGCGGCACCCTATTTTCTTTCCTTCCTTATATTAAAAAATGCTGGTCATAACTTATAAGTTGCAATAGCCAAGATGACCTTGACGCATATTTCTGGTTCTAAAATTCCACAGTGTTAAGATCTCATGCTATTTTATGCCATGTGCTTTCTCCATTGCTTCCTTTCATCAGAAGGAGTCTGGGGCAGTAAGCATCTCCTAAATTCAGGGTGTTAAGGAACAAGAACTGGTGCAATGAAGGTGCCGCATCACCCACCACTCTCCCAGGAACCCTCCGCCCTGAGGTGGAGGAGGGGCAGGCCTTGCTCTCTGACCGTCACTTTAAGGGGAGCAGGAAGTGAAAGCGATCCCCTTCCATCCAAGTCACAGAATCTCTGTCCTCAGCAACAAGTACTGGAGTGGGTTTGAGGCTTCGCCCGTCTTAAGACATCTGTTTTCACCAACTCCTCTGTCAGTCTTCTTCTGACTATTCTGAGGGCATCTGTACTGAACACAAAAGACTATGGGGATGAACACGTCAAAGCAGTACTGTTGCTTTGTCACTGAATAAACCGAGGCCATCCAGAGTGCTTCACAGGCACACACTGTGAGCTTTTATTTTTAATACTGAAGTATACTTGATTTACAGTGTTATGCTAATTTCTGCAGTACAGGAAAGTGACTCAGTTACATATACATTCCTTTTCATATTCTTTTCCATTATGTTTTAATCACAGAATATCTAATATAGTTTCCTGTGCTATACAGTAGGACCCTGTTTATCTGAGTTGGTTTTTCTCATAGTTTTATTTTGACACTGACCTTGACCCCCTGGGCCAAGCCAGAGGGAAAGGCAAATCTTTGGGAACCTGATTTGTCCTACATGAGTTTACCAGATCTCCACCATCTCTTTCCTGAGAGATTCGAAGGGGCTGCGTTCAAGTAGCCTCAAGGGCACAATTCAGGGCTCAAGGATGGAGCCAAGTGAATTGGCTCACAGAGGAATCAAACCCAGGACCTCAGATTTAATCCCAGGCTCCGGTCCTCTGAGCCAACTCTAAGTCCTGGAGCTCCAGTGGGTGAGGAAAGATGACTTACTACCAGTCTGCCAAGGACTGGCATGCAGGTTCTGTTCATTATCTTGGTCTGTCAATGAGAAGAGTCAACAACAACTATTAACCAGGCCCAGGCACCCAGGTAACAATATGGCTTATTAGGTTAATAAATTCAGGCCACTCAGAGCACTTTATAGACAAAAGTCTGAAATATCACTCAGAAGGAGCCACAAATGGCCATCTTCTAGATGACGAGAGAGGCAAAATGTTCCAAAAAAATATCCATTCACTTTTCAGCCCTGTCACCTTTCCAAAATGTACTATTATATAATAGAAAATACAGACTAAGTGAACAGAAATTCTAGGAGGCTGTGAGATGTTATTTTTAAAGAGCTACCATGAAAATGAAGCTACTTTCCAGTTTATAACATAATTCATTTTCCAGTTTGTCCTCCTTGCTTGACAGAAAATGACAATGTCCATTACTATGCCACATTTATAGCTTTAGATAAAGGGCTTTTACATGGCAAAGGAGAAGCTTTCTAGTCTTGGCAAATCTTCCTTTTTTGATGATGCCAGGAAATAGGTCTTTATTGTGAGCCCTGCCCTCCAAAAAAAAAAGAAAAAAAAATCCTTTTTGGAATATTTATTATTCATTTTAGGAAACACAGCACTATAGATTATTTACAAATGTGTTAACTGGATTCTACTAAACTTTTAATTTGCAATTTACTTGCCAAGTACTATGTATTAGTTACCAATGGTATATTTATGTTTCTGCAATGCATGCTTATTATATAGTTATTCCAGAAACTCTGATTTATTAAAATTTTTTTTAAATCCCAATTTTTACATTTGCAGTTACTTCATAATTTTAATTTTATGGTTTTAGTTTCCAAAAAGGGCTTATTCATCTCCTAGGGGGAAGGAAAAAGCCTCCAGGCTGAGGTGTGTTGTCCACAGGTGGTGGTGGGAACCCACCTAGCCTGTCACAAACATCCCCAGGCAGGCGTCCTCTGGCAGTTCACTCAAAACTGAGCTGTAACATTTTAATTATATGCTTTTAAAGTTAGTCATTTGTCAAGTTTTGTTAGTCTTACAAAAACAATTTAGGTATAGCATAGCATATTCTAAATTATATGCATGTATATTACTGAAACCAAGTGGCTTTAATTAAACATTTTTCAAAGCCTGTTTCCTTTTAATGGCAGTGAAATACTGCTGGTAGCAATGGCATGCTCTGCCAAAATGAACTTCATCAAGGTGAACTTTAGGGAGACTGTTAACACAATAATGGCCTAGAAGTTTATGCAAAGTTCTTAAATTAGAAAGTGGCCATTTAAAGGTGTCATTTGGTGGGGGGGTGGTGCTGTTCAAGATATAGGATCATGACTGTGCTTCAAAAGTGATATCCTAAAATGAATGCCTGGCACTGGTCCTGGTAATTGTTGGAGCCTTGGAGTAACACAGTACACTTCTGCCTGGCAGACAAACTGGAAAAGGATGGCCAACAGAAAAGCGTGTCGAGGTCCTTTCCACCCCTGAATTTAAGACTTTAAGCAACTGTTCTCTTTCTTCTTTTACCCTTTTAAAAAAGGATTTATTTTTTATCTTTTGGCTTTGGTGGGTCTCTTGCTGTGTGCGGGTCTCTCTAGTTGCAGGGAGCAGAGGCTGCTCTCCAGGCACGGTGCACAGCCTTCTTCTTGCGGTGGCTTACCCTGCTGCAGAGCACAGGCCCCAGGTGTGCACAAGCTTCCGCGGTTGCAGCTCCCGGGCTCCAGGGCGCAGGCTCAGCAGTTGTGGCCCATGCGCTTAGCTGTTCCGCGGTGCATGGGATCTGCCAGGAACAGGGATCAAACCGGTGTCCTTGCACTGCAAGGTGGATTTTTAACCACTGGACCATCAGGGAAGTCCCCTATTCTTTTTTTTTTTTTAAACATTTTACAAATTTTATTTTAAAAAGTTTTTTTTCTGGCTGTGCCCTGCGGCTTGCAGGATCTAAGTTTCGTGACCAGGTATCAAACTTGGGCTCCCTTCTGTGGAAGCACGGAGTTTAATCCTGGACTCTCAGGTTTAGAACTGCTTTCAAGTTAAATACTGTGACAAGGATTTTCACTAGGATCCAGTTATACAGCATAGAAAGAGCTCAAAATATCTTACATGGAAAATACCATTTCCACTATTTGCTATAAGAGAAACCCGCTTTATCTTTATTTCGTTACTTGAAAATATTTTAATTTTGGAAAATATACCTATTTGAAAACTAAAAGTCCTCCTAGAGCCAGGCTTCAAAAAGATATATCTTGGTTGGTAGGCCATTGACAGATGCCCTGTAGCTATTTTACTCAAAACTATTTGACAAGAGGAAAAACAATTTCCCTGAGTGACCTATTTTGGGGTCTGTAAGCATCTGGAACACCTTGGCTACTGCTTTTATTTTTTCTGCCTGTAGAAAATAATAATGATTGGGTATCTAGGTAGAAAACACAGCAAGCACATCATGATTAGATCTTAAATTCCTATACCAACTTTAGTTTCTTGGGGTGATTAGTTATGTTTTATTCTTCCATACCAAAGAGAGCCTGAGTTGGCTAGGTTTAAAAAGAAAATTCAGCCCAGTGGAGTATGAAACACATCTTTGATCTGATAAGATCAAGCTAACCTGTTGCTGCTTTGATGACTATAAATTAACACCAGCATCCTGTTTTCCAAGGAGTGAGTAACGATCTGAGTTTGGTGATGAGAGATTCAAGGTGCACAGCCAGCATCCTTTCCTTGCCAGGTATCAGACAGGTCCCAGCAGCTTGTTTCTCCCTTCCTGTCAGATGCCACTTTGCTTTTAGTGCTTTTCCAAGGACTTTGAACAAAGCCCTGAGACAGATCCAGGGAGATTCTGTACCTGGATAGTCTTTTTTAGCAAGGACAAATTAGCTTAAAGCGTTCTCTCTCTCTCTTTTTTTCTTTTTTGCAGATTCTGTCTCTAATGCTGTGCAGCTGGGTGCGCCTGGGGATCCCTTTATTGTTAAAAGTAGACCCACATGGAAAAGACATTAAAATCAGTTTGCTGCTGTTATACCCACGAAGATGAAAGGGCTTGTCTGATTTTAATATGCTGTGTTAGATGGGAAGGAAAATGAAAAGGGTTCTTTGGAAACACACACGTTTGGCGGGGTTACGAATTCATCAGGTGTTAAATCCCTGTCAGCCTCGCAGCAGAGGTGTGTGGCAGCACTGGGTGTCTGCCTGTTTGTGCTTTCAGTGGAATCTGTGCCGTTTTCCATGCTTACAATATGTGGCTCTCTTTAGCACTCCTATTTCGGTTCTGGGTACTTGCTTCCAGAGGAAAATTAGTCAAAGTGTGTACTGATGGGAGCTGGCATACGAATGAGCTCTGGACCCCAGCTTAAAGAGACTGCATTCTTTCGGGGGGTAGGGGGTGTGCCCTTGAAAATAACTTTATCTTTTGATATTTCTTGACATTTTTGGGCCAGTGCAGAGACCCCTACTGGGACACAGAAAGAGCAACAATGATTGAGGGCCAAAACCACACAGTGAACTACGTTTCTAGCACCAGGTGAAACATGCCTGAACATGATGTAAAGACTGTCAAGATTTCTTGTGGGAATTCTTAACAGTGGACATATTATTTTTGTTGAATTTGATTAAGCAATAACACAGTTACAGTAGAGATGAAATTCAGGTTTATAATTAAATGTGAATGGTTAAGCATGATACTGCTAAAATGGCAGGCCTCAAAAATATTGTCACTAGAAGATAAGTTATTGATGGCCGTTACTGCAAATTCTAAGTCTGAAGATATGCTGTTATTAACTGGGTTCCCATTACAGAAATGGAGTTCATTTAGAGTTTCAGAGGATATCCAGGGGCTGAAACTGGGCAGTGTAAGTTTTTAATTTTTAAAAAGTAAATTTAAATTAAAAATTTAATTTTTCTTTCTTGTAAAATTCTGTCTCATGGAAAGCAAAGTATTTTGGATCTGGAAGATCCATATGCTATAATTTTCTATTGGAAACATTTTTAATCATCAACTAATTCTAATTGTGTCCCAGTGTCTGGCAATTAGTTCTTCTTCATTTAATAAGTGTAGCAATTGTTTTTACTTGACCACACTATTGTTTCTGTAGAGTTTGAAAGCTGAGAATAAAGGATTTCACTGTCTTTCTTCAATGGAGAGGAAATTCCAGAGATTTTCTTCTTCAAACTACTGCATGTATGTACCTCCCTTTTTCTTAAATGGCTTGTTTACAGTAGAGGAAATGCTCTCTGCTCTTTCAGGGAATGAGTGGAAGTTGTGGGCTCCTTTGCCTCATTTCTGCCTGGGCCAACAATTTTTTTTTTTTAACTGAGGTAAATACAATGCATAGATTTTAAGTGCCTAATTCAATGAATTTGATAAATGTACATCTTTGTGTAATCAACATCTCAATCAAGATATGGACTATATCCATCAGTCCAGAAAGTTCTCGGGAAGGAGAGAACTTTTTCTTCCTGTTCCCAGAGTCAACTGCTGTTCAGATTTCCACTGTTACAGATCAGCTATCTCTACTTGAATTTCAAATGTACTCTTTTGTGTCTGGTTCCTTTCACTCAGTATAATGTTTTTGAGACTCATTCATGGTTTTTTTTTTAAAGTCACTAAATAGTATTCCATTGTACAGATAGATCACAATTTGTTTATCCCTGTACTTGGAGACAGACTAGCTAATACTCAGGGCTACTGCAAATAACGCTGTCCTGTACATCCCTGCACCTGTCTTTTGTGGACATATACTTCCATTCCTCTTGGGTAACTACGCAGTGTGGGACTGCTCAGCCAAAATCACTTGTTTCTGAAGCCCTGGAGAACCTTTCTTAACCAGAGGTTTACGGAGAGACAGTATTAACGTAAGTAGCTGTTTCCATCCCTAACTTTACCTCATTAATCCTCATGGGAAGGTAGGCATTGTCTCCAATGCATACAGGAGGAGACCAAGGCTTGCAAAGCTTTAAGATCATCCATCTCTCAAACTGAAGAATAAAATTTGAATCCTGATCCCTCTGATGCCAAAAGCTCTCATAACTTTACCTCAATGTTCCCAGAGTTTCAGAAGGTGCTCCAGAACACTCCAGGTTTCCATAACTACACCCCCATCAACATACCTGGGTCTGCTTATGAACCCCCCGGCAGTCCATAACGATCATGCTCTAAAACTGTTTGCCGCCAATCACTTCCCCCTGATCTCACCTGATTCCAACTCTTTAGGAATTTACACTGACTTACAATTTCTAAGACATTTTGTGGATGTGAATATATTGCTTATAACTGCCTTAAAACAGTATGGAAAGAATGGCCCCATGAGTACCTCTATCTTATCTAACCAATAAACCGGTCCATCTGCGTGTCTGTCATGTTCATTACGTATTTGCTCCACATGTGTATAACCTGCTTCTACTAAGAAACGTAAATTCTAATCCATAAGGGCTACACCTTCTGCTTTTTTGTACTCCCAGTACTTGGAACAATGATTATAACAAAATAGATGCTCAGTAAATTACATGAACTGAGAAGATGCCCAGTCTTGGTGCTCTGGAAAACAGTGGCCACTCAACTGGGGATGACTGAACTTGGGCAAGGTTTCATTTAAATGAGCCTCAATTTCTTTTGTCTTTAAAGTGGGGTAAACAAATGGTGATTAAGTTTCTGTGAACTCTAAAGATAAAATCTACTAATATAGACTGGCACTGATTTGGTGTTTGCTTTCTTCAAGTCAAAAACATGTTTTGTTTGGGAAGGTCTCTTGCAGGTGGTGTAGTTGAGAAAAATACTTGTAATTACTATCTTGTTGCTGCTCTCCTACACTTTGAGTTATAAGAGATTATAAATAAGTAGCTGCATAAGACGGTGGGGAAGGAAGCAAAATTAGTGACAAGACGGGACCATAACTCTCAGGAAGCAGGATGAAGGTTTTACAAGTCAATCAATAAAGAAGATGAAAGGACAATGACTGGAACAAAGCAGTATATAAACAAACAAGAAAACAAGTCATAGGCCAGGAAAGGGTGTGTTGTGACCCTGAATATAATGTAAGCCAGATAGTAGAGCAACATGAAGTCATTCTCCAGCTTAAGTAAACACATTTATATGAAAAGGGAAATATAAATCAAGGCTACTTTCTCAATGGGAAGAGTTTAGGGAATGTTTTTTAGGCACTGTCCAGATATTCATCTCTTTAGGGCAGAATCCATTAGAAACACCAAATCCCGGCCTTAGGAATTTATTACAAGTAGGTCACAAAATTCAGTCAGGCTAAAATATTTAGTTTTTTCTCCTTTTCCACTGTTAAATAGGACAGGATTTATCTCTCTGAGATTTTTCCTTCTGTTTCACTCTTTTCTTTGGGGTGGGGATGGGGGAATTGTGTGAGTTTAGACCTTACTTCAGTTATCTTTTATTCCTTGAGATTTTCTCCCTTTAGTAAGGTTGTTTAGGTTTATTTTCTAAAAATAAAGGGATTGGGGGAAAGTTCACCTCAGCTCCATTCAGACAGAGCTTCTAAATGTTTTTTTTTTTTTAATTTTTTTTAATTTTAAAATCTTTAATTCTTACAGCAGAGCTTCTAAATGTTGAGCTAAATTCCGTCAGTTCTATCAGCTGTATGGCAGTAATTTCCATCTTGAGGGTGAAATTAATACTTTACTTTTAAAAATGATTTTGTTGTTTATTAGCAGCTCCTGAGAACTGCGAAGTTATAATCTGAGTAACTTATTGCCAAAGCCATAAGGGAATGGTGAAGATCTACTACCACGCCAAATAGCAGGAGACACAGGAGTATGAAACGAAATGACATAACGCACGACAGGAACTTAAACTACAGATTAACAGATATAATTTGTTACTTCATGATCATTATAGGCTGCTGAAACAGGAAAACAAAAAAACTGGTTTAATTTCCTTGGGTACCTTTCTCTGGTTTGATACTTGAATTTTTTCCCCCCAAGTGGGCCAAAATATATATGCAAATATTTTCCAGGAGAGACTATGCAGTGCTATTATAACCAGAAATTCAGCCAACTCTTTCCATGGCTTCTCCATTAAGACATAAGCAAGCATCTGTTTAGTCCCACTGGACTCACGTTTGGAGGCTAAGGAAGTAGATTACAGCAATCTTTCTCCAAGCAAACTGGAAATAGGCTAACCTAGGCAAGAAAACACACAGCTCTGACAAGATGGGACCCAGCATTTAAAAACAGTGGTTTCCCACCTCTGGCTGTAGGTTAGAATTACCTAGCAAGAGCTTCAAGAAAACTCTCAATGCCCGATCCATCAACTGAGTAAGAGTCTCGGAGTAGAGCCCAGGCAAAGGGAGGTTTAAGACTCCCACCATGACCAATTTCAGGATGAGCTTTAACAACTGGTCTGCAAGCCTGAATAGTTAACAACTGACTGCCTGGAGTCAGCTCCAACTCACCCTTGAAAGAAACCTTGAGTAAACTAAATCGATTAAGTTCTTCAAGTTCTGATCTGCTATCTGAATGGTGGAGTGGGTTAAAAGTGAGGGTTACTGTGAATAAGAGTAAACCACAGTTCCAATAACTTAATGACTTTTTGTGTTTTGGGTTTAGAAGTGTCAAGTTAGCAACTGAGGCAGCTAAGTGGCTGAAGGTCTAAAGAGTTTTTAAAAAGGTATTAACATTACCATATGTAAATTAGACAGTCAATGGGAGTTTGACATATGACATATGGCACCCAAAGTAGGTGATCTGTGACAACCTGGAGGGATGGGGTGAGCAGAGAGGGGGGAGGGGGTTCAGGATGGAGGGGACACAGGTATGCCTATGGCCGACTCATATTGATGTATGGCAAAAAACATTACAATGTTGTAAAGCAATTATCTTCCAATTAAAATAAAATTTTAAAAGGTATTAATCTGTACATGGGAATTAATAATGTTGTTTCAGTGGGGCTGGTGCTAGGATTAAGTAATCATACATAAAGCATACAGTAAGCATACATAGTAAAAAATCTAGGTTGCCTTTCCTCAGTAATTATTACTACTTTTAAAGGAGAATGGTATGAACTGTTTTAACACTTTATTTTCAGTGAATTCAATCATGTTTATCTTCACTTTTAATATATATGTTTTTAATTTAAGTATAGCTGATTTACAATGTTGTGTTACTTGAATTTTTCCCCCCAGATGGGCCAAAATATATATGCAAGTATTTTCCAGGAGAGACTATGCAGTGCTATTATAACCAGAAATCCAGCCAACACTTTCCAGCAAAGTGATTCAGTGATACACATACACACACACACACACATACACATATATATATAGATCTTTTTTAATTTTCATATTCTTTTTGGTATAGGCTATTACAAAACACGGAGTATGCTTCTCTGTGCTACACAGTAGGTCCTTGTTGACTATATGTTTTATACATAGTAATCACATATATCTTTAATTCTTTATCTCTATAATTTAAATCAGGGGCTGGCAACTATGACCTATGGACCAAATCTGTAAATAAGGTTTCACAGAAACTTTCCGTTTTATAGAACTCAGACTGTCCACTTGCAGCTCTATAGCTGCTTTCACTGCTATGGTGGCAGAGCTGAGTAGCTGACACAGAGGCCCCCGTGCCTTCATAAAAAACAATGTTGACCCATGATTTAAACCATTCAAAGCTTTTCTTAAGTGAACATTAAAAAATACATTAAAAAAGAATACAAAGCAAATAAAGACAGGAAATGAAAAAGTTGAGAAAAGAAAATTTCTCTAGAGTTTTAGAAATCACAAAATCAATCTTAATTCTAAGAATTCCTAAGACATACCTGAAACTCTATGATGAAACTGAGATCTGATTCTGTCTAGTCAAGATGGTATATTTTAAAGAATACTTTATAAGTGAACTTTCCTGCAAGATGACTATTACTTCTGCACCAGGAATGCATCTTGAATATGAAACTTGGAAGAGTGAATTTAGGAGGTAGAAACATGGAAAATTATTTATAACCTGGCAATGAAAGTGACTGAAACCACATTAGTCAGGCAAAATAAGCTGATCTCTCTAACTACAGGTAAAATAACATTTCAAACATTGAAAAATGTACACAATCAAAATTGTACAGGGTAGGGGTTTAAGAAACCATTTCCCCTGCTAATTTTTGATGTTTACATGGAATGTTCTTCAAGCAGCAAATAACTTAGCAATGATCTTGACAGACTGAAAATGATACATCTTTACCACAACATAAATTAATTCTCTCAGTAGGAAATTGCTAAAATAGACAAGGTGTCAGAAAGATTTCTTTATGTCTGAAGGAGAGGAAATGATTCCATTTCTTCCAAACATTCTTACATGAAAAATAATAAACTCTCACTTTTAAACTTTCTTTATTTTCATGGGGTTCTAAAACTCCCATTACTAATTGGGGTAGTCATAGTTATCTGGTACTGGCCATGAGTCAATCCATATTAGGTCAGGTATAAAACATACCCAAGTATAAAACTGTCCCCATAATTCACATGGCATATGAATAAATATTCATAGAAATGCTCAGAAAAGAGAATCGAAGAATCACACTACATTCTCGTGGCATTCCTTAGATTTACCAGTAAATGTCAGCAGAAATCCTGGAAAGTAAATCTTCACAGAAAGACATGTAAGAGAAACATGGTGGTCTATCTCAGAGAAGGGAAAAATGCCCACACAAATGAACCCAGTTCCTCCTGTATAGAATGATCTCCAGTTCTACTCCTGAAACAGCTAGTTGAAAACTGGACCACAGGGATGAACATTTACTGAATGTTCAATGCATGTGTGCACAATCACATTTAACTCTCACACAAAAACCTAAATAATGGGTATTACCAGTGATCTGTAAGGGGCAAAGCTTAGGCAGGGACTCTGTCTGCCTCCCACACCTATTCTGTGTTCAAAATGCCCAATCCTGATGGAACACAGGGTACCCTCTCAACCATGAGCCCACCGAGACGCCCCTAGAAAAAGAGCGCTGATAATCAGAGTGATGAGTTTGAAAGTTTTCTAAATCCTCCTCTTGGAGAATAACAATGTATTATATTAAAACCCTGTATTGAATAAACCAGTTTACACCACCCTTATGGGCAGAAAGTGAAGAGGAGCTAAAAAGCCTCTTGATGAAAGTGAAAGTGGAGAGTGAAAAAGTTGGCTTAAATCTCAACATTCAGAAAACTAAGATCATGGCATCTGGTCCCATCACTTCATGGCAAATAGATAGGGAAACAGTGGAAACAGAGTCAGACTTTATTTTTTTGGCCTCCAAAATCACTGCAGATGGTGACTGCAGCCATGAAATTAAAAGACTCTTACTCCTTGGAAGAAAAGTTACGACCAACCTAGATAGCATATTCAAAAGCAGAGACTTTACTTTGCCGACTAAGGTCCGTCTAGTCAAGGCTATGGTTTTTCCAGTAGTCATGTATGGATGTGAGAGTTGGACTGTGAAGAAGGCTGAGCGCTGAAGAATTGATGCTTTTGAACTGTGGTGTTGGAGAAGACTCTTGAGAGGCCCTTGGACTGCAAGGAGATCCAACCAGTCCATTCTGAAGGAGATCAACCCTGGGATTTCTTTGGAAGGAATGATGCTAAAGCTGAAACTCCAGTACTTTGGCCACCTCATGCGAAGAGTTGACTCATTGGAAAAGACTCTGATGCTGGGAGGAATTGGGGGCAGGAGGAGAAGGGGATGACCGAGGATGAGACGGCTGGATGGCATCACGGACTCGATGGACGTGAGTCTGAGTGAACTCCGGGAGTTGGTGATGGACAGGGAAGTCTGGCGTGCTGCAGTTCATGGGGTTGCAAAGAGTCGGACATGACTGAGCGACTGAACTGAACTGAACCTTTGTCTAACCCATCACACTTTCTCAAACTTATTAGGGAACCCTTTTCCTCAACTTCCATTTTGTGAAAGTCATATTCTGAAGCACACTTTGAGAAACAGGACTGCTGCCACTTCCCTTGATGGGAGCTGGATAAAACAGAAATACATAAATTCTAAGAGAAAATAAACATTTTCATCTACCATTAAGGGGCCATACTACTGAGGGAGTGATGGCATGATTCTGAATGGCTTCTTTCTGCTCTTAGCACGAACCAGAATCTTTAATACCATCCTCAGAGCCCCGGGCCCTGCAGACCTCCTTGGCCTCATCTAACAAACACCTCACCACCACTTGGTCGACCTTCAGTAACCTGGGACCTGCCAGGTTCCCCTTCATGGAGCCTTTGAAAAATGCTGTCCTCTTGGCTGGATGCTCCTTCTCTCCCTCTTGGGGAAGTCTTTCCTGATTCGGTCAAACCTCTCTCCCATCACTGAGTTACAAGGTTATAGTTATTGGTGTATTTCTTTGATGAATGCCTGTCTATACAGGAATGAGGGGAAATATAATCTCTGTTCTCAGATGGGAAAAAGAGGAGGAGGAACTTTTCCAGCCTCTTTCTACCATCTTCTACCACTGACCAGTGGATCTCTGACTTGGGAGAAGGTTCTGTGCTGGTCAGCTCCATGCCTGGGCACACACTGGTCTGCTCCTACACAGGCAAGCTTAGGAGGAATGTTTGGGAATAAGTTCAACTCAGGGAAGAAGTCAGTTGTTACAGATCGTAGCTTTATTCTACAGTTTAGCCTTATGCAGTAATAAAGTTGATTTTACTTTTTACCTTTGAGTCTTATTTTTCAAATCGCTTCCATTTGGGAGGTGAAGACAAGAAAGAGTGTTCCTTTTGGCCCCCTAGAATGCCAACATCTACTAGGCCTCAGCCCATCAGAAAGAACACGACTGGTCTCCTTGGGTTCACTACTGTAACTCAGGCCTGGTGCTAAGAGGGATTCTAAGTTTTAAAAATTGATCATTCTATCACAGAAAAGCTTTTAAACAAGCAAAACTAGGGAGACTGGTATGATGATAAGCCCCTATGTATATATCACTCAGCTTCAACAATAATCAACACATGGCAATAATCAACACAATCGATCTTGTTTGATCTATTTCTCCACTTGACTGAAGCAAACCCAAGACATTGCATCACTTTATATGTAACAAATGGTAAAGGCTTGAAAGCATGTCTATAAAACCATTATCACATGCACATTATAAATGATAACTTATTAACTATATCTTTAATAATAAATAGATGAATGAATCAACAAAAGGTCAAAGAAGAGGTGGATCTCAAGCAAGATCTGTGCCTGGCCCCCAGTACAGCACGCACATATGCACGCACGCACACACACACCCCTTAAGGGCCAACCTACTCACCAGTTGGGGTGCTGCTGCGGAATGAAGAGGAGGGAGTGATGGGCGGGGTCACTGGGGGAGTAAGGCTTCCGCTACTGTGGCGAGGTGGCGTGGACACGTTCCCTCGAGACACGGAGCTGGACAAAGTCAGCGAGAGCTTTGGCTGGATCTTCTTCTTCAGAGACTCCTGCTCTCGGCGGGCAGCATCCGTCATGAATCTGTAAGTGGAAGAGACCATTTGTGGAAACCCATCTAGAGAGCAGGAGGAATTCTGACTGCTAACCTGAGTGCGACAGATGCTCCCCCCTGGGGTAGGGACTTGTTCACAGGTCAGTCCCAGCTTCACAAACTCAGAACAGCTGCCCTGTTCCTACACGACAGAATCATCTTCTAGCTCCCGAAAGCTCCCTGGGCCAAGCCTCTGTCCTCACTACAGTGCCTTCAGCTACAGGACTGCCTGGAAGGTCCTCTCAATCCTCAGGAAGTACACCTGCTCTCAAAGTTCCCCAACCACTGTCAACTAGAGAGGCCTTCCTTCATCTGCAGCTTGGTAGTGCTTATTGTTTGTGCCACTGAACATACGTGGCTTCGTGAGGACTCGCATTCTTTTTTGTACTCTTGAGTCTCAAACAGGTTATCTGGCTTTTTAACACTTTCTTGGTTGCTTAAAAGTCTTGTCTCCCCAGCTACTAGCTGAAAAGAAAGGACTTAAGTTCCTATAATTGTTACTAGCATGCTGCCAACCACATCTTAGCATACATTTATCAAATGACCAAACAATTCTGCCCAAGAAGATTCAATAAGAGGGAACAAGCGCAGTACAAGGAAGAAGATCACTGAGAAAGATCTGTTTTTATGTCATGATTGTATTACTCATAAAAGGGAAAGGTGACTTTTTTCGATAGTTTCACTCTGGAAACTTCAAAGTTATATTCTTTCAACACTTCTCTTAACTTAGTAATATTCAAGCTTTGTTCTTTTCTCCCTGTTTAATCTAGCATTTTATGAATTCACATGAGATTCAAAAGCACTTAAGAAATGGTATTTCCTCCCTAAACAGCAAATGTTGTCTATGTTTTTTGAAATTGGGATGGAAAGTCTAGCGAATAGAGTTTATGAAAATATTTAGGTAAATAAAGCATACACTCATGCCCACCACCTATGCTAAAAACCAGATCATAACCATACCTCTCAAGTCCCCTCTGTACCCCACCCTCCCATCAACTGTGTTTTGACTATTTTAATACAATTCATCATAAACTAATACCATTGTGCTTAGACATGGTATTTTACCCAACACATTTTACCTTCTGCTTACAGAATTCCTTTATATTGGTCTTCATTACACTACGGCATTTTAGAAATCAACAGATAGTTCTCATGCCTGGTTTAAAGTTTCCAGTTGCTCAAACACACAATGAAACAATATTACAATAGTGTTAGTATCTTAAAATGTCTACTTTTACACTTGGAACATGGATAGCATATTTCCTGAAGGGCCTTTGCAATATAATCTATACGTATAAACTGGATTTTATTTGTTGAACCAAACCATAATAAAGCTATATGCTTTGTCTTGAGCTCTTATGTTTTTGTGCTACAAGATGGTGTTGACTGAAAAGGGAGAAAGGAGTGACAATGCCGACCAGAACTGCTTGCACTCGGTAGCCAGGTATTCATTTATTTTCAGATATAAAGTTGGTTCTACTGCTCTTAAAACTGCTTTTTCCTCTCCTCATAAACCTCTGCACTTAAAATATGGACTGTAAAGTAAGGAACTATGCTTTCTTTTATTATTTAAGTACAACTGCTAACTGCATAACCCACTCCAGTGTTCTTGCCCGGAGAATCCCAGGGATGGGGCAGCCTGGTGGGCTGCCGTCTGTGGGGTCGCACAGAGTCGGACATGACTGAAGCGACTTAGCAGCAGCTAACTGCATGATGCTGACGTCTACCTTACTCCAAGTTTCTTGAGGATGCGCTGCATTTTTATGGCTCTGAAAGCACCAGGTTCATGCCTCATGCATAGCTGACTGGGAATCAGGTCAAAGAGTGCACAGAGAGTGTCAGAAAGACAGTCTTGTAAGAGAGAGAGACTCAGAGAGATAGAGGCTTAGCAGTGTCTTCTCTTACTCTGGTTAAAAAGTATCAATAGCTCATGGTTTTTATTGTAAAATAAATACTCTCCTACAGTTCAGATATAAAAACAGCTATAAACAACCACAACAACCTGCACACACATATCCCTCGCCTTCACCCCGTCATGGGTTTGGTCAGCTACGGACAGCCATTTATTTTTGGCTTGTATCTGCTAAGTGCTTTCTAGAAGCGAGAACGAGGCACCATGTTAAAAGCATTAAACATGAAACTCATAAAACACTTCTGCCAATCCTTCTCTCCCTCCACCCTCCCTCCTTCTCCCTTGGATTGGTGGTTATGTACTTGCAGCTATACCCATAAATCAAGGCAACCTCACTATACCAAGATACACAGCTGCAGAATTTATTCCCGGTGGCAACATACACACGGAGGGGCATAAAAATGCCTGTAGAACACTGGATAAAATTCACCAGTTTCTCCCTGGTGGTTTTGCACTGTTCCTCTTTCATTTATCACCCATGACTTTACCTATTTTTTGGAGACTTATTTAAACCCTGAACTTTTCAAGCAGTGTTCCATCAGTACAGCTATTTGTCAAAAGATGGGTGAATTCCCAATGGCCAAAACCACTTGGGGAGACAAGTTAATAAAGGACCTGATGAGGCAGAATGAATAAAGGTTGTCTGTGACTGTGGTCTAGACTGGACTCAGGTAAGTTGGCTCCAAGCATTTTCCATCTTCAGGGGCAGCTACACTGTGACATCCTTGAAGGACCACAGCCCAGACTGTTCCATCATCAGTGTTAGACACATTCCACTATACTCCTAGGGGAGATGGAATTCAGGCTTGGGAAGTCACACCACCCTGCAGGGTGATGAGTTTTTCCCAGTGGATACTGATTCTTACATGATTGGTGATCTTTCCCAAAGCCCTCAGTAACTGCAGCCAACATGGGGTTTAGAGCAGGAAGGAAGCTGGGTGAGACAGATCACCTTGTCTAGCCTCCTCATTTTTCCTGGTAACTGGGAAATGAGGGGAACGGGCCTGTGCAAGGTCACTTTGCTGGCTGATGGCAAAGGTGGTATTTGAGAAGTCAAGCTTTAGGACTGAATCAAAAGCTCCTGCTCTGCCAGGCTGCCTCCTACACATCAGAGAACTCTGAGCTTTCTTGTTTTTGCTGCAGAGTCATGGTTTTCAAAGCTGAAAGGGGTTAAAGAGCTGAAGCTTAGGGCCTGGGAAAATGCAGGGGTTTACTTGTTGGAAGTGTGGCAACCATTAGAGTGGAGGTCTTTATTCTCTCAGCATCCAAGTTCTGCTGTGTTGCGCCCCTAGGTTCTTGGGGTCTTGGATTTGTAGCCTCACTGGGCTGTGATATGGGGAAGGCTGGCTGTGCCCACCTCCCTGAATTCTTTCTGCTTTGCAATGGGAACTGTAGCAGTAGCGTGCTAGTGTGGGCTCATGCTGGCTTGTGAGAGTTGATCATTAAATTTTTAGGGATTTAGGCCATTTGATAAATATACCTATTATCAAAAATTAAATCATGTGAAGTTAAAATTAAAACAAGTATTATTAAAAACAAAGATAATACTCAAGATTTATTAGTTCTTATTGTTTTCTCCCATTTTACTATTATCTATGCTATTGAGGTTATTTACATTAATAAAGTTGTATCTGTTTGGTAGAATTACTATATATGCTACACAGCACGTTACCTCCCTGCTCTGTGCAGTGATGTAATGTTGGTAGCCTGAAACTGGCCATGATGGAGTATTTACACCATGGAAATTGGCAAATATCACAAATTGGGGTTTTTCCCCCCACCCCAAGAGTCAACTGTTAAACATTTACCAATATACCTACAGTTATCATTATTATTTTAATGTGGGGGAAAAAGCATTTGAACCAGGCTCCTTGCCTACCTACTACAGGAGCTAATCAGGGAAGCAATGAAGGATGGATAAGGAAAGTTTCTTTTCCTTTTTAAAAGTATAAAAATAAGACCTCTCATTAAAGAACACTTACAGAAGATTTTTCATGGATTTGTCACTTGTGCTTAAAAACATTTAAAAAATGTGGTAGTACACACACAAATTGACAATACATATTTTAAAGCACAGTTTAAGGAAGAATAAAATGACAATCCATGTACTTACTACTCAGCTTATGAAAAAAATTTATCAGAACACTGGAAATTTGCAGATACAACTACAGTTGATTTTTCAGGGTATTTTCCTTCTGGTATTACTTTTATACACATAAAGAGAACTGGATATTTCTTAAAGGGAAAAAAAAAGTCACTTGAGGGTTCATTCACTGTTGACTAACAGCCTGGAAATCTGTGGTCAGGCAAAGTCATGTTTTCATTTTGAAAATGAAACTGCCATAAGATTAATTTTAACTCTCCTACAAATCAGAAATGCCCAAGTTACTTTAATTTAATATGGTCATTTGTAGTAATATTTGTTATTGCTTGGGGAAGTACATATTCCTTAAGTAAATTTTCAAGACTCCATTATAAATCTTTTAAATCCTTAGACCACAATGTTCATTCAGTCTGACATGTTAAACGTGGAAACATGAATGTAACACCACCGGGGGAAAATGTCAAATTGCTGGTCCACAGAGACCAGTTTCAACCACAAACTCAGGAAATTTACAGAGTTGGCTGGAGCCTGGGCAGGTCCCCTGCTGCACCTCACTCTCGGGCCAAACACCTGAGCCCAAGTGTCTCACTGGTGCAAAACCACTCGGCTTCCACCAGCTCTGGAGAACCCAGCGATGGAAGCGACCACTCAAAACTCGAGTCTCTCTCAGAAGAACTTGAAAAGGATCCAAGGTCTGAGATGCACGGTGTGGTTTCATGGTTATTATAAGACGCTGGAAAGGGCGTGTGGTCCAGACGCCCCAAGCTGTGTGTCAGCGGGCTTGCGCTGGGGTGAAGAAGCGGGTGACCTCCAGAAGCCCCAGTGCTCCCCTTGTTCTGCCCCTGATTTTTCTTGTTAAAACTGAGGAGTTTCAGTTTTATGGGTAAAAGGAACATATCACCTCTAGGTTCCTTCCCGGCTCCAACAGTCCATGATTTCAGCAGCAGCATCGGGCTGTGTTTCCCAAACTTTTCTTTGGCCTCAATCTGTTATAAGAAAGCCTGTACACACGTATGTATAATTAGGTCCACAATCTGTAATTTTGAAATCTCCAGGGCTCTGAAAGCTGGGAAATTTCTAATGTTCGACAGCAAAATTCATGAGGAAGCCAACCGTGATGTGAACTACATAAAAGCTGTTCATATGCTTTATTTATTGTATTTAGTGTGAATATTCATATACTTCACTGAGGAAACACAAATGTGTTTGATTACATGGGGCTGCCCTGGGCCCTGTAGGGAGCATTATCTAATAGGCAGTATTGGTACCGTATTGTCTTTCTGAAATTAGAACAATTTTGACTTGTGAAACATGTTTGGGTGAAAAGATAAAGAAATTTTATGTAAGCATCTGAAACAAAAATTTCATGAAATAATCCTTATGATATGTGATACACTCTGATATTTTTCTATTTCATTTTAACCAAATATCCTGGTCACGACCTCCACATTAATTTCTTGACTGACAGGTGATAGATTAACTGGTGATAGACCACAGTGTGAAAATATTCCTGTAGCAGAAAATATTCATGTAGCAGTGGGCTTTGTAGGGAGACTGTTCAGATGCTAATTTCTCCTCTATGTTCTCCGGCTGTGTGACCTTAGGCATGTTACCTAATCTCTCTGTGCCTCAGTTTTCTTACCCATAAATGCTAAAAATACTAAGGACTGCTTTACAGAATGCAAAGATGAAGTGAATTAATACATGTAAAGCACCTGGAACAGAGCCTGGTACTCGGTGTTTGACAAACATCATGTGAATGACTCTTGTTCAGGAAATCCTAATTCACAAATCTTTCGTCTCTCAATGTAACATCAGCGATTTACTGACATTTTAATAGTTACTTCTGAGCTAAACTATTGAGTATTATAGGATACATACTGCCATCATGAGTTCTGCTGATTCTGAAAGCAATGAACCACCCTCACTGATTTTGCATGCACTGATTAAATGACTGCTTCCATCATAGGTAAATTTGAAAAAGGTGGTAACAGTAACCAGAATACAAACAGAAAGCTCCTCTCCTTTAAGGACAACATGCTGGAAGCTGGGGCATCTATAAAGCCACACGCCTCCTCTTCTTTACTTCTCCCCCTTAATCTCTTGAGAAGAATCCATTGTAGATGACCTTTCTATCAGGGCAGGCAATGGGAGACATTGCTACTTGATGCAAAGACTTCTTTCTATGCAATGCAAGGCTGCCCTTTACTTGGGAGATTCATACAGCTACACCAGGCTCAGATTTGGTTCACAACCAGACCTCTGTACAAAGCACAACATCCAACTACGTCATTTAAAGTTCAAAAGCTTTGTTCCACCTTTTCAATGGCCCTTTGGGCATTAACATTTTTTTGGTGAAAACAAGTTTGTGAAACCAAGAAGGCCTCTGAGGAAAGCCACGAGGAGCTGGCAGACAGACCACGATTCTAAGTGCTCTCCAATCTGCTAACTCACTGCTCCAGACAATGGGATCTCTGACCTGACAGGGACAACAATCAATCTTCCCAGTGAAGAGAACTAAGGGATTTTCCTTTTCTCTAACAACTACGATGCAAAATTCAGGACAAGGATGGACAGAAAGCCGGTTAGGAAGCAGAATGATCCATGCTTGTGCTGAGTCACTCAGTCGTTTGTGACCCCAGGGACTGAATTCTGCCAGGCTCCTCCGTCCATGGGATTCTCCAGGCAAGAATACTGGAGTGGGTTGCCATTGCCCTCTCCAGGGGATCTTCCCAACTCAGGAATTGAACCCAGGTCTCCTGTATTGCAGGCAGATTCTTTACCATCTGAGCCACCAGGGAAGCCCTGAATGATCTGTAAAGCATTCAAATAGAGGGTATGGGAATAATGGTTACATTTCAGCATGTGATCATGTGTGGTTGTTCTAGGTCTCAAGTAATGATGAGTTTCCGAACACACATCTGCTAATAAATTCATGGGGCAGCTCCTCTCATTTTAGCAACTTCAGGCCTCAGTGAGGTTGAGGGGTGTTTCGTTAGAACAGCTGGCAAGTGAAACATGACCTGCTGGCAGCAAGTGGAGTGACTGCTTGTCTGTGACCCTTGATTTTAAGAAAAGGACTTTTACTGGCGACTGGGGGAAATTAATAAATAATAAATGTTCTTCTTTTCAAAGACAAAAAACAATGTGGACTCCCAAATAACACTAATTTCAGAGAATCCCTAGCAATGTTTCAAACAATCGTATATTCATTTCTCATCTCAGAGCTATTTCTGTCTTCACCATCGGAGGCCTATGGGGTGGATTCTGAAGCTTCATAAAATTTTTTGCAGTGTCACCAAAACTCAGAGCTTCTTTTAATATGCTGCTATTAAAAATTTAGTGCAAAATAATAAAACTAAAAGTAGCACCACAAAGGAGATCCAACCAGTCCATCCTAAAGGAGATCAGTCCTGGGTGTTCACTGGAAGGACTGGTGTTGAAGCTGAAACTCCAATACTTTGGCCACCTGATGCGAAGAACTGACTCATTGGAAAAGACCCTGATGCTGGGAAAGATTGAGGGCAGGAGGAAAAGGGGACGACAGAGGATGAGATGGTTGGATGGCATCACCGACTTAATGGACATGAGTTTGGGTAAACTGTGGGAACTGGCGATGGACAGGGAGGCCTGGTGTGCTGTGGTTCATGGGGCCGCAAAGAGTCGGACACGACTGAGCGACTGAACTGAACTGAGCACCACAAAAAAACCTACACTGTCTGTTCAGATCAGCTTGGTACTTAACTTATGAGAGTTTTGAGTATCTGTGTGTGAGATTTTCATCTGATATTCACAAGGGTTGTGGACATAATTTGTGAAGTTCCCAGCCAGTGTATCAGATTTTGTTCTTGGGTATCAAACCAAAACTGACAGATTTAAGTGAGACACTTCCCACATACCCTGCCCCACCTTCTTTCCTAAGTTTATATCTGACACATGCAGGAGGATATAGTTCCTGGACTTGGAGGAATAGCTCCGGTCTAAGTTGCACAAGATAGATCAGCTCCAGGCAAAGTCAATTTTGTATCAGCTAATTCATAAGAGCAGCTAATTTATAAGAGTTCACTGTATTTTGGGGGACAGGGAAGAGAAGAGAAAAGAAAAAGATAAAAAGTGATCTTACTCTCATCTACTCTCTTGACAACTATATTTTCTTTTTCCTTTTTTAAGGGCAGTTACAGGATAGGCTGAATGTTCTGAAACTTTCATAATAGTTAATAAACTCACATTCAGTTGCCCATTTTTATTGCCAAGTGGCATTCCTTATCTAACTACCATCTAACTTTACTAGCTACTCATTAAAAAGAAAAGGCCACAGTAACATAAAATATAGAAAGGACATAACCCTGGAATAAAATAATCCTTTCATGAGCAAGACCATCATGAGATTATGATAACAACAGAACAGAGAGGAATAAATTTACTTAAATTTTTTTGAGATGCAGAGAAGCTACAATATAAAATTTAGTTTTATTATTTTGTAATCACATCATATATACACTGTGATACACTGTTTATAATATGTGGTTTATAATTATTCTCTAGATATAAGTTATTTAAAATACCCAACTTTATTTTTTATCATACCCTTTGCTAAAATTCAGTTTCAAGGAATGCTGACTAAAATGGACCTATTAACATTAAATTTAGACGGAATCATTTGCAATATGCTGGCACACTGAAAGAAACCAAATGCAAGAGCATCCAAATCCAGGAGTTTCTCCTTTCCAAGAGCTGGGAGAAAGGACACAGAGGGGCTGGATGCCCCTGCTCCAGGGCCCCATATACCCTAGGCAACTTGGAAACTGCAGACCAACAGAAATACCCTTATGAACAGCGTCATTCAGAGACTAGCAAGCTGTCTCTGAATACTACTTAGGAATTATTATTATTATTTTAAACCAATAATCTCTTTCCTGGAATTTTAGCACTCAAATGAAATTCATGCACCAAGGCTGAATAACTGCAATAATGAACAAAATCTCATCCCTGAATACTACTACTTTTTATATGCCCAATAAATACTGGGTATTTTCTCACAACTAAAGAATAATATAGTTAATCTATTATTCCTTAATGAAAGCTCTGGTTCAGGTTCCAGCAGTCATGACCTAAAGTCACAGGTCAGCATAAATTATCAGTGAAGCAATTAATTTTGATTTACTTTAGCCTGAATAGAGTAAACCATGGTCTCTTTCATCGGCAATGCCAAGAATAAAAACCACTTCTGAAAATGACGCCCACAAATCTTTGGTTCAATGGCCAACTGGAATATCCCTCTTTTGGCAACTCTCTACCATCCTTTCCATTCCTTTCTACTCCCATCGAATTGGAAATGACTATGGCTATTTCTTACACATGGTTTTCATTGCTAATTTGACATCCGTGTAAAAACCAATGAACAAAACAAAGAATTTGCATTTTATGAGGTTTCGTGGTACGAAATTACAAATAGCGTTTGAGTTTCCTTGTTGTGCCTCCTCTGGAAGCAAATTAAATGAGTTATTGGTGGCTTCCATGTAAACTGCTAATGAGATGATGAATAACTCTCCCCCTAAACTGAGAGAGGTTTAAAAACTAAAGAAAAAAAATTGATTTAGGGTCTCTGGAGTATTAGTTCCAGTATCATTAACAGCTGTGAACTCAGCCTAGTTGAAAGTCTGGCTTCTGGGGGCAAACTCTTAATCTGATTTAGGTATTCAAGGGCAAATTATTTACCCTTGCTTGTCTTGGGATTCTCATTTATACAACAAAAGTAAGCCTAATGCCTGGTGCCTTCAATCTGCATGCAACATAGGAGACAATGGATTCGATCCCTGGGCTGGGAAGATTCTCTGAAGGAGAAAAAGGGCAACCCACCCCAGTATTCTTACCTGGAAAATTCTATGCGTAGAGGAGCCTGGCGGGCTACAGTTCATAGGGTTACAAATGTTGGAAATGACTGAGTGGCTATGCACGCATGTAAACCCTAACGCCTTCCTCATGGGGTTTATTGTCAAGATCTTGTTGGATAAAAACATGAAAAGCACTTGGCTCAATACCTTGTTGCACATATGTCAGGAGGCTGCTCAAAGTCTTGGTATTTCTATGGGTGTTGGCCCTATGCCCCTGACTCTTACCCAGGAATTATGTTAAAAATGTAACAACCGCCTAACTGGATAATTCCTATGTAAGAGGTCATTTGTGGGGGGTAATCTATGCAGTCCAGTCTATCTAAGATGGACTCAGGCAGATATCTAAGTCTGGGGTGAAAAGTCTGTCTCTGAAGAAAAGCAGTTCTCTGACCTTCCACTTAGGTCACTTCTTCTGACCAGCTAGGCTGGGTGACAGTCAGCATTTGGTTAAGACAAGTGACTTGGAATGAATCTAGCTCCAGGGGATGGGGTGAACTGGAGGGCTCTGGTTATGGAAACTTTGGGTTGAGAAAGAGGAGCACCTGAGATGAAGGGGACTCAATGTCAGAGGAGATCTCACACAGTGAGGGTTTATGTCGAAGATGGCTTGTACCATGTCTCTGCTGCCATTTACAAGCCACTCAGCCCCTAAAAGCCATTGCAACTCCATCCCAGAGCTTTTCCCTCTGCTGCTTATGGATTCAGCCTCACAATCTTATCATCAGGTCCTAGGTTGCCACTCTGCCCTGATTATGGTGATATGCAGTTTGAAAGTCTGTGCCATCTCTGACTTACATACTTCCCCCAATATCCACTGGTATTTCCACTAAGATCCTAGCCGAGGCATATCCAAACTCATTTGGTACATACATTACCCATCCTCAGAGAAGCAGGGAGCAATGATGGCAGACAATAAACATAATAGCTGAGACAGAAAGCTGACTTTATCCAAGACAAAAGATGTCCCTAAGTGAGGAAAGAATATTAACCACACATTCAGATGACTGCAGGCATTCGTGAATACAATTACAGGGCCAACAGCTCACTCGAATTTATTTTCATGTATATGTGACTCACTCAGTGTCAGACCAACATTGTTCAGGAACAGGGTGGAGTCATCAGAGTTTCCTTTAATGGATTAATTCACTTAGGCAATGAAACTATTTTGGAGGCAAATTCAGCTCTACACATGTGCTTTTACAAGTGTTGTGCTTTTATAAGTACATGCCTGAGGACATCACAAGCTTACAAGACTTCAAGTTTCATGGGCTGTGGAAGGTGATTTTTTTTTTCCTTTTGCTGCAAGAGTTGAGTTAAGCTGCTTCTGGACTAAAGGGTTTGGTGTTCCCTGTTTTCTAGGAGATTTGTATCCGACAGATGCATTTAGGTATTTGGTTCTTAAGTACACACACATTTGAGGACTGAATAATCATTTTAAAAACATCACAGGGATATGAATGTCTGTGTCTCTTCTTCCTGCTTGACTTAACCCAAGGAGTTTGTGAATGCTATACTTGGTAAACTGTAAACTGTGAGTAAATACTGGAGATGAAGAGGATGAGGGGGTTGAAGATGACAACAATTAAAAATTTTTTTCATTAGAGATCATTTAAAAACACAAAAAAGTAGAGAGACTGGTATGACGAACTGCCCCATGTTACAACATTTCGCCATCTTGTTAAACTTTCTCCCCTCCCTCCCTTTTTAGGCCACAATTATAATCCTTCATGTATCTTATTCATGTTCATGCAATCACTTGAAAAATATATACAGATAAAATAACTGGAAGAAGAATAAAGCAGAATGGAAGAGAAAGAGAGAAAGAAAAAATTTTCAACATGGTCCGTGGGCAATATCTAATGAAGATTCAAAATGAGTTAGATGGTTTGTGACGTAACTGCCATCTCTCTCTGACACAGACACAGCTAAACTATAATGCTTGCGAAGCTGAGCACTATTATACACGGTATATATAATATACACTATTACATACACATGTATACATATATATATGTTGAATGACACACCAAAGCTTTGTTAATATGCAAGGTCTGAGCCAATGGCTCCCAACTCTTGGCTATAGGGGACCTATCATAGTGATGAATGGTGCGGTGCTTTGAATATCATAATGGTACTTCTGGTGTCCTTTAAATTTGGGAGGGAGGAAAGGGAATAATACAAAATTACTAGTCATCATTGTCTCAAAATTAATTTGTATTTACAAGATTACCTAATCACTTTTCTCTCACATGTTCCATCCCAAACATGCACTCTATAGATTACTTGGGGGAAAAAAATACAGGGGGTGTGTGTGGGGGTGTGTGTTTAAAATTTTCAAGAATGTCACTGTATTTAACTGCTAATGAAGTGTTTCTTGGAGGGGATTCCAGACATTCTGTGGATTTACAATGAGCAGTCTTTATTTGCATGCCAAAAGCATGCACTAATCCATAGCATCAGCTGGTTCCCAGAAATACATGCACCCCACAATCCTGTTTATCCTGCTGGTTTATTTAGCAAAGCTTTTCTTCACAGAGAGCACAGGTCCTCATTTCAGGCTGGCCAACCTGATTATTCCAAATCCCTAATTAGTGTAATTAAAGCTTTAATGGATTGCAGCCAGGATATAAACCATGCAGCCCCCCTTTTAAACTCCTTGCTTGATGAGTGTGCAGGCCTGCTCCATGGCAGAGGGCTTCCTGTGGGGACACTGAGGCCTTGCTCTCCGGAAGGCGCTGGACACCTCTGCTCCCAACGCCCCGGCCATTTCTGATGCCCAGGGAGCCTCTTTGTCAGGTTCACACTCACAAACCGAACTGCTCCCACCCCTACCCCTCCGGGATTTACCAAAGTGAACCAGAATCTCTCTCCACGTTTCTGCAGATGCTAGCCACTAACGTAGGAGAACAAGTCTAATGTCTTAACTAAAACACTTTTCAGCAACCTAGGAGAATCCTGTTACTAATAGACCCTGCAGAGCACTCCTGTATTAACCTGCTTTCAGAGTATTGCCCAGAACTTTTCCAATAACTGAAACCCAAAGGTCCACAGCTTAAACCCACAGCACTTTTGGTGTTTCCCACAACGTGTGAACTGAGCCATAATGGCTCTGGTGAATTCACATCATCTCAGCTGCAGATGGATATTGGACACTGATACTGCAGAAGAGAAAAGGATTTACAATAGGGGGAAAAAGCCTTTTTCAGTAAACTATGCTAGTGAAGTCGACTGCTCATTCGTGTCTGACTCTTTGCAACCCCATGGACACCAGGCTCCCCCATCCATGGGATTTTCTAGGCAAGAGTACTGGAGTGGGTTGCCTTTTCCTTCTCCAGGGAACTTCCTGACCCAGGGATCGAACCCAGGTCTCCCTCATTGTAGACAGACGCTTTACCATCTTGACAGCCACCAGGGAAGTCGCCTTGTAATTGTTGGGTTGGCCAAAAAAATTGTTCGAGTTTTTCCATACGAAGTAATGGAAACCTGAATGAACATTCTGTCCAACCCAATGATACTACTTACTGAATCCTCACAACCACCTGTTCAGGGATTATTAGTCGCCCCGTTTTAAGGTGACAAAATTGAGCTTCAGAGACAACAGAGCCAAATCATTAAAAAGATGCTGATGTTGGGTAAAATTGAAGGCAGGAAGAGAATGGGCTGACAGAGGATGAGACGGTTGGATGGCATCACTGACTCAATGGACATGAGTTTGAGCAGGCTCCAGGAGAGGGTGAAGGACAGGGAAGTCTGGGGTGCTGCATGCAGTCCATGGGGTCACAGAGTGTCAGACACAACTTAGCGACTGGACAACAACGACATCAGGTAGTTTTCCCAAGGACCCACAGCTAATAAACTGCTTAAGGGAAGATATAAATAAAAATCCTCAATATCTGTGATGCCCGACCCAACAGCCATTAACCCTATGAGGCTACTGCTCACTTTAAATCTGGCTTGTGTGACTCAGAAACTGAATTCCTGATTTGATTTTAGTTAACTTCAATGTAAATAGAATAGCACGGAAATAGAACGTTTCCATCATCACAGAAACTTCAGTAGGACAGTGCTGAAGTAGCAGATAGAAGTTCAGTTCTGCATATGCTGGGTTTGAAATGGTGGCAGGACATCCAAGGAGATAAACAAACAGGTAAGCAACCTAGACGTAGGAGTCATCCACCCAGGAAAGCAGGAGAGCCTGCAGGGAGGCAGAGAAGCACAAGGGTTGAGAAGAGAAACTGGCGGTGGGGGATGCCTACCATCCAGATGGCAGGAGGAAGAGGAATCTCCAAAGTCACTGAGGAACAGAGTTCTTATACCCTTTTCAGGTTTAATAATTTATTTCTCCTCTTACACTTGTACATAAGCATTTGGACAACAAACATTTTGCTTAAGAATGAAGATCTGCCTTTTGTAATAGAAAAGTACATTTCTTCATTCACGTGATGGTTTGACGCAAAGACGTCAGCCCTTTGAAAGATGCCCTCCAGCTCAGAGCCAGGTATACTATTTGCAGAAAAATGTGAGCCCAAGACACAGCACTCCACGGTTTTGATGCGATGCAGGATGTGGCTCAAATTCAATTCCGAACTATACACAAACTTCCTGAATAATGAGATCGCAACAACTTGTTGAAATGAAAGCTCTGAAGTTCCTTGCTGTGAAGGGACCTTCATTATGATTTTTACTTAAACCTCCCTTTCAGTTGCCTGGGGGAGTCTTCATGAAGTTATCTGATCCAGTAACTTTTCTTACTGTGTAATCAAATTTATCCACAGAGTAAGTCTAATTTTTGTCCTTGTTGGGAATGAAAAGTCCATTCACAATGCCTTTAGTAAGGAGTTTTACTTCAGTAAGATCTGAGACCAAACTTTCTTTTCCCCTGGAGAGAGGGTGAGACACACCTTGGGCCAGTCTATCCCATATTCTTCATCCTATAAAATGATAGCATTTGGAACCCCCACTGACTTCAAGAGGGAATTTCTCATCTACCCTTGCAGTTGTGGGGCTTCCCTGGTAGCTCAGCTGGTAAAAAATCTGTCTGCAGTGTGGGAGACCTGGGTTCGATCCCTGGGTTGGGAAGATCCCCTGGAGAAGGGATAAGCTACCCCTTCCAGTATTCTGGCCTGGAGAATTCCATGGACTGTATAGTCCATGGGTCGCAAAGAGTCGGACACAACTAAGTGACCTTCACTTTCATGTAGTTGGAGGTGGGTGATGCACAGTGGGTGGAAGGAGAGGAGGCAGTGGGAAAGTATGAGCAAGGTCATAAAGGTGCCTGCTAACATTAAAGTTACAAAACCCTTGAAATTTAGAGTTCTGAAAAGCCCACTGAAACATCTCAAACTTTTTCCCCTGTATAATTTACAATGAGGCTTTGGTGACTCTTCACAGCACCAAGTGACCCTAAAACACACAACACAGAATTGGAGAGAGAGGAGTTCTGGGGATTGAAATGCAGGAAGCATACGAACAGAATGGCAGCGCGGCCTACTAAACGGGGGAAAAAACTGGAGGATGCCAAAAGGAAGCTCCCATCCTCCCCACCCTCACTCCTGACTGTTGTAGGTAGTGTTTGCAGCCACAGTGCTGAATTCACATACAGCTGACTTCTGCCTTGTATATGCAATTAACCACGCTTTCTCTGTGTCTGCATCACTCCGTGGGAGAACATGAGGAGTTTGAGAGGAGATGGTCTCTTTTCCAGGATACCTGGGAGCCATTAAGTGGGAAATTCACCTAATGGAACCCCAGTTTTACTTTGAAAAAGTTGATCCATCTCTTGAGGTTCCCCGAGAATGTGTTTCATCAAGCCTAATGGGAGGTCATTACAGAGGGACGTACATGATTTTTTTTTTGGTAACCAAATTGATTTTTCTGATTCTTTTTAATTTTAAAATTTCCACCACCACAATGCTGCATTATTAAGAAAAAACAAAAGTTAGGATAAGGTCATGCCTTTTGGGCAAGCAGGACAGGTGAGGAGAGAGTGGTCACTTCTGAGGCCTGGCTTCTCTCGCTCTCTGCCTGTAGGCGGAGGAGGGACGTGAACAGGGAGACCCCTTCACGGACAGTGCAGGGTGGGCGAGACCTGGGAGACCTCCGAGGGGTACCGAGGGTGCTGGATGGTGGGTGTGCTTCCTGCACTAAAGATGGAAACCACTTGTTGTCCCCTTCAGACTGCATCAGGGTTCAGCTCAAACCCTTCCTTCCCCTCCATCTCCTGCCTGACTGAAAATTCCAGGTGCCCCATTCCTCTTATCTGTGAGCCAAGAGGTACTTCGGCCACTTTCTGACCTGCTCTCCTTTTTTGAAGCCTGATCTCTCTCACTCGTTCTGGGCGAGGTTCTGACTCGGCAGGGGCTGTGGTGCAGAAAGACCAAACAGGGAACTGCAGACAAGACCCGCGTCCAGCTCTACCGCCTGCTAATCACATGCCTGTGATCAAATTCTTAATTTCTCTGGGTTCCAGTTCTCTTATCTGTGAACTGGAGGTATTACTCATCTATTTATCTCCGCCAGCTCTGGAAGAACGAAAGGTGGTTTCCTGGGATCCATAAAGAACAGTAAGACAGAATGATGGACAAGAAGGGCAGAAGTGGTAAGGCAAACACGAGGGACGCGGCATAGGGTCAGGGATGTGGCTGAAAGAAACGGGGCTGAGGACACCCTCTGACACAGCTGCCATGTGAGCTGACTGTTCCTGAAAATTTCTGTAAGTTGGAAAACTGTGAACAAAGGTAGGCTCCCAACATTTTCAGCAGCTATTAAGCTCAGGACTCCGTGCTGTGATCCTATTTAGTAAGTGTGTATGGAGGTGCAAGTGCTGAGGGAGACATGGAGAGGAGGAAGCCGGGTCCTGGCTCTCCTAGTCCTGCCAGCAGCCTGGTGGGGGCGTCTAGGGGACAGCAAGTGACGCTGCAGCAGAGCGCGGGCAGCACGTCAGAGCAGGACGGGGCTTCAGGCAGAGGCGGTGTGCGGCGGGGTCGGGGTCTGGGCTGCTGAGCGTGTGTGCAGGCCCCTCCGTGTCTGCTCTTTAGATCTGCACGAATTCTGCGTGCGTTCTGGTTCCAGTCTGCATCACTGACTCTCTCGTGTTAACGACTGCCAGGAAAGCAGGCCCTCACGTCTCCTGCTGCTGCTGCTGAGTCGCTTCAGTCGTGTCCGACTCTGTGCGACCCCAGAGACGGCAGCCCGCCAGGCTCCCCCGTCCCTGGGAGTCTCTAGGCAAGAACACTGGAGTGGGCTGCAGTTTCACGTCTCTTACTAAAATGTAAAATCCTGCTTGCCGGCCAAGGATAGGAGCGGCGTAATCAACACTGACCTCGCCATTCTTACTCCATCTCCCATATACATGTACTAGTTCTCAAAAACAACCAGATGATACTTTCCTTTTCACACAGGGTTCTCTGAGCATCTTTAATGTACTTGTTCAACCCTGACTCCATCTCACGCTCAACAGCCTCACAAAAAGCCTCTGGACTTTCTAAGACAAGCATAGTGCTTGTCTTCCTTTTAGAATCCCTCCTGCCCCCTAGGTTTTTTTTTTGTTTTTTGTTTTTTTTTTTTAATGGAACCTATTTTATTTGGGGCAGTAACAGAGTGCCATTTACTTTAAGAATTTTAGCTGGTGAAGAAATGAGCCCTAAATCTTAAAAGCAAGGATTAGACTAGCCTCAGTAACCAGTAAGATGGGCCACCACCAGCCATTTTACTTACAAACTGCTGTTAAGAGTTTACTATCAGGATGATCCCTTCAAGCAGGCCCTATTAAAAAAATAGTCACCATCTGCTCGATTCCCTTTTTTATTAAACTGGTCATTAATTACTGGTTTAACAACTAATTTCGTCTGGGTTTTATTGAGTAATTACAAAATAAACAGGGGAGGGTATCAAGCTTCCTGCATTGCTGAGGGCAGGAATTCTTCATAATGCTATGTTTCAAGGGGGGCTGTAATAAACCACCAAATTCCATTTAATATGGTAATTATAATTCTCAAAATTCATCCTTCCTGTGGTTAACGAGTGCCTTCTTTCAGCTTAGCTCAGCCTGACTTCAGCTTGGGTCATTAAATAGCAAACTAGTTTTCGCGCACTGGTAACAATAGATCTTTCATGGGTTATTGCCTAATTAATTGAGGTGCATAATTTGATCGCTACAACTTTTTAAAAATTTCATATTCCAGGTATCATGTAACAATACTCTATTATTGTAGAGTAATTTAAAATGGTATAAATTTTAAAGTTTTGATTAGACCAGGTTTATGATCCTCCATAAGGTAAAGTGCAAAGTTTTACCAATGTTTTTCAACTAAAACATTTAGGTTAAAACATTTGCAACAAGTCATTAATTTAATAACGTGCTCATCCAAAACAAATCATAACTCATTTCTTTTTATTGGAAAAGTAATTGAGTAATGAATAATGAAAATCATCTCACTGAAAAGGGCAGTAAATATGTTGACTTTATTATTAATACTCAATTTTGGTTAATAAGGCAGCTATTAAATTTGAAACATGATGGACTTGATTTATTGACTTATCCAAGATAACAGTGAAATATTATCTAGTAAATACCAAAGTTCTTCCAAGAGAAAATCTGATCATGAAACAAATGAATTCAACTGAAATTTCAGCTCCTTTTAAAAACTGTGCTGTGCTTAGTTGCTCCGTCATGTCTGACTCTTTGCAACCCCATGGACTGTTGGCCCTCAGACTTCTCTGTCCATGGGGATTCTCCAGGCAAGAATATTAGAGTGGGTTGCCATGCCCTCCTCCAATGGATCTTCCCAACCCAGTGATCGAACCCAGGTATCCCGCATTGCACGTAGATTCTTTACCATCTGAGCCACCGGAGAAACCCTTTTGAAAACTATTCAATCTCAAACCTTTTATCCCTGTATCTCACATGTTCCTTAAGAGTTTTAATTGTGTATTTACATACACACACGTGCACAGGTATGAGCGAGGTGGGGAGGGGGTCCTAAGACAGCTTTCCACATCACTCAGCAGCCTGCTGAACTGGAATTCTCTGGTGAACCAATATAGGCTAGGTCACTCTTATATTCTACCCAAAAGGAGTTCATAATAAACTGCCAAGAAGATATTAGTTATACCTAAAAGGTGGTCTGTAGCCTAATACTCAAACATAACACTTCAGTAATGGTTCAGGGGAAAGAGAAAAATACCCACTCATTAAATGTAAAGGGCACTAGAGGAATGTGTTTTTTAAACTCTTGTAAATACGATTATAGTTGATTCTTCAGTTATTTACAGCAGTTATGTTCTATAAAGTTCCTGCAAACACTGCATTAGTGAGTACAGAGCCACTGTGTTGCAAGCACTAATTTTGAGTTACAAAGAAACTTTAGTGAGTAGACAAATTCACAAATATGGAATCTGCAAATGATGAGAATTGACCGGACCTTATACCACAAGCCCATATTATTCATTCACCCATGCATTATAGTTGCTTATCTGCTCTAATTCTTTACACTTATAGGACAATCTTAGCCCTATTATAAGCCTTTTGTGCAATGACATGGCCCAGAACACACATACTTTATTTAGTAAACCCTGAAAAATTTCTGGGAGTTATCAAGTTTTAGAAGAATTGGAACACTGTTTAAAGGTTCAAGTAATATATATTTTGAGAACGTTTCAAGTTCTTGTCAAATATTTTCTTATTTCTCTGCATATTCCAGAGAGGGGCCTTCATTTCACATTAAGAGATATTAAGTAACATCCTGGGTTTGTCTAGTTCTAAATCAACAATGATATTTTTGATATAAAAGATTTAACAAATGATTCTTGCCTGTTACCTTCATGGGAAGGATAATTACAATTTAATCTTTGGGTAATGTATAATAACTCGATCTAGCCTTGGAGTACAAAATGAAGCAGGGCAAAGGCTAACTAAGCTTTGCCAAGAAAACATACTGGTCATAGCAAACACCCTGTTTCAACAACACAAGAGACAACTCTACACATGAATATCACCAAATGGTCATACCGAAATAAAACTGATCATGTTCTTTAAAGCCAAAGATGGAGAAGCTCTATACAGTCAGCAAAAACAAGACCTGGGACTGATGGGCTCTGAAGGATCATAAGCTCCTTCTTTATAGCAAAATTTAGGCGTAAATTGAAGAAAGTGGGAAAACCAATAGACCATTCAAGTATGACCTAAATCAAATCCCTTATGATTATACAGTGGAGGTGATGAATAGATTCAAGGGATTAGATCTGGTAGACAGAGAACTATGGATGGAGGTTTGTAACACTGTACAGGAGGGCATGATCAAAACCATCCCAAAGAAAAAGAAATGCAAGAATGCAAAGTGGTTTTCCCACTTTCCTAAATTTTGCTGTAAGGAGCTCATGATCTGAGCCACAGTCAGTCTGTTTTTGTCCTGCATTGTTCAGTTAAGAACTATTAGCTGAGAAAAGAAGACAAGCAAAAGGCAAAGGAGAAAAGGAAAGATATACTGAACTGGATGAAGAGTTCCAGAGAATAGCAAGGAGAGATAAGGAACCCTTCTTAACTGAACAATGCAAAGAAACAGAGGAAAACAATAGAGTGGGAAAGACTAGAGATCTTTTTCAAGAAAACTGGAGATACAAAGGTAATATTTCATACAAAGATGGGCTCAATAAAAAACAAAAACAGAAAGGACCTAACAGAAGCAGGTGAGATTGAGAAGTGGCAAGAATACACAGAGGAGCTGTACAAAAAAGGTATTAAAGATCCAGATAACCATGATGGTGTGGTCACTCACCTAGAGCCAGATATCCTAGAGTGTGAAGTCAAGTGGGCCTTAGGAAGCATTACTGCGAACAAAGCTAGTGGAAGTGATGGAATTCCAGCTGAGCTATTTCAAATCCTAAAAGATGATGCTGTCAAAGTGCTGTACTCAATACGTCAGCAAATTTGGAAAAATCAGCAGTGGCCACAGGACTGGAAAAGATCAGTTTGTACTTCAATTCCAAAGAAGGGCAATGCCAAGGAATTTTCAAACTACCATACAATTGTGCTCATTTCACATGCTAGAAAGGTAACGTTCAAAATCTTTCAAGCTAGACTTCAGCAGCACATAAGCAAAGAACTTCCAGATGTCCAAGCTGGATTTAGAAAAGGCAGAGGAACCAGAGATCAAATTGCCAACATCTGCTGGATCATAGAGAAAGCAAGTAAACTCCAGAAAAACATCTATTTCTGCTTCATTGACTATGCTAAAGCCTTTGACTGTATGGATCACAACAAACTGTGGAGCATTCTTAAAGAGATGGGAATATCAGACCATCTTACCTATCTCCTGAGAAATCTGTAAGCAGATCAAGAAGCAACCGTTGAAACCGGACATGGAACAATGGACTGGTTCCAAATTGGGGAAGGGGTATGTCAAGGCTGTATACTGTCACTCTGCTTATTTAACCTCTCAAATATACCAGACGGTATCACCCTAATGGCAGAAAATGAAGAGGAACTAAAGAGCTTTTTGATGAGGGTGAAAGAGGAAAAGTGAAAAAGCTGGTTTAAAATTAAACATTCAGAAAACTAAGACAACGGCATATGGTCGCATCACTTCACAGCAAATAGATGGGGAAAAAGTGGAAACAGTGACAGATTTTATTTTCTTGGGCTCCAAAATCACTGCGGAGCTTGGGCTCCAAAATACACTGCCGACTGTAGCCATGAAAATGATACTTGCTCCTTGGAAGGAAAGCTATGACAAACCTAGACAGTGTATTAAAGGGTTGAGACATCACTTTGTCAACAAAGGTCCACAGAGTCAAAGCAATGGTCTTCCCAGTAATCATGTACAGATGTGAGAGCTGGACCATAAAAAAGGCTGAGTGCAGAAGAACTGATGCTTTTAAACTGTGGTGCTGGAGAAGTCTCCTGAGAGTCCCCTGGACAGCAAGGAGATCAAATCAGTCATTCCTAAATGAGATAGAACCTGAATATTCATTGGAAGGACTGATGCTGAAGCTCCAATACTTTGGCTACCTGATGCGAAAAGCCGACTCACTGGAAAAGACCCTGATTCTGGGAAAGATTGAGGGCAGGAGGAGAAGGGGATGACAGAGGATGAGATGGTTGGATTGCATCACCGACTCAATGGACGTGAGTCTGAATAAACTCTACGAGATGGTGAAGGACAGGGAAACCTGATATGCTGCAGTCCATGGGGTCACAAAAGAGTCAGACATGACTTAGCAACTGAACAACAAGGTGAGTTGAAATTCAACAAATATTTTTTAGTTGTTATACGAGCACTGGGCCAGAGATCACAAATTGATGCTCTACAGGATACTGACTCAAGATTTAAAAGGTGAGATTCAATGTGGCAATCCAGAGTTCCAGATTCTCTTGGAAAATCAGCTGCTTTGGCATTCAGTTCAGTTCATTTCAGTTACTCAGTCATGTCCAACTCTTTGAGACCCCATGAACTGCAGCACGCCACACCTCTCTGTCCATCACCAACTCCCGGAGTTCACCCAAACTCATGTGCATCGAGTCGGTGATGCCATCCAGCCATCTCATCCTCTGTCATCCCCTTCTCCTGCCCTCAATCCCTCCCAGCATCAGGGTCTTTTCCAATGAGTCAACTCTTCACATGAGGTGGCCAAAGTAGTGGAGTTTCAGCCTCAGCATAAGTCCTTCCAATGAACACCAAGGACTGATCTGCTTTAGGATGGACTGGCTGGATCTCCTTGCAGTCCAAGGGACTCTCAAGAGTCTTCTCCAAAACCACAGTTCAAAAGCATCAATTCTTTGGCACTCAGCTTTCTTCACAGTCCAACTCTCACATCCATACATGACCACTGGAAAAACCATAGCCTTGACTAGACGGACCTTTGTTGGCAAAGTAATATCTCTGCTTTTTTAACATGCTGTCTAGGTTGGTCATTAAGGAGTAAGCGTCTTTTAATTTCATGGCTCTGGCATTACTGAGCCTGAATTCTTACACAGCAATGAGCTAAGGCAGAGAAGCAACCTGGCCCCGACATATAGAACATGGGCTCTCAAATTCACTCCCTGTTTTTCTAGTACCCAGCCGGCTCCAGTCACTTATATACATCATCCATTTGATATTCTTCAGTACCTCAACTTCCAACCCTTTGCCTACACAGGCAAAACTTCAACAACACTTATTTCACAACTATTTACTAAATGGTCTTGCTTTCTGGGCTTCCCAGGTGGCTCAATGGTAAAGAATCTGCCTGGGAATGCAGGAGATGTGGGTTCTGTCCCTGGGTTGGGAAGATCCCCTGGAGAAGGGAATGGCAACCCACTTCAGTATTTTTGCCTGGAAGATCCCATGGACGGAGGAGCCTGGGTGGCTACAGTCCATGGGTTGCAAAGAGTCAGACATGACTAAGCACACTCAGCATGCTTGCTTTTCGAGACTAACCAGCTAAGCTTCCTTCCAATTTGGAGAACTTGAACTGGTAGGAAAACCAAACAGACCAAAAAGTTACCATTACATCCATGAATCTCAACAAGGGAAAGGAAGAGATAAAGCTTTAAAATGTGCCAAGAGGAGTTTGGTTGGCAAGGGCCAACACAGATGGGATTCCTCTTTGAGGGTGCTGCACATGTTCGGGGACAGACGGAGGGTGAAGAGCCACAATACAAGATGGCATTAGTGGGGTGTGCTGTCTATGAGGACAGTGCTTTAATTATCTGGACACCAGGAAGTGGATTCACTCTGGAAAGAGTTTTTCTGGTACTGTTAAAACAGTTGGGCAGAGAGGGCCTCTTTGTTACATGTCTTCTTTGAAAACATTAAGATCCTGTGATGGGTTCTGAACGGCATTAAACAGTCCTTCAGGGCTCAGCTACCCCTCTGAATATGTATAGATCTACCTGCAAGGGGGCTAGTTGGCATCAATGTCCTAGGTTTCACAGTTGGCTTGGTTGACACACTCTCAAGCCTGTTCTAAGGAGGGCCTGGCTATGCAGCAGGGTAAGTAGAGACTGACCTGCTGACGCTCCAGTGGACCACGCATTTGAGCTTCTGGGCTCCTGTGTTTTGAATCTGGAGCTCTCCCTAACACTGAGTTGATTGTGTAGAATGAAAGAAGCAAATTTTGATATATGAATTGACATAGCTGGAGAATCAATGAGTCAACAGGACTGCCTGCAAAGCCAAAGGGGATCTTAGACTAGAACAAAGTAGCAGGGGGCAGTGATTCAGATTTCCCTGATCCCCAAAGAAGTTACCTCCTGAGAGCTGTGGCAAAGCAGGGAGATCATGGCTGGGAAAATACAGTGGAATTTTTCTTCCACAGCTAGGATGCTGTTTGCTGCAAGTCACCTCACTAATGCAGAATTTCTTATCTACAAAAATGTTGGCTAAAGGGCAGTTCCAGGTTGTTAGTTAATTAGCACTGAGGACTCAGTTTCCGCCTCTCTTTTTGTTTGATCATTCATGGCAAGTTGGATGCTCACCTTCTTGTTGGAGGAATGTTGCAGTATCTCCTGTTATCACATCTTTTCCTGGAGACAGTCTTTTTTTTTTTTTTAATTGAATTAAAGAGTGTTTAAATTCTATAGTGCTTTACAGTTTTCAAGCTTCACACACATGATTTCAGATAATCCCATAATACCCGCCTTTCTTCCTACCCCAAAGGCTCCCCTCCAATTCCTTCCTCTCACTGGTAACCTCTAGTTTGTTCTCTATACTCGTGAGTCTGCTTCTTTTTCATTTCATTCACTAGTTCATTAGTTCACTAGTTCCAAGAATCTGCCTGCAATGTGGGAGACCTGGGTTTGATCCCTGGGTTAAGAAGATCCCCTGGAGAAGGGAAAGGCTACCCACTCCAGTATTCTGGCCTAGAGAATTCCATGAACGGTATAGTCCATGGGGTTGCAAAGAGTCAGACACGACTGAGGGACTTTCTCTTTCATGGACTGTAGCCTACCAGGCTCCTCTGCCCATGGGATTTTCCAGCCAAGAATACTGGAGTGGTTTGCCATTTCCATCTCCAGGGGATCTTTCTTACCCAGGGACCAGAAAGGAACCTTGAGTTTATCAAGCTATGATCAGCTTGCATAAAAGAGGTTTATTTATTTATTTTCAAGGCATGCGTGTGTGCTCAGTTGCTTCAGTCATGCCCGGCTCTTTGTGACCCCATGGCCTGTAGCCCGCCAGGCTCCTCTGCCCATGGGATTCTCCAGGCAAGAGTACTGGAGTGGGGTGCCATGCCCTCCTTCAGGAGATCTTCCTGACCTAAGGATCGAACCTATGTCTCTTACTTCTTCTGCACTGGCAGGCAGGTTCTTTACCACTGGTGCCACATGGGAAGTCCCCTTTTTTATGGGGTACACCCAGGGTTGTATTTTTCTAATGACTATACAGAAAGATGTGGCAGTCACTGATGTTGTTCCCTAACTATCTCTGGCTCTCTCGTTTCTGGCACATGGTAAGGCATGGCCATATGACTTGATCTGGCCAGTGAAATATGCATGGTAATGACAGTTCACAGTGACACTTCCTCTTGCTGTAGTGATTACGGAAAGTGTGCCAAGATAAAGCTTTCCTAATGAGTCACAGTGGCTAAACACACTGAGCAAAAAATTAAACTCGTATTAAGTCACTAACATTTGGAGATTATTTGTTAAAACAGTATAGTGAAGCCCATCTTGATAAATACGAAGTACATACAAACTTTATACTGCATTTAAACTACTGCTATTATTTTTAGATCAAATATCCTTTCTTTAAAAACAAGGAATTCCCTGGCTGCCCAGTGGTTAGGACTCGGCACTTTCACTGCAGTGGCCTGGGTTCAATTCCTGGTTGGGGAGCTAGGATCCCAGAAAGCCATGGCATGGCAAATAGATCAACACCCTCACTATCCTTCAAGCTTTGGCTCAAGTTACATTTTCATTTTGACTCCAGCCAACATTTATCTCACGTGGATATCAATTGCAACTATAAGAAAATCACCAAGTTAAGTACTTGGCTATTTTATAATTACTCATATACATTAACGGAGAAGGCAATGGCACCCCACTCCAGTACTCTTGGCTGGAAAATCTCATGGATGGAGGAGCCTGGTAGGCTGCAGTCCATGGGGTCGCTAAGAGTCAGACACAACTGAGCAACTTCACTTTCACTTTTCACTTTCATGCATTGGAGAAGGAAATGGCAACTCACTCCAGTGTTCTTGCCTAGAGAATCCCAGGGATGGGGGAGCCTGGTGGGCTGCCGTCTATGGGGTCGCACAAAGTCGGACACGACTGAAGTGACTTGGCAGCAGCAGCAGCATATACATTAATGTCACTTAACTGATTAGAGTGGAGATTTTTGAGAGCAGAGATCATATCACAGACATCTTTACATCCTCTTGACGAAAGGAGGTAATTTAGCAGCTACAGATAGAATCTAACTAAAGAATGGAGCTGTCACTAATTTACAGCATTTGGACTTTTCCATTATTTGTATATGATCAGGCAGTTTTTGAGCATGTTTTGCCTATTCATGTTGGAGTCACATTGGAAATTTAAGAGCAGAGTTGCAAACAACCACATGGTTGCTTATTGCATGGTTAGACTTCTTACCACCTATGGAAATTTCCATTTTCTCTGAACACTTTGATTATATATTGGCCTGTTCATGGTATCTTCCCAAAATGAGCAAGCAGAAGAGAAAGTAGTGGTGATAGCCTAAGGGGAGAAACCAGCTAGTGGGATTTAAAATTCAGTGAGCTCTAGTGTGGGAGTGATACTGATCACTGAAAAGGAATGTTTGAGAAGTTTTCAAGTTTCATTAATATTAATAATCTAAATTTGGGACTTCGCAAAATCACCTGGCTCAGCCTTCTGTCTTCAGAGTTTTTTGCTTTCAAGAACACAAAGTATTATAGTTCTTAAAAGCAGATGTTAAGACACTGACTGTAAGTTACCTGTTTAGTTAATGATGGAGGTAGTGAAATACAGATCCACTCAACATAGGTGTCAAACCAGCTCATCAGGATGGAACACAATATTATAGTCTGCAGAATTACAATTTCTGAGCTCTCAAGAGAAAGTATTTTGGACCTGGCCCCAAACTGTGAATAGGAACTAAAATGGGGAAATCTGGGAGACCAAACCAATGAGGAATACAGATAATAAGTCATGCTCAAATTTGCAGTGAGAGTTTAAAAAATCTATCATTTAATTTTTTAAAGGTAAGTATATTTAATAGGTCGGAGGTGGCACCTAAGAATCTGCATTTTAACAAGTTCCCAGGCAATGCTGATGTTATCGGTTTGAGAATCACTGAGCTTAGACTACTGAGATGCAAGCATGCCAGCAATGCCTTAATGCTCTTGTAGTAGCCTATTTTGTGTTTAAAATATAATTACTAGTTTTAGACAGAATAGAGCAAGCATGAGGATACATTCTATGGTAATAAGGTAACAATGCAAAATACAGCTTTGCAATAACACAAAATATAATAGCTTTATAGTAACTCCAATACACCGAGTTTGCTGGAAAACACAATAGGTTTGGGTGAAGTTTGGGTGAAGTCTTAGAAAAGGAGGAGTAAGCTCATAAGGAGTGAATTTGAACCAGCTGAACTGAGATGGAGGAACTTAGAGACTCTTATACAGAGTAAAGTGTTATGTCAGAAAAAAAAAAATATCAAAAAAAGCAAAATGGCTGTCTGAGGAGGCCTTACAAATAGCTGTGAAAAGAAGAGAAGTGAAAAGCAAAGGAGAAACGGAAAGATATACCCATCTGAATGCAGAGTTCCAAAGAATAGCAAGGAGAAATAAGAAAGCCTTTCTCAGTGATCAATGCAAAGAAATAGAGGAAAACAATAGAATGGGAAAGACTAGAGATCTCTTCAAGAAAATTAGAGATACCAAGGGAACATTTCATGCAAAGATGGGCTCGATAAAGGACAGAAATGGTAGGGACCTAACAGAAGCAGAAGATACTAAAAGGAGGTGGCAAGAACACAGAAGAACTGTACAAAAAAGATCTTCACGACTCAGATAATCACGATGGTGTGATCACTCACCTAGAGCCAGACATCCTGGAATGTGAAGTCAAGTGGGCTTTAGGAAGCATCACTACGAACAAAGCTAGTGGAAGTGATGGAATTCCAGTTGAGCTGTTTCAAATCCTGAAAGATGATGCTGTGAAAGTGCTGTACTCAATATGCCAGCACATTTAGAAAACTCAGCAGTGCCCACAGGACTGGAAAAGGTCAGTTTTCATTCCAATCCCAAAGAAAGGCAATGCCAAAGAATGCTCAAACTACCACACAATTGCACTCATCTCACATGCTAGTAAAGTAATGCTCAAAATTCTCCAAGCCAGGCTTCAGCAATATGTGAACTGTGAACTTCCAGATGTTCAAGCTGGTTTTAGAAAAGGCAGAGGAACCAGAGATCAAATTGCCAGTATCCACTGGATCATCGAAAAAGCAAGAGAGTTCCAGAAAAACATCTATTTCTGCTTTATTGACTATGCCAAAGTCTTTGTGTGGATCACAATAAACTGTGGAAAATTCTGAAACAGATGGGAATACCAGACCACCTGACCTGCCTCTCGAGAAATCTGCATGCAAGTTGGGAAGCAACAATTAGAACTGCGCATGGAACAACAGACTGGTTCCAAATAGGAAAAGGAGTACGTCAAGGCTGTATATTGTCACCCTGCTTATTTAACTTCTATGCAGAGTACATCATGAGAAATGCTGGGTTGGAGGAAGCACAGGCTCGAATCAAGATTGCCTGGAGAAATATCAACCTCAGATATGCAGATAACACCACCCTTATGGGTGAAAGTGAAGAGGAACTAAAAAGCCTCTTGATGAAAGTGAAAGAGGAGAGTGAAAAAGTTGGCTTAAAGCTCAACATTCAGAAAACTAAGATCATGGCATCTGGTCCCATCACTTCACGGGAAATAGATGGGGAAACAGTGGAAACAGTGGCTGACTTTATTTTTCTGGCCTCCAAAATCACTGCAGATGGTGATTACAGCCATGAAATTAAAAGACACTTACTCCTTGGAAGGAAAATTATGACCAACCTAGACAGCATATTAAAATGCAGAGACATTACTTTGCCAACAAAGGTCCGTGTAGTCAAAGCTATGGTTTTTCCAGTGGTCATGTATGGATGTGAGAGTTGGACTGTAAAGAAAGGTGAGTGCTGAAGAATTGATGCTTTTGAACTGTGGTGTTGGAGAAGACTCTTGAGAGTCCCTTGGACTGCAAGGAGATCCAACCCATCCATCCTAAAGGAGATCAGTCCTGGATGTTCATTGGATGGACTGATGTTGAAGATGAAACTCCAATACTCTTCACCTGATGTGAAGCACTGACTCATTTGAAAAGACCCTGATGCTGGTAAAGATTGAGGCAGGAGGAGAAGGGGACGACAGAGGATGAGATGGTTGGATGGCATCACCGACTCAATGGACATGGGTTTGGGTGGACTCTAGGAGTTGGTGATGGACAGAGAGGCCTGGCGTGCTGTGGTTCACGGGGCTGCAAAGAGTCAGACACGACTGAGCGACTGTACTGAACTGAACGCATATATGGGATTCCCAGGTAGTGCAGTGGTAAAGAATCCACCTGCCAGTGCTAGAGACACAAGAGACTTGGGTTCAATCCCTGGGTTGGAAGATCCCCTGGAGTAGGAAATGGCCATCCACTCCAGTATTGTTGCCTGGAGAATTCCGCGGACAGAGGAGCCTGGCAGGCTACAGGGTCACAAAGAATTGCATACGACTGAGGGTGCATACACCTAACCTAAACACACACATACAGACTCTAGGGTAACAGTAGTGATGAACCTATTTACAGGGCAGGAGTAGACACGCAGACATGAGAACTGACTTGTAGACACGGTGGGGAAAGAAGGCGTGGGATGAATGGACAAAGCAGCACTGAAACATATATTTATCACCACGGGTAAAATAGAGACTAGTGGGAAGTTGCTATATAACACAGGAACTCAACCAGGTACTATGTGACATCTTAGGGGGTTGGGAGGGAGACTCAAGAGGGAGGGGGTATATGTATACTTATGGCTGATTCACACTGTTGTATGGCAGAAAACAACACAACATTGTAAAGCAATTATCCCCCAATTAAAAATAAATAAAAAAAGAAGGAATGGGCTCAATTTGCTCCTGTTTGACTGTGGCGACTAAGACTCCAGAGAGTTTAAGAGGATTCAGGACTTCAGGAGTCAATTTTACCTGTGTTGTGTGTTTGCTCAGTCTTGTCCAATTCTTTGTGACACCATGGACTGCAATCCACCAGGCTCCTCTGTTCATGGAGTTTTCTAGGCCAGCATACTGGAGGGGGTTGCCCTCTCCTTCTCCAGGGGATCTTCCTGACTCAGGGTAGATCCTGATCTGCTTTGGTGGGTAGAGTCTTTACCACTGTGCCACCGGGGAAACCCTAATTTTACCTAAGACCTTTATTAAATAATTAAACACAGCTCATACATTCAAGAAATACAGTCAGAAATAGGCTCTAACTTTAAACATCACTAATGACAATGTATACACAGGAAAACTCACTCCCTATTTCCAATAGTTGAGTTTACTCCGAGTGGAAGTTGTATAATTGATGGCACCTTAGAATCCTTCTTGAATGCCACTCTTAAAATCCAAGTCAACTTACAGGGTAAATGCCTTAAGGGAAGCACCTTTGGTGCCTGAAGAACTAAAAGACCTTGGCTCTGACCTAAAACTAGTCCACACTATTGCAAATTATATCCAAGAGTGAAGACATTATGGTCATGTTTTCATATACTTTCATACAGTGAACTTTTTCAGAGCTTCAGCCTCATTTGGCAACCGATGCCTCTTGGGGAACAAAATTACTTCCATCATTAAAACTTCATCAAGTCATAATTTTATGACAGTTGTTAACAGAAATAACTGTAGTCAACAAGTACAGTGTGATCAATTTGTTCTTGCTATCTCAAGAGAATCATTATTTAGCTCTGATAGACCAAGTCAGGATAGTATTTAATGAATTGCAAACTGCATATCAACTATCCAGGCGGGTGTGTTGTAATTTGCTTTAGGTTTAGCACGTTCTGTAACTGTACTATATACACAGGTCCGCTTCAAAAATGAGTTCTCACAGAACAGCCAAGTCTAAATGATGGCGTGTCATATGGCATGCAAGTATTTCTCTGCTCTCCTCTGCTTCCCTTCCTGACACCAAGGGTGGGCGTGGGGCTGCTCTAATGAAACATAAAATGAAATTCTCTTACGACGGGAAAAAAAGGAGTAGGTATGTGAGTAAATATGAAGGCGCCCCCTCTTTCAAAGTCAGCAGGAAGGCCCTTCAGCCCTGTTCGACCTGCCTTAGAAGCACAGGACAAACTTTCCCTTAGATGAATACCCCCCCCCCCTTCACTATTCTACCAACAACAGAATAAGACGGAACCTGCCCAGGCAGATTAATGTAATGATTGAAGGGAGAATATATGGTGTAATACAGAGAGGTCTAAATACCTGCAAGTGGAAAAAAGCATAAATGACTATTTTAATTAATTTCCTAATGTAAAACACAGCTGCAGTAATGTTGGCAAGTCTCACCCGGCTGCTTTAAATCATGCCACTTAATTAAGTCTTAATGCACAAAAATATATTTTATTTACTTTTTATGGAATATCAGCATTTAAAGCTTTCTATTTATTTGTGTAAACGCTTTATAAATTACTTGAAATACTGAAAAAAATCAGACTATTAATCGGCAGTTACATGGTACCCAGTTTCGGTTTCAATAATGAAATGCCTTTTTGGTGGGCTCCTGCTGCTATGTGAACTAGCTCTAGGCTATTAAAGTAATGAGTCCGGACAGAGTCATCCGATCTCAGGCTAGGTACAAAACTCAAGGAAAAGGACTTTGCCCACAATTCCTAGTCTGTTTACCAGACTGACTGTTGGAGCATTATAAAGTCTCTAGGCTTCCCCTTCCCCCTTCTGGAAAGTTTTTTTCTTTTTTGCTTTTTTCCAAAGCATGAGCTAGGGAAACATGGTATTATGGAGCCCTCTGCAGGTCAGAAGTTTTGTAGGCGCTTAATCGCAAGATTTTTCTTAGAGTGGCAGTAAAGGGGAAACCGCCCAAATTATGCACATTGGAGCTCATTGAAAAGTTGTTCATCTCAAGGTCAGGCTGATGCTGACTCTTTCAAAAGGACACTTTTGTCAACTCATTTAAGGCATGGAGCCTTGACTGAAACATTTCTGCAGGCCCCTGAGAACATAATAATGTACTGCAGAGTATTGGGGGCAGTATCATCCTCCTCATCGTCACAGTTCTTAACGATTATCCATGAAGAATACGGGGCTCTAAATAGTTCACTTGAAAAAACGTAATTTCTAGCACAGCTGGGTTTTTAAGGCCAGGGAGAAGAAACCAGGAGTTACACAGACAAACATCATGATTTCTTCAGCCAAGTTTTCATTTTAATGAATGAAATGTATACCTAGCAAAACTCAGTAAATTTCTCAAGTGTTTTAGGAAACTTAGTATAATTTTTTACAGGGCATTTTATATTGTTTTAAACTTTTTGGATGGAGCAGATATAAATCACTACTCAAAGAAATCCATATGTAAAGATAAAATAAGAGGAAGTGCATTGAAGACAGAACAAAATAAAACAAGCTCTCGTTTTCATTGAGACAGTACTTCTCGAACCACATTTTATGTGGGTTATAAAATACTCTCCAAGTCAGCAAAATAAGCAACAACTTTTAATAGGAAATTTTTTCATAACATTTTCAAGTCAGCAAAAGTACAGACAACTTTTAATAGTGGTTTTTTTTTTTCCCCTCACAAGTCAAGAGAGTATTAATTTAAATGAGGAAGCATTTAAACAAAACATTTCCTTCTACTGCATTTACTCTGTGCCAGGTAACTCATATACCTCCTGGAGAACCCAGAGATGCATGTTTCTAACAAGTTTCAAAGTAGGTGGGGCCATGTCCTCAATGCTTCTCTCCCCGGCAGGAAAACTGTGGAGTCTAAACTTGCCTGGGAGCTAGGGTAAGAGAAATGAATGGGGAATGATATGATGATGAAAAGAACCTGATATTCCATAAGTTAAAATGTCCTTCCTCAGGTCTTGTAATTGGGTTAACAGGATCTGTCTGAAAGACTTGTAGGGAGTTAAGAGAAGGCAGTACTCTGGGACCAAGGTCTCAGTTGTCTGCAGCAAGCCTCTAGATGATTCTCAGAACTTTCTGGGGGACTCTGAGGACAGTCTAACTAACCCACCATGCACTCTCTGGTCTTCGGACTACCTGCAGCTGTTCCCAAGGATACATACTCCTCATTGGAGGTTTGTCTCATCTCCTCTTCTCAGTGGTGTAGACAAGCTCGGTGAAGGATAATGTCAGCAAAGGTTTTGGTTCCAGTACAACAACTCTTCCACACACAGACCCAGAATGAAAACGTTGGAGTTTTGAGCTTTGTTGAGTTCCGGAACAAGTGCTCTTAGCACGAACTGTCAACAGCCTGCGTTAAAATCGGGCAGCTGCTGGCTCCTGTGGAACCATCTCCACACTCCCCAGCCCAACCTCACAGAGCTGAATGTCAGACATGACTTTACCAGGCCTGGAATCCGGCTGCCAGGCTCAGCCTCCTTCCCTGGGCTTATCTCCCACCGGGAGGCTGTGGCTGACTTGATGGAACTGCACGCTTCTCAGCAGATGCTGGGCTGCCAGCAACAGGAGCAAGGCCTGGCCTGGCGCCGCCAACATTTACAGTCATGCCTCCTGACCCTGCTCCCTGGCCCCGACCCCCCAGCACCGGCCTACATGCAGACTTGGCCCACTAGGAGAGGACAGGTGATGAGGATTAAGCCGAGCATATTTGCATATCCTCAGCGTGGGGAAGGAAATTAACACCACAGTGACATGATTTAGTGGGTGAACTTAAACCCGAGAAAGCTCGAGATCCCTTTTGGAACACCAGGAGGCTGAGTGAACGAGATGGAAAACGCAGCCCATCTGGTGGGGATGGGCCAGCCCAGGGTTAATGGAAGAAACAGAAAGAACTGCACCAGCTTGGGTCCAAAGCGCTGCTTACAACTCACTCACAAATTATGAGTGGGCTTTATTCTTGGACACAAGAAATGACTCCTTCACCTCCTGCTTGTTGGCTGGGCGGGTGGGGGGTGGTCGTTATTGATCTTTATCACTATATGGTACAGCCTTGAGAGACCATCAATCACATAGCCCACTGTCTGCGTGCAGCCAAAGTCAGAAATGATCTGACAATCGGGTACTTTGAAAACTGAACATTTCATGGAATTTTTTCACTCTACTAGGAGCATGGAAACATCTTAAAAGTTTCTCACGAAAGTCAGGTTTCAATAGAGAAAAAAATAAATTAGCACCCGCTAAGTGTATTTTCATTGTTCTAAGCCTTTTTCTTTTGGGAAGGCCAAAAAATGATTTTTTAGAAATGATTATGTAGACAACTGTGTCATCTGATAACAGAAGCAAGCAAGAAGGCAGCCAATGTTATTTTAATTTGCTGCCATATGAAGAAAAATGAATGCCACTAAAAGTTTCTCATTTTCATGAAGCCAATACGGTGCTAGGTGCATTCTTCGGGCAAATCAGCAAAAGCTGCTTTACCTTGTTATTTTTTTTCGCTAAGACAGAAGAGAGTTCAGCAAAGTCTAGAATCACTTAGGACACAAACACCACACCACCCACCGTGAACACAGAACTTGACCAACATGGGATGTCTAACCATAAAGTAATCAGATTAAATGTAAGACAAATGCCAGAGCACATATAAAAAGATAAGGCGCTCATCTTTAAAGCCACTACCCGAGGCGGCCGTCTGTACATTCACCACTGTGCTGTCACTTCGCTATGCGAGAGTACTTAAGCCTCCCTCTTGAAGACAACCTTGGAAAATGCCTGGAAGCCTGTGAATATTGCTGACGGTGGGAACTCTGTACCAGAGGCCACCTGTAATCAAGCCTGGAGAATAAGGTGGCCCCTAAGGCCTCAAGAGTAAAACGCACAAGGCAGAACTCCCCCAAACTAGGTGTGGCTAAATATGCATCTAAGTCTCATGCAAGGATTGGAAATTGCCTTTGAAGGCCATTCTAAGAGAGCAGCTGCAAACATGTTTTGAGCCACAGGAGAATCATTGAAATACACCTGCCAACACCTCCCAGTGTGATGCTTCTCAAGGATGACACTTGTTTGGAGGTATACATTCTGGTGTGTGTGCATCACAGGGTAAGCAAAACAGCCATCAGAGGAGTCCTTAAAAAATCTCCATGGCCTCTCCTACATCTATGAACCTCTACTGAGGTTCCCGAGAGGCAGATCATCTTTCTTCTGGCAGACACTTGAGTATCTTGATAACAGCGTGTGTGTAAATACGACTTTAGCTACAAGGAGGGGTATACTCGAAACTTCAGAAGCTGAAACCTGGGGAGGATGTGAACTGCTCTGTGCGTGTCAGAAGACAGTCCCAAAGGGGAGTGATGTCACCATTAGGGCAGGAAGAGTGTGGACAGATGAGCCAAGCTCAAGACGGAGATGGGGGCTGGTTTGAGTACACCATGTGACTGGAAACACCTCTGTACCCAGCTTTCTGAGCAGTGCTTGGGTGGTGGGAACAATGGCTGAGGCTGGGGTGATGAGGCTGGGCTACTGCTGGTGTCACATGGGGATCTGCCTTGGTGTGGGCTGCACCTGGACCTGAGGGCTCACTAACAGCAGAAGACTCGTCCCTGCACAATCTGTGTATGTTAAGAACAAACTTGACTTTCTGTGGGCGCTCTCCCAACTCACTGGAAAAATTGAGAGACATCACCATTTCAGCACTCCAGCCTCACTGTTTTGTCATCTTCTGTCATTTAAAACCTTGCACATATTGGGCATTCCAAATATTTGTCCCTACAGACCAAGATTTCATAATCCTCACTAAGTCAGTGACATAAAAAGGAAAAGTGTTGTAAGACCCATTTTTTCTAGACAAGGAAACCGAAACAGAACGGCTAAGAGGGTAGTGCTTTTGGCCAAGGAGTTCAAGGATCCCTCTAGGCTGGTGCTCTTCCCAGTGCACTGTGCACTGGGGACAGGAGGCAGAGTGGCAGGATGTAACATAGAAGTAGGTTTTCTGGAAAGGGGGGGGTCTTCATTTTGTAATGGACATACTTCTCCATTTAATCTTTATAGTGTTGCCAGGGTCAAAGAGTTGGGTGGATTTTTCTGTGAACTGCTTCAGCTGACCCTCAAGGTCTCCTAGAAGTTGAGGGAGGTGGGGGCTTAACTTGGAGTCTTACTCCCTCCTCACCCTCCAAATACTCAAAAGTGCTAAGTAGCAGAGGCTGCTCCATCTCCTTCTTCACAGTTTCCCAAGGTTCCCCAGCAGCAATAGCTGCATCTTTCTTCTGCTCAGTTGAGAATTCCTTGTGGAGTGCCCACTTCAGTGCTCTCCACTGAAATTCTATTTATAGCATTTAGTCTAGAAATGAATGATGAAGTTCATACTATTAAGAAGGTCCTTAAGAGGCATGTTAAATGAAGCATGGGTTCCAGAACCATTCGGCTTTGTTTGAATCCCAGTTTGATCATCTCCTCTTTGTGTGATGATGGGCAAACTTCTTAACATCTCTATTCCATTTGTAAAACGGTGGGTAACAGTACCTTCCTTGTAGGACTGTTGTAAGCATGAAATGATTTAACAGATGTAAAGTACTTAGAAAACAGTGGCATGTGCATACACACACAGACATATATATATATATATATAAGTGTTCAAATGTATTACAGTATTTCTATGATCACAGAACCACATACTGCCTTCAACAAGTGGTGGAATTTTAATGCCCCCTTCCTCTCTTTTTCCAACTATAGGTTTCCCTTCTATCTGAAAGTAGAGGTTCCTATGAATGTAAGCAAACATAGCATAAATCAAAGAAGAATGACCAAAGGGTACATCTTGCAAACGAATGCACAAGATAAACAGATAAAGCACAAATGCTCACAGACATAGTGCAAGGATATAGTGGCCTGATGCTGAGAAGCTGAGAGCAGTACTCAGGGAAGGAACTCGGGGGTAGCGCTCTCACTGCTTGGGTGTGTACTGCCTCTGTTAACAGTCAGCTGTGAAATACATGTTGAACCCTATTTTTGCTTTCCTTTTTCGTAAAAGTGAAAATCCTTCTTAGATTTCTTTTGGTGAGTAAAAACAGGTACGAATGTAGATCTTTAATAAAAGTGAAGTGGTGCAAAGCAACCTCTCAAAAAGTGGGGGATACCTGTACATTATAAGCCCACTGAGGGCAGGGACCACGGTGCTTTGTGCTTAGTCGCTCAGTTGGGTCCGACTCTTTGCAAGCCCATGCTGTGTAGCCTGCCAGGTTCCTCTGTCCATGGGGATTTCCCAGGCAAGAATCCTGGAGTGGGTTGCCATGCCCTCCTCCAGGGGATCTTCCCAACCCAGGTCTCCCTCATTGCAGGTAGATTCTTTACTGTCAGAGCAACCAGGGGAACCCCTGGTGTCTTATGCAGAGTCATCAATCCATATTTCTGTCAGAATAACTCTCTCAGAAGAGTACCAGCATTTTTAAAAAGAACTACAGAGAAAGGTCACAAAAACAGCATGATTCTTAATGGGGGATTTGGAAATACTATCTGGGTAGGGGTCCTCAGCACCCTTTAAATCACTCCAAATGCTAATTAGTATTCTACAAGAAGGGCAGAACCAATTCTGAAAGTGAGAAGTTTCTTCCCCAGAATCAATTTTTAGGGACCCTACAATGAAAACGTTTCACATTACATGTTATAGATAAAATGAAATAATAATTGCATCTATGAGGCTCACATGCAACATGAAGTCATATAACTTCTTGTCAACATTAGCTGAATAGTTCATTTGTACTTATTTAATCATGTATTTACTGAAAAGCAACAAAGACTTGTACCAAATTGTGTCAAACGGTATACGTGATTGCTATACTTAAAATGTTCAGATTATTTTGAACAGAGGGATTTATATTCTTCTCATAGCTTCTGGAAGTCTGGACCTATCTGGTTTTAGTTAGGCAACAATCTTCGGCCAGCATTTTCTGGTACATTTGAAACTGTTGAACAATGAAAAGTAAAAACACATAATTGCCAGCACAGCTTAAGCCTAATGCAGATATAAACACAGTTAAGAGCACTTTATTTAGGTTCTGCTTTATTATTCTTAACTTTCATAGTAATTTTGAATCACAATGCATTAACAAATTTTTATTAGGTTTCCCAATGGAAAGCCAGTTGCAGGCAAGGACTTTTATGACTCTCACTAAAGAACGTCGCAATTGATTTTCGATTTACCTTTTAACACAGAAGAAAACAGCATTGGTAAAAGCTTGGTTTTGGACGTTCTAATTTAGTGTGCTCTGAAGGACCCTTAATTCCTTCCTGCGCTGTTTGCTAGCACCCTCCCTAGTACAGCACGATTACTTTCCTTAACTGTCTTTGAGATGCAGCCGTCCACAGAGTACACGGCAACTGGCAACAGGAGGGCAGGGACAGGGCTGGTCTGAAGGGCCCCAAACCAAGCAGGGGTGGGGGGATATATATGCAAGATTTGATTTAAACTGGCAGCCCAGTTTTCCTGCAACTGAAAAGTATTCTAAGCAACTTCTCCCTCTGGACTCTTTCTCAAAGCTCACAAACAAAGCGGTCTTCCAGAAGCTGACTCCTTTAGAGGAGCTGCTACATTCTGTTTGATGATTTATTTAGTGCTTCCTATATTTCTCTGTGATTTAGGGTCGTGTGGCTCCAGCGGGCAGCCAGGCATTGCCCGGTGGCCTGTGGGATGACCAGCACAGGGAGGGAACGGAAGTAACAGCCACCCTGGAAACCGTGGTGGCCCGAGGGCCAGGGAATGTCTCCGCGGCCATGTGGTGAAGACCCAGGCTCGTGGCAGGAAGTGAGGGGCACTCTGGAATCTTCAATGAAAACACTCACTACAGGGGGCAGTGTAGAAAAACCACTTTGACTAAATAGGACATTAACCACAAAGAAGTTCCTAAGCTTGCCACTTTCAAACACTGGCTATTGACTGTAAGAAGAAGTTTACGGGCAGGGGAATATAGTGTGCAAGAGAGTTTAGGCGTGGGCTATGTGACCACGGACAAATGGGTTAGCCTCTTGTGTCTTAGTCTCTCAAAATGAGACTTATAATACTTCTACACCAGAGGGACGTGGTAAGGATTAACTGAGATTTCATGTATAAGGCTGTTAGCAAAGTGCATCGTCAGACCTAACAGTTGATAAATTATTTTTTTAGCCATACCGAGTAGCTTATGGGATCTTAGTTCCCTGACCAGGGATTGAACCCAGGCTCTTGGCAGTCAAAGTGCAGGGTTCCAACTACGGGATCACCAGGGAATTTCCTACAATAGTAATTTTTAAAAATTCACACAGTATATACGAAAGAAAGCCTGAAAAGATATAGGTCAAAATAGCAGCAGCAGTTATCTCAGGCTGGTGAGATTATAGAAATATTTCCTTGTATGTGCTTTTTTTCTGTATTTTCGGCATTTTCAATAATAAATATGTAATACTTTTTGATTGGTACAAAGTTAATACAATACTAAAGCATGTCTTATATAAAATAATAAAGAAATGATTACAAGAACAAAATGAGGAAATGTTATTGCAAGCTTGACATCTATTCTCCTGGGCAGCCTCTGGAACACTGCAGTCTGGTCCTCTGTTTTCTCCCAAGAACTTATCTCAAGTGGTCATTCTGATGTTAATGGAACAGGGTGCTCTCGCAGTGATACCAAAATGTCAATACAACATATAGATGTTCACTGTTTGATAATTCTGTTGGGTTTGAAATATATTTGATAATATTCACTGATAACATGTTCATTATTTGATAATTCTATTGGGTTTCTTTAAAGAAAAAGAAAAGGTCAAGCTTTACTTCACGAAAAAGGGAATTATTCAGTGGTTTTCTTCAGATGGTTTCATAAAAACTTGATATTGCAGATAGTTGCTCAAGCACCAAGAAAAGGTTCATAAAATCTTTGTTCTGCATTTATTTTTTAAGAAAACGTTTCTATCTTACCACTGAATACAAACAGTCCATCTAATCTTCTCCTATGAACTGAAAGACGACTTTTTGAAAAAACAAGGACATGTAAAGTGTTGAGAAGTACATGCTAACTATGAACACAGTCATACCCAGGGCAGTGGCCTGACACCCAACACCAGCATCTTGGATTCTCAAATACACGTGAAGAGAAATCTGAAGTCTATCACTTTGTTCTCAGAAAAACAAAGCAGGTGTTAACAATCACATCTGTACAGAATGGGAAACCAGACCTAAGAGGATTAAATAACTTTGCCTAATGTTCCTTGGGCAAGTTGTGACAAAGCAGAATTTCTCAGTGTAGCACGAAATCTCTGTTTTTCTGGATGGCCATCTACAATGAGATTAGATACAGGACATGGATCTGCAAACTTTCTCTATAAAGGGCCAGAGAGTAAATATTTTAAGCTTTGTGGGCCAAATGATCTCTGCTGTAAGTACTTAACTCTGCAATGATGGTGTGGGAGTGGCAATGGTGGATTTGCAAAGAAGCGGCTGTAGCTGCATTTCAGTAGAACTTTATTTACCAAAACAGGGGGTGAGCCAGATATGCTTTACAAGCTTTAAGTGTGCTGGTCCCTGGTACACAAAGAGAAAAACTATTAAATTATAGAGTCATTGTTTTAAATGATGGTCTTTTCTTTTGAAAAGCACACAAGACTATCATACTACAAGAGTAAACTCTGCTCGTGGGTCAAGACAGATTTGGGATTGTCTTGCACAACATACGTATGTTTGCACATGATGGTGAAAATCACGTTTGGGTGATCTGCCTAGATACGCTTGGGAAGAATTCTCCCTGCCTCACCAAAGGCTGAGTCCTGAGCAGAAACTCATCTGATACACAATAAGCTTTGGTGACTTTTTAAGAGGCAGGTAAGGGAGCTTATGATAAGTCTAGGGAAGAGTGGGCAAGGACAGAGAAGAGTTCCCTGGGTATGCAGATGAGGAAAGGAAGCAGAAGAGAAAAACAAGGTTTGGAAGAACATTTGGAGCTGGAAGGGGCCACAGAGTTAGTTACCTGAGGCCTTTTCTCCAATCATTCTCAAGTCCTACCTTGGATAAAATGATGCATGGATTGTGTCAGTCCACGGATAATTAGCATGTTGCTTGTAGTAGCATAACCTTGGCTCTATGGCCAGTCACAGTTAAGAAAAGCATTGCTGTCTGACAGGTTGTATCATAATGTACTTTATGATGGTTACTGCTATGTAAGATCACAGATACCACCATCTATAACACAGGTGCAGGTGGGGAGAGGGCATGTGTTATGTTCTTATTCATCTTTTAATGTAGCCTGAAACACTAAATGAAACTCGTGATTTCCAACACGAAATGCAGACTTTTTTTCAAAAAAGAAGAACTTTAAAAATGAAGGTTTTAGTCATACATGGTTTATTCAAAACCATTTTTAATGTGCAGTGATTTACTGCAAACTCATCTTCTCTTTAAATAGCTAGTGAGAGCTAAATCAAGATCAAAAATGAAAAATGAAGTCTTTCAAGATGTGCAAATGAAGATAGTAATGATACATTTAACAAGTCTCCTCATACACTCTCTTGCAAGCCTAAAGCTTGAATGATTTTATGACCATTTCACCGTGTGGCCATCTGTTAGACTACTGAGAAACAAGTTTTTTTTTTTTTTCCTCCTAGCTTTGAAGTTTACGTATGAATCTACATTAAGTATTTACTATGCTTACTTATGCTTATCGTGTTTTTGATGTTCTGGGATAAAAAATGAACAGGCTGAGCCAGAGATATGGAAATATGAACTCTAAGACCTGGTAAAGATTGCTGATACTCATCGAGCATCTCACTAGGCAGGCCAGGTTACAAATGTTACCAAGACAGACACACTTCACAGCCCTGTGATAAGTATATTATTATTTCTATTTTCAAATAAAAGAAAGTGGGCTCCGAGATGTCAAGATGCCCAGGGTGATCCAGATCCTATGTAACGATGTGGGACTCAACCCTGGGCCTGCTTCTGCCTCCAAAACCTGTTAAGCTACACTTCCTCCTACTGCAAACGTGATAAATTCTAAAGTGAGCAAATACCAACCAAAGAAAAAGAATGATTTTTTTCCTAAATTCATAATACTGTATTCTTCATAGATAGACTCCTTTAAAAAAAATTCCCATACCCATTCTGGTGTAAGAATAAATGAACATCATGAGGGCCTTTGAAATCTTAGGAAGAAGTGTCTTTATCCACATATCATCAAGGGATGATTAAAATCTTCCCTTATTCTTCTCTTATTCTTCACAGCTCAGATAACCTTTCTGGGGAGAGTCTTTTATTATTATTTTTTTAATGCTTAGATTTATATCCTTATTATCGCTTTTCTCTTTTTTCCTCTTGCTTCCTACTTTGGACTATTCAGAATCTTTCTTCTTGTTCTTTTCCTTAATATCCCTAGAGTTCATTTAAAAATTTCCCACAAACATTTCCACTGACTTCCCTAATTAAAATCTTTTCAGACCATCAATAATATTCAACATGAACTGCTTGTACTCAAGTGCTCATTTTCTCACTGATCTGGTCTTCTTCATTGGTTTATCACACGTGTACAAATTTCTGGCTCCATTATGGTTAGATGAGCTTTTGTAGGCTAACCTGGGACCCTGGTCACCGTATTTAACATTTTCTATGGAAAGTGCATTATTTCCTAAGCAACTGATTTCTAAGCAAACATTTGGGATCCAACCTATTTGTAAGTCAGGAGGTGCCAGTACACTCGAGGTACTTAAAGTGGAAGGTGGCATTTTTTCCTCCTGGGTTAGCCTTCTGTGGTTATGCTATTCACAGCGTCCTCACACAGCCACATTTCCATGGGTTAATGAAGAGCTCCTCCCAGTTCCCATGTGTTAATGAAGAGCTCCTCCCAGTTCTGACCATGAGGAATGGTCAGTAAGCGGATTCACAGGCACAGAGAAAAGCCCAAGGCATGGTATGGGCCAAGAGAAACCTACACTTTCATTTGAACTTGGTAAAATGCAGGAATACAAAAGCAGAGACCAAACTATCACGTTTTAAGACAGACCATCTTTATCCCTCAAAACCTGACCTTCTTTCCTTCATATCACACCTTAATTTCAACCAAGGGAATTAGAGCTATCTGCTCTAATTCCCAAGAAGACACTGAGTTTGCAAAAGCATATAACAATGAAAAATTCATCACATAAGTGCCTAAGTAATATAATAAAAGGCATCATAATCTTATTTTGGTGCTTGTTTTTGGCTATTGCTTCTGCTCTAGGAGCTCTGAATGGAATTCATTTCCACGAACACTGACTTTGAGTCCTATTTGGGGTGGCCTTGGGGTAGTCTTAGGTTAGACAGTGAAACAAACTGCAGTCTGTCACCTCAAGGAGTATACAGTCCAAAGGATGAGGAAAACTACACAGAAAATATAATTTCATTTTTGAAATTTCACTGTTTTTTTTAGTAAGCACACCCAAATTTTCACTCAAATGATTTGTCTTTTACACATGGCTCAAAATGTTCTTGGTAAGAGTAGGCCAAAGAAGATCAAGTACTTATTAAAAGGCTCTGAAAGCAGTGGTTGAGGGTGTAAATTAAATGTAAAGATAACATCAAATCCATAGTCTAAGTAGACATGCGATGCAGCATAATAATTTTGAATTTAGATAGAGAAAGCAAAAATAAGAAACAATCATTAACTGACCAATAACTACTAAACAGATGTTTCTCCAAAATAATACTTCAAGCACTAAGAAGGTTAAGAACTGGCTGAAATGCAAATTCCAGAAAACCAGCAGAGCGGCTTCTACAGTAGGAAATAAGTTACATTAAAATCTCTGCCGGACCCTCCGTTGGGACTCTCCAGCTTATAAAAAAAATACATAAATATTACAATGTTTTGTGTTTAGGAAAAGGTACCAAGGAAAACAAATAGTCTGGCTATAGATACAGAAGAATCACATTTACAACAGTAGAGTCATTCTAGCAAGCCATATTTAACTAAACATTCTTTATGACCTGGGTGCTTGTGCATAGACTGTATTTTTGCACACTTGTGGACAAGATGTTGGCTTCATTTTACAACCAACATCTTGTCCACATCAGGGGAGCTTTCTCACACAGACACGCATACCATGTGGGCTACCTGCTGAGTTCTGGCAAGCTTGGCAGACTGCAGAACATAATGGAAGGCAGTTGAAGTGGAAAAAAAACCTTCCTGGGAATTTTTTTAAGTGGTTAAAAAAAAAGGCATACCGTTTCCTAATGTCCCACACTGTGAGTTGGCACAGGGAAGATAATCCAGGAAATGAGATGTAAAAACTGTACACAGGTTCCTTAACACAAGAGGCATTTTGCAAACAGCCAATATGAAGAATGCACTTCTCTTTAGGAAGTCAACCACTTGAAAGTTTAACTTTTTAATTAGCCACATGGAAGTTGAAAGAGCTGAAAATCGTCATTGATTCCACATGGAGATCTTAAGAGTTGCGTTCCCCATTCTCAGAGGCCAGCATGCTCATTTGATGGGCCTTCATTCAAAGTAATGATGTTGGAGAAGTGTATTCACTGGGCAATGTTTAAGAATTTCAGTTAGATAAGGAATATAAGGTAAATGTCATCTAAGTGCAATATTTTAGTTTTCTATTGATACTTTGGTGTAATGCTTTCCTCCAGGAAATTATGTAGCAAACCAAAGCAGAAAGTCAATCCTCATAGCTCTTAGGTTCAAAGCCAAAAAGAAAGAAGAAGAAATGCAATAGCACCACCTAAAGGGCATTTAACTCCAATGAAAACTAAACAGGTTAGAAAAGCTGTAAGGACTTGTTCTGCCTGAAGGTACAATGGATAAGACTGCTATGATAAATGCAGTTTGACAGGTATTTGTGAGGTAGTCTCTGGAGAAGTTATATTCTGGTTCTATATCACATACGAAAACTGGTCAAAAAAAATCAGTGCAAGCCACAGAAAAGATCATTTTGTAAAATTTAAAACTTGGTTGAAATAACTCAAAAGGATGACAGACCTAAATATAAGAGCTAAAATTATAAAACCTTAGAAGAAAACACAGGAGAAAACCCTCCTGACCTTGGGCTAGGTAATGATTCCTTACATATAACACCTTACGACAAGGAAAAATAGATAATTTGACTTCATTAAAAACTAAAAACTTCTGTGTTGAAAACAGCACCATCAAAAAAGTGAAAAGACAATGCCCAGAATGTGAGGAAATACTGGCAAATCACATCACTGATAAGGGACTAGTATCTAGACTATAAGAAGAACTCTTACAGCTCAACAATAAAGAGACAAATGAACCAATTTTCAAAATGGGCAAAGGATGTGAACAGACATTTCTCCAAAGAAGGTATACACACGGCCAAAAGGCCTTTGAAAAAATGCCCAACATCATTTGTCATTAGGGAAACGTGAATCAAAACCAAAATGAGATTCCACTTCACATTTGCTAGGATGGCTATAATCAGACAGACAATAGCAAGTGTTGGCAAGGATGCAGAGAAACTGGAATCCTCATACATTCCTGGTGGGAAAGTGAAGTGGTGGAGCTGCTTTGGAAAACAGTTTGGAAGATCCTCAGAAACGGCACTGTACTACAACTGGTGAATGGGTAAACAAAATATGCTGTGTCTGTATACCAGAACCTTACTTGGCACTAAAAACGAAGTGCTGATACATGCTGTAATGCGGATAAGCCTTGTAAACATGCTAAGTGAAAGCAGCCAGACACAAAAGGCTACATATCATGACTTCACTCACATGCAATATTCAGAATGTGGAAATCTAGAGACAAAATAGACTGCCTTCGGCTGGGAAATTGGGGGGAATGAAGTAAAAATGAATGTGCGTGTGGTTTCTTTAAGGGTGATGAGAATATTATAAAATTAGATTGTGGCAATGATCATACAGTTTTCTGAATAAAGTAAAACCACTGAATTGTATAAAGAGATGAACTATACTATATGTGAATTACACCTCAAAGAAGCTGTTGAAAAGATTCTCAGTTTTCAACCGCCACTCACCAGCAAAATGGAAGGTATTATTTTTACAAAAAGTAAAGCTGTCACGGCCTTTGTGATCGTGTAGTTACCAAGCCCCTGTTACCATGATAGGGGGGAAGACCCAGTTACAGGTGGTGCGGTCCCACTCCTGTCAGCAAAAATGGGGCCAGAACCTGGGCTTCCTTACTCCATTAGAACTGGGATGAGGGAGAGGTGGGGCGCCTGGGACACAGCATTTAAGGGGCTGCCACCTTCTGAGCCTCATCTGCCTGGCCTAGCCCTGGTGCTGGACACACTTCTTTCACATCACTTCCCTGGGAAATTCAAAATGAGAACATCTGCACATACGAATACTATTGTTCTAGCTCCACCCCTCATTCCTCATTTGTTTTTCCTACAAAAGTCATTAAAGAAAAACACAAGTTTTCTCTTTCCTTTTACTTTAGGGAAAAGAGAGATGACCCAAAGAACAAGAGGTTAGGCAGAGCTTGGAAGGAAAACCAAGTGAGAAAAATCACAGGCTTGCCAAGAGGACATGCTTCCTTGGATGACTTGAGCAAAGAATACAGCTTGTTTTAGCCATTTCCTTTAGCACAGTCTGTGCAACACGTCTCCCACGGCCACCAGCTCAACCACCATCTGCCAACCACTTCCTCATGGCTACACCAGCAAGCTTCATTTTCATTGGTCAAGCTTCTCTGTGAGTGGAATGATAAAAGGTGCCCATTATGAAGAGTATGGCTTATCAGTGCATGTGGTCTAATGGTTACAGTGAAAATGTGGAGTTATTGTGATCAACAATCCCTTGCTTTTCATTTGCACATTCAGGTATTCTCTCTAACGCCAGCTCAGGACACACACTTTGCTTTACGCCTACTGCACAATGCATTCCTGAAAAAGTGTGTTAGGTGTGCAGTTTTCTTTTGCCTTGTGCTTTACTTCTACGTTGATTCTGGTCACGGATGACGGGCGGAAGGATGACAGTGCTCTCCCACGTCTATCCTGCCTGTCGATGGCATAAAATGGCTCAGAAGGCCGGCCTTTCTATTTACATGTTCTTATTTATTGGCTGTTGCCCAAGATTCTCTGTTTATTACCCCCTCCAGAATGAACTGCAAGCTTCAGCTAAACATACTTTCACACCACTTCCCACTTTAATCACAGCAAATATTTGAAATCACAGACAGGCTTGGTAACTCCTAGTACAAGGATCCCATTACACAGCAAGTTAAATAGATGCCCAGCTTTACTGTTCCAACATTTAGTTTTGCTTCATCTGTTCTCCCAGATGAGCATTTCACTCATTCCTAAGTCTTCACATAAGGTTCTGCCAACACTGCTGTCTTAAACTGCTTGGTAACAACTAGAGTTTGCTGAAGCCTTGCCAACCGGATTTTCTGGGTATACCTCTTAGAGAGCAAAGCGATTTGGGCATTAGGAAGAAGGCTCGTGTACCCAAGCCATTTATTCCACAGAGAAGCAGTTAAGTTTAGTGGTTAACAAGAACTACAGGGGACTTCCCTGGTGGTCCAGTGGTTAAGAAGCTGCCTGCAAATTCAAGAGACATGGGTTCAATCCCTGGTCTGGGAAGATCCCACATGCCGCAAATAAGCCCCTGCACCACAACTACTGAAGCTCATGTGCCTAGAGCCCGTGCTCCACAATGAGAGAAATCACCGCAGTGAGGAGCCTGTGCACCACAACCAGAGAGCAACCTGCACACAGCAACAAAGACCCCGTGCAGCCATAAATAAATAAATATTTTCTAAAAAACCCAAAGATGAAAAACTCACAGATAAGGTTTGAAACCCCACTTCACCACTTACTGGCTCTGTGCACACTTCTTACCATAGAGCTGCCTACTTTTCGTAACTAAAAAACACAGGCACCGATATAACACCCACTCTATCTGGCAATCGTAAGGATTAAATAAGGTAAAGGCAGTGGCTATTTTTTGGCTGTTGAACTTTTGCCTTTAGGATGCTTCCATCACATACTCTTACATTGGTTTGCTCAGACGTAACCAAAATAGAATCCTTCTCTTTCAAGAGCACATAGACTAACTGGAAAATAAATTATTGACTTGAAAACACTCAAAAATCACTAGACTCACTGCTTACAAATTTTAAAAATTAAGAATTTCTTAAAAAAATAAGAAAAGAATTAAGCAATAAGTGCCCTCTATTGTTTTTATGGCTATGTAACAATAGAATCAATATGCTATGAAAAAGGTTTATATCCCATTAGGAAATCTCATATACCTCACTGAATAGGATTGTACATTAAAACTTGTTTTTTTTTTTTTTTAAATCTCTTTATTTCTTTGGAATTCAAAGGCAACATGCTGCTGCTGCAGCCGCTGCTAAGTTGCTTCAGTTGTGTCCGACTCTGTACGACCCCATAGACAGCAGCCCACCAGGCTCCCCTGTCCCTGGGATTCTCCAGGCACGAATACTGGAGTGGGTTTCCATTTCCTTCTCCCAAAGGCAACATATCTTGCCATAAACATCCAAACATCACATAATTATCTTTAATGTAGACAGGAGAAGTTCCCATAGTCCTATCCCAACCATTGTTAGTTGCTGGGAAACACTCCGGATTGCATTTTCCTGTGCATTTTCTTTACCAACTTAATATATATATATGTATATATATGTATGAGATTGTAAATTGTTTTTTGTTTTTCCTTTTAAATTCAGCATCCTGGACATCCTCTTAGGTCAGTACATCGGGATTTACCCAAAGGCTTTAAATAGGATGAAAAGTGAAAGTCTAGTGAAACTGAAAGTTGCTCACTTGTGTCCAACTCTTTGCGACCCCAAGGACTACACAGTCCATGGAGGTCTCCAGCCAGAATACTGGAGTGGGTAGCCTTTCCCTTCTCCAGGGGATCTTCCCCACCCAGGGATCGAGCCTAGGACTCCTGTACTGCAGGCTGATTCTCGCCCAGCTGAGCCACCAGGAAGCCCTTAAATAGGATGGACACACTCCGTTGACTGAACTAATCTCATACTGAAGAGCATGTTTGGTTATTTTCAGGTTTTTCCATCACAAACACTTTCACTGCCAAATTCTTAGCAGATTCACAGCCTGAACTATTCTCTGGACAGTTAAGAAAGTTTCCTCCAAGTTTCATCATTATCCTCTGGAAAGGCCGCATGCATCCTCAAGTGAACTTTGCTATTTTATGTCTTTCTCTCTTCAGGAAGTTTAGGTTACAGTGTCTGTAGGAACATGGCTTGTTTTGTTCTAACTTTTCAGCATTCACTCTCCTGTGAAATAAATACAAAAAACCAGGGCATCGGTATTTATGTTACAGTGTTCTGAAAACCTGTCTCTGTTCTGGCCCTTTCATCCCTTCAGCGGTTCTGTGCCCTGCGGCAGTTTCTGTGGAGGGTCAGCGCCTACTAAACTCAGCTTCACCCCTCACTGGTGCTACAGCCTTGGGTAAGTTACTTTTCTCTGGGCCTCAGATACTTCATCTCTGAAATGGAGATAATACAGAGGTGAGGATTACACGAATTAACACAATGCACAGTGCTCTGAACAGTGCCTGGCGATATGCGTCCAATTAATAGTAGCCATTGTTGTTAACAGTTGTGCGGTTGCTTTTAAAGATTCTATTTTAAAGACCTGAAAACACTGATTTCTGCCCCTATGTGAGGAGCATTTCTCACTCTTGTTTTTGTAACAGCATTCTGCCTCTTTCATCTCCATGGTTGTTTAACTGGAACCCAGATGCTTGGGCTATATCTCTCAAACAGCCCTGGTGATGCAAAGCCAGGGAGCGGCTGGCCTTGCAATACGGCTGGAGGAGCACAGAGCAGACCTCTCCACTCCAGAATAACTAACGAAATGCAACAGTTAGAGATTCATTACTTGGGGGCCTTGGGAGCTACTTGGTTATCAGGAATTCACTGCTTAAAATACTAAGATTCCTGGGATGAAGAACATCCTTTAGTTATCAGCTCTCAGCTTAGCCAAGATGAGCTGACAGGGAGCTAAGCCAAAACAGGTGGAAGTAATGACCTCAGGGACGGGGAAAGGCAGGACTGGGTGAGAAACAGCCTAGAAGCCCGGGACGGGTGGGGGAGAGGGGGGAGGGGGCGGAGCAAGACAGGAGAGAGCGCCTCAGCTACATTCTAGGGTGCAACTCCCAGGTTCTGCCTCAGCCCGCAACATGCTGAGAGCACCAAGCCAGACTTAGGGGGCCCCTGGATCCAGAGAGCAGGGGACAAACCTGGAGTAGATGGCCCTGTGCCCTGTCCTGCCAGCCAGGTAACCATAGCCTCGGGCCTATTTCCTCCTCCCTCGAAAGGCAATTTCAGTCCCGAGCAGCTTCAGACAAGAAAAGGTAGCCTTTTAAAGTGGGATGATCCTGCATGCAACGCCACAGGCTAAATGCCACCTTGCCATCAGCCACTCTGACACGTTTTCTTACATCTGACCCTCACCAGAGCAGCCTGGGTTTACTTACTCATTGGCCTGGCTCCCAGCATCATGAGAAACTCAGTGAGGATTCAGATCTGTGTTCATCCCTGGATCCCCATCATGCACCTATACACCATGTTTATTAAGATGGATAGACTGGAACTGGGGGCTCTGTTATTCTGTATGTCTCTAATTAATCCTGTCACTTTCTAGCTAAGGTTGAAAGCCTGATCTGTGGCCACCATGGACAATGAGGAGGGTTTAAGGACGAAGGCTGATGGGACGGTTTGAACGCAGGTGTGGTCGGGACCCCTATCATGACAGCACCCAGCAGCTCCGTCTCCTGGGAAGAAGGCAGGCTGCCTTCTGCCACTTTACCCTCCTGCCCACCTGTGCGCTCCTCTGCTTGCAACACCAGGCCTGAGAGCGTTATGCCCTCTTTGTGTCACTGAAAATGAACCCCGAACACAAGGTCCTCTTGAAGGTTTGTATTTGCTAGGTTCCTTAGGAAGGCTGGGAATAGGGCAACACCTCTTTGCCGTGGCTAACCAAACGCCTGCACACCTTCCTCAGGGCCCGCTCTTCTGCTTCCCCTCACAGCCAGCCTCCCTCTCGCTGACTCCCGATGTCTGGATATTGAAAACACCCTCAGCCTGGCTCCCTCACTCTTTTACGTGCCTTCTCTGTGACCCACCTCAGCGTCCCTGCCTCAGCCCACTTCGCTGTATTTCTACAGCCTGTGTCTCTAATACACAGCAGAGCATTGCCAGCTGCCCTGTCCTAGGCGTCCCCCTCCATCCTTCTGCAGAGAAGGACCGCAAGCACAACTGAGCTTAACCTAAGTTCTGTGATGATGGTGGCGGCTTGGCTGAGATCCCTCAAGCCTAACGGCAGCACGGAGATGCCAACGACGGTCCATGGCAGCCACTGGCTGCTGGTCCTCGGGTGGGGGCAGGATCTCGCTGGAGCTGCCTCGGTCTAGAGTTTTCCACCAATGCAGCAGCCCTTGAAATTAATTTTCTATTAAAATTTAAGCCTCTCAGTCTGATAAACAAACTGCACATTTGCTGTGGATTCTGTATCTGACCTTTTACACTGGTTTTGTCAACAAAATTTACTGTATTCATAAATACTAATGTTCTCATTTGGTTCGCTATCTTTAGTATACTGTAAATTATCAGCAAGTACATAAATGTCTTGGCCTGGTAATATAGTGGCCTGAAATGACTTCCTTTTTCCTTTAAAGATGTTGCATGTTTTAATGGTAGGTGTTTCTAATTAACTTGAAGTGCCATAAAATGCCCATGTATGAATCAAAGACAAGTGAGTTGCATTAAATTAAAAGTGCAGTATCTGACTAATGCTAACAAATTAGGCATGCCTTCAAGATGCACAATTTCTCTGTTTGGAGTTGTCACCTTATTAATGCAGGGATATCAAGGCTCCTAGAGCAGCAGCGCCAAACGAGCCTTTCAAAATTAATATCTTTGGCAATCAATTAGGAACACGGTTTCAAGCTTTAAAAAGACTTCCACTCGGGCATCTTTACAGAGCACCCTCTTCCTGCTTCCTTCATAAATGAGCTCGATTTGGGGATCTGATCTTTTTGCCAATATAAGACCAAATGAGCACTGTAAATATTGAAATCAAATGTTACTACTTGGCCTAATTTTCTTTCAGCCTGCAGTTAATCTTTATTCAGCCTTAATGAGTATTTATTGTGTGACCCTGACAGCTTGCTACTGCTGTGATAAATTATCTGACTCAAGTCCGATTAAAAATGCAACCCTGAGTGCTAATTATCTCAACAGACCTGCTTAATAATAGCATTTCTTGTCAATTATGGAATCTCAGCATGGGTGTCAATAGGAACAAATGCCCAAGCCTACCTTCGATGCTGACTTCCCATAATGCCCTTTGACTTGCCATATGTAAATCAGAGTGCTTTGTACCTGTGGTGACCCTTTATTAGCAAACTGTCAAAATGATAAAACTAGCCACAGCAAAACTCCCACCACCATACAATTAGGGGCTACAGTTTAGGACAACAGGAGGTCAATCAGACAGAGCTAATTATGACGCATCTTACTTACGGCCTGTCCAGCAGGAAGAATTAGCTGTTTCTTGAAATTTATGCGAGGTTAAGCATGGCCCACAGGAGGGAAGCTACTGGAAAGTCGGGACTGGGGAGGTGGAGGCACAGAATTACACAATTTGTTTTCCACAGTTTTGCAGGGTGTCTGGAATTAGATCTGAGTTCAATTTCAGCTCCGTCACTTACCTGCTGTGACTTGGAAGAAATCACTTCAACTGAAAAATGGAGCCGACACCACCTACCTCATTGACTGGGGGCTGGGGTAAGGATTAAGAGGTAACAAGTATAGAGACAGGGAGCAAGGTCCGATCACATGGTGCGTGATGAATATCCATTTACTTTGCCCTGTTTGCTTTTCTTCCCATGACCAAGGTAACAGATAGTAACAACAGGGACAAGTAACATTTAAAATGACGCTCTCCCTAAATGCCCTGCACGATGTCTTACATGTACCTGTCATTTAATCTTCCTCCTCTACCATAGTCAGAATTGAGGAGAAAAATGGGGATGCAACACACGGTGTGGGGCATACAGTCAAGAATACTGGGGTAACTTGGGCTGATGACAGACTTGTGGGGTGATCATTTCACAGTGTGTACAATGTCACTTTCTTGTACACATGAAACTAATATAATATTGTATGTCAAATTTATGTCAATTAAAAAAGAAGAGCTGTGGCTATCCCCATGGATCATTTAGTACAGCCTCCTGTTTATAGGGACAAATGCCTTGAACTATCCAAAACCAAAGATGAGAGGCTCCCAAAGATTATCTCAGACAAACACTTTCAACCTACCCAGGCTGAAAAGTCAGAGTAGCACCGACTGAACAGAGCATTTACTCCAGGCCAGTCACTGTGGGGAGTGCTCCCCTTTGTTTAATTCACACAATGTCCCTCTCATCGGCTTCCCTTTGGGGACTGGGAAACAGGGTAAGAGAGGTGAGATGACTCGCCCCACATCCCGTAACTGGCAGGTTTCAGAGCCCAGGCCAGAGCTGAGAGTCAAAGCCCCCACCTTCCCAAAAGGAGGAGCCTGGATGCAGTTTATGTTCCTCGACAAAGGCTTTCAGTAGAAAGGATGGGAGAGGCCGACACCAGCCTGAGCATGTTACACTACACCGTTACGTGGCAATTCAATTATAAGGAACAATAAATACTATGTGCCTTTCCGGTTCTCTGCAGTGACGAACCGCAGAGGCGCAGGGCAGGGGCCCCGGCCGGAGGCACCAGCTCAGGCTCTTCAGGGGGGCAGGGGTGCTGGGGAGCAATGTGAGAGGAGTTACTGTTTCATCACATGACTTCAAGCATCTGCAGCCTCAGTCGGTAATTCTGGGGGTCACAAGCCTCCCCTCTCCTGGCTTTTATGACTCCAGGGAAGCGTGCTCTTTCAAGGAGAAAAGCCATCACTGTTCAATTGGCCACGTCACCGCCTTCTTGCCTTACCTGCCTGCCCTTCCCAGGCTGACCTCCCAGGAGCCTGGAGCCGTGCAGGGGTTTCTGAGCACAACCCGAAACAATTTTCCTAAAATAGGCTCTGGCATTCCCCAGATTAGAAGGCACCATCAAGGCGAACCCCTACTGAAATACAGATGCTCACGTTCCCTATATCTGGGCTATTTGGTCTGTGTGGAGGGGACAGAGAACCTGCTCTGTTGTTCCGTGAGGGGGCCAAGTGATGTCTCCCTGCGGCCACACCCAGGGCTGGCCTGCTGGGAGCGTCCAGGGCTGTGGGAAACAGTGCCGAGAAAGGAAGGCGGTGTCAGGCCTCACTGCGCCAGAGGCTGTGCGGCTGGCCGGCTAATGAGGCCCAGATGAGGGTCTCGGGGTGACAGATCCGGGGAGATGCAAGAAAGGAATGTGATCATTTCCTTCTGAAACGTGTTCCTTCTTCCCCAACACCTCGGCCCTGCTTCATTACTTCCTTCACAGATGATCTCAAATTAGGAAGCCAATCTCTCCCCTCGATAGGATGCCAAGTTAGTGCCATGAGGGTGTAAATCGTGTTTCATCAATACTGTGTGGGCTAATTTTCTTTCCAGCTCTTGACACCAGCGTTCACTCTTTCCCCATAAAGTAAGCATGCCCGCATTTTCTTTGATGAGTTGTAGCTAATTGTCATTTGGGGTGAGATACAAAGCTCTTCCTCTAGGGTGCTGGTCGAGGCTTAATACGTTCCACAGAGATACATGGTGGCCTTGTCTGCCACTTCTTAAAGCTTCTTTCTCATCATCCTGTTCTGTCCATGTAAACAGTTGAGAATGAAACCTCCCCGGGCTTAAGTCTGTCTCCTGATTGTCACATGTCCTGTGATACCTACGACACCATGCAATGTTGATGCGGAAACTAGAGAAAGAAATGGCAACCCACTCCAGCATTCTTGCTGGGAAATCCCATGGACAGAGAAGCCTGGTGGGCTACAGTCCCTGGGGTCGCAAAGGGTCAGACACAACTTAGTGACCAAACAACAACTATGACGCCATGTGAGGCTGATGTGGAAATTACTGTGCACCTCTTCTCTCCTCGGGTGTCCTTAACATCCATTCAAATGTCACACAAGGTTTTGCAGGAACTATGGAAACACATCCGCTGCAGACAAGTTTAGCATGAAAGTTACTGCCCCTGTGGGCAGAGTCCTATGCTCTGGCACTGTTAGGTAGAACAGGGAAAAGGAGTCCAAAATGGCGGTGGCTACCAGACAAGGAAGGGAAAAGCCCGCAAAAATGAAACAAAAGAAGGTCCGAGGACCGGAGTGAGGACCTCAGGTAAAACAAACAACACTCCTGGCTGGCCCAATTTACATAGGACAGGCCCAGGGAGGGATAAACATATAAATAGAGGAGCCAAAGCCAGCTCTCTCTCTCTCTCTCTGGCGCGTGCTGGGGCGCTCTTCTCATGTCTTTAGGTCGACGTGCCCTCACGCCTCAAAGATGGATTTTCCTGCTATCTTCTAAATAAAATAGAGCTGTAACACTGATTTGTCTAAGAGCTATAACATGCTCCATTCGAGACCTGAGAGCTATAACACGGTCTATCCAAGACCTGAGAGCTGTGACACGCAGAGGGGGCTTTAACGTCCGTCACTCCAAATCTCTGTTGTGACGAGACAAAGAATCGAGGAACATACACTCGCATGACAGTACCATTTAACTCCTTCTGAACACTCCAAAGAGAAGTAAATCTTTTCAAACCCATTAGTAATAAGGAATGCAAGATATGCACCCAGTGTGCTCAGGGAGTCCTACTTGCATCCTCTGCATTCCAAACTATTCTACGCCTGAGTCCAGTCCAATAGAAGTATGGCCCGAATGCCAAGTCCACAGTGCATGAGGTTTAAACAGGCCTCTCCTTGCCTGCAGACCAATCCCTTAATCTTCTGGGTATCCGGCCATTTGCCATTTGGCTTCTTAGGATATGAAGGATATGCTTGTCGACACATTTCTACTGAAAAATCAAGTAATCTGACAAACTGTGACTTACACGGTGGACTCTTGTAGGTGGATGCCAGATTTGAGCTGCTATTATCAATTTTTTTCATTTTATAATGATGACCACATCTTAAAAATTAATGACGCCTCCTATTTGTTTCATAGTCCTGGTCTCAGGCCAACAATACAGTCCCTTGAATTTGCCTGAAACATATGGACGCAGGATTTCATTTATGGTTTTTGGTAAAGTCACGTTCTTCCAAAAATCGTGCATGGGTCACATGAGAATCTTGGGTGCTGTCATTTGCCTGAAGCTGTTTCCATTAGCAACGACATTCATAACAACACATGTCAGCAGTTAGCGCCCCAGCAGAGTGAATACAGCCAGTCCCAGGGAACTTCATTTCTATTTTGGGGCCTTGCTGTCCTTCCAAGGGGCAGAAAAAGCTTTTGGAGAATTTGTATCCACAGGAAGAAACCCCTCACCTAGTTTGTTTCTCTACACCGCACTTTTTCTGGGGGGAACCCTATCGATAATTAGGTTATTATTACATTTTGGATTTCAAGAAATAATCTATGGCACCTCCCCTTTTTGCATTATCACCTTAAAACTATCACAAGACCTAAAAGAAAACAGTCCTTCCATCTCAGATTTTTGGGGGATGTGTTTGAGAATCCATTTTGGTACTTCTGGGACACTGAGTTATATATCTTAAAAAAAAAGCTTTAAAAAAATCTTTTGAATCAGAGCTTAAACACACAGCTGTTGGGCACAGTGTTTGAAAACAAAGGAAAACAAGAAGATATTATTTCAAACAACTGAGTGTGTGGGCACTGGCTTTATACAAAGTTATGATGGTGCTTGTACATAAAATAGTGTTGAAGCCTAGTGGGTGAGCCACTCCTGCCACTCATTTTCTGGATTGTGTAACCGCTCTCCTGACGATCCCCACTGAGCTTCTATGCAGTGTCTTCCAACTTCTGGCTTTGAAGGGCCCTCTGCACCTTCTGTCTCAGCCTCAGGGCCCATGGTCCCTGTAAGTCAGACCTTTTCAGCAATTCTTCCTCGCCCTCTCAGAAATTACCATGATTTCCCTGACCAGGTCTGGTTATACCTGTCAGGTTTTTAATGGTTATTTTAGTCCCTCCAGACCAACACATCTCAGATGCCTGGTCCATCACAGAGCCCTGGCTAGGGGTCCTCAGGATCAGCAGCGTCAGCATGGCCTGGACCCTTGTCGGAAATGGAGACTCTTGGACTCCAGTCCAGACCTATGTGGTATGCATGCAGTTTAGGTTTGAGGAGCACTGGTCTGGAACTGATAGACCTTTCTGGAAAGTGATTTCTCAGACTTTACTACCCATCAAGGAATCTGGGCAGTCCTCAGAATACCGGCAAACCCCACCTTTCAAAATCTCCCAGGTGGTGCATTCATTTCACTTGGTGAACAAGGAGCTATGTCTACATCTAAAGTAAAATTAGTCCTTCTGTCCGCAAGGAAAGTTAAGTTTTCTAGTTCCTACACACACTGAATAAGGATCAATCTGCAACTACAAAGGCACTTTGGGATCCTGCAGTGACTCCTCTTCAGCATCAGCTGGCAGGGACCAGGAGGCAGCTGCCTCTGTTTTACTTGAAGTAGTTCTATTGGAGAGAAGCGGTGAAGAGTCGCCAGGGGTCCCCGAATGACCAGCTAAATCTCCGTGAGAAAGCGGAGTTCTCAGTGTTTCCTAAAGCCGGTTAGGAAGACTGGAACACACAGGCCTGGGCTGAATGTCATTCCTCTGGAACAGGGCTCCTGAGGTCGGAGCCTTGGATGTGTGCTTTGAGATCTCCCTAGATGACTCTGAGGGAGGGACGGGAGCCACTGTTCTAGGCCACTGACTGTCTCCAAAGGTGGCCTGAATGCTGTTGCTGTTTAGCCTCCATCACAAAGATTTAAGGACTTTCCTGGCGGCTCAGATGGTAAAGAATCTACCTGCAACACAGGAGACCCGGGTTTGATCCCTGGGTCAGGAAGATCCCCTGGAGAAGGGAACAGCTACCCATTCCAGTATTTTTGCCTAGAGAATTCCATGGACAGAGAAGCGTGGAGGGCTACATATAGTCCATGGGATTGCAAAGAGTCAAACATGACTGAGCGACTAACACACACAGATTTATACACAGATTCAGGTGAGGTAGAATTGTGATTCCAAAGGCAAGAAGGGTTTTGCTGACTAAGTGTCAGTCCTTGAGGTTGTACTATATGCTTAGTAAGCTATGTTGGTTTATTTATTACGTCAGTAAGTGTGGACAGAATATCCCTTTAATTTGTAAATATGTGCTACCAACAAGTGCCACTAACCTAAGAGGGGAAAAAAGAATTCAGAATATTCTGGGTAGCCATGCTATCTATGCCCACTGCATTTAATCAGAAATGGCTCTGCAGCTTTTGCTTTCCGGAAAATTTGGTTTAACTCTAGATCATTTGAGAGTGGAATCGCCAAACTGTTTTTCCTCTCTGATGTGAAAAGAAAAGCCTTATGTTGGTTACATGTGCTGTGTTACCTAATAAAGCAAATGATATTAGCATTTTGATTATTTTTAGAGTCTACATTTTTCTTGCTTTCTAGTAGTGATTACCTCATCACTATGCCTGAGGATGTGCAAATTTCATACACTTACAAAAATAGTTTTAAATGCTTTCAAATGCTTCCAAGATTAGAATAACTGTCTTGTGTTATTTTGCTCTCTGTTGACAGTTCACTTCATTTCATCACAGGACGTACTCTTTCCGTAATGAATTTATAACTGCTACATCATAGTAATTCCCCATAAAGAACACCACAATAGGATCAATTAGTTTCCTAAAAATCTACCCCTCACAGTAGCTGTTTTTAGTTTTTCATATTTGTGCCTCATAAGAGCTTCTGCTCCTTTCATATGAATCTGTTTTAAAACAGCATTGATTTCTTGAGATTTCATGTAACTTAGTCAAGTCCACACTTTGATCCTTTTGATCTGTGATGATCTTTAAAGTAACAAAACAAAAAACTATAAGATTCTAAATGTAGCACATTTACTCTTTTCTCCCAGCTCCTTCTATTTGGTTATTTACATCGCTGGTGACATATGGTAATAAATTGCCATTACCATCCACTCTTCACTGTGGATCAAAGCCTTGGAATGCTTGATGAAAATTTATTAGGCCTCTGCCCACTGATTCCCACCTGGCCACTCACGGTACCCATCGCCAGTGCTGCCTTGGGCTGGAGACGGAGGTTCTGATGACTAACAGCTGGGCATTTCAGCTGGCCAACCCTGCTTCCACCCTCCAGGGCTGACCTCCACTTGCCTTCCTATTTCTCTTTCCTCATCTTGCCTAAGCCAACCTGCAGCACAGGTTGCCAAGGATACCAAAAGCCTGGGAGAATGTGGGGGGCGGGTGTGGCTCACAGAGGCCTTCATGCTGGTAACAGTGCTGGTGCTGCTCTGCTGGTGGGCAATAGGCAGCTCACTGATGTAGGATAGTGGGCAACTGAGGGGACCTGGGGAGGCTGGGCAAAGAGCAACACTGGAGGGGCTTTACAGGGAAACTTTTAAGATGCAGGGGTGTTAACATCTGTGCTCCGTTTTGGGCATTTTACTTACTGCTTCTTGCCTTGATGCTTCAGCTTTTTACCACAAAATGAAGTTGCTCAGCTGTGTCCGACTCTTTGTGACCCCATGGACTGTAGCCTACCAGGCTCCTCTGTCCATGGGATTTTCCAGGCAAGAGTACTGGAGTGGGTTGCCATTTCTTTCTCCAGGGTATCTTATTGCGGGCAGATGCTTTTACCATCTCAGCCACCAGGGAATCCCAACAAAGACATCTTTTACCACAAAGATGGTCAAATAAAAACTATACGCTAGTCATTTGGTAAAATTTATACAGAAGGCAGCTGTTTCATTTTTTCCCCTCACAGAAGTCTCATCTAGTCAAACAAATTTGTCAATAAATATTACAATCTTCAAGGTGCAAATGAAGCACTTTTTTCTACATTAACTTTTCCCATCACAAGGCCTATGGGAAAAGAACCCAAGCAGAACCTTAGTGAGAGTCTCTAATGACCTCTGGAGTGATGGCTTAGCATCTGCACATGCTAGTATTGTCAAGGGGTTGGAATGAGCAAAAATGTCCCATTTAAAAATATATTTATTTATTTATTTGGCTGTGTCACGCAGGATCTTTTGTTCCAGCACATGGACTCTCTTATTGTGGTGCATGGAGTTTTGGAGTGGGCGGGCTCAGTAGCTGTGATGCCTGGGCTTAGCTACCCCATGGCATGTTGGAGTTTAGTTCCCGGACCAGGGATCTGAACCTGTGTTCCCCACACTGCACGGCCAATTCTTAACCACTGGACCAGCAGGCAAGTCCCCCAAATGTCCCATATTCTGAAGACAGGCTTCCGATAACGTCAGAGCATTTATGGCCAGTGAATACAGTGATGGTCTGTATATGCTGGTAATCTACAAGGGCTTGCAGACAGGCTCCTTTAACTTTCAAATTATGGAGGAATATAGCTCTGTCTTATTTATCAGTATAAATGAGATTATATTAATATTAACCAAGCTAGAGTCCTTCCTGCAAGCTATATCCCATCTTTTTGGTGATTACAAACAATAAAGAGACTCCTGGATTTAAAATACCATACCTGAAGGTAGTGGTTGCCTTTGGGAACTCTATTTTTGAAGATTTCTCACCTAAACACACACCGTAATTGTGTCAGTGTTCTACCCTATGCCAGCAATGAGAAAATTTGGTGATTAACATCATTAACTACCTGCCCTTAGAAGACATCCATTTTCAGAATAGCTGGGAGGCTATGACATATGCTAAAAGATGTATCCATAGATTTACAAGGCTAGATAAGAGGCTGTGTTCAATGCCCCTGTTGTCATTTGCAAAATATCCCATGAAGGGTGCTCCCTCCATCAGTTACATCCTCTGATTACTTATCTGGATTGTTACTCTTCGTTTCTCCCTCCCCCCTGGAACTCTCCAACTCGCAGTCAGGAAAATTCTTCAGAATATTATTCCATATCAGGATTCTGGGAGACTAGGGAGAACTCGGAAGGAAGGGGGTTTTTATACAAGGCAGTTCTCTACAGAAACATCCTGGCTGGTCCTCGACTGCCATGATCTTTTGGCTACTTGCACCCACCTGCCACTGCAGACTTTTTCCCTCCTTTCCCCTCGTTGACAGCTGAGGTCCCCCTACTGCTGGCTTTCAGAATGCATGGGTAAGTCCCAGGATCCGAATTACACATGGGAAAATGCTACCGTGCTTTCAGTGCGAGGCCCATCTTTGCCACATGGGTCTTGACCTATAAAATGGCTCTTGTGGTCGTTTTAACATTCTGCCTGCTTGCCAATGCCAGTCTTAAAGACGCTCCACCTCACAGCTCTGCCAGCTTCATAGAATGGATGTCAGGAACCTCAAGCTTCCTCTTCAGATTCAGGCAAAACTCTTTCCCTATTGCCTCCTCCACTCCAACTTATAAACATCCCAGGATTCTTAGTTGTTGGATCCCTTCCTGTTTACTGGGCACTCAGGGTCTGACGTATGTTAGAGACACTTTCCTGCTCTCCAAGACACTTCTGACACAGCCTCACCATCCCCTACTCCAACCCTCTTTGTTAGACACCAGAGTCCATTCAAGTTTCACAGACATCTGTTAACATTCTCAAGGCTCCAGCCCTCACGGCACCATCATGAGCATAGCGAATAAGATTATGTATACCAAAACGCTTTACAACCTGTCAAGTACTACCGGAGGTGTTCCTTGGGTCAGCCAGATCTCAAAATGTAAGGCTTTTTTTTTTTTTTTTTTTTTGTAGAGTTGTTGAGCCTATCCAGTTTGAAGTCACAGTGGGACACCCAGATGTCACCCAAGGCAAATGACAGTGAATCATCTGCAGAATCATATGCAAAGCTGCCTCATTTTCAAGATGGTCTAGTGTCTTTAGCTATGTTTGGGGCCATTTCCTTAGAACTCCAAGCCTCCCAAGAGGGGCTGGGATTGTCCAGTAACCCCAACTAGCGCAGTGAAAAATACATCTATGCAAGACTATCCACGAATGGCCACTATAGTGCTCATCAGAGGTTAAAGTCTAGGTCGGCATACTTTTTTACTAACAAATGGGCTTTTTATAATAATAGCCTCAACAATCATCAACCTGTAGGAATTGAAACCTACAGATCAAACACTGGGCTGGTGTTTATGAAGCCATTCTAACTTTGAACCAAACTTAGTTAACAAAACTTGAATTCTATATTGTCCTACTGAGTACTTACTCTGTGCTATGAACGATACTTCATTTAATCTGGTCCTTGGCCTACAAGACACTGCACAGAAGTCATCACTATGGTGGTAGCAGTTTAGTCGCTAAGTCATGTCCAATTCTTGCAACCCCATGGACTGTAGCCCGCCAGGCTCCTCTGTTCATGGGATTCTCCAGACAAGAATACTGGAGTGGGTTGCCATTTCCTTCTCCAGGGGATCTTCCTGACCCAGGGAGAGAACCCAGGTCTCCCACATTGCAGGCAGATTCTTTACCAACTGAGCTACAAGGGAAGCCCATACATTAATTATCCCAAGGTCAATGATAGGATGACAATAATTACAAAATCAATGCAATAACAAGATTCTATTAAAATGCACCGATGGCATAAACAGTCTGAACTTCAATCATAGAAAAGATATATCTCTTGCATTCAAGACAACTCATCCTTTCTCTTCTAATTTTCTGCAAATGTAAAGTCAGGCTACTACATTTTCCTTTAAAAATGGTGTTTAATGTTTGTATGTGTTCTATAACCTTGCCCATTCTTTTATGACAGTAAGCTACCTAAATCAGACTAACTATTTCCATTTACACATCTGACTCAGGAAGCTTGGCTCAGCGCCTGGTACACTGTAAGGGCTCAATAAACAGTTGTTTTTCTTGAGCGTATCTTCTCTATTTAAATATGCTCTTTTATTTTAATCTGGGTGTGATAACTTCTGTGTAAGAATACTATTCTAGTTCACGCTTTGATGTCTCATAAGGGTCTTTACCCTGCATTCCTGAGCTCTGCTAAGCCCTAAGAATACTATTACCCTAATAAAATATCAAAGTCTCTATTTAAAAGTGCAAATTTTCCCAGGTTCTAGAACATTTGCTATCACAGTACATGAAAATAAAAACAAAAGCACCAATTCGAGACACTAATGCATAAGCTGTTTGCTTACTTTTCTGATTCTGGTCATCTTCTGTGGGCAACCATGCTTGCTTTGTCTCTACAAAAATCTAAATGTGCCCATTTCTGCATAATGAATTACTTCAGTCTGCAAACATTCCGAATCCCAATATTCAAGTTTCTCAATAAATGCATGTATGATGAGGCAAGAGGGGTGGGCGTTCAAAGCAACTACATTGTCAGCAGTTCAACATAACAATGGGTTTGCAGTTCAGTTCTTGCGGTATAACTATGAGTAAGAAAATAGCCTCTGCCTTCCAGGTGCTCCAGGTCTAGTGAGGAAGGCAGGTAAACATAACCGCTGCACTCAAGAGGGAAGCAGCCCTTAGCACAGAGGAGTTATATAAACTGTAAGTGTGGGAGGGTTCAGAGAAGTCTTTTGGGTTTTGAGGAATCAACCGGAGTTTATCAGATAGAAAGGGGGGATTAGGACATTGATCTTGGCACCCAGGGAAATGGTTCCTACGCTTTACCTGTGTCACCAATCCAGGAAGGGCCCCTTCCCACTTCCCCTAAGATCAGGGTTTGCCAACACAAACAGGACCACGAGCACAGAACTACACTCTAATCCACTGATTCTCTGTTACATTCTTTCGCGGGTCCCGTAAGTGAAACCAACAGCTGAAATACAGATCTGGCTAAAAGAAATCAAATCCCCTTAGGCCTTCCCAAAGTGGCAGAGCTTTAGCTGGGAGTGGAGCTGTCTCGCTGGACTGTGAATCACTGAGGGAAAGGAACTGGAATGAACTGTAAGCAGCCGTGGGGCTGGAGAGCTACATGACGAGCATGTTCCTTTTTGATTAAAATCAGATGGTATCAACTTCAGTCTGTTTTCTTCTCTTTATAAGCACGGATGCAGAAGTGCATTTAAAGCATGTTTAAAATGTGTTCAGGAAAAAACACATTATGATATCCTTATTCTTATAAGAATATAAGCATGGTAGGGATTTGAAGGCACCTGCTATTAATATTCAATATAAATCTTACCTATTTGATCCCTTAAATGTTACCAAATGGAACCACATCCTGATCAACAGAGGACTTCATAATATTAAACAAAATCATCTTTAGCACAGAGCGGGGAAAAAAAGCGCACAGCTTCTTTTTGTGGCTCTGAAGGCAGTAGCATGGGATATCAGTTACAGTATTAGCGCAATCCTGAGCTTACTTTATTTTAAAAGCATGGAACAAATATTTGATGATGCCTCAAGTTCTACCAAACTCAAGTTTTTCCAGCTGGCAAACCACAGTCTGCAAAGTTAAGTCATACAAGGCCATATAGCCACATGTACTAAAATACTCCCTGCCAACGGGTCATTTTTCAAGCCCCTCTAATCCCACATGTAGGTGGATAAATTTTAAGCTTGAACAACATTTTCAGGTGTGGGCTTTGTGTTAACTTCAGCCAAGAGGTAAAAACTGTCCAAACCCAATTCTGGCATTCATTTGGAAGGTTAACATTTGAGATTAAAATTTATGTGTATAAAAAGGATTTACAAACTCAAAGGTGAACCTAAAATGTGCTGTTTTAGTCACCAAGGCAAATGACAAATCCAGCCCTTTGACACTGCACTCAGCTGAAGCGCCTGCAGTTTATTGCAAGCTCAGCTTTGAGGGCTGAGAGGGAAGGAGCAGGCTTCAAAAGCTTCTGTGGTTTGACTGGGGTGCCTGACCTCAGAACTGACCTAACCAGAAGGGTCCAGATCCCAGGAATCTTTAAATAAGGCTCTAATTAGGTGACATGTACATACACATCCATGTTGCTGTTGGCTAGGAGAACGGGGAGGATTTAAAAAGATGAATCTTAACTTGAACAACTAGAAAACAAATAGACTGAAACTGATGTTTAAAACCTCATTACAGATCAGACCAAAAATCTGTTAAAACGAAATCCCACAAAAACATCCATTTAAGTTATGGGCTGAATTCGTGAGAGGGCTTCCCAGGTGGCGCTAGTGGTAAAGAACCCACCTGCCAATGCAGTAGACATAGGCGATGAGGGTTCAATCCTTGGATTGAGAGGATCCCCTGGAGGAGGGCATGGCAACCCCTCCAGTATTCTTGCCTGGAGAATCCCATGGACAGAGAAGCCTGGCGGGCTACAGTCCATAGGGTCACAAAGAGTCGGACACAGCTGAAGCAATTTAACATACACTCAGTGAATGAATGCTGTTCCAATGACCTGGGGAGAAGACAGACTGTTTGTCCTGGATGATCACAACGCACCTCAGCTTCTCACCAGAGATGTCTTCAGTGAAGCTACAGTGACAATATTACCGCTGCCCCAGAGTGGCAAATAAGGTAGTACCCCCTGATGCTAGCTGCTGCGGCTGGTGGCCCTCAGAACCTCCAAATTCTGCCCTGCCCTGGCATCCTGCCAGGCCCCTATGGGCAGTGTGTGTGCTCACCCTCAGCTGGCCCCTCTCAGGCAAAGATGAGGCTTTAAATTTCTAACTGCTGACATCCTAGAAGCTCCTGACAGACATTCTTTGTCCCTCTCTGTTAGGAGTCCACCACAGGGGCCCACCCTTATAGCTCCTATTGGTAAACACATTGGTCTGTGGGTGCCATCGTGTCGTCCCTGCTTCCCATCATTGACTTTCCACCCCAGCTACTCTGCACAGCCTGGCTGGGGGCGGGTGAGGTCCCAGTGATTAAAGGCAGTGTTGACAAAGATGTCCTTGGAGAAGCTCAGTGCCCGCCACCCTCTGTAGAAGGATGCTGGTCATGGGATGGGGCATGGTGGGCAGTGAGCATGACCACTGAATCCAGGGAATGCTTCTTAGGACGGTGGCTTTTATGGGTTCTCCTTGTCCACCCGCAGTATCAATCCTGTCCTCCACCCCCCACCTCCTGCCCCAAGAAGTCCAGCTTAATGACTCAGCAATCTTTCACTGTCGTGACAGGTCAGCCCACATGTGAGGGCCAAATTCACTCAAAGAAAGGTGGCTTGGGGTGCTGAGCTGCCATGTATAAAAGTGACCATGTGGAAACTAAATGCATGAACTCGAGGCCCAAGGGTGGAGGACCAGACAGGCTCGGCTGCAATCTGTGAACAAGATCACTCTTCTCAGCACCACTCCTGACTTTCTGGGCTCACAAAGGACTCTCTTAATTGACTTCTTCTAAATCCATGACAATTAAGGGGCTTGGCCAATAAATTCCTGTGGTTTGGCCTCCATACACTTCTTAAAACACATATTAGTCTTTTACATATTCAACGCCCGTCTCTGCCAGATTTGTGAAGTAATAGAAAAAAGCAGTAATAACTGAAACACATCCTTTGTAGCTCACATGAAAAGGAAGCCAACTGCATTCCCTGAATTCAACATTTTTTTTTTTTTTTTTTTTTTTAGAAAAAGAGGTGTAATTTATATCATTTCATTTATAATGGTGCTAAGTTAATGCTCTTGGCTGCTTTTGACAGAGACCTTTCCAATGGGCCTGGGATGATTTGTTTCCCTGAAACGCTTTCAGTACTCAAGGACTCTTAATTAGCTTGCTAGAGAGTGTTTTCCTGATGAACATTGCCTCCCCAAAGCCCTGTAAGTTTCCTGGTTTCTAAAAAAGAACAAGAAGGTGACTCAGATTCTTTGAGTTACAGGTTCTCTGTGGGTCAGGAACAAACTGTTGTTTTGTGAAACTGGATGAGGCTGCACTGGACAGGCTTCCTTTTTTACTCTCTGCTCCTCCTCTTGTTCCTGCTCAGTGATTTGACTGCATTTTTCATTTTACAAATGACTGTGAGGGTGTCACTAAAAGGCGTGATTTTACATGAAAATGTCAGCTTGAAATGGTACTAACACTTGAAGCCACGACTAGGAATGATTTTGCCTTAATTTAGCACTCCCTGAAAGCATTCTATAGTCAAATATGTGGGAAGCCCCTAGGCTAACAAGGCTAATCGGGTATCTTTAATGGAAAAAAAAAATTATCAGAGTTTTAAAATTTATGTTGTGAACCTTTCAAGCTTCCATTATGAATAAGTAACTACAACATACACCATTTTCCAAACTTGCTTGGCCATAAAATCTTTCTTCTGAAGAGTATCTCATGGGAGGAGTGAGGACCTCATTTTGGGACAGGCTCGCCTATTTGGGGAGCTAATGGAGCTCTGGAAGAACGAGCAGAAGAACTTGTGTTCTGATGGGGCAAGAGCATGTAGTGTGGATGGACCAAGAAAGGCCCCAAATCAGCTGCAGCAGATCTTAAAGGCACTCAGCAAGGATTAGAGCCTTTATCTGGCTCTGAGAGCTGCCATGAAATCCAGTGTAGAAGGTGCTCTACTGGCCAACACGGTCCCCATCTGGATCTACTCACTACCTGTGGCATTCCCTTGAGAGCACACAACCAGTAAATCATGTCAAACAAGGTGTCTCCCGACTCTACCATTTCTCTCACTGATAGTGTCGTGTGTCCCAAGATCCTTACCGAGATCAAGATCTTTGGGGTTATGATTCAGGCATTTAAAAAATAATTTTAAATGGGTGGGTAACATTAATATGGCTGTGACTGTGCTCTTGTACCTTATAAATTCAGTTCAGTTGCTCAGTTGTGTCCAGTTTTTTGTGACCCCATGGACTGCAGCATACCAGGCCTCCCTGTTTATCACCTGCTCCCGGAGTTTAGCAAACTTATGTCCATTGAGTTGGTGATGCCATCCAACCATCTCATCCTCTATCGTCCCCTTCTCCTCCCACCCTCAATTTTTCCCAGCATCAGGGTCTTTTCAAATGAGTCAGTTCTTCACATCAGGTGGCCAAAGTATGCAGTTCTGACTTCAGCATCAGTCCTTCCAAGAATATTCAGGACTGATTTCCTTTAGGATGAGTCACTGGATCTCCTTGCAGTCCAAGGGATGCTCAAGAGGCTTCTCCAACACCACAGTTCAAAAGCATCAATTCTTCGGTGCTCAACTTTCTAGTCCAATTCTCACATCCATACATGACTACTGGAAAAACCTTAGCTTTGACTACATGGACCTTTGTTGGCTATGTAATGTCTCTGTTTGTTAACATGTTGTCTAGGTTGGTCATAGCTTTTCTTCCAAGGGGAAAGCGTCTTTTAATTTCATGGCTGCAGTCACCATCTGCAGGGATTTTGCTGCTAAGTCGCTTCAGTCGTGTCCGACTTTGTGCGACCCCATAGACGGAAGCCCACCAGGCTCCCCTGTCCCTGGGATTCTCCGGGCAAGAGTACTGGAGTGGGGTGCCATTGCCTTCTGGCTCTCACTGTTTTCATTGTTTCCCCATCTGTTTGCCATGAAGTGATGGGACCAGATGCAATGATCTTAGTTTTCTGAATGTTGAGTTTTAAGCCAGCTTTATTTATCTGAGATCCCACAGAGTCAAGGCTGTACAAGAATAATGGCAAATCTCACTTTTGAGTTTTAACAGAAAGTAAGCCATTTGTGGATGGGAAGTTTGTGCTGATGATTCAGTTCTGTTCTGTCCTGAGTATGAATTTTCCCTCCTTGCCCATCTAGGTGTAAAGGTCTGCCTGCATCTGACACACAAATCTCTGAATCTCCTGGGTAAGTGAACTGTATTTAAATCCTCAAGGCACTCCTCCTGTGACCTTCAGGAACACTGGTTAGGACCTGAATCAGTTGGCCATATTTACTCCTAAAATCCTAAATACTAGGCTTCACATGGCACTGTAGAAGTGGTGTTTAGTGCTTACTTGTTTTATTTAAAAAATAAACCCATTTTGTGCTTTTTTATTTTCTAAGAAATGGTGACACAGGAATGATGCTCATGGTGGTCTTGGAAGAAGCAACATCTTAGGCTTGTTTACTTTACAGGGATGCTTCTGCAGGATTTCAAGTCATGACGCTGGTATAAAGTGTTGTAAATTTCCAGGACATTGGATATAGTTGTATAAAAAATGGATGAATAAAAACTGACTCAAAAATAAATCCAAATGGGGTGCTTCAGGTTATGTGGAGTACTATATTTTCTTCCCTAGCCCAGCTCTATTGTTGTAGTGTCCTACCGTCTAGAAGAGCCTCATATTTTAAGACACTACCTTAAAAATACTCGTGCTCTATACTCAGACTATCACAATTATGCAGTAAGATTAATGAATTCACAGGCTGTTTCTAAGAATTTAATGGCTTCTTAATAGAATAGGGTGCACACACAGCTAGACTACTATGACAAATCATAAAAGCTTCTTAGTAAGAAACCTCAATTAGTTAATTAAAATTTGCTAATTGAAAATTCTAAGAATAGCATGTAAAATATTCCAGACCTCCAGATACAGCAATAAAACACGTATCTAACACACCCGGCAGACAAGTCCTACGTATCTGTGCAGCAGGAGAAACATGGTCAGTGAAATAAGGAATGAGAGAATAGGTCATCACACAGAAACCTTGCGAGTGGCCTAATATATCAGGAATGAGAATTGGAAATTATTATTATTTATCACACGGAGCAGGTGCAAGGAATGGGGGTCACCTTTATTAATCTACTCATATGTATCTACTCCTCTTATTCTTTACAGATTCATTGCTCTGCAATGGCATATAGGCATATTTAAGAAATAATGCATGAGTTTTACCAGCTTGATATACTTTCATATTTCTTGATGTTCTGAAAGGATGCATTTGATATTCAGGATAGTTCTACAAGAAAATGCTTAAAATACACATCAAGGTGGTTGATGCTTAGCTTCTGTTAAAGAGCAGTTCGAATGTTGTAAAGGGAAGAAGTGCCTTCTAAAGCAAGTAGATAAAATACATTTTTTGAAATGCCATACAACCAGCTCCAAGTCAAGGAGAAAGAAGGAAGTGTGACAACAGCGCTATCAGATACAACCACCATCAGCAGGTCAGCCCAGTGTGCACACAGGGTGTTGTTCCACCGCCCGGCAGGCTAGATCGTACAGCGCATCTGATGCCACCCTGCCAACAGCTCTAGTGGAACCCACAGCCCAGCGTAGGTTCTCTAATACTCTCTTGTTGTGAACCTGAGGGTCCAGTTCCATGTGACCCATTATTCACCACAACTTGTGAATAATGTCAAATGTTTTTGATTTGCACCAAATCTTAGAATTTGATTTTTCAGTCTGGCCTGCATCAGACAGACCCATCCTGCTGTGTATAAGTCAGGTCTCCTCACAAAGAATTTTGGGAGAGAAGGGGGAATGGATGATGATAAGGTGCGTTGGGGGAGAGAATCGGGCAAAGAACTGAGTTGCAACTTGCTACTAGAAATCAGTGTAGTGTTGACAGAAACAGGATTGTAAAAGCAGTACAATCAGGACTGTAAGAGCTGGAAAAGTAAAAGAGTGGTGGCAGAATAGTGACTCTAGTAGGAATACAGACAATACCAGCGAACATTTGGGGAGATGGCTATTGAGTGTTCACAACTATATAGACTTATTAGTTTTCATTTATTATCCTCATGATACAGATGAGAAAATTGTGGCTCTGAGGTTATAATCTAACCTAACTGCCATAAACTAAACTGCAGAGTTAAGATTTCAATTAAGATGTTTCTGATACTTTGTAGTCATACTCAGGGTCTTCTGGACAAATCTCAGGAAATCTCTCTGAGCCATTTGTTCTTTCATTCCTTTTACATGGAATGTTATTCTCTTTCCTCACTAGCTAGCCAACTCCTATGTATACTGCAAAGCCCAACTTACCTCTCCCTCTTCCATGAAGCTTTACTGATTACTTCAATTCCTTTGAAGTCACAGCACTGACCATTTGAGCTACTAGGCACAATGCCCTACTTTGCATTTTATTTAAGTTTCCATGGATGTCATCTTTCCTAAGCATATGGACCACATTTTCTATTTTTTGTCTCTCATAAAGTACTTAACATTTACAGGCATATATTGTTTTTATTTTACAGACGATAAGGCCAGATGACTCCAATCAGTGCTGGAATGTAAGGAGGGTCCAAAGTAGGGTGGGAGTGAAAATACTGTAACCTCATCATCTACTCTACTCAGCTAAAAATGCATTTGAATCCCTCAATTCTTCTCTTCAGAAAAGGCACACATCTGTGAGCAACTTTCTAACAGGAAAAAAGAAAACAAATTTCAGAACCGAAATTAGGTTCATTAGATTCATATTTAACTCAACAGCCTCTTCATTGGAGATTTTTATATAGTTAACAATCCATGAACCTCTTTTAAGCCACATGACTGAGAGTACCCCAAAAGTCCAGCAGTGGCAATTTACTTCTCTGGGGAGAAGGCCTCTGGTTTACATGCTAATTTTTAGCCTGCGTATTGCTCCTTTCTGGGCAGTGGTGGCGGGACTGGGCGGAGGAAGGGGGAGGTTGCTGCATTTATCTTGCTTATGACATTTCTGCAGATTATAGTCATTTGGGGATAACCTATGATGAACAGCATGAAACTTGGAAGAGGCCTGGTATTAAACGTGACAAGGACTGGTGGGCTCAACGGTTTCAGGTGGGCTTTGCCAGTGTGGTCTGCAGTACACGAAGAAGTTATACTGTGGTCTGAGGTGCACGCCAGTCTTGCTGTGCGCACATCCTGGGCAGCAGAGAGAGCTGAGGCTGCTCTGGCTGTCCTAACAATCGTGGGTTGGCAATCTACGGAATGAATCTCTGAGGAGTCTGGTAGAAAGTACAGCTGCACGAGGGTGAACTCTGGAAGGAGAAAGCTGGGCTTCCAAAAGAGACCTGGGAGGCTATCAGCACCTTTTCATCTCAAACTGTTCCCCCTGCTCATGACCTGGCAGAAAAGTCTGCTGGCAGGTGAGCACTGGCGGAAAGTAAGCAGAAAAGGAAGAAGTCATAAGGGGTGAGTCCCTGGGAGATCCTGAAGGCAGGAAGAACAGATAACATGCACAGCTGAGAACCAGAGGAATCACAAAGAAGGATGACAGGCAAAAGACAGCTGGCGAAAAATTAGGGCATCACAACGGGAGCATGAGAGAGAAGGCAATGGAGCAGTCAACTGTGTGGCTAAAACCTCTTCATCAGAACAGAAACCTGGCATTGGAGGACTGTCTTCTGTGGGAAACTGAGAGGAAAAAATGCCAACTATCAATTATATAGTGCTTACTATTGATATATGCCAGGCACTGTTCTAGATGCTTCCATGCATTATCTATCAGTATTTACGACAGCCCACAGGATAGCTATTATGACCTCTGTTTAACAGATGAGGAAAACTAAGACACAGAGAGGTTAAGTAACTTGACCAAGGCTACACAGCACATTAGAGGCAGAGATGAAATCTGAAACCAAGTCTGTCCCCAGAGGTGTTCTTAAGTCATTCACTCTACTGTCTCCCACAGAGAAGTTGCATGTGGTGACTTGTCCGTGTGATGCAGCCAGCTGAGGCAGGACTCTCAATTCCGACTCCTGTCCGGGGCCGGTATGTGAGAGTGAGCAGCGCAGGAGTGACCTGGCCCCAGTGACTGCCCTGGACCACCTCATAACTGAGAGAAACTGTTTCCAGTCTGTCACCAGACACATGCTCAGGAATGCTGGTGATGACATTAAACAGTTTATTTTTCAGGAAAATATTCCCTACAAAGAAAGCTGACTGTGAGAGCTAATGATGGCAGGAAAGATGGGTTATTGCACCATTACCGAAGAATTCACTCTTGGATAAAAAGACTGGAATGCTGGCTTGGATCTTTGATATGGATGTGTCCATTAGACATTTTATATAAGACAAGGAAATGCTATTAAAACCCCAGTAGGAGCCTGAGCCGGGGGAATGCTGTACTTTAATCGTAAGCCTGGATGATGTGATTTAAGAATCTAGGGATTCAGGATGCTTGCAGGATCTTTCCATCATGGGTACCAAAGATTTACTATAATCACCCAGAAGCAGAATGCTGTGCTGGGTCGGTGTGAAAGACCCAAGTTCAAATCTCAGCTCACTACTGGTGAGCTTTTCAGCTTCAGTTTTATTTATAAAATGAAGGGAGAATCTCAGCCATAATGATAGAATATTTAAATAATAATTGTAAACCTTCCTGCTTTCCACACATCAACTTCTGGTTGATATGAATTCCTGACAGTCTTCAGGAATTCATGTCCCAAAACTTGATTTACCACAAAATGGACTGTCTCACTTGCTGAGAATTTACAAGATACAAGTGGCATAGAAAAGGAAATACATGGCAGTGTGTGTGCATACTAAGTCACTTCAGTCTTGTCCAACTCTTTGCGATCCCATAGACTGTAGCCTGGCAGGCTCCTCTGTCCATGGAATTTTCCAGGCAAGAATATTGGAGTGGGTTGCCATTCCCTTCTCCATACGTGGCAGTAAGAAGTATCAAATAATTTTTCTTGAGCATTTACTGACTGTGAATGTGCTTAGCTTTGCTGACCCTTTATTAGAAAAGGGTGAGAGTGTTCATGGAGGTATCAGGAGAATCACCACGAGGCCCAGAGCCTTACATGTTAAGAATCCAACTGGCTCTGATGACTGAGTGGTTCACAACCTTCCCCAATCCAGAGTCAAGACTTGCTTTTCTAAAAACAGAAGGCTTTCCTACTAATCCTGAAATCTCCAAGGGACAAGGGAAACCAAAGGGATCAGGACTGGTGGATACAAGTTATATTTGGAATCCCATCCTGCATGCAGAACTAACAAATCCATAGAAGAAGGCAGCAGGCTTTGCCAGGCCATAAATCAATTACCTTTAATGGCCAGGCTTAGGGTGAAAGCAAATAGACAAGCTAGCGCTTCCCTATCTGCTATCTTCATTGTGGCCTTTAGCACTAGAGCTAAAATCACTTTTAATCAGCCAAAAAGGCAGTTGTTTTTTCAAACAGTAACATGCTGAAGAGAGAATTTCCCCTAATATTGTAGAGAATTTGAACTTTGGCCCTGGTTGTGGAATAATCCTACATATGCCTGTCTGGAATAAACTGCAAATCTTCTCTGTCCCCTTTAAACCAATAGGCTAAAGTTCCTCAAAGGTGAACATAAATGATTCTCTCCACCATCTTTTTAAAAACACAACTGTACAGGGTTAGCATTCACTTTTTAAATTAAATAAACCTAGCAAACTGAAGCACAGCGAAGTTTTCAGAACTGGGAATTCAAATTCCAAAGTACATCATGCTTTGAAGTGGGATTCTTTGGGGTTGAGTTTTTGTAAATCACGGTGAACACAGTAAAGACTGCAATTTTTCTGGGGAATATATTCTCATACGAGAAAGGTCTTAATGATCTGGATAACCACACTAGAGCCAGACATCCTGGAGTGTGAAGTCAAGTGGGCCTTAGGAAGCATTTCTATGAACAAAGCTAATAGAAGTGATGGTATTCCTGCTGAGCTATTTAAAATCCTAAAAGATGATGCTATCAAAGTGCTGCACTCTACACATCAGCAAATTTGGAAAACTCAGCAGTGGCCACAAAACTGGAAAAGGTCAGTTTTCATTTCAATCCCAAAGAAGGGCAATGCCAAAGAATGTTCAAATGACCATACAAACGTGCTCATTTCACAGGCTAGTAAGGTTATGCTCAAAATCCTTCAAGCTAGGCTTCAGCAGCATGTGCACTGAGGATTTCCAGATGTATAAGCTGGCTTTAAAGGAGGCAGAGGAACCAGAGACTAAATTGCCAACATTCACTGGATCACAGAAAATGCAAGGGCGTTCCAGAAAAACATTTACTTCTACTTCACTGACTACGTTTTGACTGTGTGGATCACAACAAACTGTGGAGCTTTCCCGCTGCTGCTAAGTCGCTTCAGTCGTGTCCGACGCTGTGTGACCCCATAGACAGCAGCCCACCAGGCTCCCCCATCCCTGGGATTCTCCAAGCAAGAACACTGGAGTGGGTTGCTGTTTCCTTCTCCAATGCATGAAAGTGAAAAGTGAAAGTGAAGTCGCTCAGTCGTGTCTGACTCTCAGCGACCCCATGGACTGCAGCATTCCAGGCTCCTCCATCCACGGGATTTTCCAGGCACGAGTACTGGAGTGGAGCTTTCCTAGAAATGGGAATACCAGATCACCTTACCTGTCTCCTGAGAAACTTGTATGTGGGTCAAGATGAATAACAGTCAGAACCAGGCACGGGACAACTGACTGGTTCCAAATTGGGAAAGGTGTATGACAAGGCTATATATTTGTCACTCTGCTTATTTAACTTATATTCAGAGAACATCATGTGAAATGCTGGGCTGGATAAAGCACAAGCTGGAATCAAGAATGTTGGGAGAAATCAACAACCTCAGATATGCAGATGATACCACTCTAATGGCAGAAAGTGAAGAAGAACTAAAGAGCCTCTTGATGAGGGTGAAAGAAGAGAGTGAAAAAGTTGGCTTAAAACTCAATATTAAAAAAAATCAAGATCATAGCATCCGGTCCCATCACTTCATGGCAAACAGAAGGGGGAAAAGTGTAAACAGCGACAGATTTTATTTTCTTGGGCTTCAAAATCACTGCAGATGGTGACAGCAGTCATGAAATTAAAAGACACCTGCTCCTTGGAAAGCTATGACAAACCTAGACAGCATATTAAAAAGCAGAGACATCAGTTAGTCAACAAAGGTAAGTATAGTCAAAGCTATGATTTTTCCAGTAGTCATGTACAGATGTGAGAGTTGGACCATAAAGAAGGCTGAGCACTGAAGAATTAATGCTTTCAAACTGTGGTGCTGGTCAAGACTCTTGAGAGTCTCTTGGACTGCAAGGAGATTAAACTAGTCCATTCTAAAGGAAATCAATCTGAATATTCATTGGAAGAACTGATGCTGATGCCAAAGCTCCAATACTCTGGCCACCTGATTCAAAGCGCCAACTCATTCAAAAAGATCATGATGCTGGGAAAGATTGAAGGCAAAAGGAGGAGTGGGTAGCAGAGGATGAGATGGTTAGATAGCATCATAGACATGAATTTGAGCAAACTCTGGAAAGTAGCGAGGACAGAGGAGCCTGATGTGCTGCAGTCCATGGGGGTCACAAAGAGTTGGACATGACTTAGCAACTGAACAACAACAAAATATTCTCAGATATGGCATTTTGCAAACTTAGTTTCTATTGGTTAAGTCAGTGAGAATTTTAAGAGTATAAAAATAATCACCTTTCTATCACAGCTAAATTTCAATTAACTCCAAATTTGAAACACTACTTCTTGGTGACTGTGTGTTTCTACCTATTAAAGAGGATCAGAGCTCATTTTTGGAGGAGAAAACACTTGTTCTGTATTTCATTTTAAGTTCTGAATTGCCTGTTCCTGGTTCCCTCAGTTACTCCTATTAAGTGAAAAGGGTGGCGTGTCAGTGGCTGTCAATCCTGGGATCCTGCACAGGTTTCAACTGTGTCATAAACAATCCTACAAGTGATAGTACACGGACTAGTGTTTGTAAATGACTCCATTTTTAACAAACTGAAGTAGGTTTAAGTCAGCCTCGTGTGAACAGTACTTTCTTGTAAACATTGTTTAAGTGGAGAATAATGCCTACACATGAATACATCACTCATGCACACATGAAACAGTGATGGCAGGTGTGAATTTCTGTAGGGCTTCACCCAGACCAGGGGACCCCACGCTCCAGGATCTAATGCCTGATGACCTGAAGTAGAGCTGATGTAGTAATAAAGCAAATAAAGTGCACAATAAATGTAACGTGCTTGAATCATCCCGCAACCACCCCCCTCCCTGGTCCATGGAAAAACTGTCTTCCACAAAACCAGTCCCTGGTGCCAAAAAAGGTTGGGGACCGCTGACCTAGAGACTCCTGCCTGAAATGTTTTGGGGTTTAGCAGAAGTCTAAGTTTTCCCTTGAGAATGTGTAATGAAGACAATCTGCAAATATGCACACTGGGACTGAAGAAGCTGGAGACTCACTGGCAAACAGCATCCCCTTCTGAGAAAAGGTCATATGAAAATAATCTAAAAGGGAATACTGGCACAACGGAAGTCTGCTTCAGCACAACTTATAATAATGAGAGCTTGTAAGCAGTCCTCATGACAAAATGGATGGCATGTTTCTGTGAATTCTACCCTATGAAATATTACGTGATCATTAAAAAAATTAGTAATTTTGAAGATGAAGCAACATGGAAAAAATGCTCACAAAATAACACAGTTAAATGTGTGTCTTGATGACAACCTTTCATAAATGCCTATAAAATTAGAATGGGACACAAAACATGGAAAGAAATACCCATCAAGTACTGTGCCAGAAGGGTAGAAAATAAATGAGTCCACTCTCGTCCACCATTTTTAAAGTTTACGCTAGGATTTCCTTAATAACTGAGAAATCTAGTTTTTTTTTTTAATAGTCTACACAGCTTACTAAAAAATTTTTTTTAAAGGAGCTAAGTAGGAGATGACTGAAGAAACCAAAGGAAAAGGGAACCAACCTCTTCTGGTGATCATGGATCCTATTTACATGGCTGGTTGGGTCACATTCAGATGCCAATGATGGTAACTCATAAGTCTGTTAGTCCTTAAAATACTGGCTAAAATGCTGAAGCTAATCTCAAGAAAATTCATTAAAAAAAAAAAAAAAAGGAGAGAGGGAGACTTTCCCAGTCTGTCTTGTGGTCTGGAATTTATCATGGTATCTGTGTCTGTGAGTGTGTGGACTATGTTCGCATGTGTTTCTTTTTTCTAACACTATCAGCATGAGAACGACAAGAAAGGCACGGTAGATTTTTCAGAAGAAGCCAAGACAGCTGTGACAGCTACAGGGTTTCATTTACAGGCCACTGACACTGCACGTTTCCGTACATATCAGACTCAAAGGTTAAAATATGTACATACTGCTCTTCAGCATTAAATCCAAGCAAAGATCAAAACTCTTGACAGTACCAAAATGTTGCATTTCTTATTTTTTCACATTACTGTACACCTAAGATAACTTGGTTCTATGACTTTTTTTTTTTTATAACACAAATAAGTAAACAAAATGTCAGGCACCTAATAAAAATGCATCCGCTCTCTATGCAAAGTCTAAGATAAAGGAGAACTTGGTGACTGGCATTCAGGGAAGATCTGAACATGTTTATTCTTATTGCCAATTGTCCCGCACAGCATAGATACATATGTTTTCCTTATAGCTAATGCTAATACACATAAATGCCTATCATTCAAGTCTTCTGACATCTCAGAACTACTGCTTAAGATGAATAAGGGCCACGAATCAAAACATCCTTAAATTTCCCCCAAATCTGACTACAAGAAGAGGCAAGTGTATCTCTGTTTAAAAAATGTTAGATTTCTATGTGATACATCTCTTTAGAGTACCTGTGAGTATACTTAGTCTATGCAGGCTGATCAACCCTTCTTGATCTTTACTCCTGACAATAAACCAAAGATCACTGTATTTTATAAATCATGAGCACATTCGAATTTGCTAAGTCTAAGGACTAATGAAAAAAGAAAGAGGAAAACAAAGCCAAAAATCATAAATCCTTCCTGACTAGAAGGCATTCCTCTCTTATCCCTAAAAGAAATTAATTCCCTCACATCTTGTTTGAATTTAACTTCTGAAGTTCATCTTGTTCCGTCTCTAGAACAAGTCAGGCGGCAGAGTATAAAGATATGACTGCATGAATAAAAACACATGACCAGTGCGCCACTGCACACACCAAAACAAGATGGGACAGAAAAATATGAACTGTCAGGTGACATGTCGCTTGGACACATACGTTTCTGCAGTTTGTCATGTTTTTGCAATTGGAAAGCTACTGGATGGATCTAAATTCTCCTTCCCCTGCAACTGCAAAACATGGAAATGTAATCAGGAAAAGCTAACGCTTTATGAGCAGCATGCTGGCATCACTTTTCAGTTCTAGAAGACTGGCTAAGAGAAAAAGTATTCAACACATTAACACTGTACAGTACACTCAGGAACTCTACATGGAAGGGTAAGACAAACACAATGCCAGGCTCTTCCGAGAAGGTACCTTGTACAGATGCTGGGTTTGAGTTTAACTTGGGAAGAGAGTGTAATCCCCACCCACTCTTTCTTACAGCAGCCTTACATGATTTATAGTATTTTTATTGCAAATATAGTAATGAAACCTCACTTTGTGCAGATTGAAGTGGTGATGAGGGAATTGAGGTGGTTTGGCGATGGATGGAGATGGAGAGTGAGATGCAAAAATCTATTCCTGTCACAAGTGAGAAAAACACAATTCAAGCTGACCCTGGACACAGTTATGTTCGTGGGCGGCAGGGGGGTGGGTGGGGTGGGGGAGGAGGGAGGAAAGACTCCTAGAAGGCAAGGGCACCAATGACATATGGAATGTGGCCAGGCCTGTAATGAGATGAAATCCATAAAATGCATTATCCCTTCTCTGAGCCTCTGTAAATACAGAGGAGAAGCAGGATAAGAGTCTGCCATGATCGTTACTGGTGGCCAAATCTCTCTGGTGGGAAAGGCAGGTTTATTTTCACGCTTTTATATGAGTCGAAGCTTTTGAATAAACAAAATTCTTCGGAAACTCTCAAGGGATGATCCTGACTGTCTGACCTTCCCGTGGTACCCTGCCTGGAAAGTCCTCTCTTAATGCCTTTCGGGGTCTGGGATTCTGCTCTCGTATCTTGTGAAGCAGTGCAAGCAGTGAAGATGAGCTAGCAGCTTAAACTTCCAGCTGCTTAAGTTCAGAGGAGAGAAGAAAATGGGCCGGGACACCCAGGTTAACTGCAAGATGGCATAGATTTCACAATTCTAAGGAACCAGGCTAGTCAGGTTGTACGTCAATCCCAAACAAAGAGATCTGAATAGGCCCAATTAACATTTCTTATTTAGCCTCTCACACTAGACTTTTGCTCTTTTTGAGAGGATGGGAGGGAAGTGGGAAGCTCGTGGGAGAGAGAGGCTGTTGAAAAGACAGAGGGCCAGAAACCTGGCAGAGTACTCCTCTCCTTTCTACCCTCTGGTTCCCTATTCTTTTAGAACCTGTGGGATTTTCACAGACTGATCACAAACAGTGAGACAGAAGGAATGAATCTAAACACTGGAGGATCTTTACACCTCAGGAACCACACAACGTTTATCCAGTCATTCAGTTTCAAACAAGGGACTCTATAATGTATATGAATGATCTGATCGTTGTTCAGTGGGGTCTGGGGCTGTACATCTTGGCTTCCAAGCTGGATCTCGTATTCAGTAGCCTTTTGAAAGGGATTCCAGAAGACAACTTGGAAATTTTATACTTCCTTCATGTGTTGAAAAGACCCAGCCCTTATCTGACTGTACCATGGCCCTATTATATGAAAAACGGGGCTATCACACTAGTCATTCATCAGTACCATCTGCCACGCTTTCCTTACTATTAAATTGGCAGAAGTTTTTTTTTGTTGTTGTTTTAATGATAATCCTTAATGCCAGCAAGGAAATAGTGAAACATTCTCGTTAACTATTGGTAAGGATCAAAATGACTACATCCTTTATGGAAATAATTTTACTGTAATTTACTGATAATTTACTGTATCGGTAAACTGTATAGTGTTCAGTCTTGAATCCCACTCTAGAAAAAAGTCAGATGTAATCATTGCATCATTCACAGCATTGAAAAATATAAGACCATCCAATGGTCCAACACAGGAAATGGATGAATAAATTCTAGGTAGTAGTGCTGCCAAATGATTGTTTTAAAAAATATTTAGAGACTAAAAAATGCCCAAAATAAACTTTAAGTGGGAAAAGTAGAGACATAATTCTGGAAAAATATGCATAAGAAATAAAAACTGGAGAAAATACTCAGAAATACTAACTGTGGTTAACTTTGGGTGAAGAAAGCTAAGGTTTATTATCTTGTTTATTTTAGTAAGCTTCCACTAAGATGATAATTTTTTTTCTCTTTACAAAAGTATTATTTTATTAAGATACTGAGTCAAACAGATGAAAATTATAACAACAGAATATGCTTTTAGGTGGTTAATATTTTTAAGCTGGCAAAGATTCATGAAAAATTCTAATTCCCATTGAAGATAAGGAAGGGTAGAACAGATTCTTAGCATCCTACGCTGGAACACATTTCTAGAGGAGGTTTTGCTGAAATTTATCAAAATTTCAGTTGTACACATCTTCAGACTCAGCAGTTCTCCTGACGGACATTCATCCTAAGGGAATAACTAAAGTAGTGTGCAAAAGATATAAATTCTGGCTGTTTATTGTTTATGCATTAACAACAACAACAAAAGAAATAAAACTAACTAAATGTTCATTAAGAAAGACCTGGTTTACATAAATTTAGAGTAAACCTATATGTAGACTAATGCATACCCACCTTAATGATATCTATGGCTACATTTATTAATATACAAATATTTCTACAATGAAGTTTATTTAAAAAGGGAAGAATATAAAAATGGAGTATAGAGTATGGTCCATTTATATATTATACTCTTTCTCTATACGTGTGTACATGGTACACACAAATTTCACTGTGGAAATATTTATACATTAATAAGTAGAACATACAAAATCCTGGAAGAACATGGGCCAAAATCCTTGTATGGTGTGGAATGCTCTGTATGGTCGGAGAAGGCGATGGCACCCCACTCCAGTGTTCTTGCCTGGAGAATCCCAGGGATGGCGGAGCCTGGTGGGCTGCCGTCTATGGGGTCGCACAGAGTCGGACATGACTGAAGCGACTTAGCAGCAGCAGCTGTGTATGGTGGTGGAAATGTAAATGATGTTTCACTTCTCTTTTATACCATTCATTGATATGTAAATCATTAATAACAAGAATGTACTGACTGCAACATTAAGATTTCAAAATGGTTTAAAGAACATTGCAACAAGAACTGGTAAACACACCTCCAGTTTAAGAAATAAAATGCTACCAACCCTCATGAAGCCCATTTTCTACTCCCTCCCATGGTACCCCTGCCTCCAGAGATAACTGTGATCCTGGTTTTCATAGTTCCCTGTGCCATGCACTTCTTTACACTTTTATTATGTACCTCTGTATACCTACGCACACTGTTCTTACTCTCAGGAATAAAAAGCTGTTCTCATGTTTTCAAAGAAAAACCTGACATAGTTGAGCCCTCCTGAAGCATGGCTTTGGGCAGTGAGTAGGTCAAAACCACTAGCAGAAGAAGATGTATATGAGGCTCTGGGAGAGCAGTGGTAGAGACACTACAGGTTCCCCCGTACTGGCCACATCCCTCCCCAAGATACGGGCAGGAAGAGCTCAGACACACCTAGAGGGTTCTCTGCTTGGGTCCAGGTGGGGAAGACAGAATACAGTGATCCCCCTTTCACAGCTTTCTAACTGCCCACCCCTTCTTATAGTGGTAAAGGCAAGGATTCACCAGACTCTCACTTTCATTTGTAAAGAGATGGACTAACGTCTTCTTACCAGCCATTTTTGTAGATGCAAATCAGCCAGAGTGTTTTTAAACTACCTTATTATTGCATAGCAATCTGGAAAAACATAAGTGACAAAGCAAAATTTTAAAAAGAGTCTAATTTTTTGAACATATGGATAAACACTTGAAAGATAAAAGCAGTTTGTTGATGAACTCTAAGTGCTATTTCTATTTTTAATTCCTATTCTTATTTTAGCATTTTCATACACCAAAAATAAAGAGGTATCAAGGACCAAAGATAAGTTGCTATCAATACCACCAGACAACCAGAAGAATGACTAAACTAAACCTGATACGGCTGACAGTGGAGTGTTGATGAGCAAACGAAGCAACTCGACTGAAGGCTCCTTCCCAGCCTGCAGGAGAGTGGTGTGGTTCAACTGCCAGGAAAAACTGTTCGGCTGTTTCTAACAGCTTAATAATACATACTACACCAGGCATCAGCAATTCCACTTCTAGAAATACACCAAAGAGAAATGAATGCTGTAACCACAAAAAGACTGGTATGAGAATGCTGACGGACTCTCTACTTGTAATAGCCAAAGACCATCAACAACAGAATGGACAAGTTTAGTAATCCATAAAATGGAAGACTATACAGAGAGCAAAAACAAAACACACATTGATTCATTCACTCATAGCAAGGATGAATCTCAAAAGTATAGACTGAACAAAAGAAACCAGATATGATTAAACGGAAATTTAATGGAAGTCCACATGAAATTCCTGATTAATTTGCATTACCATAAACAGTATTATTCTATACATAACAGAATGATCCATAACTCACAGTTCACGTAATGAACTTATTAACGGATGCGAAGAGATGACACCAATGGGCAAAGCTCTTGTTATTTTGAAGGCATATCAGGTGGAATCCTAGAATGAGGACCTATCTTTTGTATTCAATATCTTTTAGGAGCTATAAGAATGTTGCGTGACCTATGGGGAGAAATCGAAGGGTTTACAACAGTTTTTCAGGTTAAAATTAAGATTTCTTTGACTTTGATATTATACCTAAGTATGTACATGCCCCTTTAAAACTCTAGAAAATAAGACTTGATGCTTTAGTCCTAGAGAAATCTATGTCAAAGATCATAACATTTTTTAAAGGGTAAATGAGCTAAGAGTGTAACGTGCCTTTATTAATTAAAAGCATTCCAGCTTTGAGTTTTCAACAATATGGCTGCCATCTAGCAAAGATGAATGCAATACAGAAACCAGCTCTCCATTATACTTGTTTGGCCCAAGAGAACTGTACATCACTGACTGCGGCTGGTGTTGAACACAATGATAAAATGGGCAATAAACGAAAGAGGCATGTTTGCATGGGCACAATGAAGAACAAGTCTAAGCAACTTGCCAGCTTATTTGCTCCAGATGAATCTGCCCTAATAATGACAATGAAAAGAAGTAAATCAACTTTGCACCAACAATGGATTCTATTTTTCCTGGAAGACAAAAGCACAGAGGCTGTGCAGTTGACACACACTGCCGAAGAACACTGTGTGTTCTTTCTCTGGTTGTAGGGACAGTGACACCAATTATCCTTTCCCGCGAACCCGAGTTTAGGCAAAAGACAAACTTGGATAGTATCTGACATAAAGGGATGGTCATGCAATTTGCTCTGGTGAGAGTGTGCTTTTTCAAAGAGGACTGAGTATTGACAATTGCTAACCTCTCAACCTGAAATAAAAAAAATTCAGTTGGCTAAGCCAGGCACAGTCAAGACAACACGTACAAGACACTGCTGAGAAGGCAGGGACAACTCCAAAAGCCGGATTCAATTTGTGGTCTTAGCATGCTGGATCATATCTCATTAGAGGACAGAAGGTTGGCAAGAACTGACTGTACACTGGCCCCATCGCCTGTAAATTACACGGGCCTGTGCTGTCACCTTAATGTGCATGGAAATTTCAGCGATCACGGAAAGGTGGAAGCTCAGGGAAGGCGTCTCTGAAAAGCATTCTGCTTGTCTGACGTCACGCTTACGGCCTGAGCAATGGAATGGTGCAGAGAGAGCTGACGGGCGAGCAGAAGGTACTGACTGGCATCAAGCAAGGGAGAAGAGTCCCTGGGACAGAACAAACAGGGATGCAATGACCAGAGACTACATTACCACCTGCTCGGGGCAGACTGACAAATCCTCCTTGCTTGTGCTTTGGATTTTACCAGCAACTGGAGACAATGACATAAAATACAAGCTGGTGTTCAAATTATTCAAGTCTGGTAACTGCACATGGTTTGCATGTCCAACTGAAGAACTCTATGTGAGTAAATTCTGAGCTGTTGGCTTTTTCTTCTTCTTCTTGTTGTTTTTTGAGCATTGAGTTTTCAGATGCAATGTGTGCGAAGCAAGACACAACAGTTGGAGATGAGGAGACATGGGCCTTATCCTGGAACTGTGTGAATTCCATGTAGTTTTTTGAGAGAAACTGACATCTTTTTACTATGGTATCCAGGTAATCATGAAGAATGGTAAGACTATAGGACAAAAAGATCTGGGAAGTCAAACCCTGGGTCTGTCATGTACTAGCTGTGTGAATGTGGGCAAGTCATTGAATTTCTCTGACCCCTGTAAAAAATGAGGTCAGAGCAATTTTTATAATAGAATCAGGGCTCAATGGAGTAAATGCATGATTCCAGAAGAAATAAGACTGCTTTGAATTACTTGCGAAAGTTTCTTATAAAAACAGTTCTATTACATACATTTAAATATTTATTGTTTGTGCCATGACCTACCCCACAGGGCAATATGAGGAGTAAAATACATGAAATTCTTTAGAAACCCATGGTAATAGTATTGGGGTGGGCACCATGATGTACAAGAAAAAGCAGACTTTGGAAGTGCATCATTTTGGGTGCAAGCTCGCCTCTAAAAGCTACTTAGTAACAGTGGCAACTACCCGAGATGTTCTTAACCTGGGGTCGGTGGACCTAAAGGAGCCATGGATAGAACTCAGGAGATCTTGGATAAAAAGAGTATGTTTCACTAACTTAACTGAAACACAGCATTTCTTTCTATTATGAACAGAAGTGACTAATCATGGTATCTTTGCAGAATCTATGATTTTACATACAAAGAAGTCCAAGATATTTTTATATCACAGTATAATTGTAACACATATCTCAAAATACAGTTTATACTCACCACTAACTTGAAATTATGTAAACTAGTCACCCAGTGCCTAAGCTCTCTCTTCAGTCAGTTAGTTAGTTTAGTCGCTCAGTTGGGTCCGACTCTTTGCGACCTCATGGACTGCAGCATGCCAGGCCTCCCTGTCCATTACCAACTCCCAGAGTTTACTCAAACTCATGTCCGAGTCGGTGATGCCATCCAACCATCTCATTCTCTATCGTCCCCTTCTCCTCCTGCCTTCAATCTTTCTCAGCATCAGGGTCTTTTCAAACGAGTCAGCTCTTCACGTCAGGTAAGTATTGGAGTTTCAGCTTCAGCATCAGTCTTTCCAATGAATAGTCAGGACTGATATCCTTTAGGATGGACTGGTTGGATCTCCTTGCAGTCTAAGGGACTCTCAAGAGTCTTCTCCAACACCACAGTTCAAAAGCATCAATTCTTCAGTGCTCAGCATTCTTTCTAGTCCAACTCTCACATCCATACATGACTAATGGAAAAACCATAGCCTTGACTAGACAGACCTTTGTTGGCAAAGTAATGTCTCTGCTTTTTAATATACCGTCTAGGTTGGTCATAACTTTTCTTCCAAGGAGTAAGCGTCTTTTTATTTCATGGCTGCAATCACCATCTGCAGTGATTTTGGAGCCCCCCAAAATAAAGTCTGACACTGTTTCCCCATCTATTTCCCATGAATTGATGGGACTGGATGCCATGATCTTAGTTTTCTGAATGTTGAGCTTTAAGCAAACTTTTCCACTCTCCACTTTCACTTTCATCAAGAGGCTCTTTAGTTCTTCTTCACTTTCTGCCATAAGGGTGGTGTCATCTGCATATCTGAGGTTATCGATATTTCTCCCAGCAATCTTGATTCCAGCTTATGCTTCATCCAGCCCAGCATTTCTCATGATGTACTCTGCATATAAGTTAAATAAGCAAGTGACAATATACAGCCTTGATGTACTCCTTTTCCTATTTGGAACCAGTCTGTTGTTCCATGTCCAGTTCTAACTGTTTCTTCCTGAGCTGCATACAGATTTCTGAAGAGGTAAGCTTTCTTATTTAAGGCCTTATGAAGCACAAGTTACCATATCACAAGTTCATAATTTTAATATGTTGACAACTGCATTTGCATATAATTGGTTTTCTTTGCAATATTATATATTTTAGCTTATGAACTTAAAAACAAAATTTTGCAAAATAGTCCATCAGCTTTGCCAGCTAACTAGAGGAGTCCAAGGCACTAAAATGTCCCACAGCCTCCCTGGGAATTCATTTTCTTAGGGGTAAAAGGGAGAGTAGAGCTGTGAGGCAAGGTCATTGTGAGATTACAAATGTCAGAGTTAAGTGCACTGCCCTGTGCCCTGTATACAATAGTCGCCCAATGAGGAGAAGCTAATCTATGCTGAAAATGATGAGCCAAGGGAAGTAATTTCCTGTGTTACACATTTCATTCTTCCTTAACACGATAATTTCAATAAAATTAGCTTTGGTCTTTTAAGGACATAAGGCTGATGCTTTCTCATGATTTGCCTGTGATCTCTTATTCAGGATGGATGGTCCTTTTTGGTGTTTAGGGGCCTGGCTGGATGGCTCTCTTCTCTAAGTCTGCATTGCTATTGCTGGAAACAACCTCCACATGGACCAGAGCTGGGTGTCTACCCTGTGAGGATGGTGAGGTCTTTCTGGGGACGTGGGGCTGACCCAGCTGCACTACAGTGAGCCAGCAGGCAAGGTCTTGGCCATGGAAGCGGAAATGAGAACAAGTTATTTAGAAACTGGGAACATGAAGCTATTTTAAAGCTTGCCAGTGAGGGGGCCTTCAAAGGCAAGACTAGTCCTTAGGCTCAGCATAATGAACCTCAATGTGAGAAAATTAAGTAATGTTTCAACTTGAGTCCCAAATCAACAGTCTCAGCAATATGAGAACATCCAGCAAAGGGGAGTGCGCAAGAGCAACGGAGGGAAGATTCATGGCTTTCTTAATTAACTCCGAGGTGCTGCACATAAGGGGAAAACGATAAATCAAGTAGATTACTGCCAGAGACCTGAATTTCCAAATGAAATAAGAGAGGTGTAGGGCCTTGAGTCATTTTGTAAATGTGTATGGCAGTGGGTGGAGGGGCGTCTCCAAGGTCATCCCTTATGTTAAAAATTCACCACCATGCACAACAGTCCCTTGATCTCATCTCATACCATAGGCAAAGTACTTGTCATGCAGTCAGGTGTGAAGAGGCAAGAAACAGATGAATAAAACGCACACTGGGAGGACAACGTAAGATACACACATTAAAACTATGACTGTCAGACACACTTATTTAAGACACATTCACTGACCACCTGTGATGTAACAGGTCCTATTCCAGAAGCAGAGGACAAAGTGATGACCAAGACAAAGTCCCTGCCTCCAGTGGGCTCCCACTCTCCAGGGGGAGGCAGGTACCAACAACAAAGCAATTCATTAAGCTGTGATTTGAGGTGGTGGCAAGTGACATGAAGAAGAAAGCAGAGTTAAGGGCACAGGGGCAGGTGGACAGGGAACTATTTCAGTTGGTGGTCAGGGAAGGCCTGCTGTGCAGGTGATATCTGACCAGACACCTGAAGGGGGAGGCCGGGTAGGAACTGTGTGAAGTTCTGAAGGGAGGGAGTGTGTCCCAGCAGAGGGGCCAGTGGGGACAAGAGCTGGGAGCAGGACGATCTCACGGAGCAGGAGCCGTGCTGGTGAGGGGTGAGCTTGAGAGGTGGGGAGTACTCCCATCACAGAGGCCTTGGAGCCACAGTGAGGAGTGGCTCATTTTTACTCCATATGTGACAGGAAGCCACTGGTAGCAGAGAGAGGCAATCCAACTTACGTCCTACTAACGAAGAAATACAAGCAAAGAATTCTTGGCATGTAAAATAAACAGGGATTAATCCATGTGGCAGCACTGTTATTAGTGGCAAAAACACAAACACATGCAAACAGATCTGGAAACTAGCTGAATGTCCACCAATCAGTAGTGGAAGAGTTGAACTGTTACACATCTGTATCTTAGAATTTTATGGAGGTACTGAAAGAATAAGTTGGAGCTATCTCTAACTTTGACCCAGAAAGATGTTAAATGGAAAATCAAAAAGAGACGTAGGCAATTTATATAATTTATTTATTTCAGGCTTCCATTAAAAAATATTTATTGATTTATTTTATTTGGCTGCACTGGGTCTTCGTTGCAGTATGTGGGATATAGTCCCTGACTAGGGCTCAAACCTGGGACCTCTGTATTGGGAGCATGGAGTCTTAGGACCACCAGGGAAGTCCTCAGGCTTCTGTGTTTTACAAAAACAAATGTTACCAACAACCTAAGCCCTGCATACATGTCTGCACCTCAGTACAAATGTGATGGATACCCTCTAGGACATTAACATTAGTTACTTTGGAATAGGAGGACTGGTGGGGAGTTAGGGAGAGAAAAGAGAAGCTATTGATCTTAAATACATTTGTACACCAATTTAAACTTCATGAGGCGAGGTTCACAGCAAAGTATGTTGATGCTATGATTTTGGAAATGGACCTTAAAGATTTCAACAGTTCTTTCTGGAGCATGGGGAACCTTCATAAAATAGATAGGATTAAAGTTAACCTTGAAGAGGACAACTGTCCCAGCCAGGGAAGAGTGGAGAAGAGAGGAGAATGCAGCAAGCTGAGAACGAAGCATGGAAGGTTTCTGTACCTGATGCTGATGGCTGACACTTCTGACCCATCTTCTGATGGCAGCTGGTACTCAGGGTGGAGGTAGGCAGGGAGAATAGTGAGTTCTTAGGATAATCCAAAACAGGGAGTCAAGAGTTTCACGTAAGAACAGTAGCAGGGGAACAGTTCAAAAAGGTCATGAGGATGCAGATAGCACAGATCTGGCACCTGGTTATTTGGAAATGGGAGTGAGGGAAACCGATGGGTGGAAAATAATAAACTTGAAGCTTCCTAGGGTGTGTGTGTGTGTGTATGTGTGTGTGTTAGGCCCTGTTGTGTCTGATTCTTTGCTACCCCATGGACTGTAGCTCGCCAGGTTCCTCTATTCACAGAATACTCCAACACTGGAGTGGGTTGCCATTCCCTTCTCCAGGGGATCAAACCCAGGTCCTGCACATTGCAGGCAGATTCTTTACCATCTGAGCCACCACGGGAGCCCAATGAATGAATAGGTATCATGAAACAACTTTACTAACCCAAAAAAGAGAAGCTGTTTTGGAGAGAGTTGTGAAATGATGCATCCAGCACTGGATGAGTTGAACCTGCACTAAACACGCATGTACCAAGGGGCAGGTAGAAATGAAAACTGGAGGAGACCTAGGATTAGGGGGTCAGAAGTCCTTTCCACAGAGGTGAGAACTAACCTGTAGGAATGGAGTGGATACCAATGGAAAAGCAAAGTACAAGGGACGAAACTTAGGGAGAAATCTGCCTGTGTGGCAAAGAGGCAGGAGAAGAACCAGGATAGAACACGTTAATGGGCACAAGGAGGAAAGGGTTTCAGAAACACAAAGTGGACAAGGGCATCAAACTCGGTAGGCCAAATAGGGGAAGGTCTCAGGGAAGACGCCATATTATCCATCAAAAGAAAATAGAAATGGACAGGGAATGCTTAGGATAGACGAGATCTTAGGATACATGAAGTGTGACTAAATGAAGCCAGACATTAAGAGGTTTGAGGCCACAGAGATGAGAGGCAGATGTGGAGTATAGGCTGTGGTGCCAGCTTTGCATGAGGGAGAGTAAGACTGAATAGAACATGGATGAAAAATCCAGATGAATGTGGAGATGGAAAAGAGAAGTTGAAAGAGGATGCAGAAATGGTCTCCATCTTCTCAGTGCAGGAAGGAAGATCACCTGCTAAGGAGGGGACTGGAAATTCCTTTGGGAACGCTGGTACAATGGGAAACACTTGAAACTGACTAGTTAAGTTTACTAGTTCGGTCACTCAGTTGTCTTGACTCTTTGCAAGCCCATGTACCGCAGCATGCCAGGCTTCCCTGCCCTTCACTATCTCCCATAATTTGCTCAAATTCATGTCCACTGGGTCGATAAGGCCACGTCTACCAAGATGATGATAAGTTTAGCAAGGTTTTAACTGGGCTGAAAGCATTACACGACTGTCTTGAGGGTCCAGCTGAGGTTAGAAAGGTTGTGTTTGTGGTGAGACACATCGTGCTGCAAGGCACGTTAGTGATTCTCAGCAGCGAGCCTGGGTAGCAAGGCTGAGACTGGAGATAATGAGTGGGCAAGGTCCCTGGAAGGAGGGAATTCAACTAAACTGGTAAATTCGAAGTTGATATCCGACAACCAGCCCAAATATGAAGGCAGGTAAGAAAGGGCTGAGATTCTAGAGGTCTCCAGGTAAATGCGGTACCAGGAAGAAGGCCCAAAGAAGCGGGTGCACTAGAGACCCTGATCCACAGGGAAATATCACAGTAGGAGATACTGAAAATATCTTGCTTAGGAAAAAGTCCAAGAAATGAATTTCTACAAATGGGGGAAAAAGAGGAAATCTAAGACTATTTCTAGATGCTTTCAATTATCATTCAATCTCTTTCAGTCGGGAAGTCTGAAGATTTTCAAAAAAATGTAATGCTGCTTTGAAATGGACTTAAAAGATGCACAAAAAGAACAGTTGCAAATACTGACTGGTAGACATAAGAAAGACTAAAACATGCCCTGGTATGATTTGAGTTGTATAAGCAGTCTGTTTTAAAATACTGATTGCCTTAACTGTAGATGACAAGTCAGTTATGCAGGGAGGCCCGGTACCTAAGAAGAGAATCATATCGCCCAATTCTGCCAAGACTCACCTCTCCTACCATGTGTTTCATGCCAGTAGCACAAGCTAATTCTGTTGGAGCAAGCCAAAATGTCACATAAAGGCTCTTTCCGGCTTCCCAATGTCTCCTGAGAGCACACGCTTCTTGCAAAACACAGTGAGCAAGGCATACCAGATTAGGAGATATTACAAGGGAAATTTGGCAGGCAGCCATCATGGCTTTGTTTCAACTGATGTTCATAAAAACCTAGGCTAAGAAAATGGTAGCACAATGTCTGGTGTTTGAGATCTGACAGCATGCAACATGTTTACAGCACGCATTAGGCCACAAACAGCAGTCTGGGGCCGGGGCACGCAGCAGAACCTCAGATCTGGTGGACAAAGGAGGGAAATGGGAAAGCATGTCTTGTACTGTAATAAATATGACTGCTCTCAGAAGACCACAAACAGGTGGTTTCTCACACACTCACACACACACACACACACACACAACCACTGCTTTCAGAAAGATTAAAAAAAGTCAAATGTTTCAGGCTTGTTTGTATAGAATAAATAGAAGGGCAGTACACACTTGGCCAATTACAACATTTTTTATGAGGTTATGACTGACTATAATCTGGCAGAAACGAGTCCAACTACAACAGCGAGTAGAGTGAGGGTCTGGGGGAATTAGGTGAGGTTTTGGAGTGGGAATGAAAGTGAGAAGAGGAAGAAAGCTTTCATTAAGCAGTTCAGAATCTGGTAGGAGAATTTCTTTTAAAAAAAAAAAAAAGCATCCAGACTAATTTTGTTTTCATTCAAAACAACCTCTTATTTAGTATATTTTTCCTTTATGTTCTTGAACACATTTATAATGACTGCTTTTATGTCTTTGTTTCCTAAATCCAACATCTGAGCCATCTAAGGGAGGGTGTCTATTGACTGCTTATTTTTTATCCTTGTCTAAGGGTAAGATTTTCCTATGTTTTTTATGTCTAGTAATTTTTCATTGTATATTAGACATTATGTATCTGCCTAATTTCTACGAAGACTATTGATTTTTATTCTAGAAGATAGCTCAGTATCAGGCTGATCATGCTGAACTTGTGTAGGCCTACACGTATGCTTTAACAGGGCCATGGAAAGCCCAGTGTTCTTTTTACTTTTCAGGGCTCACCTCCAAACTGTCTCCTCTGAAGAGCTTACGGAGTCTTGATTTTAGGAGCAGTTAGGGTGTCTCTAGGGCTGGTCATACTCTAAGACAAAGTCCTTATTTCTAATGTGAATCTTTCCGATGCCTCAGTTAAAAGACCAGGGGGTTAACAGGTTGCTGTTTTCATGCTGGCTAGAATGCAATGCCTACAGGGCTGCTTGACCTCTGGTGTGGATGTTTCATTCTCACTCTTGGAGCTGCTGTCCTTTGGTAAGACACAGTCTTACCCTGAACATATCCACCCTCGGCCGTGGACCCTCATCCAGACTTTTGTGGCCTCTTTCTGCACTGATACCTCATCTCCAGGCCCCTGTGCTACAGGTTCCAGCAGCTCAAGTTGCCCCAACTCTGTTCTCACTCTTTGGGTTCTAGGTCACTCAACTGCAGTATGGAAACTGTCCTGCAGTGAGCCAGATGGCCATGGGGATCACCTCTAAGTTTCTTTTCTCTCAGCAATCAACTTTGTCCTGCCTATCGTCCTCGATGTTCTCCTATTGAGCCTGAAAACCATCATCTTATCAGTCCAGTTGTTTACAGTGGAAGAACTAGCAATGGCCAATGTTTAGCATACTTTATGCTGTACTCTATATGGATGCAGAATAAAAGTCGTCCTCCACTCCATTTTTATCACGTAGTCCTTTCAATGTATGTGGGAAGCAGAGCTTCCTGGTGTCTCATCAAGTGTCCCTAGAATTAATGATTTAGTCCCTCTCTCGTTCCTAATACAAATTCATACTCATTCATTTAATAAACATTTACTGAGAGTCTACTATGAGCCAGACACTGCTCTGGGAGCTGGGGACACAGCTGTGGGAGACAGAAGTATCCCTGCCCTTGTGGAGCCTATTTCCTGGTGGGGACTGTGCTGGCCCTGCTCCAAAACTATGCTTCCTCTGCAGTTGTTCCTTTAATCACTGACGATAGGAAAAAGGGAGACTCAGCATATATAAAGAATACAAAGAATAATAAGACCTATTACTTACACTACACCTCCTATGTCCCAGGCCCTGCTATATGTGCTTTGTCCATACTGATTTCACACTCACAGTTAGGAAGGTATTATTATTAGAGTTAAGGACACAGAGGCTGAGACTTGCCAACCTGTTCACATAGCTCATGCAAGGCAGAGACAGCATTTAAACCTTATCTGTCTCACTCTTGCTCACACATTCTTCACCACTACATTGCTCTATTTCTAAGAGAGAGAGCAGAATGACATTGGAGATGGGGATAGGGAGAAACAGGGATTGTTTCCAAACAAAAAAGTCTCCATTTTTAACAGAAGCCACCTAGATGTCTGGGAAGATTGAGAGAAGCAAACAGATCACTATTCAAACAGGCACAGAGTAGAAGGCGATGGAGCTGGCACAGAGGTGAGGATTTTGTCCTCCTTTTTCCCAGCTGATCAGGAGGGAAGTGGCAACGTCCTGCATTTTGAATCAGAAAAGAACAGCAGGCTGTTCTGAAAGGCTTCCCAGTTCCTTAGGAAAGCTGCTGATATAGGTGGAAGTGACTGAACTCTAGGAATCCCCACACAGCAGAACTAGTCCCATCAGATGCTTCAAGAAAAAGTGCTCTGGGATCAGGTACATATGAAAATTATACCATCCTTCCTGGAGACTTAAAATGCAGCTTGGCATAGGAGAGGATCTGGTTAAAGCCTGTGGTAAAGAAATCTATGTTATTTAACTCAGGATTTCCCCAGATGAATTGACAGAACCCTTTTGTGAATAAATGAGCTTTGTCTGTGAGAGAGAGGGAGAGGGACAGAGAGAGACAGGGAGGGAGGGAGGAGCTGGCTAACACCCATTGGAATTACTGCTCTATGAACCCTATTTTAGAATTTGCTGTTTAATAGCAAACACTAAGCTAAAGAAAAATTAATTTTTAGAGGAGGTCAAACCTAACTACTACTGTGCCAAATGGTGCAGGAGTCTTAAAGAGAATTCGAGTAGAGCTGTAGTTCAGGAATGAGAAAATGTTACATTTTTATTAGATTGTAAATGACAAGCATTGAGTACAAGAAGGTACCCATTTGTGCCCAGGCATAGCATTCCTTTATAGTTTATACCAAAATGATATACACATTTTAAAAATTAAGTTTATTTGGAGACTTCAATTATTTTAATCAAACTTTTTCCGGAGAAAATAGTGTAACAGCCATGGCCTTGTTCATTATTATGTCTTTAAGTCATCCCAGTTACCCATTTCTGGAAAGTCACAAATTGTTAATAAGCTACCTTGTCACATCAAGGCAGTTGCCTGATCTATGCCACAATGACCTGAAGGAAACACCCAGGTGCACCCCAGGGCTTCTCATCAACCTTTGTAAAGAGACACCTGACTTCACCCTGAGGCTCACCTATCACCTGCCTACTGCTGAGAGGAGGAGAGGACAGTTTCCTGTGCCCTCATGGCGCTCTGCCCTGTCTGTTCTCCCAATCTAAGATGCGAAGGCATCCTTTCCCACTCCAGCTGAAGCCTGCTAGGGCAGCGCGTGCCCTGCACACTCGAGCTCGTCTCTTGGTAACAATACATCCCTTCGGAGTCCCTAGTCACTTCTCTCACAGCGGTCCCTTGGCTTCTTCTGTCTCCTACTGTTTTAATTTGATTAGGCTGTTACCCACCTATTGTCTACAGCACAGAAATTACTCTTATCTTTATGTCTTTCTGCATTCCCTCTGCTCAGCTGTCCTACCTGATTTTTTTTTCATCATCAGTTTTCCAAATTCTCTTAGTTTTCTAAGCTAGTACCTTCCTCTCTGATATTTCAACATGGAAGATTGTAGAACCATTAGGAACACAGGTTCTGGAGCCTAACTGTGCAGGTCTGAACCCAATACTCCATTTCCTACCATCCGGGGACCTAGGACCAGTTACTTAACATCTGAGTTTCAACCTGTGAATCTGTAAAATGAAGATCATCACAGTACCTTCATGTGGTCACTGTGAAGATTAAATGAAACATGCAACGTGAAAAATGCTTAGCATAGAGCTCAAGGCATAAAAAGTTACGTTTGTTCTTTCTAGTATTATTTCTTCTACATTGCCTCATATCTAAAATCTAGCTTTTCTTTTGCCCTTTTTTCCCCAAGTGTATAAATATCATATAGACTAAGCAATTAGATTTCCTATAACATGAACTTGTCATTGTTTCTCATGCCACAAAATTAATAAAACTTCCTGTCTTTAAAACTCATATCCATCTTCCCCCCTACCCCCTGCCAGCACTACTCTTACAACCCTAATTCATTTAATTTTCCTCTTTCTCATTAAACTATTTTTATTTTAAAATTTGCTCAGGTGTTATAATAGACCAGCTTGTAAAAGAATTAAAGTTTTGTTCAACACATTATGTTCAAATGAGTAAAGCAATTTAAAATAGGTATAAACAAAGGCTCTCCAATTTCTACTCAGTTCTTTTTAATCCAAAAAGCTAGCTCCATTTTAGGAACCCTAACTCTGCAATTTCAGTCAATGTCATTACCAAAGAAAGTTTCAACTCAATTTTGATGTGCCCCAAAGAACATTAGAGGTGCATAAACAGATATATGAGCAGAAAAATATTAATTCTTTTTCTGTATTCACTGCATAGCAAAATTAAGATTTTATTTCCCCGAGGTAAAAGGGAAAAAGAACTCACTTGTTCAGTATTCTGCACTATTCAGTATATTGCCACCAAGCTGATGTTCTTTTATACTGCTGCTGCTGCTGCTAAGTCGCTTCAGTCGTGTCCAACTCTGTGTGACCCCATAGACGGCAGCCCACCACGCTCCCCTGTCCCTGGGATTCTCCAGGCAAGACCACTGGAGTGGGGTGCCATTTCCTTCTCCAATTTATGAAAGTGAAAGTGAAGTCACTCAGTCATGTCCGACTCTTACCGACCCCATGGACTGCAGCCCACCAGGCTCCTCCATCCATGGGATTTTCCAGGCAAGAGTACTGGAGTGGGGTGCCATTGCCTTCTCCTCTTTTATACTGCCTAACCCTTATTATTCTCTTGAATCTCTCCTGACTTCATGTGAATTTCAGTATGTTTCCCTTTTGTATCGAAAGCCCTTAAGACTCCTCCCCAAGTTCGATATTTAAAAAATTGGAATATAGTTGAGTTTTGATTTGTACAGCAAGTGATTCAGTTACACATACATATGATATATACATATATACTTTTTTAGATTCTTTTCCATTATAGGTCATTATAAGATATTAAATATAGCTTCCTGTGCTATACAGTAGGTCCTTATATTATTTATATATAATATATATAATTATATAATATTTATAATATATATTGTATATACATATTTTATATATAATACTATTAATCTCAAACTCCTAATTTATCCCTGTCCCCCTCCCCCCAATTTTCCCTTTGGTAATCTTAACTTTGTTTTCTATGTCTATGGGCCTCTTTCATAAATAAGTTGTTTTATACCATTTAAAAAATTTTTAATTGGAGGATAATTGCTTTTCAATATTGTGTGAAGGTTCACTGTACAAAGATTTTCACATATAAGCAATATCATATGATATTTGTCCTTGTTTGACTCATTTCACTTAATATGATAATCTCTAGGTTAATCTCTATTGCTACAAATAGCATTGTTTTTTATGGCTGATAATATGAGTAACAATTGAGGGACATTTAGGTTGCTTCCATGTCTTGGCTATTGTTAACAGTGGTGCTATGAACACTGGGGTGCATTAATCTTTTTATATTAGTTTTCTCCAAATACATGTCCAGGAGTAGGACTGCTGAATCATGTGGCACCTCTATTTTTGGTTTTTAGGGAACCTCTATACAGTTCTCCACAGTGGGTGCACCAATTTACATTATCACCAACAGGGTAGGAGGGTTCCCAGTTCTCCACACCCTCTCCAACACTTACTATTTATAGATTTTTTGATGATGGCCATTCTGACTGGTGTGAGGTCGTACCTCACTGTAGTTTTGACTTGCATCTCTCCAATAATTAGCAATACTGAGCATCTTTTCATGTGCCTGTAGACCATCTGTATGTCTTTTTTGAAGAGATGTTTATTAAGATCTTCTGCACATTTTTTGATTGTGTTGTTTGGCTTTTTGATATTAAGCTATATGAGCTGTTTGTATATTTTGGAAATTAATCCCTTGTTGGTCACATCATTGGCAAATATATTCTCCCATTCCATACGTTGTCTTTTCATTTTATTTATGGTCTCCTTTGCTGTGCAAAGCTGTGCAAAAGCTTTTAAGTTTAATTAGGTCTCAGTTTTTATTTTTGTTTTTATTTCCATTACTCTAAGAGACGGATCTAAAAAAATATTACTGCAATTCATGTCACGGAGTGTTCTGCCTATGTTTTCCTCTAGGAATTTTAGAGTATCCAGTCCCTGTAAGGGTCCTTTTAGCATATTTTTCTCCCAAGGTCAGACTTGGCTTCCTTCTTGCAGCTCACCTTTGCTCAGCTCTCTTTTCCCACCTACCAGGTTTTTATTTATCACCTACAAACCAGTATCTAGAGTGTCTACCATGTATTCAGTCCTGTCTTATGTACGTGGCACTGTCCACAAAGGAATCCCCAGTGAGAAGGGTTGTTACTAACCTGGGCAACCTTCCACACACAGTCTTCTCTTGACTTAAAGATCAGGACTCAATGTCTCAGTCTCTTACATACGCCTGCTTCTCTGCCAGCAAGGACATGATATGGTGAACTCTCTGTTGTATCAGATCTCTGCTGCTGCTGCTGCTAAGTCGCTTCAGTCGTGTCTGACTCTGTGCGACCCCATAGATGGCAGCCCACTAGGCTCCTCTGTCTCTGGGATTCTCCAGGCAAGAACACTGGAATGGGTTGCCATTTCCTTCTCCAATGCATGAAAGTGAAAAGCAAAAGTGAAGTCGCTCAGTCAGATCTCTAAATACAATGATATGTCCAGTTCGACACATCCTCTCCAGATCTAACTTTCAGCTTATAGTAAATAAAGGAAACAGAGGAACCTGCCAAATGGCCTCATGGAGACAATCTAAAGGAAACCCTGAAGGTGGCCCATCTCTTCAAAAAGTCACTGTACCAGATTAAAAGAAACTTGTGGGGACAAAACATCCAAGTGCAATGCGACGTACTGGATTGGGCACTTGGTCAGATTGACTACAGTAATGGACTTGTTTAGATCATCTGGGGAAACCTGCATATGATCTGGCTATTAGACTAGATGCAAATGTACTGAAAAAGTAGAGATCAGTGACAAAACTGAGCAGACTGCAAAAGAGTGAGTACTGCTTTTGGTTAAAAATCATATGTTTATTTATGCATTTATTTTTATTGAAGTACAGATGCTATTATGTAGCATTTTTAAAAAGCAATCTGAAAAATTTGTTCTAAGGTGTAACCACTAGTGATTAGTTGAGTGGTGGGAATGTGATATTTTAATAAAATTCTTTTGTTTGCTTACATTTTCTAATTTTCTACAATGCCTCCATATGGCTATAATTACAAAAGGTTATATTTTTAAATGGTTGAGGTTTTTAAAAAATATTTTTATTTTGTATTGGGATATGATGCTTTTGAACTGTGGTGTTGGGAAAGGCTCTTCAGAGTCCCTTGGACTGCAAGGAGATCCAACTAGTCAGTCCTAAAGGAAATCAACTCTGAATATTCATTGGAAGGACTAATGATGAAGCTGAAGCTCCAATACTTCGGCCACCTGATGCGAAGAGCTGACTCATTAGAAAAGACCCTGATGTTGGGAAAGATTGAAGGCAGGAAAAGGGGACAACAGATGACGAGATGGTTGGATGGCATCACCGACTCAATGGACATGAGTTTGAGCAAGCTCCGGGAGATGGTGAAGGACAGGGAAACTTGGGGTGCTGCAGCCCATGGGGTCGCAAAGAGTTGGACATGACTGAGCAACTGAGCAACTGAACAACAGTAAAACTGGGGTACAGCTGCCTAACAATACTGTGACAGTTTCAGATGAACAGGGAAGTGACTCAGCCATGCTTTACATGTACCCATTCTCCCCCAAAACTCCCCTCTCATCCAGGCTGCTACATAACACTGAGCAGAGTTCCATGTGCTATATAGCAGGTACTTGCTGATTATCCATTTTAAATATAGCGATGTGTATATGCCCAGCCCAAACCTATCATTCTCCTGCCCCTACCCTACAACTGGAAGTTCAATTTCTAAGTCTGTGAGTCTCTTTCTGTCTTATGAGTTCATCTGTATCATTTCTTTTTAGATTCCACATATAAGGGATGTCATACAATACTTCTCCTCTGACTTACTTCACTCAGTATGACATTCTCCAGGTCCATCAAATGGTATTATTTCATTCTGTTTAATGGCTGAGTAATATTCCATTGTATATATGTATAAAGGTGCTTTTTTTTTTTCTGACTCATTTTCTCACAGAAGCCTCATTTCAGAAAGTTCACACGCACTGATTACATCCTGGCTCTCTCGGAGTTCAGCACATTCTACTGCACAGTTAATGCTAAACTACCATACTCGATTCAAATTCTCTGGTGGATTTTTTGTCTGAGGCCCTTGTTCCTGCTCTTCACTTTCACTGAAATCACACCCAGCAGAGTGTTTATTCCTTTAGTGAGTATAACACCTGTGTGATCAGCAGATCCCTGCTGCCAACCTGGCTGATGATACAAACAGGAAGAATGAATGTGAAAATCCACAGACTCTCATTAGAAAAAGGCTTAGCAGCACACACCTTTGTACATACATAGATAACATATTTTACCCAAAACACAATAGCGAAGCTATTAAAAAATCCTATTCAATACTGTAATTAACTTATTAACTTATAAGACTATCCTGTTCCTCAATATTACTAGGCTATTTCACATACATTCCAGTCACATAATTCTAATGCACACTTTACAATTTAGAAACTAAAGTCTTTTCAAAACCCATGCTAAACTCAGGAAACACAGGTTTGTGAGAAATCCAGAAAAGCACATACATCTTTATATATTTGTATTTAATGTGACTTTGAAGGTGTTCCACTTAAAACATCCCCAAAGTTATGGGCACTGAAAAACTGTAGCTATTTCATCTCAGTTTCAGAACAGACTGAAAAGTAGGAAACGCCAAGAGGACATGCAAATGGATGTTTACATTAATGAATTCTTTAGAAAGCATGCTTCATAAAAGAACTTTAAAGTGAGAATGGCCGGTGACTCCAAAGCCCTCTCCAAACAACATTTAAGTAATTAGTTTACTAAAAAGGCATTAAAATGAAGCAGTACAGATAATTCATTCCCAGCTGTCTACCTCAAATCCTGAACCAAGGATCTGGCACCAAGAAACCAGAAACACTCTTTGCCTTATATAAAAAAGGGACAGTCAATAGATATTCAAGCACTGAATGATGTGCAGAGATTTTTAAATTCTCCTTAAAAATTCACTTCAATGCTAGGTTTACTTTGCCTTTTTCTCTTGGGAAGTTGTGCAGAGGTTGTTGTCTTAACATAAGTTGATTTCAGGTTCTTTTCAAAAATCCCTGTCTCCTTAATTATTTGAGTTGGCTGAAACACCAAGTCCTCTTTTAGACCCGATATATAAGTTCTAATAGTTCTCTGAGGTCGTGCTCACATGTTCAGTTTCAGTAAAAATTCATGCGACTGGACACAGAGGAGTCAGTTGAAAATGTTTTTCCTAAAAGGAGTTGCTACTATGTAATTTTGATATTAAGTTATTTCTATTAGTTATATCCTGATACATTCTGATATTCCAACAATGTTCTGAATTCATATAGCACCTCTTTACCCCAGGTTTTATAGTTTCACTCACATAAATCCATTAATCTCCCAAACTGCCCTATGAAGTCGAAAGAGCATACTCTAACTCTGCATACAAAATACTTCCAGAATGAGCTTATAAATCAGTCATGTTTTCTGCCACATGAACAGAGAACTACAACCTGCCCCTCCCCAACAGAGAAACAAGAAAATTCCATATAGAGGTTGATTTTAAATAATCTCCTGTAAATATCTGAAGACTGAAAACATTTTTCCTACCCTGTTAAAAAGATACCTTTGAAAAATAAACTTGACAGATATGAGGTTGCTATAAATTCTGAAAATGGCTTACCTATTAATGTAACTGAGGGCAACATAGGTTGGCTGCTGTAATTCTTGTTTTTCTAAAACACGTGGATCTGTATCTGAAATAAAAACACAATTACGATTTTTCAGCTTTCGCATCAGAATATATGAGGCTACCTAACCTAATGTAACAGAGGCTAAATGGAGAAAAAGATTAATTTAGTAGAGTACTTTTTAAAGAAACCTCAGTCAGCAAAACATAATCATTTGTTCATTCATTCATAAATAACAAGATATTGCATTACTTTTCAAGAGAATTCCAAACATCAACAGTGATAAAATGTCCATCTGTCACACAAAGTCCTGCACAATCCCCCTCATAAATATTGGTTTTCACTGCTTACAGTTACAATGTTGGCATGGTTTTTGGCGGTTAATCGGCCTAAGAAAGAAAGTCTCTGTTAATTATGCTCACTTCAATGCTGGAACAAATTAGTTGCCGTTGGAGAGCTCCATCAATTTGAAAATCTACTGAGTATTGTTCATATTCCCTGAACACTTTTCTAGGTTTGGGTTCACATTCTAGAGGACAATCCTTCTCCTTAATTGTATAATGAGTTTATTATAATTTTTCTAGACTCTTAATCAGAAATTCTCATGCGGGTTCAGAATCCACAAACATCACATTCATCAGAGGATTTTTTTCCTCCTTGAAGAGACAGAATTCAAAACCATAGCAACCTTCTCTAGCGGTGTTTCTCCGACAGAACATAAAAATGCACTTTTACAACTATAAATATATTCTCCAGTTTCTCATGTACATAACTGATGGAGCTAAATATACACAAAAACAATGTTTCTATAGTAAAACTATAAAGAAACTGAACACATTTTTGTTTTCTTAGAAAAATGTTCAGATATTTCACACAGATTTCTTTTCATTACAACCTCGCTTAAAACCATCTCGTTATTAGAACTCTTCCAGCTGCATTCAGCAATAACACCTTCTTTGGTGAAATGACAGATGCTGTTTTCAGCACCTTTGCACAGAAAGTGTTTACTGCACGTGGTGGCTGTAAGATATGCATGCTAACTTCAAAGTGTGGTAACAGGTGATGGGGGTACAGGACGCAGATACAGTGGCATAGAGCAAGGGTGGCAAAAATGTCAGCAGAAAAATCAATTCACAAATGCTTTCCACTCCCAGACTAAAACCAGACAGTAGTGGCAATTTTATTCTTGGTGTTAAAGTTAAGAATCTCATGTTCACTTTATTGTTTTTCCTATGCCAAGAAATTTCAGAGACATACTACTCAGAAATCCTGCTTCCTGGGTCTCTGCCATGGCAAGTCTATGAAAGCCAAATTCTGAAACAAGAGACAAAGGCTCTCTGAATGGCTCCATCAAGTCGGGTCTTAAGGTTTTTGGCAGCGCAAGTGAGAACAGATCAGTAATTCAGCATTTCCTCTGCCTCCTACGATGACTACACATGCAACTGAGGCTATCCGTAGATCACCGGACCTACAGAAAGACTGTCTTATGAGCTTACTCCACTATCTTCCAAAACCCTAGGCTAGATGTATGCTCACATAGCCTCAAATTATGAGTGGTGGGGGAAAAAAAAGGACATCCAGAAGCTTCCAAATACCTCTCTGTAACAACAACACTACTATCTGCAAGCACCTCAGGCAGGATTCTCCTGTTTTTCTGGAATGCAGACTCCATAACCAACAAGGAAGTAGAACCTCCAGACAGATGTCCACCAGGCCTGAGACATCTTTCTCAGATTAATGTCTCCCTAGGCAACCTGTAGGACATCCATGAAATCTTCACGTTCTTAAAACGAAATTAGGTACTTGGTGCCCGCAGTCAGTAGAAGTCTGCATGACTGCCTCTGGAGGAAAAGCATCAGGGGCCAGTCGAGAATAAACATCAGCTCCTTCACCCGCTTCCTGGCTGACTGCTGTGTGGTGCTCATGACTCACCATTTTATGGATTTAATTATACCAGGGAACCTTCCACATTCAGTAAAAGTGTAATAGCTGCCTTCATTATTTCTCCCTCCCTGACAGAAAAGGAACTGTCTAATGCTGAAAACTCCACAGGAGGGTTAGAATGACAAGGGCATAGGGTGTTCACAGCAGGATGACGATGTCCTTTTCACGAAGACAGGACGTCATTTAGCAGAATGACCTGGAGAAGAGAAACTCTAGCCACTGAAGATGATGACTGACTCTACCAAGAAGAACACCCTTAAACCATGTGCCACACTGATGAGATTTTTTTTTTTTTTTTTGCATAAGTTGCTACAACAAGAAATATGATACGAATTTCAGGGGCTACAGTACACAGTTCTCCCAGATATTTCTCTGCCTTGCTTATGGTACCGATGAAAATGTGAACCTTGATCACTGGCTGTCACTGCCCAGAGGTAAAGTCCACCTCAGTGAATGGCCTGTGGGATAGGAATACTTGAATTTTTCACGGCTACACAATAAACCACTAAGAGATGACTTTTCTGTCTCATATCATCCCAGCACAGTCACAGATTTCAAGCAGACTGAAGGCTAAGAGAATTCAAATATGAAATGTACTTTGAAATACCCAAGCAATAAAAACCTAATGACTTTCTTCAATGTCTCTAAAACACAGTATCCTCTAAAGTGGACAGCAACGTGTCTCTTGTACCATTCCTCTTTCGGGGTAATAGCTTGAACATACTGCTCCACAGTTAAGGACGAGACACAACGCGGAGCCTGCTGTAGCTCATGTGACCTACTGTCCTGTGGCTTTACAGATTCAATTAAATGCCAAAAGGCCGGACGTCACAGCACCAATGCGACACGACTCCCATGACTTCTCAGGCGCTGGAGAGAAAAACCAGGCAGGTGGCAGGAAGAAGGAAAGGACAACCTTTAGACCCTTCTGGATAGACCTAGAGTCCCACATGATGAAAGAAGGGCCAAGAGCACATCCTGTTTGACGATGGAGGCATGTGTTCATCACGGCTGTCCCTGGTGTTGGGAACCATGGTGACCCACTGCCTGGATGTGGGGCCCGTGTCGAGTCTTCGGTAGCATTACCTTCAAACTTCCAGGAAAACTCAAGGTTGTCTCCCGAGTTAGCGGAGGTTACCTGATGAGCTCAAGGGCTTTGGCTGTGCTTCAGCTAGTCTGCATTGTTGGGATTTTATATGCCTCTGGAATTATTTCCAACGTAAGAAAGTAAAAATCCAGCTATACTGTCTCTCAGCAAGACTAACGAAGCCTCTCTCAGCAATGAGCTACTTGTAGGCTGGGAGGCAGGAGTGAGGAGGAGACGACAGGATATCACATCCCCAAGAAGGCCTTCCTCAAATTCTATATCCTGGAAACACTGGGCTCTGTGCTCAGTGTGGAGGGCAACAGTGGGAGGCCTGAGACGATGTGGGTGGGAAGGCAACCCCCGAAGATAAGACCCTGGAGAGGCAAAGGCCCACCCAGCCAGATGAGGGATACTGAAGGTCTGAGATGAAAACACCACTGTTCTGTGGACTCACTGGTAACAATTAATGGGCACAGTCTGTTCTCAGTCTTCCCCTAACAGCTGAACTCACAAAGCTGCAGAGCCTTCCACGACCTCTGCCCTTCTCTGCACCACCTCATCCGCAGCACTGTCCTTGTTCTGTGTGACCACACCACAGACTCTGGGCCTACCCTTTCCACTTTCCATGCTTCTCAGAGGCAAGCCACCTCAACTTCTCTGCTCTCTCCAGCGCTCAGCTCAGTGCCAGGCATGTAGGAGATGATGCATAATCATTATTAAATGGACATACTAATTTTATGATGTGAAAAATTGAAGACTTTTGGTCAAACAGGGCAGGTGGATTAAAGGCATCTGTTTCCCTCACCATCCAAGGCCTCGTGCATGCATGTTAAGCCATGTTCAACTCTTTGTGACCCCATGGACTATAGCCCTCCAAATTCCTCTGTCATTTTCCAGGGAAGAACATTGGAGTGGGTTACCATTTCCTATTCTAGGGGATCCTCCCGACCCAGGGATTGAACCTACATTTTTTGCATTGACAGGCAGACTCTTTACTATTGGCACCACCTGCCAAGCCCATATCCAAAGCCCCACTAAGGAAGAAATAAAGGAATTCTCCAGGGATAGGAAAAAAATGAGGCAATGTCAGCAGACAAGTGATTTCAACCAGTGTTTTGAAAGATGGAAAGCTCATACAGGAGTGCGAGTGACCTAGGGAGTAGAGAGGAAGCCACAGTCTCAAGTGCCTGCAGCAGGGGAGACACATGAGCCAAGAGGGGAGCCCCCTGTAGAAGCCCGAGAGGCCCTGGACATGGAGGTGCCAGGTGCTGCCAAAGGCAAGGAAGGGGAAGTTCAGGGCTGAAAACAGGAGAACTGTTTAAAAGGCTGATTATCCACAGCCACTGAACCAGGAAACCAAGCACAGCGGAGACCAAGAAGAGTGGGGAGAACACAGGGCTGAAAATAAGGAGATTAAAGTAGAAATATACCTACTTCACTGGTCTTCAGAACACTGGCAGCCAAGCGGGAGGGTTCCTCTCTTGATTAAGTTAAGTGGGTGCAGAGATGAGATGGCCAGATGCTGACATCTGGCAATTCCCTGATTAAGTGATTTCCCTGCAGATAAGTCAACAAGCTTCATCCACGCCTCCATCCAGAGCTTCCCATCAGCTTTTTACTGCCTCGGTGTCTTAAATAGGAGCCAAGAGCAGTCAAGGAAGGGTCATTAGACATCGGAGGGTAAGTCTTGAACATGAATGGGAGATACCAAAATAAATAAATGGTGGGAGACAGGAGCAAAGGAGCAGACAAACTGGGACATGGAAAGTTAAGTGACATGCCTATTTACACAAACTCAGTTAACAGCAAGGCTAGGACCAGAAGCCCTGCATCCTCAGAACCATTAGGCCAGTATTCTGACCATTTAAAAGGCTGCTCATCCTCTGAGGTCAACTCGTTGCTACCATCCAGTTGTAATACTGGCCTCCATACAATCTTTACAGCTTTCTTAAAAGCCCGGCAAAGTTCTGTTGCAACTTTTCAATCCACTTTTAGGACTAAATTTTGATGAACCAACAATTTACAAAGACCAACGTTTAACTCACAGCTAGTTTATTTCAGCTGCTGAAATAAATATTTCTTGCTGGCAATAGTCCTTCCAAAAATAAAAATAAAATAATCCTACAATTGCCCATAACCAGCCTTTGAATGGATCAACTTTTCTTTCGTTTATAGACACGTCATTTGAAACTTTTCCCAAGCCATAATTTCCATTACAGGGCAGTCAGTGCAAATTACAGCGAGATTCTTGCCTTTCCAAATTCAATGTGAAATCCAGATGCAGTTAAGTATTGCTGTAAACTTTATGAGTTAAATATCTCAAAGTCGGGGACATTGTGCAGTATAATAACACCATCTATTAAAAAAGCATCCATGTTCCCATTTGCAGCCTGAGTTTTCCTCTACAAGTGAATGAATAAACATTATTCAATCAAGAACCGTTTGGACAATGCTCCAGGAGCCTGATTTATAAACAGACACAGCATACTGCAGACTTTCCAGTTTCTGACATGAGAAGAGGGCTAAAGTTATTAGGAATAGACCGTTTGGACCAGAGTGCTTTCTAACTCTTCACCAACCCATCAAACTCCTATTGATGACTGCTTGAGAGTGGTAGCTATTGTTCCTGAGTATAAGATGTGGAGCCTTATATGAATGCCACTATCAAGTCTACACCCTTCAACCAAATTCTCCACCTTGTTACCTGGGACAAGAGAGACTGCCAGAGTCCACCATGGCTGCCAGGAATGCTTACATAGCCCACAACCTGTACATCTGTATATAGCAGCCCTGAAGACGGGTGCTGGGGTTATACAACAACAAAATTCTTCTATACAGGAGTAAGACCAAAACTTACTCTCATTTGATCTTACACGCTTGTATGATTTTACACACAAATGGCTGTGTCTGCTTTCCACAGAAATGAACCTGATGATGGATCCAAGTAACATGTCATACAAAAGACCATAAAGGAACTTCTGTGTCTTTCGTGCCTATGGGAAGAGCCTATAAGCAGATATGTGGAAGAGAAGGGAGCTGCTGGTGGCTGAGGCTAAGTGACAAATGATAAGGCAGGGAAAATGATGCTCTTGAAATCCTCTCTTGAAGGGTGCAAGGAAAATGGCTGTTCATGAAGAGACCTTCCACTCCTTCTGCCTAAAACTGTTTGCCCAAGAAAGTCCTACTCATCCTCCAAAGTGTTGACCTATATACTACCTCTTCCATGCACTGTGCTATAGGCATCTGCAAATCTGTCTTAGCACCCCAGCAAAACAAAAGCTCCTTAAGGGACCAGATTTTACAGGCCACAAACCCTAAGTCCAGTGCTCTGCAAATAGTCAGTGAACATATGCTGAACAAACAAATGGATGCTCCATACATGCGTAACACAAAAGACACAAAGTCAGCATCAGCTCAGTCTGTTCCACTATGGAGTCAGATGGACAGGAAAGGAAAACAGGCTCAAGCGTAAGTGACTGTCCAGCACAGAGAGATACTGACATGAAAAATACATACCAGTAAACACAGATATACAGAGGGAGAGAAAATAATGCAAACTTCAGAATAATGGAGGGCAGGTATGAAGGGCTAATTTGGGAAGGATTCACTGATGAATAGAACAGAGTTGGGTTTTAAAGGAAAGGGAGCTAGGCATAGGGAATGGTTCATAGGTGAGGTGAGGGGATCCCCAAATGGCACGAAGTGTGAAGCAGAAAGCACAGGTGAGAGCCTGTGGGCACTATGGAAAGGCAGTAGGGCGGAAGAGCCACTATTCATTAGTTATAAGATATTCATAGAAATCCTTTAAAACAGAGGTTCTGAACTGTGGGCAATTCCCCCCCACCTCACTCCCTATGGGGATATTTGGCAAGGTCTAGAGACAACGAGGGGAGGTGCCACTGGTATCTAGTGGGTCGAGGCCAAGGACGCTGCTAAACATCCCTACAAAGCACACAGACGGCACTCCCCTCCCCCAACAAACAGTTACCTGGCCTAAAATGCCAACAGTGCAGGTACTGAGAAACCCGTGCCAGAGCTCCACAATTATCATCATGATGGAGCTCTTGCTTCCAGACTTTTTTCTCTTTTCTGTGGTCTAAATCAAAAGGCTGGTTGGTTAGGAGGCTACAAAAGATACAAGAGGTTCTCTGGACTTACAAGAGCTCGGACTTTCCTCACAGAGGCAAAGAACCTGAATTCATTTCAAGAAAGACATACTGACCTCTTGTCATGCACTAACTACATAAGGAAAATTCTAAGTCAGTAGATTCACAACTGAGCAGCAAAGACCACACAGTTCACAATCAACAATAATCCAAGACAGACTGGGATCCTGTGCCAACCTAGAGGACTATACTGACTGCTGGAGAAACAAAACAGGATTCCCAGGGAGCATCAGAGAAACTTCTTGCAAGGAAATTTTACACAAGTCTTGAACTAAATATACAGTCAGAAAAGGTGAGAAAATGGTGAATCAGAAAATGGACTGAGCAGGAGCAGAGATGGGAGCAAGAAGTGTGCCTAGAACTCTGCATGAAGAGTCTTGCAATTCAGATCAGGCCCACGTCCTGGAAGGTTTAAAATGTTCTCCAAAAGTCTGCACTTTATCCTGTGAAAAACAGAGAGCCTTAGAAGGAATAAACTGATACGTTCCATGTTTTAGAAAAATAACTGGGGGGTGATGTGGAAAATGGGGGGAAAAAATGGAAGAAAGAAGTATAAGAGTTGGTGAAAGCAGAAATGGAAATACATAATTTTTTTTCTTGTGTACAGAGCTGATGGCCTCATTACCAAAAGGAAGTAACTAGAAAATGAAAAGGGTTTGACAGGCAAGAAAAGGAGGTCTGCTTCTGATGTGTGGGCAGACATTTTGCAGAAGCAAGACAACTCAAAGGAAGAAGAGATAAAGGGCTCAGGACACAGATAGGGACTGCAGCACTGGAGATTCCCACCAAAATGCCACATTCCAGCAGGCACTGGAAGCAGACCATGTACCAAAAACCAAACAACGATATACAGCAAAAACCTGGCCATCCTGAGTCAAAACTTGGTTATTACATTAACTCAGCCAATTCACCAGAAAGTAATGACTGAGGAGGAAAAACAAACAAACAAAAAAAGAGTACTGATTGAGGACCTAGTAAACCTAGTAGAATTCTGCTAGGGATAAAGAAAAGCCAGAGGCTGCACTGCATCTGAAACCAAGTAATTGGTAAATTTCACAAGAGAGTGAATATGAAAGATTGGGACAAAAAGAAACCTGAGTCCAAAGAGTCCCCGAGTTTAGTGTTTTAAATGATTTGCTACCCAAGTCTCTGAGGCTCACTATTGTAATTATTCTCCCATTGGAATCCCTGCTTCCAATTCTTGGTGTTGCCAAGAATTATACTGCAACTCCCCCACACAAGTCAAAATGCCACCTTTCAATGTTAGCTGTATAACCTCTTTAAGTCTTAGTTTTTTTCATCTACAATTTTGGTAAGGATAGTACTTTTGCATGAGGGTTGAAATGAGGATTAAATAAGCAATGTGTTAGGTGTAGGTACTAGTTGGTTCTTTAGCCCATAGAATATTTTGAAATCGAACTCTGCAGTGTTGTGGATTATCTTCATCTTATAGTCAGTGGTCTTATGATACATAGAAAATCTGAGAACTCATCATTCATATAATGAAGAGGGCTTCCCTGGTGGCTCAGAGGTTAAAGCGTCTGCCTGCAATGCGGGAGACCTGGATTCAATCCCTGGGTCAGGAAGATCCCCTGGAGAAGGAAATGGCAACCAACTCCAGTACTCTTGCCTGGAGAATCCCATGGACGGAGGAGCCTGGTGGGCTATAGTCCATGGGGTTGCGAAGAGTCGGACAAGACTGAGCGACTTCACTTTCTTTTTTCATCAAGTAGTCATTTCCCCCTTTTTCCTTTATGAAAAAAGTGAAAGTGTTAGTCACTCAGTTGTGTCTGACTCTCTGTGACCCCCCAGACTGTAGCCTACTAGGCTCCTCTGTCCATGGAATTCACCAGGCAAGAATACTGGAGTGGGTAGCTATTCCCTTCTCCAGAGTATCTTCCCCACCCAGGGATCTTCCCCAGGTTTCCTGTATTGCAGGCAGATTCTTTATTGTCTGAGCCCACCAGCTAAGCCCCTTCTTCCTTCATAATGCTTAGGAACATGGCTGACTGGTAAAAAAGACTACATTTCCCAGCATTCCTTGAGCCAGGTGCAGCCCTATGACTAAGGCCTTGTCAATAGGACTTAAGACTTCTGGGAAGCCCCTTTAAAGTCATGAGCCTTTCTTTGTGGTATTTTCCCCTCCTGCATCTAATCTGGATATGAAATAATTTGGGGAACAGAAGTCATACATGGCTAAGCAACACAATAGGAGCCTGGATCCCTAATCCCATGAGGCCCACCACCACTCTGACCCCCTCCAGACTTCCTGAAAGTGAAAGAAAGAAACTCTTCCACCTGAGGCACTGCTATGCAGGGTTTTCCAGTTACATGAAGCCAAACCAAATCTGAACAAAACAGCTGGAATGCTGGTTTATTTTGTTGGACTCAAAGTTCTAATCTGAACTATGTAATATTTTATGTCTTGCCTTTTTTTTTTTTTTTAAGATTCTTTAAAAATTCTCTTTAAAAATATACCAGCTGATGAAAACAAAATCAGAGTAAAATTACACTCACATCATCACACCATCTGTGGCTCACTCTTAGCCTGGGATAATTAAAAGAATGGGAAAAAGAAGAAGGGAAAACCATTATGTCAAATTAAGGCTCCTCTGCTGGCTTTAGGACTTTCTCTAGGATTGCTTATTAGTGGGCAATAATGAAGCAAATTGCACATGCATATTACTTCTGAGTTATGAACAATGCAACCAGCAGTAACCTTTGAAGCTGTCAGGATCTTTTCAGGCAAGCAATTAAAGTGAAAAATGAGAGTGTGCACAACTTCCATCACCCAATACTACATGTAACAACATCACCTACAAACACTGACATAAGAGTGTGACTCGGTCTGAATATTTATTAATGCAGATCTGTTCCCATTTGTTCCTTTTTTTCCCTGTAACCCATTCCATCCCCACCTGCCAATTTTTTTTTTTCCACTTCTTTAAAGGGCAGCTCTGACATCATGAATTATATTTACCTGAAACCTACATGCACTATGACATCCCTCTCATCTTCACCTCAGGAAGGTTCCTTCCTAATCCCCTGACCAAAATAAAAATTTAGGGCAAGCGTGGATTCTAGAGAAGAAAAAGTAGATAAGGAAGTAAGCTCCGATTAGGAAAACACAAAATCAAGATTATAATAATTAACGTTAACAACTGATATTTACACAAGGCTAAATATGTCAAGCATTGCATGCTAGGCACTGAAGGCCCTTCAGTCACCCATCAAAGTCCCAGCTCTCAAGTAGACCAGACTCTGGAGGATGACTTACACTGATCTGTAATAAAAATGGGCTGATGTTAAAAAAAAAAAAATCTGACTTTCTGCTGAAGTGTAGAAATCACTCCTTGCTTACATATGTTTCATGATTTAACTACTTGGAAGGACTTCGAGAAAAGGCAGGAATAAACAGAGGTGAGCCACTTGGAATAGGTTTTTCCAAGCAGAGAAGAAAGCCTTGTGCTGAGTCTGAAGATGTGAGGCTTATGGGTCCTATAAGCAAGTTTGTCTCATATGGTTTCAGTCATTTCTATGCCACCAAGTACCTAGAGACCAGTGATTCTTTGTCAACTAGAACCGCTCACTAGTATCACCTGGGTAGCTTTCAAATATTCTGATGCCTAAAACCAATCTCCAAAAATTCTAACATGCAATCAGAAAAGGGATGAAGATCTGGTTTAGAAAGTCATTAAATCAGTTTGCATTTTTCCCCCAAACAAAAAACACACTGTAAAACTGTAAATGATTTATTGAAAATAATTAGAAAGTTTTATAAATAAATCCAAGTCTGTGAATTCAGACTTAAGGCTCAGGTTTTCACCATCCCCACCCCAATCTTTAAATTTTATAAAGAAAGTGCTAAGCTTAATGATTATGTTGACTATTAGTATCACATATTTTTAAAAGCAAGTCACAACCAACCAAACACCAACAATCTTTGAATTGTGAGCGATTTTTATCTACTCAATAAGAGCATTCTGGCAAGCCCTCTTACTGGGAACTCCCCCATCCCCTCCTCCACAGCCTTTTATTTTTGGTCACTGATTTTCTTCATAGTATGTTCCTAAAATAGTAAGACTGCATTCCTCGAAGTATTCTATGGCTCAGAATTTTCTGTCATTCACGTTGGCCCCAACCAGTGCAGTTTTCCTTGCTGTTATTATTCACCTCACTTAGAAATCAGGTCATAACCAAGCATAATCGTTGTGCATTTTGGAAGCCAGTTAAGGATTTGGCAAAAGGAATCGCCCTCATTACTTCTCATCTCCCAGGGAGGCAGAGGCAGGAGAGAAACAACTGAACATCTGGACTTGGAGTGACCTGGCTGTTCTGCCTGAAAGCCATCAAACATAGGGCCCACATCAGTTACAGTTCACTGGGGTGGATGGCTGATCTGCAAAGCTCTGCCTGGCAGGCTTTGGGATCCCTCGCGGCGTCTCTGTGCCCAGATAGCAGCCAGGAACAGGGCGTGCAGGCTCCAGGGCCACAAAGGTCGTACGAATGTCGGGGATCCATTCCTCCCCGACCTGCACGGGTTGTGCACTCCTTCTACTTGCTAATGAGGAGGGGCACATGCTGGGCTGTCCACAGATCAGGCTCGCCGATGGTGTGAATCTGGGCCTGGAAGGCCCAGGCACATGGCAGATGGCCCCTGGAATTCTTGGCTTCTGTGGAATAACGTCTGGGAAGCAACTCCAGACTTCCTGTTGCTCTTTTTTTTCCCTTCTCTCTCTCTCCAAGGCTTTCATTTCTGTAGCCAGGCAATATAATAATCATGGGCACAGTCAGCTACTTATCTCTGTGACCTGAGTAAGTTTCTTAGGCTAAGTCTCAGTTTTCTGACATGAAAGGCAGTATTTCATAGTTCCTACACATTATGGGATTATTACAAGGATTAAAAGAGACAAGTGGCACAGAGCTTGTAGTGGCTGCTACATGGTAAATACTTAATAAACTATACCTGCTATTATTGCAGGTAGTCGGGTCTGAAAGCATTTAGTGTTTACACCATTGGACTACATTTGTGAATGATCAATTGTTCTTAAGTAGCAGTGAGAACTTACCTGGTGCCACTAGCGGTCACAGAGCCTGCCTGTCAATGTAGGAGATATAAGAAGTACGGGTTTGATTCTTGGGTTGGAAAGATGCCCTGGAGGGGGGCAAGGCCCACCCACTCCAGTATTCTTGCCTGGAGAATCCTTAAGGACAGAGGAGCCTGGCAGGCTATAGTCCACAAGGTTGCAAAGAGTCAGACACAACTGAAGCAACCTAGCATGCATGTCCAGCAATGGTAACTGATAGTTAGGAGGATTATCATTGCTGAGTGTCTACTATGAGTCCATGAAGAATGAGCTCCTTTCTCTGTGCAATCCTCATGAAAACCCAGGGGTGCTACACCTCCTACCCCTTTCCCAAAGGAAAATATAAGACTCAGAAAAGGTCCAGATCACACAGCTCAGAGATAGGGCTTTAGATCCAGGTGTGACTTCCAAGTGCAGCTACTTGACCCTGACCACCACCTAGTTCTGTAGAAAGGAACTGGCAACCCACTCCAGTATTCTTGCCTGGAGAACTCCATGGACAGAGGAGCCTGGCAGGTTGAAGTTCATGGGGTCGCAAAGAGTCGGACACGACTGAAGTGACTTAGCACGCACGCACCACCTAGTTCTGCCACAATATTCAATAGCAATGTTCTCAAATTGCCAACTGGGCTTTTCCTGATTTTTTTTTCCTCATTAAAATACTGGAATTCTTTGGAAGCACTGCAATGAAAAACACAGACAAACTGTGATGAAAGCCAGAATCTGCAACACAGGCTTGAACAGTAACTCACCTTCACCGCCTATTCAGTTTCTCTTCTGGATGACTGATCTTAAAGAACATAAGATCTGGATCCAGAAGACCTGGATTCTAGTCTTCCTTCTAACCAGTTCTTGTTGTTTAGCTACTAAGTCATGTCCAGCTCTTTTGCGACCACATGGACTGTAGCTCACCAGGCTCGTCTGTCCATGGGGATTCCCCAGGTAAGAATAATGGAGTGTTTTGAAAAGAAAAATGGAGAATAAGCCACTTCCGTCTCCAGGGGATCTTCCCTGACTCAGGGGTCAAACCTGAATCTTCTATATTATCAGGAGGATTCTTTACCACTGAGCCACCTGGGAAACCAGCTAGTTCTAACTTATGGCTTTAGGCAAATTAGTTTTGATTCCTGTGAAATGATGGTGCACACCGCCGTCACAAGCTTGAGATAAGAATCACCTGTGAATTGAGCAATTCCAGCACAAACGCTAAGGCCCCACGTCCGGCTGCAACCTAAGGTGGCCTTGCAGGTATTATCTCCCCAATAAGAATAACCCTATGCAACATTATTTACTTGTTAGTATCTTAAACAAATACTATGTGGGGAGGAGAAGACTTCAATTATACACTGAAATAGTGACATGAGTTCTTTGCATGAAGGACTTAGACTTCATCTGCCTTCATTCCTGAAGCTTAGCAAACATGTGCTTATGCACTTTCCTCTTACAGGAGTAAGTAAGGACCCTCATCAGAAAGCTCTACAACTGCGTTTCCCAAGAGTCACGTGTCTTGTCAGTAGAGACAGAAAACTTTTTGGCTAGTTTTCAGCTGTGTTTATTAAGCCACTCTAACTAGAAACACTGTGATCAATTAATGTGCTTTAGAGATAAAAGGAAAGCCTTTCAATTTATAAACCAAAACACACTGAAATGATTTTATCACACATTCAAACCAAATGCAAAACTCCCCATAATGCTTAAGTAAAACAAGCATTATCAAAGTAATCGCAAGACATCGGATTCCTCAGTGAGGTTCAGGAGACTTCAGGGATTGGGTAAACATTACTATCAGCTGAGTTTCAGAAAATGGAACACAGGGAGGCTGATGGATTTTCTCAGCTTACTGGAGATGAGGTTTAATACTCTAGACATGGATTCAATATCATAAAGATATTAAAAAAGGAATGCACAGATAACATACACTTTTAAAATAGACATGTTCTTTGCTGACTGTCTACAGCCATGCTGCCTGTCATTTTCTTCCCCCTTCAATTCACTTTAGCCAAGGATCTAGCTCAGGGTGTTCTCAACATTTCAACAGTGCTATACATATTTTAAATTGCAACCAGGACATCTCCCCCACAGAAATATACAGAAGGCTCACAAAACATTACTCAACTTCACTGTATGCAACCAAGATATTATTTCATTTTTAAAAATGTTGGGACAACCCACTAAATTGACTTTATGAACCATTCATGAGTCCCAACTAGTGATATTTTAAAAAATGTAACTCTTGCTAAATCACAAGTCAATAATAGCATGCATTAAGCCTACTCCACATTCGACTATTGTTTATAAGATGAAAGACTTAGGTAACTATAGAAGATCCTTCCCAATTTGGCTCCAAACTCATTTTCCCAAGTTCTCTTCATAGAGCTCCTAGCTTCATCTCGTCCTTTGCACACACCTCGTTCACACTCCATACCTTATGTTCTGATGATCCTGTTTGCCTCCCCAGGGTCACTGCCTGCCTTTCTCTGCCTTGAGCTAGTCTACCCAGCCTCTCTGGCCAGGGTTAGCCAATGGAAAGCACCAGTAGGAAATCAGAGGGTGAAAGAGAGACGTATTCTGCCAATAAGCCTTTGTAACATAGGTTGCTTCCCCAGCTTGGAACACTTCCTCCCAACTTCTCTAGCCATGCTCGGATTCATTCTCCCAAGTCCACTATATGGGGAACCTCCCCGCCAAAGCACTCCAGAACCTACTCAATAGAATTCACCTTAGTACACACCACTGTTAGGAGACTGAATTACACTTAAATTATCCACATCCCAACAGACTCAGCTTCTCCAGAGCCACCCATTTCCCTTTGTCCCCAGCCGTTAGTACAGAGACTGGCACGGAACTGTGATCACTGAAAGGATCAATAAATGGGTGAAAGATAAAAGAACTGTTAATTATCAAATGACATCACAATCATATGCCAGGAAGTAGTATTTTCTAACAATGGTGTCCAGAGCTACTTCATCACAACTCCCACTCTGGGGTGACACAGGCTCATACCCGCGCTCAGTCGCGTCCAACTCCTTGAGACCCCACGGACTGTAGCCTGCCAGGTTCCTCTGTCTATGGAGTTTTCTAGGTGAGAATACTGGAGTGGGTGGCCATTTTCTCCTCCAGAGGGATCTTCCAGACCCAGGGATCGAACTCACGTCTCTTACATTTCCTGCCTTGACAGGCATATTCTTTATCACTGAGCCACCTAGGATGCCCGGGGTGACCTCATCTGTATTTTCTAAATATAACTGCTGGAAGTCAGCTCCAGAACACTGCTGCTTACCGTGTGGTACACCGACTACCTCTGGTGGTAACTAACTAGCTCCTTCACAATCCCACATTACCTAGCAGGGTGTTTTCTGCTTATTATGCTAATTACATTTTACTTGAAAGATATAATTATTGCTGCAACCCGAAGAAATAATTAATGGCCAATTTTAGTGGGCAAAATATTCATTAATCAAGTCAACAGACAACAGACCTGCAGAGTTTAAGAAAGGTCCTTAGAGAAGAGAAAAAACAGATAATCACTTTGAGATTCCTCCGTTCCATAAATGTATGTTATATCTATTCAATTACAGTCTCCTGAAAGTTTACCTTTCAGATTTACTCCAATGACTCCTATTGAAGTCTCAGTTTAAACTTTTGGGTTCTAAAATGTATTCAGTTCAGTTCAGTTCAGTCACTCAGTCGTGTCCGACTCTTTGCGACCCCATGAACTGCAGCACCCCAGGCCTCCCTGTCCATCACCGACTCCCGGAGTTCACTCAGACTCACGTCCATCGAGTCCGTGATGCCATCCAGCCATCTCATCCTCGGTGGTCCCTTTCTCCTCCTGACCCCAATCTCTCCCAGCTTCAGAGTCTTTTCCAATGAGTCAACTCTTCGCATGAGGTGGCCAAAGTACTGGAGTTTCAGCTTTAGCATCAGTCCTTCCAAAGAAATCCCAGGGTTGATCTCCTTCAGAATGGACTGGTTGGATCTCCTTGCAGTCCAAGGGACCCTCAAGAGTCTTCTCCAACACCACAGTTCAAAAGCATCAATTCTTCAGTGCTCAGCTTTCTTCATGGTCCAACTCTCACATCCATACATGACCACAGGAAAAACCATAGCCTTGACTAGGCGGACCTTAGTCAGCAAAGTAATGTCTCTGCTTTTGAATATACTATCTAGGTTGGTCATAACTTTTCTTCCAAGGAGTAAGAGTCTTTTAATTTCATGGCTACAGTCACCATCTGCAGTGATTTGGGAGCCCAAAAAGATAAAGTCTGACACTGTTTCTACTGTTCCCCCATCTATTTCCCATGAAGTGATGGGACCAGATGCCATGATCTTCGTTTTCTAAATGTTGAGCTTTAAGCCAACTTTTTCACTCTCCACTTTCACTTTCATCAAGAGGCTTTTTAGCTCCTCTTCCCTTTCTGCCATAAGGGTGGTGTCATCTGCATATCTGAGGTTATTGATATTTCTCCCGGCAATCTTGATTCCAGCTTGTGTTTCTTCCAGAATTGTATTGCATGAAAAGCTGTGATACGGAGGAGAGATACCTTTCATACCGGGTCTCTTGAAAATGTTGATTTCCTCAAGGGTTCCTCAACTCAGATACCAGCCTCTGTTTTCTTACATGAAAGGCAGGGAGAGAGGTGTTTTAATGAGAACACTATTCTGTTTGCTGGATTTTTACACCATCTTTGTCCCTTATAAACACTCAGCCTTTTAAACGTGAGGGAGAGAGGATACTTAAAATTCTTCCAACACCCTAGTAATAAGAGCCCATGGAAGTGTTTGTCAACGGAAAACAACACAGTGACCAGGGATCAGATCAAACTCTACTTACTACTAAAAGGTACTTCAGTCCCCAAGACAATGGTCCCTCACAAAAAATGATAAACCCATCGCCCTGTTTCCTACAGTTCTCTTCAATGCCCTTTTGTAATATTTATATGCTCAGATTTGTGTCAACTGTATATTTGTGAAACATGTTCCCCCATTACATTATAAGGGGCTTAAGGGACCAGGAGAGATGGGTCACAGAAGGCAGTATACAATAATTGACAGTCAAGTTTATTTTTTACACCAAAAAATATTTCCATGTTTTCATTTAATTTTAAATGCTAACAACCATATTCTAGCCTCCACATGCTCATAAAGCTGTTTTACAGTCCAGAAAGAAAAAATAATAATAATAATTTTGTTTTAAATAATGTTCACCATCCACATCTTAATAGTCTGGACACTGAAGCATTTTTCATTTAGAGTAATGATCTCCAGGAGTAAAAATAATATAATTATAACTGAACTACTTGGTCAGCTAAATCACAACCAGAAATGCACTGGTATGTATTTCATTCACTGTGTCAAAAATCTTCATTCTGGACCATCAACATAGCACTAAATTTTGATCTGTCATTGAAAACAGGTCGCTTCTATTTCTGGCTTACAGCAGGGTAACAGGGTACAGCAATTGGCAAAGACAGCTAATATTTCATATTAAATCTCCCCACCTGACCTTCTGAATCAAAAGTAGAGAGACTCATGAATAAGGAATTATTTATTATACAAACATCTCCTTTACATCTAAAAAATAAAAAGCCTCTTAAAGCATGGAAAGAAAGATCAAAATCCTTGGGAAGAAAGCTGGTTGTTGGCGGGATGGCCGCTGGAGACCCCTGAAGGCTGTGGGTTATACTCCTCAGCTGCCTCCTCTTACGAACAGGAGTGCGTGGGGAACCCTCACATTGGCGCGGACCATGAGACAAAGCCAGGACAAGCGTTTCCAGGGCAGCAGTTCTGACGAAAGGGCGTGCTGGCCACTCTAGGCGTGGCCCTTGGTGGCCCTTTGCCACTGCCACACAGGCAGCATGAATTACATGCACTGTAGGAGAAAGCAACTCTCCCGAACTCCTCTACGACTCATCCTGAAATCACACGTGGATCCACCTTCAAACCACGTTTTTACCTTTCTTTACATAAAACCTTTGAGAACAACTCTGCAGATAGAGCCCCACCTTTACTACCCCCCTAGCCTAGGCAAAGTAACCCTCCCATCTGCTTCCAGCACACCCCTCCAGTCATCCCAACTTCACACTCACAAGCTCTGCAGCCGCCTAACTAGCGTTCTCTCGCACAAGGCCAGGGTTTCTCATGGTGGGGAGGGGGGAGCTTTGTAAACTAGTTTACACATGGGTACTCCTCTTGCAATTCTGACTTCTGAGATGGAAGAGCCACTGAATGAAGGCACTTGGAATTTTAAAATCTCCCCAGGTGACTCTAAGGTGCAGCCACGACTGAGAACCACTGCTGACTTCAGCTCCCAGAGGACATGGCCTGTGGCTGGCTCACCCTCGACCCGCCCGCTCCCCAAACCTAGCCCCACCCTGGCACCCAGCACAGTGCCTGCTCACTGAGTATTAACTGAATGAATATAAAATGTTGTCCAATGATTGCAGAGTGAGGGTAAAGCCAGGAGGGGCACTGGCATGGGATATACACCAACAGTGCTCTTCAAACAGGATGTACATCCGAGTCAGGTGGAGGGCTTGTTACAGGTCAGCCTGCCGGGCCCCACCTCTGAGAATATGCAGCTGCAACAGGTTCCCAGGTGACACAAATACTTCCAGAACCATCGCACTATAAAGGACCGAAGCTGCCTAATAATCTTAGCTTCAGCTACATGTGGTAACAACACGTGACCGCTGGGGCTGTGTGGCGAAGGGCAATGTCACAGGGAGGGACTGCTGGTCAAAGAGCAGGGCCAAGGACACCACCCTGTGGACTCCCAACTCCCCCGGGGAAGCTTTCATCTTCGTGGCTTAAGTATCTGAATCATCTGTCAGGTGTTTACGCCAAGGATTAAGGTGTGGCCGGCAAGAACAATAGACAGCATCAACGTGTAAGTAAAAATTACAGAACACTTTCCTAGAAATATAGACCCAAGATCAAATTTTCCCAGAGCACCACTGGCAGACTCCGGCCAGAAAACAAACCCACGGCTGCTTGTTAAATCAACTCAAGCACTAGATTCTACAGCTGTAAAAATACAGTGGTTTAAAATCCAAGCTTCTAATAGCCACTCAACTAGATGCTGTATTAGAATTACTTAGGGGTTAAAAAAAAATGCAAGTTTTCTTCAACTGCTCTCAGTTAAGAGATTTCTTTCTTAGGAGACAAAGGTAAGGAAGAAGGAAAATGCCCAGTGCATCAGGTTTTCCCACGAGTGTACTGGTTACTGGTTCCCAGGAACGGGAAGGAGGAATGAAGGCTCGCCGGCCCTCCCCACTGCCCTCCAATCACACAAGCCACTGAACAGCGGCGCAAATGGAATCGTGACAGTGACCTGGGCAGAGCTATTCTCTCCCATGGCTAGTTACTGGGCCTCTGGATTCTGGCCAGCAGTGATAAATCTGGATGTCTGAAATCTAAATACTCTTGGGTTGTGAAAAAGCTAATCTGCAAGGAGTTTCTGAAGCAGAAGTAAACGGGAAACTGTGGCTTCTGAAAAAGACCTCTGTTAGTAGGACGAGAGGGGCATGAAGGTGGAGGACTCACCTACACAACGATGATAAAGCGTTACAGTTACATTCAGCCATAGTGACATCATGGCTCTAGAAAATGTCATAATGACTAAATATAATGTGGTGTCCTGGACAGGATTCCACGACAAAAAAAGGACAATCGGTTAAAAACTAAGCAAGTGTGAATCAAGTATGAACTTTACTTAATGTCAGCTTGGTTCATAATTGTGACAAGTATACTATACTAAGGGCTTCCCTGGTGGTTTAGCGGTAAAGAATCCACCTGCAATGGGAGATGTGGGTTCAATCCCTGGGTCAGGAAGATCCCCTGGAGGAGTCTACAGCAACCCACTCCAGCATTCTTGCCTGGAGAATCCCATGGACAGAGGAGCCAAGTGGGCTGCAGTCCGTAAGTTCGCAGAGTCAGAAACGACTGAGTGTGCACGAATACTATACTAAAGTAAGATGTTCACTAAGAAGGAAAACTGGGTGTGAGAACACCTAACTCTGTACTGTCTGCAATTTTCCTGTCACTCTCAAATTAGTCTACAATAAGAGGTTGTTTAGAAAAATTAGGACACTCTGAGACATTTGTTAAAGCAAGGCAGTAGACACACGGGTAGGTATCTGTTGCATTATTTTCTGTATGCTTAAAATATTTCTGAAATATTTCCTAATTCAAAATGTAATTTGAAACTAAGAAAACTTACATGTACACATGCATCTCCAACCCTCATCCCACAAAAAGGCTGGTGTTTGTTTCAGTGAGGATGCTATGCTGAAAGCAGGCCTGAGACACACCCTCAGCCGCCAGGTCCCTCGGGTCCCCTTTGGTCTGAGCCTCCTTGGACTGTTCGTTCTGTACTGTGGAGGGGACCCCCTCCCCCATCTCAGGAGTGCCCCTGGAGGAAAGCTGCAAAGGATGTAAACTTGGTCCCACCTGCTCCCCAGGCTCCCAGCCTCTGCCTCTCCCCTCAGTCCACCAGAGCCTTCCACATTTGATCTCACATTCCGACGGAGCCTGAAACCCAGCGGGACCCCTTCATGTGTTACCTGCCAGCAGCCTTAGGATGTGGCTCTCCAAAGAGCAGAGGTTTTCTAGCGATGACAGAAGAGTCTCTGAGCCCACAGGAGGGAAGTGAAAGGTGGAATTTCAAGGCACTGGGACAGACACAGGGCCACCTGCGTCTTATAGGGCCTGCCCAGATTCCTTCTTGGCTTCAGAGTGGACCGCATCTGGGCAGAGCTAAAAGCCCATTTCCCGTGCGCCAGTGGCCTAACTCAGCGATGATTCCTGAAGTTGTTAAAATCAACACACTGATTTCTTACATTGTTCAACCTCCAAAGGAGTTAAAAACAGGTGGTGGACCTGCTAGAATGGGAGGGTAGGACAAGAGGGGCTAAGTGGCCAAGACGACTCATAAACTGGAATCTAACCCCTGCAATAGTGGGGCGTTCACGGCTGCCCATGCATTCCCAAGGAGGGCTATTTTCGCTCAGCTGTTTGAACGCCAATACCAAGGAATGTTTGTGGCGGCCAGCCTCCTCCTGACGCCTCTGCCTTGGGGCTCGCCCAGACCAAGAGAGTGAGGATGAGGGGAGGGAGGCCCAGGAGACATCACTTGGGAGTTGAAGAAGTAAAACTGAGAGCTTACTGGTTTGATTTCTAGACCAGCAGTGTGTGCCTACTTGGTTCCTCCTTGTCCTTATCTGTGCTATTACTTTATTTCCTCCACCTCTCGGAGTCAAATCCAGCCCTCCCCAAAGGGCCCATGAAAGTCCTAACTGTAGCCCGGGGTTCTCTGCTTGCTTTTACCGCGTTCATCCTTTCACTCCACAAATACCGACTGGACACCCTACTCTGTGTGGGTACTACCCTCGGCACTAGAAATACAGCAGTGAATGAAATAGAGAGAAACCCCTTCTGCTCTGCACTTTACATTCTAGACAGGGAAAGGGTCAATAAGGAAATAAGTGAATATATACCACTCTGCCCACAGTATGGGAGACCTGGGTTCGATCCCTGGGTGGAGAAGATCCTCTGGAGGAGGGCATGGCAACCCAGTTCAGTACTCTTGCCTGGAGAATTCCCATGGACAAAGGAGCCTGGCAGGCTACAGTCCATGGGGTTGCAAAGACTCAGACACGCCTCAGTGATATGTAGGCTGTGCATCTACATGTATACGACATCAGGAAGAACATGGGGAAGGACAGGGGCAGGGCCGCTGGGGAAGGTTCTGGTCCCTTCATCGGCATAGGCAGCACTATTACTCTTCAACCTGGTGAATGTCTCTGTGCTGTCTCTTCAGCCAGATACCCTACATCCAAGAAGGACAGGGGTTTCAGGCTTCTCTGAGCACAGGTTTGTACACCTAACAGGTAATCAATTCTGTTGAACAAAAGAATTTATATGATGCAGCCAAGTCCTGTTTTAGAACCTGAGACCTTGTCACATCCCTGTGGGCAGCATCCACAATGAGACACGGTGAAGCAGCCAGACATGATTCCAGCATGCTGGATGTGTACATTTTAGTGGAAAAGACAGTCAACAGGAAATAATTTCAACCTGTGACCACTTCCTTGAAGGGAACAGCCGGGAGGTAAAAAGGAGAATCTCAGCAAGGAGGTTAGGGAAAGCCTTTCTGAGAAGGTGATGTTTTAGCTGAGATGTAAAGGATGAAAGAAGCCAGGTGGGTAAAGGGAAGGATAGGGGTGGAGGAGGAGGGGTTTAGGGATGCAGGGGAGGGGGTGGGGGTGCAGGGCTGCAGGGATGAGGCTGGGGGGGGCAGGGATGAGGCTGGGAGAGGATGGAGTACAGGGGAGGGGGCAGGGATGCAGGGATGAGGCTGGGAGGGCAGGGATGAGGCTGGGAGAGGATCAGGTACAAGGGAAGAGGCAGGGGTGCAGGGATGAGGTTGGGGGGCAGGGTGCAAGGATGAGGCTGGGAGAGGACAAGGTGCAGGGGAGGGCACAGGGCTGCAGGGATGAGGCTGGGAGGAAGGTAGAAGAGTCTAAGCAGGAGAGGACATGAAATTTATATTTGAAGGTTACTCTAACAAGATAATCCCAGGATCAGGGTAACCACATATCAGTTCGTTGGGACAATATCATTTATGCCTGAAGCCTTAGGATGCTATTAATAGCACCCTATTTCACTCTCCAAAGTGCTACAGATTCAAAGAAAAATGATATAGTCATCCTCTCCAGACCCATTATTATAACAAATATGATCCATTGTTATGTGAAACTGGATATTCTCCAGGTCGATCATGTCCCTCTCAAACCAAGAACAGAAGTTGATACAACATATTCTATAATATCAAGTCAAGCCTGCCTTCCAATGCCATAATTAATAAAAAGTTTTACTGTATCTTTTTTTTAACAGGGAAAAAAAATTCTATCAACTTCCTTCCATGACATATTCCATGCTCACAGCAGCTGCAGGGGGCAGGCTTTTTCATGGATCAAAACAATTTTCGTGGCTCAGCTGGAGCTGTCTTCACTCTGTTTGGACAAACAGGGTCAGTCCCTGCTCTCTGGGCTGAGATACTGTGAGCAGTGTTCTGGAAGAAGTCTGCCAAAGTCACCGCCAAGGAGCTCCAGGTTACATAACCTCTGTTTCTCTAACCTCTCCTCTCAGGTCTTATTTTTCAAATGTCCAGTCATCCCTGTGGCTCCTCTGTTCCTCCTTGCCAAGTTCTTCACACAGACACAGTACTTCTAAAGTTGTACGCCAAAAGCACTCTGCTATTTCCCCTACCAAATCTTTCCAGAAGCTTCAAGTCTGTTCTCCACATCTGAGCCGTGGGCTGGGAAACTGGAAACAGCCCTGCCACACCAAACCATGCCTCCTGTCTTGCTTTCACCTGTCCTCCTTGGACCAGACCACCTAAAGAGAGGATTAAGTGTAATCTTACCATGTCTAGGTTACAAAGGCACGCATGGGTGGCAACCTCTGGCCGCTTGGATTAGCCCCCCTTCTCATATTCCATCTTAGAACCACAGTCGAGGTAGAGGCCACCTCAGTAATACTCTTTTCATTTAGCAGATTTATTTCAGGCTGATATAATAAAGAGCCCATAGAAGGGCTGGAACTAGTGCTGGACCATGGCACTGCCCTCTGCTTTGCCCTCCATCACTCCAAGGAAATGCCACTGTCCTCCGATGGCCTTCTATTGACCTACGTGCCCATGTCTTTTTCATCCCTCTCCTTAACTCTGTTTTGCTTCTTGAGGGCAGATAATGTATTTAATAGGTCTTGATATTATTCGCAACATGGGACCTTCCATGTAGCTAGGACTCAACAGATATTTGCTGACCAACGTGGGCACAGGTTCTTCAGGCTCCTCCTCATTTTCTTATGATGCAGACAGTCGAACAAGAGTAATGTTACCAACCATAACTATGAATGGAGTATGCCTTTTAAAAATGAATTACTATGCTATATAACTGAAACTTATGTAATATAGTAACTCAATAAAATGAAAAATTTTGAAAGTAATGTTACCAGGCTTTGGGAAGGCACAAGCTCATAGACCCAGGTTCAAATCCAGGCTCTGGCACTTAGTTACTAGTTAATTGACCCTGGGAAGGATGTCTCATCTTCCTTCATCAGAAAATGGCCATCACACACCTCCTTCTCTGTGAAGGCCACTGGAGCACTGCAGGGCTCCCACATATCTGTGATCTTCCCTAAGCACTACTTTCCCCCTTTTGTAGCCTTTGCACAGTTAACACAAGATCCTATTTTTTTTTTTCTCTTGAGGTTAAGTCTTTGCCAAAAAATAAAGAGAGGCTGGGACAGGAAAAAAACAAAAACCCTAACAGCACCATCACTAGAGATACTTCTCCCCCCATCCTTAACTACTTAAAAAAGCCATCCTGAGAAAGAGAGAAAACTATGCTGTTACTTATATCTTTTAGCAAATTTTTTAAAGTGCTGAGATGACACCAAAATGGGGGGAATTTCTGAGGTTATTCGTGCATAAGTAGGAGGTAGGAAAGTATTTACATTTAGAGAGAGAACTAAGAAAAGCCTCCTGATGAGGTGTGAACCAATGGAAAGCTGCACAGGGAAAACTCATAGGAAAGGTGGTCTGTGGACTAACACCGCAGTCCAAGGAAATGGGCGAGGCGAGCCAAGCTCCTGGACTGGGTCTTCCTCTTTGGACTTAAATGCTTAGGGCGGCAGTTTTCATGCAGACACCCAGGACTGATACCACACTGACATCTTGTGGCTACAAGCATCATGACACACAGATGGCGCCAGAGCAAAATGGACCAGCTTACTGATCCACCATCTGTCATTCCGCAGCATTTAAAGAACTGCAATGTTTTGAAACCACAAACTCACTGTTTTCATACCACGGAAGCACAAGTGAGGAAAGGAAGCAGCTGCTGTATCGAGGAACATATATGCTGGCTGGCAGTTTAATTCTGATATTGGCATCTGTACTCCAATGTATCAGTTCTAATACCTCTGATGAATGTCACCGTTTTCAAGTACCTGAAACTCTTGGGTAAGCACTGCTTCTTATCTGGCACCTGAGGCTCCAGGTAGCAGACTTACTGAAATACACTGATTACGCAAAAGTAGAATGGAACTGGCACTCAAGTACCAACTATCCCTCCCTCTCACGAAGTCTGAGAGAGGAGGGGAGGAAGCAGAACAAGAAGCCAGCTCTTTGGAATTTCAATGTTACGTTTCTCTTCCCAAGCATACCCAGGAGCTTTGTGGTGAAGGATGGAGGCCAGACACCCTCCATCTTGCAGAACCCCAGGTTGGATGGAGTGTCTACAGCATCCAAAGCACCTGGGGGCCCTAGTGCACCCCAGACAGTACTGGGGCCAAGAAGAAGTGGTCATGGGTCCTGGTACCAGAAACTTTCTGGCATAAAGCACAGAAGTAGAGAAAGGATACCTGGGCCCCGGGAGTTCTGGTGCAGGAGATACAAGACAGGCTTCCACAGAGGCAGCATGTATCTGTTAGGACAAGCAGTGTGGGCCACTTAAAGGTGGGCATGAGGGCACTGATAGCAGGTGGTTAAGGCCACAGGCCCAGCAATCAGACAACACCGGACTGAATTCCTGGGCCTGTCACTTCCTAACTATACATTTGAGCATGTTACCTGAACTCTCAAACTCCTTTTTCTTCATCTTAAAAGAAGGAATAATACTTGTCATGTTGTAGGTGTGACGAATCAATGAAACCATGTGTAAAAGTGATGAGGGCACACATCAAGGACACACGAATGTTGATGACTGCTGTTAACAGCTGGGGGGTGAAGCGGGTGCAGAGATGGGGAGGGAAGGCCACCGTCACCTGCTGATACCAGGAGCGTGTAAGCATACGATGAACAAGGGCATGAGTGGCAGTGGGGGGGTGTGGTTGGGAGAGCAAAGGTTACTGGGCACCAGGCTGAGGCATCTTGACCACTTCTTGCTTCCTCTGCTCCCAGAGTGTCCCTGAATCTTCATCACTTTTTTTTAAAATCTCTTTATATCCCCCCTCTTGAGAGGTTTGTTTGGCTTCTTGGCCGCATGGGCCACACCACAGTGCACGCAGAAGAGGGTGGCATGCACAGACACTCTATAAGCATTTGGTTTGGCTTCCCTGATAGCTCAGTTGGTAAAGAATCTGCCTGCAATGCAGGGTCGGAAAGATCTGCTAGAGAAGGGATAGGCTACCCACTCCAGTACTCTTGGGCTTACCTTGCGGCTCAGCTGATAAAGAATCCACTCGCAGTGTGGGAGACCTGGGTTAAATCCCTGGGTTGGGAAGGTCCCCTGGAGAAGGGAAAGGCTACCCACTTCAGTATTCTGGCCTGGAGAATTCCATGGACTGTATAGTCCACGGGGTCTCAAAGAGTCAGATACAACTGAGCAACTTCACTTTTACTTTCTTTGACTTGGCCCCTTACTGAGTTGGGCCGCTTTTGGCAAGTTGGTTCCTTATCAATAAAATATGAATAAATAATGATCTGTGCCTCGTTGGGTGGCAGTGTAGATGAAATGAGATAATGCAAGTGACATGGGACAGACTGGGCTATCAGAACCACACTCGCTAGCCACTTATCTTCTATGAAATTCAGTCTCGAAGACCTACGGGTATGCTTTGGGTAAATCAGAGCGGACTGCGTGATAGCACCACAAAAATATTTCTGAGGAATTTGTTAAGAAAACTGGGTTATCATCTTAATTTCTCAGCGTTATGTAACTTCTCAGTTCTTAGGCGTAGGGCCGAATACATACCATAGCAGCACTCTCCTTAACTGCTTTTCCAGACAAAAGCTTTTCACATTTCCACCCCCCAAATTCAGTTGGCACCACCTCATTCTGATCATCCTAACAAATGAATTATGAATTATGCCGCAGTAAGATGGTTTAATCCCAACATCTACTCCTACCTGTCATAGGTTCTAACACTAAATAGAGCAGGAAAACCTCTTTTAAAAAAATAACATGTGGCATTTTGATGGTTACAGAAAAAGTGGAAAAATCAACTACTGAAATACAGTCCAACTCATGCTGTGGCTGTATTTCCTTTCAGTCTTCTTTGCATACATTTTTAAAATTTAAAATCATTCTTCATTTTTCACTTATTAGAATCTAAACATTTTAATATCTTGCTTTTCATAAAAAATAACTGAGTACACATGTAGTACATAAACCTGCCTGAGACACTAAGATCTACTAAAAGATACTGAGGCACAAGAGAACGTTAGCTGGTGATAAACAGTAAGGAGTTAATGGATACTGTACAGGGAGGGACAAGATGAATTCTGCATCACTGGAAAAGTACTGCTGATATAGTGCTGAGAGTGCTCTGGGTGGGGATGGGTCTAGAGTGGAGGTCAGAGAGGCCTGTTAGGAAGTGGTGATGGAATCTTCACCTAGCTTCCAAGAGAGATTAAAGTGCTCACTTTCTTTCATCTGACATTCAAGGTCCTGAATCTGCAACTTGAGGGATTATATGGTAGATAAAACAGAAACTTTGTCCTTAAGGGATTTGTCATCTACAAGGCCACCACCATATCAGGGCACCAGAAGCACTCTGCAGCCCTTGGCAGAGATTCCACAGTCCAGCTACTTTTCCTAAAGAACCGTGCCCAGCTGAATCATAACTTATAAGATGGCCAAGCATCTGTAGGCAAAGAAAGCCTAGGCCACAGAGAAAGTGACTGCAGCTACAGCCTTGTACTTCTCTGGGTGTGACAATCTGGGGGCGACAGGGTCAACCCCTCACATCCTCCCATAGCCCTGCTGTCCTGACATGGTCTCAGCTGTTTACAGTGGCCACTCAGGACTGTGACTGTTTGGGCCTATTCTTCATCACCTTATTGCTGAAAATAAATGCCACTCATGAGTGTAGTTTTCTCTAAGATATTCTGTTTCCATTCTTAACATTATTCCAGCCAACCCCTTATTCCCTTTCCCTGGAAGTTCTGAGTAAGGAAGAGAAAGGAAATTAAACTTTCAGTGTAGATACACAGGCTCCGTACAGCAACGTCACATCTAAATCCTTACAACCACCAGCATGAGGAAAAGAAAAGGTTGTCCTCACAAAGCAGAGGACAAAACAGGGAAAGGTAAACTGTCCTGCTTGGATTTACGCACATGGCTAATCAGAGAACAAGCAGGCTTCAAACCCCACTGTGACACCATGCCTAGCCTCATTCTACAATGTCATTTTAATTACACAGAAAGAAAAACAGGTCTTTGAAAATATACTGTCTTTCTCAAGTTGGAGGATATTGTGTGTGTTACAGAGGTCTGGTCAAGGGCCTAATTTGGGGTTTAAGCTTCTACTTTGATCTCATACCCTCAACTCCTAAACCTTCATTTCTGGTTTGGTGGTGCATTTAGTCTTGTCAGGATGGCTCTCACAGTACCGAAAGCTGGACTGATGTGAAATGGATTGATTTCTGTCTAGGTTTGGGGAAACCTAAATTCTAGGCCAGCCTTCCATAGTGGCCGCGGCTTTGTGGGAGATGGTGTGGGGCTGAGATTACTCTGGCCACACACACGCTGTTATTATTTGGAGCTTTGGCACTGAACTTCACCATGGTTCTGCTAAGACACAGTCGGTTATGTATGAGTGAGTGATTCACAAGTAGGGTGATCATATAACTTACCGTCCAAATCGTCATGACCCCTCTGAGAGTGGAAGGGGACACAACAGAGAATCCAGGATGGGCCAGGGTGAAGTAGAACTTCTGTTCCCCCTGGTCAGAAGGAGCTCTCTTAGCCTCTAGCTTAAGGCCTAGATTATAGCAAGTCTAGAGGCCTGGCTGGTCTGGTCTCCAGGCTTACAAACTCATCCTGTTGCCAATAGCAACAGTGGCTTCTAAAGAGGAAGCTTCAAGGGGGGGGGGGGTGGCGGAACCCAAAACTACAAAAAGCATTCTTCTCTAAAGCCCAGAGCTAGCTTAAACCACCTGCCCTAAGCCTTGGAGGCAGGCTGTTTTCTTACTGTATCTAGACCTCCGCCCAAGAGAATATCCTCCCCATAGAGGGATATGAAAATCAGACAAAGGGAGCATAGCACAGACACAGAACTTTCAATGTTTCGGGCACCAAAACTTTTAATGTTCCTGGGCACCTGTGGCCAACCCTTCTCTAGAACACATATCCGCTCCTTGTCCCCTCAAGTCCCAGACTGGAACACATCTAATGTACACACAAGATGTATGTTGAATAATGAACCCCCCTACAATGTACAGGTGACGAGAAATCCTCAGTGTAGTGGAATCCTGTTGACAGCACTCATGTTGTTAGCGTAGCAATAAAAAGTGCCAATGCAAATGCTATTTCTTTCAAGTCTATTGATGCAAATGTAAATGGATTTTATAACTTGTCTATTTATAAAAAGAATAATTACAATGGAGACCCAGTACCCTACCCCTAACACAGTTCTCTATACCTAGTAGTCACTTACTTAAATGTTCTCTTGACTGAACAGAAACGAAGTGGAGCCAAGGGCCTCTCAATGCTGAGTGATCATAAAGAGATGTCCATGGAGTGGCTGAAGTCTCAGAAGCCACATACAGCCCTTACCTCGGGTTTCCAATGCATCAGTCAGAACTGATTTGATTTGCCACCCCAAGTGGGCTTTACACCTTCCCCCCTATTCACCACTGTGTTTTTCCATTACCGATGTTTAAAAACAGACACTTTAACTTATGGGGCATGTAGGGCTGGGGAAAGTCTCCAAGCCTGAGGCTCACCAGTCAGTCCCCTAGATGGGAACAGCAGCGCAGGCTTGTCAGGGGTGGTGGCCTTTCTCCTGTCCTGGATGCACGGCCTCAATGGACAGGCCTCCTGACCCATCCTCATGCCAGTCTCAGGGGATGCTGCCACAGGGGCTCACTTGACAGGTAGAGCTACTCCCGCAGTGAAGAAGGAAATAATTTTTCTTAGTGTCGGGCATCAGGAAAAAGTGCTTCCAAAATCCTGGGCCCTGGACTGTTTCTGATCTCGGATGAGAGATGAAGCAATGATGAGGACCGTCCTCACTTACAGTGTATACTCTCTCTGGGTTATAAAAATATCCCGTCGTTTGTAAAACGACGTTGACAGTAGATATTACTATTTGTTTGGTAAATTTTCAATTGGCAAGATAAAAAGCATCACTTTTGATGAAGTTTTTGGGTAAAATTTTGCTTGCCCACGAAAGGCAGAAGTCTAGGAAACATGGCCCAGGACTCCATTCCAGGCCTTTTGAACAGCAGAGAAATGGCCATGGGGTAGAGGCAGGGAGAAGACCTGTTTCAGAACTTTGGTCTGTTCAGTGCAGGATAACATGGCCCTAAATTAATACAAGCAGCAGAAGGCAGCACAGATGTCCTCAGATCTACTGCACAACAGACTCCATGCTGACTCCATCTCAGACCATCCTCATAGCTGCTCTGTCAGACAGATACATTTCCCATATGGACACATTTCCTAAGGACACAAAGGCAGGGGTGTTGGTGCAAAGGACTCATGGAGGTGACACCAAGTACCCGATGGAGGGCTGGGCTCCAGTGCCAAAGATTGCTTTCTCTCCCCGCAGTGTGGGGTGGAAAGCAGGGAGGCTTCAGGCCTGGAATGAACAAGCACAACAAAGCTTCCAAGTTAACTGCTGAGTTGTGCAGGGAGCCTATTTCTATTCAAACTCAGTGATCACAAGCAGGTTACAGTGGAATTTTGTTTACTCTCTGTATTTGCTATTAGTTTATTTGAATACTTTATCTGTGGAAATACCCCTTATCAAAATAGGTTCAATAGGAAACATCCATCTAATTTCATGTTACTCTTCAAAGTAATATTATTCAGGCAAATCTGAATTACCCAAGCAACTGCCATCCTCATTTTCTTTGTGTTACTTGTTCAGTCATGTCCAGCCCTTTGCGACCCCATGGACTGTAGCCCACCTGGCTCCTCTGTCCATGGGATTCTCCAGGCAAGAATACTGGAGTGGGTTGCCATTCCCTTCTCCAGGGGATCTTCCCAACCCAGGGATCAAACCAAACCAGGGTCTCCTGCATTGCAGGCAGATTCTCTAACCATCTGAACCCAAACTGCTTGTCATCATTTCTAAAAATGGTTATGATAGACTAAACTAATTGTTCCTTAGAACTATCAAGAGTGGAAGTGGAAAGATTTTTAAAAATATGAGGACCACAGAGTTGATCTGAGTATTATCTGCAGATGTAACTGTTATTGCTACTGTTCAAAATGCCATACACCACACTACGGCTATATTCTTAGGGGAACACAGCATCTAGTATTAGTATATTAATATTAGTGTATGTAACTGTTGTGAATAATAGTAGGATTGTGCACCTCATTTGAAATGTCTCCTTTGTCATAACAACTCTGTTCAGTGTTGGGAATAATATCAGGCAATCAATCATTCAACAAACACGCACTGGCTGTCTATTAAACACCAGCCACTGCTTAGGGTGACAGGGACACAGAAGTAAATTAAAAAATACAGACAGAAACCCCAGCCACTGGGGACTTTACTTTCTGGTTGGGAGTAGACCGGCGATACACAGTAAAAAACTTTACTTCTTAAAATCATAATGGAAAAAAATCTTATTGAAGGATAATTGCTTTACAGAATTTTGTTGTTTTCTGTCAAACGTGAATCAGCCATAGTATACATATATCCCCTGCCTTTAGAACCTCCCTCCCATCTCCCTCCCCATCCCACCCCTCTAGGTTGATACAGAGCCCCTGTTTGAGTTTCCTGAGCTATACCGCAAATTCCCATTCGCTATCTATTTTACACATGGTAACATAAGTTTCCATGTTACTCTTTCCATACATCTCACCCTCTCCACTCCTCTCCCATATCCAGAAGTCTATTCTCTATGTTTGTTTCTCCATTGTTGCCCTGTAAATTAATTCTTCAGCACCATTTTTCTAGATTCTGTATATGTGCATTAGAATATGGTATTTATCTTTCTCTTTCTGACTCACTTCACTCTGTATTATAGGTTCTAGGTTCATCTACCTCATCAGAACTGACTCAGATGAGTTCCTTTTTATGGCTGAATAATATTCCATTGTGTAAATGAACCACGCCTTCTTTATCCATTCATCTGTCAATGCGCAACTAGGTTGCTTCCATGTTCTAGCTATTGTAAATAGCACTGCAATGAACAGTGGGATATGCGTGTCTTTTTCAACCCTGGTTTCCTCAAGGTATATGCCTAGGAGTGGGATTGCTGGGTCATATGGTGGTCTTATTCCTAGTTTTTTAAGGAATCTCCACACCATCTGCCACAGTGGCTGTATCAATTTACATTCCCAACAACAGTGCAACAGTGTTCCCTTTTCTCCACACCCTCTCCAGCATTTATTGTTTGTAGACTTTTTGATGATGGCCATTCTGACCATTGTGAGATGCCATCTCATTATGGCTTTGATTTGCATTTCCCTAATAATGAGCGATGTTGAGCATTTTTTCATGTTTGTTAGCCATCTGTATGTCTTCTTTGGTGAAACGTCTGTTTAGGTCTTTTCCCCACTTTTTGATTGGGTTGCTTGTTTTTCTAGTATTGAGTTGTATGAGCTGCTTGTATATTCTGGAAATTAATCCTCTGTCAGTTATTTCATTTACTATGATTTTCTCCCATTCTGAGGGTTGTCTTTTCACTTTACTTATAGTTTCCTTTGCTGTGCCAAAGCTTTTAAGCTTAATCAGATCCCACTTGTTTACTTTTGTTTTTATTTCCTATAATGGAAAACTTAAAACTTAATTTAAAACTTAAATTAAAAATATTTTCACTTTTGGACAGTTTTCATGATATACAGAAACCCATATGAATTGCTTAAATTTAATTACTTAAGTATTTCTTTTATACTAAGAGAATTATTTTGCAAAAGATTTTAAACATATTTAACTCGAAGTAAAATCACAGACATCTTTTGTTAATATCCATGTTCCTGAAATATCTTGGTTTTTTTTTTTTTCTTACTTCTGGGGATTGGGATGATTCAACAGACTGTGCTGAATTCTTTTTAGAGGATTTTCCCCTGGAGGAAAATGGTTCCCAACACAGGATTTATCCTAGCAATGTCCTGCCAAGTCAGAGTTACTTCCTATAAAACCAACAATTCATTTTTTTATGCCACACCATTAAATAATGAGGCAATGTTTTATTCAGAAAACTTTGGCAGAAGCTTATGAAATATCTTAAGAATGAAGGCAAAAGAGTCAGGATGAGGCAATGCAATCAACAGTGAGGATCTTAGGTATCACCCTTGTTTTTTGTAGGGGAATTGCTAACAGATGAAAAGCAAGTCCTTTAAACATCCCCCCTTGAATAATCATCTATCAAATACTAACATGCAACAGGATATACTGGAATCATATGGGAAGTTACTACAAAGGCAACTGCTAACTTTGATTAGCCCAAATGGATGCACAGTAGATAAAAATGACTACAAAACAAGACCTAAGTAAAGAATGAAAGGCTACAGTAGAAAAACCTATGAAATTCCATGGAAATAATTTGCCATATAAAATGAAAACCATTTAAAAATTTCAAACAATTGAGATATAAAATGTCTTTTCAACTTGTGTTCAGATCTTTTCTTACATTTTACAAGCTTATTATTAGCTGTAGCTGTTGCTCAGTTGCTAAGTCATGTCTGACTCTTTGCGACCCCATGAACTGCAGCACTCCAGGCTTCCCTGTCCTTCACTATCTCCAAGAGTTTGTTCACACTCACGTCTATTGAGTCGGTGATGCCATCCAACCATCTCATCCTCTGTCACCTCTTCTTCCTGCCCTCAATCTTTCCCAGCATCAGGGTCTTTTTCTGTGAGTCAGCTCTTCACATCAGGTGGCCAAAGTACTGGAGCCTCAGTTTCACCATCAGTCCTTCCAGTCAACTTCAGGGTTGATTTCTTTTAGGACTGACTGATTTGACCTCCTTGCAGTCCAAAAGACTCTAAAGAGTCTTCTCCAACACTACAATTTGAAAGCATCAATTCTTCGGCACTTAGCCTTCTTTATGATCAACTCTCACATCCATACATAACTACTGGAAAAACCATAACTTTGACTATACAGACCTTTGTTGGCAAAGTGATGTCTCTCTTTTTTAATATGCTGTCTAGGTTGTCATAGCTTTCCTTCCAAGGAGCAAGTGCATTTTAATTTCGTGGGTGTAGTCATCGTTCACAGTGATTTTGGAGGCCTAGAAAATAAAAACTGTCACTTTCCACTTTTTCCCCATTTATTTGCCTGAAGTGGGACCCGATGCCATGATCTTAGTTTTTTGAATGCTGAGTTTTAAGCCAGCTTTTTCACTCTCCTTTTTCACCCTCATCAAGAGACAGGTTCTTTAGTTCCTCTTCGCTTTCTGTCATTAAAGTGGTATCATCTGCATATCTGAGGTGGTTGATATTTCTCTCGGCAATCTTGATTCCAACTTTTGAGTCATCCAGCCCCGCATTTCGCAGATGTACTCTGCACAGAAGTTAAATAAGCAGGGTGACAATATACAGCCTTGTACTCCTTCCCAATTTTGAACAGTCTGTTGTTCCACATCCAATTCTAACTATTGCTTCTTGTCCTGCATACAGGTTTCTCAGGAGACAAGTAAGGTGGTCTGGTATTCTCATCTCTCTAAGAATTTTTCACAGTTTCTTGTGATCTACACAGTTAAAGGCTTGTAGGCAATTCAGCAGAAGTACAAAGCTTTTAAAAAAGAAATCAGTATTAACTTCTCTTATTTTCATTTAAAGTAATCAGAACCAAGCTTGCTAGTAAGGTAAAGATTATATATTCACCTCAGTAATGACTGCAGTTCATTTCTAAGTGAAAAGCAAATCACAGGAATAAGGTGGAAGGTTCAAACTAAGTAATACTCAGACATATTCCCTGAAACTTAGATGTTTGCAGTCAAACACAGCCTTCCTGGTCAAAGCACCAACCTCAGGTTCTACATAGTTTAGAGCACTCTGACTTTTAAGACTTAAAAAATAGCAGGTATTAATAATATAGCTTGACCATGAAAGTATCAGGGCATAAAAGCATGCGAGCTGATGAATTCAGAGAACAAGAACAAGGACTCTGGAGGTTCTGCATCTCAGATTCAGATCTAAGCAAACCAGAAGGAGCAAGATAGCCCTTTAAGCAGTTGGCACAGGGTGGATAAAGTTTTTAAAGAGCTGAAAAGGAGTGCTCAGTTTAAATATACAGATATAGAACACAGCCTCAGCCCTGACTGTAGTGCGGTTGACATTTTATAGGCTTGTGGAAGTCAGGCACAGAATACAAACAAATCAACGTGGACAGGAGTAAGAGATAAACAGTTTTAAATGTCTTGTACAACTAAGATGTTTCTGTAGCCAGGTTCACTGCCAAAAGGGGAGACTTGGAAAATTTCAGCCTGGCTACTCCAATTATAGGGCTTTATGAAACCACAGAAGATATGGCGGTGCCCTTCTGAGAAAGGCAATGATGCTTTTGTGCAGGTAACTCTCCAAGGTGAGTGTGGCTTCTTGTGGACAACACTGTATAAAAGCAAGGGCTGTTAAGCCTTTCAAGTTTTGGCTTTCCTACTTTTTGGAAGGGAGAAGGGAAGATCTTGTCTATTTTACAGTATCTGTCAGATTGAGACTTGAGCCATTAAAAAAAAAAAGTGCATAAGTTACTATGAACCTTTCTACTATTTATAATGTGAAGCACAGGTCGTCAGTTACCATCTTGACTTAAAAAGTTTTTATTTATCTTTGTGTTGGTTTAAAACTTAATCTTTAAATAATGTCACTCTTTTGGTTTAGGGGGAAAGGATAATAAAAGTTTTGATTTCTATTTTGGTCTTGACCAAAAGGAGTTCATAAACATTTACGAAGAAGGTTGCCAAGTTTGAACTAAACTGCTCCCATGATGAAGATACAAATTTTCTTATGATATATCCACATGAGGATTTCATTCTTATGTTGTGATTCATGCCAAGAAAGGCATTGCTGCTGCTAAGTCGCTTCAGTTGTGTCTGACTCTGTGCGACCCCATAGATGGCAGCCCACCAGGCTCCCCTGTCCCTGGGATTCTCCAAGCAAGCACACTGGAGTGGGTTGCCATTTCCTAGTAGTCAGAGTTCACAGAGTTACCCGAGGTATCTCTTCTTGGCAAAGTCTGGTTGTTCTCCATGAAATGTATTTACATCAAGTGAGTCCATAAACATCTCCTAGAACTCCTCCAATGGGTAAGGTGAGGAGCCTTCCAGAGCTATAGAGACATCCATCCCAGGTCTACCTTTCCTTTGCAGCCTTTCTCTACGGATGGCATCTTCATTCATTAGATCCTGAAAAAGAGGCCACACTTTGTGAGCGAGAGTCTTCAGAAGACAATGGGCAAAAGGGGTCTGGGGAGGATCCCTGTGATGGCCATTTCCGCTTGTGCGTCCACACAGCGACCATTCACAGAAAGCAAACACTGCTGTGGGGGAGGACGGATGTTGAGCAGTTGCTGGAGAGAAGAAAGACAAGGCATTTCGTGGGAAGACCCCCTACTCCCAATTCCCTACCCCTCAGCCCCAGACTGCTTGCTTCTGAGTATGGGAAGCAGAGAGCAGGATGAATAGCTAGCGACCTTACACAGCTTACAAGCACCGTGCTGTAGAGTCCACAATTTGTATGTTTATGTCTGTACGTATAATTTTTCACTTAGAAATTGGGCTTCTTCTCTCTGGTAAAGATCCCCTGGGGAGAGGCAGTTGCCTGTAAGCTTTGCCACCAGAGGGACTTGCAATGACAGAGAATCAAGGTTTCTCCCTCCAAGTAGGGGCTCTTCTCTTCCAACACTCTGGAGTGTCTCATATTCAGAAATGCAGCCTGAGGGCTGGTTCTCTAATCTACAACAAATCTAAAGTTCTGGGTTTGGCCTCTGCAAGAGTTTATCCTGGGTATCCTTGGTAGAACCAAACTACATAAAACACATCATTCACAACATGATTTCTCTTTCTTTCACATTTACCTTCTTTTTCCCTCTTAACCTGCACATGGGCACTGTGAACTTTCTAAAGAAAATCAATAAACAGTCTCCACATTTTGGATAAAAGCCAAAGACAGGAAATACCTATTCTTTGAGAGAATTAGAGAAGAATGAAACAAACAGGCCTGTAATTTGGAAATTAAAAATAACGTTATTGGGCAACCTTTGTAAGAGTCACAAAGAATACATGTATCTTTTAAGTTTGGGAATTAAAGAGAAAGGAAATATGTAGTTCTGCTGTGCCTTGCCGAAGGTCTTTTCTGCACTAGCATGTTTGTAAACGGCATATTTCATTTTGCTAGTGTGAGTGACAGCTTGAGAGAATCAAACCCACTACCTCATTCACTGGATCCGGCTGTCTCTTCTATCTGTGATAAGTGAAACCTTATCTTCACTTTAATGAGAATCTGTCCAATATGTTTAGAAATATGAGTCAGGGCTTTCCCTGAAGCAACAGAACTGTCTCTGTGCTTCATGCATTTCAAGCTAGGTCTAAAAGTCAACACAGAGATGGGATGTCTTAAATACTTAGATCTGGATAACTATGATCAAGGAGAGATGCCATGACCGGTAAGGAGGGGACATCATCGCTAAGGGCCTCTTCTTTGACTATCAGTACTCTAAACAGACATTCTACCGTCTCCCTTTGAGTCTCTGCCTTCCCACCCCATGCCCAGCTCTTCTCAGCTCCCCACAGGATGCTGAGCATCCTAAGACACTTCCTTTGGTCCCTGATTCCTCCCCCTCTCTATCTAAAGCTGTGACTACGGCATCTTACCAGCTGCATTTAGCCCAGGACCTACCTAAGTTATACTGGATTAGACTAAAATCACTTAAGCACACTAAGTGGTGAACTCCTAGCTCATCTTTTTCATTTTTATCCTTAGAGCAAAGGAAAGCTCTTGGTAATTAGTCGATAAAGCGTGGACTGAAGAAAAAATAAGGAGACTGTTGGACATTGGCATAGAACTTCTACTTCGGGATCAAAACTTCACAAAAGTGAAAACATTTCCAAAGAGCTGAAGAGGAAGACTGGGCATGTGGAATGTGGATCCTAGTATGTGGTGTGGGGCAATAATGAGAGACTGCCAAGAGAGAGGATAGTGGGACAGGCTGGGGATGGCAGTGGACGCCAGGGCAGAGGAGGAACAGACAGTGGCTCTGATCCAGGAGACAGCCCAGGACTCAGAACTGGCTGGGCCTTGGAGATGCTGTGGCTGCACATGAAAGCTCCTCCAGCCACTCACAAAGTTCTTTAGGGACCAGGACTCCTGGAAAAGAGAGGACATCCTACAAGTGAGCCCTTGGTGGTACGTGGATATCTGAGGGCATTACTGTAATGTGACCACAGGGTACAGCCCCTCCCCTCAACCCTGCCCAAGCTGATGAAGTCAAGAATACATTAGCCACGGGATTAATACTATCCTAAGGGTTAGAATTCTTTCAAATGCCACACTGCAATAATTTACCATTTCTAACACAACACTGTAATTCAGCTATACTCCAATGAAAAATAAATTTTTAAGACTAATTTACCATTCCCTTTGTAATTGTGAAATAGTTTTGAACTTACAATTATGGTCCCTCTTCAAGGACTTTTAACTTTTTTAAAAATCAGCTAGTCTTGATGTATAAAGAATACCAATCTCTCTCCCCACAAAAGGATTCTCTTTCACTTGTCTTTCTGAAATCAAACATGAAATACATAATACTTCAAATTATTTTGTGCTCTATGCTTTAAGGCAAAACACACAAACCGTACAAAGTTTAAGCACATCTTTTAAAAATGACTGACTCAGTGATTTTGAGAAAATGTAATTCTGTTCTTACCAAAAAGTATCTAAAGCCAAGCCCACCCTGGAGTCACACTGATGAGTTCTCACTGGGTTAAGGTAGGTTTTTGCTCCCTTCAGCCAAGACCTAGATGACTCTGCCCACTGGGGTCCTACTGCCTTTAAAACAAACAGCAGAGGGGAAGAATATTTTTGAAACACATCCTTTCAGTTTCTTTTGTGCCCAAATAAGTCTATCTCACTACTTGTTATTTTGAGAATTAGTAGCAGCCTCCGAGGGTGGTCAGTTAAAACTGAAAATCAAATGTGAAAGAAGATAACTAACATATACACAGTGATTTACAGTTTATGTAACACTGCATTGAATATTCACAACATCCTTGTATGGAAGATAGTCTTATTATACTAAGGCTGCCTCATTCCAAAGAGGATTTACAAAAGAGACAGACTTCTTGTCTTTAATTTGCAGATGAAAAAAATAAAAGGCTGAACTGCCAAAGTGACTGGCCTGGGCTCACAGACCCAGGTATGTGGCCAAGCTGGGATCTGAACTCAGGTCTTCTGAATTCAAATGCCATGAACTTTTCTAGGATGACATGCAAATGACACCATCATCTACCCATCCCCACTCCCTAACAGAAACACAGGGCTGGATGAAATATCAAAAGAGAAACCCTTCTTCCTCTATTCACTCAGAAAGGAATTTGTTACTGAGGAAAAGGTAAACATGCCACGGCCTCTGCAAACAAAGGGTGATTTTTTTACTAGCCTGTGTATTAATGAAATATCATCACAGCCAGTGAGACAGAGGGACTTGCAACACGAAGCAGAGGACATGCAGCTTGAACAACGACCATCCTCCAATTGCAATATTATACACATATATAAAAGAGACAGCTCCAATTTATCTGTTGAACAGTTGAAAAAGATCAGGATGGCATTAATCTCAAGCACAGTAAAAAAAAAAAAAAAGGCAAGAAAAGAGAAACTTATGGGATTAAGAAGCACATCATTGAAAATAACTTTTTCAGAATATATTTTCTGAGACGATAAACTCTAGAAAGTAACCGAGCTACCCTATTAAGGCATAGAACTCTTCCTCCTCATTGCTGATTTTGTTTTTTTGTTCTATTGGGGGGGATGAAGGGGCCAGGAAGAATAAACTAGAGAGTAAGGTTTAGAGAGAAAAGTTATGACATGCTTAGAGATTGTTAGCCTGTGCTCATGAGAGAGTACACAGAACGACAAAATGTAAACCAAAAAATACATAAACCAATGCATTTTCCTTCTGGGGTTCCAAAACCCACCAAAGCTTTCAACTGTTATCATCCTGGCCAATTCTCAGTTTCAACTCTAACAGCAACCGAAAGTCTTAAGAACAGGCCACAGGCATGCACCCCAATAAACACATCCAAATAAAGAAGCAAGAAAAAATTAAAAGTGCCCGTCAAATGCAGTATCTCCAACTGAGTGAAGGTGTACTGGATTTGTGACAATTCAGCAAGAGGACCATCTTTTTTTGAACTATGTAACCTAAAAAGTCAAACCAAGTCCCTTTAGCCCCTTTATAAGTAAATGTACGAGAGATGATCATTAAGGACCTTTGCAATTTTTCTCAGTAAATTACAATCATGTCTTTGTCTTGATGCATTAGTGTGTAAAAACTATAGTGGGGGGAGCAAATAAAATCTTCCCCAAACCAGTCATTTTAACATGTCACTCACTGTTTGTAATAACTATGATTCTATTATATACTAAAGTCTACTGGGAAAGCAGCCCAGCCTGGAAAGAACTACAGGTTACAGCCTATTTGATAAATATTTATTAACAAACCAGACACAGTAACAAACTAAAATGTATCTAACCTTCTACAGTTTAATACTGTTTTTAGGGACACCCATACTATTCAAGACTATTAGTAAAACAAAGTTCTCCTTCTTGCTCCTTCTTGATCTGGTGTCATTGTCCTGGTTTATCTTTTGGGAACCACCAGGATGCAAACCTAAATGCAATGTCACTCTGCAGGCAGCTCTGGGCTCAGAGAACATCTTGACAAAAACTCCATAGCTTAGAGGAGCCAGGATCATCTCCAGAGCACACTGGGGCTTTCTCCTAGTAAGTACATTATTTGGGGATCTTTCCAGACAGGAGAAGGAAAGAAAACCACCTTCCTGACATGGGCCAGTGGCATTTATCTCCCTTTATTAGATGCCCAGAGATTTCTAACTCTGCTATGATACTCTAGGGTGTGGATTGTCAGAGGTAAGGCTATGCTCCTGGAGAGGACAAGGCAGTATAGTCAGGGACCAAGTGAAGCATATATGGAAAGAATATACACAGTTATATAAGACGTGAGAGATGGACCATTAAGAAGGCTGAGCGCCGAAGAACTGATGCTTTTAAATTGTGGTGCTGGAGAAGGCTCTTGAGAGTCCCTTGGACTGTAAGGAGATCAAACCAGCCAATCCTAAAAGAAATCAACTCTGAATATCCATTGGAAGGACTGATGCTGAAGCTGAAGCTCCAATACTTTGGTCACCTGATGAAAACAGCTGACTCACTGGAAAAGACCCTGATGCTGGGAAAGATTGAGGGCAAGAGGAGAAGGGGGCAACAGAGGATGAGGTGGTTGGATGGCATCACCGATTTGATGGACATGAACTTGGGAAAACTCTGGGAGATGGTGAGGGACAGAGAAGCCTTGTGTGTCGCAGTCCATGGGGTCGCAAAGAGCTGGACATGACTTGGCAACTGAACAGTAACAGGATTCTGTCTGTGGAATTCTCCAGGCCAGAATACTGAAGTGGGTAGCCATTCCCTTCTCCAGGGGATCTTCCCAACTCAGGAATTGAACCAGGGTCTACTCCATTGCAGCAAACTCTTTACTGTCTGAGCCCCTGGGAAGCCCTGGGGCTAAGGTCAGGTTCATATTGTTACATCATTTTGTTAGGTTCACATTTTTATTTTTTACTTTTTGCAGTACTTGCAGACAAATGAACCTATGTTCTTATGGTTTTCTACAGGTGTCCCTGAGGCAGGGCTCTTTCTGGATGACACCCCAGGAAAGGATGGGGGTCCTCAGGAGGCACTTCTGATCTTGCCAAATGCAGATCAGAGTAAGCCTGCTGACGAGTGTGGCATTCCTGTCACAACTGGCTACACAATGCCTACACAATGGCTACACAATGCTTAGCAAATAACCATGTGCTCCTATTAATTAATATAAGAGATTTATGCTCATTTTCAGGGCTTTTATGGTTCTAATACTACAAATCTATGCAGATTTAAATCTGTTTTGCAAATGATTCATATAATTTTATTTGCATAAAAGGACTAGCTAGATAAAGGAAGGAAATTAGGAAAAGATGAAAATGCTATTATTGTATTTGCTATTTTCTTTCAAACATTTATAAACAATGGAGAATATTTGTTAAAAACAAGAGAACATCTGTTTTTTATAATATTGTTATTTCTTGTGAATATTCTATATTTGAAATGCTTGTTCCCCAGAATTACTTGCAAATATCAAATAACTATAATTTGAATAAAAGCAACGTGTACACTTCCTAACTCCAGTAAGTTCTTGATTAACTAAAAGCTGGAACCCCACCAAACAGAACTCAAATTACCTGGAACTTGTCCTTTCCACATGACTTTTATAAGAAAGTAGGAAACGACAAAAACAAAAACAAAAACAGGTACCTTATTTAAAGCAAAAGACTTGCTGAGCACATTTACAAGCCAGTACATATCTAGCCTGTCTGTACTTGGTACACAAAGTATTATACAAGAAAACAAATGTTCACAATGAACATTTATCCCTACCTCAAACCCTTCTATTGAACAAAGTAGAATGTACATAAAGAGTATCTTTTATCTCTGAAACTCTACTGCTTGGCACCTTGATTATAATTTCATAAAAAAATATTTGTGTTAACAGATTAATCAACAGTGGTAAGTTGAAGGCAAAGAGATTAAATTTTCATAGATTCATGACAGTGCAGTACATAGAATCACTGTACAGTAAGATCACAGAATCTTAAGGTTTAAAGACTGGAGATCTATCTAGCTCTCCTCAGTACAGGAATCCTCTAAGAACATTCTCATATTTAAAAACAAATAATTTAGTATCAAGTACTATACTGGACACACACAATCATCTCATGACCTCATAATATTCTTGTGAGATAGACATATTAATCATTAATCCTGCAAACAAGGAAGGAAAGAGGGGTTCAGAAAGTAAAGGAGGGACAATGAGGAAGAAAAAGAAAGAAATGTCACAAGTTGTTGCCAATTCTATTCTATGGACTGAGATCCAAGGATAAACAAGAAATAAATCAGAAAACATGAAAATGGCTCCCCTCCCCCATGTCCAGTGCACACTCCATTCCAAAATTAATTTACTGAGATATATGTAATAAGCCAAGCCAGTCCCTGGAACACAACATACACAAAAATGTTATTTTCCTCTCTTTTCTGTATGTTATAGCATTGGTGCAACAGACAAAGATATTTGGGATCTGTTCCCAACTCTGATAGTTCAGGAATTATCACATAACTAGAGTCAGGAGGAATGCTAAAAGCCATTCCCCTAAGAAATTCAGTATAACTGTCTTTCATTTTAATTTAAAATTCAGTAAGTATGTTCCTTTTCCCCCCAAGGAAATAAATAGCTGGAATGACTGAATACAGCACAAAACACAGACAAGGAAAAAGGATGGCAGTTTTAACTTTGAAATTCACCATTCTTGTCAGTTAAAGTCAGACCTAAAGCATTAATTTATTCAGAAACATTAATTAACTGGAGCTTTTTTTGCATTTAATTTTCTCTGGCATTTTAGAATCTATTCTAAGCCCCGTGGAAATGGCAGGTCTGATGTTATTAAAGTTAGCCTTTCAGAAAGTCCTCGAACTGAAGACTCCAACATATTAAAAAATGCTGAGAGTCCAGATAATGCAAATCTAAATTATTATTAAAGGGTATTCTTTACACATGAAAAAAAATTCTTGGTTTTATTAAAACTGAATTCAACTTTTAGAAAGGCTTCCATTTTATACACTAGTTGGGCTCTTCGGACTCCTTCTATGAAACACCTAAAGCCCATTTCATTTCACTCATTCCATTCACTCATTCAAATATCTATTGTGTGCCAATTACAAGACAGGCAGGTACTGTTCTGAGCAGGGCAAGCCAAGTCCTGTTCTCGTGCAGCTTATAGCTTAGATTAGAAAATGACAACAAACAGACAAGAAAATATCTATGAGTGATGAGAACAGTAGAGAAAACAAAAGGATAACATGAGCAAGAGTGATCGGGAAGAACTCTCTAAGGAGGAGCATTTATGCCAAGCCTTAAAGGATGAGAAGCGAGGCACACAAAGATCTAAACGCCTCAGAGGGACTGGAAGGTGTCACTGGGGAAGGGTGAGGCTGAGCTCAGCAGGTTTGAAGGCAGGAAGGTGACAGTGACTAAGCCACAAGGCAGGAGACCGTGTCCCCTGGCCCGAGGCAAACACCTGGGCGAGGAAGCTGTGGCAGGTGTGCCTGTCGGGGGGTGGGCTGTGGGAATCAAGAGCTCCATTACAGACACGTGCAGACATGCGATGCCCACTTAGGAGAATGGTTCAGGTAAGGAAAAACAAATTATAGCAATTATATCATCACCCAACAATAAGCAAGGAATTAGGAATGGATGGTGCTAGCCACATTGGGTAGAAAACCTTAGTTCTCTAGCCAGCTTTATTGCATCCCATGGGTCACTTCAGACACTCTATGTACTCAAGCAATATTTAATGTCATATACCCCAAGTTCAATATAGTAAGCAAGTTACAAAACATCTATTAAGGAAAGAAAGTCCTTCTGGAAACCAAAACAGATGATTTCTGTTTTACAGCTATTGCGTGCTCTCAAACACACAAATTCTTTCATCGAATGCAAACCAACAGGTGCCCCAGACATACGTGGCACATTTTTGAAAAATTAAAATACATGCAATAGAAGTTGTGTAAGAGAAATTTGGAGCAAAACACTTTGTTGTGGTTCCCAACACAAAGAACTGTTGCTTGGCGGCGAATGTCTGCTTGTATGTGTGTTTGCCTGGAGCAGAGGGGATGCTGGCTGGCAGGAGGGAAGGAGACCCCACCTCCTCTCCAAGTCACTGCCCCGAATGACTGTACTTCCTTACTTGGGATTCTTTCAGCTTAAATTTAGATGGATTTGGTATATATTTTTTTTAAAGGTGACACAGACGTGGGAAAAATGAATCTAGACATCTTACTCAAGTGTAAAATTATGAGGCAGCACAAAATTCTATGACGGCATCTACTTCCCAAGCCTTGGTCTCTGAAGCCACGAAAATATCACTGCATCTTGCGTTTCTTCATTTTCCAAGACATTTTTGTGTCTGACCTTCATCAGCCTGAGGGCAAGAGAGACCTACATACTTCAGATTATTTGAATTTATGGATTATGACTATAATACACACCAGGGCCAAGGGTTTTGAATCTGAGTATCCTTGCCAACATTCGGGAAAGGGCCACTTTCCTCTTTATTAACATCTTGAGGGAAGAGAATTCCTTGGTAATTAGCTGTCTGGCAGTACATAGGACTTACAAACACAGCTTGAGAACCTCAGAAACTGTATTTCTCATACCTACAAATGCTAGTAAGGGGCATGCTTCCTGAGAAACTGCCAAGGAATAACACTAACTGTAGGAGTTTGAAGGAATGGCTCCTCTCATCCTACAGGAGGAGAGGATGTCTCGCTGACTGGGTGCCAGAATCTAGATCATCCCGTGAAGTGCGGCCTTCAAACTTGTTCACTAGTCCAATCTAAGATGATGGGTCCCCACGAGAAAGTAACGCCCTGGGTGCCTGAAAGAGACCGTCCTCACGGGGAGAGGTAAACAATCATAGCCATGAGGAAGAATGTGCTGGGGTCTCACAGGATGGGTTTTGAAGGGTGAACAGGAGTTAGTCAGGTTAAGAGGGCTGGCAGACAAAGACGACATTTCAAAGAAGCAGTCAGTGGTGTGAGGATACAGATGCAAGACAGCAGGGTGATGCCTGGGGAAACGCAGACCCACTGGGTTAGAGGACAGGATAGGGGGGAGAGGAAGAGGTGGATGCCAGCACCACAGAAGGGCCCTGGGGGTGCGGTGACTCCCCTGAAAGAAATAAAGATGCACTGAAGAATTCTGAGTTAGGGGTGCGCTGGGAGTGGGGCTCCTGACATGATTAACTCTGCATTTTAGAAACAGCACTGGCAGCAGCTGGAAAATGCGGTGGGGTCGGGATGGGAGCTCAGAGGTGCACCAAGCCTCATAAGAGATAACAAAAAATCAAAAGAATAACCAGCCTTTTGCCTACCAGGCTTCCCTGGTGGCCAGTGGCAAAGAATCTGCCTGCCAGTGCGGGAGAAGCAGGAGACATTGGTTTGATTCCTGGGTTGGGAAGATCTCCTGGAGGAGGAAATGGCAACCCACTCTAGTATTCTGGCTTGGAGAATCTAACGAAAAGAGGAGCCTGGCAGGTTACAGTCCATGGGGTCGCAGAGTCGGACATGACTGAGCAACTAAGCACAGTCACCTCTCACCTACCACACGGTAGGAGGGGGGCTTTGTTAACACTGTCTTCCTAACTGTTTCATGTGTATTACAGCATATTCTACAATTAAGTGTGTTTTCTTTGTCCATCTAGCAGACAGAGGCCTCTGGGGTGCTATGATCCTGCAAAAATATAAGGAGGGTGGGAAAATGCTGCAAAAGATCGGAGATTCACTGGAAGTATACTGGACTATTTAGAGTGGGTTCACATTAAGAAGCAGAGCTAAGTCAGTACTAGAGGCAATGAAATGCTAGGAAACCAACATTCTGGCTAGCAGGTAGCCTTCCATAATGATGGCTACCCGCCAATGGTGGACCATTAGCTCTCTCCATCCAAAAGATGTGCTCTCTGCATGCGAGAATCCCAAGTATTTTAAGTTCATCTCTTCCTATGCGATCTCTAGCCTTGACAAGTCACAGCCAAGCCAGAGTTTGACATGTCCTCCTTAAACCCAGCATCTCCCACCTCCACCATGTCAACCCTAACAATCTCTTCTCCTTGAGAATCTTTGTCTATGAATGGGGGCTGCTTTATATTCATCTTTGCTCTCAAGGCCTGGCACATAACTTAGTGTTTGTTTTAAGAAACACTGCCAGTTAAATACTGCTTTAAAAATATCACACAGCTACTGTGAAAAAGAGCCTGGTAGGTCCTCAAGAAGTTACCCATAGAATTATCATATGACTGGTAATTCCATTACTAGGTATATACCCAAGAGAATCGAAAACAGGTATTCAAACAAAGACCTGTACACAAATATTCAAAGCAACATTATCCATAATAGCTAACAAGTAGAAACAACCCAGATATCCACTGATGGATGAGTAAACAAAATGTGATTTACTTATACAATGGAGCATGACTCTGCCATAAAAAGGAATGAAGTTCTGATACATGCTGCAGCATGGAAGGAACCTTTGAGAACATTATGTTAAGTGAAAGGAACCAGTCACAAAGACCAGATATGGGATTCAACTTACATGAAATATGCAGAGTAGGCAGACCCACAGAAGTGGGAAGCTGACTGGTGATTTCCAGGGGCCACAGGGAAGGAGGAAGAGTGAATGGCTTCTTAGTGGGTATAGAGGTCCTTTTTGGAGTGAGGAAAATGTTCTGGGATTAGACAGTGCTGACAGGTATACAACACGGTCAATGCACTAAAAGTCACTGAATTGTACCCGTTAAAGTGGTTAAGATGGTGAATTTTATGTTACGTGATTTTACCTTAATTAAAAAAAAAAAAACTTTGTGAATCTAATCTCACCAAAGACTCAAGTAAGCAAACCCTCTTAGTCCGTGTGTGCGTGCTCAGTCCCTCAGTCGTGTCTGACTCTTTGCAGACCTACGGACTGTAGCCGCCAGGCTCCTCTGTCCATGGCATTCTTCAGGCAAGAATACTGAAGTGGGTTGCCATTTCCTCCTCCAGGGGATCTTTCCGACCCAGGGATCTAATCTGTGTCTCTTGGGTCTCCTGCATTGGCAGGAGGATTCTTTACCATTAGCGCCACCTGGGAAGCCCTCTTAGTCTATACAAGTGCCCATCTGCCCTTCCTCCCTCCCTCTTTTCTCCATTCCCATCTTGCTAGGTACCTGGGACAAAGTCAAGCAAACCCATCAGTCCTCAATTTCATCTGCAAAATGGGAGCTGCACTAAGATGATCATCTTATAACTTTTTCTGCTCTAACATTTGACAGATGACTTATTGGGATGATGTAAATCCTACTCATGGACACCCCCTAGCAGGGAGTTGGAACACGGATGAGCGTTCTTCTTCTTCTAAAGTGCCTGCGGCGTGCCAGCTGATGAGGTGATCTGCCAAAGAATTTTAAGAGCCTGTCTACATTCTTGGAAAGTTCAGCAAGATAGCAAGAGTTACAAAGAAAGCTAATAACCTATTCTTCTAAGGGGAAGAAACCCCCACAAAATGTATTTTTCTTTGGTTTTTAATTAAAATTGACCTTTCTGAATCTATGGCTGAAGGCAGCTACAGTAATGAAAAACGATGTCATTTGCTGGTGATACTAAGAGTGTGGCAGTACAATGAAAAAGGTTAGAATCATCATAGAATTCCTAGGTCTCTCCACACCACCCAATTGTCGGGGAGGGGAGTGGGCGAGGAAGATACAGATTAAGAGACATTATTATCACACTTGAGCAAAAGACTGACCCAAGCTTATTTGAAACTCATTTGGAGTATGGGGTGTTTCTTGGGAACTTAGTCTCAGGTTTTTGTTTAATGTTTCCAATAGCTAGAAAAACAAGTAACTTTCAAAAAAAGTATCTAAAAGAGATGAAATTTTGACTGCAGGGCACATCAGCCTCTTAAATTCTGAATGAGGTGAGACCAATCCTTAGTTGAAGGAAGGAAGGAAGGAAAAAGGCTAGGAAAAGGCAGACAAAGGAGAGAATTACAGAGACAGAAAAGAATTTGCTTTGCTTCTTCAAAGAAGGTGGGGGCAGGACGTAGGGCTGGGGGCAGTGGAGCAGAAGGGCGTCTATGGGAAAGCTGCTGAATGGCTAAGGGCCTCACTCAGAGCCCATTTCCCCTAAAATCCCAAATTTCTTCTTCTGACTGTTTCAGCTACATCCTTTCTTCCTCAGGCAAGTCAACCCACGCTGAATAACAAAAGCTGCCAGGAAAGGAAAAGCCTTCTAAGGGACACTTAAAGAAAAGCGTCACTGAACTGAGATTAAACAGTTTCTTTACTACTATTCCTGTGTTCTGGATTATTCAAAACTCAGGGGTGTGGGAATAAGAAAGACCTATTGGTTTACCCAATATACTTACTAAACTGCTCAATCAGAATGAATGCAGGGATGGGGGGGAGATTGATGCTGGTAGAAATACCCCACAGGAGGGGAGGTGGGATTTTTTAAACCATTTTATTAGCTTTCAAAATTACAAAATAGCATTTGCTGATATTTTTAAACATGGAAAAACCATTAAATAATTAAAAATCACACAGATGTGTGAAGTTAAGAAATGAACATCCCTAAACTCCCCTAGGTTAATTACTACAAGCACTGTGATAGGGACCCTCTTTGACTTGGTCAATACGCAGGCAACTATGTAGCTGCTGTGTCCCATTTTATACCCACTTCTTACAGCTGTCTCCAGCTCGATTCACGGAGATCCCATTTAATTCGCACAGACGTTTAGTGGGTGAGCACTATAAACAGTCCCACTTTTCCAGGTGGGTAAAGCAGTTACACTTAGAGGAGTAAATTGCTCAGGGGTAACCAGCTTGTGGATGGCAACTCTGTTTCAGACCAGGGCTCTGAACTGACATCTAGCATCTATCCATGTCAAATTATACAAAATCTGCTGATTATTCTTTTCAATGGTTGCATGGTAACAGATAAAGAATATTCCAAAGTTACTTAATTTGTTCCTTTCCAAGGGACATTTAAGGTGTCCTCAAGTTTTGTTCTTTTTTTTTTTTTAATATTTCTACGATGAATTTCTATGCTATGTATGGTAATAGAACTGCTAGGTCAAAAGTACGTTTTTAAGTTTGGCTTAGATGCAATCCTTGTAAATAGGCTATGTAAATCCAAATTTCTAGTAAGGCTGTTATAGTATGCCCTTCTCACCCCAGCTTCCCAGGTATCAGACATTATCAGTCATTGTAATTTTGGGGCAACGTGATAGATGAAAACTGAATCCAATAAGCCGTTTTCCTTGATTATAAAGGAAGCTGACAGCATTTTGATATGTTTATTAGCCATTTGTATTTCTTAGGCAATTGTTCATATCATCCTCACATTTTTCTGTTCCATTGTCTTTCCATACTGATTTGTGGGAGCTTTCAATAAATTCTGAATATTAACCCTTTATCTGTTACACAGTTTCATGTATTTTCTCCCGATTGTCTATTCACTTAATCCTGTTTATTACAGTCTTTCACCATAATTTCAAAAAACTGAATTTGTTAGTTTTCTTTTTAAGACTTCAGAGATATCTGTCATGCTTTTAAAGGCTTTCTCCATGACTGTAAATATATATTGCTTTATTTTCTTTTAGGGTTTTATAGATTTGAAATACAGTGTGTGGCATGAACTAGGTATCTAGATATGTGTTTTCCCAAAGAAACTGCCAGTTGACTTAATACTATGTATTAACTAGTCCATCCTTCCCTACTGATATGAAAATTTTATCTTTATCATGTATTAAATTCTAATGTACATCAGATTTTCCACAGCATGTTTTAAAATCTAGGGGGGCAAACTCCCAACAATTACTACTTTTTAAATACATTTTAGGGCCATTTTTCCTTATTTATTCTTTTGTATGAACTTGAGAAGCAATTTGTCAAGCTTAAAAAAAATTGCTAGGATTTTATTGGAATTGCATGCATTAAATTAATCTGGAGAAAACATACTTTGTAGCACTGAGGCCAGGAGTTAGATGCATCTCCATTTATCAACATCTCCTCATTGCTTCAGTAAAAGTTCTACTGTTTGTCTCATATACATTTTCTGCTAAGTTTACAGTCATATTTTTATAAACTGGGATACAAATGTGAGAGGTATCTTTCCCCCTACAATACTGTACATGAGGTTAATGCTATGAGATAAGACTCATTTTTGTTGATTAATAACCTAATGATGAATTAATTTTATTGAAGCTTTAGTGCTTATAACTGACTGCTTCTAATATTTATCATATATATAGATGATCATATGAATGTTGAAAAGCTGGCTTAAAACTCAACATTCAAAAAACGAAGATCATGACATCTGGCCCCATCACTTCACCACAAATAGAGGGGGAAACAATGGAAACAGTGACAGACTTTTATTTTCTTGGGCTCCAAAATCACTGCAGATTGAGACCGCAGCCATGAAATTAAAAGATGCTTGCTCCTTGGAAGAAAAGCTATAACAAACCTAGACAGCATATTAAAAAGCAAAGACGCTCCTCTGCTGACAAAGGTCCGTCTAACCAAAGCTACGGTTTTTCCAGTAGTATATATGGGTTTGAGAGTTGGACCATAACAAAAGCTGAGTGCCTAAGAATTGATGCTCTTGAACTGTGGTGTTGGAGGAGACTCTTGAGAGTCCCTTGGACTGCAAGGAGATCCAACCAATCAATCCTAAAGGAAATCAGTCCTGAATATTTACTGGAAAGACTGATGCTGAAGCTGAAGCTCCAATACTTTGGCTACTTGATGCGAAGAACTGATTCACTGGAAAAGACCCTGATGCTGGGAAAGACTGAAGGCAGGAGAAGAAGGGGATGACGAGGATGAGATGGTTGGATGGCATCAACAACTTGATGGACATGAGTCTGAGCAAGCTCTGGGAATAAGTGATGGACAGGGAAGCCTGGCATGCTGCAGTGCATGTGGTCACAAAGAGTCGGACATGACTGAGCAACTGAACTGAACATACGAAGGTTAGTATTTAATCCTATCAACTTAGTGAATTAGATTGTTTCATAATATTATATTACCCTTATCCTCCTGGTTTAGATTAAGCCTACAACACTGCTGTGTATTATTCTTTTGGTATTTTTCTGTACTTGGCTTGAATCTGTATTGATAAATGAGATGGTTCCGCATTTTCTTGGTCACATTCTTGTTTGGTTTGGGTAAAACAACTCGACTAAAGCGACTTAGCAGCAGTAGCAGCAGCAGTATAAACTTTGTTTGCTTCCTGTCTTTATCGATGCTTTAAAGGTATATAAATTGCCAGGACAAAAGTCTGTATGTGGTATTTAGGAGGGAGGAAACTGGCTACTTTTCAAAAAGAATTAGATGGCTGGTTGGGATGGAAATGGAAGGATGAATGGTTGGATGGACAGATAATGGAAAAGTAATTTTCTTCTATGGTTATTTTCTATTCATACGCACTTCCTAGCCAATTTTGATAATTCATAGTTGTTTAAAATTTCTACTCCATTACTAAAAAGATAGGTGCATAGAAAATGCTTGTAAACCTTTGGTTATAAAGGTTTACAAGAAAGGCTTGTAAACCCTTCCTTTTCCAATTAAGCTTCCTAGAGGTATTCCTATTTTATCAATGTTTTCAAAGAAGTGTTTTTTCAATTTTATTTATAAAGTCTGTAAGGATTTTTCCTTTTATCTTATTTTATATAATTTATGGGAAAAAACAGAGTTATTACTCATGTTATTTTACTTTGGATAATTTTATTATTCTTTTCTCAAATATTGATTTGAATACTTACTTATTTTCAGCAACCTTTTAAGACTAATTTGTACTTTGAGAACTGCTTTGGCCACAGCATATGGATCTCTGTATGGGGCATCCTCATCTTCAGTAATTTCTAAACAGTCTGTCATTCTAATTATGATTTTCTTCTTTAACTCAGGAGTTTAAAAAATGAACACACAAAAAACTGTACATGAATCTTCACAGAGTCATTATTCATAATAGCCAAAAGGTGGAAATAACCCAAATGGCTACTTGATAGATGAACAGGGAAGGGAAAGTGGCATGATCAAACTATGGAACATTATCAAGCTATACAGAAAGGAATCATGTACTGATTCATGTTACAACAGGTATGACCCCTGAAAACAAGCCAAGTAACAGAAGCCAGATGGAAAAGAATCCATAGTTTATGCTTCTATATTCCATGTGTATGAAATCTTTGGAGTTGGCAGATAAAGAAAGAAAAGAAGTAGGTTAGTGGTTGCCAAGAGTTGAGCAGAGAGGTGAAGGAGAAGGAACGGGGGTTCTAACTAACAGGAATGTTCTGAACTAACAGGTTCTTCTGGAGGAGATGAAAATGTCCTGAAATTAAACAGTTTGTGGTGGCATAATTCTATGAATATACTAAAGACCACCAAACTGAACACTTTCAAAGGGTATATTTTATGGTATGTGAATTGTATCTCAAACAACAAATACAACAGTTATAAAGAATAATGTTTTCAAATGTCCAGGTTGTTAGACTGAAGGAAGGTTGATCTGACATCTAGTATTATCATAGCTTGTCTGAAGAACGGACACTGCATATGGGGGCTTCCCTGGCTTAGATGGTAAAGAATCTGCCTGCAATGCAGGAGACCAGGGTTTGATACCTGGGTTGGGAAGATCCCCTGGAGAAAAAAATGGCTACTCACTCCAGTATTGTTGCCTGGAGAATTTCATGGACAGAGGAGCTTGGTGGGCTACAGCCCATGGGGTCAGAAAGAGTGGGACATGACTGAGTGATTAACACTTCCACTTTTCTTCATGTTACATATGGGGTCTAACTTTTGAAATGTATAGAGATTTTCTCTGTGGTTTGGTCTGACCTGGATTTTTGTGTTAAGCACTTGAATATGTGTTCTCTCTCTGTTGAATATTAATGCTCCCATTAAATAAAGAATTATTAATATTTTCTATATGTTTTCTTTTGGTATTAATTCTCTGGACAATTTCTGAGAGAAACATTATGATTATGCTTTTTAAAAACTGTTAAATTTTAAATTAAACAGTAACTTACTATAATATCTCTATTCTAAAACTTACTATAATATTTTACTCTAATCTAGTAAAATTCTGTATTTTCTCCTATGAATTGGCTTCTGAATACTAAATTTTCTAGTTCCTTTTGGACACTTTTCATCTGTTTTATAACTAACAAATCTCCCTAACAACCCCCCTTCATCCTAAAGGGCTGAAAAAATGTCCTGGGATTCATATGTATAAACACTCACAAAGGTCAGTGCCACAAAAGAGAGTTGTAAATGACACAGGCCATCAATATTTAAAGCCTGCAAATAAGAACAATTAAAATCAACTAGTAACTCAGCAAAACAATAATCATGAGGAAAGAAATCACACCTAAAATCGATCTAGAAGGGCATTAGAAAACCTACCATGTGATTTAGCGACAGAAACTAAACACTCTAGTGTGGCCCAGTGGAAAAGAAAATACTACTGTCATTTTTTTTTTCTGTTTAGGAGCTAATGCACTGAATCTTTTAAATGGCAGGTTCACTCTGAGGGCAGGCCTCATGCGATGTTTAAAGGGGGAAAAAATTAACCTTGTGCACACCTCCTATATTCAAGATCATTAATGAAAAGCCAAAATGTTTAATTTGCTCTGATGTTTCTGCTTTCTGTCATTTTTGTATAGTTAACAGGATCATAATTTAAGTAAGTCACACATTGTAAATAACCTGGCTACATTATTCTCTCCTCCTTGATAATTAGACCACCTTTTGTTGCAAAGAATCCTATAAACCATTTAAGCATGAGTGGCTGTAAACTGCTCGTATTAAAAATTGGGTGCTTCCCCTCCGAAGTTGAACTGCACCAAAGAAACGACATACCTTTTCATCCCTACTTCATTTTCATTTTATTTGAGTCTGGAATCAGTTTCATAATACGACAATTGAAATACAGGCATAAAATTTCACTCTAAAAACTTCTGGGAGAAAGCAATCCCAATGGACATTGTCACTTAACATAAGTACATCAGGGGACATGAATGTTGCATCCAGATGTGTAATCTACTCCCTAAGCCCTCACCTATAAATGGGTGAGGCTAAATAAATCTTTAGCCTTGTCTGAAATTGATGAAGCCGTTTGGCACAGCACGAATTGTGAAAGCATTTTGAAAATTATGAAACAACAAATCATCATCATCTTTCCAGTTTCACAAGAAGAGCAAAGCAACATGCAAGCTATGTGTTTCTTGAGATCACATGAAACGCTATCAGTCAGGATGTTAAAATCAAACCTGCAAAAATCACCCTGACTTGCAGTCTTAGAAAAAAGGACACTCAGAAACAGGAGAAATCATTTTGCTCAAAGAAACAGGGACAAGCATGAAGACTATTTTCTTTGTATTGTAGTAAAAAAGAGTACATAACATTAAATTTATCATCTTAAGCATTTTTAAGTGTATAGTTCAGTGGGTTACATACATTCACACTGTTGTGCAACAGGTCTGTAGAACATTTCCACCTTGCAAAACTGAAATTCAGGATCCATGAAACTCTGTTCAGTCCTCTGCCCATTTTTTAATTGAGTTTGTTTTGTTGTTGTTGACTCGAAATTCCGTATACATTCTGGTTATTAACTCTGTAATCGGATATATAATTTGCACTTTCTTCTATTCCATAGCTTGCTTTTTCACTCTCTTGACTGCTTCCTCTGATGTACAGAAGATTTTTTAAATTAGATGTGTCAGGTAGGAAGTTAGGCATGAGCAAGGAGGGGTGGCCTTGCAGAAAAGGATGCACAAGCTGATCTCTCAATCCATCACAGACATGCCCAGACGAGGTCAGAGACAGGCTACAAAAATAACCACAGAGACTTTTCCAACTCCTGGACATGTGCCCTAGGCACACAGTAGATACCAACTAACCATAGGGGCTTCCTCGAGAAACTTCAGGCGGCTAGGAGACCATGAAGGGTTCATAAATATTCTATACACACATACATACATACATCTGATTATAACAGAATTACGGGAAGACATGCGCAAGAACTAGAGTGGGCTGAGAAGACCTGGGCTGAATCCATTCAGACCTGCCTGGGAAGATTTTTCGGGGACCCTTCCCTGCTCACCTTTCCCACCCCAATCCTCATACAGCAGCTCAGAATTAATCTTTTTTATCTGATGACTACAGCAAAAATAAAGAGGAAAGAGGAAAACCACTAATCTTCAAGCTCCTCCCAGTGTTAAAATTCAGTTTGGTAGGAATCAATGCAATTCTTTGTCTGTTTCTTCTGACTTTCCATTCATGCCTTCCCAAACATACATTTCCCAAGTCTGTTTGGAAAAGTAAACTTTTATGACATGAACCAATTAGGGAAAACAAAAGCTTCCAATTCCATTTGTCACAGAGTATATATTCCTGCATATACTAAACATACAAAACAGTACTCTGATGCTCAATCAATACCTTTTATCTAGAAAGCATTGCCCATTTGCCTTGGTATAAAACTGACCACACAATAAATACAACTTAGAGAACTGACCCTCTTATATTTGACCAATCCTAGTGGTCTTTTACAACAACCGATACACACATATTTAACTACTAATGGCAATGCAGTTACCAGCACTGGAATAAAAATGGATCCCTGCCTGTGCATAAAGAGAACACTCTTGGAGAAGGAGATAGCAAACTGTACTGACCTGGGGCCCTCAGCTCCCTAGTCACGCCCGGGACCCAGCGACCCCCTCCGCTTGTGCATCGGCTGACAGGATCTCTATTTGTGGTTTGTTTAGGTAGGTCCTGGCCACACTAAAGCTACTTGTAAATATTTCTACTGTTTCCCTTTAGGAAACCCAGGACTTGGTATAAAATGTGATTCTCTCATGTTTGGGGCCATTAGGGTAAATGTGCTTCATGTATCCCACTTAAAAAGTTAACTCAGGAAAAGGTGCAGACTCTGGGACACACAGTCTGCCTTTCTTCCTGCTGTCTGGTTAATGTAGCAGCTGGCTGCTCAGGGAGGAAGGGGAGGGAGATGGGCTGGAGAGCTGACAAGACGGCTGGCTAGGTGGGATTTACCCGTGGGCTTGGCCACCATCCCGAAACGGGCCACCACGAACAGTGCCCACCCTGCCCTCCGAGTTCAAAGTCCCCAATACAGGCGTCGGTAATATTATCTATCTCAATCCAGATGGTGTTCACATGAGGATGTATATAATATATATTTATAAAAATAAGCTGGGTACACTTAGGATTTCAGCATTTTATATCAATAAGACTTTGAAACATTAAATTTCAAAAGTTCTTCATACAGACTTAATAAATAACAGGGGGTTAGTTCCAAATCATTCCTTTTTGGGTTTTTTCTTCACTAAACTTTTGCAGTTGACCTGAGCGTTCCAACTTCCAGTCTCTCTCTCCCTTCCAATTTCCTTTATAAGTCACACACATGAAAATTTCCTAAAATCCACATCTGGCCAAATCACACCCAAGGGTAAATATCCCTGATGGCTCACACAGCTTATCACTGTCTAGAAACCCCTGGTCTGGCACTAACAACCCTGGTGCCAGATCGGCCACCAACACTGGCCCAACACACCCCTCGGCAGTTGTCCCTGAGCCCATCCCGCGCAGAATTCCCACTCCATGCTTTAATTCATGTTATTCCTTCTCCCTGACCTCCTCCCCCTCCTCATGTCCTTCTCAGACTGTCAAACCCTACCCATCTCTTTTCACATTCTTCTAGATGGATAATGCAATGGGAACAGCAGCAAACACTTGTTCATGATGAGTTTGCTAATAATGTTCTAATACAATTGTTCACATAAAATATAAGCTCCAAAAAGGTAGGGCTCCTTATTTTATTCACTGATATACCCACAGGGTTGAAACAGTGCCTGGCCTACTGTAGGTGCACAGTTATTTGCTCATTTGATAACAACATTCATGAATGAGAGCCTGTTTCCAACACACTGTGCTTCACACACATCATATTCCTCAAAAGATCCTTGCAGTGTGTCTAACACAAGCCCACAGTCTAGATGAGGAAATTAAAGCTCAGAGGTGTCATTAACTTGTCCAAGGCCTCCGGCTCAGGAGTCAGGACTCAGCGTCCTCTGCTTCTGAACTGTCAGAAAACACTGCAGCGCCACTGTGACTGATCTTCGGACACCGCAGTTATGGAATGCACTGTCCTCTCTTCCTGGTTTCCATTCTTGTTTTCTTAGTACGGGGACGGGGAATGGTTTCTTTTTTAACTTTCTATTTTGTATTGGGGTACAGCCGATTATCAATGTTGTGATAGTTTCCAATGAATAGTGAAGGGACTCAGTCATATATATACATGTATCCATTCTCCCCCCAAACTCCCCCCGGTTTGCATTCCCGAGGAGTAGAGAGAGAGAGAGAGAGAGAGAGAAGAGAGAGAGAGAGAGAGAGAGAGAGAGAGAGAGAGAGAGAGAGAGAGAGAGAGAGAGAGAGAGAGAGAGAGAAGAGAGAAGAGAGAGAGAGAGAGAGAGAGAGAGAGAGAGTTATTCCATCTTCTCAAACACCCAGCTTAGAACTTCACAAAGTAGGGGCTCCATGAATATCCAGTGAGATACTGAAGGGTAGATGATATAGGGGTAGAGGGAGTATGATTCAGTCTCTCTAAAAACAAACAAACCTGAAGTGTGCCATGACACCTAAGTGAGCACTAACGAGGAGTAGAGGCAGCTAACACCACGCACCCGTGACAGTAGAGAACAGCTCTGTGCTGGGTGCGGCTCCTGGGAGCGCAAGTCTTTAACATACAAAAATTAACTACAGGGCTCAAAGGGCAACAATATGTTGAAGGCAGCTTCATTTCTTGTACTATCCTGGAGAAAAATAAAAAGGATCTTTCTTAGGCTGGACTGAATGTATAATGTGAATGTGAGCATGAAGTTTCACAGAAGAAGAAATCATTCCAAGCATTTTACTCCGTAAGAATCACATCCACCATATCACAAGTACTAAACTTGTGGCTTAAAACTAAAAGCAAGCAATCAGAGCGATTTCTGCAGCTTTATCCTCAGAGGAGGCTCAGAATACTATCTGGCACTGACGACCAGAGTGACTGGGCATTACCCTTTTCTCTTTGTCTTTCTTATTCTAATAATCCCAGTACACTTTCTTATCCTCCTACTCCTAAAACCCTTCCCCAAGTCTGTCGCCCCTTATCTCCATGTCTCCATAAATAACTTATGATGACAATTCAGAACACGTGCATCTCTAATGTGGAGACTACCTATGCCATCCTTTACTGATAAATGCCTGTAACAATTTTTGGGCCTTGAAGGGATAGGAGTTTGAGCTGCTATTCTAGAATAGGTTAAAATGTTAAGTCACTAAATTTGTTCTTCAACACTTGAAAGAAAAAACCACACTAATTTGGCCATTTTTCTCAATTTCTCAACAATACAAGTAAGATTAAAGTCGGTTTCTAGTGAATCATCAGGCTGTGACCCTCATCATTGACACACTCAAAGTCCAGTGGTTACTGTACACATCAAAGATTGGAATAGATTGAATTTTACTGGTGACCCATGTCTTAGTTAAAAAAAAAAAGAAAGAAAGCTAAATAAATGAATGGTAATAATATAAGGAAGATTTCATCCTTATTATTATAAAAATACATACAAAAAATGTCTTCATGATCTAACCTATGTGTCTGACTCTATTACTACCAACAAAGCTATTGGAGGTAATGGAATTACAGTTAAACTATTTTAAATCCTAAAAGACGATGCTGTTAGAGTGCTGCACTCAATATATCAGCAAATTTGGGAAACTCAGCAATGGCCACAGGGCTGGAAATGGTCAGTTTTCATTACAATCTCAAAGAAGGGCAATGCTAAAGAATGTTCAAACTACCAAACAATTGCACTTATTTCACATGCTTAGTAAAGGCTATGTTCAAGACTCTTCAGCAGTACATGAACTGAGAACTTCTGGATGTACAAGCTGGGTTTAGAAAAGGCAGAGGCAGCAGAGATCAAATTGTAAACATTCAACAGATCACAGAAAAAGCAGGGGAATCCCAGCAAAACATCTACCTCTGTTTTACTGGCTACACTTTGACTGTGTGGATCACAACAAACTGCTGAAAATTCTTAGAGATGGTAATGACAGATCACCTTACCTGCCTCCTGAGAAATCTGTATGTGAGTCAAGAGGCAACAGCTAGAACCTTCCATGGAACAACGGACTGGTTTGAAATTGGGAAAGGACTCCAAGGCTGTACATTGTCACCCTGTGTATTTAACTTCTATGCAGAGTACACCATGGTAAATGCCGGGCTGGATGAATCGCAAACTGGAATCACGATTGCGGGGAGAAATATCAATAACCTCAGATACACAGCTGATCCCACTCTAATTGCACAAAGTGAAGAGGAACTCAAGAGCTTCTTAACGAGTGAAAGACCAGAGTGAAAAGGCTGGCTTAAAATTCAACATTCAAAGAACTAAGATCATGGCCTCTGGTCCCATCAGTTTGTGGCAAATAGAAGGGGAAAAAGTGGAAGCTATTGACAGATTTTATTTTCTTGGGCTCCAAAAGCACTGCGGACGGTGACTGTAGCCACAAAATCAAAAGACACTTGCTCCTTGGAAGAGAAGCTATGACAAACCTAGACAGCATATTAGAAAGCAAAGACATTATTTTGCTGACAAAGGTCCATATAGTCAAAGCTATGGTTTTTCCAGTAGTCATGTATGGATGTGAGAGTTGGATCATAAAGAAGGCTGAGCACTGAAGAATCGATGTTTCCAAATTCTGGTGCCAGAGAAGACTCTTGAGAATCCCTTGGAGAGCAAGGAGATCAAACCAGTCAATCCTAATGGAAATCAACCCTAAATATTCACTGGAAGGACTGATGCTGAAGATCCAATACTTTGGCCACCTAATGTGACGGTCTGACTCACTGGAAAAGACTCTGATGCTGGGAAAGATTGAAGGCAAAATGAGAAGAGGGCAGCAGAGGACTGAATGGTTAGATAGCATTACTGACTCAATGGACATGAATTTGAGCAAACTCCAGGAGATAGTGAAGGTCAGCGGAGCCTGGCGTGCTGCAGTCTATGGGGTGGCAAAAAACTGGACATGACTTAGGGACTGAACAACAACATCTGGGTTTTCATGAGAATTAAATGTGAAATGATACATGTGAATCACTGAGAACATGCCTGGCTATAGCCAGCACTCCAAAAAAAAAAAAAAAAAAAGTTTTCATTATTATTACGCTTAAATGGTGGTGCCACAATGAGATCTTACAATGCAGATTGTTGACTTTCTGTTCCATAATATTGGTCCTCTGTATTACCATTGTGTAAATCCAACTCTACCAATTAACAGTTCTGCCCACATGTTTTTAGGAAGATTCTATTGAAGAGAGTACACAGTACACATAAATATATGTGTAACAGTGAATGGTAGAAACACTTCACGGAACACTCCAACTTGTCCACTTTTGCCATTTAGGACCAAAGAGGAACACAATTAAACTAGAAGACATACATTTTAAAAAGACCCCAAGAGTAACTTTGATGATGTCAAATGGAGGGAGCCAGCTATTACCATCAAATATAAAGGTGAGCAGTCACATGTGATGGGAGACTGGGCTGGAGTTTGTTAAGTATGATTATCCTTTGCTCTTATTAAGTCTTATACAGATACACAAATAAGAGGCATAAGAGTTTTCAGGCCCAGTGCAGACATGGTTAGAAAGGCAAAAAGCCAATATATTACAAATAATGTAAAAAGGCTTATTCTATGCATGTCTTTAATCTTTTAATAATCAGAGACATGACTTTTGTCAAACAAGCATTTCTTGATCTCTTGATGTGCCCCCTTTTAAACTGAAGTGTCAAAATGAATCTATCATAAACTCAATTTTTACACTGTCAGCACTGATGGATTCTTCAAAGTAGTGAGGCTTCAAAGCGAAATCACTCCTTTGATTTGTTTATCACTTTTCTTAACAACAACAAAACAGAACACCTTTAGCTCAACTGGAATTTGGGACTATGATAGATAACAGTTTCTTGTGGCTCAACTCCCAATTCACTCTTTAACAGCCTCACTGTGATAATGAACTTGACTCTAAGCACTCCTTACAGTGAGTACAATGTTGAGCTTTGTCAGTAGAGGGCGCTGCAGGGACATTGCAGTGGTTCCAGCACACCGTTTTTGCATCATTTTGGTCTCAGTGTTGCAAACACACCAGAACATCTGCTGTGCTCTCTCTGCTCCAGCCAGGAGAAAGAGCACACAATCCTTCAGGGACCACACAGCAGTGTCCTGGGCCTACTAACCACCTAACAAAGCCCTACTGAACAGACCCTGTGTGCTGCAGTTCTTACACCCATCAGCACCAGCTTGCCTGTGCCGAGAGCCGGTTTACTGCTAGTCCAGCAACTGTGGACTGTCTGGGCCAGTGGCAGCCCGGAAAACCTGGCAAACTTCCTGCATCACAGTGGGCTGCATCCCCTCTGTCTAACAAGATAGGAACTTCAGCCTGGTGCAGGGGCCCCTTTTCAAGTCTGTCCTTTGGGTACTCTTCTTTGGCTCCAGAGGACCATTAGAGTTTTCTTTATATCCTTATGGTTACTTTCCTATCTTAGTTTAATCGTTCTTTTTTAAACTTCCTCTATATGAATGACTGTGGTTTACCATCACCTGGTTTCACCCAGACTGATACAGTGATTGACTCTGCATTTCTGAATTCACATAGCCATGCAGGTACTCTTTCTGAATCACAGACCCCTCACCCTAGTGGGTAAAAAAAAAAACAGTCTTTTAATAATGTACATTGCCACTGAAATGTTGGTCAATCATGCTTCTCACATTTTTTGAAAATCCTTAAAAGATGCCAGGGACTATCTTCCAAATTTATTATTTTCTTGTATCATATAAAAGAATTCTAAGCTCAGCACTTCACCTCCAGAAGGATTTCAAGTAGAATTATTTCATCCTCTTTTCACACCTTGTTTTTTCTTTCTTTCATGACAAGGAGACAGTCTTTTGTTCATAATATCAAAATAATGAATAGAAGATTTCCTTATGCCTTATTCTGTGTGTGCTCAGTTGCAAAGTTGTGTCCAATTCTTTGTGACCTTATGGACTGACTGCAGCCTGCCGGGCTCTTCTGTCTGTGGAATGTTCCAGGCAAGAATGCTGAAGTGGGTTGCCATTTCCTCCTCCAGGGGATCTTCCTGACCCAGGGATCAAACCCACGTTTCCTGCTTCTCCTGCATTGGCAGGCAGATTCCTTTCCACTGAGCCACCTGGAAAGCCCAGGAATTTGAAGATTCTAATTACTTCCAGGGTAACAACTTGCACCTAAGATACTCAAAGTACATTTGAAAATATAGATTGTTTGTTCACTTATTCAACCTTCTTTGAGAACCCAGTACTAGACCAATCCTAACTAGTGGCTATGATCCTAGCAGATTAGCTACTATGGCATAAAAAGATAAATGAAGCATCCTCCCTTCTCTTCACTGGGATAGGACCAGAAGCAGGTGAAAAAAGGAAAAAGAAGGGACATTTAGTAGCAAAAGAGAAAAACACCCCAGTCCCCAAATTACCCTTGGAATCAGTAATAAACATTACTAAATACCTCTGAAGTATTACTAAACACCCATATATTCAGGGAAAAAAACAATCAAATATCTTTAAGAATAAAAATGTAAACATTTCATACCACATCCATTTGGACTTGAGTTCTTAAATGAAGAAACTGAGTCAAATTTAAAAACAAAAGTACCTACAACATAGCAGCACTTTCTATACAAAAAGAGTTGGAGGCAGAGAATATAAGGTATGTTTCATTTGCAATATTTCCTGCTATTCCTTGGTAATGGAAACAAGCAAATATCTGGGATTACAAAACTTTTTAGACATCCAACTCACCAAAATGCAAATAACTTGACATTTTACAACTGTATTTTCAGTAACATTTGAGATTTCCTGAGTAAATAGTTTCCAATCTATACGCGTCTCTCTGACATGAGAGGAAGGCCTCAAGAAATGTCACCATCTGAAAGTTATCACAATGGAATTTCAAATGTAATGAGCTGCATCTCATGTCTGCGTAGAGAGCTTCAACAAGACTGCAAGAAATGTTCTATTCTTTCTCCCCCCAAATAATTCTAAAAGGTCACACCAGTCTAATAGTGATAGGAAACTGCCAAGAATTTTTTTAAAAAAATTAGGCAACTTATAAATTATAATTTTTTAAAAATAGAAATGACTGAGACAGGCAAAATTTATATGCATCAAGAAAAAAAAAAAAGAGAATTTTCTAATATCCCCTCAATGACCAGAAAACTCTAGCCACATGTTCACTTATTTCCATTTTTTAATTTTAAATAAGTTAATTTCCCACAAAAATATATTTCAACCCTCAGCATTTTCTACTTTAACCAGCCAGCAGGAAACTGACATAAAATTTAAAAAGAAAGAAACTATGTGAAAATATTATATTAAGCAAATGCTTTTCCTGCTCACCACATGAGCAGGAAACAACATTTCTGGAAATGGATTATTAACTAGAAAAGAATGAAAAGAGACTGCCTGCTCATCACCACTCAGCAAAGAACTAGTTTTAAAATTAAAAAACTAAAGCAAGGTATTTCAAAAAGTGGTTGCAAAAGAAATTCTGTAAAGTTTCAAACTAACCCAATGACAGTTGAGAAAACAAACTGTCACCAGTACAAATCATTCAGCAGAGCTCCCCATATTTTGTTTGCCAAACAAAATATCGTGAATGTGGGGAAACACAGGAAGAGATCTTATCACCTACCTCAGGCTCCTCTAACAGATTATGAAATTGAAGACCAGAGAAGTTTCTTTTCTTTAAAAGTTGGCGGGTCCCATGAACAGCTGGGACAAATAGGGTGCCATTTCTTGGGCAGCCTAAAGGCTATCCTGAATCATGTCATTAGACTTATTCTACTGCTCTGTGCATTATATCTAGGAATCTGAAGTTGGAAGGGCATTTATACATCATTAGCCCAGAGACTGATTCAAAGTGCATACCTGAATTACACGTAGGTTACGATGTCTTACAGAACCACCAGGTGTCTATAACCCCAGAGCCTGGCAGATGGTAATAATGCAAATTAATTGTAGTGCTGGTGAAAATGGCCAAAGAATCAGATGACTCAGATAAGTGCTGATACAGAATCGTTTGGGAATAAGACAGGAGGGACCAGAAGGGAACCAGGTTTGGGTTAGAGACACTTGGAGTTTGGAGTTCTTGACAAATGTAAGCAGAGTAAAAGCTCAGGGCAGGGGAGTGGGCTGAGGGAAGGGGGGAAGAGCCTCAAGAGAGCTTTCTGGAGGTGAAATGAGGGAATGGAAGAAACACGCTTTGTTTATTGCAGTTTCACAGACCCTCCCTGGCCAACTAGCAGACCGTAAATGTCACGATCCTATCTCAACATGTGTTAAAGTCAGTGCAAGATGACTTACAAATTTTGCAACTATTTTGAAAAATTACCAGAAACGTTTTAATTCTTAAAATCTTGTTAGCTAGGTTAGTAAAATCACAACAGTTAGATGTGATAGCTGGGGGGAAAAAATCACCATGCCATATTATGACTTTTTCTCCCTCTCCCAGGAAATTGTAAGTTATGTAGGTCCTATATTTGTCCTTCTTTTAAATGGGAAAAAGCAGAGAAAATAAAACTGACATGTTTTATTTTTGTGTTAGCTATTCAGCCTGGGGCTATTTTTCTTTCCTTTCCTTTCCCAAACAGTACCTTTTAGATCTGACACAAAAGATGGAAGGACAAAAATAAAAAGGAAAGTCGAGCTCCATCAAGCAAATTTTTACTTGTGACAAAAAATACTGGACCAGATGGACTGCAGACTTGCCAAGAGCACACAGTTAAATGTTCGCAGGAGGACTGCTAACATAAGCATGGAACTTGCTATTTCTTCTATCTCTGTTTTTGTTTTTATTCCAAGAACCAAGGGCTAAGAAATGCGGAGGAAATGACCCCAGGCAGATTCAGTCTTTTGCTTCGCGCATTACCTAAGTGTTAACACCTTAGATGCACTGGATTCTAAGACAAACAACTACAGAACTAAATCTCCAAGGCTCTGGAGCTTCGCCAGAGGTATTTCAAAAATTGCTGGATACTTAACACTGCAAAGGCTCGGACACAGTCTGGGTCAGGGGTGGGAGAAGAGCATCAACAGCAGATGATGGAAAACATGATGCTGCGCTAAAGAACCACGCGATCTCCGTGCAGAACAGAGCTACCTGTGCCCTTCAGCCTTTACGACACAACACTCCCCAGAGGGCTGCTGCTCTGGCTGGTTTTGTTCTTGTTGTTTTAAGCCTCTAATTGGGAAAACCAGTGTGTGATTCTGTTTTATGACCCAGAGATGAATGGCCTTTTTAAGAAAGGTTTTTACCAAAAAATAAACCTAAAAAATCCATCCAAAGATGGCCCCCACTCCGTTAGAGCCAAGAGAAGCAGCAAGTACCTCTGGAATCTTGGTGCAGGGCCAGAACCCATTCGGGATGGATGCTCCCGCCAGCCAGTTAACTCCTTTGCACCTGCCTTGCTCTTGAACACGAGGCTCCCTGCCACCCACCTCAACTATGAAATCACCCGGATGACAACCAAAGAGGGCACTGCTGGAATCTGTGTCCACTTCAGCAAACTAAGTGGAGTTTTTCATTTCCTAGGCCCACAGGAGATGGAGGTAGGAAGGGCTGGGTACAGACAAAATTGAATTGGAAGACCCATACACTCACTGAAAATGTTTCCCTGCCACTTCAGTGTTAAGGAGGGGAGGCTTCCAGGGAATGATAGTGTGGGCACCCGCAGGGCTGATTTCTGCTGGTGCTGGCCGTTTAAGAAAGTGGAGTATTGCTCTCTCAGCTGGCAAATGCCCCTGTGCCCATATCCCCAAAGGAATCCTTTGCAGCTCTGCCCTCCCTCCCTGGGGCCACCTCAGCCTCCCCACCATCCACCGACTAAGGGAGCATCAACATTGAGGCCCTGGTCAGCATCTTATCAGGGGCTGCCCACCGCTGGTAGGTAATCTGATGATTGCCTCTGGGACACTGTGGGGAACAGGTGATGGAGAATTGGTTGAGCAAAGCTTTTCTTGTTTTCTCCCCAGTCTAATAAGAACAAAATAAGGAGGATGGGCTTTGGCCACTCTTCGAAAGACTTACTGATGTGGAATCAAGTTATGGGAATCAGTCCGAATTAGTAAATTTCAGTGTTAGAAAAGACTGGAAGGGGGCCCTCAGCAGCTGCTGTCTTCAGTCTCCAAGCTCAGCGGTCCTCAACCTTTTGGGCACCCGTTTCATGGAAGACCATTTTTCCAGGGACCAGGGTGGTGGTGGTGGTGGGGGGGGTTGGGATGATTCAAGTGCATTACAATTATTGTGTACTTTTTTCTATTATTGTTACATCAGCTCCACCTCAGATTATCAGGCATTAGATCCTGGAGGTTGGGGACCCCTATCACAAGCTTTACAGAAAAATTAAAAGACTTACAGTCACTTGCTGGTCAGTGCTTTGGCCTTAGTCTTTCCCCTGGCTCACTCTGCTTCTCTTGAAGTTTTTTTTTTTTTTAAGGACAAACTATTTGTGTTACATTCAAGGGTATCAGAAATTGGGCTAGGAAGTGAACAACATGAAATGTTTTTCCCTTAAAATACAAGAAGATCCCTCATTGGCAAGTAATTGATGAGTCAACACTTAGAATTACCTGATGTATACAAAATGAATTGATTCCTTTAGGTTGAACATTCCCCTTGTCATATTAATTACACTACCCATCTAATTAATAAAATGGCTTCTGAACTGCATGAAGACAAACTTCCCTACAGACCTTGCCAATGATTGCTGTGCCCAACTGTTGCAATGCCACTAATTAATGAGATCTGACTACTGAAAAATTAAAACTTTAAGGCCACCGGAAAATCTCATGAGCCAGGTAAATACAGAAAATATAGAAGTTTCAGGTTTCAAGATTCATGTCCATATATATAACATAGAATGGGAAAATAACAGGTCGAGGAAATGTCATTTAAAAAAAAAAAAGGAAGAGAAAAGGAAAAGAAAACATGAGTCACTGATAAACAATCTGTTGACAGCTTTGTTTAAGACTATGCTAAGTATTTTGGGGTATTAACAATTGCCTGTATTTCCCCTTGGAAGCACAGAAAAGCTGGCTCTGATAGCAAAGACAGATGGCCCCGGCCCCTAACTGAGTCATCCCTGGGTATGGTTTCAACACATGGCCTGACATCTTGGCAGCTGTACTGAATGAATGTCCCACAAAATGTGGTCAAGGCCTCCACTGGGAAAGTCCCATGGCAGTCACTCCACTTCTAAGACGTTCCCAAGGGCTCCGGAAATCAGGTCCTCTGCTGTGTCCTTGGTTCAGATTCTCAGAGCTGGCGGGGTCTTCCACCTCATCCACCTGCCTCATTTATCAAGACAGACGGGAGGAGCAGAGCCCCAGTGTTTGAATCAGGGTGACAGGTCAAGGCAGAGCTGGGAATAGCGCCCAGGTATCCGCACTCCCGCCTCAGTGCTCTTTCCTCTTTATCCCACTGCCTAGTCATCCCAGGGTCAGTGCAAACTGAAATCTTCTCACCACCCAGTTGTCTTCACAAGGAGATTCATGCTTCGTGACTGTTACTTCTTAATCCAGAAATCTCAGTAGCGGACATAAACGTAATATTTGCATCCCATGGGTTTTTCCTTGCTTTTAAGACGGACATGAAAAATGGCAGGGACTTCCCTGGTGGTTCAGTGGCTAAGACTCCACATACTCCCTATGTAGGGGGCCCAGGTTTGATCCCTGGTCAGGAAACTAGATTCCACATGCTGCAACTAAGAGTTTGCATGGTGCAACTAAGCATCCTGCATGCCACAACCAAGACCCGGCACAGCCAAATAAATAAGGTAAAAAATTTTAAGAAACAGGAAAGAAAAATGGCAGATCCTACACTTTTCACATCACTGAAGATGGCCTTAGGGAAAAATGTCTCAGCCTCCCTAAGAATCTCCTTCTGGCCTGCTAACTAGCGTGCAGGCACAAAAGCAAGGTGAGCGGAGTCTGAGCAAACCTGAGTCATGCAGCTAAAGTGAGATGTACCAACGAGAGGCTCAGTTTCATGGTGCTGTGTCACAGTCAAAATATCCTCAACGCTTCTCCCCATGCCCAAACTGGAAGGAAATAAAACTGTGCCTCCATATATCCTATCGGGGCTTATGAAGACTGTGAAGGGGTCCGCCCACCTTGCAGATGACTCAGTATTAGCCTTTGCTGCTGCCACCATGGAGCGGGACGAAGTCCAGGGCACCTGGATCATGTCTAAACTCAACTCCATCAGGGGAACCACAGCTACATGCTCTTACGATTAAGCTCTCATTTAGATCGATGGAGTCTTTTCCCAGTCATTGTTTTCATCTTTGATGTGTAACTATACAAACAGAGTGGGGGCGGAGGGAACGAACCTATTTTCAAGCCAGCTAGTTCACTGAGACGCAGGGGCCCACAGCACTGGATTCTGGCACAGCTTTCTCCCAGAGGCTCTGGGGCGTCCGGGGATGCTCAGCTCACAGCACTGCCAGTTCTGAGAGTGGAGGAGTTTGCACCCGACCTCACACCCTCCCAAGTTTTAAGGAACTCATACCTAAAGCCTCTCCAGTTGAGCCTGTCCACACAACTACCCTTGAGGCCTGAAGGCCTGGAATAAAGCCAGAACCCAGGCTCCTCACCTTCGGGTGCCCCTTCAACCCCTCCCCAGATGTCTCGGCCTCCCTGCGCACAGGGAAGCGTGCCTGGGGAAGAGGTAGAAAGCAGAGGTCTGGCAGCTGTCCTAGGAAAGGGGAGCTTTTCTGCTGCTCTCTCCTTGACTGTTCCTCACCCTCCAACAGCTGTGAACCCTTCCCCTCATTTATTTTCAAGCAATTAAAACTCCAGCTTGATATCATTACTGTAATCTCTCCACACTGCATTTAGGGGGATTTTTCATCACCGAAGACTTCGTGTACCCATCCAAAAGAGAGAGAGCAGTCTAGAGGCACCGTATACGCTCAGCAGAGTCGCTCAATTGGTTTTCATGCCTGAAAAAAGCCGAGCCGTTGGAAATTAGAAGTTGAAAACATACATGTGGCCACATTTTCCTCTCTCCTTTGCTTCCATGTCCACATGGAAAAGAAGAAAACCCGTAGATATTTGCAAAGGTTTTATGAAATATGAGCTTTGGCTAAGCAAATGTTTTTGAAAATATTTGGACCATCCAAATAGAACAGATGTTTTTGCAGAATTTTCCACCGTCCGGTTGCTGCAGTGCTGTGTGATCCTGCCTGATGTCCAGCCCCCAGGCAGGCTGTCACTGGTCAGCAGAGAGGGCCAAGTCATCCAGCCCCTCTGATCCTTTAGAGCAAGTTCTGCGACACCTCCCCAACCCCATTTGTTTTTCTACCTGCTAAAAGCTGTCTCTGGCATTTGAACAGCATGGAGGGCCAGGAGCAGAGTGTAAGGCAACAGGAAGGTACCCAATTCCTTCCATAACATTCATTGACAAAGCCTAAATTTCACAAGTACAAGACTTATTTCTTACTACGTCCTGAAGCATGAGAGTCATCTAAAATCCCCTATTAAAATGTGAGCTCCTGGAGGGCACAGACTTGTGTGTTTATTCATCTTTGTCTGCCCAGCATTCAGCATATTGCACACACAGAGCAGACACTCAATAAACTGACTAACTGGAATTAAAAGCTACAAATACCTTTGTGGGAATAGGGCCACGACCAGCAGGCATCTTAACTAGAGCTGGGTGCCAGGTAAAAGCAAGATAAACAGACTAAGCCTCCAGGGTGAATGAGGCTGCCTTACAGGGCATGGGGTTGGTTTTCCCACTGAATGAAAAGCCAGTCTTCCGTATGTAGAGAAGCATCTGAAATGTCAGTGGGTTATGTGATGTGGTACAAAAGGCTCCACGCTAGATGCAGCTCGGAGCTAGTGCACAGGCTTTTATACAGTACAGGAAAGCCCCCCAAAATGTTCAGAGAACAGTTTAGATCACAGCATGTTTCTCTGCAGCTTTTATCCACCTGCATGAAAATATAATACACCTTTAGCTGAGACACCTCCATCAATCACAACAGGAAGGTGCTACAATTTAATCACTAAACTCAGATTCTTCTGAAAAATCCTGCCTCGACTGTCCTCTAAAACATCTTTAATCCGCTTCCCAAACGTTTACCGTGAAACTTTCACTTCTTTTCTTTCTCATGGGACCATTTGGAAAGGCTTTGATTTTCCAATAAATATATTAATATACAAGTGTTACTGCTTTGTGTAAAAGTATTTTTAACCCAACTCCTAATCTGCCAATATTTCTGCTGAACCTTTCACTTACCGTTTGCCACCCACACACAGACCCACAGACGGACCTTTCATCCACAGACAACACTTAGAGCTGATTAAAGGGTTCCGAGGTGATGACAAAAATATGCTTAGTTTACAAAAACAGGCAACATGGAAGGGCACATCTGTGACCAGAAAAGACAGAAATTCGCAGAGGAAGCTGCTTTTGATTTGAGCGCCCGGGCTCAGAAAGAGAGAGGGTGGCCAGTCCAGATGCTCACATGGCACAGTGTCCTGAGGGAACCCATGCTTAATATCTAAGTAGTCTTTCTAATTTCAAAAATACAGAACAAAACTACTACTAATGGAAAGGAGCTGGTTTTAACTTTTTTTTAAATCAGAAGATGAAAAATGTTAAAGAAGAAACTAGTGATCCTACAGGTTTACCATGGCCGTCTGAAATCCATGACAGTTTTTGCATTAAACATATCTGCCATTTCACTTTTCACTTCCATTCTATAATCTGCCAAAATGAAGAACTTCCAAGAAGATGCATGAAGCAAATACATGTTTCTTGTATAAACCAGATCCCACCACAAACAGGGTGGATATACTTCAAACACAGTTTGCACCTTAACCCTGCATCTGTTAGGACTGCCCTGGAGCACTGGCCCAGCTCTTTCATTTCAATGAGAAAGTGTGATAATGTTGTCAGCCCAGGGTGTAAAACTGACTTGAAACAAACTGCTATAATCAACTTTTCCCAGACCAACTGAACTGTATGTATGGTAGTATGTAATAAATAATTAATGCAATTAAAGAAATGGCATGAGTGTACTACAGGATTTAATCTGTTCAAGCTGAAGAATAAAGTTCATTTAAAATAATGGTTACCATATTTACATACAGATATGACTATATGCAATTCCATTCCTAAATATCACATAATAATTCCTCAAATTGGATCTTAATGTAAATTAGCATTGCTTCATCTTTGAAAATAAATATCCCAAGACACACAAATTCTTGTATAAAAGTTTTTTTTAAATATCTTAGAATTGTAGAAATTAGAAAATAAAAGAAAAAGGAAATAGAAACCACCCACAACTTAGCTCCCTCCACTGCTCAAAAACCCTGTGTTTAACAATTTAGAAGTAAAGATATAAACAATAGGGGCAGTTTCAAAAGGTTGGGATGGGGTTAAGGGATCAGGGGAGGATGAATTTATCATTTAAAGTTTTTTATCATGTGCATGTATTATGATTTTAATTTTTAAAAACTAGTTTAGATGCATGTACATACTTTTCCAGATTTGCCTCTAGGTACAGTTTTTTTTAAAGCTAAAATTGAGATTATTTTGTGTGAAGCACAGAAAAATACATATTTAGGAAAAACAGAAGGACAACTTCTCTCACCTTATTCTCCCTCCTTCCTAACCTGAGCTCCATCCCAGTATAGAGATACGTGACTTTTATAATCAGCACTATTTTTGGTATGAGCAGGGGGGTAAAATGTGACCCATAATCTTTCTTTCATGTGAAATACAAGACTACTCTTTTCTAGATTTCATTTTATTCATTAGAATGAGAGAAGATCTACGAAATCTGCTAAGTTTTAAAATGAGCAATTGATGCCTAGAACAGTCACATACGCAGAGCTCATACGCAGAGCTCGCACACCCAGACTGGCTGGAGAGCTGGTCTGCCACTTCCCACCCCCTCAGCCAAGGCTGCTCTCACAGGGCTGTTTCACAGCTGCAGTTGCACTGCCCTGTCCTTGGACCTGGCCCTCGGGGTGGCGACTTCAGCCTGCCCACAGCCCCCTCCCCAACACAGGACCGTTCACAGTTGGCGAATTAAGTCAGGGCCACATTCTCCCCACCTGACTTTTTGCATCTTGCTGTATTTCCAATTTAAATGAAAGCAATTCTTCTCTTATTGGCTTGGCCTAAAGCAGTTTCCCCTCTGCCACCACAATTCTGCCACATACAGGTAAATCTACCAAGGTATCCTCCCTTTTGAAGAAAACTGAACCCTCACACGACTGAGCGACTTCACTTTCACTTTTCACATTCATGCATTGGAGAAGGAAATGGCAACCCACTTCAGGATTCTTGCCTGGAGAATCCCAGGGACGGGGGAGCCTGGTGGGCTGCCATCAGTGGGGTCGCACAGAGTCCGACATGACTGAAGCGACATAGCAGCAGCAGCAGCAGAACCCTCACCCTCTTCACGTAGAAGCTACCTGTTTAAGTCTCTGACTTCGTGTCTGCATCCTGCTCCCTGCCTGGGGGGAGGCTGGCTGTCACCCACGGGAGGATAACCACCATCTCCTGTCTGGTTTCAAAACAACTTATCTTCCACTCACAGAAGGCCTTGGATTTGTGAATTCTCTGAGGCAAGGGAGAGCAGGTTCAAAGACAACCTCATGACTGCATGGCAAAATGGGCTGATAGGAAGCAAAATATAGTAAAATAATCATAATTGAAAAGAAATTGCATACGAAAAAGGAACCCAAAACCCACATAAATACCATCATTTGTTGGAGTAGATGCTGAAAAAGAATAGTTTTCTTCAGTTAAAATATCAGAAGTGATGCTTTCCCTATCTGATATATTCTATCCTTTTGTTACACTTTATAAAGGTATATCTAACAGCATTATATAGGAGTTGCTCCAAAATTTCAAAAGGCCTCACATTCACCCCATTCAGTGCTGCTTTTTTCCCCCCAGTCTTCTGGGGGGTGATATTTAAACTATTTAACCCAAATACACTGCTTTGCCCCAGATAAGTTAACAAGTCAGTGTCATAATGTCAGAAGAAGGATCATTAAACATTCGTTCAGGTCACTGAATGAGGCGTACTTGTGGCTAAATTTAGTAAAATTTTCTCTAATTTTTAAATTGTGGTAAACCACATATAACAAAATTTGCTAGCTTAACCATTTTTAAGTGTACAGTTCAGTGGTATTAATTATATTCACAGTATTGTACAACCATCACCACCATCTCCAGAACTCTTTTCATTTTGTAAACTGAAACTCTATAGCTATTAAATAATAACTCCCCCCACCCACCCCAGCGCCAGGCAGCTGCCGCTCTACTTTCTGTCTCTGAGTAATTATTTCTTTCATAGGAATAATTCTAAAGTTTGAGTCATGGAATAGAGCTGAAACTTGAAATGGGATTTAAATATTATGCATAACACACCAACAGGAAAGGAGTATTCCATATGAAGCAGAAATCTGAGCTAAAGAAGATCCAAAAAGCAAAGAAATTTGTTGGGCTTAAAAAAATAGGAATACATATATGAGTCTCTGTGTGTGTGTGTATACACAGTGAGAAAGATATTTCTAGTCTATAGAATAAGCTTCATATTTTTATGGAAAAAGATTCATGGCCTATCAAGTAATAAACATGGGAGAAGAAATGAGTTGTATGAGTAAGCTACTGTTCAGCAATAAGGAGGTTATAAAAGAATATTTTCATAATTACTGTGCACTTTAAATTTAGCATACTAGCTTTATCAATGAGAGCAACCCTTATCTTCCCCACTGTGTGTGAAATTATTTTTCAACTGAAACTGAACTGACAGTTTTATACACAGCTCCATTTCGGGACAAAGCCTGGTCCACTCATTGGAGGACCCACTGTGAATCCCACAGGCCCGGAATGAGACTTTTTAATGACTGGTAGAGTCGTTTATAAGAAATGCCATTAATAATAATAACAACTACTCCTGAATTAAATCCTCATTTTCTGGAAATAAATCCAGAGTGAAAGGATAATGTAAGCCTGCAAGTAAAATCTTATTTTAAAAGAAATCTACTCGGACACCAAGCAGGGAGGAGAGGATGGTTAAGGCCACAGTCTTTGGAGCTGATCTGGGTTCAAATCCTGATACCTCACTTCAAACTTGTGACCTGGTACATCACTGAATCTCTTTGAACCTGTGTATCTTTGGGTGTTAGCATCTGTGGAGTGAGGCTTTTGGAAGGATTATCTGAAATGGCATATGGAAAGCTCTCCCTCGGCGGGAAACTTCTCTCATTACTATATTTCAGCATCTCTGGTGGTAACAGAATCAAGGCTTCCTCCCTACTCCAGTCATTGATTTTCTTACAATAAGTCATTAGGTTAACAGTGAGCCAATCTATCCCAAGAATAGAAAAAAATTATTGGTTATGTGAGAAAATAATTTTAAAACAGATACGCATTTAAAGTAAAAAGCCTACTCTCTCTACCCGAATTACCCCCCACCTTTTTTACTATTAACCTTTTGATGTGTTATTCCAAACCTCTTCTACACACTTATAAGTGTATATATTATAGTTGGTTGGTCTTCCCCCTCAAAACAGGATCATACTGTACATTGCTATTCTGCAAATGACTTGCTTTACTCAACAATATATAATAGAAAATATTACTTTTAGTCATTTCCTAAAGTAAATATACTTTGAGCATTCCCCATATTAATGGATATTTAGATGGATCCATTTTTTTTGCTAGGAAAAAAAAAGTTGAGCTAAGTGGTCTTGATTGATTTGAAACTTAATTCAACACTAGCTATCTTAATCACAGTGACATCAGATCATAAATAAGATCACAATAACAAACAAGAGAGATGGGAGGGAAAGAGAACTTTCATTGGCATTTGGAGTATTTTTTCTCTCTGACTCAAAAGGGATCTATCCTGGAGGCATGCCATCTCCCATTCTCAGGGCAGAGACAAAGCTCACATGCTTAAAAGTAAGTGTTTAGGATTCTAGACTTAGTTTCACTCAAGTGGCCTTGATTGGATGGGGTCCCTCCGCAGTATTAAAACTGCTCTAATTGCATTCTTCAAGCCAGCTGAAGGCTGACAGCTTCCGCTCCCCAGCTCATTATCAGGGCACTTCAAGGGGCTCCATTATGAGCAGAGCACCTGGTCCAAATTTATTTCAACGGCCCAGGGCAAAATGGGAAGGTGCTTAATGTTCAACCACAATGGTGACATTTTTACGAGATATCCAAGGTTCAGAAACAAATAAATGAAAGGTTTGAAAGGAGCACGAACAGAAACTGTGACAATAAAAATTCAACATTAATATATCAATTTTAAACCATATACCACCCATACACTTGGGGTGGCCAAAGGTTCAATGCACGCTAAACAGAAAGAAAAAAGAGGATAAAAAAAGCCAGTACCCAACTCCTCCCCTGACAGATCAAATGTTTTATTCCAGGATAAAAGAATGAGAGGTAGATACCGAAGGCTGGTTAGGATAGCAGAAAATTCAGCCAGAATTCGGAGTGTTAGTTTTAAATGCACTATGTCCACACCTTTTTTCTAGCTGCTTGCACCATTGCTGTCTTTCTACCTTTTAAAAATCCCCTTTTGGAAATAAGATGTCTTATACAGAAGTTTCTATGAGGAAAGACTGGACAAATACATATTTAGAGCTTTTTAATAGATGTACAATAGGAAAAATTTCCCAGGTAGATCAGAGCAGGTCCAAAGTAAAACATTACAACCTATGCATAAATCCATATCTAGAAACTTCTTGTCAAGTGGGATTTTGCTCTCTGTGGCTGAGTATTTGCAGAGGACTTAGTATGCAGACAACAACCAATTTTAAAATCTGAAACCCAGCTGCAGAGCATTAGTGAGCTCTACCCTCCACTGAGAATCTGTTTAAAGAAACCTTTAAAATAAATATTTGTATTCTTTTACTAAACACAACAATGATGCTAATATTGGAATATAAGAAAATGATGAATGAAAAATTATCACAGGCATTTTACAATGGGAATGCTGACTAAACTGGAACTATACAGATTTACGAAATGTTTAGTCTCTTAAGAGAAAAAGAGGAGACTAATTAATCAATTGCACTCGGAAATTTTTTCAACTATTAGTTGCTTTTGGTATTGTAATTTTATCTTTCCCAAGGATTTTCCTTATTAAGCCAACCATACAGATGTGCAAACATTAACTGGCCACATTATAAAGGCTTTAATTACTTTACTGATTTAAGAAGGCAATTAGGTAGCACCGATTTTTCACATATTGATTGTACCTACTCTGGTTTTCTATCTGAATTCATGAATCATCAGGCAACTGGTATAACTACAGGCTGCTACTCGAGTCTTTTATTCTGTTCTTTCCAAGAAACGACTAAAACCACTTAAAATTAATTACCTGATAGAATCACCCTAACTACAAAGAAACAAACAAACAAAAAAAAAAAGGTGGCAAAATCCCTTTAGAGTAAATTCTGTATGTTAGTCATCGGGCAAAGCAATCACTTGTGTGACAGTTGGCAGGCCCTCCAGTGCTAGGACTTGACAGAGGGGAATCTGACCTGGGTGTTCAATAGTGGGATTTTTGGCTCAGTTCTGATTCAGTCTTGCTCGTGCCATTACTGTGCTCTGTATCTCCTTTAAAACTGCTTAAAGCAGCGGAGGTCTGGGAGTCCACAGGGAATTTCCAAGTTTACCTAAGAAACTGAAGCAGACATTTGGATTCTGTACATCCAGGTCCAGTTTCTCCTTCACATCATCCTCTCTCATTATCCTCCCCTCTTCCTATCCATTTTAGGCCCACTACATAATAGTATATAATAGTAAAATAAACAGATATCACAATGATGCTGTTCATTGTGGTACTTACGAGGCAAAACACCCCCAGCCTTTCCCATCCTTCTGCAACAGAAGGACACGGCAGGGTCTGGAAGGCTGTATCACATGAAAAAATTTGAGAACTGTTGCCACAGAACAGATGGTTTTTTAGCTTTTGTACACCCTCCTAGCTCGACTTTAGGAGCTCACTGGATTGATGATAGTGCACCACCATGGGCAGGGTGATCTGGTAGGAAGAGACCTGGATCCAGGTAAGAAGACATGACTGAATCCAACCACAGACGGCATTATTAGCTGTGCAACACAAGTCATCTTTAAGCCTTTTTAGCTTTAGTTTCTCCACCCAAAGTAAAAGTCACTCAGTCATGTCTGACTCTTTGTGACCCCATGGACTATATTGTCCATGGAGTTCTCCAGGCCAGAATCCTGGAATAGGCAGCCTTTCCCTTCTCCAGGGGATCTTCCCAATGCAGGGATTGAACCCAGATCTCTTGCACTGCAGGCAGATTCTTTAGCAGCTGAGCCACAGGGAAGTCCACCTAAAAATGTGAATAATTATGCCTGTTTTACCTATAACAGAGAACCGTTGAAAACATCACACATGTATATGCAAACACTCTGTAAACTGGAAACCAGTGTCAAAAGGACAAACATTATTTCTGCAGAAGCCATTTCCTTCATTCAATCACCTGTGCTGCCCTCCTGTGGTGAGCAAGCTGCAATGCTACTCAAAAAACCAAGTTATTTTGTGAGCTGATGATTCCACTGCTATAACCAGTCCATTCTGAAGGAGATCAACCCTGGGATTTCTTTGGAAGGAATGATGCTAAAGCTGAAACTCCAGTACTTTGGCCACCTCATGCGAAGAGTTGACTCATTGGAAAAGACTCTGATGCTGGGAGGGACTGGGGGCAGGAGGAGAAGGGGACAACAGAGGATGAGATGGCTGGATGGCATCACTGACTCGATGGACGTGAGTCTGATTGAACTCCGGAAGTTGGTGATGGACAGGGAGGCCTGGTGTGCTGCGATTCATGGGGTCGCAAAGAGTCGGACACGACTGAGCAACTGAACTGAACTGAACACGATTTTGGAGAAAATTTTTCTGGGCTCCAAAATCACTGCATATGGTGACTGCAGCCATGAAATTAAAAGACACTTACTCCTTGGAAGGAAAGTTATGACCAACCTAGATAGCGTATTGAAAAGCAGGGACATTACTTTGCCAACAAAGGTCTGTCTAGTCAAGGCTATGGTTTTTCCAGTAGTCATGTATGGATGTGAGAGTTGGACTGTGAAGAAAGCTGAGTGCCAAAGAATTGATGCTTTTGAACTGTGGTGTTGGAGAAGACTCTTGAGAGTCCCTTGGACTGCAAGGAGATCCAACCAGTCCTTTCTAAAGGAGACTGGTCCTGGGATTTCTTTGGAAGGAATGATGCTAAAGCTGAAACTCCAGTACTTTGGCCACCTCATGCGAAGAGTTGACTCATTGGAAAAGACTCTGATGCTGGGAGGGGTTGGGGGCAGGAGGAAAAGGGGACGACAGAGGATGAGATGGCTGGATGGCCTCACGGACTCGATGGACATGAGTTTGAGTGAACTCCGGGAGTTGGTGATGGACAGGGAGACCTGGCGTGCTGTGATTCATGGGGTCGCAGAGAGTCGGACCCGACTGAGCGACTGAACTGAACTGAACACGATGGCTAGCCTAGTAGAGAAAGGAACACCTGACATGGAATACACAATGCAAAGGACCTAACTGGATTGTTTGTTACCTTGATAACACAGCAGAACCTGCATTTCAGTGACACAGACCAGAAAAGACGTTTAAGGACAGAATCCTATATCTGAACAGTGACTCCGGAAATACACTCCTGCACATTGTTCTGTGCCACTGGACAATGATAGAAAACATTCTGGGAAGTGTAAAGTACTAGATAAGAAAAGAACTTGTCTCTGGAGATCAGCTGAGTCATGGTGGGGAGTTGCCCTCCCCTCCCTAATTTGAACATAGATATTTAAGCCAGTGGAATTACTGACCAACTGGAGGAACAAAATGCCATCAACAGACTTGTCTCTAGAACTAGGACAACAGACCTTCAGAACTGCAGGGACCTGAGATACAAGGTCGTTCCATTTCCTTTCTTTATAGTTAAGAAACCTAAGATGCGGATAATTGAAAAGACTGCTGAATTGTCCAGGCCAGAATATTGGAATGGGTAGCCTTTCCCTTCGAGAAGGGATCTTCCCAACTCAGGTCTTCCCAAGACCAGGGATCGAACCCAGGTCTCACACATTACAGACAGATTCTTTACCAGCTGAGCCACCAGGGAAGCCCAAGAAACTGGAGTGGGTAGCCTATCCCTTCTCCAGTGGATCTTCCCACTCCCAGGAATCAAACCGGGGTCTCCCGCATTGCAGGCAGATTCTCTACCAGCTGAGCTACCAGGGAAGCCTGAATCTCATCAGAGCACGCACCACCACACCAGACAGCCCAAACTACATCTTCATTTGTGTATCGCTGTGACACCTGTATACAGCAATGAGAAACACTGAAAGCTACTGAAAAGCTAAAGGGAACAAAATAAAATACTGATATTATCATGAGGAGAAATCATGGAAGAAGCAAGTCTCCAAAAAATAACTGGAGAGTTTACCCCTGGGTTGGCCAATATTAAAATAATACCAACAACAGTCAGTTCACAAGCAAATCAATAAAGGCTTGTTGATGAACTGTGTAAAGAAGCACTCAAGAACTTGGCTCCTTTCTAAAATGTTTAAGAAATATTTAATTGTACTCACTATGCAGCCAGCTCTGTTTTAAATTCTTTATTTCTTATAACCTCATCATGACACTCAGAATGCTGCTAACAACCTTTATTAACTAGATCAGTTTATGAACCACAGTGAGCACCATAGATCAGACAAGTGATCTATTAATGAGGGGAGCTTACCAAGGTTCCTTAGCAGGAACTGAGTAGGTTGGTAAATCTGGGGAAAGGGCAAGAAAACCAGTGGAGAACGGCACAAGGAGAAGCTGCTGGCCAAGTGAGAGCATGCTCCCATTCCTCTGCCCTCAAGGCAGCATGGATCACAGCTGGAACATGGCCAAGTAGGTGTAAGGTTTTGGGGACTCACTGTTCCCACTCCGTAGTAGGGCTAGATGATAATAACATTATGATGATACAAAACACATATAGACAAATGGTACCTGGAAGACAGAGCAAGCCTGTTCCGGCTCCAATCTGTGGCAAAGTCTGGGGAAAAGCATGGAAGGGGTCTACATCCATAGAGGATGCACATGAGCGGAAGAGTCAAGAGCCTCTGAGTACCCAGAAGTTTGCAAGGTTTTGTCATAACCAGTGCCAATAAAGCTGGCTTAAAACTCAACATTCAAAAAACTAAGATTATGACATCCAGTCCCATCACTTCATGGCAAATAGATGGGGAAACAGTGGAAACAGTGACAGACTTTATTTTCTTGGGCTTCAAAATCACTGTGGACAGTGACTGCACCCACGAAATTAAAAGACGTTTGCTCCTTGGAAGAAAAGCAATGACAAACCTAGACAGCATATTAAAAAGCAGAGACATCACTTTGCTGACAAAGGTCCATCTAGTCAAAGCTATGGTTTTTTCAGTAGTCATGTATGGATGTAAAAGTTGGACCATAAAGAAAGCTGAGCACCGAAGAACTGATGCTTCCGAACTGCGGTGCTGGCGAAGACTCTTGAGAGTTCCTTGGACAGCAAGGAGACCAAACCAGTCAATCCTAAAGGAAATCAACCCTGACTATCCATCGGAAGGACTGATGCTGAAGCTCCAAAACTTTGGCCACCTGATGCGAAGAGCCAACTCACTGGAAAAGATCCTGATGCTGGGAAAGACTGAAGGCAGGAAGAGGAGATGACAGAGGATGAGATGGTTAGATGGCATCACCGACTCAATGGACATGAGTTTGAGCACACTCCGGGAGATGGTGAAGGACAGGGAAGTCTGGCGAGCTGCAGTCCATGGGGTCGCAGAATTGGACAACTGAGTGACTGAACAAGGGCCAATGAGGCAAGTAGTTGTCACATCCACTAGCTTGTTCTACCCACTTACTCTGGCTTAGGGCAGTTGGTCTCAGAGACTTAGAAGTGACCAGAAGGCAGTGCCCAGGCTCCTGGGGGAGCTGGTGGGCCCCTGAACACTTGTAGTGGCCTCTGCTTGGCCCCAGGGCCTTAGCTCCAAGCCTGACTCTGCCTAGAGAGGGGTGTGGGACAAGAGATTAGGCAATGACGACAGCAGGAACTTAGTGAAACATAAACGCAAACAAATGTGAAGTGCTCAAAATCTCATGAAGAATCACTCAATACGCCTGTGTTTTTTGTTTCCATCTTCCCAAACAGGAAAAAGAATTAACACACACTGAACTTCTATTTCTATATATTCACATAATATGACACTTTCTAACGAAACTGCACTCTCATACTCTCTTGATAAGATCAATAAAATAAAGGTCTATTAATCTACATACCCAACTGATGTCAGGGTTGAATAAGTGCTTCCTGAAGAAATCAATGACAATATTAAGGGGCTAGATAAGTTCATCTCAAAAGTTACTTTCAACCTAAAAATGGTACATTTTGAAACAGCAATTATGTTTATTATTGAAAAGTCCCTATGCTATTTTAGAATAATGTTTGATCATTATGAGAAAGTATAAAACTTTGAGGATGGCTGAAGAATTCCTTAGACAGGTGCCCTCTGACCAAAGGAAGTGAGATTTGATAGGATTTTTTCAGAAAAAATCATGCCAAAGGATCATCTCCCAGTGTCGGCTTTGGGGAGGGAGGCAGGTGTCCCTGTAAACCTGGCCTCTCTGCGGTGCTCAATTGCCCTGACCAGCCTACCTCATGGAAACCCTCTGTTCCCGGCTTCATTTGTCTTCAGCCCATTCAGGCTGCTCCAACAAAACACCATGAACTTGGTGACTTATGAACAACAGGAATTTGTTTCTCATGATAATGAGAAAGTCCAAGATGACGATGTCGGCAAATCTGGTGTCTGATGAGAACGTGACTGCTGGTTCACAGACGGCCCTCTCTGTGGGGCTCCACCCTCACGACCTTATCACCTCCAAGTAGTACCCTTCTCTTTGGGGCTGGGATTTCAACATATGAATTTGCGGCGAAAATAAGCATTCAGACTGTAGCATTGTGGCCGTCCCACCTTGACTGTTCCTTTCGCTCTTATGCAGGCTCCCTTTCTGTCTACCTCTGGAATGTCCTTGGCCTCAAAGACGCTCCTGTGTGCTCTTCTCACTCCACAGCTCTTCCCTCCCTCGAGGTCTTCATTCATATCTGTACAGTAATGGCCCTCGAATCTCTTTCTCTGGCTTCACCTGCCCATCAGACATGTATACTTGGTGACTCCCCAGGTTCCAGCATGTTCAAGATCAGAAGCATCACTCACTCCTTCCTCTGCACCTGGTCACCATCCTCTGGTCCTCTCCTGGGTGAAAGGTACCTCTGTCCACCCAGCCAACCACTGGAGCTCCTCCCTGAGCCTCACCCCTCACATCCCCAATCACGGAGGAGCCCCAGCATCCATTCTGGCTTCCAGGCACAGCAACTATGCCTGGAACTCTGGCTCCGGTGCCCCCAGATCTACTCCCTGCTCCACAAGGCAGCCAGGGCCAGCTTCTCAAATGCTAATGTGATCACCTCTTTGCAGCTCAAAACCCTTTAATGCCTTCCGTGGCCCTGAAGAAAATCAAAACTGCTTAAACTCAGTTCAAAGGGCCCCCAGTCCCAACCAGTGCCCAGGCCTCCAACCTTTCCCAACTTCAATACTCTTCTCCCCTGCTTTGCATCTGCTGTACTCCCAGGTTAAAATGCGTTCCCTTATCCATTCGCATCACCCCACCCCAATGATCTCTTCCACCAAAGGCCATCCCCTCCTTCAGCTTTTCAGCTTCTGGGAAGTTCTGCCTGAACCCTTAAATCTAGATCAGGCAGCCCGTCCAGGTGCTCCCTTTGGGTCTCTTCATGTCCCTCAGGTCAACCCTTATGTCTAGCCTGCAATTTCCTATTTACTTCCTGATGCTGCTGCTGCTAAGTCACTTCAGTCATGTCTGATCCTGTGCGACCCCATAGATAGCAGCCCACCAGGCTCCTCTGTCCCTGGGATTCTCCGGGCAAGGATACTGGAGTGGGTTGCCATTTCCTTCTCCAATGCATGCATGCATGCTAAGCCGCATCAGTCGTGTCTGCCTCTGTGTGACCCCATGGACAGCAGCCCACCAGGCTCCTCTGTCCACGGGATTCTCCAGGCAACAATACTGGAGTGGGTTGCCATTTCCTTCTCTAGCACTCCCATTTCATTTGTTTGTAAACTCTTGAAGGCTGTAAATTTTCAAAGGCTATTTAGTTCATATTGTGCCCCTGGAACCTAACAAAGATGTATCGCGTAACAGGTGTTCATAAATGTTACTGATGACATAATAATGATTACTATCTCACTCATGAGCACTGGAGCTCTGAGCTGTTAATACAAAGTGGAAACACCATGGGTTTTAGAATAAGACAGGCCTGGGTTCCTATCCAGCCCCACAGCTCACAAGCTAAGGAAGCCTTCTAAATAAAGCTCAGTATCCAAAGCTGCAAGGCCAAATAAACCATTTACTTCACAGGCTTATTGTGAGGATTTAAATATATAGGACACAAAATACCAATGTACACTGTATTATTTTCATTTTTCAAAATTCAGTGCTATGAACTTGCTTATTGCACTGCCAATTAATGCTATTGCTGCCTTAACCTTTAGGCCATTGGGGAGGTTTCTGAAGTTTTTTTATATGAGCAGTATGGGCTTGACCACTGACCCAATTTAGGGCCCAGCATTATTATTCAAGCAAATTGGTCCATCTAATGCCTGTCACAGACAAGGCGATGGCACCCCACTCCTACTCTTGCCTGGAGAATCCCATGGACGGAGGAGCCTGGTAGGCTGCAGTCCATGGGGTCGCGAAGAGTCGGACACGACTGAGCGACTTTTCACTTTTATGTATTGGAGAAGGAAATGGTAACCCACTCCACTGTTCTTGCCTGAAGAATCCAGGGGACGGGGGAGCCTGGTGGGCTGCCATTGGGGTCGCACAGAGTTGGACTCCGACTGAAGCGACTCAGCAGCAGCAATGCCTGTCAATCCAAGAATTAAAGGTATTGCTTCTGCAATGTACATTTTATGGTAACAAGTCTAACAATATAAAGAAAATAGCTTGCTCTTTCCCAGGATGATTGAAAAGAGGGCAGAAAACAATTGAGAGTGTATTTTGATAAATATTTCGGTACAAAGAGTAGTGAGATATGTGCCAGTCTTGTAACTATCATACTGCAACCCTTCCTGCTGCCTGCAGAAGATTCTGGACAAGCTCTCCCACTTTTTTTTTTCCTTTTAAAGGTTTATTACTGCCTTTAAAGGAATATTCTATTTTCCAATGGAATCAAAGTAGGGAGAGACGGTTAGAGAAATGGAGGGAGCAAAGGAAGATGAGGAGATGGGAGAAAAGAAGGAAGAAAAGCTAAAATCTGCCCAGCATTGTGGATTTAACTTGCTTTACTGATTTCACAGCACAACCAAGCCTCCTCATCTTTTCAAAAGACAAAAAAACTGTTAAAGAAACCCCTCCCCACACACACACATACTACAAAAAAACACAAAACCCCTTTTGCTCAGGCTAACTAGTGGCTTTGGAACCAATTACAAAACATTGTGAGATGACTTTTTAATTAAAACTCTTAGGTTATCCAACAAGTCAAGTAAATTGTGGCAGCTTCAATACCCACTTCAAAAGTCTGGGTTGTGACCACAGCCTCCCATCCAACCCCCCCCAAATTCCAACAGAGTTAATCCTGGCTTCCTGGCCCTTGCGCTTGCAAACTATAAGTACTGTACCCTAAAAACTGTCCTTTAGTCCTTCTCTGACATGACATAAGAAATCTCCAAACTGTAGGCTTACTGCATCTCCAGACCCCTACGATGTTGGGTGAGCATCGTATTATGAGAATCATGCCTCAGGAAGTGGAAAAGGGCTGGCCTCTCACTTCAAAATGAGAAAAATCTATGTTCTAATTCAGAGAAGATGTTGGGCCTCTTACGGTGGCCCATTCATATTATACTTTTCAAGGCTTGCACATTTCAAGATCTGTCCTAGAATTCTTATGGATTTTGACCTAAAAGATGAATTTATAAGGCCAACTGGCATAAGATCCCAAACATATTAATACTGAGTGATTTTTTAAAAATGTCTTCTGGTATGTACCACAGGCACAACCACATTTAAAATGTTGCCCTCTGGCTTAAAACAGATGATCCAATGTCTAAGTACAGATTATTGCCTTAGGAAAAAACTGCACAAAATGAACGCTAAGAAACCCTCTGTATTATTTAAATATTTTATCTTTAAAGTACATACAACTTGAATTTATTTGTAAGCAGTTTAGGTCTATCCAGAACTACAAATAGGTAAATGGAACACTTAAGTCTATTCTTTTAGATATCTTCATCCCCCAGGACTAAAACCTTATATTCAAAATGTCATCCTGAGTGACTTTTTATGACCAAGTTATAAACCCCTCCAAAAACAGAGTTTACAATGGAAGTGTTGACATCATGTTAAATATTGCTCTGCAAACAGGGCCCAGTAATCAAGGCACATTATATTTATGAGGCAGGTAAAAGTCTGTATCCATTCATCACAGTCATAGTGACAGACACTAAGGTTTGAGGTCCAGCCAAATTAATGCACCCCATTTCTCCCATTACTGAGACCAAGAAGAAAATTTGCAGACATTTGTATAACTGCAAGGCTTTGACTTTTTTTTTTTTTCCCAGAAATCAAGGAAATAGCCTTGCTAAAACATTTCATTTATTTACACCTGCTAGGGTTTGCCTCTGCACATCTGCAAGGTACTAGAGATTTTTCTTTCCCATAGATAATTCATGAGAATGACATACATTTGCACAAACACAGCCTTTGGTGGAGGTCCATTACAATCATGAATTCCATGTAGCCACTCACCTAACCTACACTGAGACTGCATCAAATTGTGATTAATTACCAAAGGAATATTCCTCTCCTAAATTATAATTCAATATTCCTATATAAAACAATCTAAAATGTCAGCACTCTGGCTTTATGATATCATGCCATCCCAATAACACTGTTTTACAAGTAAATTCCTATTATATATTAATAAGGGCTGTTGGTGGCTAAACATCTTGCCTCCCTAGTAATGACTTGGTTGAAGGCAATTAGGGAGGCCAGGTGCAGCCGAGCTGGGTACTCATAAAAGTTTTTAAATTTTACTGTTTCCGTTTGATTTTAAGGGAGTGCATTCCACTCTGTCCAAATTAAAGAGGAAGCTATGTCCACGTTTCAGCTGTTGTGTGTTCTGACCATTACCGATAACCCCCTTTAATATTTGTTTGCTCCTTAGAAGCCAATGATCTGAGGAGTTCAAGTTTCACCCTGAACATCAATATTTCACAGCCTGTCAGTGGTTACACACAAACACACCCCTCCCCACCCCCACACACCCCCACAGTCCCAGGGTAACAGAGCAGCACCTTCATTTAAGACTTTCTGGGGCAGCCCTGAGTAGTAAAATTGATGCATGAAAGAAAGAACTTTACTCACTTTGTTAACATGTTTTTGTTGTAATTAGCTTGGGTCAGTGGAGGAGACATCAAATTAAAGTTTTATGTCATAATAGGAGCGATGATTTTCCCATTACAAGAAAATCAATTTCCTTCTACAAACTACAAACACTACATAAAAGAATTAATAAGTGTAAAGACTTAACACATCTGAAGCAAGAGAAAAGGTTACCTCTGATGATGACAAATATCCTTTAGAAGTAGAATTTTAAAAAGAGTTAACAACTTACCCACAGTAGTATTAGAAGGACGATATATTCTGGGAAATTTTCCTACTAGAATGACGTGCAGAAAACACAGATTCATTTATTTAACCTACTATGTTTTTCTTCTCTTTACTCTGTAACTTACACTAGTTAGTTTAATTCCTTTTGAAAAAAATAGATGCATGCTATAAACAATCAGTTATATGATATCAAATGACTGATTTAAATAAAATTTTTGTGTTCTGTTTTTTTAACAAGTTATATGGACATTCTATATATCAGAGATCAGACAGACAAAAGTATCTGCCAACTGCTAATTCAAGGACCAACATTATTCCAAAAAGCTACATAAACCTTGTTATTGACAATGAGTCAGGATCTTACTTTGATTTTAAAAACAAATGAGCTAGAACTATCCTAGAAAGTAAAGCAGGAGAGGTGAGTTGGTCCAAAGCACCTTTTCAAAGTAAAAAATCATATTCCATTTAATTTCAGAGGGTAAAATAAATATGATCACATCTGAATGAGAACAGTTTTCAAAGTGATTCCTGTTTTTTTCTTGGCTGTTTGGGGAGTTTTTCTTCCATTTCTTTTTATTTTTTAAGAAAAACCTATATCTACCAGAACAGGATATAAAGAGAGAGTGGTACAATACCACTTCAGAAAATAACATGGTTTGGAAATGCACCATTAGTTTGCATTAACAACTCATCTCCTCAGTTTCTGAGGAAAAAGTCACATAAAATGAAGTGCCTTTGCATACAGTTAACCACTGCTTGCTTTTTGAAGAAAATGTTACTGAGGACTTGATTACTTAGACTATTAAGCTTCAGAACAGAACCATTTCACATGTGGTTTTTCAAATTTACCAAGAGAGAAGAGGCCATGTGTTTATATGAAACAAGGAATATGAAAATCTAACCTTGTCTTTGTCAAATTTCCTTTTCTTTCCCTCGATGAGCGATCGCTGTCCTTTTGTTGCTGTCTGGTGGTTAGGTCATGCCTGACTCTCTGTGACCCCCATGGGCTGTAGCACGCTAGGCTTCCCTGTCCTTCACTACCTCCTGGACTTTGTTCAGACTCATGTCCATTGAGTCGGTGATGCCATCCAACCACCTCGTTCTCCGTCGCCCCCTTCTCCTCCTGCCCTCAATCTTTCCCAGCATCAGGGTCTTTTCCAGTGAGTCGGCTTTCTGACTGCTCTAAGGAAGCACTTTTAAAAGGGAAAAAAATGATCACCATCAGTATTCTCACATACTGTCTTTCTCCTCCCCAATTTGATCCTAGTGGGAATGAAGGAGATAAAGAGAGGGGTTTGACAAAGGGTCTTTATTTCTTCCCAAGCAATGACCCGGACAAGCCCGTTTCTCAGTGGCTATCTCCCTGTCAATATCAGAACTACATCCAGAGCCTCATGCAGATTAGAAGCCCAACCGTGACAGACAGAGATTTGAAACACAAGGTAGGGGGGTGGTCTGAAGACATACCCCTCCATAGAGTTTAAGGGCCAAGCAGGGTTAACAGCCACCTGGCTGCAACCTGCTGGGAAAGGGGCAATAACACAGGAGCGTGGCAGCCAAGAGCACCTCCTACTGAAACGGTGCTCCAGAAGCTTCACCAGTCCTTATGGTTCAGTTCTTCATTCTTCTACAAATTTCTCTCCCATACTACTAAATCGTTTTGTTGCTATTGTTGACTCAGAGATGTTTTCTGATCAGGAGCTAGCTTCCCAACAGGCTCCCAGTGTCTTATAAAGAAATTCAGCAATTCATTATAAATGTTGTCAGTGGCTCACTTCTTACCATCAGGGTACAACTAAGTTGCAGGAAATTAGACCTTGAGGCTCCATGGTGGAACACATTTTCCTATTTCCTAATTATAGGAGAAAATCTCAGTTCATTCCCATTTTAAGAGGGGTGCTTCCTGCCAGGGAGATCAAAGTCAGAGGTAAGTGTGATAAAGTCTGGCCAGATTTAAGGAGCATCACCTCTTCCTTTCCTTCTAAACCCTGCCCTACCGTTCCCTGCAAGGAAGGGGGCCTGTCTCCATTTCTGGGGAGCAGTCCTCTGATACTCCTCTGCTGGCATACTGTTATTCTCACCTGCCAAACCATTATTCCACTAACTCACTATTTGCATTTTGTTGCCTCATGCATTTCTTTTTTTTATTGGAGATGGGTACTTATGTGAATTTATATAATCTCTCTAAGAATACATCCACTCTTAAACTACTAAAGGACTTGATTTCCATGTTAATTTCTTTTTCCTAGGTCATCTGACTTTATCATCTCTGACGTAGGAAATTTGTCAAATTATTAGCACTGCATATACTCATCATATTGTCAACTACCATCAATTTTCAACAAGAAGGAAAATGCTATCTATGACATGGTCCCCATTTGGATACACCTCATCATCCAATTATATTCCAGTGAGCAAGAGAGACTAAAGCAAAAATAGCATTGGATATCTAGGGAAACAAAATGAATTTAGGCAGTTACATGCTCTTCCTTACACACATACTAACACAATTTGTCAAAACTATGCTTCTGTAATAAGAAAAAAAGAAGAGGTAAGAGAAACAAGAAATTCAATGGTGGAATTATACTATTCAGACTGAAAAAGTTGTGTTACATTTAGGTCCCCAAGAATATGTCCCCAAGCAACCCTTTATCCGTCGTATGCCAACGTCCATCAAGAGTAGGGCTCCAGAGCCAACCTGCCGAGACTCTGACCCAACATCTTCTAAGAATACTGGGCAATTACTTCACGTCTCTAAAATGAAGTTTCCTCAGTTGTCAGTCAGCTTAATGACCCTTTCTCATGGGCACACAGTTAGATTATTTCAGGCTTTCAATGCTTAAATGTTTTCTACTTCATCTGAACAAAGAGTTAATAGCTAACTCATTATATATTTGAATCATCTCATTTGAGCATCATATCCCTCTCTGAAACAGGTATTATCAATTATCACTCCCATTTCACAGAGAAGAATGAGGCTTAGCTGCTTATAAGGCCCCAAGACTAACAACTGATGGAACCCAGATTGAAGTTATATGACTTTTAACCAGGCCTCTTCATCTTCTGTTTGTCTTCTTCTGTTCCTATTCAAATCATTCTTTTCCCTATTCCATAATTTCTTTTGTTTTATCAATAACTATTTTATTTAAAAATTAATTTATCATTTTTCTAATTCTATCAGATGAAATAACATTATTTTTATATAATTTTGAGTTGCACTTTATCCTATCACCTTGAACTTCAATTTTTCAATATGTCTCAAATAGAAGTCTATATTTTCTTGACTATTTAATGTTTCCCTCTAATGGTCATAATATTTTTTTGGTTATTAAAAACTGCAGATGTTAAATTAGGTATTTATGAGGCATTTTCTCTTGCTCTCAATGTGCTACCATAACAATTTTCACCACTAAGAACATTCTTAAAATAGTTTAGATTTTTAAATTTAGGTATTACACCCATTTAATCTACCTTTACAGAAAACAGAATAAGGTTTTAATTTCTTTAGTGCTCTTAAAATCAATTTAATTTGAAAAAAATGAATCCTGAATGAAGATCTCACTGTAAATTTACAGATTTAAGATCAAAGGAAAACTCATTGCATGTAAAATTTATTTTTGGTTTTAAAACTCAGAAATACACTTCAATATTCATATTGCCATCAGAATAGTCAGTGTGTGGTCCAGTCAAGAAGATATTCTTTTACTTTAAATTACATATAAGGTCCTTAAATCCCACTTGACGGAACTTAAAGGACTCAGCTTTTATCCTAGCATGCCCATAGGTCAAAACCTCGTAAAATCAATTTACAACAACATTTCATGCAGTTCAAGTGTTGCTACTCCAAGAAAAAATTTTGTGCTGGAATGGCTTACTTACACAAATACATAGCAACATTCAACTTCCAGTTAAAAGAAGTGAAGATTTTGGAAACCTCTTTGATATTTTGTCCTCTCCTTCGGGACGTATTTGGAGTATTATATATGACCTGGTGTATGTAAGTAAACATTATGTTCACATATATTTAAAGGGTTCCCAATGGACAGGAGTTAACATTTAAACTATCAACTTTAATTAGTTTCAAATTACGTTTTTTAATCTGGCAATAATAATCTAACTTTTAACATCCCACTTTAGGGAAAAGAAAGGGAGTCACACCCACCACTGCCAAAGCAGAAAAGGAAGGAAAGATCTCATTTTCAGAAATGACACCTCCTTCATTTTGGCTTTCACGCTTCCGTTGTGGCTCAGCTAGTAAAGAATCTGCCTGCAATATGGGAGACCCTGGGTTCTATCCCTGGGTTGGGAAGATCCCCTGGAGAAGGGAAAGACTACCCACTCCAGCATTCTGGCCTGGAGAATTCCATGGGCTCCATGGGGTCGCAAAAAGTCGGACACAACTGAGTGACTTTCACTTCACTTCATGATGCTGGTTTAGTTAATATACAGAGCCAGACTCACCCTTGCTTGTATACCATGTGTTCAGAAATTGCTAAAAAAAAATTGTTAAGAGGGGATACTGTTTAAACTACTTCACAGATCTGCTTCTAGAAATTTTTACCTAGAAATTTCCATTCATAGGCAAACAATCAGTACGTTCATATCATTTTAATCCCTTTATTAAAACATGTCCCTTGAACATTTTCTACATGGCCCATGAACATTTTCTAGTTACCATGTATATCTGATGTTCATCAAAGGCCACATCTTTTTAAAAACATTTTCAGTTGTGATGTTTCAATCTCTAATTTAACACCCCCATCACCCATCATTACTTGCGATAAATGAATTTGGTATGGCAAGCAAAAAAGTGCTGACTGAATAATTTCAAACTTATTTTCCTGAAAAACTCGAGTCTTGATCTATCACTGCTTAGATTTTTCCATTTCAATCTGCTAACAATTTCTCCTGATATGTATGACTATTTCATGTTTTGCTAAGCTGCTGAGTCAGGAGGACACAGTCCATCACAGAGCCCAGAGCACATGCCAGCTGCTCCTTTCTTTTCAGGTGCTGTAGCGCCCCCCTGTGGCAATGCCTACAAACACGCAGATAACACAGATGCCTTTCAGAATGTCTCAGTGACAATATAGCAAGAGGTGAGTTGACAGAAAAAGCAAAGTAGAGGATGAATTTGGGCTTCCCTGGTGGCTCAGATGGTAATACAGGAGACCTGGGTTTGATCCTGGGTTGGGAAGATCCCCTGGAAGAAGGCATGGCAACCCACTCGCCATGGACAGAGGAGCTTGGCCAGCTATAGACCCAGGGGGTCACAAAGAGTTGGACACGACTGAGCAACCAAGCACAGCACAGAGAATGAATTCAGTGCTCAGTAAAACTTGCAACTTCCCTTTCGCTCTTCCATACCTCCACTCACAAATATTTATCAAGCGCCACAAGCACATCACAAACGTAGAAACACCTGTGAGAGACCGCAATTCTGGTGCTCATGGAACTTCTGTTCTTGCACAGTGAAAACAAGAGACAGACAGAAATCATGTAAACGCAGAGATAAGGTCGTGTTAGACAGGGATAAGTGCCCCCAGGTCTCAGAAGTGGGAAAAAGCCTAACTGTCCAAAATATGGTAAATAAGATAATACACTAAAGTCAGCAGTTTAATCTTTGAAACAGAAGTCAAACTTCTCTTTGCGTCAATAGACACATTTGTATTTTGTACTTTTCTTTTAATTAAGAAGGAAACTAAAACAAAATATCTACCAAACCAACACCCATCCTTCCCTATCTTCCATTAACACACATCCCTAATGTTCACCCCAAATAAAGACTACATGTGTCAACCCAATACCCACCCCTCCCTATCTTCCATTAACACACATCCCTAATGTTCACCCCAAATAAAGACTATGTGTGTCAGCCCCCAGGGTCCACAGCTGGAAAAGGGAAGGGCAGAAACTGAAGGATCAGCTTGCCCAACATCAGAGGTCACAATCTTTCCAAGCCCCATCTCTCTGGGCTGCCCCTGCCTATCGTCTAAAAGCCAACAGGAAGCAGCTTGCAAGGCCTGAAGAGGCTCAGTGTGGCCTGGGCTTCTGTCTTAGAAACAGAAGCTAACGTGTTTGTGGCCCTACACACATCAGTAAAGTCTGTTTTTACACTGTGTGTCTGTGTGCTGTCGCTTGGTCGTGTCCGACGCTGTGCGACCCTGTGGACCGTCGCCCACTAAGCTCCTCTGTCCATGGCATTCTCCAGGCAAGAATACTAGAGTGGGTTGCCATTTCCTCCTCCACGGGGATCTTCCCGACCCAGGGATGGAACCTTTGTCTCTTGCACGTCCTGCATTGGCAGGTAGATTCTTTACCACTGAGCCTCCTGGGAAGCCATTTATTTTCACGTGCTAAAAAGCAGCCACCTGTCTTAAAGAAATGTCACCAGGGAAGAATGAACCATTAGGCACAGAGTATTTGGAAATCTCTGGAAGAAGGAAATAGGGACAAATAGACCCAAAGTCTGCTCCACCCCCACGTTCCTCATGTTTCTCCTCGTAGTCTTTAACAATGCCCTCTTTCCTCCAAGGCCCTGGGCTTTCCAATCAAAATACCTCAGTAAGGCAGAAGAGGACCAATACCAGGAAAGGTATCTGAAGTCCTATCCAGAGAGAAGCCCTGCCCAGAAAAACTGGCACCCCCCAGAGGTGCACAGTCCTTATCCTGTAGTTTGGCTTACTCCCGACATCCACGTGTTCCCAAGAGTCTGGCACTCCCCCTTGGAGAAGCTCCCGCAGCATCAAGGCCAAACTAATCAGACTAATTGTCAAGGCTTCACCAAGTTTACCCCACTCGTCCCCATAACTCTTCATTTCTGTCCAAGTCCATCTCTTCGTGCTCCATCAAACAGACCATCATTTCGTGCACTCACTCATTCCTCCAGACCTCCTAGGTCAGACTCCCCACTTCAAGCAGCCCCCCAACTTTCTGCTAAGCCTCAACCTATCTGGCCTCCAGCAGACTCTCTGCTGCTTTTGAGGATGCAATGATGGTCCCTCCTCTGAACCTTGGCTTATCACTGATACTAAGAGGATGTCTTAGTTCCTGCTGCCGTGACAAAATACCATAGACTGGGTGCCCTGAGCAACAGACATGTGTATCATCACAGTTCTGGAGGCTGAAAGTCCCAGATCAAGGAGCCGGCCAGTTCAGATCCTGGTGAGAGCCCTCTGCCTGGCTGGCAGACGGTCACCTTCTCCCGCGGCCTCACATGGCCGCAGAGAGCATCTCTTCCTTCTTTAAGGGCATCAACCCTATTGGATTAGGTTCCCAACCTTACGGTCTCATTTAACCTTAACACCTTCTCACAAGTCCTATCTCCAGGTACAGTCACGTTGGGGGTCAGGGCTCCAATATAAGCAATGCTGGCGGTGGGGACACACAAATATTCAGTCCATCAGAGAGGGAGCGTGAAGTAAGGGGCAAGACACAAAGAGCGAGAGGGGCAGAGAACTTGTAGAGAGGCCGCTTTAGAGAGAAGAAAGAAGGTAGGCACCACGTCTGCTTCTGTTGCATAAAATACTAGGAAGGAGAATGAGAGCACCATGGGGTTGGGTTTGCTGAGAGGTTTTGCGATGAGGAAAAACTTACGTGTACAAACCAGCCATGTTATTTTATGAGCACGACAGTACATAATGAGAGGCAGTCCTTGGTGTTCCTCTCTGAGGGTCACTGACACTCGACTGGACCGCATAATCTGGAAATCATCTTCACTCCCTTTTCACAAAAACAACGGCAATCCCTCACAGACACATTACTGAAAACCATTAGCAGCCACTAAATGAGGAAAGACATCTCTCATCAAATTAAATACTATGTCAAGGGCATTAATGAAAAAAATGCACAGGACTGCGTTTTTCACAGTCATGAGCATTGGTTGAAAGAGAAATCGGGGGGAAAAAATCAGTTCATAAAAGTGCAACTCCATAAAAGTTACGGAAATTTTATTTTCTTACTAGAGAACAGTCAACAAAAGATTTTCAAAACTTTTTTACAGTCAATTTTTTTCTTGTTTTAATTCTCAGATCACCTCTCTCAAACACAGAACATTCTAGCTTTCCTCTGTGGAAATCCAGTGGTGGAAAGGCGACTACCAACAAAACCCTGACTTACACTGCCCTCTGCTGGTTCACTGGCCACATGTCAAGTCCCTTAGTTTACAAAGTTGCCAAAACACAAGTCCAGTATTTTGAACCAGCAAATTCAAGCCTAATTACTAAAAACAGGTTGTGGAAAATATTACTAAGTGGCTTAAATACCATCTGCACCACATCAGGCACACATTCCTAATGAAAAGGGCACATGTGTGGGAAGAGGTGGTGCCAGCTCACATCTGCTAACCTAATAGAAAAGGGTTTTTAACCAACTTTAAAATATGCTTTAAATTCACAATAACGCCTTTAAATTGCCCCCTTTCACACCTAACCCCTGCCATGCCAACCAAGTTTTCAGAAAACAAACAAAAAAAGTGTTTTTTTTAAATCTTGGTTTTACCACTGCACTTCAGCCTCTGCTTAAATCAGTTTGGCAATAAATAACTGCATATTACTGCAGTTTACAAAATTTATTTTTGAAGCATAGTCATTTCTTAAATTTAGAAGCTGCTAATTTGCCAGAATTTTAGTGGAAAATATGCCATTTGTTTCAACATACACAACATCAGCGTCCATTAAAACGGTTATAGCATCATTTAAAAGTCGAAAGCATTTATTACGTGCTCCATCCCGTCTGACTCTTTGGCGACCCCACGGCAGCCAGGCTCCCCTGGGATTTTCCAGGCAAGAATACTGGAGTGGTTGTCATTTCCTACTCCAGGGGATCTTCCTGACCCATGGATCCAACCTGCGTCTCCTGCATTGGCACTTCTTTACCACTTCTTCACCTGGGAAGCCCGAAACATTTACTAGATGTCTTCAGTTCCACAGAGCATTTTCCTAAGCCCAGCAAAAATGAGTTAAGCCAAATCCTCACCTCCACGCTTGTTTCCTTCAACAGATGAAGTAACACACAAACTGACACAATGAAACAAACAGCGCAAGTCCATTAACTTACTGGAGTGAACCTGTAGTTGGCTCTGGTAAACAAAGCTGAGCAAAAGATGAGCAAGAAGCTCATTCCCTATGAGCTGGATGGTTACAAACGGCAGGATGGCAAGAAGTCAAAGTTGTCTAAAATTTGAATAAGGATGCCTCTGGAAGGAGATGGGTGGGAGGTCTGGGAGGATGCTGGGAGGTCTCCCCTCACAGAGGAATGGGACAACAATGAGAAAAAAGTAACTCTCAGAAATTCCATGACTCCCAAAGGCCACAAAGGAACCTTCCCTGCTGAAGTCCAGGACACCATGTGCTTTTCTGCACAGGCATGACGGGCTCAGAGGCATTCAAAGGGCTCCACACACAGGTGCAAAGTCAGCTCCATGTCACCAACCGACCTGCTTTCCAGGTCATCTCTGAGGGCTTAAACCTTCCTTCCTGCAGATGGGCGATACCTGAAGTTGTCCCACAGTTCTTCAGTACATTTATTCATTTTAATCAACAGATATCTAACCATAACCCAAAACTCTTACAAATATTAACACATTAAATTCTCACAATCATTCCATGTTTAACATAGGTAGTATTATTACAGTCTCAACTTAACATATGAAGAAACTGAGGCACACAGAAATCAATACTTGACCCAGGTTCACACAAGTAGTATGTGGCAGAGACGGGAATCGAGCTGAAGCACTCACAGTATGTGCTCTTAACTGCTATGCTGTGTCCAAAAAGACCACAATGCATGTTATGCTCTCCAAGCAGAAAAAAAGACCACCGTAGAGTCAGGATAGGATAAGTTTTGCTGAGGAAACAAACAACCCCCAAATCCTCAAGATTTGCTTCTTGCTCACACTACTTGTCCACTGAGCGCTCAGTCACCATGTAACAGGGACAAGGGGACTCCAGAGAATCTCACATCGGCAGTTACAATGCTCTTGCCCCATGTGCCGTATCATTCATTTCCTACTTGGGATGCGCTGGTTGGAAGCCATCATAGGGACCAGCCAGTTTGGTTTACCAATCGTATAACTCAGCCTGAGCCAAGGGTCAGGGAAGTGTGCCCTTCCTCTGTGCCCAGAAGAAGGCAGCAGTGGAAATATTGGGCAAACCACCACAGAAGGCTACCAGGAGACAACAGTGACAATTAGAACAGCAATGTCACATTTTTGGATAACGAAGATGACATCACTGGCCCACTCACAGTAATGGGTTTGCATCCAACCTAGCAGCACCGGTGCATTTATGCGTTCACTCGTCCAAAGCACTCACTAAACAGCACCTGTCAAACCAGGGGTGGAAGCCCACACACCTGCATGTGCAACAACAAAAAGCCACAGTATGACATGACAGCAGCTAAGGGGAGGGAACGGGAACCCGTGGAGACAAGAAGATGCCCTCAAGGGGCAAGAGGCACAGGGGTCCACTGGCAAACACTTACACCCTCATACATGCCTCTTCTCTAGGTGGGTCCCAGGTCTGCTGCCCGAAACATTTCCTCTGTACTATCTGACACTCTACCCTTTACATTCTGAATAGGTGATGGCAGGCGAGGACTCTTACAGGAGTATTTCAGAATCTCCCAGGGGAGGTGGGCCAGTCGTTTTAAAAAGCATTTTCAATAAATCTGCATTTTTCTATTTGTTATGATTGGAATTATATAAATGAAAGAAAGTAAAGTTCAGCAATATCTTATTGGCTGATGAGAACCTCGGTGTTTCAAAGGGCTGACACGTCAACCAACTCTACCTTAGTATAAAGCACTTCCGTTGGACTGCCTTCTTCCCAGTAACACTGTCCACGGCTCCCCTGCTGCCTGCTCCCTCCCATTTCCAGGCAGCAGGTGTCAGCAACCAATCCTTCCCTTGAACATCTGACTTCATTAACTCTCTCCTCATTTTTAGGAGATGACTAACCTTGCCTCCCACCATTGTAAAGAATAAGCCACTAGATCACAACTCTTCAGCTCACTGCCCCCCAACCCTGCCATTTACAGCTCTGTGACTGGGCAAGTTTCTGGTCTTTTGTTTCCTCATCTGTCCAGTGAAAATGTCATCAGTATACAGAAACTGCCTTTGGAGGATTAAATCAGTTAATATTAAGGAAGCACTCAGAGCAGTGGCCAGCACAGTCAGTGCCGTGTTGGGTAGATGATCCCTTGGTGGTTGTCATGCTCATCAATCATCACCACCTGGTCCAGGCCCTCATCACCTCTCGCTTGGGTGATGCAACCCCTTTCTAACTGGCCTCCCTGCCTCCAGTTTGCCTCTCTCTGGACTCCACAGCACGGCCAAAGCGACCTCTCTCAAGTGCAAGCCTAACCATACCTCTCCCCTGCTTCTGGCTGTGTCCTGTCCCTTCCCTCCAAGGCCTGCAGGCTCCTGCCTTCCCTCCCCTCCCCACACCTGACCTTGCACTCCAGCCATAATGAGGTCCTTCAGGCTCCCCTAGTGCACCATGCTCTCTCCACTGCAGGCCAGTCCTCCTCCAGCCTGGCTGCTGGAATATTCCACTGTTACTCCTTCTCCCTCCTTCAGGTCCCAGCTGAAAAGTCCCTTTCCCCAGCAAACTCTCCCTGAGCCTCCAAGTCTGGGTTAAACACCCACAGCAGGCACCAAAGAGAACCCTGTTTGTACCCTGCAGTTATTCAGCCACTGCAACTGCCTCTCGACCCATCTCTAGTCCCAAGAAAACAGTCTCCGGGCGCAGCGACCATTTTTATGTATTTAGCACCTAGCCAAGTGTCTGGCTCAGAAAAGATGCTCAGTAACTACCAAACATTAGTAAATAACTCCTGCTCAACCACAGCCTCCCTAATAAGAATGTAAATCCTGGTTTGTTATGGAACAGGGTTCACTTTTCATTTCAGAGTCCCTCCCCTTTAACTAAAGCATACCTAGATTCTAGCTTTGTTGACCATGGGGATGCCTTGAAGTGGGTCCCACCAGGGTTAAGAGGATATTAGGATTCTCCAATCAGCATTCGATGGCAGCAGGTGGTTAAAAATAATGGTGATAATGGGCAACAGCTAACACTTCCTGGACACTTGCAAAGTGTCAGGCCTCACACTGAAGACACCACACACTACAGCTGTCTCACCATCAGGGCACTCCATGGACAGCACCGGATCCGGAAGATCCCGAAAGACAAGTCCAACAAGGCTAAATGTTCCTAACTAAATGCCACCTGCCATCCCATGCCCCACCCCACCCCTGCCATGGTACTTAGCCATGAGCTACTCTAACTTTTCCTAATGAGCCAAAGAGCAAAGTTAGGACCATGACTGAGGGCTGCCAGGCCATTATTCCTGACTTTCCATTATTTCTGACAACTTGGCCAACGTGACCTGGAATAATGTGGCAAATATTCACATTCGTGGAACTGAAACTTGTCTCTTTGAAGAGTGCAGTGTACTCTGCCCAAATGTCCAGCGTCTTTTCCCTTATCCTATACTCAGTCAACAAAGCCCCATCTCCAAATTTCACTGCTAAAGGGACTGGGGTTAACTTGTATTCAGGCTGACTGAAAAAAAAATTCTATGAAATTTTCACTGTCTATTCACAACTTCCAGTAAGGCTAAAAGGCATTTTTTACAGCTAATAAATTCCAGTTTAGAAAGGTTAAATCTTCCAGGCTTTGGAACCTCACCAAAATGGAGGGAGAGGGAGTGTATATAACGTGGCTCAGTTTGTTAACGTATTCTCGAAAGCTGCCCAGTGACAAAACCAGAAACGCTGAAGAAGCAGAGGGTCTTCACTCTCCTAGGAAGAGATGTGGCCTTTTTCGCCTCTAGGATTTAGTGCTCGGAGCTACGCTTGGCCGGCCTCAGTCCCAGGAACAGCCAAGAGAAGTTTCTGTGCTCACCGAGGAGGAGCGGCACACTGACACCCTGTTCTTTTTAATAGTTCTGATGATGTATATCCAAGTACTTAAAGTCAGAGTTCTGAGAGATGCTTGCTTTCTTCTGTTAATTAGTCTGAAACCCAACGCTGGAAGGAAGAGAAATGAACAGTGTGTTCCACACTGCCAATTTATTAAAAGGGACAGACAATTTTTGAAGAGAGGATGAGAGGAGAAGCCCGTCGGCTTTAGTAAACGAGAGGCAGACTTGTGTTCATAAATCATGTTCAGAACAAACTATAAACCGGGATTTAGAAAACAACACAGAAGGGCCTTTCTATAAAACACAATCCTTAGATGAACTCTGGGTCCAAAGGAGCATCTCAGGGCTCGCCTAAGACTTCTGTAAAGTAAGCCACTACCAAGCCACATGAAAAAATGGCTTCTTTCTCAAACTACTGACTGTTTGGGTAGAACTTATGGAGACATAACTGAGACAAAACTTTGTGAAGGAGGAGGTTTCCAGCTTATGAACAGGAATGGGGGCCTTCAGAGGCATGGATGTGGGGTCTCAGACAGCACCCGAATGCTAAGGATGACCCTGCAAGTTTAATTTACCGTGCTGTTTTTCAGAGACAGCAATGTAGAGGTCCATAAGCAGCACGACCAGTTTCTCAAAAAGAGTTCATCTGAACTTAACCCATCACAGAAGCACCTTTCTGTTCTGATCACTCTACATGCAACACTAGAGGAGGATGAGGATGGTAAAGAAAAGAGTCACAAGGTCGCCAGCAATACACACTCTTTCTAAAACCTCCTGCCAATATTCTGAACAGCAGAAGTCTCCCTGGAAGAGCAGGTTCTGAGAACAGCTAGACCAAGGTGGTGGAAAGTGATCGCAGGACCACTGTAAAGCAGGTCTGGCGCATCTGTGTGGAAACACTGTGTTCTCTGTTGGGCTAAAAAGCCTAAGCACCACTTATCTACTTTTGGATGAAGATAAGACTTTTACTTAATCTAACACTGATCTGCTGGTAGTAGTTAGTAGTAGTAGTAGATAGAATCTGAGCACCCAGAGCTTCCCTGGTGGCTCAGTGGTAAAGAACACACCTGCCAAGCAGATGTGGGTTTGATCCTTCGATCGGGAAGATCCCCTGGAGAAGGAAATGGCAACCCACTCCAGTATTCTTGCCTGGGAAATCCCACGGACAGCAGAGCTTGGCGGGATACAGTCCACGGGGTCACAAAGAGTTGGACACGACTTAGTGACTGAACAATAACAAATCTGAGCACCTAGAAGCAGAGTAATACTGAAGCGATCTGTATGAAGTGTGCATTTTCAGTACTGCTTTAAAGCATGATGTTTAGTAACTTAATGAAGAGAGCTGTCAATTCCAACAGCTTTACAGGTAACAACAGGGGCATCAATAATGAGTTCCCTTTTTATTTTCATTGTGCCACATTCATTTGGCAAATACCACCACTATGATTTCAAACCTAATTCATCTGATACACCTACCACTCTAGCTCATCAACATTTTAATGCCTGCTATGTGCTACATAAAAGCACTTCTCTAGCACAGATACCCAGCTGGAGCTATATACTATACAGTATTTACAGTATGACCATTATATATGTGTTTATTCTGCCCTGAGAATAGCTAACAAAACTAAGATGCACAAGACAGTTTGAAAAAGGAATTGCAAAAGGAACAGACAGTTAAAAGTTTAAGCCCATTCAAGGTGTGTGTCTGGTGTACTTGAGAATCTGTTTTTTTTTTAAGCATATTTAACTAATGGGTTGAAATGTCACTTTTTTTAAGCCTGAAGGCATTAATATGACTAGGGATTCTTTTAGATGTAAAACTGTGTTTTCATCAGAGTAAACGTCAACCAAAAAAAGCCTGATTCACCTACATGAAGCACAGATGAATAAGCGGCACCTCATCAAACGCGTCTCAGTGACCGGGGTGAGGAGGGGCCCAGCACGAGCTCTCATCCACAGCCCCGCACACCCAGAGCCCCCACGGAGGCAGGAAGCAGAGGGGACAGTGTGGAGTCAAACGCAAAAGCACAGCAAGATAGGAGCAGGACGGTGGGGAACGCTGTGGGCCTGGCTGGAGCCAGACTGACCGGGCCCAAATCCACCCCAGCTCCATTGCACCGTAACTATGAGCAGCTGTCCTTGTTTTCATCTCTCGGGGTCTCAACTGGGAACATGGACCTATCTCACAGGGCTGTTGGGAGAATTAAATGACATACTACAAATAAAATGCTTGGCAACAATGCCTGGCACATAGTAGGGCTGAATGAACATAGACTTTTCCCACTATTATCACTCCTATTTCTTGCTTAATTCCCATAGGTGATCCCTAGATTACTTATTACCATGATCTTGGCAAACTATACTATAGGCAGTCATGTACTGTTTTCTTTTAAGACATAAAACAATATGGACACCATGATGGACACTCATTGTTCTTGGTACAAAAGGTTATGAAAAGGTTATATTATACAACTATTATATTACATATTTAGTACAGAAGCTTTTGCAAAGAATATGTCCACATATATGGCTGGAAAAAAAAACTAGGACTATAATTACCAATCTGTAAGCATGGTCATCTCTGAGTAATGCAATCAATATTAATTATTTTACCTTTTCTTCCTTTTGCTCCTCTGTTTTCCTAATTTTTTTTTTTACAAAGAACACACATTCCATATTTATACCAAAAAATGAGAGACCAAAATTCTTATACAAACTAAACAACAAAAGCATAGGACACTGCGGCCAAAACTGTGAGTGTGCAGACATGTGCCATACCACCTCTGATGCAAAAAGCATGTGGTGACATAAAAGGGCACACAAAGGTCAGGTGTGGCCAGAGCGTGCTCCTGACAGAAAGAAAGTGGACTTGGCTTTGGGCCCTCATCCAGCTATCCCAGTCATGGACCCTGGTGAGTCATTTCTCATGGCCTCAGTTTATGATCTATTGATAGACTCAGTTTTGACCAATCACAGGAAGACAGGGAAGACATTCCCTCCTACTGGAGAACCGAGATTTGGCTTGCAGCCCACAACCACCCTCGCTCTCCCCCCAGCTCTGTCTCTGTCTCCTTTGCTGGTTCCTCTCTTAGCTGCTCATCATCCTAGGGCCCAGGGGTCAACCCTTCGCCTGTGTTCCACTCTGTCCACTCTCATCCAGTCTCTGACTTCAGTACCACTGATGACCTAATGATTCCTAAATGTCTGCTGTACTGACCTCTCCCCTGAATTCCAGGCCTGAATAACAAAAACTACCCACTGGAGATAATTATCTGGAGGTCTGGCAGGCATCTCAAACTCAACATGGCCCAAACTGAGAGTGTAACCTCCCTTCAGCCCTCAAAATATGCTCCACCCTCATTACAGCTAATGACGACACCATCCTTCTTTCTCCTCAGGCCAAGAGCTCTGGAATCACCCTGGGCTTCTTTCTTTCCCTCATGCCCTAAATGCAAACCTCTAACCGTACCTCTAAAATACACCTAGAAGCCTACCACTTCACACCACCTTCAAAGCTACCACTCTGGTCCAGGACTATCCTTTCAGTCCAGGATTATTGCAGGAGCCCCCTAACCAGTCTCTCTGCTCCCACCCACGCCCCCTGCAGTCTCTTCTGAGCACAGCAGCCAGACTGATACTATTAAAGTGTCGATCCATCATGTAGGATCTTCTGTACGACCTCTCAAAGGTTCCCCATCTCCCAGAGATAAAATGTCCAACTCCTCGTGTTGGCCCGTGGGTGCACCATCATCCCCAACTCCCACTACCCTCTTCTTCCCTCCCGCCAGCCTTCTGTAGAACTACTGAATAATTCGACACTTAGATCAATATGTGGATGCTATTACTGTCATTAGTATTATATTGAAGATATGTCCCAAATCTTGCTAGATATGGCCTGAATTAGCCATGCTTGAAGTATGATTCCCTACCTCCCCCTTGTAACTTAGCTGTTTTAGTACAAAAGTTAGTAATGGGGAACTCCCACAGCATTAGAATTCTGGAAAAGATGAGGTTCACAGATCCACTCAATGTCTAACCCTACAAATGATTATCTTAATCACATTTTGTCTTCCCTCAGAGAAGAACATGAGGAGAGAGAAGGGGAGATTAAATGATTAAGTGTGATCACTTAAAGAGTCCAGAGAGTGCCTGATTTCCATTCATTGTGTGTAAAAACCCTAATGATACAACCATGTCTCACCCAGGGTGGACTTCTGTGCACACTCTCAGTGTACAGAAACTTGGGTTGTGTTCAGTGATCTCCATGCAGAAACCAAGAGCATACAGAATACTCCATTAACTCTAGGAGATACAGAAAATAGCATGTTTTATGATGAAATACCCCAAATTACTTTCAGAGGCACCAAACAGGAATGACAAAGAATTATATCCCTCTTTTCAACACAGAGGCCTCACAGCCAGTAGAAAACTCAGTTCGAAGACAGATTTACTAACCTATATTCCATCTTGGCCAGAATGACTGTTCTCCTCTTTATGAGTTCCAAAGAAACCATAGCCCTTCAGAGGCCAATAACAGTAGATCCTACTTGCAAAAGTAACATTTACTTACTGCAGCTAAACTGCAGAGCATTGTGAATCCTGGAGAGCAAGGTAATTAATCTAATTGAGCTGAACAGATAAGGGTTTTCAAGTGGATAAAACTGCATCCTGGGACACCTGAGCCCAGCAGCAGTGCCTGCTCCATTAAGGGAACCGGCAGAGGTGAGAGCAAGCCAGTCTTAACCAAGCTCAGCCTTGAGTTTTCCAAGAGGATTCCCTCATCAGACCCTCCGGTGCCTTTGGAAAAAAAGCAACTTATAAAATTATATCCTATTAAAGACCTTAACATCAAAGTCAGAAAACTGACCGACTTAAGACTTAATCAGCTTAATTGTGAGGTTCGGCTTGTCAGCGACATACCAAGCTTGTCTTGTTCCTTTCACATCATGACATTGAGGCTTCATTACCCAAGAAGTGGGAGGAAGGAGAGAATCAATCAGAAAGAACTACACAAGTTGCTACAGAGAAAAAGTTTTCACATTATTTCAGTGACTCACTCCTTGAGAATATTGCAATTCCTCCTGGTCAAACTTGGCTTCTTGTTCCTTCATTAAAAATAAAACAAACAACAAGAGAATAATCCCAATTATTTTACATCTGGACTCTCTTCCAGAAGTAGCAACGCAGTCCCAAGAAGGATCAGATGCAAGGGGAAACTGTTTTAAGGACGACACACAAGCACGCTCATGATTCATTCTGCCAAACCGAGCACGTGTGGAGGTTTTCAGCAGGTATCAAGAAGAATCTTCCCTGTGGATGGGGTCTGACACCTTACACTTCACTTCAGTGCATGACATCTTTATGTATTCTCAAGAAATGAGAGAAAAATAAATGAAACCATACTCAAGGATTACAAACACAGAAATTCCCTAGTATTGCTGACATGACTTTTTTTTTTTTTCTTTTAAAGGGCTCTTTTTTCTTTTTCACTTGCCCTTAACTCCACACTGGATCTGATATTTTCAGCACACACAAGTTAAAAAATCTGGAGTTACTGTTCCAGCAGGCACTCCTACCATCAGCCCCTCACAGAGCCTTGCACCTGGCTTGGTGTGCATCAATGCCCCCATGATGGCATGTCATCATTTCAATAAATAGAACTCAAGTGTTCCAAGATAACGCCGGATTCTTGGGAGGCAGAGTTCTGACACATGTGAATATTTCATTATACATCCAGGCCTTCGGCCAAGCAGAAGAAACAGAGGGATCACCTTCTAAACGTAAATATTATAGGTCTCTTTTGCTCCAAGGAGCAAGTCCAGTATATTTGTTTCGTTCACCACATGGGTCATTTTCCCTCCACTGTAAAGAAGATTCAGCAAATTAAAGCTATGTTAGTACAGCATGATGCCTGAGAATTTTTATACAAACCAGTGAGGCAAATCACTTATGGTTTTCATACCAAGCATACCTCTGACTGGCTCCATATAAATACCCCTTTCAGCTCAGAACTCCATACATACCACTATGAAAAACTGTACTCCATATGAGCAGAGACAAAATCCCACTGACTCAGGAAATACAGGTTCACAGGCTCACATGTTCATCTTCCACACAGACCCCTTGATTTTGGGGCTAGCACAGGCCTGGGACTGGAGAAATCTGAGGGTTTTCAGAACTTTCTCAGCTGCTGACAGGTTTCCAGTTTGAGAAAGTTATTTAAATTGTATCCCAGTGGCCTTATCTCAGAAAAGAGCGAACAGAGGTGACTACCAATTTTAACTACAGCAGAAACAGCTAAGCTTTAAGCAATTCCAAATGACTCAAACTACAAACATCAAATTAATCTGTCACCTAAATCTCCCAGTCCTACAGGTGTGTTTTATATGTGCCCCTAAAATATCAACCAACCCACATACCTCCCACAAGAGTAAGTTTCCAGTTCTTATTGAGTAAAGCATCTTGAGGCATTTCTCATCCTGTGCAGAATTCTACAGCCAGTCTCTTAAAGCACTTCTGTATATTTAAAAACCAAACCCATACCAGGCAAAGGGTAAGTCACAGAGCAACTAAGCCAAGTTGCCTGCAGAGAACAGAAGCAGGAGTCATGCTCATCCTGGTACACTAGGTGACCTATAGTAAAGAAAAGAGCTTTGGAGGGCAAAGAATCTTCTTATACCTATGGTCACCGTGCTCTGCATGCCACAGTGATGAAACCTCAGCTGGCAATGTGTTTCATGACATGCAGGATGAAACAGTCAGGGATACAGGCTCTAATGTTTCAACTGTCCTCTTAAACCAAAATTGCACTGCAGCCGCGAAAGTCAGAAACTGCCACCACCCACAGCAGACCAGCAGAGATGAGAAAAGATATGAGGTTAAGAAGAAACATCATCAAGGTTAAACCAAGGAGCAATAAAGGACGTAGTGACCCCCACAGGTTACAATATTATCAGAACACAATGTCTTTCTAGAGAGGCTCAAAGGAAAGACTCACAGCCACCATTCCCACGGCTGGACACACACACAACTAGTTTACTGTCAAAGAAGGCATGCAAAGCTCCACTTTCCAGATCCTAAAAGAGAACTAAACCAATTTCATAGGGGTAATTTATTAAACTAGCAGTGATCTTCGTATTAAAACACAGGAGACATAAGACTAAAGGCTTTTTTACATGACATCTCACCAGGCTAATTCACTTCCCTTCACTAGACAAACACGTACTCTCTGGGGAGAGGGGTTAAATCACACCCTTCCCCCCAGGCTATAGGGGTTCACTTGGGCGGATGAAGTGGCTCTCTGTTTCAGAGAACAGGGTTTTTCAAGGCAGAGGGATAGTTAATTTGAGGATACAGCTCACTTCTGCAACTAGTTCTTTACACCATCTCTACTGCATCCACTTATCCATTCAAAAAAACATTCATCCAGCACCTACTCCGTACCAAGGTCCTGCACTTCAGCACTGATTCTTCCTAGCAGAGAGAGCTGTATCCAAGCCCAATTAATTTCTTGATTGGATTAACCTTCCAAACTCTATACTCTTGTTTACCTTACCAGCAATGCCAAATTCATTCAGTCCCCAAAGGAGCCAGCATCCTAGTTTCAAACTAGGAGCCTCTTCATGATGATCCTATAATTACACCTTGATGGCAAGAGGACCCCCACCTTGGTTTCTGAGCTCTCTCTAGAAATTCTAACCAGCTCCTGTTCTTTGTCTTCCCTCCTCCCTGCCAGTTCTATCCTTTCCCCAAACATTCACTTACTCAGTATCTCATCAATCTAATCATTCCATGATGAGCTGCCTTGATCTACAGGAGCTCATCCCTTCCCTTATTCAGGCAACTCCTACCTTTCCCACAGAATTCATGTGAAAATAATCTAAGCACCCTCTCTATGTGTATCAATCACCTCCCCATGAAAAAGTGTCCACAGTGATAGCACTGACCACTTTGTAAAACACTTCCCATTACACCATCTCAATCAAGCCTCACCAACACTGTGAAATAGTACTTAACTCATTTTACCCATAAGGAAACCAAATAATGAAGACAGAAGCAGTCAAGACCAAAGAGATAGGAATCTGAGGCCTGGAATCTTAAAGGCCTAAGTGAATCTAAGAGTAGGATCTAGCAAGCAGGTGTCAGGAAAGAGCCTGGAACACACGAAGCTGCCAAGGTTCGATGACAGAGCATACAAGGAACACTTGCACACCTCATATGTTCATCAGTTAAAGGGGAAACATCCATCTGGTTCTTGAACAGTTAGAATCTTAAAAGCAGCATGATCAAGAGGGGGAAAAATTGACTAGAAAGATTATAAAGTTAAAAAAAAGAGAGCAAGGATTCCAGGATTCTCAAAGAAAGCGGGATTTTGTCAACAAGATGAGAAAGGGACTTGTCTTCTGCCCAATGTCCCAAAAGATTAAGACATGGTGACGTGCCCACATGCTATCCACACAGGTGTCCAACCTCTCAGTTATCTGGACTCACTCTCTCACCCATGAGCCTCACCTGGCAGGACCTTTCCATTCCACCCAAAAGGCTTCTCCTTGTTAGGAGAACAGGAGAAAACACAATCCGTAGAAAAAAAATTTAAAGAATAGTGTGGGAAAATTGCTTATGATCTACTTGACAAGATGGACCAATGCTCTGATTCTCCTGTCTATAGCTGAAGGACCCCCTCCACCCAGCCCTGCCCTCCCTGCCGTGGACAGCTACATCTGATTAAAGAAAGTAGGGAACTGATGGTCAACCCCAGCCTAGTTTCGGTTAGATAACAATCTATATCAAAGTATTAACAGATAAAGGGATATCCTGCTATTTTTCTATTTAGATAAAAAATGCTATGTTTTTACTACCTGACTACTGGAGCTATTTCTCTTTTAAGGTCTCACTGTGTCAGAATTTTACTTGTTTGTTTCATTTGTCTGTTTATTCATTCATTAAGCTTTTCATTGAAGTAGAATGTGCCACACAGGATTATCTTACATGCAATATAGGTTTTGTGATACAACATCAAACTAAGCCTTTAGAAAACACCATTGCTTCCTAACAGGTAACAGCTATACATCTTTGAGTCACAGTACTTGTTGGAAGAGGTTCCTCATTAGTAAATCAGGGATAATAGTTAAGTGGTTTTCTGAAAGCCAAAACAAATGATGAACCTGAAAGTACGCTGTAAGTGTTACAGTGGGGATCAAAAATGTATACCTATGGCTGATTCATGCTGAGGTTTGACAGAAAACAACAGAATTCTGTAAAGCAATTATCCTTCAATAAGAAAAATAAAAAGAAGAAAATATGTGTATTTACCTTTAAGAAACTTCCCAGGAGCATGTTGTGTGAATGTACATGCCGCTGTGGCGGGAATGGCTTTGTGTCCTCCAAGGAGTATCACCATTACCCAGGTACAATTCTCGCTCTGCAAGCATCCAAGTTCTAGGTAGAAACAAAATCTGGGGACAGCTGCCTAGACACCTGATCCCAAATAGTAATGGACAGTATGTTGCTGCCATGCCAACATCTAATCTTCTATCACTCCAACTCTAGGCCTCTTTTTTTCCCTTAGCCCTTGCTCCAAGAGCTTCAATAGTAAAGATATCTGAAATATCCCAAATCCCATGATTTTGGGATCGGGGCGGGGGTATCATCAACTCTACCTTCCTGGTGACCAAAAAGTAGCTGAAAGTCCCTTAAAACAAGGAAAGAACTTTCTGAAAGAAACCCTAGTGGCCTCCAATCTGGCAACTGAAAGGAGCCCAAAGTGAAGGAGAAGTCACATAACAACCAAAGGCAGTTTTATTAGCCTCATTCAATGAAGCAAAACGTGGACCAAAAAACTCAGTATTCAAACCAGATGCTGATTTTGTAACATTCACTTCAATGATGAACTGTTTCAATTTTCTTTTATTTCAAATATGTAATATAAAGCAGGCAAATCACTACAATAATAAAGGCACACTGGAAATTTATAAAGTCAGTTGAAAAAGAACTGAATGTAGGAAACGTGCTTTCAAAAGTTCATTGCCAAGAGCATTTTCTTTTTTAGTCATGTGACAAAAGAACTGTAATAATGGGTCTAAGACAAGATCAATTATGGGCAGCAATGAAATTACCCTTTAATGATGATTAGCCCCAAATCTTGATTGCTGCCAGTTCAAATTCTTTGGTCACAAGGCACACAAAGCACTGTGTTCCCCCATCTCAAAGAATGAAGAATGGGCCCTCAAGCTGAAGAGGCACATAAGACAAGGAGGCAGAGGAGGTCAACCACACAGACCCCAAGGGTCTAAGAGAAAGCAAAATGTTTATACTACGTTTACTAAACACAAAAGTTACTCTTAAAAAAGGTCTGATGATGTTCCTCTTAAAAATGATGATTCTCTGTCTCCTGTCTGAAGGATGAAGAGGAAAACAGATTTCAACTCCAGAAAAGCAGTGAGCAACTCTGGCGACAGATGCAGCTGAGTGGGTCCTAGGAGAATGTGGGAGCAGACCACGGGGAGCCCAGAAAGGAGGCTTTGGCCTCGGGATGTAACCCCAGAGGGAAAGGAGGGCAATTCTCAGAGTCAGGGCTACTCAGAGTCGACAGACCACAGCTGTGCAGTTTCCAGGTTCTCACAGTCAGGCTCAGTGAACTGCGACCCTAACAACAATAAAGCCTAAGCACCAGGGGCCACTGCCACTGCTTTCTGGAGATTCAGCTAGAGCATTTGAGAGATGGGAAGGATCAACACCTTCATTTCACAAATGAGCAGACTCAGGACCGAGGAGACAGAACGTATTCTCATGAGACTGACTAACGGTAAAGCCAGTTCTCCAGCCACATGTCCTGACCCTTAGCCCCCTGCTCTGCCTTCAGATGATGGTGAGGCTCTGAAGAGCAGTTTCTAAGGACTGCTGTTGCCCAGCAATCACTGCAGTCCATCACAACCAGGATAGGACACACTCCTCTTCTCCCTTGGGTGTGCTCATTTGGTGATTCAACACCAGACAGCTGCGATGGAAAAATCTACATTCTCACTGGAGCCATAAATCCAATTCACCAAAACCTACCATGGGCCAGGTGCCACATTAGGACCAGGGTTCACTCTCTTTACAATGCTCACAATCCAGGAGGTGTTTATAACCTCATTTTACTGAAAAATGAGGCTTAGAGAGGTGATGTCACTTGCTTATGCTCACAGCACTAGGTAAGTGGCAATCCTGGCTTCAGACCAGTTTCTCTAGCCCCTTAAAAACACTGTGCTTCCTATGACACCACTAGTCACACAAGTTTTGCAAAAGGAAGTAGTCCCATTCAACTGATTATGACAGCAACACAAGAAGCTCAGCCTAGTGAAAATGTCTAAATTTTCTTTATACAAGAAACAAATGGGTCCTGAACAAAGGTAAGAAAACTTCTAACATCTGGGTGTAAACATGAGCCTTTTGGTTACTTAGCTAAGGAGAGAAATTCCCTGCAAAATTCCAATTTGTTTTCATCCTAAAATCTTCATTCCACAGACCCTACATATTCTGTTTATTCTTCTTCTTTTCTCTTTCAAGCAGAAGCTTAAGATCCCACAGCAGAAGAGAAGGGACAACAGGAATCTTAAAAAGCAGCAAAGACAGTCACCAAAGAGCCAACTGACAAGACCACAGAATAAGAGAACTTTGTTATGATTTCAGTTCCCAGCCTTCCTGTGGCCAGCCGGCCTCCACCCGTGCTTCCACCTGCGGGCAACCACCTGCCACCTTCACCTTCTGGAAGCATGGGCGCTTGGCCAGCCAGGAGATTTCTGCTCTCTGACTGAACAAACACCTCCTATCTTCCAGTCTGAACACAACCCTGAAATAAGGACTCATGGCAGGTGTGGTGCTATGGTAGTTTGCAGTCTTCTGCCTGTAGGGAGGCTGGCCTGTTTAAAGCGAGAACATTCCATAGAGGGCTATTTTTAAAAAATTGAAGTATAGTTGATTGACAAAGTTGTGTTTCAGGTGTATAGCAAAGTGATTCTGTTATACATATGTGTAACTGAATAATGCCTCTTTCCCCTCTGGTAACTATAAGTTTGTTTTCCATGCAAAGAGGTCTATTTTCACGCAAGGGAAGACCTGCTAGGTTTAAATCTGATTTCCTCAATACACAGACTAGACAAATAGGAGTGTCAGCCAGGTAAATGGGCATGGTGTGCTCTCAACAAAACATAACCAAACTCATTTTCCTAGTGACTTTTTAGAGTTTATTTACTGGCAGTTTCAGGTTCTGGAAATATAAAAAGGATGGGTTCTGCCTTCCAGGAGCTAATAGTGTGGTGAGGCTAACAATAGCTTTGAAAGGATGAATAGTGAAATCAGATGATGAGCGTGAGAACAGGAAGATATGCCAAACACTGTAGGGAAATATAACAGAAGGACCAGGGAAGTATCATCAAAATGAGGCCACATGAATCGGGTTTCTAAGATGAGTGAGTGAGTACTCAGTCGTGTCCAACTTTTTGCAACCCCATGGGTTGTAGCCTGCCAGGCTCCTCTGTCCACGGGGTTCTCCAGGCAAGCATACAGGAGTGGGTTGCCTTTTCCTACTGCAGGGGATCTTCCAGACCCAGGGACTGAACCCACAGCTCCTGCGGCCCCTGCACTGGCAGGTCGATTTAATGACAATATCTTGAAGAGCTTTCCATACCACTGCATTAAAAGTTTCCATGTTCTCTTTAAATGCTACACAACATTCAACTGTATGGATGATTCCGTTTATTTCACCAGTCTCCTACTAATGGATATTTGAATTGTTTCCAATCTTTTCTATTACAAACAATGATCTAATGAAAAACCTGCCTTTATAGGCATTCAGAGGTACCTGCAGGGGAAAAGTACCAGAGCCAGATCACTGGGTCAAAGGGTAACTGCATTTTTAATCTAGATTCAGCCAAACTGGCCTTGATAAGGGTTGTGCAATTGTTGTACTCTTTTGTACTCGTGAGAAGCACAGTGACATTTTTTCCATATCTGATCAACCATGTATGCATGATTATCACACTTCAGAATTTTTGCCAATCCTATGAAGTAAAAAGTGCTCCATAATTTAAATTTGCATTTCTCTTACTATGTCTTGACTTCCAGTTCACCAACCCATCTCGCATCTTGAGGAACCTGAGGCAGAGAGAGGTTAAGTCATAGTATCAAGTGCTATAAAAAATGAATAAATATGAATGGCAGACTGGCAGGCATCCTGCCCTTTGCTCCACAGGGAGAAGATGATGTATAAACTGATAGCTGCAAGCAGTTCTTTCCCCCTGGAATCCATGCATCTGTTTCCAAGATGTCTGACAATTTGCTGAGAGCCACTGCTAACCCAGAAAAGCTACCCCAACTGATGGATTTGCCCCATTCTGCACTGTTGCCCTCTTTCCAATTCCTTACTGCCTGAAGACTGCTGAAGACCTCAATGATGCTAAACAACTAAACTCTAAGGCATAGATTTTCCAAATGCCAGACTGCTCACCCCTCACTGTGCTCCCCCACCAGTGAAATCCAGGGCTTCCCTATCTTGCCATGTCGGGGCTATACTCTCTGCTCTGGCAGGGAGCTGCCCCTGCAGGAAGTCCAACAGTGGTCTGAAGGAGATGGCTGGTTACCAGCAGGAGTACCAGGCACAGGTAAAATGGAAACACAGTTTAAAATATCTATAAGTTCAAAATAAGTATTATTTGGAACACACTGGTAGAGTCCAGACGTCATCTACAAACCCACGAGATGTAACATGATGTACAAATGCCAGGATCTTTACCGTAAGTTCTATGTCTGTTTCCTCATTATTCATAAGGAAACTCAAGGTGGGGAGTGGAACGCGTGATGTTTTCACCCCACTCCTTGTGCCTACTGAAATGGCAATGGGTTCTCAGTAATGTCTCCTGAATCTCCTCAAAGTAAAACACCAGTTAATTCATCGCTTGAGCTGAAAAAAGTCAAATTTAACAGAAGCACAGTCAGGGACATGTGGCCAGTGTAGATAAAGAGCGTCTCCCGTTTGTACATTTCTCTGTGGTGCCCTGAAGAACTGCTAGTCTTAACTGGCTACAGATTATAAAGCACATGTTCATCAAATTAGACTGGAGGTAACTGCCCTTCAGATGTTATTTTAGACACCTGGTCCATTATTCACAAGTAAATCTGTGCCCTCAATTTATAACAATCCTTCGAAGTCATGCTCTTTTGGTATAACTGAATCCCATGATCTTGGAAGCCATCAATAGTTCTCTCTCGGGCCACATCTGAGGACTGTGAGGTGGCAATAATCACATGGGAAGAAAAATCCTGGTTTTCAAAATCAAAGAATACTCCTTACATTTATGGAAACCTTTGAAACAGAGTTCCTACCTAACAGCAGCTAGTAAGTGGCCTTGTTTATGTCTATTTAAGTAAATGAATTATTAAAAGCAGAAAAGAAAACATTCCAAGCTTCAATTTTAAATCTTCTTTTACCTGATTTTAGTTTGAAACAAAGATTCATGCCTGAGCCAAAACCAAATGACATATGAGTTCTTCTGTCAGCGGCACAGGTGCCAGTCTCCTCTGATGTGCTCCCAACGTTCTGCTCCAGTTTCTCTCCCATCCCTCCCTGCAGGCAGGACCTCTTCCACCCGGTCTGGACTCTAACCATGTCTGGAACATGCTCTGCAGCTCAGCTTCTGTGACTATCTGAACCTTACTCTCAAGAACTGGGCCACTGTGACCTAGGTCAGCCTAACAGTAACTGCTGACCCAGACCATGGGCTCCAGTTCTGTCTAGTCTCTCCTTCCTGGAGCTGGGATTGGTTCAGGCAACCAGGGTGAGGCTGGGCCAGCAAGCAAAATTTAAGGGGCCATTCCAGAACTGCAGAGGAGGAGGAAATACGCTGGGGGACAGCTGGCCTGAGATGTCAGTGCAGCCCGCCTCTTGTTAGCCCACTGGACCTGAACAGATGAATCAATAAACTATCACTGCTTCTAAGGCCAGGCCCACGCTGGAGCACATCCACCAGCGCCACCCATTCAGTAACTGCACATGTGTTCCTTAGTTTGTTCATTTGGTCATTCATTCATTCTCTGTTTAAACAGCCTCTGCACAGTACGGTTAGGCAGACACCTCTCAATATGGCAAATCTACTACACTCCGAGTTAGCTTGAACACACTCAAGTATGAACTTCCACTAACTGGAACAACAGGATTCTTTCCTAAAAGGATACTTCAGCCATAACAAAAACACCAAGTTATGACATTCTACCTAAAATTGCTTCTCCCCTTTCTCTATTAGAAGAAATCAGCTATATTTATACTTAAAAATGTCCAGTCAAGGCTATGGTGTTTACAGTAGTCATGTATGGATATGAGAGTTGGACTATAAAGAAAGCTGAGTGCCGAAGAATTGATGCTTTTGAACCGTGGTGTTGGAGAAGGCTCTTGAGAGTCCCTTGGACTGCAAGGAGATCCAACCAGTCCCTCCTAAAGGAAATCAGTCCTGAATATTCATTGGAAGGACTGACGCTGAAGCTGAAACTCCAATATTTTGGCCACCTGACGAGAAGAGCTGACTCGTTTGAAAAGACCCTGATGCTGGTAAAGATTGAAGGTGGGAGGAGAAGGGGATAACAGAGGATGAGATGGTTAGATGGCATCACCAAATCAATGGACATGAGTTTGAGTAAACTCCAGGAGTTGGTGATGGATAGGGAGGCCTGGCGTGCTGCAGTCCATAGGGTCGCAAAGTGTTGGACGCAACTGAGTGACTGAACTGAACTGAAAAATACAGATGTCACTTCTCTAGGAAGTCTTTTCCAACTTCCCCAGTTTTCCTAGAAGGCTTTCTAGCTATATCTCCCACTCCACCCTCCTTTAGTCTCTCCTTTAGTCACACTGGCCTTTACTCAGCCCCTGCCTTACCCGTTAAGCTGCTTTCTGCCTCAGGCCCTTTGTACAGAGAGTCTGTGCTCCTCAAGTGTTCCTGCTCACATCCTAACTATGACCACCCCCAGCACCACAGTCCCTACTGCTCACCCCTTCATTGAGAAGCCTTACCGCCATCCCTGATCCTCACCATTTTTCACCCTCAGCATCACCTGCCTTCCCTCCCCTGTGCTTATCAGAGGTACTCTCTTAAGATTGTCATGCTGTTTGCTTAAAATCCATTCCCCCTTTAGACTGTCAGCTCTTTAAGAGCAGGGGCCATGACTATTTTTATTTATCATTGTATCCACAGTGCTATACAGTAGGCACTCAGTAGCTGAACGAATGAATGACTTTCTCTAGTAACTGTGTCACTAAATTCCAACTGCCCAATAGTGTACTGGCCCCAAAGCCTGGCCTCTGCCCACCTCTCCAAAGCCAAACACTTTTCTATAATTCATTTAAAAAGGAAATGGACATTTATCCCTATTGCCTCGTATATCCAGATATAGTAACAAGGATGCATAAAGGATCTTAGGCGCCTAGGGCTGATGATCCTCACGTATTACTAAGGTCAGGCAGAAGCAGCCTTAGAATATATCCCAAAAGATCGAAATAAGAACTAAAAATAAAGTATCACTCAGTGTTTCTGATCAACCCTGACCTAAACAGAAAAGTCATAACCAAAGAACCCCACTTCCTGCCTCCTCTTCAGTTCCCTTTCAGTTATTCTGACCACTGAGGAGGACCCAAGTCAAGTGAAGACAGCCGTGTGCCAAGTGCAGTTTCTCAGTGAGTGTCCTGTAGTGGCTTAACTGTGTCTGCCCTGAAATCCGTATGTTGAAGCCCTGACCCCGAAGACCTCAGAACTTGACTGTGTTTGGAGATGGGGCCCTTAAGATGTGATTCAATGAAAATGGGGTCTCAAGATGAGCTGCAAGCAAACGTGACCAGTGTCTTCATCTCACAAGAGATGAGGATGCAGACACATGGAGGGAAGAGCACATGAAGCCCAGGAGAGAAACCTCAGAGGAAGCCAGCCCTGCTGGCACCTTGAGCTGGGACTTCCGGCCTCCGGAGCTGTGGGAAAATAAGTGTCTGTTGTTTAAGCCTCTGGGTCTGGGGTGCTTTGTGATGGCAGCCCCAGCAAACTAATGCAGTGCCCAAGCAGCTCTTGCAGAAAAGGAAAGGAAACCTGCCAAGTAGCCCCTGCCCGCCCTGCTCTCGACAGTCCTAGGTGTCATCTTTTCCCAGGGCTGTCCTCCCTTCTTCATTGACAAATGAGAACTCTGAGACACAGAGCCACAGAAGGGGCTGAGCCAGAATCGCACTCCAGGGCAGCTTCCAAATTCCATGTCCTCTTTTGCACTAGACCTTCAGATCCTACAGACCCAAATCAAGTAGAAAATGTGAACGCAGATTCTAATGTGCTTTATTTTGTCCTTAGAAAACGGGCAAGATCACCATTTTATTTGAAGAACCAAATGCATTTATATGCATCACCCAAATAAAGTGACTGAAACCCTGTGAAACAGATGTGAATAGGAGTTAATTTTGCTTTTTAATGAGCATTCTGACCAGATCAATACTACAAAATGCTAAACTGCAAAACGTCATTACAATTTCAATGCAACTGTCCAGGTGATTGGTTCAAAGAGGCACTTAGGGTAGCTGAGACGGTATTTTCTCTTCATAAGAACAGGAGTCTATTATGTAAAATAAAGTCATGAAAATTTTAATTGCACCGCTAAAGGACAGAACCTGGCCTAGCCCACAAACCAGGGCAAACATGAGAAACAAAACGCAGTTGAATGCTTAATCAGCTGTCTGTCACTTTCTGAATAGTGACTAATATTCTAATTATTAGTCACCACACTGAGAAGGTGCAATTATAGAACAGGGACGATGGCTTTTTTGTTGTTGTTGTTAACCCACAATTTGTGAGGCCTTTGTAAAAATATGATTTAAGTCTCCTTAAACTATAGAGGAGAAAAAATGATTAACAGTTAAAATTTGCCGCCGCCCCTTCACCGAAGCATTGGGAAAAAAAAAAAAGCTTTGCAGTTGTATTGACAGATATGACTAACAACTGTAATCACAGAAATAAATTTAGTAAAACGATAATTTATCTGTCACAATCTACCAAGGGGAAAAAGTGCGGTACAAGCAGCTGAATTGAGAAGTTAAATGAAAGCAAAGATAGAACCCAGTTTTTTAATGAAATGTAGAGCATTATTAATTGGTTTCCTAGCAACAGCCAGGCTAAAATTACTTAACATGTCTGCTCAATCATATGCAAATATGAGTGTTATCTCTTAAATGTTGATTTTAGTTGGTCTTTTCAGATGCAAATCCAATGTGTAAAATGAATGTAAATGTTGACAATGCTGATACAAACCCACCCCTCCACCCGTCTCCCCGTCGCCGGCCCCCACCCCATTAACAGCATTCTGGTGTTCAAAGCACCAAAGCTGAGGATCTTCCCTTTGGAAGGACTGACTGCAGCAGCCGCCACCTTCCTTAGGCTCCTCCCTGTCTTCGCTCACCACTGCCCGCACCTCAAGGTGAGCAACAGAGATATTGCTGGGCCTCACTGAATGGCACTACAATTATTTCTCATTAAATGATGGATTTAGTTTTCAGCTTAAAGTTCAATCAGATGATGCAAGGGGCTTGCCAACCCAAGACCAAGGTTGGTCTCAAGTTTGATTTTGCATTTAAAACCAAGCCTTTAGATGACTCTGTCCATCAAAGCCAAGTAGACAAATTCCCTTCAAAACTGTCAGATAAGGCACACTTCTTCAACTCTACTCAGTTTCATCGAGGAGCCAGAGAACAACCATGTTCCACAGGCAACAGAGACACCAAGTAGGGGTAGAAAGCTCTTATAATCATCAATGGGCTCCAAAGCCACCCTAATAACACCGACTCCAAAGAAAAGCAACGTGCTTGCTACGCTTTCACTTACTCATGCAACAAATACTTAATACATATTTACAATCTGTTAAGCAATGATCTGGGTGCTGGAGAAACAGCAGTGAATAAGAAAAAAAAATCCCTGTCTTCAACTGTCTTAGTGCAGAAGAGAGACAAATAAATCAAGAAACAAACACACAATAAAATTTCAGGTAGTGATTAAAAAATAGGAAGAGGAAAAGTGGCCTAAAAATGAGAGGAAGGTGGGTAGGGCTGGGCGGACCACAGTAGAGAAGGCCTCTCACAAGGGTGTCTTTTGAACAGATTAATAAAAAAGAAACAAAGAAGCCAAGCACCGGTGGGAGTAGGGCCTTAAGTATGATGAAGACCAGGAAGGGGAGGTGATATGAGAGAAGTGCTGCTCTGAGCCAAGTTTTCAGACCACCTGCTAACAAAACTGCGCCCCTAAGCCCCTGCCTTACAGTATTTTAGGGACATTGCTGTGTCCAGAAGCACCTTAGGACTGCACTTCAGGGCTAAAGATGGAGGATGCCTGACACATGTAGAAGAAAAAGGGGAGAGGCAGTCTTACTAAACCCTAAAAGTTCTTCCCTTTCTAGGTCAAGGCTCAGTCCCCGCCTGACCCCTGAGAGTCTTCTGAGCCAACTGAAAAGGACATCCTTAGACCACCACCCGCCCCCCACCCCAAACCCCTGGAGGAGGTGGAGTGAGCATTTCTGGCCAAAGCCTCCAAGGGATGGAGATTAGACAAACAGTTTGTTCCAGACACCCCATCAAGGCGCCAGGATATTTCAGGCAATGATCATCAGCTCAGAACATATATTCCAAGAAGTCCTGATGCTTGTTTATGAAGAGAAGTGATAAAGATTCTGTGGACAGCTTCATACTAGGCCAAGGATCTCCAGACTAACCTTACTGAGTACTGGGCCAAGGGAAATCTGGATAGATTCTTCTTCTAAACATCACTCTCCAGCCTTGTAATTCATGCCTCACGTCTCTGAAGGCTTCAGAAGTTACTGTTAAACACAAATGCCCTTAAGAGATGCACATGAAACTTTAGGTGTAGCTACCCATCTGGTGCTGGGGTGAGGCTTAGCCTGGAGCATATAAATGCAAGTGAGATGGGATCTAATCTAATTGGTTGGCCTGGAATGAACTTATTTCAGGAATGGCACAGTTTGGAGAGCAGTTGTCATACTTGTCTGGATGATACAAATATTTCGCCAGGTTTACCTTAATGCATGTTAACCTACTCAATTAAATAGAGGATAATGCTCTATTTGCAGCATCTCATCACAGTTCAAGGAGACTATAGTGCATTCTGAGTTAAAAATCAAACAGGGTATACATGTTACCCCAGTCCTGGTCATTGATATGTTTTGTTTAGGCCAGTGTTTCTCAAAGCAGTATCAGCAGTACCTGATGGGCTTATTAGAAACACATCTTCAGAAGGCTGGGACCCACATTTATTGAATTAGAAATCTGGCAGTGGGCCCAGAAATCAGTTTAACAAGTCCTCCAGGTGATTCTGTGCATGCTAAATTTGAGGGCCTTCCGAGGCCAATTTAGCAAGATGGTGTACCTCCGAGTTTATACTTAACACTAACTTGCTGCAAATTATTTCAATCAACAGGAAACCAAGGATAGTTGCTCTGTACCTTCGGCACAATGGCACACATTCAAAATAAACACACTAATTGTGTGAATTCCTGACACAGTAACTTTTTCCAAAGAATGCACCACTCAGAACACAAGATGCTGATTTACTGATTTCTTAAGATAACCAATTGTTCTGACAAAGAGAGAAATGAAAAGAAGCAAAGTCAGTCATTCCTTAGGCTACTGAGTTTAGTGTAGCCTTCTGAGAGAACGCTCAGAACTAGTGAGTTCTCTAGGGCTATCCTCTCCTGCTGGACCCATTCCAGCACTGGCAGGGCTCCCTTTTGAGCAACAGGCACTCCTCAGGGTGAAGAGAGGCCCTAGGAGCACTCACTGTAAATAGCCTAAAACCCTTGCCAAATGAACCGACTCCCCCTAATTCTTACATTTTAGAGAGAACATTCAATCTTCAGTGTCCCTAACAATAAAATAGATGTTATGCGGGCATGCATTCATTAAAAACTTTGACGATGAAGAAAAGCAATCTAGAAGATGCTTTAATCACTGTAAGATAAATATACATGAGCAAACCTGCAATCAGAAGGGGGACTCTCAGACTGGACTGTGCATGAGAAACACCTGTGGCGTGTGATAAAAATGCATGCTTCTGGGCCCTATTACCAGACATTCTGATTCACATGACATAGGGGCCAGCATTTCGCCTTTTATGTAAGCATGCCCAGGTGATTTTGATGCAGGGGTTTGTATTTAAACTACCAACATGGTCACTTCTCCAATTTTCAAGTGATATTAATAAGAGGTTTTTTACATAAGAAAATAAGCAATCCTATTGCAAAAGAACTACAAGTTCCTTTTTCTCTACCTGTGTGCTCAAGCTGGAGTTAAGAGAAAGTTAAGGGAAAGTTTATACATATTTTAAACTTTTTAATAAGTAATTTTTTTCTGATTACCAAAGTTATACATGTTCATTGCAGAAAGAAAAAGAAAAGCAAAAGGGATAAAGCAAAAATACCCATAATCTCACAATCTGAGTTAACTTGGTACATTATATTCTTCAGATGACTTGCAGGATGTTTACACAGACATACACACACTTATTTTAAAAACAGTGGGATCCAAATATATGTAGTTATTGTGGTATGTGTGTGTGTGTTTGTGTTTTTTTTTACATCTAATAATATTGTCAACATCTTTTTACCAGTCCTGGATTCTTCTAGATATAAAGAAGACAGAATGTCTAAATATCAATTTTCTGTTGCTAAGAGTTTATTTTTTTAAATCAAGGAATTAAAATTCTATTTATGTGGCCTGCACATAAATACAAGTATTTGTGTCATTTGTAAAAGCATGCTAAAAATCTCATTATTGTTTTTACTAAGTGATTTAGCATTGATACACAGTTTGTTAGTAATTTATATTAGTTCATTAGTTCATTTTAATGAATGTGTGCCCAATGCTTGCAGGCTTCTAGACATATGTACAATATATAAATACTACAAGCATTCACTTTAATGAAACTTATTAGACCAAGGTTTTTCTCATTAATTCAAAAGGAGTCAAAAGGCTCTATTGGAACAAAATTGAGACACACAAAAAAATTTTAACATGCCCCTAGAGTCTATAAACTTTAATTCTATTCAACCAGGAAGTGGTCAGAACATAAATGCATTTCACAGAACACACTCCTCATAACTTGAAAGGTAAATTCTTGCATGTTTTATAAACGGGGCAGAAAGAATATGAGTTTCTGTGACTATGCCACATTCACACTGCCCTGCTCCCAGGTATCAGGAAGCTTGCAAGGGCTTCAACACTTAGCAGTCAAGTGAAATCAAGCCTTATGTCTTCTATGCTTCAGTTTTCCTACCTGGAAAACGAGGAGTGCTAATGAAGTATGTCTGTGTAACCGATTTCCCAAGAGTTTTCTGAGGGCCAAGTGAGATGATACACGTTAAGTTCTAAAGTACTGCTCCAGTGTTATGCAGAGCCTGTATCTGGATAGGCTCTCTGAAATGGGGCTGACTCATCATTTCTAGTCTACGCCCTCCCATCATAACCTACAATCTCTCAACACAACAACAGATTGGACAAAACTGTTAGACCAAAGAACAGGAATAACTTAACCTGTCAATACTTGGTCTAATAACTGCTTTACAACTTTTTTTTTTTAATTGCTTTACAACTTAATCAGACCCAAGGATCTCTGATTATGGTCATCAAAAGTCACAGTGATATATTCTGGCCAGTTCTTCATGAATAACAGTTCTCTGGGAGTGACAGGCAGGATCCCACAGCAGGCTGATCAGCACACTACCTGGGGAGCTTATAAGAAACAAAGATTCCCAGACCCCACATCAGAGATTCTGGTAAGCTTTTAGTGTAACCACATAGGAAATTTTCTGATGCCTGACCTGTCACAGTAGTTTCTAAGCCAAACTATTCTTGACATTAAAAATTGTTCATTAGGTTCTATAAGATTCAGAACCCTAAAAATAACATGATTAAATATATTCACAAAGACAGAAGGCCCTCAAACCTGCTCTCTAGTCACTTCAACAAAAACATCTACAGAAAGGACTACCTGCATATGCACACTGAACTTTCCCCTTAGTACCAAGGTTGGGGAAATAACAAAGATTGCCACTTCCCTTCTCAAACTTTTTTTTTATTTCACCACAGCCTTCTCTGCTTACATAAATAATACCACAGTGTGCACTAGATGATTATAAATGGTTTAAAATATCCTGAAAATCATAATTATCATCTATTTTTCCTTCTCTTTTTCCCATAAGCAACAAGCCAAAAGGATAGACATTTGGCCCCTACCACCTGCTCTCTGTACATGCTGACAAAGTTCTGGACACATTCTTTTTATTCATTCAACAAATGACCCAAATAGGCATTTCTCAGCACCAACCACAAATCCACAGAGCATATCCTACAATTTGCATAGGAGTTCTATTACCACTCTTTTAGCGAGTCAAATATTGCCTGATTTTTCTAACCTCAGGGCTGGAAAACTGGGCTGTCACTTTGCCATGGGCACTCCGTCTCAAAACTTCCCTCTACTGTGGGAAAAGAAAGAGCACAGTTTTCAAAAGGAAATACTGTTAAGTACCATTCTTGAAATCTGATGAAATAAAAACAGGTCAACATATAAACTTCCAAAGTTATTACTGTACTGAGCAATTTCACCTGGAACATATGGGTCAGAGACCGACTACCTAAAATATTGATTTAAAAAAAACAAAAACCTCTTGGATCCTACTGCCCTCATGATCAGCTATTGCTTGGCTAAAACATTCTTAGTTGGAATCCCAAGGAGAAGGTCATTATATATAATTTTCCTACAACTGATGAGCTGGAATGTAATAAGCACTCATTTTGAAAAGATGTGAGTTACTGGTCACTTGGCATTAGAGAATACTAACTAGGGTAAACAGTGTATGGCAGCCTTGGCCTGAAAGACAGTGAGCAATGAATTCATTAGGGAGAAGAAGGATCAGCAAGGCTTGGTTAATTTATAATATTGACCACAACATGAAATCAAATTGTGTTCCAGAACCAGAACTCATTAGAAGTGTGTGGGAGGGTGGTTAAAGGGAGCAAAGCCTTGTTTTGCTTACAAGCTTGAAGACTTCTGGGAACAAAGGATCAGGATACTCATAGTTTAGGGGAAACCAGGGCTGCCTGTAAAGATTTCAAAAGAGTGAACTTCAAGGACGAGGCAAGATTCTTAAGGGTGGTAAGAGAGGATTAAATAGAACTTATAAAGTGAAGTTACTGTGAAGGCAATTTGAGCTACACATAAGGAAGCAATTTCCAGCCATAATTTTAATTAGAAGCCCAGAATGATCTTCTGCGTAATGATGGCCCTTCATCATTACCATTATTCAGAATTACCCTGCATCCACATGCATAAACATAGAGTGAAAATGAAACATAGATGTGGAAGAAAGGTCAACCATAATCAAATTTTTTTTGTCCTTCAACTGCAGGTGAAAATTTCCAAATAAAACATCCAAATACAGTTAGCTCTCAATTTATAATCAATTTACAATCAATCGGGGCTTCCCTGGTGTCTCAGACGGCGAACAATCTGCCTGTAATGCAGGAGACCCGGGTTCAATCCCTGGTTAGGAAGTCTCCCTGGCGAAGGAATGGCTAACCACTCCAGTAGTCTTGCCTGGAGAATTCCACAGTCCATGGGATCACAAAGAGTTGGATATGCCTAAGAGACAACACTTTACAAACTGACAAACCCCACCCTCACCCCCAACCCATCTCTGACCCTTCACACTACTCCCAAATCTGAAACTTCCTGCTACAAAAGAATCTTCATGGATAGGTATGGAAATCTTGAAGGAATCTTCTCAGTGGAGGGAAGGAAGAAGCCACACAAAGCAGACACTTTTAACCACTGAGGCAAATTCCAAACAAGCAGGGCTGGGTCTCATCTATTCAAAAACGGTTATCCTCAAAGCCTTTCCAATAGTTTATTCTTTATTTTACGTTCTTATTCATTAAAATAGATGATTCATTTGGCTTAACCAACACTCTTTTAAACATGCAAATACTTTTATAAGCAGATTAAACCCTATCAGTTATATACATCATGAACCACGCTTGCTTTCTATCAGCTATCATCAGTTGCTGTGAAGAAATGAGTTCTGATTGAGGACCGTCAAAAGAGGAAGTAAGGCAAAATTAAGTTTAGAAAATAAAAGTGTTGCAGGGATAGAAGGGAAGGGGTATCACAATGGGGAAATCAAGTTAGAGTCATTAACACCTGTCGCCTAGATAAAGGGACACAGATAGAGATGATGACACAGACAAAATGCCAATTGTATTTACTTTTTAAAATTCTGCCGGGAGGACCCAGGAAAGGAAACAGAAAATTTTCTTTTTTTCCTCGTTTTGTTGCCTAGCAGCAACTTGCTCTTAAGACCCAGGATTCAACCTAGTATGAGCAGCACTGGAGTTCGACTTCAGCTTAAGATAAACGGCATTTTGTGCACTAGCCTCGAAACCAACCTGCTATAACATCTCCTTACTGTGACCTCCCAGGACCCCACCTCCCCATTCAACCTCACTCAGAGTTCCAGGGGCACCACGCTTCCTCCTGTTCCATAAAAAGGCCAACTTGTTCCAATCTCAGGGCCCTGGCACCTGCTGCTCCCTCTGTCTTCCCTCTGCTCCATCTCTCTCTCCAGTCTTCCAGAGTCTTTCCCATCACTCTAGTCTCAGAATAAATTTCACCTCTCCAGACGGGCCTTCCCTCACCCTAGCCAATGTTGTCCCACCTGCCACCAACAAAACTCAAATGTACCTGTCCATTTTTATTGGTCCTATGGCCTATTTTATCTGGTTCCTAGCATAGGCCTATCAGAAATGTTGTTCAATTATTTGTTTACTTTGTGGATCACCTGTTGTCCTCACTAAAAGCCAAATTTTCACCAAAGCAGGAGTGTAATTTCTTGTTCATTGTTCTCTAATCTGTGCAACGGCATGCAGTAAGCACTCCACAAATACTGGCTGTCTCAAAAAGAACTTGAACAGACATATGAGACATGACAGTTTTTTTTTTTACATTAGAGATTTCACCATTATATAAAGCATCAAAGGCATACACAATGACAATCTCTAACTAAACATTTACGGTTTTAACATCCAGAGTTGGGTCTCTACAGCTGGTTTAAAATTTACCAGTTTACTGACCTTGTTTTTGAGAAGAACCAATAAGGGTCCAATCTAGAAGTGATTTTTAAAAATACCCATATGAGGTCATTCTAGTTAGTTTCAAAACAGGATCCTATAGTGACAATCCAAGTTTCAGGGTAGGGGACTTCCCAGGGATATGAGAACAGAGGATAGAAAAGTGTGTGTGTGTGTGTGTGTGCGTGTGCGTGTGCGTGTGCGTGTGCGTGTTTATAACTCCTACAGTATATTGTCCAATCTGTTTTTATGCTATCCTTTATCATCTTCTATTTTGTATTCCAGTTTTCAGAATACATTTGTATTCTCTCTCCTGGACTGTAAGCCCATTTAGGGATGGGATTCATACCTGATTCCTTCTACCTCCCAAATGCCTAGCGTTATGCTTCGTATACTGGAGGCGCTCAATAAACACCAAACAGATGTATGGATGATATTCCATTACTATTCAAAATGAAGCAAACTATGAGCTATCTTGTCTGCAAAGTCGCTATTTTCCTAAGTGATCACTGAGTAAGTGGGCGAATTAATATTTCCCTTCTACAATAACATCGTCGATCACTACTGAGAGACAGAGGCTACCCGAAACACAAACCTGCACTACACTGCATCCACACAGACATGGGTTTGAGTGAACATTGAACGCGGAAAGCACTAGGCTCAATGTTTCTGCTCCCCTAAATGAAAAACCTCTTTCTCCTCAACAGGCTGTGTGCCTAACATCGGAACTGTGTTGCTACTACAAACGTGAACCAAAAAGCAGACGTTAGACAGAGCTTTCACCACATGGCACAAAACACAGAGTTTAAGATGTAGGGGTTGCCGCATGTTATAAGTTTTACAACTGTCCTTATGTCAGCTAATTGCTTATAAGAGCAAACAGCACCCTGCCACGTGCTCATAACCACATGTTCTGTGGCTGTTTTAATAAGAACTGGCTTGGATTTACAGCAAAATAACTTTACTTGAAACTCTGAGCCAAAACCTTATCTGATAAACACCCCCACACATGGACATCTGGGGACGGTATTGTGAGGCACTGCTCTGAGAGAACACAGAGGAGATGTTTTCAAGGGCAAAAGAGAGCTTCAAAAGAAGCAATTACTTTTCAAGTCTGATCAATAGCACAGAGCATGAACTGTAAAATGCCTCTTAAAAGACTCATTTCAGGCTGAGGTGAAGTGACATTTGCAGCAACACCAAGAACGAAATACTTATAAACAAGCTGGTGGTATTCTGGCTAAGTAGGTGGTACCAACATAAAATTCTGTTTGTAGCTCCGTATCTAGGTAGAAGGAGGTTATCAGCAGAGTCATCTCTAGTCCTCTTCCTGTATTAACGTCTTGTGCTATTGTACTGGGTCTCTTATTTTAAGCAACTCCATGTAATGAAGTTTCTGCAAGCGGCTGAGATTGGCAATGGGACAAATACCTTTTTCTATGCTCTGTTTTACCTCAGGCAAGAATACATTCTTCCAAAATGTATGGAGAGAATCACCAATCTACAATGCTGCTATGGAAGCTATAAACACAACAGTGATCATAATCAGAGCAGGTACCAATCATTAAGGTTCACTAGGCGTCAGGTTCCGTGTTGAATGGTTTGCACTTATCATCACATGTAACCCTCACAACACCATGAAGAAGCTATACTCTTCCTAGCTACAGATGAAAGCACCGAACTCGGAAAGTCAAAGGTACTTGTCTGAGGTAGCCCAGCTAAATATAAACGGTACAGCTGGGATTCAAACCCAGTCTTCCAAACTCTAAACTCAAGCCCTTATCCACCACATTACCCTTTTTCTTGCTCTTGTGACCTCTTGAATAGGAAGTCAGTCCCTCTTGAGAAGGGGGAAGAAAAGGAAATCACCTGGATGCATACGAGAATATAACCTGTGCCCTGCCCGCCGCCCGCCCCCCCCCCCCCGCCCCCCGGCAAGGATGAGTCTAGAAACAGTCATGTGTTCACAACGGAGATAGAAACAACACTTGTGAGGTGGGTCTAGGGTGGGGAGCCTTGAGCATGGAGCTGAGTGTGTGCTGTGCTCTGATTAGGTGGTTCAGATCCACCTGTGTTTAGAGAACACCTGTCATATACTGGCCACTCTAATCTCCAGAGTTTCAGTCCTTGCCTCCATGGGTTTGCAGTTTAGTTGGGGGAGAGAGACCCATAGGAGTAATAACTAAAAACTGCACAATAAGACCCAATACTGACATCAGTACCACTTGCTCAGGCACAGGGCTATGTCAGGTGAGGTGGACAGAGGGGCTGCCAGGAGGGCTTCCCGGGGGTGCTGGATCCTGAGATGAGCTACGAGGGAGCCGGCAGAGCGAGGGGAACGGCCAAGCCAAGGGCAGGAGGGTGGGCTGGGCCATCTGCACCACACATCTGCAGGAGATAAGGCTGGGGGCCAGAAAATAAAGATTAATGTTGCTTGCTTACTCTGTGTTCGGCCCTGTGCAAAAGCACTCTGCCGCCTAACAACCCACTGAGCTAGGCACTCTGATGCCCTCTTAGGGGTGAGGCTGAGGCACAGAGGGGGACAGTGACCACATGAAGTTGCACAGCAAAGTGGTGAGGCTGGGGGCGCTAGGGCTCAAGTCATCCCATCCCAAAGCCCACAGGAAGCTCTGTGCTGTGTAGCCTCATGGGCTCAGCAAGCTCCCGAGATCAAGAAGGGGTTCACATGAGGAACTGGCAGGATAGAAACCACCTTCTGGCTATAGGAAAAGGGGAAAGGGGTGGGTTCAGGGCATGAGGCCCATCAACTGCTAAGATGCAGTGGCTTCCCTGCAGCCAGACTTCCCCACCTCACTGGTAGTTCCTCTGTTCTGCTCCAAGTCCCCCTTCACAAGCCTGTGGCACTCCAAGACACGAGGGTGAAATCTACTCGGGATAGGTGATCCACAGACAACCAGAAATACCTTTCCCCACCACTCCTCCCAGCTCCTCGACAGCATTTATCACCAGAATCAGAAGTACTTCCTTGCGAGTCCTTTTTGCCTGGCGAATGGTGAAATGTCAGACAAATTATGCGCAATTCATCTTTGCAAATCCCCAGAACATGGATGGCAATGCTTTCTGAATGATGTCTCCGCTTCTTCACCAATGCTGCTTCTGAACGGTCATCACATGTGTGGTGTCTGGAATGGAGCCAGGAGCTCAGGTGGCCAACTTGGCTCCTTTTAGACCATCTGGGTGATGGAGAGACTTGGTGACAAGCAAGAGAATATTATGTCACCACCTTGGGAAGGAAGAGCAATGAAGGACCCACAGGGATACTGTTAGTCATGTTAACCAATATATATTGGTTCTGAGAACACACTGGACATTCTTCTAAGAACTTTACAGGTAGGAATTCATTTAATTGTCATGACAACCCCATAGCATAGATGTACTTATTACCCATGTTCCTGATGGGGAGACTGAGGCACAGGCAGGTTATATACCCTGCCCAAGGTCACAAAATCAGTAAGTAGTAGAGCCAAAACTCAACTCCAGGTTATCTCACTTAGAGCCCAGAGTCTTCATCACTTTCTACTAATTGCCTCCTGGGGGGCTTCCCAGGGTGGCTCAGTGGTAAAAAAAACCCGCCTGCCAATGCAGGAGATGCAGGTTTGATCCCTGTGACAGGAACGTCCCCAGGAGAAGGAAGTAGCAACCCACTCCAGTATTCTTGCCTGGAGAATTCCATGGACAGAGGAGCCTAGTGGGCTATAGCCTGTGGGGTCACAAAAGATCAGACATGACTTAGTGACTAAATAACAACAACAAATTGCCTCTTAGGAGAAAAACTAGAGGCAAGACCCACACTGTGGAACCACAGCTATCACGTGCTACAAAGCAAGGTGATGTAACCTCTCTGTAGGACTCAAGCGTTCATTAAAAGAAGGGAGTAAAAACTAGATAGAATAGCATACTTTCAAAATCCTGATGCTGGTAGAAGTCACAACAGACATAAGAACCAGAAGCTACTTTCATTTCTGAGAACAAACCCATCCAAGTAGGAAAGGCGCAGAGAACAAGTTAATAATGGCCTAAATATAAAGGCACAGCTTCAAATCCAACCTACTATTAATTAATTTATGTATTGCCACTAGGGATGAGGCGGTTAGTATTAAGTTAGATTAAATTATGGAGAAGCTTCAGCATTGCTGTGACTATTTCAACAGTAATTATTAAGTTGCTATGCCTTCCCTCCCTCATAAAAACCCTTCATTCTCATTTTCTGAATGCTTTGCTATTCACCTGTCGTGAGCTTCTTTTGACAGGCATGACAAGCTTTTCATATTAAAGACACTTTTCAAAGACAGCAAGGAAATCTGATTTGTAAATCCTAGTAGGCTTTTGATCCAAACTGGTACTCTGAAGAATATCTGTCTCCAGCTTTCTCTGAAGGGTCCTGGATCTCACTGCTGAGCTGAGAGCAGTTGCCAAGACCGACAGGCCCTGAAGAAACTATGGATATTGGAAACAGGGAAAGGGGCACTGAATGAGAAGTCCAGAGGCCTGGGCTCACTCCCAGACTCACCACTTAGGAGATGCGTGGATCTGCCTTCAGCTTTCCTATCTATAAAATAGACGCCCCCAGCTAACTACCCTCCTGGGGTTGGCAGGAGGCGCAAATATACACTGAAGCTAACTGGAAACTGCGAACCACACAAATGTGAACTGATCAGATAACTAGCTAACTGATGAGTTAATTAACTAATTACTTGGCTAATTGATTGATTAATTTATTCATTGGTTAGGTGATTCACTGGGTTATGGTAGACCTAAAATGGGAGGGCTGAGTTACTCCCCTGAGGGCCCAGCTCTGATGACCTCTTGCCCCACTAGTCCTGCTTCAGATTGGAAACAAACTACCCCACTCTCTCTAATGAGCCATATCCTGGTTCAGATTCTGCCACAAAACACTGCTTTGGTGTGCTCCCATCAGTGCCTGAGGACCGGAAAGGTGTCCAAGCCTGAAATGGTCCAACTTTTCAAGGAAAAGACCAAAGGGAACTCTTAGCAAGGTCCACTCATTCCCTTGCCTCTGCACCAATCAGAGGACCAGGGAATACTTAGTACTTGCTTCTCCAGCTGCTCTGCCCTGAGTAATTCACTCATCCACTCTACTGTGTTTACTGAGTGTACACTGTGTGACCAGGCTCTGTGTGAGGAAGGACAAGGAAAACATCCTGCCCTCAAGGAGCTCAGAGTGGAGCAGGAGGCAGCAGCCCTGTGGACAAAGTGGTCAGGAAGGTCTGCCGAGAGCATGCTGTGGGTGGGCAGATAGAGGCCACACTCACCAAAGAGGAGGTGGGGAGGAGGAAAGGAAAGGCTCAAGAGCTCCCACGGAGGCTGAATGAAGTCACTGCAAGTCTCGGGTGCCAAGTTCCAGATTCACTTGCAGTGAAGTCACTGCAGGTCCCTGGCAGAGGGCAAAGTGGCTGAGGAGTTAAAACTGTTATTGTCTGGTCGCCAAGTCAAAATAAAGGAGAACTGACAGAGACAGACACACTCAGGATGGTGTGTTTACTCCTCCCTCGCCCCAAACCCCATGGAGATTCTGATTCAGTAGGTCTGGGGCAGGAGAGCACATGTATGTACTTAGAAGTTCTACCGGATACAGTATCTGGCCTGCAATGTTTTCTGTTGGTGCCTCCAACATTTTTCACATCATGGGAGAACACAGTAAATGATAATATTTCAACACACTGAATTAACATAGAGACGATCTGGCAACACGTATAGGGAATGGTGGGGGAAAAATCAATTTTCTTTCTTTGTATTACATTATTATGATAAGAAAAACAAAATGCTAGGAAAAATACTGAACAGTCGATTTTTATAAATATTCCAAATATAACCTTTTGATATCACTAAATTCAAGAAGTTTACAAGGGCAGCCCTACAAACGATGTTCAAATGTAATTTGAACAGTTATAACTTTTTGAACGTTTGTAGGAAATATTAAATTTTAACACAGAAAGAAATTTACAACCATGAATATGTGGTGACATGTGAAACCCATTCGTGGCTCATAGTTTTAGGAAGCTCTCAGTTACGTTATATTATCCCAGCTTTCAATTCAGGACAGAACAAAAATTCACAGGCTCAAAAGATGCAGCCACAGCCTGCATCCTGTTCCAGTGAAATCTTAAGCCAAATGTTAAATAGAAAGTTGATCTAGACACAGCTCAGAGACATGTGACTTCTAGAAAGTTTAAGTTCGCAAACAAACTGAACACACAGCTCCTGTGCAGAAACCCTGAAAACCAGAAGAGACGGTTTAAGAAAAGGATTTTTTTTTAAGGCTCAGTTTTCTGAGCTCCAGAAGTGAAGTCAAAGAACTTGCCCTATGTTCTTTAGGTACACAGTGATAGAATGCCAGAAAATTCCTGTAAGGTGTTGGTAAGGGGCCAGCAACTACTCAAACCAAGCCAGTTCCCTCTATAAAAAAGGCTGTATTTAGAGTAACATCAAGTGAATGCCAACAAGACTCTCAATTCAACTTTTACATTTTTATATTATCTACAGTTCCAAGATCAAACTAGACATTTTCAATAAAGCATGCCTTAAGAACTGGAAGGCTTCATTATTATCGGGCATAGACTAAACTAATAACAATTTTTTTAAAGTCCTGGTTTTGGTATAAATGTTCATATAAAGTAAGTTCAGCTGTTACTATGAACTTAGCCTCAGAAAGATAACAGCAAGTTTCTGATGTTGGGTGCTTGAGAGATAATTTAAATATTTATAGTTCTCTTAATCTATGGCTTTCAGACTTCTGACCACAGCCTACACTAAGAAATAACTTTTAATATTTCAACCACATGGAAAACTGAAAAAAGTTTCATGAATATTCTTTTCTAATTTTTTTATTGTAAAAATAATACTTAAAAATTCATGCTGGTCAAGGAAAATTGATTTATAACCCATAACTGGATTATAGTTGAAAAACACTATAGTCAGAAAAATAGTAGTTAGCTAAATTATAGCGTGTCTGCAGAGTGAAATACTACGCAGCCATTTTGGTAATGAGGCAGTGCTACTACTGATATGGAATAATTTCCAAGACAGGTTATTAAATGACAGAAACTTAACTTCCAAATGTTAGGGCTAGATTCCTGATGTTGTTCAAACATTTTCACCCTCTTCTTTGTCAGCAGGACAGTGAAAAAAAAATAAATAAAATCATCAGAAAAAAAAAATGTCTCAGATGTCATCACCCATAAAAATTATCTGGGGAGTTAGTGAAATTCCTGGGCCTCATCTCCAGAGATGCTGATGTAGTAAGTTTAGAGTATGGCTCAGAAACCTGAATTTCTCACGTGTAGCACCCCTCCCCTCTAATGTACACAGGTGCAACAATCCTTACACAGGTTCTCTGAGAACGCACTCTGAGAACCACTTGTGAAGTCTCCATGACAGGCGTCAGACCACAACTACAGGCCAGAAGCTTTGCAGGCTCTGAGAGCCAGGTGAGCAGCAGCCTCCTGAGGCTCACAGAGAGCCTGCCACTCAGGCAGCACCAATCGCCCAACATCAGAAATCAGTTCTGGGCTTCCCTGGTGACTCAGTGGTAAAGAATTGGCCTGCCAACACAGGAGATTCGGGTTTGATCCTATTCTGGGAAGGCCTCACATCTCGAGGAGCAGCTAAGCCTGTATGCCACAACTGCTGAACCCGCGCTACGCAGTCAGAGAAGCCAGCCACCACAGGGAGAAGCCCACGCGCCCCAAGCAGAGAGGAGCCCCCGCCCGCCGCAGCTACAGAAAAGCCCCCGTGGCCACGGAGACCCAGTCCAGCCGAAAACAAATGAATAAAACTATTCTTTAAAATTTAGAGAATACAGGAAGATGAGACGGAGGAGACACTTGTATACCCATGGCTGATTCATGTTGATGTATGGCAAAAACCAGCACAACACTGCAAAGCAATTATCCTCGAATTAAAAATAAATAAATATTTTACAAAGGAAAGCTGAATATGACAGCTATGAATCAAAAGAGAAAAGAAATCAGTTCTAAGGGCAGTGGAGGACGCCCTTAGACTCCAGATGTCCTTGTCAAATACTCAAGGCCTATCTACTGTGGTATCTTTCCTTTTGTCCCCTCCTCCCACCCGCATTTTTAGGTCCTAGCATAGACCAAGAGGCCAAGTAGAGAGGAAAGCCCTGGTGTTGGAATGACAACGTTTTCATTTCTGAATTCGCCTCTTCAAGCTGGGGTAACCGAGAGCCCTGCTGGCTCCTGTGGCCCTGTCTGGGACTTCAAAGAAGTGCCTCTTCCTCTTGCAGCGGGGAGTGGAGGTAAGTCTGCACTGGATGCAGAGTATAGCCAGCAGAGACCATGCTGGGTTTCAGCAGCCCCAACCCCTCCCAGGCAACCATATCCAACACAGCTCACTGTACTGGGCAACCCTGGCCGAGGACTTGTTCTGGGTTCCAGTGATAAAAGTCCCAGGTACTGCACTGGCAGTCAGGAGAGCTTTCAATGTCAATTCTGCCTCCAACCAGCTACATGACTTGGACAGTCAGGGCCTCCTCTGGTCTGCAGTCTCCTTAGAGACAGAGTGAAGAGTTTTACCTAACCCGAGGTCTAACACGCTGGGTACAGCCTCCTTTTGCACAGCTCCACACCTTCCTTTTCCATACCCCAGCTCAACTGAGACCCTTCTGCCAGAATCGCCAGGCTTTGATCTCTGGCATGTCTGGCCTTTGCTGTGTTGTATAACTGTTCCCTGCTTGGAGAGTCCCTTTCGGCAGGTGTACACTGCCAACTTGTCCATGTCCTTCAAGTTCTAGTTTAAGGCTATCTGTATCTCTGGTAAAGACTTCCCTGACTCCCTCAGGTTCCACTATGTCTTGAATGTACATCCCTTCCCTAAAGCAGTGTCTTACTGAGTGTAATTCTTGGCCGATGTGTCTATCATCTCCCCATTACAGGTAGGAACCACATTCTTTGAAGAGGATGTTCCTCTGACCACCCAGTACAGGTGTATACCATGCTCAATATTTGCTGGAAGAATTAATGAATAAAAAGACTATACTTCTACCCTCTAGCAATTACTGAAGTGTCCTCCTATATCAAGGAGAAGGGACATTACCCATGCTCGGCCTTTAGAACTACAGATAGAAGGATCTTTTAAATGTAAGAAAAATGATAACTCTCTATTAAAGGAATCTATGATATATTCTCATCAATGCAGTCAGAGTAGCACTTTAAAAACCAAAGCCATGTCATATTTATTATCTGTCTTTCCTACTAAAATGTAACCTCTGGAAAGGAAGAGTCAGTTTCATTCACTGCTGAGTTCCTAGCACCCAAAGCAGTGTGGGTGCGACCTAGCATGTACTCTGTCAAAAAAAAACCAAAAAAACAAAACAGTGTTGAATGAAGAAATGAATGGGCTAATAAATGAACCTGTGCAGATTAAAGTTGTTAGGTGGGAGGATTAGGAGAAGAGAATGAACTTGGAAGGATTTTGCACTGCTAAGCATGTTTACAAATTGCTTTATAATCACTAATTAGCTTTAGTAAACCATAAACCACATCCCCTCAGACACAGGCAGTGCTATCCTCCCAATTAGAAGATAAGGAAATTCAAACCCAAGGTCACACAGCAAATCAGCTTCAGTCCATGCTTAGCCCCTAGCTGGTAATGAGAATAAGATTAAAGATACTGCTGATTTGTAAGAGGTTGAAATATTAGAGAAAATAAAATAGTTGAAGGCTATTCAACGGGGACCAGAAAAGCTTTGTACATATTCTTAGAACACTGCATCAAAAGAAAAACAGACTGTTCTGTCTGGAACGGTGAGTTCTCCGTGTGTGTACACTACATTATTCACTCATCAATTTCCAAAGCCCCGAGTGGCAGACAATTGCAGGGAACAATGGGAGCTGCAGTGTTGTTCCAGAGTCTCAGGCCCAGGCCGCCAATCAACAGGGACGGCACTCTATCGCTGCGAGATTGGGGCTCGCTCACCACCAGGCCCTGCACAGGCTCTTTACAGAGAGGATGCAGCAGGTAGAAAGAGGAGGGAATAAAACAACAACTTTAAAGAAAGGAAAGCATTAAATCAAATAAACGATAGGCTGACATAAAATATATACATGCATAATCACAGTTTAATCACAGTACAGTCATCGGGCAGCAAATATGCTCACTTATATTACACATTACAACCCCCAATACGAAGGAAAATGGACAGATGGCAAAGAGTCCTAATTTTTAGATTTCAGGTTTTTTAATTAAAATTTAATTTGCTGAAAAACTGACCTTGGTTTCCTAGCATTATGACTCATATAGTCCAAGAAGGGAGAGTAAAATGTAAATTTTGATGAAACTTAGAAATTAATTTTAGTTGGTCTTTTTCAATTTACTTTTAATTCATTTAAAATGAAATCTCTCTTCTGTTTAAGAAATTATTTTCCACTAGAACATAAAAACATCCATTCAATACTGTGGGAAGGAAAGAGGTCATAGTGAGTTTGCCCTGACTAACGGTGAATGAAGCAACCAAGAGAACTAGGGAAAAAGAAAGCCCCCACCCTTGATCCCCTGTAGCTGGATCCATATTTAAATCAGTGGAAAGTCCAAGGAAAAGGTAACTAAAATGTCTAGGGCACTGAAAGGTCTCCAGGCCAAGGCTCAAGTGCACAATCTCTGCTTCTCCAGGGCCTGAGTGAGGGTATGATACCATAAGGTCATGTCTTCCCAAATACCAGAAGCAAATATGAAAACACATCTGAGCACATTTTGAGACGGAGACAAAGAAAATCCGAAGCTGGGAGTGAATTATATCCTGCCCCTACAGCTTAATCAATCACTTATTTAAACTCCACTCTGAGTAAAGTCAGATGAGGCACTTTTAAACTTCTAGGATGGTGGTTTATTGTAGGCATTCAACAAGCCATCCCAATACTGAAAACAGTCTGGCAATAATTCATCCTCAAAGAAGCACGAAAAGTGATTTAAAGTTTTCTCCACATCAACTTATTTTTAACAGCTTTACAAAGTTTATATAAAATTCATCCATTTAAAGTGTACAATTTAATGAATTTTGGCAAATGTATACAGTTGTGTAAGCACCACCACAGTTAAAAAAAAAAAGAAAAGTGTTTACATCACCCCCCAAAAGTTCCCTGGTACCTCTTTGTAGGCAAGCCCCTTCCTCCATCCCAGTCCGGTGCAACCTGATCTGGTTTCTGCCACTGTAGTTATGCCTTTTCTAGAATTTCATATGAATAGAATCATACAGTATGCAGCCTTCTGTGTCTGGCTACTTTCGCTTAGCATAGTAGTCTGGAGAGTTACGCATTTTGCTGTGCGGATTGAGAGCCTATTCCTTTTCACTGCTGTATAAGTACTCCATGTTTTCCTATCACCTTTATATCCTCCCTAGAAGCCCTAAAAATAAGCCTGGTGCAAATATCCCAAAGCTATTTCTTAATTTTCCTTGATTCAGTCCCTCAGAGAAATGTCCACATGATGTTGGTCACTTGGCCAGTTACAAAAACTGCCTAGATGGCCATGTTATGCAAGCCAAGAAGAATTTAAGCCCAGCGGTGAAAATGACTAGACATGTTAAAGTAAAGAACGGGAAGATGGGAAGCCAACACTCTGGTGAAATCTCTTGACGATGAAAGAGGAGACCAGCATGTTAGGAAACACCACTTCCCCACTGACTGATCAGTATGTTGTGTTACAAAAAAAACAGTGAGACCCCTGACAGCTGGCACCTGCCCACTGGGAGGGGTACATGAACGACCCCACAGAACTGAAGAGTTGTGATGTTCAGGTGTTTCACATCAGTGCATTTTCAGATAACCGAGAATTTTATTTAGTGCCTTTAAGTACAAACCAAGTACTGAAAGTACTAATTCCACAGAGTCTACTGAACATAATTAAATATTTGATGATACACAATCATCATTATAAACAGTCTGACTGCTGTGCTAAGTTCCTGAAGAGAGATGTTCTCAGGGGCTACCAAGTTTGCCAGACCTGGATCTCCCTATTCCAAAAAGCTAAAGACTATCACCATGTTTAAACAGAAGATTCTGTCTTCCTATGTTACTTAGCACTCTGGATGCTACTGATGTGTCCTGCTGCTAACCTATTACTATTTTCCCATTTAAAAAATAATCAAAATAGTTCCAGGATACAAAAAAAAGTCTAGAGGATAAGTATTGGAGTACTTAACGTTTCAAGACTTAAAAACTGTTCAGAATTGATATATTTGTTTTAGATCATTTTCCCCCTATTTGCAAAGAAAAACAGGTTTTTGTCACATCATAAAAGTAGTTTAGACACTTTCCAAGGCATCTGGAAAACAGAGAAAAGAAATCACTCATAACCTACTATTTGAATGACCAATATTCACATTTTGGTAAACTTCCTTCTTTTTCTCAGAACATCTGGGTTTCCCAAATATTTGTGGCATTTGGAATGCCGCTTTCATGACAACACTTTGTCAAGCACATTTCTTTAGGTTGCTGCATAGCCATCATTTTTCTCGAGGCTGCACAGTAGAGCAAGTAAACATTCCAGTTACGGAACCAATTCCATGTCATCATTACTCATTCAGGATATTTCCAACTCCTTGCTCTTGTGCACAGACTTCTGCGAGTATCTTTATGCACATAATCTAATCTCCTGACTTTTAGTCTACTCAGAAAGCATATCTGAGTATTATTGGGCTTGGGAGTGACTCCTTGGTATAATCAGAGTGAGGTCCAAGAAATGATTTCCCTCATTAATTCATCCATCCATCCAAGCATTCATTCAAAAACAAAAACTTGCCAAGTTCCTAGGTGACGTTAGAAGCCTTTAGTAAATAAATTAAAAGGGGTAAAACATGGTCCCTGCCCTCCATAAGCTCACAAACTAGCTTGCCACACTTGAAACAATCAGAGAACAACAAAGGATTCACTGCTAAGTCACATTCACTGCCCTGATGACACGTGCAGCTCAGCATGTGTGGGAGGAAAGCCCCCATGCCTGACGTAGTCAGACACAGATGGGTGAGGGGTCTTAGGACAGGTAAGGCTGTCCCATCCACTCTTCTGCTCTGACACTAACAAGAGGTGGTATCCAAACCTTTCCTACCAATCCAAAACGAAACACAGAAACAGTATATCTTTTTCTTTCCTGGGATGAAGCACTATCACTGCCATTCCTGGTAAATCTAGACCTTTCTTGTGGTACCAGGGAGCGTTTACACATGAGCGGGGCTGTGTGGTAACAAACAGCCTCCTATTCTCAGACAGCTCAAGCTCAGATTTTCACAGTTGGAACCAGACAACCTCCCTGTAAACATCAAATGTCTACACAGATACATGCATTTTAAACAAATACCAGGTTTAAAGTCTGTTGCTTGTGCGGTAATGTATTTGAAGCCAGGGGTTTGGGCTAACATTGCTTTTTTATTTCCACGCTCTTACTAGCAGGATGCTTCCCCCAATTTCTGACACTGAGCAATTCACCAGTGAGGGGGAATCTGCTAGGCCCACGGAGCCAAGGCCCCATATGTTCAAGAGACGGAGGGAGAGGGCAACATACCTCTTTGGCACTATTTCCAGTCTGATAGGCGTTAAGGGAAAATTAAAAAAAAAAAGTTTTTATGCATTTGTTGACAGAATGAGAAAGGGGGTATGGTTGTCTCGTTCTGATTGTGAAAATCTGAGCTTGGACTGTCTGGGGAGAGGAGGCTATTCATTGCCCACCCATCTGGGGTCTTCCCTGGTGGCACTAGTGGTAAAGAACCCACCTGCCAAAGCAGGAGATATATGAGATGCAGGTTCGATCCCTGGGTCGGGAAGATCCTCTGGAGGAGGGCACAGCAACCCACTCCAGTATTCTTGCCTGGAGAATCCCCATGGACATAGGAACCTGGCGGGCTGCAGTTCATAGGGTCGAAAAGAGTCGGACACAACTGAAGCGACTTAGAGCACACAAACACAAACGTGATATGACAATGAGCTAAATAATTACTACTGCAGCCATGAAATTAAACGACGCTTACTCCTTGGAAGAAAAGTTATGACCAACCTAGACAGCATATTCAAAAGCAGAGACATTACTTTGCCAACAAAGGTCCATCTAGTCAAGGCTATGGTTTTTCCAGTAGTCATGTATGGATGTGAGAGTTGGACTGTGAAGAAAGCTGAGCGCCAAAGAATTGATGCTTTTGAACTGTGGTGTTGGAGAAGACTCTTGAGAATCCCTCGGACTGCAAGGAGATCCAACCAGTCCATCCTAAAGGAGATCAGCCCTGGGATTTCTTTGGAAGGAATGATGCTAAAGCTGAAACTTCAGTACTTTGGCCACCTCATGCAAAGAGTTGACTCATTGGAAAAGACTCTGATGCTGGGAGGGATTGGGGGCAGGAGGAGAAGGGGACGACAGAGGATGAGATGGCTGGATGGCATCACTGCCTCGATGGACGTGAATCTGAGTGAACTCCGGGAGTTGGTGATGGACAGGGAGGCCTGGCGTGCTGCGATTCATGGGGTTGTAAAGAGTCGGACACGACTGCGTGACTGAACTGAACTGAACTGAATTTGCCTGTCTTAACAGCCATATCATTTTCTTCACATTGTCCATTTTCTCATTCCACTCTCTTTCCCACAGTTTTCTCCTCTGATGGCATAAACACATGGTTTGTAAAAGTCTTAGAACACTGACTGGAAAGGCACTTTCCGACAGCAACCTCAGCGGTAGTCAAAGAGTGTCCATGGGGCCATGAGAGGGCTGGAAGCTTGTGTCTTTCTCTTCAGCCAGAACCTGTCCCCAGTCTTCTCTGGGTCCTTGGGACAGGACTCACTTTCCAGGAGCATCTAGACTCTTCAGGGAATTGAGGAAGCAGGATGAGTATCACACAAGGGGGAGCTCCTCGTTCTACCTGGTGAAGAGGCAGGTCTGGGAAGCTCGGAGGCTCTGTTTGAGGGGCCCAGACAGACTTTCCGTCCTGGCAAAGGGTGGAGACAGGTATCCCAGGAAGAGCAAGCAAGGTCAGCAAAGACATGTAGGGAACAGACAGGGAAACGCCAACAGCTGGCCTGTGACCGGGCTGCTCGCAAATGGGGATTCCACATAGCAGGGCTATAAAGACAAGTGACAGGCCAAGGATGCCTATGTACCACTACCAACATCCTCTTGTAAAGGAAACAACTGCCCAGTGCACACTCACCCGAGGATCTCATCTCAGCACAAAGGAGGCAGAGGATGCCCTTAACCTGAAGAAACGCTCACACCGTGGCCCTGTCATTTTCGCTCATTTTGCTGCAGACCAGTGGACATGACATCCTGAGCTGGCCCAGGTCTGCATCTTCGGGCAGGATTACTAGAGCTCTGGATGGGGCTTTCCTCCTAAGAGGCAAAGCAGTTCATCAATGTCCTCAGTGGAGAGGGGTTAGGAAGCACTCAGGTAGGATCTGAAGGCAGGTCCGAGTGGCTGCCACGTGCACGAGGCCACCAGTTCCCCTGCAGTGGCCTGACAGCTGAAAGAGCAGCCCTTGAGGTCCGAAATTTCACCAGCTGTATTGGGGCCTCTAGGCTGAATGTGAAGTATACTCAGGAACTGTTTTAAATTACAGTGTGCGAAGTCAATCTAAGGAGCCATTAAAAGTTCCTGGACAAAGAATCTGTACTAAAAGGAAGGAATGATTAAGTTATAAGATTAATGGAAAAAACATGATATAAATTATATATAATAATTAATGAATCACATAAACACAAAGAGAGACTGAAATGCATCCAAATATTAATAGCAGTGGCTGTGAGAGGGGGGATTACAATGTACTTTATGTTCTTACATGTTTTCTAAATTTTCTATAATTTATGTTCCCATTTTCTGTATCTTTTTCATTTCCTACAATCCATTTAAAACCTGAAGATAAAATATTTTTATTTTCAGTCCTTTGAGGTTTGAAACTAAGGTTTTTCAAATCCTTCATTTTCAAACTGTTACAAACGGCCACAATTTAGTAAGGTTAGTTGCTGAGTCACATTCGACTCTTGGAGACTCCATGGTCTGCAGCCCACCAGGCTCTTCTTCCATGTGTTTCTCCAGGCAAGAATACTGGAGTGAATCACCATTCCCTTCTCCAGGGCATCCTCCCAACCCAGAGGTTGAACCTGGGTCTCTAGCACTGCAGATTCTTTATCATCTGAGCCATCAGGGAAGCCCACAATTCAGTAAAAGTTTGCAAAAATACTCTTTACTAGTTAAAAAAAAAAAACACTCCCTTGTGGCTCATACTGACATATACTTATTACTTTTCTTTCTGCTTTCGGACGTCTATCACAGTATTATTTGACTTCTAGATTTGCCAAAACAAATCATCAGGCTCACGTCTTCATGTAGTTTCAGGCTGATGTGATGAAGTAGGAATTTCAATTTGACTTAATTATTTCATTACAAAGAGGAGAAATTTAGCCAGATCTATTGATTAATCAGATCATCTCTTATACTTTAAAAAAGGGCTACAGGTCAGCTAACAATAGGCAGGTTTAAAAGGACATGAATTACGTTTGATGGATTCATGACAGGGTTGCCAAACCTCTCTGTACAGGATTTTCCCATATTTGACCATATTACTCCAACAATTTTACTAAGATTCATCTGAATACCTAAAAGTCTTACATTTAGTATAAAGTCCTAACAGTATGAACCCCCAAAATGGCTTGCTTTATTACTCATGAAACCTTGAGTCTAGTTCCTGGTATAAGTAAGCTGGTCCTCTGACCCTCAGTTACCTTATCCACCATTTACCCCACTATGGTAGCCACCTGTTAGCACATAATTTTTTCTCAAACTTTACCGAATTTCTTCTAATTTACTTAAATGCTTAACTTCTGCAAGATACTTTATTAGTTTATTCTATTTCCCACTGACTCAGAGGGAGGGGGAAAATCAAAGGCCACAGACGTAAAAAATAAATTGTGGTTTAGTCTTCCTTTGTAAAAGAGAAAGGCAAAAATATAAAATTCTACTCAACTTAAGAGTAAATGTCATGCTGATGTGTGGTAGAAACTGACACACTATTGTAAAGCAATCATCCTTCAATTTAAGAAAAAGAGTACATGTGGCACATTAATGAGGAATAATGGAAGGAAGAGCAGGGATGGGAGAGAGAGTTAGAGGAAGAGGGCAGTAGTGTGAAAGGGGGAAAAATGATAAAGAGTAAGTAAGAAAGCACAAAAAAGATGCATAGAGAAACAAGTACTGGGATATAAAGATTATTGGAATAGAAAAGGTTTTAGAAGTATTATGACTACATGCTTTTAAAAAATCTGTGTAAATCTCTGTTGCATTTTCACAACAGACACAGCACTACTGTAGTTTCATAGTTTCTAGGAAGAATTTTTAAAATTATAAATCATATACATGGTTTGTTGAGCTCTCTGGCTAGGTTCCAACTTCCAGAGGCCAATTCCCCATTTATGACAATTTTTCTTTTGATCCAGAAGCAAAGGTGGAGAAAAATGCTTATGTACAGAACAGCCTGGGACTGTCTCCAACTAAACTATACAGCCCCCAGTCCAACATAACAAAAGAGAAGGAAGACCCACCTAGCACGCAAGCCCCAGCACGCTTCTGCTATCCTTCCCTCTACCATGTCGGCTTGGTCTCATGCAGTACTAGTCCCTGGGAGCTAAGAGCTGCACACAGAGTGAGCGGTGTGGAAACATCTGCCCTTCTCTACCATCTGACTCCTCCCCCTAGATCCTGCTCAGTCACCCTTAAATTTGCCTTTTTCCCACTGACTTCCCCTCACTCATCTCCACTGCAGCCCTATAAGTAGTGTGGGGTCACCAGGAACCAACACCCCTACCCCCGCACCCCAGGAGACCCAAGTATGTTTACCTATGAGCACACAGTTCCAAGCACAGTATCAGCCAGGAGTAGGCTCCTAGAAAATGTTTCACTGAAACTGACTGCATAGCAGCATGCAGCTTTTTGCACAGGTATCGCAACATGCAGGTTTTTGCACACGTTGACCAAGAGCATCCATTTTACACTAAAAAAATGGTAACAGTGTTTTTAAAACATCTTTTTTTCCTAAAGTCTGCATTCAAATCTGGATTTTTTTTAAAAAAAGACTTTAACTTTTCTATTGGGGAAATTTTCATGATTAATATCCAGATTGCAGCTTTTTTCCCAATGACAATAAAAAGGCAGAGATAAAAAAGAGAGGGTTTGGTCAGTTCTAGATGAAGATAACAGGAAACTCTGAGGCAAACCTGGCCTGCCATAATCTCTGTATTTCCTCTCCCCGCCTTCATTGGTCACCCTTCACAGCAGTCTCCCCACCTTCACTGTCTGCAGTCACACTGAGCACATCTGTTCCCTCCTCTTGACAGACCTCCTCACATGCGGAACTATGTTCTCCTCACCAAGCTCAGCATGCCACACTCTCCTCTCTTCCTCATTATAGGGTTCCAGAGCCTTCATTTCTTTTTGCTTAACTGAATCTTAAATAATTTTTAAAACTATAGTTCATGTATAATGTTGTGTCAATTTCAGGTACACAGCAAGATGATTTTTATATATGTGGGTATATTTATATATAAAGAATATATATATATATTATATATATAAAGAATTATGATTACTGGTCATTCCTGCTACTGCTAAGTCGCTTCAGTCGTGTTCAACTCTGTGCGACCCCATAGACGGCAGCCCACCAGGCTCCCCCGTCCCTGGGATTCTCCAGGCAAGAACACTGGAGTGGGTTGCCATTTCCTCCTCCAATGCATGAAAGTGAAAAGTGAAAGTGAAGTCGCTCAGTCATATCCGACTCTTCGCGACCCCATGGACCGCAGCCTACCAGGCTCCTCTGTCCATGGGATTTTCCAGGCAAGAGTACTGGAGTAGGGTGCCATCGCCTTCTCCGACTGGTCATACCTAGATCTCATCAATTCTGCTTGTCACGTTGAATGAACTAGGTCTCCAAAGAAAGGCTGTCAAGAAATGGAAGGCTCTCAACAAATGAATGGATAAAGAAAATGTGGTGTGTTTACACAGACACACATATACACAATGGAATATTACTCAGTCATAAAAAGAATGAAATAATACCATTTGCAGCAACATGGATGGACCTACATATTCTTTATATATATAATATATATATTCATTTTATATATAAAGAATACATATAATATATACAAATATTCTTTTTATATATAAAGAATATATATTATATATATTTCTTTTCAGATTCTTTTCAATTATAGGTTATTACTAGATATTGAATATAGATCCTTGTGTTATACAGTAGGTCCTTGTTTATTTTATATATAGTAATGTGTATACGTTAAAAGCAAACTCCTAATTTATCTCTCTCCTGCCTCTTCACCCCACTATCCCCTTTGGAAGCCCTAAGTTTGTTTTCTAAGTGTGTGAGTCCATTTCTGTTTTCCACATGTAAGGGGAATATGATACATATAATAATTATATAATAATTGTATTTTTCTCTTAGTATGATCATCTCTAGGTCCATCCATGTTGCTGCAAATGGTATTATTTCATTCTTTTTATGACTGAGTAATATTCCATTGTGTATGTGTGTGTGTGTGTGTGTGTGTGTGTGTGTGTGTGTGTGTGTGTGTGTATACACATACCACATTTTCTTTATCCATTCATTTGTTGAGAGCCTTCATTTCTTGACAGCCTTTCTTTGGAGACCTAGTTCATTCAATGTAACAAGTAGAATTGATGAGATCTAGGAATGACCAGTAGTCATGTACAGATGTGAGAGTTGGACCATAAAGAATCCTGAGCACTGAAGAACTGATGCTTTTCAACACTGGTTCTGGAAAAGACTCTTGAGAGTCTCTTGGACAGCAAGGAGATCAAACCAGTCAATTCTAAAGGAAATCAACCCGGAATATTCATTGGAAGGACTGATGGTGAAGCTGAAGCTCCAATACTTTGGCCACCTGATGTGAAGAGCTGACTAATGGGAAAAGACCCTGATACTGGGAAAGACTGAGGGCAGGAGAAGGGAGTAACAGAGGACAAGATGGTTGGATGGCATCATCGACTCAATGGACAAACTCCATTTCTGATCAAACTCTGGGAGATAATGAAGGACAGGATAGCCTGGCGTGCTGCAGTCCATGGGGTTGCAGAGTCAGGCATGACACAGTGACTGAATGACAACAAGCAATGATCATGGTGGGGCCACCACTCACCACAGGGGGAAAGCAATGCCTCCTCTAAGGGCAGTTTGAGAGGCCTGCAACAATGTGGGCTTATACTGAATTTGTGAGGAACCAAAAGCCCAGAATGTTTTTCCACACCACCGAACCTCTCCTGCCTCCCAAATACCCTCCCCCTGTCTCCTCTTGGAACAATCATTCAGTTCAGTTGCTCAGTCGTGTCAGACTCTTTGCGACCCCATGAAACGCAGCACGCCAGGCCTCCCTGTCTATCACCAACTCCTGGACTCCATCCAAATCCATGTCCATCAAGTCGGTGATGCCATCCAGCCATCTCATCCTCTGTCATCCTCTTCTCCTCCTGCCCTCAATCCTCCCCAGCATCAGGGTCTTTTCAAATGAGTCAGTTCTTGCATCAGGTGGCCAAAGTACTGGAGTTTCAGCTTCAACATCAGTCCTTCCAATGAACACTCAGGACTGATCTCCTTTAGGATGGCCTGGTTGGATCTCCTTGCAGTCCAAGGGACTCTCAAGAGTCTTCTCCAACACCACAGTTCAGTTCTTCAGAGCTCAGCTTTCTTCACATCCATAAATCCATACATGACCACTGGAAAAACCACAGTCTTGACTAGATGGACCTTTGTTGGCAAAGTAATGTCTCTGCTTTTGAATATGCTATCTAGGTTGGTCATAACTTTCCTTCCAAGGAGTAAGCGTCTTTTAATTTCATGGCTGCAGTCACCATCTGCAGTGCTGCTGCTGCTGCTGCTGCTAGGTCGCTTCAGTCGTGTCCAACTCTGTGTGACCCCATATATGGCAGCCCACCAGGCTCCCTCATCCCTGGGACTCTCCAGGCAAGATCACTGGAGTGGGTTGCCATTTCCTTCTCCAATGCATGAAAGTGAAAATCAAAGTGAAGTCACTCAGTCATGTCCGTGTCTGACTCTTAGTGACCCCATGGACTGCAGCCCACCAGGCTCCATCCATGGGACTTTCCAGGCAGGAGTATTGGAGTGGGGTGCCATTGCAGTGATTTGGGAGCCCCCAAAATGAAGTCAGCCACTGTTTCTACTGTTTCCCCATCTACTTGCCATGAAGTGAGGGGACCAGATGCCATGATCTTAGATTTCTGAATGTTGAGCTTTAAGCCAACTTTTTCACTCTCCTCTTTCATCTTCATCAAGAGGCTCTTTAGTTCTTCTTCACTTTCTGCCATAAGGGTGGTATCATCTACATATCTGAGGTTATAGATATTTCTCCCAGCAATCCTGATTCTATCTCGTGCTTCCTCCAGTCCAGCATTTCTCATGATGTACTCTGCATATAAATTAAATAAGCAGGGTAACAATATATAGCCTTGACATACTCCTTTTCCTATTTGGAACCAGCCTGTTGTTGCATGTCCAGTTCTAACTGTTGCTTCCTGAACAATCATTATGGGAATCTAAAAGAAGTCCCCATTAAAACTTCACTACGGAAAATTCAGAGAGAATGCTGGGAAATCCTGAAAATTCTCAGTGCCAGGTCTTTTCAAAATGCAATGAAGGAAGTATATAAATGCAGCCCCTAATACAGTACAGGCTTCCCAAAATTTTTGGAAATACTGTCTTGCTTGACTTCCCTCTACCGATGAGGCTATCTGGCCATATAAGGGAGACTCTGCAAAGCACAAATGAGCTATTGCCACAGTCCCATAATCAGAGCTGTCCAACAACAGAATGGACCAGAAAAGGGTTGATGTGCCCTTAATCATTACTATGGTTAAGCACGGCAGTGGGCCATTTGTTAGGATTCCTATAGAAGAAATCTTGTGTGGGGCTGCTGGGTAAGTTTGAGACCTCTAATGACCCTACCAGTGCTTAAGATTTGATCATTATACAACCCCTTCAAGATCCCTGGGCAAACATAATCTTATTTTCAAAACTCTGGTGCCCTGGAGTGAGTGCAGGACTCAAAACATTCACTCAACAATCAACCAACTAACCAAATCACATTCATTAACCATCTCCCGGATGACTGCTCTTGTGTGTACAGGTGACAACTGAACCCCTTTCACATTCCCTGTCTAACTGCATTCTTTATTATTCCAGTTGTACCTTATTAATCTGAGAAACTTTAGGATATTGATCACAATTAATATTAGGTCACTATTTATGATTCCCTATGCCTATCTATCATTTATTAATTATTGTTGTTGTTACTGTTTAGTCGCTAAGTCGTGTCTGACTCTTTTGTGATCCCATGTACTGCAGCCTGCCAGATTCCTCTGTCCACGGAATTCTCCAGGCAAGAAGACTGGAGTGGGATGCCACTTCCTTCTCCAGAGGATCATCCTGACCTAGGGATCAAAACCACACCTCCTGCATTGGCAGGCGGATTCTTTACCACTGAACCACCAGGGAAGCCCTTATTAATTATGGTACGTAGTAATTTCTCAGTTTTAACATTTCAACATAGCATCAATGTCTATAAACACATCCTTTTTTTTAACTAAGGTGAAGTCTACATATGGAAACAAAAAATGGGGCTTCTATGATAGAAAAAATTTATTTCTCCTCAAAGAAAACATATATTCAGAATAGACAAAACATACTAGGGAGAGCAAGAGCCAAACATTTAAAAAAAGTGAATGTTTAGAAGCAGATACGGTAATCTATTTGCAACTGCTATCTGCCCTTGTTCAGTAAAACTAAAAATAAAATTGGCCTGTGGTTTACTAAATTTGGTTGCAAGTGCTTTTCCCACCAAGGCACTCTGCAATCACATCAATCACTAATAAAAATGATTGGAAGGGGGCTGGAAGAAAGGCTGTAGTAAAAATATACTGTATATTTTCTGGAATGAAGGATGAAACAGAAGGCTTCACTTCTTGTTTCAACTATTTTAGCACCTTCTCATCTTACTCAATTTCAGGTCCATTAAAGGGACTGGGCAGTTGGGCCAAATACAAGAACTCATTTTGAAAGAAGATTAAGACCCACTTCAGTAATAAACTGTCTTCAGTTACTGCACACATCAGTCAAAGTGAATCATTCACTCTGGGTTTAACTCATTCTGCAGGACTCTGGAATAACGCACTCCTCATCTGATTGAGGCGCATGTTCATTTATTACCAAAACATGGTGCCACAGAGCCGTACGCCTGTCATCCTTCCCCTATAAAGCATGTTTTAGTTTTGAGGCAAGAAAAGAAATTCAGATGGGAAATGAGTAATCTGGGAACCTCTTATAGCTCTCTGACCCACAGTAATTCTTTCTTCCCCTTTCAGATCAGTCAGCAAAGGGACTGAATGCCGAAGGCAGGGCCTGGTTGCTCAGGGCCATGCGACACATAGAACCGCCGCCCAAATTTTGAATTCTCATGCTAAGAAATGATGAATGCCAAGAAGGCCAGGAGAAACCGCCACAGCCAGGCTGTGATGAGTCAGAATGTGTGTGCACGTGTTTGTTTGTGTAACCAGAGAAGTACAAACACAAGCACAACTTTTAGAGGTCGTGCTACACAGCAGTTAAGAAGATGGTCTGTAGAACCTGAATACCTGGGTTCAAATTCTCATCCTCCCTCTTACTGGGGTGGACAACCTTGTGCACATCGACCTTATAATGGCTCAGCTTTCTATCTGTAAGGTGATCATAAGGGTACCTAACTTGTAAGGTGACTGTGAAGGTTGTTCAGGCCAATACAGGTAATGTCCCAAGTACAGTACAAAGCATATACAGATACACCCCTGACAGACACAGTATTCATTCAACCCAGATTGCTGCACACTCTAGCAAACTGGTGTTGTGTGGCTGCCAAGAACTATGCAATGATATACTTAAACACCAAATCACCTACATCTTTCAGCTGGAGCCATGGCTCCTAACCCAGTCCTTACTTGTGAAAGGGTCTCTTGGCCCTGTTTACTTTGGATGGGCATCAAGCATCTATTTTCCTCAGAATCTGAAAGTTACTGGGTCAAGGCTGTCAAGGCCCCTTTTCACACACAGAAGTGAGTCAAGAACTAAGAACGCTCTGTGCGGTGGTGGAGGTGGTGGTGGTGGTGGTGGTGGTCACTTGGCCAATTTCAAGGGGAGTCACTTTGTGGCTTTGGCAGAGTCTGCCACTGTCTGCTGGAATAAGCTCAGAGCCAAATTATGATTTGTCTATTTTGACTTGTGTACATTTTCCGAGTACAAGAGACTATTGATAAGGAAACTAGGTAAGAGGAGAGAATGTTTGTTGATTCCCCTTGAAAGCACAAAATGCTCATTCATTGAAGGGGGTGGGCATTCACTCATTATAATTATGGATTAAGGCTACATCTTCTATAGCAGTGATTCCCAAATACACATCAGAATTGCCTGGGAGCTTGTTAAAACATAAATTACTGGGTCCCACTCTCAAAGTTTCTGGTTTAGTCTGGGGCAAGAGAATTTACATTTCTAATACAGTCCCTGTAGATACTGCTGCTGCTGGTCTGGGAACCACACTCTGAGAACCACTGTTCTATATAACAAGAATATCTCCCTAACTGTAAGAAAGTCAAGTTCAGAGCCTAGGACAGAGCACGTATGCATGCTAAGTCATTTCAGTCTTGTCAGACTCTACATGACCCTATGGACTGTAGCCAGCCAGGCTCCTCTGTCTATGGGATTCTCCAGGCAAGAATACTGGAGTGGGTAACCATGCCCTCCTCCAGGGGATCTTCCCAACCCAGGGATTGAACCTGCATCTCCTGTGGCTCCTGCATTGCAGGTGGATTCTTTACCAATGAGCTATGGGGGAAGCCCAGGACATAGCATACTAGTAAGCAAAAAAGAGAGTAATCATTCTCATCAGATACTTGTTGAATGAACATACAAGTGAGCAAGTCTTCCTCCATAAACACTACAGTTCCTATACTACCAGACACTGTATATGAATCAAGATGACCTTCCATATCCTTCAACCAACCACGATGGATTTTTAAAACAGAAAAAAAGACTGTAGCATACACACACCCCTGTGATGGTCTGCTAAATGGACCCAACATCTAAACCCTCCTTCTTTCTTTTAATAATGTAAGTTCCAGAGTTTTAGCTTGACAAAGGCTGGCACACTTGCAAACTTCATTTCTCTATCTCCCTACAGATATGTAGGCCAAATAACAAGTTCCACTTCCCATAGGTTGAAGAATAGATGAGGTGAGAAGAAGGTGGCTTCAGCCATGAAGTCTAGGACCACAGTCTGGATCAGACGTTGGGAAACTTCTGTAGTGGGCCAGACAGTAATGTTCTGGCACTGTGGCTCAGATGGTCTCTGTCGCAACTATTCAACTCTGCCACTGTAGCACAAAATCAAGCACAAACAATATGAAAATAAGTGGGCATGGCTGTGTTCCAATAAAGCTTTATTTATGGGCATGAAATTTGAGTTGCATATAAATTTCCGTCAGAAAACATTTTTCCAACCGTTTAAAAGTGTAAAAACCATTCTCAGTATGTGGTCCATAAAGAAACAGGGAACAGGCCAAATTTGGCCCATGGGCCATTATTGGCCAACCAAGCCCTAGAGGATGATGAAGCAACAAGAGAGAAGGGAGATGTCCTGAGAGAGCCTCATGGAGCGTAACTACTACCCATCCAAACAACAGTCAACTTCTGTTAGCAGCAGAGAAAGAGGCTTCTAACTTGTCCGAGTAATTGCATTTCAGGGTTCTTATTAGAAAGCTTAGCGTGCACCAACAGACCATGCATCTACATATATAAAATCACATTTTGGTATGATAGTCAGAAATATTAGGACTATTCAAAATGAACAAAAAATTACAGGAATGGGAGAGTCTGTTTTTCAAAGCCCTGATGTAAGCTTAAATTCCGTGTTTCGTTATAACCTTCCACAGTGGTGGAACTGATAGGCGTAAACATCTACCTTGGCGGCTGCAGCAGAGATTGCCCAATGTCTACTCTTCCCTTATTCCTTCCTAACAGAACCCTGGATGATTTATTCTGCAGAAGAATTACACTTCTCCGCCTCCCCAAGCTCAGCTCGGAACAGGGACTGTGGGTCTAAGGAGAAAGCACACACTCTCACGCACACACAACTTCCAGGCGCTTTCCAGAACTCTCTCCAAACCATAGCTCACAAGGGACCAAGAGGAGGTAAATAGGCCCCTCCCTCCCATTAAGACAGCAGTGGCCAATGTAATATAAGCAGTAGCTGTTGGGTAGGCTTCCCAGAAAGCCCCTTTGGCCATCCTGGAAGCCTGGAAATCAGGAACATTAACTTGGGACCATGAGACAAAGAGGAAAAAAATGACCAAGAGCTCAGATGGCACAAACATCCTGGGCCACTGAAGGAGAACAAGCTAAATCTAGAATTCTTTAGTGCTCAGGTGTCTGTTACCAGCAGCCAAGCAGGTGACAGAGGATGAGAGACGATGAGATGGTTGGATGGCATCACCGACTCAGTGGACATAAGTTTGAGCAAACTCAGGGAGATAGTTAGTGAAGGACAAGAAGGCCTGGCATGCTATAGTCCATGGGGTCGCAGAGAGTCAGACACAACTTAATGGCTGAACAACAACAAATGTGATTCTAACTCACATAGGCCTCAAATTAGGTCCTATTTGTACAAATGAGCAAAGACAACACCCACATCCGCAGAGTGCACAGCTCAGAGACAGAGAATTCTCAGATATATGAGAGCAACAATACACGGGTCAAGTGGATGTCTTCTAGGGTGATTCTGGGAAGGTCAACTTGCCTGAGGGTCCTGTCACCATCAGTTTACTCTGATCCTAAGTCAACTCCCGACTGGTCCCCTGCAGCTGAGAATTCAGTCTGATGTGGACACGGACTGGGCTTAGTGACATCCATAGTTCAAATGGGTGTCAAGGAACCTAGCTCCTCATTTTGGGTCTCCACTAATGGCTTTCGAATTTCCCTGGTGGCTCACACAGTAAAGCATTTACCTGTAATGCGGGAGACCCAGATTCAATCCCTGGGTTGGGAAGATCTCCTGGAGAAGGGAATGGCAACCCACTCCAGTATTCTTGCAGCCACCCCCACTCCAGATATGCAGATGACACCACCCTTATGGCAGAAAGTGAAGAGGAACTAAAAAGCCTCTTGATGAAAGTGAAAGAGGAGAATGAAAAAGTTGGCTTAAAGCTCAACATTCAGAAAACGAAGATCATGGCATCTGGTCCCATCACTTCATGGGAAATAGATGGGGAAACAGTGGGAACAGTGTCAGACTTTATTTTTCTGGGCTCCAAAATCACTGCAGATGGTGACTGCAGCCATGAAATTAAAAGACGCTTATGCCTTGGAAGAAAAGTTATGACCAACCTAGATGGCATATTCAAAAGCAGAGACATTACTTTGCCAACAAATTTCTGTCTAGTCAAGGCTATGGTTTTTCCAGTGGTCACGTATGGATGTGAGGGTTGGACTGTGAAGAAAGCTGAGCACCGAAGAACTGATGCTTTTGAACTGTGGTGTTGGAGAAGACTCTTGAGAGTCCCTTGGACTGCAAGGAGATCCAACCAGTCCGTTCTAAAGATCAGCCCTGGGATTTCTTTGGAAGGAATGATGCTAAAGCTGAAACTCCAGTACTTTGGCCACCTCATGCGAAGAGTTGACTCATTGGAAAAGACTCTGATGCTGGGAGGGATTGGGGGCAAGAGGAGAAGGGGACGACCAAGGATGAGATGGCTGGATGGCATCACCGACTCGATGGACGTGAGTTTGAGTGAACTCTGGGAGTTGGTGATGGACAGGGAGGCCTGTTGCTGCTGCTGCTGCTAAGTCACTTCAGTCGTGTCCGACTCTGTGTGACCCCATAAATGGCAACCCACCAGGCTTCCCCGTCCCTGGGATTCTCCAGGCAAGAACACTGGAGTGGGTTGCCATTTCCTTCTCCAATGTGTGAAAGTGAAGTCGCTCAGTTGTGTCCGACCCTCAGCAACCCCATGGACTGCAGCCTTCCAGGCTTCTCCGTCCATAGGATTTTCCAGGCAGGAGTACTGGAGTGGGGTGCCATTGCCTTCTCCGCAGGGAGGCCTGGCATGCTGCAATTCATGGGGTTGCAAAGAGTCGGACACAACTGAGTGACTGAACTGAACTGAACTGAATGGCTTTCGGTCTGGGACCAGCCTTCCCTGGCTGAAAGCCAGCCAGCTGGTCACACATCCCTAGGTGCCAGCCACTGCTCTGGGCCCTGGGAAAACCACAGTGCGCTTGGCTGTGTGTCCCCACCCTCCATGAGCTCACATGCTGGTAAAGGGAGCCAGTGAATAAGCAAATACATAAATAATAATTCCAGTAGAGGTTAAGTTCCACACAAAATTGAACTGGGTAATGTGATAGAATGAGGAGGACATGCAGGTTGCTATACTATCTGAGATGGAGAGAGAAAGCCTCAAACAGCTGTATCTTGAATGATAAGGAGACAGGGATGGGACAATTTAGAGAAGTAACTTCAGGCAGGGTCAAGGGGAATTCTGTACTACCATCACACAATTTTTCTGTAAATCTAAAATGGCTGTAAAAATCATGATGCAATTTTTTTTAAAAACCCAAAGAGAAACATAGGTGGAAGGAGCAAAAGCAAAGAGCTTGAGGCACGAAGGACACTGGTATGCTGAAAGGAGGGGATGTGAGTGTGGTTGCAGCGTGGTTAGCACACAGGAGGGAAGGACACTGGATCGGAGAAGCAGCAGGTGTAGGACGTGGTGAGACTTGTAAGTATCATAAGGCATTTGGATATTCTCTTGTTGGAAAGGGGATGCTGATAAGCAAGGGGGCTTGATATGACTAACACTTTTGAAAGATCATGCTTGCTGCTGCAGAGGACCAGCTTTAGGGGGCAGAAGAACTGACGCAGAGGCAAGGAGACCAGTTAGGAGTCTGCAGCATTGGATGACAGTGGCCTGGAGTCTCTGCTGTTGGGCTCCTCCCTGAATCCAGTAAAGAATCAGTTACACTTAATGAATCGCATCCTTCCTAGTGTGTATGAAAGAAAAGTGAAAGTGTTAGTTGCTTGCTCATGTCCAACTCTCTGTGACCCCATGGACTGCAGCCTGTCAGGCTCCTCTGTCCATGGAATTCTCTAGGCAAGAATACTAGAGTGAGTTGCCACTTCCTCCTCCATGGGATCTTCCAATCCCAGGGATCGAACCCGGGTCTCTTGGCTTGCAGGCAGATTCTTTACTGTCTGAGCCACCAGGGAAGCCCACTTAATGAATTGCATCCTTCACAGTGTACATACAGCTTACTATACTATATATTACAAAAAAACTGGGAGTCTTGAATCTTAGACTTCACTTCTAATGCCTAAACAAGTAAAAAAAAAAAAAAATTTACCTAAAGCCCTGATACTTCTTTTATATAAAACATCTTTAGGAAATAAAATCCTTTGGCTTTAGAAGCTCTTTTAGCTTAGATTGTGATCTTTTAAAAGCAGCTACTTTGAGATTTGTTTACAATGGCAGAAAGCAGAATTTAATAGAACAATGGGGTGATACTGCCCCCAAGGTGGTGAAAATTGGATCTCCAGTAGGGTTGAGGAATCTCACTCTTTATATATAAAGCACACATAAATATACAGTACAGAACCAAAGATACAGTATATTCATGGTATTAAAATTCATGGGTGAAAAGAATAGGAGACAATGTCAGAAATAGTTCTGAGAAGGGGCTTCATGAAAAAAGGGCTGAGAAACACTGATTCACATGAACACCTCATCCAAAACAAAATTCAGACCAAACCCCCATGATCACTCTCTATCCCCTTACCCTGCTTTTCCTTCCCAGCACTTACCGCTAGCTAACATGACACACACCATACGATGGTGGTAGTCTATCTGGGTCTCCCACATAGAATGTAGGGTCCAAGAGAGCACAGGCTCTGTTCACAGCTGTGTCCGCAGCACTCAGAACAGGCACATGGGCAGTGGGGTTGAAAGCACACTGTTGGATCAGATGTTCCCAAAGGTTCCCTCTCCTGTGATGTTCTCTGATTCTAAGATGCCTTTAATAGCACTGTTAGCCACAAAGCATCATTTTTTGATCCACCCCAGGAGGCCATTCCATGCATACCAAAATCATCTCATAAGAATGTGGTCCCCTTTATAACCCCCTCTGCCCAGGGCCAGCTGTGTTTTAGAAAGTCATTGGTATATTTATCAAAGCAGCTCTTCAGTCAGAAACACCAGTGTAACAGAACCTCCCGCTGCATCAGGTGATGATGAACAGATGACAGGATTTATGAAATTATCAGCAAGATATGGACCTTTATGACTCACATTCAGCCTCTACTTGTCAAAAGAGAGATCTTGAATTGTCTGGGAGTTTCTCGGAGAAGGAAAAGTTCTTGAGCTATCTATATACCACAATAGGCATAGAACCAAAGCATTTTTTGAACTGGGAGAAACCTCAGAAATTATCCACTCCTGCAGCAGAATACAGTTTCTGCTCTCAAAGTCCAAGTAGAAATTCTGATTACTTTCTAATGAGTGACAATGGACAGGTTTTTGACCACTCTGCAGCTCAGTTTCTTCATTTTCAGGTGCATGCCACAGGTGAATTAATTCATGAACACACTCAGAACAGCAGCAATGCACAGGGGCCTATAACATTCAACAAACATTATCCATTCTCACTATAATCAGCTTTGTGATTTTCACTTTTGTTAAAGCTTAAAAAAAAATCCTTTAAAGAAAGATTTACCCAACAGTTCTAATATGTCGGGGAGAAAAACCACTAGAGTTCTACAGAAATTTGAGAGCCCCAAGTAGCACTCCAAGAAGGCCAGCAATTAAGCCTAATGCACTTATTTTACTCCCCAATAAATGGGGACTCAGAGTTGAAGTGAATGGTCACAGTCACACTAGGAACCCCATCTCATCTACTGACCCTCTTACCCAATGTTATCAGGTGCCTCCTCATTTTGCAGAAAGGCCAGAATGTGTGTGCCAATGGAACTGCACTACTGTCACAGGAATGAGGGGTCACAGGTGACATGCAGAAACCAGAGTGCACAAAATGGAGCACTTGGCCTTCACAATCAAGGATGTTCACCATGTCCTGCAGTGCAAAGCAGGGAGTCTCCCCGTGGAATCCCTAATAGAGGCTTATACAGCCCCTGCTTGACTATTTCCAGAAAATCCTTTGCTTCTCCTGGTAGCCTTTGCTACTGACTAGCTCCAGAAGCCAGAATTAGAAGCAGTATGCAGCTATCTTTTATTCTTGAGGACTCTCACCATTCCTAAGACACTCAGATGAAGATTTTGGAGTCAACCTGACAACGTCAACCTTACTTAAGGTTCAGTAATAATAAAAATAAAATCGACCTCACAGCCTTTCTGAAAAGGTCAAAAGAGATAAAACTTTCGATTGTGTTTAATAGTCCCCAGCACATCGTTGGAGCTCAATAAACTGTAAATCCAATTAATAATTATTATAACTACCCACTCATTAAACCACGAGACTATATGTCAGCTATTCAATGGAAAGGCAAAATTCTCAAAAGCAGACTTACTTGCTGATCTAGGGCAGGTACCAGAGAGTTGTCCACCCAAATTAGGGTGGACATAGTAAATAGAATTGTAATACTTAGGTCCTGCTGGGGGCTACATGTGTCAGCATTTCTGCAGCAACAGGGAGTCATGCAATCAAGTTCACACCAATGGAACAGAGTGCAAGACAGGTTATCCTTGGAGCCTTGGGCCATAACACTTTGTATGTGCCCTGAACCACACTCTTTTCCTTTCCTCCAACATGAACACAAAGGGTCATTTTCAGGGAAGGATCCCAGGGAACCCAACGTGTACCATAAAAAAGGGGAATAGATGTGGGAGAGCAGAGAAATAAGATGGAAGGAACACAATGCCCTGAAAGACTATATGGAATTGAGCAGCCTGCAGGTCTACCCTTGAATCCTTATGTGAAAAAGAAGCTTCTTGGACCCTAATCTATGGGATGTTGGGCCTGTTTGTTATAATGGCTAAGTCTTTATTCTGAGTGACCCCTCACTGGGAGCAATGACTCAGCCGAAAATTTACAATTACTTTTAATCAGGCTGAAGGGTTTCCCAGGTAGTCCAGTGGTTAAGCCTCTGAGCTCCCAATGTAGGGGGCATGGTTTCCATCCCTGGCCAGGAAGCTAAGATCCTGCAATGACTGCACAAGCTGCACATTGCGGCCAAAATAAATAAAGTTAAAAAAAAAAAAAAAAGATCACAACCACCATCTGAGAAGCAACTCAAAGGACAGGAGTTAGAAGAATAGAAAAAAAACCTTATAATTTCTATGGCTTCAAAAGTCTTTATTTCAAGGAAAAATGTGAAAGGGAAAAAAGAATGACTGTTTTTAGTAACATTTACTCTGGTCCTCAGCGATCAATGCAAAGAAATAGAGGAAAACAACAGAATGGGAAAGACTAGAGATCTCTTCAAGAAAATCAGAGATACCAAGGGAACATTTCATGCAAAGATGGCCTCAATAAAGGACAGAAATGGTAGGGACCTAACCGAAACAGAAGATACTAAGAAGAGGTGGCAAGAATACACAGAACTGTACAAAATAGAGCTTCACGACCCAGATAATCACGATGGTGTGATCACTCACCTAGAGTCAGACATCCTGGAATGTGAAGTCAAGTGGGCCTTAGAAAGCATCACTACGAACAAAGCTAGTGGAGGTGATGGAATTCCAGTTGAGCTATTTCAAATCCTGAAAGACAGTTCTGTGAAAGTGCTGCACTCAATATGCCAGCAAATTTGGAAAACTCAGCAGTGGCCACAGGACTAGAAAAGATCAGTTTTCATGCCAATTCCAAAGAAAGGCAATGCCAAAGAATGCTCAAACTACCACACGATTGCACTCATCTCACACACTAGCAAAGTAATGCTTAACATTCTCCAAGCCAGGCTTCAGCAATACATGAACCGTGAACTTCCAGATGTTCAAGCTGGTTTTAGAAAAGGCAGAGGAACCAGAGATCAAATTGCCAACATCTGCTGGATCATGGAAAAAGCAAGAGAGCTCCAGAAAAACATCTATTTCTGCTTTATTGACTATGTTGTGGAAAATTCTGAAAGAGATGGGCATACCAGACCACCTGACCTGCCTCTTGAGAAACCTGTATGCAGGTCAGGAAGCAACAGTTGGAATTGGACATGGAACAACAGACTGGTTCCAAATAGGAAAAGGAGTACATTAAGGCTGTATATTGTCACCCTGCTTTTTAAACTTATATGCAGAGTACATCATGAGAAATGCTGGGCTGGAAGAAGCACAAGCTGGAATCAAGATTGCCAGGAGAAATATTAATAACCTCAGATATGCAGATGACACCACCCTTATGGTAGAAAGTGAAGAAGAGCCTCTTGATGAAAGTGAAAGAGGAGAGCGAAAAAGTTGGCTTAAAGCTCAACATTCAGAAAACGAAGATCATGGCATCCAGTCCTATCACTTCATGGCAAATAGATGGGAAACAGTGGAAACAGTGGCTGACTTTATTTTCTGCGCTCTAAAATCACTGCAGATGGTGATTGCAGCCATGAAATTAACAGACACTACTCCTTGGAAGGAAAGTTATGACCAACCTAGATAGTATATTCAAAAGCAGAGACATTACTTTGCCAACAAAGGTCCGTCTAGTCAAGACTATGGTTTTTCCAGTGGTCATGTATGGATATGAGAGTCGGACTATAAAGAAAGCTGAGCCCCGAAGAATTGATGCTTTTGAACTGTGGTGTTGGAGAAGACTCTTGAGAGCCCCTTGGACTGCAAGGAGATCCAACCAGTCCATCCTGTAGATCAGTCCAGGGTGTTCATTGGAAGTCTGATGTTGAAGCTGAAACTCCAATACTTTGGCCACCTGATGCAAGAGCTGACTCATTTGAAAAGACCCTGAGGCTGGGAAAGATTGAGGGCAGGAGGAGAAGGGGACGACAGAGGATGAGATAGCTGGATGGCATCACCGACTCGATGGACATGGGTCTGGGTGGACTCTGGGAGTTGGTGATGGACAGGGAGGCCTGGCATGCCACGGTTCATGAGGTTGCAAAGAGTCGGACACGACTAAGCGACTGAACTGAATTGAACTGAATCTGGTCCTTGGAGCTAAAGGCTTCATGGTAGAAGATACATGTCTGGATACAATTGAGTGGATATCGGTTTAAGTTCCTACATCATAAATTTAGTGTTGCTGCAGAGAGGGGACCAGAAATGAAGCCTTTTGGAAGCTGAGGGTTTAGTGAGGAGAAACAGAAATACTAGAATAACAATAATGGAATGCTGTCTGTAGTACCTGTCATGGCAGATAATAATAAAAGCATTATCAGCTCATATTTATTCAATGTTTAACATGTTCCAGACCCTGTGCTAGGACTTGCCACTTACTTAACCTTCACAACAGCCCAACACAGTAGATATCACATTTCCCACTTTGCAAATGAGAAACACACACATTAGTAAGTTGCCCCAAACCAAAGAGCAGTCCAATCAGAACCTGAGGTGTCCAATACCAGTGACCACTCCCTCAGCCACCAGAAGGTGTGATGTACAGTGGGAGCACAGGGAAAGCAGGCTCCAGACTAGCAGGTCAGCCCTTTTCCATCCTCTGTGATGCTGACTCAGAATCGGGGGAAGAGAAGGAGCACCAGATCTACCCTACAATGCAGTCCCAAAGCTTTTCTAAAGCTCTGTGTGTTGGCAAAGGGCACCACAGGAAGTGTTCTCAACCTTCAGATCCTTGCCTAACAGTTCAGGAACCCAAGAGAAGCACAGAACATTGGGCCACCCAAATTGAAGCCTTTGGATTAAGTTACTTTCAGAATGGAAATGGAGTCATCCCTAATCAGGAGAGTAGATTCTCTGTTCTTTGTTTAAAATCATTTAACTGCATCTAAGTATTAATTTCTCCATGTGGAACGCTTATTCCTTCCTCACTTGGGAGTCCCAAGGTATGCCTCCCATGATCTCTGGGAGTAACTTCCTATTCAGTATTAGTTTATAATAATAATAATAATATTATTATATTTAATTATTAGTACAATAATTATTATATTTAATTATGATTATAATAACATAGTTAATTATAAATTATATATTAAATTATATTTAATTGTATGTTTATTATTTAAATAATCATGTTAATTATATTACTTAAATTAATATGTTGATTATTGTGTTTAATTATATTAACCATTATATATATTATTATATTATAATAATATATTAAATTATTGTAGTAATTAAATTATATTTGTTATTATTTCATTTAATTATAAATTTTATATTTATTATAGTTCTTATTAATTAAAATAATTTTTATTATTTTATACAGTATTACAATCATTTTGGGCTTCCCTAGTGGCTCAGATAGTAAAGAATCTGCCAGCAGTGCAGGAGACCTGGGTTCAATCCCTGGGTTGGGAAGATCCCCTGGAGAAGGGAATGGAAACCCACTCCAGTGTTCCTGCCTGGAGAATCCCATGGACAGAGAAGCCTGGAGAGCTACAGGCAGAGTTGGAAATGACTGAGCGAATAACACTTTTCTTTCACATGATCATTTTAGGGAAAATTTATATTCCTCTCTATACTAAATGTCAAATGCTTCTGGATATTTTCTATTTCTGATAAAAGATATCTGCAAGAATGGATCACTGTTCACTCACATCTACCCTCGTCCCCTTAGGGAGGAATAAATTTCCTTTCCTATCAGCTCTGTGCCCGGCCATGTGACTTGATTTGACAGTGAAATGTTTACACTAGTATTTCCCCATAAGATGAAGAAGAAAAAAACAGTAAAAATTATCTATTTTTTCATGGTACAGCTACATAAAATACTACCTTTCAGAATAAAAAAAAAAAGGAACTGATGGTAAAATAATATCTTCAGGCTCATGGTCTATATAATCTCCCTCAGTAATTGTTTGTCCTTCTGTCAATATGTTTTAAGTTACTGCTGTCAAGACCATTCTCTCCTCTCTTTACCCCATGCCCCTCTTTCTGCCAACATATCCACTAAAATCTATTCAAGATTTCACAAAGCTCCAGAAGAAAAATTTTTTTAAATCCATAGGTCCCCAAAGTTTGAAAACTACACCAAAGATTATTATTTTTTTTACTGCATTATGATTACTGATAATCCTTATGTTCACTTCTACTCCAAAATAAAATAGCAAACATTAAATGAATTCTACTAGTCAAAAACTTTTATTTCAACACAGATTGCAAAATGTAAATAGAGCTTTTAAGTTTAAACAAATAGCAAACTAGATCTGAAGAGATCTAGAAGCCAATTAGGGTTTCCTAATCTCTACAGGGTTTTGTAAGTGGAAATGGGATCCTTGAGCTATTTGGATGTTACAAAAAGCATAGTGGAAACTATAATTATAATAAAGCTACACAACATTCCACACCATCTTTGCGGGCTGGGATTATTTTAACTCCTTCAGGTGACACTGGTTGACACAGGTCAGCATGCTAAGTCCCCTGACAACTGCTCTTATCCCTCCTTCACTCTCTTTCCCCAGACACCCGGATGGCTTGTTCACCCCCTACTCCATTCAGGCCCACATGCCTCCCCCTACCTTATCTCAAACAGGCCTCTCAGCCTCTCTCTCCAGACTCACTGTATTTCTTCACAGCATCATGACTGTTTGAAATTATCTTATGTGTGTGTTTTGTCTGCTTCTCCCGTAAGCACAGACTTTAATTGTGTCACACCCGTATATCTGCTACTCATAAATATGCATCAAATATAAAAATTGAGAGTTTTAGCTGCTGCTGCATGAAAATGCAAAAAAAAAAAAAACACAAAGCATTTAGTTACTTACCAAGTCAGGTTGATTGTTGGACAAAAATCTTTCAAGACTTAGAATTCTCAGGGGAGGGAGAAGGAACATAACTAGAGACCCTCAGTAATAAAAGAGTTGCAAACCACTTTTAAATTCAATTATTGATAAGTCTCAGAAGCCTGGACCAGCTGCTTAACTGTATCAGATCCCAGCATACTCTTCAAAGGGGAAACCCAGTGGAAATATATGCTACAGGACCGAAAAAGATTTCAGTCATTGTCAGATACCATTTAGGAATTAAGTATTTTAAATGTCTTCTCCAATCAGTAAACAACTCAACTATTGCCACTCAAGCTTCTAAAACAAGGCCTATCCTGGGACTTTCCTGAGAAGCTTCCAGTATTTGCATATGTGAAATTTCAAGAACTATTATTAAAGAGATGCCACTTAACAAGAACATGGCATTTTGCTAGTCCTACAGTCATGTTCTTGGATTTCTTCATAAAAGCCCTACAAATCCCCTTTCAAATCATTCACAATAAACCATCACAAAAAGTACATTCAAAGCCATCTTTTGTTTTTCTATTGCTTACTTAGTACATGAAAAAATTATGTTTTCTGTTTACATACTTAAAATCTCTCTAGACTCCCAAACTGTCTTTTCTCCCAAAGAAAAAATTGTATTTATCAAATATGGAAGTCATTTTTCTAATCACATGATCTAACGTCTCAAAAACTTAGATCCAGACAAACAATACTAAATTAAGGCTGGTATATTTTGAAACAGCAAGAATTTGCGTGTGGAATGTTTTAACAGCTCATGGGTTCCGACGACCATTCAGTATGACTTATTCAAACACAAACCAAAACTCTACCAGGGAAATCGAATTTCATCAAATATCTCAAAGTAAAAACGCTTAACAGAGAACAGAAATGTATAAGGGTATTTGAATTCATCTTCTTCCATTGTATTATGAAAACAAAGAGGACATTAGAATCTGAGGACTGTGGCATTGGGAGCACCATCATGTATATAAGAAAATGGTACAATCCTATCAGTATTAACATTTACGGAGGGCTTACTGATTGCCAGGCCCCTCAAATGCATGTTTTTATTTAATCCTCATAACAGCACTCTGAGATAAATACTAGTTTTCCTCATCTCACAGAAGCTGAGGTCTAGAGAAACTGAGTAATCTGGCTAAGGTCACAGAGTCAGCAAGACTAGAGGCAGCACCCTGACTACCCTACAGTAAAGCCTCCACACAGCTCCCCCTAGAGACAATGAAGGGAACTCACTGGAGAGCCTTCTTTTCAGAATTCTGCAGTTTCAACAGCTACGGTACATGAGTGGTATCTCACTGGTTCTTGGCTGCTAAGTCGCTTCAGTCATGTCTGATTGTTTGCGACTTCAGGGACTGCGGGCCACCAGGTTCCTCTGTCCATGGAGATTCTCCAGGCAAAAAATACTGGAACGGGTTGCCATGCCCTCCTCTAGGGGATCTTCCTGACCCAGGGATCGAACCCTTGTCTCTTATGTTTCCTGCATTGGTAGGTGGGTTCTTTACCACTAGTGCCACCTCATTACACTTTGAGATACATACTATTACTCCATTTTAAAGAAAATAAGGTACAGAGAGATTATATACATTAATACACTTTCAGGAGTAAAGATCATTTTTTTTAGAATTTGGTATAAAAGAAAAATTTTTAATCACATTAAAAAAAATAGTCAACCATTTCACGCTTCCTTGCTGGAAAGAATGGTCTTCAAAGTTTACTCTGCATCACAGCATTCAAATGTACTCCATTATAAACACAGGGCCCATCATTACCATCTCCGTGCAATGCTGTAGTTTTCTTGCACAATGTTTTAAAACTCATCTATATTAGTTACAAACATTCAAAGGTAAGTTTCACATAAAAATCTTAACTCCTAATTTCCAAAAGCAGCAGTAATAATAATAATAGAACCTGCTGACAAAGGGCCTGCACTCTAATATGGTAGCACTTGGCTGCAGGTCAGTAGCAGCTGCCTTTTTAAGTGAAGCAAGATCATGGCATCCGGTCCCATCACTTCATGGCAAAAAAGATGGGGAAACAGTGGAAACAGTGGCTGACTTTATTTTAGGGGGCTCCAAAATCACTTCAGATGGTAACTGCAGCCATGAAATTAAAAGATGCCTTGGAAGGAAAGTTATGACCAACCTAGATAGCATATTCAAAAGCAGAGACATTACTTTGTCAACAGAGGTCCGTCTTGCCAAGGCTATGGTTTTTCCAGTGGTCATGTATGGATGTGACAGTTGGACTATAAAGAAGGCTGAGAGCCAAAGAATTGATGCTTTTGAACTGTGATGTTGGAGAAGACTCTTGAAAGTCCCTTGGACTGCAAGGAGATCCAACCAGTCCATCCTAAAGGAGATCAGTCCTGGGTGATGTTAAAGCTGAAACTCCAATACTTTGGCCACCTGATGCGAAGAGCTGACTCACTGGAAAAGACCCTGAGGCTGGGAAATATTGAGGGCAGGAGGAGAAGGGGACGACAGAGGATGAGACGGCTGGATGGCATCACCAACTCAATGGACATGAGTTTGGGTAAACTCTGGGAGTTGGTGATGGACAGGGAGGCCTGGCGTGCTGCAATTCATGGGGTCGCAAAGAGTTGGACATGACTGAGTGACTGAAATGAACTGAACTGAAGGGCTCTCCAGTCTGCCAGAGTTGCCCCTACTCCAAATAACACCGAACTTGGTCAGTTCACTCATATGCATCCTGAGGGCATCTGAGTTTGAGACTCTTAGGCTCTCTAGTTTGAGCATGTCTGCTCTAACTATATACCTGAGTTGGTATCACGTCTTCATATTGACCTACATTAAATGCTTGCCTCCAGTATAACTAAAAAGTACATCCATTAAAAAAATTACATCTATTTGAATGAACCCCCCCACACACACAAATTTACAGTTCTTTAAAAGTCTGATTCCTTTCTCACACTCCCTAACCCTCACAATGTTCATTATTTCAAAAGCCAACGGGTTCCCAACCTTGGCAACATATGAGAATCAACTTTATGAAGCTCGCACCCAGACCACCTCTGGTTGAGCTCACCAGAAGATCTAGGGGTGGAGCCCAGGCATCCTTATCTTTTCCAGGTTCATGCAAGTGATTCTGCTCCTGTCGAGCACTACTTACTTAAACACTACTGCTATACAGGTGTGACTTATAAATCAATAAGACTGATTTCCACAGGTGAGAATCACTCTCATCACTTTACGTAACAACATGACATAAATATTTACGATGCTATCATCTTGTCTGGAGTGCTGCAGTCCATGGGGTCGCAGAGAGTCAGACACGACTGAGTGACTGAACTGAATAGTTTTCCCAGGTTTTGACAAAATATCATTTCTTTATTCTAACATCCAAAGTGAAAGGCACATATGATTTAACATCTCTTGACCAAAATTTTTGGTCTGATATTCACATACTTTTCCAGCAGACCTTTCGGTGTGGGTCCCTGAAAGTGTGGGTCCCTGAAAGTGCTAAAGTGAGGCCAACATATAAATGGGAGTTTCCAGCCCTAGCAGAACACTGAAACATACTATCGTAAATCACACACTGTCAACCACTGTGTTGAGTTGGTGCCAAACTCCAGACATCTCGGGTCAAAAATATTCTATCAAAAGATCTATTTGATAAAGATCTAAAATCTAAACTAGCTATAGATTCCATGGGGCCATGAAACACCTGTGTGACACCTGCTGGCAGTCCTGAAGAGTCTCAGTCCATAGACACACCGGCCTGTCAGACACCCCAATAAGAGATGAGGTCAGCATAGTCAGAGGGCTAGAAAAGTTCATCTGCAACTTCAGAGGTGATGGTTTTCCATAATATATATTTTTGCTTGATACCAGAGGGAACATGGGCATAATTTATGCTTATTACCAAGATATTCAATTTGCTTAACAGTAAGCTGTACAAATACGTCTCTCCAGATTCCCCTGCTTTTTGCCGTTTCTTAAATAATTATGGCATGTATTGAGAATCAGGCAGTTAAAATAGCATTCGAGAAACTTTCACTGAATAAGTTAGGCAAGAAAAGAGAGTCTTCCATTTTTAAGCTCAGATATGCTCCTGCATCAGCCATCTGAGGTCTAGTGTCACAGTAACATGACCTACAGTGTGCCCTCTCTGTAAATGCTACCAGCGAAATGTCCAGCAGGGAGGGCTGGAAACACATGCCAAGACGCCAGGCTCTTGATTCACAATGTTCATACAGCTAGGTCTGGTCAGGTATGATTGATCCAAACAAACTTTTAAAATAATTCACATGAACATAATGACAGTATTTTAATTTTGAAAATCTAAAGTAAAAGAGATGTTTATAAGTGTTAATAGTGTTAAATGGTGTTTGAAAAGAGTCTTCTACTCCCAGATAAAAAGGATCAGTAAAGGAGAGAAAACTGGTTAGTATCTTTAGACAATTCAGTAATTATAATCATTTTAGAACTGCCAAGTTATTGTTTTCATTATTGTTACTGGGATGCTCATGGATCCTCCTAACATTTTCTTAGAAGCCTCAAAACATTTCTGTTTCTACCAAAAGTAGTATCTCCCCAGCCAACCAAACAGTTCCCTTTGGAAATGCAGCCATTCTGAATGTTAAGATACTTAGGTATACAAAAGCCTTCTATTAAAATGCAAATATTTTATAAAAAGTCAGTTTATAAAGAGCAAGTACTAAGGGATATGCAGACACCAGAGAGCAAAGCTTGCCCCTCCCTCCCCTGAGCATTTTACTGGCTGTGTATATTGCGTGCTGGGTCATTTGGTCTCTGTCTTGGTCTGTGTCTTGCATCAAATGGGACTAATACTTAACTTCCAGACAATGCACATAAAGCAGCTAACCAGTGACTCACTCATGCGGTGCTTAATTCTAGTAGATATTGTTACTACTTTACGCAAATAAGATTGTCAGAACTGTCCAAGTGGATTCAGGATTCAAAATCCAGTTCTGTCCAGCTTCACAGTCCCAGCTTCCCCCGCAACCCCTCCTACCCCACCCCCACCTCCTTTATACTAAACCTCTCAGGCAAAGATGTGGGAGGGATGCAAGATATACTTTCGTCCTAGCATTGTTTTAGCCCTACAATGTTCTAGGCAACCAAATATTGTAGGTAAAGCAAACAATGATACAACTAAACTTCACAATATCCTCAACCTGGAAAAAGACTAACCAAGTTCAATATCCAAGTGTAGAAATAAAGAAATGGATTTTCTCTTCCAATTTCCTTAATATAAATTATCCTAGACTAATTGCATAACTGGTGTTTGTGTGTATCATAAACATATACACATGAACAAATAAACATGTAAGTCCTCACAAATGCACCCCTCCAGAGATGACAGTCTTCAAAAATATTTTTCACCGCCAAAGTTACCTTCGAAACTTATTATTTCTATAGTGCGTGAGGCAAAGTACATGGGTGGTTATCATCAAGTATGGTGCACATAATTCTGTACGCTCACTGTAGCGACATGAGCCCATACTACAGCACAAAGAAGGACCAATTATAAAGATGCTACTGTTTATTTTTTAATCTTATCAAAATAAGCATTCTAGTCATATTTCACCAGTTAAAGTAATCAACTAATAAGGTAGTATATTTAATTTCCAATTAGAAGGCAGCACTTCTAGGAAGAAATGTCTAATTCATAGCTTGCTACAATGGTGAATTAGATATTCTATGAAAATTGTTTAGAACAGTAATGATTCTATATCTGGTACCAAGAAACATATCCAAGTTTTATGCGGTCTGCAGATTTAGACTCTGTTTATGAAAAAAATGCAACATCACAAATACAAAATGCTTAGAAAAGTGATTATTTAGATTAAAAAGTTACAACAAAACCCAAAATTTTAAAGCTGACCTTACCAATACATCACAAAACCAAGATCCAGAAAAAGAATCCACTATATGAATCTGAAACACTGCTGTAAATACTTCTTTTGGGCTGCACACTCTGATTACTTCTCATATGACAATGATTCATATTCATATCATTTCTATAAACCACAAACCACAAACATGGGTGATCAAAATGTATTTTTAATTATTGATAATTCAGAAAAGTTACTTTCAGCCTCATAGGTCCGTTTTAATGCCATATAAATTTTTAGGATTGCTGTCAAATTTGTAAACACCTATTTCTTTCACATGTGAGCCATAAGAGTTCAGGGCATTCCACATCTTCTAGTGCATTGTCTGAGTTTAAATATTTTTTGTTTTGATAACAGTAATGTTTGTTGTCACTGGTGTGTGTGTGTGTGTATGAGTGTGTGTATTCAATTGAAGAAGAAACAAACACAGAATTCTCATTAAAAAACATGGCGCAGTTATGAATGTGTATTTCCATTATTGGGTATATTCTTTACAGAAAGAACTTCCTTATCAAATATACTTAAATAAGAACTGAATCTTTTACTTTCAGTTTTATACATCTAATAAGTAGAAGAATTTTCCAGACTCACTTCTAGTTCCAAACCATATTCAAACCATGTTTCCACCAGCAGATGTCATGGTATAGACTCATGCTGCAATACTAACTCACCCCTACCATGTGGACAGACCCCAGGTGAGCTGGGGTCACCTGCCATTCCTGGGTAGTGAGTCTTACCCTAGGATGGCTAGGAGTAACTTAACTAAAGAAAACTGTGAGCTGAATAAATACATTCCCCTCAACCAAAACTAAAAGTGTCTGCAATTTAAATCTTCTTTAGCTGTATCTCAGAAACACTCTACACTCCAATGTCACCGAAGCCAAGAAGAAATGTCATAGAAGGAAAGTCAGAGTGGAAAAGGGTAAGCTACCTGCAATTAAAATTTTTTGCCTTACAAAATGTACAAATTATGCCAAATTTTATGCCTTACAAAATGTACAAATTATGCCAAATTTTATGCCTTACAAAATGTACAAATTATGCCCAATTTTATGCCTTACAAAATGTACAAATTACGCCAAATTTCACGCCTTACAAAATGTACAAATCACGATGCCAGCCATGAATGCATGCCTGTGAACACTGGTATAGGGTCCCTGCAGGCCCTCGGAAAGGTCTAGGTGGGCCCAAGCAATGAATGCAGAAATGGTAGAACATGTATTGTACAAACGAGGGGCCCTGGTGCCTGCAATTCATGAGCTTCACAATGAATCAGTCTCTGTGGTCCCCATTATCATTCATCATTTATCTCAGTCTGTACATGTCTGATCTCTCCAAATAAATTTCAATTCATCAGAAACAGGAAGTACAGTCTTAAGTACTACAGACAGAAAATAATCAAAAATGTGGTAATCCTATCCATAGTGATCTAGAGAATGAATATATTATATACACATATAAATACACATATGTATATATACACACATGCGCAGTATATATACACATACATGTAAAACACATGTATCATTTATATATGCATTTGTATAATGTTTTATATATACAGCATTTATCTATACATTATGTATATATATGTTAATTATATATATGCATAATATCAAAGACAGAGTGAGTCTTTTCAAGTTAACATGGTATGCAGATCTTGTCCTTTCAAGGAAGTTTGGCTCAGAAGAAAGTCACCATTAGAGCCTGGCAAACAAAGAATAGGGCTTCCCTGAGGAGGCCAATGGGTGAGCCAGGCCATCAAGAGACTTTCAATGCTCTCTGGTCCTGGACAGCAAGTCTGTAGTTACTGACCCAAAAGAGGCACTTTGACTCCTGCCAAAGTGAAAAGAAAGTTACTGGGAAGACTTCACTCTTAAAGAGAATATCCATTAATCTGTTCTGTGCTTGCAGCCGGACTTAAAAAAAAAACCAGGTGAAAACTACTGCAAGATTATAGTGCTTAGTGCAAGAGGAAAACATAATTTTCTTTCAACTGATTTAGCATATTAAAGGAAAGTCTTTTTAAAAACTAACTTCTGACATTTGCAGTTTGATTCTCAATTTCTAAAAAAAACAATGTTTGCTATTCCACACTTTAGCCAGATCAATATGGCTAACAGAACAAATCTATTACCCTGTCATGAAACGAAATGTATTATCTGCAATCCAGCAAGTATTTCTTCAGTAGTACCCAGGCCATGTTTGCACTCTTAAGATCTGAGGGCAAGCGTAAGGATGTGGTGGGAAGAGAAATTTAAGGACATGTAGCCTCGGAGAAGGCAATGGCAACCCACTCCAGTATCCTTGCCTGGCAAATCCCATGGACGGAAGAGCCTGGTAGGCTGCAGTCCGTGGGGTCGCAAAGAGTCGGACACAACTGAGCAACTTCAATTTCACTTTTCACTTTCATGCATTGGAGAAGGAAATGGCAACCCACTCCAGTGTTCTTGCCTGGAGAATCCCAGGGACGGAGGAGCCTGGTGGGCTGCCGTCTATGGGGTCACACAGAGTCGGACACAACTGAAGCGACTTAGCAGCAGCAGCAGTAGCAGCCTGCCAGGCTCCTCTGTCCATGGAATTCTCCAGGCAAAAATACTGCAGTGGGTTGCCATTCCCTTCCCCAGGGGATCTTTCCAACCCAGGGATAGAACCCGGGTGTCCTGATTCTGAGCCACCAGAGAAGCCCAGGGTATGGTTCTTGTCTTTAAGACATAAACTAGAAGAAAGGGAGGATTTTTAAGGGCTTCAACAGCATTATGTCCTGTCTCTGGGACCTTAGTCTGAATCTCAAGGCTTTTGGCTTCCAGACAGTCCTAGGAAAGCCCCTCTCAAGTGTCACCAGCCTTCTCCAGTCTGGAAGCTTCTTCCCTGTCACCAACGAAAGAATCAGTTTTTCTGAAAACAGCTGTCAGTTTGCTCTTCTAGAATTGTCAGGGTGGCAGATGTCACCAAAATATATGCACTGTAAAGGAAACTAGTTTCCAAAGAATATGGGAGCTTCTATAGAGTTAGTAGGTGGTAGGCAGAGTTTTCCTGTCTGTACATTTCAGTCACATATCAGAAAAGGGACACTAAAACAATCAGAAGCTTGTGAAACTTACAAGATATTATGTTCCCTAGCAATGTTTTTATAAAGGGTGGTTTGACTGTTTTCAGGAGACAAGTGGGCAAATGGAAAAGCCACTGAAGACAGTGCTTTGGAGAATGCCAGGAAGCGTTACAGTGAGGGGTCCCCCACTGTGTGGTCTGTGCACATGGGTGTGTGCACCCACTTGTACACACACAAGCACTTAAAACTTCCCCCAACTATCTACGTGGGACCTTCTGGTGAACCATAGGAGGGAATAACAGGGCATCTTGCCACCAAGCTACAGGGTGCAGGCAAAGAGCAGGGCAGGCAGTGACAAGCCTTTCATTCATTCATTCAGTCATTCCTTCTCCCCACAGGAAAGGCCCTCGTGGGAACGTGCCCACAGGCCCAGGCACAGTGCCTCTTTCTAGTCTTGCATTTTTTTCAAATAAGTGCAGGCCACAAGGAAAGGCCACGTTAGAAGCCGCTGGCCTTTACACCACTTCCCAGTCCACAGCGGCAACTTTTGCCAGCATCTAAAGTACCTCTGGCCACACAGAAGCACAAATGGCCAGAGGCCACAACCCCAATGCTGGACTGTGGAAGGATGTCCCATTTCCCATTCTCAATCTGTCCTAGGATGAGTCTAGTGATTTTACATAGTTGTAGGTAGACACAACCCACATCCTACTAAACTCTTAATGCACACCTTCATAGAATTCCAACATACTTATTTGGCAAACACACAAAATGGCAAGAAACTGGGTGACGTATATAATTGAATACTACTTAAGAAAATGAGTACTTTACACAAATTAGCTCATGTAATCCTCATCAGCTACTCCCTGGGGTAGATGCTGTTACTACCTTCATTAGACAGCAGAGGAAACTGAAGCTCAGTGTGGTAAAGTCATTTGTTCACAGTCAAATGGCTGAAAAGTGGCAGAGGACCATATTCAAAACCAAGCAAGCTGGGTTCACTATGGGGCCCTCAGATAATCTTCATCTCAAGGGTTCAGAGTTACTTTCTAAAGGAGGAAACAAGCCACTTTGGTCTGGAGGGGCAGTAGGGCCAGTACGGTCTAGTTCTTCACCTGTTTGGCAGCTTGGCACAAGGCCAGCTCTGCATACCTGTCTGAAATTCAGATTTCTGCTCATATTTACCAGTCATGGAAATTTAGGCAAATTAAGTAATTTTTCTATGTCTCAGTTTGCTCACCTATAAAACAGGGATAAGGGCTTGTTGCCTATCATACACTGATCTATTTAATATACAACAGTGCTGCTTTAAGAGAATGCAAATTTTTACCAAACTGTCCTAGGAGTCAAATTCTATATTGTTGATAATAACTACCTTATTTTTCTCTCTAGAGATTTTGATATTTATTAATCAGATGGTCTATGAATCTATCCTGTGAAATGAAGCAGCATGGATTTATTAGCCAGGTTTTGGAGATGAGGAAACAAGTAGAAACTCACAACAAGAAACCTGCTGACATTCAGGGTCGAGATCCACCAAGTCATAGCTACAGCAAGCCACTATTAGTCAATGATACTCCATCTCCTTATGGAGCCCCAACAGGAAAATCCCAATCAACAATGGCAAAGCTGAAGTCCCTAACATCTGGAGAAGGTTCTAAATAACCTGCTAGTTTAGTACTATCACAAGAGTAACTGAATCCAGTAAAATCCGTGTTTCAGTTTAAGGTGTGCAGGCTACCTGGGGCCTTTGCACTGTCTGTTCCCTCTGCCTGGACATCAGTGGTCCTTGGCTGGCCTCATGGCTAACTTCTTCACTTCTGTGAAGATTTTGAATTACCTATCAGCTTCACAGTAAGGCCTATCCTGACCAGCCGACGACCCTGTATGCAAGACAGGGAAAGAGACACAGATGTGTATAATGGACTTTTGGACTCAGAGGGAGAGGGAGAGGGTGGGATGATTTGGGAGAATGGCACTGAAACATGTATACTATCATGTAAGAATTGAATCGCCAGTCTATGTCTGATGCAGGATACAGCATGCTTGGAGCTGGTGCATGGGGATGACCCAGAGAGATGTTATGGGGAGGGAGGTGGGAGGGGGGTTCATGTTTGGGAACGCATGTAAGAATTAAAGATTTTAAAATTTAAAAAAAATAAAAAATAAAACATTTTAAATCTTAAAAAAAAAAACCTAAAAAAAATAAAAAATAAAAATAAAAATTCCAACATTTCATATCCCAACCCACTTTAGCCTGCTGTAACAGGACTCTTTCCATACCACTAACCAGGATACTACATAATTCACATTTTATGCTGTCTATCTCCCACCACTAGGACACAAATTCCCCAAAGGTTAGGAAAGGTTAGGAAATTTGTTCACCAAAATATACCAAGCGCCTAGAACTATACCTATTACAAATTAGGTGCTTGATATATGTTATTACATAAATAAAAAATGCAGAGGTACTTTTACAAATGTGCCAAATAATCACATCTAGTAAGAATGATTTCTTTCTGAGACACTCCACAGCACTGGGGCACTGGGATGCACAGACCAAGCGAAGTCCCATGAGTCTGTGACAAGACCTTCAATGCTAAATTTAGTGCTCTTGGTGTTTCTATGATTTCTAGTTACCAACTCATCTTCACCTACCTAGGATGTGCATGTCAAGAGTGTTTCTACAAACTCAAGTATCTACTTACAGTAAGAAGCAAACAAATCTTGATCAGTTTTTTCCATCTCCAGGAAACAGAGCCAAGGTATGAATGAATTAATAGCGAAGCTGACATAGAAACACTTCACTGTTGCAGGGCTGTGTAATTTCTAGGCAATTTAAGTTGGTAGGAGGGTTTTAGTTGGAGTACTCAGATTGTACATGGAGACAGGTGCTCCAGGACTAGACCAGCAATGAAACACAAGGAAGACAACAGGACCTCAGGTGAGGCATTCCCCTAGGAGAAAGGAAGAGTGCTAAAACAGAGGAAGGGGGAATCACACTTTCTTCAGCTCTACAGCCCCAAATCCTTGCTAATGGGTGTGTGCAACTGGTTAACAAAAAGAGTTGAGTGTTTATCTGTAACAGCTACTTTCAACTTAATGCACTTAATCTGAACTAAACAATACAGTTATTATGAAAACTATGGGCCTTGTACACCAAAGGCCTTGAAAACTCTCTCATGCAAGAAATATGCCATGTTCCCATCCATAAACCTTCATCTCATTACTGCTTAAGGATTCTGACTAGTGGTTAAATGGCAGTAACTCAGAAAGGTCCTCAAGATGAACCTGCCATTAGGCATACCTTTAATGCTCCTGTGATTTCTAAATAACATGCTTCTTTAAAAAATTACAGGTAATATTATATCTTTTGATAATCTTTTCATGCATCTTTTTACTGTGGCCACTTGATGACAAGAATATAGAACTGGTAAATCAGTCATTAAAAATAACAATCTCCCTCCAAAAATATATAGACAACCACAAACAATAAATTCCACTTAAAAATACCTATAGTATAGAACTTTCACCAAATGCTTCGTCTGGTGTATTTTCACTCATGTCTCTTCATTGGAAGTGTATTTATATGATACTGCCTACTAAAACCAGACTGTTTTTATTCTTCTTGAAATCAGTTCTCACTTCTTTTTGCATATGGGGCTGTCTTTCAAAGTGAGGGGCTTCTCCTCACTTTAAGGTACAGAATAGTTTCAGCTGGTTTCTTCACCCAGGGAATTTTAAGTGTCTGTTTAACATTTACTTTCCATAAAGTTTTCTGGTTTCAAACTAGTTTCAAAGTAGAGTAATTGTCAGTAGTGCCCCAAAATTCACTTAAGCTATTGTTGTACATTTAACTGTTCAATATTTTCACAAAAGAAAAATACTAGCCCTTTGGAAGTGACCATCACTTAAAATTTAAATTTATAAAATTTATAGAATCTTAAAACCCTCTTAAAAATGCTTCCACAACACTAAAGACAATCTCTGCAAACTTAACTGGTGATTCACCAAGAGTTAGTTTCAAAATTTTCTGATTACAAACTTAAACCCTCAAATAGTTAACTGTCTTTAACACATTTTAATAAATATAATTTATATTTCCTTTTAACTAGCTAGTCCAAGCAGGCAGGCAATGTGGAGAAATTATTACTTACATTATAGTTTATCCTAAAATAAAATTGCTAGTGAGTGAATGAGATATGCATTGACATCCCTCCCTGTTAGGAAATGTTATTTATATATTTACATTATATATGTGTGTGTGTATATATATATATATAACTTTCTATTTATCATTGAAAGTAAGAGAAGCGACTTGAACTAATAAAACTTTCATTGTAACTTTGTATTATGGGACTTTAAGTATTATTTTAAACTACTCATCATGAAAAATCTGATTTATTCCTTAAGCACCTAGAGTTATGCCTATTCAATCATGATGATGAATCAGCAAATATGCTACTCCATTAAACTCCTGCTTTTAAGACTACCAAAACTTGCCTAGCTTTTCTGTCACACCTTTATCAGAGGAGATAGCGAAAGCTATTACACGGATGTTTTAGAACTTTGTAAGTTTCAAAACCTGGACAATTACCCATCCAGATTATCTTTTGAAAGACGTTCTACAGACATTTTCTATGAGTATTTCCCATTCTGGACGTCCCATCATATACCCATTCTCAAGCAGCATTCAACGCTTATTAAGCACGCACTGTGTGCACAGAAAGCATTATACTCGGAGAAGGCGCGTAAGGCTCGGCCTCATATTATTCGTGTATAAATAGACAGCAGTAGTGATTTATTCTCTCAACTTTGTAGAAACGTGAGCAGCATCGACATGGATGAATCCACAGCATTCACTGGTAAATGATTTTCTGGGGGCAATTCACAGATTCTCTGGATTAAACAGCCCCGTTAGGGAACCACGCGGTCCCTTCACCATCCAGCCCACATAGAACAACTCGTGGGCGCCGGCCACACCTTCCGCAGGTGGATGGATCCGCCGAGCCACACGAACCCGACTCATCTCTCCTTGGAGGGGCTCCGGATAGGAGCGTGTAAATGTGTGCAAGCTCTTGTGCGAATTAAGGACTTGTTGAAAGGCCTCGGGGTCTTGGGAAGGAAGAGAAAGTCGCAGCCCCGCAGGGCGCCCCCTCCCCCGCGGCCACGAAGTCCCCTGCGCCCCGGGCGCTGCGCAGGCCGCCGCTGCAGATCCTCTGCGCAGCCGACGCACCTCGGGCCTAGCACCATTTGAAAGGCAAATCTCAGAGCCGAGGCGCATTTAAATGCCCGACCCCGGGTCCCCGGGGGATGGCTCTCCTGCAGACGCAGCCGCAGGGGCCTCCGGGGCGGCGCGGCCCTGGGCACTGGGCGCGGCCCGCGGGCGCACCCGGGACCTCTGCCCGCAGCGCCCGGGCATCCGCGTCAGGCCCGGGCACAAGCGGGCGCCCCCAGGCCAGAAAGCCCTGCTGCCGCCGTGGAGAGGGAGAGCGCCGGTCCTCCGCCCGCGGCCTCGGCTCCGGGCCCCCTCCCGGCGCACCACACCTAGCAACCGGCGCTGACAGGACGCAGTGGCGGCGGCGGCGGGAGGAGGAAGCGGAATGGCTGCCGCGGTGGAGCCACCCCCGCCCCCCCGCTCCCACCTCCCAGCGGCTGCAGCCGCCGCCGAGCCCTGACAGCTCGAGCCCGGGCGGAAGCGGCGGGCGGCGTGCAGCTCCCGCCCCCCGCCGCCTCTGGCCGCTCCGACCACCGGGGCCAACTAACTCCGCGCCCCTGCCCAGCGCCGGCCGGCCGGCCGCCCAGCCGGCCCCACCGCGCCCTCCGCCCGGCGCCCCCTCCCCCGGCGCCCGGCCCCGCCGCCGCATCTCCCCGCCGCCGAGTCCCTCCTCCCGCCGCCCCCGCCGCAGCGCAGCCCCACTCCCAAACACTTCACCGCCGGCGCGCACGCCCCGCGGAATCCCCCGGCCCGCCCGCCGCACCTCGGGGCTCCCGCCCCCTCCCCCACCCTGCTCCCCGCACCACCGCCCCCCCGGGCACCTCGCGCCTCCGCATCCCGCCACCCCCAAGCCCTGGGCTCGAACACACCCTCCCCGCCCCGCCGCCGCCTTCCTCGCTCCTAACCAGCCCTGGCCATTCTGGGGTTCTCGCCCGGGCAGGAGTTTCCGCACGCCGGGCACCCCCGCCCACCCCCGGGCCATTTACCGATGTGGTTGTCCTCGATGTGCTCGATGAGGTCGGCCAGGGTGGGGAAGTGGAGTCCGCAGCCCCCGAACCGGCAGGTATTGGAGAAGAAGGAGGCGGCGGCGATGCCTGTCATGGTGCTACATCGAGAGCCCCCCTGGTGTCGGCTCAGCGAGCGCCGGGCAGGCGGGCGGAGGGAGGGAGGGAGGCAGGGTGGGGTGAGGAGAGGAGGGGCTGGGGGAGGGGGAGAGAGGCGGGGTGAGGGGAGCGGAGAGGACGGGACAGAGGGAGAGGGGGCGAGAGCGATGGAAGGATTGCGAGGAGAGACCGGGAGGCAGAGGGGAGGCGGCGGCGGCGTTGGGAGCGGCGGGGGGAGGGTGGGGGTGGGGGTGAAGCCGCCGCAGCTGGGAGGAGGGACCAGGGCGCGCGGCAACAGCTGTGCGGCCCCAACCTCCGCCCCTGGACTGAGGCCTCACCTGGGAGCGCCTGCCACCAACTTTATCTCACTCGGCCTGCCCTTCACAGTTGGTAATACATGCAATCAGTTTGGAGCCTCCTTGGTTATGTATATTACATTCCTGGTATATATACATCCATTAATTACACTTACATCCCTTCAATGAGAACTTAGGGAGGTACCCGGGCCCCTGTTGGGGACATTTGTTTGCACCTGGCCACCTGCTAGGTTTGATACTGACATTCACAAAGGATCCAGGAAAGGTAATTGTGTGCACCTTACTCTTTAAACCTTAAAAAAAAAAAAAAAATTTCTCTGGAGGATTGTACTAATTGATTTTAATGAAGTTTCCCTCTAGGCCAGAAGAAAATCTTAGCTTTATTTAAATTTCAAAATAGAGTGCTTGATTGTCAAGTGCATTTGCCTGTGTTTTACAAGTGTACCACGTGTGTAATATTCCCTGCTCCTTTTGGGAAAACAAAAACTAAAATAATTTCATTTCCCCAAATTACAATACCCCACTGCCCCAACTCAGATCTGCAAATTAACCCATGTGGCTTCCTGGGAGCAAAACTATCATAGCAGAAAGGATACCAAACTGGTTAAGGCTAAAAGGAGTAGAAAGAGAATCAAGGGACATATTTTCACCTAAAAGAGAAGAGATTCTCCCAGTCAGTCTAGATTACACCATTCTGTGAGTATTTAAACCATAAGGTGGACCACTTAAGCACTTAAAGTTGGATCAGGTAGCTTATCTGAAACCTCATTTCGCTAATAGTCAATTACCTCCTTGTCCCCACAGATTTACTGATATTTTTACTTTTAAATATGTTTTCTGATAGCACTTTTACAGGTGCCTATATATTATCAGCAGTTTATGACCTCACAGTGCATTTTTTCATTATGGAAGTAAACTGAATTTAGCATTTTTCTTTAAGACAAATTTCACTTATCCTCTGGTGCAGATACACAGAGAAATAGAATTCCTCTCTCCATAAAATAAACTATATTCATTTCTAGTGTATTTGCTAGTAGGATTCTTGATTTTTTTTCATTTGAGAATTTAGAAGAAAGGCGCCACAAAACGTTTTACAATCTGAGAGTCACAGTGATTGAGGGTGATGAGTGCCCTCACCCATGGCATTTCCTCTTTTCTGGCCCCTCTCTTCTTGTCTGCCAGCTCACAGGGTAACAAACTTTTGTTGAGATGAGAGTTGGGTTGAATGAGGTTGGGGCAGTTATGTGGTTAAAGTTCAGTTTGGTGCCAAGAATGATTTCCTGGGCCCGCTTGGGGGTGGAGACAGGGCCCGGGTGGGCCTGATAATGAGCCAGGGACCCAGTTGGCGGGAGACTGGAGCGAGGGCCAGACAAGGGTCTAAAGAGCAGAATTAGAATTTTGGCAGCTGTGCAGTGCATTCAGCTGCCCAATCTGGGAAGGCTTTTAGCTACAGCAGGCAGAATACACACCACACCAAGTACCACCAACAGGGCAATGCAATGCAAATCCTTCAGCCAAAGCGATGCCAAAACAGCTTCCCTCTAGAGATGAGTGTTTGGTACCTCCACCATGAGGCAGCATTTAGGAAGCACTGAGAGCTTTGGAGAAGTATCATTTCTGTCCTCTGGAGGGAAAACTGTCCATGTGGAATTATTAACTTTAGACAGAGTGTGGAGAGGCACAGAGGTAGTTCAGACAAGGGATCTCACAGCTGGAAAGTGCCAGAAATATGCAGGTAAAAGATGAAGGAAGGAGACTGGGTTTCATGAATGTTTAAGTCTCTACTGTTTCAGTATTCCTAAAATAAAAACTTCATATGCCAAATTTAATAAATAGAGTTTTTAAAATGGAACAAGCCAAAATAACCTGTAAAATGAATAAAAATGTTAATTTTTAAGATTAGAATTTTTTCTTTATGGCAATCATTAATATTTTGTAAGGACTCAGTTTATTTTGCATAAAATAACCTACCCTAATTCTTCATGTATGAATTGAAGCTCTGCTTATATGACATACTGCCCATTCCATTTTTTAAAAATCTGCCCACTCTAGGCATTTCTGGCCTTTGTATTAGATACATAATCATAGTCTTTTAGATCTGGAAGATGCTCTGGCCAGCAGACTCACTGATTTTGTAGATGTGATAAACTGAGGTCAGAGGCATAGAGTGAATTCTTTCCAAGTACACACAGCCAACTTTCCTCTCTGTGTTCTTAATGCATTCAGTTAAGGCATCAATAAAAAACTGAAAGACAAAGATATGGTAATACAGACACACATTTTTAAAAATGCCTTACGATGTCATACTCACCCTTATGTATTAGTTTGGCCAAAAAGTTCATTCACTTAATGATTGCATTAACTGGAATCATTAACTTGATGAAAATGAACACTGCATCTTTTATTTTTACTGAAAACAGACTTTTTAGCTAATCCAGTATTAGGATTTATAGAAATTTTGTTTCAAGGGTGTTGTTTCATATAAAGTCAGCCTAAAGGTATAAGAATATATAGAACAAACATTTCAATCTGTTGGGTCCCAGAGAAGATGATGGTTGATACTTACAAAAAATATTTGTCTACCTGATTTGAATAGTGAAGATAGTCAAATGAAAGGGACAGTAAGAGAACTGAGGAGGCAGAAAGAGATGATGGTGATTGCAGACTAGAAGTGCTCTCTGGCTTAAGATCCCTTTCTTGGAAACCATTTGCCTCTCCCCAGATCTCTGTGCCTTTTGAAGTGAAGTGAAGTCACTCAGTCGTGTCCGACTCTTTGCGACCCGTGGACTGTAGCCCACCAAGCTCTTCCATCCATGGGATTCTCCAGGCAAGAATACTGGAGTGGGTTGCCATTTCCTTCTCCAAGGAAATGAAGTGAAGGCCCACACAAAATGCAGGCATATAGTAGCCCCATAGCGTGGTGCTTAGCATTACAAATGCTTTGGCATCCAGTTCAGTTCAGTTCAGTTCAGTCACTCAGTCATGTCCGACTCTTTGCGACCCCATGAACTGCAGCACACCAGGCCTCCCTGTCCATCTCCCAGAGTTCATTCAGACTCATGTCCATCGAGTCCGTGATGCCATCCAGCTATCTCATCCCCTGTCATCCCCTTCTCCTCCTGCCCACAATCTCTCCCAGCATCAGAGTCTTTTCCAATGAGTCAACTCTTCGCATGAGGTGGCTAATGTACTGGAGCTTCAGCTTTAGCATCATTCCTTCCAAAGAAATCCTAGGGCTGATCTCCTTCAGAATGGACTGGTTGTATCTCCTTGCAGTCCAAGGGACCCTCAAGAGTCTTCTCCAACACCACAGTTCAAAAGCATCAATTCTTCAGTGCTCAGCCTTCTTCATAGTCCAACTCTCACATCCATACATGACTACTGGAAAAACCATAGCCTTGACTAGACGGACCTTAGTCGGCAAAGTAATGTCTCTGCTTTTGAATATACTATCTAGGTTGGTCATAACTTTTCTTCCAAGGAGTAAACGTCTTTTAATTTCATGGCTGCAGTCACCATCTGCAGTGATTTTGGAGCCCCCAAAAATAAAGTCTGACATTGTTTCCACTGTTTCCCCATCTATTTGCCATGAAGTGATGGGACCGGATGCCATGATCTTCGTTTTCTGAATGTTGAGCTTTAAGCCAGCTTTTTTGCTTTTCTCTTTCACTTTCATCAAGAGGCTTTTTAGCTCCTCTTCACTTTCTGCCATAAGGGGGGTGTCATCTGCATATGTGAGGTTATTGATATTTCTCCCAGCAATCTTGATTCCAGCTTGTGTTTCTTCCAGTCCAGCGTTTCTCATGGTGTACTCTGGATATAAGTTAAATAAGCAGGGTGACAATATACAGCCTTGATGTACTCCTTTTCCTATTTGGAACCAGTCTGTTGTTCCATGTCCAGTTCTAACTGTTGCTTCCTGACCTGCATACAGATTTCTCAAGAGGCAGGTTAGGTGGTCTGGTATTCTCATCTCTTTCAGAATTTTCCACAATTTATTGTGGATCCAGTAGCAATCACCAAAATCCAGCATGGCCATTGCCCACAGGATGGGGGCAGCTGCCAAGAAGGTGTGAATCCGTTGGTCTAACGGAGCCAGCCGAAGCCACCAAAGGATTAGGTTAATTTAGGGATACACTGATCATCAAAAGCGTGCACTTTCTGTGTCCTGCATGGACATCTGTTAGCACTACAAGAGTATGTCTATGAGCATTAGACCCTATTAACTCTCCATACTGCCTTCAGCTCTTAAGTTTTCTGGGTCATTCTTCAAAGTTCCACTTAAGGAGCTTTTCAGGTTTACTAGACATAAACCAGCCCATAAGGCCTTGAGACACTCCCATTACTGCCAGCACTATGTAGACTGGGTAGATCATGAACCCAGATAGGTCTTCTTCAGCTCATGCCAGTTTGACCACTTCTAAGAATGAATGATGCTCTCTAAAGACTCAGGCTTCCAGTTCTGCCAACAACCACCTTTGCCTCAACAGGATGTTTTCTTGAGGTTCCCACCTTCTTCCAGGGAGGACAATGTCTATTCCAGGTTTTCTTGTTTAATATGCATGCAACCAAGTTTTCAAGTTCTCAGCTCAGAAATGAATCAGTTTTATCTGCTTTTTTGGTGATTAATTCTCATTTTAGCCCCTAGTCTCATTCTGCCTAGAATTTAGCATTCACCTTAGAATGAGTAACAGGGGTTCTCTAGTTGGACAACACCAGTGACTAGTTCTCATGGATGTTACCCTGTATCTCTCTACCCTATGCTTCTGCCTTACTGACTGTATACAGTTATGGCATTACATTTCTAGTTTTTTGTAAGATTTCTCCAGAATAAGGTGATAAAATACCCAGCCATTGACTGTCATTCTAACTGAGCTCCTGGATTTATTCCCCTACTGCAGTCTGCCACATGCACCGAAATAATAGCTCCACACTCAACTCTGGTGGGATTTGGCCAGCCCAGTCTGCAGTTTAAATACAGTCATGAAAGCAGCCAGCCAATCACTATTTTATTCATTCCTGACATCTTGATCAAAAATCTATGCCAGGCTCCTATTGTACAACTCCCAAAGGAATATTTATAGAAGAACTGCCTGGACGGTGACTTCAAGATTTGTAAACCCTGGAGCCTGATCTGCCATGCAGCACATGGGGGATACAATTGGAATAAGTACAGCCTCTTCTCTTGAGGGAACGCCAAAGACTTTGCAAATCCTCCTGAACGGGTTCCTAAAGCCTGCCTAGGGCAGCTCAGTGAACTCCATATATGTCCTCTTGGTTGCTCTGGTGTCTGCCATTTCCCTCCTTTCCAGCTCTGGCCACTCAGATGGTAACTCTTGTTGCTCTTGACCATATTGGAGCCACTAAAGCACTAATGCTTGCATAAGACTGCACAGCCTTTTTGCCCAGAGATACATCTTTAGGCACCAGTGATGCTTATCCAGCAGTGCCCAGTATTGAAGATTTTCTATCCCTTCAAAGACTTCTATCATCTTTTTTGTCCTAGCCTTTTGAGGTTTCATCAGCTTCCGTAAGTACAACCTTTAGAACTCGGACAAGTATTGATGGAGAATGGATGAAGGGATCAAGTTGGGAATACTGCTCCATGATCTCCCCTCCCCTGCTGGAATCCTGCAGTGCCGGCCTGCACCATGAGACTAAGCTTTCTATTCAATGACCTTCAATAACTGGATCTCTGCAGAAGTCTTCCAGCCTTACCTCCTGTAGTTCCCTCTTTACACCAACAGTTCAAGATGGATCAGATTATTTGTTTTCAAAATGTACACACACAAGCCACCTTGCCTTTGCATGTGTTTTGTAGTCTGCCTGAAACAGCCTTCCCTCCTTCCCTCTCCCCTCACCAAACATATGCAGCAGCTCATCCTGTCACCTCCTCCAGGAAGCCTTCTCTGCATCCTATCGCCTCTTTCTTCCCTGCTGAGCTACATGCTTATCATCTGTGCTCCACCTAAGCTCCCTCTGCATTAATTTTGACGGCTTACTGGTCTTCCTTCTCCTCTAGACCAGTCATTCCCAATGGTTTTAAATCAAGAACCCCACCGATAAAAACGAAATGTGATCACATGAACATTCATGTCTTTTATTTATAAATTATATATAGATACTACTACTCAAACATAGTATGTATATTATAAAGTAAGTCAGATGCTTTCAGAAGATCCTTTTTAAAAAACAGAAATGGAAGGTCTAATATCTTCACCCCATACCCCACAGTATTGTCTGGCCCACATCCTGGGTTGAACGCATTCCACCTTGGAGGTGACTGATTGTAGTCTCCATGAAAAAGAAGGCTATCTCTCACCGTGCCTGTACACAGGGCTCAGTACAAGTTGTACAGCATATAACTCAGCGCTGTGATAAGCAGCGCACTAAGGCTTCAGTTTTCCATGCTGAAGCAATTTCCAACAATCTGTTACTGTTCTCTTATGCAACATCAGAGAAAGTATTCAGTCATCTCTCACCTTGGGTAGATTACAACAGTTATACCCCAACAGTTATATCCCATGATCATGGCCCAACCTTTAGTGAGACCTCTTTTCAGGTCTAGCAGTGTCACTGCCCTGTGCCCCTAACAGGCACTTATAAAATGCTTGTCTCATTGGTTTTGATGGCGCTCGTTTCCTAGGCTCTGCTAATGCAGACAAAGCTGCTCAGTTGGACAGAGATAAGCAGGGAAGCATTGAGCCATGACATGAGATCTGACACTAGCTCTCCTTTTATTTCACTGACTAGGACCCCTTTCCCTTTCACAGATGTTCAGGTTTATTATGATGATTATTTTACATAACAATTACCACGATTCATCCCAGTGCCTACTGTTGGGTCAGGCACTGTTGGACTAGATGTCTTAACACAGATCTGTTTTTAAACCCTATGAGATAGATAAATACATTATGCCCAGATTATGGATGAGAAAAAAAACAAGACCCAGGGAAATGAGGTAACTTACTGTGGTCCATAAAGCTAATAAGTGTGGGAACTAAGTTTTGAGCTCCAGGCTGTCTGATTCTAGCATCTCGGCTCTTAACATGAGGTTCCTACTTGAATTGGGGTGTTCTTGAACATTTTCCTCCTCTCCCCTTGAATCTGGGGAGAAGTTGGGTTCTTGGCCACAGGCAGGGTTAGGCTCACATACATCAAAACACTAAGACTGAGGGGCAAAATTGTCATACTTTGCTAACTGTACTTAGGATTGGGTCCTGGGTGTCAGGACAGGGTATTGATGATGGAGGGGGCCTGGGACCTCCAACAGGTATTGAGAAACTTGGCTTGTCTTTCCCATTTCTGTCTCCTTTGGAAGGTTCTTTCATTGCTGTTGCCAAGCTCATTTACAGGCCTTAAGTACCTGATTTTAAAATTGAGCTTTATAGGGAAGTAAGACTTTGGAAAGATACCCTTGTTTTGTTCTTCAGCCAGTTTCTGACTTATGCATTCATTGTGTGCCTTCGCACTGTTTATTTTGGGGCTGGGTAGGGGAACACAGGAGTCACCTATCATGTGGTTAAGGTAACTTTTTTGTGTTTGTCATGCTCTTTGCCTTTGTCTCCAGTCTGTAATAACTCTAATTAGGTTTCTTTTCATCCAATTGTTCGGTGTAATTGTATTTTCTGTTGCAGTTTTAATTTCCTGAGTCATAGAACAGACTGCCTGCTGAACACCATCTCAAAGGGCTCTAGAGTGAGTGAATGGGCTCAGTAGCCATGGTGCACAGCATCTGGGATCCGAGCTCCCCAACCCGGGATAACCAGCGTCCAGCACTGCAAAGTGGATTCTTCACCACTGGACCACCAGGGAAATGCCCTTCGCAATCTATGAGCCTTCCCACTCCTGGGTTCCCACTTCAGGGTCACATTGCCTTGAAGGCATTAGTTCTTTTAAAAAATGTACTAAATAATCTAAACATTTTATATTACAGTTAATCTTTGATGTCAGAGCCAACTCGTGACTTCAGTCTTGTTTCTCTTTTCTCTTCCTTACGCCATCCCCCTTTCTCACACTACTTCCCAATTTTATAAACCTCCCACCATACCCCACCTTGTCCCCTCACAACCACCCTGGGATTCCTTTTCAGGACTGATTCTTGCATAAGGCCTGTGAATGAAAAGTGTTTGGTACTGTATTTAAGAAAGTTGTACCAGAGAAGAGAATTTGAGAAAGAAACACAATAAAAAGGTAATTGGGAAAGAAAATGCAAAAAGGGTAAAAGCAGAGGTTGAAAAGATCCTTTCTGTCTTCTCTCTCATGTACACCAAAGTCCTACAGCAGAGGAATCCTCCTTTCAGACAACCCCTCCTCAGCCTCACACAATCAAATTTACATCTGGCTTATCTTTTTCACTCTGTAACCTGGTCTAAAAGACTAATCAGAGGAAAGGTCCCCACCAAAGTTTAACAACAAAAAGAAATGCCAGCTCTGTCACTTGTACAGGCCGTTGACTTTGGCTAAGTCAGCCATTCAATCTCTATGAGATTTCCTTATCTATAAACTGGATATAACAGTACCGAGCGTACCCAGCTCCCAGGGATAAAATGAGATACTGCATGGGAAAACACTAGAAACTGTAAAATATTAATCAAAGATGAAACTTTGTTGTTATTATTATCCTGTGTCCAGTTCTGCAGATGCTGTGGCCTGCATCATCCCTTCTCACCAAATGTCCTTGGAATTCTTAGAGAACAGGGTGGTACCATCTGGTGTAGCAGAGAGGCAGAATTTTATGTTTTAGAAGGGAAGTTGGTATTTTAAATTGTCGACTTTTTATCAATAGTTATGTAGGCATGTTAAGAGCTGCTGCTAAGTTGCTTCAGTTGTGTCCGACTCTGTACAACCCCATAGACGGCAGCCCACCAGGCTCCCCCGTCCCTCGGATTCTCCAGGCAAGAACACTGGAGTGGGTTGCCATTTCCTTCTCCAATCCATGAAAGTGAAAAGTGAAAGTGAAGTTGCTCAGTCGTGCCCAACTCTTAACGACCCCAAGAACTGCAGCCTACCAGTCCATGGGATTTTCCAGGCAAGAGTACTGGAGTGGGTTGCCATGTTAAAAGCAGGCACCCATTACTCTGGGAAAATTTGCAATAGGAGTCATTTTTTATTTGTTCTGTTTGCTTAACTAAGGCTTGGGGCTTCAAGTCTGCAGGCAGATGGGGGTCTTGCTACCAAAATGACTGGTTCAGGAGGGTGGACCCAGAAGATCTCAAGAGCTGTGCTTAGATCAGTTATTATCTGGATAAAGACCTGCTGTCTCCTCATCTGAACAAGCATGTTACCCAGCTGATGCCAGCAGGCCTCTATGACCATGAGGAACTTCTGCCCAAGGATAAAACCAACCTGACAGAACAGAGTTTGAGAGATTTCCAAGAAACTGAACAAGAGCTCTGATATAACTGTGCCTGAAGCCCACATTGGTCTTTGCATTTATACAAGCCAGTGACTCAACTTTATTGTATAAGCCAGTTTGTGTTGGGCTTTATAGATACCGATGGAAAAGTCATTCTAAATCGCAGAAAGTTGGAAGGTTTCCAGAGAAGGGGTGGAAATGTCACATAGGGTTCAAGGATTTTACTGAGAGTAAAGCTACCCAAGTCTCCTAATCTTGCCTGCATAGATTCACAGTTGTGAGCTTGCCTCTGATGGGCTGAGGCAGTCTGCCTAAGATTAAACTGATGGATAGAGCACCACTGGAGTGGGTATCAACACCAAGGCCTGCGTTGTTGCAGGAAAAGGAAGGCTGGAGTTATCTTAAAATGGGGGGATAAAGCTGTGTCAATAGGTTGGTGGTCAGGAGTATGGTCCATGAATATGCCTATGTTCAGTTTTAGTAGATGCTGCCAAACCATTTTCCAAAATGGATTTACCAATTTACATACTCACCATCAATGTTTGACAGTTCCCAGAGCCTCTTACTTTGACTTTGCCCACAGGCTAATGAATAAGATGTTCTGGCTTTACCAGACAGAGCACACCCATTTACAAATAGCAAATTAAAAGGTTGCTGCTAGAATAAGACACACCAAAAAAAAAAAAAGTATACACACCCACACAATCACACAAAAGCATACAAATTCAAGTAGCATAGTAATTTAGAGTGGTGATTTAGAGGTAAATACATTTTAATTATCTTCATTAAGTTATCAGAAAAAACGCAAGTATAACCCAAGTGCCTGACTATCCACTGGATCAAAATTGTCCAGGGGTAAATCAGCACTGTGTCAAAATTTCCCTTCCTTATGTTTACTTGTGGTTGTGGTGTGTGTGTCTGTGTGTGGCAGGTGAACAGGTGAAGAACGATAAGAAAAACTGTCTTCTGCACAAGAGGCAGTCAGTCAAAAATGTTCCATTACATTAAATTATTCAATATATGTTGATGAAACAGGCAGTAAGATATGGTATAGTGTCTGCTAACACTTGGAATTTTTTGCTAATTGTTGCTTAAAATAGCATTTCAGTTATCTAAAAGATTCATCAACTTAGGCTTAGTTAACCAGTGGCCATAGCTTATTAAGCATGAAAGATTTACCTGAAAATGGTGAAGAGCTGACATAAATTTAACTGGCATTTATTCTCATTTAAATATGTTTTAACTGAAAATAAATAAACATGCAAACCAACAAAACTGTACAGATTCATTCAACTAGCCCCTAATATATTCCTATGATACCTTTCATCCTTGGAGTAAGGGGTGGTAACCCCATGAATTGATTTCTTTGTTCCCAAATGCAATGTCCTACCATACAGACTTGTCATATATGCTAGATTAGTGGCATGATTAGCAGTCAGTACTATCTGCTAGCCTTTGGGAGCTAATGAGCAGACCTCAGGAAATCCTGGCTTCTTCCATGGCCTCATTCTTACCACCTCATTTTTGGTCATTTTCAGCAACTCAGTTTTCATTCATTAACAGTCATCTCACCATAGAGACTTCTAGGTGCCTAGCCCGTAGCCACCTTCTCCTTGCTCCTTAGTAACAGATTTTGTCAAGGGAAACTATGTGTTCAAATTAAACCCAACATTCCCCAGTCTCCCTTGCAGATAGTGCTAGCCTTATGACTAAATTCTGGCCACTGAGATATAAGTGAATGTTTTTGGATGGGGATTCTAGGAAGGCTTTGATCCTGCACAGGGCCCTGGGGGGCTCCTGGGCACAGGGTCTTTCTGTGTCCCCCATTTCTTTGATTATAGGAAACAGCATTCATTTAGCCTCCAGACCTTCCCTGAGTTCCAATGGGCAGATTCAAGCAGTTGTTAATTAGGGAAGGGAGGGGATGCAAGGCCAGGGGAATGAACTGTCAAGAGCAGCCCTGGGGCAAGGTCCTGGTTCCCCATCAACAGATACACAATATCTTTGAGCTATTTTGAAGATATTGAAAATCCCTCTAGGTGGGAGAAGTTAATGATTAATGATGTATGCTGCCCACAAGCATGTAGACCCCAGACCAGTTGGACCTGAAGGTTGATGATGTTGATGCCTTCTTACCTCACCACCAACCCATCAAAATAATATCCATAAGCAGATCACACCCTCTTTGAACAATTACTATAAACCTTCTATCTTCCCCAAGCTGGGATACATGGTTTTGAGGGCATTAGCCTGCTTTTGCCTGGCAACGCACTAAAGCTACTCTTTTCTACTTCACCCCAAATTCTGTCTCCAAGATTCGATTTGGCACTGGAGTATAGAGAAGCTGAACTTTTGGCATCAGCTTCTTAAAAATCATACAGAATCAACTGCTAGGCACCATTTTCACTTGGCCTTCTTCCTTTTCACTTCCAAGAAGAACATGATGCGATAGCTGGAGTTCTAGCAGCTATCTCATGAATAGCATTCTAGGAGGAGGATCTAGAACTGCCACATTAGCCATGGATGCCTACTTCTGGAATTTTCATTTTGTGAGAAAAATTAATTCTTGTCTTATTTAAACCACTGCTTCTCTGATTTCTATTACTCATAGTCAAACGCAACTCTGGTATTCAAACTATTCATTTAGTGCGATCCTCCATTTGATTTGTTCAACATTTTATAACTGTCTTTGAACAGAAGCCATACACAACAGAAATGTGTACAGCTCATTCAGGTTCCTGTCCTGGATCACGAAAAATTAAACTTTAAAGGCCCCACCATGCTGATTTATCCACTATGAAACTGGGGACCTAGTGGCAGGGCAAGTCCTGCTCTGGGGCAGTACTGCTCTGGGGCAGTCCACAAGGCAGAATCAAAAGCTGAGTTCTGAGAGTTATCATAACAGAGCTCTCAGCCTATTGTCATGGCAGCAAAGATATATCCATGGCAATATGTGAGAACAGATATGAGACTTCCTCCTGTCTTTACACTGAGCCTTGTGGGCCTCCTTGTTTAATCAGGCCCCCCGAATCTAAATGTCAAGATTTTCTGGGAGGTATAAAATAATTCTATAAGGAGCTCATGGACCCCTCACTGCATCTGCCTTCCTTCACCTGCCCTTGGACTAGGGGTGTTTCTCCAGCCCCCACCCCTACCCCAATAACACCGCTAGTGGAAGTGTCCCTGCAGTCAGCAATGAACCTGACGACTGGGGCCAGAATCGTTCCTACTCAGTCTCTATTCCTCGCCCCCTCCTTTTTCATTTCCTTTCCCTAAATCATCATTTGATTAAGGAAACCAAAATGTTTGCCAATAGAAAATGTTTACAGAAACCAACAAAAAAGGTCAATAGTATACTGAGACATTTCTGTAAAGTAAACTTCCAAAAAGCAATTTATAGAGGCACAAAGCTAAAGCAAAATGAAGACTAAGGCAGGAAAAGAAGAAAGAGAAAAAGAAATGAGTTCAGATTTAAACCTATAGAAACAAAGATCAGATTTGTGGTACCAGAGATGGGATGTGAGGGAGAGGGAACTGCAGAAAGGTTTTCTAAAGGCACAAACTTCCAGTTTTAAGATAAGTTCTGGGGATGCCTATAGTGAATAATACTGTTATTTAAAAGTTTCTTAAGGAATAGATCTTAAAAGTTCTTATCATAAGGGAAAAAGAATCTTTGGAATTCTGTCAGGTGATGGATATTAACTATACTTATTGTACTGATCATTTCACAGTATTGAATCATTATTTTGTACCCCTTAAATTTATACAACACATATATCAATTACTTCTCAATAAAACTGGGAAAACAAACAAAAGCAAGCCTAATCTACCAGCCTGGCAAATAAATGAGCCCATTTCCAAAATAAGGACATTTCCTACATCCTGTTGGTTATGAAATTAATTACCTGAGCCATCTCCCTTAATACTACAGTTATTTTAGTAATCGTGTAGCTTTAAACTTTTCAGTCCCCTGTGGTTTCTGAAGCTGAGCTGGAGATAAACTTTGGAAACTACATTTAACTCAAAGATCACCTTAATGTGCATGAACTTTAAGGGGAGCTTTAGCAGCTGTGTCCCAGACCACCAAAGCAGGTGTAGAGGCAAAGTCCTGATGAGGAATGGAGCCCGTGCTCTGAGTCTGCCCCCATACATGTCTCCTCCTCCTGAGCCAACAGACAGGGAATTGCTGAGAGCCCTAGATCATCTTCCATTCCCGCCAGTGTCAATGTCTGCTCCTGGCAGCTTTCCCTGGGGAGTCCTGTGGCTTTTGTAGGGTCTCTGTGCTACCACAGCGCCACTCTGCTCTGGCCTCAGCCTGGAGCCACACCAGGCCCATTGAGGCCCCCTTCACCCTGGGAACACCAGCGAGGGTGGGGAGTCCCAACAGCACAGGGTACCTCATACTGCCCCAGGAACTGTCCCCTCTCCAGATGTGCTTAGGTGGTCCCTTTTCTCTGGCTCTCACCAGCCCTCCCAGCCACACAGGAGCTGTCACTGGGGCAGGCGGCAGGCATCTGGATCCCCTTAGTGGGGGCAGCTGAGCCCCTGACATAAGATCTCAAAAATGCAGCTACTTAACATTTGAGTCACCCACTCCTCCTTAACTTCAGTTCCGCTGCTAAGATGGGAATCACGGTGCCTTTGCTGCTCACAGCCATTATATCACTACAACCACAATTCCATTTTTCCCCATTACCTACAAGAGGTGTACGACCTGCAATGTCAGGCTGGCTAGAGTTAAATCCTGCCTCTACTACTGGATCCCTGGGTAAATATGGCACTTGAGTGCTTTGCGCCTCAGTTTCTTTATCTGTAAAATGGGGACAACAAGAAGCCTGCCATACAAGACTGCTATGGAAATTAAGGGAGCTAACAATGCAGTGTGTACATTAACATAGTGAGTGTAACTGAGTTTTCCCAACATGGTGACAAGCTTTGTTAACCCTGCCAGAATCTTCTTGTCCATGGAATTCTCTAGGCAAGAATACTGGAGTGGGTAACCATTCCGTTCTCCAGGGGGTCTTCCCAACCCAGGGATCAAACCTGGGTCTCCTGCACTGTGGTAGATTCTTTACCATCTGAGCCATAGAAGTAAGTGCTATCTGACAGATAAAGAAATCGTGGTTTAGAAGGATTAAATGATTCAAGTGTTAAGTAACTGTGCATTGGAGGACCTCAGAGATTTCTCTCCTTTTCTCCCTTACTCTGAGAAGCCTTAGATCCCACAGCTTGGAGAAAAGTTGGTAACCTTTCTTCTCCAACTAGTATCAGGGCTTTCAAGTCGTTTCTCGACGCTTCAAACTTAAACTGCAGATCCATTCGTTAGCCTTTTCCTAAAGCTAACTCCCTTCATCCTCTCCCAGTCAGGCTCCTTCTCTCTCCCAGGTTCCCCCAGGCTTCGCGGTGAAAACCTCCAGGGGATGCGACGTGCCTCCCCGCAGAGGGAGGAGCGCAGCGCCGGCTAATAGCCGGCGGAACCGTCTGCGCGCTTGTTCCTTTGTTCAGCTATGTGGGTGTTAGGTGATGACCGCACCTGTTTGCAGGAGTGGCTACCGGCGGTTTCTTCTCTTCTGCAGTTCACACTTAATAATGAGCTGTAGCCTCACCACCTTCTTGGGCTTCCAGTTCTGTTTTCCCGGCTCACAGAACTCAAATCCCTCTCTGACTTAGCACACCTCTGGGAAAGTATCACGATCTCCTACTTCTGATGGTCTTATTCTGGACATGGAATTAGTGTCTATTTTTCCCACCCTGACCTTGGAGTTTTTCTCTTCCCTTCCGTTTGACCGTCAAGTTTGGCTGCTCAGGAGCACACATTGGCAGTTCTCACACCCAGCAGCTAATTGCTCATGTCAGAAAATATTATTTATCTCCTCTTCCCTGAGATTCAGAGCCACCCAACTGCAAAAGGCCCAGAGAGCTTCATGTGGTTTCTTTATCTCATCTGCCAAAGAATTTGGTGTGAAAATTGATTTTTTCACAATATATTATGGTTTTGATAAGCACACTGTGAAAAGCAAGTCTCTCTTCTAACACTGACCACCCCTTCCCCAGCTTGCCCTTTCCCAGAGGAAGCTGCTATCACCAATTTTTTGTTTTGTGTTCCAGAAATACATAGGACTTGGGGTACCCTTTATAACTGAGGGGTACCATGATATACACAATGTTTTGGACCTTAATTTTTTTTTTCATTTAGTAACATGTCTTGGTGATCTTTCCATATGAAAACATATAGGTGTTCTTCATTCTTTTTCAAGGTTGCACAGTATTCCGCTGTGTATGAAGATACCTGCCTTAGTTTCCTATTGCTGCTATAACAAATTATCAACATTTTGTGGCTTAAAACAACACAAATCAATTTCCTTCCAGTTTTGGAGGTCAGCATTCCAAAACTGGCCTTACTGGGCTAAAGTCAAGGTGTTGTCAGGGCTGTGCTCCATCTGGAGGCTCCAGGCAGAATCTGTTTTGTGTCTCTTTCGTCTTCTAGAGGCCACCCCATCCCTTGGCTTGTGGGCCCAGTCAGCAACTACGTCGCTCTGACTTCTGTGGCTGTCACCACATCTTGTTCTCTCTGACTCTGACCCTTCTGCCTCCCTGTATTAGGACTTGTGGCGTCATTAGGCCCATCTGGGTAATCCAGGATACTCTCCTCAACTCAAGATGCTTAACTAAAGTACATCTGAAAAGTCCCTTTTGCCACGTAAAGTAACATGTTCACAGATTCCAGGGATTAGCATGCGGACATCTTTGGAGGGCCATTATTCGACTGGCATGCATGCTAAGTCGCTTTAGTCGTGTCCAGCTCCTTGTGACCCCATGGACTGCAGCCCCCCAGGCTCCTTTGCTCATGGGATTCTCCAGGCAAGAACTGGAGTGAGTTGCCATGCCCTCTTCCAGAGGATCTTCCTGATGCAGGGATCGAACCCTTGTTTCTTACGTCTCCTGCCTTGGCAGGCACGTTTCTTTACCACTAATGCCACCTGCTTACCTCCATTTTGCTTCCTCAATATGGAATTTTAGATTGTCTTTTGTTATTATTATAAGCAGCAACTTAATGACTATCCTTGTACATATGACTTACACAATGTGTAAGAATAGAAGCAACTCCTTGAAGGTGAGTTACAATTTCAAAGGCGATGTGCATTTGAAATTTTGATATATCTTTGTCACTGTTGTTAAAAAGGTACTCGAGATACTTCTGAAGGCATTTGAGATACTTCTGAAGGCACAACTGTCGTAAAATCATTTCAGTTCAGTTCAGTTCAGTAGCTCAGTCGTGTCCTACTCTTTGCAACCCCATGAATCGCAGCCGGCCAGGCCTCCCTGTCCATCACCATCTCCCGGAGTTCAATCAGACTCACGTCCATTGAGTCCGTGATGCCATCCAGCCATCTCATCCTTGGTCATCCCCTTCTCCTCCTGCCCCCAATCCCTCCCAGCAATAGAGTCTTTTCCAATGAGTCAACTCTTCGCATGAGGTGGCCAAAGTACTGGAGCTTCAGCTTTAGCATCATTCCTTCCAAAGAAATCCCAGGGTTGATCTCCTTCAGAATGGACTGGTTGGATCTCCTTGCAGTCCAAGGGACTCTCAAGAGTCTTCTCCAACACCACAGTTCAAAAGCATCAATTCTTCGGTGCTAAGCTTTCTTCACAGTCCAACTGTCACATCCATGCATGACCACAGGAAAAACCATAGCCTTGACTAGATGGACCTTAGTCAGCAAAGTAATGTCTCTGCTTTTGAATATACTATCTAGGTTGGTCATAACTTTCCTTCCAAGGAGTAAGCATCTTTTAATTTCATGGCTGCAGTCACCATCTGCAGTGATTTAGGAGCCCCACCAAATAGTCTGACACTGTTTCTACTGTTTCCTCATCTATTTCCCATGAAGTGATGGGACCGGATGCCATGATCTTCGTTTTCTGAATGTTGAGCTTTAAGCCAACTTTTTCACTCTCCTCTTTCACTTTCATCAAGAGGCTTTTTAGCTCCTCTTCACTTTCTGCCATAAGGGGGGTGTCATCTGCATATGTGAGGTTATTGATATTTCTCCCAGCAATCTTGATTCCAGCTTGTGCTTCTTCCAGTCCAGCGTTTCTCATGGTGTACTCTACATATAAGTTAAATAAGCAGGGTGAAAATATATAGCCTTGACGTACTCCTTTTCCTATTTGGAACCAGACTGTTGTTCCATGTCCAGTTCTAACTGTTGCTTCCTGACCTGCATACAGATTTCTCAAGAGGCAGGTCAGGTGGTTTGGTATTCCCATCTCTTTCAGAATTTTCCACAGTTTATTGTGATCCACACACTCAAAGGCTTTGGCATAGTTAATACAGCAGAAATAGACGTTTTTCTGGAACTCTCTTGCTTTTTCCATGATCCAGCAGATGTTGGCAATTTGATCTCTGGTTCCTCTGCCTTTTCTAAAACCAGCTTGAACATCAGGGAGTTCACGGTTCACGTATTGCTGAAGCCTGGCTTGGAGAATTTTGAGCATTACTTTACTAGCATGTGAGATGAATGCAATTGTGTCGTAGTTTGAGCATTCTTTGGCATTGCCTTTCTTTGGGATTGGAATGAAAACTGACCTTTTCCAGTCCTGTGACCACTGCTGAGTTTTCCAAATTTGCTGGCATATTGAATGCAGCACTTTCACAGCGTCATCTTTCAGGATTTGAAATAGCTCAACTGGAATTCCATCATCTCCAGTAGCTTTGTTTGTAGTGATGCTTTCTAAGGCCCACTTGACTTCACAGTCCAGGATGTCTGACTCTAGGTAAGTGATCACACCATTGTGATTATCTGGGTCGTGAAGATCTTTTTTGCACAGTTCTTCTGTGTATTCTTGCCACCTCTTCTTAATATCTTCTGCTTCTGTTAGGTCCAGACCATTTCTGTCCTTTATCAAGCCCATCTTTGCAATGAAATGTTCCCTTGGTATCTCTAATTTTCTTGAAGAGATCTCTAGTCTTTCCCATTCTGTTGTTTTCCTCTATTTCTTTGCATTGATCACTGAAGAAGGCTTTCTTATCTCTCCTTGCTGTTCTTTGGAACTCTGCATTCAGATGCTTATATCTTTCCTTTTCTCCTTTGTTTTTCGCCTCTCTTCTTTTCACAGCTATTTGTAAGGCCTCTCCAGACAGCCATTTTGCTTTTTTGCATTTCTTTTCCATGGGGATGGTCTTGATCCCTGTCTCCTGTGCAATGTCACGAACCTCATTCCATAGTTCATCAGGCACTCTATCTATCAGATCTAGGCCCTTAAATCTATTTCTCACTTCCACTGTATAATCATAAGGGATTTGATTTAGGTCATACCTGAATGGTCTAGCGGTTTTCCCTATTTTCTTCAATTTGAGTCTGAATTTGGTAATAAGGAGTTCATGATCTGAGCCACAGTCAGCTCCTGGTCTTGTTTTTGCTGACTGTATAGAGCTTCTCCATCTTTGGCTGCAAAGAATATAATCAATCTGATTTCAGTGTTGACCATCTGGTGATGTCCATGTGTAGAGTCTTCTCTCGTGTTGTTGGAAGAGGGTGTTTGCTATGACCAGTGCATTTTCTTGGCAAAACTCTATTAGTCTTTGCCCAGCTTCATTCCGCATTCCAAAGGCAAATTTGCCTGTTACTCCAGGTGTTTCTTGATTTCCTACTTTTGCATTCCAGTCCCCTATAATGAAAAGGACATCTTTTTTGGATGTTAGCTCTAAAAGGTCTTGTAGGTCTTCATAAAACTGTTCAACTTCAGTTTCTTCAGCGTTACTGGTTGGGGCATAGACTTGGATTACTGTGATATTGAATGGTTTGCCTTGGAGATGAACAGAGATCATTCTGTCATTTTTGAGATTGCATCCAAGTACTGCATTTCGGACTCTTGTTGACCATGATGGCTACTCCATTTCTTCTGAGGAATTCCTGCCCGCAGTAGTAGGTATAATGGTCATCTGAGTTAAATTCACCCATTGCAGTCCATTTTAGTTCGCTGATTGCTAGAATGTCAATGTTCACCCTTGCCATCTCTTGTTTGACCAGTTCCAATTTGCCTTGATTCATGGACCTGACATTCCAGGTTCCTATGCAATATTGCTCTTTACAGCATCGGATCTTGCTTCTATCACCAGTCACATCCACAACTCGGTATTGTTTTGCTTTGGCTCCATCCCTTCATTCTTTCTGGAGAAGGAAATGGCAACCCACTCCAGTGTTCTTGCCTGGAGAATCCCAGGGACGGGGGAGCCTGGTGGGCCACCATCTATGGGGTCGCACAGAGTCAGACATGACTGAAGCACAGCAGCAGCAGCTTCATTCTTTCTGGATTTATTTCTCCACTGATCTCCAGTAGCATATTGGGCACCTAATGACCTGGGGAGTTCCTCTTTTGGTATCCTATTATTTTGCCTTTTCATACTGTTCATGGGGTTCTCAAGGCAAGAATACTGAAGTGGCTTGCCATTTTTCTGTCAGACCTCTCCACCAAGACCCACCCATCTTGGGTTGCCCTACAGGGATGGCTTGGTTTCATTGAGTTAGACAAGGCTGTGGTCCTAGTGTGATTAGATTGACTAGTTTCCTGTGAGTATGGTTTCAGTGTGTCTGAGCTCTGATGCCCTCTTGCAATACCTACCTTCTTACTTGGGTTTCTCTTACCTTGGGTGTGGGGCATCTCTTCACAGCTGCTCCAGCAAAAATCCTGTATTTTATTTTATTTATTTATTTTTTTTTTGAGCAAAAATCCTTTAGAAGGTAATATAATTTCACTCTCTTTGGCTTCTTATCTATGATGGCTAGGACTGGGTTCTCAGCTTTAACAAAGACTATGAATCTTGGGCAACAACTTTAAAAATAGGGACTCATTAATGTGTTTGGCTAAACACCTAATATATAAAGCTGTAGCTATTTAAATGTAAAGTTAATCAAAATTAAGTACAATTTAATATTTAGTTCCTCAGTCACACACTGGCCATATTTCAAGTGCCCAACAGTCACACGTGGCTTGAGGCTAGCACATCAGACAGTGCAGATATAGACCACTTCCTTCATTGCAGAAGGTTCCACTGGACAGTGGTACTACACAGTGATCCTTTGATTGTCTATCAAATTAGAACCAACCCACTGCCTACACCGCACTTAATTCCATTAATTCAGTGAAAATTAATTGAATGTCTATCTTGTGCAAAGCATAAGATGATGGTTTTTTGGGTAATACTTATTTTTATTTATTTATTTGGCTGCTGGGTCTTAGTTGTGGCACACAGGATCTTCAGTCTTTGTTGCAGCACAAAGAATCTTTAGTTGCAGCATGAAAACTCTTAGTTGCAGCATCAGGCATCTAGTTCCCTGACCAGGGATTGAATCCAGGTACCCTGCATTGGGAGCTCAGAGTCTTAGCCACTGGATCACCAGGGAAGTCCAAGATGATTTTTTTTAAAGGTCCCTGTCTCAGGTAGGTCAGAAATCAATGGAGGAAAACAAAAGTGTTTATTGGACCCAGCCCAGGAATACCAACTAACTATAACTGAGAAAATAACAATTACTACAATAAGTTCCAAAGCAATTTAGGGGCACAAAAGAAGCACATGCAGTGTGTGAATGATCCTGAAGACAATAATTTAAAAGCTATTCTCCCATCTTTAAAAATAGCTTGCTCGTTGTCCATTTTTTCTAATGGTATTGAAATGTTGGACTGTTCTTTGGTATTTTATTTGTAAATAACAAAATTAAGCATTTTAAAACCTCTTAATAAGACATTATGGAGAAAAGATGATAGCACAGGCCCTGCAGCCAGGCCACATGGGGCTCAAATTCAGACTTCACTATTTACTAGCTGTGTGACCTTGGACATATTACTTAACCCCTCTGGGCCTCAGTTTTCTCATCCCTTAAATTAGTATATATGTCATAACATTATTGGGAGGATTACACGAGTTAATGTCTTTAAATATTTAGGACAGGATCTGGCACTTACTGAGTATTTAGTGCCAGTCATTATTATTATTACGTAAACATGAATAACTGTAGTGCTGGAATTTCAGATTCCTGGAAAGAATCAAAATGTTTCGGTTGGTTCTGGACAGACCATGCAGGAGTTCAGTGGTTTGCAGGAATCTATCCAGGTCTGACCAGTCAGTGAGACAGGTGTGACGTGCACATGGCTGTCCTGGTTCAGGGCCCCAGCCTGCCCTCCCCGGACCCTGGATGGGACAGTGGTATGAGGGAATGTGTAATCAGACAGCCTGGGTTTCCTCTCTGACATGGACAGAATTTTATACTCTCATGGTAGTTAGCCACAGCTTGGTCATTTGTAAATTTGGCCAAATCCATTTCACATATTTGGCCAAGTACAACTTCTTCCTGCTCCGTGTGCTTACTTATAAGTGAGACAAGCAATATGTGCTTTTATTGATTCTGATACTCTCCCTCTCAAATTCTGAAAGATTCTCCCTCTTCACCTGCAAGAAATTCAGAGTTTCATGATGGTCACAATTGCAGCCATTTCAGTCATGCCTTCCTTTGGATTTCTCCCATTCTCCTGCTCCTGAGTCTATCCTATGACATTCCCCTCTTCCTACCTCTGCCTTTTTTTTTTGTAACCACTTCCTCTTCTTCCTATCTTTGAAATGATACTAATACTCACTAGGACTGGCCTCCCTAGATCATTAAAAGAAATAATTAAAGGAACATTCAGCAGATACAAAGTGCTATATAAGCGTGAAATAGTAATGCTTTGAAGTATAAAAATGTACAGTTCATTGGTTTTATTGCAGTACGGGTTACCTGACTCATTTGTATCCATGAAGTCTACTGCTTCAGTACTAAATGCATCATACAACATTTGGAAATACATTTTATCAAAGCCATTTGTTGTTCTAACCTAGCACCTGCTTTTCAGTGTCTAGGACTGTTGTTTATCTTTCTGCAACTGTCAACTTCGATCTTAAAGCCAAGCTGCAGGACTTTAGATTGTTTTCAGCAAAGAAAATGTTAAAAAATATATATGAGTAAGAGAATAAAACACACCGTACTGCTTATAGTTTCCTTAGTGCAAATTGACTACAGTGACCTTCACAAAAGCAGGAAGGATGAAGCAATTTGTAGGTGGTCCTACCGCACTCAGTACCACCGCTGCTCCAAGGCAGGTGCACCCTAAAGCTAATGACGCTTCCGTTTCGGGGCCCTGGAACTTACATGGGTCTCTACCAAGTCCCCATGTCTGACTAAATGCAGTATTCTTAAAGCGCTCCCCCTCCCACCTTTATAAGCATCAAGCTCCACAAAAACTAATATGCCTTGCTGGTGTCATAGTAATTATCACACACAGTCATTGGCACCGGGCAGCTGCAATGTGTTCTGTGCTGAGTGATGATCTCTGTCTTGCTGGGGATTGTGTACGATTTGGTCCAGTTGTTCATGGACTTGCTGATCCAGGGTGCAGGACACTGTCTCCACCTCTGTTGGGCGGACTTGTGGGCTGAGAAATCATTCCCTGAACTCCACTCTAAACTTGTTCTTTAAAAACCCTTCAGATCTGAGAAGAGTGGCTCAGGCACCAATGAGAAAAGAGGTCATTTTTGGAAGCCATTCCTGTAATCCAAGGCACCTCAGTCTCAGCACTATTGACATGTTGTGTCAGATAATTCTCTGATGGAGGGTGAGGTTGGAGGCTGTCCTGTTTATTATATGATGTTTACCAGCATGCCTGGTTTCTATGTACAATGCTAGTATCATCGCCACACCCCCACCCCAATCAAGTTGTGAAGACCGAAAATGTCTTTAGACATTGCCAAATGTCCCCTGGGGCAAAATCTTCTCTGTTCAACAACAGCTGCTTAATCAAACATTCCAGCAAAACCCTAAGATGAAAATTTTCCTTCTGTCTTGAATAACAAGATAGGCATTTTGCTGCTTACTGGCAAGCCTTCCTGGACTCCAGTGCAGGCAGGACTTTTGACTGGCAAATTTAACATTCAAAAGTCAATTGTTTATTCACAGATAACATGATCTCATACATAGAAAATCTTAAGGAATTCACATACACACACATCTATTGGTACTAATAAATGAGTTCAGCAAGGTTGCAGGACACAAGATCAATATACAAAAATCAATTGTATTTCTGTATACTAGCAATGAATAATTAAAACTGAAATTAAGAAAACAATTCCATTTACAATAGCATCAAAAAGAATGAAATACTTAGTAATAAATTTGACAAAAGAAGTACAAGGTATGGACATGGGAAACTATGTTGAAAGAAATAAAATATTATTGAAAGAAGTTAAGATATAACTAAATGATTAAGACATCTCATTGGAAGACATAATATTGTTAAGATAACAATACTCCTCAAAATCATCTATAATAATACAACCCAAACTTATCAGCTTAATTCCTAACAAAATCCCAGCTGCCATTTTTTTTTTTGGAATTTACAAGCTGATCCTAAAGATCATATGGAAATTCAAAAAGTCTAGAGCAGTCAAAACAACCTTGAAAAAGAAGAAGAAAGTTGGAGGACCAATGCTTCTTAATTCCAAAACTTACTACAAATTTACACTAATTAACCCATTGTGGTGCTGGCTTAAGTATAGACACATAGATCAGTAGAATAGAACTGAGAGGGTAGAAACAAACTCCTACATTTATGGTCAAGTGATTTTCAACAATGGTCCACTGAATGAGATAACAGAGGTTTCAACAAATGGTATTGGAACAACTAACAATACCACATGAAAAGAATGAAGTTAGACCTATCTCATACCATATACAAACATTAACTTGAAAATAATTAAGGACCTACATATAAGAGATAAAAATATAAACTTCATAGATGAAAACATCAAAGTATATCTTAGTTTCAGTAAGAAACTAAGTAAATAAAAAGAAATGAAGTATTAATACATGCCACAACAATAAACATTAAAAACATTAAGTAAAATAATATAGTATGATTCCATTATTATTAAATGTCCATAATAAGCAAATCTATAGAGACAGAAAGTAAATTAAAGGTTGTCAGGGACTGAGCCTGGAGAAGTGGGGAGGAAGGCAATGGGCTAGTGGTTAGGGGGTTTCTTTGGGGGATGATGTCCGATAGATAGTGGTGATGGTTGAATAACTTTGTGAATATACTAAAAACCACTGAATGGTACATTTCAACAAATAAACTAAACAAATGACACCAGTTGTAAGAAAAAAGCCAGTTATTCAGAGAGAAACAGGATTGCTATAACTTCATCAGAGAAGGCCTTCTGGAGAATGAAAGGCTATAGGAGACAATAACCCAGCTTATCCTGGTGAGGCAAATGCCTTACCACATTATGGTGATAGCTGCCTTAAGTCTGCCACTGGGAATGGGGCTCCTAGAGAACCTGTCTCTTCCACCTCTCCCCACATTGTCTGGGCTATGAGTTAGCCTGATGAAACTTGAAGATAGCACAGGAGGGACTCACTGATAAAGCCCACAGAAGAAGACCCAGAAAAACACTAGCTTATATAGTAAGATACACCACGAGTGAGGGGTCCAGTGCAAAGAACAGCATGCCTCCTTAATTCCCATAGTGAAGATGATGTTTCTACTCAGGAACTGGATAATCCGTTTGGGCTGCTGTAGTAGAATACCATAGAGCGGTGGCTTACATTTCTCACAGTTCTGGAGGCTGGACCCCTGACCCGAGATCATGGCTCTGACTGATTCAGTGTCTGGTGAGGGCTGTCTTCTTGCTGTGTGCTCACATGGCAGAAAGGATGAAAGAGCTCTCTGGAGTCTCTTCTTATAAGGGCATTATTCCTGTGTTGGGGTTCCGCTCTCGCGACCTACTCATCTCCCAAAGCCCACTTCCAGATACCATCACATTGGGGATTAGGTTTCAACACATGAATTTTGAGGGGCTTGGACATTTGGTCTTTAGCACAAAATTTGTTCTTGCTTTTTATGTGTTATAGAAGTCTACTTTCTTTGTGGTTTGCCCCTTGCTAATTACATTAAATTCAGGACAGCCCTTTGTGTGTGTGTGTGGCTTATTTAAAATACAGAAAAAAAAAAAAGTAAAGAAAAAAGGCCCTGGAGATGACAGCAGTAGACAGAATGGACCCCAAATTCCACTCTTGTGCAACTTGTATTCTATTGACTAAATGCTAGGTATTTGTCCAGAGGCTTTATATACACTCATGAAATTCTGGTCATGGACTGGTGAGACACCTATTGTTATAATCCCTATTACCAGTGAGGAAAAGTAAAGCTCAGGGAAGCCTCATTCCATGTCTAAGCTCACACTGCAGGGCAAAGGCCACAGTTTGAATCCAAGCAACTGACTCTAGAAAATCACTGTGGTCACATTTCCCAAGCTGTGTGCTGAGATGCTCCAGAAACCACAGGGAACTAAAGACCATGGTAGGAGCTTTTAATTTTTAAGGGAAATACAAAGACACATACAAAGACACCACTTAAACTCCCGCTCTTAATTTGTTTGGAAATAAACTAATAAATAAAAACATTAGATATTTCTTTTGATGTAGGGGCACTGTGAAATATTACTAATATTATTAGCAGAATATTATGCTAAAGGTACTATGAACTGAGAGAAAGTTTGGAAACTTCTGTACTATTTTGTCATCCACTTATATGTCTGGTACCCCCTCTAGACCACAAGCTCTTGAAGGCAGCCTGGCATTCAGTAGGTGCATCAAAAATGTTTGTGGAATCAATCAATAGTTAGAAGTAAAGGGGAGATGTATACATGACCCAGAGCCAAGATCTAAGTAGCAAGGACAACAGAGAGAAATAATGGTGGAAGGGGGTACAACATTTAGGAAGCAGGAATTATGTGGGGAACATAACATCAGCAAGGCAGTATTGATAGTGAAGTAGTTAGAGCATGTGTTCTGTTCTCTGAAGCCAGGCTACCTGGCTTTGAATGCTACCTCTGCCACATACTAGCTCCAGGAACCCAGGCAAGCTCCTTAACTTATCCAGGCCTCAGTTTTCTCATCCTTGAAATGGAGTTAAAATTATTATGACAGGTTAAATGAGTCTGCATGAATGGATTGCCTAGAATAGTGTCTAGCATGTGGTGACTGTTACATACGTACTGTTTGGTATTATTACTATTTCAGTTCTATTCAACCAGGTTTATGTTTTCATGAAGTTATCTGAGCTCCCAAAGGAAACAAGAGCCTAGCTGGTGGCAGCTAGTGTGACCAATTGCTGCAATTTGCCTGAGACTAAGAGGTTTCCCTAGGGATGAGACTTCCGGTGCGAAATCTGGGAGAGTCCTGGGCAAACTGGGATGAGTTGGCCACTCTAGTGGCAGCTCACCTCTCCATCCCTGCAGGGAATCTGATTGCAGGCTTGTTCCTGGCTCAGGAGGGGTCGCTTCCCTGGCAGGTCCAGGGGAGGCAACAGTGAAGGATTCAGGTTGTTTTGTGGATAAGTGGCAGGTGACAGGATGTGTGCAATTTAAGGCACAAAGGCAGATATGGTTGAGATTTATGTAGCAGAATAAGAACAGAGAGGATCCCTTACCGCTTACCTCTGCAAGGCACTGTGTTGCTCAGAATGTCTATGCCTTTAAGAGTTTTCAGAGAAGGAGAATAAATAGATTTAAAGGAATTTATAGGCCATCTATGGGGTTGCACAGAGTTGGACACGACTGAAGCAACTTAGCAGCAGCAGCAGCAGCAGCACATGACTCAAACATTATTGAACCATGTAAATATATATGCTAGAAAGCCTTCATTCCTGTCCCCTAGCTAGTTAGCGTCCAACATACAGAGGCCATCCACTCAGGGTTTCTGCAGCTACACACAAGAACATTTAAATATACATGCTTATTTCACCTTCATTCTGGTAGTATCAGATGACTTTGAAAGTGGATGCAAACATTCTGGGCACTGGAGAAGCTATACTTGAATAAATGGGCAACTGAGAGCCGAGGTCAAAAAGAACTGTTTGCTTTGGGTCCACTGACAAATTGTGGTCTGGGACCTGCAGAATTGAGGCTAAGACCTGAGGGGTGGTGACAAGAGCATGGGCCAGCCACCTCTGAGGGTGCAGTGACATGCCAGCCAGCCTGCACAGATGACGTCTTCATCTTTTTCCTCTCTTATTTCCAGATGAGGACGGCAACTTTTTACTTACTTTTTGGCAAGATTCACAACCACTTTTACATAGGTTAGTCCCACTATTTTCAGTGTTGTTGCTGGTGTTCATTTCATTTTTATTCCCTTTTTCCATGTCATCAGTTCAGGATGTTTGACAATCACCCCTTTCCTTGCCTACAAATTAACGTCACTGTCTCCTGTTATCTTAGTTTCAAACTGGCGGTTTTAGTTTTGTTATGACTAATTCTAAATTTAGGCACTTGTCAATTCCGCTCCAAAAGTTGTGAGGGACCAAGAAAGAAGATGCTGTAGATGTGGGCTGAGTTTACCCAAAAGCTTTGTCCACCTCTCGTGTTTCATCCCCCTATGTTATCACCCCTCTCCCACCATTCTGGTTGACTTTCTTACCTCCTCTCTCTTCTTCTTATGGTTAACTCCTTCCTACATCTCAAACCTTCCATCTGACTTCACTTACATTCTGACTGCAGTAACCTTTCGAATTTCTCTGAATGAAGGTCAGCTGGTAATAAGTGATCTGCTTTTGTTTCTTTACAAAGGTCATTATTGCTCTCACTATTGAAAGTTATTTTCACTAGGAAGTAAATAAAATTCTACATTGGTAGCTATATTCTTTCAGCACACAGAAAATATCATTTTTATTGAATATATATTAGATCTTATTGATCCCCGGGTGAGGAAGATCCCCTGGAGGAGGGCATGGCAACCCACTCCGGTATTCTCACCTGGAGAATCCCATGGACAGAGGAGCCTGGCAGGCTACAATCCGTGGGGTCACGCAGAGTTGGATACAACTACAGCGACTTGACACATACAGACCTTATCACTCTGTGTTCGGTGCCTTTTCATCTCTCTTCCATTTTCCCCCTATATTCCCCCTGCTATGTTCCAGATACTTTGTCTAATACAGCTGTTAACCCCATCTATAAAATTTTCAATTTGAGTTACTAGTTTCAAGACATTCAATTTAGTTCTTTTTCAAATATGCTAGATCACTTTTGTGTGTGTGTGTGTGTGTGTGGTTTTTTTTTTTTTTTTCATATCTGTCACTTGTGCTTAATAATTCCTTGACCTCGGTTATTTGTGGGTCTGTTTCTACTTTCTGTTGTTTCTGCTGTTCTCACATTTGATGCCTAACTTCCTTGGGTGTTTGGTTACTTTGACTTTGTGCTTCTCCTTGCCCTTGAAAAATTATATATGGGGGTTCTTTGAGGCCAAGAATAAAGATGCTGCCTCTAGAAAGAAGCTGCCTTTGTTGTTGCCACATGAATAACTATTGTCTGTCTGGGATTACTTTAAACTAAACCCATGGTGTGAGGTTCTTTTGGACCACCCACAGGATGTAAATTTGAGGTAAAATTCTTTGTGAGGGCTATTTTGTGGTTAAAAACAATCTCAGGATGGGTTTCCCCCTGCTCAGCCCAGCTTGAAGGCAATTTCCTTGCCTCCCCTGGGGTTGGAATGTGTCAGTTTTACTTCTGGTTAGGTCTTACCACGTTGTTCTTTCTTATTGTGGGGGTTTTCTGTTATATTCTCAACTTGGGGTGGGGTTAAGACTTCACTTTCTCTCCTTTCTTTCAACACAACAAAGACAATTTCAAAGTTGCTGTGAGTGACGAACAATCTCAAGGTACAAGAAGCTGTTTCACTCACTTCTCTCTTGCTTTCTGGCTTTTGCTTTTATATATATATATATATATAGTTTGATAGATCTTCCTTGTCTTAAGGGATATGTTTTTTAAAAATGTTTTTCCATTATTAATTGCTTTCAGTGGCAGGGTTGTTGTGACTAACCTAGCTTGCTATTATCAAAAATAGCAGTATGATTACCTATTTAGTTTTAACAACTACATACTTTCCTGATATACAAATACACCAGAGCAATTTAATCACTTTCTTATGAGGGACTTTTTTTCTAATCTTTTGGTCTTATAAATCTGCAACAATCAAATTTCCACCTCTACCATTGATATATATAATATACATATAATGTATGTGTGTGTGTATAATATATATATATATTTCTGTAGCATAAATGCTCAGAAATGGATATCGGGACCAGCACGTATCATAAAATTTTACTTTTGATAGTTATCACCCAGTTACACACCAATGTACTAACAATGTATGATAGTTTCATCATTACCTTCTTGAGTGTTATAATACTTTTTGGACTTGGAGGAAGGCAGCTCTTAAAACTATGTTCTCAAATGCTGTCTTAGCTTGTCTAGAAGTTGTGGCCATGAGATTGTGATCAAGGTGGGACCTACTAAGGGTGGACCATGACTCCTCTTACAACCCACCTTAGAATGAATACTGAGTGTTTAATCATATCCTTGTGCCCTGTAGTGTCTTGACTTAAACAAAAACTGTAAGGCCATGAAGGACAGAGATGAAGTTGGAATTTAATGATACTGCTCATTTCCCAAAGGTCTAGTGCAGAGCGACCTGAGCCAGCTCTGAATTGGGGGCTAGGAAATTTTCCAACACTGAATTTGTCCAAATGGCTGTGAAAATTTTCTAGAAACTCATCATGGGATGAACTTTATCTCTTCTGAAAAGGTGTGCATATTACTGATAAAAGTCTGAATCCAGGCAACAGAAACAATTCTTAAGCAACACTTAGTATCATGGACTGAACTGTGCCCCACCCCCACCCCTATTCCTTTGCTAAAGTCCTAATCCCCGTTATCTCAGAATGTATTTGGAGATATGCCTTTAAAGAGGTACTTAAGGTTAAATGAGGTCATTAGGGTGAAACTTAAATCTTCTGGTGTACTTATAAGAAGAGATTAGACACCAGCAACATGCGCAGAGGGAACACCTTGCAAAGAAACAGGGAGGAGATGGCCACCTGCAAGCCAAGGAGAGAGATCACGGAAGAAACCAGCTCTGCTGACACCTTGGCCTTAGACTTCTGGCCTCCAGAATCATGAGAAAATAGATTTCTCTTGTTCACCCCACACTGTCTGTGGTACTTTGTTGTGGCCACCTTAGCACATAAACACAGCCAGCGATGGTCAAGGAATTGTGTATCATGCCTGATCTTATATCACAGCTTTGGGATCAAGAAAATATCATGAGTGGGAACTTATTTGATAACTTGTCAATACTTGCCTTGTCTCTGCTCTACTTAATACACTTCTTAAGGAGTCCACAAAGTCATTTAAGTTTGAGATAAAATTTTTGTGAAACTTTCAGAACTGTGATATATTCTTATGTTTGCTTTTTATGAAAGCAGTGTGATACAAAATGGCATAACATATATTGATAACTAGAACTTTTCAATATGGTTGCAAGTCAGACTTACAGTTCTCTTTGTACTGTGTTGGCCGTAATGTCCAGGTTGGTCCTGGATAAGTCCTGGACAGGGTCCCTGGCACAGGTAGACCTTCAATACAGATGCCTCCCTGGGTGACTGGGTGATAGAGCGGATAAACTGCACGCACTTCTGTGGATGAAGGCAATCTGAGGCTCACTTAAAGACCAACCCCTAGATATTAGGTCAAGATTTTGAACCCCCTGTTGTGTGTGCTTCAGTAGTTGGGGGTAGAATTTGGCTCAGCAGGTATTAGGAGAGGCCTGCTTGGATCATCAACAGGATATCTGCTTACTAGCAAGGTGAAGCACAGCCTTTGGGAGCACAATTTGTAAACTATCTAACATAGGTTTATTGAGATAGAAAAAATAACTTTTATTTGCTTAATACAATTTCTTATTGTTTACTTTACAGAGTGCTTATGAAAAAACATAACATTTTACATTTTTTGAGGAGGATTTTAAAAAATTCTTCATTTGATGTTCTTCTGGCCAAAGAAATTTACTTATGTTAAGCATAGAGAAAGGGCTTAACGCTTACAGTCTGTTTTTCTTTCATATTTTGAATTTAAATATACACAATATTGTAAAATATAGGACCCTTCAGTCATATTCTGTTGACGTATGCTCTGCTCTGGATATCCATTCAAATTGCTAAAGACCTAGATGAAAATAGTTTCTTCATAAATCTTTTGTATTATATATATGCCTAACTGCCATACCTGCATTTCCCTAGAATCCATTATAATTCTGAAAGCATTAGAAATTTGCAAACTTAAATGTAGAAGACAAACTTACAAAAATCAAAACCCCTAACTTACCGTACTTTATTTAAAAACAAACAAAAAAGATAAAACACACTATAGCTGAACCAAGCGATTTGAACTTTCTCTCAAACTTCCCACATCTTTTCACTTTATAATGTAAACCTGAATAGGAAGTTTATGAAAGTATTTCACATTGCAATAATACTAATACTTTTTAGTTTTGAAATAATTGCAAAAGCACAGTAAAGGTGTAGGAATTAAGACCTCCTATCTATCCATCAATCAGAGACCCTAGTCACGTTTCACAATGTGTCCTGGGTAGTGTCCTTCATAGCAAAATGATCCAATACAGCATCATCTTTGTCTTAAGCTGTCAACACACTTCAGTCTTTTTCAATCCAGAACAATTCCACAAGTCCTTCCTTGGCATTCAGAGCTAAAACATTTTTACAGACAACAAGCAAGTTATTTTTTAGAATGCTCCTCGATTTAGGGTGGTCTGATGTTTCCTTGCACTTAGATTCAGATTATGTGTGCGTTCTGGCAGGAATATTACAAAAACAATGCTAAATTCCCCTTGAATCTTGTCAGGTGCATATGATTTCAATCTGGTGATGTTACATTTAACGTTACACTTGAATAAGGTAGTGTCTGCTGCTATTTTTATGTCAGTGGAAAGCTACTTTTCCCACTTACTTATAAAGTCTTTTATGGGGAGATCCTTTGAGGCTATATAAATATTCTATTTGTCTTTTACCCAGGAGTTGTAGCATCCATTGATATTTGTTGCCTGAATTGATAATTGCTAAGATTGTTGCATAACCATGATTTTTTTAATTCCTCTTACATTTAATACTTCTCTGGTGGCTCAGTGGTAAAGAATCTGCTTGCCAATGCAGGAGACACGGGTTCAGTCCCTGAGTCAAGAAGAGCCCCTGGAGAAGGAAATTGCAACCCACTCCAGTATTTTTGCCTGGGAAATCCCACGGACAGAGGAGCCTGGCCAGGCTACAGTCCATGGGGTCGAAAAAAGAGTCAGACACAACTTAACTAAACAGCAACAATAACTTACTAAACAGAAGAGCTTTTTCTTCTCCCATTTATTCATTGTCTGTTTAAACCTGCATGAGCTAAAAGGATAGATTATTCAGTGGAGTATAATCCGTTCCTATCACTGTTGATTTTGATCTCATGTTGTCCCAGGTTTTCCCCGTGGTTGACTCTTCAAAGTGGCTCCTGTGTACTTTTGACATGCCCCTATCATTTTTGTGTACTTCATTACTTGGAGACATTAAATTAACTTTTATACTCATCTTGTGCTTTTTCTGCTCTAGTATTGAAATCAGTCGTTTTCTCTAAGACCTCCTCATCTAATTCCATTGTCAGTGGAAAATGGTTTCTAAAAAATCAAGATTCTGCATGCTGAGTATGTTTACAGCTATGGGCTGTTGCAGCTTCCAGGAACTCTTGGTAGACAGAACTACAACAGAACAGAGATACCTCTGTATTCATATTTCTATCTATCTTCTAAAATGTATTCGCAAGAGTATTTCCGCGTGTACTTTCATGCATAGTCACTTCAGTAGTGTCCAACTCTTTGCGACCCTATGGATCGTAGCACGCCAGACTTCTTTGTCCATAGAATCTCTAGGCAAGAACACTGGAGTGGGTTGCCAAGAGTGTTTTCAGTTCAATTCAAACACAATGCTTCAGGGTTCCTTATCCTTCTCCCTTTTTATACTAATAATTCCCTTTTCTGACAACAAGAAATATGGCTCCATGATCCTCAGTATATTTACTTATTTGCTCAATCCACCTATATGCAACGAAGCCTCTAACCTCCTGGGCCGCCATTCATTCAACTGCTTTCTTGCTGTCCTTCTTACTTGGGCCTCCCTAATGAGTTTTTAAATTAACTACTAAGCAGGAAAAGAAGGAAGGGGGAATGGATGGAAGAGAGGAAGGAGGGATGGATATGAATTATAATACTGATTATGCATAAGTATAATATATAAATAGAAAGTCTGTGAATCAGAGAAAGAAAATACAACAATAGGGATCCACCTGATTGAGAAGGCAGTATAAGTCAGGTGAGGCTAGGTTATGCTGCAGTGATAAACAACCCTAACATCTTAGCCCTTTATAACAAACATTTATTTCTTCAGTCCCTCTTGTGTGGCTCTGCAAGATGACTGCTCTTTTTTCAGTAACTCTGCTTTAACCTTATTGTCCCTCCATCATCTGATACTCCTGTATCAACACTAGCCTTCAGGGACCTCTGAGGCAGGGAAAGAGCATAGTTGACCAACTCTGAAGCACTTTGTTATGGAAGGGACACATGTCAGTTCTTCTCACTATTTATTGATTAGAGAAAGTCAGGTGACCACTTATCATTTCAAGGGCAGATAATGATCCTCCACATTGCCTCTGAGAGGAGAGTAGAAAATACTGGTAAACACGAGGGTAACTATCACAAAGCATTTTCTCCCCACTGTCAGGAAAAGCTAACAATAGACCATTCAGATTCACTCTTTTGGTAAAGAAATTTATTATCTCCTTGTAGCCACAAATAATTTTGAACTCCAAGATAATGAAGATAAAGGTCCCATATAGCAACTGAGAAAATCATTTTAAAATGATTTCCTTCTGAATTTACATGGGACTTAAATCTGAATTTAGAGATGGGTCACATAGTTTTCGCTTTGAAAAACTTTTTAGTAACTGTGTAAGTCAGCCATTATTAATCCTGCACACACATTAGAATCCTCTGGGCAGGTTTATAAGAATCATTGCCTGGTCCTCACTCACAGAGATTCAGGTTGAATTGGCATGAGTGGGGTCTGGATAGCAGTAGTTTAAAAAATTTCCTAGGTGAGTCTATTGCAAAGCCAGGATTGAAATCCCTGCATCCAGTCCTGACACCATTGTAGGGCATTCAACCTTTACATCACTTCCTGGGGCACCTCGCCATCCTCTAGTTCTAAGTTATGTCCTCTTATGCCCCTCTCTATTTTCCCTATGATATTCTTTATTACACAACACTGTATTTGCCTGTAATCTTTCCCATACGTAGCTGACTATAAGATTTATAAAGACAGAGCCTATAATCCTCATTTATTGGATGCCCTTCTCCTGACATGGGGCCTAGCACATAATAGGTGCTCATTTAATGTGTATTGAACATATTAGTAAATTAAAACATAAAGCTGGACTTAAGCCATCTGTTCCAGTATAAAACTTAGAGAAGATTAGACATACTAGGAAATAGACTGTATCCTTTGTGAATGACTGATATTGACCACTTGCTAGCTGCTCCTAATTGTACAATGAACGTTTGTAAAACTGGCAAGTAAAATATTTGATGCTTATTGTGATTATCTGAACTTATTTGAAGGTTAGGCATACTCAGGAACTTTTCATAGGAGAATCAGAAATGGCCGATCCATTTGTCCAAGCATGTCTGTAAGCATTTGGGTAAGATAACATAATTAGTCATATTGCCTGTAGGATAAAGTATAAACTGCTCTGCTGTTCAAAGACCTTCACAACCTCTCGCCAGCCTAGCTTTCTAACTTCTCCTGGTTGAGTATCAGTGGAAAGAGGGGTTGTACATTTTGAATCCATAAATATCAGAGTCAAATCGTTGTACCACGATATTCTTTCTATCTGAGAATCTTTGGTTGGTTTCTTAATCTCTGGGCCCCAGTGTCCCTATGTGTAAAATGGAGAGAGAAGGCTCACCTCTCATGGTTGATTTGAGGGATAAGTAAGATTTTGCATGTGACAGTGCTTCGTACACTGGAAAATCCTAGGAATGCTATCTGTTTCTAGACACCCAAGAGAGCTACTGCGAAGAGTCATTTAAAGTTTCTCAACTTGGTGGCTTCCTCAGCCTAGAGGGCTCTTTCTTCATACTTCTCTCTTTTGAGTTCTTATGCTCAGTAATCATTAGTCTCCTTCCCTTTCCTCTTAAATCGTTATTTCTAAATCAGTCTGGGCAATGGAACCAGTGAAGAAGGAAAGATGTAACCTGGATGACTATTTTCTGTACTGTCGTCAGTAGAGAACAATAGGGTAGAAAGAGTAATGCCCTCACACATTTGCTCACTAATTTCAAATGTGCCACTCAATTTTAATTATTATTTTAGTACTTCAAAGCATATTCTGTGAAATTACTAAAGCCTGAGTAACTTGAAACCTCTCCCATTTCACTTGCCAATACATCGTTGCTGAGAAATGCAGTCAGTGGAATTCTGAGAGAATGATTTGATCTTTGGGTCAGGGACAGAAGGATTACTGAGGATTTTTATATGTTCTTAGAATGCCTTTCTATTTCAGGAGGAAAATAATACACATTCATTTCACACAAGCAAGTGGAATCAGACCAGAGAATTACTGATTTAGTAAAGAAGTGAATTTTTACTCCAAACCACACTCATGATGTTTACAGATCTTAAATATAGAATGAAAAGAATTTGGAAAGCAAAACGTTTGTGACAGAAATTTTAAAAACGGATGCAGGCATGTAATTAGAAATATATTTCAACTGTTTGAAGGCCTGGATTAATTTTTATGTAATAACGTTTGTTTCCAGGGTTTCCTGTTGAGATTAGAGACTTATACCAGCATTTACCAGCATAATGTCATGGAAGACTGATTCGGCACGATGCTCAATGATGAAATGTTTCAAGATTAAACCGGTTTGGTAAACTATGCGTGCTCTTATCCTGCTCGTGGAGATTCACATTGCATGTCGGCCTACTAAAACTCTGAGCAACAGTAAAGGTCCTGTTTAAGTTTATTTAACTCTGTCATTCCCAAATTGCTATGACTATGGAGCCTTTTAAAAATTAATTATTATTATACCAATTAACAGGAGTGAATTGCCATTTCCTTCTCCAGGGGATCTTCCTGACCCAAGGATTGAGTCTGTACAGCACAGGCAGATTCTTTTGCTTACTGAGCTGCGAGGAAAACATATATATATGTTTTATATATATATAAGATGTGTGTTGAGAAATCTGTATGCAGGTCAGGAAGCAACAGTTAGAACTGGACATGGAACAACAGACTGGTTCCATATAAGAAAAGGAGTACGTCAAGGCTGTATATTGTCACCCTGCTTATTTAACTTATATGCAGAGTACACCATGAGAAACACTGGGCTGGAAGAAGCACAAGCTGGAATCAAGATTTCCGGGAGAAATATCAATAACCTCAGATATGCAGATAACACCACCCTTATGGCAGAAAGTGAAGAGGAACTCAAAAGCCTCTTGATGAAAGTCAAAGTGGAGAGTGAAAAAGTTTACTTAAAGCTCAACATTCAGAAAACTAAGATCATGGCATCCGGTCCCATCACTTCATGGGAAATAGATGAGGAAACATTGAAAACAGTGTCAGACTTTATTTTTTGGGGCTCCAAAATCACTGCAGATGGTGACTGCAGCCATGAAATTAAAGGACGCTTACTCCTTGGAAGAAAAGTTATGAGCAACCTAGACAGCATATTTAAAAGAAGAGACATTACTTTGCCGACTAAGGTCTGTCTAGTCAAGGCTATGGTTTTTCCAGTGGTCATGTATGGATCTGAGAGTTGGACTGGGAAAAAGGCTGAGCGCCGAAGAATTGATGCTTTTGAACTGTGGTGTTGGAGAAGACTCTTGAGAGTCCCTTGGACTGCAAGGAGATCCAACCAGTCCATTCTGAAGGAGATCAGCCCTAGGATTTCTTTGGAAGGAATGATGCTAAAGCTGAAACTCCAGTACTTTGGCCACCTCATGCGAAGAGCTGACTCATTGGAGAAGACTCTGATGCTGGGAGGGAATGAGGGCAGGAGGAGAAGGGGACGACAGAGGATGAGATGGCTGGATGGCATCACTCACTCGATGGATGTGTCTGAGTGAACTCCGGGAGTTGGTGATAGACAGGGAGGCCTGGCGTGCTGCGATTCATGAGGTCACAAAGAGTTGGACACGACTGAGCTACTGAACTGAACTGAAGATGTGTGTATCCATTCATCTGTTGATAGATACTTAAGTTGCTTCCTTATCTTGGCTATTGTTCATAGAGTTGCTATGAGCACTGAAGTTATGTATCTTTTTTAATTAAGAGTTTTCTTTTGATATATACCAAGGAGTGGGACTGCTGAATCATGTTAGTTCTATTTTTAGATTTTTAAGGAATTTCCATGCTATTCTTCATAGTCGCTGTACCAATTTACAATTCTACCATCAGTGTAGGAGGATTCCCTCTTCTCCACGCTCTCTCCAGCATTTATTATTTATAGACTTTTTGATGATGGCAACTTTGACCAGTGTGAGGTGATACCTCATTGTAGTTTTGATTTGCATTTCTCTGATAATTAGTGACACTGAGCATCTTTTCATGTACCATCTTTTCATGTTTGCTATTTGTATGTCTTCTCTGGAGAAATGTTTAGGTCTTCTGCCCATTTTTGATTGGGTGGTTTGTTTGTTTATTTTTGATATTTATCTGTATGAGCTGTTTACCTATTTTAGAAATGAATATCTGTTGGTCACAGCATTTGCAGGTATTTTCTCCCATTCTGTAGGCTGTCCTTCACTTTGTATATGGTTTCCATTGCTGTGCAAAAGTTTCTAAGTTTAATTAGGTCCCATTTGTTTATTTTTGCTTTTGTTTCCCTCACTCTAGGAGACAGATTCCAAAAAAATGTTACTTTGATTATTCAGAATCTTTTATATTTCCATGAAAGTGAAAGTGAAGTCGTGTCCAACTCTTTGCAATCCCATGGGCTGTAGCCTATGAGGTTCCTCCATCCATGAAATTTTCCAGGCAAGAGTACTAGATTGGGTTGCCATTTCCTTCTCCAGGGCATCTTCCTGACCCAGGTATTGAACCTGGGTCTCTGGCATTGCAAGCAGACACTTTTACTGTCTGAGCCACAGGGAAGCTCCCCCATATATTTCCATACAAATTTCAAAATTCTTTGTTTTAATTCTGAGAAAAATGTCACTGATAATTTGATAGGGGTTCCATTGAATCTGTAGATTGCCTTGGGTAGTACGGCCATTTTAACAATATTGATTCTTCTAATCCAAGAACATGGTATGTTTTTCTTTCTGATTATGTCATCTTCAATTTCTTTCATCAGCATTTTATAGTTTTTACAGTACAGGTCTTTTGCCTTAGGTAGCTTATTCCAGGTATTTTATTTTATTTTTTGTTTCAATGGTAAATGGAATTGTTTGCTTAATTTCTCTTCCTGATATTTGATTGTTTTTACATAAAGAATAATGTGATTTAAAAGTAGCCATAAAGGATTTTTTGCCCTCTTTTTTTTTTTGATAATAGCTTTCTTGAGATACAATGCACATACTATACAAATCACTCATCTAAAGTGTATAATTCAATGGATTTTTGGATATTCAGAGTTGTGCAAACATCACCATAGTCAATCTTAGAATACTTTCACCATCTCAAAAAGAAATCTATTCCTTTAGCCAACTCTCCTCCTTTGTTCCATTCCACCCCGACTCCAGTCCTAAGTAATCATGAATACACTTTCTATTTCTATAGATTGCCTATTCTAGATATTTCATAGAAAAGAAATCGTATAACAGATGACTTTTTAAAACCTGGTTTCTTTCACTCCACCTAATGTTTTCAAAGTTCATTCATGTATTAACAGAATGTGTCAGCATTTCATTCCTTTAATAATAAAGTAATGAAGATGGACAGACCACGATAGTAAGGAAGTAAATGAAGGACAGGATTGGTGAGCTGTCATGCCCAGAACTTTTTACTGGTGGGTGCCACAGTGAGAAAATGCCCTGGTCCTCGCTCTCAGAGTAGCAAGGGCCCAGCTAAGACAGTAAATACACTGCCAGGGAGAGGAAGGCCATATTTTTTCATCTTTCCCTACTTCTTTGGAGCTTTTGGCTCCAAAATTTCCCCACATATTGAATTTACCTCCTCTGTAAAATCTGCTTCCTTAAAATTTTGTGTGGATCAAAACTGACACTGGTCTTTGATATGCATCTTGCACCTGTGTTTCAGAATGAATATCTGAAGTCAGAGATGCTGGTAGCTATTTCCAGTTTATTCACAGACTTTAGGAGGGAATTTCCAGGGGGACTGCAAGGAGCTTTATTTAAACCTTTTAAAATGTAAAAATAGTCAAGAGAGAGATTGCTGCTTTACCCCTGAGGCATTTACTAGTATCTCTATAGCGATATTATTTTTGCTAAAGGCTCTCACAGCAATTTTAAGTAATTAGCTCCTAAGAGCTCTAGAGGTAAGAAGAGGTTGTTTTATTTTTTATTTTTTTAACAGAGCAGGTAAAGCAGGACCTGGGTACAGAATTTACACCCTCTGTCAGATTCTCCCCAAGAAGAGAAAGAAAAGTGGCAAAAAAAGAAAGAAAGGGAATTTTAATCTTCCCTGGCATCTGGGATTTAAGTTGATTTTTACCAGGTTGGCTCTGTTTTGCCATGCTGTGACTTTTACTTGCATCCATTGCTTACTGTTTATTATTGACGGTTGAGCATCTTGGCCCTTCTTTTAGGTTGTAGAATTCAAGAACCCTGAAACAGCTATAGGGGATGTTTTGGAGGTTGTTCTGTCACAGGCCTGAGAAGATCCTAATATGGTCTGATTGGTCACTTTCACATAAAACAGTGGCCTGTATGTAGTCTGGGTTACATTCAGGGACATATTGGTTCTGAAGCATTGGAGCCATGGAACTTACAACTCTTATTCATTCATTCAGCCAATATCCCTTGACAACAGGTACATAGCAGTAAATAAGACAGTCCCTGTCCTCATGGAATTTAAAATCCTATTCAAGTTCTTCTAGATCATAGTTGTCTCATGTCTTCTGTGGGCTCCATGAAATACCCAAGGACGTCTCAAAGTAACTAATTTCTGAACTGAGCTCTCTAGAGAGACCCCAAATGCTATGTGTCAGCTACTGTCTGCTTAACATGTCTCAGCTCCTTTCATCTTCTTAGCTAGCCTGCAAGTCTAACTATGGGGTCTCTAGTCAAAGGGTCTTGTTATGACTGCAGGTCCCCTCCTCTTTCAATAAATCAGAGCTACTCCAAGAGACTGGGAAACTTTGGCATTGACCCCAAGTTCAAGGGATGCTCAAAGGAATACTAATAGATGATTACTAAGAGTATGCTAAATAATGGCAGAGACATTTTTGTGCCTTGAATCCTGTAATGTAGTGAAAAGAGAATGGGCTTTTATAAATCAGGGAGAATTAGATTAGTCTCAGAATAATTGAAATTCCAAGAACAGCAGCTTAAAAATTAGAAGTATATTTATTTTGTATGTAGAAAATGGTAGGAAACTCATTGGTTTTCAGGGTTGGGGGGGGTGATCCTTCCAGCTTTCTGTTTCTTTTTTCTCATTGTCCAAGGTGGTTGGTAGAGTTCCAGATATCACATCCTAATTCCAGGCATCAGGATTAAGGGAAGGCTAAAAAACTGTGGTCCCTTTCCTTTGGGAACACTTCAGCTGTTTTGCATAGTATTTCTATTTCAATTGAAGTCAGATAGATCTTAGTCACATGGCTGATTATTACAAGGGAGAGTGGGAAGTGTGCTCCGAGAGCTAACACTATTTGCTCTAATATAGTCTATGCTTCTTTATTATATTGTAGAATCTTAGCCTATCAACTAAATTGATTGAATTTTTTCATTCATTTGACAAATACAGGTTGATGCCTATTGTATGCCTGGCACTATGTTAAGTGCTTGGGATACAAAGACCAATAAGACACAATTTGAGCTGGGCTTCATCAAAATTTTTAAAAATCATGCATCAAAGGACACCATTAAGAAAGTTACTCCTAGAGAATAGGAAAAAGTTTTTGCAAATGGCACACCTGAAGAAGGAATAGTATCCAAAATATATAGAGAACTCTTACAACTCACTAATAATAAAAAGACAAATAACCAAATTAAAAGATGGGTAAAGGATCAGAATAGACACTTTTCCAGAGAAGTTATACAAATGACCAATATGTAAAACTTAAATGCTCAACATTATTAATCACTAAGAAAATGTAAATCACAGTTACAATAAGATACCAATTCACACCCATTAGCATTGCTCTACTCAAAAAGATCAGGGTTGGTGAGTATGTGGAGAAAGACACTGCTGCTGGGAAGGTAACTCAGCCTAACAGCTTTGGGAAACAGTCTGGCAGTTCCTCATAAAGTTAAACGAAGAATTACCATTTGATCCAGAAATTCCACTCCTAGGAATTGCCCAAGAGAAATGAAAACATAAGTCCACACAAACTTGTTTAAAAGTTGTACACAGATATTCGAAGCAGCATTATTTGTAATAGCCCCAACATGTTCAGTTCAGTTCATTGCAGTCGCTAAGTCATGTCCAACTCTTTGCAACCCCATGAATCGCAGCACGCCAGGCCTCCCTGCCCATCACCAACTCCCGGAGTTCACTCAGACTCACGTCCATCGAGTCAGTGATGCCATCCAGCCATCTCATCCTCGGTCGTCCCCTTCTCCTCCTGCCCCCAATCCCTCCCAGCATCAGAGTCTTTTCCAATGAGTCAACTCTTTGCATGAGGTGGCCAAAGTACTGGAGTTTCAGCTTTAGCATCATTCCTTCCAAAGAAATCCCAGGGCTGATCTCCTTCAGAATGGACTGGTTGGATCTCCTTGCAGTCCAAGGGACTCTCAAGAGTCTTCTCCAACACCACACTTCAAAACCATCAATTCTGGTCCCATCACTTCATGGGAAATAGATGGGGAAACAGTGGAAACAGTGTCAGACTTTATTTTTGGGGGCTCCAAAATCACTGTAGATGGTGACTGCAGCCATGAAATTAAAAGACTCCTTGGAAGGAAAGTCATGACCAACCTAGATAGCATATTGAAAAGCAGAGACATTACTTTGCCAACAAAGGTCTGTCTAGTCAAGGTTATGGCTTTTCCAGTAGCCCCAACATGAGAACAACCCAAATGTCCATCAGCTGACAAATGGAGAAACAGAATGGGGATCTATACAATAGAATATAGCTCAGCAATGAAAAGAAATGAAGTACTGATACATGCTCTAATAGGATGAACCTTGAAAACATTATGCTAAGTGAAAGATGCTGATCTCAAAGGACCACATATTGTGTGATTCCGATTGTATGAAATGTCTAGAAAAGATGAATCTAAAGTGACAGAGAGTCTTTTAGACAGAGACAGAGACTAGTTTAATGTTGCTTAGGGCTGGGTTGGGGACAGGGGAAATTGGGGGTGATGGCTGAAGGATGTGGGGTTTCTTTTATAATTCTAAAACTGTGCTAATGGATGCACAATTCTGTGACTATACTAAAAGTTATTGAATTGTATACTTCAATGGGTGAATTGTGTGGTATGTGTACTACATCTCAATAAAGCTATTTTAAAAAGGAAACAATTTGTGTCCAGATTATGAAGGACCTTTTATGCTGGTGCGTAGGGGTTTGGGGTCAAGTGTGGAGAAGAAATAGAACAGTGATTCTCAAAGTGTGACCTTGGACCAGCGGTATCAGCCTCATTCCAGAAGCTGTTACAAATGCACATTTTCAAGCTTTACTCCACATTTGCTGAATCAGAAACATTGGGAGTGGAACCCTGCCAGGTAATTCTGATGCACACTAGAATTTGAGGGCCAGTGGATTAGAAAATATGAAAGGACTGAGGGAAAGCATTTAAGATGCTATTTTAACAATCCAGGTGAGAAATAGTGGGGATTGGTGGTTTGAAGTAAGGTGATAAAAATGGGGATAAAGAGATAGATGGGGATTGACGGGATTGAGGGGATTGAGGGAGGGGAGTAAAAGTAATTCCCTCCCTCATCTCAAATGATCATGCTCTTAAAATTATTTTTATCAGGTGTATCTGGAAACACTTCTAAAACAGTCCTAATATACTTATCTATCTTAGCTATCAAAGCAGTGAGTCGGGAGGTAATGGTTAAAGTTAATATGAAAACCTTGAAAGTTTATTTAAATAGATATCCAAGTACCTTATACAAAGAATTAAAGAAGTAGTCATCAACATTTCCAAGGGGAGAAAAGATTAATTAAAATGAATTAAGTCTCCATCCCTTTTTGGCAATCTCTTGAATGATTTTGAATCTTTTGAATGATAATCTCTTAAAATGATGAAGTTTTGGAAAGAAAGATAAGCTTATTGTGTAAAAATAACCAAAACCAGAAATAATTAGAAGAAATTTACTCTGATGAGATGGTCAGGGTGGAACTTTTAATTAAACACTTTTCTGTACTTAAAAAAATATACTGGAAATTCCCTGGTGGTCCAGAGATTAGTACTCCATGCTTTCATTGCCAAGGGTCTGGGTTTGATACCTGATCAGAGAACTAAGATCCCACAGGTTTCACAGTGTGACCACAAACAAACAAAATAAAGTGTTTTTTTAATCAACAGCCTTCTTATGAAGCAATTTATAGTCTCTATTAATCTCGCTTTTTTATCTCACTAATTTGATCCCTCTAAAAGTATCAGCTACAGTTTATGAGTAAATCTGAAAACCCAGGAGTTTTAAGAGGAAATGCCAGGGAATTAAGTATGAGGAATATTCATCTGACAGCAACACAAATAATCTTGAGTGTTTCCAAAGCCTCAATAATTGATATATTTTCAGTGTAAGTTAATATCACAAAATCTTTGATTGTCTCGCTACTTTTCTTGTCTAATTTTGAGTTGTTCTTGCCTTTTCTCCCAGGTACGAAATGTACGTCTCTATAGATTTGTTTCACTTGGTCAATCCAAATCAATAACACCTATGAGTTCCTTCAGTGCTCTGAATTCTGTGTTTTTACACTTCACAGTGATGACCAGGCATCCCAGGAAGCTTGAGTCACATTCCAATCAGGCTGTCAGCCTCATCACCGTCCAAAACCCACCTCTTCAAGCCCTAATGACCTTTGGGTTTCCAGCCTCAATGGTCAATTCATGGTGCATCTGTGCAACCTAGCAACCCCGGCTGATCATTTACTCTTTCACCATCTTCCCTTGGCTCCCAGGACCCCACCACCCTGATTTTCAGACTTTGCTGATTTTTTCTTTTCAGCTCTCTTTTTGGTTCCACTTCTAAACATCAGATGCCTCAGGGATCAGTTCTCAAACTTCCTCTCCTCTCTAGCTACACTCACCTACTCATTCTGGAAATGATCTGATCCAAGGCTCATGACTTCACATGGCTGATAACATTCAACTTTATCTGAACTGCTGACTTGTACTTTCAGCTGCCTACAAAGTTCTCTTCTTGCCTGATGAATAAATAGTCATTTCAAAATTTGACACATTCCAAAACACGTTCCCTGCCAACCCATATTCTTTTGCAGGCTTTCCTAATTCAATAAATGGAAACATTCTTAGCTGCCTAGTCCAAAGTGAAAGTGAAAGTGAAGTCGCTCAGTTGTGTCTGACTCTTTGCGACCCCATAGACTGTAGCCTACCCGGATCCTCCCTCCATGGGATTTTCCAGGCAAGAGTGCTGGAATGGGTTGCCATTTCCTTCTTCCTAGTCCAAAGCACATGGATTTACCCTGATTCCTCTCCCACCCCCACTGCAATCCATCAGCAACAGTGCAGCTCTCCCTTTGGGTATATTCAGAAGACCACTTCTCAATATCTCTATTACCAAAACCCTGGACCAAGCAGCCAGCATTTTGGCCTGGATTATTTGTAACCCACTGTCTCCCATCCCACCCAGAGAAAAAAGGTAAAGTCTTTATATTTTCTCCCAGGTATGACCTTGTACAGCAAGTGATACCATGATTCTCTTTCTTTTACCAGGGTTTGTTTCACTCTGTCCTGTATGAATTCTTTTCCTGCAGCTAGCTCTCTTGAAAATATTGGCCACTGAACACAGAAAATAATAAGCAAGAGTAAGTGGCTGAATCAGAGTATTTCTATTTGCTAAAAACAAACAGAAAATAAAGCAGAAAGAAGAATTGTGCGATGATGCTCCAGTAATGAATGTTTATATATTTAAGTAACAATGTGTCTATAAAACCAGGTGTTCCAGGGATGTGCTCTATTTCCTATAACTTAATTTGTATCTCATGCGAAGAGTTGACTCATTGGAAAAGACTGATACTGGGAGGGATCGGGGGCAGGAGGAGAAGGGGACGACAGAGGATGAGATGGCTGGATGGCATCACCGACTCAATGGACATGAGTCTGAGTGAACTCCGGGAGTTGGTGATGGACAGGGAGGCCTGACGTGCTGCGGTTCATGGGGTCGCAACGAGTCAGACAATACTCAGCGGCTGAACTGAACTGAACTGAATTTGTATCTAGAGCAGTGCTGTCCCACAGAGCTTTCTGATGGAAATGTCGCATATTGCCACTGTCTAGTATAGTAGCCATCTGCTGTCTTAAACAGCACAGACCCAGAGCTCCTATGCTTCCCAGACGTTGAAAACATAATCAATGTTGGGCAAACTTAGTCAAAGTCAGGATTTCTCGGTCAGTTCAATGAGGCCCTATCCTCTCTTTATGCCATTGGTTGCATCTAAGCTTGACGAGGCTCCTTGGGGGTCTCTGGCTCTGCCTTCCCACTGTCATTTGCTGAGATGTCTGAGTTCTTTCTTGGTCTCTGGTTGTTGGTCTCTTAGTTGACTGTCGCTTCTATTTTGCTGGGTGAACCCAGAAGTATTATTTGTGACCTTGTGGTGTGTGTGGGTATGTGTGTAATGTGTGAATATGCATTTGCTCTAATATCTGAGAGTATTTAATCCTGTTACAGAAAAAGAAATGGGATAACACTGTATTTAAATGTGTTACATACAGAAAACTATGTTAGTATCTTGTGAGACATGTTAAACATAGATAAAGTGAGGTTTATGTGTACTGAAAACATATGAGAAGAAAGGCAAGAACCAGGATATGCCTAATTGTCATGAAACAGTCGATATGCGTGGGGCAGCAGTGTCACCTAATCTTTACAACGTGCTACATACACAGGAGGTATGAAGCGCTGGATATTCATGTAACACCGGTTCCGGCCCCAGATGTCCTCTGCCAGATAAAACCCACAGCTGCTCATCAGGCTAATTGGTGAGCCACAGCTTTGGCCAGGTATACACCCCTCTGTGTCTCTCTTACAAACTAGTGTCTGTGTGAGTCCCAGGCATCTTCTGTCTCTTGGATCTCTTTGCTCAGACCTCACCTTTGGTCCTTGTAGCCATACCATCAGCAGCAGCAAACGCTGAAAGGACAGGGAGAGGGGTCCTATGAGTATTGCATAATCCAGGTTTTAGGTAGGGTGGTCCTTCCATCTTGTTCACACTCTTTCCTAAGTATCCTACCTGATCCCACCTCTTTCTCTTTGTTTCTTGTTGTATAGTTTAAATTGGTTTAATAAATTGTGTGATTTGTACATCTTAGTGTGGTCTCTGAGCCTTTCTAATCCAGCACTGCTGGGGGAACTTTCTTGTTGGTATAGTTAGAGGATGCCATGGCATCAAGGTAATTTCCCTTATGATTTTAGGGGTAAATCAAAGACTTTCAAATACTCTCCTGAATGACTTGGAGCCTCAGGGTGCCTAAGGCTCTCTCTGCCCAGACAGATTGTACTTTGTCTACCGCTGCAGTCCTACTCGGCCAGTGTGGGAGATCACAGCAGAATTTGCTGTTTCATTGCTGCCCAGCTAAGGAGTGAGACATAGCCATTGATTGCTCTCAGATCCCCACATTCCTCAGTCGGCTCTCCCTATTTGACTCCTTCTTTGTGACACCCATCAGTGTCTAAATAGCTTTATTTTTCCTCTTCTCTCAGCTTGAAAAGTCTGTATCTCCTTTGGAAAAGGTTTTTTCCACAAATTTGTGAATAATAGGATAAACTTTATGCCTCTAGTCCTTAAGGATCTTGGTCTTGATTCTGATAATCCAGGTTTTTAAAACTCAAAAATGCTTTATCTCAAACTATTGTCTCTAGTTTCAAAAGTCCATTTTGAAAGTCAGCATCTCTTTTCTACCTCTTTGCATTTCTGTTAATGGCAACCCTACTCTGAGGGCATGAGTGTGCACGCACACACACACACACACACATATGGGCATGCACATATACATATCCTCTGCTGCAGGAATTGAGGGAAAGGTGGGGATAGCTTGGGATATGAGGAAAAGAAAGAGCATCAGTTAGTATTTCAAAGTTCCACTCATCCCTATTTGTGAAGATCACACATAGCCATAGCTGGAGCTTTAGCAAATGAAGTCCAAGGGATGTCCAAACCCAGGGCTTGGATGATTTCTCAGGCTGCTCCCCTCTGTGCCACAATCCACTCTTCTGCTTGTCTTTCCGCAACAGTAAGATGCTAGCTGGCAGTTCCACAACAATGTTGTCAGTAGAATTCAGTAGAGTTCAAAGGCTGCTCCTGGAGAAGGAAATGGCAACCCACTCCAGTATTTTTGCCTGAGAAATTCCATGGACAGAGGACTCTGATGGGCTACAGTCCATGTGGTTGCAAAGAGTTGGCACGACTTAGCAACTGAGTAGAAAACATCTTTTTTTTGTCCTCTAATTTTACTTATAAAGTCTCATAACTTTGGTTCTTCAAGGGAATGGCGATAACATTTATTGATTACCTTCCACACACTAGGCATTGCTTTCCAAGTGTTCCCTTTTTAAAATGTAAATTTCCATTGGCAAGGAAAACCACTTAAGTCCTCATTATCTAACCCCTAGAACCATTTCCATCTGTCATAGCCAGCTGTGGTCAAGGCCACGTGAGACTGGAGTTGGGATCACCTTCCTGGGGAGGGCCCTGAGTAATGGGCCCTGAGTATTGAGCCCTGAGAAGGAAGAGAGGGCAACGAAGTGGGTGATAGGGGTAGATTTCCAAACCAAACTTTGCCTGCTCCACAAAATTTGCCCCATGGTAGCACTGAAGTAATTGATGTGCTAATTAAAATCCCTGTGGATTCATTAAAGTAGTCCTGAGAAGAAATCTCCGCTTTGCACTAAGGGTAGTTAGTAGTTTAGGTATAAATATGAAAGTAATGAGACATTGTTAAAAAACTTCTCTCCTTTTGACTTTTTCTATCAGTACAAATTATAGAGTTTTATTGATCATCAGATGAGAGAAGAAATGTAGGTCATATAAGCTGGCTGGCTTGTGGTTTACAATTTCTATGATGCAGACAGATCACAAAGATCAGTCAGCATGCACAACTTAAAATGAGCTATTCATACAATGGGATACTACTCAGCAACAGAAAGGGAGGAATTACTGATATATGCAGCCATGTGGATGAATCTTAAAAACTCTCAAAATCTACTGAGTAAATACGCTAGACACAGGTTATATACCATATGATTCCATTTATACAATGTTTTTGAACAGGTAAAATTCATCTAAGATGAAAGCAATCTGAATGCTGGTTACCTTGGTAGGTGTAAGAGGGGAGGAAGGGGACATGAGGGAGCTTTTGGGGATGATAGAAATGTCTATCTTGATTCGGGTGTTATTCACCTGGACGCACATATATTTGTCCATCTCCTACGATTATTCAATTCATATATGTGCATTTTACCATCTATAAAATATACCACAATGAAAACAAATTCAAAAAAACATTTCCTGGTCTCCTAATGGGCTATCTTTCCTCATTTAGCGGCGTTGGCTGGCTGGCTGGCTGGCTGAGGTGACTGACAATGCAGGTAGTTCTAGTGTAGAGGCCGAAGGGCAAATTGCTGTTTGTTGAAGTGCCATACGTTCAGGGTTGCCTACATGACATGTTATTAATCACTTTACTATGCGATACTTGCTCTAAAATAGAGATGACTCAAAAGTACATTATATCAATAATTGTTTGGGGGTATTTTCTTCCTCCAGAACATTTTTTAACAGGAAAAGTGCAGACCAAATTAATCCATGCTTCATTTAAACAGTCTTCAAATGGATTAGTGTTCTTTGTTCTACTCCTCATGAATTCCTTTTGTTCTAGAAAAGAGCAAATTTAAAAATACAGTAGTTGAGCTCTGCGCCTGTAGTGTACTTACATATAGCTATGCATTTCTTTCAAATACATAATAGTAAATCAAACTGTTAAGGTGACTTTATTAGGCTTGCCTCCAACCCCAACCTCTTTTATGTATGCAGTGGTCTCTGGTATGGGAGGAGCCACCTCCTGGAACAACTGATGACTCCTGGAAGACTGTGCTGAAGTAGGTTTTTTTTTTTTTTTTTTTTTTTTTAATGCAGCAACAGTTCTGAAAGACCTATAACACACTTTCTCATCCTAATGTTCTATTTTTATTGAGAATAGGAATTATGATTATTGTCATTATTCATTCTCTCCTGTTGTTTATTCCTTTCCTGAAGTCATAGTCTTCTCCTTGAGACAGCTCAGTTGGTTGCTATGGAAATGATTATTTTGCTACAAACAGAAAATTATGACATACAGTGAAGAATAAGCAACAGAAGCAAAAGAATGCTTGGAAAAAAACTTAAGTCCTGTTAAAGCCAAAAATAGCTGAAAACTGTTAAAATTGTTAGTGAAGCTGTCCAAAGTTGTTCATGAGGCAATAATTTACCTTGACATTTTCTCAAATGATAATCAGATCCGTGGATGAAGAATTTATGGTTGGACACACTCATGGGCACTAACACTAGCATAAATAAAAGTCTATCCAAAATTTTAAACTTAAAGGTTTAAAGCAATCAGTGACTTGATATTAGCAAGAATCATTCTTTTCTACCTGTCATCCCCTCAATATATACCTATAACTCTACTTCAAACTCAGCCATTTAAATTCCTGTGCAGTCATCCTGACTATATAATATGTACATACATATATACATACATACATATATAATTCATGGGCTTCCCAGGTGGCCCTATGGGTAAAGAACCCACCTAGTGGTAAAGAACAGGTAGACATAAGAGACACGGGTTTGATCCCTCGGTTGGGAAGATCCCCTGGAGGAGGGCACAGCAACCCACTCCAATTTTCCTGCCTGGAGAAACCCATGGACAGAGGAGCCTGGCAGACTGTAGTCCATAGGATTGTACAGAGTCAGACACAACTAAAGTGTCTTAGCATGCATGCACACATATATAATCTGCATATATGTATTTAAACAATACAGTTTTGCTTTTTGTTTTTACTACACGTTATTTTTGCCATTTCCATATCATCTTAATATTTATGCTTTTAAAATTCCATTTGAGAAACTACTTATCCTGGTTCCCTATAGTTGAATATTTATGCTGTATCAAAAATTTCTGCCATTATGAATGAAACAGTTATAAAGTTGTTCTTTCTTTCAAGTTGGTCTTGAAAGGAATTCTCAGCATTAAATCAGAGAAGTTGGGTTTTAGGGTAAAGAGTATGAAGATTTTAACGACCCACATGGCCCTACGTACACATCCCCATAGAATGTTTGTTAAATGGTGACCCTTAGCATCCATATTTACTTTACAACAGGTAATACATATGACTTCTACAAGTCAGGGAAGCCAGGACAAGAGAAAGTTCCAAAGAATTTGGGGAAGAAAGCAAATCTCCCATACACTGTGGTCCAGGGAAGTTAAGCCACTGACTGAGAGCTCGCTTGGGAGAAGGGCATTTTAAGAAACTGGTCTTCCTTTCCCCATTAAATTATTTTTATGGCACTGAGCGGAGCATTTCAGGGAACTCCCTGAGTCTTAGAACTCAGTGTGTTCCTGACTCTGTTTAGTTTGTTGATTTTTGTGTCCTTTCTCTTCCAAAAGTGATTTCAGGCAGATTATATACAGAGACATAAAATACAGTACAATAATGCCAAAATAAAAAGATAACCAGATCAAAGAGAAACCATGAGCAAGCAGAATATATACCTTCCAAAAATATATGCTTTAAGATCTCATGGAAAGTTGTGCCATGAATTATACCCTTAGGAAAGAGGGAAATATAAACCAGCACCAGATAAACCAGTTGCCTAGGAAAAGAGCAGCTCTCTGCCACTGAATTCTCTCAGCATCTCTCAGACTCCAAGACATTGCTTAGCCACGCTTCCATTTCAGCTACGTAGCTCCTAAACTTCTCCGTTGTGACCATTGCTGCCACCGACATAGGCTAGATTTATGAAGTCTAGAACCCCAGGTGCCTTGTACTTGATGACGGAATTTTGAAGATGGCCATCCGGTGGGAGTGATACAGGCTTGAGGGGAGAGAACTTAGGCATAAGTACCTGAGAGCCTAAAACTGTTTGTCCCATTTGAATTTGACTTTAAATACTTCTTTTCTGATTATAGAAGTAATATAAAACGTAGCTTCATTTTAGAAAATGGAAAAACTACAAAGAAGAAAATAAATGTCACTATAAATCTACAACACCTAGACTTTTTAAACCTTTAGATGTATTTCTTTTCATAGTTATGATTTTACGTGTTATGTATACACACATTTTTGTGTGTGCACACATATATATGTGTACTATATATATATAGTACACACACACCTAGAAACTACAGACAAAGCAAATGGGAAAGAGGCAAACTGAAGATTGTCTGAAGCCCTGCATTGTAACTATTGAGGGTTTAAAAGAATCCCTGACCCTATCATAGGTGGAAAGGGAATTAGGTTAAGGATTCCAGGTCCTTCACATGGTAGTCCCTCCATTTTTCTAAGACTCATATCCCTCAGAAAATATGGCAGCTCTTGATATATGGGTCCCATATATTTATTGTTGGGGTTAGTATAATTATATGTCTGTGTTTTTACACTGCAGACAAAAATATTTGTCCTAATGTTATATATGAGTGAAGTCGCTCAGTCGTGTCTGACTCTTTGTGATCCCCGTGGACTGTAGCCTACCAGGCTTCTCCATCCATGGGATTCTCCAGGCAAGAATACTGGAGTGGGTTGCCATTTCCTTCTCCAGAGGATCTTCCCAACCCAGGGATTGAATCTGGGTCTCCTGCATTGGAGGCAGACGCTTTAACCTCTGAGCCACCCCTTACCATTTCTAACCTCTACAAGAATCATTGATAATTACACATTAGAATGGGATAGTTACAGAATAATAATGTTAGAAAAGACTTCAAAAGCTCATAAGGCATGGGCCTTGTTGATACACATATTATGGGCTAAGCAATATGATAAAAAGTTCTAAAAACATGTATGCCCTCTGACCCAGTAAGTCTACTTCAAGAAATTTATCAGAATGTGTATGAAGATATATGTATAAATAGGTACATCATATCTCTATAATGACATGAAATTGGAAACACCCTATGCAACAGTGGAAGATTATGGAAGTCTCAATGATTCTTGTAGGATAAGCATAAACCATGATAATTAAACAGATTGCTTATGACTTTGCATCTGATAAAGAATCTGCCTGCAATGCAGAAGACCCGGGTTTGATCCCTGAGTAGGGAAGATCCCCTGGAGAAGGTAATGACAACCCATTCCAGTATTCTTGCCTGGTGAATTCCACAAACAGATCATGGAGTCACAAAGAATTGGACATGGCTAAGTGACTAACACACTTTGAAAACAAAACAAAGTCAGTTTAAAAGTTATACCTATATAAAGAAGTAATATATTTTCCATGTGTATGATCCTTAGGAACAAACTTGGAGCAACCTAAAGATTGACTATTTTTAGATTTTAAAATATAAGTAAGACATTCCTATAACTGCTATTAATCACCAGTTTTAAACATGCTATTCTAGCATGTCTTTAGACTTAAGAAGCCTTTGTCTATAAATCTACCCTATGTAACTCTTTTATTTGGAAGAGAGCATAATGCAGATGACAAATGATTCATTGTTCCTAGAGCCAAGTAATATCATTCTGGAACAAAAGGAAAGAGAAAAATAGTAACAAACATTGTTGTGATTTTAAAATTTGGATTGATTTGATATTTCAACATTGTTCTAATCTATCATACTTTCTGTTTTATTCCATTTTTCTAGCTGGATCTTTAATAACAAAAAGGAATGTTTGAAATCTTACATACAGGCTCCGTTATTTAAACAACTCAGACATTGTTACTGCATTCAATTCTATTGCTCTGTAAGAGATTAGAAAATACAAAAATCACTGTAACAAAGCCAACATAGGATTTTCTGAAAGGCTTCAAATACAACATTCATCACAAATGTTTACTGAGCACCTTCTGTGGTCTAGTTACAGGGCTAGGTGCCAGCGAGCCAGACAGAGCCTTTCCTGAACTCACAGAACTTGTAACCAAAAACCATACTCTAATGGAAAGAATGAAATTAAGAAGCAAATGACCAGACTTCTACAGGATCTTTTCCTTCCATTGTCTTCTCAGATGCTAAGCCACCTTTTTCAGTTCGCTTCCTTTACGGAAAAAGGGGATGGGGGTGGGTACGGGCCTAACTTTTAAAGAAAATTTCTTAAAAGTGATTTGGCACGTTGAATCAGACTCCCAATGCACCCTTTTAATAACAGAGATCAACAGAGAAGGAGCATGAATAACAAACATACCTATTTTCAGTTCAGTTCAGTTCAGTCGCTCAGTCGTGTCCGACTCTTTGCGACCCCATGAATCGCAGCACGCCAGGCCTCCCTGTCCATCACCATCTCCTGGAGTTTACTCAGACTCATGTCCATCGAGTCAGTGATGCCATCCAGCCATCTCATCCTTGGTCATCCCCTTCTCCTCCTGCCCCCAATCCCTCCCAGCATCAGAGTCTTTTCCAATGAGTCAACTCTTCCCATGAGGTGGCCAAAGTACTGGAGCTTCAGCTTTAACATCATTCCTTCCAAAGAAATCCCAGGGTTGATCTCCTTTAGAATGGCCTGGTTGGATCTCCTTGCAGTCCAAGGGGCTCTCAACAGTCTTCTCCAACACCACTGTTCAAAAGCATCAATTCTTTGGTGCTCAGCTTTCTTCACAGTCCAACTGTCACATCCATACATGACCACTGGAAAAACCATAGCCTTGACTAGCCAGACCTTTGTTGGCAAAATAATGTCTCTGCTTTTCAATATGCTCTCTAGGTTGGTCATAACTTTCCTTCCAAGGAGTAAGCGTCTTTTAATTTCATGGCTGCAGTCACCATCTGCAGTGATTTTGGAGCCCCCCAAAATAAAGTCTGACACTGTTTCCACTGTTTCCCCATCTATTTGCCCTGAAGTGATGGGACCAGATGCCATGATCTTCGTTTCCTGAATGTTGAGCTTTAAGCCAAGTTTTTCACTCTCCTCTTTCACTTTCATCAAGAGGCTTTTTAGTTCCTCTTCACTTTCTCCCATAAGGGTGGTATCCTCTGCATATCTGAGGTTATTGAGATTTCGGTTGATATCAATGTAATCTTCATCTCTGGTTAGGTGGTTAGCACCCCCACCCTCCTCCATCATACATATACAGAAATCCTTTGACAAGCTTCATTATTGGCTTCATAGGATTGTCCTCAGCGAGCATGGACCTTAAGAGATCAGGCTTTCAGGACAAGAAGGTCCTGGGTAAAACTGTGAGCATAATAGCCACTGATCAATGGTGCCCCCTCTCCTAGACGATGTCACAGGTTCCTTCCCACTGTCTGCATCCAGCCTCCTACACTTCTCCTACCCTTTGCTTTTCAATGGTTTTTCAATTACCAATCTGATAGTAATGCCCAGAGAGTAATAAAATGCCAACTTCAGCAGAAAACAGAGCTTTAAGTTAAAGGGCTAACTCTAAACAAGCAATTGAAGGCACTAGTGAGCATATAGAATATATTTGGGCAAAACAAAGGAAGAGAAACCTTGAGGTGGGCGCAGGCATCAGACCACAGACAGAAAACACCTGGGTTCAAATTCTTTCTGAGTGTCAGTTTCTTCAAGTACAAAATGGAAATAATGACATCTATTTTGTAAGATTTTATCTTTTTATAGTGTGGATTACGCATGATATTGTCTGTAAAGGACTCTGGATCCACTCAGTGCTTGATAAATACTGGCTGTTGTCACTATGCCTCTGAAGTCAGATGCCTTTGAAGCTGTGATTTCTGTACAACAGCATGTCCTCAATCTCTTTTCCTATCTGTAAAGTGGAATACAAGAGGGTTCTTGAGCTGAGTCTGAACTCTAATAATTTGGAATGAACGGAAAAACATTGAAGAGAAGGTGTTTAGAACAGACCAAATTTTTTAAACTGCAGTTTATTTTTCTAGAGAAAGCAGAGGTTCTTATGCTTCAGTTTGCAGTAGAAGCACTGAGAAAACTTTGCCCCTTTCTCTGTTAATTTATTCATCACATACTAGTTACAAACATGCTTGAGACACATATATTCTTTCCTCAGGAAATTTGTTTTTAAATGCAATGTCTGGGGCCCTTTCCTAACAAATTTTGATGGAGAAGACCTTGGAATCCAGACCTAGGAATCTGTATTTTTAAAAAGCACCCTGATCGTTCTGAGGCAAAATATCTGTGGACAAACTAAGAAACATGGCTGGAGAAAGTGTGCCTTGATTTTCACTTTGAGAATACACTATTTTGGGAAAGTCTCTTTAAAGAGCCTTTTGGTAATTCCAAGGGAAAATGAAAAATTCAAAGGTAAAACTCAGAAGTGGAAAGATTTAAGACAATGAAACCTAAATAGATGAGCAAAGTAAAATTAAGGGCTGTCTTCATTGTGAGTGATTGTTCTTAATGCAGATTTAGACTGCCATGAATCTGGACTATTTCACTTCCCAAAGAATTACCGAATAGTTTCACTAGGAGAACTGGAGCAGAGATGAACAGAATCAGGAGGAAAGAAAGTCTAGATTGTTTTTGCAGGTGTGAAGCCTGCCAAGAGTGGGAGTAGGACTAAAAAGCCCAACAAAGCCCAACACCTTTAGTTCTGTGCAGACTCCCTTCGGTGTTACTGTAGACAAAATGTCCCCAACTTTGGAAAAGGTACCCTGTCAGGTTGGATCCTGATTCATTGTCCTGTTGGCGATAAGAGCGAGGTCTTCCTGAAGGTCAGGGCTTCTTGGACAGTTAGCCATCCCAGTAGGTAGAAGATCTTCCGCTGCAAGATCCTCATGCAAGCACTGGTTGAGGCCTGGGCTCCGGCAGAAGAAAACTGGTCTAGGGTGTCCATTTTGGGGAAGGTACCAGCCGTTGCAAGATGGTGCTTCAGGCCAGGGATGAGAGAGATAGAGTTAGCAGGTGACTCCTGTTTGGAGGGGCTCTTTTTTATGACTCAGGTTTTTTTGGTTGTTATTTCCAGTCCTTCAGTAAAAGTGAGTACATTTGGCGGACTTTTCAACTCCTAAATGTTGAGTCAACACCATGTTCTAAGGTACGACAATGAACTTGGCATCCTACTTCTATGATTCTTTCTAATGTTAGCCTTGAGGTCTGAAGAGAATTACGGAATAAGCTGGTGTCCAAACTGGACCAAGCTATATGAGGGGGTTTATGTGAAAAACCAGCAATCTTTCTGAGCACCTGGTAGGATCTGCTTTGGGCCTACAAAGATCTGAGTGTTTAATCCCTCTAAAGGTTGCAAATGATGGTCTGTTCCCCTTACCCCTATAGAAAATCTTTTTTTAATGTGGACTTAGTGCAGATTTTTCACTAATGCTCTTGAAGAGCTTATGTGAGCAGTTTGAACTTTAAAATATTATAAACAAAATTCCACTCTTTCCAGCTAAAAACATTGGCTTCTGCTAGAAGTATAAGTAGAAACTGACTGATTAGTTTTGATGAAAGTGAGAATTATGTGTAATTAGCAGTTAGTTTTTTGGCATCCACATAGCAATCTATTTGCTCTCTTTAAGTGAGATCACCATCTTTTTTTAATTTAAGAAAAAAATTTTCCATTACAGATGTAATACGTGTTCTTATTGAAAATTTAAAAATAAAATAGAAGGAAAAAGTATTGATAGTCTCACATACAGATACTTTGTGATGTATATTCCTTTCCATGTATATATCTTTACATAATTGCAATCACATGGTATATAAAAAATTACATATGCTAATTTCTTAAAAATCTGCTTTAAAAATATCTGCTAACTACTTAAGTGTGCATCAATAGGCGAATGGATAAAGAAGTGTGATAAAATCCAGAATATTACTCAGCCATAAAAAAGAATGAAATATTGTCATTTGCAGCAATGTAGATGGACCTAAAGATTATCATAGTGAGTCAGACAAAGACAAGTATTATATGATATCACTTATATGTAGAATCTAAGAAAATGATACAAATGCATTTATTTATAAAACAGACAGACTCATGGACATAGAAGACAAATTTACTTTGCAGGTGGCACTAGTGGTAAAGAACCCACCTGCCAAGGCAGGAGACACAAGAGATGCAGTTTTGATCTGTGGGTCAGGAAGATCCCCTGGAGAAGGAAATGGCAAACCACTTCAGTGTTCTTGCCTAGCACGCACAAAGGGGAAAGGAGAGGAGAACGGATAAATTAGGAATTTGGGATTAACATATACACACTACTATATATAAAAGAGATAAACAGCAAGGATTTGCTGTATAGCACAGGGAACTATATTAAATATCTTGTCATAACCTATAATAGAAAAAGAATCTGAAAAATAGTGTATATGTATAGATACACACACACACACACACACACACATATATAAAACTTTGCAGTATACCTGAAACTAACACAGTATTGTAAATCAATTACTCTTCAATTAAAAAAAATACACCAGAGATTCAATTATGCAGAAAAAAATCTGCTAACTATATGAAGCATGAAAAAAAATCACTTCGAAGTTCACTGCCCAGACTTACTTTGGATGCACTTCCTCGCAATTCCTTTACCATACATTTCCCCCCCACATGATTGCTTATGTTGGATTAAAGATCTGTTAATTCAGGAACGTTTGCAGATCCTGTAGGAAAGGGTGTGAAGAGGTTCATTGACATATCCGGTCTGTTACTTAGTGGTTTAGTAGTCTTTCCTAATCAAACCTCAATGACTCAGGACTCTCAGTATGACTTTGAAAGGTACAGAAATTCATCATTCATGTTCCATGGCAGAAAAAAAAAAGTGGCCATTATGATACACTATGTCATTCTGCTTTTGTGCAGAGAAAGCACCTTTAAAATGTAAGTCTTCTGGTTCAGTTTCTTAACAGTGACCAGTGTAGCCATGGTTAGCAAGTGCTGGGAGAGAACACAGTCCACTACTGCTGTCAGTGACCACTAAGTATGCAGAAGATTTCCTCTGATCTGAAAGCTGGAGGATATGGCTCAATGACCCATTTCCTGGCACTGGAAAGTGGAGAGTTGACGTCACAGGAGAGGCCGCGTTGAAGGAAGCACAGTTGGGCCAAGCTTTGCATCTGCACTCGGACCCCCTGCTGGAACTCCTGATTTCAGGTTTGACCTGAGTCAATGAAAGAGCTTCTGAACTTTCAATTATGACTTCCTCTTTTTGGAATTCTTAATTTTTGTTGATACCTTGGTCATCTGAATACATCTTCTAGAAATTTCCTCAAGTAAGATAGAGGAATGATTCATGTTGTGAGATATAATATACATATGCAATTACATAAAGATGTGAAATTCTGGTGTCACAATTATTTCCTAAAGTCTGTAGACATGTCTTTGTTGTCTTCTAGAACTGGCTACTGCAGAGACCAAGTCTGCGGTGAGCTGATTTGTACGCTTCTGTAGGTAACCTTTCGTTCTCTCTGCTTGTTTGGATTGCTTGTTATTTTTAATTTAACGATTTTTCTAGAATATGTATAATGAAATACTATTTTTGTAAAGCTCCTGGGTATATTTTCCCTCTGTGCCATCCGGTTTATTATTTTTTTCCTTTCTCTTGAAGGCTGGGCAGGAAGCCTGATTCCCAGGATTCAAGGAGGCTGCAGAGCCCTGAAGGATAAAGCCATGTTGTGGAGATGCTCTTAACAGAAACACCTGGGCCTTGACGAAACTGGAAGAACACACCAGGAGTCACTCTAGGACCTGCAGGTGGAGGCTGATGCTCACACACAGGCTGGGACTGCTCTTTCTAACACCTGCACGGCTCACCTCCTCACTTCCTTCAGGGCTCTGCTCATGTTTCACCTCCTCAAGGAGGCTTTCCCTGACCACCCTGTCCCCACTCCCATCCCCATCCTTTCCCTGCATTCCTGTCTCCTCACCCTGCTTTGATCTCCATAGCACATATCCCAACCAACATAGAACAGGCTCACGTCTAATGTTGTCTAGAAGGCTCCTTTCTGCTTTGCTGGACTTTGCTAGGCCCACTTTCCAAGTCTTCATCACTCTGAATGTATGGAACACAAGAAGAGCTTGAAATTTCTGTGTCCCCCCTATAGCGCTTCTTTGTTGGGGCCACACCTCCCAGGGCACACTGTCACTCCCTTCTCCCTCTCTCACCTCCTGCTGAGTTGTCTTCTGAGTGTCAGTCTCAAAACGGACATAAAACCGACATGTGTTTTGCTTGATGGAAGCTTCAGAAGAGTGTAATTTTTTTTTGTTCACTCCTCTATCCCTAGCTTCTAGAACAATGCCTGGCTTGCAATGAACAATTGTTGAGCAAATTTAGGAATGTATCCAATGGACAGGTTTGAAAGAGTTAGTTTGGAAATGGGAAGGTTAGTGGGAGAGACAGGGCTCTGACTACCTCAAAAAGCAGCAGTCATAGAATAGGACAGAACTCCTCCTTTTCTGCTTGAACTGACTTGCATTTGTAGGGCAAGATGGTGGTGAAAGGATAAATGCATCTCTACCTACATAGGCAATCTCATTTTCAAGAGGTAAGAACTGGGAAGACCTACAATATTCTGGCACTTGGTTGACTGTCCTTGTTTTCAGTATTGTAAATTCTTGTTTCCTGGGTCTTCATATGACTTTCAGTAGGAAGGGGCAAAGCTGTTTCAGGATTGTTACCCAGACTTGCCATTTTGAACTGGACTCATAGTTATACTTTTAATTGACTTAATGAACACCTCACAGAGAATGAAAAGGTAGGCTAGAGGCAGCTCCATTCATCCCACAAAGGGCAGGCAAGAGACTGCAGGTCTATGTTCTATCTGCACTACAGAAGATTTTACAAAATTATTTTGTTATGGTTCCCGAGTACATACAAATACCTTTTATTTGGTGTACATTAGTACGTTTGGAGCCTAAGGAAGGAAGGTTGGTGCTTAGTCATGTCCAACTCTTGGGACTCCTTGTACTATAGCCTGCCAGGCTCCTCTGCCCTGGAATTTTCCAGCAAGAATACTGGAGTGGGTTGCCATTTTCTACTCCAGGGGATCTTCCCTACCCAGGGATTGAACCCGTGTCTCTTGTGTCTCCTGCACTGGCAGGTGGGTTCTTTATCACTAGTGCCACCTGGGAAGCCCTTGGAGCCTAAAAGACTAACTAAATCATTTGGACCTAGATTTTATATTGGTTTTATCTGGTTATAAAATGCAAGAAGTGAAGATTAAAAGAAAAGTAGCATCCAAGCTTATAAAAACAAATAAAATACATCTGATTGATTCTTTGGTAGTTTATTGATGTTAAGACTCATTTTTCATTGAAAAACTACAAAATTTCCCTTTTATCTCTCCTGAAGCCCGTCAGAATAAACTGATGACAGGATAATTCACATCCAAGCATTTTGTGATATTTTGATATTGGGCTTCCCTTCTTCTAATCTTATTTTTTATTCCAGACCACACATTCTCAGTTTGTTGATAATGCATTTGGTTGCAGCCTGAGATATTTCCAGGTCTAAAGCCAGGTTCACATTTTTGCTTTGAAGAGGCAGAAATTCCAAACAAATACAGATGGTCAGACCATAAACTTAATTAAAATTTCTACTTTACTGGATGCTACATTAAATATGGCCATAATGCCAAGAGAAATACATGAAAAATCCATTTGTCTCCACATCCTGCTGCTCCTACATAGTATAAAATAACAGAATGCTAAGTATGTGTTTGTGTATGTGTGTGAGAGCATGTGTGCCTTAATCTAGCTCTCTCTTCTGGCTTGGCTGTCATACTAGTAATGTTTTGACCAATAAAAGATGGGTTTTAATTAAAATCTGGGATTGGCTAGCTGTACATCTGTTAACTTTTCCTATGTAATTTTCAAGCACTAATTTAGATACTTTCTGAAGAACTGTGATTTCCTCTCTTTTTTGTGCAAAAAAAAAGAGCATTTTAATCTTCCTAATTAAGCGCAGAATATGTATTTATTTTAAAATTATGTGGAGTTAATAACCTTCATTTCAGGAAGGCAATAAAGGTCATTCATAGGAAAGTAAAAGAGCTTTCTTATAGAACTCAAAAGGGAGGAAAGGACCTAGCCCTGTCATTTGAAGATAAGGACTCATGTCCTGGAGAGAATAAGTGAGAATGAATAGTTCATGGTGGCTTGATCACACTGAGCCCCGGGCTGGCTGGACAGGGAGGTCTGAAGGGACTGCTGGGGCCACATGGGATCAGTTTGATTGGCCCTCTGATGGGACAACATCCACAGTTTCCACCAGCTAACTTATGTCAGATTCCCCAGAGAGATGAACCTGAGGCCAAGGCATATACATAAGGACTTCATTGGTGGGTGTAATCCCAAAGAAGGGTGGAGATACAAAGCAAGCAGAAGGGTATACTTCAAATTGGCCAGCACTAGGGTCAACTGGCTGCTTTATCTCAGGATCTTCTGAAGAGCCTAATAAAATGCATCTCAGGACCCTCTGTTTTGGGCTGAATTGTGTCCCCCCAGATTTATACACTGAAATCCTAACTACCAGTATTTCAGATTGGGACTGTATTTAGAGATAAGGTCTTTAAAGAAGTGATTTAAAAACACATTATTTATTTTTGACTGTGTTGGGTCTTAGCTGTGGCACGCAGGGTCTTTTGTTGCGGCACGTGGGCTCAGTTGCCTTGCGGCATGCGGGATCCTAGGTCCCCAACCAGGGATGGAACCCATGTCCCTCACAGGTTTGAAGGAAGATGGATTTTTAACCAATGGACCATCAAGGAAGTCCCTATAGAAGTGATTAAGTTAATTTGAGACTGTTAGGGTGGCTCCTAATCCAATTTGACTGTTGTCCTTTTAAGATGAGGAAAACTTGGAAACATAGAGTCACCAGGGATGGATATGCACAGAGGAGAAACAGCATGTGAGGACACCAACAGAAGATGGCTCTCTACAAGCCAAAGAGAGAGGTCCAGAAGAAACCAATCCTGCGGACAATTGAATCTTGAACTTCTGGCCTCCAGAACTTCGCAACAATAAATTTCTGCTCTTCAAGCCATTCAGTCTGTGGTGCTTTGTTATGATATACCCCTAGCAAACAAATGCATCCTTGACAAGGGAGAAGAAAGGGTCAAAGTTTGCCTGCCGAGCACTTTTGGGTTGTATATGCTCCGGTGTCAAGCAGTTTCCTCAGGGTCTCAGGCACTGTCCACAGGGATGTCCTAGGGCAGAGGGTGCCAGGGGCACAGCTGGGTTTAAGTTGAAGCCCTGGGAGTTAGCGGACAGGGGAAGCAGGTTGGAACCTCTGCAGGACTGGGGTGCAGGGGGTGAAAGGTGGGTGTGCTAGAACAAGAAATAGGCAAGCAGAGCTGAAGTGGTATCTGATACCCAGGGTAATAATGATACTGATTTTAGTAATGATAATGAATGATGATTCTTGAGGACATTCTATGTGCCAGATATTGGGATATGTACTTTACATAAACCATCTCATATAACCCCAGCACTCCAGTGGGGTTATATGGATTTACTCTAGGATTTAAGTAATATTATTATCCCTACTCTCCAGATGAAGAAACTGAGGCACAGAGAGGTTTAGGAACTTGCCCAAGATCATAACAAGTATGCCAGTCACTACCCTCGAGTTCAGTTGAACCTGGCTCCAAAGCTTGCATTCTCACTCATGTCACTCTGCTTTCTCTTGATAATGTGATTGAAACTGTGCTTTAGAAAGACAAATTTGGGTAGATGTTTTAACTTATCTTAGGCCAGTTATTTAAAAACATATAAGGCATTCTGTGCAAAAGATTACCATCAGGTTAGTCTAGCAGGGTGGTTAAGCAGTCAGCCTGTACAGTTTGCCAAGGTTCAAATGCCAGTTATTCTGTTCACTGGCTAAGTGACTTTGCCAAAGTTTTTCAACCTCTCTGTGCCTCACTTCAACCTCTAGATGCTAAAAAGTATACTTACCACTTGGAGTTACTCTGGGGATTATTTAATTTACATAAAATACTAGATGTTTTTATTATTATAATATTTTAAAATATTGACCAGATATGATTTCTTCTATAGCTTCTTATCTGTACAAAATTACTGAACATTACACGTGCATCTCTAAATTTTTGCAACACTCTGTTGCTATATAAGCTAATGGATGAGTTTTTTTAAAGTAGTCAAATGTCAGCTGTTAAACATCACACTGCCGGCATCATAAATGAAGTCACCATTTGGCAAATAATTTCTTGGCAGGAGTGGTTCTCACCAACAGGGAAAAATGAAAAAAAAAATTATTAAATAAAGTCCCCACTGTGATTTGTTAAGCATTTCAGACACATGGTTCAGCAATTTTTCCAACTGCAAAATTCTTTTCCTCCTATCTTAGAACTCAAAGGACTGAGTTGTGTGGAGGAGGTGAACTCTTTGGTAAATGCTTTTTATTTTTCTGTAGTTGTCATTTCCCTGGAGGCGAGGCTGTTTACAAAGGGGAGAAGATAATCATATTATTCAAACACAGGCTTGGTTCTGGCTTAGAGGCCACAGTTTATTATCTGATTGCTTTAATTTAATGTGGGGACCCTAGCTGAATGGTTGCAATAGTTATTCTTATCTCATTTCCTCCCTTTCAAGGGGAGATAGAGCAAGTTTCCTCATCTGTGAAATGAAGTGGTTGGACCAGATATCCTCCAAGGTCTTTTTCTGGCTCTGATATTCTGAGGCTTCATATTCTCTTCTTCGGTAATGTTCTTTGTTTTCCAGTGCATTGAACAGGCCCAAACATCTCTACCTGCTTACTCCAGTTTTGTCTGCTAGGAAAGCAAAAGGCAAGGTCTTATATTTCTGTAAGGTTTTGCAATTTATAGCACGCCTTCACATATACATCCTTTATAAAATTTTCACAGAAACCCTCAAGGAATTTTTGATGAGTAAAATGAGACTGAAGGAAGTTAAATGATTTGTCCAAGGTCACACAGGTTGTAGGAACCAGGGCCTTAAAACAAGGCTTTCAGTCAGGGGTCTGCCGCAGTCTGCCGCAGTGCCCTTCAACCTAAGGGGACTTGAAGATGTTATAAAGACTCTTTCAGTTCCTTCAGTGAAAGGTCCAGAGTCGACTCTGTCAGTTCTGAGCAGGTCATGTGTGCAAACCTGAATCAATCATTATGGCCAGGAGAGGGTAAAGTTTCTGATTTGACCACCCTACGCACATTAACTTCCAGAAACAGAACAGAAGGAATCAGCTCCCCTGAATCATACAGTTGAAAATGGGAGATGAGAAATCAGAGGCAGTTGTCAGATGAGGAGAGAATAGATAGGGCACAGAAAAATAAGCAAATTCTCATTAGACACAGAGAAAGCATTTCCCCCCAAACTACTTATTTTTAAATATTTCCCTTTCCATTTTTTCTTAACTGAATTTAATTTTTGCGAAGGCAGTTTTCCCTTGAACTGAGCTCAAATCAAATGCCGCCACATCTAGGGTAGTTGAGGAAATGTAGCAATAATAGCTTAATCATTTCAAGTTCTGGGATTTCTGGAAATCTATGCTCTTTTGGTGTTTGGGTTTTAGCTCAAATGAGACAAGTTCATTCTTCTTTGGGGCATGATATAAGGATTTGGAGCCCAATCGGATCAAGCCAACAGACATGACTTGGACACCTTATGTTCAAGATGCCAGAGATAAGGAGGTGCTTGGGCAGCCATGCTTCCTGCTTTGTCCACTTACTCCACTATTAGTTGTTTCTTGCCTCGCGACCCCCAGGGTTTATACCTGTGAAACATGGTGCTTTTCGGGTGTGTATCATCTGAATCCCCATTTGCTTAGAGAAGCTGCTCAAAGGCTTGATTTTTTTTTTTTAATGGTTTTGGATTATAATCTGTTGACCAAAACTTTCCCCTCAGTTGTCATGACAACTTTCATATTGCAAGAGCTAGCTGTTAGCCTAGAGGTTTGACAAGCAGATGACTTCCAGACAGAGAGGCTGATTTAGTACTTTTGGGCTGGGACACAGGGCTTTTACTGTACTTGAAACTAGTTTACATAATTTGTAAATCATTTCAGTTCACAAAAGTTCACCTCTGAAGTGACCGTGGAGTATTTGGTTATAGCCCAAGTTCCTACAAGGGACCCAATGTACACATTTATATTCTTTGAGTTTCAACTAGCCGCTGACAAGTTAGCCCATGGATATGGGGGAGGAAAAGTTACTTGTCATATTGCAATTGTTGTTACCAAGTTGGGTGCTACTGAACTTTTGTCTCCTATCCTCTCTGCCTATCCTCAAGTTTTGCTGGCTTCAAGAACAGGAATTGATCTCATTGCTATCCCTCTGCCCCGAAGCCTGACCCTTGTATGTGATAGACTATAATTGGAAAATCACGATTTCCTCAGTGAAAGTAAAATGCTCCTGTTAAATTTAGGAACCTTTTTTCCCAAAGACTCTTTGCTTCATATTCTCACTCAAATTTGCCTTTTAATTATTTTACTTCTTCAGTGAGAGTTTGTATATTTATTCTTTAATGTTGTTATAGTTTGCATTGTTGTTGGGAGATTTATCTGTGGTTCTAGCTCTTGATGCTAAAGACTATTGCTTTAAATTGTCATGTGGGAAAGAATTTTTAACATTTTCAGTTTATATATAATTATTTAAATTTCACTCTTTAAAAGTATATAATTCAGTGACTTTAGCATATTTACGGAGTTGATTATATTCTTTGCAGCCAAAGATGGAGAAGCTCTATACAGTCAGCAAAAACAAGACCAGGAGCTGACTGTGGCTCAGATCATGAACTCCTTATTGCCAAATTCAGACTTAAATTGAAGAAAGTAGCGAAAACCATAGACCATTCAGGTATGACCTAAATCAAATCCCTTATGATTATACAGTGGAAGTGAGAAACAGATTTAAGGGACTAGATCTGATAGATAGAGTGCCTGATGAACTATGAAATGAGGTTCGTGACATTGTACAGGAGACAGGGATCAAGACCATCTCCATGGAAAAGAAATGCAAAAAAGCAAAATGGCTATCTGGAGAGGCCTTACAAATAGCTGTGAAAAGAAGAGAAGTGAAAAGCAAAAGAGAAAAGGAAAGATATGAGCATCTGAATGCAGAGTTCCAAAGAATAGCAAGGAGAGATAAGAAAGCCTTCCTCAGTGATCATTGCAAAGAAATAGAGGAAAACAACAGAATGGGAAAGACTAGAGATCTCTTCAAGAAAATTAGAGATATCAAGGGAACATTTCATGCAAAGATGGGCTCGATAAAGGACAGAAATGGTATGGACCTAACCGAAGCAGAAGATATTAAGAAGAGGTGGCAAGAATACACAGAAGAACTGTACAAAAAAGATCTTCATGACCAAGATAATCACAATGGTGTGATCAGTCACCTAGAGTCAGACATCCTGGAATGTGAAGTCAAGTAGGCCTTAGACAGCATCACTACAAACAAAGCTACTGGAGGTGATGGAATTCCAGTTGAGCTATTTCAAATCCTGAAAGATGACGCTGTGAAAGTGCTGCATTCAATATGCCAGCAAATTTGGAAAACTCAGCAGTGCCCACAGGACTGGAAAAGGTCCGTTTTCATTCCAATCCCAAAGAAAGGCAATGCCAAAGAATGCTCAAACTACCGCACAGTTGCACTCATCTCACACGCTAGTAAAGTAATGCTCAAAATTCTCCAAGCCAGGCTTCAGCAATACGTGAACTGTGAACTTCCAGATATTCAAGCTGGTTTTAGAAAAGGCAGAGGAATCAGAGATCAAATTGCCAACATCTCCTGGATCATGGAAAAAGCAAGAGAGTTCCAGAAAATCATCTATTTCTGCTTTATTGACTATGCCAAAGCCTTTGACTGTGTGGATCACAATAAACTGTGGAAAATTCTGAAAGAGATGGGCATACCAGAGCAGAGCACCTGACCTGCTTCTTGAGAAATCTGTATGCAGGTCAGGAAGCAACAGTTAGAACTGGACATGGAACAACAGACTATTTCCAAACACGAAAAGGAGTACATCAAATCTGTATATTGTCACCCTGCTTATTTAACTTATACGCAGAGTACATCATGAGAAAAGCTGGGCTGGAAGAGGCACAAGCTGGAATCAAGATTGCCAGGAGAAATATCAATAACCTCAGATATGCAGATGACTCCACCCTTATGGCAGAAATTGAAGAAGAACTAAAGAGCCTCTTGATGAAAGTCAAAGAGGAGAGTGAAAAAGTTGGCTTAAAGCTCAACATTCAGACAACTAAGATCATGGCATCTGGTCCCATCACTTCATTGGAAATAGATGAGGAAACAGTGGAAACAGTGTCAGACTTTATTTTTTTGGGCTCCAAAATCACTGCAGATGGTGATTGCAGCCATGAAATAGAAGATGCTTACTCCTTGGAAGGAAAGTTATGACCAACTTAGATAGCATATTAAGAAGCAGAGACATTACTTTGACAACAAAGGTCTGTCTAGTCAAGGGTATGGTTTTTCCAGTGGTCATGTACGGATGTGAGAGTTAGACTGGGAAAAAGGCTGAGTGCCGAAGAATTGATGCTTTTGAACCGTGGTGTTGGAGAAGACTCTTGAGAGTCCCTTGGACTGCAAGGAGATCCAACCAGGCCATACTAAAGGAGATCAGTCCTGGGTGTTCATTGGAAGGACTGATGCTAAAGCTGAAACTCCAATACTTTGGCCACTTCATGTGAAGAGTTGACTCATCGGAAAAGACTCTGATGTTGCGAGGGATTGGGGGCAGGAGGAGAAGGGGACAACAGAGGATGAGATGGCTGGATGGCATCACTGACTCAATGGACATGAGTTTGAGTGAACTCCGGGAGTTGGTGATGGACAGGGAGGCCTGTCATGCTGCAATTCATGGGGTCGCAAAGAGTTGGACAGGACTGAGTACTGAACTGAACTGAACAAGTGTAATTGCAATTCAATTTTAGAGCATTTCTAAAATTCCCAAACATCTCAGTGCCCATATGTAGTCATTCCTCCTTCCTACTCCCAGCCCAGATAACCAATAAGGAAGAATGTTTTATCCTTTCCTACTTGGTTGGCTTTACTCTTAACTCCTGGAATCCCCTTTTGGTATTTTTGAATGTCCATTAGTTTAGGAAAAAAAGATGTTTTTTTCCCTAAAATGTTCATTGTGAAACAAATTCGGAATTTAAGTAAAACCATTTAAAACTGTGTGGTTAGTAACAATAATAACCACAGTTAATAATTTAGTATGAAATTTTCCAGGTTATTTTTTTTAGTCATTAATAAATAATTGTAGAAAATTTGCAAAGTACTTTAAAAATACAAATAAAGGGGAAAAAAAATCACTCACTCTCACTATTCAGAGATGACCTCTGTGTACCATTTAGCCTTTCCAGTGTAACAAATGGCCTCAAATATCTCACTGGCATACAACAACTAGCAATTACTTTTTGATCACAATTCCTTGGGTCAGTTCCAGCAGCTGTTTAAGGCTGTGGGTCTTTACTCCACAGTTGTCATTTTGGCTCAGGCTCAGTGGTTACCTGGAGAATGTCTCTGCAGAGGATGAGGCAGAACATGCGATGTTTCTGTTAGGTAGGCAGAATAGGGAAAAGGAGTCCAAAATGGCGGTGGCTAAAAGACAAGGAAGGAAAAAGCCGGCGAAAATAGAACAGAGGAAGGTCCAAGGACCGGAATGAGGACCTCAGGTGAGACGAGCAACACTCCTGGCTGGCCCAATTTACACAGGACAGGCCCAGGAGGAGAAAAACGTATAAACAGAGAAGCCAAAGCTCGCTCTCTCTCCCGCGTGCTGGGGCGCTCTTCCCTTCGTGTCTTTGGATCCATGTGCCCTCACGCCTCAAAGATGGATTTTCCTGCTATCTTCTAAATAAAACAGAGCTGTAACACGGATTTGTCTAAGAGCTATAACACCTGAGAGCTATAACACGGTCTATCCAAGACCCGAGACCTGTGACATGCCGAGGGGGCTTTAATGTCCGTCATTTCAAATCTTTTTGTGATGAGACGAAAACTGAGGGGCATACACTCGTGTGACATTTCTAAGACCTGAGTTCAGACCTGGTAGGTACACTGCTGCTTCTATCCATGTTCCACTGGTGGCCAAAACAGGGTACAAGAAGTCCAACTCCAGGGTAGGGAAGTATATGCTCCCATGGTGATACTGGGGAAGGGAGTCAAGACTTGCTGGATAGTATTTCAGCACATTGAAAATATTTTGATGTTTATATTTTCTTTTTTCCTCTTCTATGTAATAGATTTTTATATAAAAGTTTATTTCTTTTATAAGAATGGTTTCTTTCCAATCAGTGCATGAAAAGTTGTTCAATATCATTTAATCATTAGGGAAATGCAAATCAAAACCACAATGAAATAACGCATCACAACCATCAGAGTGACTATTATTAAAAAAATGGAAAATGACAAGTGTTACTGAGGATATAGAGAAATTGGAACCTTTCTGCACTGCCAGTAGGAAAGAAAAATGGTATAGCAGCTGTGAACTGCGGTGTTGGAGAAGACTCTTGAGGGTCCCTTGGACTGAAAGGAGATCCAACCAGTCCATTCTGAAGGAGATCAGCCCTGGGTGTTCTTTGGAAGGAATGATGCTAAAGTTGAAGCTCCAGTACTTTGGACACCTCATGTGAAGAATTGACTCATTGGAAAAGACTCTGATGCTGGGAGAGATTGGGGGCAGGAGGAGAAGGGGATGACCCAGGATGAGATGGCTGGATGGCATCACGGACTCGATGGATGTGAGTATGAGTGAACTCCGGGAGATGGTGATGGATAGGGAGGCCTGGGGTGCTGCCATTCATGGGGTCGCAAAGAGTCGGACATGACTGAGCGACTGAACTGAACTGAACTGAGCTGTGGAAAACACTATAGTGGTTCCTCAAAAAATTAAAAGTAGAGTTGCCATATGATCCAGCAAGTCCATTTCTGGGTGTATATGTGTGTGCTTAGTCACTTCAATTGTGTTTGACTCTTTGCAATCCTATGGACTATAGCCCACCAGGCTCCTCTGTCCATGGGATTCTCCAGGCTAGAATACTGGAGTGGGTTGCCATGCTCTCTTCCAGGGAATCTTCCTGACCCAGGGATGGAACTGGAGTCTCTTTATCTCTCCTGCACTGGCAGGCGGGTTCTTTACCACTAGTGCCCCCTGGGAAGCTCTTCTAAGTGTATACCCAAAAGAATTGAAAGCTGGGACTGAAATAGTTATTTGTACACCCATGCTCACAGTAGCATAATTTACAATAGCCAAAAGGTGGAAGCAACCCAAATATCTATAAATGGATAAACAAAATGTGATACCTCCATCCAATGTCATACTATTCAGCTACAAAAGGAAGGAAATTCAGACACACACTATGGTGTGGATGAACCTTGAAGACATTATGGTAAGTGAAATAAATTCATCACCAAAGAATAAACATGGTGTGATTCCACTTAAATAATGTCCCTTGTTTTTTAATTGCTAAGTTGTGCCCAACTCTTTTGCAACTCCCTTTTTTAGCCTGCCAGGCTCTTCTATGCATGGGATTTCCCAAGAAAGAATCCTGCAGTAGGTTGCCATTTCCTTTTCCAGAGGGTCTTTCTGACCCAGGGATTGAACCCATGTATTCTGCATTGGCAGGTGAATTCTTTACCATTGAGCTATCTGGGAAGCTCATACGGTACCTAGAATAGTAAAATTCATGGAGACAGAAATGATAGTGATTTCCAGGGACTGGAGGGATGGGGGAATGAGAAGTTGTTGCTTAAGGGTCATTTGAGTTTGTTTTTCCAGATGAAGAAAGTTCTGAAGATAGATGATAGTGATGGTTGCAATAATACTGTGAATGTACTTAATGCCACAGAAATACTCACTTAAAAATTATCACAAAAAATGGTACATTTTATGTTATGGAAAGTTTGCCACAAAAATGGTTTCTTTCTTTACATATGGTTATAATTGTCTTCTTAACATTTCCAAGTCATTTAACATTATTTTATAGCATTGTTTGTACTGAATATACCATTTTGCATATGTAGATATAAATATCTATTTTCATACTATGGCCATTTTTTGCTATTGTAAATAGTACTTCTGTTCCCGTCTCCGATTCCTTTCTTTAGCTAAATTTCCAGAAATGGAATAATGAGGTCAGTGGACATGATCACCTAAAACTGCAAATGTAAAAATCCTGCATTCTTGCTTCTTCATTCACTTGCTGCTATATTATTTTTTAAAAACTATTTTTTGCCAGATGAAAAAGATTATTTCATGAATGTTTTAATTTGCATTTCAATTCCTAATAAAATTGAACGCATTTTGATCTGGCTTTTCTTTTTTCTTCCTCTCTCCCTTCTCTTTCTCCTTTTTCTGATGTGTGAATTGGTACATTGGCATATTAAAGGCACGGGAAAGAAAACAGCTACTTCAGGTTTAGACAATTTTTACCTAATAAAAAAGCCTACTAAGAGTCATTCTGTACCAGCATTCTAAATAAGATCATAAAATGATCTTAAAATGATCTTATCATCATAAAGATGATAAAATACTCCCCCATCCACCTTAGTCAAGGCTGACCACTCCCACTTCTTCCCTTTCTTCTTGTTGGTCTATAAAATTCTCTGTATATTACAGTTATAAAATCTTTGACATTCATGTTGGTATGCACTGTTTAATTTGGTTGATAGCTTTAAAAACTGTTTTGAATAAGTGATTCATTCACGTGTTTAAAATTCAGAAAGTATAAAAGGTCATCAGGGAAAACCTCTTATCCTTGTCTCACCAGCAACCTAATTCTCCTCCTCCCAGGCAACCAGTTTAACTTCCTGTGTATCCTGCCAAGAAAGAGTTTATGCACAAACATTTCCCCCCTCTTAAGCCAATAGGAGCATACTGCAATACTGTTCAGAGCCTTGTTGTTTTTCCCCCTTAGTAATGGATGTTAGGGATCTTTCCACATTGCTAACTGAAAACCTACATTTTTTTTCTGCATAGTTCTCCACTGCATGGATGTACCATAATTAGTTGAATCGCTTCCCTACTGACGGACATGTATCATTTTGCACATATATCTGTAGGAAAAATTCCTAGGGGTGGGATTTTTGCATTCAAAGATCTGTGTATTTACACATTTGACACTGGTCTTGTCAGTTTACACACCTGAGAGGAATGTAACAGTGTCTGTTTACCCACAACTTATTCACCATGACATGGATGCTTACCAGTCTCTTAGGTAATAAACATATTTTGCTCAACTGTTTGAAAGTAACTAGCTAACATCTTAACATGATGTTATGCCTAAAGAGTTCAGCATACATCTTCTAAAAAATAACATTCTCCTGTTTAACCACAATGTCATGAATGTATCTGTGAACATCAACAATAATTTCATACTATCATTCTACTCAAATTTCCCTAATTGTCCCAAATTTTCTATAAATTTTATACTTCTAAAAACCAGTTGTAGATCAAGCTTCACCTGTTGTGACTGACTGATGTATTTCCTCAGTTTCTTGATCTAGCATAGTCTCTTCACACTTCTCATCCATGTTAACTTTGAGGAGGCCAAGCCAACCATCTTACAGAAAGTTCACCGTCTTCAGTTCAGTGTGTTATGTCCTGCTGTGTCAGACACCGTTGAGGTTCTACAGAAATGCTTCTCCACATCTTTGTCCTTGGAACACAAAGTGAGTCTGACTGAATGTCCTGCAAGTTTAGAGCTGCCCCTACAGTCAGTGATGGAGGGACACTGCTTTAGATTGTGAGGAGGAGGTGAGGGGTAGAAGTACTCATTTGGGAGAAACTAAAAATTAATTCATAGAATCATTCTTGCATGAGTGTAAAAAATTCTTGCATAGTTTGTATTATAAGTACTTATAAGGCAAAAAGTATTGCCAAGCATCCATTTTCTTGCTTCTCTTCACATTGGAATTTGAGGTTCTAGAAATCCTCAAAAATTCATGTGGTGTTTGTAAGTTGTAAATTTTGCAATATCAGCTTTTATATATGCATGAATATGATACTAATATTTATAAAGGCATCTGGATGAATAAAGAACACAAGCATTACAAAAAATTATTTTTACAAACATTTAATAAGCCTTCATCACATTTTCAAAAATTAAATATGTCAGCTTTACACACTGTTCATTGAAGTTCTGTTATTTGTTGATATTTAATTACAGTTGCCTTTCAATATGTTATTTTGAATATTTAGAATAAAACAATATTTTTGGAAAGCATATATAAAAATAAATTAAAATTTTCTATATCTTTATTTATGTTATATTTTTGATAAAATACATTCAAATTTTGGATACTTTGAACTACATTACATTTTTCTTCCTGTTGAGACTTTTTATTCACATTTGCAATTCTATGTGCATAGTATCCACATGCTTATGGGTTTGTTTCACTACAGAATTTCATACAGGACTTAGAAGATGGAGAAGTTATGAATGGGGTGCAGACAGACCTTCCGACATTACCAAAAACTATGACTGCATAGAGGTATTCTCTTTATGTGAATAAGAATATTTTAGTTCAATTTAATGTTTGTTGTTTTCTGGTTTATAGTTCTCTTTACTTTATAGGAAAGATCAAGAAAGGTAGGATACTAGAGTGAAAAATAGGTCTAATAATAATGGCTGAGTTACTTTTTACTCTTATTTTTTTATATGATATGGGAACTTTCTGCCAAACACGTAAAAATGAGTCTCAGGTCTTCCAACTCTGGTAAACGTGAGGTACAATCTGGATTTCTTAATTGCTTTTTTCTTCTCTTTGAACAAAAGTGCAGTTTTGGTTTGTTTATTTGTTTTTTAAAAATATTTGTTAATTTATTTGGCTGTGCAAGGATCTTAGTTGCAGCACTTAGTATCTTTGATTTTCGCCAAGACATGTTGGATCTAGCCCTCTGACCAGGGATCAGACTCTAGCCCCATGTACTGGGAGCATAGAGTCTGAATTCCCTCAACAACATTTTAAAGTGAACATTTCATTTCAGAGTTCATTGTGGTGGAGTCTTTTACTTTGACATTAGCTTTTTGAATATTACTTTGAATCTTGCTTGAACAATCTTGCAATATTTTACCCTATGTATGTAAAATGAATCCAGCCTCTCACGCTGGATTTTTCGTGTTTTCGGTGTAAGTAGCTCATTATACAAAGTCAATTGCTCTCACGTTTGCCTGTGCCTCCTTTGCTCTGCCCTTATTTCCAGTTCATCCCTAGCTACTGCCTGGGTTCAAATCCCAGCCCTGCTGCTTATTAATTCTAGGAGTTCAGGCAAATTGCTCATCAATCTTTATGTTAGCTTCCAGCCTGTAAAACGGGAACAATATTAAAATCTTCAGAGTGTCGTTGTGAAGATGAAATGAGTTAACATATGTAAAGCACTTTGAACAGTGTCTGAATCAGATTAGGACCTGATGCTGTTGCTACCACTATTACTGTTATCATTATCATCATCATCAATTTTGAAGCTACTTCAAGGTTTGCATAAGCAGTTTCATTTTATATTTCTAATTCTTTAGATTATTACTATCAATAGGATGATTTTTTTGTCAAATTGATTGTAACAAATTTGATTTTACCAAAACAAAGGCAACAAACATTAATATATCAAAATAAATATAATAAAAGTATGTATGTCTTCATTACAACATACATCACAGTGCATCAGATAAAACTCACATAGGTACAATAAAAATTAAATTCAATTGTATTTGATATTTTTCCAGGTTTCAGTCATTTAAAAGTCCCTGTGTAAAAATCATAGCTTTGTACTTATAAACATTACAAAGTTATATGTGTCAAGGTCTGAGAATAAAATATACTTTATGAAAGCCGGTAGCTTAATTCACAAACTTTAATGTTTAGAGATTGCATGTGGCCCTCCGTGTGTTTTTGGGCTCCAGGCCAAATGTTCCTGGATACCAGGAAAACGTGAGGTACATGCTCAGGTCTCTCCATGGGAACCAGCCCTCAGGTCTGACCACTCGGATAAGGTGGTAACCACTGGATCTCTACATTGGGAACATCAATTTCCCCGTTGCATTTAGTTAGTAATCTGTGGGGTGCAACTTTGTTCCCACTGTGTTTTAGCATCCATTGATAATCTTTGCAAAATCAGTTATTACTTTAGAGATTAAAAAAAGATGATTTTTCTAATATCTTATTGCTTCTACATGTATTTGAATGCATTCTTCTGTAACAAAGAGCTTTCCTTTCTTCCTTGATATCCTTTGTAAGTTTTCATTTTCTTATAATTAAAAAAATATGTTGAAATATATCACTGAACTATATCACCACAAAAATGCACCTTTCAGATCTCTTGTTGTGAGGAATTGGAATTGACTGACAGTCCAGCTACTGCCTTTTGACAGCTCCTCCAAATTCACGCCAAGGTCATGCTTCCTGGGTTGACGCCAGCCAGTGCCTGATGGCAAGAACACTGCCCTGGCAAGATGGGGACTTCTTACTGGGTGCCCATGGCTCCTCACTGGCCTGGCTGAAACGTTCTTACAACTGTGCTGCTGTCCAAGGCTCTTTCTACCCAACCCTGCTTCTTTCCCCCTCTCCTTTCCAAGTGTCAGATCTGCATCTTGGTCCTTTTAGGCATCTTCTTCATAAATCTCTGGCATGTTTAACATCATCTTGACTTCTTAGAAAGCTGAGCTAACACAATCATAAACCCAAGAATGTATAAAACACATATATACACTTTATATAATAATGAAGCTATGTGAACCTGTTACCCAGGCTAAGAAATAGAAAATTACTTATAATTCCCTCCCTCTTCTCCTTCACTTAAAGTTAACCACATCTCTGAATTTTGTTATCATTTCCTCCTTTTCCTTTATTGTTTAATCACTGATATTTACATTGCCAAACAAATGATATGACTGATATGGGATTAATAGCCATCATAGGTAAACAGCTCATACAACTCAACATCAAAAAAAACAAACAACCTGATTTAGAAACAGGCAGAACTGAATAGACATTTTTCCAAAGAGGAAATGAAGATGGCCAACAGGCACATGAAGATGCTCACGTCACTAATTATTCAGTTCAGTTCAGTTCAGTCGATCAGTCGTCTCCGACTCTTTGCAACCCCATGAATCGCAGCACGCCAGGCCTCCCTGTCCATCACCAACTCCCGGAGTTCACTCAGACTCACATCCATCGAGTCAGTGATGCCATCCAGCCATCTCATCCTCTGTCGTCCCCTTTTCCTCCTGCCCCCAATCACTCTCAGCATCAGGGTCTTTTCCAATGAGTCAACTCTTCGCATGAGGTGGCCAAAGTATTGGAGTTTCAGGTTTAGCATGAGTCCTTCCAATGAACACCCAGGACTGATCTCCTTTAGAATGGACTGGTTGGACCTCCTTGCAGTCCAAGGGACTCTCAAGAGTCTTCTCCAACACCACGGTCCAAAAGCATCAATTCTTCGGCGCTCAGCTTTCTTCACAGTCCAACTCTCAGATCCATACATGACCACTGAAAAAACTATAGCCTTGACTAGGCAGACCTTTGTTGGCAAAGTAATGTCTCTGCTTTTCAATATGCCATCTAGGTTGGTCATAACTTTCCTTCCAAGGAGTAAGCGTCTTTTAATTTCATGGCTGCAATCGCCATCTGCAGTGATTTTGGAGCCCCGAAAAATAGAGTCTGACACTGTTTCCACTATTTACCCTTCTATTTGCCATGAAGTGATGGGACCAGATGCCATGATCTTAGTTTTCTGTGCGAATCAGACTCACAATGAGGTATTACCTCACTCATGTCAGAACAGCTTTCATCAAAAAGAACACAAATAACAAATGTTGGTGAGGATGTGGAGAAAAGGGAACCCTCCTACACTGTTGGTAGGAATGTAAATTGGTGCAGCCATTACGCAAAACAGTATGGAGGTTCCTTAAAAAACTAAAAATATATCTGCCATATGGTCTAGTAATCCCTCTCCTGGGTATATATCCGGACAAAAGTATATTTCAAAAAGACACACGTACCCCTATGTTCATAGCACCACTATTCACAGTAGTCAGGACATGGAAACAATGTAAGCGTCCAGCAACAGATAAATGGATGAAGAAGGTGTGGTACATATAAACTAAGGAACACTATTAAACCATAAAAAAATGAAACAATGCCATTTGCAGCAACATGGATGGACTGAGAGACTATCAAGCTAAGTGAAGTAAGTCAAAAAGAGAAAGGCAAATACCATATGATATCACATATATGGAATCTAAAATATGACACAAAGGAACGTATTTATGAAACAGAAACAGACATATAGACATAGAGAACAGATGTGGTTGCCAAGGGGGAGAAAAGGTGGGGGAAGATGGGGTGGGTGTTTGGGGTTAGCAAATGCAAGCTAGTGTATATAGAATAGATAAATAGCAAGGTCCTACTATATAGCACAGGGAACTATATTCAACTTCTGGTGATAAGCAGTAATGGAAAAGAATATAAAAGAGAATGTGTATATATGCGTATGAATTACTTTGCTATACAGTAGAAATGAACATAACATTATAAATCAATTATACTTCAATTTTAAAAGCTCAAAAAACAGATTCAGTTCCATCACTCAGTCATGTCCAACTCTTTGTGACCCCATGGACTACAGCATGCCAGGCTTCCCTGTCCATCACCAACTCCCAGAGATTACCCAAACTCATGTCCATTGAGTCAGTGATGCCATCCAACCATCTCATCTGCTGTCGTCTCCTTCTCCTCCCACCTTCAATCTTTCCCAGCATCAAGGTCTTCTCAAATGAGTCAGCTCTTTGCATCAGGTGGCCAAAGTATTGGAGTTTCAGCTTCAACATCAGTCCTTCCAATGAACACTCAGGACTGATCTCCTTTAGGATGAACTGGTTGGATCTCCTTGCAATCCAAGGGACTCCCAAGAGTCTTCTCCAACACCACAGTTCAAAAGCATCAATTCTTCGGTGCTCAACTTTCTTTATAGTCCAACTCTCATGTCCATACATGACTACTGGAAAAACCATAGCCTTGACTAGATGGACTTTTGTTGGCAAAGTAATGTGTCTGTTTTTTAATACGCTGTCTAGGTTGGTCATAACTTTCCTTCCAAGGAGTAAATCTTTTAATTTCATGGCTGCAGTCACCATCTGCAGTGATTTTGGAGCCCCAGAAAATAAAGTCTGACACTGTTTCCCCATCTATTTCCCATGAAGTGATGGGACTGGATGCCATGATCTTAGTTTTCTAAATGTTGAGCTTTAAGCCAACTTTTTCACTCTCCTCTTTGACTTTCATCAGGAGGCTCTTTAGTTCTTCTTTACTTTCTGCCATAAGGGTGGTGTCACCTGCATATCTGAGGTTATTGATATTTCTCCTGGCAATCTTGATTCCAGCTTGTGCTTCTTCCACCACAGTGTTTCTCATGATGTACTCTTCATAGAAGTTAAATAAGCAGGGTGACAATATACAGAATTGACATACTCCTTTCTCTATTTGGAAGCAGTCTGTTGTTCCATGTCCAGTTCTAACTCTTGCTTCTTGACCTGCATATAGATTTCTCAAGAGGCAGGTCACGTGGTCTGATATTCCCATCTCTTAGAATTTTCCACAATTTGTTGTGATCCACACAGTCAAAGGCTTTGGCATAGTTAGTAAAGCAGAAATAGATGTTTTTCTGGAACTCTCTTGCTTTTTCCATGATCCAGCGGATACTAGCAATTTGATCTTTGGTTCCTCTGCCTTTTCTAAAACCAGCTTAAACATCTGGAAGTTCACGGTTCATGTCCTGTTGAAGCCTAGGTTGCAGAATTTTGAGCGTTACTTTACTAGTGTGTGAGATGAGTGCAACTGTGTGGTAGTTTGAACATTCTTTGACATTGCCTTTCTTTGGGATTGGAATGAAAACTGACCTTTTCCAGTCCTGTGGCCACTGCTGAATTTTCCAAATGTGCTGGCATATTGAGTGCAGCACTTTCACAGCATCATTTTTTAGGATTTGAAATACCTCAACTGGAATTCCATCACCTCCACTATCTTTGTTCATAGTGATGCTTTCTAAGGCCCACTTGACTTCACATTCCAGGATGTCTGGCTCTAGGGGGAAAAATATCTATGCATATATATATATGTTGGAATACTTCTCAGCCATAAAAAAAGAATAAAATTTTTCCATTTGTGGCAACATGGATGACCTTGGAGGGTAGTATGCTAAGTCAAATAAGAGAAAGACAAATAGTATAATGGTATCATTTATATGGGCTTCCCTGGGTAGCTCAGCTGATAAAGAACCTGCCTGCAATGTGTGAGATCTGGGTTCGATCTCTGGATTGAAAACATCCCCTGGAGGAAGACGTGGCAACCCCGTCTAGTATTCTTTCTGGAGAATCCTCATAGACCCCCCTGGACAGAGGAGCCTGGTGGGCTACAGTCTATGGGTCACAAAGAATTGAACATGACTGAGAGACTAATCACAGCACACATCACTTATATGTGGAAATTAAAAATTATAATAAACTAGTGAATATAACAAAAAGGAAGAAGACTCACAGATATAGAGAACAGTGGCAGAGGGTGGGGCAACACAGTGGTGGCTGTGTGGGAGGTAGAAGCAATCAGGTGTAAGTTATGCTACAAAGATATATTGTCCAACACAGGGAATATAGCCAGTGTTTGCAATAACTGTAAATGGAATGTATTTTTTTAAAGTTGTATTAAAAAATGAATGAAACAAAACAATCTACCCATTAGTCAATTTCTTTGCTAGCATGCAAACTATCAGAGTATTTCCAAGTGCAAATTAAACACATGAATCTCAAAAATATCTGACTTGTTTCACTTTTTAAATTTTAATAGAAATAACCTTCTATTTATTCCCTTTTCCTTAAAATTCCTATTTTCTCAACAAATGGATTTAAAAAATAAATGCTCAAGAGAGATATTTTGTAATAAATTTTATCTGATACAGGTTCAGAAAGAAACCTCTCTTTAGCAAAGCCTGCCTGCTGTTTTGTTGATGGCAAGGCCAGATAGCAGTGGACTGTGCATGGGCCTTAATTTTTTCTATCACCCATTATCTTGTAAGATTTCTGGCTGTGTATATGTGTATGTTTGTGTGTTCATGTACTTGCTTGTGACTGCCTATGCGTGCCTAGTGGAAATTAGAAGTTTGTCCACTTTAATCCCATGGGGAGCCAGGCCTTTGATTGTGACTATAGTTGAAGAGTCTGTTATCTAAAGGGCCTTTTGCTGTTTGATATTGCCTCTTGGTCTCGTCGTTGGCATGAAGTTCTTGTCTACAAATAGCAACTCCATTCAGCCCTGCTAAAGCTATACCTCTGGTCAGTCTTTCCTGGGAAGTTTCTTCAAAGTACAGTGTAACTTACAGTTTAAAATGATAACCGTGGCAGGTGGCAAGCAACACTTGACATGCTCTTTGCAGAAGCCCACAAGTAAACACTCCCATGGAAAAGTGATATTTTCTACCCTTTACATATTGGATTTAATAAGGAGTTAGTGTCAAAGTCACATGCAGAACAGAGGGAAGGATGTTATTGAATGCTCAGCATGGTATCTACATAAATTGTCTGCTGAATGCAGCAAATTCCTTTTCAGGGTTGATAAAAGCCAAAATGGGCCTGGAATGCTGATATGAAGGGGAAACCAATATCATCACATTTTGGCTTTGGGCCCGGCTCTCTTTAAATTATGTCTTCTTTTTAGAGTCATGGGGAACAGAGATCAGACAGGGGGCCATTGACATCTCTTGCTTCTACCTGTGTGGGCCTGCCACAATTGTTGGTGACTAGGAAGTCATGAAAAGAAAAGACTCCCTTTGAAATTCCATGATACTGTTACTAATGAAAGAACAGTTAGGATCTTGATGTCTTTAAAAGACTAAACAGAAGCTGAATCTTTGTGTTCAGCTCTGTAATTTAGTTAATACATCAAAACTAAATAGTTACTATTAAAAAAAAGTATAGGATTAAGTTAAAAATAGATGGGATTAAGTAAATTTTCTCCCTTTTTAATTTGTTTGGTTGGCTTGTCCCTGGGTGCATCTAGGCAAATTCTTTAACGTCTCTGATTTCCTGATTTCCATGTGCCATAAATTAGACTCTTCCCAGTTCTGCGTGTGTAAGCCTGCCTCACTTGCAGTAGAGTGAATTTGAGGTCACAACCTGAGTTCATCCTGGTGACTGGTATATGTGACGGTGCCTTTAAAATATCAGGATTACAGAAAGGCTCCAGAAGGCCCAATGGCTCTTACAGAATTGTATCTGTTTTTTTGAGTACTTAGAATTTCTGATGTTAATAACTAGTTTCTCAGGAATTTTTGCAGTAGGGAATTTAATTATTTTAACTGAATTATAGAAATATATGCATATATAAGGCTTTGCTGGTGGCTCAGATGGTAAGAATCTATCTGCAATATAGGAGACCCAGGTTTGATCCCTGGGTGGAGAAGATCCCCTGGAGAAAGGAATGGCTACCCACTAACCACTCCAGTATTCTTGCCTGGAGAATTCCATGGACACAGGAGCCTGGCAGGCTATAGTCCATGAGGTTGCAAAGAGTTGGATACGACTAAATGACTAACACTAGCTTCAACTGCTATGCATATATTTTCCCTGGAGAAGGAAATGGCAACCCACTCTAGTATTCTTGCCTGGGGAATCTCATACATAGATGAGGCTGGTGGGCTATAGTCCAAAGGTCTGATCGCAAAGAGCTGGACATGACTGAGCAACTAAACAACACAATAATAAATCAGGATAATTTAGAATATTTTCCTATGTTAAAGTCAGCTGATTAACAACCTTAATTTTATCTATAACGTAAAATTTTCCTTGCCATGTAGCATAACATATTTACAGGTTCCAGGAGTTAGGATGTGGGCATTTTTTAAGGGCCATTTTTGTCTGTCTATCACAGTTATCCTCTATCAGGAATACCTGGGAAGTATGCGCGACCCTAAAACCCAGATCCCTAAATTACAACTCCACTAGAAACATGTCCCTAGGTAATTGGAAATGTTGTAGTGATTGCTCCACACATAACTTCCTCAACATTCCCAGATCCAATAAACTTTATAGATTTTAGTTTAAAAAATAAAGTAAAATGAAATATTCAGCATAAACTCATTTTTGGATGGCAATTCTTTTAGAATTGAGGAGTTTAAAGAAAAAAGTTTAACAGGTACCAATTGTCTTGCATGGGCTTCCCAGATGGCTCAGTGAGTAATGAATTCGCCTGCAACGCAGGAGATGCAGGAAACTTGGATTTGACCCCTGGGTCAGAAAGAGCTCCTGGAGGAGGGCATGGCAACCCACTGCAGTATTCTTGCCTACAGAATCCCATGGACAGAGGAGCCTGGTGGGCTATAGTCCATAGGGTCGCCAATAGTTGGACACAACTGAAGCCACTGAGCACTCATGCAGCTGTCTTGCTTTGCACTAAAAGCTTTGCAGATAAAACTGCAAATTTTTGATAGTAATATTATGTATATTGAGATAATACATAGCAAGCAAAGGCAGGTCCTTTCAACTCACATTTAAAGATACTTATTCTCAGTAATTCATCTTCTGTGGATGTTTTAAGGATATAATCTAAAAGAAGGAAAAGCAGTGTGCACTTAGATTTGCATAGCCAGGTTATTTATAATAGAGGGGAGAAAAAAGGAGACAGTCTCATGAAAGGTAGTAGACGCTTAAGTCAACTGTTAAAAACCCAAAGGACTGTTACGTAGTTGTTAAAGTGACATTTATTATTTCTATTTACAGATTTATAAACTGCATGTAGCTCAGTACTAATTGAAAAAGCAGAAGTATGTGTAAAAACTGTATGCCTGAAACTGCTTAAAGATATATATGTATAGGAGCAAAGAATGGAATGCCATGAAAAATAAAAGTGTAGTAGTGATTATACATTTATAAAATACTGAATTGTTGTTTAATCAATTTTTTTAGCAGTAAAAGATATTAGAGTATCTTTAAATTGCTAAACAACAATAATTATATCAAATTTGTATAATCTTTAATCTACTTCTTCAGTATTCTTTATATATTTCTGCAAAACCAAAAAAAGAATATGTGCCAAAAGGGAAGCAATCATATCACAAAGTACACTGTGTAGCTCAGCTCTCTTCTTCTTTTTTCTTTTTTGGAGTAGCAAAGCTTCCTTGATGAAGGAGTAGTAAGCACTTTGATTTTCTGGCACAAATTCCTCACTCGGTTGCAGAAGACACTGAGCAGTTCCAGTTCAGCCACACCCACCTTCCACTTCTCAAGAATGTCAGCCTCCTCTCTGTTTCAAACCTACTGTTTCTTCTTCCTGGGTGTTCTTTCCAGATTACTCCACTCCTGAGTCCTTCACTTAGGTCTCAGTACAAATGTTGCCATTTGAAAATGGTCTTCATTAGCCTCCCCTACTAAAGTTGTGCCATGAAATCCCTTTTCCTAGAACTCTTCAGCAAGCTCCCCAGTTTGTGATTTTTGAGGTGGATTTGTGGGTAATTTTTTGGATGTGACAATAATATGTTCGGCTTGTATTCCAGGTGAGACCAGGGCAAGAGCAGGACTGGCTTTGGAAAGTGAAGTCACTCGGCAGTTTCCAGTGTGAGGGAAGAAGCGCGTGTCTTTTGTTTGCAGTAGGGAGACTCCAAAGATCTCACTGTGGATCTGGGAAAGATCTCACTTAAGCAGGACAGAAGACTGAGCATTGGCTAAAGAAACAGGACGAGACAAGTGACTCCAGAGGCCTCTTTACTTTCTAATCCGAGTGAATGACCTGCAATATCATCCTTCTCCTTCCACAGTGGCTCATCATTTTTGTTCTATGTGTGTCAAGAAGTCCTAGCTGCAGGGGTGGAGGTGGTGATTGTGCAGAGGAAACACTCTTGTCACGTGAGACATAATTTTAAGCAGGCGTATCCCATCTTTTCACACAGAACAAAATCCTAACACGTTATCTTGAATGTGGAGAGACTTGCCTGGGGTTGTCTGGGCCCATCCTTCCTAGCACCCACATGCTATCCCAGCTTTCCCTCTCCTCCCACTTACTCAAGAATTGACCTGTTTTACAAAGCAGCTGTGATGAAGATACTCAGCTTTTACCCTAGAATGAGGCAAAGCCTCTTCAGAAAGTCCATAGAATAGAGAGGGGCCAGTGCAAAGCTTCTCAAGTGTTTTGATTTCACAACCCTCTTGCTTATGTGCATAGTTAACTACATACATGCTAATAAGTCAGTAATTAAAATCCCTATAGAGCCAGTAAGCCAGTTATCTAGAAGGGGACTGAAAAAAACCCAACATAATTAAATGTTGCAAATAGAAGTCATGGGACTTGCTGAACCTATCTACAAAACAGAAATAGACTAACAGACATAGAGAACGGACTTGTTGCCAAGGAGGGGGGGAAGGAGGGGGATGAGTTGAGAGACTGGGATTAGTAGATGCAAACTATTACATATAGAATGGATAAACAATAAAGTCCTACTGTATCGCATAGGGAACTATATTCAGTCTCCTGGGATAAACTGTAATAGAAAAGAATATGAAAAAGAATGTATATATAACTATCTTCACTGAACAGCAGAAATTAGCACAACATTGTAAATCAACTACATTTCAATTTTAAAAAGTCATTGGACTTGCAGTAAAATCTTTCTCTTTACTTACTATTAATATATTCATTGTCTAGGCCAAAATATGACAAATGGAGTGGATGTTTGATCTATTGGCACAATATGCTTTCAGGTGTGGTTCTGTGTTATACTTGGTGATAAATGCATGGCTGCACAGTGAATACTGGAGTATCATGTGGAGAAGAAAAGAAAAATTGCTTCAGAAATAGCCTCATTGAATCTTAAAACAAGTAGATGCACAAAATCACCTAAGTGTAACATCTCTTCTAAATTTCCCAAGAAAGTAATGAATGATTCTGAAGACTTTTTGAGTGTCACAATAATATATTTAGAGGGACTCTGATATTTGCCTCTTACAGATTGACTGTTTTGACAAACAGAATTACTATTGTTCAATATTCACACTCCTTAGGAGAAGAAAAATTTTATTTTGCCTAAAACACTCCATTAAATAGATTTCTTTGAAAAAGGTTTTGTCTGCAAGATAGTGCAGTATTTAGAAACTGGGACTCTGGACTCAAGTAATCTGGGTTCAACTCTTACTCAGTGACCTGGGCAGGTTACTTAACCTCTTTCAGTCCAAGAGAGAGTAAGAATAGCACATATCTTACAGATTGTTGTGAAGACTAAAGGAGCTAATCAATTTAAGATACTTAGAACAGCACCTGGCATATAGTAAGTCCCTGAAAGCTTGCAACTGTTATTTTAAATCTGGGGGATCAAAGCATTAGGTTAGGTATTGGTGGAAAAGCAGTTGGTTGAATTGGATGAACATTCTCAAATTTGTTAAGATGAATGTGTCATGTAAAAGTGAAAGTGGCTCAGTTGTGTCTGACTCTTTTTGACCCCATGGACTATTCACCCCATGGGATTCTCCAGGCCAGAATACTGGAGTGGGTAGCCTTTCCCTTCTCCAGGGGATCTTCCCAACCCAAGGATCGAACCCAGGTGTCCTGCATTGCAGGCAGATTCTTTACCAGCTAAGCCACAAGGTAAGCCCAAATGTGTCATGTAGACAGGTACAAAACTTAAACATGCTAATCCAGTTTGTAATAAGTTGTTGATCAGGGTTCCTAGTAGTTGACAAAATGAACGCTAAAGCAGTGGCTCTCAAACTGGAGCTTACGTCAGATCAGCAGGAGGGCTTGTTAAAATGCAGGTTGCTCGGCCTCACCCCAGAATTTGTAATTCACTGGTTCTGGAGTGGAGCCTTAGAGTTTTCCTTCCTGATGAGCTCTTTGAGGTGGTTGTTCCAGAGGCTGCACTTTGAGAACCACTGCTCTCAGGGCTTGCACAGTTCATGGTGATTACATGGAGGAAAATTCCTCCCTCCTCCTCTCAGTCTTTGTGAGGAACCCAGCCTTCCTGTGGTTTCCTGGGAACTACAGTGCTCCTTGCAAACAACTTGATCCCTTTAATTGAATTAAACTCTCCTTTTATGACTTGACTTCATCTCTGTAAGTACTTCTCAGACAGTTCATCTCTAGTTTAGGGATCTGGCATTTTGTTTTGTTTTTAAAAATTTGGTTAGGAACATTGACCACAATTAAGACAGATCACTTTTTGCTTCCTGGTAGTAGTTATACCAGTTACCGCAGTAAGACCTTGGGCAAGCTTCCTACTCTATCTTCCAGTCCCTCATCTGCCAGGAGGGCATCACCTCCCACTTCACAAGACCCACTTCACAAGAACATTGGGAGAACTGAATGACATCATGAGAGCAATCCTCAGTGCAGTGTCTGGCCCAGAGCAAAGGCTCAGTAAATGCAGACTTTTAGTACTCAACAAACAAAACAGGAAGCTGAAACCTCAGAGCAAAGAGTAATTAAAAAATAATGGACAAGAAAACAATGGCATTTCTAAAGAAAAGGGATGGGAATGAGAAGGATGTTAATTTTTATCAGACGAAGGCAGCCACATTACCAATTACTTCATTTCAGCACCTAATAATATCACGCATCAGTTAGGGCCAATTTACTGGAGTGTTTTGACTTGTTTCAACTTGAGGGACTAGAAAAGTTTTGCTGGGATTTACCATCATGTTGTTGGAAGAGTTTTACTGTCTCTCTCTTCTACCACTGCTCTTTACACATCGTTCTCATTTGTCTTCTGTCTTTTCATACTGTGATTGCAATGCTTTCTCTTTCAATTAAGTTATTTCCTTGAGCACACGTTTTCCAAACAATTTTCAGAAAATCACAGCTTAATACAGTTTGGCAGGAGTTACCACAAAGGATAATTCACACTTTTGCAAATGTTTAGGATTCTTTGGAAGACATTTTAGTCTCATTTTTGCCTAATATTATTAAGTTTATTCTTTCCATACATGCACATTTATCTTTCTGGCAGCACTAGACATCATAAGTTTATGTCTTCAAAAGCGGATCTTTGCAGCAGATATATTGCAGTTCTAAACAAGTCTCCACACACTTCCTTTTAGTATAAAAGAGGCTATTATTGTTGACATCAGTATTGCTGCAAAACAATTTCTAAATTTATTTTGTGCAGGAGGCCCATTAGAAAGAAGGGAACTTGGAGAAATACAATCTTCTGTGGAGAAAATTTTATAAGAGTCCCTTTTACAGGGAGGCAGTCCAAAGCATTCAATAACATGAATAAAACGGTAACGCTGACTTTGGAGTAAAATCTGACCTCAAGGTCTTTCTTCTTCCTTTTTAGCTTAATTATTCAAAATACATGTATACTTCCCAAAATGCAAACACCTACAAATGATTCACCAAATAGATAACTTTGTTCTGGCTCCTCATACTTCCATTACCAGAGTCCTACTCAGGGGAGTATTTCAGGGAAAAGTGTAAAAAAGAAACAAGAAAAAAAATCCAGTTGGAACTTTTAGAGTAATGGTCCTTAAAATTTAGCTTGCCTCAGAATCTCCTACAAGGCTTGTTAAAACCCAAGTCTCCATTATGACTGAAGGGATAAACTCAAACCCAGTGGAATATCATTGAGCCTTAAAAAGAAAGGAAATTCTGTCATATGCTACAACATGGATGAACCTTGCAGAAACGGTAAGTTAAATAAGCCAGTCACACAAGAAAAACATAGATATTGCATGATTCCATGTGTATGAGGTATCAAGAATAGTTAGACTCAAAGAGATAGAGAATAGAATGGTGGTTCGCTGTGGCCTGAGGGCAGGGAGAATGAGGAGTTGTTTCATGGGTATGGGTTTAAGTTTGGGAGGATGAAAAAGGTCTGGAGACTGGCATCACAATACTGTGAACTGTCAACTGTAATACTATTAGACTGTACACTTAAAGTGGCTAAGATGGTAATTTTTATCTTATGTGTACTTATTACAATTAAAATTTTTTTGGAATTAAAAGGAGATAGAATGGGGAAGAGAAATTAGAGAAAGCAAGTAGAGAAATTTTCAAGGAGATTTTCTGTGATGGTATGGCAAAAATGGGGCACAGCTGAAGGTGGAGGTGAAGTCAGCTCTTCTGTTTTTGTATTGTGATCCAAGCTTATTCATATTTATGAAGAATTATGTTTGTGAATATAAGAAATCTTACACAGTTTTCCTCTTTGAGTGGGTGAGACTGAAAGTTCCAACCCTCTGATCACTGGGTTTAATCCGTGGGTCAGGAAGATCCCCTGGAAGAGCGCATGGCAACCCACCGCAGTATTCTTGCCTGGAGAATCCCATGGACCAAGGAGCCTGGCGGGCTACAGTCCATGGGGTAGCAAAGAGTTGGACATGACTGAAGCAACTTAGCTTGTGAGCACACACACACATCACTGGGTTTGCTCTACTGGTAACCAGCCTCCATCCTCAGGCAGTTCTGAAAGTCACTCATTAACATAACAAAAACACCTTAACCACTCTCTTCAAGAAAATCTAAGCCTTTAGAACTCTTATGCCCAAAACAGGAGACCAAGGCCAAATATATATAATTCTTACGGTAAATCTCAATATCACACTTTGGAAACAGTACTAGGATAATTTATTAGAGTAACTTATATGGTTAAACAGATTTCATTATGGTTCCTTTGTCTATATCTCTATTTCATTTGATTATCAGATTTTTTTTTCTTATTGAGGAACTTGTAAAAATGGGATATCCCCCCTCCTCTAAATTTGACTTGGTTGATTTTTGTTGCATATGAAAAATGAAAAAGATTATCTTTGTAAAGCAATGGTTGCTTGTGAGCTAAAACAAATCTTGTTTGGGGAGGGAAAATGTGTAAATTTTCCAGAACCCTTAACCTTGGATCATGAGGGAAAAAGAAACACAACAACTTGCCTTGGCCTTTTTGAAAGACCCTAGTTAAAGGCACACTCAATTTTGTAAATTACCATTTCATGTGAACAAATCGAAGTCTTTATAGTATTCTTAATTTGGTTTCTGAAAGGGATTTAGATAATTGGGGCAATTTACAAGAGTATGTTCTTTCTGGGGCCAAGCCTGCTTTTTCTTTGGGTTGCAGGTTCTCTGCCCCCTTGTGGCCTTTCATGGGGTATTTTTTCTACTGTGTTTCACATTTCCAGGCTGGTTTAGAGTAGCAAGACTGCCTGGTTTCCTGAACACCAGATGCGATGGCTAATCACATTTGCCCAAATAGGGGGAGGAGGGCTCTCAGCCTACGAGACTTAATTTCCGAAATTTACTTTCATAGTGAAGCGAGAGAGGATTGCTTTCAAAATTGAAGGGAATTATGTTACAGGCATTTGATTGTGTGAGGCGGCCGAATCCCAGAACAGGAAGGAAATCTTCAGAAGTTTTTTTAATTCGATTTGGACTCCAGAAGACATTCAGGACAGATGGGCAGGAGCTTAATCTCCGTGTTATATCTTCCTGTCTCTCTTGTTGCAGTCAGTGAAATTACTGTTTTAAAAACATTATTTATCAGAAATATGTACTTAATGTAAAAATTTGGAAGATGCTGAAGAATAAAATAAAAATCACCTATAACCCTATCACCTAAGCATAGTCACTATTCACATTTTAGTTTAACCTCTCCAATTTTTTTTTGATGGAGAGAAGTTATGTATACACTTTAGCATTGTACATTTAATAAGGTAAGGGTTTTCAGGTAGTACAGAAGTGGGTTTGCAAAATATGGCCTGGGGGTCGAATCTAGCTCATAGCATGTTTTTATTTGGCCTACAGGCTAAGAATGGTTTTACATTTTTTAATTGTTGAAAAAAAATCAAACGCACATTTTGTGACATTTGAAAATTATATCAATTCAAATTCAGTGTTCATAATAAAGTTTGATTAGAACACAGCTGCATGTGTTATCTATGGCTATTTTTCTAGCACAATAGTAGAACTGAGTAGTTAAAGCAGAGACTATAATCCTGCAAAGTCTAAAATATTTACTATTAAGCCCTTTAGAGAAAGCATTTGCCAATCTCTGACATAGGATAAGCATTTTCCAATACCCTTAAATATTCTTCAAAAATAAGACAAAATTAATTTTCATATAGTTTAGTGGGAGGGGAGTGGCTTTCTTCTTCTTCCTTATTCTCTTGCTCTTAAAAAAATCACTTTTTTCACAGTGGTATTTTTTAAAGTATTTATTATAAGAAATTTAAATATATACAAAAGTAGAGAGTACAATACGTCCATATGCACACCCCATAGATTCAACAATTATCAAGATTTTGCCACATTTGTGTATCTTTCTCTGTTTATTCTTTGCTGAAATATTTTAAAGCAAATGATTAAGATCGTGTAATTTGATCCCCCTCCTCTCCCTTTGTGGATCATAGCCTTGTGGCTAAGGGGCTTTTGTAACTCAATAAAGCTATGACCAATGCAGATCAGGGCCACCCAAAATAGATAGGTCACAGTGAAGAGTTCTGACAAAACGTGGCCCACTGAAGGAAGAAATGGCAACCCATTCCGGCATTTTTGGCTGAAGAACCCCATGGGCAATATGAAAAGGGAAAAAGGTATGACAGCAGAAGATGAGCCCCCCTAGGTTGGAAGGTGTCCAATACGTTACTGGGGAAGAGAGGAGGGAAATTACTAATAGATCCGGAAAGAAAGAAGCAGCTGGGCCAAAGGGGAAACCACACTCAGTTGTGGATGTGTCTGGCGGTGAACGTAAACTCCAGTGCTGTAAAGAACAATATTGCATAGGAATCTGGAGTGTTATGTCCATGAATAAAGGTAAATTGGACATGGTCAAACAGGAGATGGCAAGAATGAATACTGACATCTTAGGAATCAGTGAAATAAAATGTACGGGAATGGGCAAATTCAATTTAGATGACCATTATATCTACCAATGTTAGCAAGAATTCCTTAGAAGAAATGGAGCAGCCCTCACAGGCAACAAAAGAGTCTAAAATGCTCTCAAAAACAACAGAATGATCTCGGTTTATTTCCAAGGCAAATCATTCAACACCAGAGTAATCCGAATCTATGCCCAACCACTAATGCCAAAGGAGCTGAAGTTGAATGGTTCTATGAAGACCTAGATGTCTTTTTCACCATGGGGGTTTGGAATGCAAAAGTAGAAAGTCAAGAGATACCTGGAATAACAGGCAAGTTTGGGCTTGGAGGACAAAATTAAGCAGTGCAAAAGCTGAGTTTTGTCAAAAGAACATACTGGTAACAGCAGACACCCTTTTTCAATAACACAAGAGACAACTCTACACATGGACATCACCAAAATCAGTCAATACCATTATTAGATTGATTATGTTTTTAAAGATGGAGAAACTCTAGATAGTTAGTAAAAACAAGACCTGGAGCTAACTGTGGCTCAGATCATCTACTCCTTATTTCAAAATTCAGGCTTAAATTGAAAAAGGTAGGGAAAACCACTAGGCCATTCACATATGACCAAATCAAATACCTTATGATTATGCAGTGGAAGTGACAAATAGATTCAAGGGATTAGATCTGGTAGACAGAGTACCTGAAGAGCTAAGGACAGAGGTTCCTAACATTGTACAGGAGGCAGTGACCAAACCCATACCAAAGAAAAAGAAATGCAAGAAGGCAAGTTTGTTGTCTGATGAGGCTTTATAAATAGCTGAGGAAAGACGAGAAGCAAAAGGCAAGGGAGAAAGGGAAAGATATACCGAACTGAATTCCAGAGTTCCAGAGAATAGCAAGGAGAGATAAGAAGGCCTTCTTAAATGAGCAAAGAAAGAGAGGAAAACAATAGAATGGGAAAGACTTAGAGATCTCGTCAAGAAAATTGGAGCACCAAGGGTACATTTCATGCAAAATGGACATGATAAAAGACAGAAATGGTAGGGACCTATCAGAAAAAGAAGAGATTAAGAAGAGGTGGCAAGAATACACAGAAGAACTGAAAAAAAGATCTTAATGACCTGGATAACTATGATGGTATGACCACTTGTCTAGAGCCAGAAATCAAGGAGTGTGAAGTCAAATGGGCCTTAGGAAGCGTTACTATAAACAAAGCCAGTGGAGGTGATGAAATTCCAGCTGAGATATTTCAAATCCTAAAAGATGTTGCTGTTAAAGTGCTGCACTGAATTTGCCAGCAAATTTGGAAAACTCAGCAGTGGCTATGGACTGAAAAAGATCAGTTTTCATTCCAGTCCCAAAGATGACCAATGCCAAAGAATGTTCAAGTGACTGTATAATTGTGCTCATTTCACAACTATAGGTTATGCTCCAAACCCTCAAGCTAGGCTTCCGCAGTAAGTGAACCAAGGACTTCCAGGTATAAAAGCTAGATTTAGAAAAGGGAGAGGAACCAGAGATCAACGAATTTGAGAAAACTCCAGGAGATACTAGAGGACAGAGGAACCTGGAGTGCTACAGTTCACGGGGTCTCAAAGAGCCAGACAGGACTTAGTGACTGAACAACAACAATTTCATCCCAGAAACTTGAGCCGTGTTTTGAAATTATAGAAGTAGTACTTGCTCATGATGAACATGGAACTTAACTAAAACAATGTAGATACACTTCAATACATGAAGGAGAAAGTAGAAATCCCTTTTTATCTCTCTCCATTCCCTCCCCTGCCACTTTAGTGGATATGCTTTTCTTAAGGGTCTAGAAATACATTTTTTATAACACAGATTTACCCCTTAAAAGTAATTTTGGAATAAAGGAGCAGCAGAAGAAACCCAGATGAAAGCACATATGATAGTACTTCAAAGTGGTCCATCCTAAGACTGGGATGCTCTTAAGTTACTGGTTGGGACAGGATACGTTTTCCTCCTCAAATGCCACCCATAACCAAGAAGCCCACATCATTAACCAAGATTATGAAGGAGGGATGGTGGGGACTCTTTTTTACTGCCCTTTGCTGCCATGTCATCTAATTTTTCAAGTAACAGGTGAATGCTCATAGTAAATTTTAGGGACCTTGTGTGAGGCCTTCAAAATAAAAGTTACCTTATTAATCCGTCTTATTTTTTAATATTTTATTTTGTAAACAAAACTCAAATTTAGAGGACAGTTGTATGAATGGAGTAATGAATTACCATATACCTTCAACTTCGATTTATCACTTATTGTTCCCAAACTTTCTTTATCTGTCTCTGTATGTTGTTACTTATTCTTGTTTTTTGTTATTGCTGAACAATTTGAAAGCAGGTTGTAGATATGATTCTGTATTCTTAAATTTCTCAGTAGGTAAGCACACCTTTTTATAGAAGCCTCATTGTAGAAGGTGTACTGAAGCTTCATGAAGAGCTCTCAGGGTCTTTTCCACATAGAATTCACTTGAATGAGTTGTTAGTGGCATTGTCTAGTCATTTTTGAACTATAAATTGACAAATTATGCATCTTTTTAGTTTTTTTCATTTTTCTGAAAGAAGAACAGGAGAATTTTTGTATGTTAGGATTTGAGGTGAATTTTTTCCTTTTCTGAAATAGACATACATTTTAAAAAATAGCTTTACTGAGATATTATTCATGCAACATAAAATTCATCCCTTTAAAGTATATAATTACTATATGATAAACATAAATAACACTACTTTTTGTTATATATGAAACTTGTTGAGAATGTTGATCCTGAAGCTTCTCATCACAAGGGAAAGATTTTTTTTCTTTAATTTTGTACTTATATAAGACAGTGAACGTTCACTAAACATCTTATGGTTGACATTTCATGGTGTATGTAAGTCAAATCAGTATACTGTATAACTTAAACAGTGCTGTCAACTATATCTCAATAAAACTAGGAAGAAAATTAAAAAATAAAGTGTACAATTAAATGTTTTTCAGTCTATTCACATGGTTATTATCACCACTATCTGTTTATAGAACATTTTCATCACCCCAAAACACTCAGTACCCATTAAAAGTTCCCATTCACTTCTTTCTCTAGTCTTTGGCAATCACTAAATTTACTTTCTGTCTCTATAGATTTGCCAATTCTGGATGTTTCATAGAAATGGAGTCATATAATGTGTGACTTTTTATGTCTACCTTCTTGCACTGAACATTAAGTTTATAATGTTCATCTATGTTGCTGTTCAGTTGCTGTCATGTCTGACTCTTTACAACCCAATGAACTGCAGCACGTCAGTCTTCCCTGTCCTTCACTGTCTCCTGGAATTTGCTCAGACTCATGTCCATTGTTTTGGTGATGCCATCCAATCATCTCATTCTCTGTAGCTCCCTTCTCCTTTTGCCCTTAATGTTAACCAACCTTCCAATGAGTCAGCTCTTTCCATTGGGTGGCCAAAGTATTGGAGCTTCAGCATCAGTCCTTCCAATGAATATTCAGGGTTGATTTCCTTTAGGATTGACTGGTTTGATCTCCTTGCAGTCCAAGGGACTCTCAAGAATCTTCTCCAATACGATAGTGCAAAAGCATCAGTTCTTCGGTGCTCAGTCTTCTTTACAGTCCAACGCTCATATCCATTCACGACTACTGGAAAAACCATAGCTTTGATTATATGGACCTTTGTGGGCAAAACGATGTCTCCACTTTTTAATACACTGTCTAGGTTTGTCAAGGCTTTTCTTCCAAGGAGCAAGTGTTTTTTAATTTTGTGACTGCAGTCAGCATCCACAGTGATTTTGGAACCCAAGAAACTAAAATCTGTTACTATTTCCACATTTTCCCCATCTATTTACCATGCAGTGATGGGACCAGGTGCCATGATCTTAGTGTTCTCAATGTTGAGTTTTAAGCCAGCTTCTTCACTCTCCTCCTGTACCTTCATCAAGAGGCTCTTCAGTTCCTCTTTGCTTGCTGCCATTAGAGTGGTATCATCTGCATATCTGAGCTTGTGTATCTGTGCTGTGCTGTGTGTGCTTAGTCCCTCAGTCATGTCCGATTCTTTGAGACCCCATGGACTGTAGCCCGCCAGGCTCCTCTGTCCTTAAGAATTCTCCAGGCAAGAATACTGGAATGTGTTGCCATGCCCTCGCTCCAAGGGATCTTCCCAACCCAGGGGTCAAACCCAGGTCTCCTGCATTGCAGGTGGATTCTTTACAGTCTGGGCCACCAGGGAAGCCCTATCTACGCTGCGGTGTGTATCAGTTCTTCATTCATTTTTATGGCTCACTAGGATTTCACCATATGGATATTCACCATATGGATTCACTATACTCATATATCCAACTGATTATCAGTTGGTGGATATGCAGGTTGTTTCCATTTCTTGGACGTTATGAATAAATCTGCTGTGAACATTCATGCACAAGTTTTTGTGTGAACGTATATTTTAGTTCTCTTGAGTATACACCTCAGAGTGGAATGAGTCATATGGTAACTCTATATTTAATCTTTTGAGGGACATTTCTGAGGAACTAGCAGACTGATTTTTCAAATGGCTGCACCATTTTACAATCCCACTAGCATCATATGAGGGTTCCAGTTTATTCACATATCAACAATACTTGTTATTATCCACCTTTTTAATTATAGCCATGCTAGTGCGTGTGAAGTGGTATCTCACTGAAATTTTATTTACATTTCTCTAATAGCTAATGATATTGAACATTTGTATACTTCTTTAAAGAAATGCCTATTCAAATCCTTTGCCCATTTTGAGTGGGTTATTTGTCTCTTCATTGTTGAGTTGTAAGAGTTCTTTGTGTACTCTGAATACAAGTCCTTTATCAGATATATGATCTGAAATATTTTTCTCCCCTTCTGTATGTTGTCGTTTCACTTTCTTGATGGTGATGTCTTGTCTTTTGAATCACAAGACATTTTTAATTTTAATGAAGTCCAATTAATTTATTTTTCTTTTGTCACTTCTGCTTTGGGGATCTCTAAGAAGCCACTGCCCAATCTAAGATCTTTCCCAGAAGAAAACATAAACATAAATCTTAGTGACCTTAGATTTGTGTCTATGATCCACACTGGGCTTCCCAGGTGGCGATAGCGGTCAAGAGCCCTCCTGCCAGGGCAGGAGACATTCAAGACGCAGGCTCAGTCTCTGGATCAGCAAGATCCTCTGGGGGAGGAAATGGCCAACCTCTTCAGTATTCTTGCTTAGAGAATCCCATGGACAGAGGAGCCTGGTGGGCTACAGTTATAGAGTCACAAAGAGCTGGACATGATGAAGCAACTTAGCACTCATGATCCACATTGAGTTAATTTTTGTACATGGTGTAAATAGGGGCATGTGATATTTTTAAGAATAAAATTTTTAAAATATATTAAAAATAAGTTTATACTCATAATAAACTAACAGCTTTCAAACTCCTAATATGTGTTGCTTCAAGATTTATGTATCCATAAACTAGATGTTTAAATTGATCATATTTCATGTTCATATTTCTTAGACTGAATTAGAAAAAGAAATATGGCAACAAAGTGAACTTTTCTCTTAATAAAATGATCTGATAATGGAGTCATCAGATGCCTGCTGCCTGTGACATTCTGCATGGCAAAGCATTCCTTATCCCCATTGCCCTAGCAACAAGAAAGCTAAAAACAGTCATAAAAGTGCAGATTATACATTTCAAACAAACAGACAATTCAAAAGTAACAGAATTTGAAATATCCAACTAAAAGCATTCAATATATAGCCCCAAATAAATTTTTATGCACATTATATGAAGATGAGTGTTTTTTAAAGTTTCTAGTTTCCATTTCATAAGTCATAAGAAATTTTTGTCTTTCTCTGTCTCTTAGATGTATTTTTCTGGATATTTATTTTTATATCAAATTGTAAGTCCTTAAATATAGGCATCTTGTCTCAATCACCTAAGTTTTACTCAGACTTCCAGTGGTGTGTGATGATCTGGATTGTTATAATATACAATTTCCTTTAGAATCCCACCTGGATTCTAAAGGAAATTCTAAAGGACATCAATCCTGAATATTCATTGCAAAGACTGATGCTGAAGCTGAAGCTCCAATAATTTGGCCACCTGATGCAAAGAGCCAACTCATTAGAAAAGACCTTGATGCTGGGAAAGATTGAAGGCAGTAGGAGAAAGTGACAACAGAGGGTGAGATGGTTGGATGGTATCACCAAGCAATGGACATGAATTTGAGCAAGCTCCAGGAAATGGTGAAGGACAGGGAAGCCTGCAGTCCATGGAATCACAAAAGGTCAGACGTGACTGAGCAACTGAACAACAACTCTAAAGGTGCCCGCTGTGAAGCAGTGTCTATCTGTCCAGTTGGACATGGTGGTCCTCAGCTCCACAGTAAATTGCAGGCAGCAAGTCTTGATATTTATTTGAGTTGAAATGAATTCCCATAGATTCCCTTTAGAATTAGTGGCGAGTTCTTGATGGACAGAATGCATATGAGGAGGGCAGTTACAAGTGGAAAGACGTCTACTATATCTTTCAGCATATTTTAAGACAGATGCTAATCTTTGTTCTATTAAAAACCATAAATGAGTTAAGCAAGGAAGAGTTTGTATGGGGCAGGTCATGTGCACCCTGCAGAGTGCCAGGAGGCTTGCTTCAGACATATTGCATGTTTTCTGAGAAACATTTTCTATCTGCAGACTGAGGCATCTGACACCTACAACCTAGTCATCTTCATCGTGTCTCTTCCCTTTCATCACTTTGAGTGACCCAGCAGCTGTTATGCTTTGGTGAGAGAGTTCTCCTCTCCCCATCACTTGCTCTTCTTCCCCCACCTCCTCTGGCTTACTCTACCCGATTACCACACCAGAAACCGCTCTGTCTCTCTCTTTTCCCAAAGAGACACTTCCTTTATTCAACTGCTTAAACAAATAAAACAGAGTTTCCCTTTTCCCTGAGCCACCTGCTCAAAATACAAGCAGGAGACCAATTATAACCCAGGAGACAAATCCCCTTTGAACAGCTGATCTAGGGCATGGATTTGGAGGCTTATCGTCGGTCTGAATCACAGGGTCATGCCAGGGTCATCCCTAGAGCAAATCGTCCCTTGGCTTCCACTGAGCTTACCCTGAAATGTGCAAACTGGGTCTCTTTTCCCATGGATTATGAAGCTATTTGGTGAAGGCTGCTTATTTGATGTACTAATCAGCATCTTGACATAACACATGGGAAGAGTTTAAAAGTTTGCCTTTGTATTACAAAGCTTCTAGGGTAGTTTCTAATTATGTCCTTACAATTGGAGACAGAGGTCTGTGACTAAACTTGAAAAAATAAGTTCCAAAGAACAGGGCAGTGCTTCTCAAACTTTCATGTGTATACAAATCATGTGTGGATGTTGTTTAAATGCAAATTTTGATTCAGTAGGGCTGGGGTGGGGCCTGAGATTCTGCATTTCTAACAGGCTCCCAGGTGACGCTGCTGCTGTGGTCCGTGGGGCACATTGTGAGTAGACTACTTTATGCAGGGCTAGCCAAGAACCTTGCTGCTTGAGGATAATTAGTGAAATTGGGTATTCCTTAACTATTCCTCTGTTCAGCTTTCTCAGCTGCCCAAACTCAGCTGGACATTTCCTCATTTTTGCCACTCTCTACTTAGTTCAAATCTCTATTATTTCAGTGATCATACTGGATTATATTTATGTGCATTTCCACCTCCTAGATTGTGAGCACACAGGGTAAGGGATCCACTCTCATTCATCTTTGGATTGAAGGCATTTAGACTAGCAGCTGAACAGTAGGCACTCAACAGGTACTTACTGAATTAAAAAAAATTGACAAACTAAATCAGAAAATAAAGTTTTAACCACCTGTATCCTAAATATCATAAAATAGGTAAAAAAGCAACTGACATGCTAAGAAAAATATTTGCAGCATGTAAAGATCTCTTACGAGTTGTTGTGGGTTAAATGGTGTACCCCAAAAGATAATATTGAAATCTTAACCTCCAGTACCTCAGAATGTAGCCCTAAATGGATACAAGTTCACCTCTGATATAATTAGTTGAAATGAGGAACTATTCAGATAAGGTGGTCTGTAAATCCAGTATGACTGGTGTCCTTACAGTCAAGGGGATATAGATAGACACAAGGGGGGAAACTTCTCCGGAGATGGGCGAAGAGATTGAAATGATGAATCTACAGGCCAACAAATGCTTGGGCTGCCAGGAGCTGGAAGAGGCGAGAGGGAAGGAGCACAGTTCTGCCACCACCCTGATCCTGGACTGCAGTCTCCAGATCGTGAAAGAATAGATTCCTATTGTTTAAGCCACCTAGTTTGTTGTGTTTTGTTATGGCAGCTCTAGGAAACAAATACATAAGCAACAGGAAAAGAAAAATTTAATAGCAAAGGGGGAAAAAAACTCCCTTTAGACAGTGCACAAAAGAATAAATGCAAACGGCCATAAACGTAAAAAATGTTCAGAGGTGAATAATCAACACGATATAAATGGAACCAACATAGAATTTCTCTTTAAATTGTTTTATCACTATAATTATATTTATTTTACTAATATAAATTAGTTTTTTTTAATAAAAAATAGAATAGTATTATGAGGGTTCAGGAAAACGGTCCCTCTTGTGCACTTGAGCCCTCATTGCCTATGGATTTGACCTCTAAATATATTTTAAGTCTTTCTATGTCTTCTGCTGCTGCCTCTTTCTAAGATGCCATCACTGACCTTCTGGGCAACTGAATTATCTTCTAAGTGGTCTTGTGACTTATTTTGCTTAAAGCAGCCAAAAAGAATCTTTTAAAAAACATAAATCAGACCATGGTAGTCTTCTGCTGAAAACCCTTGAATGATAGCAGTTATGACCACCCCTGTCAAGGCTCCCTCCCTCCCAGTCACTGAACTCAACAAGGGCTTCTTCCACCTCCTCCATGGGGCTCTTCTCTCTAGGGCCTGACACTCGACTAGGCTCTCTCTCAGGAGGCTTGTCCTTCCACTCCCCGTAGTCAGGTCTCAGCAGCATAGTCAGTGTTACTGCCTTGGCATGCCTCCTCTAGCCTCGCTTAGGGTAGGTTTTCTCATGGTGCTCTCATTTTTCCCTTACAATTTATTATATTTGAGTGCTTAATGCCTCACTCTCTCTAAACTAACTTCTGTAAACCAAATGTGCATAACTGCTCATTCGTGTCCAACTCTTTGAGACCCCATGAACTGTAGCCCGCCAGGCTCCTTTGTCCATGGAATTTTCCAGACAAGAATACTAGAGTGGGTTGCCATTCCTCCTCCAGGACATCTTCCCGACCCAGGGATCGAACCCGTGTCTCTTCTGTCTCCTGCATTGGCAGACGGATTCTTTACCACTGTGCCACCTGGGAAGCCAAAGGTGAGTACTATCCCTATTTCACTCCCTGCTGTAACCCTGACTCCGTTATGGAACTGAATATATAGCAGGCTCTCAGTGTAAAGCTGCTGACTGAATAAATGGAGATATGTTTGGCAAAATAGGCCAAAGTTCTTAGAAATGAGAATAATCTTTTAATTAGCAATCCCAGGAATATATTTCAAGAAAATAATTAGGGATATGTGTTAAGACTAGTAACATTCAACTTAAATAATAGCCAAATAATAGCAATAAAATGGGAAAAATGTCTAAACATGGTCAGTTTAACAAACTATGCTTTGTACATTATAATAATTTTATGTAGGTACTCAAACTGATATATTAGTTGACATAATTTCTGTGATCATATATTTTTGTAAAAGTAAAATATGTATGATATGTATTTTTATGTTGTTCTCTAATGAGGAGAACATTCAGAAAGATAAAATACCAAAATGTTAATTGTGTTTCCCTTTCCAATTTGCTTTGACTTATTAAAAAAATTTATATGGATATTTAAAACATGGCATAATAATCTTATTTCTTATACAGTTAAAAGTAAATAAAAAATTCTTATTGAACGAGTGAGAATAACCTGCTTTGAATTTCAAACTTTTTGTTCTATTAAAACATAAAGTGACTCATATAAACAGAAACAGTTAGTATTCTAATACACCATTTACATACCATTGGTCGCTTCCACACAAGCTTATGATATGAAGGGAAAATGTCCCAGCTGTACTTAAGTCCCAGACCATCCACCATTTTTCATGGTTGAAAGGCTATTCTGTATATTTTGTTGGCTGAAGTCTTTTTTATACAAGAGGGCTTTTTTTTTTTTCTGTCTTTGATTTGGGTAAGAATTGAATGCAGAGATCTGCTGTATCACCCATCAAAGGAATTCTAATACTTTGGTAGGGATCCAATAACATATTCTACTCTGTAGACCAAATACCATGTTAAAAAAATGAACTCTGGATCAAATTTATGGAAACACATGAATGAGTTTTCATATAAAAAGTTTCAGAGAGAAAGTTCCATGGAATCTTAGAACTTGATTTTTGAAACTATCTTTCCTTCAGGAACTCAACGATCTCCTTAGCCTCTCTGGAGATTCTTGTTTTAACTTCGCAAAGGTGAGCTGTGTTACTTCTCTGTCTTCCCCTTTGGCATGGTCCGAAGATCGGTGGTTCCTTCTGAATTTTTTATTAAAATACTGGTCTCTGTTAGTCCACAATCACTTTCTTTGAGGTGGCTTTCAACCTTTCACCAAATATATTACTTCTTCATGTTCATACACAATAGGGCACAACTTTAGTCCTCACTCATACAGAGAACATAGCCAGTGACTCTTGAAGGAGAACGTTGCTTACAGCTTTGGCCTCCTAGGGAATGGCCGGTTTTTTTATAAGCCTTTCCCACTGCCAACTTGCTCCTGCATGTTGTCCATCTGGACAAAATGTTCTTTGGAGGTCCCTTCCTCTTCAGGCCTTAACCAAGACTCTAAGTGTAACCTGGAGAGATGGTCTGGTTCCTATCTATTATGTGCCCCTGCCTATGGCCGAATAGAGACTAGTGTCTGTAGGGAGGAAGCCATTACAAAGCTAGTGAATTAGAATTTATATTTTTGGAGAAAGACAAGTCTTTTTAAAATTAAATTTTTAAAAATATATTTCCAAATACAAGCACATCAAGAGTACTGATAACAGATACGAAGACAGATACGAAGAGAACTAGATTTAAACCCCTGCTTTGCTACTTACTAACTAAGAGATTGTGGGCAAGTTATTTATTTCCTCTGGGTTTTAATTTCCTCACCTGTATAATGGGAAAAATAATATCACCACTCTTTTTTTTAATCTCAAATAATTAAAGAAGATAATACAAAATTAAGTAATGTTCTTAAGGAATAATTCTGCTAATAAGTATTACCTATCCAGAAACAACTGGGCTTCCCTGGTGACTTAGAGGTAAAAAATCCACCTGCAGTACAGAATACCTGAGTTTGATCCCTGCATTGGGAAGATCTCCTGGAGAAGGGAATGGCAACCCACTTCAGTATGCTTGCCTGGGAAATCCCATGGACAGAAGAGCCTGGTGGGCTGCAGTCCATGGGGTCACAGAGTCAGACATGACTGAGTGACTAAGCACACACACACATCCAGAATCAATTGCATAAATTCTGGGCCTAGTACAAAAATGGAATTGCAGGGTCCCTTTTTCAAAACTGTTCAGAATTTCAAGACAGTGAAAGCAAGGCACTAAACTAAACGTGGGTCCTTCTGAGCCCAGGGCCCTATGCCTTGCACAGATTGTATGCTCATGAGGCAAGTCTACAAAGCAAGTTCCATCCCTAGCAAAGAGATTATCTCTGTTCTTGCCTGGAGAATCCCAGGAACGGGGAAGCCTGATGGGCTGCCGTCTATGGGGTCGCACAGAGTTGGACACGACTGAAGTGACTTAGCAGCAGCAGCAGCAGCATGGAGGTTAAGAGTGTAGATTTTAGAGCCAGGAGAACTAGATTTAAATCCCTGCTTTGCTACTTACTAACTAAGAGATTGTGGGCAAGTTATTTATTTCCTCTGGGTTTTAATTTCCTCACCTGTATAATGGGCAAAATAATATCACCACTCATAGGAAACTGTGCGCATGAAAAGATTTAAAGTGCTTTGACCAATGCCTGATAGAGTATGTGTGCAATAAATGTTAGCTCTGAGCACACATGTGTGCACACAGACAATATGCGGTTATTTCAGGCAAGAGTACTGGAGTGGGTTGCCATTGCCTTCTCCATAGAATTCACATCTTTGAATTTCAAGCCACACCATTTTCCCTTTTCCCCCATTTGCTTATGGAGACAATTTCTGTGTGTGATCACAGTTAAAGGTTTTCCTGCTCCTTTTCAATTCCAAGAATTTGAAAACAGGGCAAAATTCTCATTATTTTCATTCTCACAGAAAAGTCAAATGTGTTACTTTGCCTGCATCTTGCAGTTAGAACACAGCATGCGGGAAAGGGCACAGAACTCAGATTGGCCTGTTTGCTTTTTCTCCCTCCATTACCTGGTCTGTGAAGCCTCACATAAAATCCTTCTCTAGGTTTTCTTTCCACAGCACAATTTATGCTATTAGTGCTGAGTAAAGCTGAAAGTAAATATTTCTACACCCTGCTCCAGTTTGATAGGGTATTTATTTAGTTATAGGTGCCATAGAAACAACAGCCAGATCAAAGCAGTCACCACCGTCTCCAAACATGGAGCCAGTGGTACAAGAGGAGATCTGGCCAACGTCCAAACAGCACTCATCTCGGGAAGGGTTCTTCTGAAAGGACTGAACAGACACTGCTGCTGCTGGTGCCGAGACACCAGACCTTGGAAACAAGCCTCAGCACCACTTAGCAGCTGACTGACCAAGTCCCCTCCCTGGGCCTTTTCTCATCACCTAACATGTCAGGGGGTTCCCAGGAGGCGCTAGTGGTAAAGAACCTTCCTGCCAGTTCAGGAGACACAAGAGAAGTGGGTTTGATACCTGGATCGGAAAGATCCCCTGGAGGAGGGAATGGCAGCCCGCTCCAGTATTCTTGCCTGGAGAATCCCATGGACAGACGAGTCTAGCAGGCTACAGTTAACGGGGTCTCAAACAGTCAGACATGACTGAAGCGACTTCACATGCAAGATGTCAGGACACTCTGCCCTACCTCAGAGGGTTGTTGTGAAGACTGAAAAAAAAAATATGGGAAAAATTTTTGGGACCGAATTAATATCTCCTCCTCTCTTGCAAAATTTCAAGAGAGTGGCTGAGGAATATGTGTCTGGCTGGTGAACAAAAATCAGTGCTTGTCGTGGTACTTCTTCTTTCAGTAATTTCAGGGTCTAGAGGTTTGCATACCAAGAAAACCAGCCATACCATGATGCAAGAGATTTCCCCCAAGAAACTAAAAGCTGAAGCTTTGCAGTCAGCAGAGCAGGATTTGAATGCCAGCCTGGCCGCTTACCAGGCTAACTGAGTGACTCAGTGTAAAGAAACCCTCTCAGCCTCAGTTTTCTCCCCCATAAAAATGGGAGTAAGAACACTGCCTCAGATGATCCCAGAGTTGTTATTTTACAATTAAGGCAGAGCACTTGGTGCTGTGTTTTGCTGTTTGAAGTGAACCAAAGTGTCAATTGCTCAGTCGTGTCCGACTCTCTGCAACCTCATGGACTGGGGCTATTTAAGGATTATATTTTGAGTAGAAGAGACTAAATTATGTTAACAGGCAAGTTCTAGCTTGTCACAACCAACACAGGAAGCATTTTGCCAGGAGTGATTTGGAAGACTTCTGTCATCTTGTGGAACACTCAGTTTGGCTCAGAGACTCAGAGGAAATTTCTAACTTTATCCCTTCACAAAACAAATCAAACTCAGTACCTGCCAATCATTTCCAAGGGAACTTGAAACACTTTCTTGAAAAAGAGCTCTAGTTAGCATGGTTTAGGGCAGGTTTACGTGACTGTTATCTATACTCCAACCTTTAAAAACCAACTTATAAATCTGTGAAAACTGCACTCAGATATGTTTAAAAAATGACTGGCATCAGACATAGCTCTTTTAATTTTCTTGGATGGTTACAGCTCTGGATAATGAAAGAACATTGTGATTGTGAAACTGGGGCCTTCTATCAATTAATTCTAACAGCAGCCAAGCTCAGTCTTTATGACCATGGCTTTGAGATGTCTGAAGCTCTGCCCTTCTGTCTGTGGGCACCGTGGTGCTGTGCTCAGAGCTCCCTCATGGACTGGGGCTCATTCTGCCAATGCCAGGAGTACAGCTTACAACTGAGTTCTCCTCGGGCACCACCCTCTGTGGAAGGGAGGCTTGTCAAGGTCGTGCCATATGCAATGAGTAGGAGAAGGAGGACTCGGCATCTTGCCTGGATTTGAGACAATCTCAGAGGGTCCCAGAGCTCCCCAAGGAATCCATAGCCACCTTTACTGAAACCACATCTCTGTTCAACATTTCCCTCTGCCCAAGCTTGCTTCTTCCATTCCCCTCAGGCGCTGTTTCCAGGAGTACTCCCAGTAAACTTTGATGTAGGAAATAAGACCCAAGATACTTCTCTAGGACTCTCTCTTGAGAGCTTCAATAAACTTACAGCAGTGGTCCCAGTTGGGGGTGATTTTGCCCCCAGGGGAGATTTGACATGGTCTGGAGACATTTCTGATTGTCTCTACAGAGCAGAGTTGTAGCTGTCTAGTGGGAAGAGGTTAGTTATGCTACTAAATATCCTACAGTGCACAAGACAGTCCTCCACAACAAATAATTATCGGACTCACTGTCAATGGTGTCGAGGTTGAGAAACCCTAGGTGAGACGTATTTGGGGCATGGTTATTTCCAGGCTTGTGAATGATGTTGGAGAGTAAGTTTTGCAATTCAAACCATCAAACAGTGCTTCAGGTGAGAAGTGTATCTATTACCATGAGCCCCAACTTCCCTCTCCCAATCGCCTTCATTCTACATGCCTACTGACTCTTGATACTGATTTGCTCTGAAAAACACCCCCTGCGGTAAAGCCTCAGCATTGCTCCTATTCTCAGTTACACGCAGCAGATGACATTGGAAAACATGAAGTCGCACTGCTCGCTGACAGCGTTCTTCAGTCCAATTCAGCCGCTCAGTCATGTCCGACTCTGTGACCCCATGAACTGCAGCACGCCAGGCCTTCCTGTCCGTCACCAACTCCCAGAGTTCACTCAGACTCACATCCATCGAGTCAGTGATGCCATCCAGCCATCTCATCCTCCGTCGTCCCGTTTTCCTCCTGCCCCCAATCCCTCCCAAACATCAGAGTCTTTTCCAGTGAGTCAACTCTTCGCGTGAGGTGGCCAAAGTACTGGAGTTCCAGCTTTAGCATCAGTCCTTCCAAAGAAATCCCAGGGCTGATCTCCTTTAGAATGGACTGGTTGGCTCTCCTTGCAGTCCAAGGGACTCTCAAGAGTCTTCTCCAATACCACAGTTCAAAAGCATCAATTCTTCGGCGCTCAGTTTTCTTCACAGTCCAACTCTCACATCCATACATGATCACTGGAAAAACCATAGCTTTGACTAGCCAGACCTTTGTTGGCAAAGTAATGTCTCTGCTTTTCAATATGTTATCTAGGTTTGTCGTAACTTAAATGAAGCTTTTTCCTCTGATGGCCTTCTACTTTTCCCCTCCCTCTTTTGTGCTTCCCTGGTGGCGCAGCTGGTAAAGAATCCGCCTGCAATGAGGGAGCCCTGGGTTTGACCCCTGGGTTGGGAAAATCCCCTGGAGAAGGGAAAGGCTACCCACTCCAGTATGCTGGCCTGGAGAATTCCATGAACTGTATAGACCATGGGATCGAAGAGTTGGACACAAATGAGCGACTTTCATTTCCACTTTTAATGTCAATAGTGAGCTTCCTGGCCTGTTGTTTTTCTGGAAAAACTCTTTCCTTAACTAAGAAATAGCTTTTTTGCTGCTTTACTTAGTGGTGGGCGGTCTCATGCTCTCCTGAAAGTGAAAGTGAAGTCGCTCAGTCGTGTCTGACTCTTTGCGACCCGTGGACTGTAGCCCACCAAGCTCCTCTGTCCATGGGATTCTCCAGGCAAGAGTACTGGAGTGGGTTGCCATTTCCTTCTCCAATTCATGCTCTCATGAATTAGAGCTATTTCTTCACACACATCAAACCAGGTTGAGTTTCATGTTACAAATGTGCCACATTCTACAAATAGTTAACATTGTAGACTGTGCTTTTAAAGCCAATTTGACTCCAGGAGGAATCAAAGCCTTCACCCGACCAGGGCCCAGGCAAGCGATTTCTGCAAATTCGTCCTCTCTCCAGTAGGAATGAGGCACATTTGAGGATTGAGTACATGGTTCCCTGAGGTGTTCTCATTCCTAAATTTGTTCTCACTCTGAGGGCTTGCCCAAGTTAAAGATGTGAGCGTGCCTTCACTTCCATGTATTATTATTGGAAAATAACTGGAATCTAAGCCAAATTCCAACAAACATTGTCCATGGATATGTTGGAGAAAAACCCAAAATAAGCCAAGTGTGTTTTTAGAAATTTGTTCTATGATCCTAACAGGAGATAGTTATTGTTAAATGGTGATATTGTCTACCACACCTATACCTGCTCTGGAAGAATCTTTGATGATAACCAGGAAACATCAAGTGAAAATAATCCTTATTTTTAATGAATTGATCACTAGTTGGGACTTTGCCTACTCTGGAATCTCTTTTAGGCTTTGGAGAGAATTAGTATTGGGCAGTATTTGTAACTGGAAAATAAGAAACAGACATTACCTCCTTTTTCCTGATAAGGAAATTGATATTCAGGAAAAGAGTGATGTGTTTACATTGCATAGCAACTTAGTGGCAGATTCAGGACTCAAACCAAGGTTTCTGACACCAAATCCAGCACTCTTTGCTCTACACCATAATTGATTCTCTAGGAATTAATATTTCATTTGCTTTATTCCCCATCACTGTAAATTCTCAAATATTGCTCAACGATCCCTCTCTAACTATAAAGTCCCCAAATAGAAGCTCTATTTCAAATGTGGGACCTTCTCTTTTTGGCCTTTATGCATACACTGTGTAATCAGTGATGACTTACTCTTAACCTCAATTAAAAGATAAAAAATATTGGGACTTCTCTGTGGCATGATAGATAGGACTCCATCTGCCAGTGTAGAGGGCACGGGTTCAATCCCCGGTCCAGGAAGATTCCACATGAGGAGCACCGAAGCCCGTGTGTCACAACTACTGAAGCCCGTGATCCTGTGGTCCCCAGCAGCAGAGGCCGCCGCAGTGAGAAACCCGAGCAGTGCAATGAAGAGTAGCCCCAGTTTGCTGCAACTAGAGAAAGACTGGGCACAGCAACAAAGACCCAGCACAAGCAATAAATGAATACAATTTTTAAAAATGATAAAAAGTATGTATCATGACATGTCCCCCACTAACTCCAGAGAGTGACTGGGGTTCCAGACCAATGGTATAAGTAAGAAGCAATGGCTAGTTTCACAGATCTCATACTCATATAGAAATATATGATTAGACATCATTTTTGCATTCATTCACAGTCACTGTACCAAAGGTACATTCTGGCACTGGAGATACAGTGCTAAACAAGATGAAAGTTTTCCTGCTTTTATGGAGCTTGCGGTCTAATGGAGAGAGGATGTTTTTTTGTAAATTGAAGTATAATTAATTTACAATGTTGTGCTGGTTTTAGATGTACACCAAAGTGATTCAATTAGTCATACATAAATATCTGGTTTTTCAAATTCCTTTCCCTTATAGGTTATAATAAAATATTGAGTATAGTTCCCCATGCTATACAGTAAGTCCTTGTTGATTATCTATTATATATATAATAGTTTATATATTTAATCCCAAACTCCTAATTTATCTCTCCCTCTACTCTTTCCTCTTTGGTAAGTATAAGTTTATTTTCTATGTCTATTGGCCTATTTCTGTTTTATGTAAGTTCATTGTATCATTTTTTAAAGATTCTACATATAAGAGATATATTTGTCTTTCTTTATCTGCCTTACTTCACTTAGTATGATAATCTCTAGGTCCATTCATGTTGCTGCAAATGGCATTTTGATTCTTTTTTATGAAAGAGAGTGTATTAAGAAGTAAACGGACAAGATAATTTCAGATTATGAAAATTGCTCTGAGGAAAATAAAATATTGTGTGTGATAGTGAGGGTCTTCCTTGGTGGATCAGATGGTAAAGAATCTGCCTGAAATGTGGGAGACCTAGGCTTGATCCCTGGGTCAGGAAGATCCTCTGTACAAGGGAATGGCTACCCACTCTAGTATTCTTGCCTAGAGAATTCCAAGGACAGAGGAGCCTGGTGGGCTGTAGTCCACGGGCTTGCAAAGAGTCTGAAGACTTCTCTGAGGAAGTAGATTTGGGCTATGACTTAAATGACAAAGACATGACTGTGTGAAGAAGTGGAGGAAGTATTTTTCAGGTAGGGGGAACAGCATGCGGAGGTCTTAGATGGGGATGGGTTGGCTTCTGTTGGAGGCCAGAGAATGAGCAGGAGGAGGAACTGAACCCTGGGGGTCAAGATCTCCCTGGGCTTTGTGAGTCAGCAGAAGGCGTTTAGATTTTACTCTAAGAGGAAACAGGGGAGTAACATGATGTGGTTTATATTCTACAGATTCCTCTGTTTTGCGAACAGAGGGTAGGCAAGAGTTAAAGCTCACAATCTAGTCTGAGAGAAGGCTGGGTTAGTCCAGAGCAGTAGCAAGAGGTACAACAGCTTTAAGATGTACTTTGTTAGTTGCTCAGTCATGTCCAGCTCTTTGTAACCCCATGGACTGTAGCCCACTAGGCTTCTCAGTCTGTGGGATTCTCCAGGCAAGAACGCTGGAGTGGGTTGCCATTCCCTTCTCCAGGGGCTCTTCCCGACCCAGGGATCGAACCCTGGTCTCCTGCACAGGAAGGCAGATTCCTTACCATTGAGACGCAGTTTAAGTAAATGCAATAGGATTTACCGATGACTTGCATGTCGGGTAGGATGTGAGGGGAAGGGAAAAGCTGTGATGATTGCTAGGTTTTGGGTTTGAGGAGCTGAGTAGAAGATACTGAATTTACTAAGGTGGGGGAAAGAATGGAGTGTGAAATGGGGTAAGTTCTACAGTGGGGAAGGATATATAATGAGTTCTTTCATAGATATGTTAAGTATAAGATGCTTATCAATCATTTAGTGGAGAGAGCAGGTCAGAAGATAGAAGAGATCAAGGGGAGAGAGAAAATCTGATTGAGAAGGGATTGCCCCCAATATAGAGGGAAACAAGTAGACTGTAGGGTCAAGAAAGCAAAGAGGGGAAAGTATTTTAAGCAGGAGAGACTGGTCAGCTGTGCCTAAAGCTGAAGAGAGGTCTAGTGAAGTGAAGATAGTGAAGTGAAGAGAATGGAGACTAGATTCTGAAACTCGTAAAATCTGGCTGACAAAGGAACAGGAACCCAGGAGCCTCAGTGTAGCAACACAAAGGGTTTGCACTTTGGTTGCAATATCTGGATTAACTGCAAGTTGTGGAAAGTGGAAGTGTTAGTTGCTCAGTCATATCTGACTCTGCTACCCTATGGACCATAGACCACCAGGCTTCTCTGTCCATGGAATTCTCTAGGCAAAAATTCTGGAGTGTGTAGCCATTCTCTTCTCCAGGGGATCTTCCCAATCCAGGGATCAAGCCCAGATCTTCATTGCCACCTGGGAAGCTGTTGAAATGGCCCCTAAATGTGCCTTGGAATATCCTCTGCTACTTCCATCTTTTTGCGCTTCCCTCTCCATCTCACTGTGATTGCAAAGCCCTGAATTTTCATCATTCAAAAGGTGTTAATTAATACCCTCTCCCAATCAAGCAGATTTCCCCAAGTGAAAGGGGGAGGAAAGGTTGACAGGAACATGGTCTTGCTCTATCTGTGTCCATGGTCCCTTGAGTCACCTCCTTTCTACATCATCCCCTCACCACAGTGCATATAAGCAGAGCTGCTGGACGTGGCAAAAGGATAGAGTGTTGACATGGAGTCATTTCACTTCTTTGAGCCCCAGTTTATGTTAAGTGAGGGTTTTGAACTGAAGGATCTTTTAAGGTTTCTTCAGACTCCAATATTGTCTAGATGTCAGTGGTTCCATTTCATTTACCAGCAGTAAAACTCAGCATGCCACCCAGTTGTTTGGAAAATTTAGTCAAGGCAACATATTTGCCCTTCTTGAGTTTGCCTTAAATGGAGTGGGGAAACGTAGGCTGCATTATTCTCAGCATGTTGAGGCTCATTCTGGGAGTCTTCGTATTGCAGGGTGCACGTATTTCTTGCTAATGATCCCTGAAGCTGATTTTGGTTTTAACTGTGTGAGCCTAGCAGAGCATAGACACTTGGGTCTCTAATAATGACTGGGAAATCGATATAGAGAAACCTTGGGTTATATGAGACTGCTACCACTCAGTGAATCATGCTGTGTAGTATTTCCTAAAAGATAATGGGTTTCAAAACCAAACATAAATCTTCAGTGACATGTTGGCTATTTGTCATGTTTTCTGGCGGTGGAATTACAGCAGCTTCAATAAAATCCACTTGGCGGTTGAGTTGCAGATTAATATCTGATACAATCATGGTTTTAGGACCACAAGAAGTAATGTACAAGGTGGGGAGAGCAAGTTTGCAATTATTCTAGGGTTTTGTAACCCTGATGCCAAACCTTGGCTCAGAAATTGCTCAAAAATTGCACAAAAGCAATAATAGTGTGGGCCTTTGAATATTAAGCATTGTAAAGTGATACTATGTTCTTGAAATAGAAAGCATGACTTCCATATGTGGCCAAGTGTGCTCAAAACTGCCAACTGTAGTGCAAAGCAAATTGATTTGCCTCTGTTTTGTTCACACCATTTTAACTCCTGGTTTCCCATTTGAATCCTTGACACAATATAATCACCTCTGCATATTTCTCAGCTTAGCGGAAATATTTTCCCCATGACAAGAAAAGTGAAATTGATTTTCTGATTAAATGACTTCAGTTAGTCCTTTGGAGTTAATATTGCTTCTCTGTGACAGATGAGTCAGCAACATTTATTGAGCCCCCACTGGGTCAGAAGTATTTACAAGGTGTTACATGAATCTATAAGCGCAGTAACTCTGCGGCCTTCTTGACCCATCTATGCTTGGAATTAAGCAGCTATTTCTGTCCAGATGCCAGGTTAACACCTAATTCTCTCAATGTTGTGGAGAAAAGGAAGGTTGTCTTGACAACAGTTTGGAAAAAGTCAACTAGAAGAATTTATTTAACCTAAAACTGCTGTTTTACCAATTGAATTTTTTTTTCAAGAGTTGTACACAACTGAGTGACTGAACAACACCAGAGTCATTGAATGTGGATGAAAGTGCTTTTTATAATTTAGCTCAGTGTTTCGGTAGTTGTTGGTCAGTCACTGTTGTGTCTGACTCTTTGTGACCCTATGGAATGCAGCATGCCAGGCTTCCTTGTCCCTCACCATCTCCCAGAGTTTGCCCAAGTTCATGTCCATTGAATTGATGATGCTATCCAACCATCTCATCCTCTGCCACCTTCTTCTCCTTCAATCTTTCCTAGCTTCAGGGTCTTTTTCAGTGAGTTGGGTGTTCACATCAGGTAGCTAAATTATTGGAGCTTCAATTTCAGCATCAGTCCTTCCAGTAGGATTGACTGGTTTGATCTCCTTGTTGTCCAAGGAGATACCTATGATATATCTAGGTAGATACTTCTTTTAAAAATTAATTTAAAAATAGGTGATAAGGTGACATGTTGCAAAAGCCTGAAAGGTACAAAAGGTATAAAGTAAAATATCTCCCTTCCATCTCATTCTCTAGGATACCACCTTGATCCCTAAAAGTCTCCACTGTCTCTAGTTTCCTAACGTCCTTCCAGAAATATTTAAAAACCAATGTATTGTGTTTTCTCTTTTTTAAAAAATGCAAATGTGACACATTTCTTGCTCTGATTGTGTTTTTCAAATAATAATGGTTCTTGGAGATTCTTGAAAGAGTCTGGCTGCAAGGCGGGAGACACAAGAGACATAGGTTTGATCCCTGGGTTGGGAAGATCCCCTGGAGAAGGAAATGGCAACCCACTCCAGTATTCTTGCCTGGAAAATTCCACTGACAGAGGAGCCTGGTGGGCTACAGTCCATTGGGTTGCAAAGAGTTGGAAATGACTGAGCAACTAAACCTGCAAGCACGGAGATTCTTGCCTATCAGAACAAAGAAATATGCATCCTCATCCTGTTCTTTCCTTGTTGTTGTTTTGTTTAACTGAGAGATAATTGACATACAACATTATACTGATTCAAAGTATACAACATGATGATTTGATATATTAGGAAATGATCACCACAGTAAGTTTAACATCCATGACCAAACTTAGTTAACCCCCCCCTTTTTTTTTCTTGTGAGGAGAATTTTCAAGATCTACTCTCTTAGTAACTTTCAAAGTAATACAGTATTGCTATCTATAGTCACCATGCTGTACACTGCATCTCTAGAACTTATTTCTTATAACTGGCTGTGTGTATCTTTTAATTTCCTTCATCTGTTTGGCCGCCCACTTCCTATGTGGTGCTCCCTCTCTCATCTCTGGCAATCTGTTTTCTGTATCTGTGACTTTGGTCTTTTTTAGATTTCACATATTAAATGAGATTATTCTATTCTTTTAAATGACTCCCAAGTAGTCCATTGTTGTGGATGTACTATGATTTAACCAGTTCCTTATCAATGGATTTGTTTCCTGTCTTTATTAATGTAAACAATGTGCAATGGGTACTTTGCATAAATGTCACCTTCCTTATAGGCTAGTATATTGAGACCAGTCCAAAAGTAAGGTAAATTTTTAATTTTGATCAACATTATCAAGTTGCTCACAGGGGCTGTATTACTGTACTTCACCAAAAATGTATGTTTCTGTTTCTCCATATCCATATCCATTCCAACATAGTATGTTATTATATCAGCTTTTTTGCCAGTCTGAGAGGGGAAAGCTGTATCTCAGTGACCTTGGTGGTGGGGGGATCAGTTCAGTTTAGTCGCTCAGTCGTGTCTGACTTTCTGCAATCCCATGAATCGCAGCATGACAGGCCTCCCTGTCCATCACCAACTCTCGGAGTTCACTCAGATTCACTTCCATCGAGTCAATGATGCCATCCAGCCATCTCATCCTCTGTCATCCCCTTCTCCTCCTGCCCCCAATCCCTCCCAGCATCAGAGTCTTTTCCAATGAGTCAACTCTTTGCATGAAGTGGCCAAAGTACTAGAGTTTCAGCTTTAGCATCATTCCTTCCAAAGAAATCCCAGGGTTGATCTCCTTCAGAATGGGCTGGTTGGATCTCCTTGCAGTCCAAGGGACTCTCAAGAGTCTTCTCCAACACCACAGTTCAAAAGCATCAATTCTTCGGTGCTCAGCCTTCTTCACAGTCCAACTCTCACATCCATACATGACCACTGGAAAAACCATAGCCTTGACTAGACGGACCTTAGTCGGCAAAGTAACGTCTCTGCTTTTGAATATGCTATCTAGGTTGGTCATAACTTCTCCTCTAAAGAGTAAGCATCTTTTAATTTCATGGCTGCAATCACCATCTGCAGTGACTTTGGAGCCCAAAAAACTAAAGTCTGACACTGTTTCCACTGTTTCCCCATCTATTTCCCATGAAGTGATGGGACCAGATGCCATGATCTTCGTTTTCTGAATGTTGAGCTTTAAGCCAACTTTTTCACTCTCCTTTTTCACTTTCATCAAGAGGCTCTTTAGTTCTTCACTTTCTGCCATAAGAGTGGCGTCATCTGCATATCTGAGGTTATTGATATTTCTCCCGGCAATCTTGATTCCAGCTTGTGCTTTCTCTAGCCCAGCGTTTCTCATGATGTACTCTGCATAGAAGTTAAATAAGCAGGGTGACAATATACAGCCTTGACGTACTCCTTTTCCTATTTGGAACCAGTCTGTTGTTTCATGTCCAGTTCTAACTGTTGCTTCCTGACCTGCATACAGATTTCTCAAGAGGCAGGTGGTCTGGTATTCCCATCTCTCTCAGAATTTTCCACAGTTTATTGTGATCCACACAGTCAAAGGCTTTGGCATAGTCAATAAAGCAGAAATAGATGTTTTTCTGGAACTCTTTTGCTTTTTTGATGATCCAGCGGATGTTGGCAATTTGATCTCTGGTTCCTCTGCCTTTTCTAAAACCAGCTTGAACATCAGGAAGTTCACGGTTCACGTATTGCTGAAGCCTGGCTTGGAGAATTTTGAGCATTACTTTACTAGCATGTGAGATGAGTGCAATTGTGCGGTAGTTTGAGCATTCTTTGGCATTGCCTTTCTTTGGGATTGGAATGAAAACTGACTTTTCCAGTCCTGTGGCCACTGCTGAGTTTTCCAAATGTGCTGGTATATTGAGTGCAGCACTTTCACAGCATCCTCTTTCAGGATTTGAAATACCTCAACTGGAATTCCATCACCTCCACTAGCTTTGTTCCTAGTGATGCTTTCTAAGACCCACTTGACTTCACACTCCAGGATGTCTGGCTCTAGATGAGTGATCACACCATCGTGATTATCTTGGTTGTGAAGATCTTTTTTGTACAGTTCTTCTGTGTATTCTTGCCATCTCTTCTTAATATCTTCTGCTTCAGTTAGGTCCATACCATTTCTGTCCTATATTGAGCCCATCTTTGCATTAATGTTCCCTTGTTATCTCTAATTTTCTTGAAGAGATCTCTAGCCTTTCCCATTCTATTGTTTTCCTCTATTTCTTTGCATTGATCACTGAAGAAGGCTTTCTTATTTCTTCTTGCTATTCTTTGGAACTCTGCATTCAGATGCTTATATCTTTCCTTTTCCCCTTTGTTTTTCACCTCTCTTCTTTTCACAGCTATTTGTAAGGCCTCTCCAGACAGCCATTTTGTTTTTTTGCATTTCTTTTCCATGGGTATGGTTTTGATCCCTGTCTTCTATAAAATGTCATGAACCTCATTCCATAGTTCATCAGGCACTCTATCTATCAGATCTAGGCCCTTAAATCTATTTCTCACTTCCACTGTATAATCATAAGGGATTTGGTTGAGGTCATACCTGAATGGTCTAGCAGTTTTCCCTACTTTCTTCTATTTAAGTCTGAATTTGGTAATAAGGAGTTCATGATCTGAGCCACAGTCAGCTCCTGGTCTTGTTTTTGCTGACTGTATAGAGCTTCTCCATTTTTGGCTGCAAAGAATATAATCAATCTGATTTCAGGGTGGGGGGATAGGGGAGCTAAATCTAGATAGAACCCAGTCATCCTGTATTTCAGTCCAGAGCTCTTTGTTCCAGAGCTACACACAGGGTACATAAACAATGCATAGCAGGCATGTAGCATATGTCTACTGGATAAACAAAGAGATCAGCGCATGGACAGAAGAGGGGAAATTTGACGTAGATGCAATTGTTGGTCTTTTTTAAAATTTACATATCTCTTATATAATTGTGTTTGAAACTTGTCTTGTGTTTCATGTCATCATGGTTCTTTTTCTTTCCTTTCACATTCTGCACAATTTTATTGATATTCTTCCAAGTGGTGATTATTTGTATATGTGAGAATTACTAATAGTTGTACCTAGCTAACTTATTGCATTCTCTTACTCTTTACTATAGTTCTTTAGCTGATTCTCTTGGGTTAAATATGATGGACTATTACTCAGCTTTAAAGAGGAAGGAAATTTGGACACATGCTTATAACATAGGTACATCTTGAATACATTATATTAAGCCTAATTAGTCAGTAAAGGAAAATACTATATGATTCCACTTTATATAGGGTACCTAGAGTGGTCAGATTCACAGAGACAGAAATTAGAATGGTGGTTGCCAGGGGCTGGTGGAGAGGGAATGTGGAATTATTGTTTATTTGGTACAGTGTTTCGTTTTGGGCAGATGAGAAAGTTCTGGAGACGGATAGTTGTGATGGTTCCGCAACCCTGTGACTGTGCTTAGTGCCACTGAACTGCACGCTTGGAGATGGTTATGGCAAAGAGCGTTCTGCCCACGTTTTCCTCCAATAGTTTTATAGTATCCTGACTTACATTTAGATTGTTAATCCATTTTGAGTTTATTTTTGTGTATAGTGTTAGGGAGTGTTTATTCATTTACATGTAGCTGCCCTGCACCACTTATTAAAGAGACTGCCTTTTTTCTATTGTATACTATTACCTCCTTTGTCATAGATTAGGTGACCGCAGGTGTGTAGGTTTATCTTTGGACTTCCTATCCTGTTTCATTGATTCATACTTCTGGTTTTGAGCCAGTACCATACTGTTTTGAAAAAAAATGGTTAAAATGGTAAATTTTATGTTGTGTATATTTTACCACAATAAGATAGAGTGGATATTGAGATTTATCAAACATATTTTCAGCATCTACAAAAATGGTATGAATTTTCCTTTTTTAAAGTTAATTAATTAATTAATTAATATTATTATTTTTTAAAATTTTATTTTTACTTCATTTTACTTTACAATACTGTATTGGTTTTGCCATACATTGACATGAATCCACCATGGGTGTATACAAGCTCCCAATCCTGAATCCCCCTCCCACCTCCCACCCCATATCATCTCTCTGGATCATCCCCATGCACCAGTCCCAAGCATCCTATATCCTGTATCGAACATAGACTGGCACTTCGTTTCTTACATGATAGTATACATGTTTCAATGCCATTCTCCCAAATCATCCCACCCTCTCCCTCTCCCTCAGAGTCCAAAAGTCTGCTCTATACATCTGTGTCTCTTTTGCGGTCTCGCATACAGGGTCATCTTTCTAAATTCCATATATATGTGTTAGTATACTGTATTGGTGTTTTTCTTTCTGGCTTACTTCACTCTGTATAATCGGCTCCAGTTTCATCCATCTCATTAGAACTGATTCAAATGTATTCTTTTTAATGTCTGAGTATTACTCCATTGTGTATATGTACCACAGCTTTCTCTTCCATTCATCTGCTGATGGACATCTAGGTTCTTTCCATGTCCTGGCTATTATAAACAGTGCTGCGATGAACATTGGGGTACATGTGTCTCTTTCAATTCTGGTTTCCTTGGTGTGTATGCCCAGCAGTGTGATTGCTGGGTCATAAGGCAGCTCTATTTGCAATTTTTGAATTTCCCTTTTGAATTAAAAATTTGGTGAATTAAGTTAATAGATCACCTAATATGGAGTAATTCCTGCTTTTCTCAAATTAACTCCTTTTAGGTAATAATGGAATTCTTTCAAAGTGCTGTTGCTGCTGCTGCTAAGTTGTTTCAGTCGTGTCTGACTCTGTGTGACCCCATAGATGGCAGCCCACCAGGCTCCCCCATCCCTGGGAGAATCCCTGGGATTCTCCAGGCAAGAACACTGGAGTGGGTTGCCATTTCCTTCTAAAATGCATGAAAATGAAAAGTGAAAGTGAAGTCGCTCAGTCGTGTCTGACTCTTAGCGACTCCATGACTGCAGCCTACCAGGCTCCTCCATCCATGGGATTTTCCAGGCAAGAGTACTGGAGTTGAAAGTGCTGATAGGTTCTTTTTAAATTCTTTTTTTAACATAAAAGTTACCATCTTAACCATTTTAAAATGTACAGCTCAGTGATATTAAACACATCTGTAATGTTGTGTAACCATCACCACTATCCATCTCCAGAACTCTTTTCATCCTGTAAAACTGATAACCCCCTACTCAGCACACTGCCCACCCCCTACCTCGGACCCTGAAAACCACCATTCCACTTTTTGTCTCGATTTTGACTGTTCTCAGTGTCACATATAAGTGGAATCATATAGTATCTGTCTTTTTGTGACTGATTGACTTATTTTGCTTAGCATAATATCTTCCAGGTACATCCATGCTGTAGCGTATGCCAGATCTCCTTCCTTTTTGAGGCTGGATAAAGCTTCATTGTATGTGTGTGCGTGTGCTCAGTCATGCCTGACTCTTTGCGACCCATTGACTGTTGCCCACCAGACTCCTCTGTCCATGGGATTTTCCAGGCACACACTGGAGTAGGTTGCCGTTTCCTTATTATAATTACCACTTTCTGCATACTCATTCATCCGTCAATGGAAATTGGGTTGTGTCTACCTTTTGGCTGTTTTGAATAATGCTGCTATCTGCTGCTATGAACGTGAGTGTTCAAATACCTTTTTGAGACCCTGATTTTAATTCTTTGAGTATACATCTGAAGTAGAATTTCTGAATTGCACAATAATTCTACTTTTAATTTTTTGAGGAACTGCCATACTGTTTTCCATAGTGTTTGTACCATTTTATAGTCGCACCAACAGTGCACAAGGGTTCTAACTATTCCACATCCTGACCAACACTTGCTGTTTTCTAGTTTTTTTGATCGTAGACATTGTAATGGGTATGAGGTGGCTTATCATGGCTGTTTTGATTTGTATTCCCTAATGACAGTGATGTTAAACTTCTTTTCTTTTGTAATCTTCCTTGGAGAAATGTCTATTTAAGTTCTTTGCCCATTTTTAAGTAAAGTTTTTGTTGTTGTTGCAATTTAAAAGTTCTCCATATGTTTTAGATATTAATCCTTTACTAGATATGATATGTAAATATTTTCTTCCATTCTATGGGCTGCCTTTGTTACTCTGTGATAGTGTCTTTTGATGTACAAATTTTTTACATTTTCATGAAGTCCAATTAGGCTATTTTTTCTTTTGTTACTGTACCTTTGGTTCATATCCAAGAAATCATTGCCAAATTCAATGTCATGAAGCATTTCTCAAGTGTTCTTTTCTGAGAATTTTACACTTTGTGTCTTACATTTAGGTCTTTGATCCATCTTGAGTTAATTTTTGCATATGGTGTTAGGTAAGGGTCTAACTTCATTCTTTTGCATGTGAAGAGTCAGTTTTCCCAGCACTATTTGTTGAAAAAACTATAATTTCCCCGGGGAATGGTTTTGGAATTTTTATCAAAAATCATTTGACTTGATATTGGAGGGTTTATATCTAAGCTCTCTATTCTATTCCACTGATCTGTATGTCTGTCTTTATACTAGTACCACAATGATTTGATTCTTGTGGCTTTGTAGTAAATTTTGAAGTCAGTAAGTGTGAGTCCTTCAGCTTTGTTCTTAAAAGTGCTGCTAGATTCTATTTGTTAATATTATATTCAGGATTAAAAAAGATTGAAGTCCAGGTCTGAGGCTGTTCTGTCTTTCTTCCTTTCCTCTTTCCTCCTCCTCCTTCCTCCTCCTCATTTCCCCTTTCCTTCCTTATTTCCTTCCTTTCTTTTGTGCTAGTCTTAAATGTTGCTCTTATGAATTCTCCTTAATGGCTGAATTGTTTTCCTCTAACTCAGCTACATCAATATCACTGGAATATTCCAACTACATTTCAACTCGGTCACAAAGTCCTGAATGTTTTACCCTGTTTTACAAATTACCCCTAATCTATTCTGAATAAAGAATATATCCAAAGGGAAGATAGTGAGTTTTTAAATGGCGCTGCTGTTTGAGAGTCCAGATGACAGGGTTCTGTATAATATGAATGTATTTAACAAACATTTGTTCATCACCGAGGCAGAAGGATTATCATAAATTTGGGGCATAAACATACAATTGAGATAAAGCTTTTTTGGGAGGTAGAGACAGAGGAATAAATCATCAATCATTAGGATGTAAGATAAGTGCTTTGAAAAAAGTTTGCCCAGTATGCAAAGTGAGGGGTACCTGGGAGGGTTCAGGGACGTCCTCGCATCCTCACTGCTAAATCCACCTCCTCAATTCTTGTTTCTTGTTATAGGAGCATCCCTACCTAAACTCCAAATCAGCCTGTAGCCTCACATTTAAATCTTCTCTTTCCCTAGTGTAGTCGCAGGATCCAAAAATAGTTTGTACTATTGTACAAACTCGTACAATAGTTTGTACCTTCTTTGGAGTCATGAACTACTTAGATAATCTGATGAATGCTTCATATCTGCTTGAGAGTCCCTTGGACTGCAAGGAGATCCAACCAGTCCATTCTAAAGGAGATCAGTCCTGGGTGTTCATTGGAAGGACTGATGCTGAAGCTGAAACTCCAATACTTTGGCCACCTCATGCGAAGAATTGACTCATTGGAAAAGACTCTGATGCTGGGAGGGATTGGGGGCAGGAGGAAAAGGGGACGACAGAGGATGAGATGGCTGGATGGCATCACTGACTCGATGGACGTGAGTCTGAGTGAACTCCGGGAGTTGGTGATAGACAGGGAGGCCTGGCGTGCTGCGATACATGGGGTGGCAAAGAGTCGGGCACGACTGAGCTACTGAACTGAACTGAACTGAACATAAGTGGCCTGCCCAAAGCCATACAGACACTAAATGATGGAGTCATCTAAGAATTCATTCCTAGTTCAAGAGACAAATTTGCCGAGCACCCACTGTGTGTGTCCTGAAAACAGATCCTGGGAGACACTGAAGAATCTGAAGAAGATCCCTTCTGAGGAGTACTCAGAAATCCTTAGGAGGTAATAACAGCCTTTACCTTACTTAAGTGTGCAAATCTAAGTATAACAAATGCAGCACTTTCCTCTACACACTGTAAGATTTTTTTTAAAGGCTTCCTGTGTCACTAGTCTTTTCCTTTCTGTTAAAACTTCCAGCAAAAGCGTCAACCCATGCCAACTGGGCTGATGTTATATTCATGTTATTTTCTTATGTTTATGCTCACTCTTGGTGTGCATCTGTTCCAGGGAAGATTTGCAGCTTCTGTCTCTATGAAAATGTCCTCTGTTACATTTTGTGAAACCTTGAACACCAGCAAAATTCTCTGTTAAACTTAGCTCAGAATCAGGCTCTCTTGAGTTATGCCACCTGCTTACCTTACAATGACAGTGAACCCTGGATGCTATTGATTATTTTCAGTTGTTCTAAAATTTTGCTCATTAGACATGTTTTTCTTGGAATGTACATCTATAGGGAATTTAAGCTGTTTTTCATATTGAGCATTTTTTCCCAGTTGAGGAAATTCTAAATAGAAAAAACTGACTAATCCTACACATAATTCTGTAACAGTGTAATCTAAGTAAAATGCAACACCAGAATGCCATTCAAACCCTTTACCAGAGGATGACCTACAATGGCCAGATGAGGACAGCATCACCCAGATACCAAAACAGTCAAAGTCATCATAGAAAAGAAAATTACAGGCCAATATCACTGGTGAGCATAGCTGCAGAGATCCTCAACAAAATACTAGCAAACTGAATCCAGTGAAAATGTTAAATGCTCAGTCATCTCTGATTCTTGCGACCCCATGGTTTGTAGACCACCAGGCTCCTCAGCCCATGGAATTCTCCATGCAGGAATACTGGAGTGGGTAGCCATTCCCTTCTCCAGGGATCTTCATGACCCAGGAATTGAACCCAGGGTTCCTGCATGGCAGGTGGATTCTTTACCTTCAACAAAATACTAGCAAACTGAATCTAACAATACATTAAAAAGATCCCATGATCAAGTGGGATTTTTCCCAGGGATGCAAGTATTTTTCAATTTCCACAAATTAATCAATGTGATATACCACATTAACAAACTGAAGAATAAAAATCATATGATCATCCCAACAGATGTAGAAAAAGCTTTTGATAAAATTCAACATTCATTTATGATAAAAGCTCTCCAGAAAGTGGGCATAGAAGGAACAAAGCTTAACATAATAAAGGCCATATATGACAAACCCACAGGTAACATTATGCTTAATAATGAAAGGCTAAAAGCATTTTCCCTAAGATCAGGAACAAGACAAGGATGCCCATTCTCATCACTTTTACTCAGCATAGTTTTGGAAGGCCTAGCCATGGCAATCCAGAAGAAATGAAACCCAAATTGGAAAGGAAGAGATAAAATTGTCACTTTTTGCATATGACATGATACTATATATAGAAAATCCTACAGACACCGCTAGGAAACTACTAGAGCTCATCAGTAAATTCAGTAAAGTGCAGGATACAAAATTAAGATGCAGATATCGATGGCTTTTCTATACAATAGAGATTAATGTGGTTTCTAGAACACTTAAGTTTAGTGTAACTATAAGTGTACATAAACTGATGATTCACAAACTCTTAAATTATACATCTGCATTTAATTTTATGTTGAAGTGTTTTTAAACTTTCAGAAAAAGATATTACCAAATGTTTCTGGCTCACTAAGTGCTATGTTTCTAAAAATTCGTAATCAAAGACAAAGACCTATCTAATATTAGTCTTCATATAAAATTAGATGAGTTGGAAATAAATGTCTTTTAAAACTGAGTTATAATTAACATACAATATTATATTACTTTCACGTGTACAACATAGTGACTTCATAGTCTTATATGTTATGAAATGATCACCACAATAGGATCAGTTATTTGTCACCATACAAAGTTGTTACAATATTATTGACTATATTCCCTATTTGTACATTCCATTCCTGGGATTTACTTATTTTATAGCTGGAAGTTTGTACCTCTTAATTCCTTTCACCTATTATGTCTGTTCCCCTCATCCCCTGCCCTCTGGCAACCACTAATGTGTTCTCTGTATCTAATGAGTCTGTTTTTGATCTGTTTGGTGTTTTTCAATTCCACATATAAGTGTAATCTTACAGTATGTGTTTTTCTCCATCTGACTCATTTTTTTTAGCATAATACCCTCCAAGTCCATCAATATTGCCCAAATTTCATTACATATTCCATTGTAATTCCAAGTATACATACATATATAGTATATATAGTATACATATATATATGTATGTATATAGTATACATATATGTGTGTGTGTGTGTGTGTGTGTGTGTGTATGTATAATATAGTGAGGGACTGCGAAGCCTGGAGTGCTGCAGTCCACGGCGTCACAAAGAGGCAGACACAACTGAGCAACTGAATAATAACAACAATATATGTAATATATATTATTTATAACATCTTTATTCATTCATCTATGGATTGACACTTAGGTTGCTTCCATATCTTGGCTATTGCAAATGGGCTGCTATGAACATAGAAGTACATATATCTTTTCTAAATTGCTGTTTTTGTTTTCTTCAGATAAGTGCCCAGACATGGAGTTGCTGAATCACATGGTAGTTCGATTTTTAGGATTTTAAGGAACCTCTGTACTGTTTTTCTCAGTAGCTGTACCGATTTACATTCCCACCAAAAGTTTAAGAAGGTTTTCTTTTCTCCACATCCTCATCAAGGCTTGCTATGTGTTTTCTCTTTGAAAACAGCCATTCTGACAGGTGTGAGGTGGTATCTCATTGTTTCGATTTGTATTTCCCTGATGATGAGTGATGTTGAGCACCTTTTCACGTATTTGTTGGCTATCTGGATGTCTTCTTTGGAAAAACATCTATTCAGTCCCTCTGCTTGTTTTTTAATCAGATTGCTATTTAATGTAAAGTTGCATGAGTCTTTAAAATATATTTTGAATATCAACCCTTTAGCAGATCTATCACTTGCAAATATCTTCTCCTATTCAGTAGGTTGCTTTTTTATTTAGCTGGTGGTTTCCTTCATTGTGCAAAAGCTTTTAAGTTTGATATATTCCTGATTGTTTATTTTTGCTTTTGTGGCCCTTGACTGAGGAGACATATCCAAAAAATATAGTGCCAAGACTGATATGGAGGAGTTTATTGCCAGAAGCTTTATGGTTTCATGTCTTAATATTTAAGTCTTTAATCCATTTGAGTTTATTTTTGTATTTTGTATATGGTGTAAGAAAGTGGTCCAGTTTCATTCTTTTGCATGCAGCTGTCCAGTGGAAAATAAATTTATTGTAAAGTAAATACTTCAGTCTGAGAGAGTTTAGAATCTTCTTGAATCACTGCTATTTTGTATTTCTTCTTTAAAAGGGTTACAAAACAAAGAAATGATCCACTTAAGATGGAAATAACTGTGACAAAATTATGGTGTGAAGCGGAAGGGTAGATAACACAGGCCCTCGTCATTCTGGCACCACTTAGCATCCTGACTGGGCAGGACTTTTCCCCGGTTAGAAAGGATCCTGCTGGAGTCAAAAATTTAACCAAGCATCCAGCCACTGGGTGGCACAATTGGAAGTCTGTAAAGAGATCTGGGCTTTAAAAGAGTATTCCTCACTCCCTCCTACGGACAGGGATTTATAAACACAAAAGCTGCTGCCTATTGTGATTGCTTTTTCTTGGGGACTGTTTAAAACAGTGAGGGATGACTGTGGCTTTTCAAAGAGTGTGAATTTCACAGGGGAAGTCTTTGTGTGGTTATTCTGTACGAAATTAACTGGATTTAGATTTGTCTTCTTTTTGATCTGGTAAATGCAATTCATAGAGCAAGAGGCAGATTTTGAACATGGTTATAAGCTTGTTTGCAGAGAACGTGGCTACAATTTTTATTAATGCGTTCTGGCATAATTCTTTATATGTGGTGGTCTTTTCCAGTGGTCATGTATGGATGTGACAGTTGGACTAAAAGAAATCTGAGTGCAGAAGAACTGATGCTTTTGAACTGTGGTGTTGGGGAAGACTCTTGAGGGTCCCCTGGACTGCAAGGAGATCCAACCAGTCTATCCTAAAGGAAATCAGTCCTGAATATTGGAAGGACTGATGTTGAAACTGAAACTCCAATACTTTGGCCACATGATGCTAAGAAATGACTCATTGGAAAAGGCCCTGATGCTGGGAAAGTTTGAAGGCAGAGGAGAAGGGGACAACAGAGGATGAGATGGTTGGATGGCATCCCCGACTCAATGGACATGAGTTTGAGTAAACTCCAGGAGTTGGTGATGGACAGGGAGGCCTAGCGTACTGCAGTCCATGGGATCACAAAGAGTCGGACATGACTAAGCGCCTGAACTGAACTGAACTGAGGATGGTAGACACCAATTTCATGTTGCTATTTAAATTCAAGTTCAAATTCATTAAAATGAATTAAATTGAAAATTCAGGGGAATTCCCTAGTAGTCCAGTGGATAAACTCTGCACTTTCTCTGACAAGGGCCCAGGTTCAATCCCTAGTTGGGGATCTAAGATCACACAAGCCAAGCTGTGCAACAAAAAGGAAAAGAGAAAATTCAGGCTTCTAGTCATATTAGCCACATTTCAATTACTCAATAGCTTAACGTGACTAGTGGCTATTGTATTCTGTGCAAGTAGAGAATATTTCCATCATCACAAAAAAATTCTATTGGACATGGCTGCTAATATCCTTTTCTTATAGTCTTCTAAAGAATAGAAAATTGTGGATGTTTTCTGCTCTTGCAACCTAAGGTCCTTGGGGAGAGTTATTCACTAGCATTGATTGTGCAATTTGAACCAACACACATTTGCTTAATATTTACCCCAATCTTAAATAGACATATTCTGTAATCCTTCAACATTGTGTTACTGAAGTTTAGGATCAAAGATAGATTTATATATATATATATGATAATATGTTTGATTGATATCAAAGTTATCTTAACACTGAATTTGCATAGTATATATTATAAGAATCAGTTCAGAATCTATATGCTTAAGATTTTGATAGTTAATGTAAATATTCATTGAATCCTAGTCTCTCCAGGTTCATTTTTAGATTATGTGTGGTCTTTTTGAAATGATGTCTTTTCGATCCCTACCCACTGTGTTCTTTATACTGCTTTTTTTGAACTGTAGGTGTTTCATTTCAGTCATGCAGAAAGGGGTGCTCCCCTTTCTCAACCTTTGACTCTTCACTATCTCGAAAGGACCGCTCAAACTTGCTTCCCACCTTCCCCTCCTACTGGTGGTTCTCAAGCTCTAGCTCCCATTGAGGGTATCACGTTTACATGCTGACTATACAGGCTGTGAGAAGATAATCTGCTCGTCTAAGTTTTGATGATGTTTACATGCTTTTGGTGAAAAATGAACGTTTCAAGCGACTGTGTCCTTTTCTTGACAGAATGTATGCCCATCTCCAGGTGAATGGTGACTGACGGATGATTTTGTTGTTCAGTAGCTCAGCTGTGTCTGACTATTTGTCACCCCAGGAAATGCAGCATGCCAGGCTTCCCTGTCCTTCACTACCTCTGGGAGTTTGCTCAAACTCATGTCCATTAAGTCAGTGACTCCATCCAATCATCTCGTCATCTGTCACTTTCCCAGCATCAGGATGATAGATGGATTCAGCTCTGTCGATAGTTATTGCACATCTTTTGTGTCAGCCCCATGGTTGGTACCTCTGCTTCCCTGGTAGCTCATCTGGTAAAGAATGCAATGCGGGAGAACCTGGTTTGACTCCTGGGTCAGGAAGATCCCCTGGAGAAGGGATAAACTTCCTACTCCAGGGTTCTTGTGCTTCTCTGGTGGCTCAGGCAGTAAAGAATCCACTTGTGATGTGGGAGACCCAGATTTGATCCCTGAGTTGGGAGGATCCCCTGGAGGAACATGGCAACCCACTCCAGTGCTCTTTCCTGGAGAATTCCCATGGGCAGAGGAACCTGGTGGGCCACAGTATATGGGGTCGCCAAGAGTTGGACAGGACTGAGTGACTAAGCAGCAGCAGCCAGTTTGGTACTTAGGGATATAAAGGTATTTGTATTCAAGACTTAGTCCTCACTTTCAAGGGGTTCATATACACATGGCAAAAAGACCCACATTAAAAAAAAAATCCTCTGAATGTTCTATTTTGCTAAGAAATTTTGGAACTGTGGATAGCCTGTAGCAAAATTAGTTGAGTGTTAGGGTGTGTAATTTAACGTGATGAAATAGGTCTCATGAAACGTATGGGAAACCAATCTCTTTTAATACTCATCTCATCTTTCTCTAGGACAGTAGTTATCAAACTCGATTTCTCAAAGGAGTCTCTTGAAGAGCTTTTAAAAACAATACTGATACTCAGGGCAGACTTCCTGAGCAGTGGTTCTAAGCACACTCCAGAGACAACGAACATGAGCATAATCTGGAAACCTGAAGAAATGCAGATTCTCAGGCTCCATCCCAGACCTACAGAATCAGAGACAGGGTTTGAAGCCCAGCAACCTGTTTTAGCAAGCCCTTCTGTGATTCAGATACTCAGGAAATTTCAGAACCACAGCTCTAGGAGTTCTGATTGACTCAGTCTGAGGCATAATCTAAGTTCTGGTCTTTTTTAAAGGCTCTTCAGGTTATTCTAAGGTGGAGACAGATTTGAGAACTGCTGCACAAAGAGAAATATCAATAACCTCAGATATGCAGATGACACCACCTATATGGCAGAAAGTGAAGAGGAACTAAAAAGCCTCTTGATGAAAGTGAAAGAGGAGAGTGAAAAACTTGGCTTAAAGCTCAACATTCAGAAAACGAAGATCATGGCACCTGGTCCCATAACTTCATGGGAAATAGATGGGGAAACAGCGGAAACAGTGTCAGACTTTATTTTTTTGGGCTCCTAAATCACTGCAGATGGTGATTGCAGCCATGAAATTAAAAGACGCTTACTCTTTGGAAGGAAAGTTATGACCAACCTAGATAGCATATTCAAAAGCAGAGACATTACTTTGGCAACAAAGTTCCATCTGATCAAGGCTATGGTTTTTCCAGTGGTCATGTATGGTTGTGAGAGTTGGACTGTGAAGAAAGCTGAGTGCCAATGAATTGATACTTTTGAACTGTGGTGTTGGAGAAGACTCTTGAGAATCCCTCGGACTGCAAGGAGATCCAACCAGTCCATTCTAAAGGAGATCAGTCCAGGGTGTTCTTTGGATGGAATGATGCTAAAGCTGAAACTCCAGTACTTTGGCTACCTCATGAGAAGAGTTGACTCATTGGAAAAGACTCTAATGTTGGGAGGGATTGGGGGCAGGAGGAGAAGGGGACGACAGAGGATGAGATGGCTGGATGGCATCATGGAGTCAATGGACGTGAGTCTGAGTGAACTCCGGGAGTTGGTGATAGGCAGGGAGGCCTGACGTGCTGTGATTCGTAGGGTCACAAAGAGTCGGACACGACTGAGAGACTGAACTGAACTGCACTAGGAGAGATGGAGAAGGCAATGGCACCCCACTCCAGTACTCTTGCCTGGAAAATCCCATGGATGGAGGAGCCTGGTGGGCTGTAGTCCATCGGGTCGCTAAGAGTCAGACATGACTGAGCGACTTCACTTTCACTTTTCACTTTCACGCATTGGAGAAGGAAATGGCAACCCACTCCAGTGTTCTTCCATGGAGAATCCCAGGTACTGGGGAGCCTGGTGGGCTGCCGTCTCTGGGGTCGCACAGAGTCGGATATGACTGAGTGACTTAGCAGCAGCAGCAGCACTAGGAGAGAAGTTGGTCAAACTTCCCTTTTGATTTGGAACTGTTTAGGATGGCCTGACACCAGAGAACCAGTCGCTTCAGTTGTCCTTCAATTGTGGTCAAACTGTCAGAAAGGGACTTTCATGATTTTAAAGTTTATGTTGTTCAGTCACTCAGTCGTGTCTGACTCTGTGAGACCCCAGAGACTGCAGCACACCAGGCTTCCCTGTCCTTCAACATCTCCCAGGGCTTGCTCAAACTCATGTGCATTGAGTTGGGGATGCCCTTCATCCATCTCATCCTCTGTTGCTCTCTTCTCCTCCTGCCTTCAATCTTTCTCAGCTTCAGGGTCTTTTCTAATGAGTCGGCTCTTTGCATCAGGTGGCCAAAGTATTGGAGCTTCAGCTTTAGCATCAGTCCTTTCAGTGAATGTTTAGGGTTGATTTACTTTGAAGTGTATGAGGGGAGGAACCAGCTCACTCTAGTCTAGGGTGTATGGGAGCAAAATTCAGAATTGACCAAAGCCTGTTGGGAAATAATTCCCTTATAATCTGGGCTGGGCCTGAGATCCTGCATTTCCAAGAAACTTCCAGGTGATATTGATGCTGCTGCCTTAGAGGCTTTGTGTAATAAGTTAGAAATTAAGACTGAGATCCAACTTTAGACCTACTGAATCAAGATCTACGTTTTAATAAGATTCCTATTGTCTAAAGGCACTCTGTACTCTTAGAAGAAAAGAAAACATTGTAATTTCTGGAAGATACAGCCTTGAGATGAATTTTTATTGTGCTATGGTTTGTTTTTTATCTCCTAGAAGAGGAGGATGCCTGAGGTGTAATGATACGATTAAGGTCCTGGAGTTGCTGCTTAATGTGACAGAAGCTGTCATTAAGAAATACTTTCTTTAAAAAAAAAAGTTAACTATGTGAAGTGATAAATGTGTTAATTACCTTGATCTTGGTAATCATTCTATAATGTATGTGAGTGAGGGCTCTGTCTCTTAGCTGTGTGCAACTCTTTGTGACCCAATGGACTGTAGCCCGCCAGGCTTCTCTGTCAATGGGATTCTCCAGGTAAGAATACTGGAGTGGGTTGCTGTTTCCTCCTCCGGGGTATCTTCCTGATCCAGGGATCAAACCCACGTCTCCTGCGTCTCCTGCATTATAGGCACTTTCTTTACCACACTGTAATGTATATGTATGGAGAAGGCAATGGCAACCCACTCCAATACTCTTGCCTGGCAAACCACATGGACGGAGGAGCCTGGTAGGCTGCAGTCCATGGGGTCACACAGAGTCGGACATGACTGAAGCAACTTAGCATTTAGCAATGTATATGTATATCTAATTAACATGTTGCACATCTTAAATATATCAATGACCCAGATAACCATGATGGTGAGATCACTCACCTAGAGTCAGACATTCTGCAGTGTGAAGTCAAGTGGGACTTAGGAAGCATCACTATAAACAAAGCTAGTGGAGGTGATGGAATTCCAGCTGAGCTATTTCAAATCCTGAAAGAGGATGCTGTGAAAGTGCTGCATTCAATATGCCAGCAAATTTGTAAAACTCAGCAGTGGCCACAGGACTGGAAAAGGTCAGTTTTCATCCAATTCCAAAGAAAAGCATACCAAAGAATGTTCAGACTACCGCACAATCACATTCATCTTACACACTCACAAAGTAATGCTCAAAATGCTCCAAGCTAGGCTTCAACAGTACGAGAACAGAGAACTTCCAGATGTTCAAGCTGGATATGTAAAAGGCAGAAGGACTAGAGATCAAATTGCCAACATTCGTTGGATCATAGAAAAAGTGAGAGAATTCCAAAAAAAATCTGCTTCATTGACTACACTAAAGCCTTTGACTATGTGGATCACAACAAACTGTAGAAAATTCTTCAGGAGATGGGAATACCAGACCACCTTCTCTGCCTCCTGAGAAACCTGTATACAGGTCAAGAAACAACGGTTAGAACTAGACATGGAACAATGGACTGGTTCCAAATTGGAAAAGGAGTATGTCAAAGCTGTATATGGTCACCCCTGCTTATTTAACTTCTGTGCAGAGAAGTTTATTTAACTTCTATATCAATATATCTTATTTAACTTCTATATCATGAAAAATACCAGGCTGGATGAAGTGCAAGCTGGAATCAAGTCTGCTGGGAGAAATATCAATAACTTCAGATATGCAGATGACACCACCTTCATGGCAGAAAGTGAAGAGGAACTAAAGAGTCTCTTGGTGAAAGTGAAAGAGGAGAGTGAAAAAAAAAAAACTGGCTTAAAACTCGACATTCAGAAAACTAAGATCATGGCATCCAGTTCCATCACTTCATGGCAATAAATGGGGAAACAATGGAAACAGTGACAGACTTTATTTTCTTGGGCTCCCAAATCATTGCAAATGGTGACTGCACCCATGAAATTAAAAGATGCTAGCTCCTTGGAAGAAAAGCTATGACCAACCTAGAGAGCATATTAAAAAGCAGAGACATTTCTTTGCCAATAAAGGCCCATATTGTCAAAGTTATGGTTTTTCCAGTAGTCATGTATGGATGTGAGAGCTGGGCCATAAAGAAGGCTGAATGCTGACGAATTGATGCTTTTGAACTGTGGTACTGGAGAAAACTCTTGAGAGTCCTTTGGAGTGCAAGAAGATCAAACCAGTCAACTAAAGGAAATCAAACCTGAATGTTCATGGGAAGGACTGATGCTGAAGCTGAAACTCTAATACTTGGCCACCTGATGTGAAGAGCTGACTCATTGGAAAAGACCCTGATGCTGGAAAAGATAGAAGACAGGAGAAGAAGGGGATGACAGAGGATGAGATGGTTGGATGGCATCACCAACTCAATGGACACCAGTTTGAGTAAGCTCTCGGAGATGGTGAAAGACCAGAGAGCCTGGCATGCTGCAGTCCATGGGATTGCAAAGAGTCGGACCCAACTGAGATGCTGAACAACAGCGGCACAATATTTGTTAATTGTCAGTCAAGTTTTTAAAATACATTTTCTTTGAATTTGGGGTTTATTCCTAAAAAATTTCACCTCGAGACAAAATCCCTTGGAGGTTTGCTAAACAGGAAAAGTAACTGGAGTTAAATCTTTGATCTAACTTTTTCTTAAAAATTGCTTCAGAACATAATAATGTGATTGGGTTGGAAATTTAAAGAAACAAACTCAGAGAATATTTAATGAACTATAAATTTTAATTTCTTTTACATTTAATGTTATATATTGTTTAATCTAAATATGTGGTAATTATTTAAGTTGAAAATTAAACTAAATGAAGTAAATAGCAAATTAAAATGCTTATTTCACATTATATTAAGCATTTAATTAATACTTTGAGGGTTTTAGAGGACTGATTTTTACCTTCTACTGTGAAGTACTAATGTCAAGTTATTTCAGAAATAAACATATCATTCTCTTTAGTGAATATCACCGGAGAAGGCAATGGCACCCCACTCCAGTACTCTTGCCTGGAAAATCCCATGGACGGAGGAGCCTGGTAGGCTGCAGCCCAAGGGGTCGCTAAGAGTCGGACATGACTGAGTGACTTCACTTTCACGCATTGAAGAAGGAAATGGCAACCCACTCCAGTGTTCTTGCCTGGAGAGTCCCAGGGACAGGGGAGCCTGGTGGGCTGCCGTCTCTGGGGTCGCACAGAGTCGGACACGACTGAAGTGACTTAGCAGCAGCATCAGTGAATATCACAAGTTGAAAATCTGTCTTAGTTTGATTGTATCATACAGAAAAAGGGCTAAAATTAGCAGTGAACTTAAACTGTTTTTATTATGTTTAATTTAAAAAAATCCCACTTTATAAAACATAATTCTCTAAACCGTAGGCTTTTCTTTTAATAACTTCATAGAATTTCGAGTTGAAGAGATCTTGGATGCTGACTGAGTCCAATCCCTTCACTTTATAGTTGAAGACAGAACATTTTCCTGCCTTTTCCCAGGCCAGACAGCTGAGATTGGCATGGGGCCGGTGGAGGCTAAGTGAGGCAGGACTGAGTGTCCTGCTAAGGAGTTTGTAAAGCATGACCTTTCACGTTCTATGAAGAGTCAGCGCCTCTTTGCAGCACAGAAAGCAGGCTCCAAAACACCACTTTTAAAGACCAATGTGGAAAATCAAGTCAAGAGAACAGAAAACCACATCTGTTTGGATTTGGACCCACAAGAATTACAGAAATCACCTCTTCTTTGCCCACAGATTATGGTGATTAAATTACTATAAAAATCAAACTTGAAAGAAAAGAAAAGCTGTTATGCTATTTTACAATATGATGGCAGAATATAGGGCTACTCCCCCACCTTTCCTCACTGATCTTTTTTTTTTTCTCTTTAATTTGGAGCAGCAATCTAATTTGCTAGTCTAGTTTTAGAATTATTTGCAGCTTGTCCAATCCCAAATGTTTGTACAATATCAGTTTAGTATCAGACTTATCAAGAGTCTTATCTATTTGGGCTGTTGGCCCTTGGAAATATAATATTTGACTGGCCCAGTTCATAGGCATAATTTTGAGGCCAGTTAAAAAATTTCGGCCCTCGCTTACATGTTGGCACAGTTAACTAAAACCCTATAGAAAAACAAAGTAATATATGATTACAGTTTCATTTTACCATAAGGAAAAAGCAATAAAACATTCTTTAAAAATACTATAACAGTAATCAAGAGGGAGGAATTATTCAGCCTTTATCAAGTTAAACCTTTAGCTTTCTAATGTAGAGAGACTCTTCTCTCTGATTTCCTAACTTTTGCCATATGTAAAAATATACAAAGACCTAATAAATGTATACATGCCTTCTGATTAGGCTGTTTGACACAAATATTTGCATGGTTGTTCAAGCTGAATAGGAATTGTATATTGTGTTGGAACTTCTATGAGTCAGTAAAAGAATAGGATTGATATAAATATCCAGTTTTGCCTTTCTCGCTAAAACCTTATGGAAGCAGTCCAAAATATACACATATACATGCATATTTAACTTAATGATATTGCAAATAAGAATTTGAGAAATGTGGACCTGATTAATGTTACCTGGATTTTATAATATCTTATGCACAACTGTTCAAAAATAAAGTTTAAATAAATGCAAAGAAAAATACCCATTTAATTTACATTGGCAATAAAACTGAAATAAAATAAATATAGTTTTAATATAAAAATCAGGCAATCTTGTTAATAAGAGAATAAATAGCTCAAAAGAACAGCTGCTTTTTTATGAGTCTAATATTGGCATTCAAAATGCTATAATCCAGTTCGAACACACAAATGAAATAGTGTTATTATAGTACATAGCCATAGCAAGAATAAACAGAGGACTTCATGCTGTTTTCTTTATCTAAAAGTTTTTTATTAAAGATGTGAATCTCAGTGTCAACCTAAATAAAGAGGTAAATTGAGGCAAGCTCAAATTATCAGAAAGTGAGTTTATTTGGGAACAGCAGAGAAATTGTCATTTGGAAAACAAACTATGCAGCAAGTTATCTTTGAAATTTTGGTACTGGCCATATTCACAGGTAAGGAGTGCAAAGAGGGGCAAGTCTAGCCAGAGGCCAAGCAGGAAGTTCATTGGCTTGAGGATGGGAGAGATTTTTGGCAGATGTTCATCAGTCAGGAGATTAGTCTAGGTCTTCTGTAAATCCTGTATTCCCAGGAAATCAGTCTTCAGTAATCAGTAACAAAGTTTGTTCATCTGGAGGGTAAATGTACGAAATTCTCCATTTCCTATACTTGGGTTCCACTTTATACTGAAATCCTTTCCCACCAAGCATTCAACTCCTTGTCTTAATCATAGGACTATGTGAAAATCCACCTAATGACCAGCATGTGGAAAATGCTCCACTTCGCAAGTAAGCAAAGAAATCATCATTTAAACAGGCTATTGTTTTTCCTCCTTATTAAATTGCTCCTCTACATTCTCTTCCTCCTCCATCCTCTACTCCAAAGCAAATGCTAATATCCAGTTTTGATCAGTATGGAAGGATGGAAGGAAAAACATTTTTCCTACCCTGTTGGTAGGAATGCCAATTTGTTCTTTTCTGAAGTATAATCGGGCAAATTTATGGAAAACTGCAAACTTGTTCATATCTCTCCTACCTAGGAAATCTCTAAAAAAAAGAGAGGCATGTGTAAACATTAATAGTATTTAAAAGTTAAAAAAGAAGAAACAACATAAATATCCAATAATGGGGGACAAGTAGATAAATTATAAATACCTATATCATGGAAAACTATATAGTTATTAAAATTCACACTGTGGAAGATTTATTTGAATGGAACCTTTTTCATGATATACAATTACATGGGAAAAAAACAGGCTATAAGACAGTAAATACTGTATGACTTCAAGTTTGATAAAAAACTCATACACATTTGTAGAAATAAAAGGCTAGAATTATACTCATCAAAATGTGTACAGTGACTATCTCTGGGCAGTTTATTTATGTATGATTTCCTTCACTGAGATTTTTTTTCATATTTCCTAAATTTGCAACATGCTTGTCAAATTACAAAGAGCAAAACATAACTTTTTAACAAGTTTTTCTTGTTTAAAAAACAATCTCCTGTCCTAAGTTACCAAGCTATGAGTTGCCATCCAATCCTAAAATATAACCTAGGAATATTTAGCGTTCCTCTTTCAGTGATGTTCAAGTTCCCTTCTTGTATAATTCATCTTCATAGCCTCTCCTGCTTTTTGTCATGTTGGAACACAGTTCTGAATCCACCCCTTGGCTTTTTCATCTCCAATCTTTTCACCTTCACTTTTCCAGCCTTTTACTCTTTTCTTCTTCTCTGAGTGTCCTCAGACAACGTTCCAAGAAAACATGCTTTCCTTCTACTGAACAAAATCTGGACGACAACCTTGTGCTTCCTTTAATATCAGGGCAGATGTCAAAGTAACCAGCTTCAACCTGGGAATTTTCTCTGTAGTTCAGTGAAGCTGCCCAAGCAGTTTTGAGAAGGCGCGGATACTCAACCCAAAGCTGCTGTCTTCCCTTTGGGCTTTCCTGGTGTGACGCAGGGAAGAGTATAACCACAGGAATCGACTTGCTGACACGTCAAGGCCTCCTGAAGTGACTTCATTGAATTTTTGGTGACTCATTCATTCATGTTTTCCAATAGCAACACTTTTCCATCTTTTACTGACTTCTTCAGTGTTAGCCTTCATGGTGAATATCACCTATTCCTTGACTTATTTTAAAACTTCATTATTTTATTCATATATGAAATCACACTATCACAATTAAAAAGTCAATTAAAATAAAATAATGAAATTATTATGCATATAGATACACACACACACACACACACACATACACACACATATACACATATTCGGTCTTCCTCATTTTTCTGGCACAGAGCTCCCAAAACACTTGGAATTTTCTAAGTGATGAGAGTGATAAGCAAGTCTTCTGTAATACTAATGACATGACCTTTGGAAAGTCCCTAGATCACCTAAGGTGGGCCTGGATGTCAGAGGACCCAATCTTGTGATAGAAATTTGGGACTTCCAGTCCCATCTCCTGACCTCCAAGGAGGAAAGAGGGGTTGGAATGAATCACCAATGGCCAGTGATTTAATCAATGCCTAAGTAATGAAGGCTCTTTGTCTATTTGTTGTTGTTCAGCAGCTAAGTCGTGTCCTACTCTTTGCAACTCCATGGACTGTAGCCTGCCAGGCTCCTCTGTCCATGCGATTCTCCAGGCAAGAATACTGGAGTGGGTTGCCATTCCCTTCTCCAGGGGATCTTCCTGACCCAGGGCTCGGCCCTGTGTCACCTGATTTGGCAGGTGGATTCTTTACCACTAAGCCACCTGGGAAGCCTATAATGAAGCCTCTATAAAAGCCCAAATGAACGTGGTTTGGAGGGTTTCTGGGTTAGTGAACAGGTGGAGATTTGAGGAGGCTCATCCAATCAGAGGGAACACGGAAGCTCAGGCCCCTTTCCCCATTCATTGCCCCATTCATATCTCTTCTATCTGGATCTTCCTGAGTGATATCCTTTTGTAGTAAACTGGTAATCTGGTAAATACAATACTTCTTTGAGTTCTGTGAGCTAGTCTAGCAAATTAATTGAACTCAAGGAAGGGTTGTTGGAACCTCCAGTCTATAGTCTGCAGGTCAGAAAAGGCACAAGCAACAACCAGACTTGCAATTGGCATCTTAAAGGTAGGAGCTGTCTTGTAGGACTGACCCCTTAACCTATGGGACCTGAAGAAATCTGTGGGTAGATAGTTTCAGATTTGAGTTGAATGGCAGAACACCTAGCTGGTGTTGGAGCATTGCTTGGTGGTGTGGGAAAACACATTGGAACTGGGTTCAGAACCATTATTCATTCATTCATTCATTTATTGGTTGATTGACTGATGAGGTAATATGTTACTTTTTCAACCAATTCAAATGATACAAAAGTATATAAGGTTTCCTTAGAAGACAATTAATGTTACGTGGGAATCTTTCTAGATATTTGTCTACACATCCAAAATACTATATATGTATGCATGTTTCCCTGCATTTTTGCATAAATGGACACAGTTAAAAAAATTTTTTTTTCAAGAAAGATCTTTCAAAAATGACCCCCCCCCCCATTTTTTTTTCTATAACCTGCTTTTATTTAGTCATTCTGGTGCTGATAGCAATTTAGGTTAACTGCAGTTTCTCATTATTACAATTGATGTTGTAATGAATATCCCTATATGATACTTTTGTGCCACCCATTTGAGAAAGCCAGATTCCTTCCTAGGCTCTAGGTATAGCCAGCCAAAGTGAAATAAATTGTAGCTGTTGCTGTTTATATCTATAGACAGCAGAAATGCACCATCTGTCAAACTGGATAGTAGTAATAGTAGTAGTGTAAGTCGCTCAGTCGTGTCTGACTCTTTGTGACCCCATGGACTGTAGCCCACCAGGCTCCTCTGTCCATGAGATTCTCCAGGCAAGAATACTGAGTGGATTGCCATTCCCTTCACGGAATCTCCCCTACCCAGGTATCAAACCGGTATCTCTTACATTGGCAAGTGGATGTTTTACTATCTGAGCCATCAGGGAAGCCTGTCAAACTGGGTACTAGCTATTACATAGTTATCATTTACTAAGTGGTCTCTATGTGCCTATGGTTACTCTTTTGTATGTCCTCATTTTTCAGAAAAAGACACTGAGGGTGGGAAGGGATATGAGCTGGCCCTTATAGGCACCCTCAGGCCCAGCCCCACCAGCTCCTGGGTTAATTCTTTCCTAACCATGGCAGGAATCATATCATGACCTGCATTTTCATTCAAATGTAGGGGCTATCATTAGTTTTCCAGTTCCTGAAGTTAGCTGAGACTTCTTCTTAATCATCAAACTCCCTTAGATGGTTAATATTATGAGTCAGCTTGGGTTGACTGCTGCTGAGGCTGCTAAGTCGCTTCAGTTGTGTCTGACTCTGTGCAACCCCACAGACGGCAGCCTGACTGGGGCCCCAAATATCTGGGGCTACCAGATATTTGGTTAACTGTTATTCTGGATATTCCTTTGAGTGTGTTTTGAGGTGAGATTAACATTTAACTCAGTGGACTTTGAGTGAAAAAAAAAAAAATGCCCTCTGTAGTTGGGTGAGTGGGCTTTACCCAATACATTGAAGACCTGAATAGAAAAATAACAAAAAACTAGAACTCTGAGCAAGAGGGAATCTTACAGTGTCTAGACTCAGACTGGAATATCAGATCTCTTGAGTCTGTAGACTGCCAGCCCACGGTGTAGGTTTTGGACTTGCCAGCCTCCACATTTGTGTGAGTCAATTCCGTATAATAAATCTTCCTCTGTCTATATACACACATCTTATGGTTCTATTTTTCTGGAAAAGGGTGACGAATACATGCCTAGCATTTGCTCAGAGTACATGTTCAATAAATATGAGTGGCATTAACAAGCTTGGGGGTGCCTGCCCATAGAGCCTTAGCCTCCAGGTATCCTCTTTTCTCCTAGTTCCACCACACATGCCTAGCTTGTTTGCCTGGCTTTGGGTCTTGTGTTCCTAATTCATGCCTAATGTCTTCTGCCAGGGTAGAGCCTTGTCCTTGACCCAGGCCTCTTAGCTGGCATCCTGTTTAACCCTCTTTAGCTTCTCTGGCCTGGTTGGTGTTGCCCTGGCACCCAATTACTGAGCTACCCTATGGGATTTTGCCAATGCTACAAGAGCCCACTGGCAAGCCTTTCTAGTTCTGAGGCTGGCTCCTCTCGGATCCTGATTCTTCATGTTAAGAAACATTCAGAGTTCCTTATACCCATTGGAAATCCCATTTGGATTTTGGGCCAAAGCTCTACCTCCTTTGTGTGCCATTTCCAGAGCAAGCGCAGAGCTGGAGTTTCTAGCTCTATGTGGACCTCTTTGGTCCTGGCTCCTTCCTTTCCCCTCTGACTTCTGCCACTTTAGTCTCATATGCCTGACCGAGGCCATCAGAAGAGTAGGATATACATGCACCTAGCCAGGAAGAAGGGAGGCCATGTAGACTACAACAGGGACTCAGACCAATGACTGAGGGTGTCCAGAGAAGGGAGAAAACGCTTTCCATTGGAGAAGGGAGAAGGACTTTATGGAAGTGGCTGAATTCTGCTGGGCTTCCTAAACCAGATTTCAACAGGATGAGCTAGACACTGGAGATTGGACACAGACACTTCAACAATGGAGCCTGAGCTCAAAGCAACAAAGGATGGAAAGAGGCTGGACATTAGAGAGTCCTGGGGAATGAGGAAAGGATGGAACTGAGAGAGGGGTGGGTAAGTCTAGGAAGAATGTTAGAGGCTCATTTAATGCAAAAATTTACCCAGAATAAGAAACGAAATGTTCCTTTGTCTCCTGACCAGATTCACTTCTGCAGAATAATCACAGCAAGGTAACTTGTCCCAACGTTTATAACACAAGGACTTGAAAGCAATGTTTTCACAGTTTGGGGGATGGCTGTTCAGTGTAGGAGCGTTGGCCTGAGAGTCTGAAGGACCAGATTCCAGTCCTGACAGATCCACTAAAGAATTGGAAGAACTTTGGAGGGATCTCAGATCCCTCATCTGGGAAGCAGGGATGGGTGGAGTGAACTGGATAAAGTCTAACTTTTTTTTCAGAATTGAAGCTTTAAGAATTTGATATAAATTTTTGCTCTCAGGAGTAATTATGAGAGCAGAGTTACATGTTTACATATATTTTTATATAAGGATTTTTTAAATTATAAAGTTTCCAACATACACAAAAGTATATTTACCCAGTTGTTAAGATCTTGCTATATTTTCTTCATCTATTTCTCCCCCAACTCCTTTCTTTTTGGTTGAATTACTTTAAAACACTGACATCATATCATTTCACCTCCAGACCTATATGCTTCTAAAATATTTAGACATTAAAAAACTACAAAGTCATTATTACATTTAACAAAAAGAAAAAACTTTATATCATGTAAAATTCAGATCATATTTTCCCATTGTCTTAAAAATAAATGATTACTGTTTTATTTGAATCAGGATACACACGTGACTTTTGGTTGCTACATCTCTTTAACCTGTTCTAAAGAACAGATATTTTAAAATGCAAACAAAAGTGTTCTTGTGAAAAGATCCCAAATAGCCAAAGCAATCTTGAGAAAGAAAAATGGAGCTGGAGGAATCATGCTCCCTGACTTCAGACTATATTACAAAGCTTCAGTAATCAAAGCAGTATAATTCTGGCACAAAAAAGGACATATAGATCAATCAAACAGGATAGAAAGCCCAGAAATAAACCCATACACCTACAGCCAATTAATTTACAACAAAGAAGGTAAGAATATACAATGGAGAACAGACAGTCTCTTAAACAAATTGTGCTGGGAAAATTGGACAGCTACATGTAAAGGAATGAAATTAGAACATTTTCTAATACCATATACAAAAATAAACTCAAAATGGATCAAAAACATAAAACTAAGACCAGACACCATAAAACTCCTAGAGGAAAACATAGGCAGAAAACTCTTTGACATAAATTACAGCAATATCTTTTTGCATCAGTCTCCTAGAGTAACAGAAATAAAAACAAAGCAAACAAATGGGACCTAATTAAACTTAAAAGCTTTGGCATAGCAAAGGAAACCACAAACAAAATGAAAAGATCATCTACAGAATTGGAGAAAATACTTGTAAATGATGTGACTGATGAGATTAATTTCCAAAATATCCAAACAGCTCATATAGCTCAAAAAAATAAAAAAATCCAAAGAAAAAATGGGCAGACAATCTAAATACACTTTTCTCCAAAGAAGACATACAGATGGCCAAGAGGCACATGAGAAAGTGCTCAACATCACTAATTATTAGAGAAATGCAAGTGAAATCTACAGTGAGGTGTTACCTCCCACTGTCAGTATGGTCATCATCCAAAAGCATACAAATAATAAAGGCTGGAGAGGGTGTGGAGAAAAGGGAACCCTCCTACACTGTTGGTAGGGATGTAAACTGGTGTAGCCTATATTGAGAACAGTATGAAGGTTCCTTAAAAAACAAAAAATAGAGTTACCATATGATCCAACAGTTCCACTCCTAGGTATATAATTCAAAGAGATACACATATTCTAATGTTCACTGTAGCACTATTTATGATAACCAAGACATGGAAACAACCTAAACATCCATAGACAGATGAACAGATAAGGAAGATGTTGTATGTGTGTGTGTGTGTGTGTGTGTGTGTGTGTGTGTGTGTGTGTGTAATAGATATTGCTGCTGCTGCTAAGTTGCTTCAGTCATGTCCGACTCTCTGTGACCCCATAGACAGGAGCCCACCAGGCTCCCCTGTCCCTGGGATTCTCCAGGCAAGAACTGGAGTGGGTTGCCATTTCCTTCTCTAACGCATGAAAGTGAAAAGTGAAAGTGAAGTCGCTCAGTTGTGCCCGACTCTTAGCCACCCCATGGACTGCAGCCTACTAGGCTCCTCCAGCCATGGGATTTTCCAGGCAAGAGTACTTGAGTGGGATGCCATTGCCTTCTCTGTGCTGCTGCTGCTGCTGCTAAGTCACTTCAGTCATGTCCGACTCTGTGCGATCCCATAGACCGCAGCCCACCAGGCTCCCCCGTCCCTGGGATTCTCCAGGCAAGAACACTGGAGTGGGTTGCCATTTCCTTCTCCCATGCATGAAAGTGAAAAGTGAAAGTCAAGTTGCTCAGTCGTATCCGACTCTTAGTGTACTCAGCCATAAAAATGAATGAAATAATGCTGTGTGCAGCAACATGGATGGATCTGGAGATTATCATACTTGGTGAAGTAAGCCAGACAAATATCAAATGAAACTGCTTATATGTAGAATCTGAAAAAAAAATGATACAAATGAACTTATTTACAAAACAGAAAAAGACCCACAGACATAGAAAACAAATTTATTGTTACCAAAGGGGAAAGTGGGCAGGGATTAATTAGGAGTTTGGGATTAACATATATACACTACATATAACATATGTAAACTAGGCAACCTGGTGGTCTCCTGCTCCCGGGCGGTCCCCATACTGATGCTGAACTTAGTGCAGACACCCGATTGGCATAGTGCACTGCAGCCCAGAACTCCTGAGCTCAAGTGATCCTCCAGCCTCAGCCTCCAGAGTAGCTGCGATTACAGATGTGCCACCATGCCCTGCACTCCATATAAAATGCATAAACAACAAGGACCTACTGTATAGCACATAGAACTATACTGAATATCTTGTAATAACCTATAATGGAAAGGAATCTGAATCACGTTGCTGTACACCTGAAACTAACATGACATTGGAAATCAACTATAGTTAAAAAAGCAAAAAGTGTTCTTTTTAAAATAAAAAAGTGAGATCAGTGAGGGTGAGGTTAAGCAGCATTTAAGGAGACACTGCAAATAGCATTGTGACCAGGCACTCCTTGGTTGGTTTCCCGCCTGAGGAAGGCAGGTACAGATTCTCTCAGGTCTTTTTCATGGGCTCGTGGGCCCTTAGGACTTATTTTCAAAGAAATATACAGAGTTTTAGCTGTGGCTACATCTAAATCAAGCAGTTAAAATATTATGCAGTTCTTTGAAAATATCTCTGTGGTCTTCTTGTCACTCATCTTTGGAACAGTGATAAGAAACCGTCCTTTGGGGCTGTCTTCCCTTTAAATTAAACATTTTTTTTTCATCACATAGAATGCACTTTATATTCTATTCCAGTACATGAGTGTAGACACTGAAATGCTTGTTTTCCTTCTTTAATTTTCTTCAGTTTCCCACTGACTCTGACTCAGTTCCACGTTAAAGCACATTCCTTTAGAAAAACAGGAGGTCAGGAGCCCTGGGAGCTGGTTCTAGCTCTGACATGCCTGCTCAGCGTGATCTTGGGTAAGTTACAACACCTATCTGTACTTTTGCTGCTTGTAATTAAAGAGCCCGACTCTAACAACCAAAGCATGCTGGAGCTGACCAGAACCTTCTCCTTAGCAAAGTCCTCCAGTGGCAGGCTTTGTCTTTGCTGTGCTCACCCTTCCCATTTCAGTGACAGTTTCCCTCCTTGTGTGGTCCTTCCACAGGCCTTCTGTACTTCCTTTGGGGTTCTGGGCTGTTCTCTCCATCCTTCCACCTCCTTCCAAGCCGGTCCTGCTTGGAAGGGCTCAGTGCTCGGTTCCTCTTTCTTCCTCTGCCTCACACAGAGACCTCTTTAGGGTTGAAAAGATCTACTTAGTGAATTCAGACTCTGAGAGGTCACTGACTGTTTACCAACTTAATGTGCTCCTCCTTGGGGTCACTTTCATTTTAGGGGATGAACATATGTATAATCAAGAAAATAGGAGAATTTTAGTTACCAGGGTCCAGTTGGTTTACAAGAGCCTTCTGGTCACCCTCATATCACAACCCAAAGGCAGTCTCTTATTTTACTCATGGAGGGTGGGTTTGAGGGCAGCCAACTGAAAGCATCTTTGTGAGGGGATGAAATACCCAGCACCAGAATTTCATACAGGGGCAGGTACAGAGAGCTGCAAGAAATGGTGGGTGTGAGCTGGAGGCTGCTGTGATAAGACCTGTGCACCCAGAGGGCAGCACGGTGGCTTGGGGGACTACCTGCACCTGGAAGGTCTCTGAAGTGGGAAGGGGGAGTAAAGTTCATGAAAGAGAAAGAATGTGTGTGTTAAGACTCAGGCTTGATTCCCAGTTCAGCCATTTCACCCTGGAGGAGGGCATGGCAACCCACTCCAGTATTCTTGCCTGGAGAATCCCATGGACAGAGGAGCCTGGCAGGCTACAGTCCAGGGGGTTGCAAAGAGTCGGACACAACTGAGCAACTTTCACTTTCAGACGTTTCATGGCTCTGTGAAAATGGACAAGTCACTTAACCACTTCAAGCCTGTTTTCATCTGTAAAAATGAGGATGTTAACAATACATATCTCATAAGATTTTTGAGGTCTAAATGAGATAATTATATGAAAGCACCTGGTAAAAGGTAGGTCTGGCACCCTATCTCTAGAGATTCTGGGTGGTTAGTATTGGCTATTTAAGAAAGCTCCTCAGGCTATTTGAATGTCAGGATTTACAACAGCTGTGATAATACATTTCGGTTCCTTTACATAATTCTGAGTGTTGCCCAGGGGTCAGGCATGAATGTTGGTAGGCCTTTGGTTCCTCACTTCCAAAAAGGAAATAGCGCAGTCCCAAGAACCTTATTCAGTTCAGTTCAGTCGCTCAGTTGTGTCTGACTTTTTGCGACCCCATGAATCGCAGCACACCAGCCTCCCTGTCCATCACCAACTCCTGGAATTCACTCAAACTCATGTCCATCGAGTCAGTGATGACATCCAGCCATCTCATCCTCTGTCATCCCCTTCTCCTCCTGCCCCCAATCCCTCCCAACATCAGAGCCTTTTCCAATGAGTCAACTCTTCGCATGAGGTGGCCAAAGTACTGGAGTTTCAGCTTTAGCATCATTCCTTCCAAAGAAATCCCAGGGTTGATCTCCTTCAGAATGGACTGGTTGGATCTCCTTGCAGTCCAAGGGACTCTCAAGAGTCTTCTCCAACACCATAGTTCAAAAGCATCAGTTCTTCGGTGCTCAGCTTTCTTCACAGTCCAACTCTCACATCCATACATGACTAGTGGACAAACCATAGCCTTGACTAGACGGATCTTTGTTGGCAAAGTAATGTCTCTGCTTTTGAATATGCTATCTAGGTTGCTCATAACTTTCCTTCCAAGGAGTAAGCATCTTTTAATTTCACGGCTGCAATCACCATCTTCAGTGATTTTGGCGCCCCCTAAAATAAAGTCTGATACTGTTTCCACTGTTTCCCCATCTATTTCCCATGAAATGATGGGACCAGATGCAATGATCTTAGTTTTCTGAATGTTGAGCTTTAAGCCAACTGTTTCATTCTCCTCTTTCATTTTCATCAAGAGGCTTTTGAGTTTCTCTTCACTTTCTGCCAAAATGGTGGTGTCATCTGCATATCTGAGGTTATTGATATTTCTCCTGGCAATCTTGATTCCAGCTTGTGCTTCTTCCAGCCCAGCGTTTCTCATGATGTACTCTGCATATAAGGTAAATAAGCAGGGTGAATTAGACTCATGAAATTACAGGATTGAATGGCCATCCAGACCAGTCATCTGCCGGTTGTATCCTCTATGTATTATTCTTGCCAAACTGTAGTTTAGGCTAGTTTTTACAACTTTAGCAGGCATCAGAGTTATCTGGAAGGTGTGTTAAAACTCAGACTTCTGAGCTTCAAGACAAGAGTCTCTGAATCCATACGTCTGCATGGGTCTTGGGAATTTTCACCTCTGAAATGTTCCCAGGTGATGGTGATGTTGCTGGTCTGGGGGCCACACTTTGAGAACTGCTGATCTAGACAATACTTGAAAATCTCCAGGGACAAAGAACTTCCTACCTCATGAGCTTGTTCACCTACTTTTTGATAGACTGTTAACACTGACACACAATCTGTTAGAAAGTTCTTTCTGACATTAACCTAAAATCTGTCTTCCTCTCCTTATACTGAAAGGCTCTTTGTTTTGCCTCTTTGACAGAGTTTAAAATGATTTATTTTAGACTTAATGAAAAGTTTTTTTTTTTTTTTTAGTTTTGGTTTATGATTCACTATTCTGAGGGTAAAAAAAAACCTGACTGTATTGATACTCTGGAGATATGGTAAAAGCTTTCAGCCATTTGAAGGGGGAAAATATCTGGTCTTCTACTTCTGGGATAACAATTTCAACTGAACAAACATATTTTGAGGGCCCAATGTGTTTCAGGAGCAGGAGATACACAGGTGAACCGCCACTTCAGGAAGTCCTTTGGAAGGCTGGAATAGCTACTCCCAGGTGATGGATATAGATTTTCAGTGATGGACCAATCAGGGCTCCTTGATGGTTCTACCACAGCTTTGTGGACTTATGACCATTCTAGCAATTAAATGCATTTTTTGGCACCCTTGCAACTTGGTCAAGAAATAAAATTTTAATAGACATATATTTGAAAGTTTCTAGCACTTGAGGGAGATTTTGAGATTTATTCTAGCATACCATACAATGAGTTTTATTGGAAACTGCAAAAATATATAATTTTAATAGGAATAGGTAAGCAGAAAACCTTGACACCACTGAAAAAATACTGACCAAGCCAAAACAACCCCCATAAAAGTTTGCAGAATGTTTCAGAAAAGAATTATTAGGGGTTGATTTTTTTAGTGGAGCTTCAACCAGGGCCTTATTTTTAAGGAAACACCTATGTCTCCAAGGAAAGATTAGGTATTTGCTGTCTTTGAAGTGAGGCTATCTATCCTGCTCCTTCTTGCAGCTATGTGATGAAAGATCATAGATGTTGTTTCATGCTTATTTGGTGAAAAATCCTAATTAATAATTAGAGGTACAATAGCCTTGTTAGACATGTTTTAGGAAAATATTTTAAGGTGAAATGACTGCTTTTTTGTGTTCAAAGGATGGAAAGTTAAGTATCAGGCAACTAGGCATTTTTCTCTTGGAGATGGAGCTGTCCTCATTTCTCATCATGACACTTGGCCCAAGATGGTTGATTTCTTGTCAATTGTGGCGTATGAATCTTTGTCCCTTAGGTCTAAAGCTCTGAAGCACCACTCCTTTGAGACCTTAATCTCTGAGCTTCATTTTCATTGTCCTTCAAAATCAGCAAGTAATAACTGCCCCAAAGATTGTTATGAGATATAATGTGATGCTGTACATGACACACTCAGCATACCTAGCCTGGTGACCAACAAACCGCTCTGTAGCAGTTCATGCACTTTGGGGTAAGGGATATATTTTCCCAAGGAAAAGAAAAGTAGATAATCACTTTCTGAGAAGGTATTTTGTTCCAGGTCTCCACCATCTCTTCAGTAAGAGCCAATAGCAGTTCTTCCCAAACTCCATTTCCTGGATCACTGGGGTCCAATTAAACCTTAAGAAGTATGTTGTGAAGAAAAAGGGCTCTAGGGTAGATTCATTTGGCAATTGCTGCTAACGAGCATATTAGCATATTAAGGTTTGTGAAGAGCCCAACAGTAATGAAACCTGTTCCACTTTGTTCAAGGAAGCATTTTCTAAACTTATTCCAGTGGTAGGAACGTATTTTCTTGAGGAAATTATTAATACCTGTGTGACACTTGTACCCCTCAAGGCACAGTTTGGGAGCTTCTTATAAAAACTAAGATCATGCATCCTGCCCCATCATTTCAAGGCAAATAGATGGGGAAACAATGGAAACAGTGACAGACTTTATTTTCTTTGGCTCCAAAATTATTGCAGATGGTGGCTGCAGGCATGAAATTAAAAGACACTTGCTCCTTGGAAGAAAAGCTATGACCAACCTAGAAAAGCTATGACAGCATATTATAAAGCAGAGACATTACTTTGCCGACAAAGGCCTGTCTAGTCAAAGCTATGGTTTTCCAGTAGTCATGTATGGATGTGAGAGTTGGACTGTGAAGAAAGCTGAGCGCCGAAGAATTGATGCTTTTGAACTGTGGTGTTGGAGAAGACTTCTGAGAGTCCCTTGGACTACAAGGAGATCCAACCAGTCAATCCCAAAGAAAATCAGTCCTGAATATTCATGGGAAGTACTGATGCTGAAGCTGAAACTCCAATACTTTGGCCACCTGATGTGAAAAACTGACTCATTGGAAAAGACCCTGATGCTGGGAAAGATTGAAGGCAGGAGGAGGAGGGGATAACAGAGGATGAGGTGGTTGGATGGCATCTCTGACTTGATAGACATGAGTTTGAGCAAGCTCTGGGAGTTGGCAATGGACAGGGAAGCCTGGCATGCTGCAGTCCATGGAGTTGCAAAGAACTGGACATGACTGGGCAACTGAATTGAACTGAACTATAGAAGATAGGACTTTGGCTTGGTGCTTTGTGAGGTCCCAGTCCCTAGCAGATATGGAAATATGTGGTTTGTATGTATATGTCAATTTACTGATGATTCTTGCCAAAACATTGACTTCCTGGGCCACAACTTGTTTGCATTGTCACCATGCAATGCCAAGAACAAGGAATACAGAGCAAATCTCCCCCCATAAGCTCCTGTTCTTACGATGCTGCCAAGTGAAAGAACTTCACTGAACAAACTTTGGGCTCACCAAGGTCTCAATCTGACCAATCCTTCTGCAGAAGTCACTATGAGGGCTGTTAAACACAGTTGTCCAAACCTGAGGTGACTGCCTTTTGTTTATCACTTCCCTAGGTGAGACCTGAGTGGTGTCCGGGTGCCAGAGAATAATGATGAATAAGATGTTTCCAGTGGGGCTCTGCAAAGAAATTGTTCACCAAAGGCAGACAGGAGACACTGAATAAAGAGTTCTGTTCTCCAACAACAGGTTTCATCACTGCAAGGTTCACATGGGGTGTGTTTTTATTTTATTTTCCCCTGCAGTTTCAATCCTGTTTCCTTTGAGAAAGGAATCTTTTGTGTTTGGCCTTGTCTGGAGGCTTTGGTAAACTTCCTGCCTTTGCCAGCTCTTGATTCACATTCATGTGCGGACTTGACATGGCAAGGACATGCTCACGAGTTTTCCCTCCCTGGGCTCTGCACATCGCCCAGCTACACGTCTTCAAACATGTTCCCTTCTGAGGAGAAATGAGCTGTTGCCAGAGACGGGCTCTGTGACATGGAGAGCTGGCTAATTGGCTGGCTGCCCCGAACGATAATCTGGAAGCGATCAGTGGAGGAAAAAGATAACACAGCTGTGATTTTCAGGGAGACAGGTCCCGGTTTTTCTACCTGCCAACCACGTTTCCTCTGAGGAGTTTTTCCGAGAGTGCTATAAAAGAGATCTTTTAATCTTGTTTCAAAAGCCGGGAGACCCAACTCTTTCCAGATCTTGGGAAGAAAGCAGGCCAGGGAAACATGCGTTGCCGAGGAGTCCGGGTTTATTAAGGAAACATAGCGGAGGGAGGGCAGTCCGGCAGGATGCCAGCCGGATGCCACTGCAGATCCGTGTCTTTGCTCATGCATGTGCGCAAGAGGACTTGGTGCACTTGGCCTCCAAGTGCTTTCACCCACAAGCACTACATGGTTTTGGGGTGGGGGTGGAGGGTGGTTTAGAGGTTGATGAACATAAATCTCTCAGTAGGTGATTTTCAGACATCTGCCTGGAGCAGTGGAAGACAAATACAAGAGTTAATGGAGCCACAGATAAGCCGGATAATGCCTGGAAAAACCTGAACTGAACAGATCACCTGGGAGACTGCTGGACCAGGGAATAAAGGCTGTCAGTAATAAACAGTTTATAATTTAACTTTGAACCTCAAAGCCGAGAAAAAAAAAAGGGGGGGTGGGGAGAGGAAAATCAATCAGGATCAAGAGCTTGAGAGTTAAATATTGCTTTTATCAGCAGTCAATGAATGTTATAGAGACACAGAGCCGGATTCCAGCACCAGCAGCGTTTGTGTACATGGGGCATCTCAAATTGCTCCTGTCACACCAGGCTGGCTTTAGCTTAGCAACAAGACCTGAAGTGCCCAGGATGTGGTTTCATAGGTTTCCTCATCTAGGGTATTTCACTGTTCTTAGGAGGTAACTGGCAGAATTACTTACTATTTTATAGCAGACATTTCTGCTGCTTAATACAGCACAGTTGATTCAACAGCTGTTGCTGTGGTTACATTTAAAAATACTTTAAAAATTCTTGTTGATTCACAGTGTAGAATGCTTGTGGTAGAAGGCAGCTGAGTGCCTGGGGCTTCTCCAAGCCTCAATACCCTAATCTTCAAAATGGGGATAAAAATACTTGTCTTGCAAAGTTGTTGAAAGAGCTGGCCCACAGTAGGGCCAGCAATAAATTATGATTTTGCCTCTTATCTAGTGCCAACTTTTCACTCTGAAGATAAGTCATGATTTAAGAGGCTGGCATGCTTATGGAGTTGACATCTATATAGATATTTGGTAGGAACATAAGAAGACCCCATGTTTTAATAAGACCCACTCCATTTCCTCCTTTGACAGTATTTATCTGGTGATTATCTTGTCTCTGCCACTTATGTCTGTGCTTCAGTTTTCCCCTCCCTGTCGTTGCACAGTGCTAAATTGCCATCTCACAGGAAGATTGAGAAATGCTGTGCACAAGGTTCAGATTATCCTATGAGATTGTCACATGGAGATATCCCCACCAGCACGAAACCAGAGTGGGCACAGCAGTGATGACCTTTGAATCAGAGATGGATTTCTGGCTCTTTCCCATGTATCAGAGAGCAAATAGCTTGCTTCTCCCTTATTCCACTTGGGGCATCCCATAAACTTCGAATCTCAAAACACAAAACTTCAAAACACATTTTGGGTGAGCCGGGGAAGAGGTATCTTCCTAATATCCTTGACTTCCTGCCCCTCTGAACTCCTGCAGCACTGACAGCTAACACTGTGCTGCGTGTGTTAGGGGGCAGAACGCAGGAGATGAAAGCAATGGCTTTGTTCTTATTCAGACAGACATGTTCGAAGCTCAGCTTTACAGGCAACAGGGATGTGGTGTGGGGCATATTCATTTACTTTCCTTCCTACCAGTTTTCTTATCCTAGTTAGGGATACATGTAAATATTTTGCACAGTGCATTGCAGATTAGTAACTCTTTGATACATGTATATGAGTAATAATGTACAGTGTGTTTTAGATCATTGTTTGGTATGTGTAACATTAATTTCTTTGTTTCAGGTTTAAGTACCTTTAGGAGAATTTCATCTTAGGTTTCTTGAGTCCCACATGAGGTGACCATAGCACTGACTGACCACACAATATAGATGGTCATTTAAGCTTTGGTCTCAAATGACAAAGCAAAGTCAACCATTAGCAAAGGAAGATGGGCCCAGAACCTACTTAAGACTTTTTAAGGCATTTTTTAAAAGTTCCAGACATATTTCTGGAATTTGCCGGTGATACTGTAACAGTGGCATTTTCTAGTAAATCCTTAGTATTTCCAGCTGATTTTTCCAGATAAATGAAGTTATCTAGTTTTAAAACCTGCCAGACATTCCTAGTATTTATCCCTAGGATTTTAAAGTTTGGCATGGTTCTGGCATTTGCAATTACCCCAGCCTAGGTGTCTTTTCCATAAATTCTTATATTAAGCTCACTCCCGCCGTTCAGAACCACAGAGGGGTGTTCCATATGAGGCATAAAGGTTGTTTCACTGATAGAGCAATCTGCAATCTGTTGGTTCCAAGAACAGGCGACAATAATGAAGCTGCAGCAAACAAGGTACAGATGTTCCAGCAAAAGCTGTTCCAGCAAAAAGTGAATCGCAAAAATAAGCGCTATTTGTAGGAGTATGTGAAATGGCTTTCTAAGTCTAAAAGCAGACATATTGCACACCTTGAGGTATCAGTGGGATAAAAGAAAATGGAGGTACTATTTATTCTAAAAAATGTATTATTGACAATACACACATTTTTCAACCCCACTGATTCTCTGTAAGGCTTCATTCTCAGACTTGCCGCAGAGAAGAGCTGGGCCACTTGACTCGGCCCTAGGGGGTGCGTGTGGCTGGGAGAGACTGAGAGGCAGGGCCAGTTTCTGTTCCAGGGCCTGTACCAAAAAATGTCCTGTATTTAATTTCACAGAGTTAAATATTAGACTCGTAGAAGAGACACGTGATACCATTCTCAATTCTAAGCTGCTATGTTGGAAAGGGGGCAGTTTCGTAGTTCATGAAAATCTAATTGCTTTGGCTTTTGCAGATTGATAATATCGCATCTTGAAATGATTATGTGGGGAAGAAAACTGAAAAGTGTGAGACAAGTCCTCCCAGTTGGAATCCTCTGCTCAATTGATTCCAATTCTGGGCTGATGTTCTTATCTGCAGTATTTCAATCAATTCAACTGAAGGAAGCAGCTTATCTGTGTGAAAAAATGTGCTAATTCAGATGGTGGACTCACACATAAGGTCATTCCTATCCTCTTTTCTAGTTTCTTTGAGATCAGGGGCTAAAACATACTCCAAGACCTGGGCTCTAACCTGGGAAGGACAAGGAGCCATAGGCTAAAAGCTCAGAGGAGAAAAGGAAAAAAAGGCACCCCTGTTAGGTCTGCCATGTTACCTGAACCATAAAGAAGGCAAAGGGCAACCGAACAGCTAATTGCTGGGTTTTGCTCATTGTTGAGGCAAAGGGGGTTTGTGTCTCTTACAGATTAATCCCTATATGCCTTATTTATTCTTCTCTTCTACCCATAAGTTGGAGAGTTGGAGTATTTTTACCAGTATTAGTAAGTTACAGGGTAGTCTTGGATAATGAAAGTGTGTTACCTTGTGATTCTCAATATTCCTAGTGGAAGGTGGATGACATTTATTTTATTTTATTTTTTAATTTTTGTTGCTTTCTGGACAAAGGACAAAGAGGAGGCTGGACTTTTAGCTCTTCATAAGAATCTGAATATATCCATTGGGAGTTGACAGAGGTGGATATGATTGAAGCCTCTCTCTGACCCTTTTCCACTGCCCAACCCACCCTACTTAGAAACACCCCACGACTTCCTCGCCAAGCCCAGGATTAGTCCCATAAAGGCAGAAGTGATCACCCTGTTGTTTGCTTCATTTATTATTTACGTAGTCTGCTTCAAGTATTATTCCACGTGTTTGGAGACTGTTAATTGATCAAAGTTTTTGGGTGGCAGGGGCCTAGTAATATGTTAATAGCTATATTTTAAAATATTTATGCTAACAGAAAGAATTCGCCTCTATAAGTATTTACTACGTTTTTTTCTTTAATCTCAACGTAACACCGACCTCATATTAGAGAGATTATAGAGAGTGTCATGTGTCATGTCTGATGAGGAAATGATTCTCTTCTCAAAGAGAAGGAAATTCCACAACAGGAAATCCAGAGACCAAAACCCTAGAGGGTCCCAGGAAAGCTGGTAGTTGCAGAAATAAAAGCTAGTAGTTTGGAAAAAAACATACAAAAACATTGGCCACATAGGAGTCTAGTACCATGGACTTCCTTGTCAGGCTTCCCTTCCCTTCTGCTGAATTATAGTTCCAGATCCTGTCCGAGTCCTAATGGCCTGTTTTGCATAAAGTTCCTGTCTCATGTGAATAACTAATTCCAGAATTTAGTTAACATGGTGCTGACTGTTCTACATTAAGGTTTCAGGCCAACTGTAGGCCCATATCCTCAGCAGATATAATTACTGGCGAGTGAATAAATTATGCATGCCTATACTTGCAAAGATAACATTTTAAATATCAGAACTCTCGCTTCACACTAGAGTCAAGATTATTTAACACGTGAATTTGTGTGGGTTGCTATAGCTGAAGACAATCCTTATATTAAGTAGTAAATAATTAAATAAGGTTTTATGTGTAAGAGGGGAAACAGAAGCAAAGTGAATTCATATTCTGAGAGTTCTAATAAAAATAACATCTTTCAATAATAAAAATACAAGTATAAGTATATATAATTGATAAAAAATACAGAGAGGTTGAATGGGAAAGATTTGGAGGATAGATACTCTGGAGCAAGACTAGCTGGTTATGAATCCTCACATTGCCCCTTACCACCTGGGAGACCCGGGGCCAATTATTTTACCTCCCTGGGCCTCACTTTCACCTCTACTATAAAATGTAGCAACTATAGTACTTATCTTAAAGGACTATTGAGAGCTTTAAATAAAGTGCATGGAACACTGCCTTACAGTTGGTGCTATAAAAGTATGAACTTTTTAGTAAAAGCATTCTTTTTGTCTTCCTCTTTTTTTCTTGTCCCTTCCCTCCCCTTTTTATTTTTCTTCAGTATCATTAACATCCACATGAAATGGCAAGGGCTGCCATTTAATTTGCAGGCACAGTATAAAATGAAATTTCAGGGTCTCTTGTCCAAAATCAGGAAAAAAGCTTTTTCCTTTCTTTTGTGGTCTCTCTCTCACCTATCATGGTGCTGTTTATTCACTACCGAATAACATGGCTCTTTTCAAGAACAAGCCTATTCCTATGGTCCGTGCAGACCCTCACAAAAGCCTGGGGATCCTCCCTATAACTTAGTGACTGACCCTCCTTATGCTTGAGTCCAGCCTCTCTCCAGGGGCGGGGGTTGACAAGTCACTGGGCAGGAGTGGGGAGTGCGATGGCAGAGATTTTTTTCTGGGGAGGCAGGGAGATGGGAGGAGGAGGGACTACACATAAACAGAGGCCCGAAACCCTGGGAAATGCATTATTCTCATTGGCCTTCGCCTATAAAAAACACATTCAGAGATAAATTTATTAAGAAATTTCAGGATAGGCATCACAGAGCATTGAAGCCACAAGTGTGGGCCCCATTCTGAACATGAGTCCCTGTGTGACATGTCCATGAAGTCAGCCCAGAAAATAACTGAACAGATGTGAAATTCCTTAGCAGTCAATTAAAACTCCATTTTGATTATCAAGAGATTGGTTTAAGATGGACAAAGTGGAATTTGTTCCCAGTTTTGGTAGGGCCAACGCAAACAGTTCAATCAATTTATCCATATATGAAACTCATGGTGAAGGGGTAAAAGGTATGTATGTATGTATTAATCAACTTGTCTGCTCCAGAGATCTAGTTATAAAGTAAATTTTACAAAAATCTTTGTGCTCTTCTAACCAAAAGCATTAGGTCAGCATTTTCCAAAGTGTAATACTTGAGAAAAGGGTTCTGAAAGGAAAAATGAGTTACTGGGTAACACAAAATTAATTGAGTTTAAAAATCAAATCATATCAACACTTCTTACTTAATAGGGCTAAGTGTTTTTTGCCTTTTCATTGTGTTCATGGGGTTCTCAAGGCATAGAAAAAGCAAGGGAATTCCAAAAAAATCTACTTCTGCTTTATTGACTATGCTAAAGCCTTTGTGTGGATCACAACAGACTATGGAAAATTATTAAAGAGATGGGAATACCAGACCACCTTATTTGCCTCCTGAAAAACCTGTGCACAGGACAAGAAGCAACAGTTAGAACCTGATGTGGAACAACAGACAGGTTCAAAATTGGGGAAGGAGTACATCAAGGCTGTATATTGTCATCCTGCTTATTTAACTTCTATGCAGAGAACATCATGAGAAATGGCAGGCTGGATGACTCACAAGCTGGAATCAAGATTGCCAGGAGAAATACCAACAATCTCAGGTATGCAGATGATGCCACTTTAGTGGCAGAAAGCGAAGAGGAACTAAAGAGACTCTTGATGAAGGGGAAAGAGGAGAGTGAAAAAGCTGGCTTAAAACTCAACATTCAAAAAAGTGAAGGTCATGCCATCTGGTCGCATCGATTCATAGCAAATATGTGGGGAAAAAGCGGAAACAGTGACAGACTTAAATTTCTTAGGCTCCAAAATCCCTGCAGTGACTACAGCCATGAAATTAAAAGATGATTGCTTCTTGGAAGAAAAGCTATGACCAACCTAGACAGCATTTTAAAAAGCAGAGACATCACTTTGCCAATAAAGATCCATATAGTCCAAGCTATGGTTTTGCCAGTGGTCGTGTATGGATGTGAGAGCTGGACCATGAAGAAGGCTGAGCGCCGAAGAACTGATGCTTTCAAACTGTGGTATTGGAAAAGATTCTTGAGAGACTCTTGGACAGCAAGGAGATCAAACCAGTCAATTATAAAGGAAATCAATCCTGAATATTCATTAAAAGGGTTGATGCTGAAGCTCCAATACTCTGGCCACCTGGTTTGAAGAGCCAACTCATTAGAAAAGACCCTGATGCTGGGAAAGATTGAGCAAGAGGAGAAGGGAGTAATGACTTAGTTGGACGGCATCAATGACTCAATAGACATGAATTAGAGCAAACTCTGGGAGATAGTGAAGGACAGGGAAGCCTGGTATGCTGCAGTTCATAGGGTCACAAGTCTGACATGACTTAGCAGCTACACACCAACTTTTTTTTACCTTATATTTTATATTTTACCTGATTATTTACCTTATATTTTACTCTTTTCTAATTATTATTTTTAGATTTTGGAAGGAGCAGAGAAACATGAAAAAAAAAAAAAGAAGCAGTCCATTTAGAAGACAGATGTTATCAAATTTAAGAATGAATTTATCTTCTAATTAAACTTGGTCTCACAGTTATTCAACCAACGATCTATTCTTTCACCTTCCATGGCTATTCACTGCCTAGACTATATTTCTGACCCTCTCCTTTTTTTCTCCTTGGTGGCTCAGTGGTAAAGAATTCACCTGCAATGCAGGAGACCCAGGTTTGATCCCTGGGTCAGGAAGATCCCTTGGAGGAGGGCATGGCAACCCATGCCAGTATTCTTGCCTGGACAATCCCATGGACAGAGGAGTCTGGTGGACTACAGGGTCACAAAGAGTTGGACTTGATGAAGGGATTGAGCACCTACTTTAGTATTTACTAGAAACTTATTGACCTTGTTGAGTTTTCCAAACCATTGACCATCACTTTGAATCACCTCCAAGAGTGTCCTCACTTCCCTTCATCTCCAGGTTAAATGTCATATTTCATCATAATGGATATTACTAATATCCTTAATTCTTACATATCAACCTCCCTGAATAATCCTGGTTAAAACTGTTAGAACCTACTGTGTGCTGGCACTTGGCTGGAGAAACTCACATCTGTGCTAACTGTTCTCACTTTGAATTCTTGGTCTCAAATTGTAAATGGACATTCAGCAAAGCAGGAATCATATTTATTTTGCTTTCCCAGTCTTCAAAGTTACTATTCTATGCCTTCTCCTCACTCCCTCCCTATTCTTATCTTGTGACCCTGTCTCAGTCTTCATTGGGAAAATATCAATAGAAGTGGCCAGGTAGGAATTCTTTTTTTCATCAGTTAATATATACATCCTCTTTCCCTTCCCACCTTATATCATCATAGTGTCCTTGCTTCACCATATCAGAGATTGATTTGTACTCTGTAGCTGTCCCCTTACTTTTCAAATTAACTCTTGCAAATCTCTTCTTCTGTATCACTGGGTCACAAATGTTCCTACTCTCTAGGGGATACACAACTAGCACCACCCCCCCCCCCCAAAATGGAATATCTCCTATCTAAACAACAAAATGAAAAAAAAAACCTCCTTGATTTCATTTATCTTTCTAGTTTCTGCTGCATTGTTCTGCTTCCCCTCCTAGCAAATCTTTTTCTTAAAGAGTTGCCTACAACCTTTGTCTCCACTTTCTCGTCCCACATTCTTTGCTTCACTCATTCCAGTTGGGTTTCTGTCCCTATTACTCCTACTGACATGCTCTTGTCAAGGGCACCATTATTTCCATGTTACCAAACCCAGTGGTTTTACATTATATGATAGCTCTTAATTTTTTTAATCCATTTAAAAAAATCTTGACTTCTATGATGCTACATGCTCCTGGTCTTCCTCTTACCTTGTTGGCTATTCTTTCTCTGTCTCCTTCGCTGTCTCCTCCGCCCTTGCTAGATTGATGATCTCTAAGAACTGGAGGTTTCTGGAGCTCTTTCTTGGATCCTCGTTTAATCTCAAGCAATATATATACATATACAAATTTTTTTTTCCCTGTGGGTGATCTCATCTAACTTTAAGGTCTTCAATCTAACCTACATTTCAATGATTACCAAAACTGTATCAGTAGCTCTGACCTTTACTTAGAATTTCAGATTTTCTATAACTAACCATCTATATGACATCATCACATGGATATTTGATAAAGAGCTCAAAATTATCATGTCCATTGGAACTGTTGATATTTTTCTTACTCCCCTAATCTGCTTCTCTCTAAATCATTCCATGTCAGCTTTGACATTCACTTAGCTGCTGAGGCCAAAAATCTAGGAATTATCTTGATTTTCCCTTTTCTTTACTATTCCATGTCAAATCTATCAGCAAGAACTGTCAACACTTCCTTTAGAATACATCCCTAAACTGCCCACTTTCTCCACTTCCAATACCACTGCTCTAACACATGCCATCATCCTCTCTAGACTGACAAATTGCAATAACTCCCCAGTTAATTTCTTTGCCCCTACTCTTGTATCATTATAATCCTTTCTCTATATAGCAATCAGAGAGATGTCTTCTTAAAAAAACTAAATCAGAGCATGCTTAAAACATGTTGAAGTCTTCCTATGACACTGGGAATAAATCCCAATTTTCTTGTGCTGGTTATAAACCCTATCTGCTCTAGAGCCTATCAATGCCTCCATCTATCTCATATAACTCTTTATGTGCCCACTATCTATACTTCAGCCATGCTGGCCTTCTTTGTTCCTCAGATGTACCAAGGTCATATTAATCAAGAAATCCTTCTCATAGTTGTTCCTACTACCCAGAATTCTCATGACCCTTTTCATTCAGAGGCTTCTTCTTTTCACTCAAATGTTAGCCTAAGTGTCACTTGTTATTTATATCTCTATGGAATCACAAATTCTTTTCTTATTCAAAGTGCTATGATCAATTATTAGAATTTTTCATTGTGCTGCTCAAATTGTTCTAGACTTGGCCATTAAGAATGTCTCCAAATTGCCTCCTGTGAAGGAGACTTTTGAGAAGTCTCTGTTCTCCTTTGAGTATTTTATTATGTGCTGGCACAAAAGTATATTTCAGGCTCATTTTATACTTTCTTTTGAATCAGCCATTTCTCTGAGGAACGTTGACTGCTTTTAGTGGAGATTGGTATTTAGTAGCCAAGGTATGGGCTCTAGGTATGGTCATTGTTATTCATGTATTATTATTGTTAAGCCTTCTCTGTAAACAGAGCTAGGATATACATATATCTATCATCTATTCATCTAATCATGAGTTCACACTGATACCCACAATTACAGTCTAATACTACATACTTTATTCCAGCCATTTCCTTGTCTTTATTTGTAGTTCTCTTTTACAACAATGGGAAACCCATTGTGTTTGATATAATTATTTGCTCAATCCTACTGTATGTAGTTACTACTACTAGGTAGCTAATACCTACTATATTATTTCAAGAAAATTAGAGATACCAAGGGAACACTTCATGCAAAGATGGGCTCAATAAAGGACAGAAATGGTATGGACCTAACAGAAGCAGAAGATATTAAGAAGAGATGGCAAGAATACACAGAAGAACTATACAAAAAAGATCTGCATGACCCAGATAACCACAATGGTGAGATCACTCACCTAGAGCCAGACATCCTGGAATGCGAAGTCAACTGGGCTTTAGGAAGCATCACGACGAACAAAGCTAGTGGAGGTGATGGAATTCCAGTGGAGCTATTCCAAATCCTAAAAGGTTATGTTGTTAACGTGCTGCACTCAATATGCCAGCAGATTTGGAAAACTGAGCAGTGGCCACAGACTGGAAAAGGTCCGTTTTCATTCCAATCCCAAAGAAAGGCAATGCCAAAGAATGTTCAGACTACTCCACAATTGCACTCATTTCACATGCCAGCAAAGTAATACTCAAAAATCTCCAAGCCAGGCTTCAACAGTACATGAACTGTGAACTTCCAGATGTTCAAGCTGGATTTATTAAAGGCAGAGGAACCAGAGATCAAATTGCCAACATCCATTGGATCATACAAAAAGCAAGAGAATTCCAGAAAAACATCTACTTCTGCTTTATTGATTACACCAAAGCCTTTGACTGTATGGATCACATCAAACTCGAAAATTCTTCAAGAGGTGCGAATACCAGACCACCTTACCAGCCTCCTGAAAAATCTGTATGCAGATCAAGAGCAACAGTTAGAACTAGACATGGAACAACAGACAGGTTTGAAATTGGGAAAGGGGTACATCAAAGCTGTATATTGTCACCCTGTTTATTTAACTTATATGCAAAGTACATCATGTGAAATGCCAGGCTGGATGAAGCACAAGCTGGAATCAAGATTACAGGGAGAAATATCAATAACCTCAGATATCAGATGACACCACCTTTATGGCAGAAAGTAAAGAACTAAAGAGCCTCTTGATGAAAGTGAAAGAGGAGAGTGAGAAAGTTGGCTTAAAACTCAACAGTCAAAAAACTAAGATCATGGCATCCGGTCCTATCACTCCACGGCAAATAGATGGAAAAACAATGGAAACAGTAAAAGCCTTTATTTTCTTGGGCTTCAAAATCACTGCAGATGGTGATTGCAGCCATGAAATTAAAAGACTCTTGCTCCTTGGAAGAAAAGCTATGATCAACCTAGACACCTTATTAAAAAGCAGAGACATTGCTGACAAAGGTCCGTCTAGTCAAATTTATGGTTTTTCAATTAGTCATGTGTGGATATGAGAGTTGGATTATAAAGAAAGCTGAATGCTGAAGAATTGATGCTTTTGAACTGTGGTGTTGGAGAAGACTGTTGAGAGTCCCTTGGATTGCAAGGACATCAAACCAGTCAATCCTAAAGGAAATCAGTCCCAAATATTCATTGTAAGGACTGCTGCTGAAGCTGTAACTCCAATACTTTGGCCACCTGATGTGAAGAACTGACTCATTGGAAAAGACCCTGATGCTGGAGGAAAAGATTGAAGGCAGGAGGAGAAGGGGACCATGGAGGATGTGATGGTTGGATGGCATCACTAACTCGATGGACATAAGTTTGAGGAAGCTCTGGGAGTTGGTGATGGACAGGAAAGCCTGGCCTGCTGCAGTCCATGGGGTCGCAAAGAGTTAGACACGACTGAGCCACTGAACTGAACTGTATGTAGCTAATCTGTCCACAGACTGTCCCCTTGATCACACTAAAATTCATGCAAGTTGAAAACCATGCTCCTAGCCCTACTGTTCTAAATTACTTTTATAACTTTCCAGTACGTATTTATTCGTTCAGTCATTTTTTTCATTTGTCCATTTAACAAATGTTTATTGAGTATCTAGCCTATGTTAGGCACGATGTTGAATGCTGTATATATCACAATGACCAAGGCAGCTGGAATATTTGCCCTCATGGTTATTACCCTAGACTGTGTGTCTCTGTTCTAGACATATTTGCTTTTGTTAAACTTAAAGTTTGTTGTACACAAGTGTACCTATATACCTATCAGTTCAGTTCAGTTCAGTTCAGTCACTCAGTCGTGTCCGACTCTTTCTGACCCCATGAATCGCAGCACGCCAGGCCTCCCTGCCCATCACCATCTCCTGGAGTTCACTCAGACTCATGTCCATTGAGTCTGTGATGCCATCCAGCCATCTCATCCTCTGTCGTCCCCTTCTCCTCCTGCCCCCAATCCCTCCCAGCATCAGAGTCTTTTCCAATGAGTCAACTCTTCGCATGAGGTGGTCAAAGTACTGGAGCTTCAGCTTTAACATCATTCCTTCCAAAGAAATCCCAGGGCTGATCTCCATCAGAATGGACTGGTTGGATCTCCTTGCAGTCCAAGGGACTCTCAAGAGTCTTCTCCAACACCACAGTTCAAAAGCATCAATTCTTCGGCACTCAGCCTTCTTCACAGTCCAACTCTCACATCTATACATGGCCACAGGAAAAACCATAGCCTTAACTAGACGGACCTTAGTTGGCAAAGTAATGTCTCTGCTTTTGAATATACTATCTAGATTGGTCATAACTTTTCTTCCAAGTAGTAAGCTACTTTTAATTTCATATACCTATATTATGTATAATTCTTATTCCAGAATTAGGACTCAGCCATGCTGCATATATCTTTTTGCAGCCTCCATGCAGTCCCAAGTTAAAGAACGTTCTAGGTAGATACATGTGCATAAACATATGGACGTCTTATTTGGTAGTCTTTACCTGACTCTGATTCTGAAACACAGAATAGGCATAACCAAGGAAGCAATGCTTATTCCTCCCTGGTATGTTATGTGTTAACCACACCCAAGAGTTTACACATTTTGGCTCCAAGAAATGCTTCAAATCTGTAAATCTGCATTTTGTCACATATCTCAGAGTTACTTAATGACCTGTTTCATTATAATTCAAAAAAAACCAATGTGCTCTTAAAAAGGAAATGAAATTTAAACATATGACCCTAATACTCATCTGCAAGTCATTAGTGTCCCTTGAACATAGGTTTAAAAAAAAAAATTGGTTACCTTAATTATAAGTTTTATATATATATATATACACACACACACATATATGTATATGTGTGTATATATATATATACATATATATATATGACCTGTATGCAAGTCAGGAAGCAACAGTTAGAACTGGACATGGAACAACAGACTGGTTCCAAATAGGAAAAGGAGTATGTCAAGGCTGTACCCTGCCGACTAAGGTCCGTCTAGTTAAGGCTATGGTTTTTCCTGTGGCCATGTATAGATGTGAGAGTTGGACTGTGAAGAAGGCTGAGTGCCGAAGAATTGATGTGTACCCTGTCACCCTGCTTATTTAACTTATATGCAGAGTACATCATGAGAAACACTGGGCTGGAAGAAGCACAAGCTGGAATCAAGATTGCCAGGAGAAATATCAATAACCTCAGATATGCAGATGACACCACCCTTATGGCAGAAAGTGAAGAGGAACTCAAAAGCCTCTTGATGAAAGTGAAAGAGGAGAGTGAAAAAGTTGGCTTAAAGCTCAAATTCAGAAAACGAAGATCATGGCATCTGGTCCCATCACTTCATGGCAAATAGATGGGGAAACAGTGGAAACAGTCTCAGACTTTATTTTTGGGGCTCCAAAATCACTGCAGATGGTGATTGCAGCCATGAAATTAAAAGATGCTTACTCCTTGGAAGGAAAGTTATGAGCAACCTAGATAGCATATTCAAAAGCAGAGACATTACTTTGCCAACAAACTTCCGTCTAGTCAAGGCTATGGTTTTTCCAGTAGTCATGTATGGATGTGAGAGTTGGACTGTGAAGAAAGCTGAGCACCGAAGAATTGATACTTTTGAAGTGTGGTGTTGGAGAAGACTCTTGAGAGTCCCTTGGACTGCAAGGAGATCCAACCTGTCCATTCTAAAGGAGATCGGTCCTGGGATTTCTTTGGAAGGAATGATGCCAAAGCTGAAGCTCCGGTACTTTGGCCACCTCATGCGAAGAGTTGACTCACTGGAAAAGACTCTGATGCTGGGAGGGATTGGGGGCAGGAGGAGAAGGGGACAACCGTGGATGAGATGGCTGGATGTCATCACCGTCTCGATGGATGTGAATTTGAGTGAACTCCGGGAGGTGGTGATGGACAGGGAGGCCTGGCGTGTTGCAATTCATGGGGTCACAAAGAATTGGACACGACTGAGCAACTGGACTGGACTGGACTGAACTGAACCTAATTATCAGTTTTATATATAGGGAATTCCCTGGTGGTCCAGTGGTTAAGACTCAATGGTTCCAATGCAAGGGGACTGGGTTCCATCCCTGGTCATGGAACTAGATTCCATATGATGCAACTAAAAGAACCCTTATGGCACAATTAATACCCAACACTGCCAAATAAGTAAATACATATTTTTAAAAAGTTTTGTTATATATACAATGTACTGCTGTAGTATGTGTTGATTATGACACATTAACAGTTATTTCTTCCTCATTTCCCATTTCTCCCACAGTTTAACATTTCTGTTGCTTTGTAATCCAACCCTTCGAGAACGTCTAATTATTTCTTTCATTTTTCTATTTTCTGTGGGCACACATCCTGCTGAAGAGTCTTGGCAAAAATATTCTTCCAATTTAACATCTGTTAATATAGGTTTTCAGAATTTCAGTGAAATAATTTTTATATTTCCCCTTGAGAGAGAAAATGCTAACACAGAAATTAGAAATTGTTTATGAGGCCGGATTTGTGGAGGATAAGATGGCTTCTTAGAGACTCGATTTGGGGATAAGTGAGTTACTTTATATCCCATTTCCTTTTTTTAAAACAAAACAAAAAAATCCCACAACAAATCTGGTTTTGTTCAGACCCCTTATTACATCTAGCTTCTGTTCTCATAATCCATCAAAATTACCAGCTGAAAGATCAAAAATTAAAAATAAGCATTCCTGTTTTGAAGCATACTGTTTAAATAACTGCAACACCTCTCAAACATGTGGGCCTATCTCCTATTTGCTTCTTGGGTTTCCTGTAAACTAGAGTTAGTCGTCTGCTACATCCAGCAAATTCTGAGGAGTGGATGAGAGCAAGCCACTCTTTTTGGATGGCAGCTTTCTGTAACTGTATTCAACCTAACCCTGAAGTCCTCATTGGTTTCAGCTTCCCTTTTTAGTAAAATTCAATTTATCAACTTTATTTTCATTACATGTTTTGCCTATGGTTGTTGGCCACAGAAAAGGAAGTAAGAAACACAGCAATTGAGACAGATAAATGTTAAGACTGTGCAGCCACTGTCATTTTTGGTGAGGAAAGACCTCACTTTCAGATGGTTTCAGAATCTTCAGCAAGAGAAGTCTTCAACCAAGGTCTGAGAATACCCAAGTGCTCTATATTACCAAGATGTGGCTGGGTTTCCACTTGGCATATTTTCTAATGCACGAAGATGCCCTTACTGTCAAAAGGCTCCTAAATGCTCATTTGAAATGATGATAGCAGTAAGATTTGTGAGCACTTATTGTCTGTACAGCCTCCCAGGTAGCTCAAACAGTAAAGAAACTGTCTGCAATGCGGGCGATCTGGATTCCATCCCTGGGTTGGGAAGATCCATTGGAGAAGGAAATGGCTACCCACTCCAGTATTCTTGCCTGGAGAATTCCATGCACAGAGGAGTCTGGTGGGCTACAGTCCATGGGTCGCAAAGAGTCTGACACAACTGAGCAACTAACACTTTCACTTTATTGTCTGTATAGATTCTTCCAAGTTGAGATGGAGCCCCTCTAAACGTACCACATATACTACCAGCAGAAGTTCCGCTTTGGAAGTATTCCTCAAGCTTTACCAAAATTAATCACTTGGGAGAGTACTTAAAGTGCAGATCCAGGTCTCCACCAAATCTAAACATGGTTTGCATGTTTAGAATGGGGCTCAGTAATTCGCATTTTTCACAAGCTCCTGGTCTAATTCTGTTATGATGGACCTTACCTAGAAAAACATTGTTTAGGGTATTGAGGGGAATCTTGGCTGTCACCATCGGCATCTTCATGTGACAAACAACGTTCCTGGGAAGCTATCTGCAAATACATTCTTGGTGAAGCCAAGACAGAAGTCACAGGCAGAATTCTGTGAAGTCTGTGACTGACATTATCCTTTCTGTGAAGCATTTCTGATTTGATGTTTGTAAACAGCAGTTGAACAGAATCAGCAAAGCCCTCTACTCAAAGCAGGATCTTAGTGGTTTATTCTGCAAGGTTAAGAATACATTTCTTATGTGAATACATAATCACCCTCTAATGGATTCATATGGATTAGCAAACGTGAGATTTCTCACAGAAAGGGAACAATCATTCTCATGTCACAAGACAATGACAACTGCTGAAATCTACCAGCTGAAATCATCGTGTCCCCTTTTCCTGTGTTATTTTCTGTTTTTCATCATAAATATGGTTATAGTTGTGCTGCTAGTGGGTCATAGCTGGGGTGGGGTGGTGCTGTGTTTGTGCTAGTGTTTCCAGAAACCTTGGTCTATGGGGAGTTCACCCTTGCACTTGCCTTCCAGCTACAAGACGGGGGTGACACTGGGGAGAAGAGTCTTTGAATTGGGGCTGTTGATTCTCAGGCTGGCTCTGGGCCCAAGGCGCCTGTGCTCAGAAAAACAAACCCAGATTCAAGTTTTAAACATTCATAAAAATCAGAATGGTGATATTTTTGACCTGCTGCCAACATGTTTAACCTTTTTTCTTTCTTCCTTTCCTTTTTTAAAATCAAATTGCTAGAATATGGTGTGTGAGATTTTTAGAGCCAACATTTTTTCTTTTCTCCTGCTGGAAAAAAAAAATTCCTCAGAGTGAGAAATTTTGTGTCAGGTTTTAGTCATGAAAGGGTGCTGCTCTTTCTTTGTCAATGATAAAACTGCAATTCTCTGCACATAATGTGACGATTTATGCCCTTGGCATCCTACGGTGTTAACAGGGCTGAGGGGTATAAATTCTCCCCAGGTTAAGACAGGAGTAGACCTCACAACTCTGGCTGTGCCATCCCATGTGGCTCTGGTCAGAGAAGTAAAACCGAACCAAACACATTCAATAAGAGCAGATGCTTAAGTACTTTTTAAACCGATGGCTGTGTGGAACTGTTTTTGCTTAAGGAGAGAATAATTTGAAACACCTTTCCCGCTAGTTCATCCATTCAGGCAGGGGCTAAGCAGCTCCATGGGGCCTCTTCTGTTCTCAGTGCCGGCAAGGTTAGGTCCAGTGAAGGGCTAGCGTGGCCTAAGCCGCCCTCACTTGGCTACAAGTTTCAGAAGACATCTGCAAATCATTGTGCAAAACCAAAAAGTACAAATTCACCACAGCCCGACTCTCTCGAGTTGAGTCTGATATTTCCTGTTTTGAAGGTTTCCTTGGTATCTTACACATCGACTGTGAAACACCAGCTGCTTTAAGTGACTTGAATTTATAGACCCTTTGATCAATTATCTTACCAGTTCCTGGATAATTGAGAAGAGGGTTGAACCATCCCCTTATGTAAATACGAGACTTAATTTTAAAAAATCCAGCCTTTAGGAAGTGCTATAGATAGAGCCTCGACTTTGTTTTTCTTATTTAATTTGCTTTAGCAGTGGGGTCTTATCTCTCTGATGATATTAACCCCCTAGCTAGTGCTTTGTCGCTAAAGCAAACTGGAAATGTCGCCAATGGCAGGCTGAAAACAATATAGTGTGCCTTATCTCAGATTCTCACTCTGCTAATTCACTGAATTTGTAGTATCTTTAGAATCGAGGGTTTTTTTTTTTTTTTCCCCCAAAATAGAATAATGAAACTGAAGTAGCAAAAGAAAAGAAACAACCTCAGATGATGAGCTAGGTCTCCCAGCTGAAGAGCAAGTTGAAAGCAACACAACCAGTTTTCACTAGGCTGCTGTGCTTTCCTTCTTGGTAGAAATTTTCAAGTGATGGTTAAGGCTTACATACGGTCATCAACATTTAGAATAGCAGTAATTGGACTTGGTTTGTCTAGAAGCCAAAGCAGCTGAGCAAACACACAATGGAGTTCATGGTATTGTGATATTTTTGTGTCAGTACTGGTGAAGCTTAGCAAATATTTCTGTACCAGTTTTGACATTTATCAACTGAAAATCCTCACTTGGCCAAGACTTTACTATTTCTAAGGATAGGGTACTCACTATCCTGGGGCGGACCTAGTTCATTAACAGCCAGTTACGTTTGTAGAATTCTTCTCCTCACCAGTGAGGCCAAATTTGTCTCCTTAAAGCCTCATTCATCAGGTCATTTAATGAATTAGCAGTTACTTCTTCTACACATTGATGGTTATGAGGTAGTCTTTGGTTTTGAGGAGGTTCTGTTCTTGTTTAGTATTCAGCTCTTTCTTCATTATTATTCCTTCAGAACCCTTTTTAGACATTTTTTCCTAGTTGCAATCCCCTCATGAAATTTTATTTTTTTAATTTTTCAAAGTATTTAATTTCATTTATTTCAAACATAAACTAGTGAAATTTTAATATGACACATATACTATATATCTGATTATATACTATATGTATATTTGTGTTTTTGCAATAGAAAAGTAATGGTTTTTTTGCTCTTTAAGAATGAATTTCTGCTCCATGAGGGGAACAGCACCCCAACTAAGAATGTATAGTCTGAGTTGGTATAGAATGTATAGTCTTAGGCCAAACAGTTCCATATTTTACATTTTCATGTTTAGAAACATGCATTTTAAAAAAGTAAAATGACCTTGTGGGGACTGCAGATATACGAACAAATAGCTAAACCCTGATTTATCCGCCAGAGCACACTCTCCTCTGCCTTATTCTCTGCCCTCTCTTGTACCCACACCTTGCACAAACTTCTAAAAAGGCTGTATATGTCATTTTAAGTATGTGTTTAACCACTCCTAGTGGGTTGATAATTACTTCCCCCATTCATCACAAAAGGATGAACCTACCAGGAACCTGCGAATGTAACCTTATTTGGAAAAAATGGTCTTTGCAGATGTAATTAAGTTCAGGATTTCAGGATGAGATCATCCAAGATCATTTGGATGGGCCCTAAATCCAATGATAAGTGTCCTTATGAGAGAAAGGCAGAGAGATTTGACCCAGGCACAAAACAGAAGGGCACAGGAGATGGAGACAGAGACTGGAGCGATGTAAACCCAGGAACGCCACCAGCCACGCGAAGCCGGGAGAGGGTCTGCCCTCAAGCCTCTGCAGGGGGTGAGACCTGTCCAAAACTTTGACTTTTGACTTTTGGCCCTCAGAACTCGAGAGAATAAATTTCTGTTGTTTGCAGCCACGGCAAACAAATGAGCCATCTTTCCTCCTCCTCCGGGCATACACACAGTCTTGTTCATCTGTATGGTCCTAGTGCATAGCCTGGTGACTGACACAGAGCCTGTGCTCAGTTTCTTTGCACGGTAGCAACAGTGAGTGAGGAGCAACTCGAAGCATACTGCTTCCTCTGCCAGATGCAAGTTTTGGAGGGCTACAGCGATGCACTCCCTCCCTTCCCCCTGCTCTCCCCAACAATCTTGTCCTGTGTAGGCCAAACAGTCCCATATCTTACATTTACATGTTTGGAAACATGCATTTTAAAAATGTAAAAATGGGACTTTCCTGGTAGTTCTGTGGTTAAGAATCTGCCCGCCGGTGCAGGGGGCATGAGTTTGATCCCTGGCCTGGGAAGAGTCCACGTGCCCCAGAGCAACTAAGCCATCGCCCCACAACCACTGCAGCCCTCATACTCTAGGACCTGCGAGCCGCAGCTGCAGAGTCTGGGCGCCACAACTGCTGAGCCCACACACCTAGAGCTTGCGCTGTGCAGCAGGAGAAGCTACTGCAGTGAGAAGCCTGCACGCCACAATTAGAGAGTAGCCTCTGCTTGCCACAGTTAGGGAAATGCTGCATGCAGTAATGAAGACCCAGCACAGCCAAAAGTAAAACAAATTTTAAAATGTAAAAATGTTAAAAAATGTAGACACACATAACTTCATATAAACTGGATAATATTATACAGGTTATCCTGTAACTGCCTTTTCTTCTCGTTAAATAACATGTCATGGGCATCTTTCCATGTTAGTCAATGTAGCTACCCATTTTAATAGCAACCTGGGTTTCCATTGTATGGATTACTATAATTTATTTAAGCAATCTCCTATTGATGGATGCTAATGTCTCTCTTAAAATGGAATATCTGTTTTGACATAGGGTACTGTAAATCTGGTGATACTAATAGAGTGGAACCATTATTGCTTTTGACTTAAATATTACGCTTATTCTAATGTGGCAGATCGTTTCATTAGCTTTGTGAGCTAGTTGCTACTTTTTCTTTTTTTGATAACATATTGCTGTCTTCTTTTGACCCTGTGATTAAAGTCCCTATGTCTTTTAACCTGAATAGTTATGAAGTGAAGTGTTCCTAAATATGTATTTGAGCAACTGATTATATATATATTAAAATAATCCATGTGGGAGTTTTACATACACTTAATCATAGTCCTTTGGACAGCAAGGAGATCAAACCAGTCAATTTTAAAGCAAATCAATCCTGAATATTCATTGGAAGGATTGATGCTGAAGCTGAAGCTCCAACACTTTGCCCACTTCATTCAAAGAGCCTACTCATTGGAAAAGACTCTGATGTTGGGAAAGACTGAGGGTAAAATGAGAAGGGGAAGGCAGAGGATGAGATGGTTAGAGGACATCAACAACTCAAGAACTTGAGAAAACTCCAGGAGATAGTGGAGAACAGAGATTAGTGTGCTATCATCCAGGGGCTTAAAAAAGTTGGATACAACTTAGCAACTGAACAACAACAACAAATTGTAGTTTATGCATGGTCTTATTTCTTCTTTTAAATTGAACTCTATGTTGCAAACATTTTAAAATACACTATTGACTTCAAATTTTTGAAGATTTTACATTTCTGTTTATTATTGAGAGAAACAGATTTTATCCTATGACTTCAGACCACTGAGATAACTCTGGAGCAACATTTTGTGCTCCATTAGACAAGTGATTCCTTCTCCAGTAGCACTAGTGGTAAAGAACCCGACTGCCAACGCAGAAGACATAAGAGATGCAGGTTCAGTTCCTGGGTCAGGAAGATCCTCTGGAGGTGGGCATGGCCACCCACTCCAGTAATCTTGCCTGAGAATCCCCATGGACAGAGGAGGTTGGTGGGCAATCCCCATAGGGTTGCAAAGAGTTGGATGCAACTGAAGTGGCTGAGCACACATGCACGCACACAGTCATCATTCACACATAATAAGCAGGTACAGGCATACCTCAGAGATATTTTGGATTTAGTTTCAAACACGACTGAGCGACTTCACTTTCACTTTTCACTTTCATGCATTGGAGAAGGAAATGGCAACCCACTCCAGTGTTCTTGCCTGGAGGATCCCAGGGACAGGGCAGCTTGGTGGGCTACCGCCTCTGGGGTCGCACAGAGTTGGACACAACTGAAGCAACTTAGCAGCAGCAGCAGCATTGCAATAAAGCAAATATCATAATGAAGTGAGCCACATGAATTTTTTTGGTTTTCCAGTGCATATAAAATTATGTTCACACTATACTACAGTCTATTAGATCAAATTGTCAACATCCGTTGGATCATAGAAAAGGCAAGAGAATTCCAGAAAAACATCTACTTCTGCTTCATTGACTACACTAAAGCCTTTGACTGTGTGGATCACAACAAACTGGAAAATTCTTAAAGAGATAGGAATACCAACCATCTTACCTGCCTCCTGTGAAACCTATAGGCAGGTCAAGAAGCAACAGTTACAACCAGACATGGAACAATGAACTGGTTCCAAACTGGGAAAGGAGTATGACAAGGCTGTATATTGTCACCCTGCTTATTTAACTTTTTTTTTTAAATTAATTAATTAATTTATTTTTAAATTTTAAAATCTTTAATTCTTACATGCGTTCCCAAACATGAACCCCCTTAACTTTTATGCAGAGTACATCATGAGAAATGCTGGGCTGTATAAAGCACAAGCTGGGATCAAGATTGCTGGGGGAAATATCAATAACCTCAGATATGCCTCTTGATATTATTATTATTTAAAATAATCCATGTGGGAGTTTTACATACACTTAATCATAGTCCTTTGGACAGCAAGGAGATCAAACCAGTCAATTTTAAAGCAAATCAATCCTGAATATTCATTGGAAGGATTGATGCTGAAGCTGAAGCTCCAACACTTTGCCCACTTCATTCAAAGAGATCAATTAATATATCAATTAATGATAATAATATCAATAACCTCAGATAATGAGCCTCTTGATGAAAGTGAAATAAGAGAGTGAAAGAGCTGGCTTAAAACTCAACATTCAAAAAATGAAGATCATGGCATCTGGTCCCATCACTTTACGGCAAATCAAAGGGGAAAAGGTAGAAGCAGTAACAGATTTATTTTCTTGGGGTCCAAAATCACTGTGGACAATGACTGGAGCCATGAAATTAAAAGATGTTTGCGTCTTGGAAGGAAAGCTCTGACAAACCTAGACAGCATATTGAAAAGCAGACACATCAATTTGCCAACAAAGGTCCATATAGTCAGAACTATGGTTTTTCCAGTAGTAAGTAAGGATGTGAGTGTTGGACCATAAAGAAGGCTGAGCATTGAAGAATTTACGCTTTTGAACTGTGGTGTTGGAGAAGACTCTTGAGAGGCCCTTGAACAGCAAAGAGATCAAACCAGTCAATTCAAGGGAAGAAGACCCTGATGAGCCGCCTCAATAAAAAAGACCCCAAATACTGGGAAAGATGGAAGGCAGAAGGAGAAGGGGATGACAGAGGATGTGGATGGTTGGATGGCATCTCTGATTCAACGGACATGAGTTTGAGTAAGCTCCAGGTGATAGTGAAGGACAGGGAAGCTTGGTGTGCTGTAGTCCATGGGGTTGCAAAGAATCGGACATGACTGAGTGACTGAACAACAACAAATATTCTATGAAGGTCTATTAAGTGTGCAATAGCATTATGCCTTAAAAAGCAATGTATATAACTTAACTTTAGAATATTTTAATGCTAAAAAATGCTAACCATCATGGGAACTTTCAACAAATCATGATAATAGCATCAAAGGTCACTGATCACAGATCACTACAATAAATATAGCAAAAAATAATAATGAAGTTTGAATTATTGTAAGAATTACCAAAATGTGCGGAGAAGACAATGGCACCCCACTCCAGTACCCTTGCCTGGAAAATCCTATGGATGGAGGAGCCTTGTGGGCTGCAGTCCATGGGGTCGCTAAGAGTCGGACACGACTGAGCAACTTCACTTTCACTTTTCCCTTTCATGCATTGGAGAAGGAAATGGCAACCCACTGCAGTGTTCTTGCCTGGAGAATCCCCAGGACGGGGGAGCCTGGTGGGCTGTCATCTCTGGGGTCACACAGAGTTGGACCAAAATGTGACACAGAGACATGAGCAAATGCTGTTAGCAAAATGTCACTAATAGACTTGCTTGACATGTGCTATGTGCTTAGTGGCTCATCGTGTCCAACTCTTTGCGGTCATATGGACTGTAGCCCGTCAGGCTCCTCTGTCCATGGAGTTTCTTCTCCAGGCAAGAATACTGGGGTTGGTTGCCATGCCCTCCTCCAGAGAATCTTCCCAACCCAGGAATTGAACTCAGGCCTCTTGCATTGGAGGCAGATTCTTCACCATCTGAGCCACAAGCTTGACATGGGGTGGCCACAAAACTTCAATTTGTAAAAAATGCAATACCTCCTAAGTGCAATAAAATGAGGTATACCTGTATTTTATTTTTTCGTCTATCTTAGGGATTGCAGTGTTGCATAGTGCTAGGTAAGAGGCAGAAATTTGACTCTTCCCTCAAAAGGCTTCCTTCCAAGTTGTTATTAAACTCCTAGTGAACATCTTGTCTTCCATTATTCTCCTCCCTTACAATACCCCTATAAGATTATAGTGGCTTTTGTCTTTGCCCCTTTAGGACAGGACTTGTGTCTCTTTGTCTTGCGTTCTCTGTAATACTTAGTACAGTGCCTGATGTGGAACATAAGAGATGTCCATTAACATTTGTTGTTTTAAACTGAATGGTCCCCAAGACTATAATGAATTCCATGTGGTGGATCCATACAGCCTCCTAGCAATCAGCACTTTCTCTTGCACTTGCTCATTAATCATCTATTCAATAATCCATTTCTGGAATTCACAAGGGATTGATGCCAAGCTCACTGGATTATATCCACTTTTACTCCTTTCTTGAAAGTCAGGAGCTGGGAAAGCTTTATGCAGGAAGTGGGGCTTCAAGTTGGCGTTGATGGACAGGTATGATATGAGCAGAGAGAAGAGAAGGAGAGGCCATTTGGAGACCAGAGTCTCTATGTGGTAAATGTGGTTGGAAGACAGAATTGTTCACAGACACAGAATATAGTTTTATGTTAGTGAAATCTTGGTTAAGAGAGCACTAGGATAACCTTGAGAAACTGAATGTAACCGTGGAAGCAGAGAATGGCCTATGTCCCCAGGGACCTAGATGGAGAGGCAGAGGAAGCCCAGCCATTCTCTGCTTCCTATACCACATTCCCTTTGCAAGGTGGTTCTGATGCTTTCTCAGCCAAGATTTCCCTAATCCCATCATCTTTAAGTGTAAAACCTCAAATACACAAAATATACTTATTATTACCATTGTATCCTAGTTCATTTCTAGATGTGGTGCCTAGCCATGACGTAAAATGATAGGAGGGGGTGAGTAGGAAGACCAACGTGGTACCCTTTTTGTCAAGAGCTGGGAGTGATTAAGAAAGTAACTATTTTGGAGATAAAGCTCATTGATTCAGACTAATTAGTGCTAATACAAGTAGAAGGGCAAAGTATGAATTACTGAATCCTTAGGAAAAGAAAAGTGAGTTGTAGGTATTGAGTCACTCTAACAAATGCTTGTCTCTGCAACACTGCTCATTATGCAGCATTGGAGGTGCTGAGTTTAAGATTTCTTGAGTTTCAAACTTCTATAAAGTTGTAAGGGCCAAAAAAGAGCTGCTCATTACTGCTCAATATCACCCCATGTATATATCTGCAATCTCTCTCCCTGTCCTTTCTTCTGCCAGGCCTGTGAGCCCTGGCAGTCACAGGTTATAGCAGGATCCAAACAGTATCTGAGTTTCAGTTTTCACTTTTAAGGTTGCATTGAGCTCTCTGTGTCACTTGTTGCATGACAGGGTTTGTTGTGATGGGGTCAAGTGGTGCTGGAAGGAGGTAGGCTTGGTCTCAACTCATTCTTTAGAGTAGAACATGACCTTGTGGGGGAGGTGCTGGGGGAGCATGTCCTGTTCATTGCAGAGGTTCAGCCTGGTGGTGGAACCAAGCACACATAGTGGTTCAAGGGGACAGGAGGTACCAGTAGCTTGTCTTGAATTGGGCAGATGCTCAGCAAGGGGTCAATGTGGAGGTGAAGGAGTTGCCAACTGGCAGGGTGGGAACCACTGATGTGCCACGTAGGTCTAGCAATTGACCAAGGGCTGCTGAAGCAGTGAAACACAGACCACCTCAGGATGGTGCTCCAAGCAGAAGACTAGCCAGGCAAACTGCAAACTCAAGATTTCGATACAGACAACACCTTACCAGAGGGGGCCATTGAGGAATGCATGTCACAGGGTGACTTCCCCCAAGAAAGCAGATTCTGAGACTAATATCAGCATGCAGGCATTAATCTGGAAATGCTCTTGGGACCAACATCTGTGGAAGGACAAGATGGGAACTGAGATTGAAAGGAGAGGGAGATTAGCTGAGATGATGTCCCAGCAAAGGCCTTGGCTGACCTCATGAGAAAACTTGGGGAAACTCCTCAGCTTGGGTTGGAGGGAGAGACCCAAGGGCGTCAGGCTTTTCTACTCCTACACTGGTCAGTCATTAGGTGCCAGCTGCCACTGGGAGGAGGAGTGGCTTTGGGCCACTTTTCTTCAACAGAAGCAATTCTCAGAAATGGCTAACAGCTGAGGGCCATCTTCTGGCCACACTCTCAGCAGCTGGGGGAATAAGTTCTTCCTTCCTCCTTTTGGGGAGCACATCATAACATCCATCTCAGTAAGTTACAGCCTGGGGGATAACAGTGCCCAATAGCCATGAATGATGGAATGTGGATATTAGAACTTTGATCAACACGAAAGAAAAAATTATATTTAATTTCATTGAAATGACCCTGATGGGAGGCCAGGGTAAGGGGGTGGTTATGAAAGATGAGAGGGGCTGTCCTTTACTATTTGCATACTTACACTCTCTGCACCCAGTTGCTCTGGACCCTGGGGTGGGATGTAGGGGAGAGGAGGACAATGGTGGCCAAGTTTACATAGGTTAAAGGCTCAGTGATTCCAGCTATGAGGAGCTGAGGAAGACAGAGATTGGGAAATAAAAAGGGCCTCTGTGGATATCTGTAAGCCATCTCTCCCCATTCATTCTAGCAAATCTTGTACATCATGACCCTGGGGCTTATAATGCCATAAAAATGTTCAAACAGTCAAATCCAGTCACCATGGACAAATACGCAATTTTAATTTTAAGAAGTATTTGTCAAGGCATTGATGCAATTCTCTTTCTTAGGCCCAAATTAATATTCTCTTATTGTTAGATTTCCATTGTGTTGTTCCAGGCATTTTGTGTTTCAAGAGCAGAGCAGGAGGTTTTCTATTAATTAATTTATTTTTAGAGAGACTCATCTCCTCTCTGCAGAGCTCAGAATAGTTTTTGATTTAATACCACTTGGAAAATAGGGCCAAGGGAAAAATTGTTTAGATTGAGTCCAAGAATAGAAAATTCTTATACCAAAAAACTTTCCCCTTAAAAAAAAAAGAAGTGAGTAAGCAGTGGGGAACTCATATTAGAGCATGTTTCAATGTCAGTATTTCACATGTCACAACATTTGGCTCATCTTGGCAAATTACGAAATTTTTCTAATTCCTAAGGTATCTTTAAACAGCTGTTGTTTCTTTTCTAAATAATATTAACTCTGCCCCCTCCCCAAGCAGGATGGTCTAGGTTTCAATAGCCTGAATTTTCAATGCAATGGTGTCAATTTCAGTTTGGAATCTTGTCACAGATTATGGATGTCCACTTCTCATGTGGGGGTGTGACTCCACAAGAAATGGTCAGGAGTCTGCTGTTCGTGAAAAGACTCAGCTGTAGCGGCATCTGGACAACACACTTTTAAAATGGGGTTATTTCATAATTGCATCGACTCTGTCCAAGAAAAGAGAACACATTCAAATTCCCTTTAATTCAAACCATTTGTGAGTGAAGCTCTCTATCTTGAGCTAGAGAGGACTGGTATCCTTGAAGACTGTTGTGTTCCAAACTGTCCACATCCACCTGGTTTGGAAATATCATTTTGTGACTTGGTGCTCCGACTAGGGAAGTTGTTTGAAGGGATGCTTTGCAAGTGAGAAGGGATGAAATACTGCTCTGGGTTGGGCACAGACTGTCCATGTGCTGAGATTTGTGTTAGTCATCCAAACACTCCCACCGGTCAATCCAGAAGTTTTGTGCTCATAGGATCACCAGTTATTTGTGTGACTTCCTATTGCACATGGGCAGAAGCTGGTGGCGTCAGGAGACAGTGTGACTTAGGGGGAAAAACGAGAACTTGCGGGCCTGAAGGAAACTAGGTCTGTGTCTCATTGCTGGCACATTTCTAGCCTTAAGCAAGCCGTTTAATTTCTCTGAACATCAGCTTCCTTGTTTATAAAATGATCAAACACACACACACACTCAATCACCTTATACAGTAATGGTAAGAATTAGAGATAATATATCTAAGAGGGTCAGCATACTACCTGGCCCATAATAGATACCCAATACCTAGAAATTAGGGCTTCCCTCATAGCTCAGATGGTAAATCATCTGTCTGCAATGCAGGAGACCCTCGTTTGATTCCTGGGTTGGGAAGATCCCCTGGAGAAGGAAATAGCAACCCACTCCAGTATTATTGCTTGGAGAATCCCATGGACAGAGGAGCATGACAGGCTACAGTCCACGGGATTGCAAGAGTCAGACACAACTTAGCGACTAAACCACCACCTAGCAATTATTATAACTGTTAGCTATAACTAAATAAAATCTATGAAAAGGCTCTTTCTGTATAATCTAAATCCCCATTATGATCATCTTATGCCCAATCTGGCAGTAAAAAAGGGCATGCTGACAGCATCCATCTTTCCATTCCCAAGACAGATGAAATATATGGCTTTCTTCCTAATGGGTTCCCAAAGGTCTGCTAGGTTTCCTGGCAATGAGTCAGCAATTCAAGCCGGTCCAGGTACAGAACAAAGCTGTGCCAATAGCCACATTCCATGCACAGAACACTCCCCAACTGGGCCTTACACTCAGCGGCCGCGTATGCCAGCCTCTCGGGCCTGGCTCACCAGGCAGCTGCATAAATTGCTTCGAACATGAGATTATTTATGGCCTAACCAACTCTGCCTTTGGCCTAGCTCTTGTTCTCATTTTTTAAATGATAGTATTAGTGCCGGGGTAAGACACACAATGTAGGAAACTGAATTCCACAGACAAACGTTGCCAGGTGCAGACTCACTTATTCTGATAGTGCCGGACCTTGTCAGTTTATTGTTGGCTTTGTAATTCCCAGCTCCAGGGTGGCAAGAACTGCCCTAAGTGAAGACAGTCCATAGCATGTCAGTGACAGCTAGGCAAAGAGCAAAAATCTGATTTTTGTATAATTTTTAAGTTGTGAGCACTCTCAGCAGGGTACCCTGACAGTGGTTATAACCTCAGAAGTAAAGCAAAAAGAAAAATATATGTATATAAAGGAGTTGCTGCTGTTGCTAAGTTGCTTCAGTCGTGTCCGACTCTGTGCAACCCCAGAGACGGCAGCCCACCAGGCTCCCCTGTCCCTGGGATTCTCCAGGCAAGAACACTGGAGTGGGTTGCCATTTCTTTCTCCAATGCATGAAAGTGAAAAGTGAAAGTGAAGTTGCTCAGTCGTGCCCTATTATTAGCGACCCCATGGACTGCAGCCCACCAGGCTCCTCCGTCCATGGGATTTTCCAGGCAAGAGTACTGGAGTGGGGTGCCATGGCCTTCTCCGATATAAAGGAGTACCTAGGACTATTTCTAATTTTTTGGCCTCTTATTTCACCCTTCATCTGAAGAAGCTTAGATAAAATGGTCTTTTATTCTTATCTTTCCCCAGTTTTCAAGTCAAATTCATAACATTTTGGAGCCACACTTCAAAGGTAATGGGTTTTACAGATTATTCTGATCCAAATTCTCCCCATCCCTAGTCTATCTAGTATCTTTTTGTAGTAGGAAAAAGGAAAGAGGGGTGTAAGTCTTGGCATTGATTTTGGGAGAAAGGGCCAATAAGAAAGGTATGAACTTTTATAATTTTGTTTTTGCTCCAAGTCCTTACCCCTTATGGACCAACTGAGAAAGTAGGCCCATAATTGGCTCAGTGGGACTTAAATCAAATATTTTTTAAAGCCGTGTCAGTGTGATGGTCATCTGCTTCATCAGGGACTGTAAGCTTAGGGATGGAGGGATGCCAGGAGATGATGTACAGCTTGGGACTCTGACCAAGTCCCTTTTTACTTTGATACCTGGATTTGTACCTTAATCACTCATTCAAGTAAAGAAATATCTGTTCCAATATTTGTTCACATTCTACTATGTGACATACACTGTGCCAAACACTGGAGAAATAGCTGTGAATTTTGTTTCCCATGTGGTGGCTCTGGAGCAAGTGTGCTGTGATGCCCACCAAAAAAATCATCAATTCTAATTTTATTTGCAGGTGAATCACCTAATGAAATTATTGCTATTGGCTCTAGTCAAGGCCTTTTAAATTATATACTGCATGTTATATGGAGGCAGTAAGAGAGGAAAGTTAACACTCTTGGATTTCCCTTATGGATACCAGCATTCAACCATCAGTGGTGGGATGCAGGGCAAGTGCTGACTTTTGTCCTCCATAGTCACAAAGTTTAACCTAAGGAGTATACTAACATATCTATATCCATGTTTATATCCATATGTAATATATATATCTACATCTTTTTAAGGATACTTCATTGTCTCCTTGTCTGACACCCTCCAAAGTGCTACATTCTATTATATCTCTGAGATGGAGAACAGTAGCTACTTGTTGAGTATAAGCTACCCGAGTAGATGTGATGTTACTGCTTAACACACTTTGCGTCTCCTCCTGGTTTAGAGTCCTTCAAATTTCCTTTGAGAAAGCTCCCTTCCTCCATTTCTGCCATGTGATATGGGTGGAATTTTAACTCCCTTAAAATTCCATGGGAGGGGACTTCCCTGGTGGTCCAGTGGTTAAGAATCTGCCTTCCAATGCAGGGGACACCGGTTCAATCCCTGGTCAGGGAACTAAGATCCCACATGCCATGAGGCAGCTAGAAAGTCTGCATGCTGCAACTACTGAACCTCTGTGCTCTAGAGCCGTTGCGCTGCCACAAAGTGCCCTCACACCGCAACAGAGATCCAGCTCAAAGTAAATTAACTCAAAAATTTCATAGGATTGTCTTAATTGGCTTAAAGCAATCATTCTGTTTTCTCACAGTATTGCTTCAGAGAGAGACTGTTAATCCAGTAATATCCATTGAGATGAGAGAAAACCTTTGCTAGAATTTCTAGAAAAGAGAGATTAGATTCCTTTCTTTAGGAATTAGATTGCATGGTGTAGTTTGTAAGAAAGGAGACGTTTTTTTGCCATGCCAGGGAAAGCCCTTAGCTTCAGGGGTGACACGGGGAGAAAAGGACACTGTGGAGGGGGTGAGGGCATAGAAGGAATAGCTGAAAAATGGAGAGAAGTCTAATCCTTTGTGATACTGGTTGTTTTAAAATTGAAGAACAGTTGGTTTACAACATTATATTAATTTCAAGAGTACAACCCAGTGATTTGATTATTTTTATAGATTATACTCAATTTAAAGTTATTAAAAAATAATGATTAATCACAAGCTAGAATAAAGATTTCCAGGAGAAATATCAACAACCTCAGATACGCAGATGATACTACTCTAAAGCCAGAAAGTAAAGAGGAACTAAAGAGCCTCTTGATCCAAGTGAAAGAGGAGAGTGAAAAAGCTGGCTTAAAAATTCAACATTGAGAAAACTAAGATCATGGCATCTGGTCCCATGACTTCATGGCAAATAGATAGGGAAAAAGTGGAAACAGTGACAAATTTTTTTTCCCTTGGGTTCCAAAATCACTGCAAATGGTGACCGCAGCCATGAATTTAAAAGACACTTGCTCCTCAGAAGGAAAGCTATGCCAAACTTAGTGTATTAAAAAGCAGAGACATCACTTTGCTGACAAAGGCCCATATAGTCAAAGCTGTGGTTTCTAATAGTCATATATGGATGTGAGAGTTGGACCATAAAGAAGGCCGAGAACCAAAGGATTGATGCTTTCAAATTGTGGTGCCTGGAGAAGATTCTTGAGAGTCCCTTGGAAAGCAAGGAGATCAAACCAGTCAATCCTAAAGGAAATCAACCCTGAATAGTCATCGGAAGGACTGAAGCTAAAGCTCCAAAACTTTGGCCACCTGATGTAAAGAGCTGACTCATTGGACAAGACTCTGATGCTGGGAAAAATTGGGGGTAGGAGAAGTGGGTGACAGAGGATGAGATGGTCGGATGGCATCAGTAACTCAATGGCTGTGAATTTGAGCAAACTCTGGGAGACAGTGAAGGACAGGAAAGCCTGGCACGCTGCAGTTCATGGGATCACAAAGAGTCAGACACAACTTAGTGCCTCAACAACAACAATATAATGACTATTTCCTCGTATAATATATCTTTCTTGCTTATTTATTTTATACATAGTAGCTTGTATCTTTTAATCCCTTACCCATATCTCATTCTCCCCTTCCCTCTCCCACTGGGACCCACAAGTTTGTCAGGTGTATCTGTGAGTCTGCTTTGGTTTTGTCATATACATTTGTTTTATTTTTTAGATTCTATATAAAAGTGATAACAGAGTATTTGTTCTCCTTGACTTATTTCATTAAGCAATACCCTGTAGTTCTATCTATGCTGTTGCAAATGACAGAATTTCATTATTTTTTATGGCTAAGTAATATTCTATTGCAGGTATATAGAACACATCTTCTTTATCCATTCAACTGTTAAATATCTTGGTTATTGTAAATAGGGCTGCTCTGAACACTGTGGTGTGTGAATTTTTTCAAATTAATGGTTTTGTTTTCTTTGGATATACACTCAGCCGTGGAATTGCTGGATTATGTGGTAGTTCCACTTTCAGTTTTTTGAGGGTCCTCCATACTGTTTTACACAATGACTGGATGAATTCACAATTCACAATGAATTCACAACTCTGTACTAGGATTTCCTTTTCTCCATATCCTTGCCAACATTTGTTACTTGTGTTCCTTTTTATGGTAGCTGTTTTGACAGATGTGAGGTCACTGAAGTTGGTGACTGCAGCCATGAAATTAAAAGATGTTTGCTCCTTGGGAGAAAAGCTATGACCAACCTACACAGCATATTAAAAAGCAGAGACAGTCCTTTGCCAGAAAAGGTCTGTATAGTCAAAGCTATGGTTTTTCCAGTGGTCATGTATGAATGTGAGAGTTGGACTATAAAGAAAACAGAGCGCCAAAGAATTGATGCTTTTGAATCATGGTGTTGGAGAAGACTCTTGAGAGTCCCTTGGATTGCAAGGAGATCAAACCAGTCAATCCTCAAGGAAATCAGTCCTGAATATTTATTGGAAGGGCTGATGCTGAAGATGAAGCTCCAATCCTTTGGCCACCTGATGTGAAGCACTGACTCATTGGAAAAGACCCTGATGCTGGGACAGATTGAAGGCAGAGGAGAAGAGGAAAACAGAGGATGAGATGATTGGATGGCATCACCGACTCAATGGACATGAGTTTGAGCAAGCTCTGGGAGTTGGTGATGGACAGGGAGGCCTGGCATGCTGCAGTTCATGGGGTTGCAGAGTGAGACAGGACTGAGAGACTGAACTTAACTGAGGTGATATCTCACTGTGGGTTTGATTTGCATTTCTCTGATAACTAGCAATATTGAGCATGTTTCATGTGCCTGTTGGCCATTAATTCTGTTTGAGTTTCTAGACCAAGCCTTACCCCAGTTAGAATTATCACTGGACTTTCCAATCACGTGAGCCAATACATTTCCTTTTTTGCTTTAATCCGTTTGAATTGGACTCTGTATCAGTTATGACACATCAGTTCAGTTCAGTTCAGTCGCTCAGTTGTGTCTGACTCTTTTCAATCCCATGGACTGCAGCAAGCCAGGCCTCCCTGTCCATCACCAACTCCCAGAGTTTACTCAAACTCATGTCCACTGAGTCGGTGATGCCATCTATGACACATAGACACACACATGACATAAAGAGTCCCAATAAGTACCATGGATTTTGAACTCTTCCAGAATTTCCATCAGATACCTTTATATAATGATAGAAGTAAAGTGCATTCCATAGGCACTCATAAATACAATGCAGCAGTAGATTATATACATTTCCGCTCATACAAATTAAGAGCTAACTGTGATAAGTGGCTGGGGTGACAGGGAGAAGTAGAAACATTTGGGATTGTTCAAAGCATTTGAGATTTGGGGAGGTGGGTAACTTATGATTTTCTGGAATAGCCTCCACTCTCCTGAGTATTTGCATAAAACATATCTCCTAGAAGAACAATCCCAGCTCTACACAGTTACTAATATTAGGTTTCTCAATGTGTTTCATGCTCTTTCTCACTCATAGGAATTAGGTCCCTTCCAGGACACACCTCCAAGGAGGTGCAGGTCCCCTGCTGGGCTGCATGAAGGAGGAAGAAAGATGTTTATGAAGGAGCCAGGAAAAAGACAGGTTGCCTGTGCCAAGAATGGAGCGTCTTTTATGTTCTTTGATAACTCTGAGATTTCCCTTTCCTATTCCTTTCTCCTCATCTATTAATGAGCATGAACTACATCCTGGCCTTTAATCATTGATATCATTTCATATACACTTTTTCATTATCCTCATCTCTCTTTTGCTCCTTCGAACATCTGTTTCCCAGACCCGCTCTTTAGAATTGAGTGTATACATGGCAGCTTTCCCCATCTCTGAGCCATGGAGCTAAATTTCCTATGCACCTTCAAGCATTAAATTGAAAATTAAGCTAAATGTACCATATTTTGTTATAATTACAGTTTAGAAAAAAAATCCTTGTTAATTAGGTATCCAAGAAAGTTATGTGGTCCATATGCTACGTAGGAATTTATAGTCCAGAGTAATAAAGTTTGGTAATAAAGGAATAGTGATGAGTGAAAGGGACAAATGTAAATTAACATTCCCCCAAATAAATCAAACAGTTTAGAGAACTGGGCCATTCATGGCAACCACATGCAACTAGTTATAATTGCTAGTTTCCAAGTGTCTGATTTTAGTTTCCTTAAAAAAATTAAAAAAAAAAAACAAATAGACATGATTTGAAGCTTAACATTCTGGTATCATTTGACAGTCACAGAGCTGCTGAGATTGCCGCAAAAATTATTCTAATTATTCGAATAGAGTCTTTGGCATTGGCCTAGATAATGATAGGAATTAGTGAGTTTTACCCAGACAAGGTCCCTTCCTTTGAGGAATTTATCCTCTACAACTATCTGCCCTGGCCTGAGCTACACTGGGATCAGTCTCTCTTCGCTGACCCAGAAGAGTTCCTTGGCTGATGATGATGACTGACATCATGTTTCAAGGGCTTTTTCTGGGCCAGGTCCTGCACTCAGCTCTTTATATGCATTCTTTTCATTCTCACAGTCTTTAAAGGGAGTGTATTTCATGAGTTTTTTTTCAGTTGTAAGGACAAAAAATGTCAACTAGAAATGACTTCCTAAGTGATAAAAAAAACCAATGAGTTGTCTCTAGGGAAGTTCTAAAGGTAGAGCATCTTCAGGATTGGTGAATTTATCACTTGACACCATTAAGAACCTGGATTCTTGTCTCTTTGCTCAACTGCTTGCAGTGTGTGACACTGTCTTTGGGTTGGCCCCCTTCAGGGTCACAAGATGACTACCACAATCTCAGGGGTTGCATTCTTCATGTCGACTCCCAGAGGAATCAGAGAGGACCCAGTTTTCCTTGCATCTCATTTTTTTTTTTAGAGCCAGCTTCTGCCTTTGCAAAAGATTTTTATGGTATGGCTTGAAGTAGGGGTGGGGACAGATGTTGAATAGACAGTCAATTATATATACTATAGGTAGACCTTACCATTATCCTCGTTTTATGGATAAGGAAACTGAAACTGAGAAAAGTTAAGTAACACACCCAGCCTCTCTCTGCTAGTAAGTGGTAAAGCTGGGGTTTGAACTAAGGCAGTTTGACTTTATAGTACCTGTTCTTACCTATTGCACCAAATTGCTTGGCCATGGTAAATAGTTTCCTAACTCTGAATGGGGACTTGGATAGAGTCAGTTTAAGTGAAAGAAATAGGTAAAAGCTGTTTTTACTTTTTCTCATTTTAATTTTTTCCCTTAGAAGTGCCTTTCCCCAGGGCCAGTCCTGGATCCCACGTGTACAGGATTCTAGGAGAATCTATGAGAGGGGCAATGAACTTGAGCTTGGAGCAAGGGTAGTTTCCCAGAAGAAGTGTTACAGTATTTCTACTGAGATATGAAGAACACAGAAGGTTAACTTTATAAAATAACTCATGGGGATGTAATGTACAATATTGTGAACTACAGTTTATAATACTGTATTGTATATTTAAAAGTTGCTAAGGGAATAGGTCTTAAAAGTTCTTATGAGATTTAAAAAATGTATAATGTGTGTGGTGATGAATGTTAACAAGATTTATTTCACAATATATGCATATATTTAATCATTATGTTGTATACTGTAAACTAATATAATATTTTATGTCAATTATATCTTTAAAAAGAAAAATTATCTGGGTGGAAAAGTGCGTGTGTGCATATCTGTTGGATAAAGGGTTTTAGGGAGAGGGAGCAGCATAAAAAAATGGGCAAATGGGGCACAACTGGAAAACTTAAAGTATTGGGTTGGCCAAAAAGTTCATTTGGGCTTTTAGTGGGAAAACCCAAATGAACTTTTGGCCAAACCAATAGCTCAGAATAACCTGTGTCAAACACAAAGCCTGATACAGTTGAGAGATAAGACTCTGGAGGTAAAAAGAAGTGAACCATTAAAGATATTATTAAGCATATTAAGGAGTTTGAACTACATCCTGATATCAATGGTGACTGATTAAGAATTTTTATCAGAAGAAGACTTAATCAGAATAAAATTTTGGCAAGATCTCACTGACTTGCAGGGTGGAGAGTGGACTCCTGTAGTATTAAGGTAGTGTTAACACAGGAGGAGGAGGGCCAATAGCTGGCTAATTTAAATGCCTCACCTTTGAGTACTACCTGGGGCCCTCCTGTGGCTGACTCTTTTGGCCGACTCATCAGCCATTCCCAGTTCCCTTGTCCACATCCCACTTTGCTACTGCTGCTGCTAAGTCCCTTCGGTCATGTCCGACTCTGTGCGACCCCATAGATGGCAGCCCACCAGGCTCCCCCGTCCCTGGGATTCTCCAGGCAAGAACACTGGAGTGGGTTGCCATTGCCTTCTCCAAGTTGTGTCTGACCCTTAGCATGGACTGCAGCTACCAGTCTTCTCCATCCATGGGATCTTCCAGGCAAGAGCACTGGAGTGGGGTGCCACTGCCTTTTCCCCACTTTAGAGACTGAAAAATTCAGATGCTTACTTTTCCAGCTGTTCATCTATGGGTGGTCATGTGACCCAGTTTGACTATGGGCTTCTGGAAGAGTTTACTTTCTTGCCTGGAGCCATCTTTTGAACCCTGAAGAGACGTGACTAAGGATGAATGCCTACACTAAGGAGAAGGATGGAAGGGGCCTAGGTCCCTGTTAACATCACAAATTCTTCAAACCAAAGAGGCTACCTTGTTTAGCAAGCAATAAATGTGCTTATGGCTTAAGTTACTTTTGACGACCTCTTCTGTTACCCATGCCAAAAATCATTCCTAGGAAAGTGGCACGCATTAATCCAATATAAGGGATTTCTATTTCATTTTGATTGTGTATACACTTTTCAAATTCTTCACTCAAGAGAAAGAAGTTTCAAGAGTGTGCTCCTTACACTGAGAGACTGGAAGACAGAAGTCTACAGCGCTTCCACTCCCTTCAGGATAAAATGTGCATGTGCAGGGCAGTACCTGTTTGGCCCGTCTGGAGAAGGCCTGGTCAGCACCTTCAGCTGTGGCTCCATTTCTTGCTGCCCACTCTTGGCATGGCACTGCAATGAAGTCCATTTGGTCTGTTACTGGATCTGAGGGACCACGAGCAATAGTAGTGAGGATCATGAAGTTTTTGTTTTTTTAAAGCATCTTGAAGTTTTAATAAGGCTTCATGTTTGGAAAAAAATATTACAACATGCTTTTCCTTTAAGCAATTTATGTTAATAGAAAAGTATCCTAAAGAAAAATTAGACACAGCAGTGGGGCAAGTTATATTTTTCTCAAGCAGACACGGCACTTTTATTTAATGAAATGCATACCCAGAAAAAGTGCCTTCCCTGCACCCTGCCCACGCAAGTTAAATATGGCCGACAGTCATGTGTAGAGAATACCCCAGCCAACTCCACCGAATAATGTGTCGTCTGAGGTCTGCCATCGCCTGACGGGATAAAGCTAATCCGAATCGACTGCATGCCATGTTTTTATGACATGGAGCTATTGAAAAGTACAGGAATAATTAACTGGAAACGTAATGGAGGAAGCTCTCTCTGAGCGTGGGCTGTCACAGAGCGTAACACCTGATATGGCTTCCTTGAGCACCAGACCCGCTGCAATAACACTTTTTATGCTACTTTCTAAAGAAACTAGTGACTCAAGTCGTCCATCAGTGCAATTTGTTCTGAAGAGAGCATGACAGCTGTGGCAGGTACCAAACAGAGGTGCCTTGTTCCTCTGAGTGACACTAATTATGGGTAAGGGCTTTGTAAACATGCCTCTCTGTTCGAGGGAAGTGAACAACATATAGAAAAGCACCGGCATAACCAAAATGACGTCCATAAATAAATAGAAAATAACGGCACTTTTCTAATTGAATGCAGATAGGTAAATAAATCAGGGGGCACTTAAGCCTGCTTTGGATACAATGAGTCATTTTCTACTCCTTGACAAAGTGAAAAAGGCAATTGCCTCTTGGAGTTTACCCAGATGTGGCATGCTGGAAAGAAGGCTTTCCACCTCTACAGCTGCTATCTCAATGAAAAGTGTGTATATGGTTACAACACACATAGATGTGTGCTTATATGGGTTTGTATGCAAGCCTCCCTCCACTTCTCAATAAATTTTATGTTACGACATTCTTTTTTGTCAATGGTTTGGCACTCTGGCATTTAACTAGAGAATGGATAAACACGCTGATTATTTACCCAAGCTAGCCCACCAAAGATAAGCTGAACTGGAACACAAATAAACCCACTGGGCAATTAATAGGCTTGTGGACATCAGTTAACCTGAGAAGATACACTCATCTATTGTAGGTAGGTAGACTTGCATTCAGCTGTAAGTGAGAGAAAAACCAAGATAACAGCTTGGACTGATGGAAATTCCTTTCTGTCTCATGTGAAAATATATGCAGGTGTTTGGGGCACCTATGATGCTCAGGGGGTCAGGTAGCCAGACTTTCTGTGCCGTGCTGTTTCACCATGGATGGTCTGCACCCCAGGGTCATGACAGTGGGTGCTGTGCTGCAGCAACAGGATGGAGAACTGACAAGGGCACACCTGCATGTTTCTTGGTCGGATTCCTGGAAGCCGCCATGTGGCACTTGTCACCGGCCGGAGCCAAGTCATATGGCTATATCTAGCTGCGAAGGGATAATGATGTGTCTCCATCCCTGGAGGCAAAGAATGTTATTACTATAAAGAAGCGAACATGGATACTGAGAGGACTACTGGGAAGCTCTGCATCCATGTTCCTACTGGGGAAGAAAGCTGTTTTGTAGCTTGTAATAGATAAAACCTCCTCCTTCCCTGGACTATTCCCATTTTCCTCATTCTTTACCTAAATCCCTCACTAAAACCACAGAAAGAGATACTTGATGTAGGCCAAGAAACAAATCTTAAATGGAAGAATTTTTCTTACTCTCCAGAGAGGGGTGACGGGAAGGCTGCCCTGCTGGTTCCTTCTTTCCAAACCTTACTTTGCTGATGTCCAAATTCCATCACACATCTTTCTTCAGTGTGAGTCTAGATAAAAAGCAACTTCCTCTAGGAATAACTTTTAATGTCTATCAGCTTTTTACACTTTAATTTGAATGGGTTTTCTGAGTTTCCTATCTATTCTTGAGAGCAGAAGTCTTTATTAGAAGAAAATGAGGTTGGGGCTGCCTATCTAATTTATTGGAGATGAAGGGAGGTATATTAAATTAGATATTTATATGAATTTTTTTTAGGATTTGGCTATTCTCAGTCTTTGGTTAAGAATTTTATTAACCTGGGTTTTTTTTTTATTTTTCAAAGGAACACTTTTTTCCATGGAGTCTTTCTTCGCTTAAGCAATTAAATGAGAAAGTAGAAAATATTACCCTAAACCGTCTCTTCCTTTCCTGCTGAGTTTTTATTTCTCTGTTTAGAGATGCATGACTTTGTTTGTGTGAGTATATATCAGTTAGGAAATGCACTTTGAGGGCATGGAGTGTATGCATTAGAATTATTTTATGTATGAAAAGAGCTAAGTAAATACAGTATTGTGCCAGGAGTTCATTGCGGAAGCAATTGCTTGGAACAGCATTTAGTGCCATTCTATCTAAGTCAGAGCTTTCACTGAAGAATTCTCGGAAGCAGCTATAGCTCATAAAAGGGAGGAAAGATTTCTAAAATGAAAGGAGAGGGCATACTGGGGAGTGATGAGCTGAGCAGGGGACATGAGCAGACTTCAAGCTCACATCACCATATTCAGTGTGTGTTGATTGACAGCAGAGGAGGAAGCCAGGTGAAGGAAACCCATGTTGGATTCTACAGTAAAGGAGCTGATAGCCTTTTACTGAGCACCTGCTGAATGGCATATATTCTCCAAGGTGTCTCAGAAACAGACCTTCATTTAGGCTTCACACAAGCACAATTATCTAGTTTCACAGATGAAAAAAAGAGACCAAAAGAAATGAAAGAGAAAGTAAAAACTGGGGCTTGAATACAGTCGGCTGACTTCACAGGCTCTGTCTACTATTTCCTCACAGGGTTTGACACAAGAGAGGCAGAAAAGACGAGCTGGTCAAGTGGTTTAACCTGGGGCTCCTGCTCATAGCTGGAGAAGGCAATGGCACCCCACTCCAGTACTCTTGCCTGGAGAATCCCATGGACAGAGGAGCCTGGTGGGCTGCAGTCCATGCGGTCGTAAAGAGTCAGACACGACTGAGCGACTTCACTTTCACTTTTCACTTTCATGCATTGGAGAAGGAAATGGCAACCCACTCCAGTGTTCTTGCCTGGAGAATCCCAGGGACGGGGGAGCCTGGTGGACTGCCATCTCTGGGGTCGCACAGAGTCGGACAAGACTGAACCGACTTAGCAGCAGCAGCAGCAGCAGCCTGCTCATAGTCCTCACATCTCCCACTCCCAGCAGTTACACTTTCCTCAAAACTGGGCCAGCTGCTGTGTCTCCAGGACTTGACATGGCCTTTAGCAGCTGAGGAGGCCAGTGATGATGCATGGCAAGCGGCAGGATCTTTAGTGGTTCTTGGATATCAATGCTGGTCGCCACTTCCTAGCAGATGGGACAAGGCCTAGGAGCTCTAGTGGTTAACCAAGGCCTGTCATTTTCTTTTTAGGCATTGTCTTGGTTCCCAATTAGCCAGGAGATTTGTTTTGCTTTTAAGTCACGAACATCCCAGCTGTCAAAGTTTTTCCTTACCAAACATCTGCAGCCATCCTGCCTTGGGCCATGAACTCATCTGATCTCTTACTCCAAGCTGCCTCAAATTTGACCTGGTCTTGGCCATGAGAACTTCAGTGAAAGGCTAAGTGGTAAAGCGGTATTTGTGAGTCAGTCTTCCCTCTGAGTCAGAAATAAAACAATGCCTCAGCATGTTAGAGGGAATATGGGGCCAACCTATGATGAAACCCAAAGAACTCTTCTCCTTTCATTCTTCTGGGATCTGAAGTGACTTGTAATGTATATTGAGAGTCTGTTTTTTGGTGACAGTAAGAATAAAACTCTGGAGCAGCCAGATAAAGTCATTTTCCCTTCTTTCTTCCCTCCCTCCCTTCTTCCTTTCTTTCCTTCCTTCACTGTTTTTGACTTTTTACTTGTTTCAAAATAGTAAAACTTGATCATTCAAGAAGAATTTATATTTCTCCTTAACAGTTTGATCAAGGAACTTATTCCTAATATCAATTGTGTTATTTAGTAAAACTGGGTAGAATGGAAAAAAATACTGGGTTAGAAGCAAATAAACTGAAAACCAAACAAACCCCAAACCAAACAAACTCAAAAGGTTTCTGAATGGTGACTTGACAAATGGAGAACTGAAAACTCTCAGGCAAGACACAAAGTTGATGCAACTTCATTTCTCCAAAGGAAACACAAAGACAGCCAAACCTCCTCTGCTGCTGCTGCTCCTGCTGCTAAGTTGCTTCAGTCATTTCCGACTCTGTGCGACCCCATGGACGGCAGCCCACCAGGCTCCTCCATCCTTGGGATTCTCCAGGCGAGAACACTGGAGTGGGTTGCCAGTTCCTTCTGCAATGCATGAAAGTGAGCAGTGAAAGTGAAGTCGCTCAGTCGTGTCCGACTCTTCGCAACCCCATGGACTGCAGCCCACCAGGCTCCTCTGTCCATGGGATTTTCCAGGCAAGAGTCTGGAGTGGGTTGCCATTGCCTTCTCCGTGCACCTCCTCTACAGGAGTTTTATCAGACACTCGTGAAGTAATCTATGTGAAAATACTTGGTAAACTACAGTGTGCCAAGAACATGGTTGGTAGCTTAGGTTCTGCCTTCAGACGGGTCTGGGAGCAAGCCTTATGCGGTGTGACTTGGGAAACTGCTCTTAGTGGTTCTCAACTTGGGGCAATTTTATGCTGTCCCAGGGATGTTTAGCTACGTCTGGAGACATTTTTGGTTGTTGCACCTTGGAAGGTAGGATGCTGCAGCATCTAATGTGCAAAGGCTAGGATTGCTGCTAGACATACCATAGTGCCCAGGACAGCCTCCATAACGAAGATTATCTGAGTTCAGTATCAAAATGCCCACATTAAAAAAAACGCTACTTTCTCTTTAAAAACCTCAGTTTTTATTTCATCTTAAGGTAAGACAGAAATAATAGAGTATTTATTGCACAGAGTTGTCATGCATGTTGAATAAAGTAACACATCTTAATCATAGCTGAGTGTCTAGCATTCGTTAAGTGCTCATGGAAGCTATTCTGTGCTCAAAGTCCCTGTAGTTTGCTCTCCCCAGAATCCTTTCTCCTTGTTTGCAACCCTTAACTATGGATCCTTCCTAAACTTACATCAGCGAATATTCATATAGCTGTGGCTGTCCAGTATTTATTGCCCCTCTTTAAGACCACACCAGTTTCCTTTTCGAGAAGTTCTTTTTCTCAATTTTATGAGTTCCTGGTGGGAATATTAAACTAGACATTTCTCTCTTAAAGATGTGAAAGAGGCTATATTATTCTTCTCCATATCCATGCACAGCTGGAGAGTGGTCATATGACCTGACCTTGGCCAATCAACCAGTCTCTTCCAGGAGGTTGACACCTGAGCTTAAGAAGTGATGAAAAATTGTAGCAGTGTGCTGGTCTTGAGGTTCTTGCTGCTACATGTATGTCTGCTTCCCCACTCCAGAGTCCCTTGGTTCCTGTCTTTTCCAGTGACTGTTCTTCAGCCTCTGGGGGACCCACTAGTGTTCCCACAGCCTTCCAATACATTTCCAGAATTGGTTCTTTTTGTGGCAATTGAAACTCTTGACCGATCACTTATCCACCAATGACCCAATGAATAGACCCATAGGAGTGTAAGTATTGTGTCTGTTGGTAGAGGAGATAAGGATGGGGGCAAGGGTCAGAAGCCTAGATGGTAGCAAAACAGGGAAGAGCTTCTAAATGTAATTTTCCCAGTAGCATTGTACCAATACTCAGTTTCAATTTCTAGAGCTCACATTCTTTATCAAAGTAATAGCTGAATCTTCCTCCTTCAGCCAAGTCCTTATCAATAAACATAAATTAGCAAAGTGTATTAACTCTGTCTTGTGGTGAACCCTTTACATTTGGCTAAAAGAATTGGGCAACAATATGACTTAAAATATTGATTTAAGCAAATTCTCAGAAGTACATGGTACATTTATTGTAAAATACACATTTGAGACTGTCTCTTTTTTTCCCCATTTTGTCTTCTGTGTTTGCCAGACCTTATTTTAATATATGTATAGAACTGAGACTTACATTTTGTGTCCATTTGGGAATAGTGCTGCCAAGCAATGCCACTGGCTAGTGATAAGTATGAGGAAGAACAATTAACATATTTATTAACTGTTGTCCTTAGGTTGTTTGTCTGGACTAGAAGTGTGACTGTTTGAGAAAACAAAAACATCCAGTGAGCTTAACTTTCTGATTTAAAACAATAGCTTAAAATAGCTTATATTTGTTCAGTGGTTTAAAATTTGTAAGGCTTTTTTTTTTAAAGAAAGAAATGGAAATTTTTATTTGAATCAATCTGAGGACTGAGTATTTTTCAGTTTGCAAAGAATATTGAGCATGTATATCTTTTCTCATTGGAAATTCGAATGAGAAGTCTAAGGAGCTTTGATTTTCTCAGGGTAGAAAAGACAATATTTGAAACAAAAATTCAGAGCTTCAGTTCTTGAATTTGTCATTCTTCTTCAGTACTAACAGTTATTCCAAGTTTAGGTTGGATAGCAAGATCATATTTGTATGTATTTGTAAAGTCAAATCATGCATTTACATGTGCCCATGGTTGTAGTTCCCATCTGCACGATCACTGAGTAGAGGCATAAAAATGAAAACTGGATAAATAAACTTCACAAATTTTAAAAATTTATATTTTAATTGAAGTGAAGAAGGTTTATAATGTGTTATTTTCAGGTGTACAGCAAAGTGATTCAGTTATATATATGTGTGTGTGTATATATATACACACACACGTGTATATCTCTTTTTCAAATTCTTTCCCTTATAGATAATCACAAGATATTGAGTACAGTTCTCTTCATGCAAATTAGAAAATAAGATCATTAACTCTCTGAGGAAGCCAATTAGAAGTTCAACTGAGCCCTGAGGCTCAGTTTTCCTGTCTCTAAAGTGGGGGCAATAATAGTAATTATTTCAGCTGGTTGTTTGATTAAATTAGACCATGTGTGTATGGAGTTTCAAATTTATTTGAAGGGTTTGGTTATAGACAATGATTTTATAATTTCTAATGCTGGGGGAAGAGGTATTTTGTCAGTTAAGACAGTTTGCCAAGAAAAAACTCAACTAAGCATTAGAAACAACCACTGTATATCACTCTGGGTCAATGAAAAGAGAAAACATGTTATGAATAACAACTTTAGAGTAGCCACATATTTCAGAAGGAAATCGAGGACTGGAGAGACCTTGGTCTTTTCCAATATTCGTGGCCTAATGAAAACATCTAGCTCTTTCCACTTCTCTAACCCCTCTCCCTCCCTCCCCAACATGGCAACACAAAGCAGATGCTTTTGGTCTTAGGATATGAAAGCAAACACATAATTTTCCATCAATCAGCTTGGATGCAGTCAAAGAAAATTGGCTAGTGACCTAAGTTTGGGCTGCTGTGCATGCATGCTAAGTCACTTCAGTCATGCCCAACTCTTTGCAACCCCATGGACTGTAGCCAGCCAGGCTCCTCTGTCTCTGGGATTCTCCAGGCAAGAGTACTGGAGTGGGTTGCCATTTCCTTCCCTGTTGGGCTACTGTAGTCTTTTCTAATCCCTCAAGAAGCTTTGAACTCATCCACAGGAGAATGGGTTTAAAGTTATTTATGGAACTTACAGTGGGTCTGAACCTCCACTAGGTTATAAACACCCTGATGATGTGAACCATGTCATACTTGTTTTCGTATCCTCTCTAGTCTCAACATAATGTCTCACATAAAGTACCACTGTGACACTGAAGGAGGAAGAGCCTGGACTTTGGAGGCCACAAAAACTGGCATCTTACTACCTAGCCATGTTACCCCCAGAATGTTATTTACTCTCTCTAAATGCCTTTTTTTCATCTGTGAAAAAAAAAGCTTATCTAACAGGATTTCAAAGAATTATTCTAGGTCTCAAATATTATAATTTTTTTCTTTCATACTCCTTTGATATGCATTATTTCTGATTTCATTGATTTGCACAAAAAAGGTTTTGACTCTATATTTAAAAGAACAGGGTTTGTAGTAAAGGCATAAAAAAAGTAAAAGGCATGAAAAACTGTGAACCAAATGAGGCTTAGATCTAATGGTTAAGCAAGTTGAAATGGAAAAGTGGAAATCTACCTAACTGCTTATTTCTCTAATATTTGCTCTCAGTCTCATTAATGAATGGTTTAATGATTGATATTTTTAGTTTATCTCATAATGAATTTGTTGTTGTTGTTCAGTTGCTCAGTCATGTCCGACTATTTGAGACTCTATGGACTGTAGACCACCAGGCTTCTCTGTACATGGAATTCTCTAGGAAAGAATACTAGAGTGGGTATCCATTCCTTTCTCTAGGGGATCTTCCCAACCTAGGGACTTCTGTATTGCAGGCAGATTCTTTACTGTTTAAGCTACTAGGGAAGCCTACAAGTACTTGAAACTCAACATTAAAAACTATGACCACAGCATCTGGTCCCATCACTTCATGGCAAATAGAAGGGGAAAAAATGAAAACAGTGGCAGATTTTATTTTTTGGCCTCCAAAATCATGGTGGACAGTGACTGCAGCCATGAAATTAAAAGATACTCCTTGGAAGGAGAGCTATGACAAACACAGCATATTAAAAAGCAGAGACATCACTTTGCTGACAAAGGTCCGTATAATCAAAGCTATGGTTTTTCCAATAGTCATGTACGGATGTGAGAGCTGGACCATAAAGAAGGCTGAGTAATGAATAATTGATGCCTTCAAATTGTGGTGCTGGAGAAGACTCTTGAGAGTCCTGTGGACAGCAGGGAGATGATACTAGTCAATCCTAAAGGAAATCAACCCTGAATATTCATTGGAAGGACTGAAGCCGAAGCTCCAATACTTGGCAACCTGATGTGAAGAGTTGACTCATTGAAAAAGACCCTGATGCTGGGAAACATTGAAGAAAACAGAAGAAGGGGGTGGCAGAGGATGAGATGGTTAAATAGCATCACCAACTCAATGGACATGAATTTGAGCAAACTCCAGGAGATAGTGAAGGACAGAGGAGCCTGGTGTGCTGCAGTCCATGGGGTCACAGAGGGTCACATGCAACTTAGTGACTGAATAAGAACAACAAATAGTTTCACAGTTTTCTATATGGGAAACATGGAAGGGTCTGAGTGTACACTTGCCCTTGCATCTTCCAGCTAAGTCCTTTGGACTTCAGAATGCACTGATAGCATGCTTTGCCAAGAGGGAAAATTCCATCACTGGTATTTCCAGCAGAAGCACAAATTTCCTCACCCATCCATCATCATTCAGATTCCTTCCTAAGTCCTTCTATTGCTCATGCTCCCGCTCTCCATCTGTCATCAGCAAACTTCCTTGAATCCTCAGCCTCTTCACTGAATCACCCTTGGCCCTCCTGCTGTGCCTGCATCTACCTCCCCGCCATTTTTCTCAAGTGGTGGCTACTTTCTTTCTCAAGTTCCATATACTCTGGGGCATTGACATAGGACAGATGTTCTGTTCTCCTAGTTACCATTACTCACTAGAAACTATTTGCCTTCCTTCAGCTTTCAGAAACCATAATCTTATAAAGCTCATAACACAGTACTATTCTACCCAACATTCTATTATAGCCTTCTTCTTTTAGCCTCCCAGTTAATCCCTTTGTTTGTAAGACTGGCACCTGATTCACTGTCTTCTTCATTCTACTTCTGTTATTCTTGATGACTTCGATATCCACTTGAGTGATATATCCAATATCCTGGGCCTTAAACTACTTAACTTTGTCACCTCTAATTACCCTTTCCTCTACTCGACCTTGTCACCAATTCCCTTGATCAAACCAGTAACTGTTATCTCTTCTAAAATATTGGTTTCAAACACCCTTCTCTCCAATGCCTCCTATTCTTCTATCTCATTTATTCTATTATCTTCACTCCAATAATTTCTTGGCCTTATCAGCATGCCCAATCCCTTGATGCGAGAGCATTTTTCACATCTGTCACCCTCTTCATCTATAAATATAACAGCACTGGTTTCTATCCCCACCTCCTCTACCTTTTTGCTATGACAAAGGAAGTTATATTGGTGTTTCACCATGCTCCAGATTCTCTCACATTTGCTCCTAGTATCTCCTCCTCTCAAGCAGTATCAGTTTTTTCTTCTCTACTTGATTCTTCCCATCTGCATTCAAACACATTCTAGTATCTCCTTTCTATACCTACCTTCTCTCAGTTGCCCCTCATCCTTCCAGTTTACTAATCCCTTTCTCTGCTCTCCTTCACAGGAACATTTATTCACAGTTGTCTTTCTTTGCAGTCTCTATTTCCTCACCTTCCATTCTCATTTCAACCTACTCCAACTAGGTTTCTAGCTCCTGCACTATACTGAACCTGCTCCAGTCAAGGTGGTCAGTGACTGTTGCCAGTCCGATTGCATTTTCATGCTATCCCCCAGAGCATTCATACAGCTGACCGCTGTCTCTCTGAAATCTTTTTTCCTCTTGGATTACATGTATCATTTTCAAACACTTTTATTCATATAGCCCCTAAATATTTTTAGTACAATTTTGTAGACCCTGTACTTTTTAGAATTGACATCTATATTTTTCACCATAAGTTTAAACAGTTGCTAGAGAGAGAGAGACTGTCTAGTATACTATAAATATTGACATCTTAAAATAAAACTGTTATATTGCTCTTATTAAATGTGTCCAGTAGAATCTAAACCCATTCACTATCAACCATTTAGAAAATACAAAGGCTTTTTTTTTTTAAACAGTTCCTGTGCTGTGCTAAGTCACTTCAGTCGTGTCCAACTCTTTGTGACACTATGGACTGTAGTCTGCCAGGCTCCTCTGTCCAAGGGCTTCTCCAGGCACGAATACTGGAGTGGGTTGCCATGCCCTTCTCCAGGGAATCTTCCTGACCCAGGGAAAGAATCTGTGTCTCTTACATCTCATGTATTGGCAGGTGGATTCTTTACTATTAGAGCCATCTGGGAAGCCTTTTTAACAGATATTTTACATTGTTCCCATTTCCTTTTGAATTTACATTTCCATTCAGCTCGCTGCACAAAAAATTTTCCCAATATATTTTATCACTCTATCAATTTTGTAACTCAATTACGTATATTAATTGATAATAAAAAACTTGAAAATTTTATTACTATAAGTTCTAAAAAATAAAACATTTCTTTTAGATTCAGTTATCATTACAATTATTTATTTATAAACTTGATCAAAATAATGTAAGCATTGTATATTACATGTTTTGATGAAAAAGTATTAACCTAAAAAAGAAAATTTTATTATAAACATAAATTCTTATGAGTTGACTAGGGCTTATTTTTTTCCAATTAGTTCATATTTCCACAGATACTACAACTTAGTGTTATAATGAAACATAATTCAGCATCAATTACCTTCCTATTTTTATTTTTTTAAAGACTTATGCTCTGAGAAAACCTGTTTATACAAATAAGTTGATAGAATATTCCTTTAGAACTGTATGCAATTCTTTGAACTCCTGACTTATATGCCAAAAATCACAGAGTAATTTATCACAAAAAATTTTTAAATAATCCATCAGTTCTCAACCCAATTAAGTTCTCCAACTCTGTGAAAAACAAAATATTGGACATCACTTGGCTCACATAAGATTAGCTAGATATTACAGTCATGAACTTCATCAAACTGACACTAGTATTACTAATTGTTCTTTTTTGTGCCCTGGACATTTTTACATTTCTGGGTACTGCTCTGTTTTAGGATCTGGGAGAGAAAGGAGAGGGAGACAAGTGACTGAAAGGAAATGGATGGAGAAGCTTTTGCTTTCAGTTGGCACATCCTCAGGCAGGTGAATTTTTGGAGAGAGTGACTAAGAAGTTGAGGATCTGGAAATCACTTTCCACAGAACTATCTATGCTGCTGCTGCTGCTGCTAAGTTGCATCAGTTGTGTCTGATTCTGTGCGACCCCATAGACGGCAGCCCACCAGGCTCCCCTGTCCCTGGGATTCTCCAGGGAAGAACACTGGAGTGGGTTGCCACTTCCTTCTCCAGTGCATGAATGTGAAAAGTGGAAGTGAAGTCACTCAGTCGTGTCCGACTCCTAGCGACCCCATGGACTGCAGCCTACCAGGCTCCTCTGTCCATGGGATAGTATTCCCTCCTAAATATTTGCATACTCCAAAGACCTATGGTTTTCCTCCTAACTCAGTAGCCTTGCCTTCTCAGTCCCTTGGCTGGTTGTTTCTCCTCTGCTTACCTCTAGATGTTTGAGGGCCCTGGCCAACTTTCCTGGGCTCCCTTCACTCCCTGCAGCAGGCCATGTCCTCCCTTGATGATCTTAGCCCCGGTGCTTCCAGTACTGTCAATAAACTGAAGCTCCCAAACATACATCTCTGATCCTGATTCCTTCATGCCCTATCAGTTTTGCCTGAAAAAATTTTTTCTTGGAGTAAACTCCGGGAGTTGGTGATGGACAGGGAGGCCTGGCATGCTGCAGTCTATGGGGTCGCAAAGAGTCGGACATGACTGAGCGACTGAACTGAACTGAACTGAACTGAATGCCTCAAAAAGTAATATGTGCCTGAATCCCCATCTCAACCTGTATCTACGGAATTTGATTACGGCAGTGATTATCACCTTTTGTTCGATGAGAAGATATTTATGGAGTTTATAACCTGGCAGCTAATTTTTTTTCTGGTAATGCCAAGTCCATTAGTTATATTTACTTGCTCATAGTAGGAGCCTTATTTAAAACAGAATTATCATGATATCTTTGCATTAGTCTAATGATGATTGGAGGAGCCACTCAGTTTCAGAATAAGAAAGAATAAAAAGGAGAAATCATTACATTTCTCATTAAAGGAATAGTAGGCAAAGCCACAGAGCTGAAAAGTTAGGCCTTTCTATCTTCTGATGAGCTATGGTTTTTCCAGTAGTCATATATGGATGTGAGAGTTGGACTATAAAGAAAGCTGAGTGCCGAAGAATTGATGCTTTTGAACTGTGGTGTTGCAGAAGACTCTTGAGAGTCCCTTGGACTGCAAGGAGGTCCAACCAGTCCATCCTAAAGGAAATCAGCCCTGAATATACATTGGAGGGACTGATGCTGAAGCTGAAGCTCCAATACTTTGGCCGCTTGATTCTAAGAACTGACTCATTGGCAAAGACCCTGATGCTAGGACAGATTGAAGGTGGGAGGAGAAGGGGACAACAGAGGATGAGATGGTTGGATGGCATCACCAACTTGATGGACATGAGTTTGAGCGAGTTCTGGGAATTGGTGATGGACAGGGAAGCCTGGCATGCTGCAGTCCATGGGGTTGCAAAGAGTTGGACACAACTGAGTGACTGAACTGAACTGATCTTCAAATGACATCTAAGGTAGCAGGAGGCAGATCTCCGGGAGAAGGGACTGGCAGCCCACTCCAGTACTCCTGCCTGGAGAATTCCATGGACAGAGGAGCCTGGTGGGCTACAGTCCATGGGGCCACAAAAGAGTCAGATACGACTGGGCAACTAAACAACAGCAACGAGAGAGTGCCATAGTCTGAGCCTCAGAAATCCTGCATTAAAGAGGCCACTGCCACTCAGAGCGAGGCTGTGAGGCCTGGGGAGAAATACTCAACATTGCCTGCCTCGTTTTTGTCAATTGTAAAATGAGAAAAAATAACAGAGCTGTTGAAAGAAGTAAATGAAATCTTGTATGTGAAAGAGCTTGGTAATTATAAAACACATCATAAAGGTAGGGTGTTTGAGGTTGAAAAGTGACATTCTAGTTAGTTCAGGAATCGCAAGTGAAGGCATTGTGATACTGCACAAATGAGAGCCTCTTTAAATGTGTAGAAACAGAGTGAAATGTGTTAGTCACACGCATTGTGTTTTAAAGAATTATTTTTGTGGAAAACATGTTTCTCATACTCAAAAACAGTAAGATAGAAGTACTTTGTAAATGATAAAATACACAGATATACTATAGCTCCTGTGACTTCAGAGAACTATTTAGTGGTGTTAAATTAACAATATTTCGTAGAATTTATTAGGCATAAAAGTCCCCCAGAGCTGCCTACATAAGGCTTTAATTATTCAAAGGTTGCACTTTGGCACCTCAAACATCACCAAACTCAGAAATAAGAAAAATGAACACTTCATGGTGGCAACGAGAGACATTTTGTACAGGAGGCAGTCATGAAATTGGGAACCCCAGAGTTCAAGGAACCCACAACTTGAAGGTAACTTAGAACCTTGGGAATGAGTTATTCCCTAGAGAAAAGGAAGGAAGCACTTCGAAGGGATTGGGGCAAAGCAAAGAAGCCAAAAACAGAAAAAGACGGGGGACAGAAAAGATAAGATGAGCAAAGAAAGCAGGAGCAGAAAGGTTAAGAAAGTGGCAATGATAACTGAGGAAACCAGAAGAGGCAGAGGGAGCTGGCAAGAGCAAAACATTCAATAAAAACCCAGAAATGCTGAGGCCAGGCAGGAAGCCGGTACCGGTCCTCCTTTTCTGTAGAGCACACTCCTCAGCGCCCCTGAAGGCAGCATGATGCAGGTAAAATGTCTTCTCTCTCCCTCTCCAGGAGCCACACATGGAAATAGCCTGGTTTCTCTATTTTCATTAGAGAAAATAAAAGGTTTACTATCATTGCTTGTCCTCTGGGACTTGGAACAGCCTCCCCAGGAAAAATCTTCAACACACAGAGGAAAGGTTGCTATTTCGAGCGCCTTTGTTTGTCCTCTTAACAGACTTGTAAGTCCCTTTTCTCTGCATCTGCACTTGTCTCCTTACTCTGGTCCTAAGACACAGTACTCAAGTATTCCTCCAATATTCGCTGATGAGCTCTTTGAGGGAAGGGCATCTTTACAAACTCAGTGCTCAAGACTTGGTCTGGCATACACCATGTCTAACTAAAATCTGCTTAAGAAGTTAGGGAGAATCTTCCTCTGAGGCTGTACATTTTTAATGGCTCAGTACTTAGATGATTAAGACAACAGATATTCCAAGGACCCACACTTCCATCTGTTTTTGAGTGTATCAAACTCTGTTCTGGGCAGTGGTGAGCATTTAGTGTCAATCATAACCGCTAACAAGGGTTATATCAGGTCATGCCTGCTCTGTTCTGGGAGCTGTGCTGAACGCCTCACATATATTGTTAGTTAATCCTCACAGCAAACTCTGCCCTCAAGAAAGTCAGATGGATGATTTAATGAGAAGCAGATAAACATAATACTAATAAACAATAAATACATTATGATACAATGCAGCAGGTAATATAAAGTATGGGAACTGGGAGTTTAGGGGGTAACATTTCTGCATATGGTAAGGAACAGATAGGCTTTCCTGGCGGGCTCAGATGGTAAAGTACTGCCTGAAATATGGGAAGACCCGAGTTCGATCCCTGGGTCAGGAAGATCCCCTGGAGAAGGAAATGGCAACCCACTCCAGTACTCTTGCCTGGAGAATTCCATAGACAAAGGAGCCTGGTAGGCTACAGTCCATGGGGTCACAAAGAGTAGAACATGACTGAGCAACTAACATTCTTTCATATATTCCTATTATTTTAAAGGTATTTATTTCTCAAGGATACAAATAGTCCAAATAGACCAGGAAAAGTCCTTCCCTGACTGTTAGTTTTGCACAAAGAAAAAACAACCAAACAAAATAAAGCTCAGCAATATATTTTATCCCATTGAAAAGCAAAAGCTCCACATTACAATCTTATTATTTGGGAAGCATATATGAATTGCTTAAAAGTGCAAATATTATTTATGGTGCTTATATTTAACTAGGACGATAGTAAGTATTATTGCTCTTATTTCTCCTGCTGATTATAGATTAGTATTAAGGCATGACTATAAAGCTCTTTGAATAAATCATTTTAATTGCCTAGTAATATGAGTGTTCATGTTGATTAAGCAGATATTTTGCACATGGCTAAGAGAATTCTTCTGAGCTTTTTCTTTGGAAAGACAGCCTCATAAAGTGCCCTTTGCGGAATAAATGACTCTCCCATTGTCAAGCTGAGTACCATGCAACTATTTTAAAAATTGTATCTAAGCATTTGATCTTCATATAGAGAGATGCCTAGCAGAAAGTGGGCTCCAAAGTAGCTAGAATATGTAAGATTGAATTATGCTCCATGAAGCAGCGTGGTGAAGTGAGAAGGTGCTTTTGTGGGGTAAAGATACACCAGCTTTTAAGTACTGCTGAACAGTCGGTTGTAGGAATTGGTCTGTTCTCAGGGCTCCAGTTTCCCCACTTGTTAAATGCAGGATTGGGGCTCTGACTAGGACCCGATTCTTATTTTCTCTCATAGAGTCAAGTCTAGACTCATGATTTCCCTTCTGAATGGAATACCATGATAATAGGGGTATGTCCCTCCTAAAACAGTCAGGATAGTAGGAAAAAAGACATGACTTCAGAGATTTCAATAGGAAAGCTACTCTTTGTTATCTTGGAACTTAGAAGCATATGAGAAAGTGATGTTTTTAGAAAGCTGTAATTTTGAAAAATGATGCCCATTATGTTAAAAAAAAAAGTACGGAAGTGCTGCTGCTGCTGGTAGGTCGCTTCAGTCGTCTCCGACTCTCTGCGACCTCACAGACGGCAGCCCACCAGGCTCCCCTGTCCCCGGGATTCTCCAGGCAAGAACACTGGAGTGGGTTGCCATTTCCTTCTCCAATGCATGAAAGTGAAAAGTGAAAGTGAAGTCGCTCAGTCGTGTCTGACTCTTCGCGACCCCATGGACTGCAGCCTATGAGGCTCCTCTGTCCATGGGATTCTCCAGGCAAGAGTACTGGAGTGGGGTGCCATTGCCTTCTCCAGTACAGAAGGGATCAAATGTTAAAAAGTGATTTGCTCTGGGTGGTAAGACAACGGGCCATTCAAATTTTTTTCTAAGTACTTTATATATTTTCCAAACTTTTTGTTTGTAATGAATATATATCATAGGCATATACATATTCATATATTCACAAAAAATAGAAACACATAAAAATAGCATCCTTTGTAGTTTATGAAGTGTCATCAGTGAGCCAAACTCTACCAAACACTTGTGTTTTTTCATTCTATGCATAATTTTAATTTTATTGACACTAAAATAATTGACAGGAACAGATCAGTACCTCAGGTAAAAAGAGTGAATTCCAGGCTACCAAGGATACTGCTTGTTACTCATCCAAGATCACATAGCTAGTGAGAGGCATAGCTGTGCCTTGAATTCAAGTAGTCAGCCCCAGAGCTCCTCCTCTCTCCCCATGCCTTTTCCAGCTTCTCTAGATTGCAGTTGTACATGGATTACAAAAACCCTGGGGCAGGCTCCTTGAACACTGGTTGATTATTCAGTTTGGTTCAGAGTGCCAGTCGGCAGCTGTTGCAGACCTTGAGGGCTAGCACTGTGACTGGTTAAATGTAAGCAAACGGCCTTTCTTTGTGGATTGCTTTCTCTTTTGAATAGCACCTTGAGATTCTCTCCAGAGAAGTACCTTTATATTCTTAACATAGTTACTACTTAATTTTTCTGTGAATGCAGAATGCAGAACTAGAGCTAAAGGTGAACAAGTTGCATGAGCACAAAAATTAAGTGAGTGTGTTAGACACATGTTTGGGTGGGTTATTTCCAGACTGAGCTTAGCTCAGTGATGTGATAATAGTCTTTCTTCAGCTGCATGTCAGAGCTTGAGCCAAGCATATGGGCTGTCTTCATGGATAACTTGGGCTGCAGCTCCACGACAGAAGGGGCAGAGGCAAATTAGCTCTGTAGCTATGACCTGGCATGCATTTGCATAACTAGATTGGCAAGATCTTCTTAGGAAAGGCTGGCTGCCCACTTGTCCCAGAATATCATAAAATTGGTGGTTCAAATTGGGTGGTTCAATGCCCAAACCTGACAGTCATAGAATTATAGCCTCAGAATGAGAGTGAACTTCAGTATTATCCATCCCAACCCCTGCCCTATGTAGAAATGCCTAAATAACCCTTGACAAGGGGTCACCTAGTCTGAGTTAGAACATATGCAGTGACACAGACCTCAGCATTCTTTGAGGGGACTCGTTCCGTTTGGAGGGCAGTACTATTAGAAAGATCTCCATATGTAACATCTCTTAACTGACCCTCATCTGCCCTGGGAAGCTAAAGAGTTGTGCAGTCCAAAATGGTAGCCACCAGTCACATATGGCAATGGAGCACTTGAAATGTGGCTCATACTAATTGAAATGTGATGTAAATGCAAAATACACATATTTCAAAAACTCCACATGAAAAAGTTTTACACTGATTACATATCAAAATGATACTGTCTTAGAATATTGGGTTAAATATAATACATTATTAAAATTAATTTCACCTGTTTTTTTACTTTACTTTTTTACTTTAAAATGTGGTGATTAGAAAATTTGAAATTACATATGTGATGAACATTTTATTTCTACTGGATAGCACTGCTGGAGAGTATTTTAAGTCTGTAGCCTCTTACTAAAAGGCAGCCTTCAGATTCTGGAAAACTGCTCTTATGTTTCCTCTAATTTTTTGTTTTTAAGTAAATGTCTCAAGTTCCTTCAGTGCTCTTTACTTAACATAATTTCTAGACCTTTCTCCATTTATATATTCCAGTTTTTTGGTTTCTACATTCAGTGGAATACTGTAAACTGAAAACTATGAGTAGGGTGTAACAAGCCCTTTGGGGCTATTATCTCCATTGTTTTGATATTATACTTTTTACACAGCTTGCTGAAGTTTTTATGTGGCCCAATTATGTTATTCAAGGATTCTTAACTTGGGGTCTGTGACCCCTGGTAGTCACAGATGGACTCCAACTGAAACTGTAAACAAAATTTTATGACCAAGGGCATTTATCTATGAGATAGTCTTTAGCGTTCATTGACTGAAAAAAAAAAAAACAAACAACCACACAAGCTAAAAGTTGCAAGTTAAATTTTATTCAGGGAGTTAACTGAGTACTACAGCCTGGGAAACAGGCTCTCAGATAGCCCCGAGATACTGCTCCAAAGAGGTAAGGGAGGAGCCAGAATATATAGAAGGTTCTGTTGAAAACAAATAAACATGTCTTTGAACATCAAAAGAGTACAGCTCATCACAAAAAAAGACATCTTGAGTTAATGATTTTAGTGCTTTCCTATGTATGAAAAGATGAAAAAAGTCTGAGCCCATTGAAATTATTCCTTAGATATGCGTCTTAACTATCTAGGGTGAGTATCCTGTTTTTCTCCATCCTGAGTTCCTCTGAGGGGGCGCCATCTCGGGGGAGGGCAGCTACAGTGGTTGATGGCTTGATGATGGGCAGCGTTTCTTATTTACTGAAATAGCAGCAACACTTTTTTTGTCCATGCTTTCATAGATTTTCCAGAGATCTAAGATCTACTGGCAGGTGTTCAGGCTATAAACAATTAAAAGTCCTGGGATGTCTTCTCACAAAGCCATTTTTTATCACAAGCTTCCATACTCCATGTTTTGGCTTTGAATTTTTTAATGGACGATTTTACATTTATCCCTATTAAGTTTATTCTTATTCATGTCAGCCTATTCTTTTAGTTTATTAAGACCTTTTGCCTCTCGGTTTCATTTGACACTTAATGAATTCGGCTGCTCTCTCAGCTTTGTCACACCTGCAGCTTTGATAAGCATGTCTTTTGGGTCTTCATCCATCACTAACTGAAACTTTGGACTGGATAAACTATAGCCAGCACTTGGGAGTCTGTCACTGTGACTTCCCCTCGGGTAGGCAATGATTCATTAAGCTGCCGACATTCTTTGAATGAAGCTGTTCAATTAGCTACAAATCGACTCAACTGTATGTCATTCACATCATTCTTGTCCACAGGATGTCAAATTCTTTGCTGAAATTAAGATATATTTTTGTCTGTGATATTCCCGTGATCTCCATGACCTGTAAGTGTGTCAGAAAGGGAAATGTGACTGGTTTGGTGAAAGACTGATTTGAGGAACCTATACTGGTTCCCAGCAATCAGTTCTCACAAGTTTTAAAATAGTTTGTTCGAGAATTTTGCTAGAGGTTTGACATCAAACCCACAGGGCTGTAGTTCTTGGAAGCTACATCCCTCATTCTCTAACATCTTTCTGAAAATTGGAACAATTGTCTTAACTAAAGTATGCTTGAAAATTAAGTTTACATTGGATTGAAAATGAGAAATAACAGGCTTTTAAGTAAGCTGAGCCACAGTAATAAAAGGTGATGATGAATAATGATGCATGAAGTTAAAGGATAAATTTGTGTGATGCCAGGGGCCTGGATAAAGACATAATCTACCCCTCAAATACGTTCTGTCCACCAGTTTAAGCCATTTGCTCCCTCAAAGCAATGGAATTTGCTTATTACATTTTGTTCTCTGTTGACTCTTAATGTTCTGTAAGGTTCTGGAAGCTATTATCTTTGAGATATCCACAGTTTATTTTGTCTTAAAGTCTAGAACAGCTAAATGCTTTTCCACTAAGAATCATAAACATTTTCTCTTCTATTAGGAAAAGCAGATGTCAGGATGCTTCCTCTGCTCAACCCTTAGGGCTTATCAAGCAGGACAAGGCTTGGCTTTCAAAGATCCCAAGCCAATGGCTCCCAAGCTGGAATCACCTGGAAGCTTTAAAACCCTGGTCTCCAGATCACATTCTCAGAAATTTGGATTACTGGCTTGGGTGTGGATGGGTGTCAGTATTTTTTAAAGCTCTACAGGGGATTCTAATATATAGCCAATAATTCTGAAAGTGGAGTTCAGACCAGCAGCATCAGCATCACCTGGAACTTGTTAAAATGCAAATTTTCACTCCGCGTCCCCCAATCCTGCTGCCTCCAATCTGCTCCAATCCACAGAATCAGAAACTGCAAAGGAGAAGCTCAGGAAACTGTTTTAACAAGCCCTCCAGGTGAGTTGGATATATACCAAGGTTTGAGAACTTAGGTTGAAAGCCTGTTCTAGGCTTTCCTTTCTCCTGGAAAAAAGATTGCCCTGTCAAGTGCTATCGACCCTGAAAACGTCTGGTCTGAGGCCAATTAAAGCTCTCTAAAGCTGCAGGAGCTGGCAGGTAAGCTACACAGAAAGCTTTGAGCTCTCTATTCCCTCTTAGCCATGAAATCAGTTTTGTGTTTAGTTAACGAGGCCTTAGCAAAACTATGGAGCAGAATGTTTGTCTGTAGAGCCTCATCTGATCCTGGTTCTAGAAACTTCCTTTTTTACCCATGGCATCCTTCTCCTTTACCTAAAATCTTGGTCTCTTTTTACTCTTTTGATATTCATTTCCACTTACCCATCAGTTGGAAGAGAGGAACAATCTAATCAAGATTAGGGTATATATGTCTTAGAACTCCCTCATGTGTTAGAGTTTTCAATTGAGATGCAATTTAACAGTATTGGAACATCCATTAACCCTCAGGAAGAAAGGGAACTTACAAATATTGAGTGCCTTCCTCAGAACAGGCAGTTTACTTTCCTCTTAATGTTCATTTAATCCTCAGAAGAGGTGCGGCTATCACTCCATTTTAAGGATAAGGAAATCAATGGTGGAATTTAAGAAACTCTGTCTGGCTGTAGGGAAGGGGAATATTTTTTCCCAGAGCCCCTCAAAACATCACATAGAAAGAAAAGAAAAAAGAAAAACATCACATAGATTTCAGACTTTGATTTCCCATAGAGTTATATAGACTCTCAGAAGAATTAAACAGAAAAAAAAAAAAATGTTTGTTTTCAAATCTCTGCCTAGTTGCAGGGCCATACAACTATTGGGAACATTTCTCTACTCATGGTTGAAAAAAACCATAAATACCACAGCAGGATGAGCCACATGGGTCTGCTGACTGGTTAATTCCTAATAAAATTTGACATTTTAAAAGCTGCCAATAACCTATTATTAAATAATAATTACTCCTAAGTACAAAACAGAACTGTATGGAGGTGGGTATTTTCTCCCAAGAGGAAGTCAGTAGTGGTTAAATTTTGCTTACCTCTTGTCACAGGCGAAGCCCACTGAGGCCTCCAGGAAAAATAAGACGGAATCAAGGCGATAAGGTATAACACCCACTTTCACTTGCTCACAGGATGCTGCGTGCAGAGGCCTCGCACAAAGCCCTTCAGACCATAGATCCTGGCATCAAACAGTGCCACTTGACACCTCAGCTTGGGGACTGTGTGCAGAAGCTTCTCACAAGATGTTGTGATTCAAGATGGCAGGGGTTTGGTGACACTGCTTTCAGCCTGTCCGTTTCGCAAGAACTCTACCCTCCTTCCCCAGAAGGGGAAATCTAAGAAGCAGCACCAACTACAACCTGTCCCGGAGCGGAGAGTGTGTGTCCTCTTGAGTGTGAGTCCATACCTCTTCATTCTCTGACCAAAAAACAAAACATTGTTTAGCTTCTGAACTGAACTGGGTCTCATTCTATTGGTGCAAGTGACACAGGGCAGGAAGATCTTTGTTAGGGCCTGACTTGAAAGGGTAGGTAACATTATCACGTTATTTGCATGAACATTAATAGAATCTACATCACATAATGTTCTAGAAAACAGCTCTCAGACTTCCCCAGTGGTTCAGTGGTGAAGACTCTACACTCCTACTATAGCGGGGCACAGGTTCAATCCCTGGTTTGGGAACTAAGATCCCACACACCAAGTTGCAAAATGAAAAAAAGAAAAAGAAAAGTCTGTACTCAAAATGGCAACTCATTTTTCTATTATCTCCTACTCACCAAAGCCTTTCCTACCGTGCCCTCACCTGAAGATCTTTTCGCCCCTCTTGGCATGCTCACAGAACTCATTTGCAATAGTACCTAAAACCCCAGCTAGCTTTTGTATTTGTCTCCCCATACCCCATTCCCACAAAGCTATATATTTGTCAAAGGGGTCAACGTCTGATTCAGTTCTTTTCCTTTCTCCTGAGTTACCAAGAAAAGAGGAAACTGAATTTTATGAATCCATGGAAATTGCCTGGCCATCTGAAAGAAGGAGGAATGTGGAGAGGCTTGGGGAGCAAAGCTGGATAGTCAGGCCTTGGAAACTAAGTAGAAGGATTAACACTTAAGGTGAGCAGCAGGGAGCTGTGCAGAGTGTGGAGTGAGTGGTGCGGAAGTGCAGACAGAAAGAGATGCAGACGGGATAGAATGAATCCACGCTCCAACCGGTGAGCCAGCCGCTGCATACAGAGCTGTGAGCCGCGTGCATGTTGATGCTGAGAAACCGGGGCCCCAAAGACACCGAAGATGAGATGAGAATGTCTTCTAAGGGCTGAATCAGAGGGAGGGAAAATATCACTCCACAGCTTCTAGATCAGATAATTAGCAGAAGAATGGAAAAGTTAATTTGAAAAGGGTAGCAATCTGGGGAGTACAGAAGCTGGGGAAGGATGTTAAGGCTACATTTCATTAGCTGGATTTCTCTTTCTTTGAAGTGTCAAGCGGGCACACAGATCTCTTAAGATTTAAATTCTGCTTTTTACTAGAAATATAACTTAAGGGTGAAATAACCTCATCACTCTTCACATTTTAAAGCATTCTTGTTTTATATGCTATCAATGTGGGTTTTAATTCTCTTTGGAAAATGAATATTTTTCTGGGTCCCATGGGAGCTTTCCTTGTGGCACTTGCACAGACGACCATCTGAGCTGAGTGCTTATTAGATAGGATGAAATATCATCTAGGGTTAGCAGGGAGACATCACAGGCCACCCACTGGACACCCTGGGAATGAAAAAGAGGCCAAAGGTCTCATGTCTTTAACTGGAAAAGTACAATTTCAAGATTAACAATGGCAACCCCAGTGTGCATTACTGCTAGTGGAAACAAGCGCATGATATCATAACAGAGGAAGAAAAGGCAGCAAATTTGCTTTCAAAGCCCACAGTGTGACAGCTTTACAATCATCTTTTGAACGGTGTCTGTATTGGTTTCCTATTGCTGCTGTAACAGATTACCACAAATTTAGTGGTTTAAAATTATGCTGCCTATCCAAGTATTCCATCATTATGCTTCCAATGAGAGTTTTCATCCTTGCCCTCCAGGCATGAACAAGCATTAGGCTCTTCATACTCGAAAACAGATAATTTCATTTTAAAAAGAACCTGAACTCTTAGAGTAGTTACCTCTGCTAACCTCAAAAACAAAAGATTAGTTATTCATTTAATAATTATCTCAGGAACATAAGAGTGAACATATGTTCTGTTTACTAGCTGCAGTGTGACAAGGAGTTACATTTAGCAATCATTGGAGAGACGCAACATATTTAATGCAAATGGAAAAGCAGGACATCAAAGCGAGGCCAGCTGAGAAGTATTTTCAGCTTTTTATTTTTCCTACTGAAGTAAATTAAAAGAACTAACCTGAGTTCCTGTGAAACCCTTTGCCACTGAGTGCTGTGATTGATTGAAACACAAATATTGTTAGCTTCTTGGTTAAAACTAAAATAATTATATATGAAAGATTCAAATCGTACCTCTTTTTATCTTCATTGAGATCTCTTTTAATTGGCAAGTATAACTGACATAAAATAAAAAAAAACATGCCTACATTTGGTAAGTTTGATATAATATAAATTTGGCACATTGACTTATGAAATTGTCACCATGATCAAGATTACAAATATGTGTAATGCCTCCAAAAGTTTCATTTGACTTAAAAAAAAATTTACTGGAGTATAGTTGCTTTACAATGTTGTGTTAGTTTCTGCTGCTGCTGCTAAGTCGCTTCAGTCGTGTCCGACTCTGTGTGACCCCATAGACGGCAGCCCACCAGCCTCCCCCGTCCCTGGGATTCTCCAGGCAAGAACACTGGAGTGGGTTGCCATTTCCTTCTCCACTGCATGAAAGTGAAAAGTGAAAGTGAAGTCGCTCAGTTGTGTCTGACTCTTAGTGACCCCAGTGGACTGCAGCCTACCAGGCTCTTCCATCCAGGGGAGTTTCCAGGTAAGAGTACTGGAATGGGTTGCCATTGCCTTCGTGTGTTAGTTTCTGCTGTATAGCAAAGTGAATCAGCCATACATATACATATATCCCCTCTATTGGATTTCCTTCCCATTAATCTAGAGGTATTTAATATTTCAAATTTATTGAAAAATACCAAACCAGAGCTTATGTAATGAAGATTTCCCTTTAAAATAACAACAACAACAAAAGTAGGAACATTAGTTTTCTTTGAGGAGATGGGTCTTTCACTGATTACATGCACCTGTATTTTTTAAAATAAATATAACTCAGAGTATAAAAGAAACAATGATAAAATAGCACTACAGCAAACACACACATTTAGTTCACTTTTAAACTGCATTATCTGTTAAATAGTTGAAAGATAAAGAGTATTGATGTTCTCTGAAAGCAATTCTTGCCTGGCAGCAGAGTTGTGTTTTTAAGTCAGACTTAAAAAATAAAAATCAAGAATCTTACTCATGGATCATCACCTTTCCTAGTGAACCCAGTGACCACAGACATGATTCCCATGAAGCTCTGTTGAACTAAATTGTCCTCTTTTAAAGTCAATGGCAGAAGCCCTGTGTGTGAGAATGAAAAAAGAGTTAGAGCAGATGGTTTTTAATAACCATTTTTAGAATAAAAATATGAATATTACAAAAACCAAAATAACAGATATAGAATGTTATCTGTAACAATGTTCTTCCATAACAGATACAGAACGTAGCACTGCAACAGATATAATACAGTCTACTGAGTTTCCAGCTCATTATTTAGAGCCCTGTGTCTTCATGATTAAAGCTCCTGGGTGAACCCCAGCTGGTAGGAATCACCTGCCTTCACATCCACCAGAAGAGCTCCATTCAAAATGATCTGTAATGGATTTATATATCTGTGTATCTGCTTACTCTGATCATTCCTCTTGTATCTAATAACACTGTTGTCCACTATTTTGGGGCCACCTTTTTCAACTTTCCTGACTCAAACATGGGGCTTCCCCAGTGGCTCAGGGGTAAAGAATCCTCCTGCCATTGCAGGAGACCCAAGTTTGATTCCTGGTCTAAGAAGATTCCCTGGAGAAGGAAATGGCAACCCACTTCAGTATTCTTGCCTGGGAAATCCCGTGGATAGAGGAGCCTGACGGGCTACAAGTCCATGGGGTAGCAAAAGAGCTGGACAGGACTTGGCAACTAAACAGAAACAACAAGTACAGAAATCTCTTAAACATTAATATTATGCAGTCAATGTTTATTTAGATTCATCCCTTTATTTGCATTCTCTTTGCCTATCTCCCTTTCTCAGAACCTGTCTCAGAACTTCCTCCTATGTTCATTATCCTTTCTGAAGTTTAACCTTCAAATTTCCTCGATTGAGTGTCTCCCAGACATACACGGCATCACTTTTAGGAATGTCTTTATTTCACTCTTACATTTTTGCCATATGTAAAATTCTAGGTTGATTGTTTCTCTAAACATTTCATAGATTTTATTTCACTATAGTCTGGTCTTTTTTGTGGCTGTTGAAAAGTCTGCTGCTAGTTTAACTATCCTTTTATGGATAATCTGTCTGTTTTTCCTCTAGATGTTTTCAATATTGTCTTCATGTCTTTGGTGTTTTGCATCTTTACTGTGATGGGTCTTCATATGAGTTTTTAAATCCTCCTTGGGATTTGTGCTTTCTGAATCTGAACATTCACATCTTGCATCTATTCTCAAAAATTCTATGCCATTATTACTGGCATTTTCTTTGAAAACATCATGAACTTCAGTTAGACATTTATCAGGTATCTTATTCTACCCTCATTTCTCATAAATATCCTTTCTCAGTTACCATTTCTTTGCCTCTCTCTCCTTCCTGTGTTTTGGTTAATTTCCTGAATGTTATCCTCCATTTTGCCAATTAGTTTTTCAATTATGATTAACCTCATGAAGTTATGTATTGTGCTTTTAAATTACATTTTTAGTTCTTTTAGATATTTGACTCTTTTCCAAATTGGCCTAGTGTTCTAAAGTATCATTACTTTCTTGAGTTTATTTCATTCATTTCATTCTGTATTTATTTCATTAACATTTTATACCTGGTTATTTTATGTTCTGTATTATCCATTCCAATATTCAAAATTCTTGGTGGTCTAAGTCAGCTTTTATTGTTTCTTCTGACTCTCACCCATGAGATGTGTTTCTTCATATTCTTCATAATTTTGGATTCTGACTGCCTTTGAGCTTTGTCTGTATGAAGCCTGCAAGGCCTGAGATGAAGGTGAGGCCCTCACAGGGAATCTGTGTTGACCTCTGCCAGGTGCTGCAGCTTACTACTCATCTGGGTTCACATTGGGTTAACCTCTTGAACTCAGGTTTTCTGGATTCCACTGCTGCTTCTGACAAGTCCTCAGTCATGTCCAGCTCTTTGCAGCCCCATGGACTGTAGCCAGTCAGGCTCCTTCCATAGAGTTTTTCTAGGCAAGAATACTGGATTGGGTTACCATTTCCTACTCCAGGGGATCTTCCTGACTGTCAATTTAACCCCATACCTTCATAGGACAGGCTTGGGGTTACACATTTTCAGGGAAGATGTATTACTCCAACATGGAGCCTAGGCTGAGAGAGACTTCCTTGTTATTTCCCTTCACATAGTTTACTTTGGAAGGTGCATCTCTTTATTATTCTGGCTTTACATGAGGGCTCAGTTCCAATTCCTCATCTTACTTAGGTCCCGTGTGGCCACTAAAATCCAAGCCTCTTGGTTATAAAGATTGGCAGGATAACCTCAGATTCAGCTAACACCTGTTTTCTAGCTCTCTTCAGTTCAGCTATTTGTTTACCCTTCCTTACTTAATAGTTCAACTATTAAAGAGATATTTACACTATTTCATCAAGCACTTTTAGATATCCAGTTATAAATATTTCTCCAGACAGGAGTTTCTTATTATTTTTTCTGATGAAGAAACTAAGACCTGGAAAAGTTCATTGACTTTAAAAAGGTGCAGCCAAGTGGAAACTCAAACTGATTCTCCAACCTCCTTTTTCATGTCTTCATGGATCATACAAAATAAGTCTCACCACCCTTAAAGTTGACATTTGTGGTGTCACTCCTAGTAACTCTTGAAATAACTCTGAAATCAGAAGTCAATTTTCCCCAAATTGTGACAACTTGCTAAAATAAGGTGAGATTAAATCACTGTCAAAGTCATTTGATGTATTACAACTGTGAGATAAGAAGCCTGTGTGTCTGACTTTCAAGGCTATAGTGATAAGAGTATAAATTTTAGTTGTAACAATTTCTTAAAGCATGTTCTGGCTTCTAAATCTGGATTTGAAACCACTGATCATGGAGGGAAAGGATCCATAGTTACGAAACAGGCACACTTTTAGCGTCCATATAGGTATCTCTTCTTCCCAGACAAAATTGGCCCACTGGAGAAGGGAATGGCAAACCACTCCATATTCTTGCCTCAAGAACCCCATGAACAGTATGAAAAGGCAAAAAGATATGACACTGGAAGATGAGCCCCCCAGGTCAGCAGGGGTCCATTATGCTACTGGGGAAGAACAGAAAATTGGTTCAGAAACAATGAAGAGGCTGAGCCAAAGTGGATATGATGCTCAGTTACAGTTATGTCTGGTGGTGAAAGTAAATTCTGATGCTATAAAGAACAATACTGCATAGGAATCTGTAACATTAGGTCCATGGTAAATTGGATGTAGTCAAGCAGGAGATGGCAAGAGTGAACATTGACATTTTAGGAATCAGTGAATTAAAATGGACAGGAATGGGTGGATTCAATTCAGATGACCATTATGACTATTACCCTGGACAAGAATCCCTTAGAAGAAACGGAGTAGCCCTCATGGTCATAAAAGAGTCTGAAATGCAGTACTTGGGTACAGTCTCAAAAACGACAGAATGATCTCAGTTTGTTTTCAAGGCAAACCATTCAATATCATAGTAATCCAAGTCTATGTCCCAACCACTAATGCTGAGGAAGCTAAAGTTGAACATTCTGTGAAGACCTACAAGACCTTCTAGAGCAAACATCAAAAAAAAAAAAAGAAAGATGTCATTTTTATCATAGGGGATTGGAATGCAAAAGTAGGAAGTCAAGAGATACCTGGGGTAACAGGCAAGTTTGGCCTTGGAGAAAAAAACGAAGCAGGACAATGGCTAACAGAGTTTTGCCAAGAGAGCATGCTCGTTAAAGCAAACACCCTCCAACGAGAGATGACTCTACACATGGACATAACCAGATAATACCAAAATCAGATTGATTATATTCTTTTGCAGCTGAAGGTAGAGAAGCTCTATACAGTCAGCAAAAAAAAAGACCTGAAGCTGACTGTGACTCAGATCATCAGCTCCTTATTGCAAAATTCAGGCTTAAATTGAAGAAAGGAGGGAAAACCACTAGGCCATTCAAGCATGCTGCTGTTGCTGCTGCTAAGTCGCTTCAGTCGTGTCCGACTCTGTGCGACCCCATAGACAGCAGCCCACCAGGCTCCCCTGTCCCTGTGATTCTCCAGGTAAGAACACTGGAGTGGGTTGCCATTTCCTTCTCCAATGCATGGAAGTGAAAAGTGAAAGTGAAGTCGCCCAGTCATGTCTGACTTAGCGACCCCATGGACTGCAGCCTACCAGGCTCCTCCATTCATGAGATTTTCCAGGCAAGAGTACTGGAGTGGGTTGCCATTGCCTTCTCCGAGGCCATTCAAGTATAACCTAAATCAAATCCCTATGATTATGTAGTGGAAGTGACAAATAGATTCAAGGGATTAGATCCGGTAGACAGGGTGCCTGAAGAAATATGAGGTTCATAACATTGTACAGGAGGTGGTGACAAAAACTATCCCAAAGGAAAACAAATGTAAGAAGGCAAAGTGGTTGTCTGAGGAGGCTTTACAAGTAGCTGAGAAGAGAAGCCAAAGGCAAAGGAGAAAGAGAAAGATACACTGAACTGAATGCAGAGTTCCAGAGAATAGCAAGGAGAGATAAGAAAGCCTTCTTAAGTGATCAATGCAAAGAAACAGAGGAAAACAACAGAATGGGAAAGACTAGTGATCTCTTCAAGAAAACTAGAGATTCTAAGGGAACATTTCATGCAAAGGTGGGCACAATAAAGGACAGAAACAGCTAGGACCTAACAGAAGCAGATGAGATTAAGAAGAGCTGGCAAGAATACACAGAACTACACAAAAAGTCAAGGGGGCCTTAGGAGGTATTACTATAAACAAAGCTACTGGAGGTGATGGAATTCCAGCTGAGTTATTTCAAATCCTAAAAGATGATGCTGGGAAAGTGCTGCACTCAATACGCCAGCAAATTTGGGGAATTCAGCAGTGGCCGCAGGACTGGAAAAGGTCAACAGTTTTCATTCCAATCCCAAAGAAGGGCAGTGTCAAAGAATGTTCAAACTACTGCACAAGTGCACTCACTTCACATGCTAGCAAGGTAATGCTAAAAATCCTTCAAGCTAGGCTTCCACAGTATATCAACCAAGAAATTCCAGATGTACAAGCTGGATTTAGGAAAGGCAGAGGAACCAGAGATCAAATTACCAACATCTGTTGGATCATAGAAAAAGCAAGGGAATTCCAGGAAGACATCTACTTCCAATTCATTGACCAGGCAAAAGCCTTTGACTGTGTGGATCACAACAAACCATGGAAAATTCTTAGAGACAGGAATAGCATACCACTATACCTGTCTTTTGAGAAATCTCTATGTAGGTCAAGAAGCAACAGTTATAACCAGATGTGGAACAACAGACTCATTCCAAATCGGGAAAGGAGTACGTCGAGGCTGTATATTGTCACCCTGCTTATTTTACTTATATGCAGAGTACATCATGTGAAATGCCAGGCTGGATGAGTCACAAGCTGGAATCAAGATTTTCAGGAGAAATATCAACAACCTCAGATGTGCAGATGATACCACTCAAATAGCAGGAAGTGAAGAGCAAATAAAAAACCACTTGATAAGGGTGAAGAGGAGAGTGAAAAAACTGACTTAAAATTTAACATTCAAAAAACAAAGATCATGGCATCTGGTCCCGTTACTTCATGGCAAATAGATGGGGAAAACGTGGAAGCAGTGACAGATTTTATTCTCTTGGGCTCCAAAATTACTGTGGACAGTGACTGCAACCATGAATGTTAAAAGACACTTGCTCCTTGGAAGAAAAGCTATGACAAACGTGGACAGCATATTAAAAAGCAGAGACATCACTGCTGACAAAGGGCCATATAGTCAGAGTTATGGTTTTTCCAGTAGTCATGTATGGCTGTGAGAGTTGGATCATAAAAAAGGCTGAGCACCAAAGGCTTGATGCTTTCAAACTGTGGTGCTGGAGAAGACTCTTTAGAGTCCCTTGGACAGTAAGGACATCAAACCGGTCAATCCTAAAGGAAATCAATCCTTAATATTTATTGGAAGGACTGACGCTGAAGCTGAAGCTCCAATACTTTAGCCACCTGATGCAAAGAGCTGACTCTCTGGAAAAGACCCTGATAATGGGAAAGATTGAGGGCAGATGGAGAAGGGGCATCAGAGAATAAGATGGTTGAATGGCATCACTGATTCAATGGACATGAGTTTGAGCAAACTCTGGGATATAGTGAAGGACGGGGAAGCCTGGCATGCTGTAGTTCGTGGGGTTGCAGAGAGTCGGACACAATTTAGCGACTGAATAATCTCATCAACAACAGGCATATCTTATAAGCATCAGGACTTTCTCACAGGTGAAACCCCAAGTGAAACATCTTTACTTCATATTAAGAAAATAAGTATAATTTGAAAGATATGTACATTATTTATTTATGCATTCTCAAAAAAGTAAACTCTATTAAATTGAACGCATAATATTGTAGAATACTGTAACTAGAAAATCTTAGAATAGGGAAAGCAATATGTTTTTGAAGTGAAGTGAAGTGAAAGTCACTCAGTCATGTCTGACTCTGGGATCCCATGGACTATACAGTCCATGGAATTCTCCAGGCCAGAATACTGGAGTGGGTAGCCTTTTCCCTTCTCCAGGGGAATCTTCCCAACCCAGAGACTGAGCTCATGTCTCCCGCATTGCAGGTGGATTCTTTACCAGCTGAGCCACTAGGGAAGCCCAAGAATACTGGAGAGGGTAGCCTATCCTTCTCCAGCAGATCTCCCCAACCCAGGAATCGAACCGGGGTCTCCTGGATTGCAGGCAGATTCTTTATCAGCTGAGCTACCAGAGAATCCCCAGTGTTTTTGAGGTTTCCACAGAAAAAAGATAGACATTCAGAATTTCAGTGTTCCTGTCTCAAACGACTGCATGTTAACAAACCACCACCACTGCCAAAAAATATATATGTACACATACCAAGATAAAATGACCTATAGCTATCAGCTGTGGTTTTGCGTTGTTTCATGCCAAATTCATAAATCTCCATGAAATGGAGATGTCATCCAAATTTCACATTTTTCTTCAATTTTATCAATTTTATTCAATTTTCATCTTGTTCTCAGACGGTGCTTACCTTGCTTAGCCTTTTTTTAAAATTTAAGAAAACCTGTTGAGGGTTTGAAACTTCCTGTAGAGGGCGCTATTGATATGGTCAACTATGCTAAACATTAAAAAAAAAAAAAGTACTATAGACTCTGCTTAGAAGTCATTAGGTTGATATTTGGGAGAGTTGAATTAAACCAAAACCTTAAGCAGACTAATAATTCTTAAGCTGTTTAATACTTGTGAAACCGGGCATTCCTCTGGCTTTTAACACTGGAGTCTGAAGTTTCTCTCCCCTCCCCCTTTATTATTTAATGAACAATTCCTCTTCTGGTCTGTATTAACAATGGTGCTTGGAACTCGGCATCGATAACACACTGTATGCCCTGTTGTGCTACATGTTGAATGATTTGTGTGTCTTTGAGAAAGTCCAGCTTCTCTTCTTAATCTGGTATCGTGGAGGCTCTGTAATTTACTCCCACAGTTCCCTGCCATAACATATTTCATGTCAAGGGGGAGGTTTCTTTTCTTTTTTTTTCTTTAAAAACTCTTAATAGAGATACTTCCAAACAAAGACAGAGGGCAAAGAGGATCCTCTTCGGATATTAAATGAGAACATAACCATAGCTTATTTTTCTTTTGTATTATTATGAGGCAATTGATGATTGCTTGGGGCTTTGTGGATGAATCAGACTTTTAATAAGTTTCAGTGAGAACAGTGTTCACGGAGATAAGTTAATTAATTGCTCTGCTGTGTGAAAGCTCATGCAGATAGAGTTTTATTCTACCATGAGAATGTTCTTTAAAAGGCACACAATTCTTACTTGAATGCTTATCAGCCAACCTTCACAGAAAATTTTACTTTGCTCTTCTTTTTAAAAAAGAAATTGTTAATAACCTTATTAAACTGAAATAAAATACATTACTGATCACTCTCCAGAACGGGAACTGAAAAGACATCTTTTCTTTCCGAGGTTCTGATGTCTTGCATCTATTGTTTACAAAACTCTTCTGGATGCTGACAGATACCTCTCTCTTGGTTACTTTTAATCTTGGAATTTTTGGCACAGTGCTTCTTTTTTCCTCTGCATCACTTGGGTGATTTCAAACCAGAAGAATTCTTTGTCTTGTCTTTACCCTGTCTCTGTGGCAGCAATGTAAGGGACTGTAAGAAAATGACTCTGAAAGCATCACTGGCTAATACAGTGAGTTTTTCTCCTGATGGCTACAATTTACATGCCAGGGGCCCCCTAAGCCCTCCAGCATTTTCCTGATGCTATGAAGAGGAAAAAAAAAAAAATCAAAGTTTCTTAGAGTCTGGAATGCTTTCCCTGGCAATTGACAACAGAGTTCAAGTCAAGTTTATGATTTGGATTCTAACTTAGACTTTCCTTATGCATTTTTAACTCTTTGAAAGATGGGTTGAAGATACTATAGTATGCGTTACATTCCTCCTGCTATATTTGTTTTATTATTGATTGAATTTTGAAAAGTCTTTATTGATAATTTTGTTTTTTTAGATTTTTTTTTAATAGAGAAAAGAAAGCAATCCACTTAGAGTCTCATCCATCACCTTAATGCCTTTGCTGTCGATCTTTTTCAGGTAAAAATTATTTACTGGATAGAAGTATATTTGTATTATCACTGTTTTCTGTCCTAGTTTGATATTCTGTTCAAATTTAGTATCATATCATAATTTTATCAAAACATTTTTCATATGTGTCGGTGTGGTCTTCAGACCTCTTACAGATTTCAGTAAGTGCAATTTACACATGGCCTCAGGAATTAGGCACTGTTTTCACGTGTAAGAACAATCACACCTGTCTCAAAGGACAACGCCAGGATTAAATGACTCCATCTGAATAGCCTAGCAGAGTGCTTGACATATAAGCCCTCAACAGTGTTTCTCCTTTTTCTCCCTCTTCTTTCCCTGATCTTAATTGGCTTTCATTTGTCACTACTAATATGCCATTACATGATGTAGAATGAATCTCTTGGAACATAATTAAAGTATTTTCATGCTTTCCAATATAATTACAACATGAAAAAAATCAAGTCAGATCAACTTGGCCATTGAAGAATTGCCCAGGGAAGGCTCTGTGCCACCCGGAGCTTTGCTGTAAGGCCTACTCCAATTCCAATGGGCCATCAGCTGGTGGCCCACAGCGCCCTCCTTGGTGACAGCTGCCTAAAAGACACTCTTTTACCTCACCAAGTATTTCTGTGGCTTCAGGAGTGATTGGCTGTGGTTTTTCTAATATCAGAACAACAAATGAATCTCCCATCTCTATCTCCTTTTAATTTTTCTGTTTCTCTACTCTAGTGTTCTTAGCACTCACCTTCCCTGTCCTGGGCAGCAATTTTTTTTTTGTATCTTTTGGGGTGTGTTGTTCAGTAACCTTTGCATTTCTAGCCAGGGTCTATCCAGGAGGCATCCTTCTTTTCCTAAAGTGGCTGTTTTAAGAATATCCAATGAACTCTTGTTCTTCCCATTCTCCATCAGGGGGACTGCACTGTTCAGGAGATTCTGGCTTCTGGCACTCCCTGCTGGAGTTGCCTCTTCTTTGATTCTTAAGTGGAGGGTGTATTCTACACACCATACCCTTGCTTTTGGTAGCCTTGGATTATATGCCACTGTATTTGCTGGGTTATGTAATATTTCTCTTGCAAGTTTTCACCCTTGCGTCTTTTTAAAACACTCTTGCCCTTTACTGATGAGAGATTGGTATTTCCACTGCGTATCTAACCCTTCATAGAATCTTAGAATTTCAGTACAGAGCAATCTTATAGTTTATCTAGTCATATCCTCATCTTCAAAGGTGCAGGAAAGGAGGCTAGGAATGGCCAAGACACTTTCTAGATGCAGGTGACACCTTAGCTCATAACTCAGATCTTGTCTATCTCATGACACTATTTCAGCTTCGGTGAGTTTGAGCTTAATGCTGATTCTTTTTTTCATTTGTTGTTTTTAAGTACAGAAATCTTCCTCAACCCACAAAGTAGTGAGGCTTTTTAGCCAAGAAGCATCACATATTTCTATTGGATCAAACTCTCTTCTCAGAAACCTTATTTCCTCAGACTCTGTATTTCATAACGAAAGCAACAAAGTTTTAGATTTTCAAACATCTCTTCTCCTTTCCCTTCTCTCTGCTACATTTCCACCCATCTCTCCACTTGTTTCAACTTTTCTCTGTTACTTTGATATTCTGATGATTGATCATGGATTCTAGTCTCATTATCTTGCCTGTTAGATCTTAATGACCCTTCTTCTGGTCTTTCCTAGTCTTGTAAATGCGATATAAATTAAGGTCAACTTCCGGCTTCCAATCCAGTATAAAAAGAGATTGGAAGTCATCAATCCCATCCTAACAACTGAAAACTAACAATCATCTAACAGAAAATAATTTGTTCAAAATAATAATAGCAACAACACATTGAGTAATTATAGCTTATGGTTAAGAGAAAGGAAAACAAAGTTATAAGGAATGGGAAGGAGGAATTTTCTATTATAACATGCCTGGACTACAACTACCCATGAAGCAGTATAGTGTTAAGACGGACTTGAATTAAGATGTAAATGTATATTGCAAATTCTAGGGAAACTACTAAAATTTTGTTTTTAAAGTATAATTGATATACTAAAGAGAAAAGAGAAAATGGAATCATAAAATTCTCAATTAAAAGCAGAAAAAGCAGAAAGAGTGGAAGACCAAAAAAAAGAATCAAAGAACATGCAATAAATATAAAATAGTTGCAAATATGGTAGATAGAATTCCAACTACATCAAAAATCACTTTAAATGTGAATGGTCCAATTAAAAGACAGAGACTGTCAGAACAGATAAAAGAGATAAGACCTCACCCTACGTTGTCTATAAGAAATGTATGTTAAATATAGACAGATATAGATTAAAAATAAGAAGATTGGGGAAAGATGTATCATGCTGTGTCTGTGCTCAGTTGCTTCAGTTGTGTCTGACTCTTCACAACTCAATGGACTGTAGCCCACCAGGCTCCTCTGTCCATGGGATTCTCCAGGCAAGAATACTGGAGTGGGTTGCCATTTCCTTCTCCAGGGACCTTCCTGACCCTGGGTTCAAACCTGGGTCTCTTGCATTGCAGGCGGATTTCTTACTGACTGAGCCACAAGGGAAGCCCCCATATCATGCTGCTGCTGCTGCTGCTGCTAATTCACTTCAATCGTGTCCAACTCTGCGTGACCCCATAGACGGCAACCTACCAGGCTCCTCCGTCCCCGGGGCTCTCCAGGCAAGAACGCTGGAGTGGTTGCCATTTCCTTCTCCATATCATGCTGCTGCTGCTGTTGCTAAGTCGCTTCAGTCATGACCGACTCTGTGCGACTCCATAGACGGCAGCCCACCAGGCTCCCCTGTCCCTGGGATTCTTCAGGCAAGAACACTGGAGTGGGTTGCCTTTGAACACTAGTTAAAATAGTGGAGTAGCTATTTCAGATAAATTAGTTCTTAACATAAGTAATAAAGTCAGATATGCTTTAAAAGTCTTTGTTTTCTTCTCATAGAATTCATGTTAAGAGAGAGTTCCCCATCTTTCAACATTTGGCACAAGTTTCACCTGCATTTGATTGTGTCCTTTGGGCTTGCCTGGTGGCTCAGATGGTAAAGAATCTGCCTGCACTGTGGGAGACCTGAGCTCGATCCCCGGATTGGGAAGATCCCCTGGAGGAGGACATGGCAACCCACTCCAGCTTTCTTGCCTGGAGAATTCTATGGACAGAGGACCTTGGCAATTATAGGAGTAAGAATAATTCTTTTGGCTTCCCTGGTGACTCAGACAGTAAAGAGTCTTCCTGCAGTGCTGGAGACTCAGGTTCAATCCCTGGGTCAGGAAGATCCCCTGGAGAAGGAAATGGCAACCCACTCCAGTATTCTTGCCTGGAAAATTCCATGGACAGAGGAGCCTGACAGGCTACAGTCCATGGGGTTGCAGAGTTGGAGGCGACTGAGCAACTTTACTTTTCTGTAATTCAGTGATATACCATGTATGTTGAGTGTTCTGGTCTGATTTGGCTTCATGATGGATCAAGCATTATTGCTCAAAATTTTATCATGAAAAGAAGCCTTTTGAATATTCATCTTCTAACCCTTGCATTTTTATTTAGGTAGAGAAAGAGTAAAAGAATTATCATTCATTCCTGTTTTGTTTTAGCATACTTGTTGGTTTTATGTCTTCTTTGAATTGGAATGACTTTTATGTATTTGAGATATTCATCAAAGTTATCTGCCTTACTATTTTGAAATGCTAGAGATTTTCTCTCTTCTCTGAAAGAGTAAAAGGACCGCAATTAATTCCCTCGGGAGAGGGTGTTAAGAGGAAACTATTTGGAGGCTTTTAGGTGAAATTCACCATGTACCTAGGAACACTGTCTAAATTTTCTTTGGCAAAGGGCCTCTATTAGGCTTTTCTCATGCAAGATAAATACAAACCCTTTTAAATGATGTCTGTTGATCTCATCATAATCTCAGATTCCAAGATTCAACTATCTTGTGGGTACTCACCTCCTCTCCAGGGGAACAAGCCCACTCTGAGGCAGGATATAACCATTTCCATTAGTGGTCAAGGGCAGTTTCTCTCCACACTGGCTGTGCAGTATGAACTTCCCTTTTATATAGTCTTCAGTCAAGTGACTTGATTTAGAGTGGGTGAAGATGAACATTTGTTAGGAACAAAGTAAAGAAAGAAGGAGAGGCCCTGTCTTCTTACTGATCTTCCTGATGATTCTGTTTTCAATTTTCCTTCACGCTATAGCCCTGGTGCATGTCAGGACAAGGTTGGTGTTAACCCAGTTTCCCCCCACCCTTTTCTTTTCCCAACTGGCTCCAGTGGGTAGCAAATATCTGACTTGCACTCCAGGTTGCAACAGGTTGGTAGACATTGTACACTACATGCAGTGGGATGTGCTCCAATTACAGAGAACATCCTAAACAACACTTCATTTCAATAAAGACATAAAATCCCTTTTCCTTACTGGGGCCAAGAATGTCAAGCCAAACGAGGTATTCTATGAAATGGTCTGCAAAGTAGGGCGAGGAGTTCCTTTCCCATTTTTTCTTTTTTCCTGTAACAACTCTAGGCAAATTCCTCAGAAATCAGATTGGCAAGGGCAGACAAGGGGTGGGCTGGAACTCCGGAATCTGGGCTTGCTGAATGCATGCCATTCCCTTGCCACATAGCACAAACTGATGCCAATTGCAGAAAATAAAGACTTAAGTCAGAAGAGCAATACAGGCACAAGGCAATCATCAGCTCAATTAAACTGGTTATTCCACAAATAACCTAGAAACAGCAGGATTGCCAAACAATCTCCAGCCCCTGGAACATTTGCAAATGAGCATGACAACTGAGATTTTTTTTCTTTCTTTGTAGCCATACACTGTCACATTTTAATGATGGATTATAGACATGGGCTTTTGGCAGCAGACTGTAGCAAACATGATTCTATACTTATTTTCTTTTAATCAGAAGATACAAGGGCATATAGATCCATGGCACTGTGCCGGAGTTAGATAAAGCCCTAGAAAGAGAAATGTAGGATGGGAATATACATACACTTTCCCTTCTTTTCGGATACAAGGCAAATATGTTTTTCTTGTCATAACATACATTATCTTTTGTTTTACTTTAGGTGGTATTGTTGCACCTGTTGGGGATGTTTATATTAAAATATATAACTAGATAGTATAGCATATGTCTCTAATCCTATAATATATACGAATCCATATCAGTATCATTTAAAAATTGCAAGTTGAACATATTTTTTCATAAACTAGTAATATAATCTCTTGATGTCATAAATATGAAAGCAACATGTTACTTCTACAGGCATGATGTCAGGAAGATATTATTTAAGCATTTAATGGGATCAGAGTCTTAGTGTACAAAAAATATCCTTGTTTCTATAGGTTTCCTGTTTCTGTTCTACTTTGTTCAATCACTTTAACTGCAATTTCCTTTTATTTGTAAAACAGGACCGTAATTCTCGGATGCTATTGATTCTTTTTATTTTGGCAAGCTGAAGAATACCAGGTAACATTGTAAGAATGAAGCCACAACTTCTGTATTCTTCTGTTTTGTCCTTGTCTTGATCTATACCTGTCTCCTTTTTCCTTCTCCTCTTCTTTATATTCTTGATTATTTACCTTTATTCATTTCATTGGGCTATGAGTACAAAAAGAGGAAAAACTCTGGGTCTTATTTTATGAGGACAAATTACCTTATATTTTAAATGCCACAAGGATATATATACATATATATATGTGTATATATATATATTTGAAGAATTTTCTTGTTTGGGAGACTGCCTTGGATCAGAGGGTAAAATAATATATGGAACATGGTTTCCTAAAAATAACTCATTCTTAAACAGTAATGTAATAAATTGAAAATATAGAGAAAAATCTAAAATGTGGATTGGAAAAAAGTCCATAGTTTTGATTTAGGTCCCATATGTGTGGATGTGTGACATCCATCAATGGGTAAACAGTACCTGGTGGTTGATTTACAGAGTGGAATCCCTCTCCAAAAAGGCACCTATTTACCCCTTGACAATACTCTGAGTGATGGATGTTGTATTCCAGATGGATCTATTTGGAGAAGCAAAATTTAGGCTAGGGTGGGACCAGTATAATGAGATGGGGGAAGACATAAGGACTGCATCTGTCTGGACCTCTTGGGTTGGAGCCAGCCTCTGGAGGATCCATCAGCTCCTTCCTCTTCCAGTTTGTGAGATATTGAGGATCTGCACCAAGGAGACCCGTACCTGCCACAGCTGCCCCTTTTGCCCGTTTATTTGACTTAGTGAATCAGGGTAGAAATGGTTCCTCTTTTTTTTTTTTTTTTAAGTTCGTTCATCAGCCTCACACAAGACCCTGGTCTTCATGTTTAGCAATTAGAATGACCAGCGGTGGGTTCAGTAATGGTAAGTCAGCAATGCTAAGGCTTGACTCGTGCCCTCACAATCCGATCTTTGCCACAAAGCCTCCCATTATTCTGGAAAGGGTCTATGTCTGCTATTCCTTTACCACACAAGACCTTACTTAGAACAAGAAAACACTAAGATCTGGGTTTGATTCAAAATGGTAGAACCAGTTAAAGCAGTTAGACTCTGGTATATAAGCCTTGGACTTTAACCTCAGGTTTCATGAGTTGAGATTCCAGTTCCAGGGGAAGAGGAAATGAGGACTTATTGCCTAGTATATACAAGTTTCCATTTAGGATGGGGAAAAGGTTCTGAAAATAGATAAACAGTGGTGATCATTATACAGAATGAATGTACTTAGTGACATCAAATTGAATACTTAAAAATTACTAAAAAGGTAATTTGTTTTATGTTCTATATATTTACCACAATAAATGTTGGCAAGGATGTGGAGAAAAGGGAATCCTCCTACACTGTTAGTAGAAATGTAAATTTGTGCAGGCACTATGGAAAACAGAATGGAGATTTCTTGAAGAACTGAAAACAGAAGTACCATAAGATCCAGCAATTCCACTCTTGAGTATTTATTCAACCCACCTCCAAAGCCAGAAACACTAATTTGAAAAGGTACATGACCCCAAAATTCATAGCAGCATTGTCTACACTTGTCAAGATATGGAAGCAATGTACATGTCCATCAACACATAAATGGATAAAGAAGATTATATATTCACACACATACACACAGAGGAATATTACTCAGCCATAAAAATGAAAACTTGCCATTTTCAATGACATGGGTAGACTTTGAGGGTATTATACTCAGTGAAATACATCAGACAGAGACAGACAAATACTATATGTTATCACTTATAGGTGGAATCTAAAAAATAAAACAAACTAGTGGAGATAAAAAAAACAGAAACAGACTCACAGATACAGAGAACAAATTAGTGGTTACTAGTGGGGAGACCAGGGCAGAGAGAGGCAAGACAAAGGTGGGAAATTAAAAGGTACAAACTACTAGGTTTAAAATAAAGAAGCTACAAGGATACGTAGTTCAACATAGGAAATAGAGCCGATATTTTATAATAACTCTAAATGGAATACAACCTTCACAAACTGTGAATCCATTTTGTACACCCGAAACATATATTATTACACATCAACTATATATCAGTTAAGGGCTTCTCTCATGGCTCAGTTGGTAAATCATCTGCCTGCAATGCAGGAGACCTGGGTTCAATTCCTCGGTCGAGAAGATCCCCTGGAGAAGAAACGGCAACCCACTCCAGTATTCTTGCCTGGGGAATCCCATGGACAGAGGAGCCTGGCAGGCTCTAGTCCACAGGATTGCAAGTGTCGGACACAACTTAGCGACTAAACCACCACCACCATATATCAATTTAAAAAAATGAAAAAAATGAATCCCAGTTTCACTTCCTGTCAGACATTTAGGCAAGTTTCCTGTACCTCTATATAATCGAGTTTCCTCCAGAATGGAAGAGGAGGATAGAAATGATACTAGCTGGGTTATCTTAAAAGAATGAGATGTGTGGGAAAGACTTACATTAATTACTAACAATCAAAGTTAACTGTTGTCTGATGATTTATGAGTGTGAATTCCGTTGTCAAAATGTCTTGCATTTGGATTCTGTGTAGATACCACCAATTTCAATTTTGCTTATAAGACAGACTAACATCCGTTTGAAATCTCAAGTAAGACTTTGCTCTTAAAAGATGCCCCTGCTGATAAGAATGTGGGGACAGGGGGCACTCTTGCTTCTTGTAGGCTGGACACTAATTGGTGTCCTACAATTCTGAAGGGCCATTAAGCAATATGTAGCAACATTTAAAACAGGTATAACCTGTGGCCCTGCAATACCATTTCTATGAAAATTAGTCACATATGTATGCGCAAGTAACAGGTATTCACTGTAGAACTGTTTATAATATCAGCATATTGGAAACTATATGGATATCCATTCATAGTGAATGGATTAACTAAACCCAAACAATAAAATCTTACATAACCATGAAAAAGGATGATGCCATATTATAATATTCCTGGACAGATGTAACAATAAATTGTAAAATTTAAAACTAAATTGTAGGAAAAGGCAGTTTGAGAACAGAATATATAACTTGACCACATGCATGCAATTTATGTTTACATGTATAGTACAATTTCTAGAAGCATATTCATCCAACTTTTACAGTAGTTATGTCCAGATGGGATTGTAGGGAGAAATTTACCTTCTATTTTAAACACTTTTGTGTTACTTGAGGTTTTTACAAGCATGTATTACTTTTCTAACCTGCAGAAACAATAAAAATATTTCCATTAAAGAAAAATGAAAGAGAGGCCATAAGGGATATTCTTGGATCATCCATGATAGCCAGGATCTTGCTAGGCCAGGGTCCGCTGTTCTTCATCAAACAGGTCTACTGCTTCCTGAACACAGGATTCAGCCTCTGAAAGGATTCAGCTTCCACAAAATGATCACTGAGAGACATGGCAGCTTCCAACCTTTTGCGTGTGTGTGTGTGTGTGTGTGTGTGTGTGTGTGTGTGTGTGTGTGTGTGTGTGTGAGGGGACTGGGTTGCTCCACAAAACAAAATAATGTGATGCAAGACAGTGAAAGGAGAGATGGAACATCTTGAAATAAAAGCCGCTGCAGCAGGGTGTAATGGACACTGGGGATTCTGGAGCTGCCTTACTTATTCGCTGTGTGACCTTGGTCAAATTACTTAGCCTCTCTGAGTTTTAATACACCCATCAATAAAGTAGGAGTAACAACATCTTCCACCCAGAGTTGTCAAGATTCAATGAGATAAAATATATAACTTGAACCATAGTTCGTGCTCACAAATAATCCTCTCCTTTCCGTCCTCTCAGACTTCAGCATTGCACTGAACAGACACAGCAGTCTTGAAAATAGATGGTTTTTCTAAACAGCACAGTGTTCCAGTGTACTGCCTGTACGGCATTCTCTTTAAGTGTCAAGTTAGGGCACTGCTGTGAAAGCTACAGACAGAATATTTTAAAACCAGCATGAGTAAGGGGGATGGGGAAGTTTTATATTTTCTGACTCCTTCAGTGGGCAATTTTCATGTTTCAAATGAGGTTGAAAATAACTTTCCAGGTTTTAAATATTCTGTACCATGTAAGAATGAGGAGGAATCGCTGATCAATTAGGTTTAAAAGCTACTGAAATTCTCTAGAATCATTTCAATAAGGTACTTATAAATAAATGCCCCTGAAGAGATGAGAGTAACCTTCCACGTCAGCAGTACATGAGTTAAACATGTGGTTAACGATAATATAAAAAGAGGTGGTGTGTGAAATATCAGTTCATGTGAGGTGGCACTCAATATTAATTTATGTGATATCAATACTGTTTTAGTCTAAATGAACCTTCCCCATATAAAACACTCCTAATTATTGTAAAACCGTTACTTTCCACTTACCATTGATCTTAAGGAAATGACTAAAACTTTTCCAGTGTGCTGACACAGCACTATTATTCTGGGTCATTATTCAGAGCAGGTGTCAATCTCTTTCACTTAATCCCAACGCCGGGGCCGGGGGGGGGGGGTGGGGAGGAGGAGGAAGAGTAGTTTTTCATTTAATCAAGTCTCTCTTTTAAAAGATAAAAGAGGAACACATTAAGATAAGTGTAACTTTCATAGGGATGTTAACACTCTAATGATACTCTTTGGGACAAGTGAACACTTCTGAGTTTCAGCCCAGTTCAAGAGAAAACATTAAATTTTATAATATGGGGGATACAGTAATTCCCTAAAGGAATAGGTCAAGGCAATCAGTAACTGATACTCTTTCAAAAGAAGTCATCCAAGGTTGAACCAAGTGACCAGGCTGTCCTTTGTTAAACAACATTTGAGTTGACACGCATCCCCACCTCCAATGCAAGAGTATGGTGTCTTTTGAGCTACACCTTTTAGGATTTTAAGAAGTGATTACAGAAAATCTAAACCAGACAAGAATTAATAATTATACAACTGGCGGTTTAAGAAGGCATTTGTATGTTAAGGAAGGGAAAATTGTGATGGTTTCAACCAGAATATCAGCCTGTGTAAAATTGCTCTGTTGCCCACAAACTCAAGATGGATTTGTTCATCTAACTATCTTTCAAATACCAGTGGCTTATCTGAAGGCCATTAATTTGAGGACAAATGGGATTGATTCCTCGATTTTAATCCATAGAACTTCAGGATTAGAGCTTACATGCAATTTTATGTAACAAACATTTGCTGAGCATATTCTAAATGACATACCTAGTTGCTAAGCACTTGACATGGATTATTTTATGAAATTCTTCACCAAATCTTATCAGGGGATAAGGGTTTCTAACATTTTTCCAGTAATTATTATGTGCCAGGCATTGTTTTAGGCACTTTATGTATATTAAGTCATTGAATCCTTGCAATATCCTAGGAGATAGATACTAACATTAGCTCCACTTTACAGATGAAGGATCTGAAGTTTAGAGAAGTCAAAAAACAGTCAGGGCCACACACTAAGTGACAGAAGGCTGTTAGACTCCTGATCCGCTTGCCCTTGCTCTGCACATGGGGAGCATGGGTCTGGGGGCACAGCAGATTGCTTCCTTCATTTAGGTAGGGTTGGTTGCAGGGCTTCCCAGGTGGTGCTAGTGGTAAAGAACCCACCTGCCAATGTAGGAGACATAAGAGATGTGAGTTTGATCCCTGGGTCGGGAAGATCCCCTGGAAGAGGGCATGACAAACCACTCCAATATTCTTGCCTGGAGAATCCCCATGGAAAGAAGAGACTGGTGGGCTACAGTCCATAGGGTTGGAAAGAGTCAGACATAACTTAAGCGACTTAGAGCACTTGCAGGGCTGGCTACATAATTCTCAGACCCAGCTTAACTGAAAATGCAGGGCCCTTTGTTCAAAAGACTGGGGAAAAATGTCATTAAAGGTACTAAATAGAAAGGTTTTCCTCTCTGTCATAGTCAGTCTCTCCACTTGTCATGGTGTTTTTAATCTGCTATTTAACGTCATTCAAAGTAACAAAAAATTAAAATATTAAATTATTAACACTCATTTTACCATTTGCATTTATGTTGTATAATGCCAGTTTTGAATGTACATATGTTCACTTGTATGTGGAATCACTGAATTCACACAATTCCTATGTGTATATGAATTTTGTTCTTACCTGCACAGTGGAAATGCTGCATAAAATGAACTCAACTGTATTTCACTTCTTAGAGTGTACACATTCTACAAATATTCTGCCTTCTGTTTACTTACAAGGAAAGGCTGAAAAGAAGTAAGGGCAACTCTATCTTTCCCTTTCCATCTATGTCATCATTTTCAGTGTAAGAGATTAGTTGCCCAACACAGAGACTAACAGAAGTTAAGACAGTTTTCCTAAGTTTTTTTGGGTGTCTTAGAGAGCCTTTGGGCTTCCCATGTGGCACAAGTGATAAACAGCCCACCTGCCAGTGCAGAAGATGTAAGAAAGAAGGGTTCGATTCCTGGGTCGGGAAGATTCCCTGGAGGAGGGCATGGCAACCCACTCCAGTATTCTTGCCTGGAGAATCCCACGGATAGAGGAGCCTGGAGGGCTATAATCCATGGGGTCACAGAGAGTCGGACACAATGAAGTGACTTAACACAGCACAAAGCACCTTTGCCTTTTTGCTGAGTTCCAACAAAGTTCCAGTTTGAAAGGAAAGCATGCCCTCTCAGGGCCGACAGTGTCCACTTCACCCCCATTCCACCTACGGCAAAGGAAAAAGGCTTACCTCCTGGTTACTTAGTGTCTCACTGACTCCCATGCACCACAGGTCCACCAGAATTTTGTGCATAAGCTGCTCCATGCAAATGAAGTGGGAGGGAACAGTGGACACCTGAGAGGCTGAGCGCCTGTGTTCTGGTGCATGCTCTGTGGTCCAAGGGTCTTCCCGGAGGCGCTTGTACTAGCTCTAAAGTGGTCTGGGTCCCTCAATTCTCTTGGCCTTGACCCAGCTGCATGATCTTTGGCAAGCTGCTCACTGCTCCAAGATTTGATCTCTTCATTGCAAATGAGAATGGGTTCAACAACCTCGTAGGATTATTCTGAGGAGTAACTGAAAGAAAGCACATAAAGCTCTGAGCATAAGCCTTGGCAAAGAGTAAATGCTTGGTAAGTGTTAGCCAGCGGTTCTGTGGTTGTTTCTGCCTTTGGGTGAATTTTCCAGTTCTGTTTATTTGAACATCTTTATCCCTTCAAATACAGAGGAGCCTGGTGGGCTGCAGTCCATGGGGTCGCTGAAAGTCAGACATGACTGAGTGACTTCCCTTTCACTTTTCACTTTTGTGCATTGGAGAAGGAAATGGCAACCCACTCCAGTGTTCTTGCCTGGAGAATCCCAGGGTCAGCAGAGCCTGGTGGTCTGCCGTCTATGGGGTCACACAGAGTCGGACACAACTGAAGCAACTTAGCAGCAGCAGCAGCAGCAGCAGCAGCAGCATCCCTTCAAATAAGATAGTGAGGATTCATTTTAAAAGAAATGGAAACTTCCCAGTGGTCTCATAGCAAGGTGTTTAACCACAAAGACAGCCACAATCTTATTACCACTGTTAACACTGTTAAGAAAAGCCTTGAATGCAAAAGAAATGGTAAAACTCCCTCTGAGTGGTGTATGTGGAAGGGAGAAGAGGAATCCTTCTCCAGGATTATGGGAAGCAGCTGGAGGATTGATTTTAAGCAAGAGACTGTTTTTTTTTTCTTTAATTTTTAAATTTTTTAGTGCTGCAGGCTGCAGACTCTTCCTGTTCCATCCCTGGCGTCCTCCCAGGTAACTGCCCATCTATGAATTCACTAGACAAGAATCACTCGAAGTGGGGTCTCCAGACACTTGCATCAGAATCACAAATGCAGAATCCTGGGCCCAATGCCAGATCCTTGAACAGAAATCCCCCGGGGATGCCTGACCCAAGAAACTGTCTTTAACAAGTTACCTAAGTGCTGCTTATGCCATTAAGTTTGAGAACTTCGGTGGGAGTCTAGGAGAGAGCTGAAAAGGAGACACTTGTTTTTTCCTCCTCAGTACTGGGCAGACCTATCAGCCTTTGCTGAATGTTGGAGAAATGACTGAATCCAAAAAATCCAAAGCATGCGCAAAAGGGCTTCTTACCCTCTGAGGACCCGTGGGATGGTTCTACTCTGGCCTCATATTCAGTGCCTAAGTACTGGTAAGGCTGTAAGTTTGTTAAAATATTAAAATTCTTCCCTCAGTTGAGTTCAGTTCAGTCATGTCTGACTCTTCGCAACCCCATGAATCACAGCATGCCAGTCCTCCCTGTCCATCACCAACAGCTGGAGTCCACCCAAACCCATGTCCATTGAGTTGGTGATGCCATCCAACCATCTTATCCTCTGTCATCCCCTTCTCCTCCTGCATTCAATATTTTCCAGCATCAGGGTCTTTCCAAGTGAGTCAGCTCTTCGCATCAGGTGGCCGAAGTACTGAAGTTTCAGCTTCAACATCAGTCCTTCCCAATGAACACCCAGGACTGATCTCCTTTAGGATGGACTGGTTGGATATCCTTGTAGTCCAAGGGACTCTCAAGAGTCTTCTCCAACAACACACTTCAAAAGCATCAATTCTTCGGTGCTCAGCTTTCTTTATAGTCCAACTCTCACATCCCTACACAACCACTGGAAAATCCATAGCCTTGACTAGATGGACCTTTGTTGACAAAGTAATGTCTCTGCTTTTTAATATTCTGTTTAGGTTGGTCATAACTTTCCTTCCAAGGAGTAAGCGTCTTTTAATTTCATAACTGTAATCACCATCTGCAGTGATTTTGGAGCCCAGGAAAATAAAGACAGCCACAGTTTCCACTTTTTCCCCATTTATTTGCCATGAAGTGATGGGACCAGATGCCGTGATCTTTGTTTTCTGAATGTTGAGCTTTAAGCCAACTTTTTCATTCTCCTCTTTCACTTTCATCAAGAGGCTCTTTAGTTCTTCTTCACTTTCTGCCATAAGGGTGGTGTCATTTGCATATCTGAGGTTATTTATAGTTCTCCAGGCAATCTTGATTCCAGCTTGTGTTTCTTCCAGCCCAGCGTTTCTCATGATGTACTCTGCATATAAGTTAAATAAGCAGGGTGACAATATATAGCCTTGATGTACTCCTTTTCCTATTTGGAACCAGTCTGTTGTTCCACGTCCAGTTCTAACTGTTGCTTCCTGACCTGCATACAGATTTCTCAAGAGGCAGGTTAGGTGATCTGGTATTCCCATCTCTTGAAGAATTTTCCACAGTTTATTGTGATCCACACAGTCAAAGGCTTTGACATAGTCAATAAAGCAGAAATAGATGTTTTTCTGGAACTCTCTTGCTTTTTCCATGATCCAGCGGATGTTGGCAATTTGATCTCTGGTTCCTCTGCCATTTCTAAAACCAGCTTGAACATATGTAAGTTCATGCTTCATGTATTGCTGAAGCCTGGCTTGGAGAATTTTGAGCATCACTTTACTAGTGTGTGAGATGAGTGCAATTATGCGGTAGTTTGAGTATTCTTTGGCATTGCCTTTCTTTGGGATTGGAATGAAAACTGACCTTTTCCAGTCCTGTGGCCACTGCTGAATTTTCCAAATGTGCTGGCATATTGAGTGTAGCACTTTCACAGCACATAGTTAGGATTTGAAATAGTTCAACTGGAATGCCATCACCTCCACTAGTTTTGCTCGTAGTGATGCTTTCTAAGGCCCACCTGACTTCACATTCCAGGATGTCTGGTTCTAGGTGTATGATCACACCATCGTGATTATCTGGGTTGTGAATATCTTTTTTGTACAGTTCTTCTGTGTATTCTTGCCACCTTTTCTTTTTTTTTTTTTTTTAGTTTTTTATTTTTTAAATTTTAAAATCTTTAATTCTTACATGCATTCCCAAACATGAACCCCCCTCCCACCTCCCTCCCCACAACATCTCTCTGGGTCATCCCCATGCACCAGCCCCAAGCATGCTGCACCCTGCGTCAGACATAGACCGGCGATTCAATTCTTACATGATAGTATACATGTTAGAATGCCATTCTCCCAAATCATCCCACCCTCTCCCTCTCCCTCTGAGTCCAAAAGTCCGTTATACACATCTGTGTCTTTTTTCCTGTCTTGCATACAGGGTCGTCATTGCCATCTTCCTAAATTCCATATATATGTGTTAGTATACTGTATTGGTGTTTTTCTTTCTGGCTTACTTCACTCTGTATAATTGGCTCCAGTTTCATCCATCTCATCAGAACTGATTCAAATGAATTCTTTTTAACGGCTGAGTAATACTCCATTGTGTATATGTACCACTGCTTTCTTATCCATTCATCTGCTGATGGACATCTAGGTTGTTTCCATGTCCTGGCTATTATAAACAGTGCTGCGATGAACATTGGGGTACATGTGTCTCTTTCAATTCTGGTTTCCTCGGTGTGTATGCCCAGCAGTGGGATTGCTGGGTCATAAGGTAGTTCTATTTGCAATTTTTTAAGGAATCTCCACACTGTTCTCCATAGTGGCTGTACTAGTTTGCATTCCCACCAACAGTGTAGGAGGGTTCCCTTTTCTCCACACCCTCTCCAGCATTTATTGCTTGCAGATTTTTGGATCACAGCCATTCTGACTGGTGTGAAGTGGTACCTCATTGTGGTTTTGATTTGCATTTCTCTAATAATGAGTGATGTTGAGCATCTTTTCATGTGTTTGTTAGCCATCCGTATGTCTTCTTTGGAGAAATGTCTATTTAGTTCTTTGGCCCATTTTTTGATTGGGTCGTTTATTTTTCTGGAATTGAGCTGCATAAGTTGTTTGTATATTTTTGAGATTAGTTGTTTGTCAGTTGCTTCATTTGCTATTATTTTCTCCCATTCAGAAGGCTGTCTTTTCACCTTGCTTATATTTTCCTTTGTTGTGCAGAAGCTTTTAATTTTAATTAGATCCCATTTGTTTATTTTTGCTTTTATTTCCAGCATTCTGGGAGGTGGATCATAGAGGATCCTGCTGTGATTTATGTCTGAAAGTGTTTTGCCTATGTTCTCCTCTAGGAGTTTTATAGTTTCTGACCTTACATTTAGATCTTTAATCCATTTTGAGTTTATTTTTGTGTGCGGTGTTAGAAAGTGATCTAGTTTCATTCTTTTACAAGTGGTTGACCAGTTTTCCCAGCACCACTTGTTAAAGAGATTGTCTTTACTCCATTGTATATTCTTGCCTCCTTTGTCAAAGATAAGGTGTCCATATGTGTGTGGATTTATCTCTGGGCTTTCTATTTTGTTCCATTGATCTATATGTCTGTCTTTGTGCCAGTACCATACTGTCTTGATGACTATGGCTTTGTAGTAGAGCCTGAAGTCAGGCAAGTTGATTCCTCCAGTTCCATTCTTCTTTCTCAAGATTGCTTTGGCTATTCGAGGTTTTTTGTATTTCCATACAAATCTTGAAATTATTTGTTCTAGTTCTGTGAAAAATGTGGCTGGTAGCTTGATAGGGATTGCACTGAATTTGTAAATTGCTTTGGGTAGTATACTCATTTTCACTATATTGATTCTTCCAATCCATGAACATGGTATATTTCTCCATCTATTAGTGTCCTCTTTGATTTCTTTCATCAGTGTTTTATAGTTTTCTATATATAGGTCTTTAGTTTCTTTAGGTAGATAGATTCCTAAGTATTTTATTCTTTTCGTTGCAATGGTGAATGGAATTGTTTCCTTAATTTCTTTTTCTACTTTCTCATTATTCGTGTATAGGAATGCAAGGGATTTCTGTGTGTTGATTTTATATCTTGCAACTTTACTATATTCATTGATTAGCTCTAGTAATTTTCTGGTGGAGTCTTTAGGGTTTTCCATGTAGAGGATCATGTCATCTGCAAACAGTGAGAGTTTTACTTCTTCTTTTCCAATTTGGATTCCTTTTATTTCTTTTTCTGCTCTGATTGCTGTTGCCACCTTTTCTTAATATCTTCTGCTTCTGTTAGGTCCCTACCATTTCTGTCCTTTAGTGAGCCCATCTTTGCATGAAATGTTCCCTTGGTATCTCTAATTTTCTTGAAGAGATCTTTCCCATTCTATTGTTTTCCTCTATTTCTTTGCATTGATCACTGAGTAAGGCCAGTAAATACCCACTGCTCTGACCTCTGTGCTACCCCCACTGACCCAGCTGCCCAGGCCTCATTCTTGAACTGCCCTGTGATCCAGCAACTAAGGGTTAATCTCTGGTCTAACAGGCATCTCATCTATTCTCGTTGGTCAGTGTAGGTGCTGAGCCAGTTTTTCATAGGTTCAATGAATGTGGGGATGTGGTGCCTTACGGGCAGAACTGTGCCCTGCCTGTGCCCCTACCCTTGGAGGTGGTGGGGGAGAACCCTGGGTGGGTAGCACCTCAGCTAATTTACCCTGGCTCTAGTGTAAGGGCCCTTGTCTCCACATATCTCCCGGGCCATGATGGGTGGAGTCCTAGTGGGTGAAGTGGCATTCTTGGAGGTGGTGCTGGCGCCCCAGCTGGCGATTGCCACAGGTTATGGCTGTCACCAGTGGAGGTGCCCCTAGAGATGCTCTTGCAGGGCTTCTTCTGGGAACTGCAGCCTCCATGGGACTCTGGCTCTGAGAGATCCTGAACGAGACAGGGTGAGCTCAAGGCATGTAGAAATTTGAGTCCATAAACACAAGGGCTCTGTTGGCATGCTTTGACACAGGAGAGCCTGGTTGGTATAGAGGGTGGATGCAGGGGCTAATGTGAGGCTGGGAAAAGTATGGGGAAACAGGGTGTCCTTTCATTCGTTTGGTCAAGTTTGCCAAAATCACGGAATATCTTCCTGTCATGGCATTAGTGGCATTATTTTCACTGATAAAAATGAGGGCAAATATTTATGTATTATTTGTCCCGTGCCAAACACAATTCTCAACTCATTTGAGTTATTATAATTATCATCACCAGTCCCATTATATAGATGAGGAAACTAAGACCCAAAGATTAAAGTTCAAGATTGGGGGCAGGAGGAGAAGGGGACGACCGAGGATGAGATGGCTGGATGGCATCACTGACTCGATGGACGTGAGTCTGGGTGAACTCCGGGAGTTGGTGATGGACAGGGAGGCCTGGCGTGCTGCGATTCATGGGGTCGCAAAGAGTCGGACACGACTGAGCGACTGAACTGAAATGAGCAGAGCCACAATCTGAACTCTGCCAGCCTGACAATAGAGTCCACACTTACAAACACTACCTCTTTTCTTCAGTTTACATTAAAAATAATTTTGTGTGTGTGTGTGACTTACTTGGTCACAGAGATCTATAATATATAGAAAACTGTAGTACAATGGCTTAGAAACATTGTGAATGAAATTGTTATCAGTTCAGCAGAAGCAGAGATATGAGTCAGCACCATGAACAATATTGCTGATGTGGAGAAATTATCTGCCCATTGAAATTCCAATTAACGTAATGATTATTAAATTATTGGAGAGAGCATTGGAAAAGTTCCACGTGTATTCCTGTGTCAACCATGGCTTGGAGGGGGAGGCATTGTTTACCTGGTAATAGCATATCAAACAAAAGATCAGCAACAATTTTTAAAGACTGACAACTGATTTGAATAGTATTAGAAGCTGATGAAATACTGCTTAAAACCCACATATATGCTTCTGGTTAGAGAATACTGGGAAGTCAATGTTTTAAATTTAGATGATGATTAATTACTTACAGGTTTTTAAATATTTTGGTTATCACCTCAGCTTTGCTTATTCAATTCTCCATTATGCACCTTTGAGCCACACCTATTAGCCAAGAAAAAAGATGAGCTCTCAGACTTGGTACTGCTTTGTCAAGCTGCATCCCTCTCCTGCCTCAAGTTTGCTCCTGATCTGGCTCACACTTTTTTCTTTTGAGAGAGGAAGTAGATACCTGCTTTACTGGTAAAGGATGTCCTGATAATTGAGTGGGAATGCGGGCAAGGTGGCTGTTGCTTCCTTCTGTCAACCCAAGTAACTGAGCTGTCATATTTAAAGTTTTATTGGTTAAGATTCAAGTTAGGACTGGAGCCCTTCTTTTCAGTTCCTTTAGGGCCACATGTGGAAGACAGCAAATAGGAAACTCAGTGATGAGTTCTGAATAAGACTGTGAGAAATCCAAAGTCAGCAGTCCCTGTGGTCTCAAGAAACACTAAAGGGAAGAGAGTTAAACACTTAAAACCAGAAAGGAAACACAAAGATCTTCCATTTAGTGTATCAAAACCAGCTCAGAAGCACGTGACAATCCAGGCAGAGCATTACAATTTCTAGCCAGTCCAGTCACGATTCTCTGGCAAACTGCACAGTCATGGTTTTGATGCAGTGGGATGAGAGGTGCTATATGAATGTCAAATGTTACATAAACGTCAGGAAAGATTATTGTTTGTTGTGTGTGTGTTAGTTACTCAGTCGTGTCCGACTCTTTGTGACTCCATGGACTATAGCTCTCCAGACTCTTTCATTCATGGGATTTTCCAGGCAAGAACACTGGAGTGGGTTGCCATTTCCTTCTCCAGGATATCTTCCCAACCCAGGGATTGAACCTGGGTCTCCCACATTGCAGGTAGACTCTTCACTTCTGAGCCACCAGGGAAGTTAAATTGTTTGTTAACAGGGGCTAAACTGTTCCTAAGCAAAGCTCCAATCCTTAGCAAAGGTTCTAACCACCAATAACCCATGAGAAGGGAAAACAACCTTGGTTCTAGAAGAGCCCAGTTGGGATCTGAGGTTTGAAAACAGGATTTGGGGTGGTGCCAGTGCCACCACTTACTCAAGCAGCTTCAGGCCAGCTCCCTAACCTTGTGGATTTTGCCTTGGCTCACCTGTAAAATGGGGATAATGATAACGCTTGCCCTCCTTGTGCTGGTTGTGAGAATCAAGGGAGTTCCACGTGGGTGTGAAGGCTTTGTACACTGTGAGCTGCAGCAGGGATGACAGTGGTGGTCTGGGGTGGCTAGGATCCACTGGAAATTACTCTATGCCTTCTCTTTGAGTCTGGCTCACTGAAAGAACATCTGAATGGAAGTCAAGCCGAGGATAGTGATGGTGAGGGTGTCTTGGCTGATCCTGAAACCTCCAGGCTCCTTCTCTCACGGAGCTGTGGGGAAGATACTGCAGACCAGGGGCTCTTTCCCTCCCTTTGGCTCCTGCTCTGCCACTTGTCAGCCGGGGAGCTTGGGCAAGTTACAGCCGAGTCTCTGGAATGATCGCCAATGGCCCTTCCGGCTCTGACGCTGAGTCTAAATCAGGCTCATCACTTGGCTCTAGCCGTGATACACCTTTCCCTTCCAGGAGTAACTCTTTTTCCAGCTCTTAGACTCGAGAAGCAGGGGTCTTGGAAAGGGTGGGGGCAGTGTATTCCACATGAGTTTGCACAATAAAGAAGTTATTTCCTTGGAAGTGAGCTGGAGAGGGGCGGAGGCGGGAGGTGAAAAGGGGTGTCCAGTGAGTGCTCTGAAAAGCCAGGATGCAGGGAACACTGTAATGAGGTCATGACTGTCGCAGCAAAACGGAGCTGGACATCTGCTGGTGGGGGAAGGGGGAGCGTCCCGCATTTCTGTTCGGAGAAAGTCTCTTCCCTGCGCTCTTCGGCACCCCTCCCCACCTCGCCCCATCCCCACACCTTTTAAAATGCTACCAGGCCCTACTCACGGGAGAGCCCGTGTCCCTGCCTCCTCCGTGGTCCTTTCTGAAACCTTGAGGATTGTTTCCAAGCTGACTCACACCACTAATGTCAGGGAGCCGTGTCACACGGCGCTGGGCTCTGCAAGCTGTTGCTTGCGCGGTCGCCGCTGCCGCCGCCGCTTCCCCGCGGGTGCACCAGGGTCCGCTCGTGGCGCGGGAGCGGGGCGGGGCTGGGGCGGAGCCCGCCCCCTCGGCGCGACGGCCCCGCCCCTCCCTTCCTCCCTCCCCCACGGACCGCAATGATTTAGAAGTTCAGGAATCCCACGTGACGTCACCGGGGGGGTGATGTAATGCACTCTAAATAGAATGTATTGTAATCTTTGCTCAGTCCAACGTGGTCCCTTCACCCGGGCTCCGCTCTTGCCTTCTCCACACTTGTTTGGTAAGTTCCTAAAAATACGGCTAGGCCACTTCTGGGGCTTTTGCATTTAGTCACTTTTGTTGCACTTGCCGCGGGAGCCGTCTCGGGAGTGTAGTTGTTTGCAGGGGTTGGTTCTCGGCAGCAGCCGCGAGGTTACTTGGTCCAGTGGGCAGGTCGCAGGGCAAGGAGTAGGGAAGATGCGATGCATTTTCTTTTTGGAGGATGATCTGTGTTTGTAAACACTTTGACGGACCAGAGGGAAGTCAGGCCCCAAATACTGGTGGATTGTGGAATCAGCCGTGTCCTGAGGCTACCCCAGAGACCCCACGCCGTGTCCGTCCCGGAGCGCGTCTTGGTGGCCGCCGCGCCGTGCGACTGGAGGGATGCTAACGTGGAGCGAGCGCCGAGTCCGCCCCAGCGTGCGTGCGTGTGTAGGAGCGCGCGTGTGTTTCCCTGACACGGGGAACAGTTATGAATCGGGGGTGTGTGTTTGCCTCCAGAGACCTGGCAAGGTGCGGAACCCTCCAGAAGTGCGGTCAAGCGGCGGCAGAGGCGGCAGCAGCGGAGACGGCGAGACAGGAACCTCCCCCCCGCGTCCCCAACTTCCCTGTGATGCGGCGGAACCCCGGAGAAAGTTTGCAAACTTCCAGCGGGCGCGGCGAGGACGCCGGGTCACCTAGGGGGCGGACGGGCGGGCGCACTGGGGGCTAGCTCCCTCCCGGGCCCCAAGCCTGCTGCTGCCACCTTTTGCAGGGCTGCCCACCGCAGGTGGTGGGCGCGCGCGCCAGGGCCTGAGGGGGCATCACCCTCGGAGGGCACTTGCCTTTCACTGCAGGCGTGGAAGGCTCGACAGTGGCGAGGCTCTCCTCGTCTTCACTCCTGCAGCCGCCTCTTGCCTCTGTCCGGTTCTCGCTGGCATCGTTACCTCTTCCCCGCCGCTGCCCCAAATGACAGCTCCCGCCTTCGACGCGGCTGCAGTTCTCAGAGCACGGCGGCGGAGCCTTCCTCTCCACCAGATTCTCCACGCAATAGCTCAAAACTTTTCACGACGTTCTTAGAGGGGCAAGACTCACGAAGGAACCAAGGAGATGTTTTCTCCCAGCGGCTGCATCCCGCTTTTCCTTTGCCATAGATTTATTTCTGGGGTGGGGGTTGAGTATCTGGTAGATAAAGATCTTGTCCACCCTAACTTTCCCTGAACAAGTGCCGCCCCCACTTGAGACTTGTTCAAGGCCGGGAACTGAAGTGGGCTACTTGTATATTTCGTTGTCAGAGTCTACAGAGTGTTTGATTTTTATTTTTCCCTCCTTCTCTGACATGTGTCAAGGAATAAAGGCTGGATACAGGTCCATTACGTCATTCTGCAGACCAATAAGTGTTTGATTAACAGCTTCAGATACTCAAGGGTTGGGGGCCTTAGAAGTGCTGACAAGGCAAGGCTTTCCATCCCCAACCCCCAACATACTCGTACAATCTCTGATTCCCTGGGCATCGTTATTGCCCTCTCCTCCCGGATCCCTCCTTCTCCACCCGCTCTACCGCCCACACTGTTATCACTCTGGCCCCGCCTCCGCCTTTGACTGCTTTCCCTGGGGCGATCACAGTCCCTGGAGTGTGGGTGAGAGCTTCTGGTGGCTGAGGGAGCGCAGTACCTGATCGACGCACACACAATCTGCCCTTTTCTATTATTTAAGAAAGGCACCAGTGAACCCTCTTCTCCAGGGCAAACTGCTCAACTCTGATAGAAAAGGCGTCTCAGGAAATGTTTAGAGACACTATGAGAGTACCGTGTCCCTGTGGTGACTTAGGAAAACAACACACTCACTGTAAGCAAAGTACTTAATTTTACACAGCGCCTTCCTCAGACAGACCGGTTATCCGAAGAGGGATGGCTGAGGGTGCTTGACTAAATCAAATTTGGCTGGAAGGCTCGAGATTAAACGTTTCATTTCCAAAGTGAGGGAATGTAAGTCGTTGAACTCAAAATATCGTACAATAGAGTGGTGCACGGGTTACTTTTTTTCTCTTAACATTAACTTTCTGTATTTAAATAGAAAGTTAAATACGTACGTCATTGACCTGAGTCAGAATCCCCGTTTCTGGCAGTTGAAGAAAAATGCTGTATATGACATGTTTAAGGGATAAAAGTAAAAAGAACTCCGGGTGGGGTGGGGGTGGGGCTGCAGTGTAGCAGAAATTAAAGAAAAGATTTCTTAACAGGCTTTTGAATAGAGGGGGTGCAGAAGAGCTGAGTGCTCTCTGATTTGAAGCTGGTGAAAGCTAAATAAAGGAAAATTTATATTCTGAGTATGTGGGAATTTCTTGAAGAACACATGTTTTGTTATAATCAGATCTACTTTCTTCAGAGTGAAAGCCATGCTGTAGAGTAGGCATTTGTGAAACTCATGTCTGGAGTCTAATTGACATCATTCCCCAAGTTTGTGGCAGTATTTATTATTTATTCACATCTAGAGATGAAATAGTATGACCCCACACACAATACATGTGCATCTGAAATGTTAAAACTTCTTGTTTGTGATGCATACATAGACCTAAAGGGGAAAATGGCCCGGGTCACCAGCACTGGAGAGTGTGATTAATGATCAGTGATTTAGTGATCAGTGATTAGTGGTTTTATTCAAACTGTTACCTCTGACCAGAAGCACACATCAGAGGATTAACAGGCTCTTTAGATAAATGCTCATTAGTGGAAGGGGAAAAGCACAGATAATAGGCATGCACCCAGGGACAACTTTCGAAGAAAATCATTCCCCGTCTTCAGAATAATAAGCTCTATTAACAGAAAGCCCTTTTAATTTAAAACTTGCTTTTATCTTGTAAATCAAAGTTAGATGTAAAAGTTTGTAGTGCCATTATAACCTAAATTTTCCCATATCCACTAGATGTGGATTATCTCAGTAGCGATATTTTTTTTTATTTAAATAAACAATTGGACCTTTAGAGCAGCTGAACCCTGACAAGTCCTTAAGTCCCAGAGTTTGAAGGTGTCCCCCCTTTTAGAATGGAGAGTGCAGCTTGCTAACTAGATGGCGCAGTGTTATTTGGTGTTCTGTGCTGTGTCGTGCAGGAGTCTAAAGGAGCAAGTAGCTGCTTGCGAAGTGTTCTTCAACACTTCCAACAAAGTTGATTCTGTGTAGGGTTGGAGGCTAGACAGTTCTACAAGTTTTTAGTCACATTTTCCATGTCAGTTAAATCTGGGGAGTTCAAGGCTACTGGAAAAGTTAGTCTCATTACTAAAAGAAACTTAGAACCAGAAAGAAGAGGAGATTCCGGAGTCCAGGAGGTACCTGTGGATTGCAGAAGTGATTGTAAAATACCAGACCTGTTCTTTTTTTTCCTTTTTTTTTCTTTTACTAAGAGCTGGTTTCTCAGTGTTGTGGTCTGAATTACTGAGGCAAATACTTAAAGCTTTATTTTCTTCCTAATCTTGCTGGTGAAAAAGAATTTACTTAGAAAGAAAGGAAGGAAAAACTTGATTTGGTGGCTGCAGAAAGCAACACGGTGTTGATTTTATTCTACAGATAATGGTAAGATGATGTTTATTACGCTTATTAAGGAGAAAGGGAACTTTGTAGTTGGTTCCAGGAGAACCATCTTGTATTTTCATAGATGAGATTCGTAAGTGGAATTCTTATTTTACACTGACTTTTAATGTTGCTGTTGTAGTTTCCTGAGACTTGATAACGTTTGATTGGAAGCTTTTGTGTGTGTTTGTGTGTGTGAATAAGACCATTATTTCCTGGGTAAAATAATGTTTGTGAGCATGGGAACTGCAGTAAGGGAGCTATGAAACATGTGAAATGATATGCCAGGTAAGAATACACTTTCCCCCTAAGATTTCATGAATCACTTCAGTAGCTACTTAAGTTTTAATTAAAAAAGAAACCTAAAAATTAAAAATAAAACAAAAACCATCCTAGATGAGTATTCCCTGAAGAAGGATGCTGTTGATGGAATATCAGCTACTACTTTAGTTATAAAACTTAAAAAGAAAGCAATTAAAGAACTCCTTTCTTTATTGTGCTTCCCTGTAAGTTTTCTCATTTTCTGTTGCTTATAGCATGTTATATGCATGTTATATTTAAATCCTGTCTGATTCATAGTGATTTTTATTTTCCAGCTTTGCTCAGACTATGTTTACTCAGTTGATCATATCTTGAAGCCAACTGGTTTTGAATATAAATGGATGATACCCCCATATTGCCTGTCAATGAGAAGTCAGTTGTGACCTTATATAGTCACAAATAGTTAATTAGGACATTCTCACAAAAAAATAGAAACAGTGCTTTTATTTTTATATCTTTTGGTGTTGCTACTTTTATTTGAACAAGAGGTTCAGTGAATGGTAGCTTGTTAGAGAGATTTTTCTTGTATAGCTTTTTAGTTACAGTAAGTTGAAGATTTTGGTTACAGTTATTTGTCAGTTTCCCTCACCTATGGATTCAAAACCAATCAATTGTGGACTTTCCATGGCTGTTCATATTAATGTCAGGTTCCTGGTCTCCTTATTTCTTACTAAAATTTGCTTTTTTGGCAATGATGCATCACTGTCCAATAGTATTTCCTTTAGCTTTCCTTTACTTTTTATTAAGCTGAAAATTATTTAGTGGGGGTGTGATGTTTGCTTTATCACCGAGATGTAAACTTTGTGTCTGTAGTTGGTTTTCTTCTGGTTATGCTATTAGAATAAATTGGGGATTTGAGTAGACTTATTATTTTTGTCATCTTTTTTCCCCCTTCTTCTTCTTCACTTCAAAGCAGTGCTGTTAGCCACAAAATTAATGTGATCATGGCTGGTGTTTCCCATCTATATGCTTCTTTTGCTTCTTACAAATTGGATTTCCACAGCAATTTAAGATCTTTTTTTAGAGGCAGCTTTCTTGGATGAAGATGGAACAATGATCTCAGTCAATTCATTATCTTGTCCAGTTTGACTACCAGCTGTATTATGGGAATCAACCCATGCTTTTGTAAGTTAGTGTTTAAAAATTTAAATCTAGGACTATTTCTCTGAATCCTATTTAAGAAAATTATACAGCTGAGATAAGGTAATAAACTTGGGGGGGGGGGGGCAATGGCCCCACATATTTAAATGTGAGAAAGAAGCACTTTCAGATATGCTAAGCAGACTTAAAGAACCTTTTTGTATTGCTATTTGTAAACTATATAAGCTATCTACTTTATGGCATTGCTTTAAATAGAAACTCTGGCACTTTAAAAATGACATCATGTTGAATGTTTTCAATAAAGGGTTCTTACATTTTGTAATTAGGAAAAAAATGGACAATTAGTGCTTTTTGAGGATCCATTAGTATTCCATTGTTGGGAATCACAAATCATGGATTTAATGTAAGAAAAGAGAAGAGAGAGAAGGCTTTTACAAGTTTCCAGGTAATACTGATGATACTATTACAAAACAAAAGTAAAAATTTTGAAACTCTTATTGAGACTCTAGGACCTTCAAAATAAAACTTTAAAAGTTTAGGATAAATTCTTGAATGTATAATATGTTACAGTGACATTTCCATATTTCTTACCTCCAAGCTCACTCTGTTGCCCATTTAGGTTTTCTGAGAAATAGATCAGAATCAACTTTAACATTAAAAAAAATACATATTTTAGCTGCTTCCTCCTACTTCCTCAAGGTTCACATTTGTAACCTCTACCCTAAAATTAACAAGGATTGAAAACTGCCACGTTGGCATTTGGCTTCCCACTCCGGTATTCTTGCCTGGAGAATCCCCATGGACAGAGGAGCCTGGCAGGCTATAGTCCATGGGGTCGCAAAGAATCAGATATAACTGAGCACCTAAGCACACACACCTAATTGTAGTGAGAAGTTCCTTTTGGCTTAGGGGTTCAGATGTGAGAAAGGCTTTTGTGATAGCATTTGGCAGAGCTGGAATTGGTGGGGTAGGGGGCATCTTCTCGTTGATCGGCCAGCTTCGTCCCTTTGCAGAGGACAACCTTCGGCCTGGTGGTTCTTCTGGCTCATCTAAGGCCTAGAGTTGGAGAATGCCGAACCCAGCCTAGAAGCAGGGTCTTTACTTCCAGGTCAGAGGGTCTTTCCAAGTGTCAGGCTGTCATAATTGCCCTTGTCCTGAAGGAAGCATAACCATGGCTTCGAATGCTTTGCTCTTTTCAAGCCTTTTGATCACTAACCTTTCAAATTTATCAGATCCTTTGAATGAATATCTTGACCATATAAACTGTAGTTTTTATTCTGGTTATTCTTATATATCTGCAATGTTAATTTTTCTGATATTGGTTTCCTTATTTGAAGGCCACTCATCTTCACCATTGTAATTAGACATGCCCTGTAAAACTACATCATCCAGACTTAATTTGAGACTAAAAACGGTCTATAGGATTATCTCAATAAAGGCAGTAACTTTCTTTACTTTCTTGTCCTTTTCCTTTCATAAATTTCCTTTCCTTTCTTTTTCGTCTCTGAGGAAGGAATCCAAAAAAATTTCTTAAAGTTAAAATACTTTGTCCTTCTTTATGTTAAATAGAGTAACAAGTACTATTTTCACTCTGGCAGATACGTTTTTGCCTAAGATCTGTCTCTAATATATTATCTTTACGGGCTGGTGTATTTGAGATTGTTTACAGGTGAATATTACTACATAAGGAGTGAGTTGGACCTGGAAGTATGGTCTTTGAGGTTTGACTGGCAAAATTTGACTGATCACAGCAAATTGAAATCATGCATGCAACATAGGGGGCTCCAGAGCACCAAACATTGATTTAAGATGATGTTTTGGTTTTGCTGTATTTAGGATGGAGCACAAGAATATCTCAACAGAAATCTTGAATGTATCTACTGTATGTGTTGTTTGGCTTGACCCATAGTTTTCCTTTCCAGCTCTTTGCATGAACACTTTATATCAGAATTCAGGTCTCTTTTATTCTTTGATTACACTGAGGAGCCTCTGTGTTGCATGATTTCTCAAATATAACACATTTCAGCCAGTTTTATGCAATTCTCTCTCTGCTGGCTTCCCAAGGAGGGAAAAACCACATGGAACAAAAAACATCTCTGTTTTTGTTTGAATTAGCTGATTATTAGAAGAAATACATTTTATCTCCATTTGCCAGATCTGGTGGGACCACTTTACATTATCAAAACAAGATTTTTTTCTTTAAGTCAACTGCGATGCTATTTGACTTCGGAATGACCAAGTACTAATCCATGCAGCAGAGACAGAAGGCTTTGAGGATAAAGTCCACTTCTAGAAAGGTATCTACGTGTGATGAGGTGTGCCATTTGGAAGAGTCTGTTTGCCTCACTGAGTGACAACAGAGTCCAGAAAAACATTGCCTTTGGGAGGAAAGAAAATATTACAGGCTCAGGCTTCTAAATTCTGAGTGGAGACTGGGATGCTGTGCTGAGGATGAACTTTGGAATGCTGAGGGTCTCCAGGGTTATTTATTAAACTGCAACAGGGTAAAACATTCACGGGATAGAACTTGACCATCTACATCTTAAAAGCCTTAATAGTCTTCATTTATTTTCTGCATTTCCTTTATGCTAATGTTCTTCTAGATTTATTTTTAACATTCATTCTTGTGACTGGGCTTTCATGAGCAACCTACAAGGACAAATCACAAATGTGTGCACAGCAGAGAGGGGGCATTTTTTCATAAGGGAAATAGATTTCCATATCAAATCTTAGAGGAAACAACCAGCAAGATAAAAGAAAGAAAGGTTTGAAATCCCAATGGTGGTTTCCTGGGCTCTGCCATTCCTAGGTCTGCAACAGTGAGCTTTAAGGCAACGGGACAAGCCTGAGGCCAGAAGAGAGTTTAAGACTCCAAAGTGCTGCCTTGTACTCATGATGCTCTCTGCCTCAGTTTCTTCTTTTGTAATTAGAGTGTTGGTCTTGACCGGCACAGTCCAATGGCAGGAACCACAAATGCAAGCTGCACATGTAATTTTAAGTGTTCCTATAGCCACATTAAAAATATTTTTTTAAAGGTGATGTTAATTTTAATAATTTTATTTAACCCAATATATCTGAAATATTATCAGTATACAATCAATATTAAAATGTTGATGAGATACTTTGTGATTTGGGGAGGTAGTAGATCTTTGAAATCCTGTATGTGTTTATAATTATGCCACATTTCAATTCAGATTAGTCAGATTTCAAGTGCTCAGAAGTCACATTTCATGTACCAGTGATTATGATATTGGGCAATGTAAATCTATAGGCTATATCGATGGTTCTAATCCTGGCAGCCCTATAAAACTACCTGTGGAGTTTATTTAAAAAAAAATACTAATATTTACCCTGTCCCCCTCCATTCTGATTTAATTTGTTTGGGGTGGGGACCTGGGGTCTCTATATTTTTTAAAAGCTCCAGAAATGCTTGTAACGTTTAGCCAGGGTTGAGAACTGCAATTCTAACTGATCGCTGAGGAATCTTCTACTCTAATATTCCATGGTTCTATTTAAGGAAAGAGATTGCAGTGGAGCCTTCAGAGTTCAAAGGGCAGCAAGTGGTTTTTATTGGTGTGCTGCTGCACGCTGCGAAACATGTTTAAGAAGATGTCATTAACACAAAGTAAAACATAAAGGTTTTAGAAGATAATTCCTTGAACCACGGATGAGCTCCTTTTTGTGTAAGTTTCAATGTGGATTGTTTTAAGTGGTTTGCTTCCAGAGAAATCTTAAGGTAGGATCTGGTTTGCACGCAGACTCTCAGAAAGCTTCCATTTTGGAAAAGGTCAAGATCACCACATTTCAGGTATTTTGCTAGCTTGCTTCTTTGCCCCAGATGCTCCTTGCCTTTAGCTGGTTTTGAAGAGATGCTCTGACTGTTTGAGACATCTGGATACCCTTGTATTTCTGCCCTCTAAACTTTTAACAAGCTTCGTGTCGGACGGAACTTGCTCTCTGCTCATGTCAAAGTGTTAGTTACAAACCCCTAGAATTAAAGTGTTCCTTCTATTTGTTATCCTTGAAAAATCACTATTTCTTAGTACACATCAGGATGTTTTCCTTTAATGATTTTTTGAACAATATACCAGCCTGTACTTTCGGTAAATGATGTGAAGAATCCCCCAAAACAAAAAATAATAATTTCCAAACTCCTCACCCATCTTCTTTTGAACACTGCATTGTTTGTGGAGGGGAGGAGAGACCTCAGGGACGGTCCCTTGTGACTTCATGTTTCCTAGAGCCCCTGCATTCCCGCATTCGTGAGTCATTTCACCCTGAACCTCTCTCCTTATCCCCTGCATAGCAACTTGGTTCCAAGTACATGTTTCTCTGGCCGTGTTCTTTCAAAACGTGACTTAAACTGCTTTTAGGTTCAAAACTATACCTTTCGCTACATTTCATGGTGATAACATTTGTGTTTTCTGTAATATCATTCCCTGGGAGAATTTTAACCTCCACAACACACAGCATGATTTCCTATTGTATAGGTGGGGAAACAGAGATTGACACTGTGTTCCTTAATTAGGAGGGTGGTCAGTGTGAGCAAAAAGCTCACATTTATTAGTGCCTAAATATAAGCATTCCGGATAGCTTCCAGGTGAGGAGTTCCCAATTGTGTATATTATTGCATTCGTCTTTGAATTCATAAATAAAGTTTTTTTCCTGTACTTTTCCTTGCATTATTTGCACATCAATTAGTGCCTAAATATAAGCACTGGTCTGGATGGCTTCCAGGTGGGGACTTCCCAATTGTGTATATTATTGCATTTGCCTTTGAATTTATAAATAATGTTTTTCTGATACTTTTTCATGCATTATTTGTACATCGATGACTTCTCTGCTAATAACTCTTACTTCCCAGCTTCAGGCTGCAAGTGCAGACCTGGATTGATTAACAAATACATATGGGTTTATCAGCCTCTTAACATGGAATCTGTTCTGAAAGTTGCGTGGAGACATCTGTTGCAAACCTGTGTTTTTGGTGGTATCTAGGGAACCTTTCTTCAGGCTTCTTTGTGATTGACTGTCAGAGGACTTTGTGGAGAGACGATGAGATTAAAGATGTGAGTTGTTTTAGGTATTCATTTGTTAAGCAAGGCAGACTCTAGTCCTAGCTCCTAAACTGTCTTTAATAAAACTTTAACTCTTGTTTTACCAGTGTTCTGTCTTCACACTTGACCTGGAGCCATCTTCTTTGGAGTACTTGGTTTTTGTTTTCTCCTAGTAATGACTAGAGTTGGACTTAGTCATTTATAGTCTTTGTCTACACCTCTGTTTCTTCAATGGGGTAGATACAAGCCAGGATTAATTGCACGATCTGTTACCAGTGCCAGGGAGGGGTCACTTTGGTTCCTTTTCCAAGTATTATACTAAAATTAAAGAAATCTTAATATCTACACAAATATGTGGTTAAACATATATAAACAAGAACCTCAGCCAATGAAGACCAGAATGTTACTAACATATATACTTGTAAATGTGATTATCTTTTTAAGGATGCCCATGGATAATTATTCCTCCTTTTGAGCAAGTATCTATTTGTCACATTGATTTAGATACACAATTGGTGATTAAGGGTTTTCCAGTCGTTGCTAGGGGTAAAGAACCCACCTGCCAATGCAGGAGACTTAAGAGATGCAGGTTTGATCCCTGGGTCAGGAAGATCCCCTCTAGGAGGGCATGGCAACCCACTCCAGTATTCTTGTCTGGAGAATCCCATGGTCAGAGGAACCTGGAGAGCTAAAGTCTATAGGGTTGCAAAGAGTTGGACACGACTGAAACAATTTAGCAAGCACACACGCCTTGGTGATTAAAAGAGATTGCTAGTTTAAAAAAAAATGAAATTATCTTTAAGACACTCTTCTAATAAGGCTTGTCTAATACTCTTGCCTGGAAAATCCCATGGACGGAGGAGCCTGGTAGGCTGCAGTCCATGGGGTCGCTGAGAGTTGGACACGACTCAGTGACTTCACTTTCACTTTCATGCATTGGAGGAGATGGCAACCGACTCCAGTGTTCTTGCCTAGAGAATCCCAGGGACGGAGGAGCCTGGTGGGCTGCCGTCTATGGGGTCGCACAGAGTTGGACACGACTGAAGCGACTTAGCAGCAGCAGCAGCAAGCACACATTGTTTGCAATTTCATCTTGCAGCTTTGCAAGGCAAGATGACTAACAACCCCCATTCTTAGTGCTGTGTTGGTAGACATCATCAAAGATGATGGTGCAGTGTTTTGGCACCACGAAGCAGCAAGTAATTTGAAACTGTACATTTTGCTAAATACCCACGCTAATCTCCAAACCATTCAAGACGTTAAAAAAAAAAAAGAACGGTGATGTCTCTCTGTTGGACGGACAGAGCACTGGCAAAGAAGCACAATTCTTTCTTCATGTGCCTCAGAAGCACTCGCAAAAATCAGGGAGGAAAAAAATTACATGGAATTGCTTGATCTGCCCTTAGGAATGGACATTCTTAAGACAGACAAGTCAACCCTTTAATCCAAGATTCATTTTTACTCTTTCCAGGAAATAAATTTTTTTTTCAATCCTGAAGGACAAAAATTATATTATCTTTAAAAAGAAGGCTATAAATGGATGCTTAATCTTTTTTTAAGTTAATATATTTTTTAATTGAAAGATAGTTGCTTTACAGAATTTTGTTGTTTTCTGTCAAATCTCAACATAAATCAGCCATAGGTATATATATATATTCCCTCCCTCTTGCTTAATCTTTACTCAACATTTAGCAGGTATTTTAGAAGGTATAGTTAGGAACTTTTACATTCCTTTACATAGTTCTAGTTATTTAATGTTTGTTGAAAAAGTAGGCAATTCTGGAGATTGGTTGCACAACTATGGTGAATACATGGAACACTACTGAACTATGTACTTAAACATTGTTAACATAGGGAATTTTATTATGTGTAATTTATGATTTATTTTAAAAAGGAGGGATAAATGTTGCTCATAACCATTTGCAGGATGGAGAAATAGAATGCATAAACCACTTGTTCCAAGCTGTCATGAACACTAAGCCTTAGTGTGTTAATGGGAGGAATAAAAGTGTAAAGAGGACTTTTGAATTTCATGCAAATGAAGAGAAGTGACAGGTGTGTGATGTGATTCTGACATGTTGGATGATCCAGGGAGGACAGCAGCTAGGCACAGGGCTCAAAGTGCCTCTTTTCTGGAGACCAGCTCAGATCTAGATGGATTCTGTGTATAGAAAGTTGTGTCATATAATTTGAAAACCACACACCATTTGGCACTATTTGAATATCTCTGCTTGTATTGACTTGATTGCTTTTCTCAGTGCAAGGATGTGCTCAACTGAGAGCAAGGAAGAACCATGGCCTTTAGTTTATGAAGTGAAGTGAAATGAAAGTCGCTCAGTCATGTCTGACTCCTTGCAATTCCAAGGACTATGCAATCCATGGAATTCTATAGGCCAGAATACTGGAGTGGGTAGTCTTTCTCTTCTCTTGGGGATCTGCCCAACCCAGGGATTGAACCCAGGTCTCCCGCATTGCAGGTGAATTCTTTACCAGCTGAGCCACAAGGGAAGCCCAAGAATACTGGAGTGGGTAGCCTATCCCTTATCCGGTGGATCTACCCAGCCCAGGAATCGAACTGGTGTCTCCTGAATTGCAGGTGGATTCTTTACCAACTGAGTTATCAGGGAGCTAGTTTATGAAAGGAAATAAAACCTACATATCATTTCCGCCTCTACCCCACCTTTCCTTCCTTCCTTTGTCAGCCATTTGTCAAGCATCTATTATGTGCCCGGTAGTAGGGATACATGATCAAAACCGGACACAGTCCCTCTCCTCCCAGATCTTACTGGTAGGAGAGACACCAAATAGGTCACTGCAACAGAATGTTGTGGGAGGGTGAGGGAGTATAGATCTGGAGGTGGAAAGTCCAGTGAGAGGGCTAGTGTGGTTGTCCAGGGAAGAGATGATACTGGCTTGAGCTATAGTGGTGCCAGATTCAAAAGCCATTTAAAAAGTAGGATTGATACGACTGGAGGATTGATTAACTGAAGATAGGAAAGGGAGAGGGTTTACTCATTGTCAGGGAAGAGGGAGCCAGGCAGGAGAAGCCTGACCCAGTTACGAAGCCCGGATTGTCCTTTGGGGTGGTAGAAGAGGGGAGGGTTTCTGGCCCAGTGCCCCATGCATGGGCTGGTGTCAGAATCCTCGACAGAGAACAGAAAAAAACTGTGAACAAAAACTCAAAGAGCAGCTATGACGAAAAACTGCAAGTGCAGTTGTTGGGTTGCAAGGCAATGCAGTTTTGGTCTTTATGTCAGAGGGAGAGGCACCCTCCTCCTAAGACAGCCTTGGCTTTGGCACTCAGCAGGAAGTCCACTGCCAGACGCGTTAGTTTCCTGGGGCTGCGGTAATCAAGTACCATATACTTGGTGGCTTGAGCAACAGAAACTTATTCTCTCACAGTTTTGGAGGCTGAAACTAAAAAGTGTTAGTCAGGCACTCAGTTGTGTCCGACTCTTTGTGACCCTAAGGACTGTAGCCCTCCAGGCTCCTCTGTCCATGAAATTCTCAGGCAAGAATGCTGGAGTGGGTTGCCATTCCCTTCTCCAGGGATCTTCCCACCCTAAGGACTGAACCTGGGTCTCCCACATTGTAGGCAGATTCTTTGCCATCTGTGCAACCAGGAAAACCCTAGAAGTCCCAGATCCAGGTGTCAGCAGGGTTAGTTCCTTCTGAGGTCTGTGGGGGAAAATTGTTTCTTGTCTCTCTCTTTAGCTTTTAAATGGCTGTCTTCTCCCTGTGTCTCTCTTCTCCCTGACTTCCTTCTGTGTGAGTTTGCCTCTGTGTTCAAAGTTCCCTTTTTATAAAGACACCAGTCATACTAGATTAGGGCCCACCCTAAGGACCTCATCTTACTCTGACCACCTCTGTAATAGGTGGTCCCATTAAAGTCACATTCTAGGGTGTTGGAGATTTGGGAGATGCAGTTCAGCCCAAAACAGCAAGTATGCCCATAGTACTAGCCCCAGGACAACTAGTATGGGACCCTATAGGAGCTGGCAGGTTGGGAGTTGTGACTCATAACCTGACAATTTTTAAAGCAGGTGTTTAAAATAAACTTTTATGGACTCCCAGAAAAATTCAGAACAAGTCTTCAGAGATGGGGATCTATACATTACCAGGAATGGACAAAACCAACAAAACAAGTCGATACATTAGAATAGATGTATATATATTACACTGGTGAGTGAACTTGCTGATGTAGTCATTGTCCTTGGTTTGGCCTTGAATTTGTCTTCAGAGTTTGTGAAAGAGAAATGCCAAAAGGGCAGCACCAACTTTGACCTTGAGAACAAAGAATGAAATGCAGCTGTAGTTTGTCACCCTGCCAGGCTTAACAGCCATTGTTTTGACGTGCTAATATTTACTGACAAGGACAAAAGCCATCAGTTCCTATAAACAACAGACACACCAAGTTGAACATAGATGTTTCAAGCAGGAAGAAAAGTAATTCTGCTTTTCTAATAGTTGATGGATAATTTATGCCTATGTGTTACCTCTGTTTTACACAGTGAAAGCGCAGAAGACACAATTCCGTGATCTAAAAACGTATCATCATAAAAAGACAAATAGCCAATTTAAAAATGGGCAAAGAATCTGAATAGACAATTTTACAAAGGTGATATACAAATGGACGATAAGCACATGAAAAGATGTTCAACATCACTAGCTATCAGGGAAATGCTTATCAAAACCACAGTGAGATTCCACTTCATACCTATTAGGATGACTATAAAGAAAAGACCAACAATAGCCAGTGTTGATGAGGATGTGAAGAAGTAGGAGCCCTCATACATTGCTGGTGGGACTGTCAAATGCTATAGTCACTTTGGAACACAGTCTGGCAGTTCCTCAAAAAATTAAACATAAATCTTATGACCCAGCAATTCCACTCCTCAGTATACATCCAGGAGATTTGAAAACATGTCTACACAAAAGCTTGAATATCCATGCCCACAGCAGGGTTATTCACAGTAGCCAAAACATGGAAGTAACCCAAAGTTCATCTGTTGATGAGTCGATAAACAAACTGTGGTATATCTATATGTTGGGAAATTGTTTGGTCCTAAAAATAAATGAAATAATGCTGCATACTGCAGCTTACATGAATCTTGAAAACACTGTGCTGAGAAATAGAAGCCAGATACAAAGGACTCTACACTGTATGATTAATTTATGTGAAAGGTCCAGAATAGCCAAATCTATGGAGAGAAAGTATAGATTCGTGGTTGCCTAAGACTGGGTGGGGCTGGGGACTTGGGAATGACTACTGAGGGAAAAACGTGTTTTCCTATTTAGATGATGAAAATCTTCTAAAATTGATTGTGGTGATGGTTGCACAGATCTGTGGATATTCTAAGGCCATTGAATTATAAACTTTAAGTGGGTGAATTGTATGACATGTGAATTATGTACTTCTAACTGTATGGATGTGAGAGTTGGACTGTGAAGAAGGCTGAGAGCCTAAGAATTGATGCTTTTGAACTGTGGTGTTGGAGAAGACTCTTGAGGGTCCCTTGGACTACAAGGAGATCCAACCAGTCCATTCTGAAGGAGATCAACCCTGGGATTTCTTTGGAAGGAATGATGCTAAAGCTGAAACTCCAGTACTTTGGCCACCTCATGCGAAGAGTTGATTCATTGGAAAAGACTCTGATGCTGGGAGGGACTGAGGGCAGGAGGAGAAGGGGATGACAGAGGATGAGATGGCTTGATGGCATCACTGACTTGATGGATGTGAGTCTGAGTGAACTCCAGAAGTTGGTGATGGACAGGGAGGCCTGGCGTGCTGCGGTTCATGGGGTCACAAAGAGTCAGACACGAGTGAGTGACTGAACTGAACTGAACTGAACTGTTAAAAAAAACACATGGAGAAAAATATATGATGCTAAATTTAGTTGGAATATATGTCAAGCAGGGTTTTTGGTCCAGCAACTTCTCTGTACATTTGGGCTATATAATAATGAGCTGTAGAGAAGGGTAGATAGGAGCATTACAGACGTTGGTAACAGGAACAGTCAACTACTAAAAATCTTACAGTGTATGCCATGGGTCTCCAGCCCATACTTTTATCCCGGGCCATGAATCTTGACTTCCAACTTCACGTTGGCTATTTTTTGCTAGATGGACTGCTGCTGTTCCTTAGTTTTTAAATTGTTCAAACACAAGCCATCTTCATACCATTTCTCCTTCTATCATACCCATTTCACTGGGGGGCCATCATCATCCCCTGATCTCTCGTCTTGAACCTTCATGACAGTTGCTGACTTTGCCTTTTCCCTTAGCCATCGTGATCATGTCACCCCCTAGTCTGCTAGGTCCCACGTGAAACATGTCCTGTGATCTGCATCCTTTTGCCTTGTTTTCTCCATCAGTTCCTTCTCAGAACTGAAAATTGAGAGGAACGAAATGATTTATTGAGTCTTTACTGAAGCTCCTCTCTTGTTCTACCGTGTCAACTTTCCTAACAAGCCTATCGAGGAGCTGGAGTTATCCCTTTTTATAGATAAGGAAAGTGAAGCTCAGAGGTTAGGTGGCAAACCAGATAATGTGGCGAAACGAGTACATGGAGGAGTTGGAGTTTGGAACTGTTTTGTTTGGTCCCTGAGCTTGAACTCTTTCCAGCTACTAAACAAGATTTTCTACTCTATTGCTTTGAACTTCTCATTTTTCTGCTCAAGAGCCTTTATGAGCATTTGTTCTAAGGCCTCTCAGCCAACCCTAGCCACAATCCCTGTGCGTATACCCAACATTTACGCCAGGTGGTAGTGGGTGGTTTAGTCACTAAGTCGTGGACAACTCTTGCAACCCCATGGACTGTCGCACCCCAGGCTTCTCTGTCTATGGGATTCTCAAGGAAAGAATCCTGGAGTGGGTTTCTGTTCCCTTCTCCAGGGGCTCTTCCTGACCCAGGGATCGAACCCGAGTCTCCTGAATAGCAGGTAGATTCTTCCCCACCAGGGAAGCCCTATTAAAGCCAAACCCATAATTGGATCTTATTTTGTTGAGTGCCTCTCTGCCATGTTCAGAGTCTCATCTTCCTGGAACATCTACTCTTGTCCCCTAAGTCCTCACCTGTGGAAACACTTGTCTCTGGATCTCTCAAAGCAAAGACTGAATGCAAAACTAGTTAATTCCCTGCTGCTGCTGCTCAGTCACTTCAGTCGTGTCCGACTCTGTGGGACCCCATAGACGGCAGCCCACCAGGCTCCCCCGTCCCTGGGATTCTCCAGGCAAGAACACTGGAGTAGGGTGCCATTTCCTTCTCCAATGTATGAAAGTGAAAAGGGAAAGGGAAGTCGCTCAGCCGTGTCTGACTCTTCGCGACCCCATGGACTGCAGCCCACCAGGGTCCTCCATCCGTGGGATTTTCCAGGCAAGAGTACTGGAGTGGGGTGCCATTGCCTTCTTAGTGCTATGTTAATATTTTTTTCTCAGGATTAAAAAGTCTTATATTGTGGTTGTTTGGAGTTTGTCATAAATTCCTTCTCCTGGATCATCAGCCCCATCACAGCAAGAGTTGACTCTTGCACAGTTTTGATTTCCCTCATAGAAGCTAGCATATAGTCCCTTACACAGAGTTAGTTAATCCTGAGTGAATTGATTATAGGGATGCTCAAGCATTGTTCTTTGTCATGAATTTCCTGTTACCAGCATGAGATGTTTGATGTCTGGGAGTGTCCTTGGGAAGACCAGTGTAGGGAGATTCTTTAGGTATATTGATGGATGTTCCCATGGGGCTTCCCCAGTGGCTCAGACAGTAAAAAACCTGCCTGCGATGTAGGATACCTGGTTCAATCCCTGGATTGGGAAGATCCCCTGAAGAAGGGTATGGCTACTCAGTCCAGTATTCTTGCCTGGAGAATTCCATGGACAGAGAAGGGTGACAGACTTCAGCTCATGGAGTTGCAAACAGTCAGACATGGCTGAGCGACTAAAACACCCATAGCTTGAAAACTGAAATAGTATTTTGAACTACAAAAATGTGAAATCAGTGAGGTTTTCACCACTCTAGGGAATCACTGATTTTTCATTTGTCCAGAAATTAACATAATTTTAAAAGTTTCAATCAGAACATAGACATAGTTTAAAATTCTTCCTTCACTTAAAACTATACCACAGACATTTTTTCATGTTGCTACATAGTTTTCAAAACTATGATTATGCATCATATTCCATTGAGTTGCTATACCATAATTTCCAAACCATCCCCTATTGTTTGCCATTTAAGTTTGCTGTGGATTTTTTCTTCTTATGATTATAGAAAAACACATGAGTAATCTTTTGGCAAGAGAAATATGTACTCAGAAGACCTTAATCTCCTTCCCCTTAAGCTGGTTGAAAACTCAGTTGAGCATAGGCAAGATTCTGGAGAGGGGTATGGCAACCCACTCCAGTATTCTTGTCTGGAGAATTCCACGAACAGAGGAGAGTGGTAGGCTACAGTCCATGGGGTGGCAAAGAGTTGAGCACAACTGAGTGACTAATGCTTTCACCTGGGCTTCTCAGGTGGCTCAGTGGGTAAAGAATATGCTTGCAACGCAAGAGCTGCAGAAAGACACAGGTTCAGTCCCTTTGTGAGGAAGACCCCTTGGAGGAAGGCATAGCAACCCATTCCAGTATTTTTTGCCTGGAGAATTCCATGAACAGAGGGGCCTGGCAAGCTACAGTCCATGGTGTTGCAAAGAGTCTGACACGACTGAAGTGACTGGGCACGCACTCACATAGGCCTTCTCTTCTTTCTCTAGAACCTCGATCTTGGTAAGATATTGCTGCTGCTGCTGCTAAGTCGCTTCAGTCATGTCCGACTCTGTGCGACTCCATAGACGGCAGCCCACCAGGCTCCCCCATCCCTGGGATTCTCTAGGCAAGAATCCTGGAGTGGGTTGCCATTTCCTTCTCCAGTGCATGAAAGTGAAAAGTGAAAGTGAAGTCGCTCAGTCGTGTCCGACTCTTAGTGACCCCATGGACTGCAGCCCACCAGGCTCCTCCATCCATGGGATTTTCCAGGCAAGAGTACTGGAGTGGGGTGCCATTAATTTCCTAAGAGTTTGTAATTTTATCTGATCTAGAAATGACCATGTGGTAGCCCAGCAAAGTGCATCATTAAAGGTACCTTCTTGAACTGGAACTCTTCAAGTTCTAAGGGCATGGCAGTGCATCAATAGACAACATTTCTTTAGAAGTAGAGATGCATCACACAGCATTTAAGTGCTTAACAAGAAAGTGGGTGGATACGGTGTGCTCTTTCATCTTTCCAGCTGGAATAGTCAGGGAATGCCATTTTGAGAGCTTTTGACATGAGGGAGCAATTCCTGGGGAGATCTGGAGAAAAATCTTTCAGGCAAAGGGAGCTGCTCATACTAAGGCCCTGGTGTGTAAGCAGGGATGGAGACAATAAGGAGATAGTGGATGGCTAGATCATGTAGGGCTTGCGAACCATGTTCTGAACGTTGGGTATGAACTTCAGCAATAAAGCAAGCCATGGAGAGTTCTGAGAAGAGAATTCATCACTTCTAAAAACCTCCCTTGTTATGGTTGAAGAACAGACTATTTAGCAGGTGGGGGGCAGCAGGGAGACCTGTTAGAAGGAACAGACCATGGTGGCTTGAACTAGATGATTGTGAGAAGGAGTTTGGCTTATTTTAGAGGTTAAGGCTGAAATGAATTGCTGATAGATTGGGTGGTGTGGCTAAGCAGGAAGTCAGGGAGGGTGCTGAGGTTTTTGACCTGAGACCCTGGGAGGATGGATTTGCCATCAACTGAGAAGGAGCAGATGACACATGGAATGTTTGGTAGGAAAGACAAAGAACTTGAGTTTGAGCTTTGATGTTATATGTGAGGAGACGTCCAGGAGTCAGTGGGATGATGCCTCTCAGAGAAGGTTTTGGGGCTTCAGATAAGGAGCCAGGATTGGCATCATCTAGGCCAGCCTCCTCCTAACAACACACAACCCCAAACACACTGGAATTTCAGGTGCTTAAAAGCACCAAGTCCTTGTTAACTCCAGGGTTTTTGCATGTGCTATGCCCTCTGCCTAGACCATTCCAGCCTGGTTAACTACTGCTTTTCCCTCGTTCCCTGATCTAAATCACGTGTCTGACTCTTTGCGACCCCGTGGACTATAGCTAGCCAGGCTCCTCTGTCTGTGGGATTTTCCAGTCAAAAATACTGGAGTGGGTTGCTATCTCCTTCTTCTGGGGATCTTCCAGAACCAGGGATCGAACCTATGTCTCCTGCATTGGCAGGCAGGTTCTTTACCACTGAGCCATCTAGGAACCTCAATCTAAATTAGGTCCCCCAGTGAAATATTCAGGTTACCCTGAACTTTTCCTTCATTCATCTGTTTTCAAATGTATATTCCTGTAAGTGATTTTTAATTTTTTAAAAATAAAAATCCATATGTCTCACTGGAATCTAAATTCTGAAATGTCAAGGGTCATGCATGATTAGTTCATCAACATTTTCCCCACATCTAGTGCTGGCACGTCGTAGGCACTTACTCAAAATTTGCTGAATAAGTAGATAACTGTTACTAATTTATTAGCTTATATGTGATATGTTGGAGTTCCTCCATTTGTAATCATACAATTCCAAGGGTAATTGAACCTAATGATTTTATCTTCTTAAAATATAGACTAATTTATTATTTAATGGCTCCATGTGTTTGTTGTGATCAAACATTTTTTTATTAGGTGGTACTGAGTAGAGATTGGCCTGTGATTGAAAACGGAATGGGTAACTTGACTGTGAAAGTTTGAAAAGAAAAGGAATTTAAGGCTTACACAAACTTCCCAATTGAAATCCCTCCACCTCCTGTTTCCTTGTCAGCAGTTTTGTTGCATTTCTATGGACTCCTGTATCCAGCATTGCCTGAGGTTATTTTATAGTGACCTTTGACAAGACCTATTACTTCCTACTCACCATGTTTATGGGGGGACAGAGGCCAGGCATGGCAAAGAAGGGATGAGAGTGTTGTGGGAGATGACGGGGTCTGAGTTGGCTGAGTTGACTTCTGAGAGTCCTTTGGTGACTCTCAGAAAGGTCTGTTATTTCCAGCCTCATCCTGGAAGATTATAGGAAATGATATGTGAGGGAAGAGATTTGATTTACCAAGAAAGGGTTGTTTGCTCTGAGTTTCTGTTTTTGGTGGTGTTGAACTGTATGAAAAACAGGATTAAATTGGGATTTTATCTCTTTATTGTCTTTAAAGCTAGAGTGAACTTTCAGAGGAGCCTGTGTTGTTTGGGAAACACATATATTGGTTCCATGAATATATATTTGTGTGTTACACAGATATACATAGAAACTGATTGGTTGATTGATTGATTGATATATGTCCAGTGGAGCACTTCATGGAAAAAGTCACCATCTTTATATATAATATTTTTGTGGGAGACATCCACTCAACAAATATATGTTGAGTGCTAGACCTTGAGAAAAAGTGGTGAACAAGCTAGACAAGGTCTTTGCCTTCGTGCAAGTCATGAAATCTACCTAGTCTCATTCTCCTCATCTGTAAGATGAGTTCATAATAATACCTACTTTGGAGAAGACTCTTGAGAGTCCCTGGACTACAAGGAGATCCAACCAGTCATTCTGAAGGAGATCAACCCTGGGATTTCTTTGGAAGGAATGATGCTAAAGCTGAAACTCCAGTACTTTGGCCACCTCATGCGAAGAGCTGACTCACTGGAAAAGACTCTGATGCTGGGAGGGATTGGGGGCAGGAGGAGCAGGGGATGACCGAGGATGAGATGGCTGGATGGCATCATGGACTCGATGGACGTGAGTCTGAGTGAACTCCGGGAGATGGTGATGGACAGGGAGGCCTGGCGTGCTGCGATTCATGGGGTCACAAAGAGTCGGACACGACTGGGCGACTGAACTGAACTGAACTGAAATGCCCCTGAATATGAAAATACCAGTTGGATTTTAAAATGCTGTGTAAATTGAGTGTCTACTATGATTGATATACCAAATATAGTTATTATTACCTTTCAGAACAAATCTGGATTAATTATTGACACTTCTGAATATCTTACATCCCCATACAATTTGATTTTTCCTTATAATTTGGGAAGCTAAATTTCCTTTCATTACAGGCCTAACTGTAAGAAAAGAAAATGTCACAATACAGTTTGTGTTTTAAAGTGTTGTATTAGTTAGCTATTGCTGTGTAACAAACTAGCTCCCCGCACCACCCTGCCACGTATTTGTTAAGTCCGTGTTTCTGTGGGTCAGGAATCTGGGTATGGCTTAGCTGGGTCCTCTGGCTTAAGGTCTCACAAGGCTGTAATCAGGATGTTGGCCAGGGATGCAGTCATCTTGGGTCTCAGCTGGGAGAGGATCTACTTCTAGACTCATATGGCTGTTACGTGCTTTTGAAACTCTACATGCAGGCTTATTTGCCTGGCTTTCGGCAGGGTAAGAGTAAGAAGGGGTTCTAAGAGTGAGAAAGAGAGAGATGGAAATTGCAGTCGTTTTTGGTAATCTAACTTTAGATATGACATCCCATTAAATTTGCCATATTCTTTTAAAAATATTTATTTGTTTTTGGTTCCTCCACATGACTGGTAGGATCTTAGTTCCACAAGCAGGAATTAAGTGTGGGCCTCCAGCAGTGAAAACAAGACTCAACCACTGGACTGCCAGGGAATTCCCACATTTGCCATATTTCCTTTGTTAGAAACAAGTCAGTAGGCCTCATCCGTATTCAGGGGATGAGATTGCACATGTGTATACAAGATTGCGTTGATTAGGAGATATCTCAAAGACTGACTGAAATAGTGATAATGCTATGAGTTAATGCTATAGCTGTGGTATTAAAAATGTTACACCTTTTTAAAGGAAAGAAATAGGAACATAAGCACCATCGCTTCCTTAAGACACAATAATTAGACAGACAAGGGAGACTGATGTTGGAGCCTTCTAGATTTTCACTTGTGACCAGTAACAAATCCTGGTTCGTTCGTTTCCTTCTGCTGTGAGCTCATGCCTGGACATTTATAACCTCTGTGTTTTTTAGGAAAGCATTTGAAAGGTACCAGGTAAATACTGGACGTAACCAAAGGTCAGTCTTTCCTAAGCAAGAATACCAAATTAAAAAATGTTATTTGCCATTTCACATGATTAAGTCATGTGTTCACTTGATTACTTTTTTAAAAGATCAAGTTATTAAACTATAGGTGATTAACAATGTTGTGTTAATTTCTGCTGTATAGCAAAGTAATCCAGTTATACATACATATATTGCTTTTCATATTCCTTTCCATTATGGTTTATCACAGGATATTGAATGTAGCTCCCCGTGCTCTACAGTAGGGCCTTCCTGTTTATCCATCCTATAGGAATAGTGTGTAGCTGCTAGTCCCAGTCTCCTAGCCCATCCCTCCCATATGCCACCACAAATCTGTTCTCTATGTCTGTGAGTCTGCTTCTATTTTGTAGTTAAGTTCATTTGTGTCATATATTAGATTCCACGTGTAAGGGATATCGTATATTTGTTTTTCTGACTTACTTAATATGATAGTCTCTGGGTCCATCCATATTGCTGCAAATGGCACTATTTCGTTCTTTTTTATGGTGAGTAGTATTCCATTGTATATATGTACCCTAACTTCTTTATCCATTGATCTGTCAGTGGACATTTAAGATGTTTCCATTGTTTACTTGATTACTGTTAACCCTGACCTGAAAACAAAGCTGGTCTAATCATTTGCCGATGATGAAGGTGAAGTCACTCAGTCGTGTCCGACTCTTTGCGACCCTATGGACTGTAGCCTACCAGGCTCCTCCGTCCATGGGATTCTCCAGGCAAGAATACTGGAGTGGGTTGCCATTTCCTTCTCCAGGGGATCTTCCCAACCCAGGGATCGAACCCAGGTCTCCCGCATTGGAGGCAGATGCTTTAATATCTGAGCCACCAGGGAAGCATATTCTCTTAAAATGTAGACAAAACCTAGTGCTATGGAAATAAGCTTGCCAGGATTGAGAAACAGAATAAAGACTAGTATGTCCACAATATAGTGAGCAAGGGATTAAATGCTACAAGATGACGCTGGAGGTGAGGTATACTAAGCCAAGTTAGGAGTTTAGATTATGATCTAAATGCAGTGGAGAGCCATTGCACAGTTTGGGATGATGGCAAACAGCAATAATTTTTTCGTGTGTGTGATTTTAGCTGTTTTTGAAAGAAAGATTCTGAAATCTGTTAACTAAAAGCCATGCTTGGGCAAAGATAAAACAAGCACTGAAACTTTATAATAGGATGTTTGAATTAGGCAATGTGTTTAACACAGAGTTGAAGTGTTGTGTATTTCAACCAGCCAATGGCAAAAGCAATGTGGTAGATGCATTTGGAATGAGGTCCTCGTATCATAGGGATTCCTAGTATTACATTAGTTTCATGTGACAGAACTTACAAGAAATTCATTCAGAAAAACATCCAGTGTAGGAGTCCTTTTGGCATAATCTGTGCATATTTTCTCAAACAAGCAGCAATCACTTTTCGGTTCTGTCATTTATGGCTGGTGTCTGTATGTAGTCCTGGGGCTCTTTTCTAAGCCGGCAGGCACCGCGAGGCAGCTTGGCAATGTCATCTGGAACTGTAAAATTAGAGCACACTGTTTAAAATAGTGGTCTCAGTAACTTCTCTTTCCTCCAAATTTCCCCTGAAGCTGGCCTTGTAAGAAAAATACCCTGAAGAGGAACAATAGGGCATCTTTTTTTTCCTAAAAGGGTAACTAGGAAAGGAAAGTTCCAAAGTTTTAACATTGGAAATCAGCCCATCCTAATGCTAAAATCTATTTACTAGTGTGTTCCTTTCTGAGTCAAGACAAATTTTAGCTGCCTTGGAAAAAAATGGTGAAACATTTTTAATTAGATCTGAAGTTCAAAGATTCTGTTACTTGGCTTTTAAAAAAAATTTAGAGATAAATGTGCTGTTTTCTGATTTAAGAAAAAAACTCACAGAAAAGACAAAAACATGTAAAGAAGAAACTTCTTACGGAAAATAATCACTGTTGGTGATTTTGATGTGTATCCTTCATATAATCTGTGTCTATCCATCCGCATCCGGTAGCTGTAATTCATAGAGTATTTGCAGTTTTGTGTTTGGGTTTGTTTTCTATGTTATATTTTTTTTGTGGTCATTTCCCCAAAATCATGATATATTTTTTGAAAATATGATTTTAATGGCTGTACTGTCTTCTGTTTTCCTTAATTTACTTAAGCTTTTCTGCTTATTATTAGGTGCTTAGTCCATTTGGAATTTTTCCTTGGTAATGCATAGCATTTTATGACTCTTCTTACACATAACTCTTCATCTGCATCTCTCATTTTCCCAAAGGAATTAATCCAACAAATGGATTCTGATACATTTTATTAAATTGCTTTCAAACAGCCTGGACCAATTGCCTCATCATCATCAAAGCTATTCAGAGTGCCTATCAAACTTGACCTCTAAACCAGTATTTAGATAGTCACTAAAAAAAAAGAGATATTTGCCAGTTTATTAGGTCAAAATTGTTTTAATTTGCTTTTATTTGATTAAAAGGGATGTTGAACATTATTTCCGTTTGTTTGCTGGCAGTTTGTCAATTGTCTGTTGATGTCTGTCTGTGCCTTTTGGCCATTTTTCTCCTATACTATTACTGTTATTGCTTATTGAAATTTACATTTATGAATATGGCAAGGGTATGCACTCTTTATCTTAAAAATTTAGAGACATAAATATAGCCATGACATCTAGCGTATAAAAAGGTTTAAAATTTTTTTGTGGTTCTTAATTCCTGATACAGTGGTTTATATATGAGTCGGTAAAATATATAAACAGTTTACTTTTAGAATAATGTTACTTCTGCTTGGTATATGTTCAGTTACATGAATCTTCCTTATATATTTCTGCCTGTTTCCCTCTTCCTTCTCCTGTAATAATTTTTTTTTTTTTTAAGATCCAGACTTCTACTTATCTCACTTTATTCAACTACACTTTTAGGTGGCAGCTCGCCAAGGAAACCAAATCTGCAAAGAATCTCATGGGAGCACTGAAGGGGGTCGGTAGCTCTAGCGAGAGGAATAGTCCATGAGAGAGCAAAGACAGCTTCTTGTTTATGCCATGGAGAGAATGAACTTCCTGATGCCAGCTCAGAATGAGCAGGCTTAGTGCGGAGGCCTCGGGGCTCAGGAATTTCAGGTATCCGTCAGCCCGCTCTCTTTTTCTGCCTGTGGCCAGAGGCAACCGGTTCATCCCGGCTCCATCTCCGCTCCTCATTTTATAATGGAGGTAATAATACCTCAAAGGTATGCTCTAATTAATTTTTCTTAGAGCCTCTGAAAATATAATTGCTAATTATGACAACTATTAGATCATTAATTCTTCATTCCTTTTATGGAATTTCAATCAAATGCCAAAAATTCAACACCCGGATTTAGCTAGTGGTGACTTTTGTTGGCTTGCTGTTTCAGGGCTTCTTTATGTTTATTTTGCCCTATGCTAAATGAAGTCTTTAAAATGTAGCAATTTGAAAGTCTGTTGAAAATATTTAGAAATGTTGAAGTTCCAAGGAGAGGGAATGCCAAAAAATTTTATGAAATTAAAAAATTTAAATTACAAAGTTTTATATTAGTATCTCCACAGATCATTGTAACTCACTAATAAAAATATTAAGAGCTAAATATTTGAGACTGTTGTTTTTAAATCATGTTAAATTCCTTTTTCTTAAAGGTGAGACATTTTAGTCTGGTCATTGGTAAATAATTATATCTAAGACTATTACAGTTACCTAGATATTGAACAAGAGAATCATATGGGCATAAATAATTTAACAAATGGCATATTCTGACCAGTGGCCCTGGTTCTTATTGTGCAGCTTTAAGTTTGAAACTGTGTGTTGACTAATTCAGAATCTTTTTGTTAATTCCATAAATTCAGAAAATGAATATGGTTTTGAGTTGGAAAGGGTGAAAAGGGTATATGCTTAGCATTGGTGATTTTTCTTCAGTTGCACTGTTTGATTTAGTGTGTAATCGTCTTATTTTTCTAATTAAGTCGTATGCACCTTAAGAGTAGAGACCATGTGTTGTACTTCTTCTGAAAGCAGAGGGGTTGAATGAATGCTGGAATTATCACCTGGGCCACCTGGCTTTTTTCACCCAGCTCAACCTGTCATCAGCTGTGAGTCTTTGAACACTTAGGTAACTGCTTGCCGCCTCAGTTTCCCAATGTCTAAATTGGAAAATCATACCTTCTTTAATTTACAAGGCTGTTGTGAAGTGGTCAGGAGCTTTGTGGGGGCTAGTAAAAAATCAGTGTCATTTTGTAAAGTTGTTTTATTTCCAGATGTATGATTGTCAGTGGAGACATACGTTTTGACCTCTTCTCCTCCATTTCTGCCTGGGAGATTTTTGCATACTGATAAGAGCTGAGAGTTGATTTAGCAGAGTTATTATCTGATGTTTCCGGCTCTCATGGCCTCTAGCTTCTCCTGGGCTGGCCTTCATATGAACGAGGGCTGTACAATCAGCCTCTTAATTTATGTCAGTGGTATCGTCTTCATCAGGAGAAACATCTCAAACATTTATTTTCTTTGCAGAAAGCGAGTTTTAGTGGGGGAGTCAATTTATTTCTGAAACGATCTCATTTACCTGAATGAGGAGTGCATATTTATTTTCAGGGTAAGTGGCGAGGGTGTATAATTCTCCTGTGACAGATGAGCCAAACACTCTGCTGTAAATTACATTTGGCTGGAAGAAGATGCTCTGGTATGAAACCACATTTCTGTCTTGCTTACTTGCTCTTCTTGGGTTGGGGCTGAGAGCTGGAAGATGGGTGAGTCTTTACCTAGAAAATGGAAACTGTTCTTTAGAGGAACCTGAAAGGGGTGAGTAATCCCATCTATACTTATCTATATAAAAAAGAGGATTCGTGAATGTGACCTGGGTCCAGCCTTTCTCTTGCCAAGAGACTAAAAGTGTCGCAGAACATGTCTAAACGGCTTGTGGCATTACAGTTTATTGTCAAAGGCCTTTTGATAACACAATTAAGCCTTTCCCTTTGTTTTATTATTTTTTTTTATTAATGTAGCCAGTAAGTTGCCCTTACTGGCTACATTAATGTGTCACAAAGTGGGAATTTTGTTGTTGTTGTTCCTGTGAGCCTTCAGTCTCATAAAAATTAAATGTGTGCATTCCTGTAACCCGATATGCCCTCTCCAGTGAAAATCAATGCTTCGTGCCCTTGCTGCTCAAGCTGCAGAGGTCTTACGTAGCCTGTGTCCATTGTATGCATTTGCACATTTGGCCTTTCATCACCCCATGTTTTCTGATGTTTCTGAAGCATATCTGATATCTCAACCCTGCTACAAACAATCTGTCTGCTTATGTTTAGCCTCTCTGTGTATATGATCAGAACAGCAGAGGGTGCTTTTTTTTTTTTCCTCCCAGTATTTGCCCTGGGGAGTGGGTGCAGAAAAGCACCACTTTGTTACTCGTCTATGTGTTGTTTTGGTTCGGGGTAGCAAGAACATCTGAAGAAGATGGATTTCTGGAGGGATAGCAGCGTTGAAAACCATTTAGTTCACCTTCAGACTTGAATTATTTTTTCTTAAATAGGCCAAGTACAAAGAGTCTGAGACTCGTGATGGCTAATTATTTGCCTGTGCTTAGATGCACGTATTTTTCTTTGACCAGTGGAGTTTCCATTGCAGGTTTCTTCTAGGAAATAATCAAATGTTGAATTTTAGGATTAGGCTCCAAAGTGGAGGAAAGATTCTGGAAGTCACAGATTCTCCTTGAACTAATCATTGCCTTGGATAAATGGGATCAACCTTGCTGGTTACAGCAATTGACTGGAATTTAAGGATGTGTTACCAAAAGGGTGGCATTTGGGGAAAGAGACTACATTTATTCTGCTCTGTAAAAGTCCCTGAGTTGAATTGTATACTATGCTGGTGAGGTAACTGAAAGCTTGTGTTAGAGCAAGTGGTGAGCTGTCCCCAGTTGCCCTTCCCTCAGTTTTAAAAGGAGAGGAAGCATCAGAAGGTCTTTGGTTTGGTGCAGTCCAGTCATGATTTTGTCTGATGTCACCGAATCAGTAGGACAGCATCTTCTCAGAGGTCTCAGCGCTTACTCACAAAGTCCCGCTTGTATGATCAATAGAAAGGATTCTTAGGGGCATGGCTAAAGACTTGTTACTATTGTTTGTTATTCATCAATTAATCTGATCAGTGCCTACTATACGCTAAGCATTGTGTTCAATACTTTACTTACATTGTTTTATTTAGTAGGTGTAATTATTATCTCTTTACTGATGAAGAAACTGAAGTTCAGTGAGACTGAAAATTTACCCAAGATCACATATCTATTAAGTGGCAGAGCCAGCATTCACTGTCTGTCGTGGGTGCTTTCTTTCCTTGTACAGTATTAGGAGCATAGGGAAAGATTTGTAAAGCTTCCCCAGAGAGATCACCATTCCATCTTCTTCAGATGAAGCTATCTGTACAGCCAAAATATCACTGAGGTTTTGGATCCAAAGATCTTCCTTCCGTCACCTTCTACCAATACAAGATGCTTTTTAGTTCTGTCACCAAATATTTTACTGAGTGCCTACAGAATCCTAATTTTAAGAGGTCATTGATTTCAAGAAATACAATAAAAGTATAGTGCATGTCATCTGCTGCTGCTGCTGCTAAGTCGCTTCAGTCGTGTCCGACTCTATGCAACCCCATAGACGGCAGGCCACCAGGCTCCGCCATCCCTGGGATTCTCCAGGCAAGAACACTGGAGTGGGTTGCCATTTCCTTCTCCAATGCATGAAAAGGAGAAGTGAAAGTGAAGTCGCTCAGTCGTGTCCGAGTCTTTGGGACCCCGTAGACTGCAACCTATGAGGCTCCTCTGTCCATGGGATTTTCCAGGCAAGAGTACTGGAGTGGGTTGCCATTGTCATCTAACAACACAAAAATTAAGGTGCAGTTGGTATTACAGTCTAACTAAGTGAAATTGCAAGCGATGTTATTAATAGTCTTAATAGTTGTGTTTAAAGATACACTCCTCTTACCTATGATCACTGTAATATCATGCCACTGCTTAAATGCAGTCACTCAATGATTAATAAGTTCAGGAGTCTTTGTATAACTGTTTTTGGAATTACAGTCCTAAATCTGTTCTGGAACAGAAAGAGAGTATAGACATTTATGGGATTAGAATCTGGTAACTTTCAGACCCAGGGCGAATTTACACACCCTGGCATTCATCCCTGCATTATTTCCCAGTTATCCAAAAAGGCTTTTATTCAGGAACCATTTGTGGTCAGGATGCATTGTGATGCATCATTTATGCAGTGCCTTAAGTGTTTACTGAGGCAGGAGACAAAGCTCCAGATCCCTGCCTAAAGCCCTGACTAACTAGAGACACATTTACTGTTATGTAATAAAATTTCATCTGTGAGTAGATATTGTTTAACTCATTCGTTTCCTGAGAGTTGAAGTTCAGAGTTTCCTTTCACATTTAGATAACCCCCAACATGCTGCTTACTATTTTCCCTTCCAATAAATAGTCATGCCAAAGAATATGTTTTGCACTTTAAAGATGAGCAGGAGGTGGGATGGGAAAGAAGGTATTAACAGTAACCAGCAAGTTATTGTTAAGAGGGTTTTGGGAGAGGGCAGCTGAGGGTGGGCAAGAGATCGCTGATCCCCAGCTTTACACCATAAAGGGTCTCTTTGTTTTTTTTTTTTACTTTTATGTTTGAAAGTTTTTTTTTCCTACTCCATAAATATTAATTAATCAGTTTTCTTTAAAGCTAAGGACTTTTACAATTGTCATTCCAAAACTGTAACAGTCATCAGCTGACTGATGTTACCACACTGAATCAAAGAGTTTCCAGCCAGAAGTAAATCTGATATTTTCCTTGGCATGTAAGAGCTTTTTTGGTAAATTACTAAATGTTTAAATACATGTTAAGCTTTTGGAAATTCTGAAAATAGAAGTCATCTCTGTTACTACTTTCACAGACTCCTTAGGAATCCAGAGACCCCTAAGTGGGGAGCAATTGTATTTAGTGATTGCTGTAAATTGCCTTCAACTTCTCACATTCTGTGATTTGGGAACACCATTAGAGCTAACAAAACGGACGAGTTGCAAATGTAATCCCAACAACGTTTTGAAATCCAGGTCTGACATTTTGTGGGGTGGAGGAAGAAGCAAAATTAGATGCGCCCCCACCCCGCCCAGAATTTGGAGAGCTAGGTAAATAAGTGGCAGCGGCTATGCTCTGGGTGTGCCCCACAGTTTTCCTTGGAAAGCAACCAGAAATCGCAGTGTCTACTTTGTCACCCTTGACCACAGTCAGTTCTACTTGTGATTAAAACAAACAACCAAACAAAACCAAACCCTTTACATCTGGAGTGGACCTTACACAACTCTTTAGCCCAGGCCCCACACTGTGGACAGAATGATAGGGAAAGCCAAAGCCGACTATATCAAAACCCCTGTTGGGTCTCAACTACCCATGGGGATAAAATCTAACCTCCTTAGCTTGATGTAGAAGATCTTTGACAATATGACCCTAATCTACCCCTGATTCATCTCCACACATGCATTATGAACCTGCTAATGCTGAATTTTTCATCATACTTGCAACTACCAGATCTTTCATTAACCATTGCCTTTACACATGCTATTTGGAAGATTTTTTTGCTGCTCAATCTTTGTTGCATAAGTTCCTACAATATCTGGCTCAGATAATAGTAATTATTATGTGCCAGACACTCATTTAATCTTTACAATGAGGTAGTTGACATTATCAGTACCCTTTTGCAGAGGAGGAACCTGGCCCAGAGAGGATAAGTAAACTTCCCAAAATCACATAGCCAATAAGTGGTGGAGCCAGGATTTGAACCTATACAGCCCATCACTTCTGTACCTGTATCCTCAACCCCTGTACCACACTCCCCCTTTTCTAAGCTGCATGTACAAAGTTGACAATGTTCCTAAATTCCTCAAGTGGAGTAACCTCTTTCATTCTTAGGATTTCCAAAGTGCTTTCTAAAGCAGTCTAGTAATAGAATCTAGCAAGTTGAATTATTATTTTGTTTTTTTTTTCTGTGCCTTTGTGATTTGTGAGTAATTCTGAGCATCATTCAGTTTCATGTGCCCAGGGCCTGGCAAATTGCCTGCCACTAGGTAAACACTTAATAGATTTATTTCTTCAATGAGAGAATGAAGAGTGAATGAACAAACACAGAAATACTTATCTGTACTCAGGTGGGTCAGGATTGTCTTTCCTTCTATGACATGCTGCTGGGATATCAGTTGAAAAACACTTTCTTCCAGTAGACTTTACCTGTCTCATGGGTGTAGAACATTCCAGCAGGAAAACTTAGAGCTGTCATCTTCACATGACAGTAAATCATTTCCAAATCCTGCAAAGATGCCCATGAATTCTGCTGAGCAGCCATGTAGCACTCTAGTCTGACAACGCTGATTTATTTAAGTATAGGTTTGGTGCTCTGTGAGAGCTCACCATCTGCTTAAGTTGTGTTTACTTTAAGCACCAGTCAGCGTTTTCCTGATGCATTATAGAAAAATGGTAGTTCGACTTAATTTTTAAGCGAAGTCTGTTTAAGAATAATTTGTTAATTACTAGTTGGTTGATCTTGTTTCCTTAAATTAAGGGCTTCAGTTAATATCACATGTTTATTGCCAGCTTGCTAGAAGCTGCTATAGTGATGCCCATAGTTGCATGATATACGCTAGCCCTATTTCTCTGTGCCATCCTCTGCCCCAGCTTTTAAATTCATCTTTAGCTAATTTTACAAGGCTGGAGAGTAAGCTGATGGTTTCCTAGCTTTAGGGTTGCAAGTTGGAAGCTTAATTTAATAGCCACTTATAAAACCGTTTAGGCAGAAATTGGTTACTAGGCCTTCAATATGATAGGCACACAGAGCCATTTCATCAAGGCTGATAATTCAAAATACAGGAGAATTGGAGTTCACAGTATTTGGGCTGAAGGTGTTTCATCAACCACACACGAGACAGGATCCAAACCTTGCTGTGGGTTGATTTGGAGTCCAGAGAACTTTTTGGCAAGAAAGGAAATATTTGGCAGCCTGTTACTAGGGAGGTCCAAGGAGGCTGGCCCTGGCTATTAAAGAGAACACACTGAGGTTGGGTGAATCTGGATGTGTAATGGTTTTGTAAATGTTTTGGTTTCAATAAAATCCCAAATGTATTTTATCAATGCATTTCCCCCTGTAATTTTCAGACCTTTGTGTATTTCAAGGGAAATTTCATCCATATGTTTTTGATTCATTTATACTTAACTCATCAAAATGTTGTTCTCTAAGAGTTATTTGATGTTCAAGAAGATTTTAGAGCTTGATTTAAATACCTTCTAGTGTTTTTTCCCTTTCCTTTTTAAAAATAGAAAGTCATCTACTTTTGGCAAAACCTAAATGCACACACACCAAAAGTCTGCATTTGGTTGAAAGCTCTAAGCCCATAAGGCTGTTAAGCTGAGCCAAATGAATTCTCCAGCTCCTAGTAATGTGTGAGCTCTGTTCCTCAAGAGTATAAAGAGATCTTTACCTTTTGATAATCTCTGGTGGCTGTGTACCTGGAAAAAAACTCTAAAAAATAAAATGCCTGATATTTTCTAGCTCTTTGAACTTGGGAAAGCCACTTCACCTCCCTTCACTTCACTTTCCCCATCTGTAAAGTTGTGACATCTTTGTCCTGCTTCCCTCTCAGAATTAGAGGATTAAAAGAGCTCATATGAAAAACACAAATAGCTCCACAAGTAGAATTACATCTCTTTTCTTGATGTTATTATTCCTTGAATAAAATAATAGACTCAACCTTTAGTCAGTGTTGATCACGTGCCAGGTACTATATTAGATATTTTACAAATTGCTATCTTGTTTAATCTTCATAGTATCTGGTAAAGAGCAGATACTTTACATTTCTACATTTTGGAAGGTAAAACTCTTCTACATCATTTACCCAAGGTCTTATAGTATGTGGAAGAGCTGGAATGTAAATCTAGCCCTTTATGGGTTTTAGCCAATAAGTTGTACAGTAAGTATATGGTTGAAGCCATATTAATCATTGTGATGTTGACATAATGTCAAAGTTTATCTTGAAAATTAACTGAGTCTCTCCATGTGGTTGGACTTCCCAGGTGGCTCAGTGGTAAAGAATCTGCTTGCCAGTGTGGGAGACACAGGAGACATAGGTTCGATTCCTGGGTTGGGATGATCCCCTGGAAGAAGAAATGGCAGTCTGCTCCAGTATTCTTGCCTAGAAAATTCCATGGACAGAGGAGCCTGGCAGGCTACAGTCCATAACATCACAGAGAGGCAGATACGACTGAGTGATGGGAACAGGCACGGACACGCACTCACACGTGGTTAAGGCCACTTACATTTTCTGTTACATTCTCTTATTGAATAGAGTGAATGCATATATAATATTATTCTGTTTGATTAGGTGCATATTAAAAGATCATTCGTTACATGGTTTAGCAGAGAAGCTAATTTTAACTGAATGCCCACTTTGGACTAGACACTGCAGAGCTCGCTATGTGTTCATTGCCTTTATCCTCACAGCAACTCTTTGAGGTAGAGACTGTTATTATCAAGAGCTGTGAAGATCTGAGATTTTACTCTATTTGCAGGCTAGCAAACTAGCCTCCTGTTTCATGGATGCTGGAAGAAGTTATGAAACTCCTGAAGCAGAAATGAAGTTATTACTGACAGCCAGCAGACAGCATCAGCTTCATCCCTGCATCAGTTTCCCCTGGCCCCCAGATCCTACTAGGCTGATGTGCACTGGCCCACGTGGGTTTATGTTATAGCGAAGGAGATAACCCCAAGCTCAGAAGTCCATCTCTTTTAATACTGTGGTAAGAAACCTTGCCTGACCCTTGCCCCAGGAACAGACATTATCTTTATTATATTGGACAGTAAGCAAACCTGCCCTGTGCTCCAGATGGACATTGCATCTATCTCACTGTTTTCTATACAAATATGTTAGAAAAGTACCAGCCATAAAGTGCCTCTGCTTCTAAGACATACATTATCTCAAGAGACTCATCTCCATTTTACAGACAAGGAATCTGGGCTTAGAGAGCTTTAGTCATTCATTCATTCCAGAAATATCTATTGAGCACCTGTATGTGTTAAGGTCACACAGCCAAACAGTGGAGGAGAGGAGCAGCCAACACAGGCTCTAAGTCATTAACTTGTCCCCTGACCCACTGACCCCTCACCTTCTCAGTCATTATCCATTTTGCCTCCCCACCTAAGGACCAATGATATGAAATGGTGATTAACATAAGATGATAATAACCCTTTGCGACACATATGTTTCCTGCCATCAGATGCTCCCTCTGCAGCTTGACCCAGCCCTAGAAACCCAGATGCAGCGGGGTTGCCTGAGATGTGAGCATGGTATTAGCAGCCCCCAAGGAAGTCGGAGGTCCTATTTAGCGTCACATGAAAGTCAATGGTGCTAGGTGATTAGACAGTTAAATTTGAATCATTTTGCAATGAAAAACTTAGTTTTGGAACTTTTGAATAATTTGGTCTCTGTATAAAATTGAGAAGGTTCTTTTTCCTTGTTGCTCCCTCTTCCAGTTCATCAGCATTATTTTGTGTTTGTATACTGATGCCATGAAGTGACTCCATGTTTTGGTAGTACCCGTGCTGAGAGTCGGGCACGACTGAGCAACTTCACTTTCACTTTTCACTTTCGTGCATTGGAGAAGGAAATGGCAACCCACTCCAGTGTTCTTGCCTGGAGAATCCCAGGGACGGGGGAGCCTGGTGGGCTGCTGTCTATGGGGTTGCACAGAGTTGGACACGACTGAAGCGACTTAGTAGCAGCAGCAGCAGCAGCAGCATGCTAGCTTGTGGGATTCCTCTTGCCATGTTTCTGAATCAATCCTTCAGGAAATATTAAGTGATTATGAAATTGGAATCTGGGGAGAAGAAAAAAGTCTTGACAATAATCTGACCAGAAGCATCATTTCCAAAGAGGTCTCTACTCCATGGGAAGGTGTCCTAGGGTGTTACTTTTCTGTAACAGACTCCCCTAAGAGAGCTAGTTTGCCAGTTTTCCTAGGAGAAGAATGCGGGTTGGACCCAAGTGGGGAAAGGAGGGTAAGATGAATTAGCAGATTGGGGGTGACATATATACTGTTGGTGGTATCTATAAAATAGATATCTAATGGGAATCTACTGTGAGCACAGGGAACTCTACTCAGTACTCTGTGTGTGTGTGTGTGTGTGCTCAGTTGTTTAGTCATATCTGACTCTTTGTGACCCTGTGGACTGTATGTGGCCAGGTTCCTCTGTCCATGGGATTCTCCAGGCAAGAATACTGGAGTGGCCTGCCATTTCCTCCTCCAGGGGATCTTCCCTGACCCAGGGATGGAACCCACCTCTCCTGCGCCTCCTGCATTAGCAGGTGGATTCTTTACCAGGGAGCCACATGGGAAGCCGACTCAGGTTCTATGGTGACATAAATGGGAAGGAGATCCAAAACAAGAGGGGATATATGTATACATATAGCTGATTCGCTTTGCTGTGCAGCAGAAACTAACACGACATTGTAAAGCAACTATATTGTTGTTCAGTCGCTAAGTCGTGTCCAACTCTTTGGGACACCAGCACTGTAGCCCTCCAGGATCCTCTGTCCATGAGATTTCCCAGGCAAGAATGCTGGAGTGGCTTGCCATTTCCTTCTCCAAGGGATCTTCCTGACCCAAGGATCGAACCTGTGTCTCCTGCATTGGCAGGCAGATTCTTTACCACTGAGCCACCAGGGAAGCCTAAAGCAACTACACTCCACTAAAAATTAAAATGAAAAAGAATAATGGTGGGCACTGGACAATGAAGAGGGCTGGTATTGAACAAATAAAGTGAAACCGAACTGGTCAACCTTTGCCTCTTTCAACCAAGAGACCTTGGGGCAAACATTCTTCTGCTGGCATCTCTCCACCAGAGGGGAAGCTGTACCTTAAAAAAAATGAAAGAAAGATGCCTGCCTGGATGTTCACTTAGCCCTGCCACTGTGTTCATGGATTAGCATAACACAGTGAGCAATTCTCTCCTGCTGGCCTACTCCTCAGCACCTGAAGCTATTGGCCCTGTTTCCTGAGCTTGTTTCAACTCCCTTTGATGCCAGAGAAAATCTAATTAGTGAAGAATTTGAAACAAGGAATTTTGGAGAGAACTCTGCCACCTCAAAACCTCAGCAGAGTGGGACCATGACTTCCTTGTGAGACCCTCACTGTAAGGGGTCACTTCCTAATTTTAAAAGTTAAGAAAGAAAGTTCATGCACAGACTGTGATGGAGCTGGGCCTCGTTTTGAGCAGAGGATTCTAGAACCACTTATTTTGCAAATGGAATCTCTCTTCAGATTGACTCTATCTGATTCTAGACTAGGCTTGCAGAGAGAGGAAATTACCTTATGCACCTGAGCAGCAAAGTCAATTGGAAGAGAAAAATAGGAATCTTTGGAACTGAGTTTTACTTAAGAATGAAAGTGGGCCTCAGGAGCTAATGTTCTCTAAGTATATGTGATGGGGTGAAGAAAAAAAATGTTTGCTGCTTTGCTCCAAATATCCGAGGCCTGTTCATGGCCGTGGCAAAACAACCTCAATAAATAAAAACCAGACAAAAGCCCAACAATGGGTGACGTGTTACTTTCCTAATTACTTGATTCTGCTCCTTCCTCCCCCAACCCCAGCCCCTTAGAGCAGCCAGGCCACCTTTCCTTGAGGTAGCCATACAAGATGTCCTTGCATGGCTCCAGGGGAACCTTCAGTGCAGACCATCTTCCCCGCCTCCTTTGTTCCTCTTGATAGGTCCACCCGAGTTTCCTTGTTGTTGTTTTTGGTTGATCTGTTTGTTTTGGGTTCTCCCGCCACACATGCACCGCCCCCTCCCCCAGCTCCAGGAAGCTGTACACACACTGGAGCATTTGGAGCTGACTTGGCAGGATAATGTGACTGCTGGCAGCTTCTAAAATATGACACCAGTGAAAATATGAACCAAATGTTTCTTGTACGCTAGGGTGTGCAGTCTTCATCACGCTTCGCTCTGAGAGCAGAGAGCACGAAAGAACTAGACAGTTTTGGGTCTTGATCCTGGCTGGGTCTCTTAATTGCTGGGTGGTATCTTTGAACATAATTCTTTATTATAAAATAGCAGTTGTCTTACTTGCTTCATAAAGGTGCCATTGGGGTCAAACAAAGTCATTTATTGAGTCCCTATTACATGGCAGAGAGTGTGGTGAAGTAGCATCTCTACTGAAACCTGAGTTCCTCAAAGGCAGGACCATTTCTTACTCCCACTGGGCTTGAATCTTGATGCTGTCCCTTGCTAGCTCTGTGACTTTGGGCAAGTTACTAACCTTTCACCTGGAAAGCATCAATCACAACAGCACCTGCCTCAGAGAGTTCTCCTAGGAACTAAATAGGCTTTTATGCATAGCCCAAGGCTTGGAAGTCGCTCCGTGAAAGTCAGCAATGGTTGTTACTTGTAAGCCCAGTGCCTGGCACACATCTGTCTTTTGAAATATAGTTAACAGTAAGTCGGAGTAGGCAATGGCAACCCACTCCAGTACTCTTGCCTGAAAAATCCCATGGACGGAGGAGCCTGGTAGGCTGCAGTCCATGGGGTCGCTAAGAATTGGAGACGACTGAGCAACTTCACTTTCACCTTTCACCTTCATGCATTGGAAAAGGAAATGGCAACCCACCCCAGTGTTCTTGCCTGGAGAATCCCAGGGATGGGGGACCCTGGTGGGCTTCAGTCTCTGCACAGAGTCAGACACGACTGAAGCGACTTAGCAGCAGTAGTAGCAAACAGTAAGTGCTCAACAAATGCTAGTTCCATTTTCCATAATCCATCTTCAGCAAGTCTTTCCTTTCAGATATGGCAGATTACTATGGTGTGTCTCATTGGGGCTGATCCCAAGACAGGAAGATAGGGGTTTTCCAGAGGGAGTTTAATGGTGAAGGTTTTCTTCATATGCATTTGTTATTTCAGCCATTATAAACCTACAAAGGGAGAAATAATGGACCAACTAACTCAGTGTCTTAGGGCGTTTGTCCCTTCATATAGCCGTTTGTTTCAGCTGAGCCCAGGCGCAGTGATCCTTAGCCATATTGGTGGTAGAGAGAAAGCAGAGAATGTTCACTCAGCAAGTCGCTGTGACAGGGACCCCACACCGGCACCTGCTGGGGGAGTCTTCATCTAGTCTTTGTGTGTCTTCTGGGGGACTTCTCAGATACTGAAGTGAGCCTTTAACCTGCTAAATTCTTTGGATGGCTTGACAGGTTGCTGGCTGTGACTTCCAAATCATGCATTCCCTGAATCCTTTAGTCCCTAGGGGGTTGACAGATCTGGGGGAGAGGGATCGGTGGGGGAGAACTGGTAAATCAGTAGGGCTTATTGCTGCATTTACACTCACATAAACAAAAACAAAACAAAATTCCAACAAACAACGTGTGAAGTGCTACTTTCATAATTATTTGGGTTCTGTTTTCAGGATTTGAATGCAAATCCAGTTCTATGGACCCCGTGAGCAGGGAGCATTTGAGATGATTCAGTCTAACCTTCCCATTTTACAGATGTGGGAACTGAGGCCCAAGTGGGGGTCAGATAACTTGCTTCTGGTCACAGTGCCAGGAGCAGAGTCACAGCTGGGTTTCAGGCCTTGTGATGCCTTCTTTCAGGGTTCTTTCTGTTCTCTTCCACGTGCATACTTGTCCTTGACTGAGGCAGAAACTGGCTTCTTATCCAGTTTTTTTCACCGATTGTCAAACCCTCTTACTTTTTAAAAATGGAGTTTTACAGCTCTTCCTCTTGGCTAAGTTTCTTCTCCTTCTCCTCTCACTTGTCCTATGTGCACCTGGAAGCAAAGTAAATCACATGAAAAAAAACTTAAGTTGAAAAACCATCATTTCCCCTGGTCACTCACCAGAGGTGATTTTTTTCTAACTGGTTCTGTTTTGGGTTTTTTCTGGAAGTGACTGCCAAACTTTAAATAATACACTCATATCTATGTTTCTTCCTTTATCATATTTTTACGGCATCTATTGTTTGGAAATGGGGATTGAGCTCTGTTGTCCTGCTTCTTCTCTACCCCCACTTTCTCTCAGTGTTCCATCATGACTTTTACTCCTTTTGGTCAGCAGTACCTTTAAATGTAACTTGCACCTTCACTTTGCCTTGTCAAATTTCAACCAGTTTTCCTAAGATGGAGTTCTGAGCCCTTCGGAGACTCACTCCTTGCCCTGTCCCCTTCCACACACCACCTTTTGTCAGCTCCAAGTTACTCTTACCTTGTTAAGGTGATTTTCCTTTCCATTCTTTCTTGTAACCACAGTCATGGCTTCTATGCTTTGGTTAACTCTAAAAATGACCCTGATGCTGAGAAGGCCTGAAGGCAAAAGAAGGTGGAGGAGGATGAGATGGTTAGATAACATCACTGACTCTATAAACATAAATTTGCGCAAACTCCGGGAGATAGTGAAGGACACTACCTGAAAAAAAGAATATAGATCTAGAGGTGATTCTTAGGGGAAAACTAGAGCTAGGAGCCTGGTAGGCTGCGGTCCACGGGGTCGCTAAGAGTCAGACATGACTGAGCGTCTTCACTTTCATGCATTGGAGAAGGAAATGGCAACCCACTCCAGTGTTCTTGCCTGGAGAATCCCAGGGACGGGGGAGCCTGGTGGGCTGCCGTCTCTGGGGTTGCACAGAGTCGGACATGACTGAAGCGACTTAGCAGCAGCAGCAGCAGAGCTAGCTGCATATGGCTGTGAGAGTGTGCATTCAAGAAGTTGTTTGATGAAAGAGAATGTAAGCTGTGGCTGATGAGTGAAAGTTGGCTTCCCAGGTGGTGCTAGTGGTAAAGAACCCGTCTGCCAATGCAGGAGACTCAAGAGACGTGGGTTCAATCCCTGGGTTGGGAGGATCCCCTGGAGGAGAGCATGGCAACCCACTCCAGTATTCTTGCCTGGAGAATCTGATGGACAGAGGAGCCTGGCGTACTACAGTCCACGAGGTTGGAAAGAGTTGGACACAACTTAGCAACTGAGAAACAACAAAAGGAAGAAAAGTGGAAAACAAACAAATAGCGTTTATATATTGAGACTATGCAATTGCTCTTTGTTGCTTGGGCAAATAATGTATTACAATATTCTCTAGAGGACTTAATGTCATAACTTGCTGCTAAGTCGTTTCAGTCGTGTCCAACTCTGTGCGACCCCATAGATGGCAACCCACCAGGCTCTTCCGTCCCTGGGATTCTCCAGGCAAGAACACTGGAGTGGGTTGCCATTTCCTTCTCCAATGCATGAAAGTGAAAAGTGAAAGTGAAGTCGCTCAGTCAAGTCCGACTCTTAGCGGTCCCATGGACTGCAGCCCACCAGGCTCCTCTGTCCATGGGATTTTCCAGGCAAGAGTACTGGAGTGGGGTGCGGGCTTGTCAAAGAAGAATATTCCTAACATCATGGTCATGACTGGCTTCTTTTTTTTTAAATAAAATGTTTCATTGGTTGCTTAAAATCATTGGACCAAGATTGATACCTCTGTCAGTGTCTTCTGAGAAGGTCCCTGGAAGGTTTTTCTCCAGTGTTTTCTCTGCTGCTTTCTTCTAGCTCCCTCTCACACTTCACAGAAAATAGAGTCAAGTACTGTTCAGTTTTCTTAGGCTTAGAATCTCAGAATTTGGAGATGTAATCTATGAGGTATGCTCAGTCAGGGATGCCATTGATTCTTTGGCCTTCTTTTGGACAACTAGCATGGAACCATGTGTGCCCTGTAATAGTAAGAGAAGCTGCTGTTTTGGAGAATCAGTTGATATTGCTGATGAGTTTAATTTTCTTTGTCTATTTATTTATTTTTGATGTTCTCTTCCCAAAGGAGGATGTCAATATAATAGATGCTGTTTGTTTGATGGATCCTGTTGTGATTGATAATAGTGATTCTGATGCTTTCTGTTGGATTAAGATAATAAAAAGCCCAAGGGTATTTATAATATGCCTAACTGGGTTTTAGATCAATTAGTGGGTATCTGAGGGCTTTATATAATACATCACTAGAAACGGCTACTTGAGGAAGAGCCTGGAAATTCTCAAAAATTATCCCCATTTGAAACTGTGATACCTGCTGCTCTAAATGACCATTCTGATACTTGATTTGTATATTATGCGGAATACTGAAATAGATAATTTACCAAGCATGCAATTTCTCATGCTGAAGAAAATATGCAATTAGGAAACACCCAGCATAGATTTAGAAAAAAAGTATTTGCAGCAACTCAAATGGTTGATGTTAAACCATAATTTTCCCCAGATAATGGAGTGCCACAGGAGCTGAATCTGCTTGGCCAGATTCTCCACCTCTTCCTGGCATTTATCCCTTTCTGTCTCTCTCTCTGTGGATCTTTCATGGGAGAAGACAGTGTGGGGTAGCAGGAGATGAAAACTGGCTCTCTACATTTTTCTCAAGTTTTGGCAAAATGTTGAAGCTGGGTATTAACGTATATCCCCCACAGTTCATAAGTGCTTTTTACTCACTCTAAATGGTTCTTTTTAAATTACTTTTTTAAAATTTTTATTGAAGTAGAGTTGATTTGTAATGTGTCAGTTTCAAGGTACAGCAAATTGACTCAGACATACTTTCATCAGATTCTTTTCCATTATAGTTTATTATAAGATATTGAATATAGTCTGCTGTGCTATATAGTAGGTCCTTGTTGTTTATCTATTTTGTATATAGCAGTGTGTATCTGTTAATTCCATACTCCTCATTTATTCCTCCATTCCTTTCCCCTTTGGTAATTATAAATTTGTTTTCTATGTCTGTGAGTCTATTTCTGTTTTGTAAATAAATTAATTTGTTCATCATTTTAGATTCCACATGTAAATGATATCATGTATTTGTCTTTGTCTGAATTACTTCACTTGGTATGATAATCTCTGGGCCCATCCATGTTGCTGCAAATGGCACTATTTAATTCTTTTTTATGAGTGAGTAATATTCCATTGTGTATATACCCCACATCTTTATCCATTCATCTGTCGATCGGCATATAGGTTGCTTGCTCATAAGTACTTTTGAAACTGATTTTCGTTTTGATGTGATTGGGTGTTTAAAGCTGTTAATGATGAAGTAGTGATTTGGGCAAAAAAAATCTTCTAATGGGCTTCATAAGTACCCTAGCATTAGTTACAATGTGCAAAACTATAGGAGTCTGTGGTCTGTGTATGGAGTGGGTAGAGACGTGCAAAGAGAGCAGAAGTGAGAATGTGATTGGGAGGGTCTCTGCTAGGGAATCCTTCTCCCAAGAGAAATATCATTCTTGGAAAGAAGCTAGTCTATGTTGCGACTGGCATATAATGTTCCTCAGTCCTAAAGTTAACACCATCTGTGTTCAGCTTTCAGTAATCCTTTCTGTGGTTTGGGCCTAACAAGTAGAGCCCAGGCCATTCTGGTCTTTTCACTTGATCTAGACTCCAACCACTTTCCTTGGGTGCTATTTTGTCTTTTTGCCGAATGTGTGTGTGTGTGTGTGTGTGTGTGTGTGTGTGTGTGTACGTACTTCTCCCACTGGAAAATTAAGTCTTAGGTGAAGCTGGTTGTGGGGCTGTAGCTTAAAAGGAATGGCATCTGAATTTACCTAGAAGTGGCATGGTATGTATGTGTGTGTGTGTGCTGTGGATATACAGTGAGGTGGGACAAGGAAGATCAAGGTTGTGTGTGCACAGAGGTACAGTGTTCCTACAGGAGCCATCCCTACTTGGGAACCACTCTTGAGAGAGTGATGCTAACCTGGTCTTTCTATCTTGGGTCCTGGGAACTTGAATATAAATGTGGTTTGGGTTTATGTGCAGTACAGTCGGCTTACTTTTTAAACAGCTGATGGACTGTGTGAGGATCCCTGAGCTCACATTCTTGACTGACATCCACAGGGCTTCCCAAACGTGTATTCTAAAGTGTACACACATAGAACAGACGTACATGTACAGCAACTGCAAGCTGTGTGTAGGTGTTGCTGCTGCGTGCTCTGGCACTAGCTGCCAGCCCCTCCTGGCAAGGAAATAGGGCCCTGCTCCCACCCTCTGTTTTTCCTGCCTCATCTGTCAGTTCGTCTCTGAGCCACTCCAGCCCATCTTGGACTGGTGATTTCCTTCTATCATGGATATTAACATCACTCCGCAGTTGGCTCTTGACCTCCAGTTACTCGAGGTTGTGTTTCCCCATTTCCATGTCCTCATCATCTCTGGCCTTATCGGGTGAAATGATACCTCTTTATGACAAATATTTTATAATAAGCTGCTACAGTTTTACAGTAAACCTTATAGATAAAAAACCTGCTCTAGATACTTGATTACCAAAACTACCATAAATATAATAAAGAAATAAAAGGAAGATAATTTTAATAAAAATTAAATTTTTTTAATCAATCAAGGTCCTGACAGGAAAGAACACAGTTAACAAGAGCTGTTTTTAAACTGAAAAGACTTCAGTGAATGTGAGGTTCAGGGTTAAGGGAACCAACCAACCAGAGTAAGGGACTCAGAGACCAGAACAGCTGGAAGCACTTACCAACCCCTAGGCCTGCAGGAGCCGCTTGAGAGAGTGGAATCTGGAGCTGGAAAGTGGGAGACAGACACATCTTCACTCTTAGGATTAGGAAGGAGGGAAGCGGTGAGTAGATACCCTAGTCTCTCCCACCTCTCACCCTGGGATCTGCCTCTGCCTCTGCCTCTCATTGGCTGGATGCTAGAGGCCCGAGGGTCAGGAAGCCTGCGGGATGAACTCCCCAGAGCCCAGCCTCCTAATGGAAAAAAGAGAGAAGACCAGAGAATGGATCCAGGTGGGGTGGGGCACAGGTAGAAACTAGCACACTGTTTCAGTATGCACCTGCCAGCTGCCTTGACACTGGAGGGTTTAATGAAGGGTCAAGTCCTCGAACTTTGGTGTGGGATTTCTCAGGGAATACGGGAATGTGACAAATGTTTTGCATTGTGTTTGGAACTCTGATGTTCTCAAATGGCAAACAACTTTCGGTAAAGTTCTAAATTAAACCAAATCCAATTTTCTCTTTCCAGGTTGCTTTTCTAAAAAAATAACTTCAGCATATATTAAATCATGCAAAAATACATTTTGTTTATACCTATAAAATTGAGTTAGTTTCTCAGATAATTTTAAGTCTATTTTTTCTTCTACATTAATGGCACTTGAGTTGCCTGTGGGGGTGCAGGGCAAGTATCTGCTCAGCAGGAGTATTTTGTCTATTGTAGGATGGTTGACCCCTACCCTCTAAGTAAATGCTCACAGCACCCCTCCAGTCACAGTAAGAAACAAAAGGAAGCACCCAACAGTGTTCAAAATGCCCTCAGGCTGGGGTCTATCCTGTTAGCCGCCACTGCTTTAGCTATTCCTGGTGTCATTTACTGGGCTTCTCAGATGGCGCCAGTGGTAAAGAACCCACCTGCCTATGCAGGGGACATAAAGAGATATGGGTTCCATTCCTGAGTCAGGAAGATCCCCTGGGGGGAGGGTGCAGCAACCCACTACAGTATTCTTGCCTGGAGAATCCCATGGACAGAGGAGCCTGCTGGGCTGCAGTTTATGGGGTCACATTACTATGTCATCACCCACAAAATTGCTTGAGGTACAAGTTTCCTCCAGTGCAGTTGGCATAAAACAAATTTAAATGCTGCCTTCTTCACCTTGCTGGGTGAGCAGGTTCTGTAAATCATTTTTCTGGGAGAGGATGTGGTCCAGGCTAGTTGTTATCTGAAAGAGACTCTCTTCCAATTCTTATTCCTATAAAGGTTCCCTCATCACTTTTCTCCTAATGTGTGCATAATGAGCACATCCTCCTCCACCAAAGCTGTGTGCATGTCACTCAGTTGCTCAGTGGTGTCCGACTCTGTGTGACCCCAAGGGCTGTAGCCCACCAGGCTCCTCTGTCCATGGGATTCTCCAGGCAAGGATGCTGGAATGGGTTGCCATTTCCTCCTCCAGGGGATCTTCCTGACCCAGGGATTGAATGCACATCTCTTTCACTGGCACACGGATTCTTTACCATTGAGCCACCTGGGAAACCCTGTCAAAACTGTGTGTTCGTAGCTAAATTGGCTGAGCCACTGCTTTCTAGAACATCAGATCAGCCTGAATGTGGGTTCTTGAGGCACTTGTGATAACAGGTACCAGCATCTGAGGCCCTGCTGCTCTGCCACCCATCAGCATTTCTCAGTCTTCTCCCAGGACTGTTCACTTCCAGTTTCCCTTCTCATCTGTGTTGGCTGTGTGGCCTCTCCCCCTAGCATCTATGGGTACCATACCTCCACCTGAGCTTAATAAGCTGTACCACTGTTGATGTCATGACATAAGACATAATTGGGTTACCAGTCATGACTGGTCTACCTGTGGCTCTACCTTCCCCTTATTACTATGACATTTCTCAGTATCTGGGTCTCAGGGTCCAAGTCCCACTGGAGTGTATATTATTCTTAGGATATGCTATTAAGTGGGCTTTCCAGTTGGCTTAGTGGTAAAGAATCCACCTGCCAATGACACAGGAGATGGGAGTTTGATCCCTAGGTAGGCCAGGAAGATCCCTGGAGGAGGGCATGGCAACCCATGCCAGTATTCTTGCCTGGAGAAACCCATGGACAGAGACACCTGGTGGGTTACAGTCCATAGCGTCGCAAAGGGTTGGGTAAGACTGAAACGACTTCGCACATACTGTGCATGCTATTAAGCACCTAAAATTCCTTTCTAAATGACTGAGATGCTAGTAGGCCAGTGCTGTTTTAGAATTTGAAATAGCTGATATGCCATTTCTTCATCGCATGGAGAATCTGGCCAATTATAATGGAATGTGCTTTAATTAACATAGCCATAGTCAGCCATGGAGGGTTGTGTGTACTGATACCTACTTCCCCTTCCTTTTCTGTCATGGATGCTGAAGGGATAACCTTAATGTAGTTTTGGCACACCACCTCAATTGTCTTTGAATGAGGCTCCTTTATAATTCTGTAGTGGCATCTGATCACCCCCTTAATGTACATTAAGACAGTGCTTCTTTCACCTTCGGTTCTCGTAATCAGATGATGAACAAAAGCTTTAAACATAGCATTTGGCAGAAATGGGTGGGAGGTAAAGCTGCACATGAAGCCTGTTCAAGTCATCAGTTACATGTGTTGAGGCATTAAAACTGTTCATTTATTAGTAGTCATATGTCAATCCCAAGACATATTTTGCCATGCAAAATATGGAACACTCTAGGCTAAACTCCACAGAACTGTAGAGATGGACAAGATTGAGACTGCTTACTGTCTGGGAATGAATCAGGCTAACAGACAGAGCAGATCAGAATGATTTGGAAGTAGACCGAGGGGAGAGAGGGGATAGATGCTTTTTTTAATGGGGGCACTTTTTTTATGGGGCACTTGAATCAAGTCTTGAAGGTAATACAAGATTTTGATAAAGAAAGGAGAAAGGGTGCTGCAACTGAGAGGGTGCTGCTGGCTTAACATGAGAAAAATACTATTTGTAAATTAATTGCTTAAATTTTGTGTTGACCCAATTACTGGCAAGAGTTTCAGGATGGCAGATATGTAGGATTTATGCAACTCTGACCCTGGCAGGGGATAAAAGTTGGGGACAACTTTGGACAGCAAAGCACCTTCACCAACCTGCCAAGGAGCATAGATTGAATTTGGGGGCTTTGATGCTTCAGATGGGCACTGAGGAGGGGGCAAACACACTAAAACCATAATTCTAAGAAGATCGCCCTTGTGCAGTGTGAAGGAGGGATTAGAGAGGTAAGGAAGCAGGAAAGAAATGGTTAATGGGCTACTTAATAGCTCTGGCCAAGATGATGTGAGCAGAAGGGCTATGTGTGCTCATGGCAGATATGAGTGGAGAACTGCGTGCATTTTCCTTCTCAGTGATGTTGGAGGAATGACTGATACCTTTATTTCTTTTCTTACTATGTGAGACGTATTACTGACCTGGTCAACTTTTCGCCTCTCAGTCTCACTGAGCCCAGACCATAGAGGGGATGATCGAATTTTTTTTTTTTTTTTTTTCTGTGCTCTCACTGGTGCTGGGAAGAGAAGGTGATATAATCCGTTAGTGTGAAATCATAAATGGAATTCAGATTATTCTTAGGCAGGCCACTGACTTAATGTTTCTAAGCAATAGCTAGAGTTTACATCCTCATCTTGAGAGGGGAAAAAAATGTTCCCTCTGAAGCATGTACTAAAGAGAAAGGCTAAGAGGATTGATTTTTTTTCCCCCAAAGAATCCATAAATATTTACATAAGTGCAAGTTACAAATCTGTGGCTTGGAGATTATCGAATTTCACTGCTTTTACACTCACAGCATATAAATTTCCAGCAGGCATTTGCTGGTTGTGAATGTTGGGTCTTTGGAGAATTGTCTCCTAGTTTGTTTCCTTTGCTCTTGGAAAACACATCTCTCATGTGCTGTTTTTAATACTGTCACTTATGGGTAGGGATTGGTCGCTGGCAGCCATGTGACAATGGTCCTTGGCCGAGGGGCCTCCACCGTGATGGACTGCCTGCTGGTGGGAGCATTGCACCCTGAGCCAAAGTTCGGCTTTTAAAGATCCTTTTGGTAACGCAATCATTCTCTCCAGAAGAGAGCCCTAGATGGTGGTATATTTCCAAAGTCTTTATGGACTTCTTAGGTAAATGAAAAAAAACCTCTGAAGATCATGTCCCTTTAGCAGAGAGACATGTCAGCAAGTCTTCATTAAATATGACTGTTGCATCCGCCATTTTGCATGTGGACAGACCTCAGCGATTTTATTTTTTTATTCTCTTTAGAGAATTGGGCCTGAGGCATGCTCTTTTCTTGTTTGGCTGGTCAGAACAATCGGTGCCCAGTAAAACTTGTCACTAAGATTCTGAATAGATTTTGGACTAGCCTACTAATCCCAGGGGTCTAAATCTGTATATACCGAATGGCATATTTCTTCAATATACCAGGGACAAGGTCCTTGCCTGTGTCCTGCCTGTGACAGACAGGTAATACACATTTGTGGAATTGGGGAGTACTTGACCTGAAAGCAGTTCACGTCTGTCTTCTTTCAAAATCATTTTAACGTTTGTTTTTAAATTTGAGAAGGTGCTGCACAAAAAGTAAACAAATGAATTTAAAATTCCTTCCAGTGGACCATGCGAGGGTGCCAGAAGAACTTAAGTCTGTAAAAGATGGGCTTTCAGACAGAGAAACAAAGGGGCCATTTCTGTCTTGTGTGGGGACTCAGCTGAACACAGCTCGGTCACTTGCACAAGCGAGATTGGTGATAGGTGGGCTTAGAACTGGGTTTACCGCCAGCCTCAGAACAAACTCTGGTCAGCCTGCCTGGTTAAAGGTTTAGCCCAGTGTCCACAGCAGTAACTGGTGTGGTCCTGATGAGAGGTTTGCAATGGGAACCCAACAGAGGGGATGAGGTTTCTCAGCAAGCAGACAGACTGAGATCACAGAATGAATGGTGCCTTTGGATTCTGTGATTCTCAGATCCTGTGCCTTTGGACAGGACTCCAGGCCTGGAAGGGGGACTTGGAGGAGCATGGTCAGACCCTTGCCTCTAATCACTTGACTGGAAGATGGAACCAATATGGAAGAAATCTAAAATTGGGAGTCTTGCTCTCTGGGCATAAAGAAGCCCAGGTTTTTAACTGGGGTATAAGATTAGGACACATTAGCAGTGAGGCAAATAATTCATGTCTAAAATTCAGGCAATCACTCCTTAAAGAACCCCTCCATGAGATCACGCTTAGCTTTGGATCTTGGAGGAAGGCCTGAGACTGTGTCTCATTCATTGTGTATCTTCTTGTGTCTAGCAAGATGCCTGATAGTATAGTACTCACTAAGTAATGGATTGCAATGGGAGTGGCCTGGGTGGTGTTTTAAGAATGTTAAAAAGCAATGAAAGCTTATCTAAAGTTGAATTTAAGTTTACAGTAACATTAAAAAAAAATCCTTTAACTAATATTGAGGTTATGTAATACACAAAATAGGCAGAAAAGAAATGGCTATGTCAAGAGCAGGGTCCTGAACTTTCTCTGGAAGCTATGTATTCTGGTGAAAAAAGAAAAAACAAAACAAAATGAAACATGGGCTGTGGTTTCAGATAGATCTGGGTTTGAATCTCAACTTTGCTAAATACTAATTATGTGATCATGGCCAATAACTTCACCTCTCTGAGCCCAACTTAATCACCAGTAAAATATGGATACTATTTCATTCCTGGAAGGGGTGTTGCATGAATATAATGTTTTAATATAAGTTTAATACTTAGGTGGTGCCTGAGACCTAGTGGGCCATGGGAATGGCAATTACCACATAGAGTGCCAAAAGAACTAACTGTGAAGGAGAGAGGCAAAAGGCTTTTAATGCCTTGCTCTGGGATTTGATGGCCCCGATGGGCCTCATCCTTGTGCTCCCTGAGTGATGCTATTCTTGCTGACGTAATGGGCTGGGTCAATGTCGTGGAGATCTGATGACAGAACACCCACACCCTGTCACCCTCAGTGCCAAGAAGGACCGTACTTGTTGGAGCTGGCCCCTCCACAGGAACCAGGCTTTACTCACGTCCTCTTGGAAAATTCAGCCTGTTGCTCTGGAGTGGTCATGTTCTTAGCAAGGGAGCACCTTCCAACCACTTCTGCAAACCCTAACACTCTCATCCTTCACCCAGACATCCAGGTTCCTGTTTCATCAGGCAGAATTTGTTTACATCTTGACCATTCTTTCTTCTGATTTGGAGGAGTGGGAGAGCACAGGAAGTGAAAATCAGGAAAAGAGGCCTTTTTTTTCCCCCCTATTGCCTGGACACTCAGAAAAGTGAAACTAGGCTGTTGGATCAGAGTCATGTAGCTCTGATGTTTCTCATGGTGAGGTTTTAGGTTCTGGAATTGGGTCATCATGAGATGCATGAAATCCCATCTGCTACACTTTTGCCCCCACCAAAGTGCCTTGTTTTTCTTCCAGGTGAAGCAGAAGGCAGGCAGGATACACATTTAGGGGCTGACTCATTCTGCTGAAAATGTGACCAGGCCCTGTGCATGTGGAAAGGTGGGCTGACACACTGGAAATTGTGGAGTCCAACTTGGGTTTGTGCCGCCCTCGCCTTTGACTGGCAGTGACTCTGTCCTAGTCAAGTACAGTTGTCGTTGTCTAACGTTTGCTATCTAGTATTACATAGTAAACAATGTTTACTGTGTTCCTAGCATGGCACAGACGCTTCGTATATGTTATCTGGTTTAATCCTCACTACAAATCTTATGAAGTCTGTATCATTATCCTCATTTTACACACGAGGCTCAGAGAAGTTGGTGAGCGGCACGAAGAGAACTTTGAAATGATGTTCCTCCGGCTGCAGTGCCTGCCACTGTCATTGTGTCTTCTACAGCCCTTGCCCTTATCAGACCTCACCATCTGCCCCTTACAACTGGCCCACTGCAGTCATTTATGAAGACGTTTGATGTCTTTATGAAATAATTTGTCCTGCTTACTTCACAAAATTGCCTGAGGAATTAGAATTGAGGAACTGCTGAGGAAAAAAAAAAAATTGGAAAAGAACTAAGTCCTTTACAAACATAAGGAAACTCACTAATATGATGTCATAAAATTAATTGATTGATTTTTCTGCCATGAATATTAGTTGCAGCACACAGGATCTTTGTGGCATCACGAAGGATCTTTCTTTGCTGCGCTCAGACTCTCTGGTTGTGGCATGTGGGCTTAGTTGCTCCATGGCGTGTAGGAGCTTAGTTCCCCAACCAGGAGTCGAACCCACATGCCCTGCATTCCAAGGCAAACTCTTAAACCCTGGACCATCAGGGAAGTACCACTAATATGAAACTTTATATAAAGGAAAGTAAAGTTGGCAGAAATAGCAGAGGTAAATAAAAATGGATAAAAGAGAAACAGTTAAAAAGAAAAACTTTACGTATGAATATATATGTGCTTCTATAGATATCTAATTGCTTCACGTGTTACAAGCCAACGAAGTCCATGCAGGTGCAATTATTTACCCATAATTTAGAGATGAGGAAACTGAGGCACAGAGAGGTTCAGTATATTGCACAAGATCACATTCCTGATAAGCAGCAGACCTGGTCAGCCAAAGTCTAACTCAGAAGCCTGCAATTTTAACTCTGATTATTTGATGTTCAGCCTTCCAGTGGCTTTCAGAGGTAAGGGCAAGGGGCTAGGACACTCATGAAAGGGTCTCCTAGCTAATATTTCAGATGTGGTGTCCATCATGGAGGTGGTGACAGCTAAGGTGATTTTTAAAGGACTCTTGGGAATTGGCAGTAAGTAAGACAGGAGGGTTAAGAAGAACAACACCAGGCAGAACCTTCTTAAGGAGCCTGTAGTTTACCCTAGAGGGCAATGAAGGGTTGTATGTAGGGGAGGACCATGTTCAGCTTTGAGTTTTAGAAATATCATCCAGACAGCCACATGGCCATATGGCAGGATGGGATGATGAGAGAGAATGAAGGCTGTGGGGTCGGACAGACTCAACTGTCAATACCTGTCTGGGTCTTGATTTTCTTATCTTAAAAACAAAGAATAATGACAAGATATACTTAGGAAGGTTACCTTGAGGATGAAATGAGAGCTGTTTTGCACAGTAAGTGCTTCATAGAGGCCAGCAGTGCATACTATGAGCTGCTTCAAGAAAACAGTTAAGGATGAACATGGTTTACCTGGGATGGTGGCCATGGAAATGGAGAGAGTAGACAGGTTTAAGAGAAGTCAAAATGAGAAGATTTGACCATTAATGCGATTCATGGGGTCGCAAAGAGTCAGACACGACTGAGCGACTGAACTGAACTGAACTGACCATTAATCAGAGGGGGCTTCCCTAGTGGCTCCATGGGGTTGCAAAGTGTCGGACACGACTGAGTGACTTTAACTTTCCCTAGTGGCTCAGTGGTAAAGAACCTACCTGCAGTGCAGGAGATGCAAGAAATGTAGGTTCTGTTGCTGGGTCAGGAGAACCTACTTCCTCCCTGGAGGAGGAAATGCAACCCACTCTAGTATTCTTGTCCAGAGAATCCAATGGACAGAGGAACCTGACGGAACACAGTCTATGGGGTCGCAAAGAGCCGATACAACTGGGTGACTAACACTGACCTTTGATCTGATGTCGTGGTTTAGAGAGGAGAGGAAGAGAGAGCTGTGAGAAGAGAGGTGTAGTAGAAACAGGAGAAGAAAGCATGGAAAGGGAAGGAGTGGGGGAAGGGATATCAAAGAGATGTAGAGCCTGTAAGAATACCCAGTGTTAGCAAAGCTGTAATCACAGGAGGAGATAGACAAAGGAAACACTCCAGCGAGAAAGAGCACTTGTGATTTGATGAGGGAAAAATCCACTTATTCATTCAACCATTGTTTGTTTATGCAGTACCTTTTATACTAGACATCAATCAACAATGCAAGATAGTCTGATTATTGCATTTTTTGGATGGGTGTTTGTTTTAGCTTTGGTGGTCTTTAAATGTTCATACTTTGAGTTTAGAGTAGAAAATGAGTGATGCTTTCCTACATAAATACCTTTTTGTAGTCACAGTTTTCCATGAACTCATCATGGTTAGAGTTCAGTAATTAGTGTGTGTTTTTTGAATAGTGGAGTATGTATATTTCATGTGGTTTGATGACTGACACATGAGGCCACTCTAGAATTTTCTGTGACACCTCCATTTCCGTGTCGTTGTAACACTTTCCCGACAGATGACTTGTAAAATGGTTCATTGTGATTGAATGGGTAGGCTTTTTCATTTAATTAAATTAAAAAGCAGAAATTTCTTACGTCAGAATGTATCCTGATTTTCGGAAGATATGGGCCTTATAGCCTTTTGAGCTTAACTTGTAAATCCATTGCCAGTTTTCAAATTGAACCCACTTGTAGACTTTAAAATGTATATAAAACAGCTTTATTGAGATATAATTCACATATTATAAAACTCCCCCTTTTAAAGTATATAGTTTAGTGTTTTTTTAATATATTCACAGACTTGTGTAACCATCACACTGTCTAATTTTAGAACATTTCATCACCGTAAAAAGAAACCCTGTGTCCATTAGCAGTCACTGCATGTTATTCCCTACCTCCCAACTCCTGGCAACCATGAATCTACTTTCTCTCAATATGGGATTTGCCTCTGCTGGATATTTCATGTAAATGGAATCATACAATATGTGGCCTTTTGTGTCTGGGTTCTTTCACTCAGTATATTTTTAAGGTTCATTTATGTTGTAGCATGTATCAGTACTTTCTTCCTTTTTTATGGCCAAATAATTAAACATGAGAATAGACAATGTTTTGTTTATCCAGTCATTAGCTGATACACATTTAGATAGTTTCCACTTTGTGGTTATTACCAAGCATGCTGCTGTGAACATTCATGCACAAGCATACAAGCTTCTGTCTGGACATATATTTTCATTTCTCTTAGGTGTAGACCCAAGAGTGGAACTGCTAAATCATATGGTAACTCTATGTTTCATGTTTGGGGAAACTAGCCAACTTTTCCAAAGTAGCTGCCTCATTTTATAGTCCCACTGCCAGTGTATGGGGGTTTGCAGTCTCTCTACCTTACCAACACTTGTTTGTGTCTTTTTAATTTTAGCTGTCGTGTGGGTATGATGTGATTTCTCACTCTGCTTTTGATTTGCACTTTCCTGGTGACAAACGATATTGAACATTTTTTCATGTGTTTTTGCTTCATTTGGATATCTGCTTTAGCGAAATGCATGTTCATATCACTTGTCCTCTTTCTAATTGGTTTATCTGTCTTTTTATTGGTGCGTTCTAAGAGTTCTTAATTTAATTTGGATACTTGACCCTTATTGAGAATATGACTTGCAAATGCCTTCTCCCATTGTATGGGTTGTGTTCACTTTCTTTTTTTTTTTTTTTTTTTTTTTTAGCGGGAGACTTTATTTTATTTTATTTTATTTTTTTAAATTTTAAAATCTTTAATTCTTACATGCGTTCCTAAACATGAACCCCCCTCCCACCTCCCTCCCCACAACATCTCTCTGGGTCATCCCCATGCACCAGCCCCAAGCATGCTGCACCCTGCGTCAGACATGGACTGGCGATTCAATTCTTACATGATAGTATACATGTTAGAATTCCCATTCTCCCAAATCATCCCACCCTCTCCCTCTCCCTCTGAGTTCAAAAGTCCATTATACACATCTGTGTCTTTTTTCCTGTCTTGCATACAGGGTCGTCATTGCCATCTTCCTAAATTCCATATAGATGTGTTAGTATACTGTATTGGTGTTTTTCTTTCTGGCTTACTTCACTCTGTATAATTGGCTCCAGTTTCATCCATCTCATCAGAACTGATTCAAATGAATTCTTTTTAACGACTGAGTAATACTCCATTGTGTATATGTACCACTGCTTTCTTATCCATTCATCTGCTGATGGACATCTAAGTTGTTTCCATGTCCTGGCTATTATAAACAGTGCTGCGATGAACATTGGGGTACATGTGTCTCTTTCAATTCTGGTTTCCTCGGTGTGTATGCCCAGCAGTGGGATTGCTGGGTCATAAGGTAGTTCTATTTGCAATTTTTTAAGGAATCTCCACACTGTTCTCCATAGTGGCTGTACTAGTTTGCATTCCCACCAACAGTGTAGGAGGGTTCCCTTTTCTCCACACCCTCTCCAGCATTTATTGCTTGCAGATTTTTGGATCGCAGCCATTCTGACTGGTGTGAAGTGGTACCTCATTGTGGTTTTGATTTGCATTTCTCTAATAATGAGTGATGTTGAGCATCTTTTCATGTGTTTGTTAGCCATCCGTATGTCTTCTTTGGAGAAATGTCTATTTAGTTCTTTGGCCCATTTTTTGATTGGGTCGTTTATTTTTCTGGAATTGAGCTGCATAAGTTGCTTGTATATTTTTGAGATTAGTTGTTTGTCAGTTGCTTCATTTGCTATTATTTTCTCCCATTCAGAAGGCTGTCTTTTCACCTTGCTTATATTTTCCTTTGTTGTGCAGAAGCTTTTAATTTTAATTAGATCCCATTTGTTTATTTTTGCTTTTATTTCCAGAATTCTGGGAGGTGGATCATAGAGGATCCTGCTGTGATTTATGTCTGAAAGTGTTTTGCCTATGTTCTCCTCTAGGAGTTTTATAGTTTCTGACCTTACATTTAGATCTTTAATCCATTTTGAGTTTATTTTTGTGTACGGTGTTAGAAAGTGATCTAGTTTCATTCTTTTACAAGTGGTTGACCAGCTTTCCCAGCACCACTTGTTAAAGAGATTGTCTTTACTCCATTGTATATTCTTGCCTCCTTTGTCAAAGATAAGGTGTCCATATGTGTGTGGATTTATCTCTGGGCTTTCTATTTTGTTCCATTGATCTATATGTCTGTCTTTGTGCCAGTACCATACTGTCTTGATGACTGTGGCTTTGTAGTAGAGCCTGAAGTCAGGCAAGTTGATTCCTCCAGTTCCATTCTTTCTTGATGGTGTCCTTTGAAACACAAAAGTTGTAAATTTTGACAAAGTCTAGTTTATCTTGTTTTGTTGCTTATGCTTTTGGTGTCATATCTAAAAATTTATTGTCTAATTTAAGGTCATGAAAATCTATATCTATGTTTTCTTATCAGTTTTATAGTTTAAGTTCTTATATTCAGTTTTATGATCCATTTTGAGTTAATTTTTGTATATGGTGTGAAGTAGGAGTCCAGACTTATTGTTTCCCATGTGAATATCCGGTTGGCCTAGTACCTTTTGTTGAAAAGGCTTCTTTCTCTATTGAATGTTTTTGATATCCTTCCTGAAAAGCAACTAACCATAAATGTAATGGTTTATTTCTAAACTCTATGTTTCATTGATCTGTGTGTCTTGATTACAGCTGCTTTGTAGTAAGTTCTGAAATTAGGATGCGTGAATCCTTCAACTTTGTTCTTCTGTTTTCAAGATTGTTTTGGCTACACTGGGTTTCTTGAATTTCCATATGAATTTAAGGATCAACTTGTCAATATTGGCAAAAAAGGCATCTGGGATCATGACTAGGATTGCATTGAATCTGAAGATGAACTTGTTATTTAACATATTTGCAATTTATAAACTTGAAATATCCTTCCATATATTTATTTATCCTTTAATTTCTTTCAATGGTATATTGATTTTTTAGTATACTCTTCTTATACCTCTAGTTAAATTTATTACCATTTTATTATTTTGATGCTATTGTAAGTTATATTGTTTTTTTAATTTTATTTTCTGATCAGAGCATATAGAAATACAAATGAATTTTATATATTCACTTGTATCATACAAACTTGTTGAACATATTTATTAGTTCTAATAGGCTTTTTATATTGACGGGTTCCTTAATATTTTCTGTATACAAGATTATGTCATCTGTGATTAGAGATCATTTTGTTTCTTTCTTTCAAATCTGGATGACTTCAATTTTGCTTTCTTGCCTAAATATCCTGGCTAGACCTCTGGTGAAATAGAAGTGATAAGATCTTATATCATTCTTTTCTTCTTGATCCTGGGGTAAAATCTTTAATCTTTCACCATCACATATGATATCAGCTGTGGGGTTTTGGGGGTAAATTTCCTTTGTCATGTTGAGGAAGTCACCCTCTATTCCTAAGTTTTTGAATGTTTTATCATGGAAGAGTTGGATTTTGTCAAATGCTTTTTCTTTGTCTATGGAGATAATCAGTTTTTTTTTTCTGTTTATTCTGTTAATTTGATGTTATTGTGATTGATTTTCAGAAGATAAACTAACTTTGCATTCCAGAGAAATTCTACTTGGTCATGGGATACAATACTTTTATATGTTGCTAGATTTGATTGACTTGCATTTTGCTGAGGATTTTTGCATCTATATAAGAAATGCTGGTGCATTTTTTTCCCCTTCTTGTGATGTCCTTGTCTGTTTTGGTATCAGGATAATAATAGCTTCATAGAATAAGTTGGAGAATGTCCCTTTTTCTTTATTTTTTTGGAAGACTTTGAGAAGAGCTGGTGTTAGTTCTTGAAACATTTGGTAGAATTGACCACTGAATCCATGTAGGCTTGAGCTTTTCTTTGTGGAAAGTTTCTGTTTGTTTGTTTTTTAAATGATCAATTTAGTCTCTTTATTTGTTGTAGGTTTAGTCAGATTTTCTATTTTCTCTTGAGTCATCTTTGGTAATTTGAGTTTTTCTAGGAATTTGTCCATTTCATCTAGGTTATCTAACTTGTTCATGTACAGGTTTTTATAACACATGTACTTTTGTTTCAATTATGAAAAGTTATACTTTTTGAAAATAGGAGCTTCTACAAGACGTGTCTATGTAGCTCTGGACACAGGCCTGTGATAATAACTGTTACAGAGTACTTACTATGTGCTGAACAGTTTGCTAACTACTTTATACTTGTGCTTTCATGTGCTACAACAACATTCTGAGATAGGTAGTGTGTTATCTGGAAATGGAGGCTCACATTGGTTATGCAACTGGCATGTAGTGGGACTAGTAACTGTACCCAGATAACCTGGACACTTAGAGCAGAATTCTTTGGAAAGAGGTACTGAGTTCCATCCAAGTGTTAGCTTGGGAGAAGAGAATTTCAAAGTCACCTCTTCATATAGAATGTCTTAAGGTCCCAAGGACAGGATGCTGAGTGGAGAGATGTCATGACTCCTGAAGTTTCAGGAGACTGTGGTAAGTACTGCAGAGGTAGAAAGCAGGACAGGGGGATGCTTTGAATTTACCCAGATTATTCTCTACAGTCTGCCTTAAGCTTAGGTCTCTGGGTTATGCTAGGAGCATGGAATGGGGATACAGCACAGAGGGTTTTGCAGCTTGATCCAGGGCAGAGGGTGCTGGAAAGGTGCTTGATATGGTTTCTCCAGCTTCCAAGGTAAGAGCACAACTTCCTCCCCATCTTTGGAAACACCCCATAGGGCCTAGAGCTTTCTAGAGTAATACTTGTATAATTGTATCATAAATGTATTTTCAGGAGCCACTGGCGTGTAATTCCCCCAAGGGCAGAAACACTGGCAAATTGGTTGCTCTGCTCTGTTGTAAGAATAGCCTAGAAATAAGGGGCAGAGGGCCCGAATTCAAGTCCTAGCTTTGTTTTTCACTCACGGTGTGACCTTAGTCATATTACTTTCCTTCTCTAAATCGCAGTTTCATCATCTGCAAAATGAGAAAAAAAAATACATCTCATAAATCATTCTAAGTTCCAAATTAAATTAATGTATGGAAAGTGGCTTTGTAAACTGTTAAACCTTACAAAAGTTAACGAATGGCTCTTTTTCTCCCCCATATGGAAAAAGCCACTGAATGAATAATCTCTTACTTGAGTGTCCATTTATGTCAGCCTGCTGAGGTCATACGGTGTGGCTTTGAAGTGGAGAAAGTGTGACTGTCAGGTTTTAAAAAGGAAGCAGAGAGACTGTATTTCTCTTGCCTCTCTGCAAGGTAGCAAGCACAGCTGTAAAGGCAATGATTTCACAGAACCTGCAGCACCTTCCTGGGGCAGAAATAGTCAAAATAAGAACAACTGAGAAACCAGACTTGGACAAGTTGGAGAAATGAAATAAAAACAGACCTGGAGGGCATAAAAAGCACCTTCATTTATAAAAAGCATTCTTAAAATAAATAGGTTCTTATGTTTCTTTTGTGGTTTTTCTAGAAAATTCCATCTAGTTCTTACCTGATCACTTTTATCCTAAATGTATGACTGAAAAACAAAAGCTCTGACATTTTCAGCCTGATACTTTGTGAAAATTGAGAATGATGATGTTTCTCAAGATAATGTCATATCTAGTATCTGTTATGGCTACTATGATTCACTGATGATTTTGGGAAAGTTTCAATCAGGCTTGAAAGAAAAATGCAGTTCAAGTGGAGGAAAGACGGCTGGTATTGGGGTTGGTAGATGATACGTTGTGTTTGGTTCCTGGTCCCTTTCTCCTAGTTGGGTCCTTGGAGAAGTTATTTTCCTCAGATTTTCTCATCTGTAAAGTAGGGAGAATAAAATACTTTTTCAGTAGGGTTGTGATGAAGACTAAGTAAACAGCAATAAATCTTTATTGCCTTCCCTGCCTTCTTTTTTTGATTTAGCTTTTTGTATTGTAAGACCAACATCACTTACCGAGAAGACATTTCCAAACCAGTTTTTCTCTCTCATTCTGAATGTTTCTCAAGCATCTGACTTTCCATCTGGGATTCTGAGAGCTGCCCTTACAGGGTGGTCAAACAACATCTCTCTGGTCAATTGACTTCTCCAGAGAATTCTGATATCCTCTGAGTCTCTAGGTCAAGGCCTTGCAAATCTGGGCTCTGATCTAGGAGAATTCATGGTCACGGTAGTTCTAGGCATGAGAACATGATTAAGCAGTCCTCAGACAGACCGCTGTATCTGCTAGGGTTGCCGTGAGAACAGATGGCACTCTCCGGGGGATAATGAAAGGAAGTGTAGTGAGGGGACTACTTCACAGCTGTGGGCAGGCTACCAGGGAGCCTGGAGGGGCCAGGGGGCCAAGGGAAGAACCCACGGAGGATTCCTTTGGTCTGGGAAGGGGCTGCCTGCCATATGTGGAGAACACCATCACTGCCACTCAAACCCCAGAAGAGAGGCAGCGCCATTGAGTGGACCCTTGACTCCTCTCCGGTTCCTCCCTTCAGTTAAGGAGATTTGGGGGCAGTTGGCAAAGGGTGGCCTCCTGGGACACGGTGGGGGTGCAGAGAATGGATCTGGAGGGGGAGAGGAAGAGAAGAACCATCCTCTCAGTGAGGGAGGGTCCTTAGGGCTGATGCTGGCATTATACAGATTGACTCCAGTCCTGGAACCACGGGCAAGGGTAGCACACGTAAGTACAACCTTTTATCCCACCTCCCCTGCTTTTTTTCCCCCTGTCCTTTTACACATCTAGAAAGGAAAAGATTTCATACTACCCAGGTTTGAATCTGAGAAATCCTGTCTTCTGCTTCCTTGCATTCTTGGCCACAGTTCTGGCAATACATAGTTCAGATACAGCATCTGTTTTCAAGACCTCTTTGAGGATTTATGAAAATGGGTTATTGCTCCGGGTAACACTTGCAATTCTTTATTTTCCTTCTGTAGACAGATGAGGAATTTCTCTTGTGGGCTGATATGAAGTGTATAGAAGTCACCCTAGATCTCATCAGCAGCCTACCCATCAGCCAGAATTTCCCACATTGTCAACTTTTTGGGGCCACTGTGTTGAAGTTACTGTGGAGGTTCCTTAGGATTGATGGCAGAGAAAAGCTGCTCATGTGAAGTTGGTCAGGCTGCATCCTAGGAAAGAGGTTGGATTAAAGCAGAAACATCTTAAAGGCCAGCAGCACAAGCAACTTGGAGCTGTTTGGTCCTTCTAAGAGAGTGGCAGGCAGTCTTGGTTGGCCTGAAGATATTTGAAACTCTGCCATGTTAAAAAAAAGGTTATACTTCAAGATGGGCCCCTGGGATGGGATAACTTGCAGTTACTGGGAGATGGAGTTTTGTTCCCTAGGATGAGGAAGCCCTAAACCATGAGAGCATATGAAGATTGGCAGGTGGCCTTATGCGGTCATTACATGCTTCTGCAAGGAACAGTTCAGTTCAAAGGTCAGTACTCAAGAAGCTGTGGCAGAGAGTAGACCTGGGCAGAGAGCCTGGGAACAGAGTGAGACAGTGTCCAGTGCCCTGAACAGAAGTCATGAGTGTCTGAGCAGCAGAGCTTACTGCAGAATAGACATGAGGTTCTGAACTGCTGTGGCTGATAAGCTATGGGCACGGGGTGCTCAGCTCATTTCTGGGATGGATTTTATTTGTCTCAGGTTCCTTCAGAGGCCTGAATTGAGACCTGTGTGCTGACGCTGCTCATCATCTTAAAGGTGGCCTCTAATCCTTCATGGGGGCATGGTTACCATCACTGCAGGTCCTCGTCTGCCTCTGGTTGGTGAGTTCTTTGGAAAGTTGTTAGATAGAACCAAGCATGACTTGTGTGGTTGGACAAGATAAGCTTGATCTCATTTGATGAGGGTGAGAGTAAGCTTTGATTGGGTCTTGGATTAGAGGCAAAGGGATGGGGTCTTACTTGTCTCAGGCAATGGCAGATCTTCCTAACCAATCTGTAATTTATTAGGCTTCCAGTAAAAATTGTGTCTGATATGTAATGAATGACCTGAGAAGCTTTCCAGGTGGCTCAGTGGTAAAGAATCTGCCTGAAGATTCCCTGAGGGAGGAAATGGCAACTCCCTCCAGTATTCTTGCCTGGAGAATCCCATGGACATAAGACTGGTAGGATACAGTCCACAGGGTTGAGAATAGTCAGACATGACTTAGCGACTAAGCACGCACACACCAACAACCTGAGTCCCCTTTGTGCGTGCGGTGTGACTACATACATTAACAAAATCACATGGAGATTTACTGAATTCTGTTCTACACTGGAGGAATAACAAAAAGAATGAAGACAAAGAAAATTCTCATTGGAGAAATTGGGCAATTAAGTTGGCTGGGTAGTCCTAAAATTATAGCTTGTGTTTAATATATAGAAACAAATAAAAAATTAGGACTTTGATTTTTCCTTGTCACATAAACATAACAAGTTTATACATGAATAAAAATTAATGTCTGTGCCAATGAGTGATACTAAAATGCCATGCTATTCTTGCTTGTTATTTTTGTCACCATAAAATAAACCATATTTACATGATTATGTAACCATATGCTTTTCAGAAGTTTTAGATTTAGATTTCATAATAGTAATGAGAACTGGCAGTTACATAGCATTTACCATGTGCCAGGCACTGTTCCAAATTGTTTACATATGTTAAGTCCTTTAATCCTCATATACTCTTCTATCCATATAAGGAAAGTGCCATTATTAGAAAATATGAGGAAATTGAGGCACAGAGAGGTTAAATGACTTATCTAAGGTCATGCAGATAATTAATGAAAGAAAATATTTGAACCCAAATGCTCTTAAACACTACAGGGTACTATGGAGCTGTGATTTATTAAGTAGTCACTGTATGCCTCATTCAGTCTTTACCACAATGCTGTATGAAAAGAATTGTTTTGTTCATCTAACAAGTTAATAAACCCTAAAATTTAGGGATGCTTAGAAATTTGCTGAAGATGGAACTTGCCTGCAAAAGTCAAGGGAAGTTCATGGACTCTTAAGAGTTTTCTTGATGAACTTTCAATGGATAACTTTTCTTTACATTTGAAATAATCAACTCTGTAAAAATGAAACCAAACCAAAATAAACCTGACCTATTGAGAAACTAAAATTATATTTGATACACTTTCTTTATCCTAATGAAAATGGTCTTTTCGAAAAAATTATTTTTATTGAGCTTTACATTGATTTATAATACTACATAAGTTTCAAGTGTGTGCCATGTATATTTCTACTTCTGTATATGCTCTAGCATGCTTACCACCAAATTTTTAGTTTTCATCTGTCACCATACAGTTGACCCTCTTTAGCCCTTTTGCTCTACCTCTGCCCCTTCCCCTCTGGTAACAACTACTCTATTCTCAGTATCTGTGTGTTTGTTTTTGCTTGGTTTGTGTTTGTTTATTTTATTTATTTATTTTGTATTCTATATATCAGTGAAATCTTACAGTATTTGTCTTTCTGTACCTGACTTATTCCAGTTAGGATAAAGCCCTCGAGGCCATCCATGTTATTATAAATGGCAAGATATCATCTTTTATGACTGAGTGTATTCCATTTGTGTGTATGCGTATTGTATGCATATATATCACTAGGTATGTGTATGTAAAATCTATATATCTATATTTATCTATCTCACATCTTTATTCATTCATTCATTGACACTTAGGTTGTTTCCTTATCTTCAGTTCAGTTCAGTTCAGTTCAGTTGCTCAGTCGTGTCCGATTCTTTGCGAGCCCATGAATCGCAGCACACCAGGCCTTCCTGTCCATCACCAACTCCTGGAGTTCACTCAGACTCACGTCCATCGAGTCAGTGATGCCATCCAGCCATCTCATCCTTGGTTGTCCCCCTTTTCCTCCTGCCCCCAATCCCTCCCAGCATCAGGGTCTTTTCCAATGAGTCAACTCTTTGCATGAGGTGTCCAAAGTACTGGAGTTTCAGCTTTAGTATCATTCCTTCCAGAGAAATCCCAGGGTTGATCTCCTTCAGAATGGACTGGTTGGATCTCCTTGCAGTCCGAGGGACTCTCAAGAGTCTTCTCCAACACAATAGTTCAAAAGCATCAATTCTTCGGCCCTCAGCCTTCTGCACAGTCCAACTCTCACATCCATACATGACACTGGAAAAACCATAGCCTTGACTAGACGGACCTTAGTCAGCAAAGTAATGTCTCTGCTTTTGAAAATGCTATCTAGGTTGGTCATAACTTTTCTTCCAAGGAGTAAGCGTCTTTTAATTTCATGGCTGCAGTCACCATCTGCAGTGATTTTGGAGCCCCAAAAATAAAGTCTGACACTGTTTCCACTGCTTCTTCATGTATTTCCCATGGAGTGATGGGATCGGATGCCATGATCTTCGTTTTCTGAATGTTGAGCTTTAAGCCATCTTTTTCACTCTCCTCTTTTACATCTTAGCTATTGTAAATAATGCTTCAGTGAGCATCAGTCAGTTCAGTTCAGTTGCTCAGTAGTGTCCAACTCTGCGACCCCATGAATCACAGCACACCAGGCCTTCCTGTCCATCACCAACTCCTGGAGTTCACTCAGACTCATGTCCATCGAGTCAGTGATGCCATCCAGCCATCTCATCCTTGGTCGTCCCCTTCTCCTCCTGTCCCCAATCCCTCCCAGCATCAGAGTCTTTTCCAATGAGTCAACTCTTCACATGAGGTGTCCAAAGTACTGGAGTTTCAGCTTTAGCATCATTCCTTCCAAAGAAATTCCAGGGCTGATCTCCTTTAGAATGGGCTGGTTGGATCTCCTTGCAGTCCAAGGGACTCTCAAGAGTCTTCTCCAACACCACAGTTCAAAAGCATCAATTCTTCGGTGCTCAGCCTTCTTCACAGTCCAACCCTCACATCCCTACATGACCCCTGGAAAAACCATAGCCTTGACTAGATGGACCTTTGTTGGGAAAGTAATGTCTCTGCTTTTGAATATTCTATCTAGGTTGGTCATAACTTTCCTTCCAAGGAGTAAGCATCTTTTAATTTTATGGCTGCAATCACAATCTGCAGTGATTGTGGAGCCCCCAAAAATAAAGTCTGATACTGTTTCCACTGTTTCCCCATCTATTTCCCATGAAGTGATGGGACCAGATGCCATGATCTTAGTTTTCTGAATGTTGAGCTTTAAGCCAACTTTTTCACTCTCCACTTTCACTTTCATCAAGAGGCTTTTTAGTTCCTCTTCACTTTCTGCCATAAGCATCGGACCTTGTTTCTGTCACCAGTCACATCCACAGCTGGGTATTGTTTTTGCTTTGGCTCCAACCCTTCATTCTTTCTGGAGTTATTTTTCCACTGATCTCCAGTAACATCTTGGGCACCTACTGACCTGGGGAGTTCCTCTTTCAGTATCCTATCATTTTGCCTTATACTTTTCAGTGAGCATAGGGGTGCGTATATCTTTTTGAATTAGTGTTTTCATATTATTTAGGTAACTACCCAGAAGTGGAGTTTTTGAATCATAGGGTAGTTCTTAATTTTTTGAGGAATCTCCATACTATTTTCCATAGTGGCTGTACTAATTTACCTTCCCACCAACAATGTATAAGGGTTCCATTTTCTCCACATCCTTGCCAACCCTTGTATTTCTTGCCCTTTTGGTAATAGTCATTCTAGCAGGTATGGGGTGGTAACTCATTGTGGTTTTGATTTGCATTTCCCTAATAATTAGTGGTGTTAAACATCTTTTCATGTGCCTCTTGGTCATTTGTATGTCTTCTTTGGAAAAATATCTTTTCATCTCTGACAGTTTTTAATTGGGTTGTTTTTTGTCGTTCAGTTGTATGAGGTCATAATGTATTTTGAATATTTATTAATAAAACCTTATCTGATATGTGATTTTCAAATATCTTCTCCCATTTAATAGGTTGTCTTTTCATTTTGTTGATAGTGTCCTTTGCTGTGCAGATGCTTTTTAGGTTTATGTAGCCCCACTTGTTGGAGAAGGCAATGGCACCCCACTCCAGTACTCTTGCCTAGAAAATCCCATGGATGGAGGAGCCTGGCAGGCTGCAGTCCACAGGGTCGCCAAGAGTCGGACACAACTGAGTGACTTCACTTTCACTTTTCACTTTCATGCATTGGAGAAGGAAATGGCAACCCACTCCGGTGTTCTTGCCTGGAGAATCCCAGGGATGGGGGAGCCTGGTGGGCTGCTGTCTATGGGGTCGCACAGATTTGGACACGACTGAAGTGACTTAGCAGCAGCAGCCCCACTTGTTATTTTTGCTTCAAAAATGTTCTTTCAGTCCACCTTTTTCTCTATCACATTGCTCTCTTTATCTCTCTCAGTGAACTTTCCAAAATGTGCAGTTGTTTTTCTTGGTCACTTACTTGATTTGTGTGCTGGTGGATTTCCCTTACTTTCTGTGGTGTTTGCTTACTTTTTTTTTTATTCTCCGTGAGAACCGGGACCTCATCTATCTCCTTTCCTACCCTTTCCCTCATGCTCACCTACTGATGTCCTCCAGAGACATTTGCTGGAAGACTGACAAGTCTTCTGAAGGCAGACAGAGAATATAAGGGAAGAAAGTGACTCTTCAGTCCGCTTAAAACCTGAACCCTGCACTGGGCTTGGATGAGTGAGATCTGTGCTCAAATCAACCGGCCCTAGGACAGGAATCTGAGGTCAGCAGATTACTGAAGACACAGGCCACTGTCCACCTTTAGGAAAGGCCTCGAGCCCAGCTTATTTGGCCAGATGTTCTTGGGAGTGTCTCATTGTCACCTTTGGGTCCTTGACCCTGCCCTGTGACTTTGTGCTTTGAAGATTTCTGATGAGTGCTGTGGGGTGTGCCTTAAAGTGGCTTGTGTGCACTGTGGAATTTGGCTCCTGAAAGCCTCATTTTAGGGCTTCCCTAGTGACTCAGCTGGTAAAGAACCCCCTTGTCAATGCAGGAGACATAAGAGATGCGAGTTCAATCTTGGGTCGGGAAGATCCCCTACAGGAGGGAATGGCTACCTATTCCAGTACTCTTGCCTGTGAAATCCCAGGGACAGAAGAGCCTGGAGGGCTACAGTCCATGGGGTCCACCCAGTCCATGGGGTCACCAAGAGTCAGACAGGACTGAGTGACTAACACTTTTGCTTTGAGTCTCATTTTTAAGGGATTATCTGAAGCCTGGTTTTGTTGTTTGTTTTGCTTTCCTTTTCTTGTCTTAGCTCACTGAATTGCCTGGTTCAGGGGACATCAAGACACCAGCTTGACTCACTGTCCAGCCCTGACCAAGAGGCACATGAAAAGACATTTAACACCACTAATTATTAGGGAAATGCAAATCATTCTGAGAGAAATCTCAGACGTCTGCTGGGTTTTGAGGGGCTGGGGGATGAGACTCTGTGGAGAGAAGCTCTCTCGTCTGCTACTCCTTTTTAAGCTTTCTTTGCGTATTATTAGCAGCAGAAGCCTTGCAGTGATAGCTTAAATGTGAGTACTGGTCTGGGTAAGAAGGCTTGAGAATCAATGAGCTTGGACTTTGGGTGCTTGCTCGTGAATCCTGACCTCAGGTTCCGCGGGTGTTGACGGGTAACTATTGGTTTCCAGTGAGAGAGAGGGAGCCTTAATCTCAGCATGTGTGGGATGTGCCCCGTGGGGCCGTGTTTTGTAGGCAGTGAAGTTAAGGCTTGCCCAGAAAAATAACATGTTTTCCTTGCCTGGTGCTTGAGGTGTTTGCCTGGTGACTGGCTGATTGGCGGTTAGGGAAGAAAGGAGACATTGGCTAACTTGGGTGTCCGGAAGATTTGTGTGTGTGTGTTTGTGTAAGAGGTTGTTTCTGTTTCTTTGGAAACAGTAGAGGACAGATGAAGAAATAACAAAGATATTACTACTTTCAACTTGTGTTCGAGTTCCTTGAAGCATCTTACCAACAGTAGCATGATGTCATTATTTACATAATCCCGTCACTTAAAGAGTACCAGAAATCTTTTGATGTGGGTGTCATAAAGGTGGATAGGAAAACTGAAGATTTTGAAAATTACTGAGAATTTTGCCATCCTAATTCCTATTTGAACAGCTTTATCTGGTTGTATTCCCTACAGAGGCACTTAGTGGAGAAGATAAATCAAAGCTGTATCTCATCAAGGTTTTCTTTCAGCCTTGATGCAAAATGCTTTTCTGAGATTAAAAATGGCTGACAACTTAGGATGCGGTGGTACATGGAAGAGATATTTTCATTAAATAAAATTCTCACTATTCTCAAGCATTAAGAAAAAAAAAAAAAAACCTCAAAAATTTTCAGTCTTTCCATACATACTGACCTTTCTGCCAGTATGAGGCTGGAGCTAGTTGGAGGGCCAGTGATCTGCTTTCAAGGACAGAGGTCTAATCATCTTGAACAACTCAGTGTCCTGAGTTAGGAAGTGTTGCTCTTATTGACGTGTCATCTCTCCATTTTCCCAAGTGGGTGAATTGACCAGATTTTTTATTTGTGCTGTGACTTTTTTTTTCCCACAGCTGACTCTTGTTGCCTTATTCAAAGTTCAGTTCAGTTCAGTCACTCAGTCATGTCTGACTCTTTGCAACCCCATGGACTACAGCACACCAGGCTTCCCTGTCATCAACCCCCGAAGCTCAAACTCATGTCCATAGAGTCAGTGATGCCATCCAACCATCTCATCCTCTGTCGTCACCTTCTCCTGCCTTCAATCTTTCCCAGCATCAGAGTCTTTTCCAGTGAGTCAGTTCTTTGCATCAGGTGGCCAAAGTATTGGAGTTTCAGCTTCAACATCAGTCCTTCCAATGAATATTCAGGACTGATTTCCTTTAGGATTGACTGGTTGGATCTCTTTGCCATCCAAAGTATTTTTATTAAATATTACCTGGGATATTTTGGGAATTAAAAAAAAAAGAGAGAGAAGAAAGAAAAAATAAGAAGAGCAAGAACAAGAATAGGCAATAAGATGATGAAGAAAATATAATTTGCTGAAGAAAATTTAATGATAAAAGGAGGGTTCGATTTCTTCTTTGGTAGCCCAAGTGGAGAGCACATGTAAACATTGTCATAATCTGTATTACTCTTTTTTTTTCCAGACTTTATTTTAGCACATATATAAACATATATATATATAATTAATATTGTCAAATTTTGTGTCTGTTTTACATCAACTGCATTTTTTAACCTTTTGACCCCCTTTACCCTTTAGTTTTATATTAATCTTTTTAGTCTGTATTAGTCTTATTTCTGATGACTTCAGGTGAGCCTAAAAGCACCCATTGATAAGAAGACACTGAGTTTCTCAGTTTATTCCAAGTGCCTTCCAGATTCCCCTCTTCCTGCCATGAGTATGACTGGAGTCTGGATGGTAAGGACAGCGTGGCCAGGCTCTAGCAGTGGGCTTGCCTAGCAAGGAGCTTTCCCTTCATGTCTGTGTTCGGGAGCAGTACTCCAGGAAGGTAAACAAATTCATCTGCCTCTCTAGCTCTGGCTCCTCCAAGCGCAGGCTGAGGTACCTGATGCTCCCTGATTTGCTCAGCCAGCAATAGCCAAGTTTGTCCTAGGGTCAAGTGACCCATGACCCAAGCTTATAGGTCAGCTGGCATGTCACAGAGCTGACGTTTGAACACTGACCAGACTCCACAGCATTTCTTGACATTGCATCTCAATTGGAAGACCAAGAAAGTAAATCTACTTGGGAGCCTACAAGTTAAAAGCTGATAGATAGTAAAGGTTTGGCTTGGTAGTCGCTAGGTCATCCGAGAAGCATAGAAGGTCAGGATCTCTTTGATGATCATCCCCTCCAACAGCTTTTAGAATCCTTCATCTCTCTGCACATGCTGTCAAGTGTAGATATAACTCTTTGCACCACCCATTACCTCAGCAATTCCATGCGCTTACTACAAGGGGACTGAAAAAAACAGTAGCCAGCATTTCATAGCACTTTACAGTTTATGTCGTGCTTTTGAAATATCATCCATTTGATCACCTCAATATCCCCAGAGGCACTTGATGCTGATATTATCTATAGTCCCTCTTTTACTGAGAAAAGTAATGTTCAGAGAAGTTAAGTAATTTGCCCAGAATCACACAGCTAATAAGCAAGGGAACTGAGATTCAACTATTGATTTCCTAACATAAATCTGGTCCCCTGGCCACAGTGTTAGGCTTATGGTAAATAATGTAGTCTTGAAAAAAAAAAAAAAAGTTGAAAGTTAATCTCACAGTTGTGTCTAACTCTTTGTGATTCCATGGACTGTAGCCTACTTGACTCCTCTGTTCATGGGATTCTCCAGGCAAGGGAGTATTGGAGTGGGTTGCCATTTCCTTCTCCACGGGATCTTCCCAACCCAGGGATTGAACCCAGTTCTCCTGCATTGCAAGCAGATTTCTTACCAACTGAGCCACTAGGGGATGGTCTTGATCCCTGTCTCCTGCACAATTTCACGAACTTCATTCCATTGTTCATCAGGCACTCTATCTATCAGATCTAGGCCCTTAAATCTTTTTCTCACTTCCACTGTATAATCATAAGGGATTTGATTTAGGTCATACCTGAATGGTCTAGTGGTTTTCCCTACTTTCTTCAATTTGAGTCTGAATTTGGCAACAAGCAGTTCATGATCTGAGCCACAGTCAGCTCCTGGTCTTGTTTTTGTTGACTGTATAGAGCTTTTCCATCTTTGGCTGCATAGAATATAATCACTCTGATTTCGGTGTTGACCATCTGGTGATATCCATGTGTAGAGTCTTCTCTTGTGTTGTTGGAAGAGGGTGTTTGCTATGACCAGTGCATTTTCTTGGCAAAACTCTATTAGTCTTTGCCCTGCTTCATTCTGCATTCCAAGGCCAAATTTGCCTGTTACTCCAGGTGTTTCTTGACTTCCTACTTTTGCATGCCAGTCCCCTATAATGAAAAGGACATCTTTTTTGGGTGTTAGTTCTAAAAGGTCTTGTAGGTCTTCATAAAACCGTTCAACTTCAGCTTCTTCAGCATTACTGTTTGGGGCATAGACTTGGATAACTGTGATATTGAATGGTTTGCCTTGGAGACGAACAGAGATCATTCTGTCATTTTTGAGATTGCATCCAAGTACTGCATTTTGGACTCTTTTGTTGACCATGATGGCTACTCCATTTCTTCTGAGGGATTCCTGCCTGCAGTAGTAGATATAATGGTCATCTGAATTAAATTCACCCATTCCAGTTCATTTTAGTTCGCTGATTCCTAGAATGTCGATGTTCACTCTTGCCATCTCCTGTTTGACCACTTCCAATTTGCCTTGATTCACGGACCTGACATTCCAGGTTCCTATGCAATATTGCTCTTTACAGCATCGGATCTTGCTTCTATCACCAGTCACATCCACAACCTGGTATTGTTTTTGCTTTGGCTCCATCCCTTCATTCTTTCTGTATTTATTTCTCCTCTGATCTCCAGTAGTATATTGGGCACCTAATGACCTGGGGAGTTCCTCTTTTGGTATCCTATCATATTGCCTTTTCATACTGTTCATGGGGTTCTCAAGGCAAGAATACTGAAGTGGCTTGCCATTCAGAAATGGTCTGGACCTAACAGAAGCAGAAGATATTAAGAAGAGGTGGCAAGAATACATGGAAGAACTGTACAAAAAAGATCTTCATGACCCAGATAGTCATGATGATGTGATCACTAATCTAGAACCAGACATCTTGGAATGTGAAGTCAAGTGGGCCTTAGAAAGCATCACTATGAACAAAGCTAGTGGAGGTGATGGAATTCCAATTGAACTGTTTCAAATCCTGAAAGATGATGCTGTGAAAGTGCTGCACTCAATATGCCAGCAAATTTGGAAAACTCAGCAGTGGCCACAGGACTGGAAAAGGTCGATTTTCATCCCAATCCCAAAGAAAGGCAATGCCAAAGAATGTTCAAACTACCGCACAATTGCACTCATCTCACATGCTAGTAAAGTAATGCTCAAAATTCTCCAAGCCAGGCTTCAGCAATACGTGAACCGTGAACTCCCTGACGTTCAAGCTGGTTTTAGAAAAGGCAGAGGAACCAGAGATCAAATTGCCAACATCCGCTGGATCATGGAAAAAGCAAGAGAGTTCCAGAAAAACATCTATTTCTGCTTTATTGACTATGCCAAAGCCTTTGACTGTGTGAATAAACGGTGGAAAATTCTTCAAGAGATGGGAATACTGGACCACCTGACCTGCCTCTTGAGAAATCTGTATGCAGGTCAGGAAGCAACAGTTAGAACTGGACATGGAACAACAGACTGGTTCCAAATAGGAAAAGGAGTACGTCAAGGCTGTATATTGTCACCCTGCTTATTTAACTTATATGCAGAGTACATCATGAGAAACACTGGACTGGAAGAAACGCAAGCTGGAATCAAGATTGTCGGGAGAAATATCAATCACCTCAGATATGCAGATGACACCACACTTATGGCAGAAAGTGAAGAGGAACTAAAAAGCCTCTTGATGAAAGTGAAAGAGGAGAGCGAAAAAGTTGGCCTAAAGCTCGTCATTCAGAAAACAAAGATCTTGGCATCCAGTCCCATCATTTCATGGGAAATAGATGGGGAAACAGTGGAAACAGTGTCAGACTTTATTTTGGGGGGCTCCAAAATCACTGCAGATGGTGACTGCAGCCATGAAATTAAAAGACGCTTACTCCTTGGAAGAAAAGTTATGACCAACCTAGAGAGCATATTCAAAAGCAGAGACATTACTTTGCCGACTAAGGTCCGTCTAGTCAAGGCTATGGTTTTTCCTGTGATCATGTATGGATGTGAGAGTTGGACTGTGAAGAAGGCTGAGCGCTGAAGAATTGATGCTTTTGAGCTGTTGTGTTGGAGAAGACTCTTGAGGGTCCCTCGGACTGCAAGGAGATCCAACCAGTCCATTCTGAAGGAGATCAACCCTGGGATTTCTTTGGAAGGAATGATGCTAAAGCTGAAACTCCAGTACTTTGGCCACCTCATGAGAAGAGTTGACTCATTGGAAAAGACTCTGATGCTGGGAGGGGTTGGGGGCAGGAAGAGAACGGGACAACCGAGGATGAGATGGCTGGATGGCATCACGGACTCAATGGACGTGAGTCTGAGTGAACTCTGGGAGATGGTGATGAACAGGGAGGCCTGGCGTGCTGCGATTCATGGGGTCGCAAAGAGTCGGACACGACTGAGCGACTGGACTGAACTGAACTGAGCCACTAGGGAAGCCCAATGTAGTCTTACTTATCAGAATTAAAAGCAAAATAATGCCCAAATTAAAACGAACAAAAAACCCTTACTTCTAGTACAATTAAAAGATTGCTTCAAGGTGTGTGTGTGTGCTTTTATGTGTATATTTGTTCCTTGAATTGATATCTTATCAAGAGGAATGTTTAGCTGTAGCTGATAGAGTTAATGAAATAGCCGTGTTTTCTCACAGCCTCTGACCTGTCACAGCACTTTGCTAAAACTAATTTATGGCCTTTAAAATTCTGCCTTCTCTATAGACAGCTGTACATGTGTCCCCTCCCTGCTGTATGGTCGCTGCTGCAAGGGCAGGGGCTGTTTTTGTGGAGCCTTCTTGTTCTTAGCATGGAGCTTAGTGCTTGCTAAGTGCCTAGTAACTGTGCAAGGAGAGAATGAATGAATGAGACCAGTGTCCTTGGTTTCTGATCTTACCAAAGTTGAATCACTTTGGAACAAGTTCAGGGTGACAGGTAATCAATCATTGTCCACACACCACTTTCCCTGAAGCACTGGTGAACAAAGCCTTGTGATGATCCTAGAATTGGATCGTTGAAGATCTGGAGTTCACCCACGGGGGCTTCTCCTTCCTCTTTACCAAGCCTTTCAATGGAAATGTCTGACGGGCCCCCCTCTAGATTCCTTCTGGATGCCACTTGCACCCCGCCTTCCTTCACTCTCCCTCTCCGAAGAGTCGAGGTTCAGGGTGTTTCCCAGGACCTGACCTCCACCCCCTGAGCGGAGAGCCCACAGTCAAGCTGGGGGGAAAGGTCCCAGGTTTGAGAGAGCAGGGGCATTAAAAAAAAAAGTCCTTTTCCTTTCCCATGCCGATTTGGAGTGTTGACTGAAAAATGGAGCTGTTGTCTAGGGGTGAGCCCTGGGGAGAGAAGGAGTTGGCCCCTCTTTGTTAATGGTTCGGACCTTTTGATGAATTGGAGTCTGGTACAGTGTAACCTCTCGTGGGTGGTGGTTCAAGGAAAAGGCCTTTTTTTTCCGTGTCCTTTTTTCCAGGTTGTTGCAGTGGATTTATAGGCTTCAGTGAGTAGCTCTTTTGTTTAATAGGAAGTTGAGAAAGACATGAAGGACTTTTCTAGTCTGTGGAAATGACTTACTGATTCTCAGAAATACATCTAATTTCTGTACTTTTAAAATACAAGCTTAATGATCCTTAACTGTGGTGAACTTATGCTGTGAGCCAGACCTGACTTTTCTTCTTCTGCCTCCTTGGAGCTCAGTGGCCTCCTTGGGGTTATGTTTTGGGCTCAGCCTCGGTTTTGAGCTAGTTTATGGAGATGAAATAATCTCTGTAATATGTGTATGAGTATATATATATACATACACACACATACATACTCCAGCTTATCAGTAAGTAAACTTAGACCAAAAGAGAAAAGAGTTGTGTATATGTGTGTTTTTTTATATATGTATTTGTATGTATGTATATATATATATGTACACACATATACATATATATATATGAAAAAAAGTGAAAGTGAAAGTCACTCAGTTGGGTCTGACTCTTTGTGACTGCATGGACTATAGTCCACCAGGCTCCTCTGTCCATGGAATTCTCTAGGCAAGAATACTTGAGTGGGTAGCTGTTCTCTTCTTCAAGGGATCTTCCTGACCCAGAGATGGAACCCAGGTCTCCCTCATTGCAGGCAGATTCTTTGCCATCTAAGTCATCAGGGGATATGCATCAATGAACATGTTTTTGGCCTATTAATAAGGATTGAAGTTGGTTAGGAGGCCAGTGTTCCCCTAGTATGTATTCTATGAGCTGATGACTGATGATAACTAGTAACATGAAAACAATTTAGAAGCTTAAGACACTCTCTACTTAAGAGGAAAAGAAAATCAAAACCAAACAAAATATGGTCTTTTTGATGACACTGTCCTCAGCAATAATATAAAATAAACAAGGTAATTATCAAGAGTGAAAGGGCATCTGAACAAAAGCCATCTCCACCTTGGGCCAAGGCTTTTTTTGCTACTGTTGAGTCAGTACTGCTTAGAATGATGTGGTGAATGGATGGGAAAGTGGAGCTGTAGGTAACTAAGCGAGGTAATTCACTTAAAAAGTCTCCTCTAGCTTACTCATCTGTCTCTGCTCTGGATTGAACCTGAAAGCGTATGCTTATGCTTAGTTAAATTTTGGCAAAAGTCCCCAGTCCTCCTTCACACTGAGAGGGAATGATAATTTCACATACTTTTTTGAATATTCATAAAGTTTTTATTGGCATAGAATCTAGCCTCATCCTTAGCTTAACTCAGCCTGCATTTTCCAGAGCTGTTTGCAAAGTATAAAGACGTGGGTATGCGTCAAGTCTCTTATTTTCATTTCCTCAGCTCTATGTTGACTTTGTTTTTATTGTCTCCCTCTTACTATTTTCTTATCTTATCTGCTTTTTACCTCTAAACCAGAGGGCAGTAGGACTCATATTATGATTTACTCTTGTAAAAGCTGCGCTATTAGCTATTGGGTCGGGAAATTTTCGTGTTGCACAGGGCTACCCATTCTGCACATCACAGAATGTTTTGTATCCCTGACCCCCACCTATTTAATGATACTGGGGTGACCCCCAGAAACAGCAGTAATTAAAACTTGGCTTCGCATGTTGACAAGTCCACTTGCTGGGCCATGCAAGAAAATTATGCCTTCTCTAGGAAGACACATGAGAATGTGCCTTTTGCCTGTATTTAGAGAGGGAACTTTATTAGAATGATGACAAACTCTTCAGATGCCTGAAGATTTTTGCCATAATGTGGCCTTTAAGTGACCTGCTGCTGCTGCTGCTGCTAAGTCACTTCAGTCGTGTCCGACTCCGTGTGACCCCATAGACGGCAGCCCACCAGGCTCCTCTGTCCCTGGGATTCTCCAGGCAAGAACACTGGAGTGGGTTGCCATTTCCTTTTCCAATGCATGAAAGTGAAAAGTGAAAATGAAGTCGCTCAGTCGTGTCCGACCCTCAGCGACCCCATGGACTGCAGCCTTCCAGGCTTCTCCATCCATGGGATTTTCCAGGCAGGAGTACTGGAGTGGGGTGCCATTGCCTTCTCCGTAAGTGACCTGCTAGTCCTGTCAAATGTTGATATGCTTGACATTTGACACATAGACTGGTTTGAGTCTGAATCAAGTCTTTTGAGTGTATTTTTACCTTGTATTTAACTAACACAGTGAGATGGGGTGGGCTCTGGCTCTGAACATAACTGCTGGCTGTTTTAGGTAGGACTTGGGAATGCCTTGCTTTATTCTAAGTCAAGGGAAAAAAGCATTCAGTTTGATACCATAACTCTCAAATGTCTTTTCCTAGTAAGTCAGCAATGGTAATCATAAGATGTGATACTCAGATGAAATAGGCCTTGCAGAAAGCAGATAGGTTCTGGCGTGATCAGTGCTGTATTTCATACACAGTGTCACATTCTGTAGCCCTGATTCATGCACAAGAAGGAAACTTCTCAGATGTTTTGATAAAGAATACTTCAGCCCATGCATTAGATGGACCAAGCATATATTGTTGCTGGAAATGTAAGGATACTTACATAGAATAAAGATATAAAGAAAACAGTTCTAACCAATAAAAATCATTTGAATCTGTGAAAAGCAAGCCAAGACTAGAGAGCTGTGATTTTTCAGAATATTTTAAAATAATCATTTTAAATGAAAACAGTTTAAAAACCACATGCACTCAAAATGTCTGAAAGATTACCCGGAGACAGAGTAATCCCATTTGGGAATGGGTTACAATTTTAAAGTCAAATTTTACTATAGTAGAGCAAGAAAGGAAAAGAAAGAACTTTTTCTTTCTACTGCTAACTTTTACTTGAATTTCTAAAGGCAAGTTGCTTTGGACCAGAATGAAGGATATACCCAGTTTTGCATTAATTTCTTTGCTATCATAGTTTGTCCTCAGAGTTTCATAGGGCAATTATTTTATCTTTTAGGGCAATTATTTTAAATAGCAGGGGAAGACTCTTTGGGAAGGTACAGATGACAAGGTCAGCTGAACCCTCAATCACCTCTTGTTCCAATTTTTTTTCTTCTTTTCTCATCAGTTTGTTCATATTGGGAGTAGGGAAAAAGGAAGACTTTGGTTTTCAGCCTGCCTTTGGATGTTGTGTTCACTCTCATTAGAAACAAAGCAGGTGATTTGGTTACATTCAGTATTTCCTTCAAAACCTGAGAATCTCTAAGCTAGTGTTTAGTTAACCACCTGCATGTCAAATAAACTTTTCATGGAGATGGGGTGTGTCCTGCCAAAAATGTATTGTGCTAGGTGAAAGCAGGAAGAGGAACAGGGGCTTAGATATATGGCCTTGGGCACAGACACACACCCTGCGGAGACTAACACATCTAAGGCCCCACACTGTTGCTTAGCAAGTATGTTCTGAACTTCTGAACCCATAGGTAGGAAAGCTATGAGACAGGACTGTGTGAAACATAAGTGGAAATTAGCCGGTAACTTTGAAAAGAGCTCGTATCCAAAGAAACATATGGAAAACTTAAGAAAAAAAGAGGACTCTAACATATGAAAACCCAATCCCACTGGAATGTTTTTTCATACACAGTATAAATGCCACATAAATAAAACCACAAACCTCTGCTAAAGTACACGAGAGGACGTGAGTCCCCAGCTCTCTCTCCTGTGAAGACCAGGTTGGAAGGCCCCGTGAGTTTCTAGAGACAAAAGCTGTAAATAAATCCTCCTCCTGGGAACCGTGGGCTTGGTTTGAAAGGGCCTTTGGACAGTCTCTTCAGAGTGATGCAGCCTGTGAAACAACCTTAAAGAGGTCTGTGATTCAGGCTGTGGGACTCTGAACTTTTGAGATACCAGTGGATGGTGGAAATCTTTTAAGGGCAATGATATTCTGGTTGGAATGGGATGGCTGCAAGTGGTATGTATAAAGCTGAGGACTCCTGGGGATGTAAACAGCCCAACAACACACCCCACTGTCACCAAGTTCTGTTGAAATTTTTGCTTAGAAGGTAGAGTCCCACCCTTGGTCTTGTTCCCTGTGTAAATCTCTGGTTTGAAAACTTTGCAGCATTCAAGGCGTTTCAAGCTTGAGGGTTGAAATGTCACTTTAAAAGCAGGGTTAAAAAGGTCACACAGCTGCAAATAATAATAGCCCAATGAAATTCAGATTCTAGCTGCAGCCCACTTCAAGAATAACACTGAAACAGGAAACAAGCATACCAGATCTTTTTACCAGTAAAGCTAGTAAGAGCACATCTGATAAAATGTGTGTGTGTGTGTGTGTATGTGCGTTGGACAGACAGACACACAAAGACATATATAACAAGACAAAGATACAGAGAAACAGACATAGAGACATAGAATTTTCAAGAGAGAAGATACAGACAGTAAAACAAAGAGACACACACATGCAGAGGGATACAAAGGCACACTCACAAAGTAATTGATTTTCTTGGACTGAGATTCAAGTGTATTTATTTTTCTATTTGAATATATGATATATGATATTCAAATAATATTAATATTAAAATAATTTCAAAATTTTATTTTTTCAATTAATATCTCTATAAATGGTCCTATTTTACAATGTTTTCCTAAAATGGTCCTGTTTTACAGATGAGCAGATAAAACAGTGAAAGTTACCATATCCTTCAAAATAATGTCAACCTCAAATTAAATATGTAATTCATTTCCAATAGCTAGCCACATGTTGAAAGAATCATCCTGCACCCTGGCTTTTAGAGTAGAATCAGGCATCTTAGAATAAAATACTTGAGTGTGTGCATTTAGTGAATTTGTGTTGGGTTATTATCAGGTGTGGATCTTTGCCTTTCTAACCAAGACACTGAGAAACATTTGCTTTTTTTTCAGAAACACAAAGTATAAATTGGCTATGCCATTAACTAATTTAGTTTTAATAAATCCCCTTTGTTTGCAGAAACAAAGTCAGACTGATATGGACTCTCATACAGTGTGAACTCAAGATGTTTGTCCCCTGACCTTGGCATTTTAGGAAGGACCTGTTTCCTCCTCGAGAACCCTTTCTGCAGTCCTCAGTGGGATAGAGAAGATCTATTTCAGGAGTCTTGCCAAGACGACTCATTCCAGGCTCATCATAGGGCAATAAAGGCTGAGGGAGGTTGTTAACATCACTATTAAAATGCAAGCCCCCTTTCAGATCTCTAAATGCGTTCATGTCCAGATTAAAAGTACCAAAGCTGATGAGGCTGTGTCAGTATTATCTGTACTTATTTATGTTTACAGTTTGTGGCTTTGGAGTTCCCAGAGCTTTTGGTGTTGATAAAAGCGCATGCCAGATTTTCAGATTAAAACAACATTTTTAGTGTTTTACTATTCCAAATCCCATATCACTGTATGAATCTATTTGCTGTTATTGGGGAAATTTGGACCATTCCACTGAGATTGGAGTTTGCTGTGAACTAAGAATCAGTAATCAGAGAAGGCAATGGCACCCCACTCCAGTACTCTTGCCTGGAAAATCCCATGGACGGAGGAGCCTGGTGGGCTGCAGTCCATGGGGTTGCAAAGAGTCGGACACAACTGAGCGACTTCACTTTCACTTTTCACTTTCATGCATTGGAGAAGGAAATGGCACCCCACTCCAGTGTTCTTGCCTGGAGAATCCCAGGGACAGGGGAGCCTGGTGGGCTGCCGTCTCTGGGGTCTCACAGAGTCGGATACGATTGAAGCAACTTAGCAGCAGCAGCAGCAAGAATCAGTAATGGCCTACCATGATTTAGATGGAGAGGCATCAGTCTTGGTTGATTCCAGCAAAACAGATGATGTGGGTTTTTCCCCTTTGGGCTCAGTTGTGACTTGTAAGTTTTAAAAGACATATTGACAGTATTTTATATAGAGTATACACGTGTTTTTCTTTTTTTATAGCATTTGTGTTTTGCAGTGTTTCCCCTCCATGAAGTGGTAATTCCAAGTATATCCCTAAATGCCTGGCAAAGCATTTGAATGGATTGCATCAGCCATTGTGGAAGATTTCCCATTTTAGACCAGGAGGAATTTGTGGGGTCAAACACTGAACAATGAAAGAGTTTCTTGCTCATTGAGAGGCCAGCGGAATCCAGTGGCAGTTTAGGGTTTGAATTGTAAATCAAACCTGTCATCTCCTTGTGGACTGTGAAAAACCTCTACTCACTGCTTTATACAACATTAGGGTTTGTTATTAAGGTTTTGTATTGTTTTCCAAAAATTTGAAGGGAAATTAGACTCTTGAGGCGTTTGTTCACTGAAGCTGAACTTTGGAAAAGAGGAACAAAAAAGTAGTACTGTTAGTAAAGAAACTCTTAAATGATTAGACAGCTCCCTCCACAATTACATCTATATTTAACCAAAGATATGGGCTCACTCAGTATTACTCAAAAGACCCTCTCTGGGTGCCATACACAATCCACACATGGTTAATAGACTGGACTCCAGTGGTTTCAGTGTCTATGACAGTATTAATAGACTGAATTCATAATGAATTAATAATTTACATGTGCAATTTAATGAGAACTAGCCTGTTATTTTCACCAAAAGCAACTTTGACTTTTTTTTTTCCATTGAATCTGGTGAGATTTTTTTCTCTGGTCATAACTGGGAACAGGTGGAATTAGAGGCCTGCACAACCTCTTGCCTTGCTGAAAACTTGGCTATGGGCCAAAAAGCTTGAGGACCACTGCCTTAGGAGGAAGAAAAAAGCAAGCTGTTTGAGACGGTTTATTGTGATGATTCAGGATTCATTACCCATTCCACAAATATTTATTGAACGCCTACTATGGCAGCTCTGTGCAAGTGAAGCCTGGAGTATGGCGGTTGCCAAGCAAAACCAGGTTCATTAAAACATCCCAGCTAGTAAAACAACTGAATGGGAAATGAGAAGATGAGGCCTGACTTCTGAGGACCAAATGCGGAACAACCTGGCTAAAATCATGTCTGAGTAATTTGCCCCCTACTTGATGTATGATAAAAGAATATACACAGGGCTTTAGTAGAAGTCTGTTTGAGAGAATAATTATTACAATATGTGCTTAAAAAGAACCATAATGATAGACCATAAAAATAGATCACGGCTCTTGACTAATACATCAGACCAGATCATGCTGGTTGATAAAAGTAATGAAGCCTTGTGGTAGAGTGCTACTATTTAGTAAAACTTTCACCGACACCCACACAGAATGGAATGAGCAAGGCTGTGCTGTTTACAGAGGGTAAATGTGGGAATGCAGAGCATCAGAAAAAAGAAGTTGAGTTTCACACACACACACACACACACACACACACACATATATCTATATACACCCACTCAGACCCTATTAATCACTGAAAACTTCTTTAACAATTGCCATTCTACCTTAGGAATATTATTCTAGTAGTGCATTGCCAAAACCTTCTTTTCATAGATCTATAGCATGTACTATATTGACACAGATTCGTTTGTGTTTAAATAATAGAATAATACAATGACTGGTAACTCAGTTGAACATGATAAACTGAACTCTATTTGAAGGCAGACTCAGCAGTCTGCTAATCAGCCCTATTCCTCTAAATGTGGTGTTCAGATGATGAAGGCTTGATAAGACCGCGTAAATCTATAGCGCTGAACTTTTTTAAGAAAACCGAACCTTGTTCTAGTCTCCTACCACTAGCATCATATGACCATGATATTTACTGCAGTTCATATGCAAACTATACCCAATAATTAAAATAGGTTAGGCCATGTTGACATAAAACAGAATTGCTAAACTATTACTGTTAAGGGCCTGAATTTATGGGAAAAGTCAGCATTTAGGTGGACTAAGGTTTGGGATAGAGTTGTGAATACAGCTGAAAAATACTTCTTTGTCATACTGATGTGACAAGGCCTGGTCAGTCTCTTTCTTCTCTTTAGCTTATTAGTTAATCCCTTTAACCTCCAGCAGTAGCACTTCCAGTCTTGACCACTTCTATTGGCTGGACATGAATGATCATCACTACTTCTTTCAGATGTAAGCCATACATGTATTTATATGGCACTTTTTCACAACTTTTTCATTTTCCTGTCATGTAATCTTGATATTGGTTAATAAAATGACTAATACTGGCATTCTTTGGTTACCTTAGCAGCTAAAGTTCTTAAATGATGTCCAAGAAAGACTTACCTTACAGCAACTTCTCTTTTATACATAAGGAATAGTTAATGTTAGAGTGAGGTTCCATAATACTTGTCCACAAAGTCTCCTCCCACCACTTCCAAACACACGCACTTAAATACACAGACCTTTCTCCGTAACTTGTAAAAGGCTCCCTAGCTGGTCTATGTGATAACAAGGATGAAGGAGCTGAAGACTGATATTCACATCCCCATTGTAAAGGAGGGGAAATTGAGGTATGAAACAGTTGAGTGACCTGGTAATGGTCAGGCAGATCATGGACACAGAGATCGAAAAATTCCAAGAAAGTGTTTTAAAAAGTTCACTAGAAAATCAAGGCATATTTAATATTAACGGTAACCCAATTACCTTGCTGTTAGTACTATCTTGGATCAAAATCGTTTTCTCAGTGTTAAAGTCAGTCTTTATTTGGAGGCTTAGAAGTAAGTTGTCAGCACTTACAGGGGCGAAGAGGGATGCTCTAGGATAAGTGATGGCAAAATTTTTGAACAATGAGACGTGAGAAATCATTTTAGTTGCTCATGACTTTCCTCAGACAAGAACAAGTGGAAAGCTTCTAAAGATATTTGTAGTTTTTCTTCATGTAAATATAATAGGGTAAAAAAGCTTAAATAATATGCATAAAATAAAAAAGTTGTAAAATTATGCTACGTTACTGCCTTGGTAGGTGACTAGTCATTTCAAATGGAGAGTGGAAAGGGTATTACTTGCTGAAAGTTGTATGAGGATGAATAGTGATGTGAAGACAGTTTACATTGTAAAATTTGTTTTCTTTTTAATGTCTAACTGGGAGTATTATCTAAGGCAAGTCTTTTTCCCATTGTGTTTCAGATAAGTGAAAGTACGCCTCTATTTTCCAAAGAATATATGTGGATATATTAGTGTCTGGGGAAGGGTTTAATGATGTACAAATTAAAATTGGTTGTTTTTGCAAGATGATAAATAGAGTTTTCTTGGATGAAGGGTAACTATTCCATGAGTGAAGCCGAGTTTCCTCTGTCAAGAGTGAAGGTGACTTGAGACTCTTGGAATCACTTACAAGTAGCATTTTAAGGAAGCACATCACTTCCTTTGTTCAGAGACAAAACAGTAGGTTTTAGTTCTATAATAAAGCCATGTCCCACCAGCAGCACATGGAACTTATTTAAACTCAGTTCCAAATTGGCAAAAAGAAAATTATGATTTAGAAAACTATTTAAACTGAGGAACTTCAACTGCTTAGTACTTCTTATGATATATTTTTTAAAAATTATATTGCTATGTAGATTAGTAACTACACAGTCTTGTATACTGTGCTTTTATTGGTTTGGGGGGGATTTGCAAAGATAATTTTGATTATACTCAATTTTTGCCTAATGAACTTACCTTAGAGCCTAAGCCCTACTTAAGAAAAGACCCCGCTATAATTTAATATATGTCTGTGATCATAACGTAAGTTTTTTCCCTGCAAAGCTACCTTATTCCAGATAACTTATCTAGATCAGGGAGGCAGCCCCTTTAATCTAATTTTAATTTCAAATCAGCCTGTGAAACCAAATTAATGGAATATTTAAGGTAATGCTTTTTGTATTTTCTGGTTTCACCCTTGCACAACTTGGATAGTTTTTGTTGAGGTATCATCAAATGCCTGAAATGAAAGGGAATTTAAGGCCGTGGCTCACCACCAGGGTCATTTGCTAAGCTGGCAGTAGGGCTACCTTGTTCATATGAAAGCTCAGTGGGGTGATCATGGGAGAATAATTTGATGTTCAGGGTTGGTCCTCACACTGATGATTGCTCAGTAACTACCCTCCTCTTGCTCTCTTAAGCAGCCAACCCCAAAGGACTGATGCAATCTTTGCCTAGGAATCTTCCTGCACAGGTGAAGGGTCTTACCTGGAAATAACACCTGGTGGGTGTTATTACAGACAGAATTTCTGCGGTAACAGACATTTTTGGAGTTGCATTTTGTTGGCAGTTTTCCCCTCAAAGTGCAGCAAATATGCACTCGAGAAATATAACAGAACTCAGGCTTCAGGGAGCCTAATACACCTCAGGCAGGCAGGACCTATTGCTCGTGCTCATGTTTTCCTCATCTAATGGGGGAATTAGCAGAGGAGAGGGCTCCGAACTGTGGCTTTTCTCGTTCCTCAGGCAGAAGCAGGAGATATTCATGACTTTCTGTTTTCCTTCCTCCCTTTCTCCCTGACCCTTCAGATTTATGAGGAGTCCAAGATGAATTTGGAGCAGGAGAGGCCGTTTGTCTGCAGTGCCCCAGGCTGCTCCCAGGTGAGTGTGGGGGGTCCTCTGCTCTGCCGGCAGGGGACGCAGTACCTTCCCACAGGGAGGCACCTCTCACTTGGCCATCATGCCTGCTGCGGGCTTTCCTTCTTATACCAGGATATTCTCACCACCGCCACCACCATCATTATCATTTTCCACTTTGAATACTTTGAACTACTTCCCGCCCAGCCTCTGCGATACATTGGTGTTGGCCATTTCCCCCCATAACTTTCCCCGGGAAGTAAGCCAGCCGAATCCTGCCCACCAGATGTTCAGGATTGATATTTCAGACTAGGGGAAAGAGGGTGCCTGCTTTGACAATAGCCACTTAAATTCTGGGCCATTGGATTACTGGTGAAATAGCTCACCGGCAGAGACTGAATTCGATTTCGTTTTGTTTTCCCACTTGAGTAAAATAAAACTCCTAGACTGTACTAGAACCCACAGTTTTTCCACTTATCTTTAAGAGATGAAGTTGGCCTACTGTGCTGGATTAACCCTCTTTTGGCTTCCAGTGGTTCCTATCAAGTGGATTAGATGTGAGACTTAGATGAAGTTCTATGTGCAGAGTGTTAATAAAGGACCAGCACATTGTGCTCAATTAAGATCCACTGTTGCTATGACGACTGCGGCTATTCGTATATGAGAACCCCTGTCTTTGAAAGAAATTGGAAACATCCATGATCTAAAATCAGAGTTTGGCATTTTCCCTTTGGAACTTGATGGAGACTTTTTCTACCCTTGACCCTTTGGATATCTCCAAGTTCTAGTCATTGGAAAATGACTACACGTGGTGCTCTCATGCCAAGATCTTCGTTTTATGGGATAAACAGCAAGCTTAGAACTCAGAGCACAGGCATGTGGGTAGTTATGCTCTCCTTCTCTAAAGTGCCCAGTAGTTTCAAGTGGAATCAGGCCCCATATTTTTGTCTGTTTATATTGTGGGGTTGGTGGCACAGCGTGGAACTATGTCTGTGAGTCAATGAGAGGCGATGTCCATTAAGGACCCTTTCATTTTATCTCCCCAGAGAGTGTGAGGAGGGTTCTGGAAGCTTCCTGGGGGGAAGATGCCATGGGAACATGAGATGTTACTGCCCTGTGATGCTGCTGGTGACATCAGACCCTGGCTAAGAAACCAGCATCCCTTGCTTGGATTCTAGTAGATTCTGCAAGGGCTTTCTATGAATGCTGGTTTTCACTCTACAAATAAGGAAAGCAGCGGAGAAAATTATTTTGAAATTCAACTACTTAGGGCTGGTTTTGGAGGTCCCTTTGAAATAGGAAACACTGGGAAGATATAGATACGTTGTTGTACTGGATAAAATTCTGCTAGACCATGACTCTCCATTGTGAATGCAGAAAGTTGCCTTATCTAAGTTAAAACTGATTTCCACCTAGTTTTCTTAAGGAGGAGTTTTGATTGCCAGAAAAAAATCCAATAATTTGAGTAGTTTGCTTTGCTTTGGCTGTGAAAACGTGACATTAAGTTTTGTTCAATTTGAGACACTCAACACACTTTCGAGGGGTCGGCTGTGTAAATAAAACCCATGCATCCTGCCCCCACAGAGCTTCTAGGCTAACCATCATCTGTGGAACCACAGGATCACATCATCAATTAATTAATGAACTGCAATTTTCCATGAAAGGAGAGCACAGGTCACCCTGAAAAATATCATAGGGGGATTTACTTTACTTGGGGGAGGATAATGGGGTTTCCTTTGTGGAAGGGGCATTTAAGGGAAAGGGATCCTCGAGAGATTTACCAAAGGCCAAAGAAGGTTCATGGAGAGTTAGGGTTTCAGGATATTCCAGGGTTGTGAGTGATTGTAGAGAGAGTCTTTGCGGAAGGTTTAGTTGCATCCAGCATTTGGATAAGTCAGAGAGAAGAGTGCACAGTGGCTGCTGGACAGTGTGGTGGAAATTTCCCATTTTCGACCCTACCGACATTTGGGGCTGAATAATTCTCTGTTGTGGTGGTGTTAGGGGGGCTTCCCTATGCACTGTTGTGTCGTTGTTTCATCGCTAAGTTGCTGCCTTTGTGAACTACTTGTTAGTGAAAGGAAGTTTCCATTTGTCCTTGGCATGGAAAGGCTCAAATAATGTCTGTGAGTGATAACAAACTCAATCTCGGTCACAACTCTGCCTTTGTGATGGTGGTAACTAAGAACATGCGCTTTTAAAGGATTGTTGTTGTTTTAGACACTAAGTTGTATCTGACTCTTTGCGACCCCCTGGACTGTAGCCCGCCAGGCTCCTCTGTCCATGGGATTTTCCAAGTAAGAATACTGGAGTGGATTGCCGTTTCCTTCTTCAGGGGACCATTCTGATCCAGGGATTAAACCCATGGCTCCTGCTGTGTTTCCTGCATTGTAGGCAGATTCTTTACCCAGTGAGCCACTGGGGAGGCCCACCCTGTGCACTATAGGATCCTTAACAGCATTGTTGAGCTCTACTTGTTAGATCCCATGAGCACTCCTCAGTTGTAACAACCAGAAATGTTTCCAGACATTACTAAATGTCCCCTTGGGAGCTAAATTGCCCCTGTTAAGAGTGACACCCCAATGCTTTGCATTTCGGCTTTAGTCTTGTTTCTTTTTGTATCTGTTTCTTTTGGGGGGATCACCTACTTCTACGTGATGCTCTCCCTTTCTATTTTAGGTATTGCTACAAGCCATCTTGTCTCCTTCTTGGAATCAGGCAGGGTATAAATAAACAAATGTTACAGACGTGTAGTCGCTGGTGTCAGATGCTGCTAGAGCTGGGATAGCAAGAGGCCTGAGCAGGGGCTGTTGGGTTTGGCAGTTGGGTGCCTGCCGGCGACCTATGAGAGAGGAGTCCGGTTGGGGGCCAGATTGGAAGGGATTACTGAGCGAGTGGGTGGTGAGGAAGTGGAGGTGGCCAGCATAGAGGAGTCTTTCAAGAGTGCTAGGGAGTGACGGAAAGCAGAGTGATATAATGATAGCCAGAGAAGGAAGCAGCTTGAAAAAGGTTCTTTTTAAAGTGAGGGCTCTCCAGGCTGGATTTTGTCAAGGGCAAGGAGGAGTGAGCGTGCTGACTTGAAGGATCACAGCTTGACTGTCCATCCTCAGGAGACAGGGGTGTAGAGGATCCTGTGAAGGAAATGGGGGTGCTCATTTCGCTGAGAGAGGAGAGAACAGAAATAGAACCTATGAAGTTAATGCAGATTCTAAGATGAAGGTGATAATAAAGGTTGGAGGGGTGCATTTCAAATGATCTTCAGCTTCAGTGAAAGCAGGTCATTTCCTTGAGAAGGCTGAGTGAACTGATGAAATAGTTGGACAAACATGAGAAATGAGAATTTGCACAGTTTCTTGGTTTTAAGGTAAAATTTGAAGCCTCTTCTTTCAATACCCTCTAAATTTGAATGTGAAGATAAACCTGTAACTTGATGTCTCTCTTTAATGTGGAAGTGTTTTTTCTTGACAAGCTGTTATAAAAATATGAGCATCTTTCAGTTGAAGAGAAATTAGAGTTAAGAATATATAGTTGTTGGTCAGTGATTCCAAGGGTCTCCTGTTGGGGTGTTAGGGAATCAGTCCATCATGACATTTACTTTAGCTGCACTCCATAGCCTGAGAAACTAACTGCATGGAGAAGAAGGGATGGCTGGGAATTGGAAATGGAAGTAAGTATGGATTATGAGTGCTTGCACTGTGTTGGAGGTGATGGATGGATTCCCCCACCCTTTTCCCTAATTGGAAAGAACCTTTGCTCTATTAGGAACAGCTTATAATATCTGGGAGGTTTTTATGTATGTGTTATGGCTCCTTATAAATTAACTGTGTCCCACAAGAGAGGAGAGACAAGTTTCTTATGCTCTTTCTAATCTCACAAAGTCCAATGTTAATTTCAGTGTTCCTTTGCTCTCTGCATTAACCATGTTTTAAGTTCCATTGGCCTCTCTCAGCTCTGTGTCTGTTGCAAACTGTTCATTTTGGCTATTTACAATTTGCTGCTCTTTTCCTACCAAACTTAAAAAAAAATTCAAGATGTCCTATATTGTCTCTTTTGGAACATTATTATAGTTAATATGAGATATTATGGAAAGGCTCAAATGATAAAGAATCTGCCTACAATTCAGGAGACCTGGGTTCCATCCCTGGGTTGGGAAAATCCCCTGGAGAAAGGAATAGCTACCTACTTCAGTATTGTGTCTGGAGAATTCTATGGAATGAGGGGCCTGGTGGGCTACAATCCATGGGGTTGTAAAGAGTCAGATACAACTGAGCCACTAACACTTTAACTTTCTTTTTTTCTTTCCTACCAAATCTAAAAAGAAAATTCAAGATATCCTATATTGTCTCTTTTGGAAGATAATTATAGTTACTATGCTATATTATGGAAATTATTATTAGTATATAATAAGTTTATCTTCTATTTTTTTCTGTTTATATTCTATTTTAGGCTGTTATTTTATGGAGCCAAAAATGGCTGCCCAAATGGCTGCAAATGAAGCCTGCTACCATGTTGTTTTCTGGTTATATATTATAGAAAAATTATGACAAGGCTTTTGACAGAAAGACTTTAAGAACCTTAATCTATGTGTCTAAGTCACACATGGTATTGTAACATATTTGATGCAGTCATTCTACTGCGGTGTTAGAGGACCAAGAAAATAGATGATCCTGTAGGAAAAACCCACACATCATGGAGACTTCCATGTATTCAGAAATGTGGCATTATCACCATGCTTTGCAACTTTCTATGTTATACAAATGACAAAGAAATGAGTGATATTTATTTGAAGAACTACTTTTGAAATATTCCAATGAATTTAGTCTAGTGAATCCTCTCATTCCCTTGAATACAAATTGTATTATTTGCAGAAAATATTTCTATTCTAGTATACAATGGTAATTGAAATTTATAGCCACTATCCTGTGGAGCTGGGATGCTCTGAAAGATTTTCTAAATTGTCAAAGCCTAGGAAATATTTAGCAGACCTAATTGTCTTCTGTTGTATTTTCATTTGACTTTGATGAGGCAAATACTCAGTTAATTTTAGTTATTAAAATGTACCATTGTGAGTCAGGATAAGCTAGGCTCTGCTGCAATAACAAATCGGCTCAAAGCTTCAGTGGCTTGACACAGTAAAGACTGATTTCAGTTGCCCAAGCATACAGTTCAGTTATAGATTGACAGGACATTTTTCATAATTCTTTAGAATTTGGAGATGCTCTTCATAATCCTCCAGAGATTTAGGATGATTGAGGGGGCACTGTGAATGGCCATGCTAAAAGGGAAAGGATCTTGCCCCAGGGAGGTAATGCTTACATCTGGGTGACATGTCACTTCCATTCATGACTCAACGGGCAGAACCACTCATATGGCCCCACCCAACCACAAGAGGGCCAAGAAATCTAATCCCATCATATGACCTGAAGCCAGACAATTCAATACATTTGGGCACAGCATTTTGACAATAATAGTGTCATTCTCTGAAAATTAAAACTAAAGTGTTGGTTTACTACACTGTAGGGAGTATAGAACATTAAAAGCAATTTGTCTTGTTACTATATATCATATATATAATTATGATTACTGAGATAATCAGTGTTCAGTGTCTTCATATACAGAAACATAGTATGCAGATGTCATGGGGTACATTTGTAGATATACAGCAAATAATTAAGCATGACGTGGAACTCTTTCCCAAAGTCTGACATGAATGCATATGTGCTTGCATAAAATAATTTGTCATTTTACTACCAACCATGCTTTCACACTTTTTCAGAACTAACTTTTTGTTTTGCCTGTCACATTTGCAATGCTGAATAAATCTTTTTCTCTGTGATGGCAAATATTTATTATAAAACTGAATGGCTCCTCTCCTCTCTCCCTTTTGTATTTTGTCTGACAGCGCTTCCCAACAGAGGATCATCTGATGATTCATAGGCACAAGCATGAAATGACTTTGAAGTTTCCCTCAATAAAAACAGACAATATGTTATCAGGTAAGGAGCCATCAGGCAAAGAGGCTTGGGTGAGCAGATCAGCCACACGTGAGGTACTTGTGCTGCGTAATAGAATGATTTTCCACTGGCAAATTCTGAGCCTTGAAAATATACATTTCTAAGATATAGCTGAGACTTAAAATAATGGTAAGAAGAAATGTAATCAGCTAATGTAGTGTTTACTAAAATAATTGGAGCTCTATGACTTCTCATTTTTCTGTAATGTGAAATATTTATTGCTATGAAACTTGTATCCATGTATTTTTTTTCATCACATACCTGTAATTACTCAAACAACAAATATTAATTGATTGAGCATCGGTAATGCACTCTGCATAAAAAGCAGAGACATTACTTTGTCAACAAAGGTCCATCTAGTCAAGGCTATGGTTTTTCCAGTAGTCATGTATGGATGTGAGAGTTGGACTATAAAGAAAGCTGAGCACCAAAGAATTGATGCTTTTGAACTGTGGTGTTAGAGAAGACTCTTGAGAGTCCCTTGGACTGCAAGGAGATCCAACCAGTCCATCCTAAAGGAGATCAGTCCTGGGTGCTCATTGGAAGGACTGACGTTGAAATTGAAACTCCAATACTTTGGCCACTTAATGCGAAGAGCTGACTCACTTGAAAAGACCCTGATGCTGGGGAAGACTGAGGGCAGGAGGAGAAGGGAACGACAGAGGATGAGATGGTTGGATGGCATCACCAACTCAATGGACATGAGTTTGGGTAAACTTCAGGAGTTGGTGATGGACAGGGAGGCCTGGCTTGCTGCGGTTCATGGGGTCACAAAGAGTGGGACACGACTGAGCAACTAAATGGACTGAACTGAATGTACTCTGCACCATTCTGAGTGCCATGGAGCCTCAAAGATTGATATGATTACTATTTTTGAGGATATCATAATGTAGTGTGTGTGCGTGGGTGTGTGTGAAAACTTAGCTAAAATGGAAGACTGACCATGATATGTATCAAAAGAGCATTGTAAGGAAGAATGCTATGTGACTTTAGTAGAAGGAGCTCTCTTTCTGGTTGAACTAATCAGTGAAAGTTTCCTTAAGAAACAGTACCTGCTTCATAATTAGGAAATTAAATGAGATAATGGTGGAAATATAGCGAGTAGTCGGCAAATGTGAGCAGAAATAAATAAGGCTAATCTATCAATTGCCATTCTGTCCCATTTTGACAAAAGAGTGCCAGGAGTAAGGAAAGAGTGCAAAGAGTGAGAAAACTTGAATTCTAGTCTGGCCAGATGACCGTGAGTAAGTTGGTGAACACTTCTGGGCTTCAGTTTCTTTTTCTATAAAATGGGAATGATTTTATCTGCCCAGATACAATGAAAGTATTAAGTGAAAGTATTTCATGAGCCCAACCAGGGTAATTAAAGCATTTCCTGTTGCCCTTCTTAGGCTAGAAATAATTTGCTCAAGCCGCTGTCTCCCTGGCATTGTGAAAAAAATCATACACCCATAAACATGTTTTAAAAGATATCAGAAGAGAAACTGACTGCCCAGGGAAAACTGGTTCCAATAATTGATCATTTCTATGGCACTTAAAATTTACAAGTATTTTATTATCACTATTATCAGTAAACCCTCTAAGAGTTTTGTCAGACAGGTTATTATTACAACCCACATTTTACTAAAGAGGTGGAGGGACGTGGCAGAGGGAGCAGCTCTCCCAGACTCCCCAGTTCAGTTCAGTTTTGCTCAGTCACGTCAGACTGTGTGACCCCATGGACTGCAGCATGCCAGGCCTCCCAACAGGGCAGAAATAGAGCCCCTGATCCTGCACTTCTAGCCCTCTGACCCACACCAGCTACTGCACTGTCAGGCTTCCTCAGTTGATACATATGATCAAATACTTTCAGTGATGGGACCGTCCACACATGTTCACAATCCGGCCTGTACTTGTTAATAGTGCAGATGTACTATAGTTTGGAAGACTCTTGAGTTCAAAGGCAGCCTTTTCCTTCAACCCTCCCCCCACACCCTTCCCCAGTACCTCTCTCAGTCTGTTTGTTTTCATTGAACTAGCTGGCTCTTCAGAAACAGCTTTGTCTTTCCTTAAGTCTCGAAACAGAGATGCAGAAACTCAAATTTCTAAGAATTATGAAAGCCTAGAAGGATTAGGAAGGGTGGTCTGTTCTTTTGTTTTGATCATTTATAAAGTTCTGTAGAGTCACATGTGGTGTTACCTTACAGTTCAACAGTGAACATATATATGCAAATAGCAAGGCATTAGACTTTGGAATCCCCAATATTTTAAAATAATCAGTTCACCCTTTATTTTATCCTAAACAGGATCCTTAAAATAGGCTGCCTTGGGGTAGGGAGTGGTAGGTGAGTGTGAGGATGCTGTGCTTAGTCGCTCAGTCATGTCCCATTCTTTGCAACCCTATGGACTATAGCCCGCCAGGCTCCTCTGTCCTTGGGATTCTCCAGGCAAGAATACTGGAGTGGGTTGCCATGCCCTCTTCCAGGGATCTTCCCAACCCAGGGATAGAACCCAGGTCTCCCACATTGCAGGCGGATTCTTTACCATCTGAGCCACCAGGGAAGAGGGAATGATGAATATCTGGAGATTTTCAGAGATAGAGATAAGAATTACTCTAGTGTCTCTCAGACAGACTGCTAGGGTGCCCCTAAAGGGAGGCCCATCTGAAGGTCTGAAAAAAAAAGCTAAGGATGTGTGAGCATGTCTGTAGATTTTCTATGATCAGATCTTTGATGAAGCCCTTTTCAGTCATTCTTACCAGATTCTTACTAGTTTGAAAAGAATTGTTGCTGGTGATAATTGGCAGTGTCAGATGGAAAATTATTGAGAGAAAAGTCACTCAGATTTTTATTATATTGAACTTGGAATAAGAAAATGAAGAGAGAAGTAAATGAGGAAAAACAGCATGAATAATATAAAGGTATATATTTTTGCTTTCTCAGGTTTTATGTTGAAGCTGGTAGGAGGCCATTTCATACTCCCAGTGAAATTGAGTGTTAAATTTTAAAATGTGCTACCCACGCTGCATGTTTGTAATCTTGCAGAATTTTCTTGCTGGAACAGAATGCAGAGCTATCCAGTCCAACTCCAGGGGTTGAGGTCAACTACACATCATATGTCAGTCAATTTGTCCACAGTGAATTGTAATAGGCTATTTACTGGATATTTTTGCCTTGCTATTTTTTCTCAAGGAAGTCTTTATATATGTTCATCTCAAATACAATTTTAGCATACTACATTATGATTGTAAATATGATTGAAATTTTACTTGTGTATATCTTGATTACTTGGATTTGAATTTATCAAAAGTTTCAGAATATATTTTTATTAAAATATGTTCATTAAGATTTTATTTCTTAATGTACCTTAAATCTATTTTGTGGCCTCTCATAAACATTAATAATTTTTTACAGCTTGAAATATAGTAAAAATAAAAATAGCATAAATCAAATCTTAAATCAATGAGCATCATCAGGGCAAAAATGTTTAAGTCCCTCCTGGGCTATTTTTTTTCAAGCAATATTTGATTATACAAAATTTTATTTCAGATGAATAGGAGTTTGACATATATTAAGGAGATAATGTATGGTAGGTATGTTTATCACTGATTTCAGGATATCTGGCTAACTTAAATTTTTGGAAAATCACTTCATCCTTCATTAATTGCAAATATTGCAGTTCAGTTCAGTTCAGTTCAGTTCAGTCACTCAGTCGTGTCTGACTCTTTGCGACCCCATGAATTGCAGCATGCCAGGCCTCCCTGTCCATCACCAACTCCCGGAGTTCACCCAGACTCATGTCCGTTGAGTCGGTGATGCCGTCCAGCCATCTCATCCTCTGTCGTCCCCTTTTCCTCCTGCCCCCAATCCCTCCCAGCATCAGGGTCTTTTCCAATGAGTCAACTCTTCTCATGAGGTGGCCAAAGTACTGGAGTTTCAGCCTTAGCGTCATTCCTTCCAAAGAACACCCAGGACTGATCTCCTTCAGAATGGACTGGTTGGATCTCCTTGCAGTCCAAGGGACTCTCAAGAGTCTTCTCCAACACCACAGTTCAAAAGCATCAATTCTTCGGCGCTCAGCCTTCTTCACAGTCCAACTCTCACATCCATACATGACCACAGGAATAACCATAGCCTTGACTAGACGGACCTTAGTCAGCAAAGTAATCTCTGCTTTTGAATATGCTCTCTAGGTTGGTCATAACTTTTCTTCCAAGGAGTAAGTGTCTTTTAATTTCATGGCTGCACTCACCATCTGCAGTGATTTTGGAGCCCCCAAAAATAAAGTCTGACACTGTTTCCACTGTTTCCCCATCTATTTGCCATGAAGTGATGGGACCAGATGCCATGATCTTCGTTTTCTGAATGTTGAGCTTTAAGCCAACTTTTTCACTCTCCTCTTTCACTTTCATCAAGAGGCTCTTTAGTTCCTCTTCACTTTCTGCCATAAGGGTGGTGTCATCTGCATATCTGAGGTGACTGATATTTCTCCTGGCAATCTTGATTCCAGCTTTTGTTTCTTCCAGTCCAGCGTTTCTCATGATGTACTGTGCATATAAGTTAAATAAGCAGAGTGACAATACACAGCCTTGATGTACTCCTTTTCCTATTTGGAACCAGTCTGTTGTTCCATGTTAGGGAAGTTATGGGTAAATATCCAAAGAATTGTAAGATCTGAAATAATTTCATAGCTTTGCCATAGAGCCCATTTTATTTAGGGCAGGTAGAATTTACCACTCAAAATGACTGTAAACAATTTTCGACACATCACAAGTCAGGTTAATACCAGTGGCAGTCATGGTGTTTTATTCAGATGAGTCTGCTTTTATGAATGGAGAGTAAACATAAAACCTTTCTTTCTAAGGGGTCAGTACTAGTAGGGACATGAATAGGAGTGGTGGTGTTGGATACTGAGGGCAAAGACTTCCATCCCCTCCCACCTTGGTCCTTCTACCCTTATTTGGGCCATATGATACATGTCCAGAGTTCCTGATGTGATCAGGGGCATGAATCATTCCCTTTAGCTATTCTTAATCTGATAGGTGGTAATTTCTTGGTGAGGAAAGTGGTGATAGCAAAGGTTTCACACACAGGTTGCAAAATTACCTACTACCATATCACAGCAGATCTATTGGGTTTGCAAATGATGATCAGATTTCAGTATTAGAGACACTGAAGCATTAGAGATATGTGTCTGGGTCTACATTAATGGTATTATGGCTTGTATCCTGGAATTCCCCCATCTTGCCCTATCAGACATCCCCAGCTCCATTTTTTACAGGGTTCTGGAAAAACAGAATAAGAATCAAAGTGCAATTTGTAGCTGAACAAATAATAAGCAGATAATACTCTAAATGAGAACTCTGTGTGTATGTGTTGTGTGTTGTGGATTGACCTAGAAGATGACAGATTTTATTTCATTAAAGGGAAGATGAAGTTCAAGAGAATCACAGACCTTTCCCAAAAGGTAAAGCCCTATCAACACTCAGGTGGGAAACCTGAGAAAGAGACACAGAGACTGCCTTTAAATGCCCGGTCAGTTCCCCCACTAGACATCTTGATCCCATTAATGCCACAGGCAAAGGGACTGTGCTTGTAGAGAAGTTAGGACAGGCATCCGCTGAGGTGTAGAAAGGGGATCTGAAGCTGCCCCTTCACCACCATTCATTTATTTAACAAACATTTGATGAGTGCCTGCAAAGATCCTATCGTGTTGGGTGCTGGGGATGTGGTATTGAACCAGACAGATGAAGCTGCTCTTCCATAGAGCCGATTTTACGCTATTCAGAGTGGGGAGGAAGAGAGATAATAGGCAAACAGAACAAAACAACCCCCTGCCCCCAGATAAATAAGTAAGAAAATATCAGTTAGGGGCAAGTACTCTGACAAAGGTAAAAACATGATAGTGTGACATCAGTGCCCAGCAGGCTGTCTGAAGGGAGGTCAGGAAAGGCCGTTTCCGGATGGATATGGCATTTCAGCCAAGACCTGGTGTTCAGCACCCCAGGCTCAGGGGTTCTTTCTCCCTGACCTCTGAGTGTGGTGGGGCTGGAAGTGGTAAAACCCCAACACCAGAGGCGGTGCAGCTGACTGTGTCTTGTACTGACACACAGAGGAGAGGTATATAAAGGACACTATAACCCTTCAGAACTCAGCTGAGATCTGGATTAGGTCGAGAAGTACAGCCTAGTTCCAGATTCAGAACCTAAGTCTTACTGTGGAGAAAGCAAAATGTTTTCAATGAAGTAGAACTTTTGTTTCCAAGAAACTGTAATCAACCAGACAATCTCAGAATCCAAATCTACTGCCCATGGCTCTTTGCTGTAAACCCTACTTAACAATCCAAGAACATTTTAATAGAAAAGTCAGAGGAAAGGTGACATATCACTGCAAATTCTTTTTGGAATGCACTGGGATATAAAAAGTAAATAAATCACACGCATGCACACACACACACACACACACACACACACACACACACACACACACACACAGCCCATGCTTCCCTTCTTTCTCTTCCATCAGTGGCAAAGTTACATAATGATTTCTCACTATGGAAATCAATCAGATCTTCATGGAACAGAGGGTGGTGGAGATGGCTTGCACCAGAGGGCAGCATGATAATAGCAATAGCTACCACTTATTGCCGTATCTTATGCCTGTAATTGTGGCCCCTGCTTTATATACATTGTCATTTAATCCCGGCCACTTTTTTTTTATATGAGTGAAAAACATCAAGAGGATAAGCAATTTGTCCAAAGTCCCTATCTATATTTTTCTTACTGTACATCTAGATTTGGTGAGATATGCTATGGGGTCGCACAGAGTCGGACACGACTGAAGCGACTTAGCAGCCGCAGCAGCATATTATTTTTAGCATATTTCAGCCTGAGATTTATGTTTGGATATAAGTCTATAAACTGCTTTTTATTATATTATTGATTTATCTCTTCAGTTCAGTTCAGTCACTCAGTCGTGTCCGACTTTTTGCGACCCCATGAATCGCAGCATGCCAGGCCTCCCTGTCCATCACCACCTCCCAGAGTTCACTCAAATTCACGTCCATCAAGTCAGTGATGCCATCCAGCCATCTCATCCTCGGTTGTACCCTTCTCTTCCTGCCCCCAATCCCTCCCAGCATCAGAGTCTTTTCCAATGAGTCAACTCATCCCATGGGGAGGCCAAAGTACTGGAGTTTCCGCTTTAGTATCATTCCTTCCAAAGAAAATCCCAGGGTTGATCTCCTTCAGAATGGACTGGTTGGATCTCCTTCCAGTCCATGGGACTCTCAAGAGTCTTCTCCAACACCACAGTTCAAAAGCATCAATTCTTCGGCGCTCAGCCTTCTTCACAGTCCAACTCTCACATCCATACATGACCACAGGAAAAAACATAGCCTTGACTAGACGGACCTTTGTTGGCAAAGTAATGTCTCTGCTTTTTAATATACTATCTAGGTTGGTCATAACTTTCCTTTCAAGGAGTAAGCGTCTTTTAATTTCATGGGTGCAATCACCATCTGCAGTGATTTTGGAGCCCCCAAAAATAAAGTCTGACACTGTTTCCACTGTTTCCCCATCTATTTCCCATGAAGTGATGGGACCAGATGCCATGATCTTCGTTTTCTGAATGTCGAGCTTTAAGCCAGCTTTTTCACTCTCCTCTTTCACTTTCATCAAGAGGCTTTTTAGCAGTCATCAAATGGGAAGAAGAGTCAAACATTTTTAGAAGGAAATTATAACAATGCATTAGCATTTAGAGGAATGAAGAGTTGTGTTTTTAAATCAGATTTTCTCATCCACTGTGATAAGTTACTACTGGCATCTAGGCTAAGTCAGCTTGTTATTCATGTTTTTAATTGGTCAAGCAAAGTAGAATTTTAAAAATTCACCTGAATATGTCAGAAGCCTTGATTGAAAATCTCCTTTTATATATGAAAACTTGACTTCTAGTCTATTTAATCTGGAACTCAATTCTTTTTGACAAAGAGTGTAGGAGAACTTGGGCAATTAGTGACTAAGTGGAAGCATTAAGCTTTCGATTCCACTAGTCAGGGCAGATTTTGACCCCTTCATTTACGTGGCCAGTGAAAATATGGTTTCACAGTGTTAGTAACACTTTTTACTGGCTTAGCTCCTCTAAACAGAATTAAAATTGTGACTTAATGGCTGTTGAAACACTTAGAGTTAGGCTGTGGCTGATAGTATGCAGGTGTGGAAAATAGACTTGTATTTTTAAATCCATACTGCTGTCTTCTGGAACCATGTGTCGTAAGAGATGCGCTTATCAGAGCATGCTCTGGTTGACTCATATCCTCTCTAAGCGTGTCTAGTCCACCAGCTCTCTACCTTGACAGTGAATGGATTGCAGCATGTTAGTCAAGAGTGTGAGAGTGTGTCTCACCTCTTACTGATCTGGATCACCCCAGACCAGGTCAGTTTTTAAGTATCCCACAGCTGTTGTTAAAAGCCAAAGTTGCTTTGGTTTGTTCCATAGGAGCACTGCCTCTTGGGACAGATGTCAGTGTCACTGAGAGGACCCTATTGCTCCTATTGTATATTCACACTCAATAAAAGGCACATTTATTACAAAGAAGCCTGTCTAGAATTCTGTGGAATTCTGTCAGTTGTTACGGATTATTGCTCTTATGAAGGATTATGTATTTTAAAATTCATTTAATGTAAACTTAACTAGAACTCTATTAAAATGCAGGTAAGGGATAAGAATATTTCTATGAAAGCACTGGTTGAAAATAGTGGGATAAATCTGACTATAAAAAGAATATTAAAAATCTTTAAGAGAGATGCCTTTTTTGAGAACCCTAACTCTTACCAAAATAGATAGGCTACTTCTAATATTTTTTTCTATTGATTTGAGCAGCATTCTTAAGGAATTCCATTAAGCCACATTTTGTTGGCTGAAATTGAGTCACGTAAATTATAAAAATGCATTGCCTTTTAAAAAATACCCTACAGTTAGAATGGTCACTAATTCAAACTGATCTTTCTTATAACTTGTCTGAATAAGTGAGGCTTTTATAGTATTGATTTAATACAGAATGATATAAAATTACTTTATAGAGTCCTTTAGTAATACCATCGCTGAGACTATCAGACCAATAGGAAAAAAAATTTTTGCTTAGGTGACTCACATTTTTTTCTCCTCTGGTATATGATGGGAAATCTGCTTTTCCTTTTTTCTTAAATTGATGACTTGTCACCTTGCCTTTTTTATAAAAAAAAAAAAAGAAACATAGACAGACATATAACTGAAACACAGCTCTGAAACTGAATAAAGTAGCAACCTATTATTAAATGTAAACCAGACTAAACACTTTTTTAAAAGAAGAATTGGGTTTCATGCTTTAGCTTTGTGCTTGTCATTTAGGTTTTGGAATAATCATACTTGCTGGGACTGAAGCACTTGATGGTAGGCAGACTATGGATTGACTGAAAACTTAGTGAGTTGTTTTTTTCCCTATTAGTTCTAGCCATACACTTGTGGTCCTTCCCAGGTGAGATGTAATGTGATGCAGGCTTTTTTTATCACAGAAATGATGGGTAAATTCCTAACTCACAATGCCATGTTTGTGGTCCTTTTCCTGGCAGATAGGCAAATAGAGTCTCTGCTCTGTTGGCAAATATCCTTTAGTGAGCTATTTACAGAGGCAGTGATTTTATGAGAAGATGCTCCATTTTCAAGAAATAGACTCATCATTCCAGGAAGGGAAGTAGATATTGAAATATGACAAACTTTACAAAAGATATTTTATCCCTTTTGGTGCAAATCTTTCTTGTCTGGTTGGTAAATATATCCCCAAGGATGCTTGAGAGGGGTAGAAGAGGCTAAGATTTCTTGCTTGCACTGGCCCTGGGTGTCTAGGTCTCCTGAGACCTTGGCTTGATGTGCTCTTTGTAGACTGTGAGAAGGTGGCACACAAGCTGCAGCTTCCATGCAGATTTACAAAGGTTATAGCTACAACTCAGGTAGCATTCAGATTCAAAAACGATTAACTTTTAGTTTGAGATTTGGGATTGAGAGTCTCCACCTCTCATTCAGATGGTCCCCACTGGAGTAAAAGCACTAAAAGAAAGGAGAGCAGAAGTCCTTAAATGATCATATCAACTCTGAGTTCTGAGTGGAACCAGTTCCTGTAAGTCCTTGGAGTTTAACTCGTCACTACTGAACACACCTTCGATATTATCCACAGATAGAGCATCAGTCACTGTTATTCAGGACATAGAAACTGCTGCCGCTATAGATAACTGGTGTATGCTCTTGGTTCTAAATAAGGCATAGATTAGAAGAATTTTAACTTTGGCCATGGATATTACTCACTTATTTCTGGTCTGATCTCAGCTGGAATAGTTACTTGACAAGGCATTCATGTGGCTAAGAAACTCTGCCTCTTTTATTTAAGCTGCTGATAGATTTAGCTGTTCCCTCTTTTGAAGATTTGCACATTTCCTGGCTTACTTGGAACTGGTACCATGTGGGATCAAAGATGACTTGAGACCCTGTATTAATTCTAATAAATGTTAAAACAAAAGTTAAGCTCCATTTTCTGGTTCCTGTTGTAACTGGAAAGAATAGCTCATTCACAAGAAGAGAATGAATTAAATATTCAGAACAGTGTGCCTTATCTATTCCAAATGTGAATATAGATAAATGTTTTGCCTTCCCTTCACTCTTATCATACAGCAAAGAAAGTCACATTTGGTAACAACTCTGGGGCCCTCCTCTGGGTCTTTGGCTCTGGGGAGGAGGGGGCCGGCTGTCTTTACTGCCCATGGCTGCTCTTGTTCCACAGCTTTGTCTCCCTATTGCTGCAGAGATGTTCGTCATGATGGATGGTGCTGTTGCCACCCTGTGCCATGCTCCTTCACTCTCCTTTGTTGATGTATGTGGGTGTATGTGGGTATCTGGGAATAATTTTGCTTTAGCGAAGATAGAAAACATCTCTCAGCTTTGCTTGGGGCTTGGGTCCCCAAATGCCAACCTGAATTCAATTTTATGGACCATCTCATGAACTTGTCCCAGAGTTCAGGAGTCTTATAGAGCTTCTAGGATTACTATTCTCTTTACCCGGAATCATGGCCCTCAACTTCTAAATCTCCAACATAGAAGCATAGAGAAATAAAAGGAAAAATAAAACCTGGCAAACGAAATTCCTACTGATGACAAGTGGTCTAATATTTCAGTTTTGTTATGTGATACTTTCTCAGGTTTTTTTAGTCACAAAAATGTTCTTGCTGGATAGTGAAGAGTCTGTAGGCTTGTAGTACAGTAGTGTAGTGTAGTTCTATTGTGTGAAGGATATAAATGATTGCAAGATATTTCAGAAGAACCAAGGATTGTAAGGATTGTTCATTACCAATACAATTATATGACTCCATTTCTAAATGGTGCCCAAGGTGAGTTTCAGTTTCCTTGTAAGTAAAATGGAGGAGGTAATTTTTACCTAATGTGGTTGGTGTGAAAATTGAGATGATGCAACCAAATACTTAGCAGTATGTTTGGCATGGAACAGTGTGAAAGGATTAGTTAGTCAGTCTTTTCCGACTCTTTGCAACCCCATGGACTATAACCTGCCAGGCTCCTCTATCCATGGAATTCTCTAGGCAAGAATACTGGAGTGTATTGCAGTTCCCTTCTCCATGGCATCTTCCCCATCCAAGGATTGAACCTGGGTCTCCTGTGTGGTAGGCAGATTATTTACAGTTTGGAATGGAATAAGCACCCAGTAAAGGTACAGTCATACACATTTTTAACACACACACACACTTTTATTTCCGCTCTCAGTTCCTGTCCATTTACACCCTCTGTTTATAAAACTCTGTCTAGCCCTTACTCTGGCCCAATTTCTAGTATCTAACCAGTTGTTACTGGTGTTCCTGTCCTACTGTTCTTTACATGGTCATACGTATCTTTGACCTACTACAGTGACTTTCTAATGGAACCCGGTTATGGTGGTGATTTTATGATCCAAACCTTGTTTGAAAGATAATGAGCATGTCCAGAGAATGTAGGAAATTTTCTCTAAATCACACGATTATCAAATCTAGATTTCTGAGTTGTCAATATTGTCTTTTACTCTTGTACCCAAGACCTTTGGACCTATAAGGAGAGTCTGGGCAAAGCATGGGATTTAGATTGAGGAAGGACTATGGTCATAGGTAAGAGAGGACTTAATAGTGATAAGATGGTTATAAATCATGTGACCTTGTGCAAAGTACTTATTTCTCCTGTTTTAAAATAATATGTACCCTGCTTACCTCATAGGATCTTGTGAGATGTGGGTTCTAGACAATGTGGGTGAAAATGTTTGTGAACTGCAAACATGCTGCAAAATGCTGAATAAATACTAATTTTATTATAAACACTGTGTGGTATATATAACTATTATAGATAAGTATGGATATGTAGGTATATGTGTCCATGTGTGCTAAGTTGCTTCAGTTGTTGCTAAATTGCTCTTTGTGACCCTATGGACTCTATGGACCCTATGCCAGGCTCCTCTGTCCCTGGGATTCTCCAGGTAACAATATTGGAGTGGATTGCCATGCCCTCCTCCAGGGGATCTTCCCAACCCAGGGATCAAACCCGCATCTCTTATGTCTTCTGCATTGGCAGGAAGATTCTTTGATGCTGGCGCCACTAGGGAAGCCCATGTAGGAATATATGTATAGCTTAATAAATGAATGTACATTTTAATAAAACCATTTTTAGCAAAACCCAATCCTTTGCATATCTTTTATCTGTACTGTCCAGTTTATAATCATCTGGCTCTCCTACTGGCACTCCATGTACTACAGAGAGAGCTCAAGATCTTGGAGACCAGACTAAGAATGGGGAAGAATGCAGGTAGATATTTTGTTGCATTTGAATCCGAGTCAACCATTTGGGTCCTTAACAGGTAGGAAAGCCCCATGCCCATAGTGTATCAGGAGACATTGCCTTGGAAAGGCTCATTAAATGGAAATATCAAGTCTTTTTCAGCTTCATAGATATTAAGATTATTCTTTGACTTTCAATGGATAATTTACTAAAATTAACTACTCTCTTTATGATTTAGAAAATGAAATAGGATTCTAGTTTCTGGTCATATAGGAACATATAAAGAGAATGCTGAAACTGCAATTTCATTGCAACTTGGGGACTTTCTGCAGTTGACTGGTGTTGATGACTAAGAGGACTGTCCAGAAAGAGATCTGAGGCTGAATGTAGATCATTGGACAATGTTGTAATCCATCTAGCAGTGTCTGCCATAGACTCAGATGGGAATAATGCATGTACATAATGGAAATAGCACCAAGCCCTTGGTTACAATACCAGGGTTGCTACATCTACCCGGAAGATCTTGAATAAGACCCTTAATCACTCAGAGCTTCAGTTTTCTTCACTTGCAAAACAGTTGACATGGCCAGGCTTCCCACTGGGAAGTGGTCCTCTCTGGTTTTTTTAATCTTTTGTTACTGAGAGAAGTGCAGTTAACACAATTTTATTCTTATTCATGTAAGTATACTTTTACTAGGAATATAACTACCTTTAATAATTACAAAAGTGTGATTCTACACTGCTTACCTATAGGATCTTATGAGACCTAGAGTCTAGAGAATATGTACATAATATTAAGACACAAATAGTGGTTTCAGATCCTCCAGTTTTTGAAGTGGTAAACTCTCCAGACCATCAAGAACATGAAAGAAATTCTATTCCTTTTAAAATGTCTTCTCTGAACATTCTTTTGGCTATAGCAGAGGAAAATAAAATTAAGAAGTATATTTTTGAGGGATGGAAGCTGAATGTGTTTGTCTTGGAACCATTCATCATCCTTCTGTGACTCTCAAAAAGAGAGAGAGAATTGCTAAATCTTTATTCTTCATTAAGAAAAAGGAATCAAATGCGTGCTTCCCTCTTTTTGTTTAATATAAACATTTATTAAATATTTTATCCTCCCAGCTCCCTAAAGTCAGGCTTAACATTGACTCTAGATTTTTTTTTGGCCTTATTTGAGCAAAATTGTTTTTTCCAATTAAAAAATTCTACACATTGTGACATGTATTCAAATGATATGAACCCCAGAAAGTCAACAGTGGCTTCTCCTCAACTGAAGTTTTCCAGAGGGAACCCCTCATGTGCTGCAGGCTTCTACACATCATATTCTTTCTCTGGGCTTTATGGTTTTATTTTATTCCATATTCTAATTTTATGTAAAGGGCTGGAAAGTTATGGATGGCCACTTGGCGTTGTCATTAAGGCTAGTGGAGGGGATTAGTGAATTTAGGTCGTGCTTGCCATTGGCTTTTGAGGAAACGATCCCCTGTCTAATCATTTGGTCTTTGTTTTCAGATCAGACTCCAACCCCAACGAGATTCCTGAAGAACTGCGAGGAGGTGGGGCTCTTCAGTGAGTTGGACTGCTCCCTAGAGCATGAGTTTAGGAAGGCTCAGGAGGAAGAGAGCAGCAAGCGGGTAGGTTCACTTGGATGCCTGGACAAGTGTTTCCTCTAGCACCTGCTAGACACGTCTGTGTTGAAACTAGGTGGCATTGTTGTGCTGATGTGGCTCTAAAACAGCATTTTATCCATTTACAAGTGCTTTATGTTTTTTTTTTTTTTTTTAATGGATGAATCTCTGGTTGTGGTAGAAAAATCATGGGAAAAGCAGATTATATGAAATATGGAATTCAAGCCAAAAAATTATCCTGATTCTTTTTTTTTAATTGGAGGATAATTGCTTTACAGTGTTGTGGTGGTCTCTGCCATACATCAGATGGATCATAATTATTCTTGACTTGAGTCAGATAAACTCATGGAATTTTCCATTCAAAACTCGCTGTTTTCCTTTGCTGAATAATAGCAAGATTTCCATGGGTGGTAAGTGCAGAAGACAAGGACCAGGGGGTAAGATGACAAGTGAAGGCTCATAGCAGTAGGAGAGAGGATTTCATCTGATCTTGACCCAGGCTATAACTATCTGATTTCTGTCATCTTCCTGGTGTCTTTCTACCACATTTCACAGTTCCTTCTTGACCATATTATCGTGTATTTGTTGTTGAAATAAATAGGTTCACTATAAGTGTGCATTATTTGTTCTTACAAATGTAGAAAATCTACTTTATGAATCCCTCCAGAATATACTCTTTTTTTATTGTAATGTTGTGCCGGCATTTAAAAAATCACTGTATCAGATTAAGGAAAAGAAATGGAGGCACAAGTAAATAAGATAATAAAGCCTTTTAGTATTTTTAGTTTGTTTTTATAGACCATTATTGAATGCCCACACTGTACTAAACAACACATTAGACATATCCCATGCCCAGAGACTTAAACTGTGAAAGTGGGTTGAAAGGAGGTACCAGCTACATTGTAATGGATTCTGAATTTCCAGCTGTTGCATCCGGAGAAGAAATTTTAAAAGGCTCTGATATTTCTCTAAGTGTTTCAAAACCTTTGAATCTCCCTCTATGTGAAATTAGAATAATCCCTCTCCACCAGATTTTTCATGTCACATTCTCACATCACGATAGCCGAGGGTCTGTATTCAGTCTGTACTGCTTTAGGAAAAATCCTGAAAATAGGTCACAAGAGGGATATAAAATCTCAAGCAACTCATTTTATTTATAATTAGTTATTCATACTTGACCATCTCCTACCTCCCCAGCCCCAACCCAGTGAAGGGCCTTTCTTTTTTCTTTTTTTAAAACAAACACTTATTTAGCACTTATTTGCCAGATGCTGTTCTGAGTACTTAAAATTTTTAACTAAATAAAGATAGAAGGCATGCATTCTATATTTCGTTGCAATAGAAATAGATTTTTAAAAACCATAAAAATAGCAAGGAAGAGAGGAACCAAAAAGTCTAGTAAATTTACTCTGGTTGAGTAATAAATTTAGCTTTCCTGATGGACATGACATATGTAGACAACTGAGAGATTAAGTTCATTTATTCCTTGAGATAGTTAGGACCGGCTTCTTCTGAGCTATAAGTAAGGTGTATACTTGGTCCATATTGTCTTCATTTCTGACAGGAGGGTTTTAGTCAAAATGTATGCCCTTGATTTTCCGGAAGATATTTACCAAGAACAGCAGCTTTAGAAGCCCATGATCGGGTTGTGGTTTTAGATCTTCTTTGCATAGTACTCACCATCTCCTATATGAAGCCCCAGGGGAGGAAATTCTTACAGATCTGAATTCCAGGAAACAGTTTGCTTCCCCTGAGGAACTGAAATATTTTCTCCTTGTGGACATGAGAATTTTGTAACCAGTTCTGTTTCTCTTTTTGCTTTGACTGCTTGATTAACACGAAGCCAAACTGACTGTTTGACTTTGAGAACTTTTTAGAACACGGTAATGAGCATTTTACTTCCCCACAGACTAGACTTTCAGTTCCAGTTTATATTTCCTCTGGTCCCAGTTTTTAATGTAGAGTGACATTTTCATGATCTACATTTTCTTTGTGTATGTGAGTTGCTTTTGATTCCCTGTGGGTTGAGTACAAAAAAGTGTTAAAATATTCAGGCAAACAAAGTTGAGGAGGACTACTGCCATTGAAGAAATATGTTTTTCTTCTCTTTCAAATGTTGCTCTTAGCAACATTAGTCATGTGATGACTTTGAGAAGGGTATGTGGGTGGGGGATCCTGCAGCCAGCTTCCCCCATGGTTTTGGGGTGGGCCCCTCAGGAGACCAGTGTCTCACACCCCAGCTTCACTTGCACGCACTGGAAGTTGGACAGCATTCAGACTGTTGAAGTTTCCTCTTCCACTGCCTTGTTCAAACCAGTGGGCCAAATCCAGCCTCGGTGGCCATGACTACACAAGTAGGCACTTTCTTGAGGCCTCAGGCAGGGTGACTCATCCAACGGCCAAATGAGCTGTGTTGGTGACTTCTTGTGTATGTTGGTGTGTTGGTGATTTCCTTGGAAGCCACATGATGGGGAATGTAGAGTAGGAGATGCTGTCTCGTCTGCCAGCATATTTCTACTCATCCCTGCCTCCACATTTCTCCAGCTTCCAACATCCTTGGCACACTGTCACCACCAGCTCCTACTTCATTTATTTGTTCCCCACTTGAATAGTAGGAATACGAGTTCTTTTTAAAAAAAAAAAAAAATCTTTTGGTTGGGAGGTGTGTGGGATCTCAGTTCCCTGACCAGGGAGTAAACCTGTGCCCCTAGTATTGGAAGCATGGAGTCTTAAACAGTGAACCCCCAGGGAAGTCCTGGAATACAAGTTGTTTTTCAGGGCATACCTTGTCATCATTAAGTTCTGTCTCCTCCTTTGTCCCTTTTGCTGCACATTCAGATAACAATTCCTTTTTAATTCTACATTCTAACTCTCTTCTAATTTATTTTCCTCTGAGACTGTTAATAGAAGATTTGCAATAGTACCCTCATGCTAAATCAGTTCAGTCCTGTCTGAGTCTTTGTGATGCTATGGACCATAGGCTGCCAGGCTCCTCTGTCCGTGGGATTCCCCAGGCAAGAATGGAGTGGGTAGCCATGCCCTCTTCCAGGGGGTCCTTCCAATCCAGGGATCAAACCCGTGTCTCTTATGTCTCCTGCACTGGTAGGTGTGTTCTTTACCACTGGCACCACTTGGGAAGCCCATTAGTTCCCTCACCAAGTTTTATTTTGTAAAGTGGGAGATGGATTTGTTTATATGGAAAATTTGGTTTAAAAAGATTTTTGCTTGAACTTGCTAAATACTTTATACAGAAATGTTAGAAAGACTGAACTGGTCCTTTCCTCCTCCTTTAAAATTCTAGCTGAAGTTTGGTCTAGAAAATGCTATCAAAGAGCAAATAGGTAGTGGGTTGTTGTTTAGCCTGTGTGGCTATCTGTGTTGGGAAAAATTCTGTTCGACAGACTACCTTTAATCCTGATACATTTCCAAAAGTATTCCAGTATGTGTATAGAGTGAGGACAGGCTAGAGGCAGGTAATGACCAATGGAAAAGCCCCAGTGTCTGTATCCACAGCATATATTATATAGCAGATGACGCGTTCCATAATTGCCTCAACCTTCCACCTTAGCATAAACCCATAGCTTCAAAACTCTTTAATTAGAGATATATTTTTTCTCTTGAAAAAGCATTCCTCACTAGCAGTATCACGGATCTCAACTTGCCTAGTCAGGCTAGTGCGTGTCCTGAAACAGATGAGAAACTTTTATTCATCATTTATTCACACAATAAATATTTTTGAGAGCCCATCATGTGCTAGGCACTGTCCAAAGTGCTGGTGAATTACGTGGACTAAAGCTGATTTTAAAACAGAAAACAAAAAATCCCTGACTTCAGGTTGCTTACTTCTCATGGGCAAGACAAACAGTAAACAAGTAAAAACGATAGAATATATAACATGTCTGAAGGTGAAAAGTGCTGTAGAGAAAAATATTTCATGGAAGGGGCACAGGGAGTGTTGGGAGTGATCTAAGGGGCCTCACTGGTGAGTGAACGTGCAGCTGTGACCTGAAGGAAGAAGAAGTCAGAACCAGTTGTGTACTGGGGAGGAGAGTAGAGAGAGCAGTAGGTGCAATGCCCTGAGGCTGGAGGGTGCTCTTTGCTGGAGGAACAGCAAAGAGCAGGGTGTGCAGTGGTGGGCAGAGTGGGCCTGCAGGGTCATATCCAAGAAAGCTGAGTAGGCTTCAGTCTAAGTGAGATGGAGAACCATAGGACAACTGTAAGGAGAGGTATCATAGCATCTGACTTACATACAACAGATCTCCTATAGACCAACGAGTTCCATTCCCAGAGAGCGTAAGTCCAATTTGTTTCTAAGTCCAATAAAGTTAGCCTTGATACCCAACTAACACAAGCACTTATATAGTACTGTACTGTAATAGGTTTCACACAATAATACATAAAAAACAAACCCCCCAAATAAAGAAAATATTTTAAATCTTACAGTACAGTACCTTGAAAAGTTCAGTAGTACAGTACAACAGCTGGTACTTCTTAGCAGTGCCATCTGTATCACCACTGCTTTTATACATGTTTGTGGACATCCTGGGCTTGAAATAAAGACACTGCAGTACCGAAATCTACACAGTACTCTACAGTAAAGTGCACAACAGCACAACCACCTGCAGAGGATGCACACGTGACAGACACGTGAACTAACCTACACGATTGGACACGCAAATACGTGTTTGAATCTTTGAAATTTCACAACTTGAAGGTTTCTATATAGGGGACTTACTGTGTAACAAAGTTTACTTGGCTGCCAAGTTGAAAGTAAATTATTGGAAGGAAATCGCAAAGTGAGACCAGTTAGGAGGGTATTTAAAGAATCTAGGTTAAAGATGATGACAGATTGGTCCAAGGTGCAGATGGAAGGGGCAGTTAGATTCTGGATTAATTTGACGATAGAGCCAATAGGAATTGGTGATGAATTAGGTCTGGGAAGTAATAGATGGAATTCAGGATAAAACCAGGTTTTTGACCTCAGCAACTGAAAGGATGGAGTTGCCTGTGGGAAAAACAAGTTTGAAGGGCAAATTGAAGAGATTGTTTGCAAACTTGTTAAACTGGGCAGATGAATATATAGATATGTAATACAGGACCTGTCTGAAAATATAAATTGGTGGGTCATTGGCATGTCGTTATTGTTGTTTAGTCACTCATTCGTGTTCAGCTACTTTGCAACCCCATGGACTGTAGCTTTCCAGGCTCCTCTATCCATGGGATTTCCCAGACAAGAATACTGGAGTGGGTTGCCTTTTCCTTCTCCAGGGGATCTTCCTGACCCAAGGAATCTTCCCAACTCAGGGATCAAACCCATGTCTCCTGCACTGGCAGGGCAGATTCTTTACCACTGAGCCGCCTGGGAGGTGGTGTTTAAATGCATGAGACTCAAGGGAGTGACCTGGGCTGGGGGTGAATGGAGATGAGGTAGAGAAGAGGTCTGAGTATGGAACTTGGCAGAGTCCTCCAGAATCCTCCAAGACAGTCTTCCACTCTCCTCAGTGGTCAGAGATGACACAGAAGACTATAAGACATGGAGAGTCAAGTATGGGAACCCAGGCAGTGATACTGAATAGATACCAGTAACTGACAATCTGCATGTTGATCTCATGTTCCGCATTAGTGGAAAAAACAAAAACAAAAGATTTTTTTAAAGGATGAATTGACCTCTCACATTTGATTTCTTTTTTACAGAAGAGCTCCAACAGTGCCTATCTAGGAGGAGAGAGAGAGCTTCATCATGTGATAACAGTTGTGTGTGAGTGTGTGTGTGTGTTTAAGAAAGGAAGAGGAGTTGAAAGTACTAGGAATGAACTCCTTTATCTTGCTGAGAGAAATATAACATTACAGCCTAACATAGGGAAGGACCCTGAAGATGAAAAGCATGGTATATAAGTGCTAAGTGTTGTTATTCTCCCCTAGGATCTACATCTGACTCATTATGCTGATACAGCAACAGCAAATTAGGACATTTCCGTCCTCTAGAATTCCTACCCAAATGATGAAAAGTGCAGTCTATTCCCAGAGGGTGTTGACTGTTTAACACATGGGAACAGGGGACAAGCTACAATCGTAAGATCTTGGATCCCAGCTCAACAGGAGTCATGGAACAGGGCATAGCCAGGTCAGCCTCAGCTCAGAAAAGTCAGCTGCTCAATCTGATTATATTCTGTACCTGGAAATCATGTTACCTGACACCACCAGTTACTTGGGGAGAGAGGGGGCAGAGAGGGAGGTGCTTTGCCTTCGTTACAGTCTTGCTGTACCAGCTACTAGTGGGCATGGTTGCTCTTTGGGGGAGGTGTGAGTGGCCACGTGTGGGTGGCACAGGGTGAAAAATAAGAGATAGCACGTTGAGAAAACTTGCAACAGCTGCATATTTCCAGTTATGTTAACATGTTGCTTCTATATTTATGCAATACAGCCCCTCTCCCTGGCTTTTCTCCCTAGCCCCTGCCTTACAAGTCTGGAGAAAAAGAAAATTCTGAAATCTAAACTTGGTTTTATCCTGGTTTTGAAAATGCCACCATGTTCTCTAAATTCTAGTAGATGAGATTGTTTTTCATCTTTTCGTGCCTTTAAAAAAAAAATCAGCATGACTGAAAGGAAACACCCATTGGGAACATTATGAGAGATGATGGCCTATTTCTTCCCCCACCCCAATAACTGGAAAATCTAACCCTTATATCGTAAGGATTCTCTTGTCCTCCCCCTCCATTTCAGCACACTAGTCATGTAAGCACTTTCCGCTTTCTCCTTATAGATTTAAATTTTGCCCTCAGCTTAGATGGAATTTGATGCTGGAAGAGAAGTTGGCTTGGTCTTTGCATCCCACTCAGGGGAATGACTAAACCAGTGGATGAACTGGAAGCTAGTTCATGAGTTTTGGTTCCCTGGGATTTAGGATTAATGAGCACAATCTCAACAGAGATTATTAAGAGTTGGTATCCACTTGCACATATGTCAGTGAATCATGAGGTGATCTCAGGCTCAGCCTCAATTTACAATGGAGTGGAAATGGAAAACAACTCACAGAGTTGATTTTTTCATCTGTTTGTCTTGTGAAGGTTTTTTTTTTTTTGGTGGAAAGTCATGGTATCCTCAGAGTTGCAAAATCCATCGTCTTTGCCTTGCAAAGAGTGAGCACATAAAATCAAGTCCCTTTTACGTGAATGATGAGGAAGGCCCATGGCTTGGAGGAGAACTGACCCAGATGGGTACTGGGGGTTTGCTCATCTCCTCCCTTAGACAGTTTGTATATTTGTCTAACTTGGACCTTAATGGATGAGTCTTCACAACATAACCTTCACATTATAGACAAAACATCTCTTGAGGCTGCAGGTTTACTTTCTAATGCTAAATCATCTGGCCATTCATGGTCGTGCCTTTAGCCAGTGTTAGGAGCCAACTTATTAGGGAATGGTGGTATTTATAATGGCAAATAAATTTCTCTTAGCTTGTGAATGGCAGATTTTATTGTCCTTGAGTTGATTTTCTTTTTTGTCATGGGTCTTATTTATATTTGCTATCACATGATGTTTGTTCTGGCAAGACTGAGGTATCTGTCTGAGTCTTTCTGAGAACCAAACAAGGTTTTCAGAGGCTTACGTTTGATTAGAAAGGTTTGTATTCATTCCATGCAGAAATGAGTATTTTCCTAAGAGGTGCTGATGTTGTCATTTGAAGGTGAGAAGTAGAAGAGATTTGGAAGATTAGATTATAAGATACAGCATAAAGATTGCTAGAGGAAACTTGGCATTGATTTTGGGAACCCCTATTTGTGTTGGAAATGTTGAGGAATACAGCAGTGTTTTCTCACACCAGGATTTCCTGTTCAGTTGTGACTAGGTATGGTAATAATCAAAGTATTTCTATACCTTTGAAGCATATCTGACACCTCTGACATTTTGAACATGTTGTTAATGATAACTTTTATTTTGGTCCCTTTTGTTAACAGGGAGTAATTATAGGTGGTTATGGCAGTGCTATGTTCCCCATGTTAAATACAGAAGAATAAACTGCTTAGAGACAAGAAGAGTTGATAGGTGCTCATTAAGGGGGGCCAGCGGTAGGGATGATGTATTCTGGCTTTTCTCCTACCTTCCCTGTCCTCTCTCTGCTTCCTTGTGTTTCGCTGTATCCACTTCCAGGTGGTTTTTGTTTACACCTTCTCTTCAGAAAACTCATATGTTCTCATAACCCAACCATCAACCCTACCCAACAGTTCCTTTATCTGTGCATCTAGTCCTCACCATCTCTACTCTCCAGCTGTTATTAGCATTCTTATTTGAATATGCCCCTGGTGTTTATAACTCATTATGCCCAGTACTGTGCTCAAAGCTTTCCTGTACAAACTCACTGCCACAATGAGCCCCATTCTCTGTCTGGGTCTGTCAGAGGCACAGTTCATCCACCTTGTGCATGCATGCTACGTCACTTCAGTTGTGTCTGACTCTGCACGACGCTATGGACTACAGCCTGCCAGGCTCCTCTGTCCAAGGGATTCCCCAGGCAAGACTACTGGAGCGGGTTGCCATGCCCTCCTCCAGGGAATCATTCCGACCCAGGGATCAAACCTGTGTCTGTTATGACCCCTGCATTGGCAGGCAGATTCTTTACCACCAGTGCCACCTGGGAAACCCTCATCCATCTTAGGGGGCAGCTTTATCTCCCCTCTGTCCTTTGCCCCCCTCACTGGGTCCCATCAACTTCCTTAGGCCAGAGTCCTCATGACTTCTCTTTATTTTCCATTTCTATCACTTCAAGTCTAGCTCATCTTTACTTCCTACTGAGTTACCCCTGAGCATTCTAAGATGTTTTGATTTTTAACCCAACTTTAAAGAGGTACCTAGATTTAAGTATTATCACAAAATTAGATGTATTTTTTAACAAGTGAAAACAAACTGAAATGTTTATCTGTTAAAAAAAAATTGCTGTTGAAAGTGTTTGCTTGTGGTGAAGTTGAAAGTTCCTCCGGGTATTGTCTTTGTTAACAGGTAGAGGGGTTGGTGTCGGATGTCATCAGTATAAAAGGGAGTGCGTTGGGACCTGTTAAATACAGTTTTGATTCTAGGAGACTCTATGCATGGAATGCATCTTAAAGTTCCTAAGCGGAGATGGGGCTTCCCAGGTGGCAGTAGTGGTAAAGAATCTCCCTGCCAGTGCAGGAGAAGCAAGAGAGGTGTGTTTGGTCCCTGGGTCAGGGAGATCCCCTGGAGGAGGAGATGGCAACCTGCTCCAGTATTCTTGCCTGGAAAATCCCATGGGCAGAGGAGGCTGGTGGGCTACAGTCCATGGGGCCTCAAAGAGTTGGACATAGCTGAGCGATCGAGCACATATACCACACACACACACAAAAGCAGGGATCGGGTGGGACAGGAAGAGGCACTTTAAAAATGACTAAAAAAAGAAGCGGAAAATGGCCCCGAACACAATGGAGCCCTGATGCTCCCCAGGCAACCCAGACTCGGGTTGTGCAGATGGCTTGTTTGGCCTGCCTTCCCATCAGGATGCCTGACTGTAGCTGAAAATTAGCCCAATTGAATTATTTGTCTGGGAGGCTACTCACTAAAATAATTAACGAATCTCAGCTTTAAGAGTCGAGAAAAGGGCAGCTTTTCCCAGCTGGAGACTTTCTCATGGGGTAGTTTTCCCATTTGGGGTTTGGTTGGGATCTCAGCTGGTTATAGTCACTATTTACCTGTCTAGAAGATAGTAAAGCCAAGCTGGGATTTCAAAGTACTAATCCAAGTGGAATCACAATGGCAAATGGACACTCTCCTCTGAAAGAATCTATTTGTAGCTGAGTGATTCCAAACTCGAAACCCACCGGATAGGTTGGCGGGTGTGTACCTGGGGCAGAAGGCTTTGCGTCTGCTGAGGGAATGAGTCTTGTCCTCCATGAGGCCCTGCATTCATGCTTCTGAAAGCAAGCAGGGAAACAGATCTGCTTTCTGGGCTGAATTAAAACAAAATGACTAAAAGATGAAGCTTCCGTTCTAGGCAAAAAAACAACACTCACATTTAGAAAATTGGACCACATGTTAGTTGGCACTGAGCGTCTGCAGCTAAGAATCACTTACCTGGGCCCCTCACAGAGACATGAGAAAAAAACCTGACCCTGTGAAAGAGAAAAGGAAAAGAATATAATAGTTGTGAGAGTCTCTGCTTCTATCATCTCATAAATCCAGGTGAACGTTAAGTGTGGTTAGGAGCAGGTATGGGAGTGATTTACTCTGGGAACCCCACTTTAGCATTTGTGTGCTGTTAAGTTATTTCCATACTGATAAGGCTGGGGCCAGGCACTGAGATTCCATACATTCTTCCTGTCCATATTTCCAGCACATTGACTGTCAACTCAAACCTGAGATATTGACTGATTTTACTGTCAGAACCCTGGAGGGACATTTTCCTTGTTTAAACCAACTACCACCGAAACCCAAAAGCCTAGGGGTTTATGAAATGGTGGATTTTCTCCCCTGGAAACACCTTCCTACACTTTGAGGAGCTGGTTGTCCTGCTGACCCAGAGGGGCTCATAAGCTATTTGGATTGGAGCGGGGTCAGGACATTCCCTGGGTAGCCAGGCACAGTGTCACCTGCTGGTGCTTCCCTCTAGAACTGGGATGATCCTCGCATCCCAGGAATATCGACTGCAGTCTTCCCCAGAACACTGCTGGGCTTCCCTTTGTTCTCTGCTTTCTGGGATATGAAAGTCTATTTTTAGCCCAGGTGAACTTGGGGCTCTTCTATCTGATGGGACCAGTTTCTCATTTGTCTCTAGAGTGAAATGAAATGCTGAAAGGTCTTTACATGCAGTGTCTCCTCTAAGGACACATTTTCTAATAAAACTCACTAGTATTGGCAGAATCAGACTCTTGTGTACATAGATGATGTTTTGCCTTTTGACCTGAAGGCGAATGTGAGCTGTTTTATTGGACAGCTTTGGTGCTAGAAGAATGGATCTTCCCACCTGCAAGCTCTACCTTCATTGTCTGGCTTGGTGGATGCTTCCCCAGTCTTCTTCGTGAAGTGGGGTGAACCCTGCATTTGGGTTCCATGTGGCTGCAGCCCAAGCATCCCTGAGATCTGAGTCACGGGCAGAGCACACCATCTGTTACATGAAAACTTTGAAAGCTGATCACAGTGCTGACCGCTCCTGCCAGAGCTGGTGCCAGGTGCCTCCGTTCCCTGTGGCTTTATGTTTGGGTGGGGACTTATTTGGGCTCTGCAGACAGTCTAGTTCCCAAAGAAGAAAAGCAGTCATGTTTTTGGTGCACCTGTCCAGGTGATTGACTACAGATGAAGCAGTGCCCGGCATTTTGAATCATAGCCGCTCTCAAAGAAGTCATCCCCTTCCTGGCTTCTCTTGGAATTTCTTGTTAGGCACAGAGCTTAGGAACTTTCCCAGAAGGTTTACGAATGTGAGCAATTGCTGGATTCAGTGGCACAGTTGGTTCAGGCATTCCTGTACTTTTCAGGGCAAGCCTGGAATCTGCTGTGCTCTTTGAAGCAGAGTGCCTATGAACCCCACCCTTCCAGCCCCATTTGATTGGTCCCCAAGTGACCGAAAGGGAACAAGACAATCCAAAATCCTGGCAGCCTCTCTTGTGGTGTGCTGTGCCAAAATGTGACTTGCACTGTGCTATCTCTGTGCGGCTGCTCCCCCTGAAAACGGCTTCCCAGCTCCTCCTGTGCTCACTGCAACAGCCCCGGTGTGGATTGTGGAGAACTAAGGCGGAGTGTTGTCTAAATTTAGGACGAGAGCAAGAAACCCAGACTCCGTCCCATCACTTTCTAAAAGTCAACGTGTGACTTAATTTTCTCACCAGTAAACTGGACTTTTTAGGTACCTTGGAGTTATAAGCGTTATGTAGTTCAACTATATTGACATCTGGAGCATAGAAAATAAAGCTAATTCTTAAATAGATGGTGTTAGATTCACATACTACGATTGCGTCCCACCTTGTACTTTTTTTCTCCTGTTGCCCGAAAGAAGTGTCCTGAAAGGGGTTCTGGGCCAGAAATCCAAGTGTGCTCTCACAGAGTCAGTTCAGCAGCAGTGATGTCGCAGCGTCAAAGAGCGTTTCTCCCCTGCACAGTGGGAGGAGGGGGACAGCTCCTGGATCCAGATTTCTGCTAGACATTTTTATTTGTATCATAGTCATGCACACATTCACAAGTACATGTCTTAGGCAGAGTGGGCCATCAGGCTTTGTGAATAAGCAAGGGCTTTTCTGACTACTACTGTGGATTGCTCCCTGTGTCCAGTTCAACACCAGATAAAAGAGACTTTTGATGTCCCAAGTACAGCTGCCTGCTGCCCTCTGATTTTGAAGGTAGCATGCCTGATCTGTCCCTCAACTGGGTGTGAACTTAGAGGTGATTTCCCATTAACGGTGATGGATGTGCACAGATAGAAACACACACACAGACACACACGCACACACAGACACACACACACACACCCTCCCATGGACCCCCTTGTGACCAGAAGCACATATTGCCAGACAGCTGGCCAGGGCCAGGGGTGCAGTCTGTGATCACAGGAGAGAGGAGCTGCTTTGACCTCATTAGTGCCGTTCTCCTAATTGAGTCTAGTATTCACAGACTACAGCTACCCGGGTGCATTTTACAGAGAAAAATCTGTTAATAACATTGAAGAGTCCAAGCACTATTTTCTCTAGTGAGATTTTAGGTGTTGCCCCTCCTAATGTCTACTGCCTTTCGGCAGAATCTGATGATGCTACAGCAAGCATGCCTGAATCAACAGTGGTTTGTGGCTGTCAGAGAACATGCAGATCACACATTTCTATCTTGGTCAAACTGAAAGTGTAGAGAAAAGCCCGAGAAATGCTTACAGAACAGGGGACATCCTATATGTTTCTGATCTGAGCCTACAGGTGGGTGTTAGAAGGGAGAGAATATGACGGGGGCTTTGGGTGTATGTTAGGAATGGCTTGAAAGGAAGTTTGCCAGTCAGATGCTTTACTTGGACTCTTTGTGGGATTTATTCATCCTCCAGACTTACTGGCTTTTAATTAAAGAGTAAATTCCACTCCAACAGAACCATGCCCTGTGCATATGGAATGGTTGATTCTCTATAGTTTTCAAACATTTGTTGATGGCTTACTCTGCTCACAACTCTTTCACCCAGTTCCTGCTCCTTCATTTGGAAGTCCTAGCCCTGACTTCCTCATCCCCTGTTGGGGGTGGGGGATGTTTGTCAAGCCCTTTTCATGGGTGACCCTGAGACCATCTGACATATTAGCCAACCAGAGAATGAGGTCTAGACCAAGATAACTAATATTTGCATTTGTCTTTCCATTCCATAGAAAAGAATTAAGAGACCGATTCTGATTCTTCAAATGGTCTTCGTTTTCTACATTCCCCGCCCCCCAACCCCAACAGAGGTAACCTGCGCCCTGTGCCAAATGCCTTTCCCAACAGCTGTTTGGTGATTCTGTGTCACTGGGCTCACTGTAAAATCAGGCATATCCTTTTAATTACCTGTTCATATTTCAGCCATGCCGAGCTCCATGGCACTGAGAGAGGGGATAAACCTTCATTGTAATGGATTTTTAGTAAGACTATCTCAGAGATAAGAGTCCTAAATCTTGGCAGTCTCTTTAGAGCACACACTTTGTGATTGCACACAAATTCTTGGCTCCCCAGAGCCGTGTTGTAAGTGGAGTGCACTGTGTAGGGCTAGGTAATAAGATACTGCAGATACATTTGAGAGCAAGGTACACTTCTGCTTTATTTATGAAGATAGACATGCTGGTTGAGGGCTTAATCACAGCTGATAAATCATTTTAAGAAAGCCTATTAGAACCATATGCTGATTTTTTTGCATTAATATAGTGTGTCTGTTTCTAGTCTAATAAGACAGGATTTTCTCTCATGCTCTCTGTGTCTCTCCAGTGTGGACTGTTTATCTGTTTAAGTGGTATCACTTGTGTGGGAGCATTTATCTCTTTAAGAGGTACCATTAATAAAAGAAGGTGAAAGGGGGAAGGAAACATGAGTGAAGGGGCCCATTGCACAATGCCTCTGTGTGTGTGTGTGTGTGTGTGTGTGTGTGTGTTTATGGTATTACAAAGGAAAGAGTCAAAAAGCTGAGAACAGGAAACATCTCAATTAGAGTTTCGGAAGACTGTGGATTGGTCTTCACTCAGCATAAGGTAGTCATTTCAGCCCAGGTGGTTATAATACTGTAGTAAAAGATTATCTGAATACGGGGGAGTGCGCACTGACATTTTGGTTACCTCACTTCTCCCCAAGCTAGCAGAGGTCTGCCCCAGGAACAGGTCCCAGGGCTCTTTAATGAGAGACATATTGGGGCTCCAACTTGGAGCCAAGTTCTGTTTATCACTAATTGCAGGGGTGCCTTGCAGATCTTTTCTATTATTTCCTGATTATACCCCTGCTCTTTTTATTATCTTGCCAAAATTCAAACAGTAATAATTGCATGATTTGTTTATTTATAACCCCTTCTACTGTGCCAATCATTGTATTTAATAGATTTTTAAAACAGTGATAGCCTTTACCAAATTAATGGATGTCTTTTCAGTGGCACCCCACTCCAGGAGCCTGGAAGGCTGCAGTCCATGGGGTCGCTGAGGGTCGGACACCACTGAGCGACTTCACTTTCACTTTTCACTTTCATGCATTGGAGAAGGCAATGGCACCCTACTCCAGTATTCTTGCCTGGAGAATCTCAGGGATAGGGTAGCCTGGTGGGCTGCCATCTATGGGGTCGCACAGAGTCGGACATGACTGAAGTGACTTAGCATTTACCTTCCACAGAGAAGCCATGTATTGGTGAATCTAACTTGGCATTCTTCAGAGTGTTTCTATGACCCTCCCTCCCCAGAATCTTGTGTTTTTGATCATATAAATTAGGGCTGATTTTGGTGCACAGAGTTTGCATGCCAGGAAGATGTTTTAGGAAAGGATATTAATTTATCCTTTAGGAGTACATCCATGTTGGGTTCTATGACTCCTGAGTTTCTTTGCAACTCAGTTTTCATGATTTGTCTGAAAACTGAGTTTAGAGATAAAGATACAGGAAAAGCCCATTTTATACAAATTTAGACAGAGTGGGGATACCTGACACCAAATGAATTGGAATTGAGATTATGAACTAGTAATCATAAAATTCACTACCATTTATTTATGGGTCCCTACTATTTGTCAGGCACAGTGATAGAAGTTTTGTTTGCATTATTCCCTGATCATTACAATACTATGATGGTTTTTACCTTCATTTAACATAATAAGAAGCTAAAGCTTAAGAGTTTAGTTTACTGAAAGTGACCAAGCTCAGAGTTGCAGATCCAGTATTTGTACATAGGTCTGTCTGCTGGATGGAGAAGGAAGTGGCAACCCACTCCAGGATTCTTGCCTAGAGAATCCCATGGACGGAGGAACCTAGTGGGCTACAGTCCATAGGGTTGCAAAGATTCAGACACGACTGAGAGACTAACACACACACACACACACACACACACACACACACACACACACACACACACACACACACACACAGAGTCAGCTGGAAAATTCCTGTGCTTCCCATTATTTCAGATCGCCTCTATTGCCTCTATCTTCATTCCCTTATGGTACCTGTGTGTTTTAACATACGTGCTAATTTACTTTAAAAAATGCTCAGTAGAAGCTTTGCAAAGCATCACACTCTGCTTGATCTGCGCAAATACATGAAAAAATTTTGAGTGCACCCACCCACTCTACCCTGGTCTTTAAAAATTCTCCTTTAGGCCTCCAGTCTCGGCCCCAAATTCTTCCGTGTTCTGTAGCAATGGCTGCAGTAACACAGATGACCCTGAAATCTCAGGGGGAAAAAAAAAGGCTGCTTCTCTCCATAATACATTTATCAATGTCACTGAGGTCACACAGTCTACCATCACTGCCTTGCTTACCAAAATACATAATTCCCGGTCCAAACCAGACCTGGGACAATCTTCTCATCTCTAGTGTTGTAACATGCTCCTGCTGTGGGATATTTCCTTCCATGCCTGGTCCTGATGACCTCTGTTTTCCTGGAATAAAATGAACATTTGCTGAGTGGGGCTGTATTTGGAGTTTACATTAGATTCTAATAGAGTAATGCCTGGAGGAATGATTGCCCCTGAGGAGAGAGCACACTAAAGAGAATGCTGCTGTGGTCTCTTAGGATTGCTTTGGATTGGGCAATGGGGGTTGCTACACCATTATTTCTGGGTGTAATAGGAATTGGGGTAGCAGGATAGAGTAATTTCTGATACGTAGGCTGTGGTCAGTGTTATATTTATATTTAACCATTGGATTTTAAAAGAAAGCTTTGCCATGAACCTCCCTCCAACTTCAACTTCCTCCACTGGAAATATTTCTATTCTGTCCTCCCGATTCAATCCAACAAACTTTTATTGAAGGCTTAATATGTCCCAGGTGTTGTACTAGGTGGGCCAGGTGCCAAGGCTATGTTCCAGTAGGGGAGCCACTAGTCTAAGGGTCTGGGGGGTAGGTTTGGCCTTCTTGATGGGTCCTAAGCTCCTGTGGAATCAGGGGTACAATGGAAATAACAGTGACTGTGGCAGCTCAGTTTAGCTGCAGATTCTTCATGACCTGACCCTTACTTAATTTCCCAGTTTTCTTTTTTGTGTTATTTTCTCTCATGTGTTTTTTGCTCCAGAAAAGTGGAATAAGACCTCCCTTCCCTAAATTCTTAGTAGCTCAGACAATAAAGAATCTGCCTGCAATGCAGGAGACCCAGATTCGATCCCTGGGTCAGGAAGATCGTCTGGAGGAGGAAATGGCAACCCACTCCAGTATCCTTGCTTAGAGAATTCCATGGACAGAGAAGCCTGGCAGGCTACAGTCCACAGGGTCGCAGAGTTGGACACGACTGAGCAACTGTCACTCCCTAAATCTATCTGTGGCTTCCCCACCTCATTGTGTTTAAGTACACAGTTATCTTCACCTGGAAGGTTTCCCCCTCTGCTCATCTCTGACCAACTCTAACCCATCTGTGAAGGCCTATGTCAGATGCCACGCCCATGAAGCCTTCTCTAATTCCTCCCCACCTGATGCGACCTTGGCCTCCTCTGACTTCCCACGTTGCTTTTCAAGTGCTTCTTATGGCACTTCTCCCTGCCTATCTCATGTTCTCATATTTACTGCATTTTCCCATCTCCCCTGAACTGTAAGCTATGTGGTTGCAAGGTACTGCCTATCCCTTCCATCACTCCCAGCACCATTGTCTCATTTGTGGAAGAAGTTTCATGAAGAATTATTAGAATGAGTGAATAAATGAACATGAATGCATGCATGAATGAATGTCTTCATGCAGCAAGATTACCTGGTTTATCTGCGGCAAGCAGAGCTGAAGTGCCTTCTATAGCATTGTGAGAGATGTCTTAAAGAGTTTCAGTATCCATTTTCCTTATAAGAAATATGCTAATTCATGAAAGAGCTAGGATGACTAGGATGAAAAATATCCAAGAACATCAGTTCAGTTCAGTCGCTCAGTCATGTCCGACTGTTTGCAACCCCACGAGTTGCAGCGTGTCAGGCCTCCCTGTCCATCACCAACTCCTGGAGTTTATCCAAACTCGTGTCCATCGAGTCGGTCATGCTATCTGGCCATCTCATCCTCTGTCATCCCCTTCTCCTCCTGCCCCCAATCCCTCCCAGCATCAGGGTCTTTTCCAATGAGTCAACTCTTCGCATGAGGTGGCCAAAGTATTTGAGTTTCAGCTTCAGCATCAGTCCTTCCAAAGAACACCCAGGACTAATCTCCTTTAGGATGGACTGGTTGTATTTCCTTGCAGTCCAAGGGACTCTCAAGAGTCTTCTCCAACACCACAGTTCAAAAGCATCCATTCTTCGGCACTCAGTCTTCTTCACAGTCCAACTATCACATCCATACATGACCACTGGAAAAACCATACCCTTGACTAGATGGACCTTTGTTGGCAAAGTAATGTCTCTGCTTTTTAATATGCTATCTAGGTTGGTCATATCTTTCCTTCCAAGGAGTAAGCGTCTTTTAATTTCATGGCTGCAGTCACCATCCGCAGTGATTTTGGAGCCCCCCAAAAATAAAGTCTGACACTGCTTCCTCTGTTTCTCCTTCTATTTCCCATGAAGTGATGGGACCTGATGCCATGATCTTAGTTTTCTGAATGTTGAGCTTTAAGCCAACTTTTTCACTCTCCTCTTTCACTTTCATCAAGAGGCTTTTTAGTTCCTCTTCACTTTCTGCCATAAGGGTGGTGTCATCTGCATATCTGAGGTTATTGATATTTCTCCCGACAATCTTGATTCCAGCTTGTGCTTCTTCCAGTCCAGCGTTTCTCATGATGTACTGTGCATATAAGTTAAATAAGCAGGGTGACAATATACAGCCTTGACTTACTCCTTTTCTTATTTGGAACCAGTCTGTTGTTCCATGTTCAGTTCTAACTGTTGCTTCCTGACCTGCATACAGATTTCTCAAGAGGGAGGTCAGGTGGTCTGGTATTCCCATCTCTTTCAGAATTTTCCACAGTTTATTGTGATCCACACAGTCAAAGGCTTTGGCATAGTTAATACAGCAGAAATAGATGTTTTTCTGGAACTCTCTAGCTTTTTTGATGATCTAGCAGATGTTGGCAGTTTGATCTCATTTCCTCTGCCTTATCTAAAATCAGCTTGACCATCTGGAAGTTCACAGTTCATGTATTGCTGAAGCCTGGCTTGGAGAATTTTGAGCATTACTTCACTAGCGTGTGAGATGAGTGCAGTTGTACGGTAGTTTGAGCATTCTTTGGCATTGCCTTTCTTTGGGATTGGAATGAAAACTGACCTTTTCCAGTCCTGTGGCCACTGCTGAGTTTTCCAAATGTGCTGGCATATTGAGTGCAGCACTTTCACAGCATCCTCTTTCAGGATTTGAAATAGCTCCACTGGAATTCCATCATCTCCACTAGCTTTGCTCGTAATGATGCTTCCTAAGGCCCACTTGACTTCACATTCCAGGATGTCTGGCTCTAGGTGAGTTATCACACCATCGTGATTATCTGGGTCATGAAACTCTTTTTGTACAGGTCTTCTGTATATTCTTGCTACCTCTTCTTAATATCTTCTGCTTCTGTTAGGTCCATACCATTTCTGTCCTTTATCGAGCCCATCTTTGCATGAAATGTTCCCTTAGTATCTCTAATTTTCTCGAAGAGATCTCTGTCTTTCCCATTCTGTTGTTTTCCTCTATTTCTTTGCATTGATCACTGAGGAAGGCTTTCTTATCTCTCCTTGCTATTCTTTGGAACTCTGCATTCAGATGGGTATATCTTTCCTTTTCTCCTTTGCTTTTCACTTCTCTTCTTTTCATAGCTATTTGTAAGGCCTCCTCAGACAGCCATTTTGCTTTTTTGCATTTCTTTTCCATGGAGATGGTCTTGATCCCTGTCTCCTGAACAGTGTCACGAACCTCTGTCCATATTTCCTCAGGCACTCCGTATCAGATCTAGTCCCTTAAATCTATGTTCTCCAAGAACATAGTTATGTGTTAATAGCAATCCTGTGTAGAGAATCTTGAATTGAAAGCAAGAAGGCTGTGAATGAGAAATTCATCTGTTTGTTCAGCAGTGTTGTATAGCTGTCAGTCATTGGGATATATAAGGTATCATTTAAAATGTCAGCATTTACAATAAAATGTTTTGTGCTGTAGTAGTAAAATAGGCCAAAGCTAAAGATTTCTTAATGCATTGTTGTGTGTATGTGAGTATGAGGTAGAGTGGTAGGTTAGGTAGGTTAATTAACCTAACATAGGTGGCGAAACTAATTATTTATCTCCTAAAGTGTTCTTGAAGATGGATGAACTTGCTATGTAAAGCACTGTAATGTTAATGCAGTGGTACTCAATAATTCTTATTTTCTTTCCCTTCAGTATATGTATACCCAAGGATCAGAGGCTGCTGAGACTTTAGTACCAAATCTGTGATGGAAATTAAGCACATACACTGTTCCCAAAATTTTAACTGGATTTTAAGTGGTAGTTGTGACTCAGAAGTGCCTTTCATCACTGTAATGGGCCAAGAGACTAAAACCTTCCAAAGGCTTTAGTCACAACTCAGAGGTGGGTTTGGTGTCTATGATCCATACCCAGCAGGAGATAGTCTCTTGTTGTTATAGGTGATTCTTATATGAATCCAGAGTCTCAGAGCTTCCCACAAATTTCCTTTCACTACCCAGGTACTGAGTATACCCACTATTTATTTTTAGGGAGATTTAGCAGATGTGGGCTAGGCTGACTTCCAGGTCAGAAGAATTGTTCAAGGATGCTTTCTTCCATGCAATGTAATAGAAGTTCCCATGGAACAGATTGGAGTGAAACTTTATCATCTCTAGAACACAGTCATCTGTTCCTCAGTCATTTATCCACAGAATTGCTGATCTCACAGATACCATCTTACATAGTCTTCTTTGGCATTTAAGTAGCTTCCTGGAATGATGTGTTTCTTCCAGTGTCTGGGTGTTGAGAACCATCAGAATTTTGGTTACTGTAGAACATTGCTGGTAAAAAAAATAAATAAACCTTCTTTGGGGCAGATCTACCATCAAGGTTGATCTTGCCAAACTATGAGTCCGTAGTTTAGGCAAGTTTGGCCTGATTGGAAAAAACAGTCTGTGTGGCCATGTGGCCTGGGCATGCTGGACATTTCAAAGCCAGCTACACACTAGAGAGGTGCTGCTTGGCTGCTAGTCCTGGTCCTTCTGGGGAAGTGGTCCAGGGGAGAATATGGATATGTTCAAGGTCCACAGCAGCTTGGAGCACAGGCATGAACCATGCAGTTCATTCATTCTTGTTTTCTCTTTTGCTATGAATATTATGGACCCAGTGAGGCCCTCTACTCTCTGCATGTGGTATTTAATTTATCCACACTTTAAGACCTAGACTCTAACCTCGGTGGCTCAGTAGGTAAAGTGTCTGCCTGCAATGTAGGAGACCTGGGTTCAATCCCTGGGTTGGGAAGATCCCCTGGAGAAGGAAATGGCTACCCACTCCAGTACTCTTGCCTGGAAATTCCCATGGATGGAGGAGCATGGTAGGCTACAGTCCATGGGGTCACAAAGAGTCGGACATGACTGAGCAACTTCTCTTTCTTTTCCTTAGGACCCAGACTCTACACCCTTTACCAATAATGAGAAAACTGGGAAATATTAAATCCACGATGATGGCAGAATGTTTACTCTTTCACCTTGTATCAAAGGAGGACAATTCCATCAGGGAATTAGAGCTGAGACATGATATGCACCCTGACCAGTTGCAGTAATTCTTGCTGAAATGGGCTTTTCCAGTTTCAAAGAACTAGTTTGGAACCATCACAACCACGATTATTATTATCCCTTCCTAATTATGAGCTGAGAGACCAGCCTTTTGCCCCAATAAAAGCCTGTCCTTGGGACTTCCTTTGCAGTTCAGTGGTTAAGATTTCACCTTCCAATGCAAGGGGTACAGGTTCAATCCCTGGTTGGGGAGCTAAGATTCCACATGTTTCGTGGCCAAAAAACCAAAACGTGAAACAGAAACAAATTGTAACAAATTCAATAAAGACTTTAAAAATGGTTCGCATTAAAAAAAAAATCTCAAAAGCAAAAAGAGCCTGCCATCCTTTCTTTCCTTTCGCTGCTAGAACCAAATACCAAGGTCAGTGCCACATAGTACTTCTATTTTATGGTTTATCAAAATGCCTTCCCTGGGAAACTGCTCCTGAGAAATAGGCTGCATCAGAATCACCAGCATCATCAGTATCACCTGGGAACTTGCTGAAAGGACAAAATCTGGAGCCCCACTCCAGACCGATTCTCTAAGTCTGAGCATGGCAAGTCCCAAAGGGTGATATCACTGGTCTGGAGACTGTACTTTGAAAACCACTCTTGTAAGGAACTTCTGCTCTATGCAGTCCTTTGTCAAGAGGTTCACTATTTGTTTAACTTCATCCTTCTCTTAGGGGTTCACAATGTACATTGGCATTTTAAGGGCTTGAAGAGGTCCTGAGTGAAAGAAGCGTTGGTCAGCCCACCATTTTTCTAGCTTCTGATTTGACCACAGAACCCTTTTCTTTCTGTGGAAGAGCCCTTAATATTCCATGGAGCTAGAATCCTTTGAAACCATCTTTGCATGACTGCCATGGAAAGAGCTTGAGATACCCTGACTTACTGGTTTTATGGCCTTACCAAGTCACCTGTCTAGTCTGAGCTTCTGTTTCTATCTACCTGATAAAGTTATGGGGAGGTTTAGGTATAATTACATGTAAAGGGTCTAGCAAATAGCTTGACACATAGAATAGACTCAATAAGTGGAAACTATGTTTCGTCTAGCTCACGTCAGGGCTATGTTGGCATCTGTTCCACCCACATTCTCTTTTAATGTATGGTCACTCTGGGACATTTTGAATGTGTCCAAAGATTTCTTGAAATGTGGGCCCTTAGTGTCAGTCTTCAGGTGAGCAGATCTTCTTGATGTGAGCTCTAACTCTTGTGCGTGCTAAGTTGCTTCAGTCGTGTCCGCTCTTTGCGACTCTATAGACTGCAGCCCACCAGGCTCCTCTGTCCATGGGATTCTCCAGGCAAGAATACTGGAGTGGATTGCCATGCCTGCCTTCAAGGGATCTTCCCAATCCAGGGACAGAACCCACATCTCTTACGCCTCCTGCATCAGCAGGTGGGTTCTTTACCACTAGCACCACCTGGGAAGCCCGGGCTCTAATTGAGTCAGCACCAATTGTTCTGTAATTGTCAAGGGAAATAGTTTCATGATGAAGAAAAACAGCCAGCAGGATGGTTTTTGAGAATGCTGTGACATTAACCGTAAACAGCATTTTGATTCTAAATTATGTGAGAGAAATGTGTATGCTTCAGTGTGCTATAAAAATGAGTGAGTGTGATTATAATTATTATTACCTTAACAAATGTTCTAGGTTAAAAAAAAAAGGCTTGTCATCGCTGAATTGGTGTGTTTCTCTGGAAGGGAAGAACATGATATTTTCAAGGAAAAATATGATATGTCTTCCCCTTCTTTGGCCATCCTCTGACTATTGTCTGTCTCAGAATATCTTTGAGGGGAACCTCTACAACTTTCTGGGCTATCTATGGGCCTGTCACTTCAAGAGTGGACCTCAGAGAGGCAGTGAGAGGGTAGAGCATCAGGTGACTTTCAATAACTCCCCGTAACCGGGGTCACACCTCAGTACTTCTGACGCAACAAACTTGGAGACAGGGGACTGTGATTTATGAGGAAAGGCAGCTGATTTTTGGTTCTTCAGTGGGAGCAACTGGGGAGCTATGGTCTGGAGCATGCAACAGGTTTCCATAAATTAACTGTGTGACCCGCTGGCCCCCTGGAAGGAGATGGGCTCCAATGTTCCCAAAATACAGGGAAGAGGATGATTGACTGTGAGACTCAGCAAAACCTGAGGCCTAGGGAGTGGATGCTGAGGGAGGGAAGGGAGCCTTCTCAGTATGGGTCCCTGCAGGGAGCCCTCTTGGCAGGCAGAAGAGGGCGGATCAGGAAAGTAGGAAAGGAGTGAGGCAAGGGGAAAAAAAAATCACAGATGTCCCAAGTTTCCACAATTTTATCAGAAAATTTTCCATGACTCATCTTGTGCCTTTCCCCCAAATTTAATATGATAAAACCACTGCCCCAAGTATAATTAAATTGCAATTATCCAAGACCAAGAGGGTGGTGCATTTTAATCAACCTTTTCAGTCCCTCCACCACCCAATCCAAGGTGGCAAAAATAAAGGCACAAACCATCTCTCTCCCTGCTCCCATCCTGATTCCCTTGCTAATATGGCCTTCTCCAAAGGGGAGCAGAACAGAAGGCATTCCAGAGTAATTTCCTTCCACTCAAAGGTAGTGAAATAAAGTGAAAACCGCAGAGGGGGAGCTGGAAGATTATGGTTTTGCTTATTTGTTTACTCAGCCCAACTTCAGGATATTTTCGGCTCCAGCACACTTTGCATTACTACCTTTCAGTACGGTAATCTGCCAGGGAAGTTGCTTTGATGGTGGAGCAGGGGCAGGGTTTAGGACACTTGATCACAGCACTAGCTACTTCTTGCTTGGCACCTACAGTCTGCCAGGTGTCTTCCAAACATTATCTCTTATCCTGATAAGAGGCCCATAAGACAGGTTTTATAACTTATAATTTTACTGATAAGAAAGGAAGCTCAGAAAATCAGTTATTTGCTCTTAGTCACCCAGTGGGCAGAGCAAAGATTTAAAAATTCAAGACGGTCCAATTCCAAAAGTCCTTTCTGATCCTGGGAAGGAGCAGCTATGAATGGAACAGGAACAAAAGCAGTTCAGAGCTGCTGTTCTTGCTTGTGAATGCCTCCAGACTGTTTGTCACAGGCTCCCCATCCACCCGACCCTTATTTGCCTCACTACAACTGGCTAAGGAGGGTCACGCTTGGCCTGGAAGGTGCTGAGAGACCTGGCACTGGGCGCAGCTCATCGAAGGGGACCGGGGTCGCCGTTGCTGTGACCTGGGAAGGTGCTGTGGTCCAGCTGGACCCCTCTGCAGCTGCTCTGAGGTGGCTTGGGCTGCTGTCCAGAGTGCACTAAGCCATAGCCAATGTCAAGGGCTCCTAACATCCAAGCAGGAAACTGTGACTGAAAAGCTGAAAAAACATATGATCCCATAAAAAGCCGCCTCTGGGGAAACAAGCCATTAGTCAGCCTTATTTATTTATTTTTCCTTCTTGCTGCAAAGTTCAATACCAACGAAAGGGCTGTGATTATCATATAAAAGGCTATGCAAAATTGCCCTCCTTGTACAATGTTGAAGAAAACCTCACCCTGGCCCTTCCTTTACCCTGGCCCTTGGCCACAGTTAGCTTTGTTTGTGTTCTTCAGATTCCTAATGCTTTGACCACAATTGTAATGGCCCACGTTGGAGACACAAGTGTGTCTCAAAATAAACAAGCAGAGTTGGAACTCTCCAGAGCCTCCTCTCATCTCCACCCGCACTTCAGCCTTTTATCCTGCCTGATGACGGAGGCTGGAGGAATGGGTGTCGGTGGCCTTATTAAGACAAGATCTTGCTCAGGAAAAATGTGCTTAATGAGCTTAGGAAATACCTTGTGGTCATGAAAGAGTAATAAAATATCCGCTTTCTTGGGCAAGATCAGGAAACCTTGACTGTCCATTCAGAGTTTTTGCCAGTTTTACTCAGGAACGTGCTTTTGGAAGGTCAAATGGTTTTTTCCTTTTAATGGGTGTCAGGAAAAAGACACAATATAATCTTTTGAGGAAAGCCCCATGGTCAACCCATGGATGCAGAAGAACCACGCCTCCTGTCCTTTAGAGATCTCTATTCTAGAGATGTCAAGCTTTTTTTTTCCCCCTTACCATCTGTATTAGCTTCCCAGGGCTTCTGTAACAAAGTACATGAACCAGGTGGCTTAAAACAACAGATATATATTGTCTGACAGTTCTGAAGCCTGGAAATCCAAGATCAAGATGTCAACAGGGTTGATTCCTTCCGAGAGTTGTGAAGGAGACTCTGTTCCATGCCCTCCTCCTAGGTTCTGATGATTTGTTCCAATTTGGGGGTGTTCCTTGGTCTGTATGTCCACCTTCATTCATATAGTGTTCACCATGTGGATATGTCTCTATCCAGTTCAGTTCAGTTCAGTCGCTCAGTCGTGTCCGACTCTTTGCGACCCCATGAATCGCAGCATGCCAGGCCTCCCTGTTCATCACCATCTTCCGGAGTTCACTCAGACTCACGTCCATCGAGTCTGTGATGCCATCCAGCCATCTCATCCTCTGTCATCCCCTTCTCCTCCTGCCCCCAATCCCTCCCAGCATCAGAGTCTTTTCCAATGAGTCAACTCTTCTCATGAGGTGGCCAAAATACTGGAGTTTCAGCTTTAGCATCATTCCTTCCAAAGAAATCCCAGGGTTGATCTCCTTCAGAATGGACTGGTTGGATCTCCTTGCAGTCCAAGGGACTCTCAAGAGTCTTCTCCAACACCACAGTTCAAAAGCATCAATTCTTCGGTGCTCAGCCTTCTTCACAGTCCAACTCTCACATCCATACATGACCACAGGAAAAACCAAAGCCTTGACTAGATGGGCCTTAGTTGGCAAAGTAATGTCTCTGCTTTTGAATATACTATCTAGGTTGGTTATAACTTTCCTTCCAAGGAGTAAGCGTCTGTTAATTTCATGGCTGTAATCACCATCTGCAGTGATTTTGGAGCCCCCAAAAATAAAGTCTGACACTGTTTCCACTGTTTCCCCATCTATTTCCCACCAGCTATCCCCTTTTTATCAGGATGCTAATCATATTGGATTAGGGGCCTATCCTACTCTATCTTAGCTAATCATATCTGTAACTACCCTGTTCCCAAATAAGGTCACAGGGATGTTAGGGCTTAGAATATCAGCAAATGAATTTGGGGAGGGGTACAATTCAACATGGCTTCCTTGGTGGCTCAGACTGTAAAGAATCTGTCTGCAGTGTTGGACACCTGGGCTCAATTCCCGGACTGGGAAGAGCCTGGAGGGCTATAATCCATGGGGTCACAAAGTGTCAGACACAACTGAGCAACTAACACTTTTTTTCACTTCACAATTCAGCACATAACATCATCAGATGGACTTCTCCAAGTTCTCTTTTACTCAGTAATTCTGAAATTTAGCCAACAGAGGAGTGTGGAGATCCCAACTGAAAACTGAAGCTGAAATTTTATCAGTGTAAAGTTACTCATTGTGTTTGAGACTTTAGCATTTGCTCATGAGGCGGAGTTTTGTAGGGCTTGAGGAGAGCATATCATGAGGACGCTTTAAAATCCTGTGTAGAGTCCCATGTGGCCAGGACATGAGTCCTCCTGTCAAGACAACTCTGAGTGAACCATCTTGAAAACTGCCCCTCCAGCACCAGTCAAGCCTTTAGATGAGAACAGCCCCAGCTAACGTCTTGCCTGTAATCTCACAAGAGATCCTGAGCCAGAATCATTCAGCCACACTGCTACCAAATTCCTAATCTGGAGAAATTGCTGCTGCTGTTGCTGAGTCACTTCATTTGTGTCCGACTCTTTGCGACCCCATAAGACGGCAGCCCACTAGGCTTCCCCATCCCTGGGATTCTCCAGCAAGAACACTGGAGTGGGTTGCTATTCCCTTCTCCAGTGCATGAAAGGGAAAAGTGAAAGTGAAGCCACTTAGTCATGTCTGACTCTTAGCGACCCCATGGACTGCAGCTTACCAGGCTCCTCTGTCCATGGGATTTCCCAGGCAAGAGTACTGGAGTGGGGTGCCATTGCCTTCTCCTATGAGATTCTAAATGTTTATTCTTTTCAGAAACTGAGTTTGGGGTTAATTTGTTATGTAGTAACAGAGATCTAATAGAGCTTCCCTGTTACCCCCAACCCTGGAAAACCCAATCTGCTTTGTGAACGGCATTATCCTGACAACACTGAGAAGGACAGTTAAGCCAACAGTGACACAGGTCTTAGGGGTAAGAAATTTTTCTGGTTGTATTTATTTGCTTTCCTTTTTTTTTTTTTAAAGGAAATGGAACAAATGTACTTCCAATGCAATTAAAAATAAATATAGTTTATTAACTACAAGCGATTTTGGCCAAAAATGGCAGTTTTGTTCACTTCAGCTGCAGGATAGTAAAATGGGAAGAGTACAGAGTTCTGAATCAAGCTGTCTGTACTCAAATCCCAACTTTTACCAGCTATGTGATCCTGGGGTAATTGCTGTACCTCCCCGTTTTAGTTTTATCATCTGTAAAATGAAATAATTATAATAGTATCCACCTCATAGAAAAGAGTTAATGAAGGCAATAACTTAGAACTGTGTCTGGCACACAGTAAGATTAAGTTCCTAATTTTGAGAACACAGGGGAGGGAAGATAACATGAAATGTCCCATATTGGAGCTATGACACATGTTGAAAGAGGCAACTTCACAGGAAATGGGAACTCAGAACTTGTGTGATGAAGCTAAGACCATGCTTCCATAATCTACCTTCCTCAACCTTTAGATATATGCGAACATAATAAACTTCAGGAGGAAAGGCAACTGTCTGTAAGTTACAGAAGAGACACTGATGGCAGATGACTTGTTCAGGGCTGTGAGACTCATGGAAACCCCGATTGCCACATCACTCCCAGCAGAATTGCTGTCTTTCTTTCCTTTCATTGGAGAAGGAAATGGCCACCCACTCCAGTACTCTTGCCTGGAGAATTCTATGGACAGAGGAGTGGGACAGGCTACATACAGTCTATGGAATCGCAGAGAGTCGGACAGCTGTGCAACTAACTTTCCTTTCATTTATACCTACATTTAAATGGAGGTGGTGACCTATCATACATTGTCGGGAAATCATATCAGAAAGTGCCACAAGGATTTCCTGAAGGACACAGTGTTTTAAACTCTGCTTGATAAGAAATTCTTAATGTCTGAAAGGCTAAAGGACATGTTGATAGGATTTTGCGCTCTGCATTTTATTTGACACTTTCTGAGAAGCCTTCAGTGGACTTAGTCTTGTATTAGGTAGAGACAGCCTCCTTTTTTGTTCTAAAGGAGCTTGAAATTCCTGTACTGGGTCTTACTTCCTGGTACAGTAACCACACCTGAGCATGTTGTGGGGTGCCCATCCTGAACCAGTGCCCTGAGTGGTTGGTCTTTGTCCTCCTCCTCAGCCCCCTCCCTCCCCTCCTTCTCTTAGATGGTACTACACAGGCTGAGTCAATATCTGTAAAAATTAAACCCAGTGTCAAAGTTTAGGTGTCACAATGACAAGTCAAGTTTGGGATTCCAATATTTGCTTTTGTCACAGGATTTTTCAGTTACATTCCAGGAACTCAGATCCTGTCACTCAACCCTGGAAAAGCAAATCTGTATTATCCTGACAACTTCTGGTGAAAAGACATCCAGATCAACAGTGCCTCAGGGCTCAGGGATAGGAATTTCTAGAAGAAAAAAAAACCAAAACAAAGAAAGAGAGAGAGGCATTTTGATCCAATTGCCCTTCATATTGTGTTCCTGTCCAATTTGCTAGAAAATTTCCCACTGGCTGTTGGCTCATTCTCAAGTTGGAGTGCAGTCTTTCAGAGATTACTCTGTACACGGAGAGACAAGGAACTCTTTATTACACAGAATGGGGAGGCCCTGGCTTTTAGGAAGGGTAGACGGAGGCTACCCTCTGGCCTCTGTGTCTTAGCCCCGCCTCTCCTTCCAGGGCTCCTTCCTTTCCCAGTGGAAGGAGAAAGACCATGGTGACCCCTTGACTACTTCGGCTGGAAGGGGAATGAGATTTAAACTAAGTAACAACTAAAGCAATCCTTCCCCTGACCAGGGGGCCTCTTACACAACTATTACTGTAGCAGGAGACTTCCAGGAGAGAATTCCAGTGGGAGGGGCCACTCCTTGTTTACCCACTTTTCTCAAAATGGGAGAATTTTCAAAGGGGAGAAGTCTCAGATAGCATTTTCTTCTCTTCATGTCCACTTCGTCTTTCATTTATCTTGCCTTCCTTCACTTCTGCTCATTTAAAAGGCCTGGATTTTTGGATAGCCACCTTCCTTGTTTTCATAGCAAACATTTATGTAGCGCTTCCATGTTAATTCATTTAGACTTCACGAAAGCCCCATGAGACAAGTGCTACAGCTTTCCCCTTTTCTTTGGTTGTTCAGTTGCCAGGTCATGTCCGACTCTTCATGACCCCATGGAGTACAGCATGCCAGGCTTCCTTGCCCTCTGTCATCTCCCGAGATTTGCCCAAGTTCATGTCCATTGAATTGCTGATGCCATCCAACCAGCTCAGCTCATCTCCCCACTTTAGAGATTAGAAAACTGAGGCACAGAGAGGTGAAGTGACTTTCCCAGGGTCACAAAGCCCAGAGTTGACCCCAACTGGTCAGACTGTAGAATCTGAGTTCTCCTACCTCTGGTGACCCACATTGCTCCCCTCATATTATTTATTTCTCTTTAGAAATTCATTCTTTCCTAATAATTTGTTTTTTTTACTGAAGGGCTTGTGTGTCACAGCTCCCATTTCAGGTTCCTCCCAGTTCTGGGTGAATTACTCAGTGAAATAAGGTGAAGGCTTTGCCAACAGCAAAATCCCCCCTCATCTATGTATACATTCTTAAATAAGGCCCAGCCCAGCCCCGCAGGGGCAGCCCTGCTAGGAATGCTAGATCAGGCCTGATTTGATAACAGATTCGCACTTTTTGCAGGAATACAGCCCTTTCTCAGTATCTACAGGTGTTTGGTTCCAGAAGCCCTGAAGATACCAAAATCTGAGGCTCCTCAAGTCCCTTCTATATAGACTATATTTCCATAAAACTTAAGCACATCCTCCACATTCTTTAAATCATCTTGAGATTGCTTCTAACACATAATACAATGTAAATGTGGTATAAATTGTTGTAAATACAACGTAAATGCTATGTAAGTAGTTGGCAGTATGTGGCAAATCCAAGATCCAAGGTTGTGTTTTTTGGAACTTCTGATCCCCTCCCTCCAGTTTTCATCCACAGTTGGTTGAATCCATGGATGTGAATCTAATATACAGAAGTGGAGGCTCTGTTCCCTGCTGGCTGCAAATATCAAAGTCCTCCAGAGTTAAGCTTAGTTTCTTTAGGAAAAGTAGATGGAGGGAAAGAGAAAGGAAGGAGAAGAGAGGGAAGGAAGGGGAAAGGAAGGAGAAAAGAAGGGAAGAAGGATGGAAGGAAGGATAAATAGAAAGAAGGGAGGGAGAGAGCGAGAAGAAGGGGACAGGAAAGAAGGGAGGGAGGGAGGGAGAGGAAAAGAAGAGAAAGAAGAGAGAAAAGGAGGGGAAAAGGGGGGGAACGAATGGGAAGGAAGGAAGAAGGCAGAATAGAATATTCATTGTCTTGGTTACCATGAATTTTTCAGGGAAGATATTCTTTCAGGCCTCCTAAACCTGACCATTTGGGCAGCACGCTTCTGATCCCCCTGGACTGGGACATGCTAACTTCTGCCACACGAAAACTACATTTGGAAGCCTGGTTACCTTCTCCAGGTTTCCTCTCTAGAAAGAAGGAATGGAAAATAATGTAGCAACTTCAGTGAAACACATCGGACCAATTCAAGGTTCTGAGCCCAGAGCTGTAAAGGGGCCCTCAGAGACCCGGAGACTTTTTGGGGCTGCCAAAATGTTTAATGTCTAAAGTCACTCCTCGTGGAGTGTCTGATTTCCTTGTAGGATAACACATAACCTGCCTGGGACACGAGCAGAACAGTGCTCAAGAAGCCGCTGACCTGGAGGGCACACGAGGGGGCCTTTTTCTGGCCTCCTCTACTTCAGAGACAGAATCATTTCAAGAGAACAGTGGGGAATGTGCGCCTGCAGAGTTTGCAGAGGTTCTGTGCCATGGCATCTGTATTTCTCCATCCCTTCTTGGCATCTGTTTCTCCTTTTGCTTCTTCTCTTCTTTTCCATCGCGAGGTGCATCTCCATGGAATGTTGTCTTTGCTGCCTGCCAAGTACTGAACTCCCTTCCAGCCCCCAAACTCGTTGATTCTCCCAGTCATGGGCATGCTATCTCTGCTGTTTCTAGGGCCTGATCCAGCTCAGATCTCAAGTCCCTTGCAGTAAGATTTGACACCTTCAGGAGGCAGCAGTGGGCTGGCCTGACCAGCCAGGGGTTTGTGGAATCACTTACTGAATAAGGCTCAGTTCCAGCATTCCAGTACAGAGACAGTCATCAGTCTTAAATTATTCATATTATTTATAGCATCAGTACCATTTCAAGTAATATCTACCACTGGTTACTGAACATTCATCAGATGCTGTGAACATACTAATTGCTTGTGAGTGTTACCTACTGCCTGTTCAGTAGTATTTATGCACACAGTCTTACTTAGTTTCACTTAATCCTCACACAGAGAAGGCAATGGCACCCCACTCCAGTACTCTTGCCTGGAGAATCCCATGGACGGAGGAGCCTGGTGGGCTGCAGTCCATGGGGTCGCTAAGAGTTGGACATGACTGAGTGACTTCACTTTCACTTTTCACTTTCATACATTGGAGAAGGAAATGGCAACCCACTCCAGTGTTCTTGCCTGGAGAATCCCAGGGATGGGGGAGCTTGGTGGGCTGCCGTCCATGGGGTCGCACAGAGTCGGGCACGACTAAAGTGACTTAGCAGTAGCAATCCTCACACAACCCTAAAAAGGAGCTATTTGATGCCCATTTTTCAGATGAGGAGACTGAAACCTGGGTGATTAAGTAACTTGCTTAAGGTCACTCTACCAGTACTTGGAAGTCTAACTGACCCTGGTTTGTTTTCCTCCATCGTTATACCTCCAACAGTACTGGCTACCAAGGATTACACATGCACCATGTCCTATAACTGTGCCAGAAGTTTCATGTATGTTTGATTTAATCCTCATAATCATCTTGCAAGATGGGAGGATTGACTCCATTTTTCAGCTAAGGAAACTGAGGGTTAGAGGTGGAAAATGACCACTCTGGTATAGCCACTGAAGCCCAATAAATGTTTAGAACAGCTCTGAACTTCACCACCAAAACACAAAAGAAGTTTCTATAACATCCATTTAAAGACTTTCTGTTTTTCAAGATAGCAGAGTGTCTGCATTTATTTTGAGCACATGGTCGTTTAAAATTATACCCTGAGACAAACGCACCTGATGTGGATGCCTGGGAATGGACTCAGAGAAGGTGCAGACTGCTGGGATTACTGGAGAAAGTGGAACATAGTCTATTTGGATGAATACAGGGGGAGCTCAGTGAGTCAGAAATGAGTGGTTGCTTGATATTCCTGTGAGTGCAAAAGAGGGAAAGATTCCGGAGAAGAACATGAACTCCCAACAAGATTTCCAGATTTGTTTACAAATCTTGCAAATTCATAACTGATTTGTCAGAGGCCCCAAATAAGGTCAGTAGTCTGTCATGAGAAAGGAGAACTGAATCTCAGTTTAAATCCCTCCAATCATACTTGATATATGGACATCCTTCTTTTTCTGATTCAATCTTGCTTTTATATTAAGCAGTTTTGGGTGAAGTTTGTGTGTCTAACCATGTACCTACTGGTCATTGCCTACCTTATGTACCTTTTACTAATAAATCTCTGTAAATGAATATGACCAAATTCTAGTGAAATATTTTTAAATGTCACTTACAGAAATACTGGGGGGGAGGAAAATCTATATGTTGCCTCCATGCTTTCTTAACTCCTTTCAACTAGGCGCATGGACCCAGCCCTACACTGAAGTCTTCCACATTGCCATTCCCTGAAAGTATTTCTAGTGCAGCTAACATCATTTCTAAGCTGTAAATCCTCTACTCTGGGCACCATGTAAGTATTCAGAGGGACATTTTGGCTCAAATGCCAATATTTTGCTTTAAAGAACAGTGAGTAAAAACAGACTTTTGTTTTTAAAGTTTAAAACCAAGGTAAAGTTAGAGGTGGTGAGCTTAACCGTGTGCCAGTTATTGTTCTAGGTGCTTTTGTGTTTCTTCTCGTTAAAAACAAAAATGAAAACAAACCACCAAAAACAAAAAAACAGAGAACACCTATAAGATGGGTGCTATTGTCATTCCCATTTTACAGATAAGAAAACTGAGAAAGATTAAGCAGCATGCTCGAATTCATATAACTGGTTAATGGCAGAACTGGGATTTGAACCCAGGTGAGCCTAACTCCAGACTAGACACTGTCTTTATGTTATACTGTGCTATGAAGGGAATAAAGCCCCGTGTATTATTCTGGGGCATCAGTCATTGAAAAAAATTTTGTTTGCAGAAACCTATAGAAAACACCAATCCTGAGAACCAGCTTCCTACAGCCCCAGCTGACAGACGGCTATACTTACACCGAAACTCTAGTTCACTTTGTGCCAGCTCTGAACAGGTTGAAAATTCGCAGAGTAACCTGGCTGTGTTTGGCTCCTCTAGCAATGTGTCAGTGACTCTGGGAGTCTGAAGGTCTGTGCTCCAGTTCTAGCTCCATTAATCAGTGGCCACTGGAACCTTGGACAAATTGCTTAAGTTGTGAAGTATCGATCAAATGGGCAACAGTAATACTTCTGTCTATTTAAACTCTGAAAACTCTCCTATGATCTACAGAGATTGAGAGAAAAGAGTAACATCCAACATCATAATTTTAAGACCTATAAACTTTAGATTAAAGGGATGTAGATGCCATGTCTTTTCTGGACATGTGAGGAATGAGATTAAAATGATTTTAGACTCACTGGGACTAAGAAGAAGACTTGTATTTTAATTTCCTTTTAAGTAAAACCCTAGTATTCAAAGCTAGGTGATTTTGCCACAGATAATGGCATGGAAAGTGATTTTGCCTGTCTGAAAATGCTTGCAACTACTTCAGATGTGATTCTGTAATAATATTTTGGCAGTGGTCAAGATATAGTTATACCCTTCCTTTGAAGAACAGCATTTTAAAAGACTGGGGGGAAAAATGTCTTCTGTCTCCATCTAACAAGATGTGCTATATCTTTTGGTGTCAATTTTATAAACCAATATTATTTAGAAACTTATCCTCAAGTAAAATTCCAAATTTATTGGCATAAAGTTTAGAAAATATCCTCTTTCTCTTTTCATTTTCCATGGCATATATGGCAATAAGCTTTTTTCATTCCTGATGTAAAGTATGCCTCATTTTTTTTTCCTTGATTGGTTTTGATGGGAGCCAATCAGTTTTGTCAATGTTTCCCAAGGATCAAGCTTTGGCTTTGTCAGTTTTCTTCACTGTACGTGTTCCTTATTTCCTTGATTACTCCTTTTATTTTTCATAATTTTATTGTACTTTCTTTGAGTATAGTTTGCCCTTCTTTTTGTAACTACTTGAGATGGACACTTAGATCAATTGTGATTTCAACCATTCTTCCTTTCTAACAATACACTTAAAGCTATACATTTACATCCAAACACATATTTCGCTATATTCCGCAAGTTTTGATATATTAAGTTTTCATTACCATTCAATGGGAAATATTTTCTAATTTTCATTGCGATTTCCTCTTTAACCCGTTAGTTATTTAGAAGCAATGTTGTTTCAATAGCAAACATTTGGGAATTTTCTAGTCATGCTTCTGTTGCTTATTCTAGCTTGATTTCATTGTGCTCAGAGAACTTGCTTAACCTCTCTGTGCCTCAACTTCTTGTCTGTAAAATGGGGATAATAATAATATTTTTCTCAAAGAAATCTTGTGAGCATTAAGTTTGGTAACATATTAAAACCAGCACCTGAGACATGAGTACTTGGCACCATCAATAAATGTTAGCTATTATTAATTAATTTTATTATTGGTTCTTGTGTTGGCTCTAATATAAGCATCATTGCCTGTCAGTATCCCGTCCTGGGTTGGGAAGATCTCCTGAAGGAGGGCATGGCAACTCATTCCAGTATTCTTGCCTGGAGAATCCCAGGGAGAGAGGAGCCTGACGGACTACACTCCATAGGGTTGCAAAGAGTCGGACATGCATGAAGCGATTTAGCACACATGTGCTCAGGCAGCCCACCTTGCCTGTCTGCTCTCAATTGCTGTTAAACTGTAAGGAATGGGTCTTAAACATCACCAAAGTCTCATAGCATTCCCAAGAGGTATGTACTATTAATATCTGTGTTCTGTCAATATGGAGGTTAACCTACAAACTAGTCTTGAATAGAAGACTCTGTTTCTTAAGATATTAGCAACATCCTGTCCTTAGTTCACATCTATATTCCTGTATCATATTTTATTCCATACAAATAAATAAGTAATAATTTTGTGATCAAGTAGTATTGGGGTTGAAGTTTTTGTTGGTTATTCCCTGTGGATATATGCATCCTCAGGCCAGTCTGCCCCTAATTTGTAGGTTTGTCTCACCTCAGCCACTCAATTTCAGTCTGAAAAAAGGCAGAGTCCTGGAGAGCTGTAAATACTTCTAGGTTCCCAGCCCTTAAAACCCTCCAAAAACAAAATCCAGCGTCATCACCTTGTGGGAATTCAACAAATAGTGGCTGATAGACCGTCATGGTATCAGTTTTGAAAATAAGCACAGACATTTTTGATTACCAGCCCACCATCACCTCAGTCATAAAGCCAGGGAAATCAACATTCTTTCCCACTCATTGGGCATAAATTGTTATGGCTGTTTCCAAGGATGCATGGTACACGTGTAATGTGGGGGTCTTTCAGGGAGATTTGACATCAAGCCTATAGTCTTGAGAGACTGGTTTGTATTTTCAAGGAACATTGAAGATTTTACCATATTTCATAGATGGCATTTCCAAAACCATATTGGTACTAATTTCTCAATGTATTTTATGACTTGCAGCACCTGGCCTCTTGTGTAGTGTGATTTCAGAGGGGCTGGTATAATTCTTCTGCATATCCTAAATCTCCCTGGATGTCCTGTAATTGCACAATTTTATTCCCTATTCCTTTGACACGTCACATTGCTACTTTATTAGTTCTAGTATACAATCCATTGAAAAAGATAACATTAAATTCCATTAATTGTTCATACTCTGGATGAGTGGGGTTATTAGATTGTCTACAGAGAGCTTGTTTAGGCTCAAATGGAGGAGGGGCAGGGGAGATGGAGGAGGATTTAGGTACGACGGGCATCTGGGCTTGGGGGTGCTAGATGAAAGAACCCTGTCTGCTGAGGCCGAGCATGTGGTAGCCAAGGAAGCTTCATGTTTTGCCTGAGTCTGCCTCTGCCCACATCCTGTTAACTGCACAGCCAAATGCCGCTTAATTAGATAATTGCTGTAAACCTTTAGAAGTAACGTCTTTACCATCATATCACAATATTCTGAGTTTATGATAAAAATTGCTCTTTTTCTGGTTTGTATATTCATCCCTGGTCTTAGACAGCTTTTGGGGTTGTATCTAGTGTTAATGACAAGGAAGAGTTGAGAACAGGAAAGTGAGGGAATTTTAAGAATGTCTTTTAGAACTATCACTGTGGAAGACACCTAGGGCTCTTTCAGCTCATTGCCTGTTTGTGTTTGATACTGACGAACCTGTGGCAGAACTTCTCTTCATGGAACCTGCCCTGCACCTACCTGATAGGTTACACGATGCTCTTTATTCTGTAGGTAAAACAAAGCTGCTGATGCCCATGATACTTTGAATCCTCATGACTGCGAGTTCTTTACTGCTTACCAGATGGCCACTGTATTTATTTCTAAATAGTCAATGCTGATTATATCTATTGTTGTAATCCCATAATTTAAGTAATGTACACATGAATAAAATAAGAGCATGGAAGGCAAGACCTAATTTGAATGTTGGCAAAGACTTAGGAGAATCTCTTAGAAATGTTATCAAATTAAGTATGGGCAAGAATGATTGGAAATGTATTTATGGAAATGCAGAGAAGTTCTGCACTCAGATTGCTTCTCTGTGATCTTTTAAGTTTTTGCTCTGCTGTTGAAGATGTAAAACCGGAAGCCTTTGACTATACATTCAGGGTGTGGTTTATGCCAGAAGGAACATGCAGATCTTCACCAGCACACCCACACTCAGAAAAGGCACTGGTCCTCCATCAGGTCAGCAGTGCATTTGCTTTTATATATTTTAAGTTAACAGGATGCCTAAAGTATACTATTGTGTTTATACTCCTCTCTTTATTTAGGTTTTTAGTTAATCAACTAACTACTTTGTCTCAGTGGCTTTTACTGTATTAAGAAAGTCCCTGTTCTTCTTTATGTGGAACTCCAAGAGCTTACTTTGTACCCAGACTCTTTACTAATTAACAAGTATTATCTCACTTCATCCTCACAACAACCAAAAAAGTAGGCTTCATTACTGTCTCCATTTTCTAGGCCATTGAGACATAGAAAGGGAAAGTGTGTTGTCCAAAGTAACACAGTGGATGATGGAACCAGATTGACCTTGTGCTCATAACCACATGAAACTTATTTTTTAAATATCTTAAGTCATTTTTATGGCTTATTTGTATGGCTCCTTTTGGGGGACAGGGATGCTGGGGAGCAAAACTGACTACCTTCCTCTATTCCTTTATGTCCAGAAGGTGATAAAACGTTGTTTCAGACACCATGTTATCTGAGAACAATGCTGTTAAATCTTGCCTTTCAAAAGGCATAGAGGAATATGCAGGACTTTGCACCTCAGACCAATAATCATTAATGCAGATGGACGGGGCTGTGTGTGTGCGTGAGTGCATGCACGTGCACCCAAGTGTCTTCCTTCCCTGCGGCTCACTAATGAGGAACTGGTATTTTAGTGCCCTTTGGTGCCATTGTGCTTTTAACTGCTATTCAGATAAGGAGTAATGTCCCTCCAGCTATACATAATAGTGTTGTAATTCCATCAAGGGGCTTTGATAACTTCATAAACCCTGACAGAAAAGCTTGAGTGGATTTTCATGTCACCATAACACCAAGATGGAATTACAGCCTTAATTTACTGGGTGTACATTTTAGGGGGTACATTACTTAATGTTAAATCCTGTTAAAAACAAATTGGCTGATACCATCTGGCTCTATTTCGTAGTGGCATCCCAGCCGCCCCATAATTTTGGATCCTTGGTTATCATTTTCTTTTTCCTAATTACCTTGCTCATCCTCATGATGAGTGTCTTGTATCCATAGACCTTTAGGTTAGGTTACAGAATGCTCTTTCTTCTCATTCATGATCCTGGTAGCCTCATAAGAACCTTAACAGTTGCTTTTTTCTCTCTCCTGGCACATCTGAACTTTAGTTATTTGTGTTATATGGAACAAATGTCCATAGGCGTCTTTTAAGAAGGAAAGCAATGTGTGCACATTGGAACTTTTCAGACGGGGCAGGAAGGCATAAAATGAAATGTAAAGTTTCTTTTCCTTTTGCCTTCCTAGTGTGTCTCTCCCACAGGTGATCCCTGTTAATAGTTTCTTTTATTTCATTCCAAAAAATTATTCACATACCATAATTTATAGCTCTTAGAAAAACAGTATGCATTTCTCTGCTTGTCTGTTCATTTATCTGTCCGTCTCTCCTTTTCTGTTTATCCAAATGGGAGATGATTTGCCCCATTTTGTTTTAAAATACTTAATTATATATCCTAGATATCTTTACATATCCTTACACATAGCTTCCCTCATTTTTGTAGCCATCACATAATAGTCTGTCTTCCAGATATTATTTTAGGTTATAAAATGTGAGTCAAAGTTGCCTCAGGTTGAAGAGATAGGCCTAACATTACCCAGATCTTGCCAGGACAGATCTCAATCCATTCTCCTGGGGGCAAAAGGAAATTGATTTTTTGTTTTGTAAGTGATTTCCTATATTCTGAGTTAAAGTGAAACCTCCTGAAAACGTCATGCAATGCCACATTCCTATGTGGCTGGGCAGAGTCGAGACAGGGAGTAGGCATGATGTTATGGGAGGCATTCTGGACCAGGTGTATGCAGACTAGCCATATAACCTTGAGCCTTTCTGGGCCTGTGTTTCATATTTGAGGGTGTGGGCAAGTACTTTTATCTAGATCTCAGTTTCTCCATCTGCGAAATGGAGACGTTCAATAGATCTAATAGAGGCTGAATGAGTGTTAAAAACATGGGCCCATCTTCACTTCCATCTCTGTTGCTGATTCACAATGTTGGGCGAATTACTTAACCCCTCTGAGCTCAGTTTTCTCACTTGTAAAATGGGATTAATTATATCTACCTCATATGAGTGCTGTGGTCATTAAAAGAGATGCTTATTTTTGTCTTGATAAATGGTTTTATGAGTATTCTAAGGCTACTTCAGCATTTATAGCTGATGAAGTAGCTTTCTTTAGAGGAGGCAGAATTTTTTACAGCTCTTGTGTTTCCATAACTGAACATTTTTTGCTGTCCCATAGATTGCAAACTTCTAATGTAATGAAATTGATTTTGAAATGTGACTTATAGGAGCTGTTCTTCTTGCTTTATCTTATTATGTGTTATTTTCTCTCTCAAAGCCCAGCACATGTAGTTGCTTTGTAAGCCTGGTTGATTCAGAGATTTGTGAAATTTGGATGTTGTGTTGGGATGCTAGCTACAGAAAGATTTTCAAGAATTCCTGACTCTGGGAGAAAAGTTTACATGTTCCAACCCACTTTCCAAAACTCTTGTCCCTTCTCTTCTCTAACAGAGAACAGTCTAATATGGGTTTCCTAGTATGCATGACTTTTTAATTTACCTTTTGCTTTGATAGACTTTCTGTGAGTGAATGTGTGATCTGTGAAACACAGAATCAGCAGGCTGACACATTTACGTAGTAGTTTGCATTATGTTGTTGTTGTTGTTGTTTTAAGCAGCAATATATTTTCTTTTAAAACAAGTTTTTCCAGAGGACCGGTCTCCTAAGATAAACAGTGTGCTCTGGAAAGATGTACAGGATAAGGCCTGGGCTCGCTCCTGCATAGGCCTCAGCTTGCAGAACTGCCATTTAGAAAGTACACTGTTGTCTCCCAAAGATACTGCCAAGAATCCCAAGCTGGAAGCAGAGAAGGCAGCGTGGGGGCGGGGTGGAGAGCTCCATTAACCCGGTTGGTGTGCAGGGTCGGCCAGAGACAGTATAAATCTGGGAACTGCTCTGAGTGCTGAATGCCCCTGCAGGAGTTAGAGTTAACAGACAAATTAGCATAATGTAATTGGCTGGCAGGGTCAGCCTCGCTCTGTGAGTGCAAGCCATGGGGATGGTCGGGAGAAGCAGATAAAGGATGAGGGTGCGGGGGGGTGGGGAGGGCAGTGTTTTGTTTGTCATCTCACCACTGCATAGATAAATTACAGCTCCAGAGACAGCCCTCTCCAAGTGAGTAAAATTTCCATTTTTGAAAAATTCCTTCCTTTAAAACAAAATATCAAAAGTCTACTATACTCGTCTCTCCCCGCTCCCCTCCAAACCCCAGCAAACAAAATAAAATAAGTATAAAAGAAGAGAAGAAGGTTTTTTTCCTCTTCACTCACCTACTCTCACCACTGACTTTTGGAAACTCCTTCTGGAACCTTGAGGACTATTATCTTTTGACTGGTGTGTCTCTGGGTGATTCATTTGTCTAAATGACTTCACTCTGCCTACCTGTTGTGCAAGCACTACCGTATTTTTTCTGTGGAGAAGCTAAGATATATGTCTTTTCTTCTGACCTAAGCACTACACTCACCTATACAGAAAAGGATGCTACAGCAGGGATGTTTTCCTCCGGATATTTTGCTGCTTGTGTGATTTTCAGAAACTTAGGAGACAACCATCCTCTGTGGTTACCATATATTTTTTTAAAGCTCTTTTTTTTTTTTTGCTTTCTTTATCTTTATTAAATTTTCCTTCAAACTTCAATTGCCGAGTAGCATTCAGTTCAGTTCAGTTCAGTCACTCAGTCATGTCTGACTCTTTGCGACCCTATGAACCCCAGCACGCCAGGCCTCCTTGTCTATCACCAACTCCTGGAGTTCACTCAGACTCACGTCCACTGAGTCGATGATGCTATCCAGCCATCTCATTCTCTGTTGTCCCCTTTTCCTCCTGCCCCCAATCCCTCCCGGCATCAGAGTCTTTTCCAATGAGTCAACTCTTCGCATGAGGTGGCCAAAGTACTGGAGTTTCAGCTTTAGCATCATTCCTTCCAAAGAAAACCCAGGGCTGATCTCCTTCAAAATGGACTGGTTGGATCTCCTTTTTCTAGTCAAGGTGATTATCATCACTGTCTGGGACAATCCCTACTCTTGCCGTGTCTGTATTCTCCCCTCTGGAACCTCTTACACTGTTGGTGGGAATGTCAACTGATACAACCACTATGGAGAATGGTATGGAGGTTCCTTAAAAAACTGAAAATAGTGCTACCATATGACCCCAGCAATCCCACTACTGGGCATATACCCTGAGAAAACCGAAATGCAAAAAAACACGTGCACTCCAATGTTCATTGCAGCACTGTTTACAATAGATAAGACATGGCTAAATGTTCATCAACAAATGAATGGATAAAGAAGATATGGTACATATATATGATGGAACATTACTCAGACATAGAAAGGAATGAAACTGGGTCATCTGTGGAGACATAGATGGAACTAGAGACGAACATACAGAGTGAAGTGAATCAGAAAGAGAAAAACAAATATCGTATCTTCTCCTCTCTGTCTTGAGGTCCCATTCCTCTCTCATTCCCCACTGCAGTGTACTCATTATATATTTTTGAGTCCTCATGTATCCTTGTAAAAATATAGTTGTGTGTATCTGTGTGTGTGTGTGTGTGTATTGAGTGGCAATGTGCTATTAATCTCCTGCTGTTACATTTTTCATACAACATTCTTATAAAGATTTATCCTTGTTGCACAGTTCATTTCTTCTGTTACATAACATTTCATGGTATGAATCCACTCATTTTATTTATCTATTACAGCAATCAATTTTAGAACATTCCTCACCCTGGAAGGCAGCCTCATGCCTATCAGACATTCCTCCCCATCCTCCATCTGTCCTGTCCTAGGTAACCATAATCCACTTTCTGTCTCTGTGGATTTGTCTTTTCTGGACATTGCATATCAATGGAATCATATAATACAGGGGATTTTGAGACTGACTTCTTTCATTTACCATAATGTTTTCAAGGTCCATCTATTTTGTATCATGTTATCAGTACTTTTTATATCCAAATAATAGTCCATTGTATGGATAGACCACATTTTGTTCATTCATGAGACAATGGACATTTGTGTTGTTTCCACTTTTCACTTATTATAAATTATGCTGATATGAACATTTGGACACACATTTTTGTATGGGCATACATTTTTTTGTCTCTCTTGAGAGTCTACCTAGGAGTGGAATTGCCGGGTTCTATGGTAGCTCTATGTTTAACTTTTTGATGAACTGCCAGACTATTTTCCAAAGTGGCTGCACCATTTTATAATCCGAATAGTCTGAGGGTTTCAATTCGGGTTCATTCTTGAAAGGACAGACTGTCCTGCCCTGATGGGTGGCCAAGACCTTGTTTTTTGAGGAGGAAGGGAGGGTGTGCATGGAGCTTATGTGTTATATGTAGGCTGAAGTCTCTTTATGGCAGTGACTATCATCTCAGGTCACCTAAGTCATCTCAACAGCTCAATGGTAAGATTACTTAATAAGCAGTTCATTTTGTCCACTGAAAATAACTAAGCTATGCAGGATTGGAGTAGGGAAACCTGAATTCAAGCTATAATTCTGCCACTCACTCTGTGATCTTGAGTAAATTGGTTTCCTCATTGATAAGTTACATGCATACATATTGGGCCTCTCTGGGTGTGGATAGAGCTGAAGGTAGAAAGAAAAAGGGTCCAGGGAGTTCCAAACATGCAGAGGCTGAGAGCCTCAGGAAGTTGAGAATTATTCATTCACATGTAAATTTACATTATGATGTGAATTATACATTTATCAAGATAGGAGGTAGAACATATCTGTAAGTTGATTTGTAACTTTAATTTAGTCAGGTAGGATATAGACCTCCATTTGTATTCTTGCCATGCATCCCACACATAGAAAGGGACCAGTCATGACCCGTGATCCTTGTATGCAACTACATGAGAATATAGAGACATATAGCCTATACATACTTAGTTTCCCTGAGTTGATACAGGTTGAATTCCAGAAATCAATCACAGAAATTTACACTGTGATGGCATATGGTTCCCAGGTCCCCATATCAACACCAACACTTGTAATTATTCACCTTTCTATTTTATACTACTCTCATCTTAATTTATATTTTTATGGTTATTTGTAAAGTTGAACATTTTCCCATATACCTTTTGGACATGTGGACTTTTATCTTTTTTGGAACCCCTCTTTATATTTTGTTTCTATTTTCTCATGGGTTTGTTATCTCTTTTTTTGTTTGTTCTCAGGATGTGTGTGCGTGTGTGTGTGTGTCTGTGTTTGTATAGAAAGAGAGAAAGAAAAAGGCCAATGACTTTAAAATTGCAACAGAGACAGAAAAAAACAGTAGTCTTTGATAAATGTCAGTGTTTATTACCTTAAAAAAACTATATACATACCCACATGGGGATATATATGAGAGACATATATGGTGAATCATCTCCAACATGGATCCCCAGGAGTCTAGACATTACAGTTAAATACGTTCAGAATGTGTCTTTCTAGATTGCTGCCTTTCAGTTAAGATCATGCTTTTCTCTTCTTAGGAATAAGCTGGAAAACAGTCTTGCCTGAAATGCATGTGAATGTGAAGGAGATCTCCCCTTCCACCCGCTCCCTCCTCCCCTCCATCCCTGTTGCTTAGGAGACAGTGTTTGCAAGGGATGGCAAAGATGTATCAATACTGCTGGGTGTTGCTTTGCTTGCATTTGGTAGAAGGGTTGTAAAGGCCAATAAAGCTGCTTGTTGTGGCCCTGTCACTCTGGGCCAGAGCTGGAAGAAGGATTCAAGCAGAGACCTTCTGAGAAAGTATCCACAAGAATTCCTTTGACATCACTAGGTTCTCTTTAGCTAACATGATTTCCTCAATCTTCCCTTTTGGAATAGTATCCATTTATAAGTGTCATTTCTTCTATTTTGCTTTCTCTGTAGGTCAGGAGGGCCCACCTTGGTCTCATTTGTATTGTTCTAACTCAACAGTGAGTATGACAGAGGAGAAGCTCACCCTCATCCAAATATAATTCAAAATCCGTCTTTAGTTCCTTATTGAAATGCTCCCTGACTGTGCCTGTCAGCAATCACCATTTTATCCTCTTGTATTAGAGTTTCAACTCATGAAAAAGCTGGCTTGAAACTCAACATTCAAAAAACTAAGATCATGGCATCTGGTCCTATCACTTCATGACAAATAGATGGGAAATAATGGAAACAGTGACAGACTATCTTCTTGGGCTCCAAAATCACTGCTGATGGTGACTGTAGCTATGAAATTAAAAGATGCTTGCTCCTTGGAAGAAAAGCTATAACAAGCCTAGACAGCGTATTAAAAAGCAGAGACATTAGTTTGCTGACAAAGGTCCATCTAGTCAAAAACTATGGTTTTCCCAGTAGTCATATATGGATGTGAGAGTTGGACCATAAAGAAAGCTGAGCACTGAAGAATTGATGCTTTTGAACTGTGATGTTGGAGAAGACTCTTGAGTGTCCTTTGGACTACAAGGACATCAAACGAGTCAATCCTAAAGGAAGTCAGTCATTGGAAGGACTGATGCTGAAGTTGAAACTCCAATACTTTGGCCACCTGATGTGAAGAACTGACTCATTGGAAAAGACCCTGATGCTGGGAAATACTGAAGGCAGGAGGGGAAGGGGATAACAGAGGATGAGATGGTTAGATGGCATCACTGACTCAATGGACATGAGTTTGAGCAAGCTCTGGGAGTTGGTGATGGACAGGGAAGCCTGGTATGCTGCAGACCATGGGGCTGCAAAGAGTCGGACACAACTGAGCGACTGAACTGAGTATTAGTCAGGGTTCTCCAGAGAAACAGAACCAGTAGGAGATATTTATCTCTCTCTCTATCTCCACTTCTATCTCTAGATCTATAGAAAGAGGGGACATAAGAGAGAAAAGTAGAATGACTAGAAAATCTGCATTTTCCAGGTTGGCAGCCTGGAAATTCGGATAGGAGTTGATGCTGACCTTGAGTCCAAAATCTATAAGCTGCAAACTCAGAATTTCCATATTGTAGTCTTGAGGCAGAATTACTTCTTTGGGGAACCTGAGTCTTTATTTTTAAGGTCTTCAACTGATTTCATGAGTCCCACCCCCATTATGGAGGGTAATCTGCTTTACTCAAAGTCTGTTGATTTTAGTGTTCATTAAAAAAATATATTAATACCTCCACAGCAACATCTGGACTGATATTGGACCAAACAACTGGTCATTAAAGGCTAAGATAGTTGACATATAGAGTTTACCATCATACCTCTGGACTCGAACTAGTCACTTGGCCTGCAACCATATGCAGACTAATGATGTCTAGCATCATCTTTTTTGACATTTAACTTTGTCTAAGCATGTATGGTTTGTCTTGCCAACTTCCTGAAGGCAGGGATCATGTCTTATACTTCCAGTGGGTTCCCCAGAATGCCTACTGGGGTAATTTATATGTCATGCTTAGTAAACAGTTGCCCAAAAATGAATGCACAGAAAAAGCGGCTTTTTGAAAATATTTCAAAGTAAATATTTAGAGTTAAGAATTGATCTTTGGTATTTTGCATCCATTTCTTTTTGCCCTCTCAGTTACAAACAAAAGATTTCAACAAATTCTCCAGATGTTGGAAGTTTAGTTGGGGCAGATTTTTTGGCCAGGTGGACATTTCAGTTCCCTTCTGTGGTATCAACTTGAGTTTAAACTCTGAAACTAACCTGTGAATTTGATGTTCCTCCGGTCTTTTTCACACCTGAAGTACCTGGTTATTGGTGGGACGTTTTGTGTCTTGAGAGTTCCTTCCAATTCTTTCTACTCCATCTTGTCTAACCGTTTTTAGCTTCCTTTTCCATATCCTAGACAATTAAATTCATGATGCCACTATATATTTGGAGGTGTTGGATCTCATCTTTGGTGAAAAGCAGTGTACTGGAGCAAGCTCTGTGGTTTTCCTAGTTATTGGCAAAATGTATTAAACTGTCTCCAGCTTACACAATAGAATGACTGTTGTCAGTGACAGACGACATTTGTGGTACCCCCTAAAAGCAAAGAATAATTGCCCTCAGACAGTTTTGAGTGCCAGGGCATTGGTGGGGCAGAATGGTGGTACAGAGACTAAGTATACAGAAGCTTATGACTCTAGGTTTTAAGTGTGTTGGGAACTTTCCACAATTCAGAGCCTAGAAATCCCCACCCATGATGCTAGCTAGCTCAGTAAAGTTTCCAGAACATCTGACTCTTTGCTATCCTTTGTAAAACATAGCAGATTCTTCTTTTACCCACAAGGCCAACTGTCCTAAGGGCTAATTCACCCAAATCATGTTTTTTTTTTCCTAGTTAGTTCTTTGTTGAATATTACCACATATTATTTTCTCTATCAGTTTCCCCTAGACCAGGGGAACACATACTTTCTCAGGATCAGGCACTCTTCGTGTTTCAGTAATTTTTTCACGGCACACCTTGGCCGAAAGAAGTACCAGGTCATTCTACTTTTAGGTGCTTAGGTCCAAATGACATCATAAGTGTACAAACATCTCAGAAGCTATTTGAAATAAATAATACATAGACGTGCTATGCTTAATCACGCAGTCTTGTCCGACTCTTTTTGACCCCATGGACTGTAGCCCACCAGGCTCCTCTGTCCATGGAATTCACCAGGCAAGAAGACTGGAGTGGGTTGCCATGCCCTCTTATTGGAAGTTAAAAAAAAAAAAAGCTTTTATTCCATTCTTAAATAACTGTCATTATTAATGGGGTGTTTGTACCTGCTGGACTTCCCGCAAGTTCTCAAACTTTAGAGTCAGACTGGCTATCACTACCCTTGTTTTCCGTTCCACACTTGTTTTTGCCTGATATTTGCTTTTTATCATGGCAATCAACCGAAATCCAGCTTTGCAAAGATGTGCTTTAATCAAAGGAATGTAGCAGGATCTAATGTGGAAGCATCAATGGCCTCAAGTTTGTGCCTTGTCCAGCAGATTGCCACCTTTCCCTCAAACTTTTCAAGATCCTGCAGCAACCCTGTGAGTTCAGTGTGGCACCCTGGGGCAGCTCAGCATACGGTTTGGGAAATGCAACCCTAGGCATTAAATGTGAGTTATTAGCTAGAACATTAAATGTCTGTTAAATCTAGGAGGAATGGGACTTTCTGATTTGTCCTTAAGACTAAAATTTCTCTTCAAGGAGTCATATTCTGAGATTTATACCTATCCACCTAGCTGTTTTTCATTTTCATAGGAAGTTAGATGCTTATATGCAGGGTAGCATTTCTCTCACTCTTCCTTTTCATTCTCTAGTTTTTGAAAGACGTGCACTTTGCGATGCCCCACCCTTATTCCTTCTCAACACTCATATAAGCCAAAACAGCCTGGCCAGCACTGTTGTTTATTTTATTGGGTGCCTGTTATTTTTGCACTGTCTGATTTCTGTTTTATTTGGGTTAGTAATTATTAAGTATCCTAAGCATGAGAAACCTTGTACAGAAGCTACATATGGGGAAAGAGAAAACAGTGTTTTCTCATAGAGGTTACGCACTTGTCATTTCTGATGCTTTGCTTCAAACCCTTAGCCATTTGTGAACCAGAAGATGTCACATGAACTGAGACCCCAGAGAGTATCAGCCACTTGCTTGCTTTCGTGAGCCTGTGCTCTCGCCTCTGCACTGGGTTTTAATGCCATGGCCTTTGGCTGCTTTTCTGAAGTCGGCTCATGACATCACTAAGTTTCAGGCTCAATGATATTTTAGCCTTACTTTATGTCTCTCTTTATTCTAATAAAGATTCTGCTTCTGCTGTTATTACTGCTGCTCTTGCTTCTCCTTCACATCCTTTTCTGTTTTCCTCCTCCTTCTCTGCCCCATCACCTACTCCTCATTTTCCTAACGAATGTATCCAATATTCCCATTACAATATCTGAGCCTTGAAGGGCTCTAAACACGAAGCCTGTTGGATGAGTGGCTACAGCAACTGGAGGTCCATGGTGTCTCCCACGTCCCTGGACCCAGAACATCTTTCCAACAGACAGGGGGGCTGGGAATAGAAACACTCTCTAGTTGTGAAGGTAGCTTAAGACAAAGCTGGAATCAAAATGGCCTTCGTTGGCAATTTATTTCGCCTTGCAACCAAACAAATGACTCTCTCGGATGCTGACCCCTGCTTGCCTCCATCCTTCCTGCCTTTCCTAACTCCTTCCCTGCTGCACTGCCCCCACCCCAGCCTCCATTCTCTCATCTGTCCTTTACCCTCTCAACTTCTCCACCCAAATTCTGCATTCCACCTTTGACTCCAGCCTGTAAATGTTCTCGCCACTGACCTGGTCAGGTGGAGGCTGCCGTAACTCCTGTGTGATATCAGTAACCCATGCCGGCGAAGCCAATGAGGTAATTTTCCCCGAAGCTCTAAATATAATTTAACAAGTTAAACACTGTAGCATTGTGGTGGATGCACTCTTCAGGGACTGTAAATTGCTTACATAGCATCAATAAACACGGTGCCCTAAAGCGAGGGGCTGTTAAGACTTTATAATCTAAAGCAGCACTAGGAGTATCACCCCAAGGCTTTAACTTCATGTCAGATAAAAACAAAGTGGCTGAAGTCTTTAGTTGATGCCAAATGTACCCAGGAACACAACAAGCTTCAGGGGGTAATTACTTTCTGAGTGCTTGATGTGGATTCACTGAGAAACACATCTGTTATCAGATTTGCCAATGATTAATTTGATTCTTCCATTTGCACAGAAAATGAGGGAAGTAAAGTTGATGGTTACAAGTGCCAAGTCAATTGGTATATGGCCCCCCGAGGATAATGTATCATTTTCTTGGGATAAGAACAAAAGTTTCAGTGTAATCTACTCTCACACTTGGTATTATACCCCATAGGATTATGTGTATAGAAAAAGATTTTGTGGAATTACATTATCTTTGGTGTTGTTGAAAGGGTGCAGAGTTTTAAAAGTTAATGGCCTCTTTTGGAAGTGAAATAATTTGTGTTTCAGGTTTTGAAACCCTAAAGCTTTCCCCTGCTTCTTTTCTCTTCCCCCTGATGTGCACCCAGCCTTGGTCAAAGCCTTTCACGAAACACACCCCTTCTGCCATTCCTTCCCAGGTTCATATCCTCAGCCAACTGGTGACTAAACCTTTTTGTGTTTTAACTATTATCCAGAGTATTTGGTCAAAAGTATTCACATTTGAGTTCTGGAAAGCTCTTAGCATTTTACAAATGTTACCTCATTAATCATTGCAACCATCAGACTGACAGTGTTTGCCTTATATTAAAAGCAGTGGAAAAAAGAAAGCTCCGAGTGGCCTGGGGACCTAACCAAGGTTGTTTGGTGAGTCACGGCAGAGAGAGGGAGAGGACCTGCCATCTCAGGCACTGTTCCAACCCCCAGACCTTGCACCTTCTCACCCAAGAACACCCCTAAAACTCTCAGGGTAGGGCCTTTGGGTCTGCAGGATCTCAGGGTCACCTTTGTGATCTCTGAGTATTTTGTTCTCTATATGAATTCTGAATAGGATTAAAAGGTTACCTTTCTTTCATTACAATCAGGGCCATCTTAAGATGATGGGAAATTTTCACCTCGTGCCTGTAGGCTCTAGTACAACATACCAATCCCTGGAGGACAAGCAATAACTGTGAGAGAAGGAAGCATCACTGGGGTTTGGGAGAATGGGCAAAATGCCCTCTGCTCATTTAACACCGTCAGCAGTAGCCATCACCTCTCAACTGGGTGGTCCTTAGGGTGCCCCTCTGCCTTTTCAGCCCCATCCTTTGGGCTGCACGTTGCGTTGCATTGGGGTGCATCAGGGTTCCTGCTAACTGGGTTCATCAGCAGAAAGATGGTCGAGGAGGGCTTTGACCTGGACCTCGCAGTCCACTTGGGATGGCTTTGACTCTGGGGCTGGGTTGAAATTCATTCTCTGTTGTGAAGGCAGGCAGGATCCAGGAGATACGTTTTTCACACAGATGACTTAAACTGCTTTAAGCTGGTCCAGGCATCTCTGCTGGGAAATAGGCCACTCTCCAGGAGAGGTTTCCATTGATGCTAGTCTGCCAGGCTCACTACACACCTATCACTAAGTTTGGGGCGGCAGTGGTGGGGGACATAATTCAGTTTTCTCTCCCAGCTTTTCTTGTGCCAAGAAGATATACTCCAGGGGCGCCTCTTATGCCTTAATGATAAATTATAAAAATCCTAAGATCAAAAAGTTGACAGACAAGAACAACTTCATCTTACTTCCAAGTGGCTTTAGTTAATTTCCAAATTCTGTGGTACCATAGGACTACCCCCTCCTCACCCATTCCTAATTCATTTCTTAAAACACCAGCTAAATATATCATGGGAGATACACCATTACTTTCCATTCTTTCAAGTAATGCATTTCTGTGTAAACATGTTGTTTATGAAGGAAGCTTTTATGGATGCTTTGTGTTGCCCTTTGCTCAAGAAAATACATTTTAAAAGAATTCTCCACAGCCTGGCATGTAATGTTTCATTAGCCAACATAACCTTGTTTATTTGCTTTTTAAAATTTTATTTGGGAAAGGAAATCAATCTGCACCCCTGACATGCCGCCAGGTTCCTGTTTATAAGCACACAATAGGCAGCTTGGAGGGGGCAAAAACAGATAGTTTATGATTTCAGCATCAAGTATGACACAATCTGTATCTGAAACCATGGAGGCAATAGTGTTTTCCTGTCCCTGCAGCCATGCTCTGCAGTTTAAGTGCCTTTTTTTTTTAAAATCAGTGCATTATAGAAGTGTGCACAGAATGAATGTTCCTAATTGTGCCGGGCACTTCAAGTGTGAGGAAGCATTGTCAGAACAAAAGGAGGTCTTTTCTGGGTTTTTGTTTTTGTTTTGTTGTTTTTTTAGAAAGCACTTGAAGCAACTAGCTGAGACTCAGCCCTATAAATGTGCTGTGCTCTGGGGAGGCTCACAGCGGCCTTGCAACGTAATTGAGTATCCCAAGGCCCTCTGCTGTCAGAGATTCCGAGGGGCTGGGGGATGAGGAGCAGGACATGAAAGTCCATCATCAGAGAGAACCCCTTCCCTTTTGCTCTAGACTGCCAGTGGTGATGTGAGGAGGTGGCCATCCTCTAAACTTGACTCTCACTCCTGCCTTGTTTGAGTGTCCATCTGCTTTTCTCTTCCCCAAAATGTCCAACATGTTCAAGTCCAAAGGGGACCCTGAGATAAAGTTTCTCTGCTTCACAAAAATGATATCTCTGCAGTCCTCCACTATAGCAAAAAGAGCCCTGGATTAGAAGGCAGGAGTTCTAGATTCTAGTCCTGTTTCTACCTCCATTTAGATGTGGGCTTCTGGTCTGCTTACCTCTCCTTCTCTGACCTTCATTTTTTCTCTGTAAAATCAAGGAGTTGGATTCCAGGCTCTCTATGGTATATTTCAAAGCCCAAGGTCTGAGAGCAGGTACTTATCATCACCATAAAATCTCCTCAAAGGAGAGGGTGGGATGAATTGAGAGAGTAGCACTGAAACACATTTATTACCGTATGTAAAATAGATAGCTAGAGGGAAGTTGCTGTATAACACAGGGAGCTGAACCTGGTGCTCTGTGACAACCTAGAGGGGTGAGATGAGATGGGGGGTTGATGGGAGGAAGGTTCAAGAGGGAGGAGACAAATGTATAGTTGTGGCTGATTCATGTTGTTGTATGGCAGAAACTCCAGGTCAGGAGGATCCCCTGGAGGAGGAAATGGCAACGACAATCTCATGGACAGAGGAGCCTGGCAGGCTATAGTCATGGGTTGCAAGGAGTCAGACATGATTGAGCGACTAAGTGCATCCACACACAAGCACACACACACACACACACACAGGGCAGAAACCAACATAACATTGTAAAGCAGTTATCCTCCAATTAAGAAAACAGTCTTCTCCTCCAACCAGGAGTTTCTTCTTTCCTGTCTTCCCAGCCTACATCCAAGCTGGATATCCTGTTTTGGGTTCATTCATCTGTCATTCTGTATCTATGCCTGATGAGTGGACATTAACTTCACCCCTCCTTTTCACGGCCCCAGTTTCCACTATTTCAGTAATGATTTTGACTTCCGTGGATCTGCGTTTTCTTTGTTCCTTTTCATCTTCCTAAATTACCATTGAAACCTAACAATTAAATCCTGCATGATTCTGCTGGCCAACAGAATTAGTGTCTCTTTGGTTACAGAACTGTGCCCGGAGGCAGGATAGGGTCCCTTTCCCGTCCCATCCTGCCATGTGCAGGGTCAGCCTGTAGTCATAGCTTCTTATTGAAGCCCTGAAGTTTTTCCCAATTTTTTTTTTAAGTGGCTTTATTTTGCTGAGCATGCTGCAAGCTCTTGGGATACTCTGTGTTTAAATCTAGACTGTTCACACAATGAGTCAAAGAAGGAAGCTGATTTGGTGGGGCAGGGGTACCGTAAATACATGGGGAATCTTTCATTATTCATCTCTGCTAGTAATTAGAGGGTCCTATTGGAGACTCTTGAGAGTCCCTTGGACTGCAAGGAGATCCAACCAGTCCATTCTGAAGGAGATCAGTCCTGGGTGTTCATTGGAAGGACTGGTGCTAAAGCTGAAACTCCAGTACTTTGGCCACCTCATGAGAAGAGTTGACTCATTGGAAAAGACTCTGATGCTGGGAGGGATTGGGGGCAGGAGGAGAAGGGGACGACAGGATGAGATGGCCGGATGGCATCACCAACTCAATGGACATGAGTTTGAGTGAACTCCGGGAGTTGGTGATGGACAGGGAGGCCTGGTGTGCTGCAGTTCATGGGGTCGCAAAGAGTCGGACACAACTGAGCACTAAACTGAACTGATTGGATAGGGCAGTGGCCTGCCACAGGGGCAGAGGCTCTTGGTGCAGCAGACTTGAGTATGGCATAAGTCCTCTTGGAGGAGGTCACCATTAACCCCACCATAGAGGCACCAGAACTTACACAGGACTGGGGAAACAGACTCTTGGAGGGCAGAAACAAAACCTTGTGTGCACCAGGACCCAGGAGAAAGGAGCAGGGACCCCGCATGAGACTGGCCCAGACTTGCCTGTGAGTGTCCAGGAGTCTCCAGCAGAGGCGTGGGTTGGCAGGGGCCTCCTGCAGAGTCAGGGGTGCTGAGTGTGGCAGTGCATGCAGGGGATCTTTTGAAGGAGGTCACCATTATCTTTATTACCTCCACCATAGTTTGGTCTCAGTCAAAGAACAGGGAAGGAATACAGCCCCACCCATCAACAGAAAATTGAATTAAAGATTTACTGAGCATGACTCTGCCCATAAGAACAAGACCTAGTTTCCCCCACAGTTAGTCTCTCCCATCAGAAAGCTTCCATTAGCCTCTTATCCTTATCCCTCAGAGGGCAGATAGAATGAAAACCACAATCACAGAAAACTAATCAAACTGATCACATGGACCACAGCCTTGTCTAACTCAGTGAAACTGAGCCATGCCATGTAGGGCCACCCAAGATGGATGGGTTATGGGGGAGAGTTCTGACAAAATGTGGACTACTAGAGAAGGGAATGGCAAACCACTTCAGTATTCTTGCCTTGAGAAGCCCATGAACAGTATGGATATGAAAAAGATGACACTGAAAGAGGAACTCCCCAGGTCTATATGTGCCAACATGCTACTGGAGAAGAATGGAGAAATAACTCCAGAAAGAATGAAGAGACAGAGCCAAAGCAAAAACAACACCCAGTTGTGGATGTGACTAGTGATGGAAGTAAAGTCTGATGCTTAAAGAACAATACTGCATAGGAACCTGGAATGTTAAGTCCATGAACCAAGATACATTGAAAGTGGTCAAACAGGAGATGGCAAGAGTGAACATTGACATTTTACGAATCAGTGAACTAAAGTGGACTGGAATGGGTGAATTTAACTCAGATGACCATTATATCTACTACTGCGGGCAAGAATCTCTTAGAAGAAATGGAGTAGCCATCATAGTCAACAAAAGAGTCCAAAATGCAGTACTTGAGTGCAATCTCAAAAATGACAGAATGATCTTTGTTCATTTCCAAGGCAAACCATTCATTATCACAGTTATCCAAGTCTATGCCCCAACCAGTAATGCTGAAGAAGCTGAAGTTGAATGATTCTGTGAAGACCTATAAGACCTTCTAGAACTATCACCCCAAAAATATGCCCTTTTCATTATAGGGGGCTGGAATGCAAAAGTAGGAAGTCAAGAGATACCTGGAGTAATGGGCAAATTTGGCCTTGGAGTACAAAATGAAGCATGGCAAAGGCTAACAGAGTTTTGCCAAGAGAACGCACTGGTCATAGCAAACACCCTCTTCCAACAACACAAGAGAAGACTTTACACATGGACATCACCAGATGGTCAATACTGAAATCAGATTGATTATATTCTTTGCAGCCAAAGATGGAGAAGCTCTATACAGCCGGCAAAAACAAGACTGGGAGCTGACTGTGGCTCAGATCATGAACTCCTTGTTGCAAAATTCAAACTTAAATTGAAGAAAATAGGGAAAACCACTACACCATTCAAGAATGACCTAAATCACATTCCTTATGATTATACAGTAGAAGTGACTAATAGATTCAAGGGACTAGATCTGATAGACAGAGTGCCTGAAGAACTATGGGCAGAGGTTCGTGATATTGTACAGGAGGCAGTAATCAAGACTATTCCCAGTTAAAAAAAATGCAAAAAGGCAAAAGCTTGTCTGAGGAGGCCTTACAAATAGCTGTGAAAAGAAGAGACGCTAAAGGCAAAGGAGAAAAGGAAAGATATACACATTTGAATGCGGAGTTCCAAAGAATGGCAAGGAGAGATAAGAAAGCGTTCCTCAGTGATCAATGCAAAGAAATAGAGGAAAACAACAGAATGGGAAAGACTAGAGATCTCTTCAAGAAAATTAGAGATACCAAGAGAACATTTCATGCCAAGATGGCATGGCCCTAACAGTAGCAGAAGATATTAAGAAGAGGTGGCAAGAATACACAGAACTGTACAAAAAAGATCTTCATGACTCAGATAATTACAATGGTGTGATCACTCACTTGGGGCCAGACACCCTGAAATTTGAAGTCAAGTGAGCCTTAGGAAGCATCACTGTGAACAAAGCTAGTGGAGGTGATGGAATTCCAGTTGAACTATTTCAGATCCTAAAAGATGATGCTGTGAAAGTCCTGCGCTCAATATGCCAGCAAATTTGGAAAACTCAGCAGTAGCCACAGGACTGGAAAAGGTCAGTTTTCATTCCAATCCCAAAGAAAGGCAATGCCAAAGAATGCTCAAACTACCGCACAATTGCATTCATCTCACATGCTTGCTTCTTGGAAGAAAAGCTACAACCAACCTAGACAGAATATTAAAAAGCATAGACATTAATCTGCCAACAAAGGTCCATCTAGTCAAAGCTATGGTTTTTCCAGTAGTCATGTATGGATGTGAGAGTTGGACCATAAAGAAAACTGAGTGCCGAAGAACTGATGCTTTTGAACTGTGGTGTTGGAGAAGACTCTTGAGAGTCTCTTGGACTGCAAGGACATCAAACCAGTCAATCCTAAAGGCAATCAGTCCTGAATATTCATTGGAAAGACTGATGCTGAAGCTGAAACTCCAATACTTTGGCTGCCTCATGCAAAGAACTGACTCATTGGAAAAGATCCTGATGCTGGGAAAGATTGGAGGCAGGCGGAGAAGGGGACGAAAGAGAATGAGATGGTTAGATGGCATCACCGACTCAATGGACATGAGTTTGAGCAAGCTCCAGGAGTTGGTAATGGACTGGGAAACCTGGCTTGCTGTAGTCCATGGGGTCGAAAAGAGTTGGACACAACTGAGCGACTGAATTGAACTGAACTGATTGGATAGATGTGATTGGATCATATCACAAAAGTTAAGATAAAAGACTGTAAGCATTTCACCCTCCACCTTCCAACGTTGTCTGAGCATCCATCTGCTCCCAACACACACTCTTCAGCCTCCACTTGAATTTTGTTCAGCCTATGCTGGAGCTCAGTGTACTAGAGTTGTTTTGGGAAGAGTAGGCAGCACTATGTGTGTGTGTGTGTGTGTGTGTGTGTGTGTGTGTGTGTGTGTGTAGGAAGCTTCCCCAAAGCTTACATGTACTAAAAAGATAGGGTTCCTGAATTCTCTCTGCACAGAGAAGACCTCAGCATCTGTTAGGTCTTTTCCCTCAGCTACCACTGAAACAGACCTTTAAGAAGAATTCTTGATGGTTCTCATCCCAGTAAATGAGAGAGAAGAGAGAAAAGGAACCATGTTAGCACTTCTTCAGACACTGGAGCCTAAACCTCCATTGGATGTGGAGATGTGAAAGAATGTTGGAATAAATGGAGCGATACACAGGACAAGGCTTGGGGGAGTGGTCTCTTCTGCCAGCAGATGATTAGATTTGATGCCTAAATGTTGTTGTGCCATTAAAAATGGGATGGAGAATTATCCACCCAGAGAAACTGGTATTATGTATAAATACAGAACCTACTTGTAGTCAAAGCTGCTTAATCAGGGTGAAGGTAATATAAGCAATTCAAATAATATGTCTTTCATCTTTTGCCCTGAATGTGCGTTTTTTGCTCAGTCATGTCCAACTCTTTGTGACCCCATGGACTGTAGCCCAGCAGGCTCCTCTGTCCATGGGATTTTTCCAGGCAAGAATACTGGAATGGGTAGCCATTTCCTTCTCCAGGGGATCTTCCCGACCCAGGGTTTGCATCTGCATCTGCTGTGTCTCCTGCACTCGCAGGCGGATTCTCCACCACTGTGCCAGCTGAGAAGCCCTGATGAATATGCCTTTTACTAATGATGATAAACCTTTAAAGTAGCTCTGTATACTGAGATTCTATTTATGTTTCTGAATTTATCTATAAGGGTTTGAAACTATTTCATAAAGTGACTAGTAAACAACATATGTATGAAAACACCTGTGAAAAATATATGTATTTTTTTTTAATATTTAGGCCTACAGTTGGGTTTCTTTCAAAGTAATCAGACAATAGTCATATATATGTACCGATATACATATATACTTGTGGGGCAAAAAGTAAACAAACTTATATGTATCATCAGCTTAAGGATATAAGCGTGTGCAAAGGGAAAGATGTAGGCCTTTTGTCCAAGGACTCACTAAAAACTCCTACAATTTGTGTGTGTATCTTCTCTCTTTTTTTTGGCATGAGTTTAGAATTGAACCCAGTGTCCCAAGTGGCAAGTGAGAATTCTACCACTGAACCACCCACGTACCTCGGGTGTGTTTCCCATGTGGGTCTCTGACTCTCCTGAGATCTCATCTTTGTTTTAGGTTTTGAAATACTGTTTCTTAGCCTATCAACTAATCAGTATATTTATTCCACCTTAAACCTGTCAGTGGAGAAATGGCACAAAGGACAAAAATGAATCCAAGATGGCAAATTATAGAATGTTTGAGATGCTGAAGATGAAGGCCCTGAAGATTTGATGTCCTAACACAAGAATAAGAGGTTGCCGGGGGAGATCATCTATATACAAATATTTCATTGGCTTTTAGTGCTGACTTAGCAAGCCAAGCTAATCCTGACTGTCCAGGGTAGAAAAATGCAGCTTCTAAATGTACTTACTTTCCTCCCATCCAATAGCTGGCAGAAGGAGAGTTGAGCTCAGCACGGTAATGGCTTCATGGTACATATACACCAGGTGCCAAATTCTTCCTTCTGTGACTCCCACACAGAAAACTGTTCTTATTCCAAACCCCATTGTTTTACCAGGAGGGATGTAGATGAATCGGAAGCTGTGGCCTAAAAGTAAGACCTTGTGTTGAAGGTGTGTATCTGGGTTCAGAGGAGCCGTGCTTGTCCCAGCTCATCGTTGTGGGGTGGAGCTGGGTTACCTGGGCACATGTGAGATGGGTGCGTCTTAGCTCTGCCTTCTGTTGTTTTTATCAGTCCAATCATGGCTTGTTAGGCACATGGGTGAATGCAGAGCAAGTTCTGTTAGTCCAGTCCTGCCCTTAGATGGTTCAAATCAAAGGAAAGGAAATAAGGATACAGATAACTCTTGTTTTGTTTTGTTTTTTTTTAGTAGGTGGGATGGAGTGAAAAATGTCATGGGTTCCAAACTGGGGTTTCTAATCTTTTAGGTCCCTTGGATATCATAATGTACATATAAATACATATTATTAATAATATAATAGTATTTATATGTAAACATAAAATAATGTAAACTTAATCAGAACATAGTTGTGCTGCATAATTTCTGACTGTCCATCCAGGCCATTTCCCCCTTTTCCATTCCACTGTCTTCCTTGCAAGGCTGACCTGTTTATACTGCACGAATGAATGCCATTAACCTGTGCTTTCCCACTGATCTGGGCCTATGGCCACAGGGGCATTATGACAGGTTTCCGGAGAGGGAGGAAGGAGAGCCTGTGGGTCTGTTCTCCCAGCTCCTTTGGTTAGTTGCCTCTTCTGACTGAGGGTCACAGTTCTGGCCAGGTGCCCTCTCCACATAGCTCTCTCTCCTCCCCTGGTCCTGCTAACCTCTTCTCTCCTCTGATCTCAATGCAAACATAAGCCTGCCGTTTCTCTTGCTCTTGGAAGCCTGGGCATGCTAACAGCTCCTTGCTGAAACTGGCCCCAGGGTACTACACTGTGGCTTGTGCTTTTCTGCATTCTGTCTACAACTTTGCAACTAGTTTCTTTATTGTGGGTGCGTGCTAAGTCGCTTCAGTCGTGTCCAACTCTTTTTGCCTCTGTGGACTGTAGCCTGTCAGGCTCCTCTGTCCATGGGATTCTCCAGGCAAGAATATTGCAGTGGGTTGCCTTGCTCTCTTCCAGGGCATCTTACCAACCCAGGGATTGAACCCACGTCTCCTGCATTGGCAGGAGTGCCACCTGGGAAGCCAGATTCCTTTATTAATCACTCCTAGAATTACCCGTTATGAGCACGCCGTTTCTGTTTCCTACTGGGACCTCAAGTGATGCAGAGGTCCAACATTCTAATTGAAATTGTGCCTTTATCTGTAGTAAGTCCGCCAGATAACCTAAAGCATGAGCTTCCTTCTGTTTGACTAGGATTTTATCAACATTGTGAAATAGTATCTGATGGTACAATGGAGTGAAATAGGATTTTAGTAATCTGGGGATGTAAAAGCTTCAAAAGACAAGTTGTATAGAAAAATGAATTCAGACTTTTAAGGAAGTGTTTTAGAAGTATGAGATCCAAGGAAGGAAAGTCATAAAAGAGATTCTTGGTGGTCAAAAATAAATAAATAAGTAAAGTCATTGGATTTTTTGTGTATTTTTCTTTTCTTGAGTTCTTGTTTTAAGAATTAGGATCTGAAATGGTCTGGTGCTTTTGGATTGAAATGAGCGAGAGAGGAATGGGTGTTATGAATGGGAATGAATGGATGAAGTAAGGGAGGTATGGACTCAAGGAGGCAGACTTGTAATAGCAAACAGTGTGGCCAGGCCTCAGACATAGGCCTCACTGGGAGGTAATGTTTGAGCAAACATTTGGAAGAGGTGAGGGAGGTAGCTATGAGAATAATGTAAAGACGCCTCTAGCCTGTGGGGGTGGTGGCATCAGGGCTCCCATGTGCTAGCAGAGCATCAGGGAGGTCAGTGCAAGTCTGGAACAGAGTGAATAAGGTGAGAGGTGGTAGGAAATGAGGTCACAGTGGTGGGTAATGTCTCATAGGTTTGGGGATGTACCTCGCAGACTCTGTAAACACGGAAACCATCTCATTGACCCCCATTGTGCTCCTCTGGACGCCTGAGGATCCAGAGAACCCAAGTTCCCACTAGAACATTTTTAAGAAATTGGCCTCTTAATATTCAGACAGGATCTCCAGAAGCTTCTCTGGGGACTGTCACATCCCGCTGTGGCCAGTTCCCCTGCACCACACAAGTGCTGTTTGGTTCTCTGTAGTCGAGAGAAATGTTATCTCTTTATATCAGGATTCCATCGAATAAGATAAACTTCATCTCTCACCAATTTTTTGTGTTGATGATGGCATTTGGGTTTTGTCTTAAGATTTGAAACACTGGTAGCTATGATTCAGTTTCCTTGGAAGCAATGGCGATTCAAAAGGTACTTATCCAAGAGCCACTTCCCAGGATAGAAATATGCTGCTTTATTAATACTGATCCTTAGGACAGCCTCGCAGAAACTTAGGTTTGTGAAACACTAAACAATTTCCAAAGCAAGTTCATTCACGGAGAGTCACCTGACGGGTTCCACCAGCAGCAACATGAAGTGGGAGCCTCCTCATTCTCTATTGTTTCACAGGAGGAAGTCTATCTTGTAGTACTTTTTCCTTCCCGTTGAAGATCACATTTCTATGTTATGTTCAGAGCATACTGTTGCCAAATATTCAGGAATGCAGATGCCCAACCAGTGCTCCAGTTAGGGGAGTTTTCAGCCAAATCCATTTTTGCGGCCAGCCCTGCCTTCTGCCTCTTTTGGCTGTGAGAGAAGAACTGGGGGATGTGGGGCCTAGCAAAGGCTAGGGAGAGTTTCTCCTTAGACCTGTGCTAGAGAGTGCCACCTTTATATTTCTGGTCATTAAGCAAGTATTTGATTTGCTTAGAAATGTTGAAGGGAACTTCCCTGGTCGGCCAGTGGTTAAGACTTCACCTTCCAATGCAGAGGGTGTGGGTTCGATCCCTAGTCAGGGAGATAAGATTCCCCCATGCCTCGCAGCCTAAAAAAGAAACAAACAAACATAAAACAGAAACAATATTGTAACAAATTCGATAATGACTTTAAAAATGGTCCACATCAGAAAAAAATCTTAAAAAAAACCAAAGAAATGCTGAAGAAATAGACCTTCATCATCCCTGTAGGAGTTTTACATGCAGTTATTTTTAGTAATTTTACTTTTTCAATAAGGCAGGGAGAGAAATTTGTTTAGTGATTCTAAAATGGACCACTTGCCTCCTGCATAGCCAAACCAGGCACTCAGGATGACTTCTCAGAATTTTCCTATGTACTTAGCATTGCTTTCATGTTAAAGCCCCCTTTCAAAACTTCCCCAGGCCACACAGAAGCACGAGCCTGGCAATAGCATTGGGGCCATCTGCTTACCTTTCCTTACCTGTCCCAGGGCCCCAGGGTTTTACTTGTTTTTAATCACTTAGCTCTGACTTTTGGGCCCTGTTTCCTAGTTGCTAAGGATGGCCTATGTTCAACCAGGGTGCTCTGGTTTGAGTTGACCAGGAGACTGTTGAGCTGTGTCCTGGCCTCTGTGTGTTGATAAGGACTTAATAAGAACCCAAATTCACAGGTGGTCTCTCTTTATATCTCAGGCTACGACAGCCATGTGCCCAACATAGATGAGGAAATTATAGATTGATTGCTCTTTATTTCCATATCATCACCTCAGAAGTCATAATTCACTCATCCACCTAGTCATTGGTCATCTCGCTCTGTGCCAGGCATGGAGCTTGTGTGTGTGCATCTTCAGTTGCTTCAGTTGTGTCTGACTCTTTGTGACCCCATGGACTGTAGCCCACCAGGCTCCGCTATCCATGGGATTCTCCAGGCAAGTATACTGCAGTGGGTTGCCATACCCTCCTCCAGAGGACCTTCCCCACCCAGGGAGCGAACCTGGGTCTCCTGCATTGGCAGGCAGGTTCTTTACCGCTAGTGCTACCTGGGAAGCCCAGGTAGCCCAGGCATGGAGCTTAGGCACTAGCAATAGAAGAGAAAATGAGACAGGCACTGTCCTTGCTTCCTGGAATTTATAATATGGTGCGCTGGAAATAGGAAGTTACTATGTGATCAGGATAGGTGATGATGAAGTTCTGGAGCTGGTGGGAAAGCAAAGAAAACAGCTGTGGGATTCATTATGCAGGCAGAATCAACAGACTGAAGAAGTTAAGCAAGATCACGTGCTTAATGGTGGATCAGATGGAAACTCTGACCTGTTGACTAGCCCTTTGCTCTCCATTCTGTGGTCTCATCAGCTTTGGATGATGTGTCTTTCCTTCTTTCTTATATGTATGTATATAAAAATATGTTTCTGATTCATTTGTTTTCCATCCCCTTCTTTCCCTAAATTTCCATATTTTCTCGAAACTGTAGGTCCTCTAAAAGAGCACTTACTTTTTCTTTTTTTTCCCCCTCTTTCCTCAACATTGGCTATACTTACTGTTTATTCACTCAGCAAGCATCTACGTGATAGCCATTGCATTAGGCCCTGAGGACAATGATATGAAATCAGACCTGTCCCTGTCACTAGAGTGTTCATAGCTGGAAGGGGAAACTGACCTGAATTATAGAAATAAATGTACCTGTGTGTTATAGGAACTTTGAAAGAAGTATGTATGGGATAAGATGGAGGACAAAGGAGTGGTCAATTGATTATAATATTGTGACCTGGAAATAATGATTATCACAGTTGCTCATTGAGAGAGGCTATAAAGGAAAAGATCTGGGTGCTGAGGACGAAAATAACAGGGAGCATATCCTTAGTTAGGGAGGTAGTGTTAGCACTGTAGTAATCATGATAATACTAATGATAATTATAATAATGACTACTAACTTTTATTGGACATTTAATGTATCCAATATTTCACTCAGCTCTGTATTTATATTACCTAACTTAATCTTTATAAAAAATCCTACAAGGCAGGGATGTTCCTGTGTAATGACTGAGAAAACTAAAGCAAAGAGAAGCTATCAACTTGCTCAAGATCACACATTGTTCCTTTATTCACTGAATAATTGAAGTTATTGCACATCTCTGAAGTTCATGGCACTGGCGGTTCTCAGATGAACATGGAATATTCCCTTCTCCAAGTTTCCTGGAGGAAGCATTTGTTAAAATAAGTCAGGCTTTCTGATAGAGGTGTGAATAAGGCACTGTGGGGGAGCAGAGCGGGGCATTAACAGAGCCAGAAGTGGTGGAAGGCTGCACGGAGGAGGGAGCATTGGAGCTGGACCTTGATGCTTGGGTTGACTTCAGAGAGGAAATGTTATGTGCAAAGGTAGAAAAGAGACGTGAAATGATCTAGGATAGTCAAAAAACATCGAAGTCTATGTGTGTCAGTGGTAGGGGAGAGGATGGGGAAGATGGCTTGGCGGGAGGTGAAGTGGGAAGGATTGATGGCAGCCGGAATGTAAAATGCTGAAATCAACTTGAAGGAGGTCATGGATGGCCAGTGGAAGTGTTTAAGTAGGCTGATGCCATGATGGAATGAATGCGCAGCTTTCTGGAAGTTCTTTGAGAAAGGAGGAACCTTACGAGACAGCAATGCTGACAATATCATTTTCCGTGGTGTTAGATGAGTTTCTAACTTCCAGTACTATCTGTAAATACAGGAACACCAGAAATTTGCTCCACTGTGATTCTAGTAAGCTGAATGCTGTCCTAGCACCATTTCATTTCTTTTCCATATGATTGTATTTAGCAGGTGCAATCAAGACAGTCACGTGGGAGATGAGAACAGACACATGAACTGTTCAAGGCCCTGAGAATCTGAACAGGAAGGAGCAAAATCTTTGAGACAGACCCAAAAACTGTTTCTCACAGTCATGGGTGGCTTCTAAGAAGAGGTGTATTGTCTTAAACATTTTACAACAATGTTAAATGAATAGCTATAAAATGCTTACAGGAGTGCTTCAGGGCTCTGTTGCCTGAAACCCAGTATTAGAAAGGATGACAGAGGTCTGGGATTGGAGGAGAGTGTGGACCAGTCAGATGGATCAGATCTTGCTGCTGTGTGTCCTGCAGACTGACATCGAGAGCCCCAGTTGGGAGGTGCGGCCTGCTTCCTGGAAATGTGGGAGTGGGCTAAGACCACTGAGGGTTACATCACCGTGCGAGCTGCCTTTCTACCCGCTGCAAGAGAAGTTGCCTTAGAAGTTGAACTTGATACAACTGTCAGAAACATTATCTCTTTCTCAGGCTTTCCCTGAGCTCTGGGAAACTTTTAAGGAAGGTGAACCCTCATCATAGAGTGAGCTAGTCATGGTTGGTTGTTTGCTTCGATAATTTGGTGAAAGTATTGATCAACGCTTTTTGAACTACAGTCTTCCGTCCCTAATTCTAATCTGTACTCTTCATAGTAAATCAGTTTAGAAATGCCAATGCAGCCAAAATGACCTTGAGACAAGGGTTACTGATAAATCACTTTGAAATGAATTAATGGTATATTCCCAGGCTTTGCTAGCTGTAAAGGCTGTGGTGATGACATTGATCCAAATTAGTGGCCTGACAGATAGACTCTAATTCTCAGGATCATATACTAGCATCAGTTGGTCACTTCTTTTAACATCCATAGAAATGATAGCAGATCTACTTTATATTTTACTGTGTCACTTTCCACTAGAAAATATTTTAAAGAGAGACTATAGAGGCAGTGTGGATTCTGAAGCCAAGCTGCCTAGTTCCCAGCTTGTCCACTTCCTCATTGTGTGACTTTGAGGACTCTTAACCTCTCTATGCATCAATTTCCTCATCTGTAAAATGGAGGTAATAATCATACCAAACTTCTAGACTGATGATAAGGATTAAATAAGATTTTGGATATATGTTCAGGCTGTGTGTTAGCCATTACTTATAATATTTATGTTAATAATCAGTCATAGGGAGTAGCCACCCCCCAGAATTAACCATTTACTGTCTGAGCCTCACATTCTGAACTTTACTGAAAGGGAAGAAGTGCACATTTGCTGTCACGTACTATGATGGAGTATTATCGCATGTGAAACTCACTACAATCCTGTCCACTAGATGGTTATCTCCATCTTAAAGATGAAGAAGGTATGGCTCCGAAAACTTAAATACCACGTCCCGGGTGGTACAGAGCTCGAGTGAACCTGAGCTCGATGGCAGAGCTCACGTTTCCTTTGTGTAAGTTGTTCCTCCTTAGAATTCTCCAGGGATAAGTGGCAAACCCTGACAAAACAGAATTAAAGGTGCACGTCAAAGCTGGAGTTTTCACAGTGCCCTGTGATCTCCTCTCCCTTCCTCTCCTGCAGAGGTTGCCTGAGCTAATGCTTTATCTTCTGTGGTCCATCTTGTACTGTGCGACTATGCTAAGGAAAGAGAAGCAGGCTGCATGGCCCCAGTTCTCCTCCAACCCCAGCCGTGCCTCATATAATTCCACGCTGTCTCCTTTGTCATGGAAGAGCCCACCTTCTCAGTAGGATTCAAAATACTCATACCATTACAGCTCTCAAGAGCACCAGAAAGGAGTCAAGACCCTCTAGAGTCTCTCTAACACTTCTGGAGAGCCTAGAACCTTCCAGAAGGTTAGAAATTTGTTATTATGTCAAAGTCTCAGACATCTTTTGGATGCAGTTCATGGATGTTTACACTGGAGAAGTTCTGAAAGTCTTCCTAACTGCCCAGGCGTCATTAAAATGCAGACAATTCTAAGATTGCACAACTCATCTTGTAAACGCGTGGCTTATAAAGTCTCCACACCTTGGCAGTTGGGAAGAATACAGATTAGAAGATAACATTTGGGGACTTTATGGGAATCAACATCATGTTGTCTGTGTGCTCCAACCTTCACTTTCATTTGTGGTCCACCTCCCTTCATCCTGCATTACCATGCCCCCAAATTATAGTTATTTGTAAGAGTATGGACTTATGTTCATATACATCAGGTTGTTTCTTCAATATTGGTTTCCAAGCCCATGCATGTAGACCAATTACCGCTCTACCTCAAACTCACTGACTATGCAATCAAGACTCATTATTACCCCAGTTCTCATCCCATTCACATACCCTTTATGTCTCAGAACAACAGTGAATGGAGAGCAAGGTATATTGCAGGGCATAGGAAAAGAGGAAGGCCAAGGACATGCAGAGAAATCTAAACTAAAGAGGGGGAGATTTAGGTGAAAATGGTTTCTTCCGAGAAGCTTTTTCATCTTTGGTGTTTGTGAAATTTTATTTTGTTAGGTCTGTTCCCTCAATCGTGATCCCTTGGGTCTGGTGGAAAGCTATAATTTTTGGAAAGCTCGTTTCTGCAAAAACTTATGGTTATGGAGGAAAATCAATGTTTGTAAGCCCTTGAATCAAGTCTAAAAAGTCTGTTTGGATATTTAGAGTCTCGTAAAATGTAACATAGAAAGACATGGAGAATAGCAGAGCTGGAAAAGGTCATGGAGACTGCGTGGTCCGCTGTACCCCTTGTAGTGATAGGCTATGAAGTCAAGGGGAGCTGAACGATTTATGCAGGTTATATGACGATAAGGAGGGGTGGAGAGACTGAACTGGAAGAGACCTCCTAACTCCTAAGGCAGTGTATTTTCAAAATTATCACAGCTTACTAATTATTTGGAAGCGTCTGAGCCAAATTATGAACCATGTATTGTGAGGGAATCTTAGCAAGAAGAGACCTTAGAGATCATTTAGTGCCATCTCCCTCTGGCTGTAAGAATCCTCTTGGTGGCATCCTTTACAGATGTCCACTAGTCCCTACCAGCTTAAATCTGATGCTTGGAAGCTCAGTACTTTATAAGGCAACTTGTTTTGTCTTTGGTTATCCCTACATATTGGTAAATTTATCCTAACTAAAGGTCACATTTCTATTTTTAAAGTGCCAGTCCAGAAGGACTGAGTGTGGCCAGAGGGAGATGGAATGGTATTAGCAATGGTGTAGACTTTTACTCTTTTTCTCATCTTAAAATTAGAATAGTAATGCCTGTCTTACAGTGTCATTGTGAGGATTAGTGAAGTGAAGTTGCTCAGTTGTGTTCGACTTTTTGCGACCCCGTGGACTGTAGCCCACCAGGCTCCTCCATCTATGGGATTCTCCAGGCAAGAATACTGGAGTGGGTTGCCATTTCCTTCTCCAGCGGATCTTCCCAACCCAGGGTTCGAACCCAGGTCTCCTGCATTGCAGGCAGATGCTTTAACCTCTGGGCCACCATTGTGAGGATTAGAGGAGCAGTTTATAAAGCATCTATCATAATAGCTGCTTCAATAGGTACTCAAATTGTAGTTGTTGTTGGCTTTTATCATCTTGATCCCATTTTTTGAAAGTATGCCCTCTGGAGCAACATAGACTATGTCTAATACCGCAAATATTTGAAGGCAGTTAGCATGACCTCTAAGCCTTCTTTTCTTCAGACTAAATATTCCCTGATTCTTCTACCACTCTTTCCTGTGATGTATTTTGGATGCCTCCATTGCTTTCATTCCCGCCTATTTGTCAATTTCCCCCTTAAAATGTGGTGGCCAAATGTGGTCAGTCCGATGTGCTCGACAGTGAAATAATTACTTCCCTTGATCTGGACTTTGCACTTCTCCTACAGCAACCTAGATTTATGTTAGCATTTTTGGAGGCCAGATCATACAGTTGGCTCGAGTAAAACCGTGTTCTACTATCCAGAATGTTAGTGATGCCTCCCAATATTGTGTCAACCACAGATTTGACAAGCATGAATTTACATCTTCATCCAAGCTGTTGATAAAAATGTTGAACAAGAGAAGGCCAAAGGTTGAACCCCCAGATTCTTCACTGTATATTGACATCCATCACTGGTTGGTGACATTGTTTCACCAGCTCCAAGTCTACGCACCTATACTAACAAAAATAACTCAGTGAGATACAGTCATTCTTTGTGTTTTTGAAATTGGATATTTAATTCATCTAAAGATAAAATGCCATTCTTTTATCAAGGAAGACAGGTTTTGAACCCATAATTAGGAAAATGTGAATTCAGAAAGTAATTTCATGTTTGAGTTACTATGTAATGCTGAAAGAAAAAAAATCATCTTCTTTTAATGCAAAATGATAATGCTTGCTTAAATTTGTTTATTTTTCCAAAATGTTTTGAAATTACTCTCTGGGTCTTGGGGGAGGAGGCTGGAGAATTTGCAGATTTCATATGTGGGGGAGAAAAGAGATTTTTGAAAAACAGCATAACTTTTAGGAGTTTTTTCCATCTCTGAAGGATATCACAGAGACAAAGAGATCTCTTTAAAATGTTGGTGGGGATGTGTGTGAAGTGTATTCCTGGTAGTCTTTTTTATTCTTTTTAATGATTCTCAGACAACATTCCTAGACTTTTTGAGGGCATAGGTATTTCTCTCTCTCATTTAACATGCTTCACTCTGAATAAATCAAACCAATTTCTTTGTATCACGTTTCAAAAACTTTGAACAAAGATTTTCTTGGTTTTCATGGTGAAGGTAAAGAATTGTTATGGACATATCACTTGAGCCAAAGTGCTCAAAGACTTGAAGTTCATTTCTTAGTACTTTCCTTCAAGGGCTCATTCAATGTCTTCTCAAAGACTTTGATTTCCAGCCTATGTTCCATGCTTGTGGCTTTCTTCTTAATTCTGATCCTATTTCTCTACCCCATAATCAAACAGGTACCTTAATATCTAACGTATCTTAACATCTCTTATTGTGAGCATACTTTGAGATTTTAAGGTAAACAGACAAGAGAGCTCACATTCTCAGAATTCACTCAGGAAATAAAAGATAAGATTTCATCATACTGAATATTTTAGGAGCGTCATTTTATAGTTTACTCATTCTGTGTAGTTTACTGTGTGCCTACCTTATGCTGGGCACTGATCTGGGCAACAGAGACTCAGTGGGGAGTAAAGTCAAATTTAGTCCCTTCTCTCATTGTGCTTAGAGGGAGCAACAGATATTGGTCAAATAATCGAAGACAATTGTGAACTTGTGTAAAGTGCTGCAAAGGAGGGGGAGTCGGTGCTCATTCTTGGAGAGGTCAGGGAAGGCGTTCTCACGTGATGCTCAGTTTGTGATTTGAAGGTGCAGGTAGGGAAAGAGCGCAGGTAGCAGAAACAGCATGCTCAGCTCTGTACCGACATATGGAGCGCGTTCAGGATGAGAGCAGGGAGAGTCCTGCAGGTGGAGTGAATCACAGACAGTGAGAGTGAAGGTGGTGTGAGATGAGCTGGGGAGACCAGAAGGCTCCCATGAAGGCCTTGAAGATCAAGGAAAGAGTGCTGTCAGGGTCTTCTGAACCACGAGAAGCCATCTAAGCAGCCTGGAGAGGGTGGGCAATGTAGAGGGATCTGTATGTTATGTGCTTGGTTTTGCCTTTTGAAAAGGTGACTGTGGCTGTAGTATGGGAAGGAGGAAAGGAAGTCAAAGTGAGTGACGGGGGACCGGTTTGGAGAGTGATTGTTGAATCCAGGAAAGAAGATGATGATGGTTGGGTAGAAGTTGGTGGAAGAAGAGACAGAAAGAGGAGAATGATGCTTGCATTGAATTTATGGTACTTGGGGACTCCACGTGGGGGTGATAGAAAAGAGATGCCAAAGGGAACTCAAAAAGGGTTTAGACATTTTATATTATTGTCATGAACTTAAAGAAGATTATTTTTAAAATCATATGGCTCTGTTGATAACTTTCACTAGCACAACAGAAATAATAAAACGAAAGTCAGAAATCCTCCTGTGCCTGAGATCTATTATTAACAAAATAAGTGACTGTGAACAAGATGAAAAAAATGTGAATATCTTGAAGGATCTAAACAAAGGATTTAAAGATAATACTTGCAACATTTACTTCATCACAACCTCATGCTAAGACCTAGAAAAATGAGTTTGTTGAGGTTTACTTTTGAAAGAAATAATGATTATCTTTATTTTCAGTATTACTTTTCATTTGATTCTTTATACCTCTAGTTCCCATAAAAATAACTCAAGCATATCCCTGTGCTGCCACCCCAATACAAATCACTATTTCCTTCCATCTTACTTTAACCAACCACAATATTTTCCCATGTCAGAAAAACCTTCCAGTATATAAGAGGAGCCTTTGGATCATGTGTGTGTGTGTGCTTAAACCTGTTCATGCCTTTGGGACCCCACGACAACACAGTCAGCTCACAGTCTAAGCCAGGTGCCCAGTTGCCATCTGGACTCTGGACAGACTGTGTGGTCAGGATTTAGAAATCAGAAACCTGGGAAAGGTGCAAAGTGATGGACACAACCACCCCCGCCACCATATATGTTATCACCATCATTTAACACATAGTGCAGGAAATCCTGTTCTTTGCAGAAGAACTTCAAAGAACCACTTCCTGTTCTCCTGGGTACTGTTTATTTTCTTCTTTGCTAACCCCAAAGCACAGACAGATAGATATTTTTCCTCTAGTAAATTGCTAGTGACACTCCATTTCTTTCCTGTCATCCTCAGCCCACTGTCCAACTGACCTCTCAGATTTCCATACCCTTCTAGGCTAAAGAGCTGTACTTGGATGTTTTCAGTGGCCCACTGACTTATGTGACTTTGTCCGGTACTTTCTTTTTCTTTTCTAGGTTCTGAATTTCTCACATTTCAGCCCTCTTATGCCTCAGTGTGAATCCTCTCTTCTTGCCCCAGTGACATTCTTTTCTAAGCATTGGCTTATATACACTATCACATGTGAAATAGATAACTAGCATAAAGCTGCTGCATAGCACAGGAAGCCCAGCCTCGCACTCTGTGATGACTTAAAGAGTTGGGATGGCGGGAGGAGGGGGGCTCAGCAGGGAGGGGATATACATATACATACATACATACATATACATATACATAATTATGACTGATTTGCATTGGTACATGGCAGAGACCACTGTAACACTGTAAAGCAATTATCCTCAAAAAAAAAAAAACAAACACAAAGCACTGTCTTTCAAGCTGGCTTTATCATGCATATTTTACCTTGCGTACATGCTAAGTCATTTCAGTCATGTGCAACTCTTTGCGACCCTATGGATTGTAGCCCTGCAGACTCCTCTGTCCATGGGATTCTCCATGCAAGAACAGTGGAGTGGGTTTTCCTCTTCCAGGGGATCTTCCCAACCCAGGGATTGAACCTGTGTCTCTTATGTCTCCTGAATTGGCAGACAGGTTCTTTACCACTAATGCCACCTGAGAAGCCCATACTTTACCTTACTTTTGAATTTTAAGCAAAGAAGCCTTCACTCAAGTCACCAGAAATAAAGACAGGATGTTAAGTCACTCAAGTGACTCAGCTGTGCTGTTATTTTCTTCCCTACTGTATTCATGTATGTATGTGTGTATGTCTACTGAGTGCCTACTGTGCTCCAGTCCCCATGGGGTAGAGTCATGAACACAAACATTGTATGTTCTAGAGGAAAAGACAGTGAACAAGTGAACAGGTGAACCAGTGTCGTCAGTATTCCATGATTCAACCAAAGTATTGGAGATTTATCTTATGGAAAAACAATAGAGAATTGTAACTCTCACTCTCATCATTGAACCCCAGACACCCTGTTGTCTTTCACAGTCAATATCCTCACTCCCTAGGTTGTTGAGCTTGGGTCACGCATACTCAGATTATGAGTTAGAAAAGTAGTTTCCTGGGGAAAAAAAAGAGGTGGTTACTCTTATAGGACTGAAAAAGAAAAAATAACAAGTGTGCTTGTCATTCAAAGCAGGGTGCTGAATGGCTTTTCACTAAATCATAATGTTATGCACTTACCACAGAAAACATTTTCAAATGGAATATATATCACTCTAAGTCAGAGCAGATATGCACTAAACCTCACATGGGGAGGTGGCAGGGTGATTAGTGAACTTCCAGGTATTTTCTTATGTGCTTTACTCTTAAGGCAAATAGTTATTTTTCATCTCCTTGAAGCTGTAACTTATAACAAAATAAATGGACCTATGGCTTGCCAGAAGCCATAACTCTGTATTTAGTTGACATGACCAGATTCCCCAGTTTGGCCTTTGAAAGCCTGAGAGCAGAATAAAGCATTAACCTCTTCTGACCCTTTCCCTTCTGTCTTCTCTGGGCAGAATATCTCGATGCATAACCCCGTTGGTGGGGCCATGGCGGGGCCTGGAGCTCACCAGCTCGGCAGCGCCCGGATGCCCAACCATGACACCAGCGTTGTGATTCAGCAAGCCATGCCGTCACCCCAGTCCAGCTCTGTCATCACGCAGGCCCCTTCCACCAACCGCCAGATCGGGTAAGGAGATCTCCTTGGTTGTCTCTGGGTCCTGGCCGGAGCTTAGGGAAGCTTCTGGACTTTCTTCTGGCTTCTAGTCTGCAGGTTGCATAAGACAGAAGTTGGTCTTCCTGGCTGGTGTGATACTGCCTAGAGCTCAGAGTGATGTTTTTGATGGGAGACAGGTAGAGGGAGTCTCTGTTTGGTAGAAGCTCTTTGACCTTGGATCTAGAGAGAAGAGCAAGTCGTTCTGTGTCATTGTTCCTTCAGAGAAGATTCTTGAACTTTAAGGTGACTGTGGGGAAACTCCTTGGACGTTGGGAGCAGAGTGTAGTTCTCAGGACAAATGCTTGAGGATGGTGGAGGGAAGTGTCACCCGCCCAGCTTCCTCACTAACAGAGTATGTGCCTCCATTCCTAAGACCAATCACCTGTGTCTCTGGTATGTTTCCACAGTCCTCCTTGTCTCTGATGATGATTCTTTCTTCTCTCCCTTGTTAGTAGTAATACCTTCTCATTAGCTCGCCTCTTTCTGCACTGGTTCATATTCATTCCTGGAGAAGACAAAACGAAGAAGGCAGATCCTATCCTTCTCATTTATATAAAAAAGATAATACTGAGGCATTGAGAAAAATAGGTAGAATGTTCGCAGACACTGTATCATGGCATGGAACAAGCACTCACTCCTGAGTATCATGTGATAGCTCTCGGTCCTTGTTACTCAGAGTGTGGTCTGAGGACTGGCAGCATGGGTATTACCCAGGAGCTTCTTAGAAGTGCAAACTTCTGGCCCAGCTTCCTGCTCTCCAGAATGAGGATGGTGTCTCTTCTCTCCACCCTCACAAGACTAATGTGAAAAGGAAATAAAAGATTTAAGAGTGCTTGGGATCTTAGGAAGAAAAAGTAGTAACTTAAGCTAAAGAGCTATGATAAATTTATGTTACTGGATGCTGAGAACTGCTTGCTCCTTGTTCCTAGAATTCTCTGTTTAAAATAGGAAAGGGAACTTGCTGTGTTTGGTGTGCATATCAGAATTTAGTTAGAATATTCCACTGAATAGTAGATATGGTGATTTTAAGAAAAAGTTAGAAGCTATCTCACCCTTTGTCAGTTATGTCTTTTCCCTTCCTTGTTTTAAATGTGTGTAAGAATTCCCCACCCAGAGGGAGCACTAGGGACAATGGCTTATCCCTCCTCAGAATACACTAGAAAGGGTACCTTGTCTCTCACATTTCTCAACTCATCAGGATGGGTTGTGACATACAAAGACAAATCTTAACAAATGAGAGTTGTGGGTAATAACTGTGTTGTGAGTTTGCCATGGGAACCTTTGGTTTCCCATTCAAGAAACAGAAAATTAATCTGGCCATTTGAATGCTTGGCTTTGTTGGAATAAGCCATCACTAAAGTTGCAAGTGTGTCTGTGAAAGAATCCTTTTTTTCTCAAACATCTATGGGAGTAAATGCTTCTCCGTCCAAAGCAAGAACCTGTAATATACTAAGAAGGTGGGGTCATTAAAGACAGCATCTCAGTCTCAAGGGGACTCCTTCACGCCAGTGGCTTGGCTTTGGGCAAACAATTCACAGTTAGGCGAGCTAATTATAATTATTTTATTTTTCTTTCAAGGGGAAAAAACATAAAATGTGCTAGATTTTATTAGCATTTTTACAGCATTCCTTCTCCCCTGGAGTTCTTCTGCCTCCTGCCCCCCAACTTCCCTTTTGGAGGCCCTTAGTATTTGGCCATTGTTAGTACAATGGTGGTTTTTGTGAAACAATCTTTTAAGGGTTAGCACTAAATTCTAAGATGGGTGTTGACTCTGTCAATAATTTCCCAGCTGGCCAGGGCTGTATAGCTGGATGACATTTCTAGGCTGTGTCACTGTGCCCTGTCAGGTGGGGGTATATGCCATCTCCCGACCCACTCTGTCTTCCCGTTTATTCCCAGTCCTGGGGTGTTATGTGTTTCTCCTGGTATTTTCTAGGAGATAATTGTCACTTTTAGGACTCTGTCTCATTGCCAAACTTGAGGGAGGCTGTTTCTTGCTTCAAATCCTTCCCTGTTGTGTTTGCCATGTTGATTCCAAACTCCACACCCTGTCATTTCCATTTTTCTCCATGTGACCCATCTAAAACTTTGCCCGGATGATCATGGGGGCTCAGCAACCCATCTCACTAGTGGATTCAGAATGAAACTCTAGGTGGTAACATTTGGGGATGGCTGACTCTTTTATTTCTCTCAGCAAAGAGGAAATGAGTACTTACTTTAAAACATGAGTTCCCTCTGGAGACTGTGTCTTTAAATGAGCATTTGAAACTGCAGATAGTTTTCTTTTTTTTTTCTCTCTCTGAGGCTGCACAGAACCATATTGTAGTAATATTCTGATTTTTATCACAACCTCAAATATTTAAGTGTCAAAATCTGGCCAAGCCACCTGCAAATGTTTGCCATGGCTACTGGCCAACAAAAGCAGCAAACAGCAATGAAAGTCTTCATTCAGGCTCCGCGCTTAAGCTGCACCCAGCCAGAGAGGCTGGGACCCACCTGTGCCCACGCACAGGGCTTTTTTGCTATGGCCAGTGGGCGTGTTCACAAATAGAACTTTGCGGGAGAAGGGGGGGCCACCCATCTCCCGTTCCCCCCTTTTCTTCCCTTTGACCAGTGCTGGGTTTCTGTTGCCAATCCCACTTTTATTCTCCTTTCTGCCACCATCCCCCCTTCATGCTGTATTTAAACTTAGAGGTTTGAATGTATTGGGAGTGATATTGACATGAAGGACTGGAAATGGGAACAGTGCCTGCTCCTAAGGAAGATTTGGAGGACCAAGTGTAGGCATCCTTGTGAGCATTTGATTTTCATATTTTTGAAGCAGGCACTGAGTCAACGTAGGACCAAATGGGTGGAAATGCAAAATTCTGAGATAGACAAACCACGTGTGCAAACTTCAGTCTGTCCTCTATCACCTGCTTCCATCGCCAATGCCCACTTCTGTCCAAGTAGTGCTTTTTATCTCGATAAAAACTGGAGGTAAGTATAAATATCCCAAATTGCACTTGTGTGGTTAGGCAGGCTAGAAAAACACAGTGTTGGAGAGTGTGGGAGGCATCCCCAAACTAGTGACTGCTTGTGCTTAGTCAAACTGGCAGACACCCTGTCGAGAAGAGTGCCTTTGGCTGATTGATGGTAGCGTTTTAGGAGATAAGTTTTCCAGATGGAAAAAGAAAAAGAGGGAGCCATGGGGTGTGGGGGAGACAAGCGAGATAGAAAACAAGCATGTGTTAAATACGGATGAAATAGATTCTGCCTTGAACCAAATATGTGGCAGATTCCAAGCAGTATCTCTCCTCTAGTAATTATTTTTTTTTATTAGAGATCACGTAACAGGCTCATTAATTCAGGATCAAGTCTGCAACTCCTGAGAGAATGGTGGAAGAGCAGGTGTCAGTAGTATAAGTTCTCTCTTTCTCTCTAATTCTGTCTCTCTCTCTCTCTTTCCTCATATGAGAAATTTTTGTAGGGGCCAGCAGTCAGTTGAGAAGGTGGCTACAATTTTAATAACTCCTAGCTTTCCTTGGTGGTTCAGTGCTTAAGAATCCATCTGGCAAGCGGGAGACACAGGTTTGATCCCTATATTAGGAAGATCTTCTAGAGAAGGAAATGGCAACCCCTCCAGTAGTCTTGTCTGGGATAATCCCACGGGCAGAGGAGCCTGGCAGGCGACATTCCATGGGGTTGCAAAAGAATTGGACATGATATAGCAACTGAACAACAGCAAATTCCTAGAGAAACCTACTTCTCTTTATGGACCAATGTCATTAGGTAATTCATGCTTGGTAACTTTTTAGAAAGACAATGAAAGTAATATGGAATGAGGTGATCTACAACAATGGATATCAGTACAGAGTTCTGACAGGTTGTGAGAGGCACACATAGTCCACAAAATTTCTTCCTGTATTCAGAATGTTCTATAGATTTAGTTCTCCCTATGGAATTGACAAATGCATAAGCTTGTTAGATTATTGGTAAAAAAAATTATTTGCCAGTCATTGTTTAAAGTGTAGACGTGATATATCTAACGTCAGGATATACAAATGTTGCTACCAAGGCTGATATTTGAAAAGAAGATATCTGGTCTTTTCTGGAATGTTCTAGTTAGGATATCAAGAGATTTGAAAATATGTTCAACAGCATGTATATATAAAACCTCTCTCTGATTTTATGCCAGTTTTAGTCTTGGCACATGTATGTTTGTAGGTATATTAGCTGTTTCATCATATACCCTATTTGCATAAAGCTTTATTTAGGCAATGTAGATCTAAGACTTGGCTAGAAATTTATAGAAAATATAACAAATCTTGTAAGAATAAAAAGGAGCTGATACTCATCAAAAATTGCATTTCTCTCACCCTTTCTGAGCTTTTTTTTTTTTTAGTAATAGTAATAAAAGAAGAGCTTATCACATCTCAAAACTCATTGATGTAAAAAACAATGCCGCTTTGCCTGTTGGAGAAAGTCATGTGATTTTTTTGTATGAGTTGCTGTCGATGCTTGAGGTGTCCATTGAGATGGGAATGTTAATTGATTCAAGGATTTCTGTGTCTGGTGTTCTGAAAAAAGGGAGGGGAAAGGTCAGTAAATGATGCCATCACAAAAAGGCACTGCTTAAAGAAAACATGTGAAACATCAGCTTACAGTTAACTCATACTGTAAAGAATTTGCCTGCAACGCAGGAGACCCGGGTTCAGTCCCTGGGTTGGGAAGATCCCCTGGAGAAGGGAATGGCTACTCACTCCAGTATTCTTGCCTGGAAGAGTTCATGGACAGAGGAGCCTAGCGGGCTACAGTCCATGGCGTCAGAAAGAACTGGACATGACTAAGCGACCAACACTTTCACTTTCACATTTCACAGTTTGAGTATGCTTGTTCTGTATATGCATAGGTGTGTACATCCATTATGAAGAGTTTTCTTAAACTCCACAAATCAACAGCATGAATTAGACTGTCACTGCCCACCGCAGGCCAGTGCTAGCAGGGTGCAAGCCAACCTTCTTCCTCCTGGCTGCAGCAGCCAGCAGGTCCCGGCTTATCACTCCCTGCCCCCACGCCCACAACCCCTCTCCAGGACAGCTTGAAGCCCCCTTTAGGTAATTCAGACCCGAAGCCATTATTTCCTGCTTTGTGTGTTGCAGAATATCACGGCCATGAACATTGCTTTATTGTTAGAAAGTTGCTGGGTCTTTCACAGCCCTGAGAACATTTATGAGGCCTTTCAGGGGAGTGCTTTCTGGGAGGGTTGACGGACTTAACCATATGGCTCCCGTTAAATCCTGTGCAGAGCCTTGAGAAATCACCTCTGACAAGAGGGCCAGCAGCTTTCTACTCAAAGAGTTTTATGTGTGGAACGAAACATTAAGTACTGATACTTGAGGAAATATAAGGTTTCTTAACATTTGAAAGTTGTAATACCACAAGATATTGTGGCCAGATGAAGGGGGGCAGAGCCAGGATGCCAGAGCACATGGCTACATCTTCCAAGAAGCAGAAAAAAGCACCCCTGCTCTCCTCTCCTCGCCTGGTTCTTGCCTGTGATCCCTCAGGCCAGCTTTGTTGTGTCTTAGTGTCTCAGTTCCTCACCTGGAACACAGCAAGGCAGGTATCTTCGCTTAAACAATAGATGTCTACTTTCCACAGTTTTGGAGGCTGGAAAGTCCAAGGTCAAGGTGCTGGCAGATTTGGTTCTCGGTGAGGGCCCTCTTCCTGACTCACAGATGACTGTCATCTCACTGTGTGCTCACCTGATCACTTCTCTGTGCATACAGAGAGAGAGACAGGCAGATTGACAGAGAGAGGAGAGGGCTTCCCTGATAGCTCAGTTGGTAAAGAATCTACCAGCCATGCGCGAGACCCTGGTTCAATTCCTGGGTCGGGAAGATCCGCTGGAGAAGGGATAGGCTACCCACTCCAGTATTCTTGGGCTTCCCTTGTGGCTCAGTTGGTAAAGAATCTACTTGCAATGTGGGAGATGCGGGTTCGATCCCTGGGTTAGGAAGATCCCCTGGAGAAGGGAATAGCTACCCACTCCAGTATTCTTGCCTGGCGATTTCCATGGACTATATCGTCCATGAGATAGCAAAGAGTTGGACACAACTGAGCGAATTTCACTTCTTCACTTCAGAGAGAGGAGAAAAAGACAGAAAGTGAGACCTCTGGTATCTCTTCCTCCTCTTAGGACACTAATCCTGTTTTAGGGACTCATGACCTCATTGAAGGGAATGCCAATCCACTCCAGTATTCTTACCTGGAGAATTCCATGGACAGAGAGTAGCCTGGTGGGCTACAGCCTATGGGTTTGCAAAGAGTCAGATATGACTGAGTGACTAAAACAACATATGAATTTGGAGGGAGACGCATTCAGTTTGTAAAAGCTAGTCTTCTTGGGAAAGAAAGTTGAAAGTCACTCTTCAGTGGCTCAAGCTATTTGTTAGAGAAGTTTGGGATTAGCAGGCTGATAATAAAGAGAAGAAAGGGAGCTAACATTTATCCAGCATCATCTATGTGCAGAGCACTGATTTATCTTTGCATGTTGCTTTCTATCATTCTCCAAGAGTCTGGAGAGGCAGGCATTATTTGCTCGAGTTTTACTGCTCAAGGAAGAGAAGTAACTTATCCCAAGTCACTCAGCCAGTGAGATGAGCAGAGTTTGAATGTGGTTCTGTTGGACTTCAAAGCACGTGCTCTCCCTGCGCTCCTGCCTGTAGCACTCCCAGTGCCATGAAAGATACGTGAGCGTGTTTGACCATTTGGGAGAGCCATCTGCCCACATGAGTTGGTTGGTGCTTAGCCTCTGGTTACAGTGTGACGTGCTTCCTTCACATACCTACAGGCTGGTCAAGGGCAGAGATAGACACACTGAGTTTTCAGCAGCTGCTTAAATCCTTCAGGAGAAAAATACAGGAGTTCCCTGGCCCTCAGAAAGGGAGTTTGCAGGTTGTGAGAGCACATGGATACAGAGAGAGAGAGCCTGTACCTGGGAGATCTCTTGGCAAAATCCTCTCACTATTAAGAAAACCAGATTCCTGCTTGAGAGTGGCTGTCCTTTCTCCAACCATTTGGTTGCTTTACATTTGGCTTCGTGGTTTATAGGAAGAACCTGTGCCCTGACCAGATGAAGTGTGACTTCCAGGCTATTCTGATTCCTGTGTGGATAGGTGACTTTGCCTGTGATGACTTATTGGGGGAGGGTCTCATTTCTGGATCTTATAAACAGAAGCTCTGCTCACAGAGTTCCAGAACCTTCCATATAAGTGTCTCTGTATTTTGACTGTCTCCTCCCATTTTTAGAACAGCTAGGCACACCAATGAGTCACCACACAAAGAGCTGACTCTTTGGAAAAGATCCTGATGCTGGGAAGGATTGAAAGCAGGAGGAGAAGGGAATAACAGAGGATGAGATGGTTGGATGGCATCACCAACTAGGGGACATGAGTTTAAACAAACTCCAGGAGACAGTGAAGGACAAGGAAGCCAGTATGCTGCAGTCCATGGGGTCAAAAAGAGTGGGACGTGACTTAGCAACTGAACAACAACAAGGCACAGGTCTGCTCTGGAGAAAAGAGCCCAGGATTATTCAGTCTGTGTCTGTTGTAAATCTAGACACTTGTTCTTTTGTGTGGCATATTGAAAAGATATGCCTGGAAAAGACAAGCTTACTCAGAACCAAACCAAGTCAGGTTAGAGGGGAGTCTTGCAAAAGTATTGACCGCAGGTTTAGAGGTCATGGGTTTAGGCTCTGTCAGTCAAAAAACTTTATAACCTTGGCCAAGTGCACAATTGCCCTAGGCCCCCCTTCCTTCGTCTACACTTTAAAAGGTTGACCAGCTGATTACAGGTCACTCTCAGCAACACAATCCTCATTCATTGCTTCTTATCTGTCTCAAATTTCTTTTCTCTTTTGGTTTGTTTTCCTCTAGGAGCTGAGTTTGGGGTTCTTGATTATCTGAATTTCAGGAGGCATTCTCATACTCATGTGTGTAAGAACAGAGTAGGGACTGGGAATGTTTGGGAAGGGGAGACCAGTGCAGTCAAGACAAGGGTCCTAACATATGAAGACAGAGAGACTTGACTTCCAGGTTCAACTCCTAGGTGAATCGCAACAAATTTATAATTCTGTTACATGGAGATTTTATACCCATTTTACAACTGAGTAAAGTGAGGTTCAGTGATTATGTGGCTTGCCCCACGTTATATGGATAAAGGTAAGTGCTGGAACTGGAAGCCAAGTCATTGTCCCATGGGTCCAAATGAAGTTGACTTCTCCATGTTTTAACTTCCTTACATGTAAAATGAGGAGGCATCACTAGAAAATTCTCAAGCCTTATCCTGCACTAAAAGGCTGATGGTTTTCATAATGAGTGTAATTTTGAAAACTACTTGGAAGGCAAGTTCCTTGGGGGCTCAGGACTGTATGCATGACTATGGAGTTTCCTCCCTTGAATTAATCCTATCAGCAAATTGTCCTTTTATTCTCATTTTACTAAAAGTGACTTATTGCCGAAGAGCTCACTAGAAAAACACCTAGACAACAGCACAACAGTGAAAGATATAATACAAATGTAATGCAAGAAATTGGAACAATTATATTGCCAGACATAGCTTTATGGAAAAATGCAGTCCACTGTCTTCTTTTCTGGATTTATTATTTGGGGGGTTACTTTATAGAAGACCTGAAACATAAAAGTCTAGCCTATATCAGTATTTAGTATTTTCCAAGGGGAAAACCTTGGGTAAGGTGCCAAATAATTAAACATTGGAAATTGAGGATATATGTTTATCTTAATATAAAATTCAATGATTAACTGCACCTTTCTACACTTGTCACAGTTCCTACACGGGAACTGGCTCATTATTTTCTGTTTTTAGGGCCAGAACACCAAGCTGGCTCGCCATTGTAGGTTTACATGAGTCCCAGTGTTGTGTTTAGAATGAGTCCGAGGACTAAGTGTACCCATTCCTCCAAGAACACCAAAAGGGATAGTGACATGGGGAAAGGACTGGTGTGTGCTATGCTCTCCAAGGTGAGTGTCTTAGGAGAAACGAATCTGGTAAAGCAGAGATGGTACTTTGCAACTGGGAGTACACTTTGCTTTTTTGAGGACTGAGCATGTACAGGTAGCATGGCTGTGTCCCAGTGGACATTTCTGATCATTTGTAACTTTCAAATTCTTAAAGACTATATGTTTCACAAAGTGTAAATAACTCTTAGCTGTTCTGATAGATAAGTAGTTTCTGAGTTAAAAGACAAGAACTGCAGATAGTCTGTGGTCCTCACTGCAATACTATGTAGTCATATAACTGGATACTTTAGGATTTAAAAGGTAAATGGTTCAATAGGTCCTCTTATATGTATTTTTCAATAATATTAGACCAAATGGATTTTTTCTACTCTTGTTTTTAATATTCTTTTTGTGGAGGATTTAATTGAAGGAGATACAAATTCTGTGGACTTTTTACCTTTGGTTGGATGAGAATATCACAGAAATAACCAATTTGGTCTTGGATTTTGGATATGAAGGGAATCCCTTATGTTAAGTTTCAGTTACATACAGATGGAATCCTATTTCAGTGAGACAGTACAATGTCATTGCTAGAGATTGAGAGCAATTGCTGGTGGTTTTGACTCTATCACTCACAAGTTATGGGACTTTGAACAGCTCCCTTGACCTCTCAGGGCCCTATTTTTCCATCTTTTAAAATGAAAGAATGAAACTGGATTGTCTAACCAGTGCCCTTTTCTAGCTCTTATGAACATATTTGTTTCCTTATCATGACTAACACACTCCCACAATACTGCTTGGCTGGTAGGGATTATGGAAAAAGAAATTTCATAAAAACAGATACATCACATTTAGCAGACAATCCAGTAATCTGTTTACCAAGTATGTTGTGCTTTTGGTAAATATCAACTGTAAAATTTCTATAGAGCAATAAACATTCTTAATGGTACCAGACACATTTAAAAGAATTTGGAGTTTTATAGTTTCCCCCCACCCCCTTTGGCAAAGTGCATTCTGGCTGGTGAATAGGTCGGTAAAGTCTGTAAAATGATAGGACCCTTGTGAGTGAGGGGGGTACAGACATGCCAGAATGCGCTTGGCTGGCTTTTGCAGAGGTGCAGGTCTTTGCAGAGAACAGATGGCCCCAGAAATCTTTGAAATGCCAGAAATGACTTCCTGAGCATACTCATCATATATTGGTTCAGATAGGATAATTCATAAGCCAAATACACAGCAGTTTACCACTGACCTCCAGTATATTATTTTCAGTCCATAAAACCCATAAACATTTCTACGTAGACAATCATAATGATGACTGCTGCAATGAAAACCCATCCCCAAGTCAGGAAGCCACTGGACACTTGTCAAGTGCATGATGGTGTTCTCAGTGTCTATAGGGGCTGGAGGCCAAGTGTTTGGCAGACTCTTGGGGATCACTGCTTAGTGTGCCATTTTTTCTCACTTGAGAGTCTTGGTTCAAATTGAATGCCTAAAGGGATAAGCAGTCAAGTGCTAGATTGAAGAGAACTAGAGTCTGCTTCCACCACAGTAGTGTTTGGGTGGTATGAGAGATGCCATTTTTGTTGAAGTGCAAACTCAGTGAAGCTAGAGTCTCCCCCTGAAGCTTTCTATAACCCTGTATTGAGTCAGGGTGTATTTTTCAATGACAAAACTAAACAAAAATGCAAATTTTAGATGCTTATTTCAAATCACAGCCTCTCTAAAATTTTGAAAGAATGTACTTAAAAATAATCGTAACTAAATTGTATATTATTAAAGGAGACTGGAGAATTTTAATGTCCAATTTCATCCAAATGAAAATTGTGTATGTGTGAGTGATGTATATGTATACACCCACTTCATAATAATTTGCTTTACTGGAACATCATTTAAGCCATTTGGCATGTATATAACATTATTGAAAACCTTTGAAGAGATTTTCCAGGTATATTTTGTGTATTCCACATGGCATGTCCTGAATGTCCTTTATAACCCCTTCTTACATGACAATAAACTACACCAGCCCCTTGCAACCAGTTTTAAAGAATAGTCACAATGATTAACAAGCATAATAAGTTTAAAAAAAAAAAAAAAAACTCATGTAGATTCACCTTAGACCCTTAACCTAGTTTTTCAGAAAATTGAAACAATTCCTCATTATCTACAAAATGACTGTTTGGTTGATGGATTATGTTTTCAGGAGCAGCCACTTTTTATTTCTCTGACACCTTGACATCACTGGTTTGTGGGGTGAGATACCTAAGTGCTAATGCGGATGTCTCTGGAAGGTGGTGACAGCCAGATCTAGAATGGGGGAGAGAGAGCCCCAGCTCAGGGGGTAACTCGCTTCCTGGGAGGAGCAAGGTGAGTATCTCATAGAGAACTGGCTGTGGCACTAACTGTAGGCTTGGGACTTCACCAAGAAGGCTTTGATCTGTTGGGAGATTCTTCTGATTCATAGCTGAAGAAGAATGGGTATGGCAGGACATTCATCTAGGACCCTGGCTTTCTTTTCTTCCTCTCTCCTTTCTTTCTCCCCTCTTTCCTTCCCATCGCCCTTAGAAAGAAGGAGGAATACCTCCAATTATTCATCATGTCTGACATTAGGCCATGACTCTCAGTAAAAGTCTGGGGAGAAAGTTTAAAGCTTAACTAAAAGGAAAATGGGAGACTCTGTGTGTGTGTGTGTGTGTGTGTGTGTGTGTGTGTGTGTGTGTGTGTGTGTGTGGTGTCAATTACTCAACATGTCCCAATCCCCCCTCATTGTGCGGATAGCCGCTATTTATTTAATTTAGGTCTGTAGTCAAGCACTTTGCAGGAAACCAGAGGAATGAGTTTGTCCAGATCTCTTTTGGCAAATGTGTATGTGTATTTGTGTGTGTATGTGAGAGAGAGAGAGAGAGAGACAGAGACAGAGACAGAGAGATTGATTTTTATAAAAACAGTGTGTGAAACTTTGGCTGCCCCGCCAAAGCCACAGATAATCAACCTTACATTGGGTCCACCGCGTTCCATAATTATTATTGCCATTAAGAGTAATTATTATTTGCCTTGTCGCGTTGGCAGTTTGGAGTCTGCCTGAGACTGAGGCTTCTCACAGGAGCAGAAGCACACACACAGCGGCCGAGATTCACCCACAAGTGCTTCAACGTGTTTGGACGACATCCCTTGCTTGGTTCACTTCATTGGATTTCAGACACATTGAGCTTCACATTGAAGGAAAAGTTTATCAGATACAAAACCAGCGTGAACGAGAGCCTGCACTCCAAAAGCTTTTTTGAATGGATGCTGGGATTCTTGGCTTTTCTCAGTGTGGAGATGTTTTCTTTTCATTCCACTCTCTTCCTTTAATTAAAAGAGAAAAATAAATGATACGATAAGTCTTCAGTTAGAGGCTGAGCTTGAAATGGTAGAAGAGGAAAAAGTAGAAGAAAGGCAGTAACACCACATGGCAAGGCAGCAAGTTCATATAGGAGGGAGAATAATTACAACCTTAATTTTGATTTCTTTCCCCTGATTTGTGTTGTCTCCTTGCCCACACACCCTCCAGACTCCAGATTCTGTATTGTTGCCTTGTCCTTTTGCCTTATCATTTTGCAATAACTGGCCACAGGTATCGCCTCTGCCCTCCTCGGGGACCTTGGGTAGGATGTGACCAAGTCTTTTGAATCCTGGAGTGCTCACAACAGAAGCTGTTCCCGGTGGAAGGTCATTAAAGAAGAAATAGCAGGACAAGATGTTCATCCCCCTGGAGAAGAAAATGACAACCCACTCTAGTATTCTTGCTTGGGAAATCCCATGGGCAGAAGAGCCTGAAGGGGGTCATGGGGTCACAAAGCCATGGGGTCACAAAGAGTCATGCACAGCTTAATGACTGAACAACAAGATGTTCTTTCAGACGTCACTTTTCCCATAAGATTTTGTTGATTTCCTGCCAAAGTGAAAGTGAAGTTGCTCAGTCATGTCTGACTCTTTGTGACCCCCTGGACTGTAGCCCACCATGCTCCTCTGTCCGTGGGATTTTCCAGGCAAGAGTACTGGAGTGGGTTGCCATTTCCTTCTCTAGAGGATTTTCCTGACCCAGGGATTGAACCCAGGTCTCCTGCATTGTAAGCAAGACGCTTTACCATCTGAGCCACCAGGGAAGTCCTTTCTTGCCAAAGTCTATACCAATCACAGACCTGAGAGTACTTAGAAGAGCCCACACCCTCTGTGTGGGGGTCTGTCCTCTCCCCGTAACCTCCTTCTCCCAGAATGGAAATTTATAGCAAAAGCTGCTGAATCAGACCCCTCCAGAGCCTCCTCAAAACTGCTGAATCAGAAGAAGGAAAAAAACCCAACAGGCTCCATTTGAAGGGTCAGACCCAACACACCTGAGTGAATGTCAGCTTTGTCTTCAGACACCCAAAGGGTCTGTCCTCCATTGTCTAACCAACTGTGATCCCTAGACAGGGTCAGAACTGGGAGGGAGGGGAGGCGCCATGTCTTCAATGTAAGCATTCCTCAATCGGTCAAAGAATGGAGGCAACTGGTTACTCACCTTCTCCCAGATGTGGTGCCCGGATGGGGTGAGTGACAAGAAGCCCTCCCCGTCCTAGGCCTTGAAAAGAGACTTCTTTGTTATTATACTTCATCAGACAGGTTCCTTGGGTGAATCCCTCTGTACAAATGAGAAGCAAGTAGAAGTTTCATTGTAGTGATTTCCAGGGACCTGTGGTCCTGGATAACACATGTATGAAGACTGTTTAGCAGGGAAAATATCACAAAGGAGCATTCCTTTGTGGGTTTTCATAAAAGATGGCAAAATCATGCTGTAGAGGAAAAGAAATCCAGCACTTTCTCAGTAGTAGTAAAAGCTTGTCTTCAGATAAGATTTCCTAAGAGTGTAGAATGACTGCTTTTTCGCTTTTCATTTGTTTTAGGAATTCAGGGGTAGAGAGAGGCCAGGGGAATGTCATCCATGTGCATGAAGTTTAATAAAGATGGAGCCTTAACTTGTTCATTTTCAATGGTAATCTTCACAAGGAACCACTTTTGTTTTTTTTTTTTACAAAACTCTAGAGTATATTAGTCCTTAGTATATCAGTCCTTAATACATGTCATTGTTACTTTTTATTCAGAGATCCTGTTGTACCGAGTCCTTTATTGTCTTACGAGACAGTAAGTGCTTGTTTTAAGGATATTGCTTTCTATAGAAAGTATTTCATCCTTCATGCTTTTGTCATGAATTTCTCTGGAGTTTCCCCAAATCTAATTGTTGTACCTTGGTTTTTCTAGTGATGGATCTGATCTTCTGCTAAATGTTGTCTCTCTATTAATTGACTTAACTTTAAGTCCTTTTCTACAGTCAAGCAATGAAAAGAGCTTGCAAATTCTGTTATTTGTTCCGAATAAGGTGCATGGTGAGTTTGAGGGAGCTTCCAAACAGAACTGGGTACTGTCAGAGGCAACAGTCACATTAAATGGCAGACCCCAAGGGAGAAGAGGTAACATCACCAGGGAAACAGCTGTTTTCTCAGCTGCACAGAGATTTCTCCTTTAAAAAAAAAAATGACTACCTGGTCTAAAAGATGAGCGGTAGACACCAGCACTTATCACGTGATGTCTGTGTACCACATTATAAAGATGAATTAGAATACTAAACAGAATCCACTAAACTGGGCTCTGAGTGCGTGTTCAGGGGCTGCCAAAGACAAGCGATGTGGAGACTGACCTGGTGGGCAGGTCACCCTGTCTCCCCATTTCCCCTCACCCAGAGCAGTTCCACATTTATTCATTCAGTTGAGTTTCTACATAAGTACTTCTTTGAATAAAGAATTCTACAGCAAGAAAAACATTTGAAAACTATAGGGTTAGGAGATTATTTTCTGTATATGTACTAGGAAAGAAAAAGTGAATTCTTGGGTATGCTGATGCAGACACCATCTTAAAGACCAATTCCCCGAAGAAATAGTAACACCTTTGCGATTGTGGAGACAGATGAGATTGGAGAAACAGGCCATGGTTTCTGGAGTGATGGGGGGTGGCGGTGAGAGGAATAACACATGAAAGAACTCATAGCGACTGGATGGGAGGGGAGAAAACCATCCAAACAAAACATACAGACTTCACAGGAATCCGTTCATTTGAATCCCACAGGAAAAGATGCAGTAGCAGATGAAATTGTACTTTTTCAGTTCACTCTTTTAGACAGATGCTTGAACACTTGCAATCACAAGGTCTGAGGTGTTGAGACTTAATAGGGCTAGAGAGGCAGCACCAATAAACCAAAGACTCCAGACGCCCTTGCATCACCCTATCCAACTTCAACCTGCAGACTCCTCTCTCTTTGACTTGGTTTAGGTCTCTAGGACTTCACTATGATTTTTTCTCTCTTTCACAATTTTACCCCTCTCATGGTCCATCCTGACCTCTAGGCATACCTGCTGCTGCTGCTGCTGTTGCTAAGTCGCTTCAGTTGTGTCCGACTCTGTGCGACCCCATAGATGGCAGCCCACCAGGCTCCTCTGTCCTGGGATTCTCCAGGCAAGAACACTGGAGTGGGTTGCCATTTCCTTCTCCAATGCATGAAAGTGAAAAGTGAAAGTGAAGTCACTCAGTCATGTCTGACTCTTAGCAACCTTATGGACTGCAGCCTACCAGACTCCTCTGTCCATGGGATTTTTCCAGGCAAGAGTACTGGAGTGGGGTGCCATTGCCTTCTCCACTAGGCATACCTAGAGGAGTGAAAAGGCAACTTCCTCGGATACCCCCACCCCAGTGCTCAGCCCATAGGACAATCCCTTACTTCCTCCTCCTTTGTAGACTCAGGATGGCCTATCTCACAGGCAAAACTCAGTTCTTTCCATCTTTAACTATGGTGCATCGGTTGTTTTGAGTCAAATTGCATCCCCGCAAAAGATCTGTTGAAATCCTAAACCCAAGGTACCTCAGAATGTGACCTTAATTATAAATAGGATCTTTGCAGATGTCATCAAGTTAAGATGAGGTTATACTGGCTTCTGGGGGGCCCTAAGCCCAATGACTGGCGTCCTTAGGAGAAGGCCGTGAGAAGACACCTAGAGGACAGCTTGCAATGGCGCAGGCAGAGACTGGGGTGATGCAAATACAAGCCAAGGAGAGAGAAGGTCGGTCAGCAACCGAGGCAGCCAGGAGAGAGTGGGGGGCACCGATTCTCCCTGAGAGCCCCCTAAAGAAACCAACCCTGTGACCCCTTGACTTCTGATGTCTAATCTCCAGAACTGTTAGAGAATCAATTTCTGTTGATTTTAAGCCACCGAGATTGTGGCGATTTGTTATGATAGCCCTTGGAAACTAATACATGTGTCTTCATGTAGTTATGGACCTATTTGTTTTGCCAATAGTACTGTGGTTAAAAAACAATTCTTACTCTGTTCTCTTTTTATTCAGCTGTAACAGATGTACGGATAAAAACATTAAGAGAAAAAAGCTAACTGAGAATAAAAGTAAAACTAGTCTCTGGAGAGCTAGTATCTTGGAGTAAGGACCTGTTTGGTGGGACACCACCAAGTCTCCATTTGTCCAGAGAGGGAATGAAGAGGCCTGTTCTCCATCAAACAGGTCCCCAGTTAATATCTTCTGATGAAAGATATTATTAGAGATGCATTTACCTGGGTTTCAAGCCTGCATTGCCATAAAAATCTACTTTGAGAGGAACAGGGGAGAGTTTTTCCTTAGCCGTGCATTCTCTGCTCAGTGGTATCTGCTGGATTCTGAATTATACACTTTTTATTGTTTAAGCTGTCTACTCTATAATTTGCAATGGAGGGAACATCAGCATTGCACATAGGCATGGGGGCTTTTCTAGTGGTAAAGAACCCTCTTGCCAATGTAGGAGATGCCAAAGACAAGGATTTGTTCCCTGGGTTGGAGAGGTCCCCTGGAGGAGGGCATGGCAATCCACCCAAGTATTCTTGCCTGGAAAATCTCATGGACAGAGGAGCCTGGCAGACTATGGTTCATAGGATCGCAATGAATTGGACATGACAAGTGATTTAGCATGCATGCACATAGAGACCGTTACATTCAACCTCCCAGAAGTTTTTAGCAGCTGCTTATATTTTCTGGACACTGAAGGCAAGGGCACCCATGACTCATCTGAGAAAGGAGAGTCCAGGGTGATGGGTTTTCGGTTTTGTTTTCCTGTGTGTGTGTGTTTCTTCAGATCGTGAGCTTCATCACAAAGAGGTTTCTTTTAGGTGGTACCTAATTCCTTTCAGCCCTCCAGCCCACGGGCTGGTGCTCATTTTCATGACTGATCAGGTTTTTAGCTGCTGTTCTCCTAATACGTGTTTTTGAGAAAGGAAGTAGCTTATGTGGCAGCACTGTTCTTTTGATCTGGTAACTTTTCTTAATTCTTTCTGAAGCATCCTTCTGCCTCCATCTCTGGCTCTCAGTTATTTAAAGGAAAAATCCTGGAGTTTATATGCTCCAAGAAACCTAATGCTCCGAGAAATCCAATAAAGCCCACTGCCAGAATTGTGTCGGGGGGCGAAGGGGTATGAGATGACCACCCAGAGCGAGAGCCCGGATAGGAGGGCATTTAAAGCAAGCAGACTGATACCTGCTCAGTCTACCGCTGAATAGGATTTGCCGGCTACAGATCACTGTGAAGGTGGGACGAGACTCTCACTCTCCATTCGCAAACTTTTTATTTGCAATTGGGAAAGGTTGTTCACTCCTCAGTATTAAGATACAAGGCTCTTCTTGCCTTTCACAGCACCCCACCACCACAGCTTTGTTTGAATTTTCACGCCTTGGGAACTTTGTGGGGTTTTTTTGGACCTGGATGGATCCTGGGTTTTCTTTTTCTCAATGATCTCAGTCAAATCACTCTGTTGCCTTGACTCCCTTATATTTTTAATAAACCTGATAACTGAAGCAGTTCCCCTGGCCAGTCTACTGAGCTGATGTGCTGTGACTCTTCCTCAAGCTTGTGGTGTTTGGGGTCTTCATTCTTATCCGTCAGAACTCTGGTTGGGTGTTTTCCAAAACTGGGTTCCTCTCTGGGTCTGATGAAAGTCCCATAGGTGAGCACGGTGGCTGCTGTGGCAAGGAGGAGAGGGGAGGAAGCAGAGTTCGCTGCTGCTAAGTCACTTCAGTCGTGTCCGACTCTGTGTGACCCCATAGACGGCAGCCCACCAGGCTCCCCCGTCCCTAGGATTCTCTAGGCAAGAACACTGGAGTGGGGTGCCATTTCCTTCTCCAATGCATGAAAGTGAAAAATGAAAGTGAAGTCGTTCAGTCGTGTCCGACCCTCAGCGAACCCACGGACTGCAGCCTACCAGGCTTCTCCATCCATGGGATTTTCCAGGCAGGAATACTGGAGTGGGGTGCCATTGCCTTCTCTCGGAGAGTTCGCTAGAGATGCTCAAAACTCTGGGAGGGATCCAGGATGTTCTGATAGTTTTTGTCAAATAATAATAACTGTGAATACTTCCTGCAGTTCAGACCAGAGAAAGCAGTGGGGCGATTGTTGCCGTCCGCACTCTGATGACTCCTGCCACAGCTGAGATCTAACAGTTGAACTCTTTTGCGTGGCTTATTCTATCCTTTTGTGCTTTATAATGTCCATCAGAGTAGAGGGTGATAAGGATGAAGAATGCAGATCAGGATAATTTGATCACTTTCACCAGCAAGCATTTTTCTCTGGCGTGATAAAGAGAAGCAGGAAGGCATCATGAATCTCAGACTTTGAAATGACTAGGAAAAAACAAATCCAGCCTAAATACAAAATAAGTTTTTACTTTCTAAGTCTTCTAAAAAGTAGTTTGTAAGCACAGCAGCAGTAATCACACTCTGGCTGGTGGCAACAAGTGGGAAAGAATGGGATAGCACAGCATGGCCTTAGGGCATGTTTGTTCATCCCACAAAACTACCTTCTGGTCTGGCATCCTTTTTCTCACCTGGCAACTGCCTAGCTCAGAAGGGCTGCAGCCTGGCATGTCCTGGCAGCACCCCACAGGGCATTTCTGATGGCAGAAAACCAGACCCAAAGTGGAGAGAGTGGTCCAGCCTGGCTTCTGGCAGTGAGCCTCTTGCTATGTGACCAACCATACATAAGATCAGCTCAAATGTTATTGTAAAAGTTGAATTATTAAGTCCATAGGATTCTAAATAGTTCAGTTATTTGTCTATGCTTGACTTTATTCCAAAAAGGGACTTAAGGAGACTTACACAAAGCACACTACTACAATATTAAGAACTAACAAACACAAAATCTATGAAAGAAAGGAAAGCAGTATGAGAAAATCCTAAATGAAACAAAGACACTGAGATAGTTTTGTTGCTGACAACATTTGTCTTGATTGCTACCGTCTTTTAAGTAAAAAGCAGTGCCTGAGTCTGTTGGCACAGAGCACTTCTTATAGAAGTCATCAACTTTTAGGAGAGAAATGAAGCTTGTTTTTGGCTCTGCAATGGGTTTTTTTTAGGTATATGTTCAACTTCTAACCACTGGTGCTATACACCATCACTGTACTGTTTTGGAACATGTGTTTATGAGCACTGAAAAAGCAGGCTAGAGGTAGCAAGATTCTTTGGGAATTTAAAAAAAATAAGTTTTGTAAAACTAAGCAGGCCATTGTGGAGGTGGACTGAGGGGGTGGAAGGGAGGGCAGACTCGTATTAAAATCTTGATATAAAGTTCTAAGCAACGAATAAGAGGCTTAAATACATAAAGAGCGAGGCTAAATTTGGACCAATTTCCTGTGAAATCTCTTGTGTAATATTTTCAATTTGTGCTTGTTTAATGTGGTTTATTTTCCTAAGGTTCACGGTATAGGTTTTAAATTCAGCCTTGACTACACACATGTGTCGAGAGGTTATAAAACGAGAACCAGCTCAGACCAGTCTCCAACTGGATGCCCTTAGGTGGAAAACATTACCTCCTTTTCAGTGCCTCAGGTTTCATCATGGGCACTGACTTCGTCTTTTTCCTATCCAGTTCCTGACTACTTTTGCATCACCTGGTTTTAGCAACACCTGTCCAGTGACATCAGTTCATGTACCTAAGGATGCTACACGGCCTCTTCACTGCAGATCAGGACTCGAACAAGACTGTCTTGGGCAGGCCTGAACCCTATATGAAATCTCAAATTCTTGACACAAAGGGATAATTCCACCCTTCCGATTAAAATGGAGAAACCACCTCAGGCCCTTCTGAGGGCTCTAATTTGCAGTACTGAGTTCTAATGTTGGCTTCTGATGTCCTGGATCACACCTACTCTAGGATGGGATCATTTCCTATATATATATTGATAGTGTTTTGATGAATTGAATATAGTATGTAGGACCTATTTTGTAAGACCTTAATAAAATAGGTAGGACCTCTCTGTTATTTGTGGCACTTACTATAGAAGACCTTGTCTTTTTAAAAAAATGTGTTTATTTATTTATTTGTCTGGGTTGGGTCTCAGTTGCTGCAGGTGGGACCTTTGTTGTGACATGTGGGTTGCTTCACTGTGGCTTGTTGGCTTCCCTAGTTGCAGAGCTCAGGCTTAGTTGACCTGTGGCACGTGGGATCCTGGTTCCCTGACCAGGGGTCAAACCTGCATCCTTAGCATTGGAAGGTGGACTTTTAGCTGGACCACCAGGGAAGTTCCCAGACCTTGTCTTGTAGTTACCTGCTATTTGTCTCTCCCTGTCGGCTTTAAGTCCTTAAAACAAAGTTTGTGGTGTATCTCCTACAACACTCAAAATGTTACCTAATATGGAGGACTGTACCATTGAAGATGCGCTTATACCTGTGGATGTAAAGGGAAATGAAATGAGACATATATATGCTGAGTGTCTTAATTTAACCAGTAAGAGATCAGCAGGGAGAGAGAATTAGTTGCCTGGATGTTTTTATTTTCTTCACTACTATTCAACAAAATATGCATCGGTCATTCATTCAGCAAACATTTGTCGGACCTTTTTCGTTTTTTCCCCCTCAAGAAACACAAGCCTTCCGAGTCTAGGTTACAAAAACCAAAAAATATGGTCCACAGTCTAGTTCCATTTCCGGCTGTACTTGTGATATAGGATGCAGTGACGTTGAACTCTGGCATCTTCTCTTTGCCTCCACTGTATTTTCATACCTGTTCTTTCCTTTTCTCTTGGCATGAGAGTCTTTCTCAAGGCTGTGGATCTGGGCTACACGTGGTCAAAGAGTTATTCTTCAAGCCACTGTTTTCCCTGGAAGGGGCAACCTGATTCTTAGCTTCTGATGGCTTTCTCCTTGGGGATGTAGTCTTTTGTCTTCTCACTTGCCCACCTAGCTTTCTAAATAACTCAAGTGTGATATCAGGAAATTAGTAGCCTAGAAATGTGAGCCTCACTTTATGGTCACTTTCTTCCTGACATTCTATTGTGAGAATTTTCAAACTTAAAAATCTTCAAGAGTTGTTTATTTACCACCCAGATTCTACAATAGCCATTTCACTATACTTGTTTTTGCTTATAGATTTATCTATCCATCCATAAATCCATCTTATTTTTTAATCCTTTTCAAAGCCAGTTGGAGACATCAGTCATTTTACCCCTAACTGCTTTGGCATCTGTATCATTAAATAGAATTAATTATTTAGTTATGGTTCTTTATTGTTGTTGAAGTTTATAAAGAGTGAAATGCACAGATCTTAAGCACATTAACGGCTACCTCTAATGTTGAATATTGTTTTGTTTTCTAGTTTTTCCTCATTGTCAGTAACTAATCATGAAGATTAAAAAAAAATTCTGTAATATCCAACGGTAGTATATTTAGGTGGTGAGTATTCCTATAACATTTTTTTACCTGGCAATATTTGTTCTAGTCAGAAAGGAGCAGGAAGAGAATAGGAGTGTGTGAGGCTTGTATGTTAAAGGCCTCACTTTGTAGACAGACTAAGAGTTCCTCTACCTTCTCTGTGTTCACTTTCTTTATCTTCAGTCCCTTGGTGCTGCAATAGTAGGAGAGGCTGTTTACATGGTGGTAAAGGACACAAGTTTTGGCATCACAGAGCCTAAATTCAAACTCTAGTTACACTGACCTTGGGCAAGTGATATTTACTCATAGCTCGGTTGCTGACAAAGGTCCATCTAGTCAAAGCTATGGTTTTTCCAGTAGTCATAAATGGATGTGAGAGTTGGGCCATAAAGAAGGCTGAGTTGCAAAGAAGTGATGCTTCGAACTGTGGTGCTGGAGAAGACTCTTGAGAGTCCCTTGGACAGCAAGGAGGTCAAACCAGTCAATCCTAAAGGAGATCAGTCCTGAATATTCATTAGAGGGACTGATGCTGAAGTTGAAACTCCAATACTTTGGCCGCCAGATGCGAAGAGCCACTCATTGGAAAAGACCCTAATGCTGGGAAAGACTGAGGGCAGGAGGAGAAGGGAGTGACAGAGGATGAGATGGTTGGATGGCATCATTGATTCAGTGGACATGAGTTTGAGCAAGTTCCAGGAGATAGTGCAGGACAGAGAAGCCTGGTGTGCTGCAGTCTATGGGGTCCCAACGAATTGGACACAATTGAGCAACTGAACAACAACAAAACAACAGTGTGTCTGTTCCCTCTTCTGTTAAAATGAGGGTAATGAAAGGGAAAGTGTTAGTCTTTCATCTGTCTGACTCTTTGCACCCCACGGACGGTAGCCCGCCAGGCTCCTCTGTCCATAGAATTCTCCAGGCAAGAATACTGGAATGGATTGCTCTTCCTTTCTCCAAGGGATCTTCCCAGTCCAGGGACTGAACCTGGGTCTCCTGCATTGCAGGTGGATTCTTTACCATCTGAGTCACCTGGGAAGCTCAAAATGAGGATAATATTACTATCCAGTTCAGTTCAGTTCAGTTCAGTTCTAAGGTCATGATAATTCAGCGAGATAATGGATGAAGGTTGTCTGGTACATAGTGCATGTTCAGTGATGTTCATTTGTATCATTATTACCACCGAAATACCAGCTTGGTGTATGGTTAGAGATAAGTGCATATGTGTATAGTTGATTTAGAAAGACTTTAATTTGGTAATCTTCAGTTTTCACATTACCAAAGTGAATCTTTTGTGACCAAGGAACTTTTGAGGAAATACTGAAAATGTATTTTCCCAGCGGTTTTAACAGAAATGAGCACAATTCAGTGTCAACTGAGATGTCTACTTTGACTTCAGACAGGGTAACCATTGGCTCTTCCTCACAGGATCACTATCTAGTGTCCCCAGGGTCATGCATTACCTAGGAAGGCCTGAGTAAGAGCCAAAGGACATTATGTTTCCTCCACACAGCTCCCAGGCTTTCTCTGTAACCTGAAGTCACAAGGGGGTTTCTTTTGCGTATAGTAATGCTCCGTCACTAAGTCGTGTCTGACTCTTTTGCGACCCCATGGACTGCAGCCTGCCAGGCTCCTCTGTCCATGGGATTTTCCAGGCGAGAATTCTGGAGTGGGTTGCTAGTTCCTTCTCCTGAGGTTCTTTCCGACCCAGGGATCGAACCCACGTCTACTGCATTGGCAGATGGGTTTTTTTTACCACTGAGCTATCAGGGAAGCCCAGTTTCTTTTGTGCTCAACCACAGTACTGTTCCTTCAAGCAGCCAGACCTAAACCCAAGAGTCCCCTGGCTTCTCTCCACTGCCTTTCATCTCCTATCAGCCACATATTAGACTGAATTTTCTCCGTTTCCCCTCCAAGCCTCATGTATTTTGGTGGCTTGCATGGTAACACTCAGAAAATGTCTGTCCATTTGCTTGTGTCCTGTGGCTATTTCTCAGAAACCTACATGGGGAAAGTGCAGCTCTTTCTAGGAACTAAACCACAGTTACTTGCTGCTTCCACCTGCCTTCAGAGGTGATAGGGGGACCAGTTTAGGCGAACTTACAAGCTGTGAAAGCTGTTCTTGAAGATGGACACTGTCCAAGGAAGACTGGCTATGGAGTGGCATCAAAAGACACACAATGGGACAACCTGAACCTTCTTTTCTGTTGAGTCAGAAAAGCACAGATGTTGGGGATCATGGGCTGTGGACAGTGAAGGAAAGTGGCAATTCTGACACGTGACTAATACTACATTAGCAATTTCCCAGCAATCTGTGTGTGGAACCTGTGTGCTCTGCATGTGCCAGACACTTGCTAGTAGAGCAAGTGAAGATGCCCTGAGGGAGTATGCGGCGATTTCCAAACCAGCTGAGTTTAGAGAGTCATAAATGGGATGGAGCTGTCGTATGGGCAGTGTGTGTTCTGAAAGCAGAGCTGAAGCCATTCGGATCCTTCAGACCCTTTAAGTTAGTCTTATCAGATCAGGCCGTCATGGAGCAGATAGACAGGTAAGTCTCAGAGACCTCTGAACCCAATTAAAGTTATACCACAAAGAAATCAAACTCATGTGGTTTGCATTTCAGAAAGCTACATTTGGTGGGCTGTTCCTGTTTTAATTCGGTAACCTAATGCAGACCATGTGAACATTTGAAACGCTTTTAACAGTTAAACCAGCTCAAATAACACAAAACCAGAGCAGCAATAAAGAATGAATTAAAGCTGATTGCAACTGCGGCCAACATAATTTTTTTTCCCTTGCAAAGAACTTGGGGAGAATAGAATGCCGGACCCGCGGGGGAAGAGACTGGTATCTCCATTTTCAACTTTGAGTAAAGCAGCAGGCACTTTGACTCCTTTTATTTCTTAAGCAAATGTTTGAAACAGATCAACTTAGAAGCGATACTTAAATCTTGAAGAGATTTGGGATGAGGGAGCAAAGGGGCTTGACATCCTTTAGAACTGATAATTTGGTAGTGAGTAGCTCTGCATTCCCCCTGCTAAGACGGTCAGTGGACACGGCACGGTTGTAAGCCTACAGAGGTCAAGAGTTCAATCCTGCGTGGGTCCCTTAGCCTCATACTGGAGGAGGTAGGGAAGTGAAACCTGTTTGAGTGCTTGCTATAGCCTCTACCTCCCAAGTGTCTACAGAGGAAAGAGAAGCAGAAATAACAGTAGTGATCAGTTGATGTGTTCCATGTACCAGACACTATTCTGGGTGCATTCAAGGCCACATACCTAACCTGGCTACTGAATTCATCTGTGCCTCAGTTTTCTTATCTGTAAAATGGGGACAGAATTATGATTCTCATTTTACAGATGAGGAGATGAGGCACAGAAAAGTTTAATTACTTTCCTAAGGTTGCATAGATAATAAATGGCAGGACCAGGATTCAAATGCTGGTAGTCTGGTATGAATAGCTGCAGCACCACCACAACATACTCCTGCAGCAAGTTAAGGAACTTGAAGACAAATTCAGTTGTGGATCATGGGAGCAAATGTAATAAGCCTCAACCTTAGTTATTGGCCTCTTGCCCAAAGAGGCGGAGAAGGCGATGGCACCCCACTCCAGTACTCTTGCCTGGAAAATCCCATGGACGGAGGAGCCTGGGGGTCTGCAGTGCATGGGGTCACGAAGAATCAGACACGACTGAGCGACTTCCCTTTCACTTTTCACTTTCATGCATTGGAGAAGGAAATGGCAACCCACTCCAGTGTTCTTGTCTGGAGAATCCCAGGGACGGGGGAGCCTGGTGGGCTGCTGTCTATGGGGTCGCACAGAGTCGGACACAACTGAAGTGGCTTAGCAGCAGCAGCAGCAACAGCCCAAAGAGGATTGACTGCACCATAGCTACGCCCAGACGTCACAGTGTACCATGCATGCTCCACAATGATCGCTGCGTTTGTGTTGGTTGAATTGGATTTTATACACACATAGAAGATGCCTCCTACGTGTAGTTGCCATGTTCCATCCATGGATAGAAAATTTTCTGTGAATAAAGTCTAAAAGAGATGGTGAACGTGCTTTGGATTTATTTCCATGTAATTCTAGGCACTTGAAGGGAGAGCCATGGGGTGTGAGGAGGGGAGCTTGGGCCCAGCCCTGTGACAAGTGCCATAGGTGATAACTGACTGCCTACCCCATTTCCCAGAGCATGCTGACTTTGTCAGAGATCCAAGGGAGCAAGGGAGAAAGGACCTGTAATTTCAGATCCATTAGCAACAGAAAGCCTGCCAAGTGGGAAAGAGTACAACTACAGGAAGAAACTTTATTTGCAAACTCCTGAGGGGTTATCACCAGCAGCAGGGAGCCGAATAATCACTGGTGGGCAAAGGGGCTCCGCTGAACCCCCCTGAGTTTGGGTTCCTTCCGGAGCAGTGGGAAGCTGGCTGTCAATCTCTTCTGCAGGCAGTGCCAAGTTCATCTGCCTGACCTTCACAAACACTCCTCCCCAGAGGATGAGAAATCTTCCTCCTTTCTTCTTTTAAAATGAAAACTAGTGTCTATGTTGCTAGCTAGATCCCCTGAACAGAATAGAATTATTAAGTATAAATAAAAAGGTAAAAGCCTATCACAGGTTTCTTTTTCTTAACCTCATAGATAAAGTCAAAGGGTTAATTAAAGTACTTTAACTAAGTATTTGTTAAGCAACTGCTTTCCCAGCCCCTGTTCTGTTACTCTGGAGGAAAGGGCATGGCAATCTGTTCTAGCATTCTTGCCTGGAGAATCCCATGGACAGAGAGAGGAGCCTGGTAGGCTATAGTCCATAGGGCCGCAAAGAGTCAGGCAACGACTAAAGCAACTTAGCACGGATGCACATTCTGTCATTAACAGAGGAGAGGATTCAGACGCTTGATGAAAATATTATCTCTTTGACTTAAAGGTAAAGGAAATCCAGTTTACCTCCCCCAACAACTCTGGCTTCAAGGATTACAGTCCACTTAACTCTCTTTAAGGCCTGGATAAACACTGGGTGCCTAGTCTTCTAAACATTCCTCAGTTTATTGGTTTAGTTAAAATTAGCTTTCTAGAAAAGTCTCAGGTCCTCCCGATTTCTCCAGGCCGACCCTGCTCCCTTCCTGTGGCACACCCGTGTGACTTTTAGTAGGCCATGCACCCAGCTGGAGCTCACGTGCCTGGAGCTCCGTAGATGACTAAATAATCAGTGAAGCGTACATGGTGATCAGAGCAGGCAGAAGAGAATCTTGATTAACATTAACGATAAAAATCTATTTTCTTTCTAATAAGGATTTTTCGTTTAAAACTCTGTCTCAGCACCTGTTTTCAGAGAGCCCAACCTGTGACAGGCTCCTTCATCTGTATATGGCCCAGATAACCAAATCCCTTGACTTCCAGACAGTTTTAAGTGAATTCTTCCTTCTCATTCAGTCTTCTCTGCCAGAATTTAAAATTTCTCTTTAGCAGCCTCTATAAGCCACTCTAGCTATATGAGGACATTTTCTGAAACTGGGTGTTTCAGAAACACGAGTTATCAAAAGATCTCCTTACCCCCTACTTGAGTCCTTAAAAATGCTTAAGTTATTTCTAACTCTAGTCATTCAGTAAATATTTCTTGAGCATTCCTGTCCCTCAACCCTGCCACAATCCAGTGTCTGTGTTCTCCTCTATGAAAATAATATATTTTACATGTATATTTTTCATATAATTTTATATATACAGTTGAACATTGAACAATGCAGGTTCTGGGAATGCCAATCTTCCCTCTCTCTACACAGTCAAAAATCCAGATATAATTTTTGGCATGACGAAAACTTAACAACTAATAGCCTGCTGTTCACCAGAAGCCTGTTGACAGCATAAACCTGATTAACACATATTCTGTATGTTATGTGTATATCTACCTATATTTTATGCATTCATGACAGTAACTTTCTCAACTTTTTTCTTATTGTTAGGCTTTGCAGTTTGTCTGCAAGTTTTTTCAACTTTTGGCAAATCTATAAAACATTTTCTAATAAATGTATGACAGATATCTCCATATAGGTGGACCCGTGCAATCCAAACCTGTATTGTTCCAGGGTCAATTAGGTAAATAGCTAATAAAATAAATACTATATATTTTAACATATATATTTTATATTTGTATCATATTATGTGCCAGGTACTGTGCTAGGCTCTGTGAACATAATGGAGAGAAAAATAAACAGACATGTTCATGGAACACATAGTCTAGTGAGGATGATGGACATGAATCGAAAATTTACACAAATACCTCTAAATTGTCACCTTCTTAATTACAAATGCATGTTGCTATGGAAACATCTAGTAGAAGAGCTCGGCTTTAATAGAAAAGTCAAGGAAGATTTTTCTGGGAAATTTTGAAAGTTGAAGGTATCATCATACCACAGTAAACTCACTCAAACTTTAATTATAGTGTTGGAGATATATATATATATATTTGAAATAGTTTTAATAGTTCAGTATCCCTTTCTACTTTTACCTCAAGTCCCATGGTATACTACTTTCTTTGGTGGGTTCTGTGTATATCTCCCATTTTATACAGCAAGCACCCAGCTGTGCATAAAGAATAAGTCACTTTTAACTTTAGCCAAAGGTTGGACCAAAAGAGGCCCCCTCTTTCTACTTCTCAACCCTTCCCACCAACATGGTCTTAATTTCAAAGCTGGTGATGAAGATTGAACGTGCAAAAGGATCTGGCTTATGGCTCTTTCTTTTGGCAGCAGCAACCTTGGGAATAATTTAGAGATCACATTTCAGACCCATTTTGCACACCATCAAAGCAAAGGGGATAGAAACTGATGCTTTTGAAATTGGAGGGGCCAGGCCAGTTTTCATGTGACTGCAGTTGAAGTTCTCTGGCGTCACAAGTTCAGCAGACGGATATCATACGCCTACCTCTGGTATGGTGTTCTGAGTTCCTTGGGAAATTTGATCCTTGGCCTCACTTTCATCATGCCTACCACAGCGCTTTAGGCCAAGACCTCCTCAATCTCAGCGTCATGCAACCCCCTCCATCCAGTGGACCTAAATGTCGGGATTTCAAATGATGCCTCCCAAAGGGACCACCTTTCTGACTGGGAGATTCTTCTCTGAGACAGTATGGTGCAGTTTTTATGAGACTTTGGGGTATGTGGCAGCTCCATAGCAATGATGACTAATATCCCCCCAAATCATACATGATGAGTGAAACCATCCCAAAACTGCTTTTACTACATATTTGGGCAGCCAGGCCAATGGGGGACTGAGATACAGGTGATCACATCAAGGTTGCTGGTGCTGCTGCTAAGTCGCCTCAGTTGTGTCCGACTCTGTGCGACCCCATAGATGGCAGCCCACCAGGCTCCCCCGTCCCTTGGATTCTCTAGGCAAGAACACTGGAGTGGGTTGCCATTTCCTTCTCCAATGCATGAAAGTGAAAAGTGAAAGTGAAGTCACTCAGTCATGCCCGACTCTTAGCGACCCCATGGACTGCAGCCCACCAGGCTCCTCCATCCGTGGGATTTTCCAGGCAAGAGTACTGGAGTGGGGTGCCATTGCCTTCTCCGCACATCAAGGTTAGAGATGCTTTAAATAAAACAAACTGAAATTTTGCTCTTCCCAAAGGGCAAAAAGGAGCCAGCTACCCTGAATGTCTCAGAGCTGAATTTCTTGCATTGTGTATATTAGAAGGAAAGTATGCTCTGCCCTGCCATTTATCTCACTAGATGCCCTCCTGGATCCAGAAGAAGTGAGTCACAGATGCTTAGAAGCATCTCAGTTGCTCACTTCGAACAGTTTATATTGAACTATTGAAACAATGCACTAGAAATTAACTTGTCCTGTTTTTCTGTCCATATGAAACAAGTTCTTTTTGACATATGTGAAGCCTTTTGAATGGATTAAGAGCATGAACTTACAGCTAGATAGGCCTGGGTTCAAGTCCTGGCCCACAGCTCTGTGACCTTTGACGTTTTTACCTCCTCCCTGCCTCGGTTACATCATCATTAGGGTGTGGATATCAGCAGTCAACTCACATAGCTTCCATAAGAAATAAATGAGATAAAACATACATAGAGAATTTAGAATTGTGTTCATTATAAAAACATAACTGTGCTCTGTGCTCAGTCACTTCAGTCATGTCCGACTCTGCGTCCTTATGGACTGTAGCCTGCCAAGCTCCTTTATCCATGGGATTTTCCCAGCAAGAATACTGGAGTGGGTTGCCATTCCCTCCTCCAGGGGATCTTCCCCATCAGGGGATGGAACCTGTGTCTCCTGCATTGCAGGTGGTTTCTTTACTCTGAGCCTCCAAGGAAGCCCCTATAAGGACACAGAATTATTCGCTATTATTATTAGCATGTGACAGTGATATTCAGTAGCTTAAGGATCCCAGTTTTTTGGTGACTTGTGAGCCTTGAGGCTAGGATAGTGCCATATGATACTGGTCCCAACACACCCACCGTTTAGATTTGCACTGGGACCATGTCCATGATATAGTATGAAACCCCAAATGCGTGATGTTCTAGCCTGAACATAAGAATGTGGTTACTGCATAGTTAAACCTTCCTGAGGCAAGCTCAGAAATTACTGGATCCATTATCTCCTTGGCAGGGTCAGCAGTGCAGCTCTTTTCCTTCCTCAGCTACGAAATGAATGTTAGCAGGACAGCCTGGAACCCGAGGGTTAGGTTGGTATGGGTTGCATGAAGCCTTCTGCTGGACCCTGTGTTATTGCTTTCTGATGAAGTGTGGACATTTGGCACCAGGAGCAGATGTGCTCCCAGGAGCCAGGCAGAGGAGCATCCCTCTTTGCAAGTGGTAAGCGCATCTCTTGGGCCTGCTTATTCTTCCACAAGGGTTTTCAGATGTCCACTGGGGTCGCTGAATGGGATGTCCTTTCTGGTGCACTCTCAGCCGGTAAAATGAGGTAACAGTACCCTGAGGAATGTTTAGATCGACATGATTCCAGGTCAGGCAAGTGAAGCAGTGGACCTGGAGAGTCTGGCCTAGATGCAAGTCTTGTTTCATGCAAATAATTCTGGGAAGGATCCAACTTAGGTTTGGATGTTTCTTTTAATTTGGCATTGGACCAGGTTAAGGGGAGTGAATAGCTGTCTTCATTCCCATCCTGGAACCACATCAGCCCCTGCCTCAAGGCTAGAACCTCCTCATTCTCCTGACATTGGGACCCTGATGAGCCGCAGCTTAACTGAGTCTTTCTGGTTCTGCTTCGGCAAGGATTCTCAGCTGTGTGGGAGGAAGGATGCTCTCCAAGACATGGGAGAGCAAAGTGGAGAGGAAAGAAATAGAATGCCTCGTTGGGCTGCCTTCCATCAGAGGGAAAAGAAGCAATACTTGTTCACTACAGCTGAGTTCTAAGAAGGTGGGAAAATGGAGCCAGAATAATACTTCTTTGGCAAATGGATGTTGATTTCCCTCCGAAGGAAAAGGCAGGGAAGGGAGATACAGCTAAGATTTATTTATCTATATGAACTTGGCACTTTAGTGAGTTATCTCCTGTAAGAGAAGATGTGTGAAAAGGGTGTGTAACCATGCTGATGGCTAGAAGGATCTTTTGTGTGTGGTGAAATGTTTTTAAAGCTACCCTTGAGCATCATCAGACACTTGGTCTGGTGAATTATTTCTCTGATCATTAGACTTAATTGAAGAATTATAACAACTTCTCATGACGCATTTGGCTGTTCCTTGTGTCCCAGGTTAATTAGCACTGGCAAGTCCATTAAGCCCATGTAATATCGCTCACCCCTCACCCAGAACTTGTGATTGAGCATCTTGAGGGCCACACACCTTCTTTACCTCACTCTATCCATCATTGCTTTATCTGAATTCTGCTTCCTCTGTCGAATTGGCCTTGCTCAATTTGCATTGTGTGGTGACCTGATGGTGTGAAAAAGCTCAGCGTAGGTACAACTGTGGAATTTTCCCTAATGAATTTAAAGGGGGTCTTGATTTAAAGCAGGGTATGATTACCTTTATACTCTATGGTATGTTTTAGTAGAAAGAAGTTTCTTTTTTTTTTTTTCGATAAGTAAGGCATAGCTCACTTTTCTTTTTAGTATCTGAAGCCACTTAGAGAAGGCAAAATAAAACTCAGAGCTTTTCTGACAGTATGTTCTGATATACAACTTCAACTCTCCTCCTGTTTTGTTGACTGACAGATTTTGAAGAGAATTTTCTGTTAGATAAAGATGCTTGTTTTTGCCATTAAATTATAAGAGATTAGGAACATTCCCTTTTCTTCATATTGTATTGGCAATTTGATCTGTAGGAGGTGATTGAAGCTTCAGCCTTGAACTAATTTCTATAGCTGGAGTCTCTGTCTTTAAATTTCATTTTAATTTGATTTGAAGTATATACAAGAAAGATGAAAGAGAGAGAAAGAGAAAGATTGTAACAAATATGGTATATTATCTCAGATTTTATTTTATTTGAAATTTTCTTTCTCAAGTAATACTAATTATAGAAGATGTGAAAATAAGCCCACATATTCTTGGGTTTTATTCTTTCCCACTACTTAAAACTGCATCCATTAGAATGCCTAGAAATATTAAAATAATTTTACAAGATGATCTTTGCAAGCATTTTGGTCTGTTATTAACAACAGACTGTACCTGGTGCATGTGGGGAATGCATTAGAAGTTCTTTCACAGATAATTCATCCAGTCAAAGTCAGCATCCCATTTCATAGCAGAGCCTCTGTCAATGATGACTCCCTAAGTGTATAATGACAGGTGTCCCCAGGTCTGCACTATTGACAATTAGTAAAATTCTAAAGTCAATTTCTATTTCATGAATAAGGGACTTTAGTTTTTAAGGTTGCAGGGCAGGCCCCGTTTTTCTTGCTTGTTTTACCTAAAACTTCATTCTTTGATCATCATATTGTCCTTATAAGTCATCTAACAGGTCAGGTGCCTGGATGTGAGAATTGTTCCACGATGAACTTTAAGATACTTATCGTCCATCCTTTTTTGATATGCCTGTCTTGATAGAAGTGCCACCTATGATTTAATTACTGCTTCTTGTGAAGTTCACAGGGAATAAATGGACTTGTTAAAAGAAACCATGCCATTTTGAGAGGTTGGGGACCGAGGCATTTGTGGTAGGAGTTAGTGTGTAGGAAGGGGGCTTGAGGGATGGTATAAGTAGGTAGCACATTATAAGTAGTGACTCCTTCTTCCTCCCAGTCCTCTCTCCCCATCCCCAATTCCATACCCCACCTTTGTATCCCTGGATGCCTAGACCTGTCTTGTATCCTCCATTCCTTAATCCTCACTTCCCCTGCGTTCCCTGGTGTGCCTCGGTGGTTTGGAGAGAAACTGCTATTTGAACCCAGGAGTTGCTGAACCCAGGAGCAGGAAGCAGAGGAGCAGTGCAGACATTCTGTCCATTTCCTCTGCGCGCCCCGCCAAGCACCCGGGAAAGACTTGACATTCATCAGAGTAGCTGCGTGAAGATCAGACAGCAGGCCTAAGGAGCAATTTCATATACGCCAAGATTTTCACATGGTTTTCCCAAGAATCCCTTTTTGTGACAAAACTCACTATAACAGGCAAATGTCTGTGGTTGTTTAATTATATGAGAAGCAAGGATGGTAGGGAGGGAGTGGAGAAGAGAAGGAACTGGCTAGTACGTGGTTTATGTGAGAGAAGCATTTTGTAATCCAGATGGTCCTTCGAAGCTTTTTGTTTGCTTTAAGATTAGGTGTGAGGCAAAGGCATATTCCTATTCTACTACAGGTGATGGGTAAAATGTGAAAGACTTGAACCAGGGGCACTGCCCCCTGTTGTATAAAAGCCAAAGATGTGAGGGACAGGAATGGGAGTTGGCGAAAAATGCTGTCCATACCTACCCTAGGGCCTTTAAATATGTGTTCTCCTCTAGAGGAGTTGTGGGACTCAGGAGCCACACAGACTGATAAATAGCTCTGCCCAAATTAACACATTTCAGCTAATACTTACGGCAGCCTCTCTGCTCCCCACGTCCCGCCCTGCCCCACCAGAACTTCTGTAAAGGGTCATTTCAACTAACATGAGTTTCTTGTTCTTTCTTTTTCCTCCATCCATTCTGGTATGTTCAACCAAAAGTGAGAGAATCAATGGACCTATGAAAGGAGCATGTAAAACTCCCGAGAACAGAGTATCTCCCTTCAAAGAATCACCATGTTGGTCTTTGTCTAGAGGATCTCTAGACCTTTTTATATAACTATTTTGGGGGAAGGGAGCTGAGGCCTGGTTCTAAATAGTAAACTTCAGTGGACAGTGTCTACTCTAGTGTATGGGGGGTGGGTGTAGGAAAAAAAAAAAAGGGCTTCCCTGGAGGCTCAGAGGTTAAAGCATCTGCCTGCGTTTGCCTGCAATGCGGGGGATCTGGGTTCAATCCCTGGGTCGGGAACATCTCCTGGAGAAGGAAATGGCAACCCACTCCAGTATTCTTGCCTGGAGAATCCCATGGACAGAGGAGCCTAGTGGGCTACAGTCCACGGGGTCGCAAAGAGTCAGACATGAGTGAGAGACTTCACTTTTTCACTTTCAGGATAAGATAGGAATTATTCTAGAGATATAGAAGATAATAACAAGAAAAAACACAAAGGTTGGAGCTATGTGAAATAAATATAGAAGGAGCAGGGAAATGAAAAAGGCATTAGGCAAGCTGGATAAACAAGGTTGCAGTTTTGGAAGGTGAGAAAGCAGTGGGGAAACCACATTAAAGAGTCTTTAATAATAAAGCATCAATACTCACGGAAGTCCATCTCTTTTGAATTGGCTAGAGACTCCTGACACTAAGGGTTGATGTTCATTTTCCCTGGAGGTATTCCACTGGAGCATTGCTATATAATGACTTGATGTTGCCATGTAGACTTCAACATATATGATATTTTGGGGATTTTGTGAATTGGCCTGTGTTTTATTGCATAGTGTGAAATGTGTAAAGCTTGGTTAACCTGTGTATAGATAGGTTATTGTTGACTAGTTACAGTGTACTAGGATTGCCTGTAATATTTAAGCTTCTTACTACTGTGTGTGTTGGTAGGAACATATAATTTTTGTACATTATATTTACTGAGACATTATCATTTTTATTTTACAAATACTTTGGGATTCAAATGTATTTTTTACTTCTGTGAGAATTGATTTAGAAAGAGTTTTAATGAAATTCCACTGATTTTAGATTTTGCTTGAGACTGACTTCAACAAATTGTCCTGTATGTTCCAAATTTAAAAGAAAAAAAAAAAAGATGCAGGTGCTAGAACTAGACCCCAGGATTTGAAATCTGAGTACACAATTTGCCAAATGTGCCATTGGGAAAAACATACCTTGGCCCCTCTGGGTCTCAGTTTCTTCATCTGTGAAATGGAAATAATAATGGACCCAATTTTAAAGGGCATTTGTAATGTATGGACACATCAACCCACAAGTCCTGGGCCCATGGCAAGTGCTCATTCTAGGTTCACTATTATGGACAGCGTCTTAAGAGCTTTAAATGACGGAAAAGGAAAGAGAGCACTGCACTTGGAACTTTTGTTGCATTGGGAATATTTCAGTGCATAACATGGTGGAAAATTTAAGCAAGACAGATCAAAACCACTCAGAAATCCTAGATTTTTTTACAGTAATGCTTCAAAGTCCTCTACAGCATCCAGAATTTTAAGACAGAATCTATTTTTTCCAGCTCAAAGAATTGAATTAACAATCTCTAAGTCAAATCTTAGCGATTGTTAGATTCTGTCTTAAAATTCTGGAGACTGTAGAGGCCTTTGAAGCATTACTGTAAAAATCTAGGACAAAAAATGTGTCTGGGCAGTAAGTTTTTGCTAGAGCTTTTTTAAGCACAATAAAAATCGGGACATAAGGATACCCAGGTGGCACTTAGTGGTAAAGAACCTGTCTGCTAGTGCAACAGACATAAGAGACACGAGTTCGATCCCTGGGTCTGAAAGATCCCCTGGGGTTGGGCATGCCAACTCACTCCAGTATTCTTGCTGGGAAAATCCCATGGATAGAGGAACTTGGTAGGCTACAGTCTATAGGGTTGCAAAGAAATTGGACACAACTGAAGCAACCTAGCATACACACACACATTGAAAGTGTCATATGGTTACCAAAAGGTAAAAGCCAAAAAGTAAATGTAAAATATTCATGTATAGTCAATTTGTGAATAGGTTATTCTATGGCATAACTTCATCTAGTAAGTACAGATCTTTTCTCTTTATACAACTGGATTTGTGTCAGAATTCACAAATTTGGACTATTTTAAAATAAGAATGTGTTTCCAAATGTCCTTAAGTAGTAAATGGTTAACCAAATACTAGTACATCCATACCATGGAATATTACTCAGCAGTAAAAAGTAACAAACTATTGATACATGCAGTACCTGGGTGGATCTCAGGGGAATTATAGTTAATGATAAAAGCTAATCTCAAAAGATTACATACTGTATGATTCCATTAATATAACAGTCTCGATATGACAAAACTATAGAGATGGAGAACTGATTAGTGGTGGCTGAGAGCTAAGGCTGGTGGTGGGGCTGGAAGTGGCTATAAAGAGGTATCATGAGTAATCATTTTGGTGATGAAATAGTCTCTGTCTTGATTGTAGTGGTGACCACACAAATTTACATGTATGTTAAATTTTAGAGAATTAAACACACACACACACACACAATGAGTACATGTAAGTGGTGAAATAATCTCTGTAGATTGGACCAGTGTCAACTTGCACTATAGCCATGCAAGATGTTACCACTGGAGGAAACTGAGTAAAGAGTACACTGGACCTCCCTGTGCAATTTTTCCCAACATTTTGTGAATCTATAATTATTCTCCCCTTCCCAAAATGGAAAAAATCAAAGATATATTTATTTCTCATTTGATTTTAAGTCAGTAGATTTAAAGAATCCTTCCATGACAAAATAAGTTTCTCCCTTTTCAGGCACCCACAATAAGCACTGAAAGATTGACCAACCAACTGCTTTTTGAATGTGAGCATATTGGGATCAACATATTACCCTGAAATTCATAAATTCACTGTATTCCATGGCTGCCAGATGAAGATTTTGTGACAGAAACCTTTATGTGTCATTAGTTGGACTCTAATAAATATGCAAAATAGTTTGTCCACAGCCTTTGAGAACTTAGCCAGTTTGAGCCTAAGTATTTTGTTTAGATCCTGACCTATCTGTTGAGGTCTTTTGATCATATTTAAAGAGGAATTGGGAAGTCACTCATCTGAATCCTTGTTCCATGCCATACCAGCTCTCTTATCACTATGCCTGTGACCTTTCTATCTCAACCAGATGGCCAAACAGGGAGGAGAGACATTTGGCTGCAATAGACTGTTCAGAACTGGGGCACCCTAACCAGGTGGAAGTTGTCTCAAAGAAGGTCTTTGTTGGCTGTGGCCGCCACTGAGCAATGACTACAATCTGAGTGTGTGTGACATCCTGCTGTGGGAGTTTGTGTTTAGCTTGTAGATCTTCCAAGGAGTGTGATGTTCTTGAGGAATAATAACTGATTTGTCTGGGCCCTTTTCTGCCCATATTTTAAATTTGGATTTTTCTTTTTCCATTCCCATTTAAACCCAGTAAGGTTACTGAACATGTTGCTTTATGTCCCTAGGTTTTAGTTAGTTGGTTGGTCAGTTGAGCTTGCTGGTTAAGTTGCAGCCAGCTGTGTTTTTAGTTTAGAAACCAAGAGTGTGGAAGGTTTTGCTGTAGTTTTGGGGGTCTTGAGGTAATTTGTGAATATGATGGCTGATGTAAGAAGGAACATTTCCTCAGGAGATCTGTGGCCAGAGCCAGAATGTTTCACAAATTTAAGAGCAGTGCTTATGTCCAAGGGTGTGTAGCATACAATATTTAGAGAGATGATATGCTTAAAGACTTCCCTGGTAGCTCAGATGGTAAAGTGTCTGCCTACAATGCGGGAGACCCAGGTTCAATCCCTGGGTCGGGAAGATCTCCTGGAGAAGGAAATGGCACCCCACTCCAGTATTCTTACCTGGAAAATCCCATGGATGGAAGAGCCTGGTAGGCTACAATCCATGGTGTTGCAGAGTTGGACACGACTGAGCAACTTCACTTTCTTTTCACTTATGCATAAAAGAGTGGTAGTCCTCTGCATTTGTGTGACATTTAAGATGGTTTCAAACCAGTTCATGTGCGTCTTTTTGTTATCTCACTCCAGATGGAGCAGGAGTATCAGATAACCTTCAACTACACTTGTTAAACAAGTAAAGATAAAAAGAAGACTAGAAGAGCTATTACTTATTTAAAGCCCCTACTGTAGTAAGGGAGGCATCAAGGACTAGTTATAAAATGTTTATTTTGGTGCTCTTTTCGCTGGAACCCACTGCCTCTGCACATACTCTTGATGCCGAAGAACTATGAAACATTCCATTTCTTTTTTACATTGACTTTAGATATTGGAAAGAATTTATGGTGAGATCTGGGTTTATTTTCTACATCAGAGGCTTATGTGGATGAGAGATTGGCCTTGAGAAATGTCAGTGAAGGAACATTGATCTTTTGTATATATGGTTAAAAGAGTTTATAAACCCTTTTTTTCCCCCAATAGAACTAGATAATGTAAGATCAGATTGCCTACTTAAGTAGTGGCTGATGTTGACTTACCATTCAGAAGAATCAAAACTTTTCTTCTCTTGAATATTCATTCTGTTTAATCGTTTGATTACCTTACTCCTTGGTTCTTTCATGGGTCAGATAATCTGTCTAATGAAGGAAGTATTGCTCTGTTTAGGCAAGAATCCAACAGTCAGTTTCTCACTGAAAGTGAAAAGTGAAAGTGTTAGTTACTCAGTTGTGTCTGACTCTTTGTGACCCCAAGGACTTAGCCCACCAGACTCTTCTGCCCATGAAATTCTCCAGGCAAGAAGACTGGAGTGGGCTGCTATTACCTTCTCCAGGAGATCTTCCTGACCCAGGGATCGAACCCAGGTCTCCCGTGTTGTGGACAGATTTATTACCCTCTGAGCCCCCAGGGAAGCCCCAGTTTCTCACTAAATGATAAAATAATAAATATTAAGTAATAAAATCATAAAATAGTTATGGGCAAAGCCCTCTCTATAATTCTTCTCAATATGCATCATGTTGGTTGTCTTCTAGTTTTGCCTAGTTTTTTCATATTACTATACCATAGATTAAAATAATCTCATCATTGGGATCAAAATTGTTTCAGTTGAAGTAGAAATGTTTTAATAACAAACATTACTCTTAAATAAATCATTTTAAACTAATTTATCCTTTGCTTTATTTAAAAAATGATGTAAATTGATTTATTGCTTGCATTATACCCCACAGCCCTGGAAGAATTAATATTTTCTAATCATTATGGACAGCAGCTTGAAGGACAAATAGAACCCAGGAGCTGATGTTTACATAAAGACTTAGGACACAGAACAATTTATGCCTTTTCTTATTTGAAAAAAAAAAGTTGAGTCACACAGGAAGGTCTTAGAGGACATCAGGAAACAGAATAGCCTAATAATTTTGATAATTAGGATTCTTCTGATGCTGGGATGGCTTATATAGAGAGTATCAGGTCCCTAGACAACTAGGTGTCTCACACAATGAAAACATCCTTGCTTAGTCCTAAGAACGAGAAGGAAGTATTTGTGTTTGGTGTTAAGTGGTGGTAAGTGAAAATTTCTAATTTGCAGACCCAGGAAAATTCTGCTTAAAGTGAGAATTGCTTTGTGCTTTAGTATTTCCCTGAATTCCTCTAGATATTGTGAGAAAGCCCGTCTCTTTCTCCACTCTGGTGTCATCAAGCATGCACCCTGCATCCGTTTGGTCAGAGACCTAACACATTAAGGCACATGTGGGAGAGAGTATCAGAAGGGTCATCTTCTTTTCTATTTTTAGCCTTCAGGATTGGAATCCCCTTATTCCAAAAATATCTTTTTTGGGGAATCCCAAACAATGTGCTAAATTTAATACCCCAAAAGGAAATGAACTGGAATTGACCTTTGCTACTTCCTGCTCCTTATTTCCTGCTATTCTGGTGACTTTCTCAAAAATGGCACTCGTCCATCCCTGAGCTGGTTATCAGAGTCAAAGCTGATTTCCTGCCCATGGGATGCAGAAATGAGGGGGACACGGTTTTGGTAAAATGGTGGGTTTGGTAAATTGAGATTAGAGACACCAGACATGAAAGAATGCATTCGTTATGATTCTACTTCATGAAATTCTAGAACAGGCAAAATGCCCTTCAGAAGCAGAAAGCATGTCAGTGGTGGCCTGGGAGGAGGCTGCCAGCAAAGGGACATGAGACAACCTTTTGGGTGACAAAAATACCTTACCTCTTGACTTGTGTTGGTGGTGACACAGATGTAGACACTTGTCAACACTCAACGATTTTCCACATGAAATGGATAAATTTTATCATACGTAATTTTTATCTCAGTAAATTAAAAAAATTGTGATTAGAATACAACTTGAAAATCATTACTGCCATCCCCCTGCTTGTCCTTTTAATTTTGTTTTAATGACAATATTTGGGGACAATATTTTGATAGCAAATGCCACTTTTTATGTTTTATAAGATTAAAATGTCCATGTAATACCACCAAAAGAAAATTTATCTCATGGAGCAGGATCACTCTAACTAATTAGAGATGTTAAAGTTCTGTTCCTCAAAGTATCCTGTGCCTATGAAATATAGAAATATACCTATTTCTACCTATGGGTATAAATATTCATTTGACTTAAAATATTTGCATATTAATTTCATTGTTGCTTTGCTAAGAGTGTGTGGATAATCACCCAATGATTTACCCTCATGTTCCCTTGATTCAAATCACTCAACTTTGTATGGGCTTCTTGATACTTTTGGTATGAGAAGAGCCTCTCATCCCTAGAAAAGAGTCCTTGGCAAGCAGAAATGATTCATATTCATTTGCCCTCTGCTTCTTGATTACAAAATGTTCCTAATCAGAACTGATTCTTATTAAGCCTTTGCAAATTTTGTCAGGTACAGCAAGGCTTTTCCTTGTAGCTATGTCCTTTTTCTCTCTTTAACTGTCTCAGACATACCATCTACATTATTCATATAAGGTGAAATAAATAAGAGATTTGCATGTGACAAATACAATGATCCCTTTGAAAAACTAGATTGTGGTTGCTACAGTTAGACTTTAGAGGCAAATATAAAAGTTGTGATTTCCCCATTATTTCAGAGAGGTTCTAGGTAAATGACAACCCTTTAACTAGTATTTAAAATATATGAATTTCGAAAAGATACATGTACCCACATGTTTATTTACAATACCAAGACATAGAAACAACCTAAGTGTCCATCAACAAATGGATAAATGAGATGAGGCACACACACACACACACACACACACACACACACACACACACACACACAGTTGAGTCCTGAACAACATGGATGTGAACTGCATGGGTCCTCTTGCATAGATTTTTTTCAACAGTAAATACTGCTGTATGACTTGATCCACAGTTGGTTGAATCCATGGATGCAAAAGGTTGAATATGAAGGAACCACAGGTAAGGAGGGCCAGCTAAAAGTTATAGCCGATTTTCAATCATATGGAGGGTTGACAATGCCCCCTACATTGTTCAGGGGTCAGCTGTACAATGAAGAATAATTCAGCCATAACAAAGAAGGAAATCCTGCCGCTTGTAACAATGAAGAAAGACTTAAAAAACTAACTCATAGATAGAGAGAATGAACTAATGATTGCCAGAGTAGAGATAGGAGTTGGGGAGATGAAGGGAACAAATTAGTGAAGATGGTCAAAAAATACCCAATATATGTGCATTGGAGCTGGAGGATAAATCTACTCCAGTAATGTGTAAAGGAATTCCTTCATAGCTCAGTTGGTAAAGAATCCGCCTACCGTGCAGGAGACCCGGGTTCTTCCTGGGTTGGGAAGATCCCCTGGAGAAGGAAATGGCAACCCACTCCAGTATTCTTGCCTGGGAAGTCCCATGGACAGCAGAACCTGGTGGGCTACCGTCCATGGGGTCGCAAGAGTCAGACACGACTTAGCGAGTAAAACACCACCAGTGTGTAAAATGTGGGACCACGTGACTGATGTAAGGAGAAGTAGGAAGAAGAAAGACCCTGTGTAGCATGTCCTGGGAGTGGGTGCGAAGCAGGGTGGATGTACATGTGCTAGGGGCATGTGAGGCCTACCAGGGACTGGGAAATGCAAATTCGTCTAGCATTGCCAGGAGGATCCAATCCATAAGGACAGGCTGGATTCACTTTGCTGCCTGCCATGTGAGAAAATTGTACCATATTTCAACTGCTGCCTTGTGGATCTGTAAAACCTTAAGCCAGGGAGGATCTTAAGTTTTAATGAAGTACACAACTCTGCATTAGTTATGGGACCAAACTCTGGACATGTGATGCATTGAAAGGGAAGTGGTTTAATGCTTTTTATTTGTTAAGCTACAAAATGAAAAAGACCTCTGACTTATCCCCCCAAAAGAACAATGCCTATAGGTGTTGTTTTTTTTTTAATCATGCGCATACTTGAAAAGATTTTATCCTAACAAAATAAAAAAAAGCAGGCTAGGGATTTGAGTTGCTTTTAGAGCTCACAGCAGTACAGTTAAACTAAATTTTTCTTCCTTTAGCTTCCTTTGTTTTCCTCCAGACTTAGTCCTTTGAAACCAACACTGAACAGCACAGGACATGGTATTTCCTGGGAAATGTCACTGGCTGTGAGCTTTGTTTAGTAAGCATGACATTAGGGCACTGAGAGATCTTATATGGCTTCCTCTTGTGCCATACAGATTACACACACACACACACACTCAAGCTCCTTTTGCCCTTCATTTTTATTGTATTTCCTCACTCTTTAGGAAAAAGCAGGGCAAGGAATATTTCCCCCTTATGTGTGTTCACAGGTTTCATATTTTCCTTTTTCTTTCAGTTGTGATTTCTTAATAGTGAAGGTTGGGGAGGTCAAGGAGTATAGGTAAAAAGATAGGACTTTAGCAGTAAAATGCCAGAAAGATCCTTTTGGCAGTAAAATTAAATGCTACATTTTAAAATACGGGTTGGTGGGAGAGAAATGTTAAAGAGGAAATGCTATGTAATTGAAGCTGCTAACTAGCCTGTGGTTAAAGCCAGGCAAAATTTGGCTGTCAAGGATGCTGCTTTAAAATGTCATTTGATATCAATCCCAGTCTTCCTGCCTCCCTGGCTCCTGCTTTCCTCCATCCCCATGGAACAGCTCACAATCATGTTAAAAGCCAGAATGTAAGGACTTAGATCAGTGACCCTAAAACTATTTTAGAAAATCAAATTTCATTGTTTACTCCTGCAGAAGTCATTACTGCTTTCCTTAAAACCAGGGCTCTGAAATTCCTGAGGGTATGGGGCAACTTGGGCTTCCCCAGTGGCTCAGCAGTAAAGAATCTGCCTGCAATGCAGGAGGTGCAGGAGATGTGTGTTTGATCCCTGAGTTAGGAAGATCCCCTGTAGGAGGGCATGGCTACCTACTCCAGTATCCTTGCTTGGAGAATCCCATGGACAGACAAGCCTGGTGGTCTACAGTCCCCAGGGTTGCAAAGAGTTGGACACAACTGAAGCAACTGAGCGTGCACACACGCATGAGGCAACTTGATGGTTTGATATGGACTGATACATGAGTAATCTTTAGGTCGATAAAAGTTAACGATAGGGATGGTTGGTTACATGTAAGCTTAAGTATTGCCTGGCTCAAATGTGAAAAGAATAGGATCTCTACATTTCCTGTTAAATTACCTTAATTTAAAAGGAGAAATTTTGTAGTTATTGGCATAAATATTAATCAATAGTAATTACTCATCTGTGTTCATTTATACTCTATGACCTACCTGTATATCATGCAGCAACTATGGTTATAACAAGAAAGTCAAATCATACCTCCTGGAGCTTACCATTTAAAGCAGGATGTCAGAGGTATAACTTTACTTTTTTCAATATGTGAAGTGAAATTCGCTCAGTTGTGTCCAACTCTTTCCAACCCCATGGACTATAGTCCATGGAATTCTCCAGGCCAGAATACTGGAGTGGGTAGCCTTTCCCTTCTCCAGGGGACCTTCCCAACGCAGGGCTCAAACTCAGGTCTCCCACATTGTAGGTGGATTCTTTTGTAGCTGAGCCACAAGGGAAGCCCAAGAATGCTGGAGTGGGTAGCCTATCCCTTCTCCAGGGGATCTTCCCTACCCAGGAACTGAATCTGTGTCTCCCGCATTGCAGGCAGATTCTTTACCAACTGAGTTATCCGGTTTCAGTATGTACTTTTATTTATTTGTTTACCTTCATTGGGCCTCTTCTAAGCTGGAAATATTGTAAACTTTATTAAATTGATGGGGAAGAAGAACTGTTATTTATTTTAAATAAATAAATTTATTAATTTAATAAATAAATTGGAGGATAATTGCTTTACAACTTTGTGTTGGTTTCTGCCATACATCAACATGAATCAGCCATAGGCGTACATATGTCTTTTCCCTCTTGAACCTCCCTCCCATCTTCCACCCCATCCCGTCCCTCTAGGTCATCACAGAGCACCAGGCTGAGTTCCCTGTGCTGTACAGCAACTCCCATTTTACACGTGGTAATATATCTATTTCAGTGCTACTCTCTCAGTTTCTCCCATTCTCTCCTTTCTCCGCTGTGTCCATAAATCTGTTCTCTATGCCTGAGTATATCTATTTCTGCCCTGCAAATAGGTTCATCAGTTCCATGTTTCTAGATTCCATGTATATGCATTAATATACAAGATTTATTCTTCTCTTCTGGCTTATTTCACTCTGTATAACAGGCTCTAGGTTCATCCACCTCACTAGAACTAATTTAAATTCATTCCTTGTATCAGATCAGTTCAGTTCAGTCACTCAGTCATGTACTACTCTTTGTGACCCCATGGACCGCAGCACGCCAGGCCTCCCTGTCCATCACCAACTCCCGGAGTCCACCCAACTCTATGTCCATTGAGTTGGTGATGCTGTCTAACCATCTCATCCTTTGTTGTTCCCTTCTCCTTCTGTCCTCAATCTTTCCCAGCATCAAGGTCTTTTCCAATGAGTCAACTCTTCACATCAGGTGGCCAGAATATTGGAGTTTCAGCTTCAGCATCAGTCCTTCCAATGAACACCCAGGACTGATCTCCTTCAGGATGGACTGGTTGGATCTCCTTGTAGTCCAAGGGACTCTCAAGCGTCTTCTCCAACACCACAGTTCAGAAGCATCAGTTCTTCTGCACCCAGGTTTCTTTATACTCCAACTCTCACATTTATACACGACTACTGGAAAAACCATAGCCTTGACTAGACAGACCTTTGTTGGCAAAGTAATGTCTCTGCTTTTGAATATGCTGTCTAGGTTGGTCATAACTTTCCTTCCAAGGAGTAAGTGTCTTTTAATTTCATGGCTGCAATCACCATCTGCATTTTGGAGCCCCCAAAAATAAAGTCAGCCACTGTTTCCACTGTTTCCCCATCTATTTGCCATGAAGTGATGGGACCGGATGCCATGATCTTTGTTTTCTGAATGTTGAGCTTTAAGCCAACTTTTTCACTGTCTTCTTTCACTTTCATCAATAGGCTCTTTAGTTCCTCTTCACTTTGTCATAAGGGTGGTGTAATCTGCATATCTGAGGTTATTGATATTTCTCCAGGCAATCTTGATTCCAGCTTGTGCTTCATCCAGCCCAGCGTTTCTCATGATGTACTCTGCATATAAGTTAAATAAGCAAGGTGACAATATACAGCCTTAATGTACTACTTTTCCTATTTGAAGTCAGTCTGTTGTGCCATGTCCAGTTCTAACTGTTGCTTCCTGACCTGCATACAGGTTTCTCAAGAGGCAGGTCAGGTGGTCTGGTATTCCCATCTCTTTCAGAATTTTCCACAGTTTATTGTGATCCACACAGTCAAAGGCTTTGGCATAGTCAATAAAGCAGAAATAGATGTTTTTCTGGAACTTTCTTGCTTTTTCGATAATCCAGCGGATGTTGGCAATTTGATCTCTGGTTCCTCTGCCTTTTCTAAAACCAGCTTGAACATCTGGAAGTTCAGGGTTCATGTATTGCTGAAGCCTGTCTTGGAGAATTTTGAGCATAACTTCACTAGCGTGTGAGATGAGTGCAATTGTATTTGAGCATTCTTTGGCATTGCTTTTCTTTGGGATTGGAATGAAAACTGACCTTTTCCAGTCCTGTGGCCACTGCTGAGTTTTCCAAATGTGCTGGCATATTGAATGCAGCACTTTCACAGCATCATCTTTTAGGATTTGAACTAGCTCAACTGGAATTCCATCACCTCCACTAGCATTGTTCTTAGTGATGCTTCCTAAGGCCCACTTGACTTCACATTTCAGGATATCTGGATCTAGGTGAGTTATCTCACCATCGTGATAATCTGGGTCATGAAGATCTTTTTTGTACAGTTCTTCTGTGTATTTGTGCCACCTCCTCTTAATATCTTCTGCTTCTGTTAGGTCCATTCCATTTCTGTCCTTTATTGAGCCCATCTTTGCATGAAATGTTCTCTTGGTATCTCTGATTTTCTTGAAGAGATCTCTAGTCTTTCCCATTATATTGTTTTCCTCTATTTCTTTGCACTGATCACTGAGGGAGGCTTTCTTATCTCTCCTTGCTCTTCTTTGGAACTCTGTATTCAGATACTTATATCTTACCTTTCCTCCTCTGCTTTTCGCTTCTCTTCACAGCTATTTGTTAGGCCTCCTCAGATAGCCATTTTGCCTTTTTGCATTTCTCTTTCTTGGGGATGGTCTTACTTCCTGTGTCTTGTAGAATGTCATGAACCTCTGTCAATAGTTCATCAGGCACTCTGTCTATCAGATCTAAGCCCTTAAATCTATTTCTCACTTCCACTGTATTATCATAAGGGGTTTGATTTAGGTCATACCTGAAGGGTCTAGTGGTTTTCCCCACTTTTTTCAATTTAAGTCTGAATTTGGCAATAAGGATCTGAGCCACAGTCAGCTCCCAGTCTTGTTTTTGCTGACTGTATAGAGTTTCTTCATCTTTGGCTACAAAGAATATAATCAATCTGATTTCAGTGTTGATCATCTGGTGATGTCCATGTGTAGAGTCTTCTCTTGTGTTGTTGGAAGAAGGTGTTTGCTATGACCAGCGTTCTCTTGGCAAAACTCTATTAGCCTTTGTCCTACTTCATTCTGTACTCCAAGGCCAAATTTGCCTGTTATTCCAGGTGTTTCTTGACTTCCTACTTTTGCATTCCAGTCCCCTATAATGAAAATGGCATATTCTGGGGGGGTTTTAATTCTAAAAGTTCTTGTAAGTCTTCATAGAACCGTTCAACTTCAGCTTCTTCAGCGTTACTGGTCGGGGCATAGACTTGGATTACCATGATATTGAATGGTTTGCTTTGGAAATTAACAGAGATCATTCTGTCATTTTTGAGACTGCATCCAAGTACTGCACTTCGGACCCTTTTCTTGACTATGATGGCTACTCCATTTCTTGTAAGGGATTCTCGCCCACAGTAGTAGATATAATGGTCATCTGAGTTAAATTGACCATTCCAGTCCATTTTAGTTCTCTGATTCCTAGAATGTTGATGTTCATTCTTGCCATCTCTTGTTTGACCACTTCCAATTTGCCTTGGTTCATGGACCTAACATTCCAGGTTCCTATGCAGTATTGCTCTTTATGGCATCGGACCTTGCTTCCATCACTGGAATATTGGGGTACTTGTGTCTTTTTTGCATTAGGTCTTTTTGGACACATGGGATCTTTCTTTGTGGCACTGGGACTCTCTGGTTGAGGTGTGTGGGTGAGTTGCCCTGAGGCATGTGGGATCTTGCATGAGCAAGGATCAAATTCTCATCACTTACATTGCAAGGAGGATTCTTTACCACTGCACTGCCAGGAAGTCCCAAGGTACAACTTTAAATGGCCTTTCAGATGTACCTGAGATAGTTACACAACCACTGTCTGCATAAAGGAGCAATAATTTGAACTAGCACAGTAGTTCTTGAGTAGCAGGTTGTGTGTTTACCTTTTGAGAAACAAGTACTCTTCTGACTCATGCATTTTAGACATAGCTTTCTTTTAGGTCTGAGTTCTATGAGCTGGTTGGTCCTTTTCTCTGAAGCCGTTTGTGCTAAACCACCTGTAGTTTCCCTCTTGACCAATTTCTAGGCCGTGAGCGTACCTGCTCCTAGGCTCCTTAGTTCCAGGAGCACATTTTCTCCAGCATTTAGTCTAGAATGGTAGTTGAGTCCAAGTGTTTCTTCAGTGCTTTCCATGGTATATGGGATGGGTTCATGCACCCAAAGAACCTAGGCACGATTGGTATTTTTAAGAAGTGCCCATTTATAGAGTATTTGTTGAATGAGCACAGCGCCTGGGAGGGATAGGAAATATTGAGCCTAATGAAAAAGGTAGTTTTTATTTTTATTTATTTCTTTTAAAAGATTGTTTTTTAAAAGTCCATTTTTTTTCACTTCTTTATTAGTATTATTTTTGTCACAGCATGTGGTTTACAGGATCTTAGTTCCCCAACCAGGGTTCAAACCCAGGCCTACAGCAGTGAAAGTACATGTTTTAACCACTGAATTGCTAGGGAATTCCCTAAAAGACAGTTTTTAAGTAGAAAAACCCCCTTATGTGTGTTTTGATTGTTTCTGTGTTTAGGTAAGAGAGAGTTGTATGGCAGGATTTTTTCTTTTCTCCTGTCACAACTCTGTGCAGTGAGCGGGTTTTCTCCTTTTGGTTCATATCTGTCATGGCCCAAGGCCACCTGGTTGAGTTGGATGCCCTGGGGTGCATGGTGGTCACTTGGTCTCCTGCCACTGGCAACAGTGGTAGCTAAGTGAGAAGGCTTCATGCTTGCCATGGTCAGAGCCCACAGCTTCTGAACCCAGCATGCTTGGCTAGGCTCTGCCACAAGTGCTGGGGAGGGAAAAGGCAGAGGGGTGAGCATGTAGGGTCAGAGAAGGAAATAGAAAATATCAACTAATGGACTATAGATCACCCAAGGTTACCATTGTGAGGGCAACCGTCGGAGGGGGCTGGAATCTGTGCCCTAGTGTCTGATACTGTTGATTCGAGTGGCCAAAGGTTAGTGTTATTCTCAAGCAAGAACTGAAAGCTGGAAGGGCATCTTCGAGGACCTTTGTCATTTTCCTTTTCTTGAGCAGCTTCTCTGTCACTGGCCTTCCAAGTGTTGCAGCTCATACCATCAGGGCTTCAGTTCTGTCCTTTCCGGTCTGGAACCCATCTTTTCTAGTACATGTTTAAAGACTGTAGCAGTGTGTCCTATTTATTCACCTTGGGCTTCTTTCTGCGTCCCACTCTGCCAGCTGGGTGATCAGGAGGAGCTGGCAGCAAGGAGAGGGGCCAGAGGGAAGGTGGTGAAAGGAGTGCTCAGAGCTATCTGGCTTTGGGTTTTTCCAGAAGTTGATAGCATTCGGCTTAGTGACCACAATTCAATTATAAGCACCGCACAGCCATCCTGAGTGACTATATTCTTGCCAAAAACTGCTGTGTAAAGGCGGCTGCATTTTTGTTAGCCTTGCCTGATGGATTTTTAAGTATATTAACCACATACATTTACACAAAGGGGAAAATTTACTACTTAAACAGAGGGACCTAAATCCCCTAGGCTAAATAAACCCAATGAAAACACAAGAACTGCATTTACAGGCCTCCCAAAGATAAGAATTCAACCTTTAAAAAGGTTCCTTCAAATGAAAAATGGATGGTGGAGCTGCTAATGGCCCAGTAACCTAGGAATGTAACTCTTCCCTAATGTGCAAGACCTTCGGATCAGTTCCAGCTTCTCGGGGTAGAGGATTTTCACCCCAGGCTTCTGCATGTGTCTGGGCCCAGAAGGTCCCGTTGTGGCCTTAGAGATTTAACGACCACCTTGGAAGACAGACTGTCTTGGCAATTTTTTGTTGTTGTTGTTGCGTCTGTTGTTTGTGTGTGTAAAGAGAGAGAGAGAATTGCCTGTGTGTATCAGTCTCTGAGAGGAGAGGCAGGGGCCAAGGCTGGGGAGAATGTATGTATCCCCAGCTTTTTCCAGTTAGACTTTGCTGGGAGACTGAAGAGACCTTAGTCTTTTGAAACTTAGGGGAAGAAGAGTTAGGAAGCTTAGGAAATCTCCTAGTCGAGTCACTGCTGCAGGTGTTTCTCTGCAGAAATAGGTTATTCATTAGGGCCACTGTGAAGCACTAGGTTTCGCCCAGAACATTCTCAGACTTCCAGTGGTATGGAGGGTCCCTGAAGCTCGTTACCAGTAAATCTTGCCACTACATTAAGAACAAGTTACAACATGCAGGTGAATTTGTGTTTCTGTTGTAAATCATCTGAATATTCTCTTTAAATAAATATTGTGACTGGGGAAAGGGGTCAACTACTAAAGGGGCAAGGGGATTTTTGAGGTGATGACGGTCTTCTTTATCTTGGTTGTGGTAGTAGTTACATGACTATATGAATTGCAGTATTAAAAAGGGTGAACTTTAGCATTTGTAAATTATAACTCAATACACCTGGCCTCCCTAAAACTACAGACAAATAAAGAAAGAATCAATGGATGGATGAATGAGTGAATTTTTTTCACTTGTCTCCTTGCTGTTTTGCCAGCCAGCGAGTCATTTAGACAACGTTCCTCTTTCAAAGGAAGGACACCATGTCATCAGCTCTGGCCTGTGAGCTCATGATGCCAGTAAAGCTGTTGCAGAAAAAGCAAAGATGGTGTGTGTTTCCTTCTGGGGCAGATGACCTAACCTTCCAGGTAGCAATGCCCTTGTATGGTTAGCACAGGTAGGGAAATACCTAGCTTCATGCTGACTCACCAGGTAAAAAATCATTTCTCTGGATGAGTCAGAATCACAAATGTGTTCTGAACAGTCTCACATGTCCTGCATTGTGAAAGGCTGAAAGCACCAATGAGGGCAGACACTTGCAGGTCTCACTGGCCCTATATGGATATCAGCCTCAGTCTGCTGCACTCCCAGTTCCTGGCATAGTCCTGTTGAAGTCAAGCCCTCTAGCTCACTCAATCACATACCCAGTTAGGTACAGAAGAAACGGATTCAAATTTATACATTACTAATGTTGTTTATTTAGTTATAGCTAAATCTAATAATGGTAGAATAAATGTTTCAATGTTAAGTATATTTCTGTTCATATTTCTGAAGAGTAGGAGTGTGTCTGTGTGTATGTAAGGATACAGAGTTAAAACAGACTTGGGCAGTGTAAAATACCACAGAAAATAGGGGTTTCCAAGGAAAACATGGGGAAACGCTGTAGGAGAATCTAACGCATGCTATAGCTTTTAAAAGGAAACATTAATAGTGAAACATGCCCTCCAAGGGCAAGTCAGTAATAAATTTCATGTCAGAAATTACCTGTCAGTAGGATTATGTTAAATAATGTTGAATTGTTATTAGTCGGAGGGGAAAGAGCAGAGCAACTTTCTCAAAAGTGTTCAAAGAGTGTCATGTTTCACACACAAATCCCATTATTGTTTAACAGGATTTTTGTGCTTAACCCTTCTCAAAGATGTATTGAAAATTTTGACCATTTTAGTTCATACTCCAAATGCACTCATTAAGGAAAAGAAGCCAAACTTTCTCTGCAGGAATTTGGAATTACCCAGAGGACTAGTGTATCTGATTAGACATCCATTGTAGAGTGTCCCCATTGATAAATGTCTGCCTGCTTACTGGAGCCACAAAGAAAAATGTCTTCACTTCTCTGCCTCAGCAATGCAGTAATGAAATAGTGGGGGCCTCCCTGTTTCAACATTTTGAGCATTTTGCTTGTTTTGGCCAAATAACTGAAAATGTATTTTCCCCTTGAAGAAAGTCTCATAGCAAATGTGTGAATTTTTAAGGTTCATTGCAATATATTTGGTCTGAAACTGAGTCCACTCATTGAGCCAGGGCCCAGAACCCTACCCCAGATGCAGTGAAGATGGGGACTGCTGGGAGCAGAGTGAAAAACATAACTAAGGTTTAAATGTGAGCTAACACATTGTCACGGGGCTTTTTGCTAAGGGCTGCTTATGACTCATAGGTGTCAAATCATCAAGTCATTACCCCTAGAATAAAAGATCATTTTGACTTTATGTGAACTGAATGAAGTGTGATCGCTGCATTGGATTTGGGTTTGTGAAAGACAAAGTCAGAGGTAAGCTTTGGGGTCCCTCCATACACTTTGATTTCACTGCTTGATGACTGATCATTAGCTGTCCTGGGTCGCTTTTGGAAATTGTCATATTTAATGACATATTTGACTTCATGACATTCAAACAAGATCTTGCCAGTGAGTGACTGATTGCCTGAGCATAGTAGGCATTAGTGGAATCCTTTATTTCTTCAGGTCATCAAATCTCAATATTTATAAATTACTCAAGCAGTAATTTACAAATGGTCTTGGGGGTGGCTTAGGGTCATAGATAAATTTTCCAGTGTGCAAGCCACTGCATCCTTTGGGGGCTACTTAGAATCCAGAGGGGGTGATTGCCAGCCTGGAGCATTCTGATCTGCTTCAGGAATGGTGTATTGGGGGTAAGCACAGTGACATTTTTTAAAATTTTATTTATTTTAATTGGAGCACAACAGTTCACAGCATTGTGGTGGCCCCTGCCACATATCTACATGGACCAGCCATGGGTGCACATCCTGAACCCCTCACCCTGAACCCCCCATCCTGAACCCCCTTCCCACCTCCCTCCCCACCCCATCCCTCTGGGTTGCCCCCAGAGCATCAGCTTTGAGTACCCTGCTTCATGCATTGAACTTACACCAGTCATCTATTTTACACTTGGTAATATGCATGCTTCAGTGCTATTCTCTCAAATCATCCCACCCTCACCTTCTCCCTCAGAGTCCAAAAGTCTGTTCTTTACCTCTGTGTCTCTTTTGCTGCCTCACTTATAGGATCACCGCCACCATCTTTCTAAATTCCATATATATGCATTATTATACTGTATTGGTTTTTCTCCTTCTGACTTACTTCACTCTGTATAATAGGCTCCAATTTCATCCAGCTCATTAGAGCTGACTCAAATGCATCCTTTTTCATAGCTGAAAAATATCCCATTGTGTATATGTACCACAACTTCCTTATCCATTTGTCTGACGACAGACATCTAGGTTGCTTCTGTGTCCTAGCTATTGTAAACTCTGCTGCAGTGAACATTAGGGTACATGTGTCTCTTTCAGTTTTGGTTTCCTTGGTGTGTATGCCCAGCAGTGGGATTTTTGGGTCATATGGCAGTTCTGTTTCCAGTTTGTAAAGGAATCTCCACATTGTTCTCCATAGTGGCTGTACCAGTTTGTATTCCCACCATCAGTGTAGAGGGTTCCCTTTTCTCCACACCCTCTCCAGCATTTATTGTTTGTAGCCTTTTTGATGGCAGCCATTCTGACTGGTGTGAGATGATACCTCATTGTGGTTTTGATTTGCATTTCTCTGATAATGAGAAATGAGGTTAAGCATCTTTTCATGTGTTTATTAACCATCTATATATCTTCTTTGGAGAAATATCTGTTTAGTTCCTTGGCCTCCAGGAGGATACCACAATGATTCCACTGAAACACTGGCCTGCTTTTTGATTGGGTTGTTTATTTTTCTGGTATTGAGCTGCATGAGCTGCTTGTGTATTTTGGAGATTAGTTCTTTGTCAGTTGCTTCATTTGCTATTATTTTCTCCCATTCTGAAGGCTGCCTTTTCACCTTGCTTATAGTTTGCTTCACTGTATAAAAGCTTTTAAGTTTAATTAGGTCCCATTTGTTTATTTTTGTTTTTATTTCCATTACCCTGGGAAGAAGGTGGGTCATAGAAGATCTTGCTGTGATTTATGTCAAAGAGTGTTCTGCCTATGTGTTCCTCTAAGAGTTTTATAGTTTCTGATCTTACATTTAGATCTTTAATCCATTTGAGTTTATATTTGTGTGTGGTGTTAGAAGATATTCTAGTTTCATTCTTTTATAAGTGGTTGACCAGTTTTCCCAGCACCACTTGTTTTAAAGATTGCCTTTTTTCCATTGTGTATTTTTGCCTTCTTTGTTGAAGATAAGGTGTCCATAGGTGCATGGATTTATCTCTGGGCTTTCCATTTTGTTCCATTGATCATACTGTCTTGATGACTTTGTGGTATAGTCTGAAGTCAGGAAGGTTGATTCCTCCAATTCTAGTCTTCTTTCTCAAGATTGCTTTGGCTATTCAAGTTTTTTGTGTGTGTGAAATTATTTGTTATAGTTCTGTGAAAAATACCATTGGTAGCTTGATAGGGATTGTGTTGAATCTATAGATTGCTTTGGGTAGTATGGCAGTCATTTGTGCTGTCCATTTGAGATTTGATCTTGCAGTTTTGGAATGGTTTCTTAATTGCATTGCAAAATATATAACTTATTAATATCCTATTGTGAGTTAGTTGTAACAGTGGCTAGGCTGCTGTCATCACCCACAACATATATAGTGAGATCAAGGCCTAGTCAGTGAGACCATGCCTTTTTCATGAGATGGCACCTTCACCACCAGCAGGCTGCCTGTCCTGATCTAGCAAGCTTCAGTCAGAACAGATTGGATACTCTTGTTATCACTTCTGGGTGATTCCTCATACTTCAGTCATAATGAGAAACCCATTCATTTCCAAAAACTTCTTGCCTTCATGTGAAACCATTCCTTCCGTTCCTGGCCTAAAACTTTCTCTCTCTCTCTCTTTTTCTTTTCTTTAACAATTAGGAAGAACTACCTTTTGTTCTAATTGTGAACAATACTTCTTAAATATTTTAATCACAAACATTTCAGACATTATAGAAGTACAGAAGTCATGGTAAGAGACCCAGCGTGGACCTCCCACACAACTTAACCAGTTATCAGCCCATAACTGGTCACATTTCATTGGTGTATCTACCCATTTCCAGCCACTCCCAAGGTTATTAGAAGCAATATCCTATATATCATAGCACTTTACCCATAAGTATTTGGAATATAAGTATGAAAGATAAGTTCATTAAAGTTTTTAAAGAGAAGTAACCATGATACCAGGCTTTCCAGGTGATGCTAATGATAAAAAAAAAAAAAAAAAAACACCCTGCCTGCCAATGCAGGACATGTGGGTTCAATCCCTGGGTCAAGAAGATCCCTAGAGGAGGGCATGGCAATCCGCTCCAGTATTCTTGCCTGGAGAATCCCATGGACAGAGGAGCCTGGCGAGCTATAGTGCAGGGGGTCACAAAGAGCCAGACACAGCTGAAGCAACCTGGCACAGAATAGCACACAACCATGATACCATACTTTCACCTAAAAATTTACCCATAGTTTAGTATTTTTAAACATCTTTCAGATGTCCTTATTTGTTCCATAGGATTTTTGCCCTTTATTTTTTATTAATTAATTCACTTTATGTTTCTCATATAGAATTGCAACAGTGGTGGCCACAGATGGAGCCTGAGTTCTCTGCAGGGAAACTCTGGTGTGAATCTATAGGAGATGGTCATTGGATTCCTGACAGGGAAGCTTGGTGATCACAGTCTCTTTTCAAAAGTCAGCTGTAAGTCTTGGAGATGGAATCATAGTGGTCAAGATTGGCAGTGCAGCCCCCAGCCGAGGTGTGGCAGTCATCCATACTGGCCATCAGTAGTGACTTCTTGAGTGCGGAGGCCAAGATGACCCCAGTGTCTCTGGGGTGGAAAAAGACACTCACCTCCATGGAGGTGGGCATCTTGTAGGGACAGTGTGGTACTTGCCTGTCTTGTTCTTCCAGGAGCATTGCCACACTTGGACAGTGGAGAGCTTGAGCAGGATGACAACCCCTACGATGGCCATGATGACTTCTTTTGAGCACTAACACTCAGATTGACATGCCCATTGTAGTCCAGATGGCAACAGATACCTTGAACCTGGTCCAATGGCTAGCATAGGTCTGCTTTGGTGGATATTATCTTCAATACCTCATCCTTGAGGCACATCCCCAGGAGAAAGTTGGTGATTTCAGATTCTGTGATGGGCATGGAGAAGAGAGAAATCTCATCCAGGAATTTGGTCTTCCTGTCCTTGACCAGGAGCCCAGCTTGCCCTTGATTTCTCCACCTCAGTGATGTGGACTGGGCTGCTGCCTCCTACTCCAGGGCCCCAGTATGTCTGTTCCATTTGGTGTTTTCCCATTTAACAAGTGTACTTTATTTTAATTGGGACTGAAATACTCTCTATACATTAAAATTGATTGACGTGTCTTTCGTGATGCTTTTACAACACATTCTGCTCCCTTCCCCTCCTTTTTTTTTTTGCCTTGAAATTTGTTTGCTAAAGAGTATGTAGTTTTGCAGACTGTGAATATTGTTGATTCCATTCCTATGCTACCAGTTTAACAAGTTCCTTTGTTTCTTATATTTCCCGTAAATTGGCGGTTTAGACTTTCTTGGCTTGATTTAGCATCAAGTTCATTTTTTTGGAAAGAGTACTTCATAGACAATGTGGAGTACTTCTGTCAGGAGGCACCAAATTCTTTAGGAATCTGACACTCTTTGACAGTCCTTGCCTAGATCCATTACTTTGGAAACTGCAAAATAGTGAAGTACGGTTCTATCATCTCTGCTTCATTTTGTAGCTGGAATACGTCTGTAAGGAGGACCTACCTTCAACTATGTGACTACCTTGAAGCCCAGTTCAAAACTTCCTTTAGCTCTTTCCGCCATCTTTCCTTGCTGCCATTATGGTGCACATGAATGTCCTGGCTGATGCTCTCAAGAGTATCCACAATGCTGAAAAGAGCGGCAAATGCCAGTTGCTTATTAAGCCATGCTCCAAAGTCATCATTGGGTTTCTAACTATGATAATGAAGCATGGTTGCACTGGTGAATTTGATATCATTGATCATCACATGGCTGGGAAAACTGTGAACCTCACTGGCAGGCTAAACAAGTGTGGAGTGATCACTCCCAGATTAGATGCGCAATTCAAAGATCCAGAAAAATGGCAGAATAGCCTGCTCTCATCCCTTCAGTTTGGTTGCATTGTACTGACAACCTCAGCTGGCATCAGGGCCCATGAAGAAGGGAAAATCCTTGGATTCTTTTTCTAGGAATGTAATATGTACAAATAAAATGTTTCAGAGGACAGAGGCAAAACAACAGCAACAAGAAAAACTTCCTGTAGCCTATGGCTCATTTGTTTTAGGGACAGAGAAATGTCCTTTTATCCAGTAAGTATCCAGAAACAACATTTCATCCATAAAAGGAGATAGCATGTAGCAGGAAAAAACAAGCCAGGGGCTCAGGAGTCATGGCTCTATCTCTGAGATCTGTATTGATGTTGGACAAACTGTGTCATTTCTTAGAGCTGGAGGTTCCGAGCCCCTACCTACACTTCAACCAGAGAAGCAGTTTTTCCCTAATTTCCTTTGAACAAATCAGACCATGACTTTTAAAATAATTTTATCAATATTTTATTGAAATATAGTTGATTTATAATGTCATGTTAATTTCTACTGTACAGCAAAATGATTCAGAATGTGTATGCTTTCTTTTTCATATTCTTTTCCAGTGTGGTTTATCACAGGATATTAAACATAGTTCCTTGTGCTATATAAGAGGACTTTATCCATTCTATACATAATAATTAGCATCTTTTGACCCCAAACTCCCAGTTCATCCCTCCCCTACCCGCACTTTTCCTTGGCAACCACAAGTTTGTTCTCTATGTCTGTGAGTCTGTTTCTGTTTCATAGATAAGTTCATTTGTGAGGCCATGGCTTTCTATCACTAAAGTCTCTTTCAGTGAAGATATTTTATGATTTTCATTTAGGATAAGACAAAGCCTGTAAGTCCGCATCAGGATATTTAGGAGCCAAGGACCAAGAAGAACTAAGTGTTATTTCTAAAAATGTGTTATTTCATTCATTCATCCATTAATGCAGTAGTTCATTTATATTTTTAGTCTTTAAACAAGGCTTTATGCTATCTAAGTCTCTTTAACATCTAAAGCTTGAAAGTGGGTATTGTGAGCAGTAACCTTTAGGGGATTTCCTGGGGGTACTATCCTTGAAGCCTGAGGATCAGAGAGTTGGGGAAAGGATGCTGGGGTTCTTGAAAGTGCTTATTGATACCATCCATAAGAATGAGTCCATGTACTTGACAGATGAGTTTGGAATTTTCCTTATGGAAAGACTCCATGGAGGAACCAGTGTAGGGGGTATTTGATAATATTCCTAAGAGGGAAAGCAATTTAGAAGGACATCTGAAGAACTCTCACTAATTGTTTACGTGATCAAGTTAATCTCAAATCATAGAGAAAAAATTTGGTCAATGATCCTACTTCCAAACTCCTCATCCAACTGTCCTTCAGTTCTTTGTGAAGAGAAGTCTCATCCACACAGCTAATGAGTGAATATAGATTACAAGCATTAAGTCTGGTTTTAGCACAGTCCCAGGTTCCAGGTAGGAAATATAGACTCTGCTTTCTCATTAGTGCCCCTGAAATTTTGCTCTGGGTATGTGTATTCAAAGTGGTTCAGGTTGACGGGGACTTCCCTGAAGGTTCGGTGGTAGAGACTCCACGCGTCCACCGCAGGGGATACCAGTTTGATCTCTGTTTGGGAACTAAGATCCCTCATGCCTGTGCATTGCAGCCAAAAAAAGAAAAGAAAAAAACAGAAACTCTTTTCTCAATAAAGTGAAGAAAATATTTAAAATAAACAAAGAAACCAAAGTGGCTCATGTCAAGGGGGTGAGTAGAAGGAGGAAAGCGGAAAACACAATCCCAGAATCCATCACTGGAATCACACTGGCTCGTGACAGAGGCGGCATAAAAATAAACTCGACAGTTCTCACCTCTGGAACTAGGCGCAATGCGGGCTTCCCTTCCTCACAGTTTCACTCAATACTTAATCATAGAAGGTGCTGCTGCTTCTCTGGCACTTAATAATTTAATAGTGGGAGCAGTTCCTGGCGGGAGATGTTATGAAACAGCCTGAAGAGTAAGAGGGGGCAAAAAAAAGAGCAGTGCTTCATTTAACAAATTCAGAGCCTTTCTTAGAGGCCATGAAGTTCTCAGTTCAGGTTAATTATCACCAACAAATATTTATTTATTCCCTTGATGAATATTTATCAAGGGGCTCCTTTGAGCAGCATGCAGTGTTGGTGTCACCCTGACATGGAGATGACAAGAAGCAGTCCCTTATAAGCAAAAGACAGAGACAGTTTGCCCAAATCATTATGAAACGAGGTAGACTTTGATAGCTCTGCATGAAAGGGGTACAACTGAAAGTTTTATGAGGACATGGTAGGAAGAGATTAGTTCTAGGTGCAGATTGAGAGGCAGCCTAGTAAAGGAGATGGCATTGAGACCAAACATGGACAACTGGGGAGAATTCTAGCAGGAGAAGGCAGCAGGGAGGAGGCAGGAGGCGTTGAGGACGGAGCATCCACAGTGAGCCAGGGTAAGGCATGGGGAACAGCTTCCCCACTTGGCATCCGTGAATTCCTAAAGATGTTTGAGCTTGGAATCCTTGCGTATGGCCCTGGTTGAGACCACGATGCTATATCAAAAGGAGATATGCTTTATGTTTCCCTCATTTGTGTCAGCTGCACTCCTACTGATCTTGTCAGAAATCACATTCATCTCAGATTCTGAAAAAAAACAAACAAACTCATTTCATTCTATTTTTTACCCTGCATCAACACATCTGCTTCTCTGTCAGATGCAGCTCTGATTTTAGGACTGGTGTTGCCCTAGGCTCCCCTGAATAGCCACCCACATGGTGAGCAGTTGTCCTACTTTTCAGGGTTCCAGGCATCCTGTGCCTTTGCCCAGGTAATCCTGCAGGGCCAGTAGGGCTCTGGGATTCTAGATCTCTACACTGGTACGGCCACTCACAGAGAGGGCAGGCCTCCCACCCTAGGCTCCCCTGAGATGTGGTGACTCACCAGATTGTAGGTAAACACTGCCCCACCCTACTGGCTAAACACTAACAATTTGATTCCTGCTTCACAAACTACCAATGGGGTTAGGCTAGGGATCACAATGTCAATCACTTTCTTTCCCAGTTTGAGAAGAAAGGGGAAATTACTTGCAAAGGGAATGCAGGTATAATTCAGACATTGTAACTTTCTCTTCAAGACAACAGCAGCCATTCTCTAGATACACAGAACATTTTATGATTTATCAGGAACTTTCAAAGACAGGATCCAATTTGATTCTTGTTACAGGATTTATCATTATTCCCACTTTATATATAAAGAAATAGAGAAGCCCATTCATTAATATAATAAAAATCATGGCTCTCATCTGGGCACATCTCCATGTTTTGTCCAAAGCACTTTACACTCAACTCGTCAAAGCCCCTGAATTCTGTAAGGTAGATGGTTGTCCTCATTTCGCTGCTGAAAGAAACACACACAGAGGAGTTCTATAGTTTGCTCAAAGGCCCACAGCTAATTTCTGGAGAAGACTTGCCCAGCGTGGCTCCAAGGGAGCACTAGGTGGCCCATAGCCTGGATCTGAAAGACAGTGCTTATCCAGATCTACCACTGACCCAGCCAAGAGAATTCCTGAATATCATGTGTCCCCATGGCAAATGTTTCTGCTAGACAAACGCCTTCAAACACCTTCTCTATCCTTGTTGTTGTTCAGCAACTCAGTTGTGTCTGACTCTTTGTGACCCCAAGGACTGCAGCACACCAGGCTATCCTGTCCTTCACCATCTCCCAGAGTTTGCTCAAATTCATATCAAGTAAGTTGGTGATGCCATCCAACCATCTCATCCCCTGTCCTCTTCTCCTGCCTTCAATCTTCCCCAGCATCAGGGTCTTTTCCAGTGAGTTGACTGTGCATCAGGTGGCCAAAGTACTTTAACTTGGATAGATTTTGTCTGTTTGTTTGGTTGTGCTGGGTCTTCATTGCTGTGCGGAAGCTTCTTTAGTTGCAGTGTGCTGGCTTCTCATTATGGTGGCTTCGCTTGTTGCAGAGCACAGTGTCTAGAGTGTGGGCTTCAGTAGTCGCAGCACGTGGGCTCAGTAACTGTGGCTCCTGGACTCTAGAGCACGGGCTCAGCAGTTGTGGCTCATGGGCTTAGTTGCTCCTCAGTGTGTGGCATCTTCCTGGATCAGGCATCACACCCTGCATTGGCAGGTGGATTCTTTACCGTTGAGCCACCAGGGAAGGCCCTAACTTGGGTAAATTTTGAGATAACTCTAGAAGAGAAAGTTGTTTGGTGCCTGCTTATTTCCCCCTGTCATTTGACATTGAGATAGACACCATCATTTCCAGTCAGAAAACCACACGTCTAAGCCCTTCCCCATTTCTCCAGGATGACAGTGAAGCATTCTCTGGGAATGAGAGGATGTTTCCATATTTTGTGCAGAGCAGAGGCTCGTGGGGAAACAACAGTGGACACAGCACTAGAAAACCTGGATTGTGGTCATGGGCTAAAGGTGTGACCGTGGACTAGTTGTTGCACCTCTCTGAGCCTCGACTGTATCAAGTAGTGACTCTTCTGCCTGTATCATGTTAGAAAAAAAAAAAAAGATTATAAGGATTAGTATGAAATCTGTAGCATACTGTACAAATGTGGTGAGCTACTATCGTCCTTTCCAGTTTATAGCCATAATTTGTTGTGTTGTTTTTTTTTTCCCCTCAAAGCTTATTTTTGTACTTCAATGCAAGAAATTTTTTTAAAAAGAGATTCCAAAACAGTTTGTAAGTTTCTGTACAATTTAGGCATTATTATAATGAAATGAGCTTGATTTATTAAAGATTCTCAAAACAATAACTTTAAGGCTGGTACAATAATTCACCCATTATGGTTTGAGCCAAAGATATATTTAATCTGTATAGAGGAGAGAAACAACTTTTGTGATTTTCTCATATATTCTTCTAGTAAATTCCAAATGAGTCAAACTTTTAAGATTTGAAAAGATTTCAGCTTTGAAAAGATTTGCTTTTGAGTTAAATAAATCTTGATGAATGGAAACAATATTGCATGCTAGTGAAGAGTATGTGGGCTTCAGGGAGAAATAGAACTTATCACTAGTCAGAAGAGTCAGGCTTGAGTTCTGGCTCCACCACTTACTGTTCTGAGACCTTAGGCAGATTTTTGAGCTGCACTTGGTCTCTTTTCCTCACCTGAAAAATGGGTACATAATAATAATTAATTATATAGGTGTTTATGAAGATTAAATAAAATAATGTATGTGAGCATTTATCATGGTAAATGCTCAGAAATTGTTAGCTTTTTCTAAAAAAAAAATTGCATATTACAGAATTCCCTTCTTTCAGCCTGAATACACCATATTTTCTTTATTCATTTGTCTGTCAATGGACATTTAGGTTGTTTACACATCATAGCTACTGTAAATAATGCTTCTATGATTATGGGTGTGCTAGTATCTCTTTGAGATCTGAGATCTTGATTCTCATTCTTTTGAATAAATACCCAGCAATGGAATTCGGGGATCATATGGTGGATAGATGTATAAATATTCCCGACCCAAGGATCGAACTGCATGTCTTGTGTCATCTGCATCGGTAGGTGGGTTCTTTACCACTGGTGCCGCCTGGGAAGCCCCAGATGTGTGTGTGTTTGTGTGTGTGTGTATTTGAAACTTCTGTACATTTTTAGGACTTCCCTGTAGCTCAAATGGTAAAGAATCTGCCTGCAATGCAGGAGACCCAGGTTCAATCCCTGGGTTGGGAAAATCCTCTGGAGAAAGGAATGGCAATCCACTCCAGTACTCTTGCCTGGAGAATCCCATGGACAGAGGAGCCTGGCGGGCTACAGCCCATGGGGTCGCAAAGAGCTGGACATGACTGAGCACCCAACTGCTACTACTACTCTGTACTGTTTTCTATTGAGCTTCACCATTCTGTATCCCCACCAATAATATACAGGTGTTTCAACTTCTCTGCAGCCTCGCCAGCACTGCTGCTGCTGCTGCTAAGTAGCTTCAGTCGTGTCCAACTCTGTGTGACCCCATGGATGGCAGCCCACCAGGCTCCCCCATCCCTGGGATTCTCCAGGCAAGAACACTGGAGCGGGTTGCCATTTCCTTCTCCAATGCATGAAAGTGAAGTCGCTCAGTCGTGTCCGACTCTTCGCGACTCCATGGACTGCAGCCTACCAGGCTCCTCCATCCATGGGATTTTCCAGGCAAGAGTACTGGAGTGGGGTGCCATCGCCTCCTCCGTCGCCAGCACTAGTCTTTGGTTTTTCTTTGATACTAGTCATCATGACTGGTGTGTCATGTTAATCCCATTGTGGTTCTGATTTTCATTTCTCTGATGATTAGTGGTATTGAGCATTTTTTTCATATACATGCTGGCCATAAAGTTATGTTAAGTGAAATAAGCCAGTCACAGAAAGACAAATACAACATGTTTCTCTTAATATGAAGTGCCTAAAATAGTTGAGTTTATAGAATCAGAGTGGAGTGATGGTTGCCAGGAGCTCAGAGGAAAAGGAAAAAGGGAGTTAGTTACCAGTCAACCAGCATGCAGGATCTATCAGTCAAGAAAGATGAATAAGCTCTAGAGACCTGCTGTACAACATTATACCGATAGTCAACAATAATGTATAAAGTGTAATAATAATATGTAATAAAGTGTATAAAATGTAATAATATACTTAAAAGTTTGTTAAGATGTTATATCTTGTGTTAAATGTTCTCACAACAAGAAAGTTTTTTTTTTTTTTAATTCTAAAGTAAAAATGGTCTGAAAAGTTGGGAAGGTCTGACATTGTTTCTAAATTTGTGAAAAAATATGTTCCAATATGGCTATTCAGATTATCCTCACAGAACTGGTCAGTTCTTAAGGTTGATATGATATAAGCCTAATAATGCCTTTTTGAATTAGATATAGTACTGGCTCATGACCTTTTGATAATGCTAAAATAAGAAATTCATCAATAAGAAGTAATTGGATAGGAGGAAGAAAAGGTATTGACATGATACATTATTTTGTACAGATTGATCAGTAACAGAACCCTGGTACCTTCCTAGGTAAGCACCCAAACAGTCTTCTGACATCATTTCTAGAATAAGATGGTCTCACTAAACCCCAGATTTGGCTCTCCAGGAAGCTTCTATCTTAAACTAAATCCTACTCAATAGAAAATAGATTTTGATTTAATATCCTTGAACTGATGAGTTTGCTTGGATTATTGTATGATTTGAACAATAAATAAAAGTTATCTCCATCATACATATAGCTGGAACTGAATCAGTAAAAGACTTAAAATTAATAGCTCAGTGGAGTAGTAAATGCCAAGTCTCTGATTTATACTCTGTTATTGAAGTAGCAGAAATAGAAGGGAACTTCTCTTTGGAAATGCCCAAAATCACGATTCCTGAACCATTTATGCTAATATTGTTGAGGTCTTTGTTTTGGAGCCATCTGATGAGAAAAGCTACCTTGGAAGGAATTTCTTTAATTTCTTCAATGACTAAGTTCATTTGGAAGAAGTAGTTTCATTTATACCAAGTGTATTAGTGAACAGCGTTACAAAAGAATCCTACTATTAAAGGGCGCATTTTAAAGCCCACTTTCCCTATGAAGTCACACCCATCAAGATCATGTCTTGGTATCTCTAGATTTTCACACAGGCCTGGTACCTAATAAAGATCATGATTGTCTCCAGAAGGAATCATCTTTAGATGATGAAGGTGTTCACAGGGTAAAAGTTTCTAACTACAATTTATACTTCATCTTATGGGGATGCTAAGAACCATATGGGCTTCCCTGGTGACTCAGATAGCAAAGAATCTACCTGCAATGCAGGAGACAAGGGTTCCATCCCTGGCCTGGGAAGATCCCCTGAAGAAGGGAATAGCAACTCCCTCCAGTATTCTTGCCTAGAAAATCCCATGAATGGAGGAGCCTGGTGGGCTACAGTCCATGGGGTCACAAAGAGTCAGATATAACTGAGTGACTAAAAAACAAACACAAGCAAACCATACATCTAGAAAATGCCTATTCCATTTGCTTTTCCATACCTGGCCCCAGGCTCCTCCCTTATGACCCCCTCGTTGGCATCCAGAGCCATCATGGTGAAGAGGAAGGAGGCCACAGATTGACCTGCATTTAAGAATATGCCTATCCAGTCAGCCACTTTTGAGACAAGAGATATCTGTAAAAGATTGCCTGTCCTCTGCCATAGAAATGCTGTTAACCAAAGAGAGAATCAAATAAAAAAAAGAGAGAATGAAATGAAAATCTGTGATCCAGTTGCTTTTGAAGATGAAGGAATGCTTGCTGGCATTAACATTTTACAAAACCAATGAGAAGTCCCTAGAATTAATTTTATCTAAAATCTAGTCCCAAATTTGGAATTGAATGCTAATCTAAAAAGTTATATTAAATGACTATTTCCAAAATAATTTCAGAATGACGTGGACATTTCCACATGCCTAATATGGCAGCATCTCCCAAGGGCCCTCAGAGCTGAGTGGCCTTGGAATTGTGTAGTGAGACTAGAGCAGCCCCTAGAGATGTCCAGACTAGGATTAGTCAGAATCTAATCCAGGCTTGGCTGGCCCTGGAGATTCAGAGGGGTCACAGGGAATCCTGCGTCTCTGGTAGAATAATGTTTGCCTTGTCAGGCAGTGTGTAAAAAACTATTGGCATGCAGGGTTACAGATAAATGCCAAGAGCCAGAAAGTTTGGGTTATGATGGTTATGAACAAAGGAAAGTATTTACAATATCCCTTTTGCCCCAAAATAGATTCTAAACACTCTACAAGCACAATGGAATGCATCCATTCATTTCTAAATGGGTCGTCTCCTACCCCCATGTTTAGGTCATAGCTATTTCTAGACTTTCATGTGACAAGACCTTCACAGACCAAATTCAGTAGTGTCACCTTCTGAACCAAGTAGCTGCATATACTGTGGTTTTCCCTTGTTTATTTTGCCTTGTTTTGTTTTACACAGCCTGTATCACTAGTGTCCCAATCAAGGTCAGCAGATTGAATTCAACCCCATTCGTTTAAACGAGCGATAGATTCATGCCAGCACCATGATCTCACCACCCTGAGTAGCAGAATGTGGCCATGCAGTGCGCTGAAGTCAGTCTTCCAGACGCAAGTGTTCAGTGTGACCCTGAAACCACACCTGGAAGACAGGATGGTGTCGTCATACCAGCATGCATTCTGACTTCAGCTTCATTTATTAAGGGCAACATGTATCCGGAGGTGAAAGAAAAGCTTGAAATGGTTGATGTATTGTTATAATTGAGGAAGTGCCAGTAATTCAGATAAACAATATCAATGGAGAAGATTCATCCAAACACCAGCGTGGAATTTCCTGATATTTGCTGCCAATTTGCTATCAAGTAGATGTTTAGGAAGTCTCAGGTGGATGCTAATCACACAAGGGCCAAAAAGAATCTTATTACGAGGGTGGAGGTCAGCGATGAACATTGTGATATGACGTCATATGCCTTGCAGTGCAGCTCTTTGCAGTGTGCCAGGTTGGAGATCAGTGTGCAGGCAATGTTGAATGTTCCCTGTGAGTGAAACTCCAGGGAGGAGAGAGTGGCAAGTTCCCCTCGTCGCCAGGTGAACTCTGATACACATAAACAGATTCTCTCTCTCTCTCTCTCTCTCACACACACACAGCCTTCCTCTCTCCAATTATATGTCCCCTTAAAGATGTTCATTACACCAGTCACAGTGGAAGGAAAAGAAAACTCTTGCCAACTTGTAGCCATCAGACCTGCCTGCTAGTGCAGCTGTTTACAAGACTATGAAGAGGTACTCTAGCAGTGAAGGGGCACCCAGAGAGGAAGGAGACTGTACCATCTTGTAACAACTACGGCTGAAGAGAGCAGAATTGTAACTGGCATTTCTTAAAATTGTATTATGTCTGCTGAGTGTTTTATATACATTTTCTTAGTTAATTATGAATGATATCAATGTCTTAAGGTAGGGACTGTATTTCCATTTTACAGGTGAAGAAACTGAGGCTGAGATGTTTAATGACACTCACAAATCCCACTCTAAACCACTGTGTAATACAAGCCAAAATAGGAGTGTATAGAATGGCAACTTGTTGTTCTGTACCAAATGCAGTCTGTACTTATATATGTATGAATATGAATGGCTTATCATATGTTAGGCCTGAGCATGCCCAAGATCCCATAGATGGACACTTGCACACTCTTACACTGGTGGTCCTGTTACCAAATATTTTGACCTTGTGGTAGCCTCTGGTCATATTCTAATATTTTTAGCTAAAGTTATAATAAAGAAATCTTTCTACTTCAAAATAGCCTTGCAGATCAAACTCTGGACAATCTGAAATGTCACTTCCCTGTTTGGCGAGGGTTAAATGGTTATCTCAGGCCAGTGTTTAGTTCACATTCTATAAATGGCTCTTACTCCTTGATCTGAGTCACTGTATGTATTACAGCAAAGTCACTTACAGATCAATTTATTTTTAGCATCTTAAAGAAACAGATTCAACAGGGAGTGTTTGTCAGACCACAGGGTAACTCGAAGGAAAACTTATCTTGGTGAGGAACTTTCTTTCTTCTTGATTCCTCTGCCTACAGCTCTCTGCTTGTGCTAGGCCTTTGCATATTGTATTAAAATGTTTTAAATTATTTTAATAGTAGACTGGCAGAACTTTATGCCAATATCTTACATAGTAGAGAAGTGTTGTGATGTGCAAGTGGCAGAGCCTTTTGCATTTTAAGGAAAAGAATGTTGGGAAATAAAGAGTTCAATTACCTACCTTTCAACTTTGTAGTAGAAATTTTCTCTAAGATGAAAACACAGGAATATGACTAAGCACAATGATGGTAATGATAATGGTGATGATGCCGGTGATGGTGATGAGGGTAGTGAGTGAGGACGTTGATAAGCACCACCACCTTTAGGAGAGATTCTGGATCCATCCATTAAATAAATATGGCATGCTGCCCTCTACAGGTATGCAGTCTAAACCATATAGTATTAAAATCGCACAAATGGGTAAAGCAATCTCAATTACACAGACCAGTGAATACATGCAAGTTGAATATTAAAGCCAGTGAAATAAGCAAAACCTTTATGCTCTACAGGTCTAATTTGTATAAATTCTGAAGCCAAAGAAGAAGCAAGGATTTAGTAATTCGTTTATTTTACATTTCTCTTCTGAGTTTTTGAATGTGTATATATGAGGCCAATGGCAGAAGCAAGAAAGACCAGCTGGGAGTTCATGGACACTTGAAAAAGTGTCTGCTATCATAATTTTATGCTGACAGTTGAAAAAGCTAATTGTCCTCTGGTTTGGTTAAGACATGTTATTTATGGATAAGGTATTTAATGGTAGTTAATGAACAATTAATGAATAACAGTAGGTCTAGAAACATTACATTTGTTTGTATTTCAAAAAGTTTGGCTTTTATATCACATTCAACCAACATTTTTAGAAACTAACAGGCTTTGGGGAAAAAAAAAAGAAAGAGGGTCTGCCTGGCTCCATTTCTACCCTTCTACTTCTGCCGCACCCCTGTCAATACTCTTGTTATTTTAGTATCTGAATTGAACATTTTCATCAATTTACCCTTTACTCTTCCTTGCTGGGGATATGAACCAACAGAGGAAAAACTGCTAGGCAAAGAATCTTTAGAACTGATTTCTTATACTCACCTTCCACCCTTGAGTTTAGTTTAAGTTTGTTCATTCTGATCACTGAGCTGTTCTTAATGTTATTTATTTCCTCAAAAAGGAAGGGCTGTCTCAATGGGGCTGAGAACCCACGAGTCTGGACTTTTTGGGATTTTGCCATGCGGGCCAATGAGTGCATAGAGCAGTGGTGATGAGCATCAGCTTTAGAGCAATCCTGGGTTCGTGTCTAGCTTCCTTCACTTACCTGCTGGGTGCTTGTGGGGCCAGTTATAGAATGTCTCTGAGCCTCAATTTCCCATCAGCAATTGAGTACGATAATATCTACCTCAAAGGAGGTGGGGAGGATTTTAAAATACACTACAGGATGAAGCATTTTGTAAGCATCATCTTTTTTCATTCCCATGAGCACCTTGTAAGGAAGAGGCTACTATCACCCCAACTTACAGAATGAGGAAATACAGCTTCAGGAGGTTATGAATGAGGTTAAATAAATGAATCCAAGTTACAGGTCTGGTAGATGTGGAGCTGGATTCAAGCCCAGGTTGAGACCATGTTTTTGACCTCTGGGTCATTCTGTCAGATATCCGTATCCATTTTCCCCACACATGTTACTAGGATGCTAAAAAGAGTGAGTTCCACTTCACTCTCGAAGTCAGTCCTCTCCCCCATCATTCTGATTTCTTGCCAGGCTCTGGTCTCTCCATCAGCAAGCAGTACAGATGAGAAGAGTCAGCCTCTGCCACCTACAGTCTCAGTGCTTGGTAGACATGGAAGAAGCTACTAAAAAATTCACTCTACCCTGTGCCTCTCAGAGTTGACTTATATAGGCAAAAAGAAGGGGATCCTTGTTAGTGGCTAGCGTTAAAATCCCAAAGCACAGTCAGCCAAAACCTTATCCAGATGCAAGTGTGTGGTCACTGGTCATGCATTTCTGTTTGCTGAATTCCATACAACCCAGGCAACTGCCTTGCCTCGCTGAAGATCCACTGGGGAAAAAAGTTATGTGCACTAATATGAAAAAACATGCAAGCAGAGTTCTCCGTCGTTGTCAGGAATGTTTGGAACAGCCGTGTTTATTCCACGGCCTCCATCCGTGGTAAAGATGCCATCAGTTCTCGTGGGGGAAAACCCAACCCAGAGCTTTCTTACTGGCTGCTCATTTTGTTAAAATGACGTCGCTTTGTAGAGGACCATCTATTACAATCAAAACAATTTTGTGGATGATTAAAGTACATGCATTTTAGTGAAATAACTACTGCTAGAGTCTTTTGGACGGTTGTTAGACTAAAAATGCATATAATGTGTCCATAAGTACCATATGCTCCTTTTCTTCACCTAATTTCTCACATCCTCTGAGGAAATTTTACAGTACTGATATTCTAGCAGATCATTGTGTTTCTCCATTATGGCACACTCACTTTATTAGTTCATCCTTTGTGGGTGCATTTTTGTATATTTAAAATTTGTATTGGCCATTTTATGATAGTACTAAGTCACTATTTTCTGTATATTCTTATCATGGATTACTAGAATAAGTGATCTTTGATGTATATGAAAAATGACACTCAAAAAAATTTTTTTTAATTAAAAAAAATGATACTCAGTTCTATCTTTAAATATCACTTTCTTTCAAAGGCTCCAGTGGCTTTACCATTTTTGAGTTGAATGATTTTTAATATAAAGTACTTGGGATTGTTGAAGTATGGAAGAATTTAAATCTAAAATTAAAATCTTCTGGTGGTCTCCTTGGTACGAGCACTAGCTAATACTGATTGATGACTTACTATACGCCAGGCTTTGTTTCAAGCTTATCTGTATTCATTGGCTCTCATAACCATCCTATGACGTGCCCATTTTACAAACAGGAAAATTGAGGCATGAGAAATTAAGAAACTTGCCCTTGGTGACACAGCTACTAAGTGCTGTTTCTGGGATTCAAACCCAAGGGGATCGGGCCCTTACTCTGCTCCTTTTAAGTGTGACTTCAACTATGGGGTGATCCAATCCACTTTATTACTTTTAAAGAACATTTACTTACTCTCTTAAATGAATACAAATGGATTGTTATCTTTAGCCAGAGAGAGAAGGAAGAGCTTATTTAGGCAGGGATCTAAACAATAAGTAAGAATTTGTTCCTTCTCATGCTGTATTGAAAGGCTTGGTAAAGGAGGTCGACTATGTGTTACTCCCCCTGGTGTTCAGAAAGGGTGCCTATGGGGGCCCTTCATCAGAAAACAACCCTGGAAACGCTTCATTTTCTTTTTGTTCTTGAGCTTGAGAAAAGAAAAGCAGCTAGATTGCACTACAGGAGTTTCTTTTCTGATCTGTTTTTGCTCTCAAGGCTTGCAATAAGGTAGAAACAGTTCAGTATCTAATTGCAACCCTTGACAGCCAAAGTTATTAAAATTTCTAATTTCCTAAAATTTCTCCTGCCCTCCACCCCTATGCATTCTGCCACGCCCCTGGCCTTCTGCCAGGGAGTCTGGTTTTCCATAATTAGCATGGTGATTCTGATAATCTTTCCCTGTCTTCAGCCGTGGCTGCTGGGCACTTTCTTCCCCAGATCTCCATCACAGTTTTCCCTGTTATTATCTGTTTGGAGTTTCTGATAATCAATATTCCAAGGAGAAAAAGGTAAGATCTCCTTGAACTGTCGCATCAACTTGAGCTTCAGTTTTAGATGAGATAGCACCTGGTTCCTGAAAGTGTAGCTCACCGCTGGCTACCTGGGACTCTCACTTTTAAAAAATACCAGCACATGGACTCCACCCCCAGAATGTTTGAATCATTTCTTCTGGGGTGGAGCCCCAGGCATCAGCTTTTCTATTCTTTTTTTTTTAATGAGATCATGGTTGAGAAACATTGGACTAAATTAATCTTTTGGCTTAAATTTGAATACCAAGGCCCTGAAAGGCCTTGGCTCAGAAATATACTCAACTCATTTAAATGGACAATTGTTCCTGTTGTTTTAACCAGTTCCTGTCTGTTTTAACCTACCTGCTAACATGTGAAAAGGGAGTTTTTGCTCTACAGCATGGTCATCCCCAGATTAAAGGGAAAGGATGAAGTTCATGCCAAAGTGTCCCCCCAACCCTAGGCATCTCTGGCTACATCCTTTACAATAGGCCCAAGTGTTCCATGGCTGAGATGTTTCAGCATATCTTCAGCACCAAAACAAACCAGCACAATCACCAGAAGTCATTTTCATGTTAGTGCCTGGTCATTCTGGGTGTTCAAGAAATCAAAATTTGTCCGTGGCTTAGTACATAATGCAGGGGTTACTGTTACTGTATGACATTGGAGATGAATCTGGTTCCTTATATATAAAATCATGTATAAAAAGGCAAGATCTACTGATGCTTGCCTTACAGGATTGTTTACAAATTAAATGACAGAATTTATTCCAAAATTTTGATCTACCTGCTTGAACTTTTTTCCCACTTACCTAGTTGATAATAGTTAAGAGCCTAGACTTCCAAATGAGGGTATCTATTTAAATGGTGGATTCGCCACTTGCTGTGTGATTTGAGGCTAAATGATAATTCACTTTACTTCTCTGAAAATTGACATCATAAAAATATTTACAGATTGTTGTGGAGATTGAATGAGATAATACATGCAAAATCCTTAGAAAAGTGTTTAGCACATAGTAAGCTAAGCACTCAACATAGCTTAGATTGTTAGTATTAATCCACTGGACTATGTTAAGAAAGAGAGTATGAGGATGGACACATGGAGGCAGGCCCTATAGGGAAATCCAAATGACTAATTTATTGCCCCATTCTCCTTCCATCTCCTCCCTTCCCTCAGAGAGTTGTTCTGGAATCATGCACCCGGTGTACAGGTCAGCCAAGCTGCTCAGCTTTTGCTGGCCCCTGAATTCTTCTTTCTGGCCTCAATAGACAGATCAGAGAGGCTCTGGGACAGCCAGCAAACAACTCTGTATTCGCTGTTGAGCAGGCAGCTGCAAAGTGGAGAGTTTCTTTGCTCCAAAAGATAGTGGGACAGTCAGGGTTTGAACGATCTGTGCTGCTTTCAGAAAACTCACTGGCCTTTCAGAGTCAGTCATGACCCCGACACAGAGGGCCACGACACTCTCCTTTACCTCTTTGGTGTCTCAAGTCTTCCCAAAGCTTTGAACCTTCCTGATTCAATTGTTCTGACAGCTTATCTCAGCTTTGTATAAGGAATATGATATCTAATACATTTTGAAAATTAATTTTTGTTTATCAGAGACATCATTAACATGTAAAAGCTCTTTGCCAAGTTGAGTTGACTCTACCATCAGAGAATACCATCAGTATTGGTTATGTTTCTATAAACATAGAACTTTGACCAATGCTGAATTAAGGAACATAGATTTAGAAAGATGTATTTCTGTGTCACATTTAGAAAATGTGAACTTCCAAGGTTGATAGGATCCTCAGAGGTCTCCTAGTCCAAGCTGTCCATTCAATAGATAACTTCCAAGCAGCCCTTAGAGGTAGCTGCCTAGCTTCTGCCCAAGCCATTCTATGAGGCCCTGAACTTACTAGCTCCTACAGCACCTTCCTCCTGTGATGGCTAATTGGACAGCTTAAATGTTAGAAAGTATCACTTCTATGGAGGCAATTATGTTTTCCTGGATTTCTACAGGTAAGACTAAGAACTACTCATTTGACACAACACCAAATCCATGTATCTCTTCTCTGAAATGTTGCTCACTTCTAATACCAGCTGATTAATTACCTATTCCTAATAGCAACTTCGGGAACAATTGAATATCTACATTTCAGTATAGTCTGTTTGAAATTCTGATTCTCAAGTCTGTGTTTTTTGGAAACCCAATAACACTTGAAACCAAGTGCTGAAAAAACATGTGTTTTTCATTTTCACCTGACATATTGCATCTTAAGGCATCATGCTGGGTGTGCAGCAGCTGAAAATGTTTGAAAAAATTGTAGCCACTCAAAACTAGAGTGATACAGGGACACACGGTAGAGCAAAATGGACAGTGCATAAAGCAGCTTGGTGCATGGCGTGTGGGTTGGAATCATCCTGGTTGTATAGATTACCATATAAAAGGACAATAGTGTGGTTAAAAGTCTGGCTGATTCATGTTGCGGTTTGAGAGAAAACAGCAAAATTCTGTAAAGCAATTATCCTTCAGTAAAAAATAAATTTTTAAAAAGTCTCAAAAATTTCCAAAAAAATTTAAAAAAATTATTTTGTGATGTGGACCTTATTAAAAGTCTTTATTATATTTGTTACAATATTGTTTCTGTTTTTATGTTTTGGTGTTTTTGACTGCGAGGCATATGGGATCTTAGCTCCCCAACCCAGGGATTGAATCCGCACCCCTGGCTTTGGAAGGCGAAGTCTTCCAAACCACTGGCTGCCAGGGAAATCTCACAAATACATTTTTAACCCCTTTTCACCTTGTTCATCACCCTGCTAGCCAAGACAATGACTTTTTGTACATAGAACAGATATGTCTGTAAGCTCCTTCAGTATTAATTTGACATTTTTGTATTGAACACCTCTCTTAATTCCAGGCAGAGTATTAACACTAGGAGGTATACATGACTATTTTCTTCTTGTTACAGAAGAGAAAACCAGGTACAAACATTAATAACTTACCCAAAGTTATGCACCTAGTAGATGGTTGTACTGGGGTTAGAACCAGCAATCTGGTCACAAAATAAGTACGTGGTCTCAACGGCCACCCAGCACCAACAGAGGGATGAGCAGAGGTGAAAACCTTTCAGCCCTGAGCTGCTGACTGTACCTTGAGGAGGACCATTTGTTCTTCTTCTCTGTTGGAAGGATTTCAGGATGCAGATGCTAGAGCGTTATTGGTTTTTATCTGCCTCTAAAATTTCTGCACGTCAATTCCAAAGTGTAGGATTTCTCGCCAGGCATCCAAAGCAATTCTCCAGCACCCACTGGGTATCCTACAATTCAACTCAGTTCTGACACTACACAAAGATAGTGTCAGATCCCACAGGATAAGGGTTCAGTCCCACAAGACAGCCCTTCCAGCCCCTTCAGACAACAGTTGCTAGTCCTGGATATCCCTTCTGCTTCTGACTGACTGGCTATGGCTCAGAGATCTCCATGATCCCCTCTTTGGCTTCAGTTAATGAGCTGGAGTGGCTCACAGAACTCAGCAAAACATTTTACTTACTAGATCACTGGCTTATTATACAAGAATATAACTCAAGAACAGCCAGATGGAAGAGATGCACCAGGCAAGCATGTGAGAAGGGGCTTGGAGCTTCCCCACCCTCTCCAGGTATGCCACTCTCTCCAAACCTCCAATCCAGCAGCTCTCTGAAACTTGTCCTTTTGGGTTTCCTTGGAAGCCTCCTTCTATAGGCATGATTGTCATTGGCAATTGGCAACTGGCAACTGTTCAGTTTTCAACTCCTTTATCCTCCAGGGAAGTCTGGAGGTCAGATTGAGAGTTTCAACCCTCATAATCTCTTGGTTGGTTGCCTAGCTACCATCCATATCTTGAGGTCCAAAAGTCACCTCATTAACAGAACGAAAAACACCTTAGGAAATCCCAAGGGCTTTAAAAGCTCTGTGTCAGAACCCAGGGGTGAAGACTAAATACGTGTTCCTTTTTTTAAAGCCGCAGTATCACAGCTTCCCAATGGGATACTTGAAAATCCCGTAGTTCCCTCTCGTGCCCTGACAGTCCTGTGGCATTGCTTTCTGTGCAGTGTGTCGTAGTGCATGCATGCTAAGTCACTTCAGTCACGTCCAGCTCTGCAGCCCCATGGACCATGGCCCGCCAGGCTCCTCTGTCCATGGGATTCTTCAGGCAAGAATACAGGAGTGGGTTGCCATGCCTTCCTCCAAGGGATCTTCCCGACCCAGAGATCAAACCAGCATCTCTTACCTGCATTGGCAGGTGGGTTCTTTACCACTAGCGCCACCTGGAAAGCAGGTGTGTAGTAGAAAGAACTCTAAAACAGCATCAGAATTCCTGAGTCAGAGTCCTAGCTCCATCAGAGAAGAGCTGTGTAACTCCCAACAAGGCAATTCATCCCTTGAAATTCAGTTTTCTTCTTTGGTAAAAATACCCACCTCCCAAGTTCGTGGTAAGGATTCTATGACTCTAACAAATGTTGACCGTGTTGGATGTGCCAAGCACTTGGTGAAGTTTGGGATATAAACTATTAGATAAAATAGTGTGGCTCTTGCCTTTTTATAGAACCTGCAGCCATGTGGGGCAGCTAGACAAGAAGTAAGCAAGCACTTGAATAACTGAAAGTTGGGATGAGGGTTTTGGAGGAAGGGAAAGAGCTCAGCATTGGAAAATTGAGTGGGCGGGAGCTCCCACTTAGTTAAGGCAGCCAGGGATGGTCTCTCTGGGAAAATGTGTCCAAAAGTTGAGGAGATGCCTGCCAAGTGAAGAACAAGGAGAATTTCAGATCTAGGAATGGCATCTTTACAGGCTGGGAGCTGGGAAATAGGAGTAAATAAACACTTATCATATTTGTGTCTGAAGTCACTTTGTAAATCAAGTTAGGATAAACCTGTGTAAAAAGCTTCAGTTGCAAATGAAAATATAGCATTGGCCACCTGCAAAATCCAGCTCAGACTGTGTTCGTCCCACAAGAATCAAGACTAACATTCCAACCCAGGGAAGTTTGTTCCATTTCCACAAGATAACGGCCTTTATCCCCCCACACCAAAATTTTAGGTGCCTGGACTGAAAAAACACAAGCACTAATGTTTTCCTCGATTATACCAAGGAGCAGAACTTCCTCCCTCTCTCACTTTCCCATTTCCTCCACCTCCTGTCCTTGCAGATTGGGCAACAGTTTCTAAAAATTTCCTGCAGTTGACTGATGACAGGACATGGGTGTCTGGAGTTTGAACTGCCTGACTCGAGCTAGGACAAGATGTTAAAAAAGAAGCCAGGAGGGTCCCTGTCTGATTCTCTGCTCCCTCTCTCCTGTCGGCACCTGGAATTGGGGGTGACTGTCAGTAGCACTGAGCTCCTAGACTTTTTTCCAAACGTTTTGATGTTTAATTGTTTTGTGCACCATCCTTAAATATATCTATGGTACATAAGGAACACTGGTAATGTTAATGCAGGAAGGACCTATCATAAGGGGATCCTTGGAAAACAGAGAATGCTATGGTTTTTTCTACTTAATGTTCCTTACACGGGAGGCGTAACTGAAGTTTCAGCAAGATATTTTTCTGCCCACCCCTTTGAAAGTTATCCAGTGTCTGACCTTAGTCATCCTCTCTGACATTGTCACTTTCCTTACAGCATTTATCAGTCTCTGAAATGTTATTGCTTATTTTTTCTATTTATTGTCTATCTCCCCGACTACAACATAAGCATCCTAAATTCCAGGCACTCACCCATCCTGTTCACCATGTATCCAGCTTTTAAAACAGTGTCTATCATGTAATGGTTACTCAGTGGCTGACTGATGAATGTAGCTATAGATCAAGTTTTAATAATGACAGTGATCACTTCCATAGCTCTCATCAAATTCTAGGCACTCCTCCAAGTGCTTTAAACATCTTAATTCACTTAATCCTTTTGATAAACACAGGAGGTAGGCATTAGTATTATTCCTACTTGTAGATGAGTAAACTAAGGCACAGAGAAATGGTGTGTTTTGCCCAAGCTGACATAGTAAGTGTCCAAACTAGCATTCAAACTCTGTCTGGCTCTAGAATCTACACTTTAATCCACTACACTGATATTCCATAGAACATGTTGTTCCAAAAGAAATATCCGTGATATCAAAACAAAACAAAACTGTTTGAGACAAAATTATTTTCCACAAATAAGATGCTTCATCACTTTAACAAAAGGAAAATTCAAGTGTGTGTGTGTGTGTGTGTGTGTGTGTGTGTGTGTGTGTGTGTGAAGGAAAGAGATACAGAAAATTTGGTACTGTGAATTTTTTTTTTAGGGATTTCTTGGTGGGTCAGTGGTAAAGAATCTGCCTGCCAATACAGGAGACATAGCTTCAATCCCTGGATCAGGAAGATCTCCTATAGAAGGAAATGGCAACCCACTCCAGTATTCTTGCCTGGGAAATGCCATGGACAGAGGAACCTGGAAGGCTACAGTCCATGAGGCCACAAAAGAGTCAAACATGACAGTGAGTGAACAACAATGAAGATTGTTTTAGCCTGAACTCCTGGACTACCAGAAATCACCTTTGTTTCTTCCTACATCTCACACTTAGAAAAATACTTTTGAGAACATCTGAAGAAAAACTAAAGGAAGTGTTTCTTCTGTAACAAATACCATGTCTACCCTGTGCAGGGTGCTCATACAATCATCCAGCCAGGCCAAGAATGGTTTCAGGAACTTCTGACATCTTTTGATTTGCTGGTCACTTGATGTATGGATCTCATAGTGATGGTAGCAATGGTGAGGACTCAGGCTGGTGGGATGGGGAAGGAAGATTATGAATGTATGGGCGTCATGAGCTTGTCCAAAGAAATAAATACAGAGGCAGTGGTCCTGCATCTCTCTTTGAGGCCCTTTGGTCTTGCATCTTCAAATCTAAAAGATAATGATCTAGCCTGTCTCCAGTTATTGGACAGCACGAAGTCCACGCTGCCTATAAAATGAGACCAAATCTCTAAATCACTGTTACCTGAAGCCAGGAGTCTGGCTCTTAAACAAAAGAGTGAAAAGAAAATCGATGAGTCTGAAACCTTAGCCTGTCTTCTTGGCTATCTGATCAGTTAAGATTCCCAGGAAAAAAAAAATGTAAAATGAAGGTAATTGATGACAATTTTGTGCTTCATCTTTTTCTCAGAGATTGGCAGTGTTTTTAAAGTATGATCTTGGTTTATCCCATGATGGCCTCATAAAATGGTGTACAGATTTCCACATGAGTTTCATTTGAACTTTAGTCTACACATCCAGCCTGCCTCTGAACAGCCACTGGAATCTTTTCGCTCTGAAGTAGTTTCTTGAAAACAGAAAAACTATTTTCAACCAAAGCTTTAATCATGCCATTTCCCTTTCAGACCAGTTGAACAGATAAATGCATACTCATGAATTAAAACTGGTATTTTTAGGAAGGGCAAAAAAAAAAAAAAAAAAGCCCAGATCTCCTCATTATGTGCTTCACTCTTTCCTTAGGGAAAAATATTTACTACTGTACAATCATTTTGATGATTATAATTTTAAAATTTTTATGAGCTGTACATCACAGAACTGCTTTTTCACTGTATTGTTCATTGCTTAAAAAATGCACATGGCCTGATGTCTAAGGACCTTGCAAGCCCACCCGTGTGTATCTTACCTTCTTTCTTCAGTTGTCAGACTGGTTCTCCTCAGTGACTCACACACAGAGCCTCGATTACATACTTCTTCTCTCTTTTTTATCTGTAAGCCAAAATCCTACTGCCTATCCTTCAAATTCTACCTTTTCCCCTCACTTTCTGACTCTAGTCCATATTACTTTCTGAGCTCTTAGAGGAATTCATATCTCTAATCGTTTGCTTTTATATTTTGACCTTTAAAAATGTTTTCTGCTATTACAATTGCCTTTTCAAGGAGACATAAGCAGCTTAAGGTTAGAGCACTCTCCCAGTTAGTAATGCATTTACCTTCAAGTAAGAAAAACTAGGAAAAGAGGTTTATTGTTCTCATGGAACAAGAAACATTCAACCCCAAATAGCCAAAGCAATCTTGAGAAAAAAAGAACAAAACTGGAAGTGTCATGTTCCCTGACTTCTGACTATACTACAAAGCTACAGTAATCAACACAGTATGATACCAGCACAAAACAGACACAAATCGATGGAACAGAATAGAAAGCCCAGAAATAAAACCACACACCAAGATAAATTAATTTATGACAAAGGAAGCAAGAAATTACAAGGAGAAAAGATAATTTCTTTAATATGTGATGCTGGGGAAACTGGACAGTTGCTTGTAAAAGAATAAGATCAGAACATCCTCTCACACCATATATAAAAATAAACTCAGCATGGATTAAAGACCTACATGTAGACCAAAGACAATAAAGCTCCTAGAAAAAAACAGGCAGACCAGTGTTTGTCATAAATCATAGCAATATTTTCTGTATTTGTCTTCTAAAGCAAAGAAAATAAAAGCAAAAATAAATAAATTGGACTTAAATTTTAAAACTTTTACATAGCAAAAGAAACCATTGACAAAACAAAAAAACAACCACTGAATGGGAGAAAGTTTTTGTAGGTGGTATGACAGATAAGGGATTAATACCCAAAATATATAAACAGGTCATGCAGCTCAGTATCAAAAACATAACTCAATTAAAAATAGGCAGAAGACCTATGTAGGTATTTTTTCCAAAGAAGATATGTAGATGTCCAACAAATGTATGAAAAAATGCTCAACATCACTTACCATCAAAATTAAAATGAAATATTACCTCACACCTGTCAGCATGGCTATCATCAAAAATCCACAAATAACAAATGTTGACAAGGACATGGAAAAAAGGAAATCCTGTACATTGTTGGCAGAGATGTAAATTGTTGCAGCCAGTATGGAAAACAGTATGGAGGTTCCTCAAAAAACTAAAAACAGAAGTACCGTGATCCATTAATTGTACTCTTGAGTATATATCCAATGAAAACAAAAATACTAGTTCAAAAAGATACATGCAGCCCAATGTTTATAGCAGCATTAATTACAATGGCTAAGATAGGGGAGCAACCTAAGTGTCCATCAACAGGTGAGTGGATGAAGAAGATGTGGTGTATATACAATTGAATACTACTCAGTCATAAAAAAAGAATGAAATTCTGTCATTTGCAGCAACCTGGATGGACCTAGAGAGTATTATGCCTAGTGAAATAAGTCAGAGAAAGGCAAACAACTGTCTGCTATTATTTGTATGTAGAATATAAAAAATAAAACAAATGAATATGATAAGGCAGAAACAGACTCACAGATGTAGAGAACAAATTAGTGGTTACTGATGGGGAGAGGGAAGGAAGGAGGGGCGAAATAGGGGTAATGGATTAAGAGGCACAAACTACTACTATGTGTCAGTATAAAATAAATAAGCTATCAGGGTAGAGCTTCCCTGGTGACTCAGATGATCAAATACCTGCCTGCAATGCAGGAGGTCCGGGTTTGATCCCTGGGTTGGGAAGATCCCCTAGAGAAGGAAATGGCTACCCACTCCACTATTCTTGCCTGAAGAATCCCAGGGACAGAGGAGCCTGGCAGGTTGCAGTCCATAGAATCGCAGAGAGTCAGACATGACTGTGCAACTAACACTTTTAAGCTATAAGAGTATACTGCATAACACAGGGAATATAGCCAATATTTTATGATAACTTTAAATGGAGTATAATCTGTAAAAAGATTGAATCACTGTGTTGTTCACTTGAAACTAATAGAATATTTAAATCAACTATACTTCAATTTAAAATGTTTTAAATTAAATAACAACAAAAAAGAAACACTTAACATGTATTTAAATCAATAGACCAATGTTGACAGATTCAGTCTTTCTTTGTCATCATGAACGAGTTATTAGAATGTTTGACTCAACTGACAAACTGCTGAAGCAGGAGATATTAGCCATTTTAAAACCATAAACTCCCAAACTTAGTCAACAATATTCTAACTTTATACTTCTGTGCACTCTTTGTGCCCTCTCCTAGACAATAAACTCCATGATGACTGGAATAATGCCTGCCTGTTATATGTCTAATTATTTGTGAAATAAATAAACCACCATAGTCACCCAAAACTCTTGTACATAACACAATCTGGTAGCTTGTTCTACATGCTCTTTTCTGACTTTGAAAGTCTCTATCATCTATGTATATTTATTTTGGTTTGCTAATTTTAGGGTTGTTAATTTTTAGATCAACAGATTTTAGTTTTCCACTTTACAAGATCTCTGTTGATTCTTTTATTCTTTCGTGCATGTGGTTTTCTGGGTCCAGTCACATTCCAGAAAGGCATGTGCAGTTAACATGGTACATCCCAAACTCTTGGCAGCCCACCTGAAAATTCTCAGTTGCTCTTAGGCCGTGCCATTATTGCATGTAGCTAAGACCCGTGTGCCAGACTTTCTGAAGAGATGAACAAAGTATATCCAGCCACTGGTCAACTGAGCATGCCAAAGGAATCAAACAAAATCAACAAATAGTTATTGAGCAACAAAAATGTAGGATTGCAGACTTGGATGAAACCTGAGAGATCATCTGTTCCAATTTCCTCTTTTCTAAAGAAAATTTTCTCTTTTCATATTTTATAAGCAAATGAATTCACAAAATACCCTTCATTTAACAAGAGAGGAAAATGAAGAGCAAGATCACACAGATAGTGAGTGATCAGAAGCCATTTTTGTGCTTCTGGTTCATGCCCTATACTGTTTAGAAGGACCATTATGGGGCTCTCTGCTGGGGAGATAAAGGACGCAGAGGAGTAATAGTAACAGGCTTCATCTGTGGAATATGTTTAGAGCTTTTGCACATGTGACCATCACATTTGAAAGGATTGGCAAGGGTTTTTTTAGACCACATTACTTATGAACTTTTATCTTCTTCCTCTGGATTTGCATCTCCTGCATTGCCTGATTCAGTGAGAGCCATACCATACACCTGGTCAGCTTCTTTCTGTGTGACTCTTCAGCTATGATAAAATTCAGTTCAGTTCAGTTCAGTCACTCAGTCGTGTCCGACTCTTTGCGACCCCATGAATGGCAGCACGCCAGGCCTCCCTGTCCATCACCAACTCCCGGAGTTCACTCAGATTCATGTCCATCGAGTCAGTGATGCCATCTAGCCATCTCATCCTCGGTCGTCCCCTTCTCCTCCTGCCCCCAATCCCTCCCAGCATCAGAGTCTTTTCCAATGAGTCAACTCTTCGCATGAGCTGGCCAAAGTATTGGAGTTTCAGCTTTAGCATCATTCCTTCCAAAGAAATCCCAGGGCTGATCTTCAGAATGGACTGGTTGGATCTCCTTGCAGTCCAAGGGACTCTCAAGAGTCTTCTCCAACACCACAGTTCAAAAGCATCATTGATAAAATTATTTATATATAATTATTTATTTTAAGCCCCTTCTCCTAAATTATAAACTCCATGCGGACAGATATAATGCCTGCCTCCTATATCACCAGTTATTTGTGGAATGGATAAATCACCACGGTCATCTAAACCTCTTCTACATAACCTCCGGCCTGGTAGTTTGTATTCTATATAGTATTTACTGATTTTGAAAGTCTCATGTTTGTTCTTTTGTCTTTATTCCTACCGTAATTGCCTTAGTTCAGCCCTTCATCACCGTCTCTAGTCTCCTAAGTGATCTCCCTTACCCAGCCTCCATGCTTTTCAGCTGAAGTTACTTTTCTCAGACACAAACTTGATCACATGATACTTCTGAGTTTATAATATCACAAGCTTCATGGTGTCCTGTGATTTTCATTCATTCATTCACCCTAGAAATGGTGTTTGAGAGGCTATCATTTTGTAGGCCCTGTATGAGAGGCTTTCTACATAGAGGTTAATATAATGGTTGTTCTCAAGGAGCTTGTGGACTACTGAAGATGACTGCTGATAAACAAATATAAAACACTTAAATATCTAATCACCATTTGTGATGACAGTAAGTGCAAAGGAAACAACTAAGGTGATAAAAGGAGACTAATAAGGAGACAAAGGACAAGGGAGAGAGAGAGACTTAGACAGATTGTGTGGGTGGCACTGGTGGTAAAGAACCCTCCTGCCAATGCAGGAGACATAAGAGATGTGGGTTCAATCCCTGGGTCTGGAAGATCCTCTGGAGGGAGGGCATGGCAACCCACTCCAGTGTTCTTGCCTGGAGAACCCCATGGACAGAGAAACCTGGCAGGCTATGGTCCATATCATCACAAAGAGTCCGACATGACTGAAGGAACTTAGCATGCATGCGCTCATGTAGGAAACACTTATCTGAAATGTGATGTTTCAGATGAGACCCTTGGGAATAGAAAGAGCTGTCCATGTGCAGACACAGAGAGAAAAGGATTTACACAAAAGGAACAGGGGATGAATGCCCTTTGGTGGAAAAGAACTTGCATTCTTCAGTCTGTGAATTGAAGGTGTCGCTATAGATACTGAATCCTTCTAGTTCTACAGTCAATCACTTAAGAGCTTATGTTTAAATGTAAAGTATTGGGTGATTTACAGTTTTTATTTTTTACTGTGCCACTGTGTTTTTCCAACAACACTTGGTAAATAGTTTGACCAAGGAAGACTAACAGATCCTAGGTCTGGAAATTAAGAATTCAGATAGCTCAGTGCCTCAGACTCCATGTGTGTGTTTAGTTGCTCAATTGTGTCCAACTCTTTGTGACCCCATGGACTGTAGCCTGTCAGGCTCCTCTGTCCATGGGGATTCTCAAGGCAAGAACACTGGAGTGGGTTACCATGCCCTCCTGTAGCAGATAAACCCAGGAATGCAGGTATCCCGCATTGTAGGTGGATTCTTTACTGTCTGAGCCACCAGGGAAGCTCTCAGACTGCATGGTCTTATCCATGGTCTTATCCATTTACAGCCTGGCGCATTTTCTTTTGAAAATTACCATACATCTTTTGGAATCTTTCCTATTTGCTCCTTAGCCACAGGATTCCCTTCCCTTAGTATAAACATTGACTTAAGACATTTAATCAATGGCTTTGCTGTATTTTTCCAGTGTTTGTCAAATTTCTGAGCTTGTGTATTCTGATGTAAGGGTTTTTGTGCAGTATATCAGCAAAGAAACAGATGAAACACCTAGAGTATGTAACAGTCCCTATAGCATTGGTCAACAAAATCTTGGTCCAGTCTTCATTTGACTTACTGTCTTCAATAAAGAGATCCAAAATACATGTATCATATACAACATATATCATATAACACATAAAGGCAAACTGCTTGCTAGCAGGATATACATGTTCTTTCTCTCTTAATCTTAAAAAGACTATTTCAATTCAATTGCTCCTATTACGACTTATATCAATAATAATATACTTCACATAGCCTTTAAAAATTAATCCATTTTGTGTATGAGAAACTGAGACTGGTCACCTGCCAATGTTTTTTTTTTTTTTTTTCCCAATTCACATAGCAAATTACATAACCAAACATGGACATTTTGTCTCCTTTGAACATGAGGTTAGATGATAAGTAGGGAACACTTTATGTACGTCCCAAATTTCAGAGAGGTAAAATAAAATGATCCAACCAGTCCATCCTAGGGGAGATCAGTCCTGGGTGTTCACTGGAAGGACTGATGTTGAAGCTGAAACTCCAATACTTTGGCCACCTGATGCAAAGAGCTGACTCATTGGAAAAGACCCTGATGCTGGGAAAGATTGAGGGCAGGAGGAGAAGGGGACGACAGAGGATGAGACGGTTGGATGGCATCACCGACTCAATGGACATGGGTTTGCGTGGACTCCAGGAGTTGGTGATGGACAGGGAGGCCTGGCATGCTTCGGTTCATGGGATCGCAAAGAGTCGGACACGACTGAGCGACTGAACTAAACTGAAAATGTCTACATTCTTTTCTTTTCATCCTGACTTGATATTGCATAAGAGGAAAATTATCCCCTCTATTTATTTTTATAAGTATATACTTTTTGAAAAACTAATAATGGAGTATATTGGACTGAGAATGTGCAATGCCCACACCTAGCCCCGTAGCCTCCCTGCTCAACTGGAAGAATGCTTCATAGCATTTGCTTCTCTGGAACAGCTAATGACTCAGCATAATTATTTCAATCTCTCCTGACACTCAACTAGGATCTGATAAGTTTCTTGGCCTAGTTTTATCTTTATTTGGCTTTGAGTATTTTCTAGAATAAGTTCAACATTCTAATGCAAGCATGAGTCTCAACCCCTTCTCAAATCAGAGTACAATAAAACAAAATTCCTTAAAATAAATATACTGCACTAAAACGTTAGCAGACACTTAGCTCTAGAAAAGGGAGTAAGCATTTCAGTATGTTTAATTTTTATGTCACAAGAGATTTGAACTAAGAAACAGAAATATAGTTTTCTGTAGTATTTAGTAAGTTCTACCTCAACTGTATACTTTTTATGTCTGAAAAGTGAGCGATGAACATATATCTAACTTCAATGAAAGGAATCCATATTTCAGTTTTTAGTATGTGGGAAAATTCAAAGCAAAGTGTCCATCATTCCTTCTGTTGGTTTCTCACTGGAACTTGAATGATGCAACTGAGCATTAAACATGGACTCAAAGACCACACCAAACCTTATGTGAAGCTCACCCAGAGCGGATGAGAAGAGATCCTAATGTTCTGTCTTACCTGCAATGTAAGAGAACCCAGTTCTCCACCAAGTTTGAACTAGGATAGGCTAAAGTTAGTTGTAAAGGAGGTTTATTTGATACTTAAAAGCATTTCAACCCTGAGGCCAGCAGTGGTGCTGTGTAGTCAAAACAGATGCCTCTCAAGCCTTCCGGAGACTGCAGCAACTCACAACTGGTCATACCTTCCATGTACTCACTGCTGTAAAAACTTGCCAGTGCACTCACATACACGTGTGCATGCACACACACACACACACACACAACAGCTGGGCGTAACAGAGAAGTATAATCCTCTGTATCCACTGCATACAGGATAACAATTGGCTGCACAGTCTCAGATCTGGTTAGAATTTGGTTGAAAATGCTAACCTTAGTGATTACCTGCTAAGAGTTGGGTACAACTGAGTGGCTTCACTTTCACTTTTCACTTTCATGCATTGGAGAAGGAAATGGCAACCCACTCCAGTGTTCTTGCCTGGAGAATCCCAGGGACGGCAGAGCCTGGTGGGCTGCCGTCTATGGGGTCGCACAGAGTTGGACACAACTGAAGCGACTTAGCAGCAGCAACAGTGATTACCTACACTAGAGCATCAGAGGAAAATGAGCAGGAAACACTGTTCTGTTGGCTCAGCACCAAACCGTGAAGTTCTAGGTAGTAAATCAAGAGCCTGAACCACAGAGCCTAATTCTTCACCAAGCTACTCACACCAAGAAAAAATGTGATGAGCAACCTTCACTTAACTGATACTACTTAGACATTTTCCATTTTTACGACATGAACTCAATGATAACACCTCTGGGGTAATTTGACAGTGATCACATACGGCCTAAAAGAATGCCAAAACTCTGTGTTGTTGGTAAACAGTTGATCAGATATCTTTCAAAGCAACAGCAACCATGCAGAAATAGCAATTTCAGCAACTACTGCCCCAAACTACACATACTTAGCTGTTCATTTCACCATTTGGGAAAAAAAATGCTTCTTTTATATTATTTCTGTCAACTAATTTCTTGTGACAAAATTAGGTTAAAAAATTTAGAGCATTTTAAAAGAAATTTACAGAGATCTTAGGAAGAACGGTGAAAGTAACTTTCATAAAGTGAGCTCTATAATTAAAAGGGATTACAGAATATGAGCTGGCCACATGCTGGAAGCAAATGAGTCTTGACATTGGGAATGTGACAAGAGAGCATTTTAAAATTATATACCCCCTGTCAAGGCATGAAACTCATGTCTCCCCCTCTTCAAGCTGATAATTCCTACCCAGCTCCCCAGAGTGAGACCCCCACCCCTGGTGTACTGAGAGAAAATTATTTCCTCACCTTCAGTTCATTGGTCATTGTGGCAGCATGACCCTGAGAAGGAATTTTAATATCTAGTTCTGCTTTTCCTCAGGGCTTCATTGATAGTGCTTTAAAATCCATTCTGAAAAACATCTTACTGCTTTTTCCAATTCTAAATCATTGGCACAGCTGGGGTTCCTTTCAGAACGTTAGTTTTCTCCAAATGATTGGTGAGTGTCATACCAAAAGACATCACCCAAAACTACTCCCTTCCCCTCAAGTCACAAGCCAAAATTTCTTTATTAGAGAAGGCACAGTCTGGCCTCTATGAATCCCTAGTGGAAACACGGTGTCCCTGGGGGCTAAGAACCTCAGGTCAATGTTAGTTAATACGCTGGCAGAGATTATTTGTCCCAGGCAACTCCCATACAACTCAGGACTTGACGGTTAGTAAGTTCTAAGGGAATAATCCAGAAGCTACCTTAGAAGGGTCATGACAATGAGCCCCCATCAGATGATAGCTGGAGGGACTGTTTTTGAGTTATGAAAGTTAGGGCTACATTTTCAAAGAGGAAACCATGGTCCAGTAAATATTGGACCCAGACAAGGGTGTTAGAAAGGTCATTGTTCAGATACAAAATCACTGGGATCAAAGAGTTTGGTGTTTTGCCAGAATCGAGGTAGCAAATTGGTGATGAGCCAGAACAGCACCTCAGTCTCCTGACTTCCAGTCCATGCTCTTTCCATTCTGCAAGAAGGAACTTAACTTCAAGCATGGCACAGGCAGAGGAGTACAGTTCACTTCAGTTCAGTCACTCAGTCGTGTCCTACTCTTTGCGACCCCATGAACTGCAGCACACCAGGCTACCCTGTCCATCACCAGCTCCTGGGGTTTGCTCAAACTCATGTCCATTGAGTCGGTGATGCCATCCAACCATCTCATCCTCTGTCATCCCCTTCTCCTCCTGCCTTCAATCTTTCCCAGCATCAGGGTCTTTTCTAATGAGTCAACTCTTCACATCAGGTGGCCAAAGAATAGGAGTTTCAGCTTCAACATCAGTCCTTCCAGTGAACACCCAGGACTGATCTCCTTCAGGATGAGCTGGTTGGATCTCCTTGCAGTCCAAGGGATTCTCAAGAGTCTTCTCCAGCACCACAGTTCAAAAGCATCAATTCTTCAGTGCTCAGCTTTCTTTATAGTCCAACTCTCACATCCATACATGACCACTGGAAAAACCATAAACTTGTCCAGATGGACCTTTGTTGGCAAAGTAATGTCTCTGCTTTTGAATATGCTATCTAGGTTGGTCATAACTTTCCTTCCAAGGAGTAAGCGTCTTTTAATTTCATGGCTGCAGTCACCATCTGCAGTGATTTTGGAGCCCCCCAAAATAAAGTCTGACACTGTTTCCACTGTTTCCCCATCTATTTGCCATGAAGTGGTGGGACCGGATGCCATGATCTTCATTTTCTGAATGTTGAGCTTTAAGCCAACTTTTTCACTCTCCTCTTTCACTTTCATCAATAGGCTCTTTAGTTCTTCTTCACTTTCTGTCATAAGGGTGGTGTCATCTGCATATCTGAGGTTACTGATATTTCTCCCAGTAATCTTGACTCCAGCTTGTGCTTCATCAAGCCCAGTGTTTCTCATGATGTACTCTGCATATAAGTTAAATAAGCAGGATGACAATATACAGCCTTGCTGTACTCCTTTTCCTATTTGGAACCAGTCTGTTGTCCCATGTCCAGTTTTAACTGTTGCTTCCTGACCTGCATACAGATTTCTCAAGAGGCAGGTCAGGTGGTCTGGTATTCATTCCCATCTCTTTCAGAATTTTCCACAGTTTATTGTGATCCACACAGTCAAAGGCTTTGGCATAGTCAATAAAGCAGAAATAGATGTTTTTCTGGAAATTTCTTGCTTTTTCCATGATCCAGCGGATGTCGGCAATTTGATCTCTGGTTTCTCTGCCTTTTTTAAAACCAGCTTGAACATCAGGAAGTTCACTGTTCACATATTGCTGAAGCCTGTCTTGGAGAATTTTGAGCATTACTTTACTAGCGTGTGAGATGAGTGCAACTGTGCGCTAGTTTGAGCATTTTTAGGCATTGCTTTCCTTTGGGATTGGAATGAAAACTGATCTTTTCCAGTCCTGTGGCCACTGCTGAGTTTTCCAAATGTGCTGGCATATTGAGTGCTTTCACAGCATCATCTTTTAGGATTTGAAATAGCTCAACTGGAATTCCATCACCTCCACTAGTTTTGTTCGTAGTGATGCTTCCTAAGGCCCACTTGACTTCACATTCCAGGATGTCTGGCTCTAGGTGTGTTATCTCACCATCGTGATTATCTGGGTCATGAAGATCTTTTTGTACAGTTCTTCTGTGTATTCTTGCCACCTCTTCTGCTGCTGTTAGGTCCATACCATTTCTGTCCTTTAATGAGCCCATCTTTGCATGAAATGTTCCCTTGGTATCTCTAATTTTCTTGAGATCTCTAGTCTTTCCCATTCTATTGTTTTCTTCTGTTTCTTTGCACTGATCACGGAGGGGGGCTTTCTCATCTCTCCTTGCTATTCTTTGGAACTCTGCATTCAGATGGGTATATCTTTCCTTTGCTCCTTTGCTTTTGTCTTCTCTTCTTTTTACAGCTATTTGTAAGGCCTCCTCAGACAGCTGTTTTGCTTTTTTGCATTTCTTTTTCTGGGGATGGTCTTGATCCCTGTCTCCTGTACCATGTCACGAACCTCCGTCCATAGTTCATCAGGCACTCTGCCTATCAGATCTAGTCCCTTAAATCTATTTCTCACTTTCACTGTATAATCATTAGGGATTTGACTTAGGTCATACATGAATGAGTTCATGATCTGAGCCACAGTCAGCTCCTGGTCTTGTTTTTGCTGACTGTATAGATCTTCTCCCTTGGTGGGTGCAAAGAATATAATCAGTCTGATTTTGGTGTTGACCATCTGGTGATGTCCATGTGTATAGTCTTCTTTTGTGTTGTTGGAAGAAGGTGTTTGCTATGACCTGTGCATTCTCTTGGCAGAACTCTATTAGCCTTTGCCCTGCTTCATTCTGTACTCCAGGGCCAAATCTGCCTGTTACTCCAGGTGTTTCTTGACTTCCTACTTTTGCATTCCAGTCCCCTATAATGAAAAGGGCATATTTTTGGGGGGTGTTGACTCTAGAAGATCTTGTAGGTCTTCATAGAACCATTCAGCTTCAGCTTCTTCAGCATTACTGGTTGGGGCATAGACTTGGATTACTGTGATATTGAATGGTTTGCCTTGGAAATGAACAGAGATCACTAGGTCATTTTAGAGATTGCATCCAAGTACAGCATTTCGGACTCTTTTGTTGACCATGATGGCTACTCCATTTCTTATATGGGATTCTTGCCCACTGTTGTGGATATAATGGTCATCTGAGTTAAATTCACCCATTCCAGTCCATTTAGTTCACTGATTCCTAGAATGTTGACATTCACTCTTGCCATCTCTTGTTTGACCACTTCCAATTTGCCTTGATTCATGGACCTAACATTCCAGGTTCCTATGTAATATTGCCCTTTACAGCATCAGACCTTGCTTCCACATCCATAACTGGGTGTTGTTTTTGCTTTGGCTCCATCTCTTCAGTCTTTCTGGAGTTATTTCTCCACTGATCTCCAGTAGCATATTGGGCACCTACCAACCTGGGGAGTCCATCTTTCAGTGTCCTATCTTTTTTCCTTTTCATACTGTTCATGGGATTCTCAAGGCAGGAATACTGAAGTGGTTTGCCATTCTCTTCTTCAGTGGACCACATTTTGTCAGAACTCTTCACCATGACCCATTGGTCTTGGGTGGCCCTACATGGCATGGCTCATAGTTTCATTGAGTTAGACAAGGCTGTGGTCCGTGTGATTAGACTGGTTAGTTTTCTGTGACTGTGGTTTTTAGTCTGTCTGCCCTCTGATGGAGAAGGATAAGAGGCTTATGGAAACTTCCTGATGGGATAGACTGACTGAGGGGGATACTGGGTCTTATTCTATGGGTGGGGCCATGCTCAGTAAATCTTTATTCCACTTTTCTGTTGATGGGTGGAGCTGTGTTCCCTCCCTGCTATTTACCTGGGGCCAAACTATGGTGGAGGTGATGAAGATAATGGTGACCTTCCTCAAAATATCCCAGGCATGTGCTGCTACAGACTGTGCCCCCAACCCTGCAGCAGGCCACCTCCAATCCACCCCTCCACCAGAGACTTCCAGACACCATTGATTTCTGGAAAAGTGAAAGTGAAAGTTGCTCAGTCATGTCCGACTCTCTGTGACCCCATGGATATACAGTCCCTGGAATTCTCCAGGCCAGAATACTGGAGTGGGTAGCCTTTCCCTTCTTCAGGGGATCTTTCCAACCCAGGGATCAAACCCAGGTCTCCAGCATTGCAGGCAGATTCTTTACCAGCTGAGCCCCTAGGGAAGCCCTAGAAAAATAAACCCAAATTTGTGCTTTAAGTTTCCCGCATTCCTAGCAACATCGTTCTCTCCAGGGGAAAGGAAAAGGTGAGTTAGACTGAACTAAGGAAAGCTTTTCATAAAGCTAGCTTAATGAGGAGTGTTGTCACCTCTTGTTTTTGTCCCAGACAAAATATTTTAAGTCTTTCAAGATTTCTCTTTTGTTCTTTACTTGCTGCTTCTCTGATCTCCAGTCCCTATCCCATTTGTTTTTAGGAATGGATCATGGAGACCAGAAACACACACACACAGCAAACACATATGCCCATTGGGTAAAAAGAAAAGCTTGTGTGTACATGAGTAAGTCTGTGTTCATGTGTGTGCAGGCCATGATGTGTAGCAACTTCAAGAGGAGGCCCAAAATTAATGAGTCCTCCTCAAATAACTGGGTGCAAGGTGCCCTGTATTCAACCCAGCAATTGTGCTGGAACCCCAAATTAGAGTCTGAATTGTTCTTTGTTGCCTTTGTTTCAAGCTCAGCACCAACTTTTTTTTTTTTTTTTTTTGCTATAAAAAAATAAATCTGAAAACAATAAGTCTTGTTCACTGACATAAACCGGCTGTCGGTTCCTTGTGGGACCCATGCTGATAAAAACCAGGGAAAAACTATTTTATTTGCAATGTAAAGAATTTTAGCCTGTGGAGATTTTTTTTTTTTTAGTTCAATAGCAGTAAAGGTAGGGACAGCAACCAAATAAGCTGTTAAAATCTGTATCCCCCGCCCTCACCCTTCTTCCAGTCCCAAGAGACATAATTAAAACTCCAGAAAGTGAGAAGCTGTTACTAATACTAACATAACTATTTAGTGCAACAGAATCATGCATTTGCCAACTTCATTTTTTTCTTTAAATAGTGCAAGCTGAACTTTATTTTGCTATTTCACATACAAAGGCCTTTTCTCGATGTAAGTGCTTTCATATGATTTGCCAATCGGCCTGTTAATAGCTGTTAAGGAGTAGACATGTTGGCCAGCCGTGGGGCCATACTTCTCAGAATCACTGTGTACACTTCAGATGTATACTTCACTCCTTCTGCTGAAAATGGTCTAGTTGATGGCTTATATATTAATCTCAGGCTTCCCTGATGGCTCAAACAGTGAAGAATCCGCCTGCAATGCAGGGGACCTGGGTTTGATCCCTGGGTCAGGAAGATTACCTGCAGAAAGGAATGGCTATGCACTCCAGTATTCTTGCCTGGAGAATCCCATGGACAGAAGTGTCTGGCAGGCTCCAGTCTATGGGGTCACAAAGAGTCAGACATGACTAAATGACTAAGTACTTTACACTTTTTTTTACATTTTAGCCTCATCCCAGTTCTGTTTAGAAAGAGACTTGCAGCTCTAGCTGACTAAACTGTCCTCTGTAAGATTTTTTATGTGATCAGAATAAAGACTGAAGCAGATGGAAATGCACATATATAATAACTAGCATTTTTGTTAAGGTGAATAAAAGCAAGCATGCCTAAGCCTCGGCCCAGAGTTTACATAGACGTTGTTCAAAATTTGCAGGAAGGTGAGATTTTAACCTTGTTTTTCATGTTGGGGCACTACTGTTGAGCGGTCAACTTCCTCCTCTACACAAACATACACACACACATATACCCTGGTCTGGCTGGCTTCCAAAGTTCCAGATACCTCATGAGGAGGAAGCTTTTCTCAAGATTAAATTTTCACTTGTCAGGTTCTGAAGGTACTTGACAGCAACTGCATTGAACTTTAAGACTTTATGAACTCCTCCCTCAGTCAACTGATACAATAATGTGAGTGTATCTAAGAATCCAGCAGAGTCCTAGATCTGCCCCTGGAACCAGCTGTCCTGGGAGTTTCTAAAAACACTTATGAATTCCCCAAAGGAATCTTCCAGCTAATTTTAGGGCATATTCATCCAAGGTCACTGAAAGGGTTGGAGTGTTTGGGTCGAATTTCTAGGTGGCTGTGTGTATTTGGCACTTCTGTTCCATTCCTAACCAGCTAGAGTGGAACTTTTCGTTCTGCGTTCACTTGTGGTGCACACCCTGTTCCCATGGAGACCTTTGGCCACTCCCTCCTCAACGCACACTTAAAATCTCAGACACATATCCTCTCTGAATTGAATGGAAGGTTAAGTCCATTAAGGTTAACCTTAGGAAGGTTATGTCTTCTCTGTCCGTGTCTGAGTATCTATAATGGGAGGTCAGTACTGACTTCCACAGGTGTTGTGAGACTAAATGAGATAATACAGGTAAGGAGTCTGGACAGGGGCTTCACTGGTGACTCAAGTGGTAAGGAATCTGCCTGCAATGCAGGAGACCCGGGTTCAATCCCTGGGTTGGGAATGGCAACCCACTCCAATATTCTTACCTGTAGAGTTCCATGGGTAGAGGAGCCTGGTGGGCTTCAGTCCATGGGGTGTCATAGAGTTGGACACAACTGAGCAACTAACACTACCACTACTAACAAGTCTGGAAAGTGACTAGCACATAGGAAGAGTCGGTGCATCAGGTTTTACCATCATTATCATCATAGCTTTGAGCTAGAGGCACCAAAAGGCCTTTCATCAATCTAGGACAGTCGTTGATAAACTATAGCTCTGGGCCACATTCAGCCTGCCACTTGCTTTTATATGGCTCATGAACTTGAAATTGCTTTTACATTTTTAAATGATTAGAAAAATCGAAAGAATTTTATTTCATGATATGGAAAACTTATATGAAATTCAAACTTTAGGTCTACAAGTAAAGTTTTATTGGGACGCATCCCAATTCATTTCATCAGCAAACTGTTTACTGCTGCAGGGTAGAATGGTTGCAATAGAAACCATGTGTCTGGCAAAGATGGCACTTTACAGAAAAATTTTACCAATCCCTCACCTTGGAGATGATGTAAAGTGTGGGCCATCCTCCAAACCACCAGAGGATATTCAACCTACTTGGAAGATGTTTGAATCAGGATCAGAAAAGATAATTTTGCCTTTACCTTCGAGACTGTTTTCCACCATTCTCCCACTAAACTGATAATAACCTTTTTGAGGAATAGACGATGTCTTAGTATACCTTATGTCCTCTGTAGAGCCTCACAAATAGAAGGTAATCAATTGTTGCTTGATGAATGATGGAATGAATGAAAATATAAAGATATATGATAGATAGATAGATACATACATACATACATAGTGTTTTGGAACAAATTACCTATTTTTTTATTACCACATATGAAATATCAGAATTATTATAGTCCTGAAGTAGTGATTTAATATGTCAGCTAATTAGTAGAAAAAAGGACAATATCAAGAATAGTAAAGTGTAACAGAAGAAGCTCCCTGAATTGAAAATTAGCTAACTGTTGGATTTGAAAATGTGCTGACTGATGGCCATGTCCCACATAATATTCAAAATCAGTAGGTAGCTCTTTGGGTTCCATTTACACCTGTTTCCATCAGCAGAGTTATGTACATAACAATAACAACATATCTGCTTTTGACAGTGGTACTTGATCCTGAAAATGCATAAACAATCAAATACTTGAAAAAATATCATAACCAGAATAAAGTGGGGGAAAGTGATATTCACATACTTTCTCTGAGCCAGGTGTCAACTGGGGCACCTAGAAATCTAGATTCTCTGGAGCAAGATTTTCTGTACACATTCTTTGTAAATTGTATCTACTTGTGGCCACTGAATGGGACCGTAGCCCAGCAGATCTGCTCATTTTTTGCTATCTCCATAAGCAATATTGATTGCCCTAGTCAAATCAATTGTGTGGTCATTTCCATTTACACATCATTTAGCTTCTTCAACTGATTGCTTCTGCCAGGCTACAGTCATGCTGTTTCAATCATGTAGACCCAGGTAGTCTCAACCCCTTCAAATGGAACATTACAACATCAAAACACCAGGCTCGGAAGAATTAACCTAGTATTTTTTAATTTCATAGCAAATTAATGTTAAGAGTAATAGGAAACAAATCATCAGAAGGTTATGTTGTTCAGTATATACAAAATCAGAAATTTCTGGAATGCATATTTCTTTTTAAAATTTCTTTTATTTATTTTTAGCTGTGCTGGGTCTTTGCTGCCTGGGTTTGTCCTAGTTGTGAGCAGGGGCTACTCTTTAGTCACAATACACAGGCTTCTCTTTGCAGTGGCTTCTCTTGTTGGGGAGCTTGGGCTCTAGGGAGCATGGGCTTCAGTAGTTGCCACTGTCTGGCTCCAGGGTAGACTCAATAGTTGTGGTGCATGGACTTAGTTGCTCTGAAGCATGTGGGATCTTCTCAAATCAGGGATTCAACCAGTGTCTCCTGTATTGGCAAGTGGATTCTTTACCACTGAGCCATCAGGGAAGCCCCATATTTCTTAATAACAATGAAATAGAATATCACCAGTTGTTTTTGAAACTAAGTATGCATTCACCAGCATTGGTAAAATACCTTTGGTAGCAGGTGGCTCTTTAGATCTCAAATTCAATGACATTTTTTAAAAAGAGAAAATAAATGGTGATTTTAATCATCTTTGATTATTAGATAGTATATTGAACTGAAGTTTTCTGATGTTTTTACTTGGGTAACACAAAGACAGCCTGGAAAAGCAAAAATCCATGCTGAATGGGAACAAAACCCGCTATCCAGTTTACTTGCAGTGGTGGCAGCAATAAAGGAGGACTGGGAATATAAAGACAGCTCACTGTGGGAGGACATGAATTTGCTTTTGCTGTATTTTTTTTTTTTTCAATTAGTAGGAAAAGCAGATTTGCACCTCCTGGCAAAATAACCTGTAAAACAAATATATGCTTTAACAAATAGACTTTAATATGGGCCAGGTAAATTTTATTGAAAATTATGGTAGTGACTAGAGGCCAATTTACTGTTGCTGTCTTTTTAGATGGTGGTGGAGACTGTGCTAAAAATAACACAAAAGACTGTATTCTTGGGGGAAGGGGCAAATGGAGACAAAGCATGTTTCTCAGTGAATACATTTAAAAAGTAGCCTCACCAGATGCCTTATTAATTTTGTAGCAGTGGACGTATAGCAACATAGAGAACAAGCCTTAAATGACCTTGAATCACAGGTTTGGAAAGACTTCAGGGACTTTCTTATTTCTGTTTCACCTTTTTCTGGTCCACTTTCATCCACCAGGCACTGGGTACCAACCTGTACCAGACCTAAGATTTTGCCTAACTTTCTTTGCTTCCATCACAACTTACCTGTTCAATGTGCTATTTGCATTATGAACATTGCAGGTTAATTTTGAGCTGGAATTGTTGTTCTTTCATAAGCAGTGCTACACTTGTCTCTAGGGCTTTCACTGTTTGAAACTTTTATAAGTTTGCTATTCTGTGTGACATGTGAAGAAAGCACTGGATGATCAACTTAAGAATTGACCTTCAATCCACTCTGCTACTACCCCTGAGCCTTACTTAATTCCTTGTTTGTAAAATAAGATAAATGATATTTGACCTACTTGCTTTTCGTGGTTAAAAGTGAAAGACATTGATGATGTTATTATGCAAATTTGTAAAAATAGCCAGTGTACTTTGTTATGGAGCAATCTTTTGCTCCCCAAATAATTAAAAACAAGTTTATTTTAAAGTTAAACTTATAGCAAGCCCTATTGCAAATTATATGTTAATTTCTCATATATACTGTTTTAAATAATGACTTTTATACTCTTAATAATAGTTCTCACAGTTAGAAAAATCAGATGACATTTCATAATTCACAGTTTTGCTTCTAATGTGAAAACTCCCATTTTAAAATTGCTTTACAGATCTAATGGAAATGTTTTCACATTATGGTTTCAGAGAAGTTTATTCTAGTACCCTAAACTCTTAATGGTTCTAGTTTTATGAATATCAAAGCATGCTTACTTATGAAAAACAGATACAGAAAGGAGAGGACTATTCTGTGATCCAGTTAAGACAGCATTACATTGAGAAGGGTGTTATAGAGGGAAAAAGCTAGCTAGAGCAGGTCTGAATTCTGTTTCCTATACTTTCCATGTGGTCCCTCTACTTTCTTAGAGCCATTAATTTCTCCATCTATAAAAAGGGTCTAATAATAACTTGAGCAATGTTGTAAAGGTTAGAGAGAATGCATACAGGATGCTTTGTACACAGAATAGATGCTCAATAAACTGTTACTACATAACTATCCCCCACACACATCTGCTGTCTTAGATGTTGCTTGCTAGTGTGATGCTCAAAACATATAGTTTCATTGCAGGCTGTCATGTAAGTCCAGGGAAAATCCAATTCAAAAAAAGATGATTGGTGTCCAACTGCCTTTGCACATATGCCCCCAGAGTGAAAAATGTGGTGACAGATATCCAAATTCAGTCTTGTTTCTTCTCTCTATGACAAGTCTTTTTCAGTGAAACTTGGTAGGACATTGAGGCCTTTACCCCTAGACATGAATGAAACAAAATTTAGGAAGGAACCAAAATTGGGAAGAAACTAAAATTAGGAAAATAAGTAACCCAATGTGTTTGATTTGGCAGAGAGTTGAAATAATTACCTTGGACAATTTCCATGCAAAATATTAACATTGAATAGAAAATATTTCTTTTAATCAGAAGATGTGAAGGTACCACTTGGACAGTGACTTTTATTCTGGAAGAGCCATCCATAAATAATTAGTTACCATTTGAAAAGTAAAACTGGGTGTTTTCACTAAACATCTATGAACCTTTTCCCTTTGAGACATTTGGGTTGATAGAATATTAAGGTGCCAGTGATTTTCTTGGGAACAAAATTAATTCTGTAACTTGTCAGTGTGTTGACAGGGTATGCCCTTTCCGATTTCCAGCATGAAGGCAAATAGTGTTTTATTGAGCCTGACTGAATGTGGGTGAAAACATTCATTATACATTTATTTTATTTCTTTAGAAGCAGCTATTTCCATGATCGCCATTTCCTGGTCTACACTTTGGGAAAATATGAGTTTTCCTCTCATCCAAGAGAACACGGGAGACATCACATCATATTATTTGCCAATCAGGCGCAAAGATATTAACCCATAACAACTGTCTAGGAATGAATCTATAGGCTGTTCCAAAGACTCATTTCAGAATCCAGTAAAAATAAGTTCAAGTGCAAACTCCACCACCCAAAGGATGTTTAGAAGCAGTGGTGTGCTGCTAAATCAGCTTCCTGCAGGGGCTAGTCCTGATTTGTAGGGTTTACGAATTAATGTGCTCCTAATCCAGTCTATCCTAAAGGAGATCAGTCCTGGGTGTTCATTGGAGGGACTGATGTTAAAGCTGAAACTCCAATACTTTGGCCACCTGATGCGAAGAGCTGACTCATTGGAAAAGACCCTGATGCTGGGAAAGACTGAGGGCAGGAGGAGAAGGGGACGACAGAGGATAAGATGGTTGGATGGCATCACTGACTCAATCGGCATGGGTTTGGGTAAACTCCGGGAGCTGGTGATGGACAGGGAGGCCTGGCGTGCTGCAGTTCATGGGGTCGCAAAAAGTCGGACATGACTGAGTGACTGAACTGAACTGAACTGAACTGAACTGAATGGATTGTCCATTTCAACATACCAACAGTTTAGGAAGCGTTTACAAGATTCCTGAATATTTAACAACTGGTTTCCCCAAAGCACATCACAGCCTTTAGAGTGAGTTTTAAAATCTCACACCCTGACTATTGAAAATTTTGGGGGCTCCAAAGGCATTTTAAAGAAACTGACAGCTCTGTTACTCAAGGCTGCATATAAGAACATGTGGGTTTTTCCCATGCACTTGCCTTTCCTGCATGGGTTAAAGCAGTCTTTCTTTTCCAGTAGCCAATATCCATTACCTTCTGAAGTTTCTGACACAGTGGACCTCTAATGAAAACATCGATTTATGCAAATAAAAGATTTTCTCTCTATCCAACCAGTTAAAAATAAGATATACTAGCATGTCCGCAATTAGCCAAGACTTGCTACTTACAGGAGTCAATGCAACTCACTCCTCTCCTGGTTCTCAGCTTGCCTTAGAGTTTTGCTAATACCCGTCTACTAGTCAAGTACTGCCTGCCTGTCGGTGACTGGTGGAGTGATTTGATCCCTTTACATATTAATACAGTAAAGCACTTTGAGGCTCGCAAATGGCACTGTTTAAATCAATACATAATGATTTATTACATATGTGAAGTGCTTATAAATATATTATGAAGCACTAGAGCACAGCAGCATCCTAGACTAGTGGGAGGCATGGGTGGGAGGCCTCCATACTGTTTTCTTCTTCATTCTGCTACCGAGATGTCCTGTGACCCTGGGTAATTCATTTCCCTTTGCTGTAATTTGCTTTATATGTTTGGAGAATGGGTCACCAATGATAGGATTGCAAATGGTTTGAAGACATGGGGTGGTGTATGAGCAATATTCTTTCAAACTAGAAAATAACTATTTTAATATGGCCCAATGAACCAAGCATCACAATGAATATCAAATAGGTATCCTGGCTGAAAAGTGAGAGATTCAAAGTTGTTCAATCACTCAGTCATGTCCAGCTCTTTGCGACCCCATAAATGGCAGCACACCAGGCTTCCCTGCCCATCACCGACTTCCGGAGCTTGCTCAAACTCATCTCCATCCAGTTGGTGATGCCATTCAACCATCTCATTCTCTGTCGTCCCCTTCTCCTCCTGCCTTCAATCCTTCTGAAGATTTTAAATGTTTGTTGAAAGTACAAACATGTAAAATAAATGTATTATGGTAAACATAGAATGGGCTTCCCTGATGGCTCAGTGGTAAAGACTCTGCCTGCCAACGCAGGAGATGTGGGTTTGACCCCTGGATCGGGAAGATCCCCTGGAGAAGGAAATGGCAATCCCCTCCAGTATTCTGGAATCCCATGGACAGAGAAGCCTGGAAGGCTACATACAGTCCATGAGGGTCATAAAAGTTAGACGTGACTTAGCAACTAAACAACAAGACATAGGATGCTCATCATCAAACCCAAGAACCTATGACCACTGTAGGTTGAGGAGGAGTGATTAGGACTTGGGAGGGGGATATGTGTGAAAACCCAATTCTATTTGTAGCATTTTATTTCTCATTTTCAGTGGTGGGTACTGAGGTTTTTGTTGTATACTTTTTAAAATTTCTTTCTGAAAATTTATACCAAGAAGTCCTTAAATCAAATTAAAATGTAGGGACTTTCTTGGCAGTCCAGTGGTTAAGACTCTGAACTTCCAATGCAGGGGCTGTGGGCTCAATACCTGGTTGGGGAACTAAGATCCCACATGCCACATGGCCCCCCCAAAAAAAAAAATATTTAAAGGTTTCTGTTAGTCATGATATGGGTGAGCTAAGCTTTTATAATGGTGTCATATTTTCCAATGAATGAACAGTTTTTGCTTATGTCTTTGCTTTCTACAGTCACACAGTTTGGGGAGCTCTAAATGTCCTCAGTCAACTGGACTTTGTGCAAAGACCATAACAGGAATAACAGCCAGGGTTTAATCAATCCCCATCAAAGCCAACAGCTCATTAACACATCTCATTAAAATGTTCATTAAAACATTTTTGAAATGTAGGAAATTGAGCCTATGTTATAACACTTCTATTGACTAAGAGACAAAAGAAATAGAGATATATTTGGGAACTTGTCTAAAATTCAACCCAGCTATGCCTCTCTGTGGGCTGGTCATATAACAGTATCATTACAGTTTCTCATAGCAATCACTGGTAAGGCACTAGTGACAAAAATTGGACTCTAACTGGACTTTCTATTGGACTCTAAATATATCTTTATTTTAAAGTTCAGTCAGTTCAGTTCAGTCGCTCAGTTGTGTTGACTCTTTGCGACCCCATGGACTGCAGCACGCAAGGCCTCCCTGTGCATCACCAACTCCCGGAGTTTACTCAGACTCATGTCCATTGAGTTGATGATGCCATCCAGCCATCTCATCCTCCATCGTCCCTTTCTGAAAATGAAAGCAATAAAGAAAATATTTTATGGAGATGATGATAGGGAGAGGTTTTATTGAGACAACTCCTTATGCCTAAAAGAATGTGTTCCTTCATTGGCATAGCATTCCTCATTCCCAGAACCAGTATGGTCATGGGGTTAGGTTCTTGGATGAAGTCACTAGGTACAGCGTTCTTATGAACTAAAAAGAAATCACTCTTATTTGTTTGTACCTAATGGTTTCTTCCATTGCTCTAAGAAAGGCTGTATTCTTAATTAAAATCAGATGATTTTGACAGCAGCATGATGTATACATGATTTGAACTCCAGATTCAAAGACTAAGATGGTGAATACTAATGACCCAACTAGGCTCACTGGGATTTGAATGACACAAAATTTGTCAGTACAGGCTACTGGTCTTCTCTCTGAGGAGGGACCCAGGGAGTGAACGAACAGGAGAGAGCTGAGAAAGTGCATCTCTACTCTGTCAGCACCTTCACTCATCCTGGGGTTTAAAGGGGGAAATTATTGCCATTTTATTCTAGGATACTTCACTTGTAATGCATTCCTCCTTGATTGTTAACAAACCAGTTTCCTTACACTGTACATCTGCATATAAGATTTTAACACTTTTTTAGTCCTTTTTTGAAAAATATTGCAAAATAGCCAACTCATGGGACAATCTCCTACTACATGAGATTATGTAGAGTAAAGAAAAGTAGAGGAAAAAGAGCTTTTCTAGAGAATTTCAAATCATGGGATGCATAGGATATGTTTCCAGGCAGACATCATCCCAAACACACATAATCCCTTCTGAAAGCACGCCTGTCCCATCTGCAAATCACCAACTTTATCACATGCATCTGCCACACTGACAAAAGGTCTTAAAGGTATAGTGGATATGATTATAAAAAAGAATTTCTGTGCCATGAGAAGTGAGTGACCAATTCAAAGTTACAAAGAGAGATCTCTGGACAACTGGTTTTCAAACAACCTTTCAGGTTGGGAGGAATTCCAGACTAAGCCAGAATCTGCTTTGACAGCTCCCTCATGGCATGAGAGTTGAATCGATCCTCAGTCCCCATGGTTTCTGCAATTCTACTCCTCATCACCCCTTCCTAACCCCACCCCTTGGCTACACTTTAAAAAAAAGACTCCAAAGCTCTCTATTCTAGTCATTGTGTCTCCTTTGTAAAGTAGTGGAACCAATCAGCTATCCTAAGCCAGCTGCTTAGATATATGCCGGCATGGCTCATTAGAGTGCAGTCATAAACTCATTGATAGAAATATTCTGAAGGATGTTTTTATTGCTTTATTGTGTGTATAAATCTCTGCACACAGAGCACACTGAACAAAATGATGAACTGCCGGTTCCATTTCTTTTCTGCCCGCTGAGTAAGCACATCATGATCTATCTTGGGCTATTCTTCTGTAAACAGTGTTGGTGACCATGAACAGCGTTTACTCAACACCTTTGTCCTTAATACAGAGCATGCAGTATGAACAAAAGCACTGATAAGGGTGGAACATGGCTTGCACATGAGGGATAACTATGGCTCCAGACAAATGATAGGATTTTTCAATTGCTTTTTTGTAACCATTTCTCCCATGCATGGCCCAGACTTTTCTTTTCCAAAGAAGAAGGGTAGAAATTACAAAGTCAAGGAATAAAAATTCATTTGATGACAAGCTCTGTGGTTGGTTGAATCTAGAAAGAAACAGAATTAGGGTCAAAACAGTGCTTCCTCTCTACCTCTGCCCCTGAACTGATTGGAGTGTTTGTTTTTGTATTACAGGCTTCTTTTGTTAGATTGACTCTAGTTTGGGGTTTACACACAGGCTTGAGATGCTTCACATTGGTGGTAGGGGCAAGAGTCTCTATTCTGTGCTTACAGCAATTTTCTTCATTACGAGAGAAGTCTTTCCTTGCAGCTGCACTGGGGAGCTCAGGCATCCTTGAATAAAGCACGTTTGCACTCATGCACAGAGAAACGTGAGAGACACTATCATATAGACGGCTTGCTGAGGTCTGGCCAAGTGGCCCACCAGCAGTTCCCGGCGTTCCCAGGAGGATGCAGCCTGGCTTTCTCAGACTTTGAGCTGATTAAAGCAAGGGGTGATGGGAAGGCCATGTTGAGTCTCTAGTTTGGGGAGGGGGATAAGTAAAGGGCTGACAGCTGCTGCATAACTGGAGACAGACATGGATAGAGATAGCAGCCTCCTGTTGTAAGAAAAACAGCAAAGAGATATGGTCTAGACCAGCGGTCCCCAACCTTTTTGGCACCAGGAACTGTTCTCATGGAAGACAGTTTTTCCATGGACCAGGGTGGGGACTGTGGGTTGGGGATGATTCAAGCATATTACATTTATTATGCACTTTATTTCTATGATTATTACATCAACTCCATCTCAGATTATCAGGCATTAGATCCTGGAGACTGGGGACCCCTGCTCTAGACTATTGTCATAGATGCCTGTTTTCTTGATAGTCCCTCACTTGACTAGATTTCTCACTGGAGGCTCAGATGGTAAAGAATCTACCTGCAATACGGGAGTCCCAGGTTCAATCCCTGGATCGGGAAGATCCCCTGCAGAAGGCAATGGGTGCCCACTCCAGTATTCTTTCTCGAGAATTCTGGAGAATCCCTTGGACAGAGGATGAGAGTTGAGACTATAGCCTGGCAGGCTATAGTCCATGGGGTTGTGAAGAGTCAGACATGACTGAGCAATAACACTAACTAACTCACTCACCTGTAAGTCTCACTGTTTACCCAATATGCATACATAGGCACTAAAAATGACTTCTATGAGATAATTTATAGTAAGCCTTCAGGTGGAGGGAACTCCAACATGAGACTGAGCATGTTGTTTGGTCCTCTGCCGCAGGATGGTGACCTCCTGACTCATCCCTTTCACAAATGTGCAAGAGAATCAGTGTTTTACACACATTACTGAGTAAGTGTGCTGGGCGGATGGAGTTTTTCCTGTTTATTAGGCACGCATGAGGAAAGCCTTTGCAGGCGATTATTTAATATCTGGAAAGTCCCCCAGCAGCTGGATTCGGTTCCTGTGGCACTTTAGAAGATGGAAATGGTGTTTAGAGTCAAATGCCTTATAGGATGTCAGATATTTTAAGAAAAGGAGGGCAACCTGGGCTCCAAAAGAGGCAACAGGCACTTTTTTCCACTGAGGAGGAAGTTTAGGATATCAGCTACACACTTCCTAAGCCCATTTCAGCAGTTATTTTTTAATTCTGTATGCCATAACACTGTCCTGTAGTCCCATATGCCTAGCGTACAAGGAGCCCAAAGCCTTTGACCAACAGTTTATTGTTAATTCTCATGGTCTGCTTTGGCAGAAGGAGCGGGAAATCAAGTCATAAAAATACACATCATTTTGTGACAACACATTTTACAATTATTTTTAGTTTTTAAGCTGCTTCTTAATTTACACACACACAAGAAAATCTGTTTCAGTATGGATTAGATTAAATTGAATTAAATTTCAGTATGATTTGGATATCTCTGATAAGTGATGTGTTTAAAAAACAAAAATGGAATACAAATACAGTGGTTCAAGACAGCAAAGCAAGTGCATACACCTATCTCCTCTTGAAATAAGAAAAAACTACATATAGACAATATGATCAGAACAGAGGGAAAAGAGTCTCACGTTGTCTTCTTCACTGCTGTCTTCACTCTCTGAATGCCTTTCAATACCCATTCACCTAGTACCAGTTGAGCTTTTGCTAGTTGGGGGGTGGGAGTGAGCTGTTGAAAATAAAACCATGGTCCTTTATTCAGTGATCGTATTGACTCCTGATTCTGATATTGTTCTCCCTGGCTTCCAAACTCCAGTTCAGATGTTGCCTCCTCAGTATAGCCTTCTTTAATTGCCTCTTTTTTCTTCAACCCGTATTCCCAGTGGTCTTTACAATGACACATCACTGTATGCTCCCATAGCATTTATTGTCATAATTATTTATAACCTATGTATCACTTTTGCTGGATGCTCGATGTTTCTTAAATTAATATACTGAATGGGCATCAAGATTTTCCCTTGAATATTCTCTATTCTTTTCTCCACACTTCCCCCACTAACTTCCACAGAACCCAGTCTCTGTGTCATTAGGAACTACTTCTCCCTCTATCTGCATGAAATTAAAAAAAAAAAATTCTCAACTGTTTATCTGTTTTCTCTTGGCTGTTTGCATATCTGTCAGCATAAATTACTTGCTAGGTTTAGAGAGACTAAACTTCATAAATGAAACTCCCTGTCTTTATTGAAGTAGAGTCACAGAATTCATTAAAGCTCTGATAGTTTCTGAATTTTATTTCTCTCTTAAGTAAGCCACAGATGATTTTTCAAGTTCATTCTGACTCTTTCCAGCTTTAAGTCACACTCATTCTCCTGTCCTTGTCAGGGGGATCCTGCCCAGGTCACAACCCTTCTATACAGGATTTGAAATGGAATACATTACTTTTAAGGGGAGGATAATGAGGACTGAATATAAAAGCTGCAGAGAAATTGTAAACTTTATAAGTGACCACTGCTTTTCCTGTCATAATAGGCAAACACGCCAGCTGTGGAGGAAACTAACATGCTGTACTTGGGCAGAAACATCATGTCACAGACAAACACAGTTCTTTGTTTGGATCCACTTCCTATGAGTGTGTTTCACATTAGGTCTGTGGATGCCAGCCCCTGGGACAGCGTGGCTGTCCCATAGTGAACAGCAAGGAAACAGGCTGCCCTTTCAGGTGGCCGATCACCTAGAGAATAGAGTCACATCACGCTGGGGGAAACCGAAGCAAGCAAGTGGAAGAAAAGCCTGGTCATTCCTCTGACAGTCTTGGAGGTTAAACAAGCTGTCTTCTGGCTCCAGTCAGCCACTAACTTTCATTAAAAAGGTGAGAAGAAAACCTTAGATGATATTCCAGGGGCCTGGGCTTTTATGAAGCAGGGAACCCCCTAAGTACCTACAAAATTCTCATGGTGGGTGACCACCAGGTGGCTTCACCGCAGCTCAGAATTTTACGCCACCAGCAAGAGGTGTGCCAAACACGATGTGGGTAAGTGTGCTCTCGTGCTGGCCCCCAGCAGGAAACGGTGGTGGTTAAACTTGGCCCGCTGAAACCTGCACAGTTGCAGGGTTGTTGATCTTTTGCTCCCCGCAGCAAGTCTTTGGGCGCCAAACCATAAAGCTGACTTGTCATCTCTCCCTGAGGTTTGATTTAAGCACTTACCTGTGAATGATGACCCTTCCACACACATATGCACGTGCAGGACACACACACACACACACACACACACACACACCAGCCCTGAGGTGCTGATCCATGAATATGCTGTGAGATGTGCGAGGAAGCTTCTCTGGAGCCTTCTGCCCTGGACAAGTTCTGTTTCCACTTCTCCCAAAGAAGATAATGAAAGGATGATAAGAGTCTTTGGTTCATGAGTTAACAATTATTTGCCCATTTGGTTTCACTATCAGGTTTACTAGTTAATACTGACTGCTGTGGAGAAATATATATGTGAGGGCATGAGTATAGTTGCAAGATCACAGTTTCAACTATTATTAATAGTAAAATCCACTTCTGATGTGTGTCTATATAATGGATAGGATGTCACCTGGAAGAATATCTCCCCCCTGGTGTGTGAAGCCTCAAGGAGTCTCTTAAGTCAAGATGGGATCATAAGTCTTTGGTTTAAGATTCCATATTTACGTTTTCCATTTGGAACCATCTCTGGTTTCTAGGCCGAGGTATCAAAGACAGAAAACTTGTTCTCATGTAGTGATTTGATTTTTCTCCCCATATATTTGTGGTATTTATTTTTCTGATATTATGATTTAATGATTCTAATCTTCTCTGTATGTGTATGTGTGTGTGTGTGCCCATTTATTCTATCATCTTATCTCCTTTGCTCATAAGAAATTTTTTTTTCATTTTTTAAACTGAAGTGTAGTTTATTTACAATGTTGTGGTAATTTTTGCTTTCCAGCAAAGTAACTCAGTTATACACATATATACATTCTTTTTAATATTATTTTCCACTGCAGTTTATCCCAGAGGATTGGATATACTTCCCTGTGCTGTGCAGTAGGACCTTGCTGTTTACCCATTCTAAATATAATAGTTTGCATCTATTAATCCCCAGCTCCCAGTCTATCCCTCCCCCTCTTCACCTCCCCATTGGGGAAAAGCATTCTTCTACACATGGTCTTCTATTCTCTCTTGCACTTTAGTACTACTACAGTTTCATCAAACAAGGGCTGATAATTACTATTCCTCCCCAAGTTCAGGCTAAAGTCTTTGGGGGGAGGGGTGTTTACAGTGCCTCTCAAACAGCCTGCAGAAGAATTGCCTGGAAGGCAATTACACAGATTCCTGGGTCCCACCCTTACAGATCCCGATTCATGGTTCTGGAGTGGGACCCAAGAATTTGCATTTCTGACAAGTTCCCAGGTGCTGATGGTACTGGTCCCAGGACCTCAGTTAAGATCTGTTCATCATACAGGACTATTCTGCTTACTTAGTTTCTAATATCTTTCCTTCTGAGAGCCATCAACCTTGTCATGAAAAACAAGCTGAACCAGTTTTTGTGCTGATAGAGGTGGAATCCATATTCTTGTCTCCCAGCTATGTGTCAAATCAAGGAACATTGAACTAATTCAGCCCAAGTACAATTTAGTATCTCAGATTCCAAGTTGTTTTCCAGTTTCAATTCTTTAGGACTATAAAGATAGTTTTTGTCTATGGAAAGAAAAAAATGCAAGTTGTTTTTTCCTTCCTCCTCACCTCCTTTTATTCTTCTTTGCCTCCTTCTCTCCTACCTCCCTCCCTCCTTCCCCTCTTCCTTCCTTCCGTCCTCTGAAAGTAAGGGTTTAAGTAAATGATTTTTCCTATTTCATTCTTCTGATTCCTTTTGTGCCTGCCATGTTTCCATCATCCTCCTTCCTGTGTTCCTAGGCAAAGAGTAGCAATTGAGTTGGAAAACATGATGCCTGTATATTTAACATTTTCTCAAATGTGATAATTGGTGATTTTCCTGAGGCTTGCCACAGAGTCTATTTCGGCATGCAGTTTGTTTTTATATCCCAAAGATTCACCAAGAGGCATAAAAGATTAGAAACAGAACCCTCCTAGTCTATATTAATGTTTTTCCATAGCAAAATGGGCAGCTTTTTCAGGAGAGTGGGTGGGGAGGTGGAGGTGATTAATACTGGAAGAGCAAAAAGGAAAGGAGAAGAGAGTTTTCGGGGTAGTATAGTCTCTCCAGAAGTCATAGAACATGTACAAATAATGAGAATTCTGAAAGAAAGACAGACCTGGCTAAGTATGGTGTCAGGGAAGTCTGTGATCTCAAGCTATTAAATATTACCCAGCTCTTTCTGGCTGTCATAATTCAAAACTGCAGTGATACTGTGGTAGCTATAAGTGGAAATCTTGCCTTTGCCAGAAGACTACGAAGACGACAAAAGCTAAGAAAGATCAGAGAGCATATTGGGCTGAGATAAGGAGGTTATCTCATTTTTCTGTGGAAGCTTCATGAAATACTCAGTTTGACCTCTGCTCTGCAGTAATGAATTTCAGTGATGGGAAACGGGGGAGGAGTGAAAGGTATGGGTGAGGGGGTTGTAGGGTGGAAGAGAATGGGAGCCAATGGTCATCGTTTCCTGGATCTCCTGTAACCCAGGTAAAAGGGACTGGGCTAAGCTGCCTTAAACCTGATTGGGAAACTCTGCTTAATACATTAAAGAAACAACTTGCAGAAACATCTACCTTCCTTCCTTCCTCCCCCAAATAGTAATGAGTCCAAATTGCTAATAAAACATGAAAACTCAAAGATGTTGTCCATGGGCCATTTTTCTAAGCTGGTTATTTTTTATGTTAGTTTTCCCACAGCTGTGAGCATGCTATAACTATCAACTTACCAAATGCCTCAGTTTAAATGAAACTTGAAAGAATGTGTTTAGGAACTTTATAAAGAAGGTGGCGGGGGTGGTGGGGAACAGACAAGTAAGCTCTATCAGTTTTTTTTTCTTTTGGTAAGAAAGAGGAATTTGGGAAGGGTATGGGGGAATGGTTTAAACTGATAAGTCTTAGCAAATAGTGGTTGAGAAACATATTTCTTCCACTTCTTGCTAAGCCATTATTCAGAGATTGCCCTCAATCTGAATGGAGAGCAAGACAGAGGTACCTGATAGAATCTCATGCACATTACTGCGAACGTGATCTAACTTCTGAGATTAATTTACCCAAGTAGAATTAAGAGGCAAGTCTAAAGCACAAGGAAGAACAAAGAATGTTTCTTACAACTTCAGTTCAGTTCAGTTCAGTCACTCAGTCATGTCCAACTCTTTGCGACCCCATGAATCGCAGCACGCCAGGCCTCCCTGTCCATCACCAACTTCCGGAGTTCACTCTTACAACTTAAACATATACAAAATCCCACCTCAAGGGCATTCCAGCCATGATGGATCAAATGGTCTAAACTGTCTAAGGAAATGTACTTTGTATTCTCTTTCTTCACGTCCATCTTTCAAAAAAAAAAAACAAAAAAGTAAACATTCTTATTTGGAATTGTGTGAAAGTCGTTATAAGGGGCAATTGCCAAAAGTTTAGGTCATAAATAAGAAACGCGTGTGGCAAAGATGAAGCGTGCCTGTTAGACTCAGAACTAGCAGTTGAGCTTCATCACTCTGTGGCTCAGCAGCATCATTCCAGCTGCAAAACACCTTAGGGATATTTAATGTTCTGTGCCCACCCTTTATAAATGTATATGACTCAATATCCCCAATGAGTAATGTGGCTGGCGGCCATACCACCTTCAGCTAAGCTCTCATAAGCTGAACAGGGCTGGGTTAGGTCGGTGTTCTTATGGGAGACCTCCAAAGAAACCCTGGAGGTGTCAGCGATGATTCAGTGGGTAGTACTCTGATTTGAGTCAGTCCCAAATCACTTTCCTTTCCTGGTGTTAACGGGTCCTTTACATACACAGGTGCAGCTTTTTTGAGAATTGGTCCAAAGCCTCTTTTTTTTGCTTAAAAAATTTTTTTTTTAATTTTAAAGGAAAAGTCAGGGCAGGGGGTGACCCAAAGAAAGGGAAGAGGAAAAGGAAGGGAGTGGCAGAAGCTGGAGAGACATTATCCCTTTCATGCCAAATACCATTTCAAGAAGCTCACAAGGATGCCCCAAATCATTTGACAGTAGTGGGGCCTGGTTGTCATCAATTTTTCTTGAATTGAGTGGGTCACCAGCAACAAGATTTCAGGATCTGCTTTGATGTGGCGAGAGAAACAAGGATTGGTGCTCTTGGGATCCTGTAGAAAGTTCTGACTTCCCCTTGAATGATCTACTCTAGACAAACCCAGAAGATTTGCACAGCCCCATTTAAAAGTTCTCAGAAGTGTGCTGTCACTGGGGTGAACCTGATCAGTCCCAGGGTGACCAACGCCAGTCAGAGTCATCAAGGATGCTAGTCCTTGGTGTGTGTCCTTGTAAGCACGTTCCCTGGCCTTCTAGTTGCTTGAAACTACCATCAGGCTTTGTTGTTGGCAATTAAAATGCTACTGTGCCCCTCTCTAGGAGCTGCTGTTTTGAGGATGTTTAAATTCTTAAAGATATAGAATGTTCTGAGCTTCTTGGAGTAATGTAATACGTTAATATGTAAGAGGAACTGTAAATATATTTCCTTTCTTCAATGAAATATGCTTAGGCTGCTTCTATCCATATTAAAGCAAGGATATGAATAAATCTGCCTAAATATTTTCTTTGGGATAGGAATCATTTTCTAAGTAAATCCCATTGGATGATATAAAACAATAATAAAAGAAAAAAAAAGATGAAACAGTTAAAAAAAAAACCCTCAGTGTTGCATAAGACAAGAATTTGTTCTGTTTATTTGTAAACTTGCAAAATATTTCTAAGTTTGCAAATAAAATAAACATTTTTCTATACAGTTGTTTTTGAAGTCACATCCAGCCTGTCTCCTTAGGATGACAAAGCCCAGGAAACAAAAACAAATATCTGTTCAATGGAGTTGAAATTAGTCCATGTTTATACTTTTATTGGAAGGATGTGTTACATTTTTAAAAAGCTAAAAGTGTTACTCAATTATTATTAATAGATTTTTCTAAACTTTTGCTTTGCCTTTAAAAAGACGTTATAGTGAATAAGATAATTAGAGACTTAAAAACTTCATGTTTGCATTTTAGTCACATTAAGTTGATCATATGTCTTCTTGACTAATTTCCCCAACCTTGAATATTGCAGTCATATACAAAAATCAAACTTTTTCATAAAATGCTCTACGGTCAGGTTATATCATATTTTAATCTCTCTTAAACTCTATTTATTTCAGAGTTCATTGTGAGAATATGTAAAGAAAATTCATGAAGTTTCCCTTTCTAGGTCTAATGCATGATCTCTCTTTGTGCTGTTCAGTTTTTATTAAATTTCTTCGCTAACAATGCTAAAAAATATAAGAAAACTAATAAAAAGCATATCACATCTTTTCATTTGCAGAAAAAAATCAGTGTTCTGCATTCCAATATGAGGGGTCATGTCATACATTCCCTTCCCTTGTCTGGGTTTTGGAAACCTCTCTGGCTATGTCAAACCTTATTTTTTAGTAATCATATTTATTATATATTGATGACTATACAAAGTTCTATTGTAATTATGCAAGTCTGAATGCAGAATTATAGAGGTATGAAACAGTTGCTATAGTTAGTGATACTTATATGTTTACCCCTAAAGCATGGCTACAGAAGAAAAAATTATCTATTATAATCTTTAATATCATAAGGAAAGGAGGACCAAATGCAAAAATTGGAACAAAAAAGTTTACAGAGTTAGGTTTTCCTTTAAACAGAGTTTGGGTGAAAACAAGCTTTATTCCAGTTGAAGTAATGGAATGTAGGAAATACTCTGCTCTTTTTGTATTATTTTTATGATATGATTTCAGTCTATATTGGAACCACGTCTATTGTTATGCCTCAATCACTCTAAGGCACTGAATTTTACTGGTGGGTGAGAGTGTGAAGTTTTGTTTTTGGTTTTTTCAAATTCACAGCAATACATACATTGAGGGACTCCTGTTCCCTCCCTCTTCAGGGGTCAAGGTCTCCTTTCTTACTGACCTCAGCTGCGCAGGCCTTGACCTTCCACCCTGCCCTGCTCTGATGTCCCATTTAGTGGGACCCTTTCCAGTACATAGCACAAGAAATGTACCAGTGCCCCCCACCAGAGATCCTTAGGCCAGAAAGAACACATCCAACTTGAGGCACCAGGAGTGCTTCTTAAAGTAGAAAGTACTTGATTTGAGTCTTGAAGAAAGGATAGAGCCATGAGCCCTGGAAGATGTTTCAAGTAGAGGGAACAGCGCGAGCAAAGTGGTGGATGTGAGAAAGGTTAGGATAGACCGCCTTGAGAGAAATCAAGCATCTCCAATTTGACTCTAATCAAAACATAGAATACATGTTGCTGAACAGTGGCAGATGATTCTAAAAATATAGGCTGCAACAGAATAACAGAACTGTTTACTTCAATTAGCAATTGAGAGCTTGTTTTTGAGTAAAGAAATGAAATTATGAAAGCCCCATTATGATGGTACCCTGGAAAAGATGAGATATTAGTAAAAAAAAAAAAAGAACTGATAAGTCTATGAGTTAATAGTATCACATCAGTGTTAGTTTCTTAGTTTTGATAAATATGCTAGGGTTAAATAAGATGTGAATATTTGGGAGAGCTCCAAGTGGGATGTACAGGAAGGCTCTGTATTATCTTTGCGACTCCTCTGAAAATTGGAAATTATTTCAAAATAAAAAGAAATGACAGGGACTTCCTGGTAGTCCAGTGGTTAAGATTCCATGCTTCCAATGCAGAAGGTGTGTGTTTGATTCCTCGTTGGCCAGCTAAGATCCCACATGCCATGCAATGCAGTAAAAATATTAAAAAAGAAGAAGAAGAAAGAAACAATAATAAAACATCCTTATGGGACTTTATCTCCAACACAGGACCCTCACATCAGGGCTGTCAGGGGATGGTTTGGTTGTGGCCACAAGCCAAGCTCCTAGAACAGAAGTAAAGCATTTGTTGTTTTGCTGTAAGCTCTGGAAGTCTGTTTCCTGCGTCAAGAGTCTTTGTTTCTGTAATTTCACCTGCTGCTTGGGTCTGCTTCTTCCTGTGCCTTCCATAAGGATGTACCTCTCAGCTGGAAGCCGAGGGAGGCTCTGGGGACCCAGGCATCTGATCCAGGGTGGACTCCTAGCTCCCTGGGGCTTCTTTTCTTGCTTTCTGTGCCTCTTGTCCCCCATCCCCTTCCCTTGATGTCACTCTGAATATTCTTGCTGCATACGATAGAAAGTAAAATGTTTTTAAGACCAGTTAGCACATAATTTGAAAAATGCTTGAGTTCACTGACTTTTAATAGGTGATTTTAAGTGTACATCTCCATTAAGACCATGTACCCGAGTTTGGTTACTATGTTTCTGTCACTGGAAATATTTTTTTGTAGTAATTAATGCAGATTGAGACGCTGAAAGTTTGTCCAAACGTAATATAAACATATTTCATACATGAACACTTGTATCCAGAGTAGCTTATAGGAAGTTATTGTCTAGAGTTTGTTCTTCATTCGCCCTATCTCCTATGTGCCATCTAAAAGCCGGAGAGGACAGATCAATACAAGTCAAGACAACAGAAGTTCACTCACAGAAATACACAGGTATGTGCGTATTTATACGGTGTGTGTGTGTGTGTGTGTGCTTTCCACCAGTCTATAGCAGCCTGCTTTGTTGATGAAGTTATAATTACATTTCCTACAACAGTCTCTTAGCCAAAAGTGTGTACTCAATTGCTTGAGTTATTTAGTGACATTTATTGCAAAATGAATACAGACACTTCCTATTTAGAAATATGTTTCCTGCTTGCCATGATCTCTTCTCAAAAAACTGAGGCTCTCTTACAATTAGCTTTAGCATAAGCATACTTTGGGTATCCTGGGCCAGTCTTAGATGTTGCTAGCTTCAATTAGAAGAGAGCAATCCCCCACTCCAGTACTCTTGCCTGGAAAATCCCATGGATGGAGGAGCCTGGTAGGCCATAGTCCATGGGGTTGCAAAGAGTCTGACACAACTGAGCGAATTCACTTTCACTTTAATCCCAATTTTGCAGATTGTCAGGAGACAAGCAAAAGACTTTTGGTCTTCTTCCCTGTCTCCAGTACTTCTGAAATTCTAATAATACTTGGGTTACTCAGCTGCCAATCTTCATGTGAGGGTTCAAACCAGATAACGAAGCCAAGAAAGAAGAATTGAGCCATTCAAGTCTTCTTTGTTTTGTTTAACAGTGGTCCCAAAGAAAAAGCCACAAGGTATGGTGGATTAGAGTGAGAATACATCAGTCAACTGCCTGGATTTGGGACTTGACTCTGTCACGTGCCAGCTGTGTGATCTTGAGCAAGTTACTTAACCTCTCTGAACTTTTGTTTCTTCATCTGTGAAAGAAGGATGAAAGTTGTAGCAAGGTTTCATTTATTTAGTGAGAAATTGCAGATTATCTCTTAGCACATTAGTGGCATGTAGTAAGGATTTACTGATCAGTTTTTATGTTTATAATAATTATTATTACACTTTCCTATGCTTTCCTACCTCCAAAATTCAACCATGTACCTCATGCCACTGAACTGTACAACTTAAAAAAGATTAAAATAAGTAAAAATGACCATGAATCAAATAAATCAAAGCAGCCAGGGCCCAAGACCAGGTTCTACAAACTAATATCTCCTCTTCTCAGTCACTTCAGTGTCCGACTCTTTGTGACCCCACGGACTTTAGCCTACCAGGCTCCTCTGTCTATGGAATTATCCAGGCAAGAATACTGGAGTGGGTTGCCATTTCCTTCTCCAATGTCTCCTCTACAGGGTGCTTAACATTTTTGTGTATATGGTTTGTCTGTGTCAACCGAGTTGATTTAATCTCCCTACATGTAGCCTCCCACAATAAAAATGTTTTTTCATGCTTCTCAAAAAAAAAAGTTAAAATCGTAAATTTTATGTTATGTCTATTTTATCACAATTTGAAAAAACAAAACATGGTGAATGGGAAAAAAAGGATAGAGTTCCAACCACCCCAGCCAACCAAATGCAAAAATCACTTTTCAGAATTAAAGAACACATACTCAGGAGGTTAGACAAGAAGAAAAATTATATTACGGGAAAACCATCCGACTATGGCACAGCAACCCGCTCCAGTATTCTTGCCTGAAGAATCCCAGGGACAGAGGGGCCCAGCAGGCTATAGTCTATATGATCACAAAGAGTCAGACACGACTGAAGCAACTAAACACAGGCACAAGATGTCAGAAAACCTGGAATCTATTTAGTAACTCTGCTCATGGCCTGGTCCTTACACCATTCTGACCACAGCTTTCTCCTTGGGAAAAGTCCTAGGAGGATTAAATGAGGTAAGCGATTGCTTTGCCACACATATAAATTGGCATGATTGTGGCCAGAGTCCCTTTTGCTTTTTATTCACTTCTATGAACAGAGCCAGGATGTTGTACAGAACTGCAGGAAAAGTGTCCTGTTTGTAATGCCTTTATTTGGTTACCAAAACATCAGGTCATTTAATAATGTGCTATGAAGTAGGCCCTGACAAATTCTGATTGACAGAGACTGGCCATCTTGACTCAGTTAAGGGGAAATGCCCTGGGTCCCAGCTGTTGATTCAGTGGGCCATTACCAATGCCCCTCAGCTGACACTGTGTTCAGAGCACCGCCTCCATTCCCAAGAGCCCAAAGCCAAGAACGAATTAAGGAAAATCACCCAATGAGACGCTCACTCTACAACCCAGAGATACCAGGCCTTCTGCCCAGGGTGCAGCAGAAAGAGCTCTGAAATAGGGGCTTGGGGTGACTTTGAGCTCCTGACCCTTTTCTGTACTTCAGTTTTCTCACCTGCAAAATGAGAAAAGTAGGACTTTGGAATCTTCATGGTCTAACAACCCTATGAGGTTGTGTTAACAAATACCTTGAAAACTTTAGGATGTGTTCTTGCATTTCCCCTATATTTAAACATTGTAGCACTTAGCCTCACAATTACTTTGGCTTCCTGAACCCCAGTACCGACCGCCACCATCCTGCTCCGCCATTGCCCTTTCTAAATCAGTATAGGCCATCTTCAGAGGAGGCACTGTTCAGGGAAATTTGGATTTACCTGGAACACCTTAAGGATTTTTATAAAAACATCCACAATTTAGCTTTCAAATTTTAAGAGGTTTCATTTGATTTTGGAAATTTGGGGTAGTAAATTTCTCAAGTTTCTCCATTAAAAAAAAAAACTAGGTCCTCTCAGTCTAATAGAAAGGATAACATCATACATTCCAAAAGGATCCTCCCCACCATTTAAAAATGTATCCCAGGCTACCTGTTTTCTTAAGAAAATGTCTATTGGAAAGCAGCTCTTATACCCTATTGGGCAGCCTACATTCCCAAACCACCCTGGGACCATCTCCAAGTGAGAAATGTCTTAGAGGTCTTAAAATCACATACATTAGTAAAGTTTGTTGTTTAAAAACATGTTTCAGGATTTTCGTCTTAATCTTGCTCCCTGGCTTTTGAGACAAAAGAAGTTCTCCCTCTAAAAGCCCATGCATAATTTCAATTTTGCCATTTCTGCTAAGTCTCAAACATGGTAATGGCTAAAGCAGAAACCTCTGTTGGCAGGAAGTGTATCTCTCGCTAATAAAAATTGCACATATTTATCTGGGTGTTAGAGCTATGGTTTAGCTCCCTCAGGAACAGTGAATTGTGAAGGGTAAGGTACCCAGGCAGAGAGTATCTAAAAGCTTTGGCCCCAGATAGAATTTGTTTAACCTCCTTATCTTTTGTTGTTTGCAAATAAAACCCTCAATTTCTCTGCATTACAGTAATTTCTTTCTTGATGTTCGCAAGCATGGGGAGACAGGGCAGAGTGCTTGCAGAAAGGTGATAGGGCATTGGAAGGACTGTTCTATCAGCTGACTCTGTTGCCTGTTCATCTTTTTGTAGGCAGAGCACAGCCACAGGAAGGATTGGATAGGTGATTCTGAATAAATTCATCCTCTTTGGTGATCTGAAGTAACTATTGCACTTACACTGACTTTAGGACTCTCCCCTGAGTCTTTCCTGGTTTTTCTCCCACCTCACTAACTGATCTTCCTCTGCCCACCTCTTACTGTAAGAGCGGCCTTTATGACTCACTTCTGAGACTCCCCCAGTCTGTGGCTTTGAAGACAGTCCATCAGAATTGATTCCCAATGGATGTCTTAGCCATAACTGCCCTGCTGAGCTCAGACGTTCCTACCCCTCTGCCTTCCTGATTTTTCCATCTGTATGTCACTAGACATCTCAGATTTAACTTGTCCAGAGCAAAAGTCTACCCCTTCCCCAAGGCTTCTGCAATATCAGTCGTGTTCATCAAGGTCAATGGAAACAGCATTTACCCACTTGATCGGGTCAGAAATGTGAGTGGTCCTTGCCTCCTCTTCCTTGCTCCTGTGGCTATTCAGGTGCTGCGGGCTCCACTCAGCTTCTGACTCTATCCTCTCTCACCCATGTTTTCTGCTACCAGCCTAGTGCAAGTGTCCATCACCACTCCTCCAGACTATTGAAAAATCTCTCTTCTGTTCCCCAAACTTGAATTCTTACCCTCTGACAGTCCATTTTCCATTTAGCCATTAATACAAATCAGATTATGACAGTTTCTTCTTTAGACTTACCAATGGCTTCTCTCTGCCTTACAATAAATTAGAAAAATTTTGCTATGGTCTGCAAGACCCCTACCTGCCTCTCTCAGGTTCTCTCTTTCCTTTCTCCTTCTCCTTCCCTCATGACATTCTTCCTCTTTATGCAGGAAGCACACGCAGTCCTTTCCTGTCTTAGCCCATCAACCCACCTTGTTTCCTCTGCACACTTTGTCTCCCATATCTACACCTACACCTCTGTGTGTCGTTATTTGATTCTCAGGTAAGATGTCAACTCTTTGGAGCAATCTTCCCTGAATGCTTTATGTGAAAGACTTCACCACACCCCCCATCTCCCCACCAGGTTTTATTTACTTCATAGCAGTTGTCACTGTCTGTCATTATTTGCTTGCTCCTTTACTTATTTATCATGTCTTTCCATTCATTAGAATGCCGTCTCCCTGAGGTCTGAGACCTTGTTGGTTTTGCTTTCTGCTGTTTCTCTGAAATCTAGAACCTAAGACTCAGCAGCATTCTTCTGCAAATACACTTCCCTCCCATTTTCTGCACTGGTACCTCCGCTACTCACATGAGACCGCATGGCTTTGCATTTCCTTGACTTTTCAGCATACACTGTACAGTGAATTTGCCTTTATCTGCTAAAGTCTTTTGTGAAATGAGTTGAAACCAGTTAAGAACAAAAGGGCGTCAAGAAATATAGACAGATATTGAAAGGGGAGACGAGAGAGAAACAAAAGGATCTTAATTTTGCTGAGGTTTGGCCAGGTCAAGAGATATCAGATAACATCAAATAGCCTTTGTTAAAATAACAGAAACTTAGACAAATTAAAATGTAACTGCCCCAGACTGAGTTATGGGGCCTTCCAGGCTTGAAACCATCTAACTTTGTAAAAGTATGCTACCCTATGCAACCTAGCATTGAGGACACGGTTTCAGTTTGGGATAAGGTACACACGCACGCTCACACACAAAGACATCTCAGATTTGAGACAGAGAAGACTCTGGGTTGGACTATGAGAAACCAACAAGAATATATTTTTTTTTTTTCACCAAAATGAAAAGGCAGTTTGCTGACAGTGATTATATTCATTATATGATAAAATGCATTATATTCATAAATGATTATATTCATTTCTGGAGAAGGAAATGGCAACCCACTCCAGTATTCTTGCCTGGAGAATCCTGTGGACAGAGGAGCCTGGAGGGCTGCTGTCCATAGGGTCTCACAGAGTCAGACACGACTGAAGCAGCTTAGGATGCATGCATGCATTGGAGAAGGAAATGGCAGCCCCCTCCAGTTTTCTTGCCTGGGGCATTCCAGGGACAGAGGAGCCTGGTGGGCTGCCGTCTATGGGGTTGCACAGAGTTGGACACAACTGAAGTAACTTAGTAGCAGCAGCAGCATATTCATTTCTGAAAGTATCCAGAACTTTAAGAAAACAGCTACACCCAAACTGTTTCATTCAAAGATGACAGTCATTATTAATGACTAATATCTCTTCATTCCCTAAATCTTAGAGGTCTTTCTTTTCTGTCAGAAAGCGTCTCTGAGTAAATGGATGTAAAAAGCTTCAACAAGTGTCAGAATGAAAGGGGCATGATGGTCCCTGATTGGAAGGGTAATAAGTGAGCAAAGACTTAAGAGACCTCTTTGCTTTGGGCATAGCACGTCATTATTTTTGATGTTCTCTACTCTATCTCTGAGAACATTGCCATCTCCATTGCTGCATTATTTCTCAGACATTCAGCACCTCCCAAGGTTTTTCCTTCTGTCTGTCCCATGCTCAGGTGTGTGGTGTCTCTTTCAGTAGCTGTTTCAGTGGTGCTATGACCATATTAATGTGAAAGAGTTGGTGCAACAGAAATTACAAGGAGCATCATTGTAATTCAGACACTTAATTCCCACTTAGCAGTAGATGCATCCATTGATGACTCATGAGGTCATGATCCTCATTCCCCTTCATCGGTCACTCTTGTTTTTGGGTCTGCGGATGGATAGGCACTTTACAAGGTTAAAAATGAAAGACTTCTGAAAAACTTTGATAACATCCTTTAGAAAGAAATGGGTAAAGAACCCTGGAGACGGGTACCCTGTGCAGAAATCTGTAGCATTCTGTAGCATATCTGAACCAAGACCACTGCTGGATGTTTAGTTGAAGTTCTAGAAGATAACCACCAGAGCTGTGGTGAGTTGGTGACATGCAGTAGGCTTGTTAGTTACCACCAATATTCCCCTCCTCTCCCTGAGGTCCCCTCCCTGTGATAGTCATTCGGAGACTGGGAATATTGCAAAGTAAACATCTGGAAGTATTGATAGTAAACATAGGAGAGAAATGCCTTGCTGAGCCAGCCGCAGGTCAGGAAACCCTAATCTTATCGGGGTCCTGGAGACCATAGTTCCATAGACTGTTTGGATGGCGTTATGTTACTGTGAACACATATGTTTTCTTTTTATCCTTTTTTTTAGGCATCCTGTTTTGGAAAAGCTGGTTTTTAAAGGCTTGATCATTTTAGGGAGGATTATTCTATTTTTTACCTTAAAAAAAGGTGAAAGAAAACCACGGCTCCTTTAGAGCCTGAACAATGGGAAAATACACATTTATTTCTATTTGTTTTACTTATTTAGCTTATTTGCTTGTAATATTTCTGTGGGCTTCTCTGGTGGCTTAGGCAGCAAAGAATCCTCCTGCAATGCAGGAGACCTGGGTTCAACCCTTGGGTTGGAAAGATCCTCTGGAGAAGGAAACGGTCACTCCAGCATTCTGGCCTGGAGAATTCCATAAACAGAGATGCCTGGCAGGCTACTATCCATGGGGTTTGCAAAAAGTCGGATGTGACTGAGCGACTTTCACTTTCACTTTCAATATTTCTGTGACTGAGGATGACCACCTAGAATTCACCCTTTCTTGAAGTGTAGTGTGTGGATCACTAGCATCAAAATCTCTAGGGAGTTTTGCTTAAAAATATACTTAGGCCCCAGGATGGCTGTTGGAATCTTTGGGGCAGCACCTGGGAATCTGCATGTTAGTCTGTTCTCAGGTACACTCATTCTGAAAACCACTGAGCTAGAAAAAGGCCGTGGTCTGCTGGTTGGTTATAGTGCCTGACTGGGAGTTAGCCTTCAAAGCATTGAGATTCATCTGTGCATTCCTGCTTTTCTTTTCCTGTAAAAGGGTATAGCTTAAGTTTAATGCACAGAGAACATGCTTTTTTCCTGGGAATTTTTAACCTGGGGTCTATGGTTAAAAGGAGAGTTTCCAGTTTTTATGAGATTTTCAAGGAGGATCATTACTCAGGAAAGGCATGTTCCAACACCAACTTAAAGGCATGCTTTCCAGTTTGGGTGGGAACATTGAGCACTCAGATTGGCCCAGATGGTGCTTGAATCTCTCATTCTTTCCTATTTCTATTCATGTCAAAGGAAATTCTAACGTTTCTGAAGAATGAGAAATTTAGAATTTTTTTACCTCCAAACCTATAGACCTCTTGGACTTCATAACGTCTACTGTCCCTCTCAGATGAATGGAAAGGATAACACTAAGTTATTTATGAATCATACAGTGCTATACGTCTAGAAAGACAAAAACACATAGCCATGCATATGAAAGTGTCAGTAGGATCGTTTTCTTAAAGGTCTAGGTCTGAATTTCAGCATAAGGCAGGATTAACTGCACCTTTCTCTGGGATTTCTGATGTAAATACCGACACCAGAGTCATGTACAGGCCTGAGAGGGACAGTAGAATGTGGAAGTGGGTTTGGAAGCCAAAATATTATGTCAGCAGTTTTCTCTTCCATTTATTCTTACTTATCAAAACCAACTTTTTAACTCAGGGGCTTTGTTAATAAAAACATAGATAATTTCATTTGGAAGGCCCAAGAGCTTCATATTCGGGGTTAAAAAAAATTCATCTCATCCCCTCCAGGCAAAAGTACTGGAGGGCTGATTCCTCTTGCAGAACCCTCTGAATAAATTAGTGCTGGTGAACTTCTCTGCTCAGAGTAGGGGGAGGTCAGTTATTAAATACACACAGAGCCCTATAGCTGGAATCTCTGTAAAAAGAAAAACAACCACAAATACAATTTCTGAGTTTAAGCCTTCCTTTTTTATTTCTAGTACCCTCAAAACCTCTTCAAATCCATTATTACTTTTGCAGAGTTTTTGTTTATTTGTTTGTTTTCATTTTAACATGTTTTACAATGAAAACAGCTAATAGGGTATATTTTCAGGGCTAATATCCAGACAAGTTAAGTCATCTTTTTCAGAAAGCCTTTTTGTGCAACTGCAAAGTATACTTTGGGGGTGACTGTTGAGAAAGTAGACACCCCAGTGTTTGAATTAAAACTATGCAAAGAGGTAACATTCCAGATAGGAATTTGCAGCAAATGATGGTCAGGTTCTGGTGGGCACACATTTTCATCCCTGTGAACTTGGAAGACCCAGCATGCTCTGCTGGTTAGAAATGATATCACCCAAGCACTCCACAATGCATGTGAATCAAATCCTCATGCTGTCTTAAACCTTTTCAGTGATATATGTCAATTCCTTCTCAATAAAACAATAAAACTGAAAAAAAAGAAAAAAATCTAACACGCTACCATTTTGGGGAATGAGTAAGTCCTGGGGGCAGTCTTCCTTCCCTTAGGACACCCCAGCAACCACACGAGAAACACCCCAACCAATAGAATGCCAGTTCCTTTCACCTAGAGTTTCAATTCCCCTAGATGCTTTATATATATATAAGAAATTGGCGGAAATAGTCTAATGTCAGCTGCTCTGATCATAAAAACCTCAGGGTGCTCATTCTGGCACTGCTGCCATATGGGTTCTGGGAAAGGGGAGCAAGAGGAATCTGAGTCCCCTTGAGAAAAAAATGACCTAGTGCAGAGATGGACAAGGCCAACCAGTGTATTTTCCAGGATTTATTATTATGATGATTTTTCCAGGTCTTCTAGAATGTCCAGATCTTAAAGAAGCCACAGAAGAGTTGTGAGTAAGAATGCCAAAGGGGAAAAAGACTTTTAAGAGGGGAAATATTCAGGGAAGACTGAGAAGCCTGTGGTGCCATAGCTCTGTTCAGTCACATTTTTTGAGAACCTACTGTGTGGGAGTCAATTGCTTGCTAAGTGCTAGGGGCACTCAGATGGATCCGCCCAGCCTCTGCCCTGAAGAAGCTCACAGTTCCTGCGGAGGTAACTGGCTTATTGCTGGCATAGAATCTGATCCATGATGCCTCAGGAACCCAGAGAAAGGGACACTCCTACCCCTGCCTGGTAATCCAGCATGCTGTTCATGGAAAAGGTAATGCCTGAAATCAGGAGTTCATTCATTCATTCAATTATCCAACAAATACTCATTGAATATCAGCTGCTTTTCAGACACTGTGATGGGTTTGAGTGATAAAATGACATACACATTTTTAAAATGGGGAAGTTAGGGGAAAAGTACATAATGAGTAGGCAAAATTTATAATATTTTACAGCTGATCAAAGGGATCTCATAACTTCCCAGTACCTACCTACTCCCAGGGTTTCCTGATGCTTCCATCATTAGATATTCATTCCTTTGTCCGTCACTTTCAATATCACCACTTCAGAACATCAGAAATAGATTTTGACACAAGGAGGGCCAGCAAGTTGCCTGAGGGTACTTGGAGCCAGACCTGGGATGTTGGAATTACAGTAGGTAGAAGACAGAAGTAACCAAGGGGCTGACCACTGTCTTACTTTCTCCCTGGGAGTGCCAGGAGCTGGCTATAACAGACCCAGCCGTCTAAACAGTGAATCCCGCCTGCATGCTGCACAGGTTGACCCAGACAGCCTCTCAACCTCTGTCCACTGTGAAAACACAGCACACCCAAGTTGAAGGGAATGCTGAATGACACCACGTGGGTGTGCAGTGGTCTGTGACCGGAAGGTTCGCTGGAAGCAATTTGCAAAGGAGGCCTTAGAAAACCACCTGGATGGTTATTGTAAATTAAAAAAGGAAGAGATGCCACTTTTTTCCGAATAATTTTTAATACTAGGTTTATGACTGGGTACATGTGATAGTCATTAGAGCTTATTTAACTCTGAAATTATCTGGCCCCTCAAACTCCACTGGGACTGCAGGAATCGTGGGTTAAATTTTAAAATACAATGTCTGAAAGAAGATGATATGCTTTTCCTTGAAGAGAATAAATTCAGACTTTAAAAAATATCAGCTCTGTCTAGAAAGGATTGTTATCATTTCTTATATTTATTGTGTGTTTCCATAATGTGTTTGAGCTTAGAAATTCACCCAGGCACACACAATTTACTTGAGTCGGCTGTTGCGCCCTTCAATCCTGCGGTCCAAGTTGTTCTTTTCTAGTGGGTTGATTTGGAGATAGTCCAAATGTGTTCTGAACTCTGAGCTCAAATCTCAGAGGTTTTCACTTGTTCGGAGCCGAACATTTCATCAGGAGCTGAGAGTATGTGAGTTACACCGAACAGCTGTGAGGTACCCACCACCCTCTCCCCAAGGATGACACGTTCTGAAAGGAGGGTGTTGTAAGCATTCCTGAGCAAGCCAGCTAATCTGAGGCCTAGCTGGTTGGCCAAGGCCTACTTCTAAGAAGGCTCCCGCTGGAATTACAGCATCTTATAACCCTGATGTGCAAAGTCCCCCTTCTTCAGAAGAGCAGCTAGGACATGGAGGGGGCTGGGAGAGGGGGGAGAGGCGACGAGAGGGCCAAATGGGTGAAAAAGGAAGCTCTTGAGTCGGAAGGGAATTTTCTTTTGGGAACAGGATATTCTTTATCATTAGCTGCTCACAGGAAGGGAAATAGGAAAACAGGGTTTCTTTTCAAGTGGGGGAAACCCAGCAGCCAGTGAAAATGCTGGGTTTGGAATGGTGGGGAAGGTGGGTACTTATGTTTGGAAGGCAAATGTAAATACTCAGACGCCTTTGAACTCTGAAATTGATTCTGACTCCAGCCAGCCATCCAAAGAAGTTTCATTACAGCGTCAGTGTGTCCTGTGCGTTGCTGGCCTGGTGGCATCACCACCATCAGGTTATGGGGACCTCGGAGTTTGGCTAGGAGCACTGAACCCACTGGCCACAACACCCTTGATCAGAGGCACCCTCTCCGTCTTGGAACCTTAGGCCTCTTCCTCCTCCTGGCAGGAGCAAAAATGCTTTGTGTGTCTCATGAGAGGTCTGTGTCTGTCTTTGGCCAAAACTGCCATAGCCTCTGTTACTTTCCAAGGAAGGCACAAGAAAGATACCTTTAAATAATCTTTCCCTACAGCAGAAGGTCCCTTTCAATTATTTCAGTGAAAAAAAAAAAAAAAAAAGTAGGGTGTACTTTCTAGGAGCTTAATCTAGCCCCTGGGACATGGTCTAAGAAAAGTCCTAAGCGAGTGTTTCTCCTTGTGGTTACAGGAAGGCTACACTTTGGAAACTGGCACCACATATCCATGGCTCAGCAAGTAAAGAATCCACCTGCAGTGCAGGAGACTAGGAGATGTGGGTTCAGTCCCTGGGTCAGGAAGATCCCTTGGAGGAGAAAATGGCAACCCACTCCAGTATTCTTGCCTGAAAAACCCCATGGGCAGAGCAGCCTGGCAGGCTACAGAGCTACATTCCAAAGGGTCACAAAGAGTCGGATATGACTGAACACAAAATAATATTTAAATACAAAATCAAGGTGAGTTGTAGGGAGCAGAGAAGGAAAAGTGAAAGTCCTTAGCTTTATATTAACCAGTATGATCAATGGCATGTATAAAAAGGAGAAAATCCTTGATGTAAAATCTTATCCTGCCCTGAAGTGGAAAGGCTGGTAGGAGTGACTGAAGATTTTGTTTTATTTATTCCCTGCATCAGAAGAAAAATCAATAGCTGCCTGGCGAGTCAGACGTAAGTGAGTTATACAGGCCACTGACATAGTGGACCAAACTTTATAACAACCATATTTGCCGCTGTCAGGCCACGGGCTTCAGTGGCGCCAGCTGTAATTATGGCTGATCACCTCTAATTCAGAGCTGCCTGCCTTGATAAAGGTGTCACTGGAGCAACTGTGGCATCAGTGTCGATTAGGGGTGTCATGCTCCAGGAAAACTGCTGGAGAAAGCTCTTCCCCTCTCCAGCCCCCAGGGTCAGGAGACTTCTGGGCAACCCTTGCTTTTTAACTTTTCACCCTGAGTTTGGCGATAGTCCCTAACACTCTGATTTAAACTCCAAGGGACTCAGATGAACAGCCCTGTCCCCTGGCAGCAGATACCTTTAATAAACTAAGAAATCTCTCTGAAAACAGAGTTTAGAAGTTGGGATCTTCTCTGCTTGACAACATGCAGAGAAACAAAATGTTTGTATCACCTAGTTAATTCACTGATTGCAAAAAGGGATGAGAGGCAATAGACTTGGGCAAAAGCTACAAATATTTTTGAAAAAAAAAAAAATGCAACCCCATGCCTTTCTTCTGCTTTTGTGGTATTTCCAAAAAAAAAAAAAATTCTAGCAAACTTCCCATTTTTAAAAATTACTATTTTTTTTTCCTTTTTGAAGGAGACATTAGGGTAAGGGAATGAGAAAACAGAGAGAAGATAGAGTTAAAATGCTGTGCTAACAAAATGGCCGAGTGTCTGGATGTTCTAGGTAGAATGCTGAGCAGGAGAGGTGTGCAGTGAGAGGTGGAATTCTGCAATTACAAAAGGGCTTCACTGTCATTTGTGAAGGATAATGTTTGACTCCCCTCTCAACCACCCCAGGCTGTTATTCCTCCCTCTGTAATTAAGAAAGAGACACACACACTGTTCTCCGTGTATCCTTTAAAACTCGCAGACAACCCCACCCGCACCACTGCTCCCCCAGCCAGTGGCGGAACCCACAGATTGTCTTCATTTGGGGGGTGAACCTCTTCTAACTCCCTCTTCTTATGATGACGACTCACCTGAGAGTGGAGTGCTAATCTTGGGAAGACAAGCTCTGTGTTTTGCAACGAGGGTCCTTCTCTCTTCTACACACACACACAAAAAAGAGTGATCAACGGGGGCCACGAGAGTAGGGACCACGATTTGCACTTCTGGACGGCTCCTCACGCAGGCAAGTGTTTGGCCCAAAAGTAGGTTTGCCCTTGCTGACAGGGAGGTCAGGCGTGACCGGTCTCTGGTGGAGAACCGGTGGTTGACACTGAGCGACAGAAAACCCTATCCAGCTCCAGGACACAGAGGCGCAGTGAGGCCCCGGAGACGGACCATCTGGTTCTGAAGAAAGCCTGGGCTGGTGGCCTGTCTTAGTTTATCTTGCTCATCCTTCCAACCTGCTCTTTCATCTCCATCTCTGCCTGCATCTCCACTGTTGTCCTTTCTCCAAACTCAGGGACCTTTTTTAAAATCAGCATTAAAAAAAAAAAAAATCGGAACCAGTGGACCCCTGCCCACAGAACTCGGGGTCCCTCTCTGAGTCCCAGGCAGCTGGGCCATCCCCAGGCGGTACTGTTTCCTCACTCTGTTTACTCGTTTCTAAGGGCAATTGCACCACTAAGGCTCCCTGAGTCTGGAACTCGGCCTGGGGCTGTTTTGGTTACATTGAAGTTTTTGCTTCAGTTCTGCCAGATTTAAATGGTGACTTCACCAGCACTGAGCTAAAAAGAAGGGGGAGGAGGGCGAACCCAGGAGAAAGAGAGCGAGCGAGCGAGCCGGAGGGAGAGAGCCAGAGCCGGGCGCTAGAGAAGGGCCAGCACATTACATCATCGCTTGGCCTGGAATCAAGTGGGAAGGATGTGAGTCACTCAGGCTAGTTAAGCTTTGGCTCAAATTCTACACACACTCATTCCAGAGCTCTCATGTTCTGCACCTCAGGAGGGAATTCAGCCTCAGTGATGTCCATGAGGTTTGTTTTTAATTTTATTTTCTTTTTTTCCCGATTTTATAATTTTTTTTTTTTTGGCCCCTACCGCCTTCTTTTCTTGAGTCTTTATACCCTTCCTCCTCCTCTTTCTCTCGCCCCTTCTCCCCTTTCTGCCCGGCTTTGTTTCTCTTCTTCCTTCTCCTCTTTCCCCAGCCCCTCTGCTGGGCTCCTCTTCTGGTCCCGAAGAGGCATTTCTTTTCACTTGGATCAGAGTTTTTGTTCTAGTATAGCGACCTGAATGAGTTGAACCGAGGCTGGGTTGGGCACAATTTTTTTTTTTTTTTAAAGCAGAGGGAGCCAGAGGGATTGGAGCAAAAGAGCCACGAATAAAAAGCGAAGCAAGACAGAGCAAACTCAGGCGAAGTTTCTCTGCCTGCAGTGTCGCTGCTAATCGGAGGAGACAGGGAGAGAGTTAAAATGCAGGAACCAATCGCTTGAATGGTGATGTAATGCAAGAACCGCAGGGTAGTTAAGTAATGTGAGAGCAAGGGGGTCAGGGTTGCAAAGCATTTACCTGCTCTCAAGGGGTTTTCAGTTTATTATCAATTGCAGTGACTGTAACTGGCTTCAGACTGCAATCTCTAATTATTCACAGACGCCCCTTTTTTATCTTTTATTATTAAAAGTAAAACTATATTATGGTATTTAAAAAAAAACATGATATTATCACAGCTGTGTATTATTTTCCACCGGGATTCTCTCTCCCTTTTCTCTTAAATGGCTCAAAACTGTTGTCTTTTCATAAAAAGTTGAACCGAAGTGATGGTGGGAGAGGGGGTGGCTTTTTGAGTGTAACCAGTGAATTGTAAATGCCTGGTGAACTCTTGGTGTGTCCTGCTGAGTAGGAAGAGTTGTACTATTGCATTTATTCTAGAGAATGTACTGTTGGTTTTTAAAGTCATAGATGATGATCCTCAAAGTAACTATAGTCTTTCACCTATTATCTCAGCTAATGCTTAACAGCAGTTAATTTTAACTTCATGCTCTTTCACGTGACAATTAACTTAATCCGGGTGCTAACTTTAAAACCTGTATGCTCTTCAGTTATTTTCAAGATGAGATTCTGTGGTCGTGGGGGCAACGATGAAAACTTCCGGATTGATTTGTCTAAAAGCAGCTAGCTAATATTTGCGAGTAAGGAATTAACACAGACTAGATGGAGAGAGAGACAGTTGATGGTGTTCTTAATGCTCTAAGGATCCAGGGTACCCAGAGGGAGAGACTTTGACGTTTTGAAAATTATTACCTCGTTTCTGTGTGTTTCATAAAATACATTTAGTGCTGTGATGCTCGGCCTGCGCTGAATGCTTTCTAAAACCAGCCAGCTTTATTAGACAGTTCTCAGCTGAAGCCCTCCACAACTAGAAAGCCAGTCCAGTGAGAGATCCCTGACTCTTGGCTAGTCCAAAACTTCTCTGGCTCAATTAGTCTGGACCATCATAGAGCTGGATGCATATTGAGGCATGGGGCACGTACCAGAAAGGTGTTTATGTTTATTTAATGCATGTTTGGGGTATCATTAATCATGACTTTTTATGGATCTTCTCCCCTTTCTCCTTTTTGGGGCAGAGATGGAAGGGAAAGGGAAGGAGGAAGTAATTTTTGGAAGAAACAGTGTGATGTGGTAGAGGTCAGGAGGCCTGAGTGCTAATCCTGGTGACCTTGAGCAAGTCCCTTAAAGCATCTGGGCTTCATTTGGAAATGAGGGAGTAGACAAGGTGGGAGACAAGCCCCTCCTCCCTGTGTGGAACCAATCTAAGGTGATCTCTGAAGTCCCTTCAAGCTCAAAAGCTCTGTGTCTTTGTCCGTGTTCTTTCAAAGTTTTGCTAAAAGGTATTTGGCATAGCTGTTTAGAGAAACGGAGGTTTGAATTCAAAATGAATTAGTGCGTTGAAAGAAATGAATGGAGGAGGGTGAAGGGGAACATGTCTTTTCTCACTTTAAAAGTTGGTTTTTGTTTTTTTGTTTCTTTTGCTTTTTGGCATGAATGTGCCTCTTGTGAAATTCTGTTTCCACTTGTAGCCTGTAAGGAGTCCTCAATGAGAGATAATTACTTAGGTGAGTCTGTCAAAAAGAATGGTGGAGAAATCCAAGAATAGAGTAAACTTTTCTGAAAGACCCCACAAGTCCCTCAAATGCATAAAATGGTGCTAAAAATACAGGAGACATATATGTTTTATCCACTCATATTCATATTCAAAATGGTATTTTTAGTGATTTCCACCCCCCTAAAACTATACAACTTCTTGATAGCTTTCTGTAATTTCAACATAAATTCAAGTTTTTAGATGAGATTGAAGGCTATTTAAAATCCTCAAAAACTTGAAAGGCAAAACTATATGTGCTTGTAAGAAATATAATTTTACTAAACAATATCCCTATTCTTCTGCCAAATTCCAGGATAGTAGCCTTATTGTCAAGTATGTATTTATGGACCTAGTTTAATTGTGCACAGGGAAAATTGCGCCTGTTACGGGTGGCAGTGGCGGGGCGGGGGCTGGGGAAGGTCGATTACCCAGAACTGAAACGAAACCACTGGTGAAGTTATTAGTCATTGTGCAGAGATTGATGAGTGCCAAGTATGTGCTTGAGACTCTTCAGGAATAAAGAGAGCATGATTTCTTTTTTTAGAGCATTACCATTTGTGTTGATTTGGCTCCAAGGTGTTCACCTATAATCAGAAAGGTCCTGAAATGACTGACAAAGAGGCAGGGCTAGGAGTGTGAGCCTCACTGGGATCCTCAGTCAGACTTTTATTACCTCACTTTCTCCCCATGATAACCCAGAAGAATAGGAATCATTAGCTCTGCTGTTTGGTAATTGTTTTCTTTGGAGTTTTTGTTTTGATTACCGTTGTGTTCCAATTGAAATGTGTATTGAGGTACTTGTTGACATGCATGTATTTGTAAGAAATAATACAGAGCTCCCATGCACCTCTTACCCATTCTGGTGACATCCGACAAAACTCTAGTAAATATCACAACCTGGATACTGGCAATGATCACAACTGGCTGATGTTATTTAGTGTTCTTATTTATTTGTACTTATTTGTGTGTGTGTGTGTTGCCTTTATGAATGTGAAAACTGAGGTTTAGACTTGCCACAGTTCACACAAGCTTTAACGCCTCAAGTCCAATCCATACAAAGTCTAGCTTGCCATCACTGACAAACTTTTCTCCACCCTCAGGACCATCAGGGGCCTTATGGCTGTGCTTGGCAATGAGCTATCCCTGTGACACTGTCCTTGTTTTACATTTCCTTGAGGCATGGTCTGAGTGGCAGCTTTGCCCTCCATGAGGGTCCCTACTGCCATGCTTCACATATTAGCAGGTGAAGGAGGAGGCAGGGCTTCGATGGCATAAAAGAAGAGGTATAAATATATTCCATCCGTATTCCAGGCACAGAGCAGGGGGATATCCACTGTCTACCCCTACGCTAAGTTAGTACTGAACTCAGCCTTCTTCCTCTTCCCCTGCCATTTCTCCCCTGGTAGACACATCTTCAACATGAAGGAAGGGGGTGACATCAGAAAACCAGACAGCTACTGATCAGAGAAGGACTGTGGTCTTTTGAAAAGAGCATGGAGTTGGGGGTCAGAAGACTTGGGTTCAAGTCAGTCACTCCTCCAATCACTGGTTATATGACTTTGGCAAGCCACCTAACCTCACTGTGCCATAGTCTCTATCTTTGTAAAGTGAGGATAGCCATACCTACCATGTAGAGTCGTCAGGGTTGGAGACATTCTTTAAGGGCCCCAGCACTCAACAAGATCACAGGAATCATGTTTCAGCTGCTGGGTTCATGAGGATGCAGGAAAGGGTCCTCCCAGGAGTCTGTGCGGGTGACTGCAGATTCTAACTGATCATCCTATTCCCAGCATCACTCAGGCTGCTTCCTTTGCCAGCCTTTCTTCCCTTATGTCTTCTTTTTATTCAGAAAATCAAGCAGGTCTGAGATCAAGTCAGGTACTTGAAACAGAAGTAAATGTACTGTTCTGATTAAAGTGAGGTGAGGACTAGTGCTGATAAAATCTGCCAGATTCCCAGTGACCTGAGTGGAGGGAGAGATGAGAACAATGCAGGTTGGAAAAAAGACTCTTGCATTCCCATTCATGCTCAGCTGTGGCTTTGTGAATGGGAAAATGGAGTGAAATGGAGAAGAGCAAATTCAGTCATGAGAACTGGATTCCATTCTGGACTGGACTAAGAGAATTTCTATTTGCAATAGTTCATGCATGTAATGCATATTTATAGTCAGGTGACACTACCTTTTAGGCTTGTTATTTCCTCTTTTGTGTGTTTTCTGGCAGCAAAAATGATGTTTTAGAGATTGAAAAGGAGTTTTCCAAGGTGACAAGGGACATGACTTAGCAACTGAACAACCACAACAAAGGGATATGATAGCGAACTTGGTGGGTTTCTATTACAGTGATGGAGCCCAAGACTTATAGCAAGAGTTTCATTCCAGGGGCTCCAAGCCTCTGCTGGAAACAGACTTCAGGATGTCTCAAGCTGCATGATGAAAATGTCTCCAGTTTACTAAGTACATGTTGGTCAGGGAGGCCAGGTCAACATCCAGAGACAGAAATTAGTGTGGACTTGAGGCAGAGTGTTGTCACGAGCCCGAAGGAAAGTAGGGTGGTCACTTCTGAAACTGCACAGAAAAAAGTAGAAGCAGTGGGTTGAATGCAGGCTTCTTCTTTCTGCTCTCTTTCTATTTGGTCTTTGTGGGCCTCGGACCTTTGAAGGGAAACTCCTTTTGATTGGATTTTTGAAGGATGTGTGTATGAGTGCCTGTGCCAGGGGCCATGGGCATCGCACGGGGGTGTGGGAAATAGTTGAGAGAAGGAAGGAACATGGGTGGCATTGATAGATGGGGTAGTTGTTGTTGTTCAGCCGCCAAGCTCTTTGCGATCTCATGGACTACAGCACTCCAGGCCTCCCTGTCCCTCACCATCTCCTGGAATTTGCCCAAGATCATGTCCCTTGAATCAGTGATGCCATACAAACATCTCATCCTCTGTCACCCTCTTCTCCTTCTGCCTTCAGTCTTTCCCAGCTTCGGGGTCTTTTCCAATGAGTCAGCCACGTCAATAAAAACTCTGTGGTCCAAACTTTAAGTTTATAAATGTTTTCCTATATTCTGGCTGTGCCGTGCAGCATGTGGGATCTTAGCTCCCCAACCAGGGACTGAACCTGTGCCATCTGCAATGGAAGCTCAGTGTCTTAACCACTGGACCGCTGGGGAAGTCTCTGAAGTTTATAATTTTTAAACAGACTTTGCTAGTCTGATCAAACTGTAGTACAGTTTGGTGCTTTCAGCAGTGTGTATTTCATGAATTTTGGTTGCAACCACAGCAGTTCCTTGACTACTTACATCCTTGAAACCTGAAATTGATTTGACTGAGCACTCCAAAGTCCATGACGCAGTACACATACACTTTATAGCAAGTCCATACATCTTTCTTCCTGTGCCTACCCTGGCAGGAGAGCTTATTTAATGATTGATGAAGCAACGCTGCACCCAAGAAGAATTAATCAATAGTTTGCAATGATTATGGAGAGTGCGACAGTAGTTATACAGTAGCCAAGACCCACCTAGCTATCAGCAGGGTCTTCCTTTCCTCCACATGATACCCAAAGTTGAATTCTACCTTATCTATTTTTTTTCCTTGTTGTCTTTAATGACTGAAATAGAACTGGATGTGTCAAACACAGCAAAGCCTAGGAAAAAACAGGAAGGCTTCAAAGGAATGCCAAGCTATCTATTAATGCATAGGCTCAATCACTCATCTTAATGGGAGATGGGAAATGGGGCCAAGAGGCAGTGTTCTATAAGCTGGAATGCCTATCATCAATTACTGTGTTTTAGGAGCCTATGAACTTTTAAAATCAAAGATCTTTAAAGGCTTAAAGTCATGTGGAGTTGGATAAGTGTGCTAACATGGCAGAGGGGCCAGCTGGGCCTCTTGTAGCCTTATGAGTCTCACTGCCCATTTGGCTCTGCCCTTCTGCCCTCAGTGGAACCTATATCACTGCTAAGGAGAGGTTGCAAAGCAAGCTTCTTTGCAGAAGTGGAGCCTCATTATTCGAAATCATTACGTCCCATGTAATTGCGTCCTATCCATTGCTTTGGAGTCAGACAGATCTGTGTTCAAACTCTGGCTTTACCACATGTAGCTGTGTGATTCTGATCTGTTGAATGCTTCTGATCTTTGGTTACTTCATCTATGAAGTGGAGTCCATGAGATAATGACTATAATGCACTGAGCATGGAATTAACAAATGTTCCATAGGTATTAGTTATTTAACGATGAGACTGGCTGACTTTGTTTGGAAGTCTGGGTAATGGTCTTTGGGGGCATCAGTAGTGTAGAGAGAAACACCATTACTTAGCAGTTCCTTTCTGGAAAGGTAAACTGAGTCATGGAAGGCTAGGGAGGCTGTGAACAGGACAGGTGAGGAGAGAAGCGTAACACTGGCTGTGGGACCGTTTCTTCACTGGCCAGAAAATAAGGCTTAAAATCTCACTTTAAAACATTTTATTTCAGAGTTAAGAGGCTCTGGGTCTCCCCCACCCCACGTCTTTTAGTTAAGTAGTAGATAGGAAACATAAGAGACACGGGTTCAATCCCTGGATCGGGAATATCCCCTGGAGGAGGAAATGGCTACCCACTCTAGTATTCTTTTTTTTTTTTTTTTTTTCCTGTAAATACAAAGTTTATTTGCTCTACAATTGACATGCAACAGATGCTCAATAGATATATACTGAATAAATAAATTATGTTTATAATTCAAGAAAATGTGTAGGATGTAAGAATACATAGCTGGTATTAAGTGTATAAAGTAGACATTTTAGATATACAAAAGAGCCACGCTAGTATTCTTACCTGGGAAATCCCATGGACAGAGGAGCCTGGCGGGCTACCATCCATAAGGTCGTGAAGAATCGAATACGACTGACGCAACTTAGCACGCACAGATTTCTTTTTTAGATGGCATAAGGCAATTTTTCCTTTGCATCTGCCTCTTCTTTACCTTCTTATTTATCATAATACTTCAGTCAGCTCAGCAACACTCTGCAAAAAAGGGCTGATCTCCTTTAATTCCTCTGGAATTAATCATAATGACAGCAATTATGATAGACACATTTAGTATAAATGCACATGTAAATTACTCTCGCGTTGCGTTTTCACCTTCAGTTCTGCTTTCGCCAGCACCCACCCTGATACGGGTTATGAAGTGGCCTCTCGCGGGCCAAATCATTTTCCTAATTCAGACCTTCCCTTAGCTCAGTGTGAAGCTGCTTGTTGCCATTTCCTTCCACCAAGAGTAAAGAGGAAGCGCTTATGTACAGGTCACAAGGGATGGCATTTGCTTTGCCTTTATGCTCAGCATCTAGAACTTCCTTAGCTATAGAATAATAATTCTATCATTCTAAACGCCTGGATGAGGCGGAAATTTTAAAAATCCCTAAACCCAACCCGCTCACCTTACCGATTCAGAAATTAAGGCCTCTCCGAAATGTGACAAAGTATCTGATATTCTAAAGCTATTTGATGGCAGTGCCAGAATCCGGCTCCAAGGCGTGAGGAGCACATTTCCACCCTGCCAGGCTCTTGGACTTCCTGGACCCAGGAATTGCATCTTCTTGCTCAAACAAATGCTTCTAGTTCCCCTTTTGAGTTCACCATCTTGGGATGGTGCAGTGGGGAGAGTGCAAAGAAAGACTCTGAGGTACAGGGGCACAAAAGAGCCGCTGGCAGGCTGGGAGAAACTGGGAGTCATTCAGGCACCTGGCTGTGCAAACACTCCACCCTTTGGTCTGGAGGGAGGGGTGGAGAAGCAGACAGATAGTCTGCTTTCTGCCTCCAGCCAAAAGCTCCTCGGTGTCTAGTTAGTGGGTGGGGCGTCCCATCGTCCCTGTCTGTAAGTGAGATGGGGTAACCGTCCAGGAGTCAGGCTCTCTGTGCTTCCCTCTGCTCTCTCCCTTCCTCCCTCTCCTACCAGCCAAGTGCCTGTCCATGTCCAATGAGGACAAAGCTTGGAAACCACCCCAGAAACAGCACCCACCCACCTGCAGGATGTGACCTCTGGGCTCTGAAACTCGCTGCTTCCTCCCTCTCCCTCCCCACATAGGGAACTGTTTTAGACCACAATTCCCAGTCCAGCCTCACTTTGCACTTTAATCCCAAAGAGACTCTGGCACTTTGTGACCACAGAAAACTTGTCACTTCATTAGGATTCTGAAAAAGGAAAAAAAAAAAAAAAAAAGAGCAAAGGGTAATTCATAGTTGTTTTAATGACTTTGCATCCTTTGCCGTGGAAGCAACTTTCGGCTCTTAGGCACAAAAGACACCAGCGCTGACGTCTAAGAGTGCACGGGGGGACAGCATTTTTCATAATGCTTTATCACAAGATCCTTCACAGCCGGTTAACCCAATTAATCTTTCCACAGTAATTGTCCAGGTGCTGTTTTATTCAGTTTCCCTGAAGTCTCCAAAGCTCCATGGTGTGGAGATGAACTATTGTGCCTCCCGACCTTGGAAGGATGTTTCTAACTAATTAATGATTGTTAAGTGCTTGGAAGATGCACTTTGGAAATATGCTGGTGCTAATATGTCTGGATTTTACACTGTGCAGCTGGCCAGTATACGAGTCGAACATCATTCTTGCTGTTTGTAAATCATACAAAGATGAATATGATGCCTTCTTTTCTCAACGAGGTATCTGTCCTCACATCCCTCCCCCATCACACATTTGTTCTTTGTTCCGTTCTCTCCCAATCTGTATTAAGTTGCCTTCAGTGAGATAGCCTGATGAGTCTTAGGATTTCTTCCAGGAAGTAAGAAGGCTCATCATGCTACTTCTTCTAGCCACGTGGTCTTTAATGAGGCAAATTGAAAATTACTATTGGCTGAACTGCCAGGAAAAGGAACACAGTTTTCTGTATGATAAAGGGGTTTCAAAACTTTTTTGATATGAACAACAGTAAGGGATATATTTTATATTGCAGCCTAATAGATTGAACATGTGTATGTTTACATATGTGTGTATGTTTACATATGTGTGCTTGCATGTGTGTGTTTACACATGTGCATGTATGTATAGTTTGATAAATCAATACTTAGTCTTTACTGTGTCTTGACTTCTTGGAGATCACATCCTAAAAAATACTAGTCATGTTGGATTAAACTGATTTCACCAGTTCCTCACTAATACCTCACTAGTACCCTCTAATGAACCTCAGCCAGAGTTCAGAAAGCACAGGCATAGTGGAAAGGTCAGTGGAGTGCTGGACTAGGGTCAGAAGACCAGGGTTGTATTGCTACCTCTGTCCCAACTCCAAGATTTTGTCCCCAGACCTCAGTGTCCTCATATAAAATTAAGGAATTTGTTTTCAAACTGAATTTACCCCCGGAGTACTTACCAAAAGTCTTCTTATGTAGAAACCCAGTGCGAAAAATAGAGCTTCCGACTGGCCCACGGCTCTTCCCTCAACTCACGTCCCCACCTCCACCCAGAAGTCCTTGGAACCCAATCTAAATACTACTAGGCCAGAAATCTCCTAAGTCTCTTCTTGTTCTGTCATTCACTGATTATTTTATTCTCTTGGTAATGGGTTTATCTAATGAAACACACCTGGTTTACTTCTACTGATGCTCAGCTGGGATTTTCAGTTGGTCATCTCCAGAATCAAAAGGCATTTTCGCCGTAGGACCAGGGTTCTTTCTTGCTTTAGCTTTGCGACTTGTTCTCAAGCCTCGTGACATAGGCTTCTTCAGGGGAAAGTGAGTTTGAAAGGCCTTTGGTGGAAGTGTAAGCAGGCAGATATGAGGATGCTTATTTATGTCATTGTGTCTATTTTCTTGCCTCCTAAATTCAGCAGGTTCTTAACTCTTAACACAGCTCAAATCATTTGGCTTACAGCTGGTAAAATACAATTTTCTGGTTCTCCGAAAGAAAGGCTTTTCAGATTTATAAAAAGAGAAGCTCATAAGACTTCTTGAACATCAAATAGCTTTTACAAAACACCATTTTGATGAGTTAAGTGTAAATGAATCAGAAACATACGGATTAAATTTCCCTTGAAAGACACATGGGTTTAAGAATTAAGGGAGGGGGGAGTGCTTGGCAAGATGGATTTCAGGTTTTTGCCAAACCTCAAAATGTTTGAAAAATGGTTTGAGATGTTTTTAGCTGAACACAAATTGCCGCGGAGTTCACCCATCCCAGACATAATAGCGAATCTTTTTGACAACAACTTTATGACAAGAAAAAAGGCCTGTGGGGCTTTAGCCATTTTGTCAGTTCTCTTTTGATAACCCCCCTCCCTTTACCAAAAAGCCCCACATTTATAGGGCTAGGAGAGCTGTCTGATTGACAAGCTAAAGTTTCAAGTCAAGCAATTACCAGAAAATAACCCCACCACTCAAAAATCTTGGATTTTTTTCTCCCATACTACCCAAAGTCAATTATACCATTTTCTAAGTAGAATAATATACTCTGGGGATGTGGAGTATTTGATATATTTTATTCACTTGTGTCTAGAGCAGTCCACAGTTACTCTAGTCATTTGTCTGACATTAGTGTGCCAGCTTCTTTGGGGACGGAAGAAAAAAGCCCACTAAAAGCAAACAGATTGGAGGAAAATAGTCATTGGTTTATTAAAACGGCTGCACCATGGAAATGCTATATATTAGAGAGGCAGAGCATGTGTTGAGGTTTTAAAGTTGCTGGGAATGGTCTTGGAAGCTTGAATTCTGTTGTAGCTTCTTTATTTAATAAGCTAAATGAGAACTTCTCCGCACTTTTGAATTTTTACTGGCATGAGGAAACTCAGGTGCAACATGGAGAAGACTCATGGATTGATTATCTTATAAGAGCTGTGCACCCTGTGTATTCCATGCCCTCTCATTCTTTTTTACTGGCTACTGCTGACAGATGCCGGCTGACACTTTTACAGTCTCTCATTTTTCACATGCAAAAGCACAGACAGAGTGGGTTTGGGCTAAGCTGCACACAGCGAGTGAAGGAAGAAGCCTGGGTGAGAAGGCTTGGGCCAGGCCATTAGCTCCGTGTAGCGACGTTGTCTTCAGCCCCTGTTTCATTTTCCTGTTTAAGCCAGGATGACCAAGGTTTGCTTGCCTGCTTCCTTCCTTCCTTTCTTTTCCTTTGAAAGAAAGGATGCATTCAGTGACTGCCAATATCGATTTAGAAACTAGGGAACAACAATGTACTTTTCAAAAGGTTTCAAGTCAATGTAGACCACAAAAAAAGCTATGCTATCTTTAAATCTATATGTTTTAACTCTGTGCTGGAAGTAATGGGGAATCTATTTACTATCTTGTTGGTATAGCATCTGACACCATGTTTGCAGGTAGGACCTTCCTCTCCAGGAAAATGAAAATTAATTTGTTGCAAAAAGAGCACCAGAAGGAGAGTAACCGTCACATAAAACCCAGAAAACCGTCTTCAGGCCTTCCAGTGAAAATACCTCATGCCAGTGATTGTTAAAATATACACCCCCTCCCCATCTCATGCCTATTTATATTTATTGAGCTCAAAGTGAGAAATAAATGAAAACTAGGAATGCTGGAAAGAAATTCAATGATACTAGCTTTCTGGTATCTGAAGTCTTGGAGGACTTCAGAACAGAAAAAGCAGGGCCCGTCTGGCTCCATTTTTACCTTTTCTGAAGCAGCTTAATATGGGATAATAGGACCAAGAAGGGCTTCATTGACTCTGGAAAATGCTGAAGCCTTGTCCACAGCTCAGTGCCTCCCTGCCGCTTACCCTAAATCTCTCTCTCCCTTTTATTGTACTGCCCTCTAATTCAAAAAGGATCAGATTCATGCAGTATAGTCTATCAAATGGTTCTTTTCATTTGTAACTCAGACACCTCCATGAAATACTGGAGGACTCATTTTTAAAAAGTCTAAATGTATGCAGTCAACCTACACACCCAGTTTGTTCTCTACAGATCAGGCAGAATGAACACACATCAGAGAGCATGTGTTCCTAGATAGGGGTGGTTATCACTCAAGGAGATTGCTCTCATCTCACGTTAAGCTATAAACAACAATAATTATTTAACGTCTTCTTGGTCTGTGTTGATGTACTTTAACAACCTGCTTTGCTCAGAGTTAACTCCGGTTGGAGCCCCTACCACTGATAACCCCTCTCTTTCACTCTCACAGACATGAGCCACCCACACATGTACACATGCAGTGAGGGGGCTAACTTCTCATCTTCCCTGGAACAATTCATGTGTCCCCTTTCCTGGGATCTCTCCCTCGAAACCCCTAGGATGTCAGATATCTGTTGAGGGATTCTCCCATTATGCCTGTGCTGACTTGCGGTGGCTTGTTTGTTTTCCCTACGACAGGATGGATTTCTTAAGGGCAGGGGTGATCTTTTATTCACTCTGGGCTCCTAGCACAGTTCTTGAAACGTCTCAGGAACTGAGTAAAATGTTTTAAAAAAATAAACTTAAAAAATAATTTTAGTTGTGTTTCTGTTGGAATGTATTTTTACTGAAGCCACAAAAAGTAGGTGGGACTAAAATTTCCCCTCCACAGGCCCTCTTGGGTTCTTGGTCCTCGCAGAAAATGCAAGCAGTAAAGTACAGTGGAGTTTTTGCTCAGATGATGAGCTCCCTGCTTCATTTCAACTTTCTCTCCTAACCTATGTTTATCTTCAGGGTCTTATTTATATCTATTTCCTTTCGATAAAAATAGAAGCTCAAAAAAGTGAATTTAGCACACGAAGGATGATACCTTTAGCCCAAGCCTGAGTTCACAGATACAGCTAAGATGCTGCCCTGCATGTGGACGTCCAGCTAGATGTTCATTTTCTGAGTCATCTGACTTCTGAGTTTTCACTTTTTTAAGAGTATAATTAAGATAGGTTCCCAGGGATTAAACAAAGTGAGTAAAGCAGACAGTCTATATGTTGAGGCCCATATAAGGAGATTTGTGGGCACCTGCCCAAATTGAGAGAAGCATTACAAGCTATTCAAAACCTACTGAAATGTCAACACACTTTTGAAAGGGGTCCATTAGGGATGCAAATGTGTGGTTCCCTGATTATGATAAGCACTGGAAAGAAAACAGTGAAACCCATTAGCAGGCTTTGAGAACTTGGTTTTGAAGAGTGGGGAAGACAACTCTAGTTTCTGCTGAGGTCTAGGCTTCATTTCTTTCCCTAGCCCATCCCTGCATTCTGAACCGCCGATTCTCATGATTTAAATGGTCCTGAAAGTTTCTCTGCTTTCGGATAAAGCCAATTAACTCATCTGTAAATGGGCCAACTTTGAAATTCTATCCACGTCAGATAAAGTTCATTTTAATAAGGTTCATTCTCTGGGTTACAAACTGTAACTTGTTTGTGTAAAGAATCTGACATCAGAAGCTCACATCAGGCTTCTGATGTATTTCTGTTTATTCTTGCATGGATTTTTCTTATAAAAGGTTCATTCTAATTTAAAATCTATAATTCTAACTGTGTAGTCTTTTCTAAATCAACTCACAGTAGGGGTATATTTCTATTTAATAATCATTTAGGGCTTTTCTGCAAAAATAACTGATTCATCTAATCAGAAGGACACCTTCAATTCTGGCAGTCTTGAGTTGTTCACACATGACGTCAAATGATATTCAGAGTAATGGATAAATTAAATTGGGGCCTAATTTTTGTGTAATCTCTCTAAATGTAAAAAAAAAAAATGTAATTGATTTTTCCATCTTCCTTGATCTGGAAGGAATTGTATCAATTTCCAGGACGTCATAAAACAAAATATTTAAAGTATGTTTCAAATAATAAAAAAAAGAAATTCTTAACTTAATAAAGATGTGGAATTCATTTATGAAAAAAAACACTGGCTGTGGACCAATAGTCCGGAGAGTCTGCCAGAAGTCTGCAGTAGACAGTCATTCTTGAATGTCCACTCTCTCCCTCATCACTCCTGAGCCCACTCCATATTAAGAAAATGAATTCTCTCAGCTGCACTGGACTTGGAAATCACTGATTTTGTTTACTTTGTTTTTGAGTGAAAAACCAGAAGATCTTTTTTCCGTTTTCTGCCTTATAAGGAAACCAGTTCACAGCATTTATAACTATAGTTCTTCTTGTCTTATTTTAACTAAGCAAGTTTTCTTGGCATATATATTTGATGCTTGGGAACCTTACATAGAAGTTATGGCTTTTGACCCTCTGGAGAGCTTCAATAATTGAAATAATTGGCAAAAGAGGAAAATACCTAACTATCATAAGAAAGCTTCAACATTAACCTAAAGCAAAAATTAGAAGCCCTGGAATGAGCATCCCATTAGGCTTTTGTGCTTTTCAAAAGAAATAGCCTCAACTGTCAGACTATCAGAAAGATCTATTACTAAGAGCATGTAGGTGAATATCCTGATACTCACTCACTTTGAATTAATCATCTTAACTTCTAGAAACCTTTGCAGCTATATTATGGTATTCTCTTTTCTCTTCCATGTAAATGGAGTGGAACATTCCAGAAAGTTAGAGCATAGTTTCTCAATGGTTTAAAAAAAAAAAAGTCAGAATCACTTTACCTTTGACAGTCAAAAGATACATATAGCCCCTGCCATCAGGAAGCTAGGGTCTAATGGGAAAGATTGACACTAAATAATCATACCTGTAAAAATATTGTTAGACATAGCACGAAGGAAAAGCACATGGAACTATGCAACCTTCTAAATTAGAGGCACCTGGAATTTGAGGGTCAGAGAAAACTTTAAGAAAGTAATATTTAAACTGAGATTGAAAAGATAAGTAAGAGCTGGTCAGTTAAAGAGCAGATGGGTATGCATTCCAGGTAAAGGCATTAGGGTGTATTGAGGTTGTTGGGTAGGAAAGAACTTAACACATTCTAGGAAATGAATGAAAGCCAGAATGGGTGAAATGTATCAAGTCAGGTTGGAGAGTAGCCCTGCAGATATAAAAGAGGTAGAATGCTTAGAAGATGTTTTTATTAAATTCTAAATGCTGAGCAAAGTCACAGAAGAAGGTTGAGGAGGGAAATGTCATGATTAGGTCATTCTGGCTATGATGCCGAGGTTGGAGTGGAGAGGAGTAAAACGGGAGGTAGAACATGTGGGAAGAACCAAGCGAGAGAAGATGGTATTTTGGACTAGGATCTTGGTAGTGGGGACAGAGCCAAGTGGATGGAGTCCAGGTCTATTTTGAGAGTGGAGAGAATAGAACTTGGTGAATGACTTGAAGCAGAGGATGAAGGATGTGAAAGTTAATGCCTGAACTCCATGAATTCACTGCTATCAAATATATTTAAGGAAATATAGGACACTTTTCAGGGAAAAGGTTCTAAAGAGGATACATTGTATTATTTAGGAGTCTCTAGAATCCCAGGGACAGGGGAGCCTGGTGGGCTGCCATCTATGGGGGCGCACAGAGTCGGACACGACTGAAGCAACTCAGCAGCAGCAGCAGCAGGAAGAAAAGAACCAATAGGCAATACACTATGAAAATATATATGACGTTATAAAAAAGTGGCTTACAACAATCATAGAGGCCAAGAAGTCCCGTGCTCTTTTCCCTGCTAGCTAAAGTCCTAGAAAAGCTGGTAATGCAAATTTCAGTCCAAATTCACACCTCTGAGAATCAGGAACACTGATATGGTTAGTGTCAGTCCAGGGGCTGGAAAAGGCTGATGTCCCAGCTCAACCAGTCCTACAGAGGGGTGGGGAAAGGAGGTATAGTCAGCCTTTTCCTTTTTTGTTCTTTTTAGGCCTTCAGCAGGTTGAATGATGCTTATATACCATGAGGAGGGCAATCTGCTTTACTCATTCACCAATTCAAATGCTGGTTTCTTCCAGAAACACCTTCACAGACACACTCAGAAATAATGTTTAACCAGATATTTGCACATCCATGGCCCAGTCAAGTCAACACATAAAATTACCATCCCAGGCACCACAGACAGGGTGCCATAGGGCTCAACCTTGGCATTTAGGGAATACTATCTTAGCTCTTAAATGAGTAGGGTCAGATAACACTTACTCCTCAGTAGTGAAAATGTTTTTCCTAGCAAGTCACAGACTTGAAGGATTTTTGTCATTCTCCGAACTGTTCCAAGGGCCTCATGTACCCCAGTGAAAAGACAGAACTGCTTATTTGGGGACCTGGCCTACCTTTCTCAAAGAATATTATTTGTGTAATAATTGACTGATTCTAGTATACAGAAGAGTGAAACCTTTATTTTATGCTGATTAAACTGATCATTTTTCATATGCGAGAAGGAACTACCCCCTCACCTGCCCCTCAGGACTTGTGGTTCCTGCCCTCCTTAGCTAAATAGTACCCACATCCCGGCATCTTTGGAGCCTGCCTCTTGTTCAGGAAAAAGGGAATGCACAGAAAAGGCTAGTGTTGAATTACCCATTTGTCCCCTGCTTTGAGGAAAAGCCCCTCATAGCTGATGCACTGCGTCCCTGAAATAAACAGTTCTGGGCCTCTCCATAAGCCAAGTTACCCTCTCTTGATCATATCTAACCATATACTTTTAGAGTCAAAATGTCCTTGAAGATTGTTGGCTCAGCCTCTTTATTTTATCCATGAAGAAATGAAACTCTTGAGGACACAGCCCATGATCCCCAGACAAACCGGTAGCTGAGAAAGTGGCATACTTTCTGGGATATTCAGATTCAAAGCCAAGGACTCAGCTACCTCACTGCATCTTTTTATCATCTTTAGACTGACACATTCTGTTCTGGTGAGCCACTGGTTTCCCAGGGCCCGAGGAGAAACCAAGCTGTCGTCACAGGTCACTGCAGGGATTTCTTGGGAGAACAGTGAACTCCTATGAGCAAGCATCCTGTGGCACGTGTCCCTTAGATGCACTGACAGTCACTCTCTATTTCTGTTTCTAGTAGGGACTGACTGTCGATAGCTGAAATTGACATTTACTGTGACTATAACCCTACCACAAATTAAAATCAGATCCGTGCCCCTCTGGGGAAGATGTTTATTAAGCTGTAAGAAGACATCTGAAATGATACCAAATTACATTTAAACTTGAAACCCCAAATACCACATTTGTTTGGGAGTATGAATAGGGCTGTCTGGGGAATAATATGGGAAACTGAGCAAGTCACTCTCTTTGGCAAAGTGGAAGGCCACCGGGGAAGGGAAAAGTGCCTTAGAAGAGATGCTTTATACATAAACCCCTGTGTGGCTTTTAACTAATCATTTAAGCCTAAACAAAATTTCCTCCGGAATGAACTTAAAGGAAAAATAAGCCCTTTAAAACTTCCATGCCTTTAAAGAACAGACACAGATGTTCCAATTGTTTTTATAAAAACACTGAGAAGGGGGTTGAAAGAAATATCACAATAAAACAAGCCTACCAAAATGCAAGCCTGCGTTCCAGAGTTTGACCCGGCTATTACAGACAAAAGCATGTTTTTGGGGACCAAAAGTCTTTATATCACTTTTGCCTTTAACATGTAGTTGTCTGCCGTCTGTGGGTGTTTGTGTGCAGTAGATGTGTTTATGCACGTAATATGGTCACAATCTCAATCTCTGAGTTTAGAATCAACTCTGTCCAAAGGGAAGCTATAACTCAGTGGCTTCTTTGCTCATGTCCAGTCCATGTGTAGCTTTGAACATAGCAAAAGCCCAGTTGCAAGGCCCTTTGAGATCCTTGGATGCAAAGTGCAAAGTGCATGCCAAGTGTCATTATTATGAACTTTATTGCTACTATTTTATTAAGTGTTTCAGACTAATATCAATTTAGCTTCCTGTTAAGTGCTATAAAGTGGGAGAACTTGAAAAGAGGCTTGGGAAAGATCGCCCAAGGAGGACACACAAGCTTCCTAGAAACTCTACCCCTCCCCCAATCCCCCTTTTTCAAGTCAATGATAAGTTGACTGTCCCTTCAGAATAGTATTTCAGGTCATCACGGTCCTTAAAAAGAAGGCCTGTCTGGATGTGTCATGGGGCTACTGCTGCCAGGAAGTGAGACATCATGTACAGGGATTAAGTCAACATGTACAGGGATTAAGTCGTTCAACAAACTTCCACAAGGCTCCTACTGTGTGCCGAGTCCATCCCAGATGACACTCTCTCTCCAGTTTAAGGGGGAAACTGAGACATGCTCTGAGAACACAAAGCAGAGACTAGCCTGGGCTGGAGAAAGCAGTAGTTTTCTCTAAGATGATCCAGCAGGATACACCAGGACTCACAGGAATGGGAAAGACATTCAGATGCCTCAGAGAGGCTGCGTTTTTCTGTCTTTTCCCCAAACCGCATCACCTTGCAACTTAGGAGTATATAGCTTTACTTTGTGTATTAAAATGACACTAGCAATAATTTTATTTTCTAAGATAGACAAATCATTTCTTGAATAGAATATACACTGACCATCCTCCAAGAGCCAAGTGCACACTCAATACTATCTCATATATGATTGTCGGATCATCCTCCCAGCACACCTCTGAAGTGGGGGTGGTCAACCCTCTTTTGCCTCTGAGAAAGTAGAGAGGCTAAAGGATTTGTGCAGAGCACACACTTGTGGTCTGTGGCAGGGCCAGCAGGCGACACAGAGCTTAGCTGCCGCACAAGGCTGCTTTATGCGATTTACTAGTTAATGATGGCAGCCAACATTATCTCTATCATTTCTGTCAGCCACTCTGACTAAAATAAGTGAAAATAATAGACCTAATTTAGGACTAGGAGAGGCCTGCCAGTTCTTCCTCCTCCTCCCTAGAAACCCTGCCAGATGGGGACGAATCTATTTCTTAAGAGTCTAGTAAGAGGAAATTCCAAAACCTCAGTAAGCCATTTAATTGTTTTACACTGTTTATTCTCAGGAAATATTCTGTCTTTTGACTTAAATCCCGTGTGCTGCTGTCTTAGTATTGTTATTCTGCTTCAGTTGGATTTGAAAGTAACTGGTCACCATTCTCTAATATAGTCATTTAAAAATTTGAAGATCTTTATCATCATCTCCCTGTCTTCTTGTTCCTTTTACTTTCCCATGTAGGTCTTCCCTTCTGGCCCTTCAGTATTTTTCAGTGTTTCTTTAGAACCTTCTCTAATTCCTCCATACCTTCCCCTTCTCCCTTCCCCAACCCCTCACACCCTATCCCATGTATTTTTGTTATTTGATTACAGCCTAGGTTTAGAATTTGCAGCTGTCTGTTAGCATGTAACCCAGTGAGGAGTTTGCCAAACCTAAGGCAATGTCTCTTTCCTTGTATGTGTTTCCCTGGAGAACCAGTAAGTTACCCTGGAGCATTCCAGGTACTTTATCATTGAAAACAGAACTTGAGAAATCAAGCTTGTAGCAGCCTAAGGTTGCAGAGTGTGCGTGTGTCACAGAGTCTGTGGGTGTCATCTCAGCGGCCCGAACCCACTCTACATCGCTGACACATCCTCTCTCCCGCCAGTGTATCTGTGGAGTTAATCATTTCTATCACCTCCTCCTAAAGAGCTGAAATCACCCTGGCAAGTGGCTGTGGGGAGGTGGGTGGAAGGGCTGTCATAAATTTGGTTTCCCCAGAGAGGTATTTGAAAACTGCCTAAGAGACTATGCCTCACAATCCAAGAAGAGGTTAGATAAAGACATTAGTCAGGGTGACCTAGTGGGGAGGCTTCAAAATGCAAGGATGAGTTCAAGTTGCCCATATGATCTTTTCAAGGGCTCTTCTGTTTTCTCTGGCTGAAATCTTTTGCAATTGGAGCTTCTGTCATTCAGCAGCAAAACTAAGCAGTCTGTTTGGAACATAGGTATTGGGGGATTGTGCTGGGTGTGGATTCTGCTACAGATTACTCATTGAACTATTGTAGCCGACAAGCTAAGAGTCCAGAAGAAATCAAAACCAAATTGCTGACTTGAGTTGGGGGAAGGGGATATCGCTAAGCAAAGGGAGCTCTCTGCCTCTACACAACATCTGAGCAAGTGTGTTAGTGAATGTTTTCATGAATTATTCATTTATGGTGAATGAATGCAAGCAGCAGTCCCTTGTAAACGACAAGGCTCATAATCAGAGGGCTACTTATTTGTCCTTAGGAAGCAAGGAGGAAGCTTATTAACATCTCACAAACAGGAAGAAATTTTACTTAGAGAGATATGTTTCTATGGAGAAAAAATTTCCCTCCAGCCAGCCAAAGAGATATATATCATTTATTTGAGCCTGCATTTAAAACCATCTTTTATTTTATGTCTTTTGAGTTGCATTTACTTGCCTTTTCTAAGTGTAACTTTATGAATAATTGATAACAACTGACAAGTTATTGGCTAATTGAAAAACCATCCCTTCATGTCTTTAAGTCTGATCCATGGTTAAAGCCAAACTATTCAGGCATTTAGGATATTTTATAAAGGGTCTTTATAAAGAAAAGAGCCTTTAACTCTTTACAAAGGAAAAAAATCAGAATTTGAAAATGAATTTTTTTTTTTACAAAAGTACTTCAGAAACCAATCCAACCATGTTTTTGGTTAACTTAAATGAATCAGGCCGACTGCATGACTAATTCAGATTAATGGTGCAGAAATCAGTCATTAAAGAAGAAGAAAAAAAGATTGATCTACTAGTCTCAGCAGAATGGCCGTAAATTCACCTCTCCCCTTCTAGTACTACTTTCTCTGTTTGAAACATTTGAAAGCATTAGTAAACACCTCCTCCGCCTGAGTAGGTGCAGCAAGCATGCTGTAAAACCCAGCAAAGGCTCCAGCGGAATACAGCTCTGTTAGCTGTATGACATTGTATTACTACTGTCGACTCTCTTGCATTCAGGCTTTCACTGAAAAAAAAAAAAAGAAGTTACATTTCCAAGATATCACATACTACATCTATTATATAATACAGTGCATATATTGCAGTAATACCAAATTGATTTTTCTAAAAGAAAAATGGAAAGTGCATGGTAAATTTAATTTAATTTAATAAAAATTAATTTCCAATATCCCTGGTGATAATGATTACAAAAGTGTTCTTGTATCGATAAGTCAGTGCAAAGCAGAGATGTTCAGTTGACCATGATGTGGGTGTCACTGGTACCTCTGAGCCCAGAGCTCTGAACATTATAAAGTGCAACCTTATTGCAAGGCAGGTATCCTGTTTTTTTAAATATTATATAGATTAGGGACAGATGAGTGTTCCTGAATTATTCATAGCCTTTTCTTATGAAATGCCCCAAATGTAATTTCAAATGGAAGTTAATTTAATTCAGGCCAAAATAAATGGGTCTAGAGCTCACCTGAAAGCTTGAGTTTAATCTAAGGGACACTGATAAAAAGTACAGATTACCTTGGAGGTAACCAGTTATGCTGTTCAAGAACAGAAATGGGTTATATTAAGTTGCTAATATAAATTGGAGTTTCACAATTTGTAAACCAATTAAGTTCATATTAATTAGCAGAGATAATTTACTGAACACTGTTCTTGCCATGTCTTTTGCTAGACAAAGAGATCCTTAATATCTATGTTTTCATTAATTTGAGAAATACTTATTAAACATCTATTTGGTATCATATACTTTCTTAAATTTCAGTTGTGTCTGCACAGGTAAACACAGCAGATACAGTCTCTGACTTATGAAGTATATGGTCTAGTTGGGAGCAGAGACATTTTAAAAAATTCACTCAAAATTTTTAATGAATTGTAATGGAGAAGCAGAGATGGTAAACTCCAAAAGGCCATGAAATACGTCTATTTTGTTCATCATCCTATTGTTGCCAATTGGACATATGTAAATGAATTCTTATGCAAGTGATCTGATTTACCAAACAAGTTTTCCCCTCTGAAATTAAAGTGTATAGCGTCCAAAATATATTAGATGCTCAGTTGATTTTTTGATGATTGATTGAATAAATGAGGATAAGTATTACCAGGGAAGAGTGCAAAGGACACTAAAGAGCACTACAAAAAAGTGCTTGTTTTCCCAGTTATTACTTCACCCATCCTGGTGTAATCGCCCAGAGAAGATTGTAGGATTACTTATGTCAGTGGTCTGTGGCAGGAAGAAAGACGGTGCTTTCATAAAGCTGGAAGAAAATCATTCGGGAGATGTGTGGAGCTCATGGCCATGAGCTGGGGAGGTAGTGAGGGACCAGACGGTTCAGGGCCATGGAGCTGCGTTGAGTTCTATCGCAAGGATATGGGCTTACTAGCATCTCTGATGAGCCAGAGCATTTGCTGTTTCGCTTTGGCTAGTGTACTAGCTTTTCAAGACACGATGGAGGCGAGGGGCTGGGTCGAGGATAAGATGAAAATACTAAGGCAGGATTCTCTTCCTGGATGCCCAAATGTTTTGTCACCAAAGGAAAAGGGACAGAGGGACAGTTCTCTCAGGGAGATTCCCAATCTTTATCAGAGGTCCTCTCTTGAGCCTGAGGAAGCTTAAAAAGGGAAATATATTTTAATTGAATTCTGCTGATACTTTGGTACCTTTTCTCAAGCTAACTATTTCTACTTCTTTGTAGAATTTCTACTTTCAAAATCCTTATTTGTTAAAAGGGGAAATACTATATTTGCCAGCCAGTTTCAGAAGCTTGGCTATAAGACCTGGTACAGAGCATGAGCTCATTCTAAAAGATACAAGTAATATGATGTCTTTGAGAATGGGGGCCAGATAGCTTTCTTGTTTCCCCAGTTATTACTTCTGTTGGATTTCTGTCATTGTTTTCAGGAAAAACAAGATACTGAGGACTGATCTCTCGGGAACTAGTTTGGTTCCATTTTGAGGAAATATTTTCAAGGCTCCTTTCTGAGAAATACTGTGAAGTCATTTTGCAATTCTGTAAAATCATTGGTGGGAAGAATCCATTTGCTTTCATAGAAGAGTTTGGGATTCTAAAGTTAATGCATTTTAAAACAAATATATATATATGGAGATTGGGACATTTTTACATTTGTTAGATTATAGTTCTTCAGTTAAAGCTAAGGATGGATGTTCTTTAAGATTACAGCCTTACTCACCGCTTTCACTGTTGGGGGTCTGGATTCAGTCCCTGGTAGGGGAACTAAGATCTCCCCCCAACACATATAAACACAACAAAAGATTCTAGCCTTAAGCCACAGTTTCTTGAGTATAGTGATTAATCTGATGTTTGGGTAGTGTCTCAGAATAATAATAATAAAAACAAAAATAACCACAACTAATTTTTAATCAATATACTTAACATATGATAACTCATTTAATGCCATGAGGTAAGTATCACCCCCATTTTACAGTTGAGAAAACAGAGGCACAGAGAAGTCAAGTAACTCTGCCCAAGGTTTCCTAGCTAATAAGTGGCAGAGCTGAGATTCCAGTTTTAGCAGACTAGCTCCAAAGCCTATGTTCTTCAGTATCCCATTTTATAATATATTTAGTACCTAGGGAAGAAATCAACTATACGGTCTTTCCATTTCACATTCTATTTGATTATCCTGGCAATTTGCTTTCTTTACAAAACAAGAATTTATATTTCTTTAAAAAATTTCACTTAGGAGAAGAATAAATATTTCTCACTACAAACTGCCTTCTCTTTAGATTTAAGAGTTTTGCATTCCCCTCTTTAACTCTTCAGTGTCTGTATCCCAGACAGAAATTAGTGTGGTCAATTAGGCCACAACAGTTCATTTAAGAAGATTCAAAAGAAACACACCGTTCTTTTCATAAGCAAATACAAAGATAGTGGGCAGCAAACTTTCTCTAATCTGTGTGTGAACTCATGTTATATTTAAACGAGAATGAAGTGTGGGCTCCATAGAATGGATTGGGTCCATTTTCAAGAATTTCTCTCACTTTTTAGGGACACCTTCTATTTGGAATTTAAGAACTAAGCGCTGTATGAACCTAATTTCATTTACTATAGATACACTGACCACCTTCTTTGTGCCAGGTGCCAGGTTAAGTGCTGTGGACACACCAGTGAGCAGTAAAGAGTACCCTTATCATAATAAAACACAGAGCCTCACTAGATTAAGAACATATCACTTTCAGTTCAAGTCCTAGAATCTGAATTTTAGAGCTTCAGGGGATTTCCAGATAGCCTGTAGTCTGATCCATTCATGAAACAGATGATGAGATGGAAAGCCTAAAAGTTAACTGAGAAAGTTTCTTCTCCAGAATCAGAAACTTTAATAGCAACGGTATCTGTATCGCCTGCTCCTTGCCCACCATTCCTGCCATTTTATTGCTTTCAAGGTTTTTTAAAGTCTGGCCCCCACCCCCAACACCAGGTTCTTTTGTTGTTGTTGTTGTTTTGTTTTGTTTTTATCTACTCAAGATTTCTTAGATGGCTGTGCCCTGACTTTGATGCTAATATTGCTCTTCCAATTTTCCAACCTAATTTTTTTCATCATTTATTTTTTCCCTTTGCCTGTCCACATATGTGGCCTATCTGCCTGTCTTAAGAGTTTAATAACTGATCCCAGGAGGTAATGGATCTGGTGAAGAATTGGGAAAGAAGAGCAGTCTGCTGTGACTCTCCTGAGATCTTGCAAACAAAAACAATGGCCCTTAGCTCCTTAAAGATAGTGGTCTTGCACAAGGGCAGGGAAGACCAGCAGACTTTACTGATACTCCTAGACTGGATGACATCCTTTGGAGGGAAAAACAAGGACATGAAATCTCTTGCTGTGGTACTTATCATTCTGCTAAGGACAATGAAAACAGTCTGTCATCCCTGACATCTTAATTGAAAGAAAATCTTACATAGATTTCAGCCGTAAGCAGTATGTTTATACAAGTGTATACAAGAGGAATAATCTGTCAAGTTGGAAAACTCTTAATGCTACAGGACTCAGTTTCATAATTGAACAATCCAACATGAGCTCACACATCTTACCTTGTTCCATGCCTCAATAATTTTTAGTAGAAATTCTTTACCTAGAGGCATATGCTTATTAAAAAGGAGGCTCGGCTTGCTCAAAGTCTGGAATTATTAGCTCATGGCAACAAGCCTGCACTGGAGCAAAACTGTTGAGTCTTTGTTTTCACAACTTTACCACAATTTGCCATCTTATTTTCAGAGCCTTGCTGATGTGTTGTTTGGGAAGTTTTTTTTCTTTAAAGGAATAAAACAAAATTTCACATGGATGAGTGACTTCTCATGTTAGCAGAATTTTACTACTTCACTGGAAAGTTCAGGGAGCAGTGTGAATATCAAAGGAAATGGGCCATGGATTTATTTTAGTATTAAAAAATCAATAATACCTTAGTTATGGGAGGCATCAAGGTGTGATGGAGGAAGCCCTTTATTGCAAGTTGAGTGTAAGTCGTACTGTTTTTCATGACCCATTTGACCTTGGGCAAACGTAAATGTTTCTGAATTCATCTTACTCCTGAGTAACATGGGAGTAGTAGGACCTACCTACCACATTGCATTGTTTCAAGTCCCATGAAGGTGAAAATATTTAGAAAAATATGAAGCAATGTATAAGTGCAATATAAAAATTTTATGAGTGTATTAAATAATAACTATTTTTATATGTATGAAGGGAATTAAACAATGCAAGTATTTCAGTAACATTTTGCTTCAGTGATCTAATGGAGAAGGCAATGGCAACCCCCTCCAGTACTCTTGCCTGGAAAATCCCATGGACGGAGGAGCCTGGTAGGCTGCAGTCCATGGGGTCGCTAAGAGTCGGGCACGACTGAGCGACTTCACTTTCACTTTTCACTTTCATGCATTGGAGAAGGAAATGGCAACCCACTCCAGTGTTCCTGCCTGGAGAATCCCAGGGACAGAGGAGCCTGGTGGGCTGCCGTCTATGGGGTCGCACAGAGTCGGACACGACTGAAGTGACTTAGCGTCTTAGCGTCAGTGATCTAAATATTCTGGACAAATGATTATTTCTCAAGCCAAGCTACATAATTACCTCATTCTAGGCTTTTGTATAGCTAGTGATTGGGTAGGCATAGGGTTTTTTTTGTTGCTGTTGCAGTTTTTTTTGGTTTAAAAGCCTATGTAAGAAGTCTAGGAAATTCTATTGGTTTTGTAGATGGGATTGGGGAAATTACTTACGGAATCTGTGTAAAACAGTAATTCAAAATTATTCAGAATTCAAACATACAGGCTTCCCAAATAACTATTTTCCCTTCCACTGTACTTTGCCAATTTGTCTGATTGGTATCATAGGTAATTATTATTATAGTCCCAGGGGAACCTCATACCCTGAAAAGTTTTCTTAATTAATGAAGGAATATTTAATATTTAAAAATCTAGGAGATTTATGCATGGTGTGGAAATAACTAAGCTAATACGAACACTGAATTAAATGAAACATACTATTCCCCAATTATTCTCTACAACTGGGAGTTTCCCACAGTCTGGGAGAAGAATGAAAACTTATCTTAAATTTAATTGCTTTTTCATATTCATTTGCATCACCATTAAGTTGTTTAATTGATTTCTTTAAAAAAATAGACCGTCAATAGAAGCTGATAACCAGGATTGTCATTAATATGTTGGAAACAAAATGTAAATGGTGATAATGTGTTGCCCTTGCTTATAAGAATGATACTTCACATCAACATAATCAAATATTTTTAGTTGTTTTTGATAACAGTTTTCAAGTGGCCCTAACCGTCTATACTCAAATTGTTACCCTGGTGACTAGAGGGGCAGACATATGGTTGAAGACTGTATGTATGTATATATAGATTTATGTATGATATGTATGTGTGTATATAGATATCTATATCTATCTATCTGGATATTTTTAAATGAATGGATGGATGTATATATAACTATCTGTAGGGTCTCATTATGAAACTGGGGAGTTCAGATTATTAATCTTGTACTTAGAAGAAGTGACCATTATTAAACATGCTATACTTGGATATATAGCTATTTTCTTTTTAGCAAAGGTCCCAAACAAAACATTAAGACTGGCGAATATAAAACAAAAGTTGTCTGTTGATCAAGCAGCATTTTATACTTCTCTGACTTGAGCTCTGAGTATCAGAGACTTTTGACCCAGTGATATTACAACCATAGAAATTTGGAGCGATTGAAAGAAGCCATTTCCTAGACTTATAAAAGCTGAAGGGCCGTCAAAAACCTTACTAATCCTTACTGTTCATCTGTACTACAGAGGTCCCAGGTGTACGTGTCAAGAAATATCCATAGTACTTCACTTGCTTTTCTAAAAACACCCATGTCATTGTTACCAGCTTCTCACCTTAGCCTATCTATGTAACCACTCACACACATCCTGTTAATAGAACTGGTTGTGATTTGTGTACATCGCCATAAACTCTGTGCAAAACTTTTATATTTTCTTATATTTTCATATACACAACTTCCTAAACATATAAATCTAGGACTAGCTTAGGACTAATCCTTCTATGATATGTGTGACTGTGATAGCTAGCCGTGTTTCCAAGGGAGATTTCAGGCGAAAAGACTGAAAAACTTAATCTTCTTTGGAATCGTAACAGCAATGTGAAGGAAGAATATCTTGGCCTTCTTTCCCCCAGTTCAGGCTCCGTGAGTCACCCATGGGAGGCACATGAGCTCCAAAGAAGAGGTTCTTCATGCTGTCCTTCCCTGAAACACAGGAAGGCATTGCCCTGAAAAGAACATCTCTCTGCAATCTTTACCCAGCTCTTAGCTTAAGCGATTTTTTTTTTTTTTTTAGAAAATTCATTAATTTGGGAAGCACTATTTTCCTATCATGGTATTCAGGATAAGATGCTTTAACATGGAAGACTCAGAGGTTCTGAGCGGTTATTTATTTGTTTGTTTTGCTTGTTAAGTCATTACTTCAATGGTTTGACATTTATACGGCTCCCCAGAGTAAGAGCATCAGGAGATTGAGAATTGAGCCAAGGAGGTTATTTGTTTGCCATTTTTAATAAACACAAATAATTCCCCTTTTCCCTCAGCCCCACATTCCCTGGCTCATTAAATCAATTTAAGGCTCTTAAATTTTTTTCTGGCAAACTGAAGCAAAAGAACTATGTACTTCCCCAAGGAAAGCTTACCTGAGACCTGCAGATCAGGCTGAAATCAATTTCTGTCAAAGTGTCTAACACCTTGAGTTATTACAAAATGAGGGGTCAGTAACTGGGGACTGGGCCTCAGACTCGCCCCAAGAAAGACTTGTTGCATCGTGTGAACCGTGATCTAGCTACTTTGGTTTGTGACCTGGCTTTGTGTTTTTTTCCCACTCAAAGTGGAGAATTATGGAAAAGTCAAAACAGATTTCTGTTTGGAAATTATGAATGAAGTTGGCTCTGCAAATCCAGATAGTGAAAGTATATCCAGAGGAAAGCCAGGCAGGCTTCCAGGCAGAAGTATGGAAGAATGTTATCAAACAAATGTACACACGTCTCAGGCTCTAGGATCCCCCAGGGGGCAGAGACCTCAGAGTAAACATGCAGGATTTCAGTACCAGGTCCCTTCTCTTTCCTAAGAGGCAAGCGTTGTAGGAGATTTACTGGCTTGTTGTCTATTGACTATCAGTTAGATAACAGAGGTCAGGAAATGAAGTGGAATTTGATGTATTAACTAGGAAGCAGCAAAGGAAGCCAGGCTTGTATTTTATTTGTTATTATTTCCCTAATATCCTCAATTATGTGGCTCCCATCAGGGAATATGATCTGCTGCTCATGTAATGGTATTGTCCCCACTGGTTCTGGACTTGAAAAACTGGCAGTGAATCCCCTGCCTAGAGGATCAGGAATAATGTTTGCTGTTTTTTCTTTTCTTTTTTCTTTTTTGTTCCCAGGCCTGTCCCAGGCTCTCTATCTTCTCTGCTCCATCTTCACAACAGACAGAGACAGCCCATGCCAGCCTCCATGCCTGGGACCCTGCCCAACCCTACAATGCCGGGTTCTTCTGCCGTCTTGATGCCAGTAAGTGCTTCTTTCTGCTGAGGCTTGCCCCATTTGGAAAAGTACAGGAAGTATGCAGATCTAAGCTGATGGGAAAGAAAAGAGCTTCTTATGGATGGAGAGTTGAGCTGGGTGCCAGTTTGCTCTAAGTGCCTAGTTGTGTATCCTTGGGGATCTTGCTGGCTTCTCCATCCTTCAGTGCTTCCATAATGAGGCATGGTTTCATCTTCTTGCTGGTGACAAGTGAGTTTGTAATACTCAGGGAATGGGATTTGTCCCGGGACATGGGAGTGTATGACTACTCCAAAGTCTATAGCTTGGGTTACGTATAGTGTCCTAAATTGCCAGTGAGTGGTCTAGCTGGGACTCAGAGTGATGTGTCAATAATAACAATAATAATGATGGTACATAATAGGTGCTAACACATATGCATGCATATTATGTTTTATTAATGATGCTAGCAGCATTTACTGAATGCTTACCTTGTGCCGATCACTCTCTAACCACCTCATTAACCTGTGAAACAACCCACTCAGGTACATACTATTACTATCCCCATTTTTGAATGAAGAAAGTAAGGCAAAAAACAAGCTTGGCTGAGAAGCAGTGCCATTGAGTTTTGAACCTAGGAGTTCTCTCTCAACCCCTACCTGATCCATACATTCCCTCCTTTCACTCTCACAAGAAACCTTTGAGGTATGCACTGCTCTTACCCTTACTTTGCAGAAGAGGAAACCAAGGCACAAGAGGCTGAGAAACTTGGTTAAGTGACTAAGTCAGTAAGAGCTTATTGTTGTTCACTCACTAAGTTGTGTCCAATTCTTTGTGACCCCATGAACTGCAGCACGCCAGGCTTTCCTGTCCTTCACTATCTCCCTGAGTTTGCTCAAACTCATGTCCATTGAGTCAGTGATGCCATCCAACCATCTCATCCTCTGTGACCCACTTCTCCTCTCGCCCTCAATCTTTCCCAGCATCAGGGCCTTTTCCAGTGAGTCAGCTCTTCGCATCAGGTGGCCAAAGTGTTGGTGCTTCGGTTTCAGCATCAATAAGAGCAAGTGAGTGACAGAATCAGGTTTTAGATCCAGGTGGTCTGACTTCTAAGTTATTACAGTATACCTCCCTGAAAGCAATAGATTCACAAAGAATGAAGATTCAGACTGTTTTAGAGCTAACCTGCTCTCCTGCCGCGGGATCCCCACTGTGTACATCTTCTTCCTCCCTGGCATTGTGCCTCAGTGCACATGCCTAGTGTTACCATTTTCAGGGCCATTGGGTTCTCAAAAGCCCTAGAGGTGACATGATAATTCAATTAAAGTCCTCCCACAACAATATCAGGAATATTTTGCAGAATGTTTTTAGCATTCTAAGGAACTGTCTACATTTGCTATTTCATTTTGTTCTCACAGCAGTCCTGTGGGAATATGACTGCAGCCATTATCAATATACTTACTTTACCAATGGGAAGCTGAGGAGTACGATATTGGAGGGATTTGTCTAAAGGCACACAGCTTGTAACGGCAGAGTTACAAGTTACAAGTGACTAGGATACACATCTCACCTCATGTTTTGCAGCCCAGATCATCCCAGAATGAGGAATTTGCTCATTTATCTGGAAGCAGGGAGATGGAGAAAGCCTTGATGGCCCAACTGTAGCGACGTAGGTCTTCCCACTGTTCAGAGTCAGACAGTTCAGGCTAGAAAGATTCTTTGCAAAATGTTGTCAGAAGGACAGCTGAGCTGGCTGACTACCTGCCTCACTCACCTTAAACGTTTTAGATGAAGGAAAGCAGCACCATCCATACTGCAATCCCAGATTTCATTCAACCTCACTAATTGCAAGAGACTTCTACCACAAGCCATTTTCATCCAGGCTTTAAATCCTTCTCATTTAAAATTGTTTCCTTTCAGAAATTCTATGCATTGTCCAGAAAAATATCACTGCAGTGACCTTTTTTCCCAATTTGAATAAACTGTGTACCATTCCCAGGGGCAAAGGTGGGGCATTTAGGCTGCAAAGACCCAGAGAAAAGGGTGCCTGGCACTGGTTTCCACCATATCACTTCATTGTACAACTTCATTGTACAATAGAAGAGTAGAACAGAAAAAGAATCTTTCAAGTTTTAACAGAGAAGTCATGTACTTGAAATTTTTAAAAACTGTTGATGCTTCAGAATAGAAGCAAAGGATCAGGTACATGGTAAAAAGCCAGTGTAGATAACAGAGTCAGAGTTCAAACCCGCGTCAGTGATGTGTACAGCTGTCATGAAAACAGTGTCCATCCAGAGTAGTGACTCTTAACTAGAATCAGTTTTCTCCTCCAAGGGATGTTTGGCAATATCTGAAGACACTGCTCATTGTCACAACTTGGGGAAAGTGCTGTGGGCATCTAGTGGGTTGAGGTCAGAGATGCTAAACATTGTACAATGCATAGGACAGTTACCAGGACAAAGAATTATTTGGCTCAAAATGTCAATAGTGCCAAGATTGGGAAACCATGATCTGGAGTGACACTAATGTAACTAATGAAAATGAATGCAAGATATCTAAAAGCACATACTAAGAGTTTTAGGGCCTAGAAAATTGGGCCCTTTCTTCCTCATTATCGGGTTGCCAGCCCCTGTGCTATAATTTTAGCTTGTCAAGCAGGGACTTTCTGTAGAGTTCTTGTGTCCCCTGGCATAAAAAGATTAGTTTATATCTATAGGTGAAGGTGAGATTCTTAACTGATTTGTGGTACATGCTGTTAGGCTACATATTTCACAAAGCCCTAGGTCTGAAATAAATGATGAATCTGTTCATTCATTTATTTCTTAAACTTTTGTTGAGCTCCTTCTAAGGGCCAAGCTCTGTGCTAGATGCTGAAAATGTGGTGAAGGAGGAAATAGGCATTGCCTTCCAGGAGTTCACTGGGTCAGGATTTGTGATTTTGAAAGTCAAAAGCTGAAATTATTTGGGAATATGAACAGCCATTTATGATTACAAAAGCCCAGTGGACTGCAGACATTTTTGGCTCCTGTTTTCCAACTTATTTCAAGGAAAAAGAAGAAGCTCAAAAAAGATGATATCCTTTACCTGGATGTTTTACATACAGTGCTCAGTATTGCTTAGTATTCAGCAAAGCCACTCCCGTCTTCTGACCTCTTCTTTCTAGTCCACTCATTAAAGCCACACTCATGGGCAGAGCGTTTATTAGCACATAGCACCAAATAGTTGTTTTGAAGAGGCTCTTGGTAACCCCATATAATTACTTATGTGGAAAAATGCAATTTTTTAAAGATAGAGAAACCAGCCCTGTTTTTAGTATTCTGTTTAATTTGTGAGTCATAAGGTAGAAACAGTCATAGCCTGTAACTTTTCCAAAAAGTAGGCAGCATGGCTGACTCTGAATCCAGAAGCAGAAAGCAGGCTACTCTCATTTCTTTGTAAAATGGTGGCTCCAAAGCATGATGGAAAACCCTGGACAATCATGTGTCCTTCTGAACAATCCTCCTTCCAAAAACTGAAAGCAGAAACTCCTTTGGACTTTATTTCTCTTTAGGAGAAGGTCACTAATTTTAATAAAGGGTCAAATGCTAATCCCGTTCTCCTACCCACCAGCCTCTGGAAAGTGGAAGTTATAAGTAATGAGCGTTTTTTAGAGAAATCTCCATGACTTAACAATTAGAGTACACAAATGTACTTTATGGCACTGAACTGTACACTTAAAAAGAGTTAAACTGGTAAATTTTAAGTTATGTATATTTTATGATGATTTAAAAAATAATTTAAAAAAAATTAGAATACCCAGGCTGCTTGAAGATGTAGGGGAATATGAGAATGAATACAGCCAGCCCATATACTTTAATTCCAGACAATTCCAAAAAACATCATTTGGATTTGCAAAGTATTTACATTGTATTAGGTGTTTTAGGGGATCTGGAGATGATTTAAACTATAGGGAAGGGTGCACGGAGATCCAAGCAGTCCATTCTAAAGGAGATCAGCCCTGAGTGTTCTTTGGAAGGAATGATGCTAAAGCTGAAACTCCAGTACTTTGGCCACCTCATGCGAAGAGTTGACTCATTGGAAAAGATTCTGATGCTGGGAGGGATTGGGAGCAGGAGGAAAAGGGGACGACAGAGGATGAGATGGCTGGATGGCATCACCAACTTGATGGATGTGAGTTTGAGTGAACTCCTGGAGTTGGTGATGGACAGGGAGGCCTAGTGTGCTGCAGTTCATGGGGTCGCAGAGTCGGACACAACTGAGCGACTGAACTGAACTGAACTGATGCCTTTTATATGAGACTTAGGTACCTTGAAATTTAGTGTCAGAGGGAGGTCCTGGCACCAATCCCTGGAGAATATTGAGGGGCAACTCTATTTTATTTTGCTGAACTGGTGCACACAAAAGGTTTTGCTAGAGTGGTCTAGAAAGTTCGCCATCATTAAATAGCTCCTTTTGCAACAGTTTCACAAAGCCATACACTGCTAGATAACTGATAAACTAATTCTGGCTAAGGTATGGCTGATGATACTTCACTGTGATGTGATAGGAACTGTGCCCCAATCATTCTTGACAAGGCTTTTAGCAAGTACCTCTGCTCGTCCACACATTGGTATCCTAACAATAACCCTGCCCTTGGGGTGGGCACAGCAGGAATCGCAGTGATAATCTCAATGATGGAAGGGACCTTAAAGGGTCATTTTGTTCAACTATTACTCTCAACTCTTATCTGTGAGGTTTCTATCCTACACTGTTTGATGAGCTCCTTTGATAAGGAACTCTATTTTCTAAGACTACCTAGGCTAACTTTGCGCAGAAACCTGGTTCCCTAAAATTTCCTAACGTTGTTTCCATTTCCATACTTTGGCAAATGGAAAACTTTTGCACTGAAGAAACTATTTCTCTCTTGAGGCAAGTCTAATTGTTTTCTGTATGATTTCAGTATTAAGTACACTTGCATTATTCCTGTTCTTCAAAAAGTGTTAGTTTTCTACTAAATGGAAAATGTTTGTCAGACACAGTCTTTCTGACTGAAAAAGAGATTTGTTTTACTGATTCATTTTTTAACAGGGACACCCTGGAGACAAAAGCCAGAACTCAATTCAGATATTGATAATCAAATGTTAATTCTAGACACAAGGGTAGGCTAGAAGGGCAGTGGGGGGTGTTGATCACATGTCTTCAGTACCCACACTGCTTTCTTTACCTCCCAGAGCTCTAACCCTGCTGGGAGGCCTAAAACTGCTGCTGTGTAGAGTCAGACAAGGTTAACAGGGGAGAGAAGATGTGCCCTGGGCAGCCGCTCCTGCTGGACCATTTTGATGGTGGTCATGAGTTAGAGCGACAGAAAGACATATCATCTTTAAGGGGGTGGCTTTTAAAATGAATTTTTTCTTACTGCTAAAATGACTCATATTGCACTATAAAATTTGGGGAGAACACAAAAGCTGCAGATATCTTGAGATAACCATTTGGTATATTCTATATCCTTCCAGGATTTTTCTAGGCATGTGTTATTCTCTTTATAGCTGTGAAATAGAAAATCCCATGGATTTCTACTGGGGTCCCTAAGAGTAGGACACGACTGAGCGACTTCACTTTCATGCATTGGAGAAGGAAATGGCAACCCACTCCAGTGTTCTTGCCTGGAGATTCCCAGGGACGGTGGAGCCTGGTGGGCTGCCGTCTATGGGGTCGCACAGAGTCGGATACAACTGAAGCGGCTTAGCAGCAGCAGCAGAAGCTATGAAAATAAGCTTGATGAGTAGTATTCAGAGTGGAAGTGTTGCATGGTTTTGTGGAAGTATTGCCTGCTTTTGTTTGGAAATGATCTCCCATCACAATGTTGTTCTCTTTTGCATTGGACTTCTTCTCTAGAACACGCGGCTTTGGATGATTCTTTGCTGTGCCTGAGTTCAAGACTTAGCAGTACCTTGCTTACCCTTTACCAAAACTGCAGGTTTTCCCTGGATTTATTCACAGAAATTCTACACAATCCATTTGAAAGAGAAATGCAGCTTTGTCTATGATCTCAACTGCCTTTCTCAGACTTCTGATTCTGTTACTTTCCTTTCTCTTAGATGGAGAGACAAATGTCAGTGAACTCCAACCTCCTGGGAATGCAAGGTCCAAATCTCAGCAACCCCTGTGCTTCTCCCCAAGTCCAGCCAATGCATTCAGAAGCTAAGATGGTAAATAACAATTATAATCATCCTTTTCTTACTGTATGACTTTTTCTTTTGATTTCTGCTCTGACTTCCAAACTCCAGTTAAAAGAGGTAGATGGCTCTGTCTTTGTTTTCAATGAATAGGTCTTTCTGTGGAAAAGCAGTGCAGAACTTGGTCCTCCTTTTGAGGCTATTAGTTACTGAACCTTGGCATGGGATGCTCATGTAACAAGCATTGGATCAGTGTGTGGCCTTAGTGAAAGGGACTTTTAGAAGTTTGGGGAGATCCATAAGAGTTGAGGTAGGATACACCCAAATATGTGTATATTTGTTCAGGAACTGAAATTAACAGAACAATCCAGAGTTTCTCTCCTTCAACGTAGTCACCATTTCAGTGCCACTCTTCCTGTCCCCAGAGCCACCAAAATAGATGTAATTTTTAAACATACAAGTAGTATGAAAATATTTTCATTTTTTTGTGTTATAGTCATCAGATGTGACATTGATTTGAAAAGACCAGAGTCTTGTTTTCTCCTGGGGTAACTGCAGCTCACATTGAAATGTACGATTTCAGGTGACATTTAGTGACTTTTAACATATGAGATTGATGTGCACTGAAGTCATTCTTTCCAATTAAAGTGATAGATTCATGCATTTATATCCTACTAAATATTAATAAAAGCAATGCCTGTTGGTCTTGGCCATATAAAGTCAATTTTCTGGTTACATTTAGCAAAATTACTTGAAGGAATAATTCAGTTTTTGTATACATTCAGACACCACAGTTGGTAAGGTGTCAGATGCCAACAAAATGCACAGCAGCAAAGTTTTTTTGTATCTGATATTGGGTAAAGATAGCTTTTGCTAGAAGCTGGAGATTTTTTTGCTTTGCTGAGTGACGGCATAGGGACCATGTCGGAAGGCTAAGGTTGGATGTTATTGACACCTCTGAAAATTAGCCATCAAAATCCAGAGACTTTGTCTTTAATGACAGTAAGTGTTTTGGACGCTGGCTTTGGTCACTTTCTCTTGGAAATTTCTCTCATTTGACTTGCACCTTCTTAACCCAAGGAAGCAACTGAACTCCCAGTGTTGGCAACCCCGGGCACATAAAGTCTGTGGTTGGGAGAGGTCTCTTTGCTGGGCCACAGTCCCTGTGACATGCCAAATGGCACCAGCATCTTCAGCAAAGCTCGTTAAATCTTTTTGGAATCGGCAAATATTTTTTCAACTCAAGCCCTGCTGAGCCAAACCAAATAATTGCTGGCAGAGTAAAATCCAAACTGGCATCTGTTTTGGAGACCAGAGTAATGCCATTTACATTTTTTTAGAGGAAAATAAAAAATGAACTGTGAAGGTACTTAAGCAAGAAACAAAATTAAGTTATTCATGTGTATGAATAAGGTTCTGGGTCTAAAACATTAAATGCTACTTCTTCAGCCAGATTATTTCTGAATCATCTAGTTTAGTTCAGGGTCTATATCTCTTTTGAGAGACCCCACCAGACAAACTTGAAGGAGATTCTAAAACACAATTCCAAATGAAATTTCCCTGCCAGTTGAATTTTCCTGAATTGTATGCCACCGTTTGACTCAGAAGTATCCTCTCCCTCTTCTTGCTGGCAAAGAAGGAAAATGCTTCCAAAGGGAGTCCAGGTTTACAGTTATTTATATGCATGGCATATGATAGGGCAGATTAATAGTGAATAATATCAGCAGGAGACAAAAGGGAATTGGACTGTGCTTATAAAAATAGTGTTACCCTGCAAATGTTTGTCAAGTTAAATTTTGAGCAGGCATACTCCTCTGCTGATTCATGTTCTAAGTGAATGAATATTTCCAGATCCATGATGTCTGGGCAAATGGACTGTATCATAGAGCTGATACAGCTTTTCCCTCTGCTCCAAACTCCCACCTCCTAACCCTGTTTTTGCCAATACAAAGTTGGATTCCTGTTCATCCAAAGGGAAAAATTGTAATATTGGCCACTTATATTTTGGAAGAATAGCATTTACCTAGTAGCTTGGAAAAGCGTTAAGTAAATGGCTTTTAATACATTACTCAGCATCCCTGTTCTGATTTCTGCTCACTTTAGTCACTGCAGAAACTAGTTATTGCTACCTACTCACTGTACAATATTTTCTAGCAGCTTTGGGTTGCTTAGACAAAAAGTTTTTATGAAATAGAAAGTAGAGAAGAAAAAAAAAAAAAATCCTCCCTGATATTAATGTCAGCCAGAGCCTCCACAGGTTTCTCAGAACTACGGGCTTTGTTGTTCTATGCCTAATTTTCTTCCTGTGTAAAAGCTGGAATGGATTCCAGATTTCAGCTAAGACTCTTGTTTCACTGTTTTCAAGGACTTTTCCAGAGGTCACACATGGGCTATTGTGATGAAGGCACTCTGTGGGGTGTGTGCTCAGAGCACACGAGCAGCCAGAGGGCCGCCTGGGAGGTACTGCCCACCCCACGACGCTGCAGACCTCTCCTCTTGGGGCCAGACTGTCCATTTTACAGTCCCTTTTGGCCACTGACAGATGTCATCGTCCCGAATCTCTGGTGAAACTCAGAGCTCCTGGAGGTGGACAGAAGCGTAAGGCAGGATTGCTTTGCATGTACAGCTTTGTTAGAAGCTGATAACTGATTGTTCGATAGAATGCATCCATTCTCCTTGCCCCAAATGGGTCATTTCACCTCTGGGAGAGAGCAAACCAGTGTCCCCAGTAAACTCTCCAGGGCATTAGTCTGCGACATCCTAAATTGAAATCACACGTGCTCCTCTTTTGATTTAATGTGTATTAGTATCAAGCCGTGCACTTTGGTGGACTGTAGTCACATCTGTCCAAGCTGATTTTATCATAGGTCTGGCAAATGATAATTTAGTGTTATGGATATTTCTTCTGAAGAATTAAGCCAACAAACATATGGCTTCACAATAATACAAGTAGATATGTGCATACTGGATTTTTGTCTCAGGGTCAGAGCAGATTCAGAGGTGTGAGAGCCTCCCACCTTTCTAACTACACAGGATGGTAGGCTTTTCCTCCCAGATTCCTAGGATCAGTGGGTGTCTTTCATGAAAATAGGTCTGCTAGAAGGAAATTTCGGAGAAGGCAATGGCACCCCACTCCAGTACTCTTGCCTGGAAAATCCCATGGATGGAGGAGCCTGGTGGGCTGCAGTCCATGGGGTCACTAAGAGTCGGACACGACTGAGCCACTTCACTTTCACTTTTCACTTTGATGCATTGGAGAAGGAAATGGCAACCCACTCCGGTGTTCTTGCCTGGAGAATCCCAGGGATGAGGGAGCCTGGTGGGCTTCCATCTATGGGGTCGCACAGAGTCGGATACTATTGAAGCGACTTAGCAGCAGCAGCAGCAGCAGCAGCAGCAGAAGGAAGTTTTCACTGGAAATCTGGTAGACAGTTTTAACACTCAAAGGGGAACGAGAGAGAAGGAGGGGGATGAGCAGAGAGAAAGGGAAGGAAGAAGGAGACAGAACGGGTAGGAAATGCGAACCAGACTGGGATCCTGTTTCCAGCCTCTGCTGGGTGTGCATGGCTCTGCAATGATGTAGATTCGGTGCTCTCAGTCTGTAGATTTGTGCTCATTCCTATTGGTGAGAATTAGACCAATTCTATCTATTTGTTTCACAGGTTTATCTTTTCTTTTTTAAAGAAGTCAATAATAGAGTTTGGAAAATAAATAAAGCATGGGGAGAACTTGTCCAAACATCTGTCTGGAGTCTCATATATGATGAGATGACAACTATTATATTGAAACTGATGATGAGGATGGCACATAAACAGCCTTTCATAGAGGGCGCTGGCCACTCTGCCCAGGAGTCACCATCAGTTTGGATAGGGGTACGAAGCCTAGGAAATAGTGATACCAAGGAGAAGTTATGTATAGCTCTGACCTGAAATTATTCTCAGGATGGCCCCATAACAGGGATATTGTCCCCATTTTATAACTGAGAATGAGCTTTAACTAGTTAAAAAAAAACTGGCCCAATGACATATCACTTAGCAAAAGCTAAAGTTTCAGACTCTAATGGCAAAGCATTTTCATCACAACACTGATCCTTTAGATAAAAATATACAGGTTCCAGGTGTTGGTAGGCAGCAGATTAAATCAAATTCGTTTTAGGTTAATTTATATGTACAGACAAATGGGAGACAAGGATGGCTAGGATAGTGTAAACCTCTAGATAACCTGTAAAAATGTGGAGTGGTTGGTTAGTATGGACCTTACTGCTTAGTTTAACCAAAGCTCTATGGCTGTACTGATTGGTCCAACCTCACTGCCTCATTCCAACTCATTTTAATCGTGACATTTCTCCTTTTACATGTGTGTCTCCCCGATTTGATTGATTGGAAGCTCCTTGAAAATAATCCTTGCATTGTGTAAGCTCTGTGTACTGAGAAAGGCCCCATGAATGAGAACTGAATTTAATTGACTTGAATTGAATTAAAATTATGAGAAGGAACCAAACCCTAGCCCTGGAAATGAGAATGAGATGGAGTGGGTAGGGGGCAATGGTGGGGCTAAGAAGGGGAGGAAAACATTATTAAAATGCTTAGCTAAGTATTCAGGTTGTAAAGAGTAGCTATCTACATTTGATTTGTTTGAGAGACATCTAGAAACAATAGCCATCTTATTTTTTTTCCTTGAGAGGGAAGCAGTACATCTGTTCCTTAGAAAACAGAACTGGGAATATCATTGCCCTCTGAGGAATTGAGAGCAATCAATACTAAAGGTTGTTTCTTCCATTGTGATGGACTGACTGTGCTGTGTTTTGGTCACCAACAGTCAATACCTCATCCAGTTAGGTTTACTGTTCATTGATAGAATATATAAATATATGCATTAATGAATGAATGAAAGAAACCATACGATTGGAGCGTCAAGGCCTTTTAGAGATAGAAGGTGCTTGCCCCAATTCCTCATTTCATAAGTAAGGACAGAAAAACCTGGCAAAGACTTCAGGAGATCAAGCTATCATTTAAACACAAAGCTGGGCCCCAACTCAGGCCTTCAGCCATCTACACAGAATTGTGCTTTTGCCATCAGCTGTACCAATAAATTACTAACAGTGCTTCTTTTTTTGGCAAATAGTTTCTTCCTGGCAGATTGGCAGATGAGAACCGGGGTGGCATAGTGAGCAATCCATGGTTAAATCTCTACTTTGTTTTGAATGTCAACCTGGGTGTGTTTGTGTTTGCCTTTTCCCTCCCTAATTATCGAGCTGGATAACTGTTTGCCTACAGTGCCCTTTGGCCACCCACTGTCCAATAGATAAATCACAGAGAAGTCTGGCTCCATATGGAGTTGCCTGGAAAATTTATACACATGAAAAGACAGTCTCCAGGTAACATCTCTCTGGCACTCTTGAGAAATGCAGTCCTTCGATTTGCCTATTTGCTTTAATCATCCCCAGCTTCACTTCCTAAATGTCTAGGAATAAAAAAGCAGGGAATAAATAGGCTGTCTGCTTCTCAAAAGCTTTGTGGCAAGGCAGGAAATGCTGTTGACTTGAAAGACGCCCTCCTTCACTTGCCAGCAGCCATGTGGCCCTGTAGCCAGTGATCAAAATGTGATGATAGGCTAATCCAAGGAGACCACTCTTTTCAGAATCCTGCTCCTTTGGTGCTATGAAAAAACACTGTCCAGTATGAAGGTGAATAGGAATTAGGTAAGATTCTGTGACAACAACAGCAAAAATCTGAACTCTTGATGGATATCATTTTAAGGGCAGTATAAAACACCGCAGTAGAAAACAATAATTGTTAACATTAATTAATCACTTGTTATGTGGTGGCAGAAATTATGTTAAGCATCTTACAGTACATTATTTCATTTAATTCTTGAAACAATCCCCTGAGGGAGGTACTATTCTCAATCTCACTTTATAAATGGATAAACTAAGAGACAGTAATTTGTGAAGAACATACAAGCTGATTAAAAAGAAAACAATGGTGTTGGGATGTTAACCCAGGTATTGGGCTCTTGCTCCTGACCCTAAACAATAATGTTTTGCTAGCAGTGGGAATGTTCGTCTTTTGAATTTGTATTAGTAGAGCACTTTCCAAACTGTAAAGTATACATTGTCTCCTTGGAGCCTGATAGCAACCCCTATAAGGTCAACAGGGAAGTATTACCATCTTCGTTTTATAGACACGGAGAGTTTTCTAAGTGACTTTACATCATGATCCAGTAGCATAAGCAGGCCCTGAGCCCGTCTTTGATTTTTGTCCTGTTTCTACTATAACATCCCTGACCCTGAGTCCTCATGATAACTTATTCTGAATCAAAGCAAGTCCTTATAAAAGTAAAACTCAGTGGTATTAAAGGGGGATGAGATGCAAATTAATTGCTAGGCCGGGTAACCTATTAACTTCTCTAGTCCTCATCATCGAAACACTGGAGAGAAGGCTGATTCATATTTCTGTCTGGCCAGGACAAGTGCTGAATTAAAGGACTAAAAGCAACAACTCTGAGAGCTCACAGAAGCCCCGAGTCCTTTTTCTTGGCTGAAATGTAACCTTTCACATGCTATTACCACTTCACCCATTTAAAATGTAGAAAGCTTAGTTGGGGAATATATCATCTTTTTTGGTACAATGTAAATGGTTAGATTGTGAGATCATTGATAGGTGCTAACAACCATTTATTTATATTGCCATAGAACAGAATAAATTCCTACAGTGTTTACATTCCTTGTGCTGATCAGGATCCTAAATATATGGGATTATACATTTGATTGTATTTGTTTTGAAAATGAGAATTTGAGAGATGATCAATTGCTTATGAATCACCAAATTCTAAAGCAGGAAAGGAGCTCAGGGATTATTTTAGCAAAATTCTTTCCTTTGAGAAACAACAGTCTGAAGTTCCAGTTAATACCTGGTCTAAGGTCACATAGCTAATTAGCAAAAGAAGGGGAATTAGAACCCAGATTCCAGGTTTTCAGTTTAGTACTTCACTCTCCATGTGCCAGTCAGGAATTGACAGAGAAAGCCATTAGCTGGTTGCCGTGACAGTGAACTTTCTAAGGAAGTCTCCCGAAGCATTGGCTATAGCGTTTGGTTAGTGAGGCAAAGTACCTGGGAAGAAGAGGATCAGTCAGCTCTTCCCTTTTATATCAAATAGGAGGTGAAGTTCGTCATCCAAATGCCTGAATGAATGGGTTCAGTTTTCTATAATTATTCCTGAGACCTGGGGGTTCTCAACATGAGACCACTAAGCTATTCTTCTGGATCACGCAGAGTGTGGATTCATAATGAGTATTGCATCTCTTGGTATTCGGTATAAACTGCCTTGATTTTGCCTGCCACTGAGCAAAAGTAAAGTTCCCACATCTCATTGCTGTGTGTTTTGGGACTGCGTGGAGCTTACTTGGGCTTTTGGAGATATGTTTCTCCTTGGTGTGGAGCAGTGATAGAGCTCTCCAAGCACCCAGCACAAAGCAGTATTGAAATGTCCCTTTCCATCGACTCTCTCTGGGCTCTCCCTTCCTCCACCCTCAGTAGAGTCTTCACATACTCACACTCAGACGGTCTCCTAGGACTCATTGTCTTCCCAGTTTTCTTTCTTTCTCTTTCTGCAAGTATCCACCCTGTTTTGGTAACCATGGCAACGGGTGAAACACAATCCCAATATTTGCTCGCTGCCTCTGTCACCCAGCCCAGCACGCGCATCGCCGGCTCTTGTTTTTGTGTTTGTTTAACGTTCCCAAGCCTGAAGTCAAATGCATCTGGGCAAGGACGCGGTGCACGGTCGGTCTGGTTCGGAACACCCCCTCTCAGACAGTCTTCAGGCACGTCTTCTTTGTGTATTTGTGTACGTGTGTGTGCGCGTGTTTCCTTGTCTGCTTTGCAACGCTGTACAAATAAGTTCAGCTTGTGTAAGAATAGCCAAGGGGGAAAAAAAGGATATTTTCTAAACCTTGTTACAAGAAGTTCTGCTTTGCAGTGATATATTTTGGTCTTTTTCTTGGACTTTATGTTGCTTACCCTTTCCAAGATTTTTGCCAGCACAACTAATAACGAAAGTTTGCTTTGCACTTTGGGATGATGGTTCTGCCTTGATTTGGTGTTTTATGTGGCAAATACAGCAGATCTGTCAGAAAAGTTGTGCCTTGGGGCGGGGGGAGGATGGAAAGCAGAGCATGGGGGCAGATAGAGGAGGAAAAGTTTTCCTAAAGGTTTGGGATTTTTCTTTTGTTAAGAAAAGAAAGTAAATGAGAAAATCCCGTCTTCAAATCCAAAACTAACCAGGAGTGTATTTTTCCTATTGGTATCCTTTAGAATGGTCTTTCTATCCCTTGTTTGTTGGAAAATCTAGCTGTACTATAGTACTCCATATTTTATATATTTTGTTTGCCTTAGGATGAATAAGATGAATCATTAGGTTCTCTGAATCGGTGAGTCCCAACAATAAGAATAAATACATTAAGTATTTTTTATTTTGAAATCCTATTTACTGTCACCAGACAGAAGATGTGTTTAAGGACAAGATTTTCATCCAACTGTGGCCTTGGATTCTAGAGATTAAAAGTGCAGACACAAGGCAGTAACCTGATTTCAGTAGCAAGCCATCATCTGAGGAAGAAGAGGGAACAGGAGCACACTTGGATAGAATTTCAGAGCTGGCAAGTGTTTCACTTGCACCCTTTCCTGGACTGTCCTTCTTCTCCCTTTTGGCACCGCTGCATGGGAATGTGCCCGTGTTTCCAGGGTACCAGTCCTGCGTCCCTCCCAGCCTCTCCTGTTCAAGTATCATGATCACTCTCTGAAAGGCCCTCCCAGGAGCCTGGCAATGTTCTGAGGGCTTCTGGCTCTCTCTGGCTGCCTTGCCTCTCCTATCCTATTTCCTCTGCCTGCAAACAGTACTCCACTTTTTAAAATAAGACTTAGTTCAAATGTACATTTCCAGCAAAGTCTTCTCAACTGCCTCAGGTAGGCAGAAGCCATGCCTTCTGCTGGGGTAGACTCCATTTGAACCTTGTTTATCACTTCCTTGTAGAGGCTTTATTGCCTGTGTCCCTGCCTCACTGCCAACCTGTGAATTCCTTGAGTATAGAGGCCAATGTCATGCCTTGTCCCAGGGCTGGCATCTTTCCTGTGTGTTCTAGGTGCCCAGTAAAAACGTTTATTGATAAAATGAAGGAAAGAAAAGCTGATAAACCAATTTAGATGGAAATATTACTGTGACTTACTATGCTGCCCAGTACACTTGGGCTTTTTTTTTTTTTTTTTAGTTCCAGGGATAAGGTAGGACATAACTCAGATGATTGATTCACCAGTAGTAGAATTTCAGGACCCATGACAAGTGGGTGGGAGAGAGATATTTGAGCAGGTGAGAATCCTTCCCACAATTTCCCAAATCCCTGCATTGGTATCTGGGCTTCTTCCTACCACGGTCAAGTGCAGCTCTGCAGAGAAGCCCTGCCTGCGACTTCTGGTGTATGTCCTGCTTTTAAAAAATTTCACATGCTATTATGAGCATTTGCTCATATCACACAATATCTTTTGAAAATAGCTAATTAATTGTATAATTTATCCTATGGCTATCACATTAAAAAATTCACTTTATTTCTATTTCTGGGTATTTAGATTTTCTCTACTAGAATTTGATTAGAAAAGTAAATCAAACAAAAAGCTGATCTGAAATTATTTAATTACATCTTTGATTATTTCCTTAGAATAGATTCCCAGAATTAGGATTACCAAGTCAAAAGGAATATGCACTTTAAAGACTTGGTATATATATATACACACACACACACCAAATTTCTTAAAATTTACACTAATTTTCATTAATTCCTGTTACATAGGAGGATATCTGTCCTACAGCATTTTCAGAATTACTAAACATTCTCATTTTTAAACAGAATCTTAGTCAGTTTTGATTTGCATTTCTTACATTATAATAAGTTTACACATCTTTTTCTATATTTGTTTGCGACTTGATTTTTCTCTTTGGTTACATTTCTGTACTTTCAGGCAATTTTTCTTCATTGGGGTGAGTATTGGAATTCAGGGAACAAATGATAGAGCAGGTTATCCTTTCTCTGCTGCATTTTTCAAGTTCTTAATAGTTAGCTGACGTTACCACCTTACTTTACTAATTATATTTTTGTTTCTAAAACTCAATGCATGTCTCAAAATATATTTAGTAGTTTTGTTTATGTGACTTTTTTGCTTGGATGCACAGTGTTTGGAGGGTTTAAGAAATCTCCTTACGCTTTCTGATTTTCATAGTTATTTGACTTATTTATTGCAGAAGTGTTGGCTCCCCTGGGAATATGAATGTATTTCTTCCGCATTTTCTGTGTTTACCTAACCAAGTCTTTGCTTATTTAAATATAAACCTGAGTACCTTAAATAAACTGAAGTTACGTTTGTGTCTCTCACATTTACCTGAGATAGGATTATATGGATCCTACTCTTATCCCCTTTAAGAGACATCAACCTCTGACCATTCTTATTTCACCCACATGAGGGAAGTATATGGATTTATACTGATTGAATTTGATCACTACTGCTGGATATATGTTACCACTGGATGGTTAAATGTCACTGAATCTATTCTCAAGCAAGAAAGTTAAACTGAAAATATAAAGTAGCTTAATTCTCATGGAGTGATATTAATGGAGTATTATTTTAAGGTTGCATGAGTCCTATGTTAGCCAGACTGTAACCTCCTTCATAGTGCCTAGGCTCCCTCAGGGGAAGTATCTGACTACCTAACACAGAGTTGGCACAAAATGTCTCTTTGTCAAATCAGTGAGTTTGAGTAACTAATTATATAATAATATCAAACAGGCATTGAATGCTGATTATGGGCCATGTGACCATGTGATTTTTATGTTGTAAAGATTCAGGGAGGAGCTGCACATAAAGCTCTCAGAGTAGGCATTTACATGTATCCTCAGCTTATTCCATCCTCACAACTGTCCTAGGAGGTAGTATCTCTGTTGTGGTTTGCTTGTGTGTTTATTGAAGTATAGTTGATTTACAGTGTTATGTTAGTTTCAGGTATATGGCACAGTGATTCCGGTGTATGCATGTGTGGATATCGGATTTCAGATCTGTACATTTGAGATGTATATCAGAGCTCCTGCATAGGCCATCAGTATGTCTGTGCTCAGTTGTGTCTGACCCTTTGCAGCCCTATGGGCTGTAGCCTACCAGGCTCCTCTGTCCATGGAAATTTCCAGGCAAGAGTACTGGAGTGGGTTGCCATTTCCTACTCCAGGGGATCTTCCTGACCCAGGGATCGAAGCCAGGTCTCTTGTTTCCTTCATTGGAGGGCAGATTCTTTACCACCAGCACCACCTGGGAAGTCCATACCTAGCATGCTAGGCTGCTTCAGTCATGTCCAACTCTGTGACCCTACGGACTGTAGCCTGCCAGGCTCCTCTGTCCATGGGATTCTCTAGGCAAGAATACTGGAGGGGGTTGCCATGCCCTCCTCATTTCAGAGAACAGTGCCCAAGATCACTAAGCCAACCCAAGACAGACTGAGAATTTGAACCCTACTCTGAAATCTGACCCTCATGCTGGATCTCTGTTTTAGCAATCTAAAAACAGCATGTTGACTGTTGTAGTACGGGTGGAAGCTGTGTTAATTAACTGGCAAAAATTTATTATTAGTGTCAACTATGTACTAAGCCCCTCCTTTTTTTTCCCAAGAAGTAGACTCCTGACATTTCTGAGAGTTTTGCCTGGCATTGTTTTGAATCCCCAAACCCATGGAGTTGGCAAGTCACCTCCCTGTACCCGGGAAAACTGGCAGAGAAACCGCATCAGATGGAGGGTCCTTCTCAGAGCTTTGGAGCAACTGTAGTTTAAATCTGCACCCCAGCAAAAGTTCAAACTACTTTAGGTCTTGGAATTTGAGGGTAATTTTTTAATATTTGAAACCTTGAATGTTAAATTAGATAATACCAGATCTCTGTGTCTTTAACAGTAATGTTAATAATGATTGATTGCTCATAATTTAAAATCTGTAGAATATTTTCCCACCTTTCACACAGATAGTCAGTCAAGCTAGCCTCTTATGGGTTTTAGGGCTCTCAACTGGAATTAAGAACAAGATGAGTTTGCTTTATGTCTTTTCTTTGAGAAGAAGAATAAACCATTGGTTGAGAACAAAGACCCTCCAATCAGATTGCCTGGCTCTAAATCCTAGCTGCGCAACCTGATTGCTTAACTCTCTGTTCCTCATTTTCTTTTCTATAAAATGGGGATAACGGTAGGGACTCACTTATAGCGTTATTTTCAGGATTATGTGAGGTACTACAGGGAAATCGTCTGACACAATCCCTGGCACACAGTAATTCTCTTTATATATTATTTTCTTTCCTATTTTCCCCCTACTTCAAAGGATCCTCCTCTTTCTTTTACTGGTTTAATTCATGATATTTAAAACATACTTGTACAAAGTCCATAGTCTCATAAAAGAGAAAACTGAGACTAAGAGAGATTAAGTACCTTACCTTTGATCATTCAGCAAAGTCGTGGTAAACTCAGTTATAGAATTCAACTCCTAGTTTTGATTAATGCACTAAATTACTCTGCTCCTTAAAGGGACTTAGATATGGAAACCCATGGGAGTTACACAGCTGTTGCTTTGAATTCACCAATTAATTGAAATATGTAAAAATAAAAATGACTTATAAAAAGGTTTTTAAATAGTTAAAAGCTTATTTTAGAAAGCAGAGTTCAACGCAGCATACTTTTGAATCTCAAACACATGTTCTTGTTTTATGGTTTGGAGGTTCACAAACATATGAATATGAAAACATTTTTGTAACATTAAATATTTTCATGTTTAAATATTAGGCCTAAATTACACAAAAGACGAAAGGCTCACCAAGAAATATATATTAAATTCCACTGCCTAAAATAGACTTTTAGTATGTCTGTACAAATTACTTGAAATTATACAAATATTTGGAATATGTCTAGCCACGAGACTCAACTATGTACCCTAAAATGACATGAGCAGTACCATGCCAACTTTCAGCATTTATTTTCTTCCAAAACACCAAGGATCGTTATTGGTTTAAATGAGAATTTCCCTTTTGCTTTGCAAATGGGTTTGGAAGAAATGCTGGGGAAGGAGAGCTCTCCAGTCAGTCACTTGGATGGAGGTGGTTGAGTCTCTAGTATGTGGTTAAGAAGGCGCTTTGCCAACATACCCTTTGGAACAACCATACCCGTGATAACAGAGTGTGAAGACCTGATTATTTTCAAATCTGATGAATGATCCCAGCTGTTCTATAGATCAGTATGGGGTATGTGAGAACTTGGGATCACAGCAAAAGCATGTTTATCTCACTCCATCATTGCAGTGAACTTTATCTCCTGGGAATTTTCTTAGAGAGCAAGTCTGGACAGAGTCATGGCTTAATGACCAGGAGCTCTACAAGCACTGTTCCTCAGCTCCAGTGATGCAGAATACAGGGCCTGCATTTGTAAGGAAAGATAAGCTAAAGAGCCGTGCATGTTTCTTAGACAAAGATAATTTGTCACGTCGCTACCATCAATCCCTTAGTTCCCAGCTCACTTGGTTCCAAGAGATCTGCTTTGTAGATTAGTTATATATGTAAATGTGTCTCTACCAGTCCACCAAGCCATTAGTTCTTTTATTCATCCTTTCATTGAAAACACTATGGAGCCCCTCCAAAATACCCGTGTTATATTTGGTTTTTGGAGATAAAACTGTGATTAAGACTTAACTATAGGAACTTACAGTCCAATGAGGGAATCTAGTAAATATATAGATAGCTAAGTATATTGTGATATATATTATGATAAAGTAAAGTACAAAGTGTATGTCAAATCCAGCTTCACGGTGCTGGTGCTGAGAACTCCAGAGCGGCTCTCCAGGAGGATCTCTTGAATGAGTCAAGCTACTGTGCTCTTCAGCACAGTGGCCTCTAGCTACAAGTGGCTATTTAAATTTTAAATTCATTAAAATAAAATAAAAACTCCAATTCTGAGTTTCACTAGTTGCATTTTATGTGTTTAGTCGCCACATGTGGCCAGTGACTACAATATTAGACGATACAAATAAGGAATGTTTCCATCATCACAGAAATTTCTACCTCATAGCACTGGTCTAAGCAAGTCAGAAGAGCTTTCCTGGTGGCTCAGAAGGTAAAGCATCTGTCCGCAATGTGAGAGAACTCTGCAATGCCTGAGACCCAGGTTTAATCCTTGTGTCAGGAAGATCTGCTGGAGTAGGAAAAGGCAACCCACTCCAGTATTCTTGCCTGGACAAGAACAGACAGAGGAGCCTGGAGAGTTACAGTCCATGAAGTTGCAAAGGGTCGAACACAACTGAGCAACTAACACTTAAGCAAATCAGAAGGGTGAGAAGGAAGGGTTTTGCAGGGAGAATAAACAGAGTGACCAAAGTCCTGGAGGTGCTAGAATATATACAGCATTAGGAAAATAAAATTAGCTAAAACATGTGTGTATGCATATATGTATGTATGCACTCAGGAAGCAAGTACTGTTTAAGCTACAGTTATAGATTTTGCAAAGACACAGTGCCAGCCTCTAAATAACATGTATTGAGCACATTTGGGGAGAGGGGGTCATAAAAAAAAAGAAAAATTACCAAAACCTGTATTTGAGGTCAAAAGAGAGACTGATTATTGGGTGTCAAGAAGGAGACTTAGAGGGTCAGGCCAGTTTAGTCTTCATGAAGTTGTTGCTTTGATCTGGGTCTTGAAGAGCTGTTAGGATTCAGACAGGGAGGTAGACAAATTCCTTACCTTGGTTAAAAAAAAGCATTCAAGTTTCTTCCAGAGTTAGGGTCCAGCAAGCAACTGAGTAGCTGAGGACTCTGCCCACTGGCATATTCATTAATGTCTTTCTCCTAATACTGCCGTTTATACAATGCAGAGCTTATTCAGCTGTGCCAACTTACACGGAATAGTCTCCCTTCTAAATGGTGTTAGCATGGATTAGTTTAGGGAAGACTGAACCAGATCTTGTTTGCAGCCGGTGGCTGAAAAAAGGACTTGGGGGGTGGGTATTAAGGATTATGCAAATCACTGGCTGATATGTAGGCTGAAAACTGGAGACTTTTGTAAAAGCAGCTTTTACACGCCACTTGGTGAGGGAACTTGGATGCAGTTCTAGGCATGATGACTTAGGCAGATCCAATGAAAATATCGGTAACTGATTATGTACATATATAAATTCTATTCTCTGAATGGTACAATCAGATCTCATAAAATTCACCCTTAGCCACTTATTCCCTGAAGCTACAGGCAATGAGCACTTCCCTTTTCTGTTTTTCCTCTGAGGTCTTGTTTATCACAAAAGCCACTTGGCCTTCCATTTCTAAGATTGTAATGTACTTTGTTGTTTGGGAAACACAAATAACATCTCTTCCTTCAAACACAGAAATCCGTTTGAAGGAAGAGATGGATTCAAGGGATCGACAAATGAAGATTTCCTTAACAAAAACTACTCTAAAGTGTGTGAAACTCATGTGGCGATCCGGTCTTTAGAAATTGTGTTAAATGATGAACAAGAAAAAGGTAAAACAGTTTTGCAGATCTCTGTTTAAAATCCCCTTGCTTTTTAAGTCCTTTTTCAGTAGAAAACCCTTTTATACGTCTCACTCTTAAGAAAACAAAAAGCTAATTGGAAAAATGGCGTGAATGTTTGGGGAGAAAACGAGAAATTTTTTTTTCCCATTATCACTTGGCAGGTAATTTCTAAAATTTAATTACATGTAGTTTGATATTTATTCAAGCAAATAAAATTTAAAAGAACAGAATTCTGTCTGGATTTTAGGCTTTGAGTTTCTCAAGACCAAGAACACATTATGATGAACACGTTACTTGGCCACGCAGTGGATTTTCTACACACTTGTTAAGCTAATACATTTCTATCTGACTGAAGCTTGTTGAGTTACCCAAAGTGCTGTGGGGTTGAGCACCTTTCAAAAGTGTGTAGTGTTGCTTTTGGAACTCCAAGATGGATCTTCTGCAAGCAGTTCTTCTGCCTTCAAGCCATTCCTGTCTCTCACACAGGACTGGTTTCCCAAAGTGTGTTTAAAAGTCAGTCATTCAGAACTCAAAACACTTTTTTTTTTTTTTCATAAGAAATGCCAGAGATGGTTGCTTTCCCAGGACTGCCCACAAAAGCCTTTTATTCCATAATGTATCTGAAAGAGTTCATCCACATGTGTTGAGAGAAGAATGGGGTAGTATGAACAAGAGTCCCCTCCCACCATCCCTGGAGACAATGCTTTTTACTTGCTGTAGAGGCAGCCACCTGGGCTTCACTGTGAAGGAAAGGTAACACATTTCTCTCTGAGGGGGACATATCCCTGGAGCTATCCCTAATATAGGTATTTATAGAGTGAACCACTACAAAGTCAAGATGTATTCGGTTCACCAAAAATAGAACAGCTCAAATGAACTTTTTGGCCAATCCAATATTATTTTTTTTAAAGACAACTCAATAATCTCCAAAGTGAAGTTTCTTTTGAACTTTCTCTTCTTTTATTACTGTGGGCTCCATTATGACTATTTCACATCATTACTGGATTTAGAAACCAGAGGAATGATGATCACATGACCATAGAAATCAGTGTCCCTAGGATTCGTCATGAGCGAAGACAGGCATCTATCTCTTACTGGCTTGATACTGACATATTCATAGCCCTTAAAAATAGCCGCAGTGCGCCATTCTCACATTTGATTGATATATTGTGACTTTTTGATGTCAGAGCAATGACTTGATTCTTTTTAGCACCAAAACCAAGGACAGGAGTGATGGAGATGACCTAGAGGAAGAAGAAATCTTACCCTGCCAGGGCTGAAATAATTGAAGCGATTCTATATTCTTGTTTCCTCTCAGAGAACAAGCCCTTCATCTCCTCCCCATCGTTAATAACACTGCCATTTTCTAACATTTTTTTCCACCTAGAAATTGTGTCTATGAGTTCTTGAAATATAAATTACTACCCCACTAGCTGTCATTCATCTATAATGATATACTTGGGAAATTTTCAACCAGTATCACAGACTGTTGCTTTTTCTTGCTTTGCTTTCACTATCTGAGTGAACGTTGAGGGCTTCCCAAGTCGTGCTAGTGGTAAAGTATCTGCCTGTCAATGGAGTAGCTGCAAGACACACAGGTTTGACCCCTGGGTGGGGAAGATTCCCCGGAGTAAGAAGTGGCAACCCACTCCAGTATTCTTGCCTGGGAAATCCCATGGACAGAGAGACCTGGTGGGTATAGTCCATGGAGCCACAAAGAGTCAGACACAGCTGAGGGACTGAGCATGTTAGAGAGTTAAGACTTGGATGAAAGTTTAGACCCCAAAGACTATGTCTAATAGTCCTTAGTGATCAAGGCTATTTTTGAAAGAAGAAAGAAAAACTGGACATTAGAACACTTAGGAAACAGTTTCTCTATTGGTTTCTTAGAGATGCCATAACATAGTACCACAGACTGGGTAACTTAAACAAGAGAAGTGTATTGTCTCTCAGTGCTGAAGGGTAGAAGTCCATGATCGAGGTGTCAGCAGGCCTGGTTCCTCCTGAAGGATGTGAAAAAAGGCTCTGTTCCAGGCCTTTCTTTTTGGCTTATAGGCAGCCACCTTCTCCCTGTGTTTTCACATGGTATTCCTCTGTGTGTCTGTATCCTAATCTCCTCTCCTTATAAGGATGTCAATCATATTAGATTTTAGAGCCTACTCGTAGGACTTCATTTTACCTTGCTGCTGCGGCTGCTAAGTTGCCTCAGTCGTGTCCAACTCTGTGCGACCCCATAGACGGCAGCCCGCCAGGCTCCCCCATACCTGGGATTCTCCAGGCAAGGACACTGGAGCGGGTTGCCATTTCCTTCTCCAATGCATGCAAGTGAAAAGTGAAAGTGAAGTCGCTCAATCATGCCTGACTCTTAGCTACCCCATGGACTGCAGCCCACCAGGCTCCTCTGTCCATGGGAGTTTCCAGGCAAGAGTACTGGAGTAGGTTGCCATAAAGGTCCCATCTCCAAATATAGTCACTTTCAGAGGTATTGAGCGTTTGGACTTCAATGTTGTCTGCACAGTTCAGCCCATATTTGTTTCCAGAAGTTATCTAAGGATTATCTAAATCTTAGAATCTTAAACAAAACCCTGATCGCAACCCCATGATGGAGCCTTGCAAAATCAAATTCCAGCGGAGCTTCCTGGGATCCTGTAAAGCCCTGCAGTATCAGGTTGGCCTCTCCAATGAAGAGCTCTCTCTCGGTAAACATAGAAGTTTGCAGATTGGTCCACTTTTGAAACTTGAAAGCAGAGCTAGGATTGGGATGATGAAACAAGAAGGGTGCCCAGGGCACTCACTCTCGGGGTTGTGAAAGCGATGACTTTGCACTGATGCATTTACACAATTTTGAGAGTGAGTATCCCCTTAAGAGTGGTATCCTGAGTCCCTTCCCTTCCTCACCTTAGTCCCAGCACTGCTTCGAGGAAGCTGTCCCTGTGTCGCATTCACACAGCTCTTTTAGCTATGTCCTGGCAAGCACCTAGTGCTTAAGTGTTCTCAGAAGTAACTGGAAGTGTGATTAGCAGTGGTGGGGGCAGGGAATACGGATCCTGAATCCTCGCCTTGTTGTCGGTGACAGCCACTGAACCAGGAATAGATTTTGAGGTCCTTGTGCCGTGTCTCCGCATTTGTGATCCAGCGGCAGCCCTGCTCTTGTTTGGCTGTATTCTCAGCCACGTCCTCAGTGCCTTGGAGAACCACACAGAATTTGGGAAGATTTGTTGTCCCTTTGGGGCTTCCCTGGTGGCTCAAATGGTAAAGTATCTACCTGCAATAAGAAGACCTGGGTTTGATCCCTAGATAGGGAAGTTCCCCTGGAGAAGGGCATGGCTACCCACTCCAGTATTCTTGCTTAGAGAATTCCATGGACAGAGTAGCCTGATGGGCTACAGTCCACGGGTAGCTGCAAACAGCCACAAACAGTCAAACATGACTGAATGACTAACACTCTATTATCCCTTTGTGTGCATCTATGCCCAGGCTCAGAATGTGCTGAGGGTTTGGGGATTGTATCAGCTGAGTTTTGAGAACTGAGAAAGCAGTGGCACCCTCATCTCTGCCCCTGGCTGTTGCCTTGACCATGAACTTGAGAAACCTCTCTGCTTCCATGTTTCTACCATGCCAGAGCAGAGCCCCGAGACACGGAGAGATGTGGCCACATTGCCACAGCCAGCTGCTGCTCTAGCAACTGGCTTGGAGCTGTCTAGACAGGAGGGAGGTTTCCTTCTTGCCCCTGCAGTGACTGACCTGACCACTGAAGCAACGCTGATGTTCTTCAAGAAGTGGCATGATCAGCAAGGCAGTGAACGCTGCTGTTTTCTAAGAGACTGGCAAGGACAGCTCAGTCCACGGGTTTCAGGATTAACATTTTCATGCTACACAGGACCCTTCAGCTCCAGCCTAAGAACCCATACTTCCTTTTAGAGCCCACAGGAGTGCTCCTGGAGGAAACCCAGCTCCATGCTAGCTCAGTGCCTTGATGGGAATTTGTAGAGCCTAAGCGTTTCCTTGTTTTGAGGCGAAAATAAAAAGTATCTCTACCCTCCCATCTAACTATTAAAAATGTGCATTAGAATTTCCTTTAGAAGTTGATCTCAAAGATACAAAGCTTTCCAACAAGCCCCTTCATTTTTAGTGTTAACGTGAAAGTTTCACCAATAATATTAGTGAAGATAAATTCTCCAGAAACATGAAGAAGAGATTTCAGTGTAAGGGCAGTCTGCTGTAACTTTTTCATTCTATCTTGCCACATGGAACGGCAAGAAAAAGTAGGTTCAACATGGCATCCACCTGTTGTTACTGTTGTCTAGTCGCCCAGTCACGTCTGACTCTTTGCAACCCCATGGACTGTAGCCCACGAGGCTCCTCTGTTCATGGGATTTTTCCAAGCAATAATACTCGAGTGGGTTGCCATTTCCTTCTTCAGGAGACCTTCCTGATCCAGGGCTCTGACCTGTGTCTCCTGCACTGGAGAGGATTCTTTACCACTAAGCCAACAGGGAAGCCCTATTGTAACACCATGAAGGCTACGTAAATTGCGTCCTGGGGCTAAATCATCGGAGACCTTGCTGCTCACAGTGGTGTTTCTGAACCCACAGCATTAGCCTCACCTGGGAATTCAGGATTTCAGACCTCACCTCCAACTAACTAAATGCAAACGTGCGTTTAAATAAGGTCCCCCACTTAAGTCAGAGGCCTACTAAGGTGATCTAGGAACTATTGAACCTGAGGAGATTCTGGCTCAAGACAGGAATATTTTGAATTATCCACTCTACCCAAAAGCTTCCGATTAACTTTAGTAAGTCTGTTACAGAAGATGTTTGTTTTCCTGTCAAGTCCTTTTGTCATTGGTCCCTGACTTATCCAATCTTTGTAAGACCCCTTCAGTTTCTAATGAAGCTTAATTGATTAGCTCTATTTGTGAAATGCTCAGGCCCTGGTAAGTACACACTCCCACTGGGTACACAACTAAATAGTTTATGAGGTAATTCGTATTTTAATGTCTTTCCTAATGAGCCCTTTCAGTAATGAAATCCCATGAGAAAATGTTACTGGTTTACAGACATTTCTTAGGATTCTACAGAGGGGAAGCTGATGGCATTCAAAGCTAGAAGCTTTAGACTTCAGTGTAGAAAATAGTTTCAGTTCAAAACAGGTCTGATTTTTTTTTTTTCACTAAAACATGTTATGCCTTATTTTTTGTACCTTATTTATAAGCTTTTTTTTTTTACACTTTGTTTTCTAAGCTCCTATCTTCTCATTTTCCATATTAGAAATAAGACTCTTTTCCTGAGGCAGTTCTGAAACTCCTTACTTTTGCTGTAAGTGAATAATATGAGGGTTTTCAATCTGTATGGTCTTACGTGAAAAAGAAGGGTAGGTGGAGAGGACGAGAAAAGGGACATGCCTGCACGTGTGCACACAGAGTACCTGCTGGATGATTTGATGGTCTTCAGTTGTATTTTAAATATTCTCAGCAGCATAATTTCTATAATAGACGATAAATGCATCCATCATTAGTCGTTAAGGCTAAAGCCAGAATGAATCCCACAATGAGAAAGAAGCATTTGGAACTACAGAGTGGTTGAACAACAAGATGGCTACCTGCAATGAGGCAGAATTCTATCCAAGGCAAGGCACAGCCAGTTCCCTTTAAGTGAGGGAGGCAGCAATGTCATTTGGATTTGCTGACAGCTGTTGGAAACCTGTGGTGGTGAAGGGACTCACCTTCCTCTTTCCACAGCCGAGCAGAGAGAAGACACACAAACGCTCTTGAACCCTAACTTGAAACTAGAACTCAGGCAAGGAGGTGCCCACTCAAGCTAGATGTCCATCCTAGCACATTATTCCCAGCTTCATTCTCTGAGGAAGATTCAGAGATGGACTGGGCTAGCTGCTGACATGACACTTGAGGCCTGTCCTGTAATTGATCAGGAGAGCTTGACCTTATTTTGTTTGACACAAAGATCAAAGCCTGTTAGCAGTACTGGATGATGAAAAGCAACCATTGTCTACCAATTTTGTCCTTTCATTTGTTAATGGTGCCCCTCCATAAAGGAATAAGCTTTTGTAACTGGTTTTAGGAGATGGAGAAGATCCTGAAAGGTATGGGAAAAACCCTTCTAGAACTGCTGTTCCAGATGGTGTGGTATTGTCTGTTCCTCTAGGAGAAAAGCCAGTACAATATGACAAGGTCAATGGATGTATTCCAGTTGGGCCTGTGGCCATGTGGCTGGCTTCAGATGATGGCTTGTTACCTGATGGCATTGGATAAGCAGATAAAAAATAATGACTTAATAGACCATGTTTTAATAACATGTCTGTAGGTCACTTGGAACAGGGACAGTGAAGAGCTAAGCTGGAGTGTTTTGTTTTCCTACAAGCTGGGCTGTAATCTAAGCAAGTCAGTCTATACGAGACATATGCATGCATGTGCGTGTGCTAAGTTGCTTCAGTCATGTCCAGCTCTTTGTGACCCTATGGACCATACTCCTGCAGGCTCCTCTGTCCATGGAATTCTCCAGGAAAGAATACTAGAGTGGGTTGCCACGTCCTCCTTCAGGGGATCTTCCCAAAGCGGTCTCATATGCCTCCTGCATTGGCAGGTGGATTCTTTACCACTAGTGCCACCTGGGAAACCCCTATACAAAACACATTTAGTGGTAAATCCCTTGATCTGTGGGCATTTTGGCTTTTTATGATGAGGCAAGCAAATAAATGTGTAAGGCTTCTTTGAAATCCAAGTTATAACTGGCTGTCATCATGAGAAAGAACAATGTGCAGGTAGGGGAAACCTCTTTACTCAAAAACATAGACTTCATTTTGAGCATGATGCTATTTCAATGAGAGAACACATGTCCTAGTCATGGAGGATGAGTTACTAGAGCTCAGTGTCATGAAACAAGAAGAATCTCAGAGCTCTGAGAAGACTCTTCAGATGCCTTGAGCAGGCTTTGTAGAGGCTACTTCATTCTTGAGAAGTAAGACTTCATTGTCTGTGGAGGATACTGTTGAGCAGGGAAGCCTCTACACTTGGCTTGCTATGGACGGGATGCCGGAGAGGTAAAGAAGCCTGCTTATGTCCCAGCATGCAATTAGAATTTCAGAATGGCTTGTAGGTCTTGGCTCTTGTAGACAGTGGGCTTGTGTATATCTCTGTAGATGCTGCCTGGAAAGGAGCAAAGTGAAAGAGAAAATCTCAATGCTATTTTTCTTTCAGTGACACAGCTGCCTTTGTGTAGAGACAAAGAAAGCAACCAAAGAGCAGGTGGCTGTGATTTTTAAAAGTTGTTTTAACAATCAAGAAGGCTGTACTGCTCTGGAAATCTCATGCTTCTACTGAAGCTACCTTGAGCCAGTTGCAACTATCCTTGAGGAAAAAAATAGCAAGGGGCAATTTGTGAGCAGAATTCAAACATGGCTTTATAAGGTGCATGCTCCAGCCCCCTGTTCTCTAGGTATTTCAGCATCTGTGAGAGCCGAAGCCTCAACACAGAATGGTAATTTCAACAACTTCTCTGAAGAGTATTCTGGATGAGACAAGTCAGTTCCTTCCCATTTACTTATGAGTTAATTGGCATTTAAACTCAAGTCTCCAGGCCAGTGATTTATTTTAATAATAAGTTAGCCTCATGGCAGGCCCATGACTTCATGACTGCAGCAATGGAGAAAGGGCACACCACCCTGATGGGTGTCTCAGTGCTACATGTGGCTGACTTACAAGGCTATCCTCTGATCTGAGTCACTCTTGCCTCTTCTGCATCAGGGCCCATGGGTGGCACCCAGCTATTAGAAGGTCTACCTGCTTAAAGGGACAGTGAAAGAAATGAGTTGGGTATAAGAAACTGGGAGGAAATTATTTTTGAACAAGGAAATCACTGTATATTACAAATTATGAGGGCAATTTGTACATGAGCCAAATCTGATCAGTTTCCATATGTTCATTTATGTTGCCTTTATTAAAACAAAAGCCCATAGATGCTGGTATTAATTTAGACTTTATTGTTTTGAGTTCTATCGAATGTCATCTGCACTTTCTAGGTCTTATGACAACAATGTCCATGATGGTGGAATCAGCTGATTTTTCAAGGCAATCTTTAAGGTTATTTCATGTTTGTTAGGTTGCTACGGGTACCTAATACATCAGTATGAGTAGAAGAAGTGTTTAATGCAGTTGCCAGATTTTTCTGCAAGATAAATAGTTTTACATGTCTCAGAAGTAGAATCCAGTTGGCCAAGAAGTTGGCTAAGGATTGAAATTTGACATCATTCTTGGAAGCTAATCTTTTTTTTAATATGCATAATATAAAAAGTACACTGTATCTTTTCTAGATATAATACTAAGCCCAAAATATAACTTTTAATAATAAATCTATATATGCAAATGATCAAATACTTTTCCTAACTGCTGGTCATAGTAATAGACAACATTTGAAATGGAATAAATTTTTTTCTTTTTTCCCCTTAGTATTCTTAAAATGAGAGGTTATGTAGTACACATGTATTTTACAAAGCAAAAATGATATCACAAATACCTGTGAACCCACCACCCAGCCCTAGAACTAGATCACCAGTCATTTGTAACTACCTGTGTGCTCTTCCACATCCCATTCTCCTGCCTCACCCTAGGACACTACAGTTCTGAGATTTGGGCTCATTATTTCCTAGTATCTAACAAAATACTTTCATTATGCATATGTGAATTTTTTAGCAATAATATTTAATTTTGCCTATCTTTAAGCTTTATTTGGAATGGTTCTTACATGGAATTATCTAGACTTGCTTTTTCATTTAATATAACAAATTTCTGATAAGAAAACTCATGAATATCATTTTAAAGAATTGCTTGGCTGTATGTTAAACACTTTAACCCTATATCGTAGGTATCTGACATACAAGAAACATAAGAAATACATTTTAAGCCTAATGTAAGATATGTAATTCTTCCCTATTAGAGTTGGAGATGCTTGTAGTTTCCATACTTATTATATTTTAATTAGTAAAAGGTGATTAAAACATATGAGTTAAGTTTTATTTTGATGTTTTTGCAATGTGGTAATTAAACCCACAAGAAGATATATTTTCCAGGATATACCTAATTAACATGTAATAATTATCAAATTAAATACTTATTTTAAATAGGTAATTGAAGTGTCATGAGTTGAATATAATTTTTTGGAATGAATTTATCAGGTAATGAAATTTCAGGCTTCCATTAGCTTTCAGGACTGTTCTAAACATAGGCATCATTATCCCTATGGAATCTTTCAGTTATCCATCTGGTTGAATACAGATTCTAAAAATGTTTTTAAGGGCTGAAATAGAATAGTTGATAATCTCATCAAGAATTAAATGGCACATCCCTGGATGAAACGTTTTGGTTTACATTCTCTAGGCTTGCCCTAAATATCAAGGCATTTTTTCCTTCCTCATTAGCCAACAAAGGAAACAATTCTGCTGCCCACAAACCTGGAAAGTGTCAGGTAGCACGAGCAGAGTGAGCATGGATCAGTGGGGGTGCAGTGGAGGCAAGAGATGCTCCTCCTTCTCTCTATGTATTTATTCACTGTGATGCCGGTCTCAGCGTTCTAGGAAAACCACAACTCTGTTGAAAGGAATAGCCACGATAATCATTTTTCAGAAAATAAAAACTGACATATTTGGAATTTACATCCTGTCCATGTGAAAATCCAGTGGATTTTGTCTATAACATGTTCTCAGGTTTCTATAAAGACAGGTTAAATTAGCCATTTCAGAACTGAGGCTGATTTTTCTCCTCAATCATGGAGTTACTTGTAGTCTGCAAATATCCAGGAGGATTCAATGCCTTCCAGAGAGGACTTGCCTTTTTACGTGAAATGTGTGTGTTAGAGGTGCATTTTTTTTTTCTTTTCATGGTTAATGTCAGAAGTTTTTAAAGTTTCTTCTTTTCATTTTGAAATAATTTTAGACTTATAGGAAAGTTGCAAGAATATGCAGAGTTCCCATATACCCTTCATCAAACTTTCCCCAATGTTAACATCTTCTAAAACTATGGTATAATGATCCAAGTCAGAAAATTAACATTGGTACAATGATACTGGCTAAACTATAGACTATATTCATATTTTTCCACCCCGTCCCTACCTACATCTTCTTTCTGTTCCAGTCCCTGAAGAGCTCACATTGCAGTTGGTTGTCATATCTCCTTGGTCTCTCTACCCTGTGACAGTTTCTCAGTCTGTCTTCAGTCTTGTAGGAACCTGATATTTTTGAGTCAGTTACGTTATAAAATGCCACCCATGTGTGTTTGTCTGGGACTTTTCTGATTATTAAAGTTCAGTATGTCTGAAGAGCACCTGGAGGTGATGCTGTGTCCTTTTCAGTGTGTCTCATCAGGGGTACATCGTGATGATAAATCTTGTTACTGGTGAACCTTGAGCATTTGGTTAAGGTGATATCTGTCAGGTTTCTCCACCATAAAGTTACTGTCTTTCCCTTTGCAGATAATGTTTGTCTCCGCAGAATATTTTGAGACAAAGGTACTCCTCCCAGTGTTGAGGAAAATCTTCACATAGACATCTGAACTTGTGAAATAAATACTTACGTAACTTCTTTCATTAACAAAGGATTCTTCATTTCCCTAAAGGATTCACCCCAAGATTTCATATTAAATAGCGATCTCAGCTCTACTACTTTAAAAATATGTCTCACCTAATAAGCATTGAATTATACATCTCTTTGAGACAGTGTCTACTATAGGGTCTTCCTTTAGGATAATATATATCTTCTCCAATGATGCATGAATATATTCTCATCTCCTTATATGATTAGAAAGATAGGTAGAATTTCTCATATCTGGTACATTGTTTAAAGAAGAAACTCGAGTTTATCTTCCATTCTTTATCCTTTTCTGAAGGGGTCTTTTCTTTGTCAGAAATAGGAGGTTAAAAAAATATATCTGGGAATGGAGCATGTTTTAAGAGATGCTATTTTATGCCAGCATGCCTTATACCAAAGTAAATAGGCTAAGAGAATATTAATTATATGCCACACATGATTCTATTCTCTGGAAACTGAATTGGTAAAATGTACCAAGTCCTTTGAGATTGTTAGTCTTGAAGATGTCTGTATCCTTCAGTTCTACCTAAAAAAAAATCAATTCAACAAAATAATTGCAGAACTAAGCAGAGATTTATGTTCAGGAATAAATCATGCAGAGCTGTGGAAGTGATCAGGTAAATTGGAAATAATATAAAAGCCCCCAAATAAGTAAATAGTTTAATGCCTACAACAATTAAAATCATGTTTTTAAGAAACAATGTCACAGTAATGTACTATGTAGAAAGATAGAAATATTACTATTTATGCAGTATATCTCTAATCTCTCTGTCTTTCTTTCCCTCTCTCTCTCTCTCTCTCACACATACGTATATACACACACCCACCTTTTAGGAATATATTAGAATGTTATCTTTAGGTGTTAGAATCATGAGTGATATCCATTTTCTTCTTTATGCTTGTTTTTCAGCTCTTTTACTCTGTTTCTTTTATTAAAAAGAAAAATAAATTTTTGAAAAATTAAAACTAGCAATAATTCCACAGGTGCCATTTGGGGAACTGGATTCTTAGAAATCTCTTTCCAAGTCCTCTTTTCAACCCCATGTAAATTACAATTTTGAAAGCAACTAAATCCACTTTCTGAGTTTATTCTTAATATTTAATTGCATGCATTTTCATATACACATTCAGAGACTTATATGAACTTCTTGGTTAAATAAAGCCAATGAAAGCTTAAAAATGACATTTGTCTTTCAAGAAAAAATTTCATTGTCTATTTTTCCTATGGTTGACTTTCTAACAGTACACAGAAAAAATCTGTAGGAATCTAAGGACTGTAATACAAAAAAAGACGAGAGAAGGGTAATCCTACCGGGCAGTATAGCTCCCGCCCACTGACCCCACCCCAGAAAAGGTGGAAGGGGTGCTGGATATTTTTTCTATTATTTTTTTCAAGGGTAGTATTTAAAATTAAACTTATTTTTAAAAAATAATCACTTATTTAACCCCATCAAATTGCAGAAAGCCAAATATCTAGCTTTCATTTTTAATCAAACAGGCTAAATAGTCTTGTTGATGTGACTAAATGAAACTTTTGTATGCAGTGTTTCACTCCATCTGCATGAATAGTAGCATTGTGGCAGGGTGAGGTCACTGCAGAAGGGAAAGTGAGGTAAGAACACAGCTGAGTCTACAGGCTTTTCTGCTGCGGGGCGCACCAGCTCCTTCTTAAAGCCACAGAACTGCCATTCTCACACCAAAGGCCCTCAGTTTGTTTGCCCTGGGCTGCTACACGGCTTGCCTGCGTGCAGGGATATGCCATGTGTCCTGAATAATTCAAGTGTTCCAAGAGAGAGCCAGAGGTGCAGGGAGTATCCTGTGGCCAGAACTACAGTGGTGTGTAGTTTGTGTCCTTTGAACATCCATGTTGGCCACCTGCTTGGGAGGGAAAAAAAAGTCTCTTCCATTTCCTACTGCTCACTCACAAGACCTAGGAGGAATCTCGGCTGTAGTTATGCTATCCCACTGTGATGTCGCCCTCCCAAGCAGTTGCAGGCTGACATCTCAAGGCTAAGCCACCAGAAGTTTGGTTAAAGATGTGTGTCTGTTCATAATTTACCTACAGTTCCTACTAACTTAGAGGAATAAGTCGGTTGCCAAGAGTACGCTGGCAAGCAGTCCCTTGCCAAAACCATCTTATTAGAGCTGTGAGAACTTGAAAAAAGAAAACCCACTCCTTTTTGCCCCCAATAAGCTGTCCAAAATTTTTACCTCCTGCTTTATAATGGAGAGGAATCTTTCACTCTCCGCTTGTCATTGAGCAGCATCCAATTTAAATAATAAGCTATTTTGAAGATATGGATACCAAGCCTTTGCTTGTACCTGCCTCGGTAGGTATGGCTGCTGCTGCTGCTAAGTCACTTCAGTCGTGTCCGACTCTGTGTGACCCCATAGATGGCAGCCCACCAGGCTACCCCATTCCTGGGATTCTCCAGGCAAGAACGATGGAGTGGGTTGCCATTTCCTTTTCCAATGCATGAAAGTGATAAGTGAAAGTGAAGTCGCTCAGTCATGTCTGACTCTTAGTGACCCCATGGACTGCAGCCTATCAGGCTCCGCCATCCATGGGATTTTCCAGGCAAGAGTACTGGAATGGGTCGCCATAGCCTTCTCCATCAGTAGGTACTATGATATCAAAATTAATGACAGCTTTTAACAGCTCTCCAGGAAAACTCTGTCATCTGAGGTCAAGCTTATAAACCCCCAACACATAAAATGGTAGCCCTCTCTGAATCTAAACTGTGAGAGTGGGTAAGGTTGATTCTTTTTTTTTTTTTTTCAATTTGCTTTTTTTTTTTTTAACTTTACAATATTGTATTGGTTTTGCCATACATCAACATGAATCCACCACAGGTGTACTAGTGTTCCCAATCCTGAACCCCCCTCCCACCTCCCTCCCCATACCATCTCTCTGGGTCATCCCAGTGCACCAGCCCCAAGCATTCTGTATCCTGCATAGAACCTAGATTAGCGATTCATTTCTTATATATTATACATGTTTCAATGCCATTCTCCCAAATCATCCCACCCTCTCCCTCTTTAAAATTACCGTGTCTTATAGATCACATCCAGAATTCAGTGCTGAGGATAAATGAAAGCTTAAGGTTGACCAGAACAAGCAATATGAGGGTTATATGATCCATGTCCCTGATGAGGTTTTAGCCCCACTGAAGTGGAGGATCAGGAAGTTAAATAATGCAGAACACTGCATGTGATCACTGTACCACAGACATGCAATCAGGAGGAAGTGATATAGAAATTCAGAGAAGGAAAATGTACTTCTGGACGTTGTGGACTTTTGGAGAGAAGGCCTGGTCAAGGAAGCAGGCAGTGTATAAGGCATTGAAGGGGGAACAGGCTTTGACTTCTCTAGCTGAGAAAACCAGTATGGAGAGAGAGGTGGCTGATGCTTTATTCCTAACAGCTGCTCAAGATAGCATAGACACATGTATATGTGTAACTGGGTCACTTTGCTGTACACCTGAAATTAACACAGCATTGTAAATCAAGTATACCCCAATATATAAAATAAAAATTAGATTTAAAAAGATACACATTCCCCAAATAGACAGGTGACTGACTCTGTGTTCTGGGATGGGGGCATAAGTATACCTGTTGAGCTGAGAAGTTGCTCTCTGAGCGAGATGGGAGGTCTCGTTGACAGGGCGCTGGGTGCCAGCCAGTCCCTGGAGGCTCTAGAATGCCAGCCTCAGGAAATGGTCATTATCTTTTAGGCAAGAATGAGTCACTGAGGATTAGGAATAGGGAGGGACTCAATGAAATCAGCTTTTCTGAGAGATGAATCTTGCAATGATATGCAAGAAACCTATCAGCTAATCGTAATAAGGAAACCACCACACTGAGTTAGGAGTATTATAGGTTCCATGCTAGACAGTGTTAAATCATGATTAAATGATTAATTCTTGCTCATTTCTGGTGGTGGCTGCAGAACATTGATCCAGGCAGCTGCTCACTATGAGAAGAATTAAATGGATGGCGCCAGCCAGATATTCAACTACCCCTCAGGTAGCCTCTAAAATCTGTATCTCTAAGGGGCTAAAGTGCATTTCCAAAATGTTTTGGAGATCTTCAAATCCATTCATTCATTCATTCAATTATCAAACATTCGTAAGTTCAAACCTACTGTGTGCTGGGTGCCGTGAGAGGCCCTGGAGGTCAAAAGAAAAACAAAACTATATCTGATTTTTATAAATTTTTAGTGCAGAACGTCCGAAGGTACAGAAGCTCAGAATTTGCAGCAGAAGTAGTCCCACTGTATGTAAGCCCTCTTCCCTTGAGTGACTTACTCACCTGTTAGTAAGCACTCACTGGCCTTGCAGAGCATCAGTTCCTCTGTAGCCCCGCATCTAAGAGAGAGAAGGGTGATGGAAAGCAAGTCACAGCCAGAGGAAGAGCCTTCCAGCTCCCTTCCTAGGGCAAAAGTAAATTGTGTCTAAGTAGCCCTTGTATTTCAGTGGATGGAAGCCTGTTTATTTTGCACTTAGAAAGGAATCTTTACCAGAAATTTTAATTGAGAACCCAAACTTCCCTCACCAACATGTGTACCACTGGTGTTCTGTAAAGTGGCCCCTCTTCCCTGGTTATTATTTTCAGCACAACCATATACTTTAAAGTATATAACTGATGTTCAGAGATGTTTGTTGGAAGCTAAGAGCAGTTTTCCGAGAGGTGGAGAGAGAGGTCAATTGGCTATGCTTGCATCATATTTAAATCACTGGTTATAAGTCAGTGGTTTTATGGATAATTGGTTTAGGCACTCACCTTTCTAAGACTGTACAATCAACCATTAATAAAAGAATTTTGACAATCTGCAATATGTTGTTTACAGGTCTCATGTTAAACATAGTTAGTGCCCATCATGTTGTATTATTGCCAGTTATCAATTACTCATACTAATTTTGTTAGCATACTGTTAAATAGTGTTTTTCTCTGGGTTTCCCTGGTGGCTCAGACAGTAAAGAATCCACCTGCCAATGTGGAGACCAGGTTTGATCCCTAGGTCAGGAAGATCCCCTGGAGAAGGAAATGGCTACCCACTCCAATATTCTTGCCTAGAGGATTCCATAGACAGAGGAGACTGGAGGCTATAGTCCATGCAGTGGCAAAGAGTCAGACATGACTGAGGGACTAACACTTTCACTTTTCACTATTCTCTGAGCCAGGCACTGTTCTGAATACTTATTGCATCCTTATAACAATCCCTATGAAATATTTACTAATACCATCCTTATTTTATAGAAGAGGAACCTGAGGCATCAGTTCAGTTCAGTCCAGTTCAGTCGCTCAGTCGTGTATGACTCTTTGCCATCCCATGAACCGCAGCATGCCAGGCCTCCCTGTCCATTACCAACTCCTGGAGTCCACCCAAACCCATGTCCATTGAGTCGGTGATGCCATCCAACCATCTCATCCTCTGTCGTCCCGTTCTCCTTCTGCCTTCAATCTTTCGCAGCATCAGGGTCTTTTCAAATGAGTCAGCTCTCCGCATCAGGTGGCCAAAGGATTGGAGTTTCAGCTTCAGCATCAGTCCTTGCAACGAACACCCAGGACTGATCTTCTTTAGGATGGACTGGTTGAATCTCCTTGAAGTCCAAGGGACTCTCAAGAGTCTTCTCCAACATCACAATTCAAAAGCATCAATTCTTCTGCACTCAGCTTTCTTTATCGTCCAACTCTCACATCCATACATGACTACTGGAAAAACCATAGCCTTGACCAGATGGACCTTTGTTGGCAAAGTAATGTCTCTGCTTTTTAATATGCTGTCTAGGTTGGTCATAAGTTTCCTTCCAGGTTAAATAGCTTTTCAAAGTCGCGCAGTCACACAAAGTCACGGTCAGTAGCAGAATTGACATTTAAACCTAGGAGTCCACTGCTAGAACTTATGCCTTTAACCCCTGTGCTGCCGTAACAATAGGAAGCAATATGAGTAAAGAAATACAGAGAGTAATAGTATTAACAGTGCCAGTCGGAGTAGTTTTATAGCAGCAGCGGTAGCAGGATGGTACTAATAGTAGTTGCATGCTGCAGTCGTAGTATTACAGTCATCATAGTGTCGCAGCTGTAACGTTAATAGTGGTAGTAGTAGCATTGTCGTAGTTGTGTTGTAGTACTATGGTATCAGTAATATTGTACCAGTGGTATAGCAGCAGCAGCTGGTTATAGTAGTAGCAGCTGGTTGCAGTAGTAGTAGCTGGTTGTAATAGTTAGTGGTGGTAATGGTGGCCAAAGTATTGTAGCAGGACTGCTGTAACAGTGGTGATGGTGGTGATGTTGGTAGTGGCAGTTAGCAGTACTGCTGTGGTAGTGCTGCTGTTGGTGGTGGTGGTGGTAACATTGTCATGTTGTAGAAATACTAGTATCACGGTTGCAGCCATGATGGTCTCTGCCATCCTCGTTTCTACATTCTCCTTTCAGAGACAAGGGTATGGTGGCTTAGAAAAGTCTAGTAACTAGCAAGTTCAGGACAGGGCTTGTGCCCACATGTATCTGCACCCTTTGCTATCTCTTTGGCTGAACAGATGAGAAATAGCTGTTTCTGTAGCCTGTAGAAATCACTGCTCAGATACGCTCATACCAAGTACTCAACGGCGATTGTTTTGGCAATGCCACCCTGACCTCTGTGGTGTTTGAGTGGTTTGTGATGGTTGTTATTCTTGGTTGAATCTCTGTCTTATTTAAGCTACCGGTTCGCTGGGGTGTTGCTAGTGAATGGGAGGGCTGGTGCGTGAAGGGGCGGGAGTCCTTTGGGGAAAGCCAGCCAGCAGCAGCCAAATCAGTTGTTACTGAACTGCCTAGCTTGTGGATTCAGTGACACAGATCAACCCCAGTAGCCTCATGTAGACCCTGCCAGGGTCTGAGCTACCAGTCTATAGGTCACCCAGTCAAGCCCCTGTGAAGTACCCCCACCCCCGCCACCACTTAGAGCGGTAAAGACTGATTAAGCACGTTTACGTGTAATTTGAAAATGGTTCTTTCAGGAAATATGTGGTTCTTAAGAGTCATTTTAAAACCTGAGATTTTACTTTCGTTTATTTACATTCTAGCCAAAAAGAGTCCAGGGTTGAGCACCAAGTCTCATGATGTATGGAGTCCTCCAGGAGAATTGTCAGAGCAGTTTTATATATTTTTACTCTATCAATATAGCCTTTCACAGTTCCTAATTAGTTTTGTTAGTTGACTTACAGAAAAGTGTATTTAAAGTGAGACGTCAGTAATTCCACTGAGGGAACAACATTAATGAAAAGCACATACTGTCAGGAGGCCAATGGGAGAGCAAATGGTCTGTCCTGAGCACCCCTAGTTTGTACTGGAGGTCGTTAACTCGACTGCTTCCATTGTAAGAACACACTTCAGTAGGAACCTCTGGAGATCATTCCAGCTGTGCATGTGTGCGTTTGTGTGAACGTGAACCAGCACACGCACGCACGCATAAACATGAACGTATTATATTTTCTTAAAACAAGGAAAATAAAAGATAAATCGAGCTTTTGGAGTACCCACCCAGTGTAATTCTGTGCACATATATGTCACTGAGATTGTATTGGAAACTCCACTGGGTTTGGGCTAAGGCACTGTATATCTTGCCAAGGAGAAAGGAAATAGCTGCAAAATAAAGAGAAGGAGCAGTAAAATATGGATTTACTGTATTCTGACAGGTACGTTAGCCAGATATGTGAGGTCTGACTTGGGTTGTTTCTACTTACATGGGATTTCTTGGAATATTGTGTTTGAAGAATGATATCTCTAAATTTCAATAGCCAGAGCAGATGCACAGTAAACTTTTGAGGTTTTTTTATAGTAGACACGTGTGTGCAGTCTACCAGAAATTAAAGATGCACAAGTAGATTCTTCACAGTGTACATAATCCTGTCAATCAAACCTGGTTCCTTAAATGAGAGATCAGTTTTCTTTATTTCCTACTGAGTTTACCAAGTGGAGTGTTGGCTGCCAGCACTTTTAGCTAAGCAGTTTTGCTGCAAAACTGTTTCCGTTCATTTGTGCTTGGGCCAGGATGGAGGGTCACTTGCCTTTGTATGGAAGATGCAAAATGGGAGGGTCATGTGTCATCACTCTAAATTGTCTCTACTTCTGCAGCCCTGGCAGTGGGAATTGCTGGGAATGTACATACCACGCAATTTTTCAGAATGCATGACTTGGTCAAGTTTATGTTTTTCTGTGGTGTGTCGTGGTTGTTTATTATGTGGAAGAAGCGGAAAGCTTGCCAATCCACATCACTAATGCAAGTCTGAGTAATGACATCAGCAGTAAACTGGAATTTAGCTTCTAGCCACATACAAATAGGTCTCAGGCTGCGGGTTATGCTATGATGTCAACCCAGTGCCCCCTTCATTAGCTGATGTGCTTTTCAAGGTAAATGCCAAGAGAAAGAATTTGGTTTTGTTTTCCCAACGCACAAAACATGTTTTGAACAATAGAAATACTTCTCTATCAACAGTTTTCTGGCTTGTTGATTTCCCAACTCTGTTAATTACACCCTCTGAGTCTGTATTTCCAGGTCTTTATTAGAACACAAAATTACCTACAGGAGAGTTGATTTCTAAATCAGATTGAGTTTCCACACACACACCTCTCTCTCCTCTCCCTGGAGACTCCGTTGGGTATCTACACGTGGCAGCAAAACCAGACCAACCAAATTATTCTGCATTTCTGATGCATCCTGACAGGTTAAGACAGTAGCCTAACCAGTGGGGAAAGATGTTTACAAGGTCCTACTGATGATACCACCTTGAAGATCCGAGGGGATGATTCAGACCCACCAAAGTTTTAGCTTCCACCAATGCTGCCTCTGCATGTCTGTGTTCATCTGATGGGCAGCCTTGCCATAGTTTATGTGGGGTGTGTATTATCATTTGTGGCCGTCTCTTTGTGAATCAGCATTTAGCTTGGAAGTAGCCTGTTTTACCACACACAACAACACTGTTTATTAAAAGGCCTTTCACTCCAAAATTGGACTTCCCTGGTAGCTCAGCCGGTTAAGAATCTGCCGGCAATGCAGAGACAAAGATTTGGTTCCTGCGTCAGGAAGAAGGGAATGGCTACCCACCCCAGTATCCTTGCCTGAAGAATTCCATGGACAGAGGAGCCTGGTGGGCTAGAGTCCATGGAGTTGTAAAGAGTCGGACACAACTGAGTGACTTTCACTCTCTGAAATATAGCATTGACTTATGAATATGTGTCCTTTCAGGGCAGATCTGTGTCTAGAAAGAAGAAAACATGATAAAAGAACAGAAGTTTTTAAAAACAAGAAAGAATCAAAAGCTACATTTGACTAGTGTTCATATTCATGCCTGTGTAAGGCCTACACAGCTACTTTCTTGGCACAGAAACAAATACAAATGAAATTGTTGCTGAATATAGAAGAGAGAAATTTAATTAGGTGTAATAATAGCACTTTTCATTTTCAAAGCACTTTACAAATGTTAACTAATTAATCTGTAATATTTCTAAGAGGCAGGAATGTCCACTCCTCAACTTGTGCTGAGAGCACCACATATACGGTGCTCCCCTCCAGGAAGATTCTGGGGGGGTCTCTGTCTATCCCCCTGCTTCCCACACGTTAAACCTAAGTGAATATTGTCAAGTGGGAAACTATGGCATGGCACAGCTAACAGTGTTAGAAACAGACCAAAAAAAAAATGGATTCTGATATCCAGAAATTCCAAATAAATCTGTGTATGTCTGATGACCTCATATTCAAGAAGAGAAAAATTACCAATAGAAAAAATATATATATATTTTTTAAGTATTTCTTTGCTTAGGTATGAAATATGTTCCTGAGAGCGGGGAGGAGATTGTAGATGGGATTCCACGTTCTCAATTACCCAGCAGTGGGCCCTCAGGCAAGTTATTACCTGCTCTAGAAGTTTCCTTGCCTATAAAATTGTGAACGTCAGACAAGATCTCTGAGGTCCCTTTTCCCCTCAAATTCATGGGTTTCTGCTTGACGTAAATGGTGAGTCAGCAGGCAGGTCTCCATTCCTCAGAAGGTTCTTGGCAGAAATGTTTTCTATGTGGCTACCTCTTTAGCCACAGCGCTGCAACGTGGTATAAATCTCCAGGCAGTACGTTTATCTAATTACATTTAGACTCAAGTCTTAATTAAAGATTTCTTTCTCATGTGCTGTCTCAAGATGCAAATAGGGTTGGGGGCTTTTTCAGCTGGAGAAAGTCATGTGGCTAACATTTAATATGATGGAGAGAGATGCATGTTCTCCTATATGTAGTTCTTTGAAACATGTGTGATGTGTGTATATGTGTGTTTATCATTTGTCTTATGGAAATATTTGTGTGTGGAATAAAAATGATAATTTCAGGAAAATAAGCCAATTGTATATGCCAAGAGTTGAGAAGATTTCAGTGATTCCTTAAGTATTTGTCATTTTTTTTAAGTGTGTGATCTTTGTTGTTTTTGGAAGCAGACTAATTTTTAGAAATAAATTTGTGACATAGTATGAAATAGTGAGAAACATCTGTGTCTAAACTATAACATAATTGGTTGAGGATAAAACTGACCTCATTCTCAGACTTCTTGAGGAAGAAAGTTTGTAGTGAGGAGAAACATAAGCTTGGCAGCCAAAACATTTAAATTAAAGCTTTAGAGATTTTCCCCAAATAATCCATGTATCTTTGCAATGATGCAACACAATTTTTTTTTTAATTTGTTTATCGCATTTGGCATAAACTATTATTTTGATAGTCAGTTTGGGTCAGTTATCTTAAACACCTACAGGTCAAATAAAATCCTAAGGAAAAAGTAAAGAATAATTTCACCAAAAATAGAGGGTCAGGATGGGGAAGAGATGTACAGCCATGGCTGATTCATGTGAATGTATGGCAAAAACCACCACAATATTGTAAAGTAATTAGCCTCCAATTAAAATAAATTTTTAAAAAATGAAAAAAATTACCAAAAATATTTAATATGAACAAAATTTTACAGATTTAAATGTCAGAATGATGTGCTCAAATTTTCCTGTCAGGTAGATGAAATTACTTGTAATTTTAAAGGAATTTTCAGTACATTGTGTTTGGTAGCTTGAACTTTCTGGCCAAAACTTACTATCTTTTGTTGTTATTATCAATGCTGACAAGGACTTGAAATTGTATATATAGCATTAAATGCAAATATCCTGCTGAAACATGACTAATGCAATGAAACTTAACCAAAATAATACTGTGACATAATTTTAGGGATCATTTTAAAATTGTCTTCCACTCCATGTTCAGAATTGAGAACACTCTGTGTCTTGAACCCTCTATCCTGCTCAACACAAAAGAAAATAAAACAAAAACTTGGTAAAACCTAAGTAGATTTTTCTTTCTTTCAGCCAGTTATCTATCCTAAATTTAAATTCTTGACCATGTTCTTAGACTCTCAGATGACCTCTAGGCAGTACGAAACTAAGAGAGAACACATTTATTTTCATTCACTTTACTTCCTCATACTACTTTAGAACTTCATTTTGCCTTGGAACTGAGAGATGTAATAAATCTGCTAGAAATTCTTGGCTTTAATCATTAGTTCATATAAATGCAGACTCCCAGAAGATCTTATTTATTAAAGTGTTCAACTGAAATATGGGGCTTGTTTCTTACCTTTGCAGAGGGTATCTTTCCTTACCCAGGGAAGATACAGATTGTCAGGAGTTTCAGATAAAGCTGAAATTGTAATGGAGCCCTTACTTTGCTTAGAGCATCATTCAATGCTTTCCTCAGCCCCAGAGCTTCTTGAGAGTGATCAGATCAGAAGTTCCCTTGTTTTCCCTGTGAGCTTTTCCCGATGATCTGTTCTCCTCTTTAATACGAAAACATGCTGATTCTCACAACCAAGAACAGCTTTTCCATGGTCCTCTGTATGCTTAGTACTTTGCCAACAGATATTTACATTCTGCAATGTATCTCCACTGGGTAAACATATCTGTCTTTTTTCAGGAATGTGATAGGTGCTATTTCAAAGGGAGTCCCCTTTTCTTTCTATAATTTGTTTTTCAAGATAGGTCACTATTTCTTAATGAACTTAGGATGAGGAGAAAATTTTAGTCTTTGAGAATATGAAAGTCTTGGACTTCTTAAGCTTTAATATTGTCAAGAAATCTCTGAAGTTCCCCTTACAGCTAATTAAACACTCTCCACTCCCAACCCCCATTATCCTGCCAAACTTTAGCCTTTAACACTGGCACTGATGCAAGGCACAACTTTTCTTTCTCCTGTGCTTAGCCACTTTACAGCATAAGCCAGACAGTAAGAAGGGCCCTTGAGGATATTTCCAGTGGATTCTTAATATCCCTATGAATTATCCTGCTCTTATTCTGAAGGGTTTCATGATTACTAATAGACATATTTCTATTAGAAATATTTATTGACACTTTTTCCTTATTCATAAGATTTGAAAGCAGGATATAGCCAGAAATGTAGAGATTATTTTATTTGGTGAAGGTAGTATAGAAATACATTCATGGAGCTAGAGATGTGTCCTTAATCGATTTAAAAACCATTTTTTTAATTGACCTGAATTTGCCCCTAAGTTCTCCATCATTTTCTTATGTCACTCATAATTTTTAAAAACCTCAACCGAACTATGAATGAGATAATGTTAACATTATAACAAATTGCACAGTGTTATAAGCAGAGCAAAATGCAAAGACGGCCCTGATTTTCCTTTAAGAAGAGTGACCTAGAAGTTGACACTTTTAGTCTACCACTAGCCATCTGGCCTTTGGATGGCAAACATAACACTTTGCCAAGCTATAAAATTCATGATGTTTAAGAGAAAGATCAAAACTAAAACGAGAGGGTTTATATGTACAAATATTTGCTTAGTGCAAATATTCCTGTTGGATGGTCTTAGAACATTGGATTCCAGTGGGTTAAAAGAAAGTCTGGGCCATACTTTATTATTTGTTTTCTATTTTCATAGTATGCTTTTCCACTTTTTAAAACTCTTTGCAAATATTACTCCTTTGTAAAACTGTTATCTTCCTGTGAGAAATAAAATCCCTTACCATGGATTGACTATTACATTTTAAAATTTGGGTCAGTTTTACATGTTTTAAAAAATAAGTGAGGATTTCTCTTATTCTCTTTCTTAGCAGCTAGATATAAATGTTGATGGTAATTTCTGTTTCTCGTGTTGTAAAGTATTTGTTTCTGACGATGACAAGATTTAGAAGGGTCACTTCTACTATTGATTTCACATAAATCATCTTTAGTCACTTCAGTGTCTTATCTGACCAAACACAATGTTGCCTTCAAGGATCTTTCATAGATCTATACCTGAAGTTTATACTTAAATTCTCTGCTTACATAGCCATGAAATAGCTAAAACACTGTCATCAAAATGGTGGCAAAGATGAGCTGATCATCTCATTGTTATTTATGTAACATTTTTATTATTTTGAATTATAAAATACCTGATAGGAGAGTTTATTGCAAATTAGCCTTTGAATATTTCACCTATTTTTGGTGAAATATTGTCACTTGTTGTCACGGTAGAAATCGTAAAAAGTGGAGGCAGTGGTAGATATGTTTACATTTTCCATGGTCTGTTCCTATTTTCTGCAATACAATCTGAGTTTTTGGCAACAGTCGGTAATAACACAAGAGTCAGTATTTCCTAGATGTTTTACCCTTGTACAAACTGTCACTTTACAATTTAAAACCATTTATTCAAGATTCTATGTAAACTTTTCATTTAAAGAACTATGACTGCATTTTGCATGTGGATTTGAATATTTGTTGTTTCTTCCTTTGGTGTTCTTCTCTCTCAGTAGAGCAAAGGCCACAAAATCACATTTGTCTTACCCATATCTTTGCGTATACATCTATTTTTAATCTTTCTTGCAAAGATGAGTTTGAGCAAGCTCCGGGAGTTGGTGATGGACAGGGAAGCTTGCCATACTGCAGTCCATGGGGTCACAAAGAATCAGACACGACTGAGTGACTGAACTGAATGGGATGACTTAACTAGATAGGAAAGGTTAAAAAAAAAAAAAGGGAAGGATAAAAACAGAAAAACAACTGAAAAAATGAGTCAGCACTAGTAATAAAAGGGGAGAAAAATATTGGTCAAGACATGAATGGCTGAAGAAAAGGAATCTCTTCTTTGACTGTTGGTATCTACAGCAAAAAATCTGTTTCTCATACATTTCACCAGATCTCAAACCCAGCAGTATTTATGATGGGCATTTAATATGTGTCCTTAGAGAGTAAATGGGGTAACAGATGGAGTGTGTTTCCAAATGTGGCCATCACTGTGCTTCAGACTCTTCTCTGTACCAAGCTGGTGGCACACTGCTGCAGCCAATGCTTGCATGCAGGTCATTTTGAGAATTAACCCCAAGTCATCACTGATTCTAATCTCAGAATTTTTCTTGGGTGGTACAATGGGAAAAAGCAACGGCCTTGAAATCAGACAAACGAGAGTTTACCAGCTTGGACAACTGACTTAGACTTGGAGCTACAGTTTTCCAGAGAGTAAACTAGAACCCCTAATTGTTGTTGTTTAGTTGCTCAGCCATGTCTGATTCTTTGCAACCCTATGAATTGTAGCTCACCAGGCTCCTCTGTGCATGGGATTTCCCAGGCAAGAATACTGGGGCAGTTTGCCATTTCCTTCTCAAGTGGATATTCCCAATTCAGGGAACCAACCCTGAGCCTGCATTGGCAAATGGATTCTTTATTGCTGAGCTATTGGGAAAGCCCATAAGTCCTAATTGCATATCCAGTGAAAAAATTACATGAGATATTATTTGTATGCTCCTTAGCAAATGCCTAGTGCATAAGAATTCATTTTCTTTATGTTACACATGATCTCTTTAAAGTTACATAAAAATAATTTGATTAAATAAATGAGAAATTAAACACTTTCTAATGAAAAGAAGAAGTGGTGCTTCATGTCCCAGGATTTTGCTAAATTCTCCATTTGGTTCTTGGTAAGGGTTTTAAGCAGACTTCTTGAATCCTTTGTAATTGTTGTTGAGCTTCCTCTGGAAAATGCAGGAGAAGCTGAATTGGTGAGAGTACAGCAAACACTTGGAAATCTAGGTGGGGATGTCAAGTTTTCAGCCTGAAGATTGAAGATGGCCCATCATCTGTGGCTATTTGTTGAGATGAAGACCTGGGAATGGCTTTCATGAATAATTAAGCTTTAAATAACCATGAGAAAGACCCTTCCTTAGGCTCCAGGCCAGCCAGACTTGGTAAACCTGAACTTTCAGCACCCTTGCCTACTAATCTCCACTGGAAACCATAGGGACGACCATGCCTCCTGAGCAATGTTTAATTTACAAGATAACTCTTGGAGTCAAGGTGATATAATGCTTTGAACCTTAATAAATATGAAGCATGTGGAAGTCACTTGTGCCTCAATTTAAATACCAATCCTGAACATTATTTCTATACTGATGACTAGGTGTGCTTCTTTTGTGTATTTGTTTTTACAAAGAGTAATACACACTTGGTTTTAAACTACATGCTAGGAGAAAAATTCTGGAAGGAGAATTGCTCTGGGACCCTATGTTTTGTCTTCATATCATGAAATAATTTTTTAAAAATCAAAATGACTTTCTTCGAGATTTATGTACCCAAGTAACTTAGTCCATTTTAAAATTCTTTTTCTGCCCTCCTCTGTGTTTGAATTTTTAAATTTCTTTTCATTGTGACTGTGTGTACCAGACTCAGCTCAGGCAGTATGACATTGACAAGTCAGAAATCATATCAAAGGGAAAGAGAGTAGACATTCTGAGATGGGTTAGCCAGGCTCTCTTCCATTGCTGTATTCACATTGCTTTCTTTGGTTGAGCTTTTCTCTGTCCTTTCAGGAATCATCCTGTTGGTAAATATTTTAACAAATGTGCATTCATTTTGAACCTGGCAATAGTCCTGATTAGAGATGTTGCAAAATAACCATTCAGCTCAACACGGCCCTAAAGACTCAGAGTTTCCAGGATGAATCAGGACAGACATAGCATAGACTGATGAACATTTTTAACCTTTAATCTGGGAGTGGGGAGAGAAGAGACACTGTGAATTGACAAACACCCTTTCTACCAACTTTGATTTTATTTCTGTGGCTTTTTCCATGTGGCAGTTTCTTTGAAAATTATAAAGCTGCAAAGCTTCTGTATCTATCCCAGCCCCTGATTCAATGTTCCCAACTTGGGGACAGAAGCAGCCCATGCTGTCTAAAGCCTCTTCAACCAAGAGCAGTTTCCTATAGCACCATCTATTCATGACCCATCTAAATTTAACTCCTATGTAAGGGATTTTATATTTATTCAAGGTGGTCTACAAGTATGTTAAATTTTAGTTTAAAAAGGAAAAATTAAAATGCAAAGAAAGGTATTTTAGAGAAACTCTCTGAATATCCTTAAAGTATATTTGAAAGTTGGTCAATTGAGAAAGATCCCCATCAGGATAGAAAACAGTACTGTCATTTGTAAAATCTTTGGATTTTGCATATATTAGACTCATTTGGTTAAAAATGTAGAATTAAGTCTGAATTGGATGTATCATGAGAGAGGGGCTGTGGGAAGGGAACAGGAGTCAGAGGGAGCAAATTCCAGAGTGTGGAGGGAACCATATGGAGGTAAAGACAGGGACACTTCTTCCCTTTCCTTGGAAAAGAAAGAGGAAAAGGCAGTGAAGAAAAAGACTCCTTAGGAGTGGGTACTTGGGGAAGAATGGATACATGTATAAGTATGGCTTTACTGTTCACCTAAAACTATCACAACATTGTTAATTGCTATACCCTAATACAAAATAAATAGTTTTTAAAAAGAAAGAAAGTTAGTGTCATTTTTAGTCATTTAGTTAGAGTTAGTGTCATTTCCTTTGAATAAATACCCAGAAGTAGAATAGCTGAGTTCTATGGTAGTTCTATTTTTAATTTTTTGAGAAACCTCTGTGCTGTTTTCCTCCCACCTCTGGTGGGAGGTGAGAGGGTGTGAATATAGAGAAATTGGAAGGAGATAACCAAGGACAGTTGAAGGCTCTTACATCCCATGTGTTAGTCTCACAGACATAGAAGGGCAGTGAAGTTCTGGGAGGAAGCTTCAGCTCACCTGTATGGGTAAAGAATCTGAAACCCACGCTGCCTGAAGAAGGGTTGAAAGGCTCCCAATCCCTAATCTGAGATGTGACAGTTATCTTTATGTATTTGAAGTTCTTCGGTGTGTAGGAGGAGTTAGAATTTTGGGAAGACAGATCTTCCCTCAGGGTGGAATAAGCTGCCTCATGGTCAGGGAGCTTTTCCTTTCTGGATCAAGGATGAAATGGTAACCTTCTGAGGGTACTATGTATGTGTTTGGGGGGAAAGGATGCCTGAATAGAGTCTCTTCTAGTCCCAGTTCTTTATGAGTAAGTTAAGGTTTCAACCACTCACTTCTGGAGAGAGAGCAAGAGAATCCTACAAACACTGAAATTTGGCCGGGAGCCCCAATCTAGTCCCACTGTTTTTGATATCACATAGAGAAATTCCTCCTACCCAAATGAATTAACCGTGTGGGCCGTATTCCCAGAAGAAAGCAATTTCAATCAGTTGATAAGATCTGAGTTGAACAGTTTTCATTGAGGATAACCTTTGGTCAGTCTCAACTCAAGCTTCTTCTCAGGAAGCCTCCTGGGCAAAGCAAGACCATTCTCATTCTTCCGAACCATTCTTAAGATTGTTCTATAATCAGTGAGCGGAGACTTCTGACCATGAATGCTTGGGTGGGAATTCAGAAGGGGACGACAGAGGATGAGATGGCTGGATGGCATCACTGACTCGATGGACGAGAGTCTGAGTGAACTCCGGGAGTTGGTGATGGACAGGGAGGCCTGGTGTGCTGCAATTCATGGGGTCGCAAAGAGTCGGACATGAGCGACTGAACTGAACTGATACTCTAAAGAGAACTGAATGACCAAGCATTGACATGCAAAGAGTTACAGAGGTTTAAAAAGGGGGCATTTATCTTCATTCCTTAAAGTACTCAATTTAAAATAAAAAACAATTCATCCATTTCTCCCTCTGCCCTCCACTTCTAGCAAACCACCAATCCATTCTTTGTATATGTGAGCTTGATTTGTTTTGTTAGTTTGTTTTTTTAGCTTCCATATGTAAGAGAGATCATACAGTATTTATCTTTCTCTGTCTGACATTTCACTTAACATAATGCTCTTGAGGTCCAAGATGTTGTTGCAAATGGCAAGATTTCATTCTTTTTTTTATGGCTGAGTAGTATTTCATTGTGTATATATCCACCACAATTTCTTTATCCATTCATCTCTTGATGAACACTTATGTTGTCTCCATATCTTGGTTATTTTAAATAATGCTGTAATGAACATGGGAGTTCATATTTCTTTCTGAGTTAGTGTCATTTTCTTTGAATAAATACCCAGAAGTAGAATAGCTGACTTATATGGTTGGTAGTTCTATTTTTAATATTATGAGAAACCTCTGTACTGTTTTCCATAGTAGCTGCACCAATTTATAGTCCCACCAATAGTGCACAAGGGTTCCCTTTTGTCCACATCCTCACCAAAGCTTGTTATTTGGAGTCTTTTTGATGGTAACCATTCTGACAGGTGTGAGGTGGTTTCTCATTGTGGTTTTGATTTCCATTTTCCTGCTGATTAGTGATGTTGAGCATTTTTTCATGTACCAGTTGGCCATTTGTATGTCTTCTTTGGAAAAACGTTTATTCAGATCGTCTGTCATTTTTTAATCCAATTACTTGTTTTTTTGCCAAACTTCCTGAATAAACTAGGGAAATGAGAAAATAATTTTTATTGGCTATGAAGGGATACATTTTAGACTTTTCAGCGTGATTCATTTTTTTCACTCCCTAGTCCACTTACAGTAACCAGAAAAATAACTAAGATAGAAGAGAAGAAATCCAGTCATGGTAATGACAGTCACATCAATGAAGAGACTGTGAGTTGATAATCTACTGATAGGTTTTGCCTGTGAGCAAAACGTGGTAGACCTTCAGTTTTGGCTCACAACACTGCCAGTGCTGTTTTCCTTCTCCTACTAATGGGGGAGCGCTCTCATACGTTTAAAAGTTATGCAGTAGTAACAGGGCCGAAAAGAAGAGCTTTGTCCCCTATTAGTTTCAGTCTTTGACTAAATCACTATCTATAGCTCAGTTTCTGCCTTTGTTGTGTGAAGGGGTTTGGGTGAACTGAACTCTCAAGGCTTCAGTGGTCTGTAAGCAAAAAGAAAAAAAAGGCTCTTCGTTTAGTGTGCTGTGCTTAGTCACTCGAATCATGTCCTACTCTTTTGGATCCCCATGAACTATAGCCCGCCAGGCTCCTCTGTCCATGGGATTCTCCAGTCAAGAGTACTGGAATGGGTTGCCATGCCCTCCTCCAGGGGATCTTCCTGATCCAGGGATCGAATGCACGTCTCCTGCGCCTTCTGCATCGTAGGTAGATTCTTCACCCGTTGAGCCACCTGGGAACCCCTTTTCCTTTAGGGAAGGCGTAAAAGGTTTGAAATTCCATGGCCGTAATTCTGAGAAGTTTCCAGAGAAAATGCTTCGTCAATTAATGTTGCCTTGTCATGGGGTTAGAATACAAGGGTTCTACTCAAATGAGCCTGAGCAAGTTCCTTCTCCTCTTAGCGCCCCGCTTCATCTTTGATAAGAAGATAATGACACCCACCTCAGAGAGCTGTGCAAGTGCACAAAATGATTCTTATCAGGCTCCTGGCACATGTTAGAACCAGGCCACCCTTCTCTTATCATATTCTCTCTGTGTGGGCGTTACGTCTACAGCTCTACCCCTTCCAGAAGCTTCCAAGTATATTTCTAAGTGGCAAGTGCTTCAAAAAGGATCTGTACATAGCCCCAGACCTGACACCGCGTAATGTTTAAAGCACTGACTGGCAATTTGTTATGTCAGTAACATGATTATAGTTCCCCATGGGCAGGTGTGTGGGTATATGGGTAAGTGGGAGACTGGGGTCCAGTTTCTCAGGAGAAGACATTTTTCATGCTTGTAACTTTTTTCTTTGGTCATTTCAAAAAAGTTTGAGTGCCTGTTCTCTGCAGAGTCTGAACATTCAGGCCTCTACATGGCTGGTGTGTGAGCTTCTTTTCCCCCAGACAATACATTTCTCAGGGCAGGCAGGTCGCCTCTTTTTTCCTTGCCTGGTAGAAACCAGACCGCAAAGGGCAGTTCACATGGCTGAAATTTGCCCACTTTCTTGTGCAGCCTCTTACCTTTAGCTGCCTAGCCTGGGCTTTAAGGGACATGTAGTAGTTTTACTTATAAAATCCACTTCCTCAGAGAGCGACTCTGGTGAAGTTTTCTGAATTTGGCAGAATCTCTCATTAGAGAGAGGCCACTTCAGGCTGCCAGACACTAGGACGTGTGGGCTCAGGTTAATGGCCAAAAAGTGCTAGAAGCTGGTACAAAAGGGGAATGAAGGCAGCAGTGTGACCTGGGTGGGCAGAAGCGGGTAACTGCTTGGGGAAAAACTGAATGGGAGGGCAGGGTGCCTACGAGGGCCCTGGCAGATATGAAGATAAACTCATCAACAGAGGCCATGAGATGAGATCCCCAAAACCCTGACTTCCCAGGAGCAGCAGAAAGTAAAGAGAGGTGGGAGCTAGTGTGTCCACCACCAACTCACCCCAGGCATGAAACTACTAATTTATCCAGCCAAATAGTTGAGAAAGGAGTTAAGAATTGTTATGAACAAATGGAACACAGTAAGCTAAATTCTCTTTTAGAGACCTACTAAAAAAAAAACTACATACAGTAAAATTCTCAATTATGATTTTTCATAGAGCAAAGCAGTAAAGCCTTTTGTAGAACATGATCACTCATTTTTTGATAAATTAACTGAGAACCGGAGAGACTGAAAGACTTGTCCAAGCTCACTCAGATTTAAGATAAAAGAACTCAGCTTTCCAAAGCAAGCACTCCTTCTAAGATTCACTGCCTGGCCAGGCACCGTGGAGAATGGAAAGCATTTGGATTTGAAAATAAGTCTAATGATATGGGTCTGTTCTAACATTTTTTGCTCTAAAGCTTAAGCATAAATATCTAAAGGCTGTGCCCAGTTAGATAATCATTCTGATAAGTTGTCCCTCTAAAAGATTTTTAACAACTGAAGCTATTCCAGATAACTGGTAAATTGAAGCAGAGGTGAGTAAACTGTTTCAGGAAAGGGCCAGATAATCAATATTTTGGCTTCGTGGGTGCCTGAAGCTTCCTATATCTGCTATATCTCAAAAACAGTCATCCACAATACATGAATAAATGGGCATGGCTGTGTTCCAATAAAGCTTTATTTACAAAATCAGACAGCTGGCAGATTTGGCCGAAGGGCAGTAGTTTGCCAACTCCTGTCTTAAAGAAACCCATATCTTTTCCTGATTTCCCTGTTTGGAGTGGTTTTAACTGACACCTTGAGCTCACACAATTTTACCTAGTATGGCTCCACCCTAGTGAATGGCTTGAGGGACTTAGGGAACACTTAAATTCAGAGCTAATTTTTAATGAATGTAGTCAGCCTGTAAGAGCTTTAGTCACCTAATCTTTTCCTAGCATCTTTCATTTCAGTTCCCATGCCAGGGCTTTACAATATAGGGGTGGATGGAGAGTTGTTTTCCAACATGAAGATTTAAGCTGGAATATTGCCCAGGTCATTTCTCTCATATTTCCATCTACTTCAGAGGTTGTTCATTAACTGATAGACAGAGGGGAGAGTTTCATGCTCTTGACCACTGAGGAATTCTTTCATCTTTCTTTCTTTTAACTGAAAGTTATCCAGTATGAGGACTTTTTGGTTTGGTTTGGTTGTTTCCATTTCATAGTTGGTGTCAAAACTTGGGGAGTTTTCTGTTTTTTTATCAATAAGTTGCTTCACACTTTCAGAATTTTAACTGGTAGATAAAAACCAATGGCTTCTGCAAGTAGTAGTTGAGCCTGAGCTGAGATAATAAATGACTGGCATTTTGTCCCATTTGAGGAGGGGGGGATTCATTTCAGGGCCATGTCACTTCACTTACTTGGGCCTTTATTTCCTGAACCATGAGAGCATTATCAGAGGCCAAATATCATTCACAAAGTTGTCTCTGGGTCCTTTTTAAAAGGCAACTCTTTTCTCGGCTTCTTTTCAAAGACCCTGCATGTTCTTCCCAGAATTCTACATTTACAGTATGGACATTTGTTATTCTGAGACTTACTCTTGCCATAAGGTATTACATAATTATTTTCCCTTTAGGTATAATTACAGAATTGCCAACCCTAAGACTCTGTTTTGCATTATTTCACACGTATTTTTGAGTTTTGATTTAAGTCTCTGCGTGCATTGCCATAAATCAGCAGAGTGGGGGTGGGTAACGAAAGGACATCAAAACACAGCCCCCATTGCTATAGAATGTTACTCAAGTGACACTCCATAATTCAAATTCTGCAAACCACGGGGTAGCCAAAGCAGGGCACTGCAACAGTATGAGTTGTTTTTGTTAATAGAGATGAAATTATGGGTGTAACTAGCTGGCAGTCCTCAAACAGACTTCAGCAAACTGTTTACTCAGCTGTCCTCAGGCAACAACTTAATACTTGTGGATGAAATTATTCTCCCACCATCTCCCAAGTGGTATATTCCAGGGATCCCAACTTGTTCTCACTATTAAAAAGAAAAAACAAGTTTGCCACTCTCCAAACACCGTTTGAGATTCTAGTTAGGTTTTGTTTTTAATGTATTCATGAAAATCTTTTCTTTTGTGTCCTGAGGTTGAAAAACCTATAAGAAGCTAGAGATCTAAAATGCTTTGTGTAGCTTAAGGAAACCTTGTGGTCCCTAACTTCAAAACTTTGTTATTTTTTCCTTTGCTTACACTGTTCACTTTATCCACAGTGCCTTCCCTTCCTCTCTGCCTGTGAAAATCATGCATCCTTTTTGGTCTGGTTCAAGCACCTCCTCCTAGAAGTCTTCTGCTATCCCCTAGTTTCACCCACTAGACACTGACCTATAAATTTTTCTCTAATCCAGTTTTTAAAAAAATTTCATGCAGTGTTAATGATACACAAAACCATACAAGAAATAATACGATCACCAGTTTGCCCAGCACCCAAGGGGTAGAAACCCCCTGAGTACTAGAAGAACCACTATCTGATTTTAGTATTTATTATTCCCATGGTTGTTCTCATATAATGATATATTTTACATATTTTATATAATATAAATATAGTATATATGATATATATATGATATAAGCATATGTTCTATATAAAAACTATCAGATATTTTATATTAAGGGATAGATATGCTGTTAATAATACAGTATTTTTGTATATTTTAAGCTTTATATAAATGGTTTTATGCTGTATGTGTTCTTTTCAAACTTGATTATTGGGAAGAGGAGGCTCACATTTAGGTTTATCAGATTTATCATGTTGATTTTCATAGTTTATTCATTTCTACTGCTATACGGTATTCTATCATCAAAATTTATTTCTCTCTGTTGGTGCACATTTACAGTGTTTTCACCTGAGCCCATAAAAATTTTTAAATCACTATTATGACAGTACTAGTATATCTTAAGATTATTTATTTATATATTGTTTTATCCTCTATGAGATTAAAGTTTTCTTGAGGGCAAAGACCTTGTTTTCTTCATCTTTATATTTGTTGCGATCCCTGCTAAAATCCCATGAAGCCAGTCTATGATCCATGTGTGTTTGTTCTTTTGAATCGAATCCCTACAAGAGAGCCAGAAGGTATCACTTTTTAAAAAAATAAATTAGGAAACTAACACCATGTAACTGTCCCATGAGCTTAGACATTAGATCCCGCAGTTCCCTTGACTAGAAAGTTAAGCAGTGCTATCTTAAAAACCATTCTCATTTACTAGAGAAGACCAGAATTGTTATAATCTCTATATTTCTATCAAAATATATTCACAAGACTCTGAATTTTTTAGTCTAGAATTTGAAACTTCTTTGAAAAAAGTCGAAAAATCGCATTATCTCTGCTTTTCATCTGAAGGAACTGCATCTCATAATGATAAAATGTGATTGCATTAAAAACAGTTTTTAAACTGAGCTATAATTCATATACCATAAAGTTTACCTGTTAAAAATATACAGTTCAGTGGTTTTTTAGTATATTTACAGAGTTGTACATCAATACTATCTAATTTTGGAACATTTTCAACACCCAAAAAGAAAGCCTTTATCCAATAGCAGTCACTCCTTCTTCTCCCATTTTCATCTCCTGGAAACCACTAAAGTACTTACTGTCTCTGAAGACTTGCTTATTTTGGATATCTCATATCAGTGGAAACATACAGTATGTGGTCTTGTGTGACTGGCTCCTTCCACCTAGTATAATGTTTTCAGGGTTCATCCATGAGCCTTTTAAAGATTGTATCATGTATCAGCACTTTTTCTCTTTTTTACTGTCAAATGATATTCCATTATATTTATACCACACTTTATACATCGGTTGGTCAACTGATGGACATTTGGCTTATTTCTATTTTTTTACTATTATGAATAATGCTGCTTTGAACCTTCATGTTCAAGTTTTTCTGTAAACATATATTTTCAACTCTCTTGGGTATATACCTGTGAGTAAAATTTCTGGGTCATATTGTAACTCTATGTTTAATTTTTTGAAGACTTGCCAAACTGTTTTCCAGAGCAGCTGTGCCATTTTACATAGTAGATCCTTATACGGAAGCTCAACACTCCAAAGACATTCCTAGCTTATTTATTATCAATGTGGTCCCCCATTGGATGTTCTACGTTTTAAAACAATGTCTGACCTCACTGTATTATCCCGTGGTGCCACTGTGCTTGTATTTCTCTAAATTAATTTCTCATTCTTACCCTTCCAGTTGTGAATGAAGCAGTGTCATTCCAGGTTGCATTTATATATTAACCTCAATTTGGCATAGTTTCATTGTAATGAAAAATCCTCGTAGTAATTTCCCTCCCAAGTTTGTTTTATCTAGCAAACTTAAATGACTCTGGTATACAAAGATTAGCACAAAAATACCCCCTGGTTTTAAAATACAGAATTTTCCAGGTAACTGCATCATAGTAACAGTGTAGGCAATTCATATTTGAATGAAAACAAAAAATATGACAGTGGGAAGTGTGAAGTCCTGCAAATACCACCACAAAACAATCAGAACAAGAACAAATTAATCTGCTTTCCAGATGTTTGTCCATCAAAAGTTCTGGAACTTGTGACTCATCTCTGTTTTGGAGGCTTTTTTTAATTGCACAAATATAAGCCTCCGTACTGTTTCTTTTAAATTTTTTGATGCTTGGTGAATTTTTTAAGTTGTGTTTATTTTTTCTGATTAAAAGGCACATGTTAATGCCAAAAAAACAATTTTTAGGAAATGCAGAAAATATATATAGAAAAAAAAGTGAAAAATAAACAAAAGTAAAACCTATAACCCAGTTACTCAGAGATGACTACTTTCAACAGAGTATTTTCTTTCAGTTTCTTATCTATGCTTAAATATTCTTTGAAAATATGGTTTCTCTGGCTTAATGACATGTCTTCATATAAATGTATTATGATTTATGGGGCCATCCCCCTGATGGAGGACAGCTTGTTGATCTTTTCTGTATTGTTTGTTGATGTTTCCATGCTGAATTGTGAATGCCTTTAACTTGTTTTCACATTTTGGTGGGAAAGATGACCCAGGCATACAGAAGTTACCTAGTCTTCTCATGGAAAGAATAGGAAACAAGAAATCTTCATAAGAAAATACTGAAACTTGTAGGAATGAGAAAAACATCTTCATGTAAATAGTTTTCTAGTAGTACTTTGTAATTTAATTGTAATTTAAAAGCTGCCTAATACTTATGTCTAATAGTGACAAGGCAATTGGTTTTAATTTAACAGTGGAGGATTATGGTAGCTGTGCATAGAAAGAGGCCAAATAACACTTTAAGGATTTGGGGTATTAATATATTAAAGATATAATCCCTACCATTCCTTTTAGAATATCACTAATGGTTATTAGAACTGATTATTGTTATAAATCTGTGATTCTTGATCATGTTGGATATGTAACACTAGTTAAATTTAATAAAAACTTCGTGCTTTCCTTCATGAAAACCACTTACAGATACAGGGACAATTTCCATGGGCATATAAGTAATAAGGAGTATGAGTATGAAATGAATTCAAATTACATTTATCATTATTATTTTTGGAAACTCTTTAAGGAAATGGAAAATGTCCTAGTGTATTGCCAAAAACAATAACCAAAAAATGACTGGGAGTAGAGAATAAAGATCATTTTTATAATTAATTAATATGATCCAGAATAATAAATATCACTTGGGTAATTAAACAAGACTGAAGAAAAAAGTTAACAAAATAAACTTACTTCAAAATGCTGACTACTTTTCCCCTTCAGTTCTTCCCCATGAGTCAAATATATCTTGATTTTATGTTAAGATTTAATAGCATACTCTTATAGATTTTAAAGCTCATCTCATTCATTCTCTCCTGAAACATTTTTACTGTTGTTATGAAATACTAGCCATGCCAAGAAAGAGTTTTTCCTTCTCACTGCATTTGCAATCTTATGAGGAGCTTCTGGTGACTCAGAAAATCCCATGCATCAATTTTCCAAATTGGACTTTATGTGATTAAAAATAAATTTAAATCAAACAGAGACTTTGGTGTGCTTCTGAGAATTCCCATGTCAGGAGTTGGCAAGTGTCAACCATGTGTAGGTGTATGTGTGCTCACTAATACTGTATGAGCCTTTAGGACCTTATTTGAAATGTTCTTTCCTGGAAGAAGAGTAAAGGGTACTGTTTTGAAATGCAGCCTGCCATATCCTGCTCTGCTTCAGAGGAAAAGAAAGGGGGGTGGGTAGACACCAAAAAAAAAAAAAAAGTCCACAGTTTAAAAATCAAAGAAACAGGCTCACCAGATTTGTTATCCTGGGATATTTATTAACTCGAATTAGTTTCTGCATAACCTGTCTTAGGTAAAGGAGAAGGGAGAAAAATGAGTATTCTTATGACACAAATAAATGCATTTTTCTAAATTATGCTGGTTCCCTCATCCAAGCCTGCTTACCGTGACTGACATCAGTTGGTGGCTGTGTCCAGGTTTTTCTGTTTATAGATGAAATTGACCAAAGGCATAACCTGCTTTTAGTTAGTGAAAGAGATGAGTAAACCTACATAGGTAGTCAACAGCTGGAGTCACCAAAGGAGTGTTGGTAATGAATAGAGGAAGCAAAAGGGATTCCTCCAAGAGGGTCATATGGTTGGTTATCTAGATAAGGTCTCTAAGCCTTGTTAGAACTCATCCTCCTCAAAGCATCCTGTAAGATCCAGCTGAAAACTGTTCAGCTCTGACTCACCTTCCTGCCACCGCAGATGCTGTTAGCTCTCTAACTCTTATTTTCTGTCCCTCCCATTGGTGCTTGGGCTTTGATATGTACACTCTTTATTCTCCCAACTAGACAGTAAGTTTCTTGAAGGTAGGAGCCAGGTCTTCGGCTTTTCTTCACTGCCTGCCATCTTTCCCATGCCGCCAGCCTGTCGGTTTGGTTCCTTTATCTCAGGCAACGAAACTGCAGTCTGCAGTATAACGCTTCTGCCTTGACATGAGAGGAAGAAGCTGAACGTCAATTAAACCATCCAGACCATCCCCTGATGGCTATGCTCTATAGCACACAAAACACAATTTTCCCATCCTAAATGAAGGCAATGGCCTTTAATTGAGTAATAGAAAAGGCATAATTAATGCCATATTAGAATTATTCAAAATCAAACCTGTTTAGAGCACCTGTACTCAGATTCTTAGTGGTTCTCTCCACTGCTGTTCTTTGAAATATACTGAAGCATATCTCCAGCATATAAGACAGTGTGTGTTTGCGTTTCTCAGCATTCAGTAGCTACAGCCTACTTTCTCCCCTTTTGCACTATGGTTTACATTTGTGATGGCAGAAGAATAACACAGATTCAAACTGTTTTAGTCAACATAGGGCTAGATTCTGAATGCATATTAAATTGAAACTTGAGGAATATAATTATTTTTGTAACATTGAACTCTGAGGGGAGGGATATTCATGCATGTCAAACATTTTACATCCTAAAAGACCAAACATTTTTACATCCAAAGTGCCAAACATTTTCCATCCTGAAGAAGAGATGGACGTGCTGCATTATAATGTATGGGAGGCCAGAGTATAGCCACAGTGACCTTCCTGCTCTATCGGATCCGGAGACAGTCATGAATGAACCCATTTGGAGAGATCAGTGCCCTTTGATTATCTTCCATTCAGCGACACAGATGGGATACCCATTCTCTAGGGAAACTATGAAGAGAAATCCTGACAAATCCCTCACTTGCCTGATTTAGATGGAGATTATATCTTATTTGCACAGGGCCATTAAACAGACTATGATGGGTAAAGGAATTTCTGAAATGCTGATATGTGGTCTTAATAAATCTCCATGAATGGAATTATCTCCCAGTGTTTCCTTTTCCAAAAGGAATTGAGTTTGAAATGTAAAATTTGTCTTTAGTCATAAGAACCTTCTGGAAGTAAAGTCTAGAATTTAATCTGAGAAATACCTTTGTAGAAGTTCAAGCAGTGCTCTGGGATAAGTTGTTCACAGCCTTTCTAACCCAACGTGACAGATCTTCAGCATTAAAGTGGCTTCCACACAATATAAAGACATTTTCCTCATTTTTAGGGTATTTCTCTCACCTTTGTAAAAGTATAATGTCATCATTTGAAATAAACTGAGAAGTCAGACAAGATAGTTATCAAGAGTAGCTATGAATTCTTCCATGAAATTTTTATAGTTTATTGTTTTATACAACATATTTACTTTTTGGAAGTAGTGTATTTGGTGCTTAAACTGTGCTAAGGCAGAGGGTTTGGGCCTTTCTACAATTTGAAAAATGAACTTTAGAAACTGACTTTTACTAGAGACATTGCTGAATCCAAAAAAGACATGAGACTTCAACAATGTGAAACTTTAAATTGAGCAATTTTTCCTGTATATGAAAAAACTAAACTAAAAATAGATGTGAATGCATACATGTATAGCTGTTTGTTATTTTGGTAGAAATATAGCAAGAATGTTTTTGATTAAGCCTGCTGAAGAAAGTTTTGGAAAGTTTAACATAGCATCTTTTAAGATATAAAAGTTAAGGAAATGCTGTCAGGATGATCGTTATGTTGTCCTCATCATCTCAAGATACAACTATCATATAAATTTTGTAAAGTCTCATATTGATACACCATCAGCAGCAGAAATGGAGATTGGCATGCTTAACTGGTAAATCCGAACATGTATCAAAACTAGACTGTCCAAAGTTAGATATATCAGTTAAAAAATTTTTTTTTTACTTAATTTAATCTGAAAATAAAAAGAAATGAAAGAAACACTGGTGCACCATCACATAAACTTCCTTCCCATTTTTGAAAGAACCAACTCCCAACTAGTCACAGCTAAAGGAACAAAAGATGTTAATAGGAAGATTGAATTTAATTCCACTTGATTTTATCCAACTCAATAGACATTTTGGCGGGTGCGGTTAATGCTAGAAGATACGTGTTAAAAATGTCAAGAAGAGTTTGAATTAAGGATTTTGTATTCCCTGGGGAATTTTAGAAATGAGCAAATTGTTGATGGAGAAGTCAAGTTCAACGAGCGAGCCGGAGACTGAGTTAGCCAGTGGCGGGACTTGGGGGGTGGTACCTTAGGCTCTTTCACAGACTGTATGGAATAGAGGAGCCAGTGGAGGCATGGTGATACTGCTGTGAGGTCTTGCAGACCTCACTGGTGCACCCGAGGTTTTGTTTCACTTGGCACTTCAAGTGAAGGAAAGACGAGAAGGAGGGATGGAGGAAAGGAAGAAAAGATAACGATGATTTGTCATTTCCAAAAGTTAGGGGGAAACCCTTGCCCCCATAAAATTAGTGGTTGATATGAACAGTGAAGAGGTTCTAACTCTTAGCATGAGACAGCAAAGCTAGCAATAACAGACCTCCAGAATCCTCACTCTCAGTGGAATCCTCACGTGTCTCCCTTATCTCACGCTCAGGCCTAGCCTTCATTATATAGGCTCACAGATCACATTTCCCCTTAGTAGGCAATGTCCCCACTAAAGGGGCTGACTTGGTCTTATCATTGGTACCATCTTCATGTCACATTTACTATGCTGATTAACTAGCTGGTGAACCAGCATTATTTATCACATCCTTATATTATGGTTCCTCTTCTCTATTTTTATCTAAAATATCACTTTTTTCTAAATTATATGTGAAAATTAGTAGACATATATTGGTCCTAAAGTCATCTTCCTTCAAATTTGTAAAACACTTTATTTGTAAGGCTGATTTCATTCTGAATGAAAGCAAAATCAAATGGATACTTTTGAAATATATATATTTATTTACTTGGCTGCCCTAGGTCTTAGTGTGGCACGCTGGATCTTTGATCTTCCCTGGTGTGTGCAGGATCTTTAGTTGTGGCATGTAGGATCTAGTTCCCTGACCAGGTATCAAACCTGGGCCCCTTGCATTGGGAGTGTGGAGTCTTAGGCACTGGATCAGCAGGGAAGTCCCCAAATGTATACCTTATAACCATTTGTTATGATTAGGTTATTCTGAAATAAAATTGTAGACATCTCTTCTTTTTCCCCCTTCTTTTCTAGTTGCCACCCACCAGATCCACAGAAAATGTGCCCTCTGGGTCACCACATAAACATTTGGCATAGACTGGCCAAGAATAGGGTCAAGAGTGTGGACAGCTGCTATAAATGAGGGGGACCTTGAGGAACACCTGGTTTCAGAGCGTTGAGGGAAACCTTGGGTGAATCAATTAAAATCTCTGCCATAGCTGGTTCATGGTAAAATGGGGCTCAAATCTTATCTACCACATGAAGATCCAATTTAACCAGTGACTTCAGAAAAAGCGCCACAAACAGCTTGGCACAAAGCAGCTTACTTACTTGGTTTTTCTTTAATAAGCCACTTATTGAATGAATGAATGATTCCTCTGATCCTGGACCATGCTGGTCTGGACAAACTGCTGATACACTGGCAGCCTTGGGTATAAATATCCACCAGTGAATGAGAGAACAACAAAAGCAACCACCAAAATGAGTACAGAAAGGACACCATATTGTCTCTGAAAATGGCCCCTGAATGGGTGATAAATTCTAATGATTGTCATCACTCAGATGACTTTTTCCTGTTCTGAGCATCGTCCCACCTCTATATTTCATTACAATTGATGGGCATTCTTGTTGCACACCAAGCATTCAGGGTAAACACAGCTAGTGAGTGCGACACTCTGAGTCCTGCAGGGTAAAAATGCGTGTCTGCATTTGCCTGCAGGGCCTGCAAGAGACAGCTTGACACGGACATCCCTTGGCCTTCTCACCACTCCTGCTAACCCAGCCCTGATAAATAAGCCAGCTAATTGAATTAATAAACAACTCTTTCTTTTTTTTTTTTTTTTTAACAGCCAGCTGGCATGCAATCAAAATGTGTGATAAATTGTCTGTCACTGCTTTACCCACAGCAGGGGGGAAGGGAGGGAGGGGGTGCTTGGAAAAATTAGCCACTTTAAGCCTTTCTTACTGCTGCCAGCCTTCCTGCTCCGTTTGCTTTGCTATAGGATTTTACCCCATCCCTGATCTTCTCACTTTGGCTATGGTCCAGGACAGAGTTGCTATGGGTGGAGAAGCATATTTGGCTGCCCTTGATGATGGATCCTTAAGCCCAGGCACTGTGGTGGGATGCTAAAATGCCGAGGCAGCCTGTGGGAAAGAAAGATTTGTCTGCTGCCCTGGCAGGGAACGTTTGGTTATGAGCCTGTGGTTTTGAGCCACAAGATTCTCATTAAGGGAGGGGAGTGTGATGTGGTTCGCGAGCAAAGTGTTGTGATGTCTGCTTTTTCTTGCCCACCTCTAATGCCAAACAGCTTTGGGGCCTTTCTGGAATGAATGCAAAGGGCTCTCCAGAAGCTTCAGGAATGTAAGCAGTGATAATCACTTTTCACCCTTTTTTGTACCGTGGCAGTTTTCTTTGGTATCTTCTTGCATCCTCTTTTCTTTGTATCCTAAGACCTAGTATCAAGTCACTCCTGTTAAAGGTTTTGACGTTTAGAAGCTACTCTTCAGAATTAAAGAGTCTGTACAATTTAAGAGGACTTTTCCTTATTCATTTCTCAGCTGGTCCCCAGTGAAGTTTCTCAAAGTCAGATAAATAAACACTCCCCATCAGGTTAAATCCATGTGGAGGCATCATTAGGGCTTTTCTGCTACGTCTCATTCTGTCTGGGGCGGAGACCTCCTGTGGTTCACCTGTGTTGGAAAGCGTCTGGATTGTATATCCCAGTTTAACACCGTAACTCTCTGAGAGGTGCTTTCATTTTAGGACATTGCCTTGTGTAATAATATACAAGTTATCCACAGAGAATGGTCTGGAACTGGCAACAGATGTAGACTGGGTGAATGCAGGGGTTCTTGATCTGTTTGATTCATGGGCTTCCAAACACTTACACTTCCAAAGAACTTTTTCCAGAACATATGTGCTTTATTGTCTGTATAGAGCAGAACCTTAATCCACTACCTTTTAAATACAGTTGCATGAAGACAAGATAAAATGATGCCTTTTTTTTTCATTCTTTAGAAAAACAAAGCTTTTTTGGTAAACTTCATGGAGTTCCTAAAGTCATACCTTGATCATTATCAGGCAAAAAATAAGCAAAAATTTTATTATAGCCTTACACTAGAATGTTTACTACAGTCCTTTTTCTTGCTTTCATTGGTATTTTCAACCCTGGCTATGCTGGACTTCTCTGTGGATCCAACAGTCTCTTAATGGGGATGGAGGTGGGGTGGTGGAAAGAGAAATTAAAGTAATTCTGAACCAACAATGTGAAGTATTGTGCTTGTGAAACTCCAGGACATTCACACCTCTGTGGAACAGTAACTGGCTGCCCTGAAGAATGCACTTGAACTCCATGGGACAGAATCCAAAAATTCCAACAGGGATCCTGTTTAAAGGGCCATAGGAAAATCTCCAGGCAGACTTGTGAATTATTTCTGGGGCCTGATCACATACCAATGTATCCTTCCTCATCCCTTACCCCATCTTCATGCTCTACACATAGCACACACACATATACACTGACCCCCTGCTTTGTTCCATTTCCTTGGTCATAAGGCAGATTCCAATGGTATAGAGAGACAGATGGTGGTAGTTTCAAGGAGCATACTAGTGATTGTGTCAAAAATCTGAAAGAGGAGTCAGCTAACTTACATGAAGCCTTGTGACCACCCATGTTACATGCTTCATCTCCAACACTTCAAAGAAAACATGAGACAGAAAATTCAAGCTTCCATTTTTCTTTAAAATACTTTGTTTTATTTTACAAAAGATCTGAAAAGAGAAAAGAAGGGGCAGTTATGTACATACTTCAATTTCCATATTTCCAGGCCCCCCTCTTAAAATTCTTTATAGACACAAAGTAGGATGCGGGTGGGAGGGAAGGCCTCCTCCCAACTCTTAATGATTAAGTCAAGGTGGACTGTACTAAAAAGGTTTATGAGAATGTTTATTGGAATCTCTGGATTTTGGTTAATTATTTGAATGTAGAAGTATTAATTCACTATTGAATTCAGAGTCGACTAGGATTAGTTTTCTGCAGACAAATAGAGTAAGTATCTCTTCTCCCACCCTGCACACCAAATTCCATGTGCAAACCCAAGAATTTACTGAAAGGAGAATTCAGGGCTGAAGCTTTACATAATTCCCTTTAAAGACCTTTGAAAAAAGTGAAGTGTGTTAAGTTACTCAGTGGTTTCTGACTCTTTGTGACGCCGTGGACTGTAGCCCGTTAGGTTCCTCTGTCCTTGAAATTCTCCAGGCAGGAAGACTGGAGTGGGTAGCCATTCCCTTCTCCAGGGGATCTTCCCAATACAGGGATCTTCCCAACACCAGAATCAAACTCGAGTCTCCGGCATTACAGGCAGATTCTTAAGCACATTGACCTGAGCCACATTTGAAAGATAACAGAATACAATCCAATAACCATTTTAGCCAGAGGGAGAAAACTGGGAGAAGCAACCCCAGCTGCTAGTGGGAAAGGAGAATATTGTTAGGCCTTACTAACACTCCCCAGAAAGTCTTGGGATCTGCCCTTGCCTACTAGTGTGGCAGATCCTACCAGGAGTACCCACCTCCAGCTGAGGAGATGCAGATGCCTGCCAGCTTAACAAACTCTGCTCCTAGTTCCCCCAGATCACAGTGGCTAATACTATCGCTGTGGCTCCTGACAAGTAGCCAGCCTCAGAACGCATTGTCTCAGCACCACGGAAAATACACAGCACATGGGCTGTTAGTGTTTTCAGATGTCATCTCTGTTTCTTATTTAAATTCGAGGCACAGCTGAATCCCATATTAGTCTCCAGAGGAAGTTTGGATTGGCAGTCGGGAGGCCTGGGTTTGAATTTACCTTCAACCTTGAACTTTGCAGTGGAACCACAATGGCTTTTTAATCTCACTAAGGCTCAGTTTTTTAATCTGTGAAAGAAATCTTAATGAAGAAATAAATAAAATGTAGTCTGTGTTTTGCTCCAGATGGGCCCCCAAACTCTTCCAGTTATTAGGGCCAATGGTTATAGAAAGTAATTCTCCATGTCGCTCTCATCACTGCCATTCCTGAGCCAGCATGAGTTGATGAATTTCATAAGGACAGAGAGGAAATATCACATACAGGGTATTTTTTTATTAGCTTGGATTTTACCAGCAGCTCACTTTAATATCCACATCACAATGGTCTTTTAGTGTCTCCTTCAATATAATAAAATAAATAACTGGTTGGTAATTGGCACTGAGTTCTGGTTTAGTTAACCTAGCAGTCAGGTTAGGCAGTGTTTCTCAACTTCAGCATTATTGTTATTTGGGGCTGGAGCATTCTTTGTTGTGACAGACTGTCCTGTGTATTATTAAATGTTCAGTAGTGTCTGTAGGCTGTACCCACTAGATGCCAATAGCAGCCCCTCCTCCAAGTGGTAACAGTCAAAAATGTCTCCAAATATTGCCGTGTCCCCCAGGGGACAAAATCACCCTCCATTGAGAACCACTGAATTGAATCATGACTAAAAGTCCCAGTTTAGGTCAGGTTTAACTATATTTGATATGCTACAATCTGAAAATGCTAGTTAGCCCTAGAACACCAGCGGTATCTATAGGTTCGTGTTAGAACAATCTAACCTTGATCTGAAATATCACTAGAACTAGCCCATTTAATCCATAATGTCCCAGGACCTCAGAATAAAGGAATCTCCTAGATTTCAATCTTTTTGGAAATTAGCAGAATCATCTTTGTATATCTTACTGTGCACATAATAATTGCTCATTAAACATAAGCTGAAAGAATAAACAACTTTCCCTCAAACAGTGGGAGATGGAGGAGCTGCGCTTATGCCCAGCCAGTCATTCTGGGTGATCTTTATTCTGCAGGAGAAAATGAATCAAGTGTTGGCCAGTTGGAGGGGTAGAAGGAATCTTTTGGGAGGGAATCTTTGCCATTACCCTAGCTGAAATGGAGCCAGGTTAAAACTCTGTTCTGATTAAAGAAAAAAATATCATGGAACATTTAATGACCAGTCATAGTGCATCAGAGCCCAAACTATGAATATCACCCATGCTCCCCAAGAGCATGTAAGAGTGAAGGATTCAGTTACTTTTAGTCATCATATTCCTAAATCGCCATGTATTTTGGCAGTGTGGGATGTGCAAATCTCATAGGTGCATCTAACATGTTAACCTTCTTCTTAAAATGGTAGCCTCACTGTTTTTCCTAATGCACTTAGAGTGTGACCTTAAATTGCATTTGAAATGTCTCACTCAGTTGTCCTGACAAGTTTCTTTTCTCAGAGTAAACAGAATTCACCTGAGTCTGTCTCCAGAGACATAAGTAATACATCAAGTTTGTTTTCATGTTTGCTGTTTTGAGGGTGTTCTTTGAACCAACCTTCAAATTCTGAACAATATTAAATCTAAATTCGCAGATTATTTAATGCAATCATCTGGTCTGATTCTTGACATCTGCTGTTGTTGTTCAGTCACTCAGTCACGTCCAGCTCTTTGGGACCCTGTCGACTGCAGCACAGCAGGCCTCCCTGTCCTTCACCACCTCCTAGAGCTTGCTCAAACTCATGTCCATTAAGTCAGTGATGCCATCCAACCATCTCATCCTCTGTTGCCCTCTTCTCTTTCTGCCTTCAATCTTTCCCAGTATTAAGGTCTTTTCCAATGAGTCAGCTCTTTGCATCAGGTGGCCAGAGTACTGGAGTTTCAGCTTCAGCATCAGTCCTTCCCATGAATATTCAGAATTGATTTCCTTCAGGATGGACTGGTTTGATCTCCTGGCAGTCCAAGGGTCTCTCAAGAGTCTTCTCCAACACCACAGTTTGAAAGCATCAATTTCTTCAGTGCTCAGCCTTCTTTATGGTCTAATCCTCACATCCGTACATGACTACTAGAAAAACGATAGCTTTTACTATACAGACCTTTGTCGGCAAAGTAACATCTCTTCTTTTTGATACGCTGTCTAGGTTTGTCATAGCTTTTCTTCTAAGGAGCAAGCATCTTTTAACTTCATGTAGATTTTAGTTAATATGATTTTGTAACCATTAAGTTCAGAAATGATCAAAATTGACTTAATATGAGGAGTTTTGCCTCTTACCTGGGTAATTATTGTCATTCAGAAGAAAATCAACCAGGCTGATAATCTTACAGCCCCATCTCCACACTTCACTGTGGAGTGTCTGTTTCAAAATTCTAATGGCAAGAGCTTTGGAAAAACATTACCTAATTAGCACTGGGTGAGAAGTTCTCTGCTGAGGTGTCTTTTTGATAATATACTTAATTGGCAACTAATGTTATGAGATCTGAATTTTATCTGAGATCAAAACTAAAAAAAGAGCAGTGGGATGGAAAGAGTGCTTTCAGAGGGTTTACCTGCACATGAAGAGTGTGCAAAATTAGGATTCAGAAAGAGGGACAATTGTTATTTCAGAAGGTAGTTTAATATAGTAGTAAGTACCAGTGTGCTCAGCATGTGTCTTGAATACATGTTCGTTGAGTCCCTGATTCTTATCCTGTGATACATGCTCTATCTTTAAGTGAAAAAACAGAAACTAGTTTAAAAAGTTTAAACTTGGGATGATAAAAGAAAGACTTGAAAGAATAAATATGTGCTTCTTTCCATTCATTTTCCTTCTGTCTATATCTCCCCAGTCTTCCATCCAAGAACACCAAGGAAGACAATATCGTTTATCCAGAGGGAGTTTAAGATTTGGAATATTTTTTCTTCTTCGAATCTAATTTAAAGATTCCATACCTCCACCCCGGGGAAAATAGCCGGGGTTGGTTGCAAAGAATATAATATATATTTGTTTATAAAATGAATTTTAGTACATATCCCTCCTACTTCTAGAAAAGATTCAAAGCTGCTAAATAATGAAATGAAATCAGCTCATCTTTAAAACAGTCCTATTCTAAATAGCAAATGTTACACAACTGAAATAAGTTGAGTGTTCGACTATTGACAATTGTCCTTTATGATAAAGTGTACAATATGTAATATCCTACTGAGTGAAGTGAATGAATTCGCTCAGTCGTGTCCGACTCTTTGTGGCCCTGTGGACTGTAGCCTACCAGGCTCCTCCATCCATGGGATTTTCCAGGCAAGAATACTGGAATGGGTTGCCATTTCCTTGTCCAGAAGAATATCCTACTAAGGGAGCCTAATAGTGAAGTACTTCCTGTAATGAATGGGTTTTGGAAGGAAATCAAAGGATATTTTTGAACAGAAGAAAGAAAGGAAGTGGAAATGTAGCAGCAGTCTATGCCCTTTATTTTTTTATATGAACATGGATTTTATTTTATTTTTAATTGGAGAATAATTGCTTTACAATGTTGTGTTGGTTTCTGCTATAAAGCAACATGAATCAGCCATCGGTATACACATGTTCCCTCCCTCTTGAGCTTCTCCCTCTTCCTTCTACTTCATCAGAGAGCACCAGATTGAGCTCCCTGTTATACAGCAACTCCCCACTAGCTATCTGCTTTACATATGGTGATATCTATGTTTCAGTGCTGCTTTCTCCATTCATCCCATCCTCTCTTTCCCCTGCGGTGTCCACAAGTCTGTCTTATGTCTGCATGTCTATTCCTGCCCTGTAAACAGGTTCATCAGTACCATTTTTCTGGATTCTATATATATGCATTGACATATGATATTTGTTTTTCTGATTTACTTCACTCTGTATAACAGACTCTAGGTTCATCCACCTCACTTCAACTGATTCAGATTCATTCCTTTTTATGGCTAAGTAATATTCCATTGCATGTATATACCACAATTTTTTTAATCCATTCTTCTATGAGTGAACGTCTAGATTCCCACTTGATGGGCTTGATCCCCAGCAGTTGCACTTACATAATGTGGAAACTTTGGAACAAGTCCTCAATCTTAACCCAGAGCTGCAACACTGGGTGAAAGGTTATCTGCTGTGGTATCTTTTTGATAATATACTTATCTGAATTTTACCTGAGATCAAAATTAGGCCAAGAGTAATGGAATGGAGAAAGTCCTTTTAGAGGGCTTACCATCTCTGCACATGAAAAGTGTGCAAAATTAAGCCTACTCTCTGACATGAGCGATAGTCTGTAAATGTAGATGACCCTTCCCCTGATCAGCTGGGCTTGCAGCCTCCAATATGCTCTTCAAAGCATGATGCCATTCTTGGAAATCAGGCTGGATGCTGGATGGAATATGTCACAGAAATGGAAAAACAACTCCCCATTGCTGGAGCTGCCATCACTGTTTCCACTGGGCTTAGTGGGTGACACGTTTGGTTAACCATTTTGTTAGCCTTTGGTTAACCACGCATGGTTTGAAAACCTTACAGAAGTGGGAAAATGTCTATATATAGTGTTATTCATATAAAAACAACCCTACAAGATGCAATTCTTTCCCTATCTGCCATACCAAATCCAGACTCTCTTCAGTTGGCATTTAGTGAAAGGAAGAAATTATTGAAAAACATCCTTTGGTGATTAACTTATCTGGAAAGTACGGTGGAGTGGACAATTCTCTAAAAAGGGGAACTGAGCTTGTTTGAGTTTGGAGTCCTTTGATTCAGTCTTGTATCCACTCCTCTTTTACAATGATCCTGCTTTATCACTTCATGTTAATAAATACAATATCAGACCCCTTGGGTAGAGCATGTTTTCCACCTCCAGTTGAGCTGACTTGCTTTCCCTCCTGCTTTCCTCTTATATATCTTTTTCCCTTCCCTCTGACTTTTTGCCTCTTTCCTTCCTTTATGCCTTTTCTACTTGCTTTTTGTATTATCCACCATCATCTTCTAACTACCCAGACTGTCAGGCTGCACCACAAAGAACAACAGCAAATTCAATGCCTTGTCTACACTGGCTCTCAAGGTGAGTTAGCACTTATTTCTTCAGGGGGATTTCCTACACCTTCAAAACATAGGGAATGATCTTCATCACCTACTGCAGAGGTTTAATATCTGCAGAGAACTTTGTTGTGTAAAAGGAAGGCACTGATTTAGGGCAAGCTACTATATTGTCAGTCGCTGGTAAGCAGTTGCTTAAGAAGAAATTGGGAGTCAGAAAAGAAATTGCTTAGGCTAAAAAAGAAGACAGATCATGAAAATGATATCTTAAGCTTGTTAGAAGATAAATTCTTAGACAGGCCATTTTCAATGAATAAATCAACCAGAAAGCTTTCTATTTGGTGTTTTTAGAAGGTACTCAGTTGTGACAATGTGATTTAAAGAGATGGTTCCATATTCCCCACCCCACCACCCCTATTGCTTGGGTTGTACGCAGTAAAATAGCAGATTTAGATATCCAGTTTATTGACTTGTACACCATGGAGACAATAGAAATGAAAAGGTAAAAAGATAGCTTAGCAAAGGACTGTAGTTTCGCTCTTAAAAAAGCACCAAATAGTTAATGTATTCTGTTGGTCATACCTCCTGAAACAAAAAGAAAAATTAGAAAAGAGTGCAGTTCTTCAACAACCAGTTATCAATGGGATTTTCAAAATGCATGTGAGAATCAACATGATTTGGATGCACATTGCTCAGAAAAAAAAATGTTGTTCCTCATTTTTGGCTGGACTCATCATCTTCTTGGGCATTATTCAAAAGTTCTCCTTAGGCATAACTTTTTATAAACACACAAGCAACCAGAATCTTCATAAATTATAAATGGTTTCTCTTGAAAATGCCTTAAATGTAGACATTCGTTATATTAAAAAAAAAAAACTGCCTTAAATGTAGACATGCAACCAAAAAAAAATTGAAAAAAAGATTTTGCATTCTGTTTGTTTCCCCATGCACAGCTTTATTCTCCCTGGTATGGTTTGCCTAAAAAACCAAAGATTGTATTATGATAGAAGTTTTTATTTATGATGGTGCTCCTTCATCTTGAGACTCTCCTGGGTTATTCCTGATCCTTCCTGCTCAATGAGAACAGGCCATTGACAAATGGCATCACTGATTCTCAGTGTGCTCAGAGCCCGGGGGCTATTGGTGGATGTGTTGGCTGTGTTGTCCCAGGGCAGCAGAGTTGAGCACCGTCAGATCCAGACCACTCACAGGCAGACCTGGAACTCTCTTTTAGGAGGAAGATAGAGCCATCACAGCAAGCTGATTGGGCTATTAGTCAGAGGCTTTGGACCACAGACAGTTACAAAGCATCCCCAAATAAGCGGCACTTAGTATTCAGAGGTTATTATACTCTCTCTCTTCCTCACTTCCCCCCTCCACTCTCCTCACATATATTTGTTGGCATGTTTGGGGAAACTCAAGCAGGGATCAGGCCAGAGGTAAAAGAGAGCATGGAGAACAGAATGTACTGCACCATTTTACCAGGAAGAGAAACAGAACTGGACATACACCACATGATAGTTGGGTGTGGATATTGATACCAAGGGGCAGGATAACTTATACTTCCATACAATCTACTACCCACAATATAAGAGAAATACATGGACACTTTTTACCTATAATGAGCTTGAGGCCCCCTTGGGCAGATGACTAATGTCTCCACCCAGAATAGCACACGTCTCGCCATCTCCCAATAAGTGGAATAAAGCTAGAAGACAGCAATCTGGAACAGCTATCCTGAGAAGCCTTCCCAGGACCAGACAGAGGTGTGTCTAGGAAGGCCCTTTAGTCAGACATTCAGATGCAGGAATTTGAGCATCTGAGTAACTGAGAGGTGTCCTCTGGGGATGGCGCGGGGGTGAGAGGGCAGTGCCCATGGAACACAGATGCTCTCAGAAGGGTGTGGGGAAGGATCTGATGGAGAACTGGTGATGGGGTGACCAGCTACTCCACCCAAACAGCACACCATCAAGTCATGGACCTCCCTGCTCCAGCACTGCAGAGTGATGACTCTTCATGATGGTCACCAAGCACACACCCAAGGATGTCTGTGCATTAAAAACAGCGCAGTTGATGTAGCTAATGTTGCCTGCCATCCATCTTTCTTGGGATGATGGGAAGTGTAGCAGTGAGGAGAAATTATTTCCATCACTTTTCATTTTATAACTTTTTTTGCCAAATAATTAGGTTACCCCCCTCAGGAAGGTTCCTTGGATGTACATATGGAGTCAAGTTTGTTGTGGGAACTTGAATCTGAATTTCCTGACTTCTGTGCAATTAAGACCCCAAATTTAGTGTTGCTTTAACATGGATTTTCCATAGTAAGTTATAAATGCAAAGTTCTATGTTTCATATGTCCTTTTCTAACATATGTTACTGCCTATGTTTCTGATTAAAAGCTCGTCCAAAATAAAATAACAAAGGATTACTTTTTTCCAATAGAACTTTCTTCTTCTATAAAAGCTGGAAATAAGCCCTCACCTAAAATTACCCAGGCTTGCAGGTGCTGGGTCTTTGGGAGGTGTGTAGTGTTCGCTAGCAAGACAAAGGGCATTATTCTCCCTGCAACCACCACCAGAAGGTGTTCTTTCTGTGAGGAAAACATAGGCTGGCGCTTCAAAGACATTCCACGGCTAGGCACCACTCCTGGAGACTTGCAGGCGGCAGGCAGGCAGGCAATCAACAAACATTTATTCTAAGGCCACTGTGTATTCAGCACTTTTAAAATTGCCCGGGAAACCAGCCAAGAGCATATAATATCTGTTAGGGCGTTTTCCTGGTGGCTCAGTGGTAAGGTGTACCTCCTGCAATGCAGGGGACATGAGTTCAATCCCTGGTTTGAGAAGATCCCCTGGAAAAGGAATGGCAACCCATTTAGGTATTCTTACCTGGAAAATACCATGAATAGAGGAACCTGGTGGACTACAGTCTAGGGGGTTGCAAAGGAGTCAGACACAACTTAGTGATTTAAATTGGGCCAAGTTACTACCCAAAATCATTCCATAGTGCTTAAGGAGCTCAGTAATCTGAAAGGAGCAGGGGACCTTAAAGATATAATATGGCAATGTCTCACCTGGGTATGGGGATATTGATAGAATAGGAAAATAAGACCCAAGAAAAGGCTCATTAACTAAAACTGATTCTGAACGGTTGCCTCCACCCCCATCTTTTCCATCTCCCTTAACACCAAGTTACCATTCCCTACACATAACACACAGACACATACGTGCATTAACAGACATGTACAAGCTGCTAACACACAGACATACCCTGTTCCTACCATTCATCGTCATCATCACCTCTTCCCAGAAGTTGAACCCAACAGGATGGATCAAGTCATCAGTTTTTTAAAAAAATAATGAACACATAGAAGTAGCTGGGCAACTATGCCAAGATGTGCAGATACAAGGATGTTCCTCACAGTGTCATTGTGAAAGTTGCTCGGTCGTGTCCAACTCTTTGCAACCCCATGGATTATACTTTCCATCCATGGAATTCTCCAGGCCAGAATCCTGGAGTGGGCAGGCTTTCCCTTCTCTAGTGGATCTTCCCAACCCAGGGATCAAACCCAGGTCTCCCCCATTGCAGGTGGATTCTTTACCAGTTGAGCCACAAGGGAAGCCCAAGAATACTGGAGTGGGTAGCCTATCCCTTCTCCAGCGGATCTTCCCAACCCAGGAATCGAACCGGAGTCTCCTGCATTGCAGGCAGATTCTTTACCAACTGAGCAATCAGGGACGTCTACAGTGTCATTAGAGATGGAAAAATGATAATGGCATGTGTGGAATACAACTGAAAGTTGGGATATTCCCTTAGAGAAAATCCAACACCTATGACGCATGATGTGAGATCTTTGGGGTGGGGGGTAGAGATACGGGACATGGGCTTGTACAGCACACATTCCAGCCTGTGCAGAGGTGAACAGGACTATCACTCTCTTGCATTAAATTCTCTGATCTAGTTTTGCTGATGCAACTGAAAAGCCAGCGTTAGTTGTTTTCATGTGTGCTTTACATAGCTGTGGTTTACAAGGTCACATGAAATCCCTGAATCCTCTGATATATATGTAACTGACAAGCTACATCTCCCTTGATTTTCACTGGACAGTGCTGGTGTATTTTTGTGCTTTGTTTTTGTTTATGTTAACAAAGCATAATATGTCACACTGACCCCTCATTAAATTTCTCTTATTGGATTCCTTGATGCTACTCTGCCAAGATTTTTTTGGATGCTGGTTCCTCATCCAGTGTATTAATACCTTCTACTAGCTTTGTATCGTACACAGTTGACGGCTGTGGCTTCTGCATTTTCTGTTTAGTTCTAAGCCAACTAGGAGATGATTGTTGTTGTTGTTTAGTTGATAAGTTATATCTGATTCTTCTATGACCCCGTGGACTGTAGCCTGCCAGGCTTCTCTGTCCATGGGATTTCCAAAGCAAGAATACTGGAGTGGGTTGCCACTTCCTTCTCCAAGGGATCTTCTCGATCCAGGGATTGAACCCACATCTCCTGCATCGGCAGGTGGGTTCTTTACTACTGAGACACTAGGGAAGCTCCAGGAGATGATAGAGTTGTTTAAAAAAGAGAGAGAGTGTGTATGTACCAGTGTTTTGCAGAGGAGTCAGATTCCATGAAATAAACTGAAAACCTGACTTTGTCCTTATGCATTCTATGGTAAAGTATCTTTTTGGCTTCTTTTGTTCCCAATACAGTGTTCTACTTAAGGTGACACCATAATGAACATCAGTCTTTCTCAGATAAAGAGTTTCTAGTAGCACCCTCTTAAAAGATAAGAGATTATTATTTTGAAGAATTTGAAGCTTAAAGTGACTGATCAAGGTGGTAGAGCAAGGTTTTTAAACCTAGATTTCTTACTCCAAGTCTTCTGCTCTTCTTCTGAAGTTCTCTGAAACAATGATTTTTCTTATTTTAGGCATGTATACAACTCACTTCTCCAATAGATTCCTATCTCTTAGCAGACATCAACTCAGACCGCTTTCTCATAGAATAGAGAATTTGGGATCTTGCCTCATTTGTTCGGTAGATCAGAACATGTAGAGCCAAGCAGTTTACTTATCTAAGTGCTTATTTAACGCTGTCTTTCACAAAATGTCTTTCACAAAAAAAGCTGTCTTCACAAAATGAAGACTAGCTCCTGCCCTCAGAATAGCGATTGGTTCTGAAATTCACTAAAATGCAGAGCCTCTTAAAATGCTTATCAGCCTGCTGAACTGTAAAGGACAGCCCCTGATCTGAAGAGATTCAGGGAAGTGGTATCTGAAATAAAACAATTCTATCAATGTGCATTCATTAATTTCTTCAGTTACCAAGAATAAATCAAAGGCTCTCTCTTGCAGAACTATAATTAATATGTGATTTACATATTAATATAAAAAGACTGGCAGGGAAATTGATCAAGATCTGTCTCTGGGGTATGATTGGCTTTTTTTAACCACCAAAGTTTAGCATGTCACCTAGCACCTGGGTCTACTTTACCTCACTTTATAAGTTAGACCCATAAGTGGACAACGAGAGAGTGAAATCAGACATCAAATTCTTTTCCTTGGTTACTTTGGAACTGCTGAAGTTCCACTTTTCTGAGGTACCATCCATATTTTTGAGATTTCCTCACACCATTTTCCAGTGGACTGGAGTATTAATGTATAATGCAGTTCCTTTGTGGTTTTTATTAATTATATCATTTCTACTGTGTTCAGAATTAATACTTTTTAATGACAAGTGACAGAGTATGAATATTCTTCCTCCCAGATCCTGTGGCATCCTCCCCTTTCCCTGGTGATCTCTACGGCCAACCTGTAGGATCATTTGGAATTTTACTACCAAACCAAAATCTAAAGCAGAAGAATACTTGAATTGTGAAACCATCAGAGCTGAATTACATTATGAAAGTTTTGAAAGGAGCATATTTTATGCCAAGTAATTAAGCCAAATGTGATTTTAGTTAATTGTCTTAACAGTGATTCTGAAATAGATGTGGATTTTAAGATCCACCTGCTAATAGAGTTATACGATCATTCTCAATAGACATCCTGAAGCTGAGATGTGAATCTAGGCATTAAAACTATACTTGCCTTAGAGACTTCCCCTTCTGGTGGTCAAGTGGTTAAGACTTCACCCTTCTAATGCAGGGGTCAAGTGGTTAAGTGGTTAAGACTTCACCCTTCTAATGCAGGGGACGCGGGTTCGAGCCCTGGTCAAGGAACTAAGATCCCACATGCAGCTTGGCCAAACAAGCAAACAATTTCTACTTTGACAGAATGAAGGTCAAAGTTGGTATAACTTCTCCATGGCACCCTCTCATCCCTTCCTCTCTCCAACTTTGGGAAGGATTTGGGGATCCAAACTGACCACGTATAGTCATAAAATTCAGTGGATAAATATCAATTACTTTTTTGTGAATTCAGAGACAGTTTCAGAAGTTCTTGATACCTACAGCAAGTCAGTAATAGTCGATATTGCAGCCCTCCTTCCGTGAAAAGTTCTGGGGTGTCACGCCACTGACCATTTGGACCATTCAGAAGCCTGTGTTACACCTCAGCCGATTTGCTGTGTTTGAGAAGGAGAAAGGATGAAGACATTACATTTACAGAAATACCTCTGGGTGGCCACTGATGGTAATTGTTTTGTATTCAAAAGGAAATACAAAGATGGGTTTTATTGTATTTTCATATAGATAGTCTCATACTTGTGGTCAACTCAGCAACACTACATTTTGATGTTACCACATTCTCTTCGGGAAGAAAACCCAGAGCTGTTTTTAATTAAAACTGCCCCCCCCACCCACCCAACTGAATTTCAAATAATTGTTTAATTTGGTTTGGCTTTCAGAGTCTGTAAAGCATGAGCAATCTGCTGAGCTGAAGATGGAGAAGAAATGTTTTTACAGTTTCACAAATGTTTCTAATTGGCCAGACTGAGTTGTTAATGGGAGATAAATTGCCTGGGGTGGGTGTGGGTGGGTGCGTCGTGCGTGCGAGCTCACGCAGGCCTACATGTATGCACTCATGTGGAGGTGATGACGTTTGCATATACCTGGCCTTCACAAGACATGCTGCGATACAAAGCTGAGCTGAGCTGGAGGGGCACTGGGCCCGGGTCATCATGGCAGGAGTTGTGCAGGGTATGGGATGAAGTAGATAGCTAGTTTCTCACCAGGACTCGGATCCCAGGCAGCAGGCCCACCCTTCCATCAGGAACAGTGTACAAGGAGCTTATAAAATACACAGACTGAATGAAAATGACCCCTGTTGACTGAAACCAGCTGTGTCAGGCTTCTTGCTGTCTCTCCTGATTTGCTCTTTCAAATAAATGGATATGGTAGAGGATGAGAGAAAGTAAACAGAATCTTTTTCTTTTCCTTTCTTGCCGTCGCACCTCCGTAATAGCCTTGGTTTTTATAGTTGAAAAATATATGTTTATTTGCTCATTAATTTCCCTCTCTCCCTTGCCTTTTCTTGGCATTGGGTAGAATGTTATTTAAAATAAGACACAGTTCAGTTTCAAAAAGAATCATTCTGCAAAATACAGCTTGGACTCATTTGCTGGTCATTTATCATCCCTGAGAGAGTGGGATACAAACATCTTTATTTGGTGTTTTTTAATGATTTACAGGGCGATGACTCTTGTTGGCACCAGAGAAGCAGCAGGCTCTTTAGGACTTTGAGAAGTACCCCCACACTGTCTAGAAATGACATGGAAAATATTAAATGTAGCATATGCAGAGCAGCTCTGTAGTCATTTCTCTTTAAAGATGATGCCAGCTGCTTCTCTGGGAGTGGACTCAACCCACAGGCCTGGGATTCTCTAAGCCAGGGGTTCCCATCCTCCAGGATCTAATGCCCCATGATCTGAGTGGAATTGATGTAATAATAGAAATAAAGTGCACAATAAATATGTTGTTGGCTTCCCTGGTGACTCAGTTGGTAAAGAATCCACCTGCAATGCAGGAGACACGGGTTCAGTCCCTGGATTGGGAAGATCTGCTGGTGAAGGGAATTATTCTGGCCTAGAGAATTCCATGGAGTATATAGTCCATGGGATCGCAAGGAGTCAGACACGACTAAGTGACTTTCACTTTCATTTTGTTGTTCAATCACTAAGTCGTGTGCAACTCTTTGTGACCTTCTGGACTGCAGCATGCCAGGCCTCCCTGTCCCTCACCGTCTCCCAGAGTTTGCCCAAGTTCATGCCCATTGAGTCAGTGATGCTATCCAATCATCTCATCCTCTGCTTCATGGATCACAGCCTTGTTGTGGCTAAAGGGCTTGCATAACTCAATGAAGCTATGAGCCATACTGTGCAGGGCCACCCAAGATGGACGGGCCATAGTGGAGATTTCTGACAAAATGTGGTCCACTGGAGGAGGGAATGGCCAACCACTCCAGTAGTCTTGCCACAAGAATCCCATGAACAGTATAAAAAAGGCACAATAAATATAATGTGCTTGAAATCTTCCTGAAACCATCCCTCCCACCCCTGGTCTGTGGAAAAATTGTCTTCCACAAAACCAGGCTCTGGTGCCCAAAGGGTTGGGGACCACTGCTCTAAGGGATTCTTAAAAAGTCTTCATTTCCACACTTGAGTGTGTGTGTTTTCTTTCCAGCACTTTGGAAAAGCTTTGCTTTTTATACATCTCCGATTTCCTTCAGGTAGTGGGCAAATAATAATGTGCCTAACATTAGTGCTCAGTAAATATTTGTTGAATGAATAGTTAAATGGAATGTTATAAGCCTTATTAGTATTATGGCCTTGGCAGGAAACCTACAAGAATAGACTTGAGGCAATCAAGTAATTTCCCTTAACAGTACAAGCTAATTATTTGAGAGATGAAGATCTGGTGCATAGTATTTATTTGTCAGGCAACATTTGCACCTAATTAAAGGTGAAAAAGTTGTTTGTAGCATTGAAGGGATAACATAATGACCCACTGTTTAACAGCTTTTCAATTTTCCTTGCCAGTCTTTCAGGGAAAATATACCAAGATGAAGTTAATGCACATTCCTTTTGTGTGTGTGTGTTTTCTTTTCTTCTTTTTTCTTTTCTGTTATCATTTTCAGAGGGCAGACTGGGGATGGAGCAGGGAGGTCTTTTGACAGTACTTTTATAGCCCACCTGCCTGTATGACTTCTGCAGTCATTCTCTTGACCTTCGATGACTGGTAAAATTTTCCTTTCTTACAAATACCACCACCAAAGACCCAAAATGGAAATGCTACATTCTTATCATAAGCCTTACAAAGTTTCATTCATTCATTGATTCATTCCAGAAATATGAATTGAGTGCCCAATATGTATACCAAGTTCCGTGCTAAAGTTATGAATTTAATACCAAGCAAAATCCACCGTGGTTCCTGCAGTCATGATGCTTATCATCTGGGATGGTTGGTGGATATTAGTTGAATGATCATACTAAAAGCTACAACTACACACTGAGTTTTACAAAGAGGAATATGGTTCTTCTGGGACTTTGTAACAATAGGAATTGGTTTAGAGCAGAGACCAGGGAGAATTTTACTAAAGAGGGTCCTGCTGCTTAAAGCTCTAGAGTGTCTGAGGAAAAGGAAAGATTGTCCCAGGCAAAAAGACAATCAGATGGAAGCGTTGGTGGGAATGCCAGGCCACACTCCTCAGTGCCTATGCATAGGCTGTGTTAAGGGCTTGAACTTCATCCTCTGAACATTGAAAAGACCTAGAACAGTCATACACGTGAAGGTTAGGAAGTGGGCTCGGGGAGAAGATAGAACAGTCATATACCTGAAGGTTAGGAAGTGGGGCCAGGGAGAAGATAGAACAGTCATACACATGAAGGTTAGGAAGTGGGGCCAGGAAGAAGATAGAACAGTCATACACGTGAAGGTTAGGAAGTGGGGCCGGGGAGAAGATAGAACAGTCATATACCTGAAGATTAGGAAGTGGGGCCAGGGAGAAAATATACCTGGACCTTGTCAGATCTGTGTTTGGGGGTGGAATATAAGTACCCATTCTTAATAAATATAACACAAGAGATGATGATGCTAAGCTCTGGATGGTCCTTTGCTGCAGTTGAGCTGCCTGGAGATTGTTACCTCCCCTCCCCACCCCTTACCTCTGCCAAGTTTCAGAACAAGCAAGATACACTGGGTCTCCACTTGTGTGCTACACTGTGCAGAAATAATCTTGTCTTTTTTTTTTCTGGGCACCGCTCTTCTTTTTGCGTTTCCTTTTGATGATAGGGAGGTGGCACAATACAGTGTTTTCCCATTTTTGACAAAGTGTGCATGGCAAGCCTTCCAGCTCCTTCTGTCCTGGTGTAGAGAACAGGTCTGGAGGTAGCTCACCTCTGCTCCTCGCCAGTGGCAAGAGCTTGGGCACATGGATTAGTCTGTCTTTGTGCCTTGCCGGATTGTTCTGAGGATTAAGTGAGTTAATATTCATAGAACACAGAATGAGGAGTGGCACAGAGTGAGCGCTCAGTTGATGCCAGACATTATTATTAGCTATTATTAATAGGGCATGTTGTCAAAGATATATATTGTTGAAGTAGAAAAAAGCAAGATACAAAATCATATATCATTATAAAGAGCTTACACAACACGTTCTGATAAATGCTGAGGATATGTCAGCAGATACTTGGTAGTTACATCTGAGGAATGGGGCTAAGAAGGAAGAAGGTAGGCAGGTGGCTTTTACTTTTTCACCACATAGTCTTGTAGTAGTTTGGTTTTTTTACTATGCAGCTTTATATTTTGTAATAATAAAATTATAAAGAATAGTATAGAAAATCCATCAATACTATTTGGTATGTCAATTTCAAAATAATGATCTCAATATATTTTTTCATAATTTTCTTCACTTTGAAGTTTGAATGTATCACGTACAGAGTTTTCTTGGATTTAAGAAACATGTATCTGAAGTCCAGCAATTCATCCAATTCTTGCTTCTTTTGCTTATGTTCTCTTCAAATAAGGGTTTTCTGACACCATGTGCCATGGTGATCGCGCTGTTATGAAATGACTTGACTTGTTGCTCCATCTCTACAGAGAGAGCTGTCTGGAATACTGTTCACCCACCAAATTTAAGCAATGCACTTGGTTCACTGGTTACTGACTTCACTGTACTTTTAAGTGTCACTTAAATTTTTTATAATGAGCGTTTTTATAAAAACAATGAACTCATTTCTAAAGCTTGGAGGTGGGGAGTATCTGTTCACTTTTCTGTTTAGTAATAAACACAATACGCAGCACCTAATCTTTCCCAGGGATTCAGGAAGCCTAACTTCTTTAGGATACTGATGCAGTTCAGTAGCTCCTGTGTAGCAGATGTTGCTTGTGAAGGGGGAGGCAGTTGTGCTCAGTGGTTGCTGCATCAGATGCAGGAAATGTATTCAATGATTATTGAATATTAACATATGGTTTGTCAACCTCTACCTGGCCCTACCCCCGCCTGCCGGCCTGTTTTTTTTTTTTTTTTTTTAAACAAGTGGAGGCTCTTTATATTTAAGTAAAGATTTTTATGGATTGAATTTATCCTTGTCAATAGTTTACTCTGCCCAGTTGAGAATCATTAATATTGCATAGGGCTGGCACATGGTAGCTTTGATCGTCATTTAAATACCGCTCTTCCATTTGCAGTGATTACAGGCTATCATCATCAATCAGATAAGAATGCAAATCAGGAGAGAACTTTGAGTTCCCTAGTAAATACTTCATGAGGCCAACATAAGCTTGCCAACTAGACTATCATCTCTGCAGAAGATACATTTCCAAGGAGTAACTGTATTATACGATACTTAGTACACTGTGCCCCTCAGGGTATGACGATAATTGTCTGTGTATAAGACTGCAAACAACTTGACTACCAACTGATTCTTTACCACGGCCTAATTTTGCACAGCACAGGAGCTAAAAATGTTTTGACATTTTAAAATGATTGAAAAAAAAATCAAAAGTAGCATAGTATTTTGTGACATGTGGAAGTTATATGAAATTCAGATATCCTGTCCCTAAGTAAAATTGTGTTGAAACAGAATGTCCATATCTGTTTTTGTGCTGAAAGGGCTGAGCTGAGTAGTTGTGAGAGACCTTAAGGCATGCAATGATGGAAATATTTACTATCTGACTTCTTTATTGAAAAGCTTGCTGACCCCTGCTTAGGGGTTAGATTCAGGGAGAATTTAATTGTGTAAATGTCTGTTTGCTTCTTGATGGTTGATGATTTTGTACCTGCCCTGTGGTATGGTCATCAAAGAAGCTGTAGAAGTGCAATGGTCCATATTCTTTAACTTTAAAATCAGAAGAACATTATTGTGTGAGAAAATTAGATTATCAGAGGGATTATGAGAAGTGTCATAGGAACAAATGGAAAGATCTACATTGCCTCCCAAAGTTGTGGATTTCTAATCTAATTTGAAGACTTAAAATAATATTAAAATTGTTCCTAGATTCTGAAATTTGAAATTCTTTCCTCTTTGGGTCCGAGAAATCTTGAAAAGCAAAAATCTTTTATTCTTGAGACAGTGCCATTTCATATGGGCCTTTTGTTCACTGATATTGTCATATTGAATGATTCCATTGGGTTTATACTTGCACTTGGCTGTCAATAGGATATAGCGAACAATTGGATTGTAGGAAATACCTTTTAGTAAAGTGTCTAGGGTATCCTGCTCATTTGCAGTGTCAGTTGAATTAATTAACATTCCTGGCTGACATTGACACACTTACCTACTCTAATACATATGAAAATTTGAAATTTATATAAAAGCCATACTGCTACCCAGTACGAAAAAAATGTTAATAATAGTATCATTACATGTTCATGCTAAGTCCCCTCAGTTGTGACTCTTTGCAACCCCATGGACTGTAGCCCACTAGGCTCCTCTGTCCATGGGGATTATCCAGGCAAGAATACTGGAATGAGTTTCCATTTTCTCTCCAGGGGAATCTTCCTGACCCAGAGATCAAACTCGCACCTCCTGTGCCTCCTGCATTGGCAGGCATATTCTTTACCACTTGAGCCACCCGGGAAGCTGCTAAATATTATAAACTTGAAACTATGAGTCATTTTGATTTGAGATCCCTGTTGTATACACAGCTGACTGTGTCTGTCCCCTCTCCTTTTGTTCTGTTTCAGAGGCTGAAGGCTGCATTGACTCACCACCCTGCCGCCATGTCGAATGGGAATATGAACACCATGGGACACATGATGGAAATGATGGGCTCCCGGCAGGACCAGACGCCGCACCATCACATGCACTCACACCCGCACCAGCATCAGACACTGCCGGCCCACCACCCCTACCCGCACCAGCACCAGCACCCAGCGCACCACCCTCATCCTCAGCCCCATCACCAGCAGAACCACCCACATCATCACTCCCACTCCCACCTTCATGCACACCCAGCACACCACCAGACCTCGCCACACCCACCCCTGCACTCCGGCAACCAAGCACAGGTAGACCTTTTTCATTATCTCTTTCCCCCTTCTCATTAACAGTGCCGGCTCTAATGAGGGGCTCGTTGGCAGCAACCTTACTTGACAGGCCCACGTGTTCTAACACTCTGAGGGACTCTGTTCATTTCCTAGGAGGTAATGGTTACCCATAGGACCCTCCCAGATCGCACTTTCCATAACTAATATGATAAATATCAAGTCTAGTTTCTAAGGGAAAAGGGAAACTTCAAGTTCTCCAGAATCTATTTTTGTAGTATATTACAAAGTTAACCCTAAAAATGTAACACCAATGGAGGATTAGGAATTTAAGCATGTAATGAAAGAAGTGAATAAAGAACGAGAAAGGTAAGTTCATTCTAACCATGGTTCTAGCTGCAGTGCTTTATAACATCTTAGAGACCCACTTGTGTCACCTGTAAAATGGAAATTAAATACAGTGGGCAATCTTCTACATAAGAGTAAATATTAAAAATATAAAGAGTAGCAACTTCAGGCAGACAAAGGTTCGGTGATGGATGTTAGAGTGTAAGGTGCTTTGTGAATGTTGAAGAGAGATGACTCATCCCACCCAATGAGAAATGCGTTGGAGGGAGCAGACAGAGAGCCAAGCTCTGTAGATGATCAGTTCAAGAGAAAGGCCAAACCCCAGAGGTGGAAAGTCACCAAAAGTGGCTAGAAAGAAAGCCAGCATTTAGACACAACTGGAAGAGGGTCGGGGGACCAGGCAGACGTTATGTCACCCAGCCCAAGAAGAGAGGCGGGTCCATGTACCCGAGTGAGTTTCAGTAAGTGGATGAAGGGCATGTCTAGGAGCATGGCTCGCCCTGGGCACTTTGAACCTTCAAGTGAAATGACCTTTGTCAGTTCCTTCCACCCACCCAGGTTCCAACCAGTTGGGTCAGAATGATGTCGGAAGCTTAGGATCACCAAGTAACACTTATTCACTGTCTCTTTCATCATCTGACTCTGTGCCTCTCATCAGGCAGCTTCTAGAGCTTGTATATTCCTGCCTCCTCCAACACACACCAAACCTAGAAAGCTACCCACAAACTGGGTTACCCATAAGCAGCTTTCTAATCTGTTCAATAGTTAAGATTATTTGTTAGGTAAGCTTACTTTTGCAAAGAATCTTAGAAGTATTCTACATAGCAAATAAGAATCAGGCTTTGGAATGAGAAAACTTTTATCTTTTTCCCACCTTACTTGTGTGACTGAGGTCAGTAGAAGAACCTCCCTAAGTGTCAGTTTTTCCATCTGCAAAATGGGGCAATAATAGACTAAGCCCAGAGACTTAGGAATATTAAATAAGAGAATGTTTAGCCCTTAGCACAGTTTTCACTACATGTTAGCCAGGATTAATTTCAAACTGAAATAATGTGATAGAAGCTTAGCACATAGTTTAGCAATCAATAAAATGCTATCCAAAGCACCTTTTTAATCATGTGCCAATGTAGGTCATATATTTAGAAGGGGAAAAAGAAAACTACAAGATCAAAGATAGAAGATAGATTCACATGTGTACTTTCTTTCTTTTTTTCTTTTTAAATGGATAGCATAAGTTTTGGTTGAATTTATGGGCAGGTTACTTCATAGATAAGTTTAAGAGTTCATTAAATATAAAAGGCATTCATTAGCTAATTACCAATTAGCCAACTGGCCTCCATTTCAAGTCAATAAGTGGCCAATTGTATATGCAATCAGTTAATTGCTTTTATAATTGGCTACATAAAGTTGCTTTTTTCAACAAAACCAGGTTAGTCTTGTTGAAATTTGAACAAAATTATTTAGAACATATTCAAAATGCTCCTCTTAAAATGTATTAACTTGGTTGATGAAATGAAATTCGGATTGTCAGAACACCAGGAGTAGAAGTTTACTAAGGTCATCCAACTCTGAGATTCTAAAATGACTTGGAATAAAATCTTCTTGAAATTATAATTGTTTTTGATCAAAATTTTCAGAGAATCTGTGTCAACATAATGCCATTCTATTTATTTATTTATTACTGAAGTATAGTTGACTTACAATATTGTGTTAGTTTCAGGTGTACAAGGTAATTTGGTTGTGCATATATGTATATATCTATATTCTTTCGTATTCTTTTCTATTATAATTCATTACAAGAACTATGAACATAGTTTCCTGTAGTATACAGTAAATCTTTCTTGTTAATCTATTTTATATATGGTAGTATGCATCTGTTAATCCCATATTCCAAATTTATCCCTCCCACCCTACCCCCGACAGAATGCCATTTAAAAAAATAATGCTAAGTAACAATAATTATCAGAGACACAAATTCTGGTCTTAGGCTTGCATTTGCAATTTCTCTTGGCTTCTTGTAATTCACTTGCGTATCAGGTTATAATTTCAGAGTCCTGGTATCACTCCTAGGTCACTTAATCAAGCCACACCTTGACCCTGAACCTGGACAAAGCCTGAAATCACCATGTACCTTACCCATTTGGGTTAAAGCAGACGAAAAGAATCAAGGGATAAATGTTGGTTAAAGTTAGCATGGGAGAATACAGCATTGAAAGAGAGGTCTCCATAGTGAAGGTTAAACCCTAGTTTTTGCCTACTTGAGAGTCTTGTCTAGGGCTGGCAATGAGAGATTGTTGATTCACACAAAGAAATAGTAAAGGCAAAAATAGCCAGGTTAGCGCATTCTTTCCTAGTGCTTTGCTTTGCAGTGGTTAGCTCAGAGGTTACTGCATCTGAAATGACTAGTGCTAAACATTTGCCAATAACAAGGATTAAATCTTCAGCAGCCGCTCTGGTGAGTAAGATCTTAGACAGTTTAATTTGTTATTCCTTTATGATCGTCAGGAGAGGAATTGCCAATAAACAGTTTTAGAAAATGTCTTTGCTTAAAAAAAAAAAATTACTGAGATGCAATCCAACCTCAGTCCTAAGCCTAATTCTTTAGTAATGTATGGTTTGATAGCGTTTAGGATTAAAATATATCGTTACTCAGCTGATGGGCAACCAGGAGCCATTATTAGCACAAGTATAGTTGTTCTGATTGGTTTCAATCATAGGGCTGGAATGTGGTAGAAAAGGTGGCTGGGTTTCATTTTTAAAACTTTTTGCCTGTTATTTCTGCAGGTTAAATGCCTCTTGTAAAACAAATTTATAGGTATTACACCATAAGCCTGAGTGACTGAGCAATGAGAGGGAAGGAGGAAAAAAAAAAAAAAAACCCTTTATTGAGAATGAAGAAAGGGGAAGGAGTGAAGTGCATTAGGGAAGCATTAGGTGTTCAGACACATAAAGAGTCAGCCATAGAAATTTCACTAGGTGCTGAGTGTCTGCTGTATATGTGTGGGGGTCCCTGAAACCCTACATGTTGCTGAGCCTCTTGCAGACCTTACAAGGAATTTAGAAGCATAGTAAAACATTTTAATAAAGTGCTTTGCCACTCCTGGGATTTCCTTATAATGTAATAGATGGTGCTATACAACCATCCCTCTGTGTCAGTAGACACCCTGTATTAACAGGGCTCAGTGCTGCTTCAGGATGGGCTTTCAAAGGTCACGCTTCCCAGTCACCTAGAAATTCACCCACTCACCATCTCCTATAATCCCTTCAGCCTTAGTCAGGCTCAGAGGAGGAGAGAGACCCAAATGGAGTTTGGTCCCACAAGACCTTTACATTAAGAACTGTGATGTTGTGACAGAAGGATTTCAGGTGCTTTCCCGGCTTCACAGGGTTCTTTTGATAAGAGTCACAGTGGTGATGCCATCCCTGAGGTGTATTCTAGGAACAAGGTTTTAACACCATTGGAATGAAAGGCATTCACAACCTGCCCTGAAGGAGATTTCTGCAGATGACAGCAGACCCATCAGTACAGTGACAGTCACCCCTACCTCTCTGTTTTCATCCATCACCATACGTGGGCACTTTCAAATTTTACAAAGCACCTTAAGTAAAAACATTTTTAACATCTAAGGAGGAAGAAAAGTGTTTCTTTCATCATGATTCAGCCAAATGCCAGTCGAGGGAGGGGGGGAATCTACTTGACTCTCTTTTCCCACGTCATCCCTGTATCTTGCCAAAATATCATAGGAGATAGCTGGATGATGCTTTTCCTCGTCATGAGTGTGACTTCACTCTTAGCAAAACAAGTTTGATGTGCTAACTAAAGCAAGGGGCTGCCTGTACTTCACATTTCAACACCTTACCCAACCATCCCTTCCCTCTCCCCATCACCTCCTCTCTGTCTTCCCCAGCAGGTTTCACCAGCAACGCAACAGATGCAGCCCACCCAGACAATACAGCCGCCCCAGCCCACAGGGGGGCGCCGGCGAAGGGTGGTGGATGAGGATCCTGACGAGAGGCGGCGGAAATTTCTGGAACGGAACCGGGCGGCCGCCACCCGCTGCAGACAGAAGAGGAAGGTCTGGGTGATGTCACTGGAAAAGAAAGCAGAAGAACTCACCCAGACAAACATGCAGCTTCAGGTGCAGGCCACTGTCTCTTTCCCGGGACTCAAAGGCCCTGTGTACCATTGGCATTTCCTGGCCCGACAGGCACTTGTTGATCTAAGCCACAGAGCGGCTGCAGGCTTACTTCTCAGGCTTGATTAATTCTTAGACGCTCTGCAAAACAAAACCACCATTCAGTTTTCAGTGCATCTGTGCTGAGGAGGGAGACCCTGCCCAGCTAAGTTTTAGGGCTGAGAACAGAAGCTTTGGTCAGACAGAGGTTGAGACCCCTGTTCAGCACCTACTTGCAGTGTTAAATCTCTCTAGCTCTTAGTTTCCTCATCTGTGAAATGGGAATAATAACCTCATAAAATTGTTGGGAGCAATAAATGAACTAATGGTCTGCAAAACTGTTTGCACGATGCCTGGCACATAGTAAGTCTTCAACTGGAAGGCAGCCCTTTCTGTTTCCTGGCTGAGGGGGTTGCTTTAGCTTACACTAGATTGTCTGTGTTTTTGTTTAATGGAAGAAAAGTTTGTGTAGATTATTTTGCTTCATAAGAAAAGGCACGTTTCTACCTCATTTTCAGACTTGCCAAGATCTGAATCTTGCGTTATTTTGCTTTCTCATGGGTGGCTCAGTGAGGGACATTTCATAACAGGGCCAATTCTAGGAGCATTTGAGAAACTGTGGTACCTGGGGCTTCTCCAGCAGGCTTCGTGTCATACGGAAGATGCAAATCAGGGCATTTGTTCTCACACAGAAGGGAGGACACTGTTCACCAGCAGAAGAAAAACACAAGTATTAGATGTGTGACAAGCAGTCCAAGGATAAGAGGAAAATTGTAGATTAGAGCCCAGTGCTTCCAGGAGTAGAGATAACAGCTAAAGATGGAGATAAGAGGGAAAAGAATGCCCCAAAGAGAGAGTCTGCTCCTCGGGAGTTCATAGGTCACCTTCACCCACTGCCACATCCTCTGCGGATCTTTAGAAAGGAGCAATTAGGGCGCCAAACCTCCAAAGCCTTTGCATGTTTAATTCCATTAAATGGAAATGACCTTAGGACATTCAGTGTACAAATTGAAAGTGTACAAGAAAGTTTAGGTTATTCATGGACTGACTCTTGTAATTTATGAATGTTCACTCTCTCCTCCCCTCAAATTTATCATTCTTTTAACGATGGACATGAGAAGGAAACTGGGAAACATATACAGTAGATATGGGGGAAGTCCCACTAGCTTGTACGAACCTTGGATAAAGGTGGAGACCCTATTCTTACCCTCTTCCCCGACCACCTACCCCCTTTTTCTAGTGTTAGGTCTAGCCTGAAAAGTTCCTGAGTGTCTGTACTCAATATTTGTTTGTTGAATAAATGAATGAGCTCCCCATCACTGGAGTGTCCAAGAACTAGCTGCCTGACTACTTGGCAAAGATGTGATTTAAGGGAATCAAGCCACAGAGTTTGGCTGAACACAGGCATCTCTAAAGCCACTCTGACTTGACAGTCTGTAATTCTAGAACCTGGCAGGCATAGTCATATGTGAGAAGCTTTTAGGTGGAATGTGGGTAGGCACTTTTAACATTAATAATCATCTTTTAATTTTTATGTGTATTAAAAAATGTAATCAGAACATCAAAACTTGAATTTCACAGATTATTTTTGGTCAGGGCCAGGCTAAATCATTTTTTAAAATGAGTTAATTTGTACAAACATGTTAAGTAAATAAAAGTTCTGGTGAATGTGACCTAGCAAATATCACAGCAGTAGTTTTCTAATGACTGGAATGTGAGCATCCCTGGAATTTGCTACCAGTTCTGAGGTCTGCAAGATGACCGTGAATGGGTGCAGGTTTTCTCAATCTTGGCACTATTACTGAGAATAATAGTTGTCAGTTATTCTTTGTTATCTCCTGTGCATTGTACATATTTACCAATACCCTTGACCTCTACCCACTAGATATCAGTAGCACCCTCCACCCCACCCCTAAATTTTGACAACCAAAAAGCCTCTAGACATTGTCAAACATCCTCTGGCAGGGGGAGGGGGGCGGTTAAAATTACCCCTTATTGAAACCCACTGAGTTAGATGGAGGAGCCCTGAGTAGCCAGCTGACATGTAACCAGATGCTGAGAAATTTTATATCAGTTTTAAATAAAATGAGTCCTTGCAGAAGGACTCCAGGGTATTGACTGTCACCCTAGAGCCTGAAGACATGGGTCAGGGGGTGGTCATAGCAGAGAGCCAGGGAGACGAAGGATGTTGGTTACTTTGAGGTCAGATGGGTTCACGCCTTCACATAGGCATATATGTTTTAGCATTTACTTAACCTATAAGGTAAACATTTCCTTTATGAGAACAGGAATTATCACATTAATTATCACATTCTAAGAGCCAAAATGGCTAAGGATAAAAGATACTAGAAATCTAATCTCTGAAAACCAGAAAAAAAGTCTCATTCAACAGGCACCAATATTTTTGGTTGTTAAAGCAGTGCCTTTGGAAGGACAGTCTCTGAAAAGACTGAGTTGTTGGTATTTTCCAACCACTGCTTTGCTTCAGAGGGACAGAAACCACAAGGGTTCCGTGTCTTCGGGGATGCTGAGAGCTCTGTATCAGGCCATGTGATGCTGGAGAGGAGATGCAGATTCTGCTACCTTTGAATGACCCCTCTCCCTCTCACTGGACCTTTGTCAAAAGAAAAAGGTGTCTCTCTTGAGGCTGATCCAGTGAGTCAAATTTTAAGTAAACAGAAATGGAAGGTGCTAAACAAACAAACTCTCGCCAAAAGGAATATCCAAGGTCTGGATGGCCAGCTGCCACCTTTGAGTTGTTTTCCAGCATAGAACCTTCTGGTTAGGCTGCAGAGCTTCAGATTGGAAAAATCAGAGCTGAGCAAACAAAATCAACTCCCAAACTTCATTTCCTCATCTCACAACAAATCTCTGCCCAAGAGGTCAATGCAAGTATAGGAATTAAGGGGAATATTAAAAACCACCAATTTTACATTTTATTTAGGAAGAAACTGAGGCTCGGAGCACATGAGGAGTCTTCCCAAAAGTCACACAACAAGCAAGTAGTAGGATGAAGACCCAAGCAAGGCTGCTCTTGACCTAACCCACTGCTCTGTGATCTTTCATTCCAGAAAGTTCTTAAACTACAAAAGAATCCACATTCTTTTCACTGAGAGAGTGGCTAAGATCAGTTCTAACTTCACCAACTGCTAATGTGGTACTCAGTGGATTGCTTGTGTTCAGTAGATGATATGGAAATCATCTGGTCACCCATGGAAATAATTGCTTTTCTTTTTCAGTTCAAAGACACATGGCCTAAGTCGCTGCTGAAATTTTCGACACACAAGCCCAGGTTTGGGACTTGGCACAAGAAAAGGCCAGATGGGAACTGTTGCTGTACAAATCGAAAGTCCTTTGTTTTAGAATGAACCAAACCTGGCCTCAGTTAATCTATACGGAAAAAAAAAAACCAATGGGCGGGGGGGCTATGTTGTAGGGATCATTTTGATAATTATGTTCTTGGCATGGACTACTGCTTGTGTCAAAAAGCATTCTGAGTTTATCATATTAACAAAATGACATCCCCCAAAGCCAAAAACTGAAAAAAAAATGTAGTTATTAGGGACTTCTTGGAGTCCTTATTTCAAGTATGTTGCTATAGTGTTGAATGTCTCTCTAGGGGTGCTACTTCATCCCAAGGCAACTTTATGAATTTAAGAACAGATTAATCTAATCACATCTATACTCTCACAGTCCCTATTTAAATAGCTAACCTTTTAAATAGCAAATCCACACTGGTTTAGAAAAAAGACAAAAAAATTAAAGGCTGATTTCAGCAGGAGAATCAATAGTTAAAAAAGAAAGTGTTAGTCTCTCAGTCATGTCTGACTCTTTGCGACCCCATGGACTATAGCCCGCCAGGCTCCTCTGTCCATGGAATTCTCCAGGCAAGAATACTAAAGTGGGTAGTCATTCCCTTCTCCAGGGTATCTTCCCAACCCAGGGATCAAACCCAGGTCTCCCGCATTGCAGGCAGATTCTTTACCTTTGAGCCACCTGGGAAGCCCCTCAATACTTATTATTAATACTTTGCTCTTGCAAAGTGCTTATGTATGAAGACCTATAGTTATAACCTACACAGGGGAGTAAAAAAATTGGTGATTTGCCTCAGTTCATAAAGCAAGGTAATTCAGAATAAGAAAATGCCTGCAGAAGTCCTGTGTGTGTTTTTTTCTTAATTTCCCTACCAGAACTGCAGGCCACTTTTGATTTCTTTCATGCATTTTGAAACATTTGCTGTCTGATTGTTCTCTTCCAAAATGTATTCAAGGTGACTTCTAGTAATGTTACCTTGAAAAGAATTTTTGTTTGAAATGTAGTCTAGGGTTTGTGTATTTCCTACATCATTTGGTCTGTCAGTATATAGTGATATCTATCAGTACCTTTCAATATGTATTGACAATGCTTGTGCACAGTGAACTCTGCTTCCTCTCGGGCAGTGATTCTCAACCTTTCTTAACTCAGAGGCTCCCTTATGGGATCTGAGGAAGGCTCTAATAGACTCTCACAATGTATATGTGAGATATGGACTTGAAATTTTCCGCAGAAGTGAAACCATAAATATTCCTTTGGAATCTGCCCTGATAAGCTGTGGAAGTAAAGGGGATGCTAGAACTGTCTCCCTTAGGAAACATAAGACTTGATATCTAAGCCCATTTGAGAATACCAAAAGCAGTTAAAGTGAGTTAAAAATCAAGATGGAGACCTTCATTAGATTATTAGGTAATTAGCATTCTCAATAGAAAGCAACACAGAAACATAGAATAAAAAACTGGGACTTCCCTAGAGATCAGTGGGTAATACTCCATGCTTCCACTGCAGGGGACACAGGTTCAATCCCAGGTCTGGGAAATAAGAATAAAAAACTATCTTACAGAAAGTAATTAGAAAACTAGTCCAACCACCTTGTTTTACACTAGGTTGGTGTAGCAATTGTGAAAGCCAAACCTTGTTATTCTCAATCCTCATTTGAGAGTTCCTTTTTCTGCTGGAAGTTTCCCCATGAATTTCTGTTGTTTTTATGGCCATTAGATTTTTATTTAGTCCTTATCAGCAACATACTTATGTGTGCATGATATAAATGAGACAGAGGCTGATAGTTCTGTCTATGGAGAATATTAACTGACATTCATTTTCCAATTATAACATAGCTAAATGATTATATATTACATTAAGAAATATGTCCATATTCACATATATCTTTAAATGATGGTCAATCATCACTGTGATTTTAAATAATGGTTAGTCATCTCCAGGTTCCTATATTTTTACAGACTCTCACTACCCCCAGGGTAGTTCTATACTTACAGGTTCTATACTTACAACATATTGGTTTATTAAGAAAGTGCTTTGCTATCCATAGACAAAAATGCCACTAAAATCATCACATTTCATTTTGAGGCCAAATATATACACATTCACGGAGAAGGCAATGGCACCCCACTCCAGTACTCTTGCCTGGAAAATCCCATGGACAGAGGAGCCTGGAAGGCTGCAGTTCATGGGGTCCCTAAGAGTCGGACACGACTCAGTGACTTCACTTTCACTTTTCACTTTCATGCATTGGAGAAGGAAATGGCAACCCACTCCAGTGTTCTTCCCTGGAGAATCCCAGGGACGAGGGAGCCTGGTGGGCTGCCATCTGTGGGGTCACACAGAGTTGGACACGACTGAAGTGACTTAGCAGCAGCAGCATATACACATTCATACATCTTAATCTTCTTTTTCTCATTTTTTTGTTCAGTTTTTGACTGTTTTGTTTTTAATCAGGGGTTGCCTTCTACCTGATGATCTAAAAGTACCTTTCTTTTACACAGGCTATTTTAAGCAGAAGGAGACCTGGGAAAAGCAAGGAAGACTGTCTGAATTTACATGAGCATAAAATCAGAGGGAAAAAAATCATGTTTAAGGCTGAAATAAATTGTCCTATATATAAAGTTGTCCTGTTGACCCCCAAAGTGACAAGGGTCACTTTCAGCTTTGACAGGGCCCATTATCAATCATACTTATTTGGAGGTGGAAGTGCAGCTCACCTTCCTGAACATTCTCAAATTTAAGAGTAATTTTCCTGTGAAATTAAGTGATGTATTCATCATTAATGCTATTTTATCAGATAGGCATTCTTTTAAAAATTTTATTGTAGTTACTTTACAATGTTGTGTTAGTGTCAGGTGTACAGCAGTGACTCTATTATACATATACATATATCCATTCTTTTTTAGATTCTCTTCCCATGTAAGTTTTTACAGAATATTGAGTAGAGTTCCGTCTGCTCTAAAGTAGGTCTTTATTAGTTATTTTTTATATAGTAGTGTATTTATGTTTATCCCAGTCTCCTAGTTGATTCCTCCCTCCACCCTTTCATCTGATAGACATTTGTATTTTGTTTAGTTCAGAGGAGAAAGAGAAAAGCCTTTGTAGATGAGATATTTTTTTTAATTTATGCTACTCAACATTTGATTGCTTATAATGTATTTTGCAAATGAATTTGGAAATAGGAAGTATTCTTTGAAACAAGTTTCCAAAAAATTTTTTAATTAACTTCTAGAATTCCAAACTTACTTTCCTAGGTGATAAATACATGCCTGAAAAGCCAAGTTCATATTGAAAGTGTAGATACAACTTAATGACAGCAATGTTAAAACACCTTTTTCTATGTGCATGCTTTTTTAAAGTCTCTTTCATGTGGCAGGTAATGCCTGGCAGCCACAAAGAACACTGGTCAAAGAGAGGGTATTATTTATCACAACTGTAAAACGGCTTATGTGAGCTAGTGCTACATTTACAGTTTACTTTTATCAAGTGGAAGCACCTTGGAAGAGTCTATTCTACATTTATACAGTTGTCCCTGGGTATCAGCAGGGTATTGGCTACCCTCAGATACCATAATGCAGTTCTGCTCAAGTCCCATAGTCAGCCCTCTGTATCCGTGGTTCTGCATCCTCAGATTCAGTCAACTGCTAATCATGTCGCACAGTATCTATGGAAAAATCCACATAGTAGTAGACAACTGTGCTTGTAGACAATGGTGCCACGTACATTATTCCACGAACTATGAACCTTGAACCTGTCTTTTAAAATTACTATGTAAAGTGGAGATGTGAGACACTTACCTAAGTCAATTTTTAAGATGCACACACAATCCACAATACCCTGATACTGAGGGGGAAAGGAGTTTATAGACTGAAATTAGCCAAACTAATTAATGAACCAATCAAATTAATCCCATTACGGTCCTAAGCTCTGTTGTCCTTTGCTTGCCTGGACTAACCCGATCCCACTAGTAGAGGACCAGCATTTGCACCATATACCGTATCCTTCCATGCCTTCTCCTAAGTGGCATCAGGCATAGGGACGTGCTCTGTTGAATTGTAGCCTATTAAGAACTTCTTTGAGGGAATCAGCTTATTCTGAGGGCATTTAAGTTTGAAGTGACTCATCCTGCCACACAATTCTTCCCAGTGTCTCACCTTCACCTTCTACTCATGATCAGTGTTAGCCCACAAGGTAGCGTGAAGAGGATTGCTATGAGAGCTAAATTTACTGAATGCATAGTATATATTAGACATTGCTTTGCATATTTGCTTCTATCACCTCATTTAATCCCCACAACAACTCAAAGAACTTTCTACTATTTTCATCCCCACCCAAGGTTGTTGGAAGTTAGCTGGGTTATGTCACCTGCCTAGAGTCACGCAGTCAGTGTACAATGGAGAGTTCCCACCCAAGTAACTTTTCATAGAATTCAGCTCTTGATTGAAAACCTAGTCTCTTCAGAAAGCCCCTGGTAAGCCTGAGGGACAAATTGAAGGCAAGCTCCACATTTCCAGGTGAATCCTGTTGTATAATAATAGTATTACTGTCATTCAGATGTAACAGAAGAGTACCAGTTCAGTGCTGAAAGTGCATGGGGCCTTTGGTTTGTCTTCTCTGGTCTTCTTAACGTGATGCTGATCTGTCTCTTTCCAGAACGAAGTGTCCATGTTGAAGAATGAGGTGGCACAGCTGAAGCAGCTGTTGTTAACGCATAAAGACTGCCCCATAACAGCCATGCAGAAAGAATCACAAGGATATCTCAGTAAGCCATTGCCTTTTGTGCTTTTTTTTTAAGTGTCCAGGTTTTTGCCAGTAATTTCACATTGTATTTATTAAAAGAACAAAAGTAAAGTCTAGACTGCACACCTAGGTGGATAAGGTGCTAAAATTCTTGAGCAGCTGCCAGACTACTGCACCAGAGGGAATCCTTCTTTTCTGACCCTTGTTCATCACCACGCCCACCACCTCTTGATCATTTATGGCTAGACATTCCCTGGCATTTCATGTTGTAAAAATCCCACCAAATTCCAATTTTGCAGCCAGTAGGAGCCCAATTACCAGTGGGCTAGCAGTTTTTTATGGGCTGGGAAACAGGCTTCAGATGAATCATATCCAGTGCCCCAGGATACGCTGCATGTTATTCACTGGGCTGAAAAGCAAGTGAGCTTGTCTCAGTTTACCAATAGGTGAAGTGGGTCCTTTTCTCTAGATCCCAGTATCAGCACCTGGAACATCAATAGGTTCAATGCTAATTCAGTAGGGAACAGTGGGAGGAGCGGAGATTTACGGCCAAAGGTCATTTTCTTTTCAAATAGTTTTTTAGATTGAGCAGCACAGATTCTCCCACCACGTGTGAGTATTTTTCCACATTTGCTATATGTATGGATCTTTGAAAAGACAGGATAGGGACTTCACAGGCCATGACTCAGACACATCCAGTCATGTTGCTGACCTAGAAGGTATGGGTTTGTTGGTAGCTGTAAACTGGGAAGGCGTAGCTTTGTGACCAACAGTTGAAAGTTTTGAAATTAACCTCCCAGAGAAAATGCGGGACACACATTCTATTTCTAGCAAACACATAGCAACATTTTTGAGTGGTCTCTGAGCCCACCCCAGGAAAGTGCTATATTGGTGTGTGTGTGTGCTTTTTCCTAGGTCCAGAGAGTAGCCCTCCTGCAAGTCCCGCCCCGACATGCTCGCAGCAGCAGGTCATCCAGCATAACACCATCACCACTTCCTCAGCAGTCAGCGAGGTGGTAGGAAGCTCCACCCTCAGCCAGCTCACCACTCACAGAACAGACCTGAACCCCATCCTCTAAAATCTGTGGGTCACACCTTGCCTTCAAGAAGAGCTGTTGCATATCCTGCGTCCTTTCTTTTAAGGGCATTTTTAGAATTAACTCAGACCTGGAAGACTCCTCAGCCCTTCAAAGACTGGCTTTCATTTTTATAGTTATTATGGAAATGTTGTCTTTTATACTTAGTTATATAAGAAAAAAGGGAGTTATGCAATTAATAATCTATCAGCTTGGGAAATGCTTTGGTGCTTTCCTCCAATTTTCTGGTACCAGTTACTTGTTTATAAACTGAACTCTCTCTGTACATAGTCATGGTTTCATTCTTATCAGTCAAACCCTTGCCTGAAATGTTGAATCTTGTTAAACCGCAGCTTTTAGCCAAAATGAGGCGTACGTAGATGTCCAGTAAACAGATTGCAAGGCGACTGGGAGGTGGAGTCTGATGACATCATAACTCATGTTGAGTTTGCGCTATGATGTCACCAGAATGCCAAGCAAACATAGAGCCTTTTCCACAACTGTTTCTCTTACTATTAAAAGAATATTAATAGAAGCTCCACTGATGTCCAAATAAAATCAGCAAGGATCTCACCACTCCTCCTCCTCCTCCTCTTGGTCCACTTCCTTGACTGCCCAATTTTCCTTTCTATTTCCACTTTTTACCTGGGCTCCCTGTTGACTTTTTATTGTTACTTTCTTCTGTTTTATTTTTTCCCTTTAGCATTGCATGTAAAGAAGAAAAAAATGTTTAAAGGAAAAAAAAAAAGCTAATGTGGACCTAGCCATGGCTTCCCTTGCATGTGACCCACAGCTGGAGTTCATTCAACTCTTGCTTTTTACACAAGAGTAACCAGGAGACATTTAATGTGCCTGATTTAATGTTTTTAATAATCAGAACAAATAAAAGGTGGCTTAGCCATAGGTGAAGCACTGTTGAATGCCAGCTGTGGAGACACTAGGGAAGGGAGCTTTATAAGCCTCAATTGTGAAAGTCCAAATTACGATGCAAGGTTATAACATCACACCCTCGAATTACAACTGGTTTTATATGGCCTGTCTATAATGTTGAAAATCCATGTACTATATAATAATGCAGAAGGGCTCTATTCACTACACGGATTACATTGTTCAGTCATCAGCTGCTAATAGCCTAAGATTTATTATTGTTTTTTTCTTAAGCCTATGGAACCGTCTTTGCTGTTCTGGTGGGTGAAAGTAGACAAACTACCGGAGGAACAAAGAGAGAAAGAAAACCTCGTGCTTCCGTAGAGCTGCTCTCAGCCCTTCCACCACAGCTAAAGCACTCTGGCTGTTGAAAGAATCCCATGGATATGGCTACTCCACTCTTCTGCTAATCCTGGTTTATATTTTCAGCAACTTTTCTGGACTTTCCCATTATAAAAAGCAGACAGTTGTGCCTCCTTGAAACAAGCCATTTTACTTGGTGAAGGTTTTCATATCAGAACTCACAAGTAACAGGGCTAATGTTTTTCTCTAGTGGTCTAGGCAGGTGCTGGTGTTTCATCTCTATGTGAATGTTTGACCTCCAAACATGAGTGTGTGTGTGTGTGTGTGTGTGTGTGAGAGAGAGAGACAGACAGACAGACAGACAGACAGAGAGAGGGGAAGATTATGGGATTTAAAAGAACAGTATTTTACAAAATGTGTAGCTTTTTTAAGAGTTCAGAATAGGGAAGGATGTGATTTTTTTCTCTCACTATAGTATAATAATCTATTTTGGAGAAAAAAAGAAAATATAAGGGTCATGAAGCATGGTTTTTATAACTAGTTTTAGTTTTATCTAATAACTTGCTTTTTAAATCAATATTTATCAACAATCTTTTCATGTATGCAGTGCTTTCAAAAAGAAAGTTTTGAGTTTCCAGGAAAACTCATAACTTGGAGATATGATCTAAAAAAATCAAAACAAAGACAAAAGCAAAAAAAAAAAGAAAGAAAAGAGAAAAAAGGAAAAAAAATGCAAACAAGAAAAGGATTTTCTATTATATTTTAGACAAACATATCATTTTTAAGTATTTTAAATACTGAATTCATTATCGTTTTATTTTGTTTTGAATCCCAGCAGGAATAGCTGAATGGTTGAACCAAACTGGCTTCATAAGAAGTTTAAGATCTAGCTCAAAAAGTAGTTAATATCCTTATCTCTATTTTGAAATCAAAAATAATTTTTTTATAAACTCCTTCCTAGGACCATTTAGGTGTCCCCCTAAAAAGGAGAAAGAGCTCATTGAAATATTTGTTTGGGTTTTTTAATTTTTATTTTATTTTTGTTTTGCTTTAAGTGAAAAATATTTTTTTTCTTTCCTGCATGCATAGCACTTAATGAAATGGATTTTTTAAAAATCCACTGGTGATATCAGAATGTCCAAGGAGTGGGCTGTCACTAAAATTATGGTTTACTTTACTTCTGTTCCACCTCTTAATTGAAATATTTAGTTGTGAAACCGAAAGCCTCTGCAGTTAAGAACTTGCCTGAGTTTTCTTAATTCAGCAACTTGACAGTTTGACTGATGTGCATTATGTATAGCTCAATTATGTCTGTTTTTTATGCTAAGTAGGCAAACCAACCACACACACGTTAGCAAACGGGCCTCAACGTATAATTAGAATACACTGTCTTCTTGTTATACTCAGGGCCTTTAGGTATGTTCATTAGTGGTGTGGAAATAGATTAAATGGAAGATGCCAGCGAGTCGTCAGCGCTTCTTGAAATCCTGAGCAGAAAGGCTCACTGGTCAAACCTAGCACTCAGCTTATCAAAATGAAATATTTCACTTGAAGGCCTGGCTTTCACCAGACCATCATAGAATCATTGGTCTGCCTGAACATCTTTCCTTCTTGCCCCACACTTTTTGCCAATCTGAGGAAACATTCTGCCCTGTTCTCCCCTCCTCTCCAGCTCCTGGGTCACCCACTCATATTGTCATAGATGGGTTGCAGTGACCTTCAGAGCACCCATGCTAAGGCAGGAGGGCTGGCAGCAATGCGCTGCCTCTCCTCGTTCCCAGGTGGGTTGCTATCAGCAGGATCTGCCTTTGAAGTCACTACCAACTTGGCCTGGAAACTTCCACAGCACCTCCCCTGCCTCCTGTGATGAGAACTAGCTTCCAAGATAGGGACGCCTGATAGTGTTTCTGCCAGGTTGGTTGTCACCTACTCTGAGCTATTCCCATCTCAATTGTTTCTCCTAAAGACATTTTTCGACATATATGGAGACAGTAGAGTGGAAATCCTCCCTGTGGATGAATGCACGCGTTTTAACGCCTGGTGTGAGGTTGAATGTTTCGCCCTTTCCCTTCCCCTCAGCCCTCTCCTGTCTCCACATCAGTGTTCACCCGTCGGAGTCTCTACACGGCCTGTGGGGATGAGCAATTTGTATGCTGTTACTGCCTGCGTCCTTATCACAAGGGTTACTTACTCGGAGCAGTTGCTGTTTGGAGCCTGTTGGGTTCATGAAATCAAATGCAGCAAATGTTCTGAACGGAGGGGCATCCATGGTGAATGTTCAGGTGGTCGTGCTCTGTTAGTTCAGTAAAATCATCGTGTGTCAGTTGAGTTTGTCATTAAAATCAACCAGCTGTGAGAAAAGACCAGCCATTGGCTGGGGGGTTTTAAGCATCTGTAACTGCTATAAACCTAGCCATCCAGTTAGGATAGAATGTGCTTCTTTCTGGTGAATAAAAACCATCTAAGAAAATATATATGTATGTATGTGTGTATACAGTGGAATTCAAGGACCAAAGCAAAATTTGAACAGGAATCTATTAATTTAGAATTTTATAAGATATTTATTAATAAATGTTATTTTTAAACATTCCATTTGAACAATATTCTTCTGTAGGATCTACTTGTTTTTAAAGGATTAGTTCATAATTAACTACTCTAGATATGTGTATCTTCCTTTTTCAGGGTTTCAAATGGCTATTCTCCATCATCTGGTGGAAATGTCTGTTTAGATCTCTGTGCATAGAAATTTCAAGGATTTTTATTGTTCTGTGAGTTGTTTTTTAATCTATGTTCAGAACAGTTGTAAATCATCTATTTCTTTTTTTTTCACTTGTAAAGTAAGCTCTTTCCTTTAGGAAGCAGAGTTCAGCTAAAGGGAATCTGTAACTATAACTGGAACAGCTCTCTTGTTAAAGTGTAAAAACAGCTTCATCTCTGCTTCTCCCCACTGCACTCCAACTTCCTAGAATGCCTTGCACTATTTAGCTTTGTTGGTGCTTTTCTTGTCCCTTCGCAAACCGTGTGCAGTAGCTTTAAGCCATTCAAGTTCCATTATGCAGTGTATCAGAAGGGAAAGGAAACGACATGTTTAAATTGGAATAAAAATGTGCCTATGTGAACAGTAGCAACTTAGAATCTCTCTTCTGCTTTTAAAATAATTTATATTTTAAAATTGCACTTTAGCGTTTGTAATCCCTGTCAGTTTCTCTCATTCTCTTTCAAACCTCCTCCCTGTCCTCAAACTTGCCTTCTCTCTTTCCTTCCCAGCCCCCTACCTCCCCCAAGCTTCCTCTAAGGCTCTGAACTGCATCATTTAAAATACTTTATGGAATATGTGCCCCAGGTACATTTGCGTGCATTCACCAGTAGCATAGCCAAGATGCGTTACTCACATCCGCCTAGATGAAGCCTGCTACGAGAATGCCAAGGAAAAGAGCCAGTTTATACTCTTTATCCCTTTATTCATAGCATTATTTTTTCAAATGTTATGTAACAGACGTGAAGCAGCAACTATGCTATACTTAAGAATTTTCTATCTCATCCTCCAAACCAAAGTGTCCTGAAGGAGCCAGGAGACTTATTCTTTTGTGCGTCACTGTGCACGTTGGACTGAGGTCCTCACCATCGTCTCTCTGGGCTGCTGAAAACACTGTGGCCCTAATTATTTCATTCTTGGTTTCAAAAATACTGTGTTGCCTTGTACCGTAATTAGGGACAGCACCTCTTTTCTACAATTATAATCTAAGAAAGGACAAGAAGACACTGAAGCAATAAATTTACAAGTAAAATCCAATACCAAAACAAAGAAAAGAAACAAACAAACAAAAAACCCTTGCTCATCATGTTGTGAAATTGAAGAAGTGTATGTCCACTCAAAATATTTTACTATTTCTTGCGGAGTTTTTCAGTGATGTAATGCTTATAGCCAAATTGCTTAAAGAACATTTATATATTTTTTTTCTTATAAAATTGTCTATTTTTTAAAAAAAAAAAAGCTATTTAACCACAAGTTGAAGAGGGTGGGGGTAAGGCCAAATCGCCAGCATTTGTTAAAAGATTAATACTCTTGAGTGGCGCTCTGATACCTTTCCAAGTTTATCATCACAGGGGGATCAATAATTATCAGCTGTTCTATTTAGACCAACTTACAATATCTAGCTCATTAGAAGCCAGGATTTGGAAAGCTCTTCCGAAGCCATTGAAGATTTTCTTACATTGAGTTTCATTTTATAGAACTTTCTAGGATTTTTTTTTTTAACAGAATCATTTTAGCCTCAGGACTGAGAATGTGGAGAGCCTGAATAAATTAGCTTTAAGTACATCATTAAAATCTTATGCACAATAAGCTCATTAGAATCTAGTTTGCTCCTTTAGAATACCAAGTCTATAGATGCTACAGGACATGATGAAAGGTATCAACCATGCTGAAGTGGAGGGGGTTTCAGAGAAAGGGCCCTTCCCCACCAGCCAGCCAGTAGAACAGAAGACCTACTCACCCTTTTTCCTTCTTCGTTCTGCTAAATCCACACCTGCCTCATAGAGAGAGGAGTTCTGCCTTTGAGGTTTGTCTTGGAGAAAAGATAGGCTTGAAATGTTCTCCCTAGAGAGGACATGGTTGGGATCTTCCAAAAAGCCCCAGGAAAAAAAAATGGATCAGTTCGAACACAGTGTTCTAGGACAATTGGAATATAAATATTGTCCAAAAATAGAATTAAAAGAAGAAAACAAAGTTAGCATTTTCCTAAGTGTTAACTAAGGAAGCCCTCAAAAAACGGTGCTGTCACTTGGGGCGGGTGGGCTTGTTTGGAATTGTAAACAGCAAAGCATTTGTGTTTGTTTGTCTATTTGTAAAGCAACCACCTTCCTTATTGGAAGGAGAAACAATTGGGGGTACATACATGTAAATACTTGCAGCAGCATTTAATATGTTTAATTTTATGTTAAGCTTTTTGTTGCATCGTGAAGACATTTACTGTTACCAATGGACAATGAGTTCATTAAGACTGTTCAACTAGGTCAGATTTTTACATCTCTTTCTAGCAAGAAGAGACAAGATTTTGCGCATTTGTACAAATGTTAATAATATCACTGCAATTCCAATATAATAAAGCACTTAAATGCAAATAACATATGTACTACCCTTTGTATGATGAAATTTGAATTGGGGGATAATGACATGTATCCTCACAAGATCTTATCCATGCCTTGGAAACCAAGGCTTAGGCTCCAAGGTGACCATCATCTGGAGAGAGAAGCAGGTAAGATATTCTCCTTCCCAAATCTTCACTGCTCTCCTACTGCTTCGCCCACCCAACTTCCCAATGGAGGCCACTAGTCTAACACATTTACGGTGGGTACTCTAACCCTAACCCTAACCACACGACTAAACTTCACTTCGGGATTTAACACTCAAGAAATGCAGCCAAGTGTAAATTTGTGTTTCAGTTATGTCTAGAAACCAGGAATCACATGCTGGCACTCAAGTCCTGGCATTCTTTACTTGACCTCCAGAGAAGCCCTAACAACGTGTTAGCTAGCCCCTGTACACATGCACTTGTACATATAGCCGCTAACCCCAATCTTCCTCTTCTTCCTGCCTTTCTTCCTCTCCCTTATTCTCTTATTATTTTTTTATTCACACTCCTCTTTTTCTTACACTCCATCTGATCTCTCCGCATGACAGAATCCAACCATCATTTATCACCAATATTACTGTTGCAATTCTGTCCAGACTACCAACATCTCTCATCTGGATTTTCTCAGTGTTCTTCTAACTGGCAACCACAGGGAGCCTCTGAAAATGGAAATCAGATGGTGTTCTTCTACCACTTAAAACCCTGCAAAGACTTCTCTACTCATTTAGAGCAAAAGCCAAATTCTTTACTATCAGGTTCTGCAAAGGTGCCACCTGACCTCACCCTGTTCATTCTCTGAACTTGTCTCTTACCATTTTCTTTCTCCACTCACACCTCTCCCATCTCCATTAATATCTTTGAAGTCCCTCATTCTCACACTTCTACTGGAGAACCTTTTCATAAATTGTTCATTCCCTTCATCCAGAATATTCCTCCCCCAGATGTCAACCTAGCTCACTTTTTCACCTGTCTCCCTCTCAGTCAAGCCTTGTTCCATCTTATCTAAAATTATATCACCCCTACTCTTCATTCTTATTTGTCTTCTTTAGACTAAATTTTCTATAGCATTTACTGCCACCTAACATAATTTATATGGCTTCCCAGGTGGTGCTAGTAGTAAAGAACCCACCCACCAATGAAGGAGATGTAAGAGACATGGGTTAGATCCCTGGGTTGAGAAGATCCCCTGGAGGAGGGCTTGGCAACCCTCTCCAGTATTCTTGCCTAGAGAATCCCATGGACAGAGGAGTCTGGCAGGTTTTGGCCCATAGGGTTGCAAAGAGTCGGACATGACTGAAGCGACTTAGCACACATGCGCAATGTAATTTATATTTAGTTATGATTTTTTATTGTCAGTCTCCACCACTCCCCCACCCTACGCCCCCACCCAGTAGAATGTAAGCTCCACAAGAGTAAGGGCATTTTCTTTTTTCTTCACCCTTATGACCCAAGACCTAGAACAGTGGCTATACAATGGGCACACCAGAAACATTTGCAAGATAGATGATCTGTTATTTCCTTTGTGCCTGTTCCCTTGTTGTTGGAACGCTCCAACCCAGCCACCTGATTCTGCAGGCACAGCAGTCGGATTTTAAAATCAAGTTCCAGGGCACGTCATCTGACACCTAGCCTGACATTGGGACAGGATATTTGAAATTGGGACAAAAACAATTTGGGATATGGGGGATGGCTGCTGTTCTAATGGCAACCCCATCTGTTACATTTGCATTAAGACCACTCAGCACACTCATAGTTCCCAAGAGAGGCTTTGTAATACCCATCCCACACTTATTTGCAATTTTAAAGCCATTACTATTGGTTAAAAAAATTGTTATGATCCCACATTTATACTTTGAGGATAGACAACTCTAATCTCCACCATGCCTTTCATCCCTGTGTGTCTCTGGGGCTTCATAATGTCCTTTTATCTCACACTTGCTATTGTGGTTGATTATTAGTTGGTTGGATCACATTTTAGTTTTGTGTTCCATATTTTCTTATCCGAGAAAAACAGTTTTTTAGCAAGACAACCTTCCACGTGATTTGGTACCTAAGTATCTTCATTATGAGATCATAAAATTCTGGAGCACAGTGGCCTCCTTTTTAAAATAATTGAAAGCAAGGCACTTTGTGAGACCTGTTCCCATGGTAGTAACATCAATTTTAGCAGAGCAGGTATGAAAATTTGACTGCAAAAGAGAAAATATACTGATTTTTAGGAATTATAGAGTTTGGGTTTAGATATGCCCACTTCAGAAGTTACTGCCTTTTGGCAATTGTAGATGATTTTTCAAAATGACTGAAAAGTTGGATAAATAATAACATCTGAAAAATAGTCTTTTAGCTGGTAGATCTAGCAAAACTATTATTATTGTTGTTGGAAATGGTTATATTTAAACCTGGAAATTAAGTCATAAAACTTTTAGTAATCACTAAGTTTCATTCTATACTGTGTCTTTGCTTACATCACATTTCCTTGAACAAATTGGAGGCTGAACTGCACAATTATCAGTGATCTTCCATAAATTTCTTGAAACAAGTATGACTACAACGTAGACACAGTGGGCTATAAAATTTCTCCCATAAGTCACTTTCACCTTCTAGAAAGAGAAAGTTCCTTTCTACATGTTCTCTTAAATGAATTTTAAAAGGGAAGATCCTACATTGGCAATGTGTTCTAATTCCTCAATACTCTTACAGCAAGAAAATTGTTCTGAGCATCTAAACATGATCATTTGTATAGCGTTTGCACAGGGTAAGTCCTTGCTCTATTATTATTACATTCGAGTTACCTTAAATGGAGCACTTTGTATTTAAATTCGCTCTCTGATTCTGAGCCTGGCAGGCTGCAGTCCACGGGGTTGCAAAGAGTGTGGCATGACTGATCACACGGCACGCACACACACATACTGACTGACCTTCATCCAGGCAACTCCTGGTCAGAGGAGATTTGCTTAAAGAAAGAGGCGCCCTGTCAAGCAGGCTTGAGTGAAGGCGAAATCCTTAGAAGGGTGTAAGAGGCAGCTCACAGAGCCCAGCCAGGTATGGGAACAACTGTGACAACGAATCTGCAAAGTCATTAAATAGCTAATCTTTCAGCTTGTCTTTGTCTCTGAGGCCAGATGTCTTCTCATTCTGCTCCATCTCTCTCTCTTTTTCCAAACTAGTTTGTATACTCACTTAATTGCTTCTGTGAGGACCCATCATTTCTGCTCCAAAGTGACAGCCTCAGCCTCCAGCATATATATGGTCTTTCAGTTATAACACCTAACAGCGACTCAGTTTCTGTATTTCTATTCCAATTCCTCAGGAGAGAGAATCTGATTTACCATATCAGGTCAGGCTTTATCCCTGGTACAATCAACTACGGCTGGGGCAGGACGGTTAAGTGAATTTAAAGCTCCTGCTTCTGGGGGCTTCCCAGGTTGGCTTCACAGCTGGCGCTAGTGGTAAAGAATCCTCTTGCCAATACAAGAGACACAGATTCTATCCCTGGGCCAGGAATATTCCTTGGAATAGGAAAGGCAACCCACTCCAGTATTCTTGCCTGGAAGATTACATGGGCAGAGGAGCTATGGCCCATGGGGCCGCAAAGCGTTGGAGGCAACTGAGCACGCAAACTTCTGGGGGCAGACCAAGATTTCCAAAAAGGGAGTGGGGAGAAGATGATTGCTAAAGAAAAAGAGTTGTTATTTCTAAAACCACCTCAAGAAATCTAGCCATTTACCCCAAAAACTTTCTAAGAGGAAAAAGTGCAGTGAGGAGATAATGCAAAGGTGGGCACAGAGCTATGTTAACAAGTGTGTGTTGACTGAATTAATGGTTAATAAATCCATGTGTTATTGGAACCTTGGAACTAAAACAAATTGAATGTTCATTAAACAATAAAAAATAATTTTACAAAGTTAAGAATTTTTCTGGATACTATGTATGGCTCAGCTTGTAAGGCCATAGTATCCAAAATATAAAAACTAACCATCAACAAGAGTGAGAAAGGGTTTGCTTGTCATGTTTTACAAATTCGCACTCTTGCTTTAAACTGACTGATTACGATTACACTTACACTTTCCCGATAAGTGTGTAGTAAGCTCTATTTTTATTATATTCTCCATAGGCGATTCCAGTGTGTCTGTGTTTGTAAGGATGTTGGCATAACGTCTCCAGAATGAGGTTAGGAAACACTCTTCTCCTAAAACTCCTGCCAGGTACTGTAGTAACTATCTAAAGAAGACCTTATGACAAGGAAATAGGGCAATCCTTATCAATAAGCCTTCAAGAAAGCAATAATTACTACCAAAAAAAGGCTAGAATAAGTGAACATAACAGCCTAAGAATGAGTAAGAATGAATAGTTCTTCATTTTCATTCTAAACTGTCTATTGATTTCCTGAATAACATTACACCAACACAGTTGTCTTTTCCTTATCTCCATTGTCAGTATAAATATACACAGAGTGAGGTGGGGATTATTTCTGTGCTGGCTGCAGAGGGAACTCTGCTCAATACTGCTACCATACCTTTCTCTGGAAATTTCTCTTCCCTCTACTGCATCCTTCTGGCTCTGGTGGAAAATGATGGCCTAACCCTCCAGCCATAGCTTCTTGATCTAATACTCTGCTCCTGGTGACCTATGAACAATGAGCTCCAGCAAGTAGGCTTCCTAGGTGGCTCAGACGGTAAAGAATCTGCCTGCAATACAGGAGAGGCAAGTTCAATCCCTGGGTGGGGAAGATCCCCTGGAGGAGGAAATGGCACCCCACTACAGTATTCTTGCCAGGAAAATCCCATGAACAGAGGAGCGTGGTGGGCTACAGCCCACGGGATTGCAAAGAGTCAGACATGACTGAGCGACTAACACTTTCAACTGGATAAAGGGACAGGGGACCTAGAGAGTCAGCTCCCCCTGCCATTTCATATTTGAAAGATGTAAACTTGGAAGCTACCAGGAGTCAAGTTTCTGCCAAGTAAGGCAACTAGTCCTTAGCAAGACAGATAAATAAAATCAAAACTGCAGAAGGAAGAGGCAAAAAGAGAGCTCTGGAGGTGATTATTTCCTCTTAAAGTGGTCGTTAATGGCTCATGGCAAACACATCCCTCCCCACTGCATGGTTTTACTGTAAAATAGTCCAAGATCCCTCAGATAAATCTCCCCTTTCGCTTAAGCTAGGTGGGTTTCTTGGAAGCAACGGAGATTGATTTAATGCTCTATCCCCAGAAGCCATGCAAAGGGCTTCTCCAGCCATTCAAGGCTCTGCTGTACAACACAGGAAAGAAGATGTGCATTCCTGACCACTGTGAGCAGTCGCAGTTCATTCGAACTCCACCCACCAGGGTACTGCCACACTTGAATATACATCACAGGTAACTCCACAGACCTACAAGCTGCAAGTGCTGAAAGATACTCACACCTATGTCACAGACGATAAGTCGATTTTAAGTTCTTCTTCTTAAGGAATGTTTGCAAAACTAGCATCATACTTGCCAATGAAGGAATTGTTTCCGATATTTTGTCAGACAGATAAAGAACTCTAATTTCTTTCATTCCCTCTGTGTCTTTAGGTGCATAGTAAAATAAACATGTAAATAATACTTCTGACAACCATTTATGGATGACTTGGGCTTCCCTAGAGGCTCAGTGGTAAAGAATCAGCCTGCCATGCAGGAGACACAGGAGATGCTGGTTCTATCCCTGGGTTGGGAAGGTCCCCTGGAGGTGGTCACAGCAATCTACTCCAGTATTCTTGCCTGGAGAATCCTATGGACACAGGAGCCTGGCAGGCTACAGTCCATGGGGGTCTCAAAGAATCAGATACAACTGAAGTAACTGAGCATGCACACTCAACACATAGATGATTCAACTTCCAGTGGCTTAAACAAATAGGGATTTAGTTTTCTTTTGTAATAGGAAATCTGGAGATAGTGCTCTTGGCATTGATCTGGAAATGAGAGCAGTACTAGCAGCTCCCAGTACTTCTGGCCCCTCCCGGATGCCTCTCACCTCTTAGCCACAAGATGGTTCCCGAAGTTCTGGAGTCCAGAAGCTCTCCCCAATCCAGGAAGAAAGGATGGGAGGAGGATCAGTACCAGGCACATTCATTTTTGTTCTCTTTTACTCGGGAAACAAAACCTGTCCCTGAACTACTCCTATTCCCAGGCAAACCACTTGTGTTTTGTTGGCCAAACTAGGTCATTTAGCGTCTCTTAGCTTTCAAAGATAGCTAAGACGACAGAGGATGACAGAGGGGATGACAGAGGAGGAGATGGTTGGATGGCATCACCAACTCAGTGGACATGAGTTTGAGCAAGCTCTGGGAGTTGGTGATGGACAGGGAAGCCTGGCGTGCTGCAGTCCATGGGGTCACAAAGAGTCAGACATGACTGAGCGATTGAACTGAACTGAGCTTTCAGAGAAGCTACAATAGTGGGGAACCAAGTCATCATGCTTGCTTAGACCCATGCTTCCCAGCTAGAGCGCTTGTTGTGTAAGACCTCTGGGTTAGAGTAAAGCCACGTAAAACTGACCCCCTCATTTCTTGGTATGGCAGAAGCCTTCTGGCTGGTTGTCCTTGGCTAGTATTAGCATGGTCTTTCAGAGCCTCTTACAGGGTGGGCACCTGAAGGGTGGTCTCTTCACAAGGTGCAATATCTGGTGCTTGCTGAAAACAGATGAGCATGGCTACAAAGGCGCTGCCCCACCTAGCATGTCCTGGAGAAGCCAGGTGCAGAGTCTGCAATGATGCAGGGAAGAAGGAGCCTGTGGGCCACTGGACAGGTTTCTAAGGGACAAGGGGTTCCCAAGAGGCACCTGCGTCAGGCATCCAAGAAGGAGATTGCATAACCCAAGGTGTGGTCATTAGAGGCTGGGGATCAAGGAAGTCACATATGTGCTCTCAGTTGGCCCCACTCTGGTTGACCACCCCAAATCTTAGCCTTCACCTCTATCAGGAACTTCTGTCCTTGGGCAATTGATGTATTATTTTACTACCATCCAGCCTACCTACCGGCCAGCTATAATTCTCCAGATTAGAACTTCATCATAATTTTTTGACATTTGATAATGGAATGTTTTCCTGGACTTGAAATATATTCACATTATCACATAAAACTTTAATACTATATCTTTCAAAGAAACATTAGGTTTTAAATTTTTTTTCAATGATTACAATTTTGAATGGTTGTAAATATGGTTCTAATATATTTTAGTCACCAGTTTGTGTAAGCAGAAATTGTGATGATGATCAAGAGCTTGAAGAGAAAATCTAAAAGAGAAATTACATTATGTTTAACCAATGTTTTCAAGCCTAAAATCTGATTATTAAATTTTAGGTTTGTGGAAATAAGATTGAGTTTCTTATTTTAAAAAATTAGGAAATATCTTATTTGGAAATATCATCCAAATTTAATAATTTGTCTCTCTAAATATTTATATTCCATTTTTCTTATCATAATTACATAATATGAAAAGAATATAACAGATTTGCTTCCTTTCAAGCCTCATATGATGTCTCCAAATTTCCTCCAGGTCAGCACAGCGTATTGTGCAAATTTAATCATTTTCTATGTATCAAGTCATGAAAAACATTTGGAAGCACTGGCTGAGATCCCCAGAGGTGAGCACACTACCATCCTAAACATGCTGAGGTCACTTTTGTAAAGAAGACTTAGTGGATGAAGGCCATTGGGCAGCAAACAGCATCTGCCACAATAGGTTATGAGTTTCCATTGTTGAATTCAGAGCATCAAATAGCTGTATATGCTCATTCCCTTAGCTCTCACTTAAAGATAAGCTAAGACTTGGCCTCTTATACAAAGTGATTAAATGAAGTCTCTCTGTGCATAAGTTTTTCCTCCAGGTATATCTCAGGTATATGGTCCAATTACCTTAATACCAATATTACAAACTAACTATTTTGAATAGAATATTTTTCTAGACATAAGTGAAGCTTTCCAGCTGAACTGGGATGGCTACCCTATTTCTTGTTCCTTTGACATCTTCCAGCCTCTGAGAACAAAGAGTTTCAAGAGAACAATGTCTTGTGCTGCTGCTGCTGCTGCTGCTGCTAAGTTGCTTCAGTCGTGTCCAACTCTGTGCGACCCCATAGACGGCAGCCCACCAGGCTCCCCCATCCCTGGGATTCTCCAGGCAAGAACACTGGAGTGGGTTGCCATTTCCTTCTCCAATGCATGAAAGTGAAACGTGAAAGTGAAGTCGCTCAGTCGTGTCCGACTCTTAGCAACCCCAGGGACTGCAGCCCACCAGGCTCCTCCGTCCATGGGATTTTCCAGGCAAGAGTACTGGAGTGGGGTGCCATTGCCTATGTCTTGTGCAACACCATTTAATCTGCATCTCATGGGTGAGGGGTGGTGCGGTGCTGAGTCTGCCTTGATCACCTTAAATCTTGTACCTATGGCTCTTCCTTCCTCTCACTTGTCTACCTTTTTCTACTTGTCAAATGAATCATATGAAGTATAAAAAATCCATGAGTCAGTACAATGGACTTGAAGTCAGCGTTTCCAAGCCTGAATGCTGACTCTGTTACCAGCTGCTTTTCCTGGCAGATTAACTTCTCAAGACCTCGGTTACTGTATCCGTAAGATCAAGACAACAATATACATTGCATGAGGTGTCCAAGGGCTTCCCAGCTGACGCTAGTGGTAAAGAATCTGTCTGCCAATGCAGGAGGTGCAGGAGAAGCGAGTTCGATTGCTGGGTTGTGAAGATCCCCTGGAGGAGGAAAAGGCAACCGGCTCCAGTATTCTTGCCTGAAAACTTCCATGGACAGAGGAGTCTGGAAGGCTACAGTCCTTTGGGCTGCAAAGAGTTGGACCTGACTGAGCATGTACGAGGTGTCCATGAGACACTGCATGAAGGCCAGCACAGTGCTTAGGAAATGAGAGCCTTCAGACTAAGAAGGGCTAGTTACCAAACATAATCACTGAATATGTTGACTATAGGAAAAGTTATAAAAATCGCAAATCCCAAGGAAGTAGCCAAATCTATTTTGCCTAAAATGGATGCTGAAAACTGGAGGGTTGGGAGGCTTCTGAAAGGATCAGGAGGAAGAATCCTGATTCTTACAAGGCCCTTGTTATTACACCAGCAATGTGTCCTTACTTGCTGGCTTGTTGCTCAGCAGAACACACTTTCTCAGTCTTCACCTAAAGTAATTCCCCTTCCATCCAAGTTTTTCTCCTGGGTTATAACCAACTGAAAACCTCGACTGGGGATCCCATCAGTGCCTCAAAGGGCTATATGCTCAGTCATGTCCAACTCTTCATAATACCATGGACTATAGCTTGCCAGGATCTTCTGTTCATGGATTTTTCCAGGAAAGAATACTGGAGTGGGTTGCCATTTCCTCCTCAGGGGATCTTCCCAACCAGGGATCGAACTCATGTCTCCTGCATTGGCAGGCAGATTCTTTACCACTAGTGCCACTTGGGAAGCTCTCAAATATATAAGGTGCTCAATAAAAGTATATTAAACCATCCTGACATTGGATACACATCAGGCACTGAAAAAGGTTGAAACTGTGCAAATGAAGAAAGCTGGTATGTCATGTAAAAAGAATCACCAGATATCATGAGAGTTTTAGGCTAGCGACTACTAGTGATTCAAAGTTAGCCATGAGGATCACCACCTGCTTTGTTCTGTTTCACCTTTGTGGCCCAGAATCAAGGGGAAGATTCAGGAAACTAGAATTGATTTCAAAACCCAGAATAAGAAGATTCATTTGAATAATGAAGTCAGACTAACAATTTAGCCCAAGAAAAAGGTACATCTCTTAGAGAGTTGAAAAACAGTGAATGAGAGCATTTGCTAAACCATCTCAAGATACAAAGTAGGCAGCATCAGGATCACTTAAACAAATAGGGGCTTCCCTGGTGGCTCTGTGGTAAAGAATTTGCCTGTAATGCAGGAGACCTGGGTTCAATCCCGGGTTGGGAAGATCCTCTGGAGAAGGGAATGGGTACTCACTCCAGTATTCTTGCCTGGAGAATTCCATGGACAGAGGAGCCTGGCAAGCTACCGTCCATGGGGCTGCAAAGAGTCGGACGTGACTGAGCTACTAAACAGAAGGAGAGCAACATAACTCTCCAGCTTGGTATGCGGCAGCAGTCATGTAAGCCAACCAACATTTGACAGCAGGGCTGTAAGCTAAGAAGGTAAATCAGAAGAAAGTAATGTGATGCTTTAAGGCTTCACCTGAATGAGGGGGTGCACCGCATGACGCACGGATGCATGCCCAAGATCAGGGAACAGCCACACTGGAATCACCTGGAGCTGGTTAGCAATGCAGAATCTCAGGCCTCACCCCAGACCTAACGAACCAGAACCTTCATTTTGCTAAGAATCTGGGGTCATTGACAGAGCAATTAAAGTTTGAAAAGTGCTCCTTAAAGTAGACCTATTCCAGCTGGTAGCTTTGATTTGGAGATCTTGGTCATGAAAGAAAGTAGAAGAAAAGGAACCAAAGGGTCTAAGAAGACCACATCTACTCATTGGTGCTGATACAGGTTTCTTTCACTTGTAAACACATAGCCTCCACTGCTTATTTTCAATTCAGCTTTTTTCTACTTCTTTTCTGCTACACTCCTACACTTGCCTCAGACTTTCCTTTCATATAATAATACCATTTAGCTCTACCTTAGGCCTCCAGTCTACATAAAGGGGAAATACTATCAATATTGATCACTGACTTTAAGTTTTTGGTAAGGCAGCAACCTCATTCTGCTGATGAACAAAACTCACAAGTAAGAAGTTCAACAGTTGGTCAGCCTTTTTCTTGGTAATAAAAGCCAACATTTAAAGTTATATCACTCTATCGCTTTCTTTTTTACTTTTAAAATGTTTATTTATAACTAAAATATGTTTGACTAATTACATTGTATAAATTTAAGGTATAGCTTAATCAAACCATGTTGATTTGGAATGACTGTATATTGTAGTATGACAGCCATTGTACTGGCTGTTGGCTCCTCTATCCCATTACATTTGTGTGTGTGTGTATGGTTGGACTAATTAAGATCTAGTCTCTTAGCAAGTTTGACGATTATAATACAGTATTATTGTCTCTAATCACTATGCAAGTGACTTCCCTGGTGGTCCAGTGGTTAAGAATCCCCCTTCCAATGCAGGGGAGGCAGGTTCAATCCCTGGTCAAGGACCTAAGATCCCACATGCTGAGAGGCAACTAAATTCATGCACCACAACTAGAGAGACACCCAAGGGCCGCAATGAAAGATCCTGCATGCTGCAGTTGAAACATGCAGCAGCCAAAAAAAAAATATTTTAAAATTAAATAAAATAATCACTATGCAGTGCATTAGATCTGTAGGCACTTTTTATGCACTAGTTATAAGTTTGCACCCTTAAATCACATTTCTCCTTTACTCCCACCGACCCCCAATTCATGGTAACCACCACTTACTCTATGTCTTTATGTTGTTCATTTTTCAGTCGCTAAGTTGTTGTCTGACTCTTTGCAACCCCATGGATTGCAGCACGCCAGGATTCCCTGTCTTTCACTATATCCCGGAGTTTGTTCAAACTCATGTCCATTGAGTCGATGATGCTATCCAACCATCTCATCCTCTACTGCCCTCTTTTCCTCCTGCTCTCAATCTTTCCCAGCATCAGGATCCTTTCCAATGAGCTGGCTGTTTGCATCAGATGGCCAAACTATTGGCGCTTCAGCTGCCTTTATGAGTTTGGTTTATTGAGATTTCAACTATAAGTGAGATGATATGGAATTGATCTTTCTCTGCCTGGTTTATCTCACTGAAAATAATGACCTCAAAGTCCATCCATGTTGTCACAAATATTCCACCACTTATTCTATACAAATGCACTTGTGAAAAATCTGCTTTCTAGTTGAGATCAGATAGTTTTCTGATTAATAAGCTATCAGGAAAGGTTTCATTATTTTTAATCGATCAGTTATCATGACAGAAAAGCCTCCTCTGAGTTCACTGAATTTTTCAGAGCCACTGAGAGATCTAGGAAACACCAAATTCAGTGGTTCTGAAAGTGTGATCCGGGTACCAGCTCAACAACATCACCTGGGAACCTGTAAGAAATACAAAATCTCAGGCCTCACCTTAGACTTTTTAAACCAGAAACTCTGGGAGTGAGGTCCGGTTGATGTGTGTCTTTAAAAGCCCTCCAGGTGATTCTGATGCCCACTTGAATTTTAAAATTACTAATATAATTTAAGAACAGATAAACCCATCAGGAAGATAGATCAGGCCAAAAAAACACCCAAGGAGCTTTCACAGAAAAAAAAAAAAAAAAAAAAACATACTCACAGCAACTATTTCCAACTACGAGCATGACTGTCATCCTCAGAGCCGGCTTAGTCAAAGGCAAAACATGAGGGATTCCATTGAGTCAAGTAGAAATACCTGTTTCCTAGGGTGATTTTAATTGGTGCAAACATTCAAATATTCATTTATATGAGGATATTTTTCAAAGCAGACACAGTTTCATAACCAGCTAGCAGCCTAGAAAAGATTAAAAAGGATCCTGGCAATTTTTCTGGTGGTGCTGTTTGTCTGCTTTTAATGTTTATAAAAAGTCTGCTCCTGGGTCACATCACTTTACTCTCATTAACTTATACTTTCAGATTACTAAACACTTACTAATTGAAGAAAGAGGCTCTTCTGTATCCTATAGTGCATTCAGTATTTTCAGCTAATGGATAAATTTCCACCCCATCTTCCAAGTGTTCAATTGTCAAAAGAAGCATTTCGACTTCACTTTGGTTTACAACAACCAATCCTGCAATTAGCTCATGCTCAGTTCCCCTAAACCAGGGGTAGCCTAGACACAGGTCAGGACTACATGAGTTTTATGTTCAGGAGTTAAGAGAGAGGCACTTAAGTAAAGTGCACTATGCTATAGTATCTGTCTTTATGATTCAGGGAAAATCAACACTTAATACCTGCAGTCCTGTTATAAGTTAATCAAATTATTAATATCAGAATGCATATTAAAAGTAGGTCACTGAGTACATGCCAGGACCCTTCATCCTCCCCACTTGTCTGTTCTGCAGGTCATACAATGCTGTGTTATGAAAACTACCCTTTAAACCTGATAAAATATTTAAGACATGTGTCCTGATAGTGTTAAGTAAGCAAATACCAAGAAGAGTGCAGCCATTAGTGAACCTGATCAGGTCCAGTCTCCAAGGATGGGGAAAATAATCCAGCAATGACTATGGACCTGACCTGCATTGAGAGATTCCAAAGTGTGGACTCCTGCAAGTTCAGAGCCCAAATACCCCAGGCCCTTCTTGGAAAGTGATTCTTTAACTGACTCGTTCATTTAATTAGATTCAAGCAGCACTGAACCTAGGTAACTTTACTTAAGAAAGAATAAATATTTAGCATTGAAATTGTAAATCACACTAAATGAAACTTTGAGGATTGCAGGATCAGATAATTTTATAAGACCTTCTCACCGGTGAACTTCCTCCTTGATTCAGTCCCCTGGCTGGATTAAGGACAATTCCTAAGACTATAACACAGAACCTAATTCAGTTCAGTTCAGTTCAGTCGCTCAGTCGTGTCCGACTCTTTGTGACCCCATGAATCGCTAATTACTGTCATGATTTCCTGACCCTAATTCCATCACTGTCTTAGTCCATTGTATCCCAGTCCCTCACTCAGTGCCTACACGTGCTCTATAACAATTTCTTTGTGCATTAATAGATGAATATGCAGATATGCAAAGTGGTTCCTTCTTCTCCTTCCCCATCCCAGGCCAGCGTGATGCCAAAGAACCCCTGTAAACATTTTGTATGCCTTCACCTCCTTCTCTAATCCCCAGTTCTAATTATTTGGCAAACCCTGATTACTTTGCCTTCATAATAAAACTTGAATCTCCCTCCTCTTCACCTTGCCCACTTGCCTCCTGTAGAACTCCAGCTTCTCTGAGCAGGGTCACTGCGATATCCTGCTAACTGGCCTTCTCTGCTTCCATCCATGTCCTTGCATGATCCCAATTGCCAACCCACTTCCTTTTTAAAGCACAGATTGCCTCTGCCCTTCCTTCATGCATGCAGATATACACACACATACTCTCACACACACACACTCCTGCCCCAACTCCTACACTTCCAACAGCTCTTCACTGTGAAATAAGCCAAGTCCAGATTTAGTAACTTGATGCACCCAGATAGGGTTCCCCAGCGTCACTTTAAACTACCCTTTCCATCCATCTTTCCGCATCCTCCTCCCCACCCCTACAGGGCTCCCATCACCTTTCCCCACACAGAGTCTGCACCTTCTCCTGGATGACCATGCAGACAGTTCCCTCTGCCAGGAATCCTTTCCCTCTTCCTGGAGGGAGCCTGCCCAGCTCACTCCTCCTCTGAGCCCTGGCCGCTGCTGCCATGCCTCCACAAAGCCTTTCCCAGAGGCTGCAGCTAGAATGCACCCACACCACTACCCCGCTCTCACTGCTTTTGTCTTATTCTGATGACAGCGCACTGGGCCTCATATCAATATTTACACGTGCTGTCTCTCCCACTAGATGATGGCATTATCAGTCTCATGTTTTACTCCTTTCTATAATCCCATATGGCTTGGCACTCAGTTAATTAGCACTGAGGAAGAGCTGGGAAATGTGTTTGCATCTATGCCATGACTTCTATATAGTGTCAGAGACAAACATGTTCTCTCTCTCTCATGCACACACACACACACACTCATGCGCACATTTGGCCCCAAATCAAAACAAAAATTTTACCTACAACTCTCATATCCATATATCAGAATATCTCATCAAATGATGTGCAGCCCATGGCCTTTATTTCTCTCATGTAACTTCCTCAGGCAATTAATAAATTAGTCACAGGAAGAACATAAAACTTGCAAGCTCCTGAAAAGCACAGAGATGGAAATGCACAGCACAGCTCCTCGTTGTATCCCTGGTGAAGGACGCTGACTCCAAGTTGGGAGAGCCATTCCAGGAGCCCAGCAGAGCTCTCCCCCCAGTCCACGTGGGTGTGTTCCTTCTGTTACAGGGCAGAACTGACTCCATGTTGAATCTGTTTCTTTCACTTTAACCTTTGCTTCAGATTGCCTTGGTTCACTAAAAGGATTCTGTCTTAGCATAATTTCCTGCCTCAGGGAACGCTGCTCCTCTGCCTAAATGTTAAACCAAAAGGCTTTTGTTCCTGTCCCTGTCCACCTGTGGGTGGCTACAGGAAGGAAGAAATTAACACGTTCCTCCCCTCCCTGAGGCTTGCCATTCTAGGAGATATTTGTAAGATTAGTGGCCATTTTTACTTTACTGCCTCACCTACCCCCACTCAGTTCTATAAAAGAACCTGGCATCCAGGCTCTGATAAGACGGTTATTTACAGACATTCATTGTTGTGCAGTTGCTCAGTCAGGTTCCACTCTTTGTGACCCCATGGATTGCAGCACACCAGGTTTCCCCATTGTTCACCGTCTCCCAGAGTCTGCTCAAACTCAGCTTCATCGAGTCAATGATGCCGTCCAACCATCTGATTCTCTGTCACCCCCTTCTCCTGCCCTCAATCTTTCCCAGAATCAAGGTCTTTTCCAATGAGTCAGCTCTTCACATCAGGTGGCCAAAGTATTGAAGCTTCAGCTTCAGCATCAAGGACTATTCAGGGTTGATTTTGTCTGCCATATTCTTGGTTAGCCGGCTTTCCAAATAAAGTTGTATTCCTTGCCTCAACACCTCATCTCTCAGATTTATTGTCCTGTCGTGCAGCATGCAGAAACAGCTTGGAGTTGGGAACACTTCTTCCAGTCAAATTGGGTTCCCAGGTTTGCATTTCAACCCTAACTATGATTTCATATCTTTGATTCAGTGAGTGGTTTTCTCCCAAATCAGCCATTTTCTGATTCCTACCCAACAGCTGGCCTCAGTATAACAATCTTTGCCAGATTAACCCACGAATTGTTGTTCAAGTTGGGAAGAGCTTCCTAAATCTCCCCTTGGGTTGACCCTCTTGAATTCCCACAGATGTGGCTGCAGAGCCCTGCTCAGAGCAGACTACCAACTTGCCCTTGTGATCTGGACATCCTAATCTGTTTACCAATGAGCACATACAAACATTTGTCTACATTTTCCTCAATTTAGCAAATAAACTCTTCATTCTAGACGCTGAGCAAACCTCCAAGGTGATAAACTGCAGAAATGTGATTAAACACCCCCCAAATTACATTAAAACCCACTGAGTAAACATGACATTCAGTCTAAAGGAAAGAAATAGACACTGGAGAGCTGAGTATGGAATTTTAAAATTACTAAATATAAGACTGAAAATATTTATTTTCATATTTTTCCTACTCCTATTTTTGAGGTGGAGAAAATTATTTTTCTTCCAGGCCATTTCCTCTGTAGAGTTTGTGCTTGGCAACCAGAACAGTTCTAATCCTTTGATTGGTAAGAGCTGTTGAAGAGAATGTGTTTAATTAAAATCCTATTTTCTGGAAATAAATACACCATTTAGCTGCTATTCACAGCTCTTCAGCTTCTCTCATCTGTGGTGGTAAAGGTTTAAGAAGGTGTGGACTTGGTTCACCCCAGATTCCAAGTAGGAAGAAGTCTTCTTGGCCATAGCCCCAGGTTTTTCTTTTATTGGTTCTTTCAGTCAACCTACAAGCCCAAGTTCCTGGAATCAGGGTGACATTTATTCATTTATTAAGTCAATCAACATAATTCAACTGAGCTAAAATTTTAAAAGCATAGAGATCATAATGTGGAGGTCGTGCCTCAATTCACAGACCATCCATGAGGATGGATAGGTAGCAGGAGAAGAGGCTGACAGGTGACATTAGAGATGAACCCAGTGCTGCACCCTGAAGAGGCATGGCAATCTGCCTTCTGGGCTTCACACAGGCAGGGAGGCTGGAGTAGAGGTGACCTGCATGGAGACTTCACTTGGCCGCAGAGTCCAAAGCAGTAGAATTTATGATAGAAGTTGAACTCTGGATATTGGAATGTAAAATGAAGACTTTATAGATCATGACTTAACAGCAACAAAACTTTATTTTTTTTCAGTTTAAAATCATAGATATATTTGTTTAACCATTCTGAGGGAATAAAATCAGTAACACAAAAGTGTGTGAATAATCATTGAAGTTCCAACAAAAAAAGTTTCTGGAGCATAGCTTTAGGCTTTTGTTTTCCACTATGACAGGTTATGGGGCTTCACTGGTGGCTCAGATGGTAAAGAATCTGCCTGCCAATGCAGGAGATGCAAGAGACACAGGTTTGATTCCTGGGGTGGGGAGATCCCCTGGAATAGGAAATGGCACTCCACTTCAGTACTCATGCCTGGAAAATTCCATGGGCAGAGGAGCCTGGTGGGCTACAGTCGATGGGGTCTCAAAGAGTTGGGCACAACTGAGTTACTGAGCAAACACACGCACACACACGCACACACACACACACCTGCGACCAATCATAGTTTCTAAAAGTGACAGCAGTGTGTCCTATTCCACACACCCCTCTGCACCGTCATCTCTAATTGCTAATCTTGGTCATCTCTAATTAAGAAGAGGCGTCTGTATCTACAGTGCTTGAATGCAGATAAGCCCTGGGACTGCTTTCACCAGCAGAACTGCACTGAAATAACCTGAGGTTGTTCCAAGTGCAGGCCTTCACTGGCTTGGTTTCTTTCACATCTTACCTTTTGAAAGCCAACCCCCTTGCAAGAAGTGTGACTCTCAAGGAGCCCACCACATCATGAAAAGGTCAAGCCACATCCAGTTGGAGAGACCCTAGACGATAAGAGGCCAGAGGAAAGAGAAAGAGGGAGAGAAAAAGAGAAAGAGAGAGGAAAAAGAAGATAGAGGAGAAGGAGGGGTGGGGGAGGCCCGGGGTTCCAGACCCATGAGTGAAGACGCCATCTTGGGAAAGATCCTTCAGCCCCAGCAGCCCCAGCTGACTTCACGTAGATCAGAGATGAATGGCCCAGCCAATACTTTTCTGAATGCTAACTCACAAAACTGTGGAGCAAAGTAAAATGGTTGGTTTAAGCCACTAGGTTTGGGGATCACTTACTGAAATACAGAGGTTCTGACGTGGGTATATGATGCTCAGGGAAACAGGATCCTGACATGACTTAGGTTATCATCTTGTGAGCCCATAAATTTCGAGATAAAAGAGAAACTCAAGTCCCTTTGTGTTCTCTACTGTTTCGTGTACACTTCCATTCCACTCTGGTACTGATCTGCCTTTATGTAGGTCAGCGGCAAATAATACAGCAATTTGTAACATTCCTTCCTAATGTGTAAACGATATTTTGTGGAAGCTACAACCTTTCCAGTGCCCAACCTTGAAATAAAGGAGCTGTTTAAGTGTTAGCCTGTCAAACAATGGAGAAAACCCTTTTTGTTCATTTTCATCTTTGCCATAAACTCCAAAGGTATACTTGCACACAGATTAATAGCAACTTGGGTATTCATCACGCATGTGACCCCAGAAGCATGATTACCTACTTTGAAGGCTTTTAAAATCTCCCAGAGAACACTGTAATATTTCACTGCACTGCAGGGAAAGAGTCACAAGTTTTTATGCACGGTTAATATGAAAGAGGAAAAAAATCAGCTAAGGGCATTGAGTTTTACATTAAGCGGGGACTCGTTTCGTCTTAGAAATAGCGGAATAAGTTAGAATTACTTGCTGTGTGACTATGGGTCCACACCTCCCACCAAACACTGAGGTGCTCCCCAGAGCTTTTCAAAATGCAATGAAATCACCCCAAATGCGAGGAGGGTGGGAAAACAGACCAAATAGTTCAGCCTTCTGTCTTCTTTCCCTGCCCCCATCCAGCCCCAGCCCTAGCCCCAGCTTTGAGTCCTGGATTCAAGGAGTCTGATTTCACTCCACTTGGAAATTAGCGAATGGCAAGACTGACCAAAAAACTTGTCATCAGGCAGGACCTTTGTGAAATGGCTCTCTAATTAGCCATTTCATATTTTTGTTATTTCTTTTGCGATTCATGTTAAAAATATGTTCCACGGATGCCAGCCTGCTAGGACCCAAGGAGCCCTTGTCACTCAGCAATAACTCAGTGAAATAATAAATAAGCGCGTCGGCAGCCCCACCGTGCACCAGCACTTCCCCTCAGGCCCTCAGGCAGGGGGCTGCGCTGCCCACACAAGCCACCATGTCCTGTGGGGGACACGAGTGGTCGCCACAAACAAGGAGGGCACCCTGCCCTTTTAGGAGTCTGCTCTCACCAAAGGCAGGACTCCTGAATAGTCTCCTGAATCAGAGGTCACCCAAGGACTGGGTGTAAAAAGCTGTCTTATCTGACACACTGTTATCACAAGCAGCAGATCTCTTGAGTGAAATTTCAGGAACAGAGGTTCCTAAGGGAAAGATGCCATTTCATCCACTAAAGCCAGATCAGCTGGAACTGGGAGGCAACGGCTTACATGTGCGGAACAGCTTGGACCAGGACCCTGTGTTCCGTCAGCTTGTAGGTGGGGTCCCCTCGCAGGTTCTCGCCAAGATTTCAGCCGGGTCCTCGCCCCACCCTGGCCCACATTCATCGTCCTCACTGAGCATCTCAGGAAAGAAACAGTAACTTCCCCTCAGAGGCTCACCCTTCCTCATCTGTGTTAGAAAAACAGTAGGGAACTATCAAAATATGACGGAGAAAGATGTTATTCAGGCAACCCTGGGCTGGAGTCATCATGCTTATGATGGCAAGCCAACTGTGGCCTGACACACCAGGCAGGTCCTCAGTGCGGTGACAGAGGCAGAAGCGACGAGGCAGGGAGAATCAGCCTGCTTACCCGTCCCACTGAAGTCTGGAGCTTCACTTAAGGACAGCAGTTTTAATCCATCCTACCACTGCATATCAAAGAAATAAGAAAATTCCATAACAGAATCAGAATTTACAATCAATCAGGGACACTTAGAAACATCTTATTCTTTCTAGCATTTTCTGCACACAAGGAACAGAGCTCTGATGAGAGATTATCGTTTCCCTTATGATGGTGTACCCTTCTTGGCACACTATCACCCACCCTAGGGAGTGGGTCTTGGATGCCTTTTGCTTCATAGATTGGTAGATAATGTCAGGATTCTGATCAAGCAGCCATAGGTGAATGGCTACAGAGACCACCACTGAAAACTCACATCTCCTGTGACAGGAAATGAGCAGAAAGGGGAGAGCAGAGGAAGGCAGTTCTGTTATTCCTCCACAGCTCTGTGGGATGAGATAAAAAATAAAGGCAATTAGTGAAATGTTCTAGTCATCCAGTTTTCTTTTAGCTTTCCTGATTTTTTTGAACAATCATTGTGTGACTTGGACATTTACAAAACATCGGCTCTTTCGAAAAGTCCTTTATATCCATCATGCGTCATTTATAAATAAAAAACAGGTGTTTTTTTTTTGTTTTTATTTTTTACTTTCCTTAAACTTCATCAGTGCTGCCTGCCTGGATAAAAAGGAAATAGATTTTAGAAATAGATTTTTTTCTTATATCACTACGTGGTTTCACTGGAATCTAAAATTGTCAGTATTTTCTGATCCTTCGGGAAAAGCTTGCTGAGTGTGCTGCTCTGTGTACAGGCAGATTGATCCCCAGACTAATGAGGAAGGCTAGCAGAGCTCATGCACTCCATGATTTCTTTTCTCGACACTCCAAATATTAAAGAAATTGAATTTACTTAAGAGCTATAGACCTTCAGGAGAAGATCCTTGGAATAATCTAGGAACCTACACGGAATAATGATGCGGCTACAAAAAGCCTCTTGATTGTTCACATGGGGTTTTTCAACCTGTCCTTTCTGGGGAGAGATAAAGCACAAAGTCACTGTTTTAAAATTGTATTTCATACCCCCCCCCCAAAAAAAAAGACCTGAAAACAACATAAATCGTTAATTATGAAAAGTTCATTGAATTCCTTTTAATATATTTATATGGTGTAATGCTTAAAAGCCTTTTAAAATGGCAATGATTTCTGTTCTTGTCCATAGCAAAGAATGCTCATGATACACTGTTAGGTGAAAAAGTAGATTAGATTGTATAACATAATGCATATTTTGATGATTTAAAGAGATGTGTAGATCCACAGAGAAATGTCTGGACAAACATATGTCAAAAGAGTGTTAAATGTCTAGGTAGCAACTCTTATTCCTGAGTTTTGGGTGGAATGATCAGAGTTATTTATTCTCTTCTTTACACTTTTATTTATGGTATGACTTTATTTTAACTCAGAATATCTATTACTTTATAGTAAAAACAATATTTTCAATAAAAATGTTTCCTTAAAACGTGGATTCTTAACACATTTCTACACTGTATTAGCTCATTCTGTCATTCAACATTGAAGAGTCTGGGCTGGCTAGGAAGGTGTCTGCCCTCAGACACTTCTACAGGGAAAGGCAGGGAAGACGAATCTATAGGTGATAAAAACAGATTCAAGATATAAGGCTGGCAAGAAGCAGTGAACAGACCACATATCCAGGGTATTTTAAAATTCTCAACCTAAACAGTTTGGGGAATTATTATAAACCATTTTATTAATTTAGATTCCACAGATTCAGAATTTGTAAAAAGTGTTTTGGAACTGAGTGGAAGTTATCTTTTGAAAGTTTTTTATTAAGAAAGACATTAAACAACAAGTAATTCTTCAACTTTCTTAAAAGAGCCATTTGGATTGTGCCTTCCAGGAGACAAACCACATCCTTCTTAATTCTTAGGTAAGGCCATTCTGTGCAGTACAAGACATTGTAGGTGCTCAACAAAAGGGTTTTATTATTTTATTACATACTGCATTAATGTAATGTACTCACAGTACATTCCTTACATGCAAATAAGGCTGTTCCTTATAAATGGAAGTTATGAACAGCCATTCTGTCAAACTCATTTGGATGTAACCCTGCAAAAAGGGTGTTTTTTTTTTTTTATATACCAAAAAGTAATACAACTGCATTCTATTCAGGCTTTGAACTAGATTTCTTACCCTGATTAACCTACTAGATTAATGGGTTATATAACTTTAGATTTGATTAACAAGATTTAAACTAGTAGCAAAACATCAAATGAATAGTAGTCAAATACATTTCACCTGAATATTCAGATTCTTTTCCATATTTTGCTTCTTTTGACTGCTTACTATTTGATTAGAATACATTACCATTTTCTTTTCATCCCAATCAAATCAAATAATTCTAATTTGAAACGTCATTCTCCCGCAAAGTATTCTTATCCTGCGCAGCATTGTAACTGCTATTGTTTGCTGCTGTCATTGAATTACACTCATTTCAAATTTGCAAATAAAGAATATTGGGATGCAACAAAAAGTGAGATGTTATTCACAATTTCATCGTTAGCCAACAGTGATGATACTGAAAGAAAAGTGTTGTGTGTGTGTGTGTGTGTGTGTGTGTGGCACACAGAATAAGCCATAGAATAGAAACATTACATCTGAACAATAATGAAACAGAATAGTCTTCTAAAACTGTGACCAATGTTGAAAAAGAAAGGAGAGATTTACTTCCCTAAAGAATATCCTTCTTTAAATTCATCGTGAATAAGATACTGGAAAGAACATGTAATATCCCAAAGCAGAGGCTTTTGCCTCCCCAGTACATCTTCTTCCTTACTCCCAACGTTGCTCTGTCCCGTTTGCCCCCTTCTCCATCACACATACACTCACATATACACATACAGCATTGTGGTAGCTAAGAAATTACCAAAACGTAACAAACAGTCAGATTTTTTTAAAAATTGAAGATATTCATGCACTTAACTCTGAAGAATAGTCTGAAATGATGTACCAGAAAAATCTAGATTCAGACCTCTGGCAGAAACAGTGGGGCTTTTCCAGGCTTCATTATGTCAAGTCAGAGGCCTGTCATCTTCTGTGAAACACCAAACATCCAGCGGTGTAACGACTCCTGTCTTGATTCTAGATTTAGACAAACAACTGAAGAGGAATGCAGTACTCCTTGAAGAATCATAAATGGGACAGGGGGGCCAAAAATGCCCTTTCCAACCTAAATCTTCTTTCTATTTTTGTTGTTAAATAAAGTCCAAATTGCTAACTAAACATCAGAGAAAGATTAATCCGCAGATTCTGATAAATTGGTATTTGTCAGAAAATTCTGTAAAACTGAACTTATTTTACATTTTAATTTTGTTTAAAAGTATCAATATTTTCTATCTTTTGTTTTTTTTTTATTAAAAGAAAATTAGCACCATCAAGTCAAGAAATTCCTGCATCGTCCCCAAACGTTTCATTAGCGTAGAACACCATTTCTTTGTATTTGAGTTCATTTTTTTTGGATGGGGGAAGAAAGGGTGAGATTCTGATGTAAGAGAAAGGCCGTGCTTTCCAGAGGCTTTCTGCCACGCTTTAGGGCAGCTTACTTTAAAATGTACGTGGGAGAGGTTTCTAAACTCTGCCTTTCCACACCTAATAATTCACCCTTCAAGCGTTCATGCCCGTACTTATCAGGGTTGGGAACGATTTTTTCATTATTATTTAAAAGTCTTCCTTGCAGTTACTTCCTCTGAAACAGACCACCTCTTTCATTAGGAGTATTTATGGGAAATAATATATTTGTACAGTTGAAAGCATCACCTGTTTTGCTAAGTTAGTTCTTGTCTGAATGCAAATAGACTGTTAGAGGGTTTGCTCAATAACACTTGCTAATGGAAAGTACTAATCAAAACTTTTCTACAGCAGTAAATTTTTATATTTTTTAACCACTGGATTCCAATTAAATGTATTCAATATAGCAAGCTTTGATTTTAAAAAAATTTAAGAGATTATGTATACAGCACTGTGGAAAACAAGGCAGGCTAGGTATGCAGGCACTTGTACATTTTTAATAGAAGTCTTTACCTGAAGGTAAAACTCAATAAAGTGCACCCTATAATGTGCTGTGGACTCTATGTTGATTTACCTGGGTTACCCCATCAGCAGAAATCAACTTTACCAGGTACACACTATGCTTATATATTTAGTGCATATAAAAATGCATATAAAAGATTCTTTTTTCTTTTTATAAAGAAGTACTGAATTTCATTAGGGCACAATTTTTTCTTTGAAAAAGTTCTTTGTTAACCATGGGATATACTGATTGCAAATAAAGGAAATTATGGCACTATGCTGATGTTTATAAAGGGAGGGAAAAATTCTTAGCGTGAGCCTACAATTTCAAAAAAAAACAAAAGCATAAATACAAGGTTTGGCCTTACTCAAATATACATTAGCAACATCGTTCAAAGAATCTCCTTGATTTCACTGATACATAAATATTTTCCTAAATGACTCAAATGATATTATTTTATTTAAGTCTATGAGGAGAGGTCTGGGAGTAGATGACCGAAAATCATTTGAGTTTGGGGGCAGGTGGGGGGATCGCAATTTTTTTCTCATCTGAGGATATTTAAATACAACATCTTTGCACATTTCTTGTAAAAATTTCACAGACCTTTCATATGTAGTTTCTTTCCCCTATATTTCAGTTTTAGGATTAGTTGCAGTCTTAAAAAAATATTTAATTCTCTTTGCTCTGTGACATGGCTTAATGAATCTAGGTTGAGTTTCTTTAGGAAACATAAGAAGCTTCTTGACAACTGAGAAATCTCCCAGACACTCACTCCTGTCAGACTTTTCCAAAACCACACATAAACTGAGGCCACAAGGTGCCTACATCAGACAAGAAAAGAAGGCCGCGGTTTCCCACCCTGACCTCGGTTATGTTTGAGTGCGAAATGTGTTTATTGCTCAGTCTCGCTGAGTGTTTAAATGTCCCTATTGTGCGAATTATGAGTGCTTTGAGTGCAAATTATGAGTGCAGCAGCCACTCTTTTTAATTTTCAACTGTCTGATCTACTCTATTTGTCCTTGTTCACCATCCACCTTTGAGAGTCGCAAAAAGCCAGGCCCGTTATTATTTTTAATAATGCTGTTGTATTAAAACCTTGGTTGACGTCCTCTAGCGATTTTTCTTTCCCTCGAAATCTATATTGCTTTTAAAAGCATTTCATTAAGGCTGTGTTTTTAAGGAGGAAAGAGAAAGGAGAGACGGGTGTCATTAGTCAGCTGCGGCAGACATCCTTTTTAATCCTAAGATTAAAGATAGAAACTACAGGAAAGAACTGCCTCTTTGCCTTGGGCCCTGACTTTTAGCTGGGGTTGCACGGCTGGGGAGAGCTGCTGTTCCGCGAGAGGCATGGATATCCCGCTGCAACTCTGTGTCTGCAGGCGCCGGGCTGTTCCCTACGCGGGGCCACCTGGCCGCGCCCAGGAGGGTCCGCGCGCACCCGTGGGACAGGAGCGGACGCCAGGTGCCTTCTTCTAGGGACAGCGGGCCTTCTGACGCCCGGAGCGCCGAGACATTTTGCCCGCGGGTTGGTTTGACAAGTGAAGTAGGAGACATCTCCCGTCTCTCCCTTGAACTGGCGCCGCGCGACCTCTCTTCCTTGCTAGCCCACCCTCCCGACCCTTACAAAGGAAAGTGAATCTATTAGCTCTCTTTCCTCCCAGAAGTCTCGCATGCCCCTCTCTAAAAGGTGTACATAAGGGTGGCAGTCTTGGTAGGGGTCCCGCGGAAGGAGAGGTACTCATGCCAGGGGTCGCCGCCCCAGATTCGCCCGTATCGCAGCTTGGGAGCCTTGAGGCATTTTCCTCAGCTCGCGCGCCCTCTGGCGGCCATGTGGAGAATTCACCTGGCGCGGGGAGGGGTCGAGGGGGCTATCGGAGAAAATTGAGCTCTGGCTTTTGGCAAGAAAGGAAGCAAAGTGGGCGCGGTTCTGGTGGACCGGACGGCCACCTACTTAATACGTATGACTGGGCTCTTGCTCAGTGTGTCAAGGTGACAGAACCAAAGGTCTTGGCTTCCCGGGGCTATATGTTAGTAGCTAGTGACCTTCCCCAGACATTCCTGGGACCCCAGATTTAAAAAGGAGAGCAAAAGATCCCACCATTTCTGGCTCCCCCAACCTCCTCACTCGCCCCACGCCCCCAGCTCCATCTAAACACGCACACACACACCTATTTTCTTCACTCATCCACAGGATCTCCCAACACATTCTTAAACCGATATGTTAGCTTTTTTGATGTCAGCTTGGCTAAGCTGAAGTCCCTGTTATTCCATCGGGCACTAATCTAGATGTGACTGAGTAGGGGGTTTGCAGATGTCATTAAAGTCAGTAATGGGTCTTCCCTGTAGCTCATATGGTAAAGAATCTGCCCGCAATGCAGGAGACCCCGGTTCGATCCCTGAGTCGGGAAGATCCTCTGAAGAAGGGAATGGCAATCCACTCCAGTATTCTTGCCTGGAGAATCCCATGGACAGAGAAGCCTGGCGGGTTACAGTTCATGGGGTCGCAAAGAGTCAGACACGACTGAGTGACTAACACTACTACCGCTGCTGCTGCTGCTAAGTTGCTTCAGTCATGTCTGACTCTGTGCGACCCCATAGACGGCAGCCCACTAGGCTCCCAGGTCCAAAGTCACTACTGGGTTGGCCTTAAATAGTGAACGATCTAGGTGGGCCTGGCTTAATCACTTGGAAGCCCTTAAAAGCAAGGCCGAGACTCCCTAGAGAGAGACAGAGACATGGAGAAGAAATGTCTCCCGTGGAAAATTGCTTCATCCATGCCTACACAGCCCTACTCTGCTTGCGATCATCTCTTCTTGATTGACACCCTACAAATTTTGGAGTTGCTCTGCCAGCTCCCACAGTAGTATAAGCTGATTCCTCATAATAAATCTCTTAATATATAAATGTATTTGTTCTGTGCTTGGTTGAATCCCAGATGATACAAATCACATGGCCCAAATGAGAAAAAAGTATCAGGGAAATTCACAGTGCCAGAATATTCCAGCCCAGCTCATCCCAACTGTCATCCAATAGATAGTTTCTGGAAATCTCTTGGTGGCAGAGACAAGGCGCTGTACTCTGGAGATGTGACTGAGAACAGAACTGACAAGGTTTTTTTCCTTTATTCTGCAGCTCGCTCGCTCTCATACCCTCTCTTTCTCTCTGTCTCTCTCACACACACACAAACAAATCCAGCTCCATATGGCAACTTTGGTCTTTTCAAACCTGGACCAGAAGCAAGCTTTAATGAATGGTTTGTTGTGGGTACCCGTGGCATGCTTGGAGCTATACGAAAGCCTAGTAGGAGGAGGACGCCAAGGAGGAGAGGCAGATAGCAGTCTTTGCCTGTAGGGCCCTCCATCTATCACTACAAAAGGTAAAATGCTCATTTATCCTATTGCCAAACATCCTGAGTCATCCGCCCCCACAGTGCGTTTTCTTTGCCCTTACTGTTTCTATATATGGCAAAGGGGTGACACTTACTGATAATGGATCAGAGCTGCAGAAAGTTGGCAAAAGCAAGCTCAACTCAGGCTGGGAAAAAGAAGGCTCCTCTCTAGATTCATCAGCAGAACCTCTGGTCCTAAGCCAAACTGAAAAGTCCAGTAAAAGACCTCATTCTTCCTTTAGCATCTCCTACCCCTGCCTCAAGGCTCAGTGCCTGTCCCATGATGGCAGGAACCCAGTGCATTTCAACCCAACAAATGTTTGATGAGCACCTTCCATGCTACAAGGTTACTTTTAGAATCTTGCATCCCGAAACAGCTTTTGTTACCACCATTGGCCTGCAAATGAATTGCTCTATTTGCTGATAATTTCATGGATATCCTATTGACTTCTCTCTCTCTTTTTTTTTTTTTTTTTTATCTTTTGGGTGATTTCCTCTATGATATTCATACCTTCCCTCGGGTTGGGTCAGAACTCTTTCCTGATTTTACCTCTTGTTGGCTTTGTCTCAGCCCTCTCTGGAAGGATTTCCTTCTCACCCTGTTATCCAGTCCAAGCTCATTCTTCCCACTTCGCAACAGGCCAATAAATCCGAGAGGTGAGGTGTTGAGGTAAGGAATGCGACTTTATTCAGAGAGCCAGCTAACCAAGGAGATAGCAGACTAATGTGTCTAAATAACCATCTTATCGGGGTCTGGACGCCAGTTTCTTTTACAGAAGTGAGAGGGAAAGGAAGTGAGGAAGTAAAGCAAAAAGGCCATTTACTCAATAGACATGAGTTTGTGTAAACACCAGGAGATCCTGAAGCACAGAGAAGTCTGGAGTGCTACAGTTCGCAAAGACTTGGACACAACTTAGTGACTGAACAACAACAATTTTGCAAAATAGGAGGGGATGTGTTCATTTCTTCTCTGCAGCCATTCACAGATGGGCAGAGTCAGACTGTCTTTCTGTGCCCCAAACAAAGGCACTTTAGTTTAACAGTCAGGCAGAGGGGCAGGGTTCTCCTAGGCAGGCCATTATGTATGATTATAATAACAAAAGCAATGAAAAGCAAAGGTTAAAATCAAAGAAACAGATGCAACATGAAGACAGAATTGGCACCTCTCTGCAACAATTCCACTTCTCATGATTATGAAGTAAGTGTATTCAAAACTCTGTATCAGTCACCTTGTTGTCTGAATCTATTTCCTCACCTCAAGAGATGAACCATACACTGATGGCTCCATATCTCCATCTGGATGCATGCACCGCTCTCCTGAGTCCTCGTATTCTATTGCTGTGGACACTTGGGTATCACACGAGCACCAGTTTCCCAAAAGAACTCAGCATCTTCTTTCCTTCACTTCCAATCTGTTACCCATCCTGAGAGCCCTAGCTGAGTTAATGGTGTCAAGAATTATGTCTACCCAAAAGCCCACTCTAGGAACTCAAGAGGCATTCCAGCTTTCCTCCTGCTTACTTTGTTCATTCAGTTGGTGAGCTGAGTTTTATCAGCCCATTGCAGAATGTCTCTGGTCCCTGCTCCTCTTTCCCATACGCATTGGAAGTGCCTTAGTCTAAACCTTACAAAGTTCACATCTGGAGCAAATAGTCTTCTAATGATATCTTTGCCTCCATGTCTTTGCTTTCTCTTCCATTCATTTTTCTAGAATGCAAATCCTCTTGTGACATTTTCCCATTTAAGAAGTGTCAGTGGTTTCCTAAAAGGCTTCCCTGACCCTCTCCCTTCCGTCCCACCTCCACCCCCGGCTAGCTGATGGGTAGCCCCCTTCTTTGCTCTCACTGCCTTGTAATCTCCCCTTTGGTAGCACTTTACACAGTATCATTGTCTTCTTTAATGCACTGTTTCAAGGAGAGAGAAGTGCCAAAAATACTATGAAAAATACCAACAAACTCACCACCCAAATTGAACAAACCTTTGATGTATTGATTCCAACACTTCTTTTTCAAAGAAATTAGCCATGATAAAAATAGTTGAGATCAATTTGTGACTCATCTAGCATTAAAGCCGCTGCTGTTAAGAGTTTGGGGTTGATTTTTTTGCTGCTCTTACACTTGATTATTAACTTCCCAATGATAGTTTCCCTCTCTTGTTCATCTGTGAAACCCCAGGACTTGCCAGAGAGAAATAAAGGGACTGAGTAAACATTTAAAAGATTGTATGGGTGGCTGGATCCACACTCATGACTCCTGTGGGTCATTCCTCATTACTGTGAAATATTATCTCCTGAAAATTTGCCAATTAATGTACAATGCTTTTAGGGGTATTTGATTCCACTAAGTTATCTCTGTTCTCCAGAGTCATTACCCTTAACTAGTGGCTCTCTATGTTGACTGCACATTGGAATCCACTGGGGAGATATTAGAGGGCTAATATCTGGATTCCACCTCCAGCAACTCCTATTTAATGGGTGAGATACCTCCTAGGCAGTGAGTTGTTAAAAGCTCCTGGGTGCTTATGATATACAGATGAGGCTGAGAACCTCCATTATCTCCTACAAGGCGTCATTATCATCAGCGTCATCATTGCTACCAGTGTTGGCAACTGGTGAGTACTAACTGTACGCTATTTATGTACATTATCTTGTTTATTACTCACCACAAGCTAAGTATTTTTATTATCCTCCGTTTACAGAAGAAGAAAGTAACACTGAGAAGGGTTAAGTAACTTGCCCAAAGTCAAATAGCCTCTGGGTCATGCTGTTCTCACGGCACCACCAGTTCGCATCCCTTATTAGCTATGGCTCTTACAAAGCCCAGGATTAATAGAATTTCAAATACCCCTAAAGAAAGTCGTTGAAGCCTGGCATTACCAGTGCTCTCTAAAACCCTGAGCTTTCATTGCCAACCTTGCTTCTTTCTTGAGTCATTTCCTGAAGTTGGTCATAAATTCTCTGCCTGAGCAGCTGCCGGAGACTCAAAAAATGGAGCCCCTCCAACCTCTGGCCGCCACACCCTCTTTGACTATGGGAAGGATTCCTCGCAATTACACATTTTAGCACTGTGTTCCTGGCCTCTCCTCATCATGCTGTACGGCTTTTTCCATTGCTCTCCATCTCTTGCTCTTTCTCTGTTGGATTGACCTGATATTGCTCCCCACAATACATAAGACTTGCAATTCAAGACCACACTACTGCCCCTTTATTCACCTGCTCTGTCTTTGTAAGACAATCATAGAAGGAAAATACACATCCGTATTTACTCTGTATACTGATTTCTTTATAGATGTAATGTATGTGCTTTCAATAGTGTTCAATAGTGTCATCAATAGTGTTCCAACAACAGCAATTTCCTGTAGGAGAGACCAAGGTGGATTGTCTTGGAATTTTGGAACATGATGGTTTGGAAGGATCTGGGAGATCAGCTAGTCTCTGTGCTGCCATTACAGAAGAACTCAAGAGGGAAATCTGTGCCAGTGCCTCAATGGTTAAGCAGTGGACAGTGAGGAAACAAACGTGAAATCTGGGGAAAACTGTCCTCCGTGCTATGCAATCTATTGGCCGCAATAACATAGGAGACAATCATGGAGGTCATCGCAGGGCCGTGAGCCTCCCACTCCCAGAGAACAGGTTGCTGTCAACTCTGTGCGGCAAAGTGGTAGATGAAAGCAATGAGCTCAAGAAAGAACTGGCCATTTTACGAACAGAAAGGAAAAGAAATACATTCCAGAAACTGGAGGCCTGATAAAGTTGATCAAGAGACCACTTCTGGATTCCTAATATTTCTGAGAAAACAGTCACACAATAAAGACCCAAAGCAACTCACGGAAAGAATCAGACTACTGGTGCGGTGCTCAGTGAAACCTTTCTGTTGGATTAAAAAACTCAGGGTAGAGAGTCTATGAAAGGAGTGGCTTTCCCAGCAAAGCAGAAAGTACCATGAAGCTGAGACATGAAGGACCATGGAGGTAAAAATGCAAGGAGGGAAATAATGATTAGATCATTTCTCTTACAGAGCAATGGGCATGATTGCTGGCTCATAGAATCAATCGGAAGCAGACAGAGGAGGAAACTGCTATTGGGTTGAAAGAGATTCTTTGAAAGCTAATATTCTGGAGCAGAAAATGGGCTGAGAAAGCCATGTATCTCTCTAACAGGGCATGTTCCTTAACACTCACTTCATATTGGACCAAGGAAAATAATAAAAAAAGGAAGAAACTTCCAGAGGTGGAGCCAAAGGCTATGAAGAACCTGGACTCTGTTACTGACCAGATACTACAGTGTGTTTTACAATCTTCTCTTCCAAAAGGGAGGGTGCTTTGTGGTTGCCCTGACCCTGTACCACTATCATATATTGAGTGTAGAGAGGAGGGGAAGATAACTTGTCATTTTAGTTCACAGGTCTCTGGACCATGATGAGCTTCATCCTGACCCAATAGAGATGCTACATACAGCACGTCCCCTGGAGATCCAGGACTTAGAGCTGGATACGGTGACTAGGTGGGACTTTACATCATCTCCCTTGGACGGGTATGACTTGTTTCATGCATGTTCAAGTATAGACTGTTGTACAGACATTTTCTTTACCAAACAGTCATTCCCTCCTCCATATTGCAAGCCCCCTTATAATAAGTCAGAGTCTCTCTCACACATGAGAGTTTGCGTGAGTAAAAACCTTTTGCTGTATTTAGTTACTGAGGCTTTGAGGGTATTTGCTACTGTAGCTTTTTTTTGGCCTAGCCTATCTAACATGATAGCTGTGACTTGCGGTGTGTCATTCTGTTACCCATATGATTATGAGGCCCAGAGAGATTGACCCAATAATGGGCTGACCCTGAATGCCACTCTGAAAATCATTAACCAGGCACTAGGAGTGGATTTACTGAGGACCCAACACATAAATGTCAGTGGGTGAACCCTCTTTCATTCATTCACTCAGTGGTGTTTATTGAGGTTCTACCATGTAGAAACAAACAGGCCCTGGAAATACAATGCCCAAAGGTCTCATGGAGCTGACATCTTGGTTGGAGATAACCAAGGGAGTGAAAAGAACAAATAAGATTATTTCAGAGAGTAGATAACTGCTACTAAGAAAATAATTGGGGAGATATGGTAGAAAGTGATTGGGTGGTCAGGGAAGGTCTCTATGAGAAGGTAACAGTTAAGCTAAGACCCTAAGACTAGGAACCAGCCATGCAAAGGTCTGGAGGTGGAACTTCCAGGCAGAGGAAACAGTAGTTGCAAAGCCCTGAGATGGATGCTTTTTTATTTGATGGGTTTGAGTTTTCAGTTTGACAGAAGTCCAATTTGGCTGGGATGTTAGGAATTAAGGATACAGAGGATGAAATCAGAGAGTAAACGGCAGATCCTTCAGGACCTTTAAAGACATCTGGAGGTGGCTGGATTTTATTTTAAGGGCAATGGGAAGCTGTTAGATGATTCAAAAGAGAGAAGTTACAAGATTTGATTGGAGACTAACTGGTAGGAAGCTGTGGCAGCAGCTCAGGTAAGAAAGGATGGAGCTGCAGAGGAGGTGGGTGACTGTTATATTTTGGAGAAAAACAGCTCTTGCTGATAGTTTGGATGTTGCAAATGAGAATAGGAGAGAAAGGAAGAAAGGACAGCTTCTAGGCTTTCAGCTTGAGTAACGAATAGTTCATTACCAGTCAATAGTGGTGCTGTTTACAGAGCTGAGAAGACTTGGAGAAGCCCAGATTCAGGGCATTGAAGAGAGTGCAAAATTCTCAGTTTGAGCTGCCATGAGACATTCACATGACGATAGGAGGGAAGCAGGTGGAGTTTCAGGGCAAGGTTTGGCCTGGAGATATAAATTTGGGGCCCATCAGTTTATAAATGTTATTTAAAGCCAGGGAGCAGAATGAGATCACTTAGACAGAGTGCGTAAATACAGAAGAGGTCCCAAGTCTGGGGTCTGGGATCCAACATCTATCTCGAGGTCAGCAAGAAGAGGAGTCGTTCCTCCAGAATATTGAGACCTTTTCCACTCCAAAGGGCGGTTTGCTTTTTAAAAGATGTTCTAAGACATATAGATTTTCCCACATATCTTAGTAATAAATGTTACATCAGAGTCTCCTGTGAGTTTTAAGTCACATGTGTCACTGTGGGGAAGCAGCTGTGGGTTAGTAAAAAATGCGTGCTTGAAGCTGAGGGTCAGAAAACCCTGGAAGCTTTCAGCCACTTTGCCACTTACTAGCAATGTGATAAGTCACAGATTTGGGCTGTCATCAGAATTAAAGAAAGCAATGAATGTGAATATATTCTGAACATTCGCAGCTGCCCTGTCTCTTATACTAGTTTCTAGCCACATGTGGCTATTTAAACTGAAATCAAATAAATACTCAGTCCTTTAAGACTAAGAAGACACGATGAGTAACTACAATACGGGATCCTGGACTGGATCCTAGAACAGAAAAACAGACTCTAGTAGAAAAAAACTGGTGATATCTGAATAAAGCCTGTGCTGCTGCTGCTGCTAAGTCGCTTCAGTCGTGTCCGACTCTGTGCAACCCCATAGACGGCAGCCCACGAGGCTCCCCCGTCCCTGGGATTCTCCAGGCAAGAACACTGCAGTGGGTTGCCATTTCCTTCTTCAATGCATGCACGCATGCTAAGTTGCTTCAGTCATGTCCAACTCTGTGTGACCCCATGGACAGCAGCCCACCAGGCTCCTCTGTCCACAGGATTCTCTAGGCAAGAATACTGGAGTGGGTTGCCATTGCCTTCTCCAGGGAATAAAGCCTGTAGTTGAGTTCATAGTATTGAATCAAGGTTGATTTCTTCATGTTGACAAGTGTAATGGGTAAGGTAACTTGTTGATGTCAGGAGAAGCTGGGAGAAGGATATAATGAACTCTGTGTCCACACAATAAAAAGTTAAAGAAAACTCAGTTTCTCAACCATGCCAGCCACATTGCAAGTAGCCATGAGTCATATCAACGTTGATTGTTGCCATCATGGCAGGAAAGTCTATAAGAGAGTGATGCCTACAGCAGTAAACAAATATACGGTTTTACTAAATAGGGCACTGCCCACAGCACTGTGCCTTAAAATGATTTCTGTGGGAGAAAGTCAATGGCTTCAATGAAAAGATTGAAGTCATGTCTAGAAATGAAAATCCAGTCTGCCCTCTTACACCCAAATTAACCGTGTTATTTTAGACTAGCTGCTGTTTTCTCCAAAATGTGACAGGGTTAAACCAAATGATGTCTAAAGTACACTTCCCATCTAACTTGCAACGGATCATGAAGAATACAATGAGGGAATGGCTCATTATCTTGGTAGCCCGTGGAGAAGACGCTCCTGTGGCTAAATTTAAGTGTGCAGTGGGGGAGGGAAGCAGCAGTTTCCCAACGCCCCCCCAACCCCAGATCTGCTCCAGAGTCAGGTCATTCAGCCCCATTGATGGTGCAAGAAGGACTCTGAAACACACACCCCTTGACAGAGAGAGGCTACATTTGAAAAGAGTGAAAACACACAGGGTTTTGATGAGTAAACAATTGAGAAGAATAAAAAGGAAGTATTTTTCTTAATGTTAGAAGCACCTTACTTCATTGGTTACTTTTTTGGTTCATGACTGCCAGTTTTAAAAAGTGAAATAATTCAGCTTAGACTACATAGGGATTTAGAAAACACTAATGACCAAGGAGTGAAAGTCATTCAGTCGTATCCGACTCTTTGTGACTCCAGAGACTGTAGCCTGCCAGGCTCCTCTGTCCATGGGATTTTCTAGGCAAGAATACTGGAGTGGGTAGCCATTCCCTTCTCCTGGGGATCTTCTCAACCCAGGGATCAAACCCAGGTCTCCCACATTGCAAGCGGATTCTTTACCATCTGAGCCACCAGGGAAGCCCCAGGTAGCCTATCCCTTCTCCAGGGGGATCGTTCCAACCAAGGAATTGAACTGGGGTCTTCTGCATTGCAGGCAGATTCTTTACCAGCTGAGCTACCAGGGAAGCCCCTACTGACTAAGGAAGTTACTGACTATTGATTTTTTTTTCTGTCCCTCATACTCTAGTGAGTACTCACTAATAGTAATCTGCTGTCCTAAGGAAGAACTTTCCATCCAAAGACATTTAATACAAAGCATGGATATTAGCCCGTTTATTTCTATGATGTTCATTGATATTAATATATGATACCCTAATCATTGACAGCCTTGATGTACTCCTTTTCCTATTTGGAACCAGTCTCTTGCTCCATGTCCAGTTCTAACTGTTGCTTCCTGACCTGCAGATAGGTTTCCCAAGAGGCAGATCAGGTGGTCTGGTATTCCCATCTCTTGAAGAATTTTCCACAGTTTATTGTGATCCACACAGTCAAAGGATTTGACATAGACAATAAAGCAGAAATAGATGTTTTTCTGGAACTCTCTTGCTTTTTCGATGATACAATGGATGTTGGCAATTTGATCTCTGGTTCCTCTGCCTTTTCTAAAGCCAGCTTGAACATCTGGAAGTTCACGGTTCACATATTGCTGAAGCCTGGCTTGGAGAATTTTGAGCATTACTTTACTAGCATGTGAGATGAGTGCAGTTGTGCAGTAATTTGATCATTCTTTTGCATTGCCTTTCTTTGGGATTGGAATGAAAACTGACCTTTCCCAGTCCTCTGGCCACTGCTGAGTTTTCCAAATTTGCTGGCATATTGAGTGCAGCACTTTCACAGCATCATCTTTCAGGATTTGAAATAGCTCAACTGGAATTCCATCACCTCCACTAGCTTTATTCGTAGTGATATTTTCTAAGGCCCACTTGACTTCACATTCCAGGATGTCTGGCCTTAGGTGAGTGATCACATCATCGTGATTATCTGGGTCATGAAGATCTTTTTTGTACAGTTCTTCTGTGTATTATTGCCACCTCTTCTTAATATCTTCTGCTTCTTTTAGGTCCCTACCACTTATGTCCTTTACCGAGCCCATCTTTGCAGGAAATATTCCCTTGGTATCTCTAATTTTCTTGAAGAGATCTCTAGTCTTTCCCATTCTGTTGTTTTCCCCTATTTCTTTGCATTGATCACTGAGGAAGGCTTTCTTATCTCTTCTTGCTATTCTTTGGAACTCTGCATTCAGATGCTTATATCTTTCCTTTTCTCCTTTGCTTTTCGCTTCTCTTCTTTTCACAGCTATCTGTAAAGCCTCCTCAGACAGTCATTTTGCTTTTTTGCATTTCTTTTCCATGGGGATGGTCTTGATCCCTGTCTCCTGTACAATGTCACGAACCTCCGTCTATAGGTACTCTATCTATCAGATCTAGGCCTTTAAATCTATTTCTCACTTCCACTGTATAATCATAAGAGATTTGATTTAGGTCATACCTGAATGGTCTAGTGGTTTTCCCTACTTTCTTCAATTTCAGTCTGAATCTGGCAATAAGGAGTTCATGATCTGAGCCACAGTCAGCTCCTGGTCTTTTTTTTTTTTGCTGACTGTATAGAGCTTCTCCATCTTTGGCTGCAAAGAATATAATCAATCTGATTTCAGTGTTGACCATCTGGTTATGTCCATGTGTAGAGTCTTCTCTTGTGTCATTGGAAGAGGGTGTTTGCTATGACCAGTGCATTTTCTTGGCAAAACTCTATTAGTCTTTGCCCTGCTTCATTCCATATTACAAGGCCAAATTTGCCTGTTACTCCGGGTGTTTCTTGACTTCCTACTTTTGCATTCCAGTCCCCTATAATGAAAAGGACATCTTTTTTGGGTGTTAATTCTAAAAGGTCTTGTAGGTCTTCATAGAACCGTTCAACTTCAGCTTCTTCAGCGTTACGGGCTTGGGCATAGACTTGGATTACTGTGATTTGAATGGTTTGCCTTGGAAATGAACAGAGATCATTCTGTCATTTTTGAGATTGCATCCAAGTACTGCATTTTGGACTCTTGTTGACCATGACTCTTGTTGACTCCATTTCTTCTAAGGGATTCCTGCCCACAGTAGTGGATATAATGGTCATCTGAGTTAAATTCACCCATTCCAGTCCATTTTAGTTTGCTGATTCCTAGAATGTCGACATTCACTCTTACCATCTCCTGTTTGACCACTTCCAATTTGCCTTGATTCAATGTCAATTCCAGGTTCCTATGCAATATTCCCCTTATAGCATCGGACCTTGCTTCTATCACCAGTCACATCCACAACTGGGTATTTTGCTTTGGCTCCATCCCTTCATTCTTTCTGGAGTTATTTCTCCACTGATCTCCAGTAGCATATTGGGCACCTACTGACCTGGGGAGTTCCTCTTTCAATATCCTATCATTTTGTCTTTTCATACTGTTCATGGGGTTCTCAAGGCAAGAATACTGAAGTGGTTTGCCATTCCCTTCTCCAGTGGACCACATTGTGTCAGACCTCCCCACCATGCCCGCCCGTCTTGGGTGGCCCCACAGGGCGTGGCTTAGTTTCACTGAGTTAGACAAGGCTGTGGTCTGTGTGATTAGATTGACTAGTTTTCTGTGATTATGCTTATTTAACTTATATGCAGAGTACATCATGAGAGACGCTGGGCTGGAAGAAGCACAAGCTGGAATCAAGATTGCTGGGAGAAATATCAAGAACCTCAGATATGCAGATGACACCACCCTTATGGCAGAAAGTGAAGAGGAACTAAAAAGCCTCTTGATGAAAGTGAAAGAGGAGAGTGAAAAAGTTGGCTTAAAGCTCAACATTCAGAAAATGAAGATCATGGCATCTGGTCCCATCACTTCATGGCAAATAGATGGGGAAACAGTGGAAACAGTGTCAGACTTTATTTTGGGGGGCTCCAAAATCACTGAAGATGGTGATTGCAGCCATGAAATTAAAAGACGCTTACTCCTTGAAGAAAAGTTATAACCAATCTAGATAGGATATTCAAAAGCAAAGACATCACTTTGCCAACAAAGGTCCATCTAGTCAAGGCTATGGTTTTTCCTGTGGTCATGTATGGATGTGAGAGTTGGACTGTGAAGAAAGCTGAGCACCGAAGAATTGATGCTTTTGAACTGTGGTGTTGGAGAAGACTCTTGAGAGTCCCTTGGACTGCAAGGAGATCCAACCAGTCCATTGTGAAGGGGATCAGCCCTGGGATTTCTTTGGAGGGAATGATGCTAAAGCTGAAACTCCAGTACTTTGGCCACCTCATGCAAAGAGTTGACTCATTGGAAAAGACTGTGATGCTGGGAGAGACTGAGGGCAGGAGCAGAAAGGGACAACAGAGGATGGCATCACGGACTCGTTGGACGCAAGTCTGAGTGAACTCCGGAAGTTGGTGATGGACAGGGAGGCCTGGTGTGCTGCAATTCATGGGGTCACAAAAGTCGGACACGACTGAGCGACTGAACTGAACTAAACTGAAATCATTGACAATAAGGTATGGTCTGAAATTCTGAGTAATATTTATTTCCTTCTTTTCCTTGTTCTTCATTAAGTATACATCAGCGGAGATTCTTGGCTAAAGGAAAAGAAAATTCTGGCAAATTCAAGCTAAAAGCATAAATCACAAAGACATAAATCACCACACATCTCCTGGGAGACTTGCCATGGGATTCCATAATATCCCCAGAGGAAACCAGAGTGCCAGTAAGAAAGGGCAGCCATAATGGAATAATGCCACCCATAGAGTTCAACCTGTTTATATTTTGTTTATTTTTTAATGCACATTCATTCATTTTGTAAATTATATCATAACCTAAATGCATAAATGTGGAACTTTTATTACTTAAATTTCTGTTATACTCTCGCTCTCTGTGTTCATCAGATAAATTATATATGGTCATTAATACTCATTGTCTTCAGTTAAACAGCAAATAAAGATCCTAGTGTGTATGTGTATGTGTGTGGATGTGTGCACACACACCCAGTCACTCGGTCATGTCCGACTCTTTGCAACCCCCAAAGAGTCCTTCATCTCTAAACACTATATTTTCAATAGAACAAATTAGATATATGAACAAAGGAATAGACATCAGTATAATGTATCATTTGCCAAGGTTTAATAAATTTTGTTTTGATATATTACTAAGTCCTATATAATAAAAAACTCTTGCTCGAATAATCAACTCTTAGGTTGAACAAAGAAGTATTAATAAAAACACTTTCTATCAATAACTTGATAATTGATGCACACTAACCATGGAACTTAAACTATGGCTGGAAGAAAGATGATGAGAGGATTTTGCTATTCTTTTCAAATGCACTCTTATACCTTGTGTGCATATGGAATCCTAGTTCTCACCTGTAATTTAATAGCTGATGCCTATACACTGGGTTCTATAAGAACCTTTAAGCATTTAATTCTGTCTTATCCGAGCCAGGAATGTGCTATTATTTCTCTCTGCTACAATATTTGAGTTTATTTTCACAGCTTGTTAGGGCAATAATAAACAGTGGCTTCATGACTCTCTCCATCTACACCCTTGCTACAATCCTATCCATCGTCCATTAGAAATGATTAGTGGTATTTGTTAAAAGCCAGACTACCATGGAACTACATCTTTTATGTGTCTTGAGATTAACAGTGTCTTCTTAAAAGAAATGCAAACAGTTGTTGAATTCCAGAGGAAAGACTGAAAGCAGCCAGTGAGATTCCAGATTGTCACTGAACATTATGGTATATTTCTAAGGGAGGGGTGGCATTTTTTCCACACACTTTTCTATAGATGTTTCAGTCAGAACAGACCTCGGGAGCCACTGTTGGCCTTGAATTCCTTTTCCTGGGAGAGACAGGACGGTCAATGACACTGAAGTCAACTGCAAAGTTCTGACAATATAGAGACTAGATCAGGGACGTGACTCAAGCATGCTAAGCAGAAAGGACCCCCCCCCCCCTTACATTGCAATGTCTTCTGAACCCTTTTAAGAAGCATGCCTTTAGTTTTGGACATTACTCAAATATTTTTGACAGTGATTCCTCTGGAGGACTAACAGTAACAGTCTATCAGATAACACATTGACAAGGATTGCTGATTGCTAAACTATGCTGGTTCTGCTCCAAGACCCTAATAAAACCTGAGGAAGCACCCCTGAGAGGGAGTCTGTGCCATGAAGAACCTCATCCCAGGTCAGGTCAGCCTGGCAGCCCAGGGATGATTGTCACAGTCAAGAGATGGCAAGGGTGCTGAAGGAGATCAGGCATGAAGGGGGAGATGAAAACAACCCAGAGAGAAAGGTGGATGAACAATAAGTCAGAGTGAAAACAGAATCAGGTGCAAGGCTCCCCAAAGCTCCTGGTTGCTGGATACCTTTCTAGAGAAAACTGAGATTCCTCTTGGCTTAAAAAAAGCACAGCCTTCCCTCACCAGGCCCAAGAGAACTCTCCCAGAGAAGGCAGGAGAGAACCCATGGGTGAGCACTAAGATGAAATCTCCCACATCTGGGGAAGCCATTTGCATTCCTCTTAAACTGTTCCCCCACCAAGCATGCTGCTGCCTAGGGGCCTCTGAACTTGCTCTTCCTTCAGCCTGGGAGGCTGTTGCTCCAGGATTCACAAGGCTTCTCCCTTTCCTCATTCAAGTCACTACCCCATCAAAGAGGTCTTCCTAACCAGCCCATCTAAAACCACACTCCCAGTACGGTCTCCCTCTCATCCTCCTTTACTTTTCTGCACACTAGTACCAGCTTAAATATTTATTTTCAAATACAGAACTCAAGCTCCCTGAAGGCAGGAATTTATAGTGGTTTGTCCATTGTTACGTCCTTAACAAGATTGGTGGAAAAAATATTATCAACCTCAGATATATGGATAGAAAGTGAAAGTGAAAGTGAAAGTGAAGTCGTGTCCGACTCTTTGTGACCCCATGGACTGTAGCCCAACAGGCACCTCTGTCCATGGGATTCTCCAGGCAAGAATACTGGATGGGTTGTCATTTCCTTCTCCAGGGGATCTTCCTGACCTAGGGATTGAACCCACGTCTCCTGCATTGCAGGCAGATGCTTTACCCTCTGAGCCACCAGGGAAGCCCGATAATACCACTCTAATAGTAGAAACTGAAGAGGAACTGAAGAGCCTTTTGATGAGGGCAAAAGAGGAGAGTGAAAAAGCTGGCTTGGAACTCAATATTTTAAAAAACTAAGCTTATGGCATCCACTCCCATCACTTCATGGCAAGTATAAGGGGGAAAGTGGAGGCAGAGACAGATTTTATTTTCTTGGGCTCTGAAATCACTGTGGATGATGACTTCAGCCATGAAATTAAAAGATGCTTGCAACTTGGAAGGAAAGCTATGACAAACCTAGACAGCTATTAAAAAGCAGAGATATCACTTTGCCAACAGAGTTTTTTCAAGGTCATAGCTATGGTTTTTCCAGTAGTCATGTACAGATGTGAGAGTTGGACCATAAAGAAGGCTAAGTGCCAAAGAATTGATGCTTTTGAATTGTGGTGCTGGAGAAGACTCTTGAGAGTCTCTTGGACAGCAAGAAGATCCAACCAGTCAATCCTGAAGGAAATCAACCCTGAATATTCCTTGAAAGGACTGATGCTGGTCCAACTGAAGGTCCAATACTTTGGCCTGATAGGAAGAGCCAACTCATTGGAAAAGACCCTGATTCTGGGAAAGATGGAGGGCATGAGGAGAAGGGGAGGACAGAGGATGAGATGGTCGGATGGCATCATTGACTTGATGGACATGAGTTTGAGCAAGCTCTGAGAAATAGGGAAGGACAGAGAGGCCTGTCATACTGCAGTCCATCGGGTGGCAAACAGTTGGACGTGACTGAGTGACTGAACAACAACAAAGCCAAAAAGTCCCACTGGCTGAATAAAACGAAAATGTACATGGTACCAGCAAATGATTCCTGGCCAAAGGCTCCAAAAAGTAGTTTCTTCACAAGGTAGCCTTCTTGAACTATCTTTCCAATGATCCCTGGATAGCCCCAAACTAATCTATTGAACTCCACTATTCTCAAATAATAAAGGAACATTCTTCAATGATTAAAATTTTTCTGTGATTCTAAGATGGCAGATGGGGAAGAAACTCACCTGCCATCTTCCTCTTATAAGATCAGTTGTGCCTGATGAGGTTTTGTAATGAAAGGCTCTGGGTTTGTTTGATCTGGACAAGCCCAGAGGGCAAGTTCATTGCTAGCATTAATTATTAATATAATAAAGGAAACTAACAATTTTACCATAGAAGCATGAGGACAGTTAGTGCTTTCTATGTGAGGGTCATTATCCCTCTCTGAAATAGCTTGGGAAAATAAAAACTGTTATTTTGTGTCAGACATTTCAGTTCAGTTCAGTCACTCAGTCATGTCCAACTCTCTGCAACCCCATGGACTGCAGCATACCAGGCTTCCCTGTCCATCACCAACTCCTGGAGCTTGCTCAAACTCATGTCCATCAAGTTGGTTATGCCATCCAACCATTTCATCCTCTGTCATCCCCTTCTCCTTCCACCTTCAATCTTTCCCAACATCAGGGTCTTTTCTAATGAGTGAGTTCTTTGCATCAGGTGGCCAAAGTATTGGAGTTTCAGCTTCAGCATCAGTCCTTCCAATGAATATTCAGGACTGATTTCCTTTAAGATTGACTGGTTGGATCTCCTTGCAGTCCAAGGGACTCTCAAGAGTCTTCTCCAACACCAAAGTTCAAAAGCATCAATTCTTCAGTGCTCAGCTTTCTTCATAGTCCAACTCTCACTTCCATATGTGACTACTGGAAAATGTATGTTTATTTATTTGACTTTAAAGTTATTTGATCTTAAAGCTATTTAAGTGATAAAGGGCTCATCTTTAAAGTTTCCTCCTGCTTTGGTGAAACATTATCAAATAAATCTGGAAGACATAATAGGCATGGGATAAAAGGAGGCAGAATTAAGATGTGAAAAGAGGATTGTATCATGTGTGGTACATTTACAATATTTAAAAACTGGTTTCTTAATATGGTCTCAAACATACTTATGTTTATGTGCTTATGAGATTATTTCTCCAGAAGTAAAAATGAGCTGAGTGTGGAGTTGTGGAGGCATGGGTAGAGCGACAATATAGTACACACACCCCTTTTGGTGGGGAGTCTCTCTGTCACCTGAAATCTTATGTGCAAATATAAAGATATAAACAACATGACAACTGTAGTCTGAACAATTGCCACAGTGATGTGTGCTTTCTGTGGTGTTTGGCTTCATTTTAGTCACTATTTAACATTTTCTTAATCTGTACTGCCTTTTATCTGACATCCTGGAACATTTCCCTGTTTATTCTTTATTATTTCCTTCCCTACTAATGATGTTTCTGGAACTGAAGTATCTTCTTGATATGGGTTCTCTTCGTTAACAAAGGGAACACTGGGTTTGATTTATCTGTAAAAACCCCTGGGATGACTTTTGTGCTTAGATGTCAAAGAAATTCTCCATCTCCTTCTCAGCCATTAATTTTATCATTATGGAAATAGCTTCTATAATTGATAAAACATTGTCAACTGAGTTTGACAGACTATTAAAACACTTCTGAAGATTTGTAATCTCCAGCTCCTGTCTCTTGGGGCTTGTTTAAAACGTTCACACCCATATTTATATTCTCTCTTAAATGTCAATGGAAAAAAATCTTTGTGATAAGGTCATTGTAATGCACACAGACAGTGATCAAGGATCATTTTCCCCCAGTCCCAGCCAAGTCAAGTTATTATTAATAAAACAGGGCAAGTCATTCATCTTTTCCCACTAACTGAGAAAATTGAAGCCTGGCCATTAAGAGGAGGAGGACCACCCTGTAAAAGGCATAGCCTGTTGTGAAGTCTGGGGTATCTATTTTTTTAATTAAACATTTTAATTTGAAGTAACTGTAGATTCACATGAAGTTGTAAGAAATAACAGAGCTCCCATACACTCTACCCAGTTGCCCCTAAAAACAGCATCTTGCAAAAACTATAGAACAATATTTAAGTAAGATTATTGACACTGATATTATTCAGATTTCTCAGTTCGCTTGTACTCGTGTGTGTGTGCACAAAGTTCCATGCAACTTTATTGCATGTGCGTTTATTTGTGTATCTATCACCACAGTCAAGTTACAGAATGGTTGTGTAACTCTTTAATAATCACATCTACTCTTTTCTTCTCCCTTCCCTGTAGGGAATCTATTTTCCTTTGAGCGTTTATGCATAATAAGGAGAAATCAAATTATGAGAATTAGCTGCCTTCAATGAAAGCATTTGAGCTTTTAGAAAAAGGTGTCTACTTGTGATGGATGCAGCCAGAGCTTGATATCTAAAAACCTGGCTTCCGCCCCCACTCACCTACCTGGATGGGTACATTTATAAAGGGCCTGCACAAATGTGCGTGTGCTTTGCATTCAAAGCAACAACAGTGATAAGAAATGAGGCATTATGTGTTAGCAAGCTTCATTTTTTGTTGTTGTTGCAAATGCCACTGATAATATTCCACTGAAATGATGAATTTTTAGATAAATCAAGAAATTACTCCCAGTCTCAGAGGTTTCTTGGAAAGTTTTTAGCATCCAAAACGCACAATTAGGTTCTAATTAGGATGAGACTCATATGACATTCTGGAATTTTATACTTAGATGAACATGGGTCATGAGAATTTTCCAAAATTCTTTTTGAAAGGCATGTGGGAAGTCAGCTCCAATTTTTCTCCTTTGTTGCAAGCTGAGATTTTTTTAAAAATATGAACTCCCAGGCAGACACTTTCCATCTGCTACTGTAGGCATTTTTGCCCATCTGATATAAAATACCAAGTAAGTCCTCAAAGCTAGCTCAATGGCTCAATAAAATATGGTCTTCTTGTCACCCTTGGTGCTTAAATCATTTATTGTCAAACTAGGTGGCTTTCAGAGTTGACATTTACTGCTGTTTGCTGCAAAAGAGATTGTAGCCCCAAGGAGAGGGCCAGAACTGTCATTAAGCACTGCCAGCTATGAGAACGAAGGCCTTGGTTAATTTTTTTGTGATTTTGTTACTGTCCTATGGTTCTTAAGACAGGTGGTTTTTAAATGATGAATTTTTAACAAGAGACACTCAAGAAGTGTTTACCCAGTGGTCCCAATGGCCTCATGCATATACAGACACTCAAACCCATACAAGGAAACATCAAAAGAGCCTTTATCTTCCTTCTCTCGACCCCCCACATCTTGCTCTCTTTCACTCAGTTCTTTTTCCAAAATCTGTACATTAGATCCAACACGAATAGACAGAGTAGAGATAGAGTAGATGTGATTATTAAAGAGTTACACAACTATACTGTAACTTGACTGTGGTGATAGATACACAAATAAACGCACATGCGATAAAGTTGCATGGAACTTTGTGCACACACACACATATGAGGAATTCATATTAGTAGTAGGAATGAATTTAAAGGAAGCTTTCAAAGGTTCGTAAAAGATGTATCAAATGCCTTGTATGTTTACGGCACTATAGTAATTGCTTTGGTGGAAACCAAAAAGAGTTTCTTCCCTCAAAATGAAGGAAGCTAGTATTTATCAAGCACTCCTTTGAGCCAAGCATTTTGTATTTGTCATTTCCTGCCATTTTCATGATAATTCTGTGATACTATGGGGTTATGATTTTCCACATCAGGAAGCAGGAGCCCAGTCAGGTTCAGGAGTTGGCCCAGGGTCACAGATAGTAAGAGGCAGAACTGAGATTCAAGTCAGGTATATCTGAAGTCCACGCTCTTTCCATAGAGTGTCCTTTAACTTGCAAAAAAGGGGATAATACAGGTTCGGAAATGCAAGCATACACAAAACTGTAAAACAGACCAGATTATAGTAAATCATGTAAGAAATATCAAATCAAAGAGATACAAAGACAAATGCTGAAGACAGAGGCAGAAGTTTGGGAGTTCACAGAGGAGCTGGTGGTCCAGATAACTCTCATCAGCAGAGCATTAGATTGTTTGGCAGAAAACTTAGGTTTGAATCCTGGTTCTGCCACTTACTATCTCTGGGACTTTGAGTCTGGAGTCACGTAATCTCTCCAAACTCAATTTTTCCTTCTGCCAACTAAGATAATATTTGCGGTGTGGATTGACTGTGAATCTGCAAAGCATTACACACACACACACACACACACACACACACACACACACACACACACACAAAGCAATCTATAAATCCCTAAACAAATGCAGGTTTTAGCTGTGAGGATAAAGAAAGTTAGCCAGAGCAGGAGCTAGCAAGCTACAACTCACCATATTTAGTTAGCCTTTTTCCTTTTTTTGCAAATCAAGTGCTATTGGAACACAGCCATACCTATGCATTTAGACATTGTTTATGGCTGCTTTCAGGCGACAATGGCAGAGATGAGTGGTTGCTATAGAAACCATATGACCCTGCAAAACCTAAAATATCTACTATCTGTCCCTCTACATTTAAAGTTTGCTATCCCTGACCCAGAGCATCAGAAAGAAAAAGGAAGTAACTGATGTAAAAGACAGGATAGAGGTCAAATCTGTAAGACCACAGTAAATTCTAGGGCTTAGGGAAATAGAGAGAGAAAGAGAAGGGACCAATAACCTCAAGGTTCTTAGCCCAAGTCCCAGCAAGATGATATTGACATGAACTACACTTAAGAAATCCGAACAGTTTCACTTAATTGTTGGTTTTATTCTGGACCTTCTAAGTTTCAAGTGCTGATAAGAATGCCCAGCAGAAGGATGAAAATGTGGATCTGGTACTCTGGCAAAGGCTCAGAGATGAGGTTTTGGCTTTTGGAACAATGTGCTTTGACGTGAAAAAAAAAATGAAGGAAAATTGGGGATCCTGTAAGCAGTATAATTTTGACTTTAATCTTCCACAGTTCTGTGTCACATTTTAAAAGTTATCCAAAGACCGAGTCCTTAAATTGGATGGTTACAGCAAGGCTTTGCTGATCATTGTTATATTAAGCAGAAAATGAGAAAAGGACAGAAAAGTTTTACTGTCGCTAAAAAGGAAATATTTTAGAACCAGGCAAAGACTCCCCTCCGTGGAGGGCATTTGACCTTGTTACTGGCCACTAAGCAACACTTGAAAACCAGCTTTCATGTCCCAAGTGATGTGGGTTCTGAGAAATATTAAATGGTTTTCTGCAAATAAAAGGATTTCATGGTTAAAAAACATTGGATAAAACCAGATTAAAGAAAGTTAAAGCTTTCTTTATTAAAGAGCTTCTCAGAGACTTTATTGTGTTAAGAAGCACTGGGATCCCCAAGAGGTAGACAAAGTAAGTAGATAAGAAAACTGGGGGTTTAAAGCAGGAACTTGCCCAGGATTACAGCACTATTAAGAAGCAGAACTAGGAATCAAACTCGGAAATTACTTCCTGCTCATAGCAATTACTCTTTCCTAATAATGACAATGATAAAAGGATGGTGGTGGTGGTGATGGTGGTGAAAATTGTGCCAAGTAGTCCCTGTAGTACTTGCTATCCCTTGGAAAGCTATGGTGATCCTTAGGCCAGTGTATCAGTCACACGGTGACACAGCAATGCTGTATTAACCACTCAAAATTCAGTGACATACAACAGCAAGCATATATTCTACCATATGCATCTGTAGGTTGACTGGGCAGCTTTGCTGACCTCATTTAGGTTTGGCTCCAGCCCGTGCTCTCAGATCAGGTCCTCCACAGGGAGCTTTCCTCTGTCTGAGATGAGCAGGCTGCCAGCAGCAGAATCCTCTCATGGTGGAGGCAGAATGTTCCCCTGTGCATCACCAAGTTACATGCCTGCCCACTACTCAAGAGGCAGGGATTCTCCCTCCATCTCTAGTGAGAACTGCAAAGCCAAATGGCAAAAATGGTTGATATCAGAACGAATGAAGAAACGGAACCAATTAGTCACTATCCCATAAGCCATGTGTAAAATCCAGGATTGGAACATACAATAAACATTTTAATCGGTCTGTTCAAATAATTCACAGACCCCTGGCACCATGAATTCAGCTTCAGTCAATGTAAGATTGCGACAATAAAATTGTATTACTCTTATCCCTGCTTGCTCAGAATCTGCCCAAGTCTGGGCTAAATAAAGTAGACACTCTTGAAACAGCTCTAAGGATTTACTAAATATATTAGCTAATGGTCTACGAGTCCCCTTGTATTCCTTTGCCCAGGGCATTAGGACTGTTCAGCTGGACTGTCGGCTGATGCTTCTCTGGGTCTTGCCATGCTTGGGGCCTGCTGTCCAGCTGCTTCTCCCGGGCAGTCAGACTTAGAGCCCTCCAGCTGAGGCAGAGGTCTTAGAGGAACTGGGTATGTCCAACTTGAGTATTTATCAGTATCACTGAGGATGCAAGGACTGCCTGGGGCAAGAGTCCCTGGAGGCAGTCAGAGAGAAGGATGAAGGAAATCACTCTTGAAAAGTCATATTGATAATTCTCTTGCTTAAAAAAAAATGTCATATCCTGAACTCCTGAATATGCAGGAGAAAATGTTTAGTTTTCCTGGTATTTGAGTTTTATAAATATGGCATCACGTTACATGTAATCTCTTGTACCTTGTCATTATTATGTCCCTGAACTTCTTCATGGTTTGGAGTCACTAAGGTTTATTCAATATTAAGTATACAATATACTTTATTAGAAGTATACCACAGTTTATTTATTTATTCTCCTGTTCATAAACATTTTTAAGCTGTTTCATTTTGCTATTATGGGCAATTCTGTAATTTGGATGTGTCTCCAGATACACGTGTCCAAGAATTTCTCTGGGATATGTAATTCAGAGTGGAAATTCTGGTTTAAAAGCTTTTAAACCATTGTTTGAAATTTTATTCCAAAGTATTTCTTTTAGTTTATAGGCCACTAGCAAGTTATTAGAGTTCTTGTAGAATCATATTTTCACCAATACTGTGTATTGTCAGATTTCAAAATTTTTGACAATCGAGCAGGTAGAAAACAAATCCCACTGTAGTTTAAATTTATATTTCTTGATTACTGGTGGAGCATTTATTCATGGTGTAATTTACCATGCATGTTTTCCCTTCAGAGAGATGTTTATTTCTTTTGCTTATATTCTTGTTTTATTGATTTATTGTAGTTCATCATAAATACTGGATACTAATCTCTTGCCAGTTATACATAGTGCAAATATATTTTCCCATTGTGTGGCTTGTTTTTCTATTTGTTTTATGGTGTCTTTTGACAAACAGATATTTTCAGCTTTGAGATAGTCAAACTACCTCAAATTTTTCATTTTGTGTTCTTAAAGAGATAAATCCCTGTCCCAAGCTCATAAAGATCTACTCTTCATTTGTCTCCTAGAAGTCTTAAAGTTTTGCTTTGAAAACCTAAGTTTTTGATCTATTTGGGATTTGGGAATGGGGAGGGGTGAAGCTATGGTGTGAGGCAGGGATCTGAAAGAATTTCTTTAATGTGTATAACCAATTATCTTGACATATTTAATGATAGTGACTCCCCCACCCATCCACCTCCTTAGTCATCTGCAAAGCCACCTCTTCCAAGTAACAAGGCTGCCTCATGTACAGGGGATGTTGCATTGATCAATCAATATGTCTTTTCCTGTATCCAAATTATCACATCTCAATTACTCTGGCTTTATAATAAATCTTGATATCTGTTGGGTTGTTGTTCAGTTGCTCAGTCATGTCTGACTCTTTGCCACCCCATGGACTGCAACATACCAGGCCTCCCTGTCCTTCATCATCTCCCAGAGCTTGCTCAAACTCATGTCCATTGAGTCAGTGATGCCATCCAACCATCTCATCCTCTGTCGTCCCCTTCTCCTCCTGCCTTCAACCTTTCCCAGCATCAGGGTCTTTTCTAATGAGTCAGCTCTTCACATCAGGTGGCCTAAGTATTAGAGCTTCAGCTTCAGCATCAGTCCTTCCAATGAATATTCAGGACTGATTTCCTTCAGTATTGGTTGGTTGGATCTCCTTGCAGTCCAAGGGACTCTCAAGAGTCTTCTTCAACACCACAGCTCAAAAGCATCAATTCTTCAGCGTTCAACCTTTCTTATGGTCCAACTCTCACATCCATACATGACTATTGGACCTGGTAATTAGGTAGGACCTCCTGGTAATTAGGTTATAACTTGGCTTTGGAGTAAAGAATGAGTTTCAAAATTCTAATTAGGAGAATAAGAGAAAACATATTAAAGATCCTAGCCCACTGTTTACTTAAAAATAATATCTTTTATTAGCTACTGTTTCTTAAGGCTATACTAAGATTGCTGTCATTGGAAATGGATGTTAGTGATTCTAGCTGATGTACAAAAGTAAGTCAGACTTCCCAGTGATTCAGATGAAGGTGGTGAAATTTGACTTTAATTTTTTGTTTTTGCTTCAAGGCCTCAGCTGAGATATGTTGCAAAAATGATTAGCCCTTTTTGCCCCTTAGAAAATGAGGCCACGGGAAAATGTTACTTTTGTGTTTATTCTCAAGTATCTCTAATGCTGTGGCATGTCTTTGCATTACTTCAGGGTTATTTATACAGGGCTTCATGTTTATAGAGCTAAGACAAGGTGATTGGATGAACTTGAAATTTCCTCAGCAGGGAGGGGGTCTTAGGGACTCTGCTATAAACTCTCTGCTCTCTATGGACCACACATTTTATTACTCATTCTGTATAAACAGCTCACATCTTTTGAGCATTTTCCATCCAGTGAATGTGGAATAAATTCCTTTTAGTGGTGACATTGACTCTTTAGGCTGTTTATTTGGACTTCCTCATTGGAGATACAGTTATACAAATTAAAGAATTGTTTAAATGTGATGCCCAGGATGTACTGTAAGTCATGTTTATAAATGAGGTTTTATATTCTCTATGAATGTGCAGAAAGAAAGACATTATCATGTACACAGTGCTCATGATTTGGTCCAGTACCTGGTAGAGCACACAAAAAGTAGCCCTGGACATGTTACATGTGCACCTATATAAATGTGTAGTTTAAAGAAATTTGAAAATTGGTTTACAAAATAATATAAAAATTGCAAAGAATTGCAATATACATTTAAGAACCATCTACTAGAGAACCTACTCATAGTTGAAGAGCAGGTATCAATAGCTTAGAAAGAAGAAAGTGGATAAAAATAAGAAAATGAAATAGAGGCAAGAAATACATCTAGGCAAGAAGATAACATAATGAAAAAAAAAAAAGGCAGAATTGCAATCAGTAATCGAGAAGCCTCTACCACAACAAATGTAAGTGTTTGAATGATAGGAAGATGATTTTTTTTAGTAATTTTGGCTTGGGCAACACTTTTAGTGTACACTGAGGTAGAAAAACAGTCACAAATTAATGAGCTTTAGCTGGAAGAAAGGCAGTCAGAGAAAGTTTGGTTTTGCTGTAGTTTCACATTATGAGTAGCCCAAAAACCATGCCCCAAAGTTTGTGTTGGGTGTTGTCTCCCACCTTCTCTTTTCTACCACTCAGGCTTCCAAAGCTCCTAAAAACTTGCCTCCTTCCCCACTTGCAAAACTTCCTTTACAACAGCTCTCTCATTGCCCTACAACCCCAGACAATCTCTTCACCCAGCAGTGTATTAGTCACACAGATTGTGCATTTAGAAGCATGCTGGCCACAGTAAAATAAGTATTATTTTTAGAAGGTTTATATCTTATTTATATATACTAAAGTGTATGTGAGCACCACAAGGAATAAATGACGGTGATGCTGTGATAGTCTTCCATGTCATTTATAATTCTTATATTAATAGGATTGTAAGATTTAGCAAATAAAAATACAGGATTCCTGGTTAAATAAATTGCATATAAACAACTACTTTTAATATGTCTTGTTAAATTAAAATTAAACAAGGAGACCATTAGACAGATATAGCTCCCCTGCTGTGGTGACCTCTGTAAGGAAACCAAAATCTAAGCCTATAAATTCCTCAAGGTTACAAAATTGAAATGCTAAAGGAAACCGATCACAAACAGCCAACTGAATATTAAGTCAAAGCTAGTCAATAGTTTCCTTGCTTTGCTTCTGTCTTTTTCCCATAAAACTCTTTCCCCAACTCCTGGTGGTGAAACACTCCCAGCCACTTTCAATTCCTCGCTACCCAATTCTAACTGACTTTTGCTCAAAGAAACGCTTCATATTTTTAACATGCCTCACTTTATCCTCTAATAGTCCCATGCAATATTTAAGATATAATAACCCTAAAAAAGTATTTTTGTTTATGTAAAATTCAAATTTAACTGGGCTAATTTATTTGACAGCCCTAAATAGAGTACCTTCTGTGGGTAGCTGGAATAAAACTGGGCATTTTTGCCCTTCTTCCAAAAAATACTTTTCAGTGTCTTGAAAGGTAAGTTTAAAGAGGTCTTCACTGGAGCTCTCTTTCTAAAAACCTCTTTTAGCCCATCTTTCTGCTGCAGATTCCACTCACCTCCGCTGGCTTCCCAAGCTTTTCTTCTCTATCCTGATGCCAAAGAAAGCCAGCCTCTGGATTCACTTTCATTGTCCCCTGTCCACTCTCTGACTCTCTTCCAATCGCTTGTAACCCTTGTATTCCCTTCACCCACCCGCAGGTCACAGCATGGTCTTTCTTACACATGTTCATTGAGCCCTTTCTGTCTCTTTCAGCTCTCCTCGCATGTTCCCTATCAGATCTGCTCTTCCATTGCAAAGGTCTGTCAATATCCTGGTCCACCTCTTGCTTTCCTTGACAGACAAAGAAGCAAACTTTCTGTGGGAGTTCTTAGCTCTTCCAAGATTTAACCGCCATGAACATAAATGGTGTACAATGGCTGGTGTACCACTGGAAAACATAAACTCCCCAAAGAAGTTAGACCTTGAAGCAAAGATGCTTCTCTGTTGCCTCTGGCTCTTTTTCCTACTTGTACGAGGGAGGTGCCTGCCTAAGAAATGAAACTCTGCCTAAGTGTAAAGTTCACAAAAAGCCTTGCCAGAAGCTGGAAGGACTGTGAGATGAGGTGTGATTCTGTGTCATTGAACTCCCACACTGGACTTCCTTTGGGCGTGTCACACATCTGCAGAGGGAGGCCCCACAGGAAAGTTTTATGACCTCTAAGGGAGGAACATGAACTAACCTATCTATACAGTTTGTGAAGCTTATTTTTTTTTTTAACTTTTCTCCGTATATTCTCTTTCCTTTGTGTTTTCCCCTCCCTTCCTTCCTTCTTTTCTTCCTTCCTATCATTTTTTCTTGCTCTCATCTTTTCATTCTCAACCCACTCTTCCCCCGCCCTCGACTTAAATCTCTTTAGTCTTTCAAATCAGTCCCCACCTTGGCTCATGGCATATATAGGATAAACACAGTTTTTCCCTTGGACAGTTTTCATATTCTGACACTTCAGAATTTGAACAATCCTCTGGAGCCTGTACTCCCTTCTCCAGGCTGGAGTGGTTCTCATTATCTTCCAGCCAGGTGTCTTCCCACTTTTATTCCTGCTGGGGCAGTTTTCTTCTCCCCTTTGTATATTCAGAGAACCAGGAAGAATATATTTAGTGTCACCCAGCTGGTTATTTCATTAAGTTCTCACGGCTTGCTCCATATTACCTGAAGAAAAACATTTTCTGTGACTAAATTGCAAGCTAATATAAATTACAGTATATTGGTTGTAGAAATGAAGTTTACAATGGGAAGAGATTCTAGCTGGGGTTCAGAAAGCACGATGGAAAATATTTCAACTGTGTCGTTGGTATTGTAATTTATTCATTGATCCTTGGTTTGTTACTGATGCATTCATAGGTACCTGCCTGGTCCATAGCCATCCCCTCCGCTGAGAATCTCATGACAAGAAACTTCAAATTGTCCTCAGAAAAGCATGGAGAGCATCAGTTTGAAATAGATGGTACATTTAGTTAGGGTTATAAAGTCTAAGCTTCTGCAACAAAGAGACACCCCTCAAGTTCAATGGCTTGAGTAAGATTAGATTTTATTTCTTTCTCACTTAAATCTGAGCAGAGCAGTTCTGCTCAGATTCATTGAGGGGTTCATTTTCATTTTATCTCACTGCTGTGCCATCCTTAAATTGTTATCTTTGTTTAAATGACTGAATCCAGGTTATTGGTTTGCCTAACTCTTGGGAAAGGGAAAGAGAGGAAATAGAAGGCTGACAATTTTCTTTCAGTTAGGTGAGGTGGAAGTTGTTCACATCACTGAAGCTTAAATTTCATTGGTGAAAAATAGCCACAGAGCTATTCTGAACTACAAAGGAGTCTGGGAAATTTAATCTCCAGCTAGGAAGCCATGTTCCCAGGAAGAAAGGTGGGGGGAATTGGAAAGTGAAGTCAAGTGGGCCTTAGAAAGCATCACTACGAACAAAGCTAGTGGAGGTGATGGCATTCCAGCTGAGCTATTTCAAATCCTGAAAGACGATGCTGTGAAAGTGCTGCATTCAACATGCCAGCAAGTTTGGAAAATTCAGCAGTGGCCACAGGACTGGAAAAGGTCAGTTTTCATTCCAATCCCAAAGAAAGGAAATGCAAAAGAATGCTCAAACTACCACACAATTGCACTCATCTCACATGCTAGTAAAGTAATGCTCAAAATTCTCCAAGCCAGGCTTCAGCAATACATGAACCACGAACTCCCTGATGTTCAAGCTGGTTTTAGAAAAGGCAGAGGAACCAGAGATCAAATTGCCAACATCCACTGTATCATCGAAAAAGCAAGAGAGTACCAGAAAAACATCTATTTCTGCTTTATTGACCATGCCAAAGCCTTTGACTGTGTGGATCACAATAAACTGTGTAAAACTCTGAAAGAGATGGGAATACCAGACCACCTGACCTGCCTCTTGAGAAATCTGTATGCAGGTCAGGAAGCAACAGTTAGAACTGGACATGGAACAACAGACTGGTTCCAAATAGGAAAAGGCGTACGTAAAGGCTATATATTGTCACCCTGCTTATTTAACTTATATGCAGAGTACATCATGAGAAACGCTGGACTGGAAGAAACACAAACTGGAATCAAGATTGCCAGGAGAAATATCAATAACCTCAGATATGCAGATGACACCACCCTTATGGCAGAAAGTGAAGAGGAACTCAAAAGCCTCTTGATGAAAGTGAAAGAGGAGAGTGAAAAAGTTGCCTTAAATCTCAACATTCAGAAAACGAAGATCATGGCATCCAGTCCCATCATTTCATGGGAAATAGATGGGGAAACAGTAGAAACAGTGTCAGACTTTATTTTGGGGGGCTCCAAAATCACTGCAGGTGGTAACTGCAGCCATGAAATTAAAAGACGCTTACTCCTTGGAAGAAAAGTTATGACCAACCTAGATAGCATATTCAAAAGCAGAGACATTACTTTGCCAACAAAGGTCCGTCTAGTCAAGGCTGTGGTTTTTCCAGTGGTCACGTATGGATGTGAGAGTTGGACTGTGAAAAAGGCTGAGCACTGAAGAACTGATGCTTTTGAAGTGTGGTGTTGGAGAAGACTCTTGAGAGTCCCTTGGACTGCAAGGAGATCCAACCAGTCCATTCTGAAGGAGATTAATCCTGGGATTTCTTTGGAAGGAATGATGCTAAAGCTGAAACTCCAATACTTTGGCCACCTCATGAGAAGAGTTGACTCACTGGAAAAGACTCTGATGCTGGGAGAGATTGGGGGCAGGAGGAGAAGGGGACGACAGAGGATGAGATGGCTGGATGGCATCACTGACTCGATGGACGTGAGTCTGAGTGAACTCCAGGAGATGGTGATGGACAGGGAGGCCTGGCGTGCTACAATTCATGGGGTCGCAGAGTCGGACACGACTGAGCGACTGAACTGAATTGAACTGAAGAGGTTCTCTGAGGTATCAACTTTGGAACAAGTTCTTCAAGGCAGCATAGTCTGATGGCCAGATGTTCTTGGTCTGGAGGCAGGAAAGCATGAGTTCTAGTTTGGGTTCTCCCACGCACTAGTTGTGTGGCCATAAGCAGTTATTTAACTACCTTAAAACCTCAGATTCCTCAACTATGAAATAGGAAATATAATAGAACCTGTGTCAAAGATTATATGAAATACACAAGTGTTTACATGATAAAGTGTTGGTCACTCAGTCCTGTCTGACTGTTTGTGACCCCATGACTGTAGTCCACCAGGCTCCTCTGTCCATGAGATTCTCCAGGCAAGAATACTGGAGTGGGTAGCTATTCCCTTGTCCAGGGGATCGTCCTGACCCAAGGATAGAACCTAGGTCTTCTGCGTTGCCAGCAGATTGTTTATTGTCTGAGCTATCATAAGTGGTCAATAAATGTTTCCTTGGTATAGTTTCTTGAAGAGAGGAATTGACCTCTTGTTCATAAGACTTCCAGGCCAACAAAAGGTCATCCAAAAATATCCTTTTTTCAGCAAAATTGATTTAGTAGGAGTCTACTTTAGATAGGGTACTAGGATAGCAGCTGTTAATTTATCAACTAGTTCTGTACCTCAAGCAACATGGATATTGCAATAGTCCTTTTCTCATTGAATTTAGAGGGATAAACAAGATATGTTTTTTAAGAGCATAACTCCCTCTCTGGCATACAGTAAGCACTGAATATATGTTAACTCTTAATATTACATTAGGTAAATGCTAAATATTGTTACAAGCAGTGTTGTGGGAAAACAAAGGAAGAAACAATTCTGACTTAGAGGAATAGGGAAAGTTTCGAAAAGGTAATGGCACTTAAGCAGGGTTATTCAGGATGAGTACTATGGCGTGCTGTGATCCACGGGGTCACAAAGAGTCGGACACGTCTGAGCAACTGAACTGAACTGAACATTTCAAGAACTTGAGATTTTAAAGGGATGGTTTCATCAGAGAAAACTACAGGCGTGAAGTATGAAGGTGAGCTATTGTGTGGCACGTTCAAGGACAGAATATCTAGACCACAGATGCATGAAATAAGAATGGGAGAAGTAGAAGGTAATACACTGTGAGATCAGAAAGTGAATGCCACACTTGTGAATTTAGACTTCACTCATTAAGCAGTGAAGAGGTTTCTAAGGAGATTTTCATACTCTGAGCTGTGTATGAGGTTGCCCACTTCTGGTAGCAGGAAACAGGGTAGATTAAAGGGGGGACATGTGTGAAGTGAGAGGCTGGGAATCCAGATGGGTGACCACTGCCATAGTCCAGGAAAAGAATGACAGGGTCTGAATCTGGGCATCATCACTGCTGATGGAAAGTGAAGGTTACAAGAGTCATTGCAGGAAGAGAGATGCAGACTGGAGAGAACAAGCCTGTGGACACACGACGTGGGGTAAGGAGAGGGTGGGACGAACTGAGAAGTGGCACAGACATACAGATACTACCATGTGCCAAGTCGCCAGCTAGTGGGAAGCTGTGTACAGCACAGGGCGCTCAGCTTGGTGCTCAACTTGGCAGGTGACAACCTAGAGGGGTGCGATGGGGGTGAGGGTGGGAAGGAGGCTCAAGAGGGAGTGAATATATATATACTTATGGCTGATTCATGTTGTACAGCAGAAACTAACACAGCCTTGTAAAACAATTATGCTCCAATTAAAACTTGTTGTTTAAATAAAAAACAAAAAAGTCATTGAAGGGTAGAATCAATCATTGAAGAGGTAGAATCAATAGATCTTTCAGTTCAGTTCAGTCGCTCAGTCGTGTCCGACTCTTTGCAACCCCACAAATCGCAGCACACCAGACCTCCCTGTCCATCACCAACTCCCGGAGTTCACCCAAACTCATGTCCATCAAGTCGGTGATGCCATCCAGTCATCTCATCCTCTGTCATCCCCTTCTCCTCCTGCCCCCAATCCCTCGCAGCATCAGGGTCTTTTCCAACTCTTCGCATGAGATGGCCAAAGTATTGGAGTTTCAGCTTCAGCATCAGTTCTTCCAAAGAAGACCCAGGACTGATCTCCTTTAGAATGGACTGGTTGGATCTCCTTGCAATCCAAGGGACTCTCAAGTCCAACAGACTTCTCCAACACCAGTTCAAAAGCATCAATTCTTCGGCGCTCAGATTTCTTCACAGTCCAACTTTCACATCCATACATGACTACTGGAAAAACCATAGCCTTGACTAGACGGACCTTTGTTGGCAAAGTAATGTCTCTGCTTTTGAATATGCTATCTAGGTTGGTCATAACTTTCCTTGATCTTTAAGACTGACTAAATAAGACAGGTGAAGAAGTGGAGAGAATTTAAAACATGTAAGGTTTCTAATCTGAATATTATAACCCAGAGAATATATGATAACTTCAAATAGATCTGCTGAAACTAAAATCTACTTGTACATAGCTATTAAGATTTTCAATATAAATGACCTGAGGCAATGGTATTTCTTGCATGACAGTGTTGTAATAAGTTTGAGTAAAAAAATAAATCCCCAATGTAAGTACTCAATTGTATTCAAAATTTAGACTGACGGGGTCTTTACATGTCACGAGAGAATAACATTCACTTTTAAAAAGATGATATGAAGATGACTTCTGCTTCCAGCTTAATGACACACCTGGTATCAAACTATCCCTCCTGCTGGGAACAGCGGTCAAGTTGGATAAGGGACAAAGAAAAAAAAAATAGCTATTTGAAGCTATCAGAGAGTATCCAAAGAAAAGAGGACTTGAGGTGCTCAGATCCTGGAGAGAGAAAGCACGCACTGAGGAGAGCCCAGTACTTCGTACTGGTTGTCCCCCAAGGTATTTACTGACTCCTAAGATGTATATATGCAGGGTGAAATTTGTGTAACTAAACCCGAAGTACTTGCTAGGTAGAGACTTGACAGTTTCACAGTACTAGGAGACAAAATTAGAGCTCTGAGCCCATAAAAAGGAGTCTCCAATGATTTTTAGTTGAAAGGCCTAAAAGTGTTACACCTTAAAATAAGAGCAAGTAAGAATTACACAGTCCCCAACTGAATCAAGGTGATTTTTTAATATGCTATATGCTTGCCAGAGAAAATTAATGTCCAAGTTCAGAAAGATAACGGAACCCAGATTCTCTATGCTTTTTCATATTTGGTGTCCATGATCTTTCATAAAAGATCAATAGGCATTTTTATCAAATAAGGAATAAAGCAAGGATGACCACTCTCTTTTCTATTCAACATTATACTAGAATTATTAGCCAGTGCAATCAGACAAGAGAAACCAAATGTATAAGAAGGACTAAAATGATTTCTATCTGGAGATGATATAAAAGTATAGTAGCAAAGCTGCAGGGAATCAATGATGAAACGAACCTAAACAATAAAACCATTCAGGAATGTAGCAGGATGTAAAATCAACATTAAAAATCAATAGCTTTCATATATACAAACAATCTAAAGTTAGAAACTCCTGAAAGACTAAAAAATAGATTTGAACAAAAGGAAAGATATCTTCTTTTCTCAGACAGGATAGCTTAACATTACAAAGATGCGAGTTTTCCCTAAGTTACTTTACATGTGCAGTGTAATCCCAATAAAAATACCAACAAGCTATTTTATGGAGTTAAGTTGATACCAAAGTTTATATGGAAAAACAAACATGCATGAATAGCCAGGAAACATTGGAAATAAATATTTATGAGGGGGGAACTAGCAGACACTGAAACATACTATAAAGTCTCTATAATTAAAACAGTGTGGTACTGGCACAAGGCCAGTAGAATAGAAAAGAAAATCAAGAAATAAAAACATATCAAAATTTAGTATATGAAAACAGTGGCATTTGAAACCACTTAAGTAAAGATGGATTTTTAAATAAATGATGCTGGACAACTGAGTAGCCACTTTGGAAAAAGATAAAATTTAACCATATCTCATATCCTACATGAGAATAAATTCCAAATGGTCAGGGGACATAAAGAAAAAGAAATGAAACTATAAAGTACTACAAGTTTATATGGGTCAATTCTTCTTTAGCTTTAATGTAGGAAAGGCTTCTTAACTATGACTCAAAATCCAAAGGTATTATGAGACAAAAAATAAATTTGACTAATAATAATTAAAAGGTTTTGCATGACAAAAACAAAATACAATTTTTAAAGAGCCAAAAGACAACTGAAAAACTGGCAGAAAGTGTTTCTTCAATCTGTAAAATAGAAAAAAACAACTTAAAATTGATAAAGGTATTGATATTTCACAGTGTAATACAGATTGAATTAATTAATTCTCACGATGTTTTTAAGGTGGGAGGCCGGTATTATATGCGATACTTTCAGATGGAGAAAAGGGACAGAAATACTAGAAAATCAGCTTAACTCACACAAAAGACAGAAGTACTTTCTATGAGCAGCCCTACTCCTCAACTAACACTTGCCTCTGTGTGCATATCACTCTCAATGGGCACACACACTCAAACCCCAAGTCTTTGCTTCTGTTTTCCTTATACAGCCTCCTTCTTTCTGATTATTTCACTTCAACCCCTGGTCATTCAACCACGTTACAGAAATTGCAGCTCAAATCCCACCTCCTTTGGACAGCTCCACAATCCTGACTCTTTAATCTACCATGACACATCTTTTAAATGTTGATTGCAAATTTTTATCTCCTGAGAATCTTCATGTTATGTTGACATGAAGTTTTCATGGCTTTCTTTTGTACCTATACTCCTCCCTGTGGCAGTTTCTATGGGAAGAAAACTGTCTGGAATTTAAAAAACATAAATCTTAGTTGAATAAGCAGTGGCCTTAAAAGCCATACTTGATTGAACAAACCAATCATTTATTTTTGCTCGTGTTTAAACTATGGCATGTCCGATAATGACTGAATGCTATACTGCTAACTAAGTTTCTTTTGAGGGCAACCACACATATTCAGGCTGTGGGGGTTAGGGATTGAAGTTTTGCCAGGCTGGGGTTCCCAGATCACCAGCTTCATTTCCTGCCAAGCTCTGCCAGTTCTGAGCTTCCGGACAAATGGGGCTTAATTTAAGCCTCAGCGCCAGCTGCTGCCCCAGTCTCCTCACTGACAGCTCCTGGGATCATAAGAACAGGGGTAGGTGGAAAGTAACTAGAAAGATAGCAAGTCCTCCATTAATGATATCTCCTTAGACAGAGCTGGGAGATGCTTTCTCTAGTTACTCCTTTTAATTTTACATCACTCTGCCGATTGATCAGAGCATCAATTCACATTGCTTGTGAAAGCAAACAGCAGAGAGAAAAGAAATTGAATTAACGTTGCTTTGGATTCTGTTGGACAGGAGAATTTTGAAAACACCCACCAGTGGTAAATAGTTACGAATTCTGTTCTGTTCAACTCAAAATGTCCTTTTGTGTATGTGCTTGTGTCAGTTTATTGTTATTAAGTATTAATAATTTAGTAATTTATCAAGTTAAGTAATTTAAAAATTAATTCCCATTATAAAAATATTTAGGGACTTCCCTGGTGTCCACTGGCAAAGACTCTGCATTCCCAATGCAGGGGGCCCAGGTTCGATCCCTGATCAGGGAACCAGATGCCACATAACCCAACTGAGTTAGCATGCCAAAACCAAAGATCCTGCATGCCACAACAAAGACCAAAGATCCTGCGTGCCACAGCTAGACCCAGAGCAGCCAAAATAAATAAATAAATATTTTTTAAAAATATTCAAGCAAATAGAAAAACATATACAAAGTAACACAAAAAGTTCATCCTACTAACAATCTTCATAAAAACAGCTGGGTGAAAACTTCATAGGAATTAAATTGAAGTTTTAGACTTATTTCAGGACAAGATTATTATTTTTACAAATTATTTTTTTCCTGTTCAAGAACATGGTACATTTTTGTTTACTTAAATTTTTAAAATATCTCTGAGTAGAATTTTATCATATTTTCATTTTTAAAGTCTTGCATATTTTTGGGTGCATTTGTAGGCACATGGCAGAGAAGGCACTGGCACCCCACTCCAGTACTCTTGCCTGGAAAATCCCATGGACGGAGGAGCCTGGTAGGCTGCAGTCCATGGGGTCACTAAGAGTCGGACACGACTGAGCAACTTCACTTTCACTTCTTACTTTCATGCATTGGAGAAGGAACTGGCAACCCACTCCAGTGTTCTTGCCTGGAGAATCCCAAGGATGGGGGAGTTTGGTGGGCTGCCATCTATGGGGTCGCACAGAGTTGGACACAACTGAAGCAACTTAGCAGCAGCAGCAGCAAAAGACAAATAGAAAGTGTTACAGCCAATATAAGATTATCTTTTCACATGGAAGTAAAAAAGCCCCAAAAGAAAACTATACTGTTCAACCCTTTAGCGGTCATTACTGAGTACACAGTGATAATACTAAGAATTTCCACTCATTGAGTGTCTCTCAGTTCCAGTGTGTTTCAGAGTGCCAGGGAACTAGCAATGACTAAGACACAAAGGGCTTATAGTCCAGTTTTGGAATCAATCTGCTAATGCACGTTTGTTGTATTTTTCCTTAGATTCCATTTAATTTGTTGGCAGTGCTTGGGTAAGGCCAGATAGCATTTAATTGCAAATAATTCTGGAGCTTCTTGGCAATGTAGGACTAATTGAAATGAGAGAAAAGCAAGTATACTTATATGATGAATAATATTAGGATCCAGGGGGCGTTTAGAAGATGGAAAAAAAGGAGTGGGTTAATTTTGAACCATTTTCAATGTCCATACCAGTCATTACCCACATTAGTGGATTTATTATGTTCTTTTTCTTTCCCTAATAAGAGCCTTGTAAAATTCAGTACATCATCAGGCAACCTAATAATTACTGTATTTAGGGGCAGATGTGAGACCTTAGTCAGAGACTATTTATTATGCCCCATTCCCTAAAGTTTGACTAAATGGTCATTTTTCTGCTTCCTCATTAATAATCATAATAAGTAAACTGCAAGAGAGAGAAGGAAAGAACTCAGCAAATCAAAACTTAGAAAACTGGAAAGGTCAGAGCAATAAAGCATCCTGCCATTACTCACAGACTGTGTGAGATATGAGAGTCATGATTCTTAATTTTCATGACCAAAATTCTAGAGGGAACAAAAATGGCACCAAATGAATCCATTCAATTAATGTGGAAGCCCAGATTGGAAAAAAAAAAAAAAGAGAGAGAGAGAGAGAGAAATAAATAATTCCCTGAATCTGCCTTTTATCAACTCAAGTCCAAAATTGTAGGCCTCCCTGGAGCCTAAGAATCACAAAACAAAAGCTTAATGTGACTGGTAATTTAAGTGTTTGCTAACCTTTTGTCCTTTAAGCTCTGTGGAACAACCAGAAAAACATTACGTGATGAAGTTGCCCTGGTTCAATGTGCACTGGATAATGGCATCAATCTTCCAATAGCCCCAATCCAGAATTTGAAAAGCAGAAACAACTCCACCCCGAAGATTTTTTTTTAGAAAGCTCTTTTGTTTCTTTGGATTACACTCAAAGATTTTCTTGCTGATTTTCCAAAAGTGCATTATTAATTTAGTGAGCTTTCCCCTTGTTTCATCACAAAAGATGTTACAGATACCTAAACTCTAATGCAATGCAATTACACGTCAAGGAAATATTTTGGAGCTACCACATAATTTTTTGGTTACCCGTTGTTTGGCTTCCAGTTTGAAAATGCCTTTTGTAACAGACAAACAGAAAAGCCTGTTCTGAAAGATTTTGCATTTCACCCCCTCTTGCCTTTCTGTTTCCTTACCCAAATGTGAAACCAATAACTGTGTTCCCATTATAGTTTTCTTTCCTTCTCCTAAAATCTGGGCATTTTGAGTGGGTGTTTAAAGACACCTTCTTCAAGTATTCCCTCAGGCTAAAGCAACAAGAACTCACTCTCTGTTTTTGAAAAGTTAGAACAGTTGGAAACTTTTGAACAACCACTTAGTGCCAACGCTGCCCTTGATCTTCTTTTTACAGTACATGGGGTTTACACTTCATGAGCCAGATTCAATCCCAGCGGACCTCTGCTGGAGAACACAGGAAGAAATCTCCCCGTTTGTCTGCAGGGAGTATTTTCCGGCCAGAATGCATAAACCATTGAGAATATCTCCCATGGAGTCTGCTGAGAGGAAGATAATCCATTACCCTCCAGGCATTTGGCTGGGGTAAGAGGGAAAGAGGGGGGAGCCCCATCTCCAGTGATACTAATGGGGGCTACATTTGAAAATCTCACAAAAGCCAGATCCTGGAATCCAGTTCTTTCTCCCCACAGGTTTTGCATTTCTCAGAAGGCAACATTAGGAGAGATAGAGAACCAGAATGTAAATCATTATCTTTAAGAAAGCATATAAATCAAAAGAATGGATAAATATATTCTATTTGCATAGCCACTCTGAAGAGGTGCATTAGCCAGATCAAGACAAACCTATGTGCCCCAGTTTCAAAAGGCCTTTCCACGTTGGCCAAATAAAACCAGTTTCTCCTAGTGACCCTCAACTTTAACACTTCAAAGGGACGCACTGAATTACTTTTATTGTTTCTATGGTATTTGACAGCAATTCAGAGAAGGCCAGTGAAAATGAGGACCAGAGAGAGTTAAATGCTTTCATAGAACAAATGCCCTTTGCTGACGCTGAGTGCCAGCACATTATTAAGGGAAGATAGGAGTGAGGCCTTCTTAAGAGCTGACATTAAAAATTGAAATCCATTCTGCAAAAGACAGGCCTTGTGTATTTTTTAAAGCCCAAAACCATAGCAGCTAAAGGGTAATAAAAACTGCACATAAGAACATTATGGTGGTCAGACTGTTCCCAGGAAAACTTGATCCAGGATTCAGTATGTATTATATAAATTTGCAATATATCTACATGAAAACTCCACCCAAAGCTAGTGGAACTTTTCAAATTTCAGAGTGGGGAAAACCACCAATCTGATAGAAAAATGGGCAAGTAATCTGAAAGCATGCTCTTCACAGAAAATGAAGTATAAGGAGAATACAAATATTTGAAAAGATACTTGACCATAATCATAGTGAAAGAAAATAAAATCAGAAAAAACAGTATGTTTTTCACCAATGAGATAAGCAATGATGAACACAAGTTTAAGATATAGGGGAATGGCATGTTTATTCTCTGTGAGTTGGCTGTGTATTTGGAGACAGTCTGAGTGGAAATAGACTTAATCAGTTTGGCAATATTTAGCAGAATAAAAATGTATATATCCTTGGCTTAAGCAGCTCTACTTCTAAGAGTTTACAAATAGATAGACAGCAAGTTTTTAATAATCAGAGACAACCTAAATGTTTAGGCCTGGCTACATTAATATGATGCATGCATTTGTGAAATACTTACGACATTGCTAGATGTGATGAGCCAAATCAACAAATATTGACTTGGAAAGAATGTCAAAGTACCGTGTGAAGTTTGAATTTGTTTTTTCTTTAAGTATGATAATTTTCTCCCTCTTGTGCAAAAAAAAAAAAAAAGAAAAGAAACATACATGCAAATGTTTATATACTTGTATGTACATAGAAAAAGCTGGAAGGATACACAAGAAATCACTGACAGCATATTAAAAAGCAAAGACATTATTTTGCTGATAAAGGTCCACATAGTCAAGAAGAAAGAAAAAGAAAGAAAGTGAAGTCGCTCAGTCATGTCTGACTCTTTGTGACCTCATGGACTATAGCCTATCAGGCTCCTCCATCTGTGGGATTCTCCAGGCAAGAGTACTGGAGTGGGTTGTCATTTCCTTCTCTGGGGGATCTTCCCAACCCAGGGATTGAACCCAGGTCTTCCACATTGCAGGCAGACGCTTTACCATCTGAGCCACCAGGGAAACCCCATAAAGTCAAAGCTTATGGTTTTTCCAGTAGTCATGTATGGATGTGAGAGTTGGACCATAAAGAAGACTGAAGGCTGAAGAACTGATGCTTTGAACTGGAGTGGTGGAGAAGACTCTTGAGAGTCCCCTGGACAGCAAGAAGTTCAAACCAGTCAATCCTAAAGGAAATCAACCCTGGATATTCATTAGAAGGGCTTATGCTTAAGCTCCAATACTTTGGCCACCTGATGCAAAGAGCCAACTCATTGGAAAGACACTGATGTTGGGAAAGATTGAGACTAGGAGGAGAAGGGGCAATGGAGCATGAGATGGTTGGATGGCATCACCGACTCAAGGGACATGAGTTTAAGCAAACTTCAGGAGATAGTGAAGCATAGGGAAGCCTGGTATGCTTCAGTTCCTGGGGTCGCAAAGAGTTGGACACAACTTAGTGACTGAAGAACAACAAAACTATGGTTGCTCTAAGAAATCAGATTGTAATATGTGTTTGAGTGTATGTTTTATATATATATATATATATATATTTATATATTATATATATATTCAAGAAAAAAATGCAGAGATGCTCAGATTGGGATGAAGGTGGAATTGTGAACATTGCCCTGGTTCTCTTGTTTATGTGGCTGAAAAACAATACAGGACCCCTGATGGACAGCTTAGATATAGAGGGAGTGCTGTCCTGTAAGAAGTCACCAGAGGGCAAGTTCAATCATGCATATATTGTACTCCTGGAATTCTTTCATAGGAGAAATTGTCCTCAGTTTAGTTCAGTCGTTCAGTCGTGTCCGACTGTGACCCCATGAATCGCAGCACGCCAGGCCTCCCTGTCCATCACCAACTCCCAGAGTAACCCAAACCCATGTCCATCAAGTTGGTGATGCCATCCAGCCATCTCATCTTCTGTCGTCCCTTTCTCCTCCTGCCCCCAATCCCTCCCAGCATCAGAGTCTTTTCCAATGAGTCAACTCTTCACATAACGTGGCCAAAGTACTAGAGTTTCAGCTTTAGATCAGTCCTTCCAGTGAACACCAGGACTAATCTCCTTTAGGATGGACTGGTTGGATCTCCTTGCAGCCCAAGGGACTCTCAAGAGTCTTCTCCAACACCACACTTCAAAAGCATCAATTCTTCGGCGCTCAGCCTTCTTCACAGTCCAACTCTCACATCCATACATGACCATTGGAAAAACCATAGCCTTGACTAGACGGACCTTTGTTGGCAAAGTAATGTCTCTGCTTTTGAATATACTATCTAGGTTGGTCATAACTTTCCTTCCAAGGAGTAAGCGTTTTTTAATTTCATGGCTGCAATCACCATCTGCAGTGATTCTAGAGGCCAAAAAAATAAAATCTGACACTGTTTCCACTGTTTCCCCATCTATTTGCCATGAAGTGATGGGACCAGATGCGATGATCTTTGTTTTCTGAATGTTGAGCTTTAAGCAAACTTTTTTGCTCTCCTCTTTCACTTTCATCAAGAGGCTTTTGAGTTCCTCTTCACTTTCTGCCATAAGGGTGGTATTATCTGTATATCTGAGTTTATTGATATTTCTCCCAGCAATCTTGATTCCAGCTTGTGCTTCTTCCAGTCCAGCGTTTCTCATGATGTACTCTGCATATAAGTGAAATAAGCAGGGTGACAATATACAGCTTTGACGTACTCCTTTTCCTATTTGGAACCAGTCTGTTGTTCTATGTCCAGTTCTAACTGTTGCTTCCTGACCTGCATACAGATTTTTCAAGAGGCAGGTTAGGTGGTCTGGTATTCCCATCTCTTTCAGAATCTTCCACAGTTTATTGTAATCCACATAGTCAAAGGCTTTGGCATGGTCAATAAAGCAGAGATAGATGTTTTTCTAGATGCTTTTTCGATGATACAATGGATGTTGGCAATTTGATCTCTGGTTCCTCTGCCTTTTCTAAACTAGCTTGAACATCTGAAAGTTCACGGTTCATGTATTGCTGAAGCCTGGCTTGGAGAATTTTGAGCATTACTTTACTAGCATGTGAGATGAGTGCAATTGTGTGGTAGCTTGATCATTCTTTTGCATTTCCTTTCTTTGGAATTGGAATGAAAACTGACATTTTCCAGTCTCATGGCCACTGCTGAAATTTCCAAATTTGCTGGCATATTGAGTGCAGCACTTTCACAGCATCATATTTCAGGATTTGAAATAGACTTCATTAAAAACATATACTATAGTCGCCATGCTATATATTATATCCCCAGGACCTTTTAATCTTATAACTGGAAGTTTGCCCCTTTGACTACCTTCACCCATTTTACCCACCCCTAACCCCTACCTCTGGCAAAACCAATCTTTTCTCTGTATCTATGAGCATGATTTTTTTAATTGCACCTATAAGTGAGATCATATATTTGTCTTTCTGTCTGACCTCGCTTTTAATTGATGCCCTGAGTATAAAGAAATGATTTTCATGTTTAGAACTCTGTTCAAAGTAATAATACATTGATTCAAAGTAAATGTTTTATAGCTTTTGTTTCTCAGTGAAGGTATTCATTTCAACAAATATTTTTTTTTACCAAAAAGTGCTTGCTTTATAGGCAGAATATCCATGAGTTTTGACAAATATTTGCAAAGGCTTGCTGTCTTCAATTAATCAACTTAAGTTCTATAAATTTAATGCAAAAGTATAAGATATAAGTGTGAAAACAGGAAGAGGAATTGAAGACAATTGTGTTACAGATTCTCACTTTTAACTAAACATTTGATGAAACACTGTACTATCATTTTTCTATTGAGAATCTATCGTCAGTGTTATTTCAAGTAATAACCTCCTCATCCAAACCCCAGTCATCGGCAAACCTGGCCATCTGTCCTGCATTAGCTGCATCTGGAATACTAAAAATGAAGTAAAAGAACGGAAGAACAGCAGAGCTATCACAAAACTAGGAAAAGGCAAGGTGTATCTCATATTTGTTCATAAAGTTAATGGAGAAAGGAATGAGAAGTGGCAGTGAGGGCAAGCAATGGAAGAGCATCAAGAATCTCTTCTGGGGACTTCCCTGGTGGTCGAGGGGTTACGAATCTGCCTTCCAATGTAGGGGACATGGGTTTGATCCATGGTCGAGGAACTGAGATCCCACCTGCCTCAGGACAACTAAGCCTATCCGTCACAATTACTGAGCTCATACTTTCTGGAGCCTGTGTGCCACAGCTACAGAGCTCACGCAGCTAGATGAAGAACCCACTTGGGTAATCAAGGTTGATTCCATGTCTCTCCTTCCTCTGGGTGTCCCAATTGGAGGAGGATTGTTCTTCCATTGTGGATATAAGTAGGGGGGCTCCATGGTCAGGTTTATCAGAGATGGCTCCGGTTCACTCCCGTAGTTTCTAATATCATACTTTCTCTATCAAAACCCTTTCTCTATCAAAACCGTCCTAGTTCAAATGATAAATTATATAGTTACCCTCCTTAATATAGGTGGATTAAAGTGGGAAATGAGAAACAGGGTCCCTTGGATTATGACTGTTTGCTGAAAATATTTTTGACCACCTCCTCAAAATATAGGTAACTGATAGGATATTAAAAACTTTTTTTGGAAATCGACTGGATTTCTCTGCAAATACCACTCTACATGGCTCAAAAAAGAAAAAAAAAAACCATTTCTCCTCTGTTATTTGCCCAAACTATGTCGTCCATGAGGTAGAAAACACATCGTAGTCTATTTTATGTCTTACCATTTACTCTGTGGTGTAGGTAAACATCAAGGATAGTCTTCAATGATCCCCACCTCCTGAAATTAAGTTAAGTCGCTCGCTCAGTCGTGTCTGACTCTTTGAGATCCCATGGACTGTAGCCCACCAAGCTCCTCCATCCATGGGATTCTCCAGGCAAGAATACTGGAGTGGGTTGCCATTTCCTTCTCCAGGGGATCTTCCCGACCCAGGGATCGAACCCAGGTCTCCCACACTGCAGGCAGACGCTTTAACCTCTGCGCCACCAGGGAAGCCCTCCTGGAATTATACCCTACATAATCCCCATCCCTTGAGCATTCTGATAAATCCTCTCTGCTTGGCTGGACCAAGTGACTTGCTTCTAATCAACTGAATATGAGAAAGGTTATGATAGGCTGGGCTGGTCGGGGGAGGGCGGTTGACAGCAGGGGAGGGTCAGGACTTTGTGATTAGGTTACAAAAGGTATGACTTCCTTTTTTTTAGTAGACACACTGTTTTGCTGATTTTGATGAAGAAAAATGCACCTTGAAGAGGCTCATGTGGCAAGAGATTAGGGAAGCTTCCAGCCGACAACCAGTGAGAAACTGAAGTCCTCAGTCCAACAACCTCAAGGATCTGGATTCTGCCAACAACTCTACAAATGAGCTTGGAAAGGGAACTCTTCCCCATGCAAGCTTTCGGATGAAACCGCGACCCTGCTGATACCTTGACTGCAGCCTGCTGAGGAGTCCTTGAAGAAGAGGGTCAGGGTAAACTATTCTAGATGCTGGATGAACAGAAACTTCAAAATAGTAAGCTGTTTTAGGCTCCTAAATTTGGGAGTAATTTGTAACCTACATAGATGACTATTAGATTCTGTGTGATACTGGTAAAACCGTTTAATACTTCTCTATCTGAGTTTTCTCTTCTGCCTGGTGCAGAGGAAGGCTAAATATATAAATATTTGTGGCCTAGATAAACATGACACAGAGGTTAATCTCTAAAATTCTCCTTAATGCAAACATTTGACAATGTTTTGTTTAGAAAGGGACAACTCTTGCTGACAGATTTTAAAATATGTGTTGTATTACTTTTCCTTTGATGCTACATTTTTGAGTATTTTTATATCACCTTAAATTTTTCGATTTTAAAAAGAACCTCAAAACAGAAGCCTCTTGTTTGAAAGGTTGCATCACCTTTTTTTGTTTTAAAAATATTCCTACCTGTGTGTGTCTGCACAGCCTGGCTGAGGATCACTGCAAAACTTTGATGTAAATGGTCATGCACCCTGCAATTTTTGAACAGATACGTGTGTTTTATGATCACTGTCTCACCTGGCTCCAGAGCAACACCTGCCTCTCATTTAGGATGCAAGGCGACTGCAGCCTGGCCAGAGTGTTAGATACATTTCATTTCACCTTCCTCTGAATTCACGGTAGAGCCTTTTTATAAATCTTCCAGATCATTTCCAAGAACCTCTGGTACTAAATTACCACAGGTCTGTGCTAACCCTGCTTTTCTGAGGATTAAACTTTGCTTCATTGTGGGTAAAAATGGTGTTTTACAGGCTGGAAACAATGTCTTTGATGTTAAAATCATTCCCATGGTGAACTCCAAAAATCTCTTTGGAGACAACACTAAAATCTTTCCAAAAATGTCTTTGAACATTAAAAAAAATAATTTTATTTTTTTACGGAGTTATTTAAACAGCAAAAGAAAAGTGTTACTATCCCAGTGCCATCTTGCACATGGATTTCTATTCAGCAATAAGAATGTGCTCTTTCTCCCTGCCACCACATGAATGGATATGAGAAGCACAAAGATGAATGAGAGAGTCAAACACGAAACAGTACAACTATATGATTTCACTTATAAAAGTACAAAAATAGGTAAAGCTGATCTTTGGAGTTTTGTTGTTGGTCAGTCAGTAAGTTGTGTCCAACTCCTTGTGACCCCATGAACTGCAGCATGCCAGGCTTCTCTGTCCATCACTCTCTAATTCTTTGGAGTTAGGAGTCAGATTAATGTTTATCTTTGGTGTGGGGTTGTAACAGGGGGAAGCTTGAGAGAATGTTTCAGGATACTGGTGATATTCCATTTCTTGACCTGGGAACTGCTTACACTAGGCAGTTCACTGTTTTAAATCCATCAAGTTTTTATATTCTGATTTCTATATATATGTTATAATTCAATATATATTTTAAATGTTAAAAACAAATTATAGTCAGTTTTTTCTAGCAAATACAAACTACAAGTAAGCAGAGGAAGCAATCATAACATCAGAAAAGGCTATTTCAGGGCATGCAGTATTACATGAATTGAAGAATGTCATTTTATACTGTCAACAGATCAGTCCACCATCAAGGTAATCAGTTGCAAACCTCTGTGCATCAAATGAACTAAAATCAAGTTATATTAAGTAAAATCTTCAAAAATTTACCAGAACAATATTGTTAGGTATATCACACAGATTTCCATTTATAAACACGTACATGATAATTAACAGTGGCAGAGGAGGGTTTACAACTTGAATTTACACTCACTAAGGCTAATTCCACCTCTTTGATCAAAAAACTTGCAACCTAGTACAGCTCTGTTTCTCATGAAGACCAACCATTTACTTGATGTCGGCAGGTCCAACATATGTGGACCTGCTCTAGAGGAGGGCTGGCCATTGGTTCTCCCTGTTCACTGCACACTTGGGACGGGAGGTGACACAGCAGAGATGAGGCTGTAGGGCCTCCCCAGTAGCTCAGTGGGTCAAGAGTTTGCATGCAGTGCAGGAGACACAGGAGTTGCAGGTTCAATCCTGATGTTAGGAAGATCTCCTGGAAGAGGAAATGGCAACCTATTCCAGCTGAAAAATCCCATGGACAAAGAAGCCTGGTGGGCTGTAGTCCAAAGGGTCACAAAGAGTCAGATATGACTAAGCACGCGTGCGCACACACACACAAACACACACACACACTTGGGCCAGAGAGGGACAAGAGGTTTTCAGGGCATCTGGCAGCTTTCATTTCTCCCCAATGCCAGCACTGATTTTTGGTCCGTGTGTGCCCACTTTGTAAAACCTGTTGCTTGATCATGTACTCATGACCAAAAATAGCTAGAGGGAATGCTGGTTTTCAAGAAAACTTCCAGTCTTGAACTGGCCCATCCATTACCTGGTGTATGAAACATAATAGACCCACTACCACTTTCCTGTCTTATGTACAGGGAAACTGTAGAAGCAGAGAGTGTCAGTGCCTACACTTTGGGCATTTGGCCTAATTTTCTTGTGCTGTCTGGGAAAGGAAATGTGGAGGGTTCCACCCACACCAACTCACAACTTTGTTTATTTTCCTTTCAAGTCTGCTTCAGAGGCCAAGACGCTAGTGAGATGAATAGTCCATTTATTGCCCTGGGTTAGGACATCACAGTCTGTCATTGCGCCATGTGTTTTTACGTGTGAACTTGGATGCTATATGAACACTTAAAGTGGGGGAGGCAATGCAGGGATGACAGCCGGTGGGAACGAACAGGCTTATTTCAAGACTGATTTAAAAGACGATGGGGTGGTAGTAGACCCTATCCTGAATATCAGTGGGTGACGGCTGTAAGAAAATAAACAAGTCTAGAGTAAAATATGTGGAAGATAGCACTGGCGTGCATTAAATAAAGCTGACATATTTAATCAGGGGGGTTCACTTGTGATCTTTGTGGCTAAAGGAGAACTTGTAAATACTGTAAAAAGCCAGAGGAGATGCTAACAGAGTGAAAGGGAACAACTGTTATAAAAATGAATAATGACACCCACCTGCCCAGCTGCCACTTTAAGAGAACAAAAAATACACACAAATACATAGGTGGGGAAGGGGCACAATTGTATTATTGACCTCTAGGGCATCACCAACTCATGGACATGAGTCTGAACAAGCTCTGGGCGATGGTGAAGGACAGGGAAGTCTGGTGTGCTGCAGTCCATGGGGTTGCAAAGAGCTGGACACAACGGAGCGACTGAACAGCAAGCATAGAAATATTAAAGTGCCTTATAGTAGCCATTCCATTGAGCACAGACTGGCCAGGAAGAAATGGAGTATATGTCAGGGCCCCGGAAGCAGAGAATAAGTTTGGGGTCCAGATCTGGGCAGACAGGAAATGGAGAAAGCTAAAAACAGACAATGAAAACTTCCGGAGGATTAATTATCAGTAGATGCCTCCCCTGAAGCCCAGGATAATGGAGTACTTCAGCACTTGTATTCCGTTTTCCTCTGGGACGGATGAATAAGATCTTAAACTCATCTAGAAGCCCATCAAGCAGGGACCATTTGTTTCTTGTCTTAACAGTCCAGAATCTGTTGTTTCTCCTTCACTCCTGATCAGTTTTTGTGCCAAGGGTCAGGGACTCCTGGAACTTATCGTGTTTCGTCTTTGTTCAGTTGCTGCTGCTGCTAAGTCGCTTCAGTCGTGTCCGACTCTGTGCGACCCCATGGACGGCAGCCCACCAGGCTCCCCCGTCCCCGGGATTCTCCAGGCATGAACACTGGAGTGGGTTGCCATTTCCTTCTCCAATGCATGAAAGTGAAAAGTGAAAGTGAAGTTGCTCAGTCGTGTCCAACTCTTAGCGACTCCATGGACTGCAGCCCACCAGCCTCCTCCGTCCATAGGATTTTCCAGGCAAGAGTACTGGAGTGGGGTGCCATTGCCTTCTCCGCTAGCAAACTCCAAACTAAACCTATGATTCACCAAAAGTTTCACAGAACGTCGTTTTCCGTAGTGAGCTCTGTGGGTTGTCTGCAGTCTGGACTTCTGTTTCATGCCCCTTTCCTTCTCTCCTTCCTCATGCCGTGCACCTATTTTAATTTTCTGTTATTCTGTATTCTATATAGATTTCAAAATCCATCTTAAATACTTTCACCCAGAGGCCTGGTATAAATAAATGGCACCAGAATGACTTTTCATAATTGTAGTCTATAAAATATTATTTGCCTTAAAAAGGACATTTTAAAACAAGATCAACAAATGTGGAAATAGTGACATTGGAACTCAGAAAAAGGAATCCAAGCTTCTTGCTTGCACTGCTGGGTCACACTCCTCCACAGGGAAAGAAAATATTTTAGATCTGTGGTCAAGGAAGCTTCTGTTTCACCTGAAGGAGCAAGGAAAATACTGGGGAATTAATACAAATTCCACCAAAACCAATATATATATATTTGAAGTTTTAAATAATAAAATAAATTACATTTCCCTAACCTGCCTATTGTACTTTTCAGGGTATGCTATGTTTCACATGGGCATATGTTTGGTTCTTCATTTTTAATCTGTATATTTTATTTAAAATTGTATTATTATGAAAGATATACAAGTTTGTATTAACATATGGACGAATGATAAAGTAAAAGTCTTCTTTTGTTGCCCTCATCTTCATCCCCAGAGGTTAGGATTATTGATCATTTTATGTCTGTCATTCTGAAATTTTCTCTGTGTCCACACACACAAATGCCAACAACAGGCATCCTGGGTGCTAGCATTTGTTACTGCCTTGTGTTAAATTAGTAAATTCCCACAATCGCCACCAGAGGGCATCAACCACCCAGAGCATTCAAAGTTATTGAGCCCCCAGCACAGCAGGTACCTAGCTTGAAGGCTTGCTTGTGCTCACAATGCCTAGTTTTTGTGTTTTTTAAAAATTATCTTATAGTGTTAAAGGGACTTGCCTGACCACACCCCCAGTTACTGAATGCAACCATGCAGGTAAAGCGTTTTACATAATGCATTGCTAAATAAACACTTACTATCTCCACTCTTGCGCTGTGCTGTGCTAAGTCGCTTCAGTCGTGTCCAGCTCCGCAACCCTGCAGCTCTGAGTGGTCCACCAGACTCCTCTGTCCACGGGCTTCTCCAGGCAAGAATACAGGAGTGGGTTGCCATGCCCTTCTCCAGGGGATCTTCCCGACCCAGAGATTGAACCTGCATCTCTAAAGTCTCCTGCATTGGCTTATTCCAGGGTAAAACCAAAACAAAACAAAACAAAACAAACACCAGAACCATCCCTTGCTCTGATATTCTCCCTAACATATATATCCCTGCCAGGATCTTATACTTAATATTGGGCCATTGTAGGGTTATTGCACCATTTCCAAAAGTGCTTCTGCCTTGAACTGATTAATTCAAGGATAGATGAGTGCATCTAGCTGAGTCTCATTTCTTGTTAAAGATGTATGACCTTAAAATTTTGTTTTGAGTCTCATTTCTTGTTAAAGGTTTATTACCCTATGTATTTCTAGCCAATTAAAATTTATTTTGTGGAATATACATATTACACATACTCTAGGGCTTCCCCAGTGTCTCGGGGGCAAAAGGATCCACCAGAATGCAGGAGACACCAGAGACTCAGGTTTGATCCCCAGCTCTGGAAAATCCCCAGAAGGAGGAAATGACTACCCACTCCAGGATCCTTAGCTAACAACTCCCATGGACAGAGCCTGGTAGGCTACAGTCCAAAGTGTCTCAGAGTCAGACGTGACTGAGCAGAGCACAGCACGGCATCCTTTTAAAAGTGCATTTTCTTAGATACCACCACCACAGAGGCAAAATTGTGGCTGAGATGGAGCTTGTTACCACTCACAAACATTATTCAACCACGTTCACGCTAAGAACGAATGGAAACTTTCTTTCAGAGAAATAATTCATAAACATAGCTATTAATAAATGGAGAAGAGGAGAGTTTCCACTGAATTTTTTAAAAATTTCCATTATGTCCATATATTTTACAGGTAAACACAGGTAAATGTGTTTGAATTTAAGCATGAAATAGACTTTTGATACTTATCTGCAAATATTGTGCAGTGCTCACTCCCCAGGTCATGCCAGCTCCTTGAGACCCCATGTACTATAGCCCTCCAGGCTCCTCTGTCCATGGGATTTTCCAGGCAAGAATACTGGAGTGGGTTGCCGTCTCCTTCTCCAGGGGATCTTCCCGACCCAGGGACTGAACCCAAGTCTCCTGCCTACATCTCTGCATTGGCAGGTGGATTCTTCACCACTTGATCCACCTGAGAAGCCCTATCTGCCTGTATTTACAATTAAAAATTCAAAGGTTTAAATGGGAGATGGACAGTAACCTGTGTGGCCACACGGTGGCACTATTTCACTGACTTGAGAAATGCTAAAAACAACTCTGGTGACAACAGGAGACCGTGACAGTATGTGAATGAATCACCTTCGTAGTATTATCCCAGATTGAAGGAAAGAATCCAGTAGAATTTGCTTTAAATTAATTTCTATAACCTATGTAACCAAAAATAGCACCAAAATGCAAATGTAAGAAGTATGAGGAAATTGCATTGCTGAAAAATGAGTTAGAAATTAAAAGGCTCCATAAGGCTAACTTACACTATTGCCTGTAATAGCACTATTTTATTTTATAGCTCTCTCCACATGTACAAGGAATTTCCACTAACACTGTTATATTTTGTTCTTCCGGGGAGACAGGCAAGGGAGATTTTATACCCATTTCCAAGTAAGGAACTGAAAGATTAAGAAGTGATAGTTCCTGGCATTCAAAGACTGCAAAACCTTCTGCAGCACTGAGGAGTGTTTGGGGTTCTAACATCTTACTGATGTCTGTGAAAAGTGTTAGTCGCTCAGTCATGTCCAGCAAGGGGTTTGCAACCCCATGGACTGCAACCCTCCAGGCTCCTCACTCCATGGAATTCGCCAAGCAAAGAACACTGGAGTGGGTTCTCATTTCCTTCTCTAGGACACTGATGTCTGTGCTGCTGCTGCTGCTAAGTCGGTTCAGTCGTGTCCGACTCTGTGCGACCCCAGAGACGGCAGCCCACCAGGCAGGCTCCCCCGTCCCTGGGATTCTCCAGGCAAGAACACTGGAGTGGGTTGCCATTTCCTTCTCCAATGCATGAAAGTGAAAAGTGAAAGGGAAGTCGCTGATGTCTGTGAGGTAGTGTAAATTCCACAGGCATTTCACCTAAGCCACTGGGTACTCTGGCTCTGGAGTGTTCCCTGAACCCCACCCAGGATGAACTGGCTGTATCCTAAGTTTTGCATTCATTCCCCATTGGCCAGCACAGGCTACATACACAGTGTTGATCATGAAGAAGACCACAGCTTCAGCAATTACAGAATCCCCAGAGGAACCCATCTTCCATTCCAGAAATGTGAAATGATTTATTATCTGCACCCTCCCTTCAGCCATGGAGCTGAAATCTGCATCCTGCATCTAGTCTCATGATAGGGGACTGCAGAAATCAAACTACCATCCCCTCATTTCTTATTCATAGAGAAGGCAACGTATAATATGATTACATACATGATGGATTGAATCCGACAGAGAGTATAAAAGGAAAGCTGGAGAACATTAACTAGGGAATGGATTTCTCACTGATATTCAACGTCTCCTGTAGTCAACAGTGAAGGGAGGTGGGGGTGAGACAAATGCAAAGAGACACACAAATAACTTTCCATATCAAACTTTCAAATAAATCTTTCCATCAGGCAAAGGCTATTTGCTCTATGCCAGGCACTTGGCTGCGTGCTTTATATACTTCATCTCTTTTAATCACCCTAGTTTTATAGACATAAAAAAAGAGGTTCCAAGAAGTGAAGTTCAGACAAACAGGACTTGGAACCCATCTTGCCAAGCACAACCAGACCGCTATTCTTGACCATGAACTACACTCCCTCCCAGTGTGCTTCTGGGACAGACACTCTGATGCTGTTCAGGATCTTTGTCCCTGGTCAGAGGCTGCTTTCAGCTGCTGACTACTCTGAGTGATGGCTCCTGAGACAAGATGTGGAATTCAAAGAAGTAAATGAGGCTGAAGCCTCTGGCCCTCTTTAGCCACTGTGAGTTCTAGGAGTCACTGGAGGCTTCACAGCAGCAGAGGAAGCCAGGCTGCCATCAGAAAGCTATTCTAGTGAAGCATCTTTGGTGTACTGACTAAACAGATCTTCAAGAGGAAGGACCTAAGCCTCTAAACTTCTAATAATTTGTTGTGATTTATTTTTGCATTCTCAGCAAATATTCTCTATTGTGTCTAATTTTGTATTTATCTTTGTATAGCTTTTTTTTTAAAAAGAGATTTCCCCAAATTGTATAAGCTTCAAGCTCCACAGAGTCGGGATCTGCCCCTGCTTGTGCTTTTGATGTTAAATATTTTGCTTCTCATCTCCTAAAAGGCTGAAACAATTTCTCACAAATCTTCAAGTTGTCGTGGCTCAGCTGAGTGCTTGAAACACAGCTGTCCTAGAAAGATAGAGAGGAGAGAAGAAAGGAATAGAGAGAAGAAGGAAGCGGACAGGCTCGGTTTGCTCCATGGAGGGAGCATCAGTACTAAGAGCGTCTTTTTTTTTTGTAAGCTACCTCTTAAGTAAACTGGATCTCTGCTCTTCTGATACTTCTAACATACTTCCAACAGTCTCAATAGACATCCAGTCCAGTTCAGTTCAGTTGCGTCCGACTCTTTGTGACCCCATAAACCTCAGCACGCCAGGCCTCCCTGTCTATCACCAACTCCCGGAATCCACCCAAACCCATATCCGTTGAGTCGGTGATGCCATCCAACCATCTCATCCTCCGTCGTCCCCTTCTCCTCCTGCCCTCCATCTTTCCCAGCACCAGGGTCTTTTCCAATGAGTCAGCTCTTCGCATCAGGTGGCCAAAGTATTGGAGTTTCAGCTTCAACATCAGTCCTTCCAATGAACACCCAGACTGATCTTTAGGATGGACTGGTTGGATCTTCTTGCTGTCCAAGGGACTCTCAAGAGTCTCCTCCAACACTCCAGTTCAAAGCATCAGTTCTTCAGCCTTCAGTTTTCTTTATAGTCCAACTCTCACATCCATACATGACCACTGGAAAAACCATAGCATTGACTAGACGGATATACAGTAAGCCAAAAGGCTCACTTTATCAGGGCCTCTGTATAGCTAGAGACAAAATTAGACTCTTTTCCTGTGATTTGTTGAACATTTTATTAACAAGAATCACCTGATTATAGTAATTGAATTATTTTGTATGATTTTTAGTCATGTATTATTTTTCCCTCATCTAGCTGAAGGGTCTTGAAATTCCTTAAGCAATTCAGCCACTTGCTCTGGAAGTTTGCAGCAGACCCCTGACTCCTTTGTCACATAGTAGCTGCCCCTAGTCAGCTTGGGTGCTGTGTTTACAAAGCTATAAGTGTCGTTTAGTTCCTTGGATCTAAGGATGAGTAATTCAATTGCTGTATGTACTTCACTGGCCCGATCTACCTGGGTTGGTGATGGTGATCTCTGCTGATCACATTGTCAAGTTCATTGATGATAGTCCTTCTTTTACACCTCCACAGATGGCATTTTTTCTTTTCAGTAGTATTGATCACCAGAGTACTGAGGCTCAGGCTCATGTCAACTTGGGGTGTCATACATGAAAGGAAAAAAGCTTAAATAAGCTTCAGAAATATAAACAGACATATAAATATGCCCATTCTTCCCACTTTTTAAGTAAAACATCTATGTATGTTTTATAGCCTGAAAACACAACCTGCTGCTTAATTAAGTCATTCATATTAAGAGACAGAAACAAGGAGAGATGTTTTCCAAATGTGGGGCATTTGAAGGAAGTAGTAGAGGGTCTTCATCTGGTGTATGTTCATATAAAGTAGAAGTAAACAAACACAGGCTTATTCTATTAGGCCTGTAAATCTTAAGGAAACCCAGCTGCTGCCCATTCCCAAGGCTTCTGCAGATTCCGTGTCCATTATATCTGATCTTCCAAGCACTTTGTTATCTATCGTTCTTTGTTAGTATGGCCTAAACTCAGACAAGCAGTAGCAGTCCCAGTATACAATTAAATTCTTTGGTCATCTGTTTTACCTAATTGTTAAGATAAATTTTAGCTCCCATAGTCTTATACAAAACTTTATTTTATGGAAATAGAAACCACCCTTTGCAAAAAAAAAAAAAGGAAGAAGAAGTAAATAACTATTATGAATTCACCATCCAAGCTTGGGTAAGTTATGTTTGAGCATTATATTTTGATATACATAAGTATATAATTGAAGCTCACATGTAGATGTACAATTAATTTAAAAAATAGCCTCCCTGAAGATGAGGTTTAACTCTGCAGAGTAGTTTTCTTTGTCTCCATTCTCTTGATTTTCATCGTTTGTTATGTTTTTCAATAAAGCTACCCTCAAAAGCTTTATAGGATTACTAATTACCCCATGTCACCCATTGACAGAAGAAAGCCATTAGTATGGTCTCTAGTTATCTGAAATTCAAGTTGGCTTGCCAAGCTCTTAAGATGACAAATACACGCATTTGTAGAGCTGCTCCTGTCCCAGGGGGTTAACTAAATGGTCTGGAGGAGGGCGCGGAGGGTACAGGGGTCCTTGCGAAGCAGCGCTCTCCACTGGGGAGGGAAGACATCCTGGTTCGCGCGGTCCAGGTTAGAAATAACGAACAACAAATTATCTATATTTCCCCAGCTGAATCATAAGTATTTTTCACGTAGCCACTCTCTTCGGGGCATTCATAAAACGCTTCTCGTCGGATATTTCTAGCCACAGGATGTTCTTTTTATTTAAAATGGAAGCAGCTTTGAATTCTCCGCGCAGGGAATATACCCAGAACACCGGCGGGAAAGAGTAAGAGGTCACCGGGTTCTGGGACGTGTAGGAGTGGGATCGCAGGAAGACCTAGTGGGGCTCCAGGAGGAAAGGGAGCGGCTGGAAGGAGACTTCCGCGGATCACAAGGAGACTGAGCCAGAAGCTATTCGGTGTTCTTTGCACCCGCCCACTTCCCCTCCTTGGCTTCATTCTTAAAAGCATTTTCTTGAACGCCTCTCTTCTGTAGGCTACAAAACGTGGTGGCCGCTAGAGGGCACTATGGTGCAAGCCAAGAGCTTGATCTCACAGTGAGGTGAAGTGACAGCCACAGATAAATAAAATAAAAGTTCTCATAAAGAAATGTGCTACCTGTGCTTTCCAGTCCTTCTTCTCTATACACTCACCAAAATGTCAGAAACCAACTGAGTGATAAGGCACTGCAGATGCTAAGCCATTTTTTTTTCCCTCCCTCTCTCTCAGGTTCTGAGAATTAGAAGGAATTTTAGAGAAAATCTCCACTCATCAAACTCAAAACAGTTTAATTTCTGGAAGCATTCTCTGCTCTTAAGTCCAAATTACACAATCAAAGAAGTGGAGCTCAACCAGCAGGGCTTTTCTCCTTAAAACATCGAGAGCACTGAGGCCGAGGAATCGTGGTCCACGGCTTGCCTTTAAATGCATTTCTTCCCAACAGGGATATAATCCAGTGCTGCAGCATTTTAAACCAGGCACATTCTCCTTGTTGTCTACATGTATCTCCTATGCACTGCACATCTTTTCCCTAAGTAGACCTGTCAGTCTGACTGAAACGCATTGCTCAGAGAAGCCGGTTTTGCAGATCCCTGCCAGCCCCACGAGACCTCTCCGCTGCACTTCACTCTTCCACTCCTTCATCGCAGGAGTGGTGAAGCGCTGGGGGCGGCCTCCACGTCCCCACAAGAGCTGTCTCCAGCTGCCCCCTCACCACACCCGGACTCCTAGGTCCTGGACTGACAGCAGTGGATCTCCCGGCCCCACGCCCCCCAGGTGGCCAGGCGGTGGGCCAGAGACCAACTCTGCCCCAAGGCACCTGGCTTCCCCTGCTTGCCAGCTGTGTGACCTTAAACAAGTCACTTAGCCTCATCCGCAAAATGAGGATGATAACAGCACCAGCCCCATAAGGGTGTTGTGAGGAGCCATGAGCTCACATACATCAATCCCTGTAGGTCTGCAACCACGCAAGGCATTTCCCCCGTCTGTCTCCCAGGACCTCCTCTTGGATCCGCTTTCTTCTCTCACAGGATTTCACCCAAGGGCGTGTGCAACCTCTGTCATTGCCTCAACATTTAGTTGTTTTAAAACATACTTATTTTGTATGTCATTACTGTATGTGTTGCCTTATAATTAGCACTTTCAACTATTTTGTCCACAGACAGTGCAGAGCAGTGATCACGAACTCTGGCCCAAGGCTGACTTCCTGAGACTGGATATCTCTCTGCCCCTCTCTAGATTTTTGCTCTTGAACAAGTTCCTTAACCTCCCTGGGTCCCAGTTTTCCCCCTCTAAAATGGCTATGATAACCCACTGTTATAAGATTAAGTTAATATTGTTAAAGTGCAAAGGGCAGTGCCTGGCACATAGCAAGTACTAAGCAGTGAAAGTCACTCAGTCGTGTCCAACTCTGCAACCCCATGGACTATATAGTCCATGGAATTCTCCAGCACAGGATACTGGAGTGGTTAGCCTTTCCCTTCTCCAGGGGATCTTCCCAACCCAGGGGTCGAACCCAGGTCTCCAGCATTGTAGGCAGATTCTTTACCAGCTGAGCTACAAGGGAAGCCCAAGTACTAAGTAAGATACACATAAATGAAAACAACAGTGATGTGGTTAATCCTATTTCCCCAATATCCAACCAGAAGCCAAATGTGCCAGGGTGATGGAATGGCTGAGGCTACACTTAGAGGGCAAGAACTCCAAGGCCATCCCTTCTCCATGGGGGGGAAAGCTTCCCTTCCAACCATGAACATTCCTGTTCAGGACAGGCATGTTTGGTCCAATCCACTAATTTTACCAAGAAGACAACTTGAGCACAGCGGAGTCAGGCTTGCCCTGTTCAGAGGGAGGCGGAGCAGGACCTGGACTGGACCCACAGCTGGCAGTCCTTCTCGCTCCATTTAGTGAGTTCAGTAACTGTAGTATTGATCTGACATTGTTATTAGCCTTCTCCACGACCTGCAACCCATTTTTCTACATCCTGAAGCAGCATCACGTTTATAATCATGAGGCCCTATGAGGATGTTTGATGTCTCAAGGGACACAAAATTCAAAGTATCAAGAAAATATTAGCTGATTTTTTTTCTTCTAACCACAGGTTTTGCCTTGAATTTGCTGTTGTTGTTGTTCATTTGGTAAGTCCTGGTAAGATTCTCTGCAACCCCCTGGACTGTAGCACCCCAGGCTCTTCTGTCCTCCACTCTCTCCCAAAGTTTGCTCAAATTCATGTCCATTGGGTTGGTGATGCTATCGAAACATCTCATCTTCTGCTGCCCACTTCTTTTGCCTTCAGTCTTTCCCAGCATCAGGGTCTTTTCAAATGAGTCAATTCTTCCCATCAGGTGGCCAAAGTATTGGAGTTTCAGCTTCAGCATCAGTCCTTCCAATGAGTATTCAGGACTGATTTCCCTTAGGAAGGACTGGTTAGATCTCCTTGCAGTCCAAGGGACTCTAAAGAGCCTTCTCCAACCCCACAGTTCAAAAGCATCAATTCTTTGGCACTCAGCCTTCTTTATGTTCCACCTCTCACATCCATATGTGACTACTGGGAAAAGCCATAGCTTTGACTATATGGACCTTTGTCAGCTAAGTGATGTTTCTGCTTTTTAATACACTGTCTAGGTTTGTCATAGCTTTTCTTCCAAAGAGCAAGCATCTTTTAATTTCATGACTGCAGTCACTGTCTGCAATGATTTTGAAGCCCAAGAAAATGAAACCTGACACTGTTTCCACTTTTTCCCTCTCAATTGCCACAGATTAATGGGACCAGATGTCATGATCTTAGTTTTTTTTTATGTTGAGTTTCAAGTCAGTTTTTTCACTTTCCTCTTTCACCTTCATCAAGAGGCTCTTTTAGAATACCATAAATACCACGCGAAAGAAAAATTACAAGGAAACAAAATCGAACAGTAAATACAACACAAGAAGGACATTTTGGAGTTGTTTAAAAACCTGTTGTCCTTCAAAGGTCCCTCTAATCCCAACTCGTACTTCCCAAATGCATTTCATACACTGCTGGCTTGTTTCTGTCTGTCCATTCCGCGGAATCTGAGGCAGGGGTGGTCGCCATGAACCCGGTGCATTTCATACATTGCTGGCTTGTTTCTCTGTCTGTCCATCCCGCGGAATTTAAGGCAGGGGTGGTCACCATGAACCCGGTGGGCACAGCAGCCAGAGCGCAGTGCCAGGCTCACAGCAAATCTTACAAATATCCGCTGCTGCCTCGGATGGCGATGTGGACCCAGGCCCACGAGGACAATGTTTCCCAGACTGTGACACGTGCACCACTACTGTCCCTTTAGACTTTAAGTAGAAACAGAGACGATTTTAGATAGGACATGGACAAGGTATTGACAACACTGGACTATATAAGGGGGCTTCCCTGGTGGCGCACATGGTAAGGAATCTGCCAGCAATGAAGGAGATCTGGGTTCCATCCCTGGGTCAGGATGATCCCCTGGAGTAGGAAATGGCAATCCACTCCAGTATTCTTTCCTGGAGAATTCCCTGGACAGAAGAGCCTGGCGGGCTGTAGTCTGTCTGTGGGGTTACAAAGAGTGGGACATAACCGAGTGACTAGCACACACACATACCTTCTTGATAGGGGAAGGGGCGTGTTGACTCAGAGGAGAATAAATGAGTTTTGAGAAAGATGAATGAGCCCTTAGAAGGATGGATGGGTGGTATGATCATTTGTGACACTGTCTGGATGTGGTGTTCACCTCTTGTCTCCCCTCCTCTCCTCCTCAATCTTCCCCGGTTGACGAAAACTCTGGAGGAGGGGATTCACAACAATAGAGTTCCTTTCTGAGGATCTGTCTTTAGGCAGATAAGGGAAGTTCAGAGAAAGTCTCTCCCTGCATTTTCAGCTTTGTTTTTTAAATATATATTTATTTATTTATATTTATTTATGCATCAGGTCCTGGTTGTGGCAGGATCTAGAGTGCTTGGGCTCAGTAGCTGCTGTGTAAGGGCTTAGCTACCCCGAGGCATGTGGGATCACAGTTCTCTGACCAGGGATCGAATCTGCATCCTCTGCATTTGAAGGCAGATTCTTAACTACTGGATGACCAGGAAAATCCTGAATTTGCTGTTTCAGTTCAAAATACTCAGTACATCAAAGTAGCACGTTTAGGGGCAGCATGTCCATGAGAAGGTAGCATTGCAGATAGAGGGAGCCTACAAGTAAGAATCACTGTCTGGGTCATTTTCAAAACAGCTGCCCTAGAAAGTCATCTGACTCATACTAGATTTTATATAAGAGAAAAAATAACCCTTTGCTGTGTTAAGCCATTTAGATACCAGGGTTTATTTATTACTGCAACAAAGCCCCTCGTATACTGACTAATCCAATAAATTTAAAAAGAATTTAAGTATAATGCACAAATTTAAAGAAAATGTTAACTAAATAAGGGTTCAATACCTGACAAGATTTTGAAAGTGGTACTCAAATGCCACTTAGTGTTGTGGAGTCTTAGAACTGAACCTCCAAAATAGTTGAGAGCAGGCCCCGCCGGCCCTCACTGGATCTCCCCTGAATGACCAGGACCAGGCTGGGGTCACAGGCAGTCTGGGGCTACAAAACAGAATGGAGGGAGACAGGCATTTGGGGCACTAAATCTGAGCCTCTGCCTCCTTGGAAACCAGCTGAATTAACAACTGTAAACATTAGAAGCAGTATAATTAGAATCATTAGGAGGCTGGAAGAAGAGAAAAAATTATCTACTTTTCCTTGGGCAGCATGATATACTCTTACTACTTTTTCTTTCCTAAAACTCAGCTTTCTTATAGCCTTGTCATGTCTATGGACTGCATATATGCCTCAGTACCACAACTTCAAGGCTAATTTTTCATTTTTCTATCTTCATGTTCTGATTTGGATTGAAGTCCAAACTATTTGTTCACTCTCAATACAAAAGACATGGGAATAGACACACATAGTTTCATCTCGGGGATGATTTAATATTAATCAAAACATATTGTTTCAAGGTAGGAAACAAGGCCCGAGGAGTCAGCTGCTTCTACATAAGCTCTCTTCTCTAAAGGGCTGGAAAGATTGATCTTCAGACTTAGATATCTTTGGGGCCCCGTGACAAAGTAGGAAACACACGAAACAAGTCTGATTCTAATGTGAGTGTAACTGTTTGTCTTTGGGCAAGTTATTTTACCCCCTGTGTTTTCCATCCCCCAAAATGGGGGATTAACTGTTACTCCAACCGAGTACCTAATACTGTGGTGAAAGCAGACGATAGCTATGGAAGTACAAGTTGTATTGCTACTGGCTAACGTGTCTTGAGTTCTTCCTACAAGGCAAACAGGCTCCTGCGCGGTCTGTGCATGTGAAGTCATTTAATCCTCAGAGCAGACAACGCAGTAACCATGATATTATTATCCCCTTACACTGATGAGAAAACCGAGACTCGGCTGGAAAGAGTGAGTAACTTCCTAGAAGTTGGTAAGTCAATTGGTTACTAAGTGGTGGGGCCAGAGCTCAAAGTCAAGTGCATGCAGCCACAGAGACCGCAGCCACCATGTTCCCTTGCCTCCCAGAAAGGACAGGCTGCTAGCGAAAGGGAAGTGTGGGCTGCTATTGACTCCCCCATGTAGTTCTTTGGATTGTCACATAGCCCCAGGTTTTTAAGCTATGTCCGGCTTCACGGGGTTAATCTGAATAATCTGAATCAGGCAGGGGTGGACAGGCAGGCGACAGCCAGCACTGCCTGAGTGCACAAGGCTGCTTAGCAACAGGGGAAACAAGTGGCTCTCCAGAAGGAAGGGAAATGAGCCTCAGGGTGGGTGGAGGAAGGAGGGCAGGCACAGGAGGGGTTGGGTCCTGGCAGATCTGGGAGTGTGTGAGCAACAGTGGGCAACAGTGCCCTTTGACCCCTGCAGGCACGCACTTGGGAGGATCTTGTGGGGAGGACACGCCCACCACTAAGTGTTTTCTTGTAAATCAAGAAAGACTACAGGATGTTTTGATGTTCAGATTCTGTGTCTCTTTGGTGCTCTCTCTCTGGCCGCATACTGATGGTGTAGGTGATGTTGGGATTTTGAAAGTTTGAACTTGAATGCTATTCACTTAACTAATCCACTAATAGTAGTGTTAGTTGTTCAGTCATGTCCTGCTCTTTGTGACCGTATGGACTGTAGTCTTCCAGGCTCCTCTGTCCATGGGATCCTCCAGGAAAGAATACTGGAGTGGGTGGCCGTTTCCTTCTCCAGGAGATCTTTCTGACCCAGGGATTGAACCCAGGTCTCCTTCACCTCTGGCTCAGAGGTTAAAGCATCTGCCTGGAATGCGGGAGACCCGGGTTCAATCTCTGGGTCGGGAAGATCCCCTGGAGAAGGAAATGGCAACCCACTCCAGTACTCTTGCCTGGAGAATCCCATAGAGGGAGGAGCCTGGTAGCTACAGTCCATGGCGTCGCAAAGAGTCCAACATGACTGAGCGACTTCACTTTCACTTTCCTTTCACTTTCTCCTTCACTGCAGGCGGATTCTTTACCACAGAGCCAACTGCTCACTATGATTATGATGTGCCAGAGCCCACAAAGAAAACAGAAATGGTAATCCCTGGTCATCTGAGTCCAACATAACCTTGGCATATAGGCAGCCTGCAGACGGTGAGCAGAAGAGCCAGCCCTCAAAGGGACTAGATTGTGGAAGCATGGCCCGAGGATGGGCTGGAGGGACAACGAGACTCCCCAAAGCCAAGGTCTACTAAGACACTTGAGAGAAGAAAATTCCAGAGTAATAAGAAAGCTTTGGCCACCTGATGCGAAAACCTGACTCATTGGGAAAGACCCTGACGCTGGGAAAGATTGAAGGCAATGGGAGAAGGGGGCGGCAGAGGATGAGATGGTTAGCTAGCGTCACCGATTGAGTGGATGTGAACTTGAGCCAACTCTGGGAGATAGTGAAGGACAGAGGAACCTGGCATGCTGCAGCCCATGGGGTCGCAAACAGTCAGAGACAACTTAGCGGCTGAACAACATAAAGACCCAGAGAAGCCCCACTCATCCAGATGAGAAAGCATGGGCCATTTCAAACCTCCATCTAAAAAGTATGAGGAGGTAAAATGGATACTCCTGTCCTTCCTTAGTATGGGTTATTTCTGTTCTGCTATACAATTAGAGAGGAACAGGGAAGCTGCACCTCAAATAAGTCCATGAAAATTATATTTCCAAAGAATTATTTTTAATTTTGTTGAGGGTGATAAAGGTACTGTTTATCTTTTTTTTTTGAAGTGGGATAAGATGATGTGGTGTGTGGAATAAGCTTTCAAATAATTCAATAAAAAAGAAAAAGGAAATGTTTCAAATCATTCATAACTTTTTAAAGTTTGTAAACCTTCCTTGAATTTGTTAAAATATTTTCTTCTGCTTTATGGTTTGGCTTTTTGGCCTCGAGGCAAAAAGAGATCTTATCTCCCTGACTAAGAATTGACACCTGAACCCCCTGCATTGGAAGTCGAAGTCTTTATCATTGGACTGCCTTGGAAGTCCATTGATAACTGTTTATCTGAGTGATGAATCTTTGAGGCTTGTACTATTCCTGCTGCTTTTATGTATGTTTGAAATTTTTCATGAAAAATAAAATGTATTCCTAGAACAGACACCAAAAAGAAGCAAATGAACAGAAAACAAAAGCGTGCAAATGTGCCCAGGACTTTGACATGAGTAACTTCAAAATAGCTGCAAACCTCAACAAAATCTTCATGCCTAAAGTCTCTCTCTCCTTAACAGCCACTTTGTGAAAATTAATCAGATGACATCATTATTAATGTGGGGAGTTAGGAAAATGACAAATTAAGAAAAATTTGTTTCTGAAAAAAAAAAAAAATTGGAGGCTGGGTACCAGGAAGCTGGAGGATGTAAAGGGCAGAAACTGTCTTGTGTCTTTCAGGAGGTTGGCAGAATGTCTTCTCAAAGGAGTTCTTTGATGGAAATAAAGTACCATGGGGGGGAAGACCAGAACACCTGGGCACTACTCTGGTCCTTGGGGCTTCCCAGGTGGCACTAGTGGTAAAGAACTGGCCTGTCAATGTACGAGATATAAGAGATGCAGATTCAATCCCTGGGTAGGGAAAAGTCCCTGGAGAAGGGCATGGCAACCCACTCCAGGATTCTTCCCTGGAGAATCTTAGGGACAGAGAAGCCTGGCAGACTAGGGTCCGTAGGGTGGCAAAGAGCTGAACACGACTGAAGCATCTTAGCATGCATGCGTGCACTCTGGTCCTTGCCACTAAGTTGTTGTCTGTCTTTGAACATCTCATTTGTGTGTTTATTCATCAAACGACTGAAGCACCAGGGTGGAGAGAGAGATCCAAATGGCACCATCTGGCCCTGGGGTTGCCGAGCATCTCTGGGAGAAGATGCTGACTAACCAAGCCTCACTTAGCGTGGTCCAGCACTGCATTATGGAAGGCATGATGGGGTTGCTGAGGCTCCAGGGGAATGCAGAACGATGAAGCAGAGAGTAGCATTTGTAGAAAAGGGAGATAAGGGAGATAAGGGAGATGAACAAATTTACGGAGGTGTGATATAGAGTTTCATGGATCTAACTTGTGGCTGGAGTAAGGGGGTGGGGGGAAGGGTTAGGGATGTGGCAGGGAGCACAGCTGGAGAAGCAGGCGAGGCTCAGATCCATTGATGATTCTCTCAACAAATAACTATCAGACAGGATAGAGCAGCAAACAAAATAGAGAAAAATATCCGACTTGGCAGAGATCACATTGGCGCAGGTAAAGAAAAAGACAGTAAAGAAGACAGATGAAGATCCAGTCTATCAGCCAACGAGCTGCCAAGCACAGTAGCAAAACACGCCAGTGGGGAGGGGTATAGCGACTGGGGGCGGCGGGGGCGGGATAAGGAGTGTCAAGGGCATTAGTTTCAGTTTGAGTATTTGAAACATATTCTGAAGGAAGAAAGGAATGAGCTTTGCTGGTAGTTGGAGCAAGACTATTCTGGAAAGAGCTTTCAGGACCTTGCATATCAAGAGGAAAACCTTTGTTCTCACAACTGTGAAAACAATGGATTTTAATCAGAGGATCCAAACCATCAAACCACAGGTTTGTAAAGGACCATTTTCATCCGATGGCTCTCCTATGCTGATTCCCACAGAAGGGAAGGTTATAGGGCATGTTTGAGTTGGCCACCTACTAACCCTGCCCGATCCTTGGTCACATATCTTACCACTGGGGACACAACTCTCTCACCAGGAAAGAAGGGCCAACCACACCCAGGGCTGCCAGCAGCCACCTTAGCACAGGGAAGTTTCCTCCTACTGCTCAGCATCTCTCCACACGTTACATATCATGGCCTCACTCTCAAGAGAAGGATGCACCTACACCACCAGCTGGAAATCGTTCTTATTTTAAAAGGAACACCCTATCCAAAAAGGCACATTGCAGTGAACATTTCCAAGTAGAGGAGAATGCCACTGTCTGTTAATTACCAGAGCCGCATTGTGTGTTAGATGGGGCAAGCTGCTGTACAGCCATTTGTGTCCGTTCTGCTCCATTAGGCTAATTTGTTTTCAGATATAAATTAAAGCTGCTATTCTCAGCCCACTGAGCTGCCCCTTCACACAAACTCCCTGTTCCTTGGTGAATGAGTTAGCAAGCTGTGTAGGTGTAGAAGGTATTTCTTTGATTTAATACTGAAGCAAAACAAGAAAAACTGCCCACTGGAGTACAGAAATCATGCATTACAATAGAGAGTGGTCCTGCAAAAGCTACATGCCTGGGGTAGGTCGAGGGTGTAACTGCTTCCTGATGTGGCATCTGCTGTTACACTTTCTGCATCAGAAAGTGCTTGGCCACTGAGAAGATGCAACAGGAATCTTCCTGCCCTTGGGCCAAAGGTAGAAGTACTCAGATAACAGGAATCATCTGGAAGAGCCCGTAGCCATCTGGGCAGGCAGGGCTGGTTAACATAGGAGAATAAGCCTCCTCCAGGGCTATCATCACCTAGAATGGCAGAAAGTTCTCTGCCCTCGACATCTTTCCACGCATCTGCCTGGGTGCCACCATCGGTGGCTTCATTAGGTTAAGACAGGGGTTCTTGACTAGGGCTCAACAGGACTGGCTGTTTTGTCCCACCCAGTGAGTGCAAAGTGAAAATGTGGGCCCCTTTGTCCAAAGAGTAGGAAAAATGTGCAGTCGAACTAAAATACAAATGTTTTCCCTTCTTCTCCAGTCTCCATTTCAACTTGCTTTTAATGCTTCAACTTGTTTTTAATGAGCTATTCACTGTTTATCTTTACATAATGCTAGTTTTAAAGGCGAATAAGACCCTGATGATGGGAAAGATTGAAAGCAACAGGAGAAGGGGGCGACAGAGGATGAGATGGTTACATAGCATCACTGACTCAATGGACATGAATTTGAGCAAACTCAGGGAGATAGTGGAGGACAGAGGAGCCTGGCGTGCAGCAGTCCATGGGGTCACAAAGAGTCGGACATAACCTCTGAACAACAACAACATGTACGTTTAACTTCTATAGATGACACCACCAAAATTAACAGTTTTCATTTGGTAGTTCATACATGCATGTGTATTTCATCCTCACCAGAATGGTGGAAATACTTCACCATGAACTCAAATTGCTTCTTAACCAGAGGCCTTCTACCAACTCTCTACCTTTGGCTTGCTGAGGAATAAGGAAAGAAAGAGGAACTATGGGCTGTCCTGCCCTTCCCTTTTCTTCTCTGTCCTTGTTTCCAGGATAAGTGGTGACCTCATATAGTTCTTACTAACTGATCAGGGTTAGTTTCCTTGTTTTGACAGATGTAATGTGGTTGTGTAAGATCTCAACATCTGAGGAAAATAGTTTAGAAAAGGGATATGGGGCCTCTCTGTATTGCCTTTGCAAATTATATGTAAATCTAAAATTATTACAAAATAAAAAGCCTATTTAAAAAGAGAAAGCCTTTCTTAATGCTCACCTTGCCAAGACTCACTGAGTTATTAAGGGGGAAAAAAGCCTTTAAAGCATGACAGCAGCATTTATCTAACTTGCCTGAAAACCTTCACCTGGGATGAATTCTTCTACCCATTTCTAGAAGATTCTGATTTATTCAATCTGTAGTGAGTCCCAGGAAGGGATTTTGAATAAGCACTCACCCTGAGAAGTCTTGTCAGGCAAATTTGGTAAATAATGTATTAGAGTGAGTGGAACTAGTATAAAGAAGCAGGTGAACCTGAGGCTGGGTTTTCCAGGTGGTTCAGTGGTAAAGAATTTGCCTGCTGATGCAGGAGTTGCAGGAGATGCGGGGTCGATCTCCAAGTCAGCAAAATTTCTTAGAGGAGGAAATGACGGTCCACTCCAGTATTCTTGCCCCGACAATCCTGTGGACAGAGAAGCCTGGCAGGCTACAATCCATGGGGTCGCAAAGAATTGGATGCAACTAAGCACACACACACACACACACACACACACCACGACCCATGCCTTTTCCCCAGAAGATAACTAACACCAAGAAAAGAAAAAAATATCATCTCTTTAGTGTCCCTCTATTTAGAGATTGTGCTTGATAGTTCGTCTTCTGATAGACAAATGGAGTCAATTGCTCCTCACTCTGCCAAAAGTCTAGATAGACTTCCAGAGGCTTTTTCCCTGAGGGAAGTTACTTGATTGTCTGCACAGAGGCCCCAGGCACAGTTGTGGTCAGAGTAAAACCCTTCTGGATGTCCCCCTTCCCTGCCAGCCACTCCAGCACAGGCCAAAAAACCCTGGGGCGTCGGTGCAAATGCCTCTTCAGCAGAGGTCAGGAAGCAGTGTGGGTAAGATCTGAACACTGCTAAGCATTTTATTTCATGAGAAATAAAAAGACAGTAAAATCCTTTGTCTGCTTTTTGCCTCTGGATGTCTGAAACTTCTGTCTTAGAATCACCCCTAATTTAGACAAGTCCTAAGACAGTGTGCCACAAACGGCCAGTTCCCTCACCCCTGATGAAATCATACATTTACATTTTGATCATCCCTAAGCATCTTAGAAAAAAAAATTTTTCAACGTGCTGAGAAGAGGGACATGTCACAGGAATTGCCAAAAGGCGAATGAGATGAAGAAGTGATGAAGATACGAGGCTAAAGAGGCCGCACCCAGTGGAAGGTCTTACAGACAGGACACATGCAAGATTTGGGGGAAGAGCAAAAGGAAATGAAGGGTCACCCTTTACAGAAGGGTTCCACTTCTACAGCGAGACCGCCTTGCTGCCAGGGCTGTTTACATCCTTTCAATATATGCCATGTGGACAACCTGCTGTATTCCACATCTCGTGCTGAACAGCCATTCATGACACTGTCCTCAAATGTCATCCAAGCCCAAGGACATGTTAGATGGTAATGTTGTAGTTTAAACATGCATTCGAGCACACACACCCCCTAACATATGGAGATCAACCAAAGAAAAAAGGAGACTTTATTGGGAGACCCTTAGGGTCCCCAGTGAAATGCAGTCAGGCTTCACAACAGTCTGAAAGTAGAAAATGGACTCACTCCGAACCAAGGGAGTGACTTTCCTGTCTCTCCAGGGATGGACAGTCTCTGGTATCTTCTTCCCTTAACTTCTCTGAGTCATGGCAAATTTCCCCCACCCTCTAACTTTCCACCTCTCTGGACATATGGCTGAAAATGGAGGCCCAAACTCCAGACCTCTGCCTTCTCCAAGCTCCATCCCAACCTAACAATCAGCTCACTTTCCAGCTCTTAGAGCAAGAGTCTACTGTGCCCAGCTTGGGTCGTGAGTTGACCAGCCTTGTGGGGTCACATAAAGTAAGCATTCTACACTTACATTCCTTCAGTGGTGTGAGGGGTCAGGACCAATTCGGCAAGAAAGGGACTTGGTCTCAATAGATACCTCAAAAAGATATTTATTGCAAGTGAAAATACTGTACTGCTAGGTCAGAATTTTTTTTTTTTTTTTTTGCACCTTTGCCATCTTTCCATACCTCCTGTTCATCAGTTCTGTGGTCTACACTTGGGGGTTGGGATCTGGTTGAAAAGGAAATAAGGTGAAGGAAGACAGCAATGACAAACCATTTTAACTTTAAGACTGAGGCTTCCCTGGTGGTCCAGTGGTTAAGGGTCTACCTTGCAATGCAGGTTCACTAGTTTGATCCCTGGTCTGGGAAGATCCCACATGCTCTGGAGCAACTAAGCTTGTGCACCACAGCTAATAAGCCTGCACTCTAGAGTCTGCGAGCCACAACTACTAAGCCTGTGTGCCTGGAGTGTGTGCTCTGCAAGAGGAGACGCTACCGCAACAAGAAGCCCATACGCTGCAACTAGAGGTAGCCCTTGCTCAACGTAACTAGAGAAAAGCCCACACATGGCAACGAAAACCCAATGGAGCCAAATAATTTTTTTGTTTTAAGTTTTAAGATTATCTGCAAAACAGAGTCTACAGAGACATCCAGATTGCCTTAGATGTTCTTTCACACACTTGAAACTCATCCTGGGGAAGAAACGTCAATCAATTCTGCAAGTCCCATTTACGGCATAGAGGAGGGGAAACGTGCCTTTCCCCTAAGATTGGCCTTCCAGGGTGCAACTCACAGGCAAAGGGCATAAACAACGGAGGCCATAAACTTCTCACAAAGGAAGAAAGACACAGTGGAAAGGTTAGGAATGAAAAAGGATCTGATGGCAGGAAAACTGGTTCAAATTAATGAGACAATGCGAGCCTTGACATTCTTGATGGATGTCAGTGGTTAAGTGCTAGCCGGACCTTCTGAGGTTACAACCTCCATTCAAACCTCCTCCCAGGATGGCAACCTGAAACCCAAGGCCATGGGCGGCGAGCATCTGTGAGCCCAGCATGGATTAGTGCCGTGGCCTTGGAAGGCCCCTCCAGGCGGCTGCTTCCTCCCTGTGCACCAGTTACCCCGAAGCCAGGTGGGCTCTGGGGGTGACAACAATACCAAGTAATTAAGACAAAATGTCCTTGGCTTTGTCTCGGGCACATTCTTTTTATGACAAGAACAAAGGGTTAGTTGATGAACTAATTTTTGGTGGGGAGAGCAGCAGCGTCTATTATTAAATGAATGCCTGGGATTTTTGTTTGTTTGTTTTTCAATAGCCCCATTATAATTTCGGCTCAGATACTCCAAAGCTCATGTTTCCTAATTTATTATCGCTTGCTACAGTCCTCTGGGATCCAGTAATTGAATTTTACTGGCGTCATTACCATATCCACAAACAACCAAGTCTTCCTGAACTCAATCAGTCAAAGCCTGTTGGTTGGCTCACAGGAGATGTGCCCATAGTGGGAGCTGATCTCAGTACAGAAGGGTGACCATGTTTCCCTGGCCAGGGAGACTGGCTACTGCAGTGCCAGGGAGGCTGAATGTGGTCAGCTCTGAACATCTGTGGGAGTGGTAAGAGACAGAGGAAGAAGAGAAAAAAATAATAACATAAGGCTCCAAAGACCAGATCCCCTAAATAACCAGATTATTATCCTACTGCTGTCCAAAATAGATGAGATTCTGAGAGGCGGGATCTACATATTTGGTTGAGAACCAGGAAATTCCACAAGGAGATGCTGAAATTCCATCTTACCAAAAAAAAAAAAAAAAGCAGATCGACAGCCTACATTCTCTCTTTTTTATATCTAAATAGGAAAACTAAATCATAATATTAGATGCATTTTAGGGCTACGTGTACCCATTGTGATCATCTGAATAAATCCAGTCTCCTCATTTTATACTGGAGGCTCAAAGGAAAAAAAAAAGTGAAGTCTTATCTCAGTGTGGTATTTAAGATTTGTTTTTTTAAAAATCCACATCTTTCGGAGATTTACCTTCAAAAACTTAGGACAGCACGGACGAAGAGTGAAAAGAATACAGATAGAAATTGACTGTCACTTGATGCCTTTGAGCTCCTGGACAAGCCTTGATTGCTTCATCTGGAAAATGGGAATAATACTATTATGGGTTTCTCTAACGACTAACATAATGCATACATTATATCTCACAAAGTATCCAGTGCCTGGTCTTAGCGACACACCATCCCACCTTGGCATTTGTTAAGGGAATAGATAATTTGTTTTGAAAACACTTTTCCGTTCAGTTCAGTCACTCAGTCATGTCCGACTCTTTGAGACCCTATGGACTGCAGCACGCCAGGCTTCCCTGTCTATCACTGACTCCCAGAGCTTGCTCAAACTCATGTCCATCAAGTCAGTGATGCCATAAACACTATACTGCTAGGAAAACAAGTGGCTGGAAGGTCAGGACTTTTCCAATGGACCTGCTCCTCAGATAGTTCCCACCATATTCCAGAGCCCAGGGAAGGAGAAAGGCTCCTCAGGAGAGCACCCCAAAACTTCTGAAGGCATCACACAGGAACTCTGGGTAATTTTGCCTGGGTGGCTGAAACTCACATACCACTGGCAAGTTTGGAAAAGTTACAGGGACTTAGGTGCTCTGACACATGGATCATACTTCAACCCAGATACTGTCGGTGTCTTCAAAAATATGACTATCCTGAGGCACAGTGAAGGAATCCTATCACTTCTCCCTGCAGGCTTCAAGCTCCCAGGTACTGATTCTTTGTCAGAAAAAAAAAAAAGAAAAAAAAACTGCTCCACCATTTCCTCCCCTGTTCCCATGTCCCGTCCCTACTGCCTTTAATAATCAAGAAAATACTCTGCTCCCAACTGAATCAACCATCAACAGGATGAATTCTCTTAGGGGTGGGGTTGTGTACCCCCTCAACTCCAAAATTCAGATGTTGAGGTCCTAACCCCCAGTACCTCACAATGTGACATTATTTGGGAATTGGGTCATTGCAGTCGTAACTGCAATTAAGATGAGGTCATATGCAAGTAGGGTGGGCTTTTAATTTAACATGACTGGTCTCCTTATAAAAGGAGGAAATTTAGACACACACAGGGAGAGCATCATTTGAAAATGAAAGCAGAGATTGAGTTGATGCATTTACAACCCAAGGAAAGCCCAAGATTGTGAGAAAATCACCAGCAGCTGGAAGAGGGATGTGGAGCTTGTTCTTTCCCATAGCCTTGAGAGGGAACCAGCCTGGCTGATACCTTGAACTTGGATTTCGGCCTCCAGATAAGCAGGTAGCCAGGAACTCTAAGCTAGTAGCAATACACCTCTGCTATTTAAGCCAGCCAGTCCACAGAACTTTGTTACAGCAGCCCTAGCAAACCCAAACATAGGGCGATCACTTCATTCAGGAAATAAAGTCTCTTTTATGTCCTTCACCTTGTTCCAGGACTGGTTTGGCCTGAGCACCTAGAGCCCCGCCACCCATACCCCCTTCTCCCAAACAGCTTCCTGGCAGGCTTGGTGCTGTCTGTGGACTCATGTCCCGAAGCCTGCCTCCAAACTCCAGGCCAGGAAGCAGTTAGTACCATGCTGGGGTAGCGGGTTGGGGGAGACAGCATCCATCGTCATCCAAGGTCACACCCCTCACCCCTGGCCTCCCTAATCGGATGGCAATCATAGCCTGAGAGATGATAACACAGATTATCCATGTTTTGCAGCCTTATTCAGCTCCCTTATAAGGAAAAACTATGCCCCTAGAAGTCTTGCAGACTGGAGTATCTATTATAAATTCGAGCTTGCAGATGAGAGACTGATGTCATCTTCTCTTTTCAGTAAAAATAGGAAAAAGTTAAAAGAGGAAAGAAAATGTAAGCAACCATTTCTCACTCCCCACCCCACCATGCTTTTATCAACACACACACGGACACAACACCTATACACACAAATTATTTTCAACTAGCTGCGTCTCCTTTTATGGATGTATATTCATGAGAATAGAGATATTGGTTTCTGTCCCTGAAGGTAATGATGATAAATATGCCAAGGTCAGCAGCTTCATCAGCCATGGAAGCTGCTCACTCTGGCAACTGCAGATAATCATTCACCTGGTGGGACTGGTGGCCTACACTTCAATTCATGCTTCACCATGTCACTGAAACACTCCTTATCTCACAAAAACACTTGTCTTATTGTGCCTTTCTGGTGCACAAAGAAATTCAAACATGATTGTTATGCCTTGGATTTTTTAAAGTCTCAGTCATAATTTTGTAGGGGAAGAAGTTACTAAAAAACAGGGACCAGGTGGAAAATAACATCAGTGTGTTGACAACAATATCCTGTTCCACATCCTAAAAAGCCCAAACTCAGGCTTCGAACTCCTCCTATCATATTCCCTTCCTAATAGGACTAATGCTTAAAATTAAAAAAAAAGAAATCCACTGGGATATATTGAGAACCTACTATGCGAAACGCACTATGCAGGAATATGCTATGATGGGAATACCAACATAAATAGGACATAATTCCAGATTTATCCTCAGCAACATGAAATCTCTACATAGCACACAAAGGGTAGAAACATATGTTAAATTTCCCAGATGTTCATTTTTTGAGAACTATGTTCCTATATTAAAGGTAGAAAAAGTAAGATCATATTGTACCCCCAGTCAAACATACCATCTTACAGCACCCAAATCAGCTTTCAACTGTTCTTATATACATGTACAGTTGGTGGGATTACAGCTATTTAGTGACTTGCCTCAGCACAGGAGTGCATATGACTTACGTGAACAGTCTGGCATGTGTGTCTCAGAGGGAAAGGTTGAAAAGCTGCCTTGTAAACTCATCGATAAGCAGGTAGCCAGGAACTCTAAGCTAGTCAGGCTCTGTGGAGAAACAGAGAAATGTAAAATGGGATTTTTGTCCCAAGGGAGCTCACACACTAGTGGAAAGGACTAACCTCATAGCGCAAGATAGTGACCCGTCCATGTCAAGACAGCGGGAAGCAGTTGTGGCTGTGAGATGGACTGCATGTCAATCATCAAATATTTACAGAAGAATAATGTAACTCTGGGTATTTCCCTGGACGTATGACACATAATAAGGGAAACAGGCAACACATAAAGGCCAAATTACTGTGAGATGATTTTTAAAGTACTGTTTTGGTATAGTCTGACAGAAGAGTTGTCTCTCCTTCTGGGCATAAGGAATATTTGTCTTGGTCTTGAGTATTCTTCTGACACAAAGTCTAGCATTCAAATAAAACTTACAAGACTTATAATGCTTAGAATAAAAAAGCATGAAAAATAGCCTATTGTTTAAATAAAAAGCAATCTATAAAACTATATTCAGAGATGTCTAGATGCAGAAACTATTAGACAGAAACTTCACTATAACTAAGAATTAATATATTAAAACATCTACTGGAAAATTACACAACATGCATGGACAGATAGGGAATTTCAACAAATAGAAACAAACCAAAAAATAAAAAACCCAGCTAGGAAAAAAAAGGTATCAGAGACGAATAATTCCTTAAAGGGCTAATTAGCAAACTGCAACCAGTTGGAAAACGATTAGTAAACTTAAAGGTAGGCCAATAGAGATGATCTAAGCAGAATTACAAAGATTTTAAATGTGTAAAAGAAAAAAAAAAGTACAGAATATCCAAGAGGACAAAATCAAGCAGTTTAACATACGTGTACTTAAATTTCCAGATAAAAAAGAGGGGGAAAAAAAAAAGCAGGACAGAAGAAATATTTAAAGAATTCTTTCAAATGACTCAATTTCCTAAAACTACTGAAAGACAACCACAGATGCAAGAAGCTCAACGAGACGTAAGCAGTTAGAACAACGTTTTAAACACATGGACACATCACAAGCAAACTGCTGGAAGACAGCTTAAAGAGAACATCTCGAATGCAGCCAGAACAAAGAGCGGCATCATACAGAGAATCCTGCGTAATTGGAGGAGACCCCTTGCCAGAAGCTAAGCAAGCTAGACAACACTGGGAAACATTTCTGATGCACTGAGAGAAAAGCAAAGTCAATGAAGAAATCTCTAACACCTACAAAAAACATTCTTGTAAAACAAAAACATTTTCTGAGAAAGATGAGATCATTCATTGCCAACAGAACTCCACTACAAGAAACGTTAAAGGAAGTTCTTCAGTCAGGAGTACAATATCATATAGAAACTGGGACTTACCACCCAAGTTACAGGCACCAGAAATTATTTTTTTAAAGAGAACGTATATCACAATATGTTATATACGTAAGTATATATATTATTTTATATCTATGTATACATATAGATATATGTGTGTGTATATATATATGTGTGTGTGTGTATATATATATATACATATATATGTGTGTATATATTTTCTTTCCTTCTATTTTTTTCCCTCAAAAAAAACTGAACTAGTTATATTTTCAGCAGGGATGGAGATATTATACAATACAAAGGGACTAGTATATAATATGATATAACAATCCAAAACAGGAAACCTCAAAATACACACAAAAAAATTGAGATAACTGAAAAGAGATATAGACAAATCCACATTTCTTTCTCGTTATCTTAATTGAGTAGGTAGACAAAAGAATCAGTAACAAAACAGAAGAGTTGAACGAAACTATCAACCAGCTATGTTTACTTAACATTTACAAGATACTTTATATGAAAATAGCAGAATATATAAATTCTTTTCATGTGCACATGGAACATTTATCAATACAGAAAGTATTCTGGGTCATAAAACAAAATTTAACAAGTTTTAAAGAACTGAAATCTCTGACCACAAAGGAATCACGCTAGAAATCAACAACAGAATGATGTCTGGAAAATCTCCAAATATTTGGAAATGAAACAACACACTTTGCCCTGATGGAAAGAGCTGACTCATTTGAAAGGACCCTGATGCTGGGAAAGATTGAGGGCAGGAAGAGAAGGGGTTAACAGAGGATGAGATGGTTGGGTTGCATCACCGACTCAATGGACATGGGTTTGGGTGGACTCTGGGAGTTGGTGATGGACAGGGAGGCCTGTTGTGCTGCACTTCATGGGATCACAAAGAGTCGGACATGACTGAGCAACTGAACTGAACTTCTAAATAATTCAAGGGTCACAGGAGAAACCATCTGGAAATCAGAAAATATTTTCAGTTGAGTAAAAATTGAAATGCAACATAACAAAATCTGTAGGGAACTTGATGACCTTTATAGAATCAAATCACTATATTAGTAGGAAAAAAAGGTCACAATAACCTAAAGATTTTACATTAAGAAACTAGAAAAAGAAGAGATCAAAAGCAAGGAAAAAGTTGAGAATGATGATGATGATAAGAACATAAATTAATAAAATTGAATGAACTGGAAAAGGGGATAGAGTAGATGGGATCAGGGATGCGCTTAACCCCAGGATGTACTTAGGTCTGGGATACACTTAGCCCTGGGATGCACTTAGACTTTTCCTCTTTTTGGGGCACACTGCCTGAAAATTGGGGAAGTAGTAAATGTGCAAAGGTAAGAAAAGATACATAAGTAGGTACATTTTTAGTGTATGATAAATAGCACCAAAGAAGAAACAGAGATTGTGCACATGTAGCAAAAGAGCAAAACACTTCAGAGACAATCGCTAGAAAATACCAAACTAAAATTGTCTAAAAAGAAAAAGAAAGCAGCCCTTCCATTTCCATCCTCAGCACACACCCCCAAAGCCACTGTCATCAACAATACAACCACATCTATGTGGTTACCATGCAAAAGAGAAAACGCTAAAAATAGAACTACTATATTATCCAGCTACCCACTTCTGGGTATTTATTTATTCCACAAAAACAAAAAACAGTAACTTAAAAAGAAAAGTGCACCCCTATGTTCACTGCAGCATTATTTACAATAGCCAAAATATGGAAACCACCTAAGTGACCATCAACAGATGAATGGATACAGAAGATGTGATATACATATACTGTGGAGTATTACTCGGCCATAAAGAGAAAGGAATCTTGCCATTGCCATTTTTTTACAACATGGGTGGAATTTGAGGATATCATGCTAAGTGAGATAAATCAGACAGAACTCTGAGATACAGAGGACAGATTGATGGGTATCTGAGGGGAAGGGGGTTGGAAGGTGGGTGAAATGGGTGAAGGCAGTCAATTGCATGGTGACCATAGTAACTAGACTTATTGTGATAACTAGTCTGTAGTGTACCTTGTATACAAATATCCAAGGATTATGTTGTACACTTGAAACTAATAGTATGTACCAATTTTACTTTAAAAAAGATTGCTCTAACATGGCATTCTAACATGTATACTATCATGTAAGAATTGAATCGCCAGTCTATGTCTGACGCAGGATACAGCATGCTTGGGGCTGGTGCATGGGGATGACCCACAGAGATGTAAAAAAAAAAAAAAAAAAAAAAAAAGATTGCTCAAAGGATAGAAAAGTTAATTTACGGCGTTGAGAAAAGGGGTCGTGGGTACAGGAGGAGGATGGGGGAGATGAAATGTATGGTTGATCTTCATTATTCACAGGTTGTTTGTTTGTAAGCTCACCTAGTCACCTGAACTTATCTGTAACCCCAGAATCTCTGCTCTGCGGCACTTTCACAGCCGCTGGCCAACAGGCGCTGAGTAGATGTGTTCCCAGCTGGTGCTGAACAAAACACTGTTTTGCTTTCTTGTTTCCTATCTCATACTCTAAACAAGTGTCCTTTTCACAGTCTATTTAGTGCTACTTTTTTTTTTTTTAGTTTTTGTGCTTTTTGTTGGTGATTTTGTGGTTTGAAAGGGCTCCCAAGCATAGTGCAGAAGTGCTGGCTAGTGCCTCTAAGGAAGGCCTGAAAGGCTGTGATGAGTCTTGAGGAGAAAATATATGTGTTAGATACACTTCCTTCAGGCATAGATTATAGTGCAGTGAGCCATGAGTTCAAGGTTAATGAGTCAATGATACGTACTAAATATGGTATCTTTAAACAGAAGCACACATAAAATAAGGTTATATATTGATGAGCTGATGAAAATGTTGTGGCCAGAGACACACAGGAAGCTAACCCTGAATTTCCCCTGGGAGCAATAGTTCAGTGTCTGATAACTTAATGTTTGCGGTGACCTTACACAACATAACTTCTGTGAAAAAGGAGAGCTGACTGTCAGAAGGACACACATCAATCTCACAGTGGTAGCTGGGAAAGAAAGTCAGGGGCTTTGTCAATAAGGCATTTATTAAGGCTGAAAACAAACACTGCAAAATGTGAACTGTTATTGAGTGGTGCTATATGGGTGTTGTGATCCACACAGTCAAACGCTTTGGCATAGTCAATAAAGCAGAAATAGATGTTTTTCTGGAACTCTTTTGCTTTTTTGATGATCCAGTGGATGCTGCAATTTGATCTCTGTTTCCTCTTTTTCTAAATCCAGCTTGAACATCTGGAAGTTCTTGGTTCACATATTGTTGAAGCTTGGCTTGGAGAATTTTGAGCATTGCTTTGCTAGTGTGTGAGATGAGTGTGATTGTGCAGTAGTTTGAACATTCTTTGGCATTGCCTTTCTTTGGGATTGGAATGAAAACTACCCTTTGCCAGTCCTGTGGCCACTGCTGAGTTTTCCAAATTTGCTGGCACATTGAGTGCAGGACTTTCACAGCATCATCTTTCAGGATTTGAAATAGTTCAACTGGAATTCCATCACCTCTACTAGCTTTGTTCGTAGTGATGCTTCCTAAGGCTCATTTGACTTCTCATTCCAGGTTGTCTGGCTCTAGGTGAGTGCTCACACCATCATGATTATCTGGGTCATGAAGATCTTTTTTGTATAGTTTCCCAACAAACTGTGGAAAATTCTTCAAGAGATGGGAATATCAGACCACCTTACCTGCCTCCTGAGAAATTTGTATGCAGGTCAAGAAGCTACAGTTAGAAGTGGACATGGAACAACAGACTGGTTCCAAATAGGAAAAGGAGTACGTCAAGGCTGTATATTGTCACCCTGTTTATTTAACTTCTATGCAGAGTACATCATGGGAAATGCAAGGCTGGATGAAGCACAAACTGGAATCAAGATTGCCGGGAGAAATATCAATAACCTCAGATATGCAGATGACACCACCCTTATGGCAGAAAGTGAAGAGGAACTGAAGAGCCTCTTGATGAAAGTGAGAAAGGAGAGTGAAAGAGCTGGCTTAATATTCAACATTCAAAAAACTAAGATCATGGCATCCGGTTCTATTACTTCACGGCAAATAGATGGGGAAACAATGGAAACAGTGAGAGACTTTATTTTTGGGGGCTCCAAAAATCACTGCAGATGGCGACTGCAGTGACGAAATTAAAAGACGCTTGCTCCTTGGAAGAAAAGCTAAGACCAACCTAGACAGCATATTAAAAAGCAGAGACACTACTTTCCCAACAAAGTCCATCTATATTCATTGGAAGGACTGATGCTGAAGTTGAAGCTTCAATACTTTGGTCACCTGATGTGAAGAACTGACTCATTAGAAAAGACCCTGATGCTGGGCAAGATTGAAGGCAGGAGGAGAAGGGGATGACAGGATGAGTTGGTTGGATGGCATCACTGACTTGATGGACATGAGTTTCAGCAAGCTCTGGGAGGTGGTGATGAACAAGGAAGCCTGGTGTGCTGTAGTCCATCAGGCCTCAAAGAGTCAGACATGACTGAGGAACTGAACTGAACCAATATGGGTATTTGTTATTATTTGCACTCTTTTTCATTTCCTAAAGTAAAAATCCTTAGAAGGACACCACAACTGAGAAAAAAAGGAATAAAAGCATGATCACTATTAAAAGTGTGTACATATACTAAGAGTTAAGTATACAGTTAGTTGCAGGGTAAGCATCAGTTCATCAAAACCTTTAACTTGGAAAAGTGAGTAATTGCTACTTGGCTACAGCTGGTCTTAACCTAAAACAATGTGGCTGTCTCAGCATTAACTATGGCACAGGACTAGCATTTATGAAAATTTGGTGAATTTGAAACAAATTTTTATTAAGTTACAGATTCAGGAGATGCTGTTGCTTACAGTGTTAGTACATGACAATTTGTCTGTCTGATGCTAGACAGCCAAATTACAAAGCCCCGTTTCTGTGCCATAAGGAATCACAATGCCTGTAGCTTAAAATCTCTCAAACAGATGCAGTGGGATATTTTGGTATTCTGCCCCAAGATAAAGCAACCAGGTATCAGGAAGCTACTTTTTCCCCTAAATTATTTCAGTAGTCAAATAAGTATAACCTCTAAATACCTCTGTTTCCCATGCGAAATAAATACTATTTGCCAGATGATTGGGGAGGATAAAGTGACTTTAAATCCCTAAGAAAAAGCACTTGTGAATGCAAAGTATCCTCTTAAGTAAACTAAGTGTAAAAGAACACTTGGAGATGCTATCACTAAGTTAATGGGAAGTAGGGGGGCACTATATAAGCAAGACCATTTACACAGTCTTAGTTCTGATCTAAAAGATGAATTAATTTATGTCAAGAGTTTAATAAACATAGGACATGTTGCTCAAATACTAGTATATTCACTTCTTTTTTAAATAATGAGAAAATATTTCAAGAGCTATCCTTCTACACTAAATCATAGAAGAGCTTCAATTAACCAAACAAGGAGAAGAGTCACTGTGGTAGTATTATCTGAATTTTGATTGGTTAAGGGCTTAAGCCCATCACCTGCCCATGAAACTTCTAAAATGTATCATATAACTTCTAAATGTGTCATACCCTGCCAATAGGGTCATACTGCTACCAATAATACCAATAATACATCTGTTATGTATTATTGGTACATTGAAGAACTGCTTATGAAGATCTGCCTTATAACTGGTGCTAATGTTTTTTACTTATTTATTCCTTAAAATAGCGCCATGCAGTCAAGACCCAGGATCCTCATTTTCACTGCTGTAGAAGTTCAAACACAAAGTGATTAAGTAAACAGAAAGTAAGTAATCTCAGATGACTTGAAATTCTTTCATCACTTCCTTAAAATCGTTCTGAATTTTAGTGATGCTATAATTCTCTGAGATGGTGAAGATAGGAGGCCTAGAAGAATGTTTTGATCCTGGGTCATGGTCTGGAATTTTGAATACATCTGTGGCACTAGAATGCTTCAGTCACTTATCTCCAAGTCTCAGAAGCAGAGGAGGGAGTGGTTAAGTACAAACACCAGGTAACCCAGTGTCTACTGTAATAGTTTCTTAGTATGCAGTAGCTGCCCAGGTTACTGTACTTCTGAGAAAAACCAGGTGTTTGGCAAATTAGTGAAGGTGTTCTGAACACATGCTAATTATTAACTGGCAGCATCATAAAATGATCTGCCTTATGAAAGCAATAGTCTTACTGGCTGAGCTGATGACCCCACCACATTCCAGACTTCATCAATGGCTCTTTAACTGAACACTCCTAACTCTCCCAAAGTTTTCTTTTTTTCTTTAGGAATTTTATTTTTGATGTACTCTTTAACGGCAAAGATGGCCTCTAGGTCAAGAAAATTTCTTATTTTTGACCTTGAGAGTGCGAGAGCTTGACTTTCAATCAGTGTTTTTTAAACAACTGGAACCTGCTGAGACCCATTAATTTGCTGTCACTGCTGTTTTGACAGCATTTTCACATCATGGCGGACCACCTGCTTCTAAAGCCATCTCATTGTTTCTTTGGGAAGAAAGTCACAAGCATTTCTTAAAAAGAAAGCCCACACTCCGCTTGGAAATGGAAACTAAAAGACAGTGAAAGAGGACAGAAAGACTTCCAGTTTGTTTCATCTTCATTGATGAAAACTGCTGTATAAAAATTCAGTGTACCGTTATGAAAGGCTGTGAAATATTTGGAAACTCCAACAAGAAAACATCTCCATTAGTAAGTGGGTTTATTGACATAACTGAACATAACAATGTATAACATTTATTTATTTCCCACTGAAAGACTTTCCAGTGAAAGAGTTTTTACATGGATTCAGGCATTAACCATTTTCAGTGATTTCTGCAGTTGAAAGGGTAGGTGATAGGAAGAACCAGAGGTCTGTTTCAGACTTTCAAAGGGACTCACTTTATTACATTGCTGGGTAAAAAAAGCAAGAGCTAAGAAATGCAATTGCTCTCTGAATGAAAAAGGTAGGAGCACAAAAGGTGCAAGATAACCACAAGGTTGCAAATAAGAGCAAACTCCGCTTCTCCCAAGGCTCAAAATCTGAAGCAAGCCGTGGCCACAAACTAAGAATGACAGTCTATTTCCTGTAGTTTATTAAGTTTGGGCCCCACAGATAAGACTGCCAGAAAAGCAGCTGTACTTTAAGTGGTCTGGACATTTACTCATCTAAACATAAACAAAGATCAGTTCATTAAAATCCCTACTCAGCTGTTGGGACAAGGCAGGCCTGGTTCAATGGAGACAAAACGGAAAAGGGGTGAAGTGGGGTTGAAGGACCTCTGGAATATGACAGATTCCCTGAGTCTTCAGGACCCTCGGGGGCTTAAGGCCCTAAACAGAAAATTCACTGTTAGCCTTAGCACCTTTGCAGTGGCTTCCCCAGCACCCTGCTGCCAATGAATCTGTAACCACGATGAATAAAACCATCTTGTACATCTTCTAAGTGACTGTGTTTTTAGACCACACACAAAATTATTCATGTAAACCAAAGCACTACATCTAGTGATAAACATCTACTTTCATAAATATCAAGGAATGAAAGTATCCCAAAGAGTTGAAAACAACTGAACAAATAAAGACTAACCCTAAGTTTAAAACAAAAACATTTTAAAAAAATACTGCAATTATTAACTAAAAGGTAAGTTTTAATAACATGGGGGAAAAAAAACCACTGGGTAGTGGAGGGATTAATTTGCAAAATATATAATTATTTCACAGTGAGGTTTAAGTATTCCTAACAATCTGGTTTTAGTAGAAACATACAACCACTGATGTACAGTTTTTTTCACCCCTCCCCACTCTTTCATATAAGACAATAACGTGATCAAACATTTCACTATCAATTGCAAGTCACCTTTTGCTCACCTCCTATCAGGAAATTACCTTAATCACTTAACTGTGCAGTTCAAGAAAAGTATGGCACAGTCAACTGCGTGTTACCAATAAAAACATGAGAAGTACCACATCACATTTACTCCAACCTGGACAGGTCATCAGAGATGTGGTAAAGCGAACCAGAACGATGGCATTCTCTATTGGGTCATCAGTTATGTACACCTTACATTCTTTTATGGAGTCTGGCATTGAAATTTCCTTTTCCACATGAAAGTTTAAAAAATAAAATTTAAAAAGCCACAGGAGCAACCCCTACAGAGAAGTCTTGCATGCAGCCTCCTCCTGAGAAACTTTGTAATCTTAATTAACCCAAAGGTCAGCAAATGTTTTCGTGGTGTTAATGTTAAAAGAAAAATAGTTGAACTGCCCTGCTCAACTAAAACGGTCCTTGAGTTTACTGGTCAGTTTGTTAAATGTCAGAAATCTTCACATTTTTGAAAAAAAAAAAAAAAAAGTAGCATCTCTAATTATTTAAACATTAAGTTATCCTGAACGTTCTATCAGTCAACAAGAGTCCCTCCATGAGTGTGTTAAACTTCACCACCTGTTTACAACATCACCCTTCTTGGCAGAGACCGCCAGACCAGTGGAGTCAGTTGCCAAGCTACCTGTGTAATGGTAATACGTTCTTTTTTTCCTTAAATAGAAACAAAACTCCAACAAACAAAAACACAAGCATCCAATTCTTTCATGGCCACGTAGGGGGCAACGAGTACCCTTTTCTACCCCCGAGGCCAGACTACTGCATTAAACAAGTCCATTCTCACAGCTGCACCAACGTAGAAAAGAAGGCTTCCAGTCTCTTGACCCCACCATCCATTTGTCCCTTATTCTTGGTCTTGACCACCAACACCAACCATTTACTTCATGAGCGAGTCTCGGGATTTGGCTGGTGGTGCGGATTTAGCTGCTATCATTCTTTGGCCCTTCTGGCAAATGCCCAAAAGGGAGAAGAGAGAAGGTCTGATAAAAGGAGATCTTCCCCTGAGGTGGGTTGCTGGGGCCCGCGGATAGGCGGCTCCCCAGGGCCAAGGAGATGGTCTCCACAGCCCCAGGAGGCCCTGGATCTACCTAGTCGGCAAATCGCTGCAGGAGATGGTCCTCCCGCCTCAGGCTGCCGCCTGCGCCGCCGCCCCCGCTGTCCATGAAGCGGTCGCACGGGAACTCGATGAGGTCCGCTTCGCTGAGCGCGCACACGGTGGTGCGCGGCCGGTGCGACTGGAAGCCAGAGAAGTCGGCGGACACGCCAGTGCCCATGGAGCGCAGAGGTCGTCGGGTAGAGTACATGTGGCGAACGTGGACGGGAGCCCCGCCCTTCCGCCTAGCCCGCAGCTTCCTCCGCAGCCAGCGCGACGCCCAGGCTGCCAAGGCCAGGAGCACCAGCAGCGCGTTGACGGCCAGCAGGGCCAAGGTCAGCAGTTGGTAGTCAACGCCGCCCTGGCTCCCAGGCTCTGGCAGGGTGACCAGCCCCGCGCAGTGGTCGCGGGGAGCCACCGGGCAGACCCGACCACCGAGGACGCCCTCCACGCACACCAGGTAGGGGGTGTCTCCGCGCAGCTCGCGCAGCGTGGCCGAGTCGCTGCGCTCGGGCAGGTAGACGAAGCGGTGGAATTTAGGCTGCTGGCCAAAGCGGTCGAAGAGCAGGCGGAAGCGCGCGCCGCCCAGCGGCCTTGGGCTGCGGTGCTCGCGCACAGCCCAGCGTACCGAGGCGCTGTCGGCGCCCACTGCCTCCACCGTCAGGTTGCACAGGATGAACTTGTTGAAGTCACATGGGTCGGATACCAGCGGCGGCAGGCCGACCCCGCCGTCGGACTGGGCGGCGCTCTCCTGCTGCTGCGCCGCCAGGCGCTGTTTCGCCGCGCGCTGCCAGGGGTCGCCGGCGGGCGCAGAGGAGAGCGTGGCCGTCTGGGTGGGTTCCGCGGGGCCAGAATCCGACGGAGTCGGACGTGCCCGCTCAGGCTTCTCGAGGAGGTCCAGCGGGTGTGGCGCCGTGCCCGCGGCAGCAGCGGCGTTGGAGCCCGGCTGCTGGAGGCCTGGGCCCCGCCGACTCAGCCTTAGGGAGCTGCGGTTACCCGAAAGCTCCCTGGCCGCCCCATCCCAGGCCATCCCTGGCAGAACTCGACTCCGCTGCTGTGGCTGTGGCTGCGGCAGCAGCTCCTCCGCGAGGGCACCTGCAGGGGGCGCCACCGCCTCCCCTGGAGCTGTGGGTAGGGGCCGCCGCTTGTTGTCGGCAATCGGGGGAACCGAGGACGCGGGATCTGTGCAAGACCCGTTCTGCAGTTGCTGGTCATCCAGGTAATCCAGGTACTTGCCCCGCAGGGCCGGAGGGTGGCGACACTGCACGAAAACGGTGAGGAGCCGGCCCTGTGAGTGCCAGTCGCCCATCCAGCGCTTCAGACCCCGCAGCCGGCAGTCACAGGTCCAGCCATTGCCGTCTAGATCCAGCCGGTAGAGGGCCGGGCTGGCTGCGAAGATGTCCCCGGAGAGGGCGCTGAGCGCGTTGTCGCGCAAGCTGAGCTCACGCAGCCGGCCCAAGCGGCCAAAGACAGTGGGGTGCAGAGCCGACAGCTCATTGCCGCTCAGGTCCAGCGCCTCCAGGCTATGCAGAGGTTCCAGCAGTGCCACAGGCAGCTGGCTCAGCCGATTGCCCTCCAGGCGCAGCTCGCGTAAGGCCTCTAACCCCCAAAAAGCCTCGGGCGCGAGGTGCGTGAGCTGGTTGCCCCTGAGTGAAAGTAGGCCGAGGCGCGACAGGTGCTGGAAGACGCGCGGCCCTAGGTGCTGCAGGTTGTTGGCCGAGAGGATGAGGGTGGAGAGGGAGCGCAGCGGTGCGAAGGTGGCCGCATGGCGTAGGGAGGGCTGCAGCTCGTTGGCAGAGAGGTTGAGAAAGCGCAGCTTCCCCAGTTGGGCGAAGGCGTTCTTGCCCAGAAAGCGGATCCGGTTGGACTCCAGGTGTAGGTAGAGCAAGTTGCCCAGGGGGGCAAAGACGGCATCCGGCAGCGCCCCCAGGGCGTTCCCGTCCAGTCGCAGCTTGACCAGGCTCTCCAGGCCCTCGAAGGAACCGCGGCTGAGGCGACCGATCTCGTTCCCGTTGGCGTAGAGGATGCGCAGCTTGCGCAGCGGGGCCAGGGTGCCCGGGGCGAGCGCCTGCAAGAGATTGTTGCCCAGGTAGAGCTCCTCCAGCCGCGAGAGCTTCTCGAAGGTCTTGGGGTGTAGCGAGCGGATCTGGTTGTACTGCAGGTCCAGCCGTCTGAGCTGCCCCAGGCGGTGGAAGTCGAAGGCCGTGATGTTGGTTATGAAGTTGCCCCCGAGGCTGTAGGTGAGCACGTCCTGTGGGCTCGGTAGCGAGCTGGTCTTGGGCACGGCGCGGAGCCCTCTGTTGGTGCACAGGAGGTGCTGGGGGTGCTGGCAGTCGCAGCGCTCCGGACACACCGGCTGGGCCCACGGCGGGAGCGCAAGGCAGCCGCACACCACGAGGAGGAAGCGCACGGCGCGGGCAGCCTCCATCGCCGCCCGCCCTGCGTGCTGCGGCCGGATCGTCCTCTTGGCCCGCCGGCTCTGTGTCTCCTCTGCATTCCCCTTGGCCTGGCCAGAGTCGCTAAATGGCCTCTTTCGGACTTCGCAGTGCTGTCCAGCCCCTCCTCCGCCCTTTGTCCGGTGGCTGGCCCGGGTCTCTGCAGGCGGGCTTTGCCGGGCCAAGTCAGGCGGCGCAGGGCGCTCTGCGAGCTCCGGGTGCTACTTGTTGCATTTCTGCCGAAAACTGTTTCTCCGGGTGCGCGTCGGGGTGGGGGTGGGGGAAACAGAGGGAGGGAGCAAGACCTGAGCTTTTTGTTTGCAGCTTGAGTCCGGAGAGCTGGATTCCCTGGCACGGATTCTCCCTGCCGAGCGGATTCCCCAGCTGCAGGGCGGGAGCCCTTCCAAGAGCTCCTCTGGGCGCGGCTTGGCTGCTGAGCCCCGGTGGCTTAGCCCCAGCAGCCCGCGCCTCTTCGCTCCGGGTGCGGGAGCGATAGCGCAACCTCGGTGGAACAGCCCCGGGAGGAGCCGGGGGTGTGCAGGCTGCGTCCGGAAGGGACCCAAGTCGGCGAGTGGAGAGCAAACCGGGCGGAAATTCGTTCTTCCCACACTCTGCCCCCGGGGATGCAGGCGGAGAAAAAGGAGACGGCGGAGGGAGGACAGACCCGGGTAGGGGGAGGAGGAAACGCTAAGTGGGGCTCCGCGTCTGGTCAACGCTAGCCAGGGACGCCAAGTGAGAAAAGTAGGGATTAAAAACAGCTGTACGGGTCGGACACGCCGGACTGGGGGCGGGGATGGATTACCGGGGGAGCAAACGGGATTTGCAGACAGAAACCTTTTTATTTTAGACTTAACACACCAGTCGCTTCGAAGCAGTGGGAGTGCAGCTCGTCTTATTCATTTTTAAGACACTTGCTCTTCCAGGTGGCCCCTTGCAAGAAGTTCGGGCAGCACGGAATCCGCCAGCGATCTCCTCGAAGTTTGGGGCGCACAAGGCTGTCTGCCAAGAGCCGCCGGTGGGCCACTGTCGGAAGTGGCTAGGTTGCGTGTTTGGGTTTTTGACATCCTTGTACTGGTGGCCGACAGTCCAGGAGAGGCATCGCCCACCTTTTAGGGATCTGAACAGAGTAGCTGCTTTGCGTTGCTGTAGGCAAGAACGTGAAGAAACCTCAGAACTGGTTCTACCACCGTGAAAGTGTCTTGTCACATTTTGGTGATTTAGTCCCATTAATTCTCCTGTAGTCTTAGAGCCCTTGGGACAAGCCCTACACGTACGTGTGTTTGTGTGTATACTAACCTGCACAGACCCTCTGGTTACTCCTATAGCTGGGCCCTCCCCCTTTATGCCTGGGTTTGCAGCAATCTTCAAAGTTTTTTGGCCCCCAGTTTTTCAGACCTGATTCGTTTGGGGAAGTCTGAACATTTATTATCCATGGGGAGTGGAGTATTTATTAATGGCTCCATTCAGGGCAGCCCCCACTGAGAATGAGAAGGGCAAGGAAGAGCTCTTAATTACTGTTTGTTCCTGAAAGCTATCCCTTACCTTCATCCCAGGGTGTTCAGAAAAAAAGATTTTAAGGACCTACTGTATGGAAAATTAAAGCAGACATATCTTCACCTGAAGAGGCTGACAATCTAGTAAGGGGGACAAGACAGGAAAGATTAAATAAGAAACTAAGGCTGTAGAATGAGAAAGCTGCTGAGATACAGGTGATTTTGAATAATTCCAGTGTTGATGCTGATTAATTGCCTCATTTAGCAACTCATGCAGGCAGGTGAATTTATAGAAAGACAAGACCCTTGGCAGCGTAGTCAGTGAGGAGTTATGGATGAGCAGGGACCAGAGAGATGGCACTGGAAAATGGAAGGTAGGTAGGTAGTAAAAATCTCCATTCAGGGCACAGTGAGCAGGGAAAGTTTGCTTGTATTTGTTGTGAGATTTCTAGTAAAAGATAAACTTGAGGAAGTAAAAAGTGTCTTTCTGAACAAGATGAAAAGATGAAGTTGGTCAGGTGGTTTGGTATTTGGGGTTTTAGTTCTCATTGTGAGAAACCTCTGAAATCTTTTAGTTCTTGACTCCAGTCCTCCTTATGAAGGTCTGGTGCCCTAGAGGGTAAGGCCCAAGCTTGCACCATGTAGAACAAGTTCTCCTAATCTGGGCCCCAGAAGCTTCTGGAAGGGCCTCAATCCTTGCTGGCAACAGAGGTCACTCAACTTTTCAGAGGGGAAAAAACTAAGAAGCTGCTAGCTTTCCAGTTGAGCCACTACTTGGGATGGAGCTGTGGCAGCATCTACTTTTGAGTCCCCAGCATGGGGATGGCAGCCTTCTGAGCAGGAAAGAGGTCAGAGACTGAGAGGTGTGACGTGGAAGAAGCAGCAGCAGAAATCAGACTCTTCTTCTCCTGGCTCTTCCAGGAAAATATCCAGAGTGAAGGCTGTTCATTCCAGTATTCTTGGGCTTCTCTGGTGACTCAGATGATAAAGATTCCTCCTGCAATACAGGGGACCTGGGTTCGAGCCTGGGTTGGGAAGATCCCTTGGAGGAAGGCATAGCAACCCACTCCAATATTCTTGCCTGGAGAATCCCATGGACAGAGGAGCCTGGCAGGCTACAGTCCATGGGGTCACAAAGAGTTGGACATGAATGAAGCAGCTAAGCACAGCACAGCACAAAGGAGGACAGCAGGGTCATTCCCCCAGAGGCCACTGCAGTTTGGACTAATCACTTACTCAACTGAGAATGGCTTTCCTTTATATTTAGATGCCTCTAAGTGAGTTGTCCTGGAGAAGGAAATAGCAACCCACTCCAGTATTCTTGCCTGGAGAATTCCATGGACAGAGGAGTGTGGTGGGCTATAGTCCATGGGGTCACAAAGAGTCGAACACAACTGAGTGACTAACACTTAAGTGAGTTGTACACAGTTATCAGAGTCTTGCTGTGAGGTGCCTTGCTAAGTCACTTCAGTCATGTCTGACTCTTTGCAACCCTATGGACTGTAGCCCACCAGGCCTCTCTGTCCATGGGATTCTCCAGGCAAGAATACTGGAATGGGTTGCTGTCAGACCCCTGCAGATGTTCAGTATTTTTTATTGCCCAGTGCTTAATATTTCAACCAGTAGTCCTGGATTACAGATAGAAATAATATCATCTGTGGTTTCATGTCAAAGGACAACTGGTTTTCCATAGCACTCTGTTTTCTTGAAGTAACCCATCTGCCCCTTGTGGTTAACATTGTTTAAAATAGGTATAGTGTGCCAAATTTCAAGTGACTAGAAAGTTTCTGATAGGTGTCCCTAGCACCGTCAATCTAATTTCAGTAAGGGTAAAATTTTGAAATCTGCAGATGAAGTGTGTGTGTGAGTGAGTGAGTGTGTGCGTGTGTATAGGTACATATATGTTCTTTATGAAGAAGCATGATTGCCAACTTTTAAAGAAATGCTTCCTTTTTTAAGGCATGTAACCTGAGGTCAGCTTAACAAATGAATGAGATTAAAAACTGCAAAGCACACATATGTGATATCTGTACGTGCCCCCGGTGGTCTCCATGTCTGCAATGCTACATATTCAAGTGTTTGATTTATTTTCAGACCATCTGTCTCTTCCAGGAGTTAAACCTTTACCTGAATTCTTTAGTACTTAGAGCCTCTGGTAGTGAAGAGCTATAAAAGCAGCTCCATATTGCTGTTGGTGATCAGGCAAGAAGTATTTAGGGAGAATTTCGCATGTGTCAAATCCCAGCATGAGCCGTGGGAATGCAGTGCTGGTAAGACACGGGGCCAGACCTCAGGGTGTAGCAATTTAGGAGGGTGGAGAGGCTGCCGGGCGGGGAGCAATTGCAGTGCCAGGTGCTAAGAGCTGTGGGAGCCCTGAGGAGGAGCACCTGGCTGGACTGAGGGCTTGAGGAAGCCTTTCAGAGGAGGTCAGTGCTGAGTACTACCTACGTGATGGCTAGCGGGGAAGGAGGAGGCGAAACCTGGGGACCAGTGCCAGAGAGTGACTTAGAAACCTTCAAATCTTCTGTCTAAATCTTTGTTGGTGAAATTCTTTTGACATCTGTTTTTTTTTTGTTGTTGCTGTTTGTTTGTTTTTTAAACCTTTTATTTTTATTTTTTAAACACGTTTTTGATGTGGACCATTTTTAAAGTCTTTACTGAATTTGTTGCAGTATTGCTTCTGTTTTATGTTTTGGTTTTTTTTGGCTGGGAGGCATGTGGGATCCTAGCTCCCTGCCCAGGGATTGAACCTGTACCTCCTGCATTGGAAAGCAATATCTCAACCACTGGACAACCAGAGAAGCACCCGACATCTGTGTTTTTTAAACAGTAACAAGAAACCTTGCTCATACAATGACTTCCAAATAAATAGAGCCTTATTCCCCTTTAAGGTTTTCAGCTGGGAGTTGACATAATCACATTTGCAGGGCAACATCAAGAGATACCTCTCCCAATGCTCCACAAAGAAAATGTTATCTATCTAGTTCTTAACATTTCATACCTTGGAATCTCTGACAGAGGTTTCTCTGGGGCGTGTGTTGATGGAACATCTAGACTAAGGCATTCACTTATATAACACACTTGCAAGCATTGTATAGATAACCACATATATGGTACCACTCCTGGACCTGCACTTGACCCTGGACTTCAGAGGGCTGTGTCCAATCTTTCTCTGGTTGTATCCCTCCCCATAAGAGCAGGATGTCGATTTCAAGCTTCCAGAGATATGTACCTACCCACTGCCTATGTCCCCACTCCTGTTCAGGGTTCCTGAGACCCTGGAGTTCTTTACTTAATTGTCCAATTCTCTGCAGGACTTTCTGTCCTCTTGGAGACCAGTCATGCCACAAGTGAATATATCCCTAGGGCCAAGAGGAGGCTAAAGGGCAGCTGTCAAAAGAATATGGAGGTGTGGGCTAGGATTTCCACTCTAATGCCTGGGAGGCCTCCAGGAAACTCCTCGTGACATTCCAGGAGCCAGAGCTAAGAGGAGGAACCATGGACCAGTGCTCTAACCTCAAGCTTTTCAAACACTGGAGACAGGTCTGTTCCTCTGTAGCATTTTAGGAGAAGAAAGAACGTGTGCTTGGATTAAAGAACAAGGAGAAAAATTACAGAAGTTGAAAGTATTTTTTAAAATGTAAATTCTACTTTATTATAACATAGCCTATACCTCATTTTCTATAAAAAGCAATAATTTTTAGCTAGAGCAAGGACAGAGTTGTCTCCATTTAAATGACTATCTCTTAAGTATGTAATGTCTCTGTTTATGGATGGATCCCAGCTTGATCAGGTTCCAGGAGAGTCAAGTATTGATTATGCTTAAGTGTATAATTTGCATAATCACAAGAAAGAGAAATCCAGGAAGGAAAGCTATTTGTAAGAGAAACAAGAGCACTGTCATTTTACTTTTGGAAAATTTGCCCTTTAAATCTCAGGCACACTGGGGGGAATTTGCAAAGGTCAGAAGCAAAAGCAAGTCTGGGCTGGTTCCATGACGCATATATGTGGCATGAGGGATTTTGGCTCTTCTTGCCCAGACTTGGAATCTTGGGCTTGCCAGGGATGTACACACTTTCTTCTCAAGCAACTGTGGTTCCCTTGAATTTCAGCTCTAGAGGTGGGAAGGATTCCAGGCCCTGTCTTCAGCAGCCTCTGGAGCTGGTGTGAGTTGGCCCAGAACTGCTCTGGGGAAGGACAGGTTAGGGGGAGGAGAGCTCAGGCCTTGCTCCCCACTGCAGGGAGAGGTGGATTTGCCAAGCTCTGCTGGAGCAGCATCCCCAGTGTACTCAGGGAAGGCAGCTGTCTCTTCACCCCTCATGAGCCAATGCCAGACAGACACAGATGAAGTAAGTTGAGAGTCCCAGTGGTCCCTTGGCATGCTATCAGATGAACCCCACCCCCCAAAAAAGCTTTCTTTATCTGAATTGAGCCCCCTTTTAGCCCCAGTCAGAAAGGCAAGTTTCTTTGCCTTGAGGGTCAGGAATGTGAATAAGAGAATTACTGGTTTATAGTTTATCTGCTGATTCTTTATTTTCCCTTATATAGGGAATATAGGAATGCAGATTCCTGGCTAGGTATTAGCCTTATTAAATCAGAATCTCAGGGGGCAAGGCCCCAGCACCTGCATTGATAAGCCATTGGCTGATGTTTATGCACACTTAAGTTTGAGAAAGTTAATAGACACTATTTCCTGAGCACCTGTTCATGATGGGCTGATCATATCCTAATAACAACAGTAGTAACGTGGGCACTGGTGTAGTGCTAAGGGCCAGGCAGTGGTCTGAACACTGCATGAAATAACTCATTCATTTCCACAATTACCTTGTGAGGTAGGGCCTACTTTTATCCCCATTTTACAAGGAAGAAACCAAGGAGCTTATTAAAAATACAGGACCCTAGGCCCACCATCAGACAATCTGATTAAGAACCTCCAGAATAGGGCCTAGGGATCTTTATTTAGCACATTCCCAGATATCATCTTAGGTATTGTGACTGAACAAGAATTCTTACATGCTTTTTCAAACATTTCAGTGTCTTCTTTGCTAGGAGCTTGGGGATCGACAGAGTAGGCAAAGCCCGTGCCTTCTGGGAGCTCAGGATGTTTGGGGAGTTAAATGTATTTAAGACGATAATTTAGGAGGACGGTGTCATCATAAATAAACACACGAGTGCCATATGCTATGCTCATAGCAATTATCTTTTGAGAAGAAAGTAATAAAGTAAAATCTTTGTAGAAAGTATCAGTCCACATAATACTGTCTGTGTCTAAGGCCATTTACAAGGTGTTTCTAACAGTTCAGGAAAATTACGTCTTCGGAAAAAGTCCAAGGATTTTATGTCCAAGGAATGTCCTTATCCATCATTTCAGAGATGCCTGATTATTTGAAACCAACATGTACAAACAGATTGCCTATCTATAAAACTACAGTAAAATGTGGGCCCTCTGGCAAGCTAAAAAGGGAGAGATGGTTATTAGCTGAGCATAATAACTTAGGAAATAAGTCAAATTCACATATTTTGGGGGCTTCCCACATGGCTCAGTGGTAAAGAATCTGCCTATCAATGCAGGTTCGATCCCTGGGTTGGGAAAATCTCCTGGAGGGGAAAACGGCAACCCATTCCAATATTCTTGCCTGGGAAAGCCCATGGACAGAGGAGCCTAGTAGGCTACTAAGAGTTGGACACAACTGAGTGACTGAACACACACACACATATTGTTTATGGTTACAGCATAGAGTATTTTTGTGTACCTGAAATTTTATAGCAGTAATTTAATGATGTTCTCCCTAAAATATAATCAAGTCAGTAGCATAAGGAAATGATTTAGGTATAAAAGTGTTCCTTTTTCCTAAGGCAAGAGGAGAAGCGGATGACAGGATGAGATGGTTGGATGGCATCACCAACTCAATGGACATGGGTTTGAGCAAGCTCTGGGAGATGGTGAAGAACAGGGAAGCCTGATGTGCTGTAGTCCATGGGGTCGCAAAGAGTCAGACACAACTGAGCAACTGAACAACAACAACAACAAATTCCTAAATACTGAAATATTTATCACTTCCAGGAATCAGACCTGTAGTTGCATGATATGGGACAGCTTTTCACGATTCTTTCATTTGGATTTCTTGGACTATAAAGAAAGCTGAGCACTGAAGAATTGATGCTTTTGAACTGTGGTGTTGGAGAAGACTCTTGAGAGTCCCTTGGACTGCAAGGAGGTCCAACTAGTCCATCCTGAGGGAGATCAGTCCTGGGTGTTCATTGGAAGGACTGATGCTAAAGCTGAAACTCCAATACTTTGGCCGCCTGATGCGAAGAGCTGACTCATTGGAAAAGACCCTGATGCTGGGAGGGTTTGGGGGCAGGAGGAGAAGGGTACGACAGGATGAGATGGCTGGATGGCATCACCGACTCAATGGACGTGAGTCTGAGTGAACTCTGGGAGTTGGTGATGGACAGGGAGGCCTGGCGGGCTGCGATTCATGGGGTTGCAAAGAGTCGGACACGACTGAGCGACTGAACTGAACTGAACTGAACCATTTGCTATCCCCACCCAGCTGGAAGACATCAACCTTGTTTTATTTCATTTTTGTGGAACCAGCAACTATTGTTGAATTGTCAAACGGTTTTTATAAAAAGCTAGAAGAAACTTTTTGAAACGTTCACAGGTGTTCTTTACATGGTGAGAAAATGAATAATTGTTCACATCCTACACTTTGGCATTTTCCAAATGATGTACAATTACTACAGATTTCTTTGAATTAATAAAAAATTTTAAAAATGAATGCTTTCACATCTAATATCTGGTTTCAACCTCAACCTAAGTCTCATAAGGCGACTAAGTGAGGATTAGTCATATCCCCAGGAAGCCCCAGATGGCTCAGTGGTAAAGAATCCGCCTGCCAGTGCAGGAGATGCAGGAGACGTGGGTTCAATCCCTGCGTCAGGAAGATTTCCTGGAGAAGAAAACTGTAACCCATTCCAATATTCTTGCCTGGAGAATCCCATGGACAGAGGAGCCTGGCAGGGTACAGGTGCAGCCCATGGTTCAATCCATGGGATTGCAAAGAGTTGGACATGATTGAGCAAGTAAGCACCCAGCAGCACTCATATCCCTAATTTGGAGCCAAGGATGCTAAGAATTAAAGGAGTTGGCTAACTTCTGGGATGATCCACCACTGTAATGACAGAATTCAGATCACAATCTAAACCTTTGACTTCTGACCCCAGGACTTTATAGTTGGACCTTGCTGGGTGCCATGTTGATACATGCCTATATGTACAACTAATGAGGCCAGTTCAAAGTGATAGTTAAAATACTTAGCAACTCGTCCAATAAGAGCACCAACCAACCAGGTTTGGCACTGCCCAGTCAGGGCAGACAGAGGCCAACCAGTGCCCACTAGCTGAGAGTGGACTTGCCTGCACTTGACTGAACTTTTTCAATGGTGCTTTAGTCTTTTTTCCTTAATAACTACATTATTAAAAACAATTTGAGTAAGACTTGGGTGCAGTAATCAGTCACCATGAGAAACAACACACAGAGTCATCCTGGGTCCATGTTCTTCCAAACTGCAGACTTGCCTGAGGCCTGTCTGTCTGAATCCAGGTGCATCACAGTCACTGAGACTGAACAACGTGACATTGGGGAAGAGGGCAAAGACGTTCACCTTAACAGAACATGAGTTTTGTTTACAAATTTTAAATCAGAAATTGCCTCCCACTCTCTTTAGTGGGCTGAGAGAAGTATCTGAAGGGGATTTCATAAAAAATACCATTTTTTCACAACTTCGTCTGAATTGTTGTCAGTAATGGCTTAAAAATATTTGCAGGGGGACAGCTCTTTTGAAGTGTATTGTCTTCAAGAGTTAGCAACTCATCCTGTAAATGTTCAAAGACTTCTTGGCAGAATCTGGATGTACACATGTCAAGTACCCCTTCCAAAAAAGAAGTCCTCCAGAAATATAGATATCTCCTTATTTTCATGTCACTATATGGGGCCAAAATAAGGGAAGCAGTTTCGAAAACTGGGACTCGATTATCCTGGCGAGAAACATTGTCAATCTCAGTAATGGAAATCATCTTGTACAGTCAAGTAATTGACTATATACAGTGTAAAATACCCTCAAACTATTTACAGATTTCATCAAAAGACCAAATGTTTTTTATTTAGGACCAGAGACATGGCAGGAAAGGAAATTAGAGGAAGGAAGCCTCCATCCTCTTTTTAGTCTCTGTAATTTCTATAAAGATTTGCACTTTGATTATGCTTAGTAGCACCATATGCTGGAGTGGGACTCAAGATCAAAGGTTTCAGCCCCAGCATTGTAAGTAGGATCAAACATTTCTGTTGGTAGAATGCTAATGGATCTGTAAGGACACTCCTCCAGCTTCTATGCATCCCTATTTAATTTCCAAAATATAATTGATATACCTCAAACCTGAATGCTTTTTTCATGGTCTGCTATGATACATTGTAGATTGCAAAAAAAAAAGATTGTTACCACTTAAAGATATTTAGAACTAAAAAATCTTCAAAATCTTTATGTGAATTGTCAGTTTTATAGTTTGTATAACTTTAAAAATTAGGGGAGTGAGGGATGGCTGAACACTGCTCTGCATTAGTTGATGAGAGAACAGATGTTTTTTTTATTCTACTTTTCTCTGCAGTCAAAATTTTCTATGATAAGCATGTGTTTTTGCATTTAAAAATCTTTGGTAAAAAGAGTACATGATACGATATTCATGCTTGCTTTGTCCATTGCCCTGCCCTGTCTTCATTCTCTTATTACAAATGGTTTTTCTTACAAGCCTTTAAAAAATCAGTCTTAATGATCTAAAAAATCTTGGATATAGTCAAACAATTTACTCTATGCAGTGTAAAAAAAAATGACACCCAAAACATATGCAGGTTTCATCAAAATCCAAAGATTTGTCCTAAAACGCCCATATGATCAGTATGGGGTGATCAGAAGATGGAGACCACTTGCTAAGACTCTGACCTTGAACCATGTCATAGTCTGTCTGATAGCAGTTCATTTTCTCATGTATAAAAAGGGGCAAATCATACTTGCCCAAAGTACACATTTTGGGAAATTGATTTGAAAGTGCTTATCACGATGGTGTGATCACTCATCTAGAGCCAGACATCCTGGAATGTGAAGTCAAGTGGGCCTTAGAAAGCATCACTATGAACAAAGCCAGTGGAGGTGATGGCATTCCAGTTGAGCTATTTCAAATCCTGAAAGATGATGCTGTGAAAGTGCTGCACTCAATATGCCAGCAAATTTGGAAAACTCAGCAGTGGCCACAGAACTGGCCACAGTTTTCATTCCAATCCCAAAGAAAGGCAATGCCAAAGAATGCTCAAAGTACCGCACAATAGCACTCATTGCACATGCTAGTAAAGTAATGCTCAAAATTCTCCAAGCCAGGCTTCAGCAATATGTGAACCGTGAACTCCCTGATGTTCAAGCTGGTTTTAGAAAAGGCAGAGGAACCAGAGATCAAATTGCCAACATTCGCTGGATCATCGAAAAAGCAAGAGAGTTCCAGAAAAACATCTATTTCTGCTTTATTGACTATGCCAAAGCCTTTGACTATGTGGATCACAGTAAACTGTGGAAAATTCTGAAAGAGATGGGAATACCAGACCACCTGACCTGCCTCTCGAGAAATCTGTATGCAGGTCAGGAAGCAACAGTTAGAACTGGACATGGAACGACAGACTGGTTCCAAATAGGAAAAGGAGTACGTCAAGGCTGTATATTGTCACCCTGCTTATTTAACGTCTATGCAGAGTACATCATGAGAAATGCTGGACTGTAAGAAACACAAGCTGGAATCAAGATTGCTGGGAGAAATATCAATAACCTCAGATATGCAGATGACACCACCCTTATGGCAGAAAGTGAAGAGGAGCTAAAAAGCCTCTTGATGAAAGTGAAAGAGGAGAGTGAAAAAGTTTGCTTAAAGCTCAACATTCAGAAAACGAAGATCATGGCATCTGGTCCCATCACTTCATGGGAAATAGATGTGGAAACAGTGGAAACAGTGTCAGACTTTATTTTTGGGGCTCCAAAATCACTGCAGATGGTGAATGCAGCCATGAAATTAAAAGACGCTTACTCCTTGGAAGGAAAGTTGTGACCAACCTAGATAGCATATTCAAAAGCAGAGACATTACTTTGGCGACTAAGGTCCATCTAGTCAAGGCTATGGTTTTTCCTGTGATCATGTATGGATGTGAGAGTTGGACTGTGAAGAAGACTGAGCGCCAAAGAATTGATGGTTTTGAAGTGTGGTGTTGGAGAAGACTCTTGAGAGTCCCTTGGACTGCAAGGAGATCCAACCAGTCCATTCTGAAGGAGATCAACCCTGGGATTTCTTTGGAAGGAATGATGCTAAAGCTGAAACTCCAGTACTTTGGCCACCTCATGCGAAGAGTTAACTCATTGGAAAAGACCCTGATGCTGGGAGGGATTGGGGGCAGGAGGAGAAGGGGACGACCGAGGATCAGATGGCTGGATGGCATCACGGACCCGATGGACGTGAATCTGAGTGAACTCCAGAAGTTGGTGATGGACAGGGAGGCCTGGTGTGCTGCGATTCATGGGGTCGCAAAGAGTCGGACACGGCTTGAGCAACTGAACTGAACAGACTCTTAAGTGTTAGGAAAATTAGAAAAAATATGCTTGTTGCTAGCATTTCAACTTCGTGTGTGCTTTTTCAGTGATAATCTTAAGGTCCTCCAGGGCAAGACCAAGTGTCACGTGCAGCTTTTTGGTATCCTCTGTAACACACAGCAGCATCTTTCTTAATGTAGACCTGTGATAGTGTTTGGCTGAGCAGAAAGGTGAAGAGGAGGAAGGCACATTTTCAGGTGACAGTCTCTTCTCCCTTTCCTTGTGGGTTGTTTCCATCTTTTCATTGTTCCCTTGCTCTATTCCAGGCTGCCCAGGCCCAGGGCCCAAGGTCTGCAGGACACAGGTTCTCTCCAGATAGCTGTGCAAACAGGCCTAGATTCTGACCTAGCTCTGTGAACATTTAGTTCACCCATTAATCATTTGGCTGCTCTGAGTGTCAAGCTTGATGAAGTGTGGTCATAATACATCAGTGTTTACCCAGAGGGTTTTTATCATCAGTAGTGGCCCTTGTGAAGTTAAAAAATTATAAGGGCTGAAGGGAGGTTCTGTGGTGAAGATGGGTCATATAGCAGGTCTTGGTTTTCAAGAGTCACAGCGTACAAAAACATGTTAAAGGCTGGGGAAAAAATCCTGCAGAACACAAGAGAAATGAGAGGTAGCAAAGAGGAACATGAATCTAGTCTGAGACACACTGGTTTAAAATGATCATGAAGATCCTGTCCAGCTTTCAAAGTTAAGGAATCTGTTGCCTTTCTTCCATGGAACATTATTCAATATCACTAGGATTTATTAATGATAAAGTTCTTCAAATGTGGTGTTTCATTTGTGCTTGATTAGAAAAGACCCTGACTCTGGGAGGGATTAGGGGAGGAGGAGAAGGGGACAACAGAGGATGAGATGGCTGGATGGCATCAACGACTCAATGGACATGAGTTTGGGTAAACTCCAGGAGTTGATGATGGACAGGGAGGCCTGGCGTGCTACAATTCACGGGGTCACAAAGAGTTGGACACGACTGAGCGACTGAACTGAACTGAACTGATCTCAACAACTCCCAGTACCCTATTGGTTTAATACTAATTCACAGTAAGCAGAATGATACATACTGAAGTTGTCTCCAGTCTCTCATCCTCCTGGAAAACTTGTTGTCTTTCCCCGCAAATTGTCAGAACTAACAAATTATTAGACTTTTCTGTCTAACAAGATGCAGGTGTTAGAATCCCATAGTTGTAAATGTCATTTGTCATATTGATAATTCTGGGCTAAGTAACTGTTGATGCTTCACAATTATTATTTAGCCACTGTACCAGCACTGATGGGAGTGTTTCCTGGGAACTCAGCCATTTGGGAAAAACTCCAGTACTGAAACCCTCAGAGTAATTATTCTAGTATCCTGGGGTGTAAGAACCCCATTGATAATCAGTGCACGGCTTTCATGATATTTAGAGGTGATAGACTATAAGTACCAGCACAACTAAAATTCCAGAGTGAGTTTCCATTCGAGACAGGTGGCTACAAACACCTGCCAGAATAATAAGCAAAAATGACTAGCATTTACAGAGTGTTTGTTATGTGCCAGGCATAGTTCTAAACTCTGTACAGGTTTTAAATTATTTAATCCTTCAATAATCCCATGAGGAAAGTACAGTTATTAGCTTCATTTTATAGGTAATGAAGTAGAAGTAAGAAGAGGTTAAATAACTGGCACAAGGCCGCACAGCTGGTGACTGACAGAGCTGGGACTTGAACTCCTGCTTTATGAGAGTTGTCATTCATGCTTTTCACATGAATCTTTGTCATCAGTTAGAGTCATTTTTCAGATACACACCATTTTCCAGATACACACCGTTTTCCAGAATATGTCATCTGCCATTTCATATACATTGTTTGAGTTGTAGCATTTTTTAATATGATTCCATCAGTGGAAAATTTCCAAGTCACGAATATGTTTTCACATATAATTAGGTCACATTTTTAAAAGTTCCTACTATAGGTGTACAGCCATGATTTCATTATATTACTGCTTATGGTATTATTTCCTCTCCATCACTGTACTTATTTTTCAATGAATAACAGACTTTTGTCATTACAGGAATATATATGCATTGGGGAAAGCCAGATATACAGATAAGCAACAATAAGAAAATAAACCCTGTGTTCTCACTGTGGTAGGCTGGTAATGGTCCTTCAAAGACATCTATGTCCGATCCCCAGAACTTGTGAACATGTTAAATTACGTGGCAAAGGGGAAATATGGTTGCAGATGAAATTAAGGCTGCTAATAGCTGACATTGAGATGGGTGGGTATCCTGGGTTATACTGATGGGCCTGATTGCCACAAAGGTCCTAAGAAGTGGAAGAGGGATGCAGAAGAAAAGTTGAGGGTGATGCGGTGTGAGAAAGACTCAGGCTGCTGCAGCTGGCTCTGAAGATGAAGAAAGGACCATGAGCCAGGGGGTGTGGGCAGCTTCTAGAAGCTGGAAAAAGCAGGGAAATGGATTATGCTTAGAATCTCCAGAAAGCATGCAGCCTTACCAACACCTTGGTTTTAGTCCAGTGAGATGAGACCATGTGGACTTCTGACTTACAGAACTGTGAGCTAGTAAACTTTTATTGTTTTAATCCACCAAATTTTGGTTGTTTGTGTGGCAACAATAGAAAACTAATATGCCGCTAACCAGAAACTTATATGTTAATCTTTTATTATATACATATTTTAGATTTTTATACACACATAAGTTTTTTTTTACTAAAACTATCATGATGTTATAAACAGCTTGTTTTCCTTTAATAATCTGTCTCTTTCCCTATCAGTAAATTTTCATAGCAGATAATACTGCAGTCATATTGAAATTACCCTAGTTGTTCCCCAACTATTTCCTTAAAGCTGGTTTGTCCAACTCAGGATTTAGTTCTGGGCCAAGCATTTTTAATGGTTTGTATGTCCCTTAGGTATTTTAAATCTAAAATAGTCCTTTTTTTCAACTACTAATTTTCCTTCTCAGTGTTTTTCTGATTGCTTCCTCATGTGATCACCTAGCTTGCTCCTCTGTTCCCTGTATTTCCTGTAAATCGGAAGTTACATCAAAGAGCTTGGTCGAGTCACATTAATAAGTTTTGTCTAGAATTCATTTTGGATGCTGTTGTGTGTTTCATGTGGCACTCCATGAGGAGGTGCACACCATCTGGCTTCTACCCTTAGATACTGAAATTCAGACTTTCTTCTGGTTATGGAATGGCAGCCTGAGCTTACTGCTATAGAGGGAGGTTAGTCCTCTGTAACCAGAAAGTATTCTGCATGGGTTTACTTTAATACCATACAGATGTGCAGGAGCTGCCCCCGTGGCTCAGCGGGTAAGGAATCTGCATGCAGTGCAGGAGACGCAGGAGACTCGGGTTCAGTCCCTGGGTGGGGAGGATCCCCTGGAGGAGGAAATGGCAACCCACTCCAGTATTCTTGCCTGAAAAATCCCCTGGACAGAGGAACCTGGCAGACTACAGTCCAAAGGGTCTCAAAGGGTCGGACCCGACGGAAGCAGCTGAGCAGGCACACATGTGTGGCTTAAACAAGAGAGACTTATTTTCTCACAGTTCTGGAAGCTGAAAGTGCAGGATCAGAATACCAGCATAGTCAGGTTCTGGTGAGGCCTCTTCTGGCTTTCAGATGGCTGTCTTCTCACTGTGTCTCACGTGGCTGAGCAGAAGAGCAAGCTTTCTGGTATATCTTATAAGGACACAAATGCCACTACGAAGTCCTCACCTCATCACTTCATCCAAGCCTGGTTACCTCCCAAAGGCCACATCTCCAAATGCTGTCAAATTGGGGTTATAGCTTCAACATGTGCGTTTCAGTGGCCCATATCCAAGCATAGCACTTGCTGCTGCTGCTGCTGCTAAGTCACTTCAGTTGTGTCCGACTCTGTTCGACCCCATAGACGGAAGCCCACCAGGCTCCCCCGTCCCTGGGATTCTCCAGGCAAGAACACTGGAGTGGGTTCCCATTTCCTTCTCCAATGCAGGAAAGTGAAGAGTGAAAGTGAAGTCGCTCAGTCGTGTTCGACTAGTAGCGACCCCATGGACTGCAGCCTACCAGGCTCCTCTGTCCGTGGGATTTTCCAGGCAAGAGTACTGGAGTGGGATGCCATTGCCTTCTCCGATAGCACTTGAGAACATTAAAATAAGTTAGCAGTACTTGAATCTCATGCCCATATGTCCTGGTTCTCTTGATCTGAAGTGGAACCTGGACTCTATTTCTTCTAGGTTCTCCCATGGCATGCAGTCAGGGTTGAGGACCTCTACTGTGTACCTTCCTGTTTGAGGTGAGTTCTGTGGACCAACAGCATCAGCTTGTTAGAAATGTAGAATCTCTGGTCCCATCCTAGATTGATGAATCCAGATTTGCATGTTAACAAAATTGCCAGCTGATTCCTTCACACCATAAGGTTTGAAAAATGCTGGTCTGCAGCATCTTGCATGGACTTGCATATAAGTATTAAAATGTTCCATCAATCAATTCCTGTTTAAATTCAAATAGTTGAACATTTTGTCAGCAAATCAAATTTCAGCTTTTTTGTTTTCATCTTGGAAGCCTGACAAGGTGCAGGTCTTGCCTACAAATAATTGCACCTTAGTGTAAAGATTTTATGTATTGCCTATATATCACTGTCTATTAACGAACAAAAAAGCAGCAAATAGACCCAATGTTAAAAACAAAATCCCAGTGTTTTTGAAAATATACTACCATCCCAGAAATTCCATCACAGTGAATGATTGCTTCTTAGCTTCAGATGAGCTTTAAAATTGATAATGAAACAGAATAAGATATTTGTCCTCCAACTGCACAAGAGAAGTGGCACTTATCACGGAGCATGAATACTGAGTGACTAATAAATCAGTAAACTGGGGAAAGCAAAAACATGCAAGTTTAAACAAACAGCAGAGAATTCCTAATGCTTAGCATACCCTTAAGGTTGGGAAATGAGAAGATTATTATACGTATGGCATAGAGTGGTAGGTTTCAAAATATTTTATTACTATAAGTATGCTTAATACTAAAAATATAGAAAGGAATGCAGTCTTACCTGATATTTCAGAAGGCAGTTCAAGGTCTTGTCAGTGTGGTCTTCAATATAAATGCGGCTCATGAAAGTACTAAATAAGAGATTCCAGACCGACACACTAAAAATGATGAATTTCCACTTTCCCTTTTCAGAAAGTACCTAATGGATATAGTTCTTTATTTTTAAGAACTATTAATATGAGAACTTTTATGTTTAAAATACCCTCGGGATTCAATATAGGTATGTATTTTAAACTCCAGCCTCAAGGAGAATTTCTACTACTGGAGATTATTCTCATTTTCCTTTCTGTTCCTAGTGATAACTTACTCTTTGCTAATGATATGATTAAATCATTTGCTAAACTGTATCAAAATGACTTCCTGCTTGAGTTCATAGCACCATTATGTTCTTTCCAAAAACTAAAAAGAAAAGATGCTAATCTATATTAAATACACATACATATATACGCACCTACAAACTCACCTTTGAGAGAAGGGAGCCTCAATAATGTTTTGTATTTAAATCCCATTTCCCAGGGCATAGGGTTGACATTCATCTAATTAGTGATCCGATTCAACCTAAAATGTTTTTATAGGATGCCTATTGTTGCCCAACAGAAATACACTTTGAAACTAACAGTCTTTTGTCCGAATTGAATTTACTTGTTTTAAAATGTTATATTTGAAAGTAAAAATCTTTTATAGTGGGTATGTGTGTTAGGTACGTGTGCAGTTGTGTCTGGCTCTTTGCAACCCCATAGACTGTACCCCAGCAGGCTCCTCTGTCCATGGAATTCTCCAGGCAAGAAAGCTGGAGTGGGTTACTATTCCCTTCTCCAGGGGATCTTCCCAACCCAGGGATGAAACCTGGGTCTCCTGCATTATAGGTAGATTCTTTACCATTTGAGCCACCATGGAAGCCCATGAGAATTTATATCCCAGTATTTCAAATTATTGAATAAAGACCTTGCTGGTTCAGTAAAAATCAATTTAAAAGGATTTTTTTCCATTACTTTCCAAAACCTAGAAGATAATACCATTTCTCCATAAACATTATACAAGAAAATTTTCTTTACATTAGTAATGGACAGACAGAATTGGTAAATTTACTTTTATCCTTTTAATAAAGTTTTTTCTCTTTTTATTAAATTTTAATGAAAAATAATAAATATACCTTAAAGTGAAAGTCACTCAGTCATGTCCAACTCTTTGTGACCCCATGGGCTATATATATACTGCCAGGCTCCTCTGTCCATAGAGTTCTCTAGGCAAGAATACGGGAGTGGATTGCCATTTCCTTCTCCAAGGAAGGAAAATCCCTGACCCAGGGATTGAACCCAAGTCTCCTGCATTATAGGCAGAATCTCTACCATCTGAGCCGTAAACAATGGAAAATATTAGAAAAGAATATCCAGTGGGAAGTAGGTCCACATCTCTCAGAAATATTTCATGCACATATAAATATATGTTTTGTCTATAACCCAAATCTTTGTGTATCATAAAATGATACTCTGCTTTTTTTCCCCACAGGTATCTTGTACTCTTCTTTACCTTGATATTTTTCACTTAAGTAATTTTGGAGGTTTCTTCCAGAACAGTACATGTAGATCAATCTCATTTTTCAATGCTTCATGGTATTCCAGGTATGAATTTAATCATCCACCAAATATCCACATTTAAGGTTTTTCTGGGCTTTTGATATTATATAGTGGTGGTTTGGTTGCTAAGTCACGTCTGACTCTTGAGACCCCATGGACTGTAGCCTGCCTGGCTCCTCTGTCCATGGGCTTCTCCAGGCAAGAATACTGGAGTAGGTAACCATTTTCTTCTCCAGGAGATCTTCCTGACCCAGGGATCGACCTGAGTCTCCTGTATTGCAGGCAGACACTTTACCAACTGAGCCACCAGGGAAGGCTGTTGATATTATATACAGTGTTCTAATAAATAACATGAAATTGTGTCTTTGCATCTAGATGCTAGTATGTCTATAGAATAGGATCTTGGAAATAAAACTGCTGTGTCCAAGAATATGTGCATGTATAATTTTGATACTTAATGCCATATTTCCCTTTGCTTGAACCAGTATGCAGTATCCCCAGAAGGGTTTGAGGGTGCCTGTTGGCCTGAATGGGTCATTTTAGCAGTTCATTCCTTACTCTCTCACATCATCAGTGTCTTCTGCACTACTGGACCATTCAACTGAAATATGAATATGCTGTCATTTCTTGCATCTTAAAAGAAAATAAAAGCCTATTTATTGACCCCACTTTCCCCATCCATTACTGCCCCACGTGGCTGCTTCCCCTTTACCGCAAAACTGCTAGAAAAAGATGTGTATAGTTACCGTCTCTAGTCCTTCTCTTTTCTGTCTGTCTCTTTTCTGTGGGTTCTTAGTTCCCTGACCAGGGGTTGAATCTATGCCCCTTGCACTGGAAGCGTGGAGTCTAAACCACTGGACCACCAGGGAAGTCTTTTTCCTGTCTTCTTGAATCTTCTCCAGTTAGAACTCTCAGCCACTTTACCAAAACTGCTTCCAGCAAGTAGCCAATGCCCACTGCTATAGTGGTGAATTCTCAGTCTTCATCTTGCTCTGCTTGTCGGCAGCCTTTGATAGGATTGATGCGTCCGTTTTCCCTGGACCACTGTCTTCTCTTGGCTTCAGTGTTGCCACACTCTCCTCCAGTCATATAAGCTGCTTCTTCTCCGTTTCCTTTGTTGGTTTCTTCACATCTCCATGACATCTTGGTGTTGGAGTGCCCCAGGTCCTAGTCTTTGGATCCCCGCCCTGTGTGTGCCTCTCCTGTGGCAATCCAATACAATCACATGGCACTAAATAAATACTGTGTCTGTCCCAGTCTGGTTGATCCCTGACCTGGATCTCTCTCTTAAACACAAGCTTGTGTGTTGAACTACCTGCTTGATATCTCTACTTGCGTATCTGGGAGATCTCAAATCAGACATGTCTAAAATAGTGTTGTTCCCCTGAAACTTCTTCCTTCTACACCCTATTACATTTCAGGTGATAGTCATTCCATCCTTCTGGTTACTCAGACCAAAAAACCTCAGAATTATTATTGACCTCATGCTTTTGTTCCCACTTCATATCCAGCCTACTAGGACATCTTATTGGCTCTACCTTCAGAACAGATTCAGATTCTGACCACATCTCAGCACTTCCACCTCCAAGACCCCAGTCCAGGCAGCTGTCATCTCTCACCTGAATTATTTCAATAACTTCCCACTTCCATTCTTGCCCCCTGCCATCTGTTCTGCATAGAACAACACAGCAGTTGGAGTGATCTTGTTATTACCTGTCAAATCACATCACCTGCTGCTCAAAACCCTTCCATGGCTCACAAAGTTTAAAGGCAGAATGTAACTCTCCCCCTTACCCCCTGAGAAGATTCCTCTCTGATCTCATCTCCGGTTACTCTGCTCCTCTCTCTCTCTGTTCTAGTCCCATTAGCCTTTTTGCTATTCTTCTTGTGCCAGTGCAGGCATAAAGCTAAGGGATCTAAGGGAAACCAAGAACAGGATCCAGAAATGGACTTATCTATATATTTAAATGCTTTATTTAAAATGCTTGTTTTAGTGTTTAATGAAGAGAGGGAAAATGATGTATTTTCCAAGAAATGGTTTTGGGACATTCACGAATGAAACACAGGCAGATCTTAAGTCTGAGCCTCCTGGATAATATTCTATGGCATTGTGTTTCATTTCATCCAGTCTCCTAGTTAACACTCAACCACATGGGGGGTGTTTTGCACCCCATGAGTGTGTAGGCACATAAGCAAAGTCTCTGGAACAAAAGGGTGTGAGGGAGGGCCAGGAGGGTATAAAAGTCCAAGAGTGTGATTCTAGGCTACAATGGAACCCTTAGTGCTTCAGATCTTACCATCCACAGCTGTCTGTCTCTTTTGGTGATCTGGGAAGCTGTGACTGTGTCTGGTAGCATGATGGCTTATCTCCTGCCTTCTCCATAGAGATATAATCACCTCCATGTGTTTCCACATCATTTGCCATTATAACTTCCACATTTAACAAGCAGGTCTTAGAAGCTTCAATTGCCAAGCAACATTATTTGGATTTCTCAGTATCTTCTATAATCTACTCCATGGGATTTTCTTTACCATCACCTGGATGGAAATTCAGGCAGACCTCGGAGTTCTCTGGTGACTCTTGAATAATACAAATGGGCCTCCAGTTAGACACTTTAAATCACAAGAACCCACTCATTTTAGTAATTAAGTTAAAAAGTGTGAAAATGTTAGTTGCTCAGTTATGTCTGACTTTTTGCAACCCCATGGACTGTAGCCTACCAGGCTGCTCTGTCCATTCTCCAGGCAAGAATACTGGAGTGTGTAGCCATTCCCTTCTCCAGAGGATCTTCCTGACCCAGGGATCAAACCCAAGTCTCCTGGCATTGCAGGCAGATTCTTTACTCTCTGAGCCACCTTAAATTCCAGAACCACCTTAATTCCATTAATAACCAGAACCCTGCTTAATCTTCTCATCTTCTAAGCATGTAGTAGTGGTGAAGTTGTGATGAGCTTTTTCTCCTTTTGCCCAAGCAAGGTGTCTACTCGTATCACCCTATCATGCTAACCACAGTTTCTAGCTTCTCCAAGATAGAGATTTTGGGAGACAGCTTGTTGAGAAGAATGGAAAATGTCTTTCCTGATTGATATTATTGTGGTCAATTTTCTCTAGACTCAGCAGATGTTTTAAGGTCTCTTGTTTGGGGGTTCTTATGAATCTCACCAATGAAAGAAGACACTTTCATTAAAATAGACTTCTTGATATCCATCAGTGGCAGGCTTCTGGAAGGGCAGAGCCAAGTGGCAGCTCTTATCAGCTGGCAACAAGGTGGGTGCAGTTACTATCATGGGCAGAATGTCTGGGGCAGTAATCAGAGTATTTCAGAACATAAGAATCTTTGATGTTTGTTTATTTTTCATGGTATCTTGAGGACCAAAACAGATAGGAGGTCTACTAAGAATTATTTGACTTGTGTAACTGGAAAATCTCTAGGTCCAGTGAATAGAAACCTTAGTTGTTCAATGTAGAGTAATAGCTCATTACCCAAGTCTCAGATCTGAATCAGTTCAAAGACATAGAAATCCCCGGATGATTGATTTTGCAGCTGTGTCCAACGAGTAACAGCAGCAACAGCACCTGGGAATTTGTTAGAAATGCAAATTTTCAGACCCTCCTCTAGCCCAAGGGACACCAACACTCTGGGGGTGGGGGTTCAGCAGTCTTTGTTTTGGCTGGCACTTCAGCTGATTCCTGTGCATGCTAAGGTTTGAGAGCCCTGATGTTAAGTGAGGAAGAAGCTGGGAAGCCTCGAGAAGGGGCCCTATGACATTGCTGTAAGTAGCTAGCGTGCCTGTGTGCTAAGTCACTTCAGTCGTGCCTGACTCTTTGTGACCCTATAGACTGTAGCCTGCCAGGCTCCTCTGTTCAAAGGATTCTCCAGGCAAGAATACTGGAGTGGGTTGCCACATCCTCCTCCTGGATATCTGCCTGACCCAGGGATCAAACCCACATCTCCTGCAGCTTCTGAATTGCAGATGGATTCTTCTAACTGCTACACCACCATGGAAGCCCAAGTATCTAGCGTAAATCTTCCTTTAACTCTTCCCCAAAGTGCACTGAGGAAGGGGGACTATCCAGGCCTTTGGAGATTTTCTGGACATTAGTTCTGAGTCAAAGCCCCAACATACTTCTGGGACATGAAGGGTGTAGAGGTCACTTGATCAGGTGAGAAATGAAACTCTGGCCTGTGGCTGCCTCTCAGTGTGTCCACTTAATCCACTATGGTTATTTTCCCATCCCTGAATAGAGTTGTGATAAGTGTCCTCAATAACTAAAAGATTATTGATTCCCCTGTATTGATTCCCTGACCTGTGTGGTGAGCTTTATTATGGTAGGCAGGACCTTGCAGAAGCTTCCTGGAATTTCCTCTTCTTACATAAGAGTAAGAGTAAACTGAAAGCAATACCACATCCTTGGGGCGGGGGGGTTGCAGAGATTATTATTTCCATCTAATACTTGGACAATGCAGGGGTTGTCCTGCCACATTTTCATTTAACTTACCTGTTTGGTGTGGCAGAAGGAAGGTGGTTATTAGAGAATGACTGTGGTGGTTATTCGGAGAAGGCAGTGGCACCCCACTCCAGTACTCTTGCCTGGAAAATCCCATGGATGGAGGAGCCTGGTGGGCTGCAGTCCATGGGGTCGCAAAGAGTTGGACACGACTTCACTTTCACTTTTCACTTTCATGCATTGGAGAAGGAAATGGCAACCCACTCCAGTGTTCTTGCCTGGAGAATCCCAGGGATGGGAGAACCTGGTGGGAGGCCATCTATGGGGTCGCACAGAGTCGGACACAACTGAAGCGACTTAGCAGCAGCAGCAGTGGTGGTGGTTATTGGAGAATGACTGTGAATTGTCGAAGAATTATTCAGGTACTGGACCAGATGTAGTCTTTGCTGGATAACAGAGCAGAGCTTCTGGCACTTTGAAGGCAACTATTGATCTGGCAGATGCTTTTTTTTTTTTTTCTTCTTGATACCAAACTAACAAAGAACACCAGATGGAGTTTGTTCTCAATTAGCAGGATCAGCAAAACACCTGCCCTGGCTTCTCTTTGGCCCATGTGATTCTTCTGCTGTCTGACAAGATCTAGTCTGCAGGGACCTTGATCATCGTGATATTCCCCAGAACACAATGCTGATATATTACATTATTGACATGATGAGCAGAAGCAGCACATGCCCTTGAAGCCTTGATGAGACACATGTATGCCAGAGGGTGGGAGAGAGACTCCAAGAATAGTCAAAGGCCTGCGACCTCAGTGAAGTTTCTAGGGGTCCAGTGGTCTGGGAAATGGTGGCATTTCCTCTGCAAACTGAAAGGCAAATTGTACACTCTGTACCCACCTATCACTGAATAAGATCAAACAGTGTTCTCTACCTCTTGATTTTTGAGATAACGTACGCTCTTTTTGAGTGTATTGATCAAAGCCACATCTGAGTAACACATAAAGCTGCCAAGTTTTGTGCAGGGACCAGAGCAGAACAAGGCTCCCTAGCAAAGTGTCTCAACCTCAGCAGTGTGGACATCTGGGGACAAAGTTCTTTGATGTGGGAGGCTATCTGAGAATGGTAGGATGTCTAGCAGCATCCTTGGCCTCTGCCCATTAGATTCCAGCAGCAGCTCTTCCCCCATTTCTACTCCCAAATTGCTCCCCCATTTGAGAACCACTGGCCGATAGCATGTCTAGGTAAACCTCAAGGGAAGGACTGGCTGGCACTTGACTGCAATCTTGTGAAGAGACCCTGAGCTAGATCTTTTTAATTAACCTAGATTCCTGAATCCCAGAAACCATGACAGATAATAAGTGCTCGTTGCTCAGTTTTGGGATAATTTGTTTTGCAGCAATACACGGGTCCACCAGCCATACAATTGGCGTGCAAAGCAACGTGTAAAGAGCATATTCCAGACTGGACCCGAGGAGGTCCTGAGTGTACAAGTGAGTTCCTACTCCCAGAGCACCTGCCTCTTGTCATTTTGGGGTTGACAGATGACTGAGAAGAAAATGTTTGAATCAGGTTCATGGATGGCCCCTTACAATTTGAAGGTACCAGAAGGATGTGTACTACAGAGACATTAACAGTCTGGAGCAGGAGTAGGGTAAAGCAGTTGTCCACTTTGGATGGAGAGATGGCCAGAGGGAGGGCTGTACACCAATTCATGGGTGGCTAGTGGTTTGGTTGGTATATTGGTGGCACAGGAGTCTGAGGAAGAGGTTTGCAGATGAGTCTCTCCATATGGGTGACTCCATATGTGAAAGCTCACCATAGGGCACCTGCCGTGAGGCTCTCAGTAACCAGCTGGACAGGATGCCCACTCTGTGGACCAGTCAGCCCCTTTCCCAGCCACCCTGAGGTGTGCTCAGTAGACCCATGTAAAATGTGGCCGTTGTGGCAGGAATGGAAGTCGTGCACGGGCTCAGCAGTATGGACTTCCCCTGCATATGACAATGTCACTCCAGTGACAGAGGCTACTGTCACTGCTGGGTACCTAGTCTGCTGGACAGCAGAGACCTGGAGTGGCCTCATTCCCCAGGGGGACCAGCCAGCCACCAGTCAGTTACTACACTGAACACTTTCCTTTATGGAAAAACAATTTTTGGGATAGTACTGCAACCTGCAAGACTACTAAAAACTCAGACCCTTAAGAAAGGAGGGTTTAAATTGTCTTGGCGGGAACGAACCCCACACAACTGAGGTGTCAATTTAAGGCAGATGGAACATGGGCTAGACAATGGAAGAAGCTCAGTAACAGTTATTATTCAACTCTTACCATTATCATTCAATTATTTTTGTAATCAGTTACTAAAACAAGAACTATAGCCCCTCTGTGTACTTTTTGCTTTGTTAAGTGTAACATTGAGTGTCACTGGTGGTTAAGTTTACAGTTTAGTCTTACAGTTCAGTCGCTCAGTCGTGTCCGACTCTTTGTGACCCCATGAATCACAGCACGCCAGGCCTCCCTGTCCATCACCAACTCCCGGAGTTCACTCAGACTCAAGTCCATCGAGTCAGTGATGCCATCCAACCATCTCATCCTCCGTTGTCCCCTTCTCCTCCTGCCCCCAATCCCTCCCAGCATCAGAGTCTTTTCCAATGAGTCAACTCTTCGCATGAGGTGGCCGAAGTACTAGAGTTTCAGCTTTAGCATCATTCCTTCCAAAGAAATCCAGGGCTGATCTCCTTCAGAATGGACTGGTTGGATCTCTTTGCAGTCCAAGGGACTCTCAAGAGTCTTCTCCAACACCACAGTTCAGCAGTTATAACTGGACATGGAACAACAGACTGGTTCCAAATAGGAAAAGGAGTACGTCAAGGCTGTATATTGTCACCCTGCTTATTTAACATATATGCAGAGTACATCATGAGAAACGCTGGACTGGAAGAAACACAAGCTGAATCAAGATTGCCGGGAGAAATATCAATAACCTCAGATATGCAGATGACACCACCCTTATGGCAGAAAGTGAAGAGGAACTAAAAAGCCTCTTGATGAAAGTGAAAGTGGAGAGTGAAAAAGTTGGCCTAAAGCTCAACATTCAGAAAATGAAGATCATGGCATCCGGTCCCATCGCTTCATGGGAAATAGATGGGGAAACAGTGGAAACAGTGTCAGACTTTATTTTTTGGGCTCCAAAATCACTGCAGATGGTGACTGCAGCCATGAAATTAAAAGACGCTTACTCCTTGGAAGAAAAGTTGTGACCAACCTAGATAGTATATTCAAAAGCAGAGACATTACTTTGCCGACTAAGGTCCATCTAGTCAAGGCTATGGTTTTTCCAGTGGTCATATATGGATGTGAGAGTTGGACTGTGAAGAAGGCTGAGCGCCAGAGAATTGATGCTTTTGAGCTGTGGTGTTGGAGAAGACTCTTGAGAGTCCCTTGGACTGCAAGGAGATCCAACCAGTTTAGTCTTTAGGTTACAGAATATCCAAGGTGCTGCTGCCGCTAAGTCGCTTCAGTCATGTCTGACTCTGTGCGACCCCATAGACGGCAGCCCACCAGGGTCCTCTGTCCCTGGGATCCTTCAGGCAAGAACTTTGGAGTGGGTTGCCATTTCCTTCTCTGATGCATGCTTGCATGCAGTCGCTTCAGTCATGTCTGACTCTGTGCGACCCCGTAGATGGCAGCCCACCAGGCTCCCCCGTCCCTGGGATTCTCTAGGCAAGAACATTGGAGTGGGTTGCCATTTCCTTCTCCAAGGCATGCTTGCATGCAATGTCGCTTCAGTCGTGTCTAACTCTGTGTGACCCCATGGACAGCAGCCCACCAGGCTCTTCCGTCCACGGATTCTCCAGGCAAGAATATTGGAGTGGGTTGCCATTTCCTTCTCAAATCCAAGGTGCTATGGTGATTAAAATAGAAGAAATGACATCACCCAGAGGTGAACACAGTGACTGAAGCCGCCTCCTTATAGTGGTCTCACTTTGTGTTCCCCCCTTTTGGAGACAGAGTAAACCTGAATTCATTTATATGGTCAATATCTTTGCTTTCTGTTAGGTAGAAGTATGATGTTGATTGGATACAATGGAACATGAGCAGCAAAAGAGTAGATGTAACAGATTGTGTCTCTTGTTAGGTCCAAATTCATCCTTCTAGATAATCTCCAGCCCCTTTTCCAGACTCACTCATTTAACCGATTTCATGTTAGCTTCTTTCAATGGAAGGCATAGATGGTACGTTTCAGTGTAGAGGAAAGAGATTAATAATTTCCCTTGTAGTGCAGGAGACCCCGATTCGATTCCTGGGTCAGGAAGATCCACTGGAAAAGAGATAGGCTAAGCACTCCAGTATTCTTGGGCTTCCCTGGTGGCTCAGCTGGTAAAGAATCTGTCTGCAGTGTGGGAGACCTGGGTTCGATCCCTGGGTTGGAAAGATGCCCTGGAAAAGGGAAAGGCTACCCATTCCAGTATTGTGGTCTGGAGAATTCCATGGACTATACAGTTGCAAAGAATCAGACACCAAGTGACTTTCACTTTCTTTCATGCTACTGGAAGCAGCAGGGACATGCATCTGGGCTTGACTGCTTGTGGTACAAGCTCCACCAGCCTGGGGGTTTCAGCAACATTGGCAGCGAGTATCCACTCACAGGATCCAGCCAAGGGACAGTGGCAGCTTCCAGTCTTTAAGTTACAGCTGCCTTTTTTCTTTGCTCCTCAGCCCTTCCAGCAGTTTTTAACCAGTTCCCTACATTACATCCTTCTCTACTTGAAATGTATATGGTGGTTTCTACTCTCTTGTTTGGATGCCAAATGCTACAAATTTTTCTGTATCAGAACAAAGTGAACTTCCTCATTCTCTAATTTAGAAGAATAAAGAGGAATGCATCATATTTATATAAGAAGACCCAAATAATGGATATTTAAGTTGCTCTCAATTTTGCTTTTTAATCTGTAAGGGTATTAAAGACATTTCCATTTTAGGAAAGCATTGTCAAGGCATGTATTTGGCAGTAGTCATCTCTTCCTCAATCTGGAATGATGCCTGCTAAAGTTCTTTTTTTTTTTTTTTTTTTTTAATTTATTTTTTTTTTCATGATGATTTTTTTTTTTTTTTTTTTAAATTTTAAAATCTTAAATTCTTACATGCGTTCCCAAACATGAACCCCCCTCCCACCTCCCTCCCCACAACATCTCTCTGGGTCATCCCCATGCACCTGCCCCAAGCAGGCTGCTAAAGTTCTTATGCAGGGATCTAAATAGCTGAAATGGGATTAAACTAGACTCTGAAATCTAGAGAGTGTCCACATTTAGCTAGTTATACATGCTTCATAGGTGGTCTAAAGTATTGTCCATGTATATTCTAGCCTTATCCTTTCCAAATGAATTTCAATCACCTTGAGGCTTGATCTTATATCACCTTTTGAATATGTAAATATGACGTGGGGGTGGGATGGGAGAGACGTTAGTAGTGCCTCTTCCCTTATGATTAATGTCATCCAAATGTGTCATCTGATTGGTAGTCTGGGAAAAGCCCTGTATCCCTTCATATAAACATAGGTTTTCTCTTGAGGTTGAAGCAGATGACACAGTCAACACTGCCACAGAGTGCAGTGGCTCAAATCGAGGTCTGGTTAATTTTATTATTGGTCTCATTCCAGATCCCTTTCATGGAGGCAGTGCTCCTTAGAAACCATTTCCCCTCAATTATGAAATATTTTAATTGATTTGTGGGCAGTGCTCTAATTCAGTCTGTGCACCCTGTCCGCTTGGTCCACCTCGGGGCTGGAAGGCTGCCCAGCTCCGCACAATGCCCTCATCTGCACGGGGCTGCCTCACTCCCATCTCAGCCATCTGATATTCTGCTTCCGCTAGACTGAAGAATGAAAGGCTCTTTAGCTCTTTGCTAACACCATCCTTCTACTGTTTTCTGATTGTATCTTCTTTAATTAAACAGCACTTTTGTTATCTTCTCATCTTTTAGGTATTCCGATCATTCTGGCATTCTCCTTCCAGCTCTTAAGGTTTGTTTGAGTTCTCCAAAATGGGAAGGTTGGGTCGTGTTTACAGTTGCCATGCCAACTCCCAATCAGCCTTTTCCTTGGGAGGATTTTTCTAGTTGCTCTACACTTTCACAGCAACTTAAAGTGTGACAGGAATCCTTAAACATTCATAAGCAACTTGGCCAACAGGGTATGGGACTGCAGTTCCTAAGATGGATATCCAGGCTCTTTTCACAAGGGTTCTACTTTTATAATCTTCAACATAATCCCTTTAAAGCACGAATCGCTGACAAATCCAAGCTGCTATGGTATGAAAATTCTAATTAAAGGCAAAAATCAAAGCTGCTTTTGGTGGTAATACTGTTATACTGTCAACCTCATTGTCAGTCAAATTAACAAATACATTTCCAATAACCCAGGTAATGCGGTAAGAAATCAATAGCCAAGCCCATTTAGCTCTCAAAAGCTTGTGTGCATGCCTGCTAATTTGTTCAATTGTGTCCGACTCTTTGCAACCCTATAGACTATGGCCCACCAGGTTCCTCTGTCCATAGAATTCTACGGGCAAGAATACAGGAGTGGGTTGCCATGCTCACCTCCAGGGGATCTTCCCGACCCAGAAATCGAACCCACATCTCTTACGTCTCCTGCATTGGCAGGTCCTGTACCACTAGGGCCACCTGGAAGCAAGCTTAAATGCTGTAAATCACATTTCCTGTTTATGGGGCTGAACCTGGGAAGATATGCATGAAGCATATTTCCAAACAGTACCCCAAAGTGAGAAGGCATGAAGAGGAAAAATTTTAATGTTTTACATTTCAGTAATAGTCACAAATAACAATGATTTATGATCACTCCTACTACAGTTAACAAAATAGTTTCTACTGAACATTTAATAGGTGAGACAGCAGTTGTCTAAGATAAATGGTCCATTGATTTCCTCATTTTCTTGATAACCACACCCACAGGCTAAGTCCACAACTGGATCATATCCACATTTCATCGTAATTGGTTTTAAAACTATCAAAACAGGAAGTACATGGAAATACCATTCCCAAATCCTCAATGGCACATTGGAGATTTCTTAATGCATGTGCTTTCCTTTTCTTGGGAATTCCACATGCAATCTGTGAGGCACTCACAGAAGCACCAGGTCTGACATCATCATGAATTGGTTTTACCTCTTGCTGGTACATTTCCCTATGCTCAGCTTCAAAGAAAACCCAGAAAACTCTTAGATCTCCATCTGAATTTCATAGGATTCAGTTCTGCCTCTTTCATCCAAGCCCACTTTTCCTGTTGGGAGCACCACTGGTTTTCTCTCTAGCTGACAGCACATTTGGAACAGACTGTTGTTCTCTGGAAAAGATTTTATAGCAGCCTGGATTTTAGTTTATCATTTCATTATAAAAGGGAATTTTAAAAAGTCAGTTCCTAATCACTGCACAGCATCATCTGGAATTTGGCCAACAGTTGTTAGAGTTCTATGAAATCAGGTTTTTTTCTAACAGTGAAAAGCAGAGGTGGAAATTTTATATTTGCTCAAATCCTCAGCCACTCTATCAAATAGCTAAGAATGATTAAAAATAAAACAATATGGAGTATTTTTGGAATTTTGTTTCCCCAAAGATGGAGAGAAGTGAGAAAATGCCATCTTAGCATATGTATCTTGAAGTCTGCCCTTCTTTTGGAGTCCAGAATCTTCTTGTTAGGCATAGCATAAGGTGAGCAATCTGTTGTTATTGCAGGTAGGGCTTGGCGTGTAGCTGATAATGGAGTACTGCTCTGACACAAGATGGAATTTTTATTTGTAATGGAAGAAAAGATCAACTTTCTAAATACCTAGTGGTAGTTTGCACATTCAAAATAAGCTAGATAGAAATCTATTTTAAGAGTTTTGTTGCTTCCTAAGAGAAACTAGGTCAGAATTTTCCTTCTTAACCCCAAGATAGATAAACACTTGTTTCACACAGAACACCACAAATCAAAAGATGGCCAGACTTTTGGTTTCCCAACGGAAAATACCTTGGTTCATTAAACATTAAATATTAATACTTTTGAAGTGCCAGCTACTATATTAGAAACTGTAAACGTGGAGTTGAACACAATAAACCAAAGTCCTTATCTTTGTAGAGCTCGTGCAGTTTCTCATAAGGGTTTCTGCAGTTTAATGTTTCATGTTTCAAATTTAATTGAAACATTAAAAAGTGTTGATAAGATGAACAAACTAGTGTTCTTCACTAAATGGGGGAAGTCACAAATGTGATAAGAGCCGTAAATTTTAAAATACTACATAAAGAACTTCTGCAACTTTCTTGTCCTTAATGAGGCATCAGTATCCCTGAATTTCTTCACTATTGTGCTGATTGTCGTGAACAGAACTTCTATATTCATTTGTCCTGTGGAGAGGGTTGTTTTCCGGAAACCATCTCGCCAAAGGAAAAAAAATCTGTTTTCTGGGGAGATTCAGACACAGAGCTGTAAATGATTCTGGCAGGATGAGTGCTGAAGGGAGAGGATATTAGCAATTGGAAAATGGCTTTGTTGCCAGAGGCTACATATGAAGGCATTAGAAGCCACATGATAGAATTAGACAGAGGATACGCACAGGTCTGGTTAAGCTCAAAGCGTCTAACAGCCCACCAGAAATTGTAGGACAGGCTTAGAACAGCTGAATGTGCCTTTTATTATCCCTCGGATGGGAGTCCTATTTTGAAACCCAGAGTTTGGGGAGAATGATTGTGACTAAAGTCCCGGACGCTTTGCTCTGTTCCATCTACCCCTGCACCTTGGTTTTGGTGCCCAGACCCATCTCACTGTGCCTTCGTGTTTAGAAGAGCTCCAACGTGGAACATCCCCATTGCTATAGGAAAAGGGGAAAGAGGAAGAAAAGTGGAGGGAAGAGAAAGAGGAAAAAAGGAAATATTCTTTGCTATTCCAAGTGATTTGAAGGTTTGGGACTGTGCTGGCTGATGCACAGCCGTTTCTGTCCTTAGATGCGTCCTAACCATCTGGTTACCTGGGCTCCCTCCTCCATCTGGCTCTAATTATCTCAGCCAAACTGAGGGTTGTTTGTTGGTGGTTGTGATTTTCTTAAGTTTCCCATTAATTTTGTCCTGCCTCCGTTTTGTTTTCCTTTCAGTAATGCAGGTCTTGAATAAATTAATTTGTTGCTTATGGGCAAAAAAGTAGCTGCAGCAACCAGCCTAAATCATCCTCAAGCTATAGCAATGTTGATTCATTTGTAAAAATATGCATTGACTCCAAAAACACGTAATAGGGTCTTCCTTTTTGGCCATGAACATGCCCATTAGATTCCTCTGGGGGCTAAGAGGATACCCTAGCACAGGCATTACAGTTTTTCCAGAAAGAGCCATTCCCAAAGCAGACGGAAGGAAAGGAAGCTGCATCAGAGAAGAGCTTGGGCTTGATTTTGATTAAGTCCTTTCTGATTTTTTTTTTAAACCTAGGCACATGTTTTATTTTCTTAGTTGAAGAGTTTATAATCCTGGACACTGAAAATAAATACGTTTTATATTTTCTAATGTATGGTTATTATATTAGGAGTTTGAGCTACATTTCCTTGTGTTACAACGTGGTCTGGCTCTTTTAGAATGTCACAGGTTATAGATGCTGAATCAAGCTGAATTTTCCCTCCAGAGAGAACATTAGGAACAGGTGGGGGCAGTTACTAGAGTAAAACAGAAACCTGAGAGGAACAAAATGACTCTTTTAGGAACTGTTCCAATGCCTCAAACCCAGAGGGACAGGGGAGAATTCACAAGCACCATCTTGCTAATGGTGGCCATGCCCTGTGCATAAGGAAGCCAGGATGTTCCCTCTGTTAGCAGCGGGCATCCTAGAGCCAGGATATCCATGCCGTTAACGCTTTCTCTGTCTACAAGTTTGCTGGCCCATGGATCCCCCTCCTCATAAAATTCAGTGGCTTCTGAGCACCCCTTGTGGCCCTTAATAAAAAGTCAGTCGCCTTGTTACCACTTTGTCCAAGGTATTGAAACCAGCTAGGGATGCACGTCAGTGTCACTTCAATGAGTTACAAATCACAATAGGATTAAGTGAAGAAAACAAGACATACGTTGTCTCAAATGTGAAAAAATCAGGGTCTACAAATAATAAAAGACTAGTAGGACTAGTATTTAAAATTTAAAATTGGTTATGTCTGGCTGTGAGCTTATGGATCATTTTTGTGTCATATATATATATGCATATTTTTATGCATTAGCTATAACTTCTCATTGTGGTATAAATAGTGATGCTTGATGCTCGGCTCCCCCTTCATTCAGTTAAATACTTCCTGAGCACACATTCTGAGTGTGGCACCCTGTGGAGGGAGCAAAGCCGAGAGAATTCCAGGTCTTCACCTTGATCCATGCCCTCATGTCTCTGATGGCAGCAGCCCCTCCTCTTGGTTCAGAGCCTGAGCTTTTTGTGGGCGGGCCATCCTGGCTGGTCCCGCAGTGTTGGTAGTGTACTTGCTCAGATACAGGTGGGCTCCCTCCTGCCCTTCCTTCAGACCCAGCTCGAATGGCGGCATGTCAGGAGGGCTTTTCCCACCACCTATGTAATCCTGCCCTCACTTCCCACCACACTGGATTCCCTGTAGTGCTTTGATTTTTTTGTGGCTCATATCGATAGGTATTCCTCTAGGCATGTGTGTACTTGAACACGGACCTCCCACCAAAATGTAATGCCTTGGAGGAGAGGTCTTCAGGCTTGTTCATTGCTATATCTCTGTCCATCTAGAAGGGTGCCTGTCATAGTGGGCACTCATTAAATATTGTTGAATTGAATTTTCCTCAAGGGAGAAGTTGTGATATGTATATTTAAACAAATCAAGAATGAATATCAGTCCACAAATTCAGGTGATAAAGAGATGGTATCTCTATTTTTTACAATAATTTAAAAACTCTGCACCTCTACCCTGCTGGGTTGGTGGGAAATTTCATCTCATTTTTTGCTCTGCTCCATTCCTCCCATCAACAGGGATGTGTGGGGGACTTGTAAGTTTTCAAGAATCTTATGCAGTAATAAGGGCTTTGGGAAAGGTCCACTGCTGAGCAGCCCATCCCATTGTGTGCCTCATCATGGTGCCTTCACACCTGTTGGCTATCTGCTGCTTCTGGGCAAGACTGAAAATGTTACTGCCCATGGCCCCAGCTCCCCAGATGCTTCATCCAAAAGCTCTTCCTCTCAAGGTCTTTCTCCACCATGGCCCCTGCCAGTTAGCAGAATCTGCAGAAGTTGCTTCCACCTTTAATTGGAAGAATTTCCTTTTAGCCTGATGTTTTTCTCCTGTTTTCCCAAGCCACTAACCTTCTCTAAAACTCTATTCTCCCCATGGGCCTCTGGCTTTTAAAAAGAGCCAGAAATAATTCTGTTTTTTATTCTGCCCCTGACCTCCCTGAAACAAGGGATGTGGAGTCTGCTACCTGCTTAAATGGGGAACGAACAAGAACAACTTTGGACAACTCTGACACAAGACAGAAATGTATGTTAAAGGAGTGAAGCAGCCATTGCAGGGAAGAAAGTGGTTCTTTTCAGGCAGGAGTGGGAAGAGAGAAACCAAGCCAGGCGGAAGGCTTAGGGCATCTTGTGCTTTGGAATGAGCCTTGAAGGCTTGGAGTATTTCATTTCAGAGTGTGATGGATAGAAAAGAGTGGCATGAGCAAAGATAAAATGGAGATGGTATATACGGGAGGGCAAATAGCCTGATATGACTGTTGTATTTGAGCAGTGGGAAAAGATCCCCCTCCCCAAAATAGGTAGAATCAGCTTGTGACAAGGCTTGAAAGTCAGGATGTTTTGATATTAACTTGACAGTATTTGGCAGCTATTGGGTCAGTAGATAGATTACAGTTGTGCATTAGGAAATAGCAACACCATCTAGAATAGATTAATAGTTGGAACTGGTGATGGGAAGGCTAGAAGCAGAAAGAACCCTTAGCAGGCTGAGAAGTAGTTTAGAAATAGAAAGGAAAAAGAGGATGGAGATGCAAAAGATATTGCTGAAGTAGAGTAAATAGGATTTGACCACTGGTTGGAACAACAGACTGGTTTCAAGTAGGAAAAGGAGTACGTCAAGGCTGTATATTGTCACCCTGCTTATTTAACTTATATGCAGAGTACATCATGAGAAATGCTGGACTGGAAGAAACACAAGCTGAAATCAAGGTTGCTGGGAGAAATACCAATAACCTCAGATATGCAGATGACACCACCCTTATGGCAGAAAGTGAAGAGGAACTAAAAAGCCTCTTGATGAAAGTGAAAGAGGAGAGTGAAAAAGTTTGCTTAAAGCTCAACATTCAGAAAACTAAGATCATGGCATCCAGTCCCATCACTTCATGGCAAATAGATGGGGAAACAGTGGAAACAGTGTCAGACTTTATTTTTTGGGGCTCCAAAATCACTGCAGATGGTGACTGCAGCCATGAAATTAAAAGATGCTTACTCCTTGGAAGAAAATTTATGACCAACCTAGATAGCGTATTCAAAAGCAGAGACATTACTTTGCCGACTAAGGTCCGTCTAGACAAGGCTATGGTTTTTCCTGTGGTCATGTATGGATGTGAGAGTTGGACTGTGAAGAAGGCTGAGTGCCAAAGAATTGATGCTTCTGAACTGTGGTGTTGGAGAAGACTCTTGAGAGTCTCTTGGACTGCAAGGAGATCCAGCCAGTCCATTCTGAAGGAGATCAGCCCTGGAATTTCTTTGGAAGGAATGATGCTAAAGCTGAAACTCCAGTACTTTGGCCACCTCATGCGAAGAGTTGACTCATTGGAAAAGACTCTGGGAGGGATTGGGGGCAAGAGGAGAAGAGGACGACTGAGGATGAGATGGCTGGATGGCATCACTGACTCGGTGGACGTGAGTCTGAGTGAACTCCAGGAGATGGTGATGGACAGGGAGGCCTGGTGTGCTGCGATTCATGGGGTTGCAAAGAGTCTGACACGACTGAGAGACTGAACTGAACTGAACTGAACTGAATAGGAGAGGGGCTTCCCTGGTGGCTCAGTGGTAAAGAATCTGCCTGCAATGCAGGAGACCTGGTTTCGATCCCTGGGTTGGGAAGATCCCTTGGAGGAGAGCATGACAACCCACTCTAGTACCCTTGCCTAGAGAATCGCATGGACAGAGGAGCCTGGCAGGCTGCAGGCCATAGGGTTGCACAGAGTCAGACATGACAGAAGCGACTAAGCAGCAGCAGCAACAGATGAAGAGAAGAGAAAGGCAAGAGAAGGATGGTGGTTACAAGAACGGGGGTGTTCTCAGCAGGCAAAGAAAACCAAGAGGAGCCTCTAATTTGGGGAAAAGAGGACCAGAATAGTCATATTAAGTCTGAGCTTCCATCAGGACAGTTGGGGCTGTGGATGAGGGGCTCAGAAGAGAGCTCACGACTTTCCCAAGGTAGAAAGAGAATATGTGTAATAAGGCTGCAGCAGTGTTTTGGGGTGAAGGAGCAAAATTAAGGGATCCAGTGTCGGATTCTTTTGATCATCTCAGTAGAGTAGGAGGCAAGGCCACTTGCTGAGAATAAGGGAAACAGTCAGTGTGTCATCTGGAGTTTGATCATAGGAACAGTTTGTAACAGATGCTCTGGTGAATATATAGTCAATTCCTGAAGAAGAGTAGGGCAGACCCACGCAGCATCAAGTTTTCTCTCCAGTAAATACAGAATACTTTTATAGTAGTTTTATGAAATCTATCCAGGCAGATGTGAGAAGAAATAGCTTTCACATTGTATATCTTGTTTAAGGCATTGTTGTTGTTGTTCATTTGCTAAGTTGTGTCCCGATTCTTTGTGACCCCATGGACTGCAGCACGCCAGGCTTCCCTGTCCTTCACCATCTCCTGGAGCCCACCCAAACTCACGTCCACTGAGTCAGTGATGCCATCCAACCATCTTGTCATCTGTTGTCCCCTTCTCCTCCTGCCCTCAATCTTTCCCTGCATCAGGGCCTTTTCTAATGAGTTACTCTCTCTGCTAGACAGTTGTTATGCCATTCATTGGAAATTTGTTTTTTGGGGGACTTCATAAGATGCCAGAATCCCTCATCATCTTAAACATGGAAAAGTAGTGACTATTCATTGCCTACATTCCCAGCTCTGTGCTGCTTTCTGAGCTGTATGTCTGTCCTCAGGGTAGCCCATCATCACCTGCCCCCCAGTCCTAAGGCCAAGTTGTTTTCTATACTGATGGTGTGGGGCAGAAGGGGAAAAAGAGCTCATCGTGAAGACCAGCTGTACTTGTGGTTTCCAGGCAGCTGTTGCATCTACAAGGGGAGCAGGAGAAATGAGGGACCCTAAAATACATTTCATTCCCTGGGATGGCCACCACATGCTGCCCTCTGGTGGTTCAGGACCCATCTCTACTGACCTCCTTTTGTGGTCTTTTATAAGCATGCTGTGGTGTTAGAGAAGACTCTTGAGAGTCCCTTGGACTGCAAGATCCAACCAGTCCATTCTAAAGGAGATCGGTCCTGGGTGTTCTTTGGAAGGAATGATGCTAAAGCTGAAACTCCAGTACTTTGGTCACCTCATGCGAAGAGTTGACTCATTGGAAAAACCTCTGATGCTGGGAGGGGTTGGAGGCAGGAGGAGAAGGGGACGACAGAGGATGAGATGGCTGGATGGCATCACTGACTCAATGGACGTGAGTTTGAGTGAACCCCGGGAGTTGGTGATGGACAGGGAGGCCTGGTGTGCTGCAATTCATGGGGTCACAAAGAGTCGGACACGACTGAGCGACTGAACTGAACTGAACTGAACTGATAAGCATGCTACCCCTATCTCTCTAAATCTGGTCTTTTTTTTTTTTTTTTTTTTTTGATGGTACCTCTGTTGGGAATTTAGGGATTTGTGTGGAGTAAGAAGTAAGGAGATACGAATCAAGACCATCCCCAAGAAAAAGAAATGCAAAAAAACAAAATGGCTGTCTGAGGAGGCCTTACAAATAGTTGTGAAAAGAAGGGAAGCGAAAAGCAAAGGAGAAAAGGAAAGATATACCTATTTGAATGCAGAATTCCAAAGAATAGCAAGGAGAGATAAGAAAGCCTTCCTCAGTGATCAGTGCAAAGAAATAGAGGAAAACAATAGAATGGGAAAGACTAGAGATCTCTTCAAGAAAATTAGAGATACCAAGGGAACATTTCATGCAAAGATGGGCTCAATAAAGGACAGAAATGGTAGGGACCTAACAGAAGCAGAAGATATTAAGAAGAGGTGGCAAGAATACACAGAAGAACTGTACAAAAAAGATCTTCATGACCAGATAATCATGATGGTGTGATCACTCACCTAGAGCCAGACATCCTGGAGTGTGAAGTCAAGAGGCCCATAGGAAGCATGACTACGAAGAAAGCTAGTGGAGGTGATGGAATTCCAGTTGAGCTATTTCAAATCCTGAAAGGTGATGCTGTGAAAGTGCTGCACTCAATATGCCAGCAAATTTGGAACACTCAGCAGTGGCCACAGGACTGGAAAAGGTCAGTTTTCATTCCAATCCCAAAGAAAGAAAATGCCAAAGAATGCTCAAACTACTGCACATTTGCACTCATCTCACATACTAGGAAAGTAATGCTTAAAATTCTCCAAGCCAGGCTTCAGCAATACATGAACTGTGAACTTCCAGATGTTCAAGCTGGTTTTAGAAAAGGCAGAGGAACCAGAGATCAAATTGCCAACATCCACTGGGTCATGGAAAAAGCAAGAGAGTTCCAGAAAAACATCTATTTCTGCTTTATTGACTATGCCAAAGCCTTTGACCATGTGGATCACAATAAACTATGGAAAATTCTGAAAGAAATGGGAATACCAGACCACCTAACCCGCCTCTTGAGAAACCTATATGCAGGTCAGGAAGCAACAGAACTGGACATGGAACAAGAGACTGGTTCCAAATAGGAAAAGGAGCACGTCAAGGCTGTATATTGTCACCCTGCTTATTTAACTTATATGCAGAGTACATCCTGAGAAACGCTGGGCTGGAAGAAGCACAAGCTGGAATCAAGATTGCCAGGAGAAATATCAGTAACCTCAGATATGCAGATGACACCACCCTTATGGCAGAAAGTGAAGAGGAACTAAAAAGCCTCTTGATGAAAGTGAAAGAGGAGAGTGAAAAAGTTTGCTTAAAGCTCAACTTTCAGAAAACGAAGATCATAGCATCCGGTCCCATCACTTCATGGGAAATAGATGGGGAAACAGTAGAAACAGTGTCAGACTTTATTTTTCTGGGCTCCAAAATCACTGCAGTTGGTGATTGCAGCCATGAAATTAAAAGATGCTTACTCCTTGGCAGGAAAGTTATGACCAACCTAGACAGCATATTCAAAAGCAGAGACATTACTTTGCAACAAAGGTCTGTCTAGTCAAGGCTGTGGTTTTTCCAGTGGTCATGTGTGGATGTGAGAGTTGGACTGTGAAGAAAGCTGAGCGCCGAAGAATTGATGGTTTTGAAGTGTGGTGTTGGAGAAGACTCTTGAGAGTCCCTTGGACTGCAAGGAGATCCAGCCAGTCCATTCTGAAGGAGATCAGTCCTGGGTGTTCATTGGAAGGACTGATGTTGAAGCTGAAACTCAAATACTTTAGCCACTTGATGCGAAGAGCTGACTCACTTAAAAGACCCTGATGCTGGGAAAGATTGAGGGCAGGAGGAGAAGGGGATGACAGAGGATGAGATGGTTAGATGCATGACGGACTCAATGGACATGAGTTTGGGTGGACTCCAGGAGTTGGTGATGGACAGGGAGGCCTGGCATGCTATGGTTCATGGGGTCTCAAAGAGTCAGACATGACTGAGCGACTGAACTGAACTGAACTGAAGAAGTAAGAAATAATAATAGGAATCTGTCTGCATTCTTAATCTTACCAGTATTGTCTTCATCAAAAGACAAAGTCTTTGGGAATTATTGACCCTAGTGTTTTTAAACCACCCAATTCCAGTTTATCGTTATCTCCAGCTTATTGAAATTTTCTTGTCCTTGTATTATTAAATTAAATATGTGACTGTCTATTCAAGCCCAGGGACCAGAAAAAATTTCCCTAAAGCGTTGAAAATCCCAGAAAATTTGGAGTTGGAGTTGAAAATTACATGCTCCCCGGGCTGGTACATCTTTTTAACTCTCTGACACCCAACAAGGGTAGAATATGATATAGAGGCAAAGCTACATAGAGTTTGATTTATTTACTTAAGAGGCCAAAAGAGACTTACATTTCTCAATGCAGAAGAAACTGCAACTCTTGAAGACATTAGAACTAGAACTCTGAAAGACTGGTAGAACTTAGGCTCTAGGCTAATGGATGTTAAGATTTTTCAGGGGCAGAAGGAGCTCTTTTGAGGGAGCCATGTCTCATTAGAGATTCCTTTCCCTCTGTCCTTCACAGCCCTACCCAGAAAAGTATATGCTGGTGAAATTGAGCCCTCAACAAACTACCCAGTATCTAATTTACTAAACAAAATCCCTCTTGAGTATACCCTCCACCCTGCCCAAGATCAGCTTCAATTTGCCAGTGCAGCATCACTCCCGGCTGTTTTTTTTTTTTTTACTAGAATGGACATATTTTTTCACTTCTGTTTATTTTTGCCCCAAAGCTTTTGGCATTTCCCTCCGGTGAGTCACACTGTGGGACCATCTCAAGATGACCTTCTTACAGGATGTTTCTCTTCCCAGAGTAGATGGGAAATTGGTATAAGCAGCCTGTCCCAATATGTTACTGAATAGCATGTGGGGATTCTAATAAAGAAATGTTATTTCATCTGTCACCAAAGCCACTTGATGGATGGACTTACAGGGAGACAGCCTTCTAGATCTTTCCCTCACTATAGACAAAGTGGAAAAACGAAAACCAGGTTCTTAGGGGTTTACTCAAATCAGGTGAATACAGGAATCAGCCCTTCTACTATTTCCATTACAGAAGATTAGAACAATCCTTTGAGAATTCAGATTTTGCAACAAAATAATTGAACTAACAGAAGTGAGACAATAAAAACAAGAGGAGAGAAGGCAGGGAGTGCTCAGAGTCCCACATTTCCCCAGCACACTTACACTCACGCTTTAAGCCAGGTCAGCGCTATTCTTGACTTCTGGACCTCCAGCCTTCCTCCTGTCCCTCAGTTTGGAAAAATCCCCTTCCCTGTTCATCGCTTCCTGTTCTTTGCTCTCAGAGCGCTTTGTACCTTCCTCTACCAAAGTACTTAGCAGTCTGGGACTGTGCTTAATTTTGTAGTGGTCACCCACCTTTCCCATGCTCCTCTCCCCCATTTACAGGGTCTCAGGGGCAGGGGAGTGGGCCAAAACTGTCTCTGTATCTTTGTCACCAGAGATGTAGTGTGACACAGCCTAGTGCAGCCACGATGGCGGCGGTCATGGGGTCAGGGATCCTGGTGAACTTCTGTTCATTGTGTGCAAATGAGTATCTGGATTTTCCTGTTCTCTTCACACTGGGTCAGGAAGATCTGCTGGAGAAGGGATAGGCTACCCACTCCAGTATTCTTCAGCTTCCCCTGTGGCTCAGCTGGTAAAGAATCCACCTGCAACATGGGAAACCTGGGTTCTAACCTGGGTTCGATCCCTGCATTGGGAAGATCCCCTGAAGAAGGGAAAGGCTACCCACTGCAGTATTCTGACCTGGAGAATTCCATGCACTGTGTAGTCCACGGGGTTGCAGAGTCAGACACAACTGAGCAACTTTCACTTTTCACACAATACTTCCCTCTCCCGCTCTTCAATTCTGTCGGCCACTTGCTTCTTTTCTCCCCTTGGATTCATGTAAGAAAAAATTTAAGTATCAGCGAAAATTACAAGGTACATGTGAGTTTTGATTATAAATATTCATTGGGAAATTAGGAAAACTACCAATGTGTATTCCTACTGCACTTGCCTGAAGAACCCCATGGACAGAGCAGCCTGGCAGGCTATGGTCCATAGAGTTGCAAAGAATCAGACATGACTGAAGCAACACATTCCTACTGCATGTCAAAATGTTGAGGCTTGCTTTACTGTTTCTGTTGAGCTTTGACTTCTGTACATGGCAGACATTTTTTGGCTCTTGACTGCCTGGTGTTCAAGCTTCCTTTCTTCTAGTAACAACATCTTGTTTTGTTTTTCTTGAAGTGGGGAGGTAGTTGTCTTCCCCCATTGGGCGCAGTCTTGGTGATACTGGTTCAAGGTAGCCCACCCTCCCTTAGCCTGGGATGCGTTATCAGTGGTCACTACTGGTACAGTGTGGGGTTGGGGAAGGGATGTTTTTTACTTAACTTTTACAATGAACAGTTTTCAAATTAAAGATTTAAAAAAAGAGTAATATTGACCCAGAAGATCTGGCTGGATGCAATGAATTTTCCTGTTAAATCAGTTTGAACAGCAACCAGAGGCCTGGCCTCTTCTACTCAACTGCAGAGTCCCAGGAGAATGTAGACAGCCCACGTCACACTCCTGAAGTTGCCAAAAATCCCTGTAAAATGATTGAACACATGTCTTTCCTTGGGGTTGAGAGGATATAAATCACAGTGGACTGCTTTCAATTCCTGATTCTTTGTCTTAGGGGCAGCGGAATCAATCACTCTCAGGTTTGTTTTCTGGATGTTTTTTAAATCTCCTAAATTATAATAGCAATAACCATTACCGTATGCAAGAAAAGTAAACACATCTGTCCTGGTAGCTGTATTTCATCCCAGGATACAAACTTCCTGTGTGATGATGGAGTTGAATGGGCCTCTATCACTCATCTTTGCAGCTAGTCCCATGGACAAGAGTGACCCTGAAAGGGTTCAGCATGAAGAATGAAATGGTTTCTGAGCTTAGAACCGGCAGCTTACGTGACATAAAGATCGACACAGCCGTGGCCCATGTATCATCAGCAGTAAGAGGAGGGGTCTTTTCCAAGTTCACAAGAAGAAAGAAAGGGAATGCCAGAAACTTTCCAAAACAAATCAAGGCTCAAGTCAAGCAGTCTGTCTCAGGGTCTGTCTTTGGTTTCTGGCCTTATCTGCCATGTTTGTGTAGCTTGAGAAAAGATGGCTGAAGAACTTCACACAAATAAGTAATCATATGAAAGCTCTTAATACTTTCCAGAGAAGCAGGATTCAAATTTAAACTAGTTCCTCTTGGGTGGAGCAGATACAGCATCTAGTTTCCAATAACTGGTATATGTAATGTTTAAAATGAAGCACATTTTCAATGCTGGTATACACCCTAACCCCCAGTGGGGTCACCTGATACTTACCCGTCGATGTTATCAGATGAGAAAGAACTTCAGGATCAGGAGGCAGGGTGCCTTCTTCATGGAGAGAGGATGGATTTTAAGGAGAGACATTTGAGTTTGAATGTGGACTGGCTCTGCCATTGGCTGTAGGAACTCAGGCAAGTCTCTTTGTAACAATGAAGTTCCATGACCTCCTCTATGAAATGGGAAAACCATCTACCTGGTGATGTCTTGGTGAACATCCAGTACATGTTAGAGACTTAAAAAGGGTAGCTGTTATTGTTACTTCTGATTTTGCAGAATTGGGTATCTACAGCTAAAGTGAACCTCCAGGGAATGCCTATTTCACCATGTGGTAACAATGTCAGAGGTTGAGGCTAGGTCTTCCAGACCTACTTATGGGCCTCCCAATAGACTCCTTTTCAACAGAAGTGCTTTTCTGCCTGTTGATATTTGTAACTCAAAGATCAAATCAACTCACTCCCCACCCCAGCCCACCAGCACAATGCAACTATAGCACTAAGCAAACCTCCCATACTTTCTGTGTAGTGGGAGCGGGGAGGGCAGGGCTAACATTGCTTCTAGTTAAAGATTCTGCAGACTTCTAAATTTCTCTGATCTCAGCCAACATGTGGCCAGAGTCTCCCTTTTTTACCTCCTTGAGCCCCCCTCCTTTTCTTGAATTTTTGGCACCATTTCCTCTCTACTGTCAGGCTGCCCAGGGAACCCCAACACTCCTCTGGCCTTCTGCTGAGCAGGTTTAGTCCACAGGGCCTATCCTCTGGGTTCGGCTAACACAGAAAGAAGTTATTTCTCTGAGATTCCTGGGACCAGATTTTTAATATTTACATAAGTAACATCTAAGTCCTGGTGGCTCAGAAGGTAAAGCGTCTGCCTGCAATGCGGGAGACCTGGGTTCGATTCCTGGGTCGGGAAGATCCCCTGGAAAAGGAAATGGCAATCCACTCCAGCACTCTTGCCTGGAAAATGCCATGGACGGAGGTGCCTGATAGGCTACAGTCCATGGGGTTGCAAAGAGTTGGACACGACTGAGCGACTAAGTAACATAAGCACAAAATGGTATAAAAATCAAAATATACTTTAGAAAATTGTCTCCCTCCCACCCATGCCCAGCAACATATAGTCCTTCCTTGCTTACTGGTATTGGTTTCTTATTTATCTTTCCCGTTGTGTTGTTTAGTCACTAAGTCATGTCCGACTCTGTGACCCCATAGACTGTAGCCTGCCAGGTTCCTCTGTCCATGGGACTTCCCAGGCAAGAATACTGAAGTGGGTAGCCATTTCCTTCTCCAGGGGATCTGTATGACCCAGGGATTGAACCCGCATCTCCTGCATTGGCAGGTGGGTTCTTGATGACACTGAGCCAAGACAGTCCCTTCTTGACACCTGGGAAGCCAAAGGTGCTCTCTATTCCTTTAAAAACTTCTGTGTGTGTATCTCTCTCCCTCCCTCCCATCTTTATTTATTTCCCTTTCTTCCTTTCCCCCTTCTTTCTCCCTTTCTTTTAAATGAAACATAATTTAACTTAATAAAATAGGTGCATAGTTTAAGGCCACTGCTAAATTTAGGCTTTTTCTGTCCTCTCAGTGTTCTCCAAACCTTTATGCTTTGTCTCCCCTATCATTAAAAAATTTCCTAAGGCACACAAAAAATATGTAATTATTCACTCATTTATAAAGTATAACCATGTCACTAGTAACATTTATATTATGAAATATTAATTTACTAATTACTAGTAACATTTATATTATGAAATATTAAAATAGAAAATAAAATCAGGATGAAAATTTGAATACTTAATTTTTAAAATTTGATTAGTATATAATATTTGTGCTTTCTAAAATATTACTATTAGTATTTTTAATAGGATCAATGTGTTGAATATGCTTTGTCATGTCTGAAAATTTTGGGTGATCCTTTTGTGAGATAACATTCAACTGTCTGGTTATATGTTCAGTATATTTTGATACTTGGTTTCAAAGTCCATCAGAGCTGAAAAAGACACATTACAGAGATGTAGATCCAAAAGGAAATAATACCTCATTAGATAAGCTTTATTAACTCCCAACATGCATTTTTCAATACCATCTTTTACGTAAAGACATTTGTTGAAATTTTTCCTGAGTTAAGGGTTTGGCTTTTTTTTTTTTTTTTTTTTTTTTGGTAATACACACAGAGTAAATGGGAACATTTCCAAACATCTGTTTTCAAAATGCTCTTGCCATAGATTAAGTTTCTTTTGGAAGGAAATTACTTTTTCACTAAATGTTAAAGTATCACTTCTACTTAGGGCATACTATTAGTACTTTACTTAAAAAAAAATGTGCTAGATGACATATTGGGGCTTCCCTGATAGGTCAGTTGGTAAAGAATCTGCCTGCAATTCAGGAGACATGGGTTCAATTCCTGGGTTGAGAAGATTCCCCTGGAGAAGGGAAAGGCTACCCACTCCAGTGTTCTGGCCTGGAGAATTTCACGGACTGTGTAGTCCATGGGGTCGCAAAGAGTCGGGCACAACTGAGCGATTTCCACTTAGATGACATGTTAACAATGGCCACTTGCTCATCTGCAACCCTTGTCTTTTTGTGAAAGAAAGAAAGAATGCCGGACCCATGCTCAGTTCTACAGTTTCTTTAAATACACTGCCCTGAGACAGCTTGTGAGTACGTGGCCACTCCCCATCGCGTGGTGAAGAGTTATAAAGTTCCTCCTAGTTGAAGACTTTGTTTTTATGAAATGAACCACATTGATAACACCCACAGGCATGTGAACTTTGGCATGGTTAACATCCTGCAGGCAATCACTGGTGGAGCGCTGGACCCAGAAGCATGAGAAGACACCTCACCTGTCCTCACCGCAACTCCCTCTCTCTCTGTAAGTTGTCTGCTTGCAGTAACCGCAGCCATGTGAGACCCTCTGCCTGCCTCTTGTCTGGACTAAGGGAGGGCACCTTAATGAACTGATGTATCCCATGGAGGATGTGTACCCCACTTGGAGATTCTCTCCACAAAGGACTCTCTCCCATTAAATTCAAAAAAGCTTTATTTTGTGCTTTACTCTGTGAACTATCCCTCTCTTCCTTCTTTCTTTTTTGCCACACCACATGGCATGTGGGATCTTAGTCCCTGACCTAAAGATGGAGCCTATACCTGCTGCAACGGAAGCATGAATTCCTAACCCCTGGACCCCCAGGGAAGTCTTCCCTTCCTTCTTTTAATGAAAATACCTCCCAGACTCAGTCTCCACAGCACTGTCTCCTCAAGGGACTTCACTAGGGTTGTTCTGGGAAGGTCTGGCAAGTTGTCCTCAGCAGTCCCCACTGGCCCACTCCCAGTGCCTGAGGCAGGTAGATGGTCAAAATGACAATGTCTGGCCACTTCCATTTATTAAGCAATGATTTTGTGTTGATCCCTATTCTTAAGTGTTCCATAAAAACAGTCCATTCTCTCTGTTCACTATAGGTATTTTCTATAACGTCTCCCTAAACACTGAATTAGTTCTGAAACACCTCTTCCAGGGAAATGCAGGATTTGTTTCTTAATAGATTCTGATCACAGCATTTGGCTCAACCAAACATTAGGTAACCTTGTTTTATGTGTGTTAAAGAAACCTTATTTAACATACATTGTTGCTGCAATAATATTAAATTCATGGCCAACAGCATACAACACATGCCTAAACAAAATCTAACTCACACTTTTCTCCATAAGGCACATCATAGCCTTCTTGTGCTCAAGAACACTAGACGGCACTTCAGCACTATGCATGGGAGCCCTTTTAAACAGCAAAATCACCAACAAAAAAGCAGAAAGATGCAGAAAATGTGGCACTGAACAGACTGCCAAAAGGACATGTGTTTACATTAGGAGAGCTGAAACAAGAAGGCAATGTTGCCTCATTTGCCCTCTGTTGAGAATGTGCCGATTGGGTAACTCAAATTTTTCATCACTCTGCACATACTCATGCATGACCACAAAGTGAGCAAGTATTGATTTGAGGATTACAAATCAATTTTAATTAGTAAGTGATGCAAATATAGAACCCACTAATAATGAGGCTTCCTTGGTGAAATAGTCACTTTGACAATGATACCTGAGCTGGAAGGAACCTCAGAAATCTCTTCTGGCTACTTTCTTTGAGACTTTGGGAGGATAGTATAGTGAGGTAACTTATCCAAAAACATCCTTTGCATGTGTGATACACCTGGAACGAGATTCTAGGTCTCTCATACCCAGTTGTTGCCCTTCCCATCACATGTTATTGGGACCAAATGCAACCATTTTAACTTGCTGGTGGCACTATATGCAAAACTTTGTGCACACTTCCTCCAGATTATTCTCTGCAATAATAAAAATTTGCTTTTGATGAGAATGTTCCATTTGAGGTCTTATAGTATATGGGCACAATGAACAACATGTATATTTAAAAAAGGAAAATCTCAATCCTGAATGAAATGAGATATTAAAAGAACTCAATAAAATATTTGCAGCGAGAATAGGCTTTGACTTTTTAAAATTTAAGTTCCCCAGTGAGCCAATTCATAGATGGATAACACGAGGGGGAAATGATGTGGAAAAAGGCAAATGTGCTGTGGAATTAGAGATGTGATCATGTGATGTATAAATGCATAAATAGGAAAGATGTGCCGAGATGTGGTATTTTAGTTGGAAAGTTACTAACATATGCATATTTATAAATGTATTTTGATGCAAGAGGATCTCATTTTTTTTTATATTCCAACAATTATACAAAATTAGGTTATTCCTTATTTGGCTAAAGAAGTATAGAATTTAAAACTCAAGGTAAAAACAGCTCATAACTAATATGGCCTGCAGGCTGTTTGATAAATGTGCATACTTAAACCTATGAACTAAAAAAAAAAAAAAGAGAAGAAAGAAAGAATAGGCAAAGATTTAGTATGTTCTCTGAATAAGATTCTCTGCTTATCATCAATAAGTAGATACAGATACATTATTTCTTTTACATATAAGATTTTTAATTCAAAGAATTGCAAGCCACCTTTCTTGCTAAGACTTTCTACATTCTGGAGTCCCTTTCTCACCACTATTATAAGTTCTTCTATTCATTTGGAATGATAATTCAGAGGTCCTTATCTAATATTTATGCAACACCTTCAGATACATGGTATGATAAACTTTTCTGTTACTTACAGAACAAGATAGTTACAACTCTATTCATTTATTGCACTTTTCACATCATTAGAGAAGGAAGTTAAAGTTCTTATTCAAGGCCCCAACATCCCATTTATTTATCCATTTCTATCTGAATTGGTGTCTCAGAATCCATTCTTTGTACCCGTTAAGATAAATGATGTAATTCTCACTCATGCACAACATTTTCTTACAGTTAATTTTGTAATGAACCATCTCTCCCCCAAAACAGAGCCTCATTTGTTTTAAGGATAATTTTTATTGATGAGGAACATTTTGCAGTTTTAAAAGGATAATTTTGTTATTTATGTAACATTTTATGTCTTAAAAATTTTCTTTTCAAAGATTAAAAGCCATGATGGTCTCCTTTAGGAAAGCAGCTTATCCATCAATAAGGATCCCATCCTCTTCCAAAAATGAATCGATTAATCATGTCAAAAGATCGCAGAGGCTGGTCATAGGGCAAAATGTGGCCTCCACCTCGAACAATTACCTTAAAGAAGAAAAACAGAAGAAAAGCTGAAATTTAGAAAACTGGATATTCTAAATACATGGAAACCTTTAATTTGGATTAAAATGTTCTTAAAGCTTACATGAAATAAAGAACATAGTGTATCGGTCCATGCTTTTGGATATGCTGATTGTCTGCTTTTGATAGCATTAATAATAGGTACCTTAAGGTAAGAAAGTTTTCAAATCGTGTAGTTATTTGATTTTACACCAAATTGCATCCATCTTTCATGTATATGAAACTGGAAAATTTTTCTTTGTCTTTTTTTTAGGTGGGAGCTGTCTGCTTCTCCATGCTATGCTGTAACTCTTACCTTGTTAGGGGCCTGAGGTTGGGAGACCTACCCCAGACCAGCTCTGGTTGCAACTAGGTAGAGAAATGTACCTAATTTACCGTTCAGTAAGCTGGTCCATTGGCCTTCACACTAAGCTACACCTTTTACCTTAATTACACCTTCTACCTTAGTCTTTACCAGTAATAAAGGAGATATTTTGAGTCTCAAAAAAATTAAAACAACAACAAAAAAGAACTCCTTGACACCTGAAATTTTAAAAGGCCTAAAATTTTTTTGAGCAGCAAAAAATTAGAATTCTATTTTTCCAAGATTTTATTATAAAACATTTTCAAACATATAGCAGATTTGAAAGAATTTCATATACACACCATTTAGATACTCTCATTAACACTTTACTCGTTTTCTTACAGCTGCATCTCACTGCCCATCTATTAACCCACCTTATCTTTTTGACACATTTCAGAGTAAGATGGGGATGTCAGTATACTCCTCCCAAATTTTGTGTAAAATTGACATACAGTGGGATTCTCTGGTGGCTCAGACAGTAAAGAATCTGCCTGCAATGCAGGAGATGCCAGTTGATCCCTGGGTCAGGAAGATCCCCTGGAGAAGGAAATGGCAACCCACTCCAGTATTTTTGCCCGGAGAATCCCATGGACAGAGGAGCCTGGCGGGCTACAGTCCATGAAGTTGCAGAGTCGGACATGACTTAGTGAGTGACTCAACAACAACAACAACCAGGTCATACAATTGTTAAGTGGGGGAAGTAGCTAGAACCCTGGCTTCTGATGTGAACACTAGTGTTTTAAATAAAATTCCAGTACTTTCACAATAATTTCTTACTGTGAAGGGAACTTTACAGCTTGGTCACAGAATGTTTCACCCATCTCTCCACATACTTTTGAGATAGTTAAGGACTATGAGGGAGAAGGAAATGGCAACCCACTCCAGTATTCTTGCCTGGAGAATCCCAGGGACCGGGGAGCGTGGTGGGCTGCCGTCTATGGGGTTGCACAGAGTCCGACATGACTGAAGCGACTTAGCAGCAGCAGCAGCAGCAGCAAGGACTATGAGATGGACTTACCCCTCATTGGCCTTTGGAGACAACTGCTTCATGCTACCCTCCACCAGCAGTCAGCTGTGCCTTGCTGCTATGACAGCAATGCCCATCTACATTTGTGTTCCAGCTTGCATTTGGAAACCCAGCGTGTTCCCTTCTTTGTCACAGACCGAAAGTGAACACATCTGTGACAGGAGCCCATGCACGTGACCCTGGAGAAAGACTTCTGCTGCCCCCACGACCCCAGGCTAGAATTCTCCTCCTGTGGCTTCCCATCCAGTCCTCCAGCCTCGGCAGGAATCAGATGAGCGATTTTCATGCAACTTCAGCTCAGCTGAGGACACAACGAAGTCGTGTTTATGACAAAACCCAGCTGCTTCAGCTGGAAATGAGTTTGGCAGCAATCGTCCAGAACAGTAAGAAACTGAATACTCAGGAGCTAAAGGTCATCCTGCCTCCCTCCCCAACCAGGGCTACTGCTACTGGAGGGCTAGCACAGTGCTTCATGGCCTGGGCTTGGGAGTCGGAGGACAAGAGCGTGACCAGAGGCACCGCAAACTGTATGACCTTGGGCAACTTAACATCTCTGTGTTTCAGTTTTCTTAACGGTACAACAGGGAATGAAATATTATGTCCTGTGATAGTTGTATAAGGAATTAAAGGGATGATATCCATGGAACACAGCACAGTGCCTGGCCTGGGATGGTTCTTGAGAAATATTAGTTGTTGTAATTATTCTTCCAATAATTATCTCTACTCAAAATGTAAGATCAAAATTCATGTAACCAACATAACTAACGTAGAACATCATGTTCCTACATTAGCATAAAAATCTTGGTTTAAGGGAGTTGTTAAAAACAGTCATTCTCAAACCTAAAGGGGAATAAAATTACCCAAGCTTGTTAAAGTAAATTGTTAGGTTCTCACCCTTAGACCTCCCAGTTCTGAAGGTCCCAGCCAGGGACTAAGAATTTGTACTTCTAACAATTGCACAGTAGTTCTGGTGCTGTTGGTCCAAAGAATACTCTTTGAGGACCTCTATTTAAAAGAACTTCCTATTTTGTGGCAGGTTGTTCTGTTTTTACATCAAGGGAAATCACAAAGAAAAATTTGTGTAACATCTACTAATGACCTCACCTTAGTGTATTTTTTTCTAATCATCTGCTCTCCTGCTGTTTATACACACACACACAGACACACACACACCCTTCTACACACACACACACCCTTCTACACACACACACACACACACACCCTTCTACACACACACACACACACACACCCTTCTACATCCATGATAATCAAGTAGCCAAGAAGAGATGACAGTGACAGGGGTTAGGTGTTACAATTCTTATTCTCAGTGACTTGCCTGATCCTTGATCCAGTTCTGAGCTGCCATACGTAATGACCAAATGACATCATAAATGGTGTCATTAAGATTGGAAAGAAAAGCTCATTTAAGAACAAAGTCTTTTTCACATGCCACAAAATTCTCAAAGTATGTTCTCTAGCAGATTCCCATATAGTATTTTCCTGAAGTTAACCTCAAAAATGAATTTATGAGTGCTGAAAAAATAAACCACTCTGTTGTAATAGCCACGCCACTCACCACTCACAAATCAAGGACACAAACCACTCCAGAGTTTTTAGAGGTGTGTATGTGACAGGGCCATGATTATATATTTAAATGTGACCAGACTAATCTTGAGGCTCCCTGGATAGAAATGGTCTCATCACCAGAAACTGGATGTTTTGGGTGCTTTCACATTAGAACTGAAACTGCTAAACTCATGTGTTCCAGAGGTCATGAATTTTAAAAGGGTTATACAAAACACTTTAAAGCTTCATTCCACTTTATGTGTTAGAAAAGAATATGATTCTCCATGGAACTAGAAACATGGACCGGGCAATAAAGATTTCTCAACTGTGCCTTTTGAGATGAAATATAAGGGGAAATTCACAATGGGTGTGTTGACACAGATGTGTCGTGGGAGACTTCAAGGGGGGTCAAGGAGGAGCAGATCACTGGACAGACAATGGTGAGTGGGGAGGGGGAAAGAGATGCAGGAAAGACAGGAAACTGTGTTCAGAACGAGTGGGGCATGAAACTGCATTGCACATGCAAGAATCTGAAAGGAGTTCCGGTTATGAGGAATTAGAAGGAAAGCAGAAGGAGCAGCTGAACAGGTAAACCCCATATGACATGCTGCTGGGATCCACCGACCTTTTCATACAGGATTTGTGTGTGTGTGTTAAAATACACATAACATAAAATTATCACTCTAACCATTTTACTATGAACAATTCAGTAACGTTTAATATATTCACAATGTTGAGCAACCATCACCATTATCCAGCTGCAGAATATTTTCATCACTGCAAAGGAAACCTGTACCCATTAGCAATCACTTTCCATTCCTGTCTCCCTGCCAGTCTCTGACAATCACTAACCTACTTTTTGTTTCTATGTTTTTGTTGCCTATTCTGGGTATATCCTTGAGAGGTTTAAGCAGAATAGTGATATGCTCAGATCTGCATTAAAGGAAGATGACTTCATAGCCACTGAGGGGGCTGGTATGAAGAAAATGATACTGGGGCAAGGAGGCAAGTTAGGAGACTAGCTGTTCAGGTGAGAAATGATGTGAAGCAGAGATGGTAAGAAGGCGAGAGAAGAGGGACGTTGGGGTTGAACCTGAAAAATTAGTGATTAATCAGGAATAAAGTTAAGTGGAAAACTCTCCCTGCTCCCCAACACATGAACATCCTTCCCATTCCAGGCTTCTGAAACATGGAGCTTGGTTATTAACCAAGAGGCACATGGCCAAAGCAGGTCAGGAGGCAGGTGAAAGAGGACAGATTTCTTTTTTTTGGATGACTGTGGCTGTGTGCCAATGAAACTGGACACTGAAATTAGAACTTCATACAACTGTTATGTGAAACAAAAATCATATTCTTTTTTTTCAAACATTGCTGCTGCTGCTGCTGCTAAGTCGCTTCAGTCGTGTCCGACTCTGTGCAACCCCATAGACAGCAGCCCACCAGGCTCCCCCGTCCCTGGGATTCTCCAGGCAAGAACACTGGAGTGGGTTGCCATTTCCTTCTCCAATGCATGAAAGTGAAAAGTGAAAGTGAAGTCGCTCAGTCGTGTCCAACTCTTAGCAACCCCATGAACTGCAGCCCACCAGGCTCCTCTGTCCATGGGATTTTCCAGGCAAGAGTACTGGAGTGGGGTGCCATTTGGCTTGTGTGCCACAGGCAGAGAGGCAGAGTTGGCCAACCCTGGCTTTAGAACACATCTTCCTGACATCACCATGAGGCAAGTGGCTAACATCACCCTCACCACTTCATGCAGTAGAGCGTGAGAATCTGAGAGTTCATCCAGATTAGTTTCCCTCTCCTCCGATTCACAGAGGAGGTTTTGGTGCCTGACTTCAGGCCATACAGCTTGTGAGTGACAGTGTCAGGCTGGAGCTTGGGTATCTTGATTTAAGTCTTACCTACCTTCTCCCACTCGATTCCAAAAATCAAAATTTAAGATTTCATCTACAGCCACAAAGTCCTTCTGCCATTTCTCATCAGCAGTTCATCATTTTTTTTTCACTTTAAGGGAATTTATTCTAATAAATACCTTAAAATTAAGGATTAAGCTCAAGTTATACAGAGAATTATTATTTTCAAAAATTATTTATTTATTTATTTATTTTAAAGAGGACAGATTTCTAGTTCTTGTTTTCTACTACAGATTCATGGAGACACTCAAGATCATCTTGTTTGTTTCTGACTTACATTAAAGTTCTTTTATTATTTTTATTCCATTCCACATTTACAAATGCTTACCTTTTCACTTTCAGACATGAACCCTGAGTATAAGTTAAATAAATAGGCATTCAAATAAAATGTATACTAAAAAGAAAAGGTACTTGGGAATAAGAATAAAAAATAAGCCAAAGCTTGCTAGCAGCCACCTCATAACAAAAGAGTGAGGCAAATCACTTTCAATACAAGAAAAAAAGCCAAGATCGAGGCTCAGTGTTGCTCCCACAACACTCTGGGAAGACTCCTTCACATTTACCACTGTAAGTTCTACTATAGCAAATGATTATGGAGGCAAAAAGGTGCTTTGCTGCTGCTGCTGCTGCTAAGTCGCTTTAGTCGTGTCCGACTCTGTGCAACCCCATAGACGGCTTTAGCTGACCTAAGTGTAGCCACAGCAGCGGCATCATTTCTAGAGTAGTCAATACATAACTTTGGTGCTAGCTTACAGTCCCAAGGTGCTTTCCAGGTGCACCATCTAACTTAATCAATTGAAACAAAATCATAATTTAGGATTTCCACTTTTCATTATGACATTAATAGCATGTGCCAAACCAATGCCACTATTAAAAACAACAATAAAAACTTAAGGTCATGGAATCATGAGTCAGCACATCTAGGTTTGAGCCTAGTTCTGTGACTTGGGCACAATGACTTAATTATCCCTATTTTCCCATCTGTAAAATGGAGATAGGAATTAAGGTAACCAGTTGTCTCAATTTACCCAGGACTGAGAAGTTATTAGGAGCATAGAACCTTTAGTGCTAATGCTGAAATCTGTAATGGTTAGTCACCATAAGAAAAGTAACCTTTCTGTGAGAATTCAGAGAAACAGTGCATATAAAATATCCCATGGCACTCAGTCCACAGATGCATATTAAGCTCGTACCACGTAGCATATAGGCAAATAATAAGCACTTAGCCAGAGTGTCATTATCTGAATTTTAATAGTCAACTGAGTATGTTTTCCTTTTAAGAGCAGAGAAAGATTAGAAGTTACTAAGAACTGTAAACTTTATTACTATACTTTTTCAGAAAGATAGATCACAATATTTTCTTTAGGAAGGGATATATTTCTCTTCCAGGCTTCTTTTATTTCCATGCTATCAATCCTTCCTTCCATGGGAAAGGGGGTCCCAATTAAAGTAAGGAAGCAACTTAAATAAGAAATCAAACCTTTGTCAATATGCTTACCTGTCTAGAGCAAACTGTATCCCTTAAGCCTGCCAACACCAAGATCCATCCCATTCTTTCCCTCCACCCCCTTTCACCACATGCAATGCCAAACACCCTTTTCTCTCCACACAGAAATGTCAAGCAAGCAAGACCTTACTTGTCTTAGCAGAATGGCAAAAAGCCACTGTCTTTTTTGCCTTTTAAGAACGCACTTTATAACACAGGATTTGATGCAGTTAAAAAGTACTCAGATTTTTACTTCCTTCATGAAGTAAAAGTTTTTATACTTGATATCCACAAGGGAATAAAAAGCACAATCCAGTTCATTAATTACCTTCCTCAATATCGAACTTTATGAGCTACATACAGTCTGTAGTTTTCTTTTGGAGGAGAGACTGAGAGTGGAGGAGAGGGCAGAGGTTAGAGCAGCAAACGCTCTCTGCCAGGAGTGGTGTGAGGACTTAGATCCTGACGCACTGTCTGCTGGGTAACATGGAAACAAGGGCCAGCCAACTTGCCAAAATCTGGCTTCCTGCAAACAGCAGCGCGGGTTGGCTCCAGCAGTGGTGCGCTGAAGTTCTTTTCCACTGGCTGAGGAGATTGGATTAATAAGCACATTGCTGATCTACTTCACATTCAGAGACATCATGTTGGTACCCTGAAATCAGCCATGGTGGGACAGCTTACACCATGGAAATCAGCAAGCACTAGAGATCCGGGTCTCCCTTCCTCTCCAAGCTAGTTTACCTCAGACCACTGGTTCTCTGATACTTTGACTCTCCTGGGGAAACATGAAATCTTAGGCCATTCTTTCTCTTTCCCAAAGCAAAAGAAATATTCATTCAAATACGTAAATTATAAGGCCCAAATCTCTGAAACCTTGGCTCAGGATATCAGATGGGCTGGGTTTCAAATATTTGCAAGAAGGTAAGAATATTAATGGACTTTCCTGGTGGCCCAGTGGTAAAGAATCTGTCTGCTAATGCAGGAGATGCGGGTTTGAGCCCTCGGTTGGGAAGATCCTCTGGAAAAGGAAATGGCAACCCACTCCAGTATTCCTACCTGGGGAATCCCATGGACAGAGGAACCTGGTGGGCCACAGTCTGAAGTGAAGTGAAGTGAAGTCACTCAGTCGTGTCCGACTCCTTGTGACCCCATGGACTGTAGCCTACCAGGCTCCTCCCTCCATGGGATTCTCCAGGCAAGAGTACTGAAGTGGGTTGCCATTTCCTTCTCCAGGGGATCTTCCCAACCCAGGGATCGAACCTAGGTCTCCTGCATTCCAGGCAGATGCTTTAACCTCTGAGCCACCAGGGAAGCCTATGAGGTTGCAAAAAGAGTCAGACATGACTTAGCGACTGAACAACAACAATATTAATATTTGCCTGCTTCCAATCTACACCATCTTTACTGATAAACCAAAGAGTGCAGGCAAAAATAGTGCCCTTAGTCCAGCTGACAACGCAGCAATATCGCAACACAACCTTATTTTGTTCCTTCATTTCTCTACCCACTCTAAACTGTACCATGTTGGCTCCATTTAATATTCCCATAAGCAACTTGGTTCCTATAAGCAACCAGATAAGTAAATCTGGTTACACTTCAAATTAAAACAACAAAAAGTTACTGTTTAAAAAGCAAACCCCAATTCCCTTTGTTCCTCAAATATCATTAATTTTTAAAACCCATTCTCCATGTGTGGATAATACTTTAAATGTTAGCCTTCTTAGTATTTATTCACTTTCCATAATGAAATGGTTCTCTGTTAAATTTCAATAGGTTATTAAAAATAAAAAACAACTTAGCTAAGAGAAAATTATGCATCATTGCTTAGCTGTTATACCTCAGCAAATAGATCTGCTATCCAATTTATATTTTAGATAACACAATAAATTAGCACCCTGAGTATTAACTAAGTGCATATTTGGGTAGCTTAATTTAGAAGCATTCTTTTTATGCTAATCAGTCCTCTCTAATGAAATAGAATCACATGAACTAAACCGACTCTTGGCAAATAGTCAGAGTAAAATTGGGAGTTGCTATTGTTTATTATTTCCTTTGTTTTCAGGAAGCAAGCTCTGTGTGTGTGTGTTTTTTTTAAGAAAAGGGAAAAAAAATCATCAAATACCGAGAATTCAGTTTTTTTTGGAGAGGACACACTAGTCAGCCACTGAGATAATGAAACTTCTACAACTCCTTCCATAAATTTTTGTTTCCCAGAATATTTTTCCGTTTTTCTTTTATGTAACACAGAAAGGAAATAGTCTTCGGTGGACATAAACAATGCATCCTTTCGCTTGATGGGAATTGTTTTGAACTATTCATTATCTCAGCATGTCTAGTCTATTTCCTAGAAGAAATTCTGGTGTGTACAAGTGGTGAGCCACTACTACATTCCTTGAGAACTGTAGTATTTGAATACACACAGTAGTGAGAGGGGTGTGGGCATAAGGTAGGGGCCAACTTGATTTTAATTCTAATTCACTGAAATTTCCTGGGTGCTAGGAACTGTGCTAAGGGGCTTGCTACAAACATAAATCAGATATCATTCCTGTCCTCAAGGAGCTCCATGTCAAATAGGGGAGAAAGGTAAATGAAACCCCAGGGGGGTGCCTGCAACAGGAGCTGTACATAGAGATGCAGAAAAGGAGGAATTCTGGGAGAAGGGCTTCCTAGAGGTGATACTGGCGTTTAGCTCTGAAAAGCAAATGGGGGTTTTCCAGGCAGTTGGAGGAGGAAGAAGGGCCTGGTATGAAAAGCAGAGGGAATCCCATGGGAATTACTGGCTGACAAAATAGTAAGGTGTGTTTGGGGAACTATAACATGTTTTGCTTTGTTTTTCAGGATTCTAATTAAGAAAGAGGGAGAGTGAGAATCCAGGTTGGGGAAGGAAGCAGAGGCCAGATCAAGTAGCCTTACTTATGTGTGTATAGGGTTTGGACTTCATTCTTCACGGAGTTAGTGAGAGATTTTAGACAAGGATAAAACTGGATTGGACTTACATTCTGGAAAAAGCACAAAGAGAAGGGTAGGTTGGAGAGGAAGAATACTAGTTAAGACCAGCTAAGGAGGCTATTTTAAAAGGAAAAAGTTTAAAAAACAAGTTAAAACACATATTCAGAGTGTTCCTGAACAGCATCTTTCAAAATTTGTGCCTTTTCTTAAAACACCACAAAGCAAAAACTGTTTCACTTAAGAAATCATAACGTAGTATAGCCAATTTTTTTATGTCCTCCAAAATGTTGTATGTTTTCTAATTGGTTTGTATAAAATTAGTGTTTTTCAAGTAGTTCTTTGTGGTTTCTGTGTCAAGCACTAGGAAGTGAGTAAAATCAAGTCAGTGAGAAGGGTACTATAAACCAAATGCAAGAAAGGCTAGCTAAGGAACAGGGTGAGTCATATTTGCCAATAGCTATTCTTTTTTTGTTGTTTGTTTATAGCTTCTTTTGATTTTTTTTTTTTTACTTTATTTTACTTTACAATACTGTATTGGTTTTGCCATACATTGACATGAATCCACCATGGGTGTACATGCGTTCCCAAACATGAACCCCCCTCCCACCTCCCTCCCCATAACATCTCTCTGGGTCATCACCGTGCACCAGCCCCAAGCATGCTGTATCCTGCATCGGACATAGACTGGTGATTTGATTCTTACATGATATTATACATGTTTCAATGCCATTTTCCCAAATCATCCCACCCTCTCCCTCTCCCTCTGAATCCAAAAGTCCGTTATACATATCTGTGTCTTTTTTGCTGTCTTGCATACAGGGTCGTCATTGCCATCTTTCTAAATTCCATATATATATGTTAGTATACTGTATTGGTGTTTTTCTTTCTGGCTTACTTCACTCTGTATAATCGGCTCCAGTTTCATCCATCTCATCAGAACTGATTCAAATGTATTCTTTTTAACAGCTGAGTAATACTCCATTGTGTATACGTACCACAGCTTTCTTATCCATTCATCTGCTGATGGACATCTAGGTTGTTTCCATGTCCTGGCTATTATACACGGTGCTGTGATGAACATTGGGGTACATGTGCCTCTTTCAATTCTGGTTTCCTCAGTGTGTATGCCCAGGAGTGGGATTGCTGGGTCATAAGGCAGTTCTATTTGCAATTTTTTAAGGAATCTCCACACTGTTCTCCATAGTGGCTGTACTAGTTTGCATTCCCACCAACAGTGTAGGAGGGTTCCCTTTTCTCCACACCCTCTCCAGCATTTATTGCTTGCAGATTTTTGGATTGCAGACATTCTGACTGGTGTGAAGTGGTACCTCATTGTGGTTTTGATTTGCATTTCTCTAATAATGAGTGATGTTGAGCATCTTTTCATGTGTTTGTTAGCCATCTGTATGTCTTCTTTGGAGAAATGTCTATTTAGTTCTTTGGCCCATTTTTTGATTGGGTCGTTTATTTTTCTGGAATTGAGCTGCATAAATTGCTTGTATATTTTTGAGATTAGTTGTTTGTCAGTTGCTTCATATGCTATTATTTTCTCCCATTCCGAAGGCTGTCTTTTCACCTTGCTTATATTTTCCTTTGTTGTGCAGAAGCTTTTAATTTTAATTAGATCCCACTTGTTTATTTTTGCTTTTATTTCCAGAATTCTGGGGGGTGGATCATAGAGGATCCTGCTGTGATTTATGTCGGAGAGTGTTTTGCCTATGTTCTCCTCTAGGAGTTTTATAGTTTCTGTTCTTACATTTAGATCTTTAATCCATTTTGAGTTTATTTTCGTGTGCGGTGTTAGAAAGTGATCTAGTTTCATTCTTTTACAAGTGGTTGACTAGTTTTCCCAGCACCACTTATTAAAGAGATTGTCTTTACTCCATTGTATATTCTTGCCTCCTTTGTCAAAGATAAGGTGTCCATATGTGTGTGGATTTATCTCTGGGCTTTCTATTTTGTTCCATTGATCTATATTTCTGTCTTTGTGCCAGTACCATACTGTCTTGATGACTATGGCTTTGTAGTAGAGCCTGAAGTCAGGCAAGTTGATTCCTCCAATTCCATTCTTCTTTCTCAAGATTGCTTTGGCTATTCGAGGTTTTTTGTATTTCCATACAAATCTTGAAATGATTTGTTCTAGTTCTGTGAAAAATATCGCTGGTAGCTTGATAGGGATTGCATTGAATTTGTAAATTGCTTTGGGTAGTATACTCATTTTCACTATATTGATTCTTCTGATCCATGACCATGGTATATTTCTCCATCTATTAGTGTCCTCTTTGATTTCTTTCATCAGTGTTTTATAGTTTTCTATATATAGGTCTTTAGTTTCTTTAGGTAGATATATTCCTAAGTATTTTATTCTTTTCGTTGCAATGGTGAATGGAATTGTTTCCTTAATTTCTTTTTCTACTTTCTCATTATTAGTGTATAGGAATGCAAGGGATTTCTGAATGTTGATTTTATATCCTGCAACTTTACTATATTCATTAATTAGCTCTAGTAATTTTCTGGTGGAGTGTTTAGGGTTTTCTATGTAGAGGATCATGTCATCTGCAAACAGTGAAAGTTTTACTTCTTCTTTTCCAATTTGGATTCCTTTTATTTCTTTTTCTGCTCTGATTGCTGTGGCCAAAACTTCCAGAACTATGTTGAATAGTAGCGGTGAAAGTGGGCACCCTTGTCTTGTTCCTGACTTTAGGGGAAATGCTTTCAATTTTTCACCATTGAGGATAATGTTTGCTGTGGGTTTGTCATATATAGCTTTTATTATGTTGAGGTATGTTCCTTCTATTCCTGCTTTCTGGAGAGTTTTTATCATAAATGGATGTTGAATTTTGTATTAGGCCTTCTCTGCATCTATTGAGATAATCATATGGCTTTTATTTTTCAATTTGTTGATGTGGTGAATTACATTGATTGATCTTCAGATACTGAAGAATCCTTGCATCCCTGGGATAAAGCCCACTTGGTCATGGTGTATGATCTTTTTAATGTGTTGTTGGATTCTGATTGCTAGAATTTTGTTGAGGATTTTTGCATCTATGTTCATCAGTGATATTGGCCTGTAGTTTTCTTTTTTTGTGACATCTTTGTCAGGTTTTGGTATTAGGGTGATGGTGGCCTCATAGAATGAGTTTGGAAGTTTACCTTCCTCTGCAATTTTCTGGAAGAGTTTCAGTAGGATAGGTGTTAGCTCTTCTCTAAATTTTTGGTAGAATTCAGCTGTGAAGCCATCTGGATCTGGGTTTTTGTTTGCTGGAAGATTTCTAATTACAGTTTCAATTTCTGTGCTTGTGATGGGTCTGTTAAGATTTTCTATTTCTTCCTGGTTCAGTTTTGGAAAATTGTACTTTTCTAAGAATTTGTCCATTTCTTCCACGTTGTCCATTTTATTGGCATACAACTGCTGATAGTAATCTCTTATGATCCTTTGTATTTCTATGTTGTCTGTTGTGATTTCTCCATTTTCATTTCTAATTTTATTGATTTGATTTTTCTGTCTTTGCTTCTTGATGAGTCTGGCTAGTGGTTTGTCAATTTTATTTATCCTTTCAAAGAACCAGCTTTTGGCTTTGTTGATTTTTGCTATGGTCTCTTTTGTTTCTTTTGCATTTATTTCTGCCCTAATTTTTAAGATTTCTTTCCTTCTACTAACTCTGGGGTTCTCCAATTCTTCCTTTTCTAGTTGCTTTAGGTGTAGAGTTAGGTTATTTATTTGACTTTTTGCTTGTTTCTTGAGGTATGCCTGTAGTGCTATGAACTTTCCTCTTAGCACTGCTTTTATAGTGTCCCACAGGTTTTGGGTTGTTGTGTTTTCATTTTCATTAGTTTCTATGCATATTTTGATTTCTTTTTTGATTTCTTCTGTGATTTGCTGGTTATTCAGAAGTGTGTTGTTCAACCTCCATATGTTGGAATTTTTAATAGTTTTTCTCCTGTAATCCAATAGCTATTCTTAATTTTCTGGTAAGACTCACAGCAACGCAACTGGCTAAACCATTTCCTTGTTCTTTCAGTGGAAAAGTGATGGAAGTGTTAGAAAAAGATTCAGATTTTTCTCCCTGTAGTCCAGAGCTTGCCTGCAAATCCAGACATATGTTGAAATGTCTCTTTTATTAGTTGCTTCTTATACTAAGCCACTGTTGGTAAGCTGAGGCAAAAAGGTGCTGAAAGACTAAATTTCTAATTGCTTTAAGCTGGGTATTTTGATAGCCAACATTAACCCAGGTCATCCAAAAAGAAAATTGCATCTCCCAATTAGAGGAGCACTATGACTTAGACATGACACGTCCATTCCATCCTTTTACTGGGTGTGGATGCTACAGTCTTTTAATTGACAATAGCCAGAGAAGAATATGGGAATGAGAGCGAGAGAAAAGGAAGCTAGACTATGAATGTTAGACTTTAGGCCCCTTTCCACTTCACAAACTCAGGTGAAAGATGCCCAGAAACAAGCCCAGGAGTTGGTGATACAGTGGAATAATCAGACCTCTTGTATATTACTGGCAAGAATACAATCAACTGGGAAAACAGTTTGGCGTTACCTAAGGAAGCTAAAGAGGTTCAAACACTATTAAATCATCTGTTCTACCTCTGTGCATTATTCTTAAGAGAAACTCTAGCATGCAGGCCCAAGGAGATATGTGCAGCAATATTGTTCATAGCAGCAATATTTATAGTAACAGAAAGCTGGAAACAACCCAAATGCCCATCAACAGTGGAATGGATGAATGATGTAATCATATGATAGAATGCTATTCAGCAGTGAAAAGGAACAAAGCACAATCCTGAACATATCAACATGGGTGAATCTCAAAATATTGAAGAGCAAAAGTACAGTGTTGCAAAATATATATAGAAGAATTCTTTTTATGTAAAACTGGATCATTAAAAAAGCAAGAGAGTTCCAGAAAAACATCTATTTCTGCTTTATTGACTTCTGCTTTGACTGTGTGAATCACAATAAACTGTGGAAAATTCTGAAAGAGATGGGAATACCAGACCACCTAACCTGCCTCTTGAGAAACCTATATGCAGGTCAGGAAGCAACAGTTAGAAATGGACATGGAACAACAGACTGGCTCCAAATAGGAAAAGGAGTACGTCAAGGCTGTATATTGTCACCCTGCTTATTTAACTTATATGCAGAGTACATCATGGGAACCGCTGGACTGGAAGAAGCACAAGCTGGAATCAAGATTCTGGGAGAAATATCAATAACCTCAGATATGCAGATGACACCACCTTTATGGCAGAAAGTGAAGAGGAGCTAAAAAGCCTCTTAATGAAAGTGAAAGAGGAGAGTGAAAAAGTTTGCTTAAAGCTCAACATTCAGAAAATGAAGATCATGGCATCTGGTCCCATCACTTCATGGGAAATAGATGTGGAAACAGTGGAAACAGTGTCAGACTTTATTTTTGGGGCTCCAAAATCACTGCAGATGGTGAATGCAGCCATGAAATTAAAAGACGCTTACTCTTTGGAAGGAAAGTTATGACCAACCTAGATAGCATATTCAAAAGCAGAGACATTACTTTGCCAACAAAGGTCCATCTAGTCAAGGCTATGGTTTTTCCTGTGGTCATGTATGGATGTGAAAGTTGGACTGTGAAGAAAGCTGAGTGCTGAAGAATTGATGCTTTTGAACTGTGGTGTTGGAGAAGACTCTTGAGAGTCCCTTGGACTGCAAGGAGGTCCAACCAGTCCTTTCTAAAGGAGATCAGTCCTGGGTGTTCATTGGAAGGACTGATGCTAAAGCTGAAACTCCAATACTTTGGCCACCTCATGCAAAGAGCTGACTCATTGGAAAAGACCCTGATGCTGGGAGGGATTGGGGGCAGGAGGAGAAGGGGACGACAGAGGATGAGATGGCTGGATGGCATCACTGACTCGATGCACATGAGTCTGAGTGAACTCTGGGAGATGGTGATGGACAGGGAGGCCTGGCGTGCTGCGATTCATGGAGTTGCAAAGAGTTGGACACGACTGAGTGACTGAACTGAACTGAACTGAAACATGAAAAGTAAAATATTGTTTATGGAGATGTTTATCTGTAGTAAAACTATAAATTTTTAAAAAAAGGATGGTAGAAAGAAAACCCAGGGCAGTGGTTTACCTCCAGGGCCAGTGAGGGAAGAGAATGGGATTGGGAGTGTGGGCTGCTGGTAATGCTACATTTCCTAAATGACTTCTAAGCACAGAAGTAGTCATTTATCATTGTTTGTTTGATCTTATACAAGTATAATACATATTTTTGGTAATTCTTCAACTTTTAATTAAAAAGAAAAGAAAAAACCCACCTATTGATACTGCCAAACTCATAAAAATGAATCTATAAGAAATTTAACATGTTCTCTGTTGTGCTTTTCCCTTCCGCCCAACACAGAGATAATGAAATGGACCATATGTTTAAACATGGTAAGTGGGGAGAATATGGAGAAGCAATTGAACAAAACAAATGCAAAAGTGGGAAGTCCCCTTCTGGCAAGCGGCTCCAAGAAGACAGAACTGGTACCACAATGGAAACCTTGGGACTCCAGTTGCTGCATAAATAATAATAATAAATAGAGGAACAAAAATAAACACCCACATCTCCATGCTGGAGAGCAGAAGAGCAAGAAGTTGCCAAACATTTTTTTGTTTTGCTAGATTATTTTTTATTCTCTAAATCTAAGCCTATATATTCCCCTTCTTCCCTGTTTCTGTATGTTAGAAGCTCAGTATAAGTGGGGGGAAGAAAAAACAGAATAAAATAAAGGCTGGATGCTTCATTTATTGTCAACAGGGATGTTTCAGATCACTTTTAAACTAGAAGGGACTCAAATGCTTTAGAAACATCTCATCACTCAATTTAGCAACTTTCATATACTGTTGTTAGACTGCCATGAACAAAATGTGCAGGCCCCTCCACTTCTTCCATCTCTCATCAAGACTGTTTCCATGTTATGGTAAAGTAAACACTAGATACAGTGGAAATATTTCTAGGTCTATCTGATGAATAATACCCCATTTCATCATCTGAGCCTTTAAGACATAGTATCTCATAGGGACTGTATTAGACGGGGCTGGGGGGAGCTTCTTATCCTGTGAAAACAGATTCATGCTAGGAGATGTCAATAAAGACAATAAAATTAATATTTATTACATGCTTACTAGGTCCCAGAGTATCAAGGAATACATAAGCATTATCTTAATTAATCCTAATAATGAATCCTTCTGCAAGAGAATTAGGTATTAATATTACGATGAGGAACTTCTTAGAGAGGTTAAGAAATTTGCCCAAGGTCACGCAGTTAGTAAGTGGTGGAGCTAGGAACTAATCCAGGTTGAACACAGTATCCACTCTCCTAATTCCTATACTTCAGGGTCACTTGAGTATGGTGATAGTAGAAGTAGTGAGAATCACCAAGGTAATAAATAAAATTCAAGTTCATAACTTCTCAGCTTGAGAAGATGGCCCATGTTTGGGTACATGGGAAGGTCTACGAATTATTATCAACAATTCAAATAGTCTAACGCACAGGTTCTTTGTCTTTTTGTGCCATAGACCCCTATGGCTGTTTAGTGTCACCTATAAATACCTTTCAGAACAATGTTTTTAAATACATGATTCACTCATATATATTATGATACATAGGTATCATAGATTGCAAATTAAAATTATAGATCGACATTATCAAAACAGTTAAACATGGGACTTCACTTGTGGTCCAGTGGTTAAAACTCTGCACTCCTTCCCAGAGCAGGAGTTCTGGGTTCAATCCCTGGTCAGGGAACTAGATCCCACATGCCACAACTAAGACCCAGCACAGCCAAATAAATAAAATGAATACAAATAAATATTAAAAAACACAAAACAAAATAACAAACATGAATCTGTGACACATCAACATATGTCCTTCTATATGAACACATAACAAAAGAGCAACTTGTGGGTCTGATAACTTCTATAACTTTAGGCATAAGCACTGTTTCTAGCTATTTGCAACAGCGTCTGTGTTTGATATGAAACTATCTCTGCTTTCTATGGTGACAAAGTCAAACGCACTGCTAATACTGCTTTGGTTTGTTGCCTACATTCATAATGGAAGGAAATGCTAAATTTCATAATTCATAATAGGAGGAAATGATGTTCCAGTTAGAGGTTAGTGAAAATAAAGATGCAATTTTCCCCCCTTATAAGTTCACTGACCTCTTAAATCCTAACCAAAAAGCCTCACCCCAGGTTGGCAATCTATTAAATAACCTAACTAAGAAGCATTAAGGTTACTCCTGATAAGGCTTCAGTCTAAATCATTGCAATTTTATTTTTGCTTTGGCACAGAACTAATCATATCTATCTAATATATTACTGGATCAATAATTAATATCCAGAAACAAACTGTGACTGGTGGACATCCTTGCTGTTTACAGGATGATGTTTACAGGAGATCTTGCTTGACCTAGTTGTATCCTTGTTGGAAAGTAATAAGAAGGCACTACTATCTGAAGACACCGCACATGAGGACCACATCGTTTTGGTATAGGACAAAATGCTGCTGGGAAAAGGAAGCTAATGTTTTGAGTAAATAAAAAAGTTTTTCTATGAATCTAAATTACCAACAGTCTATCAGTGTTTTGAGAGAACAAAGACCACTTGTCAACCTACAATACATGGCAGTTTTAAACTGAGGTTTAAAACTTAGTTTAAGGTTTTGGCTGAGGATTTCAGAGAATCAGAGCCACATCAGTAAATACTGTTGACTAGAGGACACTTTTCTAAATGTGATGCTTCAGATCAATGGCTGGTTTGTTAAGAGTAAATCTATGTTCTCAGGTTTCTGGTTGGCTGGTAAGTAAGTAAAATAGCTCAGGATTTAGAGCACCCTCTAGGAATCAGAACAGAAGTTTATCCAAACATAAGCCACACAGGATTCCTGTAAGATAGATGGGAGCCATTTCAGTATCAATAAAGGAACAAAAGACATACAGTTTATGTCCCCAAACCAGCTGCATATTAAATTCCCTAAGAAGCTTAAATATTGATGCTCAGGTCTTAACCCTAGACCAATAAAGTCAGAATATATGGAAACAGGCCTTGGGAATCTATATTTGCTAGCATTGAGACACACTGGATTAGGAAACCGTAATGGAAAGGAATGATCCCAAGTTCTTTGCCATTCTTGTTAGCAAGAGGAATCTCGCCTTGCTCTGTGATTTGCTTTGACCAAGATGATGCAGTGAAAATAATAGTCTGGGACTTTTTAACCCTAGCCTTAAAAGGATGGGCATCTCTTGCTTCTCAGTTTAGGAGACCTGCCGCCATGCTGGGAAGTCTAGGCCAGGACACCGCATGGTTAGAGGTCATATGGAGAGAGTGCTAGAGGAGAAGAGACTCACTTGGATGTTCTAGCTATAGCCAAACTCTCAACTGAATGCAGCTGCAGGTGTGAACTACCCCAATCAGAAAAACCTCCTTGCTGAGCCCATTCCACCCACATAATTGTGAGAAATAATACATTGTTATTGGGTCAAGCCAGTAAGTTTTAGAGTGATTCCTTATTCTGTAACAAATAACTGTAAGAAGGAAATGTTTACTAAGAACTCTTTTTTATTTTTTTCCCCTGAAAGATTTGTTATTCCTATGTTGGAATCTTGATGTAAATTGAAAAGCAAGACTGGATTCATCTTTCTAATGAAGAGAGAAGACATAATGACATGACAGCTTAAGCAAAAGTGCATATTATGCAAACAAAGGAAGACTAGTACCCCATGTGGTCTTAGGCAAACCACCAGCTCCTACTGCTGTCTACCACCCCCACCTATCCCCCCTGCAAATCCTGAGAGCTTGCAACTGCACCATCTGGGTGGCCTTTGTGGTAGACAGAAATGCATCATCAGATCCTCCTTCAAGGATGGACTTGCGGTCCAGCTGTGGGAAATCCAGTCAGCAGACAGCCTCCAGCTGTCAGCTCCTTCAGAGTCTGCCTCAGCTGCACAGCACAACCTCTCCCAAAATGATGCCCTTCTTGGGGCATCCCACATTTGTTGACTAAGTGAGGTGGGGGGTGTATAAAGGCCGATCATTTTTGTCTGATGTAAGATACTCTGATGGAAACTACTCTCTTTGGACCTCCCTCCCAGGTTGGCCAAGGTTTGTCAGGCCCGCATCATAGTTTGATTTCCTCCTCTGCCAATGCTGATTCCTACCCCTTCCTTTCTCGGGTGTTAATCCCTAATGAACATCTTGTACCCTAAAGTCTGCCTCAATACCTGCTTCTGGAGAATCTAACTTGTAATTGCCATGAAACTCTCTAATAATGGCAAGTCTTATTAGTGAGGGCAGGGGATGGTTTGATGGCTATATTCTGATTGTCTGCCCATAGTTTGATTCCCATAAATAGACAGAAGAGCCTTCCCCAGGTCTGGAAGATGGAGACAAAGAACCCATGGATAAGGCCATCCCTTTTTGTAGAAATCAACACAGCTGGGATAGAGATGAAGATTCTGTTTAACAATTTCTGTAACATAGCCAAAACATTTTCCCTGGAATTAGCTGCATTTGGTAATCATTGTCTCAAATCTGTTTAACAGTTACTTTCCTCCATTAAATATTGTTTTAACTTCTCATCCCCTATCAACTAGTCGAATGCAAAAGTGACATTTATTGCTGTTTGCTTACTCTGATCGTTGTCAGTGCAACCAAGGACTTGCTGAAGCCCTTTCTGGAAACTGTTGGTTCCTTCAGAAATAGTTTCTAATGCTCCCTAAGCTGTTTAAAATTCTAAAAAAAAAGAAAAAAATGAATTGTTAGCAGGAAGGTCAAGAGAGGCAGGTGGCCGACTCTCTATCATTCCCTCTGCAGATTATCCGTGGACATGTTGAAATCCTAGCCTGAGCTTCCCTTCCACTCAAAGGACTATGGTTATTCTTTTCTCCATTTTTCAGTTGCATGTAGGTAAAGGAACAAAACAGTTAATGTTAGCACAATGAAGAAGCTGTGGTTATTACTGCTTTCTGTCTGCACACCAGGCTTTCCCCATCCTCCTCCTCCTTGTAAGCACTCTGCTTCCCTTTAGAAAATAGCTTCTTCTGTGGGGACTGGATGTGCTGCCAAATACACTGGCCACCACCAACACTCCACCCACATTTGTCACCACCATCACATACACACCCTGAGGCGAGACTTGTAGCTGAGGTCTGGCGGGCAACTGGAGTATTCTATCCTTCCCGCTCTGTAGCCTTCACAGGTATTTAAGCACGGTGGTGCAGAGGAAAGAGCAAGATGCGAACTGTTAAATCCCTGGTACGACTGCTGCTTGAAACCCTAAGGAAGTTTCTCAGGTGAAACTTCTGTTTCTTTATTTATAAATTAGTAAGTACAATCACATAATTTAGAGGGGAGCTACCAATATTCTATAAAATTGTGGCTAAGAAAGTGTGTAGCAGACCACTGGCTTGAGGGCTTGCAAATGCTGGAGGGTCAGTAACCATCCCTGGCGTCTCTTTTGGCCTTCCTGACACCCGCATGAACCAACCACCACGCCTAGTAAGTGGCAAGACTGAAATTCACACAGGCTGGTCTGACTGCACAGTCCACCTTCCTCTCATTATCCCAAACCATCTCCCGTCGATCTTGACTCTCCAAAACAGTCAAGCTTCAAGGGTGGTGGGCTCCTCCCCTTTGGCTTCTCTGTATCCCCCAGTGGAAAGTCTCACTCCTTTTGGAAACTCAGGGAGAAACCCCTGAGAAGAGTGTGGCAAACCATAGGCCTGAGAACTTCATAAGGCCAAATATGAGTCAAGGTCAAAATATAAGTCGTGGCTCAGGGCTTGTGCTTTTGGAGACTGGGAGGCTTGCTGTGAGCCTGAGGAGGGCACCAGGATGACACCAGCATGCCAGGCACTCCTTGTGGGTATTTAGCTTTCAAGTTCATTTAACTGCACATTAAACACTATTTTTCAAACAGGAATCGGTCCTCACAGCTTGGACATTATAAAGTTTATCTCCTCTATTTTGGGACCTCAGGATCAAGCACCAAGAAGGTGATCTTGGGAAGTAGATGAAGAACCTTCTTCCAGTACTAACATGACTCTCTATTTCCTGGGGGTACTCCTATTTTCCGGGGCTTCCCTGGTGGCTCAGCTGGTAAAGAATCCGCCAGAAATGTGGAAGACCTGGGTTTGATCCTTGGGTTGGGAAGATCCCCTGGAGAAGGGAAAGGCTACCCACTCCAGTATTCTGGCCTGGAGAATTCCATGGACTTTCACTTTCACTTCACTTTCCTTCTTCTCTGACCTATTTCCGCCCTGAATTCATCCTACTGCTGCCAATTTAAACTTTCCAAAGCTTTGAAAATGTGCTTAATTATCTTCCATGGCAACAAACACTGTATGCTTCCACTTATATGAGATACTTAGAGCACTCAAATTCATATAGTGGTTGCCAAGGGTTGGGGAAGGGGGAATGGAGAGCTGGCGTTGAAAATTACAGAGTTTCAGGTTTACAAGATGAAAAGAGCTGTAGAGATGGATGGTACATAATCATATGTATGCACTTAATACCACTCAACTGTATACTTAAAAATAGTTAAGATGGCAAGTTTTCAATGTATATTTTATCACAATTTTAAAAATTTGGGAAAAAAATTATTCAATTCCCACCCCCCCTACTGCTTAAGACAATGGAACACTCACCCCTTTGCCTACTATCGAGGCTCCATGATCCCTTTCCAGTTTCTCTCCCAGCTTGCACCCTCCAGGCACCAGAATAGAAACCAGACCGCGTGCTCTGCCTGTGTCCTGCTCTCTATGCTCCCATTCTGAGGCTCTGCCCACCATGCTTCTTCTCTGCTCATTTTAGCCAATTTCAGCGTTGATTCTTTTACTAACATGAGAACTCCCCAGGTAAATCTATAACGCTTCTTAACACTGGATGAGCCTTGCCTCACCACCTACTAAGCACCACCTACCTTTTAAAAAAATCCCTGATACTCTGTCTATAGAAAGGCACATGCATGTAACTCAAGAACTAACACTAGAAGTAAAATACACTCTTTCTAGGCCTGCTTTAATTACGGCAGATGTGCATGCAGGCTCCAGTTTCAAGCGTACTAGCTTACTGCTGCCAGTCCATCATTCCAGAGGTGGGTGCCCTTGTGAAGTAGAAAACTACTGAGCTGGAAGCCAGGGGACCTGAAATCGAACTTAATTTCAGACATGAAATGGATACGGGACTTTGGGACAGTCATTTAACCTCCAGGCTTTAGTTTCTCCACCTGGAAAATGAGATCTAAAATTTGCTCCAGCTGGAAAATTTTACCTACAGGAGAGAGAAAATTATTTATTGAATAACCTAAGCTGATACTGATAATGAAAACAAAAATTATGATATCTCAAGTTGCAATCAGGAAAAAGAGACTTGTTGGAAATAATGCAAAATTCATGGTAGAAGAAACTACACTCACTATGATTGCACAGGAATGAGAACTGACTGGTGACTCATGTCTCCCTTTTAATCTCTAAATGAAAAATAATTATTCTCCATAAAAATATTTTCAGTGAAATAAAGATATTTAAAAAATGCTTTTTTTCCCCAGAAAATGTAGCTTCATGAAGTTTTTTCTAGAAAGCTGTTTTTAAAGAATTCATCAGTGTTATTATTCTGATGAAAATTTTATATTTATAAATGTGGCATCTTGGCATGTTTGGAGTTGATGATTCAATGAGGTAAGAACAAAAACATCCTGCATTTCAAAAGCAGTGATGCCATCAAAACAGATCATGAACAGCAGCTGTGATTTCTGGAGAAAGGCAGAGAAAGACCCCAAAACATGCAGCAAGGTGGTCTTGACAGTGATGGACATGGATTGTCACCAGCCAAGCAGAGAGAGGATTACACCTTTGATCTATGCTGTAATGTTACTGAGTCACACACACACACACACACACTCTCTCTCTCTCTCTCACCGAAGGCCACTATCTATTCTGCTTGCGAACTGAGCCTCTCTGGACATTAATGAAAAATCTATTTCAGATCTTTCTTTAAAGATATCTTCCCTATGGCTCAGATGGTGAAGAATCTGCCTGTAATACAAGAGATCCAAGTTCAATCCCTGGGGAGGGAAGATCCTCTGGAGAAGGAAATGGCAAATCCGCTCCAGTATTCTTGCCTGGAGAATCCCCTGGACAGAGGAGCCTGGCGGGCTACAGCATGGGGTTGCAAAGAGTTGGACACGACTGAATGACTAACACTTTCACTTTAGAGATAACTTGGTTCAAACCTTGTAATTTACAGATGAACAAATTGAGGTTGAGAAAAGCCCATTACTTCGCAGATGATATAAGAAGGGAGAGTCTGATTCTGAGAACTGTACAGATAGAAGCAGCCAGAGCAGCCAAGGGCAACCAGCAGACTCATTCTTCATCTGATCTCTGAGCGGTGGATGGAGCTGGCTGGTGTCCCTGGGCATCCCTTGATGGAGAAATGCTCCCTCATCTCGGTACCTTGCTGCTCCCCTGGGAGAGCTGTCATTCCTCTAAGTGGACATTTTAAGGAACCATTCAGAGACAAGTCTACTTTGGTTTCAATTTTTAAATTAAGAGCTGTGGAGTTTGGCAGAGAGCGAGGTTTCTCTCTTGGCAGACACAGACACATGCTTCTGTTTTGTGTGTCAAATGCTAAAAAGCCGAGTCCATGGCTGAAGCCCGTTTTTTTCATTATCAGACGCCTGACATTTGAACGGTATCCCTAATCCACAGAGAATGCCTTTGTGAACATCGGAGTTCTTTTCCACCCTTCTTCCCCGCCCTCCCCCATCTCCACAAGCCACCTCCAATCCTACGTGGAGGCATTAGGGGAGAGGAGCGCTGCCAACATTGTAAAATCACCTACATAAAATGCAGCTCCCTCACCGTGCGGTAAAACACTTCTATCACAAACATATGTGGGCCTCGCTTCTTTTGTTACCCAGCTTTTGGCAGTCAGAGGAGTGCCATTTCATCTCTCAATGCGTTTTGCATTCACCAGAAGAGTCAGTGGGCTCAGTGTGACATTTGCCACAAGTTTCTGAGTGAAAGTCAACATCCCTCTTCCCACCGCTGTGGCTCACGCCGCCCTGCAGCCCCAGTCTCACCCCCTATGCTGGGCATTCCATGCACGATGCTGAGCAGGACACACGTGTGATGCCAGGCACTGGAGGCATTCAGAATGCTGGTCTGGGGGACGTCAGATAACAGGTGGCTGAGGCAGCCATCAGAGGATGTGGAGGACATGCTGGGTGTGCCTGGTGGGATTCTCATCATAAAGCAGTGCAGCAGACGGGGGCAAAGACATGCCCAGCATTGTGCCCTGGTCACTCGGCATGCGTCTGAATAGTAATATCCCAACTTTCCTCTAAGGGTTGATTTCCTCTAAGGGAAAAATCCAACATTTTCTCTGATCTTGATTTTTACTATTTATGATTTCCCTTTTGTTAAATATATCCTTATAAGTGATCCACAGTAATAATAACACTAGCAAATATTTCTTGTGCGTCAGGGGCTGCTTTAAGTTGCTTAGCTTATTAAGTCCCCTCAATAATCCTATGAGAATACTGTAGACTGAGTGGCTTAAACCACAGAAATTTCTCACAGTTTTGGTGTCTGGGAAGTCCAAGATCAAGGTGCTAGTTGACTGGGTTTCTGGTAAGGGTTCTCTTCCCTGCTTGCAGATAGCTGCAAGCTAACTAAGATGCTGCCAAGATTCCCTTGCTTCTGGAGACTCTAGGGGAGAATCTGTTTCTTTGTGTTTTCTAGTTTTCCAGAGGCTGCCTGCATTCCTTAGTTCATGGTCCTTCCTTCAAATACAGCAGTGCAGCACCTTCAAAACTCTGACTCACCTCTCCCCTCATTCACTTATCAGGATCTCTGTGATTATATCGGGCTGATCTGGATAATCCAGAATAATCTCCCCATCTCTAGGTCAGATGATTAGCAACCTTATTTCCATATGTAGCCTTAATTCCTTCTTTCCATATGATACAACACGTTGACAGGTTCCAGAGATTAAGGGAAAGGTTTCTTTGTGCCCGTGTATGCAACAAGCTGAGTGTGACATTCTCTAACCCTGTCTGCATCAAAGCAATGATTGATTCAGGGGCCAAGAGGCAACAAAACCAAGAATAAAGTGGTAGTTAAGAGACTGGAAACTTGAAAGGAGCTTTGGGAAACAAATATTGGTGTTCATGCTCTGCCAAAGAGTAGAGCCCCTGGTTAATACCACAAATGTCAATTTAGGGCCGTGGAAAGAGGCCGGCTAAAATACAGTTTTGCTGCTGCTGAGTTGCTTCAGTCGTGTCCGACTCTGTGTGCCCCCAAAGACGGCAGCCCACCAGGCTCCCCCGTCCCTGGGATTCTCCAGGCAAGAACACTGGAGTGGGTTGCCATTTCCTTCTCCAATGCATGAAAGTGAAAAGTGAAAGTGAAGTCGCTTAGTCCTGACTCCCAGCGACTCCATGGACTGCAGCCTACCAGGCTCCTCCATCCATGGGATTTTCCAGGCAAGAGTACTGGAGTGGGTTGCCACTGCCGTCTCCAAAAATACACACAATTCCAGACTTAATAAAGGTGCTTGCCTGTATTCTAATTGCCTGACAGAAGCAAAGCAAAATCTCTTTGAAGGTAAATATCATCAGCCAAAAACTCAAACTCTCTCCATAACTTGACCTGTTTAATGTCTGACATTCAAACTCATAGGCATATCAGGAAAAAGGATCAAATTGCCATAAAAAAGAGTATAAATAAATCTCATGAACATAAAACTGAGCAAAAATACCACACAGGAAAGAGTATAAACTGAATGTGTCCATTTATAAAAATTCAAAAACTTGCAAAAATAATCTAGGCCATAAGAAGTCAGGACAGTGGTTACCTTGGAGAGGAGGGGGTAGTGACTGAGGGGCAACTGGCATTGGTTCCATTTTATTTCTTTATCTAGGTGACTGTCACATGGATATGTTCACTTTGTGAAATTTCATTTACCTGTTTTGTGACTCGTTAACTTTTCTATATTATAACTCAATAAGATTTTTTAAAGTACCAAAGCAGAATCAATCTCACATTTCACTGTTAAAATTATGTACAAAATTTTACCTGTGTACAAAGGCATCAGTTAAAATGCAATTTCAGGTGTTAAAATTGTTGATTTTTTCTTTTTAAAAAATTTTTGAATTTAATTCAAAGAACTTAAAAATTTTTAGGGACAAACAGACAAGAAAAATTAAGTCCAGATTATTTTCTGCAACCAAAGAGCATCTACTTGTCCAATATTTTGGAATCTGACTTTAGAGTTAACTATTTATGAAAATATGTGTGTTAGTCACTCAGTCATGCCCAACTCTTTGTGACCCAATGGACTGTAGCCCACCAGAATCCTCTTGCAATGTGGGAGACCTGGGTTCGATCTCTGGGTCAGGAAGATCCCTTGGAAGAGGGCATGACAACCTACTCCAGTATTCTTGCCTGGAGAATCCCCATGACAAAGGAGACTGGGGGGCTACAAGTCCATGGGGTCGCAAAGAGTCAGACATGACTGAGTGGCTAAGCACGCAGACTTTATATTTTTCATTGTCACCTTATCTCTTAAACAATAACTACATTTGTGTCTATCAACTTTTGTCTTAACATGGAGTGTTTGTATGTTAATATGAACTGAGACCGTCCTTCTCTGTGGAAAGGAGGGACATGTATTTTGGCTGCTGTATGTCTTTGCTTAAGGTTGACCATGCCTTAATGGGTTTTCGGGCTTTAGTTTCTTCTTTTATTTTTTTCCCGTAAGTCTAATTCCTCTCATATATACCCTCTGTTTTATTGCTTGATTTTTTGGCCATGCCAAGCCGTGTGTAGGATCTTAGTTCCCCAAACAAGGATCAAACCTGTGCCCCCTGCAGTGGGAGCACAGAGTCTTAACCACTGGATCACCAGGGAAGTCTCTCGGGCTTCAGTTTCAATCCCACCATCCCATTTCCACAATCTGCGTGCCCAGAAGCATTTTCATACCTGACAGAAATTATCCACTTGCCGTACATAACCAGCCACTTCAAGATCAGATTTAAGAATCTTCCAAACTTTTTTCTCTGCCTTCTTGTATTTCTGGGATCCTTTCCAGTCCATGGCCATCAAGGAGCGCTCTGTTAGGGAAGCTGCCACAATGACGTCCAGTTGGCCATTGTAGATTAGAACCTGAAATGAAATTGAGCTGTGGGCAAATGCAGGATTCAGCAGGGGAAGCCAGTCGTGTGTCTAGGTAATGAGAGAGGGGATGAGACACAAAAGGGGATGTAAGCTTCTCTGATGTACTGCTCAGAGAGGCCAGCCCAGGAACTCAGTAGGATCATTTTCTTCCAGTTGGTTACAAATACCAACAACCTGAAATAAACTCAACCTTGTCTCAACCATTGCATTCTTCCAAAAGTTTGATTCTTCATAGGAATCTTCATGTACAGCTCTATGTATACCTCTACAAATGCAAAAGCATTTGTGCTGTATTACCTGGCACTATAGGTTTTACTTATGGCTGCGTGAAAGAAGACTGTGGTTACATTTCAGTGGAACTAAGGGATACCATATTCTAGGACTTTCATGAAGCCTGCATTTCATTGTCTTCACTTTCAGGCCCTGCAGCAGCTGGCAAGCTGGGAATTCCATCAGCTGATGCTAATCCATATTACTTTCCCCTCCTACATTTCAGTGGCAACTATAATTTTCTGAGGCAGACAGATAGACGCAGGTGTCTCAAGTCTCTTATTTGTTGGAGGCAGCAATGTCTGCCATGTCCTTCCAAAGGCCTCCATTCTTAAATATGATAGCTATTTGTCAACAATGAGGAATGTCCTTCAAAATGCCTAGAATACATTTTTAAGCCAAGTTGATGGGTACTGTAGGAGAAACTCTGAGGCAACTCTTTTCTTCCCAAACAACATTTTAGTTGCTTGAACAAGAATTCAGATAATACCCAGTGCTGCTGAAGTTGTGAAGCTACTGGGGACAGTGTACAATGGTATTACTCTTCAGGAAAGCAATGGTCACTGTTTAATGCAAAGACTTTAAAATGTTGAGACTCTTTGTCCCAGTTAATCCCAGTTTGTGGAATAAGTTTTATGAAACTAAACCCAAAGAAATTAAAAAAAAAAACTACACTCATTGAATTTTTATAAAGACAAATTTGAACACCGTCTAAAAGTTCCATATTAGTGAGTAGTTAAATCACCACGGTACAGATAGTCTATGGGATATTGCAAAGCCACTTCAACTGTCTGACCAAACCATGAAGCAGTGTGGAAAATACTGATCATACAATATTAAGTATGAAACCTGAATGCTGGGCTTCCCTGGTGGCTCAGTGGTAAAGAATTCATCTGCCAGTGCAGGAGACATGGGTTCAATCCCTGACCCAGGAAGATCCCGCATGCTGTGGAGCAAACGAGCCCATCGGCTACAACTATTGAGCCTGCGCTCTAGAGCCCAGGAGCCACAACTACTGAGCCCGCGCGCCACAGCTACCGAAGCCGTCAGGCCTCAGAGCCCTTGTTCCGAAACAAGAGACGCCATCAGAGAGAGAAATCTGAGCACTGCACTAGAAGTAGCCCCTGCTTTCCGCAACTAGAGAAAAGCCCAAGCAGCAAGAAAGGCCCAGCGCAGCAAAATCAATACTAAAATAAGTACATAAATCATTTCTACAGTTAAATGAAAAAAGAAAGATGAATGCCAAACATATATCACAATTATTATATATATATACAATTGATATATTTATTTACAAATATGGAATGAAACTTTTAAAAAAGGAATAGAGTTGATTAATTTTGCCGGTGGAGATGTGAATAATTTCCCCTTTTGTTTTCTATTCTTCTTAGGCTATTTTTTTTGCAATCCTTGATTCTCATGAGGTATTGTCACTCCACCACCACAAAGAGATTGTCTTCAACTCCATGCCACCTTTCATCTATGTGGAAGCTCTGGTTTAACTCAAGTGAAGACCTCTGGTCAAATCCTCAAACTGGACATAAAATGTTACATTGCATGTTTTCATCTGTGCTATCCTGGTACAGGCGTCTTAAAAGGCTTACACATAATTAAAAAGCCCAGGACTTTTACACACTCCAAATCCTCAAGCAGCAGTGGGCCAGGATTCAGCCTGAGATGAAAGGGCCCTGGGCCTCCCCTATAAGAACACAGGGTCTTTCATGTTATTCAGTCACCATCACCACCTCCACTCTCCTATGAAGAACCCCTCCTCTCAAAAAAAACGTCCTCATGGATTTAAAGCCTCTTAAAAAAATTCAACTATAGCAATAAAAATTTGCATTGTTTATACAAAGAAATTGCCTCGAAGACCTTGAGTACTTATGGCCCATGCAAAACTCCTACAGCTGTTTTACCAACAATATGGAAACAATTACACATGATCTGTACCAGCAAACAAGGCTTAAATACTTCACCATTCTAGGAAGGGCTGATTATAGCTGATTAATGAATACAATCTTTATAAAGTAATTTTTCTGCTAGAAATCGATGAAAAGATGCTGATTAGCACACACACAAATGTACCTAACCATTTTTCCTCTTTGTCACCACTCTGTGAAGCCTGCACCTTTCTGAGTGTCACTTGCTACCTTACTTTATCAGGGTATTTACTGAAATAGATTTGAATCTTCAGTTTTGAGGGATGATAGCAAAATCCACAGGCTACAGCAAAAACAGAGTGATATGTATGCATTTGCTGAACTGAATGGAAATAAAGCCCATCCCTGAGCCATTTCTCTTGTTTCTCCAGACTCATTTTAAACAAGAGTACAAATTCTCCAGAGTAAGGCAAGTAAAGGGCCGGACTGCGTAATTTTGTGCATGTGATGTGCAGAAGCCTACTTTGCAGGGCAAATAGAAATTCTTCCTTTGCAAAAAAGCAAGGAAAACATTTTTAACTTCTACAGGGCACATAAGCCAAATATAACAATAACAACAAAAAGAAATCAGATTAGTAACGATCAAGCGAAGTGATTTCAGAGCTGACATTTAAGGCTGCCTTAAATATAAGAAATTTCAGAGCTGCCATTTTAATTTAAATGTCATATTTACTCTCTTCAGCCCCCACAGGAATATCCCAGTTGGGTGCCTCCAGGGCTGGGTGAGTGGGCGAGAAATCCCCAGATCCGGTGACAGTGAGCTAAGAAGCCAGGTGGGTGTAGCACAGGGGTGGGTGGTCCTGAAATCAGAGGGCACGTGTTGGCCACCCACATCCTGAGAGTCAGAGAAGTGCTAGGACAAGGCTTAAGCCCCAGCGGGTCGGCCACTGATGAAGGATGTGCACACATGCCCACTTCTTCCTGGTGGGCGATCTGCTGTCCCAGTTTGCCCAGGATGGAGGAGTTTCCCAGGATGCAGGGTTTGCAGGCTAAAACTGGGACAGTCTGGGGCAAACCTTCCCCTGAGGCTTACTGGTATTTTAAGCAACAGGGTCTAAAGACTGAGAGGAGGAGACAGAAATGAATGCAGCTTTTAGCTACACTTCCCTTGTCAGGAGTGACTCTTAACAAAACAAGGGGCAGGGAAAGCTCTGGTGGAGTAGGTTTCCAGGGATACAGCAGGCAGCACCCCTGAATAGCCAGTGTCCTCACTTTCCTTTCTGGTCAGCTGTGAGGTCCCAGTGAAAGAGCAGAGCCATTCCTTTTAGAGAATTTTCTTCTCTTTTACTACATGTCTTGCTGGTTAGTTTGTTGAAATTGATGGTGATGCAAAGACATGATAAAATACTTCTTATTAAAAAACCAATAAAAAACTATGATCCCACTGTTGCTGCTCTATAATTGTGTGTGTATTCTTGGTCACTCAGTCATGTCCAACTCTTTGCAACCCCATGGACTGTAGCCCACCAGGCTCCTTTGTCCATGGGATTCTCCAGGCAAGAATACTAGAGTAGGTTGTCATGCCCTCCTCCAGGGGCTCTTCCCAACCCAGGGATTGAACCGAGGTCTCCCACATTGCAGGCAGATTCTTTACTGTCTGAGCCACCAGGGAAGCCCATAATTACTCTATACAGAAGCTCTATAATTACTACTCAAGCTGTAGGAAACAGTCAGTGGGGAAGGAGACATCATTCACATGTCCAGTTTAGAAACAATCTCAAGTCTGTTTGTCCAGCATCTCTCTGTAACTTTGGCTCTATGAACCAGGATGTGCGCAAGGCCGTTACTCAGCTGCCGACAGACACTTCACTTCTGTTGCAGGGAGTGGCTGTGATTAAGCAGCTATGGAAGAGCCTCAGCTTGTGGAGAATGGAGCCCTCCTAGCCACTGGTCCACCCACAGCTCTTGCATAGTGCCAGTACCCCGTAAGACGTATCAACACTTACAGGGTGGAGTCAACTGCACTCTTTAAAGGATTCTGTGGTGCTATAGTGACTGTCTGCCATTCTGGCTTGCTTAGGTCCACTCCCCTGTCTCCTGGTAACTGTACTGCCATTCCCTCAAGGGAGGCTCGTGAAGGCTGTCGATCAGTGTCCTTCCTCCTCCACGCAAGGGATGAGCATGTGACCTAAGCTAGGACCCTCAAATGCTCTTTCCCTAGACTTTGGATTGTGAGTAGTGACACAAGGGTCCCTGATGAGTCTGTCCATTAACTTTGCTACCTTGATTCCCAGAATTTTCCCCGGCCCCTATCTTTTCTCATGCGAGTTCTTCGGTTTGTCCATGAATTCTGTGATGTATCCTGTCTTCTGATCAGTTCCTTTGGTGCTTCAGGTAACCAGAGTCGCTGCTGTTGCTAAAAGCATGAAATCCAAGCTCACACATCACTGGACCCGTGCCTCACATGCCACAGCATGAAGTGACTGGGAGTCCCTGGACACATGGCTCACCCTCCACGAGTTGTGGTTCCCTTTTCTGGACATGTAGATGTAAGACCTACATCTTACTGCAGTGAGAATTAATGAGAAAATGTGAACAGGATTCTAAGCACAGCACACAAATTGGGGGAGTTAGGTAAATAGAGTACTCCTCCTTTGCAACTAGGTTGATAATGTGATAACGACTTGGAAGACTGACTCAAAAAAACACTTCTTCTAAAACAAACCTTCAGAGTATTCAGATGGTCTTTCTGTATCAAATCCTTGGTTGCCAATTTCACTCTTTCTGACAAAGGCCGACAAGTAGGAGGGAACCCAGGCAGAGTAAATCTGAACTCTATGAACTCAAATGGATGAAATAACATGCCTTTCAAGACTAATTTTACACACATTGGGCATGGTGTCTCAGCAGTCTTTTCTTGATAGTCAGAGCCATAAGTCTATAAATTACCCTTTGAAAGGAATCCTTAATTTTATAGCTTGGGATTCAAGATTCCAAGGAATTTCCCCATACTTGAAATGCTAGAAAAGTATGGTTAAGAGTATAGCTTTTAATGGGACATTTTGGAATAATATTAATAGTAGAATGCTCTTATTCTTCTTACCATGCTGCAGGAACTGTGCTAAGCATTTTACATCCGTGATTTCATAATATCCCTCAAAGGCAAGTCTTATTTATCCATTTTAGGAACAAAGGGACAGAGGTGTAGGGAAGTGAGCCAACTGGTGACATGGATCAAGTTCAGATCTGCCTGAATCCAAACTGTGTGCTCCTAACCCCTCTTCCACACTGCCTTAGTCACTACCACCACCCCCTGCTCAGAGGACACAGAACAGGTAGTTTGTTCTTTATTTGTAATTACACATGCAAGGAGCACAGTTACACGTAAGCGTGACTCTTTGGAATGAAGGATACATGTTTAGAATTAAGAGCACAGGCCCTGTAGCTGGGTATGAACTGAGCTCTGCCACTTACTAGCAAGATTATCTTGATATTAAGTTACTTAGCCTGTCTAGAGCTCAGTTTCCTCATCTGTAAAATGAATAGAAGAGAAACATCTATGAGGGAAGGTCATTGGGAGAATTACATAACATAATGAATGTAAAGCTCTTCATATCCCAGGCAGATAGTAAGTATTCAGTTAATGCCGGCTATTATTATTATCATCACATTAGAATAATTCAACACAGCTATTCAAATAGCTTCATTATTTCCAAGTGAGATGTTGCCTGTGAATTATAATTGTGATTTGGGATGTAAATAAGAGTTAGAATAACTCTTAAGATATAGGAGTTCTAACATAACTGCACGAAATCATCAATTGGATGAAACAAACATCAGGGGCTTATAAATGTTACTATGACACCTGCAAAAAGGAGCCTTGAGCTCCAGACCTGGCTCAGCTTCCCAAAGCTGGGGCTACTGAGTGACCCTGGAGATGTCATCTATCCATTCTGAGCCTTAGTTTTTGTCTTCTGTGAAATGGAATATCCTAGTTCTTGAGGGAACCAAACGGGATAGAAGTTGTAAAAATATCCTGTAACCTGAACAGCAAGCCTTCATTCATGTTTTTGTTACCTTCTACCAAGAATAATCTGAAAAATAAACTTCCATCAGTTCAGTTCAGTTCAGTCACTCAGTCGTGTCCGTCTCTGCGACCCCATGAATTGCAGCACGCCAGGCCTCCCTGTCCATCACCAACTCCCAGAGTTCACTCAGACTCACGTCCATCGAGTCAGTGATGCCATCCAGCCATCTCATCCTCTGTCGTCCCCTTCTCCTTCTGCCCCCAATCCCTCCCAGCATCAGAGTCTTTTCCAGTGAGTCAACTCTTCACATGAGGTGGCCAATTACTGGAGTTTCAGCTTTAGCATCATTCCTTCCAAAGTAATCCCACCATAGTGGAGTGCAAAAGTTTTAAATTGGCTGCCAGGGGCCTACATTTAGCTTGCAGACATATCCATCTAGTCCACAGGGTGTTGTTGTTTTTGTAATTAGATGCTGGCATTTAAATACTGGCAGATCGGACCACACTGGCCCATATTTCCACCAGGCTACTAGGGGCAAAGGCTGGGCAGTAGTTGTCCCCCTAAGACACAGTCCTCCCCCTTCCTGAGTGTCTTCCTCCACCCCCAACAGAGGCGCAGGAGCAGCTGTCATTTATTCAATGCTTATGCTACTGTTGCTCTTAGAAAAAAATATTCCTTTGTATCCATGTCTCTGTCATAGATAGACAGAAAGATCAGTGTGTCACAGCCCAACACTACTCATTTATTTTATTTCCTTCCTGGATCCACAGGCAGCTAAGTTTCACTTCTATCTGAAATGGAAGGGAAGTGGCCTTCGGTCTGAGTTAGAGAAAGGAGTGTGTGCTCACTTATACATGGCAAGTATTTGCTTAATCTGCTCCCATGAAATGTCTATTTAGCCTGGTGGCTCGCCTGATAAAGAATCTGCCTGCAGTGTGAGAGACCTGGTTTCAATCCCTGGGTTGAGAAGATCCCCTGGAGAAGAGAACGGCTACCCACTCCAGTATTCTTGCCTGGAATTCCATGGACTGTGTAGTCCAAAGGATGGCAAAGAATCAGACATGACTGAGCGCCTGACTTTCACTTTCACTTTCAAATCTTTATGGAGAGCCAAAGGATTGGGCACCAAGAGAATAGACATGAAAAGATGTGCCTCCTGTCCTCCTAATAACCCTAGATTTTAAAAAACTTTTCGAAAGAGTGAATAATCAGAGGAAGAAAAGCAGGTTTTTACTCTTTCATTCTCTGAAATTAATAAATGAAATTGAAGTCACTCAGTCATGTCCAACTCTTTGTGACCCCGTGGACTGTAGCCCACCAGGCTCCTCTGTCCCTGGAATTTTCCAGGCAAGAATATTGGAGTGGGCTGCCATTTCCTTCTCCATTTCATTCTTTAAGTTTTCCTTAAAAAGAGGGGTTAAAAAAGTCGGTTTCACTTTAATCTTTCTCATATCTACTCATTTTAATATTCCAAAGCATAAACTTTTCAGGTTCTGCACGCACATAAGTCAGTAGTTTCTTCGTAATTTAACTTCTCTTAGCAAGAAAACCTCCCTCTAGGAAAAATCCAGTGAATGCAATCAGATGATGATTAATCCTTATTTTACATAGTAAATGTTTCTGAAGGATAAATATTTTCCGGGCAGACATAAAACAACCAACTGTGTCAACTATAGATATCTACAGACCGGTTTACTTGCTGACTCAGCTAAGAAAAACGCACAGCCTCTAAACTCAGATTTTTACTTTAAGTTAAGTTGGTGGTAGGGGCACATGACACTCAAAGGAGAAAAAAGATACCTGTGCTTTTAATGGTTCCTATACAACCAAACTTGGAGGAGGCAATGGCAACCCACTCCAGGACTCTTGCCTGGAGAATTCCTTGGACAGAGGAGCCTGGCGGGCTACAGTTCATGGGGTCGCACAGAGTCGGACACAACTGAAGCAACTTAGCATGCATATAACCGAACACTTGAAAGAAGGAGTTTGGGGGCAGAAACGAATATAAATGTGCATTTTGTTATATTTTCACTGTCACCCATATTAAAGCTTAAGATTGAAAATAAATCACACAAGGGCCACTTTCTGATCTAAACTTTAACCATTTTTAAAAATTCAAACCAAAACACACATATTGAGGACAGACCATACAAAGCATTTCTGTTTATTTCCCCAATTACCCCTCTACTTATTAGGAAAATTACAGAAATGCCACAGGAAGAGGCTTCAGTCTCTTGGTACAACAGGAAAGCAAACTGAGCTTTTGTGAGAAGGCTGGATTTTTGTTGTTGCATTTTTAGACGAAAGATTTATGCTTACATTTTGGCCCATTTACAATCCACCATAATACTTTGCAGACAAAGTTATGCTCTTTTCCCAATGATCCAGTGACCTTAATCTCTAACATTTTGTGGTTTCCTGTTTGGGGAAATGATTGAACAGCAGCCTAAGCTATTCCAAACTGCACAGCATTCCCAGTTGGCTGCTATCTGTCTTAGTTTTGAATGTTCTCCTGTTCACTAATAAAAAAAAAAAGAATTTTTTAAAAAAATAAACTTTCCTTACAGATGCTAAATCAATGAAACTCCTACAAAGCAGCCCTCCACACTTCCTCTTCTGGCTGCTTTACTTATCATTCTTCTATTACAAACCCCAACATACCGGGGAGTTCTTTCTGCCTGGAGCAATTAGCATGACCTACCTAGAGTAACTTTCTCCTGAATAGCTGAGAATTAATTTCACTAATATCCAACTCAACCCAGGGGCAATTCCCAAGGGTTTCTCAAAAGCTCAGCTGCAAAAGAAAAACAATCTCAGCTATGGAGTATAATGTTTAGCAATGTTCCCCACTGGAGGCCAACTTGTTATCCTTCCAGGGACAACGCCTGGGCCCCAGTCGCCCATTGTTTGCACTTTTGGGCCTCTTAGTTCCTGGTGACTTCGCAGAGATATAGCGCTGTAATACTATGGAAGCCAGAGTCCCCAGAGCCCGCCTGGAGGAAACTTGACAGAAAAATAATGCAACCATTGAATGAAACAGTAGTCATTTCTGCAACCAAGTCGTTCTTCAAATGAGACAAATTTGGCTTCCAAGTTTAAGGAAGACAAAGAAAGAAAGAGAGAAAAACGAACTTGGAATGAACACTCTTAGAGTGTTCCTGCCATTCTCCTACCAGTTGGTTTTGCCAAGATGAGTGAAGAATAATGAAAGTGGGGCAGGGAGCTTGAGTGAGTGTCCAGCGATAACACAAATAAAATGTCTTTCTGTCAAAGAAAGTTATTTCTGCTTTCTTGCAACTTTTGGTGGTATTGTTTAGTTGCTAAGTCGTGTCAGACTTTGTGACCCCATGGACTGCAGCCCATCAGGCTTCCCAGTCCTTCACTATCTCCCGAAGTTTGCTCAAACTCATGTTCATTGAGTCAGTGATGCTATCCAACCATCTCATCCTCTGTCACCCTCTTCTCCTGCCTTCAATCTTGCCCAGCATCAGGGTCTTTTCTAGAGAGTTGGCTCTTTGCATTAGGTGGCCAAAGTATTGGAGTTTTAACTTCAGCATCAGTTCCTTGGATGAATATTCAGGGTTGATTTCCTTTAGGATTGACAGGTTTGATCTCCTTGCAGTCCAAGGGATTCTCAGCAGTCTTCTCCAGCACCACAATTCAAAAGCATCAATTCTCTGGTGCTCAGCCTTCTTTATGGTCCAATTCTCACATCCATACATTACTACTGGAAAAACCAGTAGTTTTGACTATATGGACTTTTGTTGGCAAAGTGACGTCTCTGCTTTTTAACATGCTTTCTAGGTTGTCACAGCTTGCCTTCCAAGGAGCAAGTATAATTTAATTTCATGTAACTTAACTTGAAATGAAATTAACTTGCAGCTTCATTCTAAATAATTTAGTTGCTTTTAGAATGGAACAATAAGTAAAGCCAACTTGAAAATAATCCACTAAGCCATCACTCCAATCCAGGGATCTGAGAAAAATGTTTAACTACCCAGAACATCACACTTAAAATGAGATTTAATAATGTCCAGAATATTTTTGTCTCATTTGAAGAGTCCTGGGGGCCCACTCTAGGGGGTCCTTTGCTCAGCTTGTTTTGGGGTCTGTTCTCATACCCCTTTCTGATCCCCTCACCTCTGACATCACCTCTCACCTATGGTTATTGGTTGTGTTGTGCTCAGTCGTGTCTGGTTCTGCATGACCCCATGGACTGTAGCCCACCAGGCTCCTCTGTCCATGGAATTTTCCAGGCAAGAACACTGGAGTGGGTTGCCATTTCCTCTTCCAGGGGATCTTCCTGACCCAGGGATTGAATCTGTCTCCGGCATTGGCAGGCGGAAGCACTTTTAGTTCCAGCAGAAATAGACAAGAGCTGCAGGAAAACCTCTTGCCATCAGTCCCCCTGCCAGCTCCGTTCCCTTACATTATCATTGTCACTCAGTGTGGACTGCTGAGATGCTGAAGAAACAGATGTGAATATGCAGAGTGAACAGAGCACAAGGTGAGGAAAATCAAGACAAAGGCAGTCAAGGGCTCCTGCTCAGAGCGATTCTTTTGAAAGCTCGGTTGAAGGTCCTTCTGGCTTTCATTCAGTCACGTTGCTCCGCACAGGAGTGCTGCGCTGAAGCACTGTCTACTTGGTGACAATATTAGAAGCTGCTCACACTCATAATAAGCAAGGAGATGGCATAGGCTGCCCCATGACGAGGGCATGGTTAGATCACTTCTACAAGGCAGGCCAGGCAAATTTGGTGGTGAAAAGCCAGTGGGAAAAGCCCTAGAGGTTGCGATTGCAGCTTCCTCAGGTGGTGGGAAGTATGCAAATGCTGCTTTCCCTACTGGACCAAAAGGCCAAGGCCAACAGCTACTGGATTAAGTTACTCACATTTACAGGGGAGGAAAGGAACAGCAGTCAGAGAACTGCCCCTGGAGTCAGATTTTGTGGCAAATGGACTTAAATGATGATGACTATGATTGTGTGTATGTGTGTGTGTGTGTGTGTGTGTGTGTGAAGTCGCTCAGTCGTGTCCGACTCTTTGCGACCCCATGGACTGTAGCCCACCAGGCTCCTCTGTCCATGGGATTCTCCAGGCAAGAATACTGGAGTGGGTTGCAATGGCTCCTTGATTAGAAAAACCAAAACCCAAATCCAAATCCTGGCTTTGCACTCTGGCTCTACCACATCTAATGTGACTATCACAGAGATAAATAAGTGCCCTAGTGCCAACCCATCTATTAAACATAAATAATGCTTACTTTTAAATTTCCTTTAAAAAATATTAATGTACACTTTTCCCTCCCATGACCCAAGGCATGGTGGTGGGCACACACTGCTTTGGAGACCACTGGTGTCCAGTGGTCCCATCAGTTAGCATGTGTTATCATAACTAAGCATCTTCTGTTTTACTAAGACACAAGGAGTAAAGACTGAGAAGCTACTGCAGCACGGTGACATCTATTGCACAAGAAGGAGTCCTCAGTGTGTCCAGAAAGCAGTACTCCTCTCACTGTTTTCATATTCATCTTTTCAAAGTCAAGTCAACTGATGTAATTGCTTGTGTTTCATAGCAGCTGAATTTCACAGCAACTGGATTTAAATGTGCATTTCTAAGCTTGCTGATTTTTAGGTCCTTGGAATCTACATAACCAATGGTATCAGCATTTAATATCTTTCTTCTCTTACCACCCTCACTCTGCTGTATTTAGATGGCTCAAGATTAAATTCCACTTTTATGTTTCCATAAATCACAAGTGTACCTTCTAATGTTTTCAACATGAGGTACCTTTGAATGCAACAAAATAAAGCCTTGGCAAAATTACGAGTGTGTTAAAAAGCAGAGACATCGCTTTGCCGACAAAGATCCATATAGTCAAAGCAATGGTTTTTCCAGTAGTCAAGTACGGATGTGACCATAAAGAAGTTGGACCGTAAAGAAGGCTGAGCACTGAAGAACTGATGCCTTTGAATTACGGTCCTGGAGAAGACTCTTGAGAGTCCCTTGGACTGCAGAGAGATCAAACCAGTCAATCCTAAAAGAAATCATCCAGGAATATTCATTGGAGGGACTGATGCTAAAGCTCCAATATTCTGGCCACCTGATGCAAAGAGCTGATTCGTTGGAAAATACCCTGATGCTGGGAAAGATTGAGGCAGGAGGAGAAGGGGGCAACAGAGGATGAGATGGTTGGATGGCATCACTGACTCAATGGACATGAGTTTGAGCAAACTCTGGGAGATGGTGAAGGACAGGGAAACTTGGCATGCTACAGTCCGTGGGGTACAAAGAGTAAGACACAACTGAGTGAATGAACAACAACAAAATGATGACATGCTCACCAAGCAAAGCAATTTAAAATACGCCAATTCACACAGTAGAATTATCAAATGCCTTTAAAAAATAAGTAAGAGTAAATGAAAATATATGCTGGTTGTCATTTGCATATTTCACCCCAACATTAATTTAAAGGACAAACAAGAAAAGGTGTTTGGCACTAGCATGGCAATTTGGGATGAAATCAAAGTCTGTTTAATAATTTATGGATAATAAAAGAAAAAATAATTTATGGGTATTCTTTTCCCCTTTATTCACCAAAATGCTTAAAAAAGAGACCTAGAAGAAGCGTGCCTCATTAAATAAAAAAAGTTAGTTCTACTCTTGACTTGAATTATAACTGAAATAGGTGAAAGTAATTTGCGAGGGACTCTGCAGTAAAACTGATTTTCAAATGCACACTTTTTATTTGCTTGCCAAGTGATCATTCCTTATCGATAGTATGATTACATAAAGCGAATGTCTCAGGATTAGCTTCCCTCTCCACTGCTATGCTTCTCTAAGAATTATCCCCTCCTCACAGAAGTCTGTCACAGAATGGTACTGGCATTCTCCTTAAGGTCTTCAAAGGGTTTGGAAGAAAAGTGATCACATCAGATTATGGTCATCAGAGTTTGACAAAAGCTCAGAGTCCAATTTAGCTGCTGAAGAATCAGGCCCATTTAAGTGTTAAATTTTTATTGGTATGCTAGACATTTATCAAATCTAGTTTCCTGGCAATATTACCATAGACATTTTGCCATCAGAAAATGTTATTAAGGAAAATGCCACAAGCAATTAGAATGATTGCTAAAACGAGTTAGATTACTAGAAATATTTACCTTTCAAAGTCCTGAGTCACATCCATTAACCAGGAATTGCCCGTTTCTAAACGAAGATCTTTTGATAGTCTAGGATAAGTAAATAAAACTCTAACGACCTGGGTGTTAAGATTTCAGTCTGGCGGTAAAGCTGAGAAACTCTAAGATTCTGAATTCTGAAGATGCAATTAGTTGAAACTTAATGAGCTGCAGAATGATAAGTGACAGGGAAATGTAACTTTATATTTACAATTTCCTGACTAGATGAACTTTTAAACACAGCAAACTAAGCCCTACCCAAGGGCAATTTAACCTTTAAAAGCAAAAGCATATGGAGGTATTGGCCTTTGGAGATGGTCCTTCTTAAAACTGCAGTGGCCTTGCAGATAATTTAGCAACAACTGCAACCTTAATCCAAGGGCAATGTTTTGCTTTGGATACAAATGGCCTCTATATATATAGCTGTAGCTCCAGTTTTTTTGAAATAGTACTTTCATACAGGAAATGTACCACACACACTCATACACAATCACATTCTCCCTCTCTCTCCTGTACTCTATAGTCTTTGAAAAGAGTATATTTTTACACAGGCAAGAACTGTAGCCAAACAGAAAAAAGGAAGTTGACAACATATTCAGAATCTTTAGCAAGAATCTTCATAAGAAAAATGGGTAACCTCTTTATCAGAAAATACTTAAGGACCAGGGGACTTCTATAAAGAGCAAGGGAGTTAAAGCCAATAGCTTTTATAGGATATGGGCTATATTTCCTAGACTTTAGAGATGCCCTAATCTATCTATCTATCCACCTACGTATCCATTCCCCATTGCATTTTATTACTTTGAAAATCAGGATACAACTTACTTACAATCAATGTATAAATGAGAATTACTCCTAAAGCATAAGGAATTTGGGGGGGAATGTGACAAAAATGTTCTAAAATTAAATAGTGATGGTGGCTGTAAAAATTTATGAATATTTAAAAACTACAAATTTGAATTCTATAGTATGTGAAATATATTTTCAATAAAGTTGTTAAAGAAATAGTATAAAGAAGTCATGAAGATTCTATATGTAGCCTTCAAAATATTAACATTTTAAATAACCATCATATAATCATCAAAGCTAGAAAATTAACACTGATATAATACTATTTTCTTGCTACAAATTTTATTTTAAAAATTTTCAGTTGTTCCTTAATATACTTTTTCTGGTCCTGGATGCAATAAAAAGCACATGTTATATATATATAGTTGTAAAGTCTCCTTAATCCCTCAGTCTTTGTATGTGTATGCGTGTGTGTGTTTCTTTCATAACCTTTTGACAAGCACTAGCCAGTTATTTTGTGGCTAAATCTGTCCCCTGATTTGAGTTTGTCTGCTGTTGTCTCATGATCAAATCCATGCTGTGCATTCTTTTTTTAAATTTTTATTTATCTATTTATGGTTGTGGTGGGTCTTTGTTGCTGTCAGCAGCCTTTCTCTAGTTGCGGTGAGAGGAGGCTACTCTCTAATCGCGGTGCTCGGGCTTCCCATCGGGGTGGCTTCTCTTGTTGTGGAGCATGTGCTTTAGGCACAAGGGTTTCAGTAGCTGCGGCAGGGGAGCTTCATAGCTGTATGCACCAGGGTTTATCACACAGCCTCAGTAGTTGTGGTACATAGGCTTGGTTTCTCCACGGCACGTGGAATCTTCCCTGACCAGGAATTGAACCCGTGTCTCCTACGTTGACAGGTAGGACCTTCACTGGACCGCCAGGGAAGTCCCCTGCCATACACTTTTGTTTTTTTTTTTTTTTTTTTTTTTTATTTATTTATTTATTTTTTTATTTATTTATTTTTTTTTATTTTTTATTTATTTATTTTTTTTTTTAAATTTTAAAATCTTAAATTCTTACATGCGTTCCCAAACATGAACCCCCCTCCCACCTCCCTCCACGCACATTAGCATTGCTGTGTCCTCAGTATAGCACATCAGGAGACACACAATGTAGCTCTGTCCCATCACTAGGAATTCCCAGGTGGCTCAGCAGTGAAGAACCTGCCTGCCGATGAGGAAGACTTGGGTCAAGAAGATCCCCTGGAGTAAGAAGTGGCAACCCACTCCAATATCCTTGCCTGAAAAATCCCATGGACAGAGAAGCCTGGTGGGCTACAGTCCATGGGGTTGCAAAGAGCTGGACATGACTGAGCAACAGCACATATACGTTCACGTGCCAGGATTCTCCACTATAAAGTTACTATTTTCCCCTTCATCATAGACATTTTGAAAGGGGATACTTTGAGATCAGGTAAATACTCTGATTCTCATCATACTTTCACTAACTGATGTTAGTATCCACTGATGATTCTTTCCTGAGATAATTATTATTGTACTATTCATCAGATAATAATTTTTTATTCCATTATTTCTTATACATTTATTAATTGGATTTTCCTCCTTTTCATTTTATATATGTTTGTATCACTATAACCCTGATATATTAAGTTTTATGCATTAAGTCTGGTCTTAAGTTTTAAGACCAAAATAATGCTTATTAGTAGGTTTTTTCTTTAAATTGGAAGAATGTTGTATTGGTTTCTGCTGTACAACAAGTGAATCAGCCGTAAGTTTACCTATATTCCCTCCCTCTTGGGCCTCCCTTCCAATCCTCCATCCCACCACTCTAGTCGTCACACAATACCAGGCTGAGCTCCCTGTGTTATACAGCAATTTACCACTAGCTATCTATTTTACACATGTAGGTTTTTATTAGGTCAAGAAAGGCTCATAGTATGGTAGGCTAAATACTGCTCTGCTGAAACATTACTTTGCTGACTAAGGTCCGTCTAGTCAAGGCTATGGTTTTTCCTGTGGTCATGTATGGATGTGAGAGTTGGACTGTGAAGAAGGCTGAGTGCCGAAGAATTGATGCTTTTGAACTGTGGTGTTGGAGAAGACTCTTGAGAGTCCCTTGGACTGCAAGGAGATCCAACCAGTATATTCTGAAGGAGATCAGCCCTGGGACTTCTTTGGAGGGAATGATGCTAAAGCTGAAACTCCAGTACTTTGGCCACCTCATGCAAAGAGTTGACTCATTGGAAAAGACTCTGGGAGGGATTGGGGGCAAGAGGAGAAGAGGACGACCGAGGATGAGATGGCTGGATGGCATCACTGACTCGATGGACGTGAGTCTGAGTGAACTCTGGGTGTTGGTGATGGACAGGGAGGCCTGGCGTGCTACAATTCATGGGGTCGCAAAGAGTTGGACACGACTAAGCGACTGAACTGAACTGAAAACATATCTAGTCCTAATCGCTGGAACCAGTGAATGTCACCTTATACAGTGTTAATTAATTAATTAGAAAATAAATATTTTGCAGATTTGATTAACTTAAGCATCTTAAGATAGGGAGATTATCCAGGAGGTCACTAAATGCAGCCTCATGAATATTTCTAAGAGGAAGGCAATAGGATGTTTGATCACAGAAGAGAAGGTGATGTGAGCACAGAGGGAGATGTTGGAATCATACACCCACAAGCCAAGGAACACCAACAGCCACCAGAAGCCAGAATGGATTGTCCCATTAGAGTCGTCCTACTGACACCTTGGCTTCAGCCCAGTGAGAGTAGCTTCGTATTTCTAACCTCTAGATTGTGAGAAAATAAATTTCTGTAGTTTACACCATCAAGATTGTGGTAATTCATTACAGCAAGCATAGGAATCTAATACAGATACTACCATTCTTAGTTTGCTAAAAACTTTCATCCTAGGACTTTCCTAGTGGCCAGTGGCTAAGACTTCATGCTCCCAACGTAGGGGTCCCGAGTTCCATTCCTGGTTCAGTTCACTTCAGTTCAGTTCGGTTGCTCAGTCGTGTCCAAGTCTTTGCGACCCCATGGGCTGCAGCACATCAGGCTTCCTCATTCATCGCCAACTCCCAGAGTTTACTCAAACTCATGTCCATTGATGAGTGATGCCATCCAACCATCTCATCCTGTCATCCCCTTCTCCTCCCACCTTCAATCTTTCCTAGCATCAGGGTCTTTTCAGATGAGTCAGTTCTTTGCATCAGGTGGCCAAAGTGTTGGAGTTTCAGCTACAGCATTAGTCCCTGATTAGGGAACTAAGATCTCACATGCAGCAACTAAGACAGTACATCCAAATAAATAAATGAATAAATTTTTTAAAAATTAAACTTTTATCCTAAATGGGTTTTGATTTTGTCAAATTCAGTTTTTGCATCTATTAAGATGAATGTTTTTTTATTTTTTCAATGTTTTAGGTGATACATTACATGATGGAACTTCTAATGCAAAAATGTTCTTGCATTTATGAGATCAACTCAACCTGATCTTTTTTATTCATTGGTGGATTAGGTTGTGTTACTCCTAATAAGATTTATATTTAACCATGATCTGATTTAATCATCAGTAACTCCAATAGTCCAACAGATTATTTCTTCTTTTAGTTGTCTTGGAAACTGCTAATATATTTCAAATTTACCATACAAACATCTAAAATTACTGAAAAAAGAATGACTTTAAGTACACATCCCAAGTAGGTCATCACAAGAAAAGGGTTATATCTTCACATAGTCTACACAGAAACTGATGTGCTACAAAGAGTTCTATAAGTTTCCAGAAACCAATGAAGGTCTTCCTCAGCCCATCAGAGAATACTCCACATTGGCTAAAATGAATCTAGTACCAGAAAAAGACTTCCAGGTTCTTATGAATAGAAACATGTGCACTATTTTCTAGGACAAATTAGTACTGAGTCTTACATAAATATATCCTCGAGGGTACTAATGTTTTAAGCCAGCCTAGGTTGTTCTGATTCCACTGCATACATACTGAGGTTCACCACCATGGACAGACAAGCCAAAGATAATCACCACCCTGTGGCCTATGCCAGCTCTAGCCAGGAATGTGCAGTCTGTTCTAGCAGCAGCCACTTTCTGGTCCGCACTCAGACTGACTGCATACCTTGTTCTCTTTCTTTCTGGAAATATGGTTTATCTGCATCACAAATCTATTCTCTTTTTCTGCAACTGAGAGTTTCAAAGTTCAGAAAATATTCTGATTTCATTGGGATTCATATTGGCAGGCTTAGGATCCATGGGAAACAGAGACAGATATGTTTAAATATCAAAACGCAGGCTCATCTTTAATCAGCATCTTCTTCTTCATCAATCAAGTGGACACTATATGGCGATAAGCCAGTATCAAAAGAATTTTACATCATCAAGTGAACTACATGCCCCATGCTATCCTCACTTGGTTGAGAAAGGAATCAAATCTAGTTAAATTTACAGAGCGAGAAAATTGATCTTCCAAGGGCACAAAGAATATACATGGGAACTTTTTTTCCACTCTCTACTCAAGAAAATCATTGTGCATTCCTTAATGTCATAGCCAATTGTTTTCATCTTGAAGACATAAATGCTAAGTAGTCTATACAGAAACTGATGTGGGTTTCTTTTTGGTTTAATAAATTTGTGGGTAATAAATATATGATGAATTATGAACAAGTTTAATACATATATTTTTGATATAGCACTAGTTAAAGAGCTGATTTTTCATTCATCCATCTATCCATTTATGCATTATTGGTGTCTGCTTGAGGCTGGTGCTACACCTGACAGCCCATAATGGTAGTACAGTGTGCTAAGTGTGTTCCCAACGGTAGAGGCCACACGGTCAGAGAGTTCAGAGGAGGACAACCAGCAGAGCATTGGGAAGTTGCTCAGTGAAGGCTCCAAGCAGGCAAGCACTAAGAACCACTCACTACATTTCCCCAACAGAACCAAAGATAAGAGTGGCTGAAAGTCTGACCTCATCTAGTTAGACTCTTTCTTGCCTAGAAAGTACTTCGTCAAGTTCTCCAGATTTATAATGGGTTTGTAGAGTCTGCATACCATTGACCTTAGATTATTTGGAATAAAAGTTGTATGTCCAGGGACTGGACTGAAACTCTTTGTACTACAGGCAGGACCAGAAAATAGGTCTTTTAGGTAGGGCATATTCTGAAATACAATCTAGTAAGGATGCATTAGGCCAAGGACTCCCTGGACAGTACTAAGGGTTGTACACTGAACAGTCCCAGCATAGACATTGCTGAAATATGTATTCCTTATGTTGGAAAATGGCAGGAAAGAGTCTGGTTCAAATAAAAGCAGTATATCAGCACAATTTTTTAGACAGAAATAAAGTACTTGAGTACAGATTACCATTTGTCTAATTCACGTGTTGGTTACTGGCTGCCATGGTTTTTTTCTTTTTTTTTCATCCCAATCATTACTCTTGCCACTGCCAGGAAACAGAGAAAAAGTAGATCCCCTCTGGCGGTGATCTTCTTTGTCATTAGCACACTTACCCTGCCGGGCTGTTCCCAAACCATGCCTAGGACCAAAGCTAACAGTCCTAGAAGATCAGAGGAGAAGGTGAGAAGAGAAGGAAAGGGCAAGGAAATGCACAAGGTAACTTTCTCTCTGTCACCTGCTCGTGCAGTCCTTCCCTCTCGGTGAGAGTTCTAGGGGTCATAGCTCCTCTGCTTGAACCTCTGGTACCTTCAGCATCGAGGCAGGCAGAACATCTCAGTCAGATACTACAGTGCTTGACTCTACATGCCTCAAAACAGGGACCTTGTCTCATTCATCACTTCAACCTGACAGCCTAGTACAACATTTGGTTTGAAATAGACACTGAAGAAACTGTGGCTGAGTGATCTGAATGAATGCAATTATCAAACAAAAAGCATTTTTGGAATAACCAGTTGATTTCATTTATCCCTGACTTCATTGGGATTAATAATATAAAGCAAATAGGGGGAAATTGGCTTACACAAGGCGAGTCATCTTCCCGGCTCTGTTATCCCTCTTTTCTCAAGAAATGATGAGAGGTGGCATGTGCCAAAGAGAATTTCATTTTTAGGAACTAGTAGGGGAAAGTGATTTAATTAAAAGGAAAAAAAAGAACTTCTAATTCAAAGAAATCAAACAATGCAGTGGTTGTTATTTACATTTGTAAGATATCAGAAGAGTGAAAAATGGTAGGAGTTGAATTATGAGTAAAAGAAGGTCACTTCTACTCTGGGTAATCTGAAAAGTTCCTAAAATAGATAGCAACTAAAGTAGCCCTCTTACCTTGTAATTATTCATGATTTCAGTTAACCATGGTTTCACTGACTTGACTGTATCTTCTCGCAAGTACTTTTCAACTCTGGCTCCATCACTAAAAGTCTGGTTTCCCACGTGGATGGCTTGTCTCACATGGGGGAGGGACAAAAACTTCCCGAAGTAACTTTGATCCTCAGGCTCCTGGCAGAAGGGGCATCAAAAAGACATTAGGAAATACAACTGGGTGGGAATACCATGCTGGTGAACACTTCAGATTTTTCCTAACATATACCACAATGAAGGTTCCCTGGTGGCTCAGGTGGTAGAATCCACCTGTAATGCAGGAAACCCGGGTTTGATCACTAGGTCACGAAGATCCCCTGGAGAAGGGAATGGCTACACACTCCAGTATTCTTGCCTGGAGAATTCCATGGAAAGAGGAACTTGATGGGCTACAATCTATGGGGTCACAAAAAGTCAAACACAATGGAGCAACTGAGTGACAACATTTTCTTTTCCATACCACAATGAACAAGATACTACATGACTATTAACTGGTCTTCATCCCAAACATTTTGACTTGGGGGTTTTGAGGAGATTTAGCTCAGAGGTTAAAGTGTCTGCCTGCAGTGCAGGAGACCTGGGTTTGATCCCTGGGCTGGGAAGATCCCCTGGAGAAGGAAATGGCAACCCACTCCAGTATTATTGCCTGGAGAATCCCATGGACTGAGGAGCCTGGTGGGCTACAGCCCCTGGGGTCACAAAGAGTCGGACATGACTGAGCGACTTCACTTCACTTCACTTCACTTCACTTCACATTTTATCCAAAGAGTCTGGATGATCTGATACTCTCAGAGCCAATATCCAATTAGCAAATACTGGATTTTCCTTTTTGTAACTAGTATTTGGCCATCTGTGACTCCAATTAAAAACTCCCTTCACGACAAAGATAGGGAAGATGAAGAGGTGAGATTATCAAAGACAACTTGCTCCTTGTTGGAGGCTCTTGGGAAAGAGGGTGCAATGGACCACAAGGAGCCAGGGAAATGATGTGCTAGATTAAAAGATGAAGATTTCTTTTTCGTGTTCTGCTGTTTATTAAAAACACACACACAAAACACTCTGCTGCTGCTGCTCAATTGCATTAATTGTGTCCGACTCTGTGCGACCCCAGAGACGGCAGCCCATCAGGCTCCTCTGTCCCTGGGATTCCATAATTTAAGAGGAAAAACATATCAAGTGTAAAAATAGATGATACTTTATGAAGGACATAAATCAAAAGAAAACGTGTCATGAGCCTTATTTTTTAAAAACATTGCATAAAAGTCTCTGTAAGATTCATTAAGCTAAAAGGAAAAAAAGGACCAAATGCTGGTTTTTTTTTTCCAAAAAGTTATAAAAGAATTAAAAAACTGTTAAAGTTTGAAATCAACAATTTTGTGAATCATCAATATTTTTTGCTAACTGTGAATATATTACTTTGTGAAGAAAAAAATATAGTTTCAAATTTTGCTTCTTTCTTACCTAGCAAATGTTTTTCTCTTGGCCAAATCTAAGTCCAAAACCCCAGCATTGGCAAATTCCATTGAAATTAGCTTTATATATTATATATGAAATAGTTCATAAATAAGGCAATTTTAAAAGCAGAATGCATAGTCATATACCCTAGACTTGCATTATACAATTTCAAATCCCTACTCTGGCTCCCTTTGTCTTATTCGATTAAAGCTACACAATAGACATCAACTTTGGCATATTTTTATGAAAGAAACTACTTGAATACTTTGAGAATATTCCAAAGGGCTTAAAGTGAGGGCCATACTAAATGAATTAAAAATCTTAAGTTAAAAGTAAGACAAAGCAAATATTTTTATAAAGGCTTTGGCAGTTTGGGTTATCCAAGCTGTCTTAAGTACAGAACAAATAATGTGGGCATTTTCAAGAAACTCACTACAAGCCTGGAGCTCTGGGGCCTGATACCCAGAGTAGCAATCCTGGCCTTTCTCCTTCACAAAAGAACTTCTGTATAACAAGCTCTACTGGGGGGGAAATTGCATTAATCAGAGATTTTTCTTTTTGAGTTATCCGGAATGAGTTATCACACATTCTCAATGGTCAGATTATACAGTATACAACATTGGCAAGGTAAAAGATCCTATAGATTAGTAGACCAAATAATGCAATATAGTTTGGACATGTTTTTCTAGTGTAAAGTCAACTATAATATTTCCCAAATCTGAGGAAGTTTGGTTATGCCAAAAGTTTTGAGCAAACACTATTATGGTTTTTTAAATGTTGTCATTACCGTGCACAGTAAAAGGTTGTAGTAATTAGAACATCCTGTAACATTCTGGAAGTAAGAAGGTTCACTTATTAAGCCGCCATCTAGTAGTCGGTCCAGTAACTAGGTTGGGAGAGAGGAGATAAAGAAACGAGGAAAACATCAGGGTAGGTAAATAAGTACAAGCATTTGTTTTTCATTTATTCAATAACTATGTCATTCCCACATTGCTTCATTCAACAGTCACTCACCGCACATATTCTCTGTGCTATAAACACTGTCGAAGGCATTGGGGAAACAGTGGTGAGCAAGACAGATCAAAACTGCTTATATTCTAGAAAGAATATTAAACAAGCATTAATAGGTAAAACATGCACCGTATTATAGAGTAGTGAGGGCAAAGGAGAAAACTAACAAGAAGAAGGGGAAGAGGAAGTGTCATGGATGTCTGTGGGCATGTGTGTGTGCCTGGTGCTGGGTGGAGGGGACACTGCAGAGAGGAGGAACAGGCTGCACTTAAGAGGTGGCATTTAAGTAAAGACCTGTTGGAGGGAACAAGCAAGGCATGCAGATATCTAGGAAAAGAATACTCCAAGGAGAGAAAACAGCAGGTCCAAAGGCCCCAACTGCAAGAGTGAGCCTTGTGGGAAGGGTTATTGTAATATGACCACTGACCACTCACCCAGGTAAGAGGGGGCAGGAGACATACCTCCAGGTGCTTGAAACTGGTGGAAGTAAGCTTTGGACTGCTGGCATTGAAAACCCAGTCATCAACCAGGAGTGAGAACAATTGGCACATGGTGTGTTTTTCTCAGGTCATGCTGAGCTGCACAATGGCAGGCATGAAGTGGTGGAGAGGGGCATTTAGCCAGGACTGTGGTTTGGCCAAAGGAGTTGGAGGACGTGCAAAGGGGGCACAGGTTGAGAATACGCAGGACTGAGCGTGGGTTTACATTGGGTTAAGACTTGCAGGAGTAGGGGGCCGTGAAGGAGCAGTAGGAACCAGGGGTCGAAAGAGACTGCAGTTGTAGGGTGACAGTTCCCATTGGTATGTTTGGAGAAATGAGCTGGGAGGACCAGAGGTGGCAGGTGGGGGAAGAGTTTGAATCTGTTGCATCTGAGATTGTGGAGTGATTGCCGGCATTTTTTTGCAGGTGGAAAAGGGAATAAGCAGCTAAGGTAAAGAGAACAAGGTAACTATTCAGAGACTAAGACTGAGGGAGTGAGTGAGTGAGTTCAGTAGCTCAGTCGCTCAGTCTGACTCTTTATGACCCCATGGACTGCAGCACGCCAGGCCTCCCTATCCATCACCAACTCCCAGAGTTTACTCAATCTCACATCCGTTGATGCCACCCATCTTCAGTCATCCGCTTCACCTCCCACCTTCAATCTTTCCCAGCATCAGGGTCTTTTCAAATGAGTCAGTTCTTCGCATCAGGTGGCCAAAGTATTGGAGTTTCAGCTTCAACATCAGTCCTTCCAATGAATATTCAGGACTGATCTCCTTTAGGATGGACTGGTTGGATCTCCTTGCAGTCCAAGGGACTCTCAAGAGTCTTCTCCAACACCACAGTTCAAAAGCATCAATTCTTCAGTGCTCAGCTTTCTTTATAGTCCAACTCTCACATCTATACATGACTACTGGAAAAATCATAGGTTTGACTAAACAGACCTTTGTTGGCAAAGTAATGATGGAGAAGGAAAGAGAGAAGCTCTGTACAATCAGCAAAAACAAGACCAGGAGCTGACTGTGGCTCAGATTATGAACTCCTTATTGCCAAATTCAGACTGAAATTGAAGAAAGTAGGGAAAACCACTAGACCATTCAGGTATGACCTAAATAAAATTCCTTATGACTATACAGTGGAAGTGAGAAATAGATTCAAGGGATTAGGTCTGATAGACAGAGTGGCTGAAGAACTATGGATGGAGGTTTGTCACATTGTACAGGAGACAGGGATCAAGACCATCCCCAAGAAAAAGAAATGCAAAAAGGCAGAATGGTTTTCTGAGGAGGCCTTACAAATAGCTGTGAAAAGAAGAAAATCAAAAGGCAAAGGAGAAAGGAAAGATACACCCATTTGAATGCAAAGTTCCAAAGAATAGCAAGGAAAGATAAGAAAGCCTTCCTCGGCAATCAATGCAAAGAAATAGAGGAAAACAATAGAATGGGAAAGACTAGAGATCTCTTCAAGAAAATTAGAGATACCAAGGGAACATTTCATGGAAAGATGGGCTCGATAAAGGACAGAAATGGTATGGACCTAACAGAAGCAGAAGATATTAAGAAGAGGTTGCAAGAATACACAGAGCTATACAAAAAAAGATCTTAATGACCCAGATAATCATGATGGTGTGAGCACTCACCTAGAGCCAGACAACCTGGAATGTGAAGTCAAGCAGGCCTTAGGAAGCACCATTACAAACAAAGCTAGTGGAGGTGATGGAATTCCAGTTGAGCTATTTCAAATCCTGAAAGATGATGCTGTGAAAGTGCTGCACTCAATATGCCAGCAAATTTGGAAAACTCAGCAGTGGCCACAGGACTGGAAAAGGTCAGTTTTCATTCCAGTCCCAAAAAAAGGCAATGCCAAATAATACTCAAACTACCACTCAATTGCACCCATCTCACACACTAGCAAAGTAATGCTCAAAATTCTTCAAGCCAAGCTTCAACAGTACATGAGCCATGAACTTTCAGATGTTCAAGCTGGTTTTAGAAAAGGGAGAGGAACCAGAGATACTGCAAACATCCACTGGATCATGGAAAAAGCAAGAGAGTTCCAGAAAAACATCTACTTCTGCTTTATTGACTATGCCAAAGCCTTTGACTGTGGATCACAACAAACTGTGGAAAATTTTTCAAGAGATGGGAATACCAGACCACCTGACCTGTCTCCTGAGAAATCTGTATGCAGGTCAAGAAGCAACAGTTAGAATTGGACATGGAACAACAGACTGGTTCCAAATCAGGAAAGGAGTACATCAAGGCTGTATATTGTCACCCTGCTTACTTAACTTATATGCAGCGTACATCATGAGAAATGCTGGACTGGATGAAGTACAAGCTGAAATCAAGAATGCCGGGAGAAATATCAATAACCTCAGATATGCAGATGACACCACACTTATGGCAGAAAGCAAAGAATAACTAAAGAGCCTTTTGATGAAAGAGGAGAGTGAAAAAGTTGGCTTAAAACTCAACATTCAGAAAACTAAGATCACGGCATCCAGTCCCATTACTTCATGGCAAATAGATGGGGAAACAGTGGAAACAGTGGCAGACTTTATTTTGGGGGGCTCCAAAATCACTGCAGATGGTGATTGCAGCCATGAAATTAAAAGATGCTTGCTCCTTAGAAGAAAAATTATGACCAACCTAGACAGCATATTAAGAAGCAGAGACATTACTTTGCTAAGAAAGGTCCATCTAGTCAAAAAAGCTATGGTTTTTTCAGTAGTCATGTATGGATGTGAGAGTTGGACTATAAGGAAAGCTAAGTGCTTTTCAACTGTGGTGTTGGAGAAGACTCTTGAGAGTCCCTTGGACTGTAAGGAGATTCAACCAGTCTATCCTAAAGGAAATCAGTCCTGAATATTCATTGGAAGGACTGATGCTGAAGCTGAAACTGCAATACTTTGGCCACCTAATGCAAAGACCTGACTCATTTGAAAAGACCCTGATGCTGGGAAAGATTTAAGACAGGAGGAGAAGGGGACAACAGAGGATGAGATGGTTAGATGGCATTACCAACTCGATGGACGTGACTTTGAGTAAGCTCCGGGAGTTGATGACCGACACGTAAGCCTGGCATGCTGCAGTCCATGGGATCACAAAGAGTCTGACATGACTGAGTGACTGAACTGAACTAAACTGATTACATAAGTTGAAACACATTTTCCCACTACTTGCTGACTTACCTAAGTACCACTTTGTTTCCCTTGAAAAAGCAAAAGTGTTTTCATTTATTACTCAAGATTTTGGACCAGTGATCCACAGAAACACTGCATACCTTCAGGATTTTTTGAGGGGGCGCGGTTCTCTTTTTTCTGGTGAATTTGGTTTGGGAGAGACTCGTATGCCATTTTCTCATTGTCTCGGAATATACAAAACACCTGAACTTCTCAGCAGTTTCACTAATTCTGTGGGTGCTTAGGCTGCTGGAGCATACACCGCAGACATCTATCTGCTTTATTTACCCACCCCCACCTTTTTAAAAAAAAAAATATGTGGACCATTTTTCAAGTCTTTATTGAATTTGTTACAATATTGCTTCTGTTTCATGTTTTGTTATTTTGGCCCTGAGGCATGTGGGATCTTAGCTCCCCCACCGTGGATCTCACACCCACCCCCTGCATTGGAAAGCAAAATCTTAACCACTGAGCTGCCAGGGAAAGTGAAAGTCGCTCAGTCATGTCCGACTCTTTGCTACCCTATGGACCATAGAATCCGTGGAATTCTCCAGGCCAGAATACTGGAGTGGGTAGCCTTTCCCTTCTCCAGGGAATCTTCCAAACCCAGGGATCAAACCCAGGTCCCCCCATTGCAGGCAGATTCTTTACCAGCTGAGCCACAAGGGAAGCCCAAGAATACTGGAGTGGGTAGCCTATCCCTTCTTCAGTGGATCTTCCTGACCCAGGAATCCAACCAGGGTCTCCTGCATTACAGGCGGATTCTTTACTAACTGAGCTCTCTGGGAAGCCCCAGGACTGCCAGAGAAGTCCCTCTTTATTCCTTTGAATCTATCAAATGTTCTTGCTCTTGATATTGCTTAATCCCTGTATACTTCTTCCCAAAGACATTGCATGTCTCATGCGCAGCTGGGCCTCATCTAATGTTATATTTCATATTAATTCTAAATTCTGAAAGTTTAGTCCTTTTTACCCTTCCTGCCTAAATAGCCTAAAACTGGTCTTAAAAATACTGTGATTGCAAGTTGAAGGATGACCCAACATGTTTCCGATAAGATCCTTCTTCCATCGCATTCACAATTGCATAAGAAATCCTGTATGCACATTGCAGCCATATCAAGGGTCCTGGAACAGAAAGGGGAGCCCACCAGCGTCCTGCAGGGTGACCCAGGACTTCCTGAGCTCCCGCACTCACACAGCTTGTGCTGTCAGAATTCACAGCATCACTCCCTGGGGATTTTCAGGTAGTGCCCTGGCACCCTATTTGTAAAATGGAGCATCATTTTGTTACCCAACTCTTCTCCATAAATTTGTATGTCTCCTGTTTTGATCTGAACCAGCTGACCTGCAGCGCCTTAAGTCTATTAATATCAGGCCTCAGCTTTAATAATAACAATGCTGTTACGTTAATGGTGACAGGCTGTGCCTTCAATAACAAGATTAAAGGCCTCAAAATTCAGTCACACCACATTTACTGGGTCAAACATCATGGCTCTATGGCAAAGGTGGCATAACCCCCAAGGAAGACTGCTTACACATGGTCTTTGTTTGCACAGGCCAGCAAACAAACAAAGTGCACCCCCCCACCGCATATCCTAATATTTAGTAGAGTCTTAGGTTTTAAACAACCAAAAAAAATGGTTCAAGAACATAATCATATTATTGGATCCTCAAATTCAATTTTAGGAGAGTGATGTGATGATATTTACAAAGCCAACAGCTCTTTGCAAAAGTTGCAAACGACCACACCACCGTTTATACTCTTTGTTCCAGACGCACAGGCACATGTGACATTTGTTAAACTGTGGCCACTTCCCCAGCTGGAGCCCCGTGTGCAGATATTCCCCTCTGAAGGGCTTAGAGCACATGTGGACGCATATGCATCCACTTTCCAGGTTGCCTTTCTTTTGATTTCCCTATAGTAGGGATGCCTCGAGGGCGACACAGCATGTACAGAAACCAAAACAGTTAATGAAAGACACAGTTATATAAACACCCCGAGGTGATCTCAGGTTTAAAATATTGCCAAAGTAAATTCAAAGAAACTCAGATGGGCCTTTTCTTCCTTATGAGCCCGCTCGTCTCGCCTCCTGACCTGTGACAGCACCCCGGATACAGCTTCTCTAACAATAAAACACCAGGCCAGGCACCTCGGTGCTTCCAGACCTTCTCAGATGGTACTTATTGCTCCAGGGCAGCGTGGGACCCAGAACTCACTTCAAAGGCTTGAAGCCACTTCTCCTGGTGGATGAATTTCACGCAGTCATTGCACTGCTTCTGGAAGTACTTTTTCTCCTGCTCATCCAACAAGCCAATTTGGAACAGGAATGATGGGTAGCCCTCTATGATCTGAGGAGAAAAGAGGCAAACACAGACACAACAGGGAGAGAAAGGGATGTGAGGGGAGCCCGTCTGCTTGAGAAGTAACTCTCTGTAACTTGTTAATTAGCGGAGCAGGACAACACACACACAACCCACACACAACACACACAATGCGTACACAACACTCCACACCCACACAGACATAAAAATACAAACACACAAACATACGTCACAGGCATCACCTACCACACAACATATGCAAATACATCACACAAACACACATGCACACATATACCACATAACCACACAACACACACACACACCCATATAACACATACATATACAAAATACACACAAACACACCAAGCGCAGGCACACACACACACTGACACTTGCACCCACAGCCAACCTAGGCTGACACAGTAAGTTGACGCCATAGACCATCTGGTAAAAATTAGAAGATTTAAATTATTAGAAAGCCATTCGAGCAACAGTATTTCCCTTTATGAAGTTAGGTCTCTAGGGTTGAGAGGAGCCTCTGTCTGACTAAGGAGAAGGAAATGGCAACCCACTCCAGTGTTCTTGCCTGGAGAATCCCTGGGACAGGGAAGCCTGGTGTGCTGCCGTCTATGGGGTCGCACAGAGTCGGACACGACTGAAGCAACTTAGCAGCAGCAGCAGCTGTCTGATTAAAGGGGATTGCATCTCCTTAAGGAACAAAATGGAAAGGAAAGAAGAGCCACCTACCGACTTGGGATCAGAATATGCGTCTCCAAGAGCAATTCCCTTCAGGTTGATCTTCATGGTCGTCACAGGGTTGAGTGTGTGGATGTAGTGGGCAATGGCTGGCACATACTTCCCAGCGTAAGACTGAGAAGGACAGACATTAAAACAAACCATCACATATCGGTGCTACTAAAATGGCACATTTAGGTGAATAAAAATCACAATCAAACAAGCAGGATTTCCACAAGACTTGCACCATGTATTTTATTCTTAACCTTACACTGCAAATTTCACAACAGCACTGAGCTCAGTCCCTTCTTTCTTTTGTCATCCCAAACAGTACCAAGTGACGTGCAAGTTACAGGTTAGAAGCACAAAAAATACTAAGTGAACATGCCCTAAGTGGACATTCTAATTTCTTTCCAAAAGAAAATAACATGAACACCAGTGAACACAATTCTGCCATCCTTAGGGTTTCTCGCACCAGAAAGTTCCATTGCAAGTTTTATTAAAAAAAAAAAATCTAAAGGCCAAAGTTAAGATTTCAAAATCTGTATAATGATGCCAAAATTTGAAATCAATATGTATTAAAGGAAGAGGAAAAGGAAAAATATTTATTGGCCACTAGAATGGTCACTTGAACTTACCTCTGTTTTCAGCCTTTTACAGTAAAAGGCTCTTTTTAAATTTTGAAATATTTTGTGGACATGAACATGATAGTAATTCTTCTTTTAGATTATGCTGAAAAGAGCTATTATTGGTTGTGATATTTAAAAATAGTTCTGTATTCCTTCCATGAAAAAGCTGCCTTCCTGACATCTCCACTTGTGTGTCTAGTATTAAACTTCCTATGTTCAAAACGAAGCTCCAACCCTCCAACCCTCCCTGCAGCCTCCCTTTCCATTACTGTTAACTTTGTTCTTCTAACTGCTCAGGCCAACACACTTGGTGCTATTCTTGTCCTCTTTCACTCAGACCTCACAAAAGTCCATCAGTGAATCTCATCAACTCTACCTAGTCTATCAAGGCAAATGCGGAATCCAGTGTCTTTCCACATCCGTTCTTTATTACCTTGCCCCAGGTCACCATCATCTCTTGCCTAGATTCTTGCAATAGCCTCCTCAGTGGGCCTCTGTTTTTGCTCTTCCAGTTTAATTTCAAGACAGTGGTCTGTCAAATAAGATCAAGCAACTCCTCTGCTCAAACCCGCTAATGACTTCCCATCTCCCTCAAAGCAAAAGCCAAGTCCTTTTTCTGAGGCTGACATGATTTGGTCACTTCCCTCACCTTATCCTCTACTGTCCTCTTGCTCATCATCTCCAGCCCCTCTCAGACCAAATCTTAACTGTGATCTGCACTATTCCTTCCCTTGCATTCGTGGTTCCTGTCCCTGGGATGCTCTTTCCCCGATATCCGTCTGCTTACTCCCTCACTTCCTTAAGGGAGGCTTTCTCAGAGTTGCCCTCCCTGGCCACCCTATCTAAAATTGTAACACTGCTTTTTGATATTTAGACTCCCTTTCTCTCCTTTTTCGTCTTAATCTTTATCATTCTCCAACAGACTTTTATTATCTTGTGTATTGTTATCCTCCACCCACACTAGAACAGAAGATCCATGAACACAGAGATATGTCTATTTTGTTTATGAATGTTTCCCCTGTGCCTGGTGCTGTGTTTTTGTGGGTGCTCAATAAACAGCTGCTGAATGAATGAATTTTGAATTAACTTACATGCCTTTGAGAATCAGCAATGCACATGTTTTAGATAGACTAGAGGCATTAAGTGGGTACCTATGGACCTGTAGAACTTTCACAGTATTTCCAAGGCTTTCCAGGGCTCCAAAGTTCACAGTCTGAGAATTCTGGAAAGTTTTCACTCTTATTCCATGCCACAATCATATGCTGGAGTTATTATTCCCATGTCAATGTAAGGACACTGGGGCTCAAAGAAGCTAAGTGGTAGAGCCAGAATTAAACCTTGTCTGACTGTAGGAGTGAGTGAAAGTCGCTCAGTCATGTCTGACTCTTTGTGACCCTGTAGTCCATGGAATTCTCCAGGCCAGAATACTGGAGTGGGTAGCCTTTCCCTTCTCCAGGGGATCTTCCCAACCCAGGATCGATCCCAGGTCTCCTGCATTGCAGGCAATTCTTTACCAGCTGAGCCACAAGGAAAGCCCAAGAATATTGGAGTAGGTAGCCTATCCCTTCTCCAGTGGATCTTCCCAACCCCTGGATCAAACCCACGTCTCCTGTGTCTCCTGCCATTGCATACGAATTCTTTACCGCTGAGCCACCAGGGAAGCCCAATTTTAAAAGTGAAAGTGAAAGTCGCTCGGTCATGTCTGACTCTTTGAGATTCCATGAACTATACAGTCCATGAAATTCTTTAGGCGAGAATACTGGAGTGGGTAGCCTTCCCCTTCTCCAGGGGATCTTCCCAACCCAAGGATCGAACCTAGGTCTCCTGCATTGCAGGCAGATTCTTTACCACTGGCCTATCAGGGAAGCCCCAAATGTGGTTTGACCTATTCTGAATCCTAAACCACCTCCAAACTATGAAAGAAGAATGTAATTTCCATAATTTATATAAAATCACCTCACTAATGAACTCCTCTTGTAATAATATTTAGGCAAAGTGTTGAATCAAACTGCACTCATGAGTGGGCTTCCCAGGTAGCACTAGTGGTAAAGAACCCACCTGCCAAAGCAGGAGATGTAAGAGATGCGGGTTCAATTCCTGGGATAGGAAGATCCCCTGGAGGAGGACACGGCAACCCATTCCAATATTCTTGCCTAAAGAATCCCAAGGACAGAAGAGCCTGGGGGGCTACAGTCCAAAGAGTCTCAGAGTCGGACATGACTAAAGCGACTTGCACAGCACATACTCACGAGTACACTTTAACTTCCCTATGTGGTGTTATCAAGATGTGGTTACATGTCTGAAATTTGGCTTGTATAATTTTGCTTTATTTTCTTTTTAGGGACAGTAAATGAATCAAGTAATATTTCTGTAACTTGATCCCAAAAAGCAAACATCTTTGAATACTCATTTCACTGGTAAAGATGTATTATATACTCTTCATTCAGTGGTGGTTTATCCTGCAACTTTTCTGTCAAAGGTATCATGATAGATACCTGAGTAGACACAAAAATAAATAAATCACAAAATACAATTTCTTTGAAAAATACATTATGGAAAACTTGACTCAAATGTGATTAAGGCTAAGTTTACCATTTTCATGGCTTATTATTTCCACCATGTGTACATTGCCCAGCACATACTAGGTACATAAAAAGACATCTGATAAATGAATGACTCATCTGACATTTCTAAATATTTTTTTCTCTATTGGAAATTAGTACAAATGCTAAAAATGTATACCTTCCAGTGATGTTATCACTCAAGTTGTCTTGTTATAGGACCTGGCAATAAAACCCCTCACTTGCCTTTTTCAGGGATAGAAGAGTGTATATTTTATAGGTAGTGATGACAAATCAAGACTAAAACAGTCACATTTTTATGGCACCTTCCCCCTTGCGATCATCATGTGTCTCTGAGATATATTCAGGCAGGAGATTAAGAAGGAACACCCTCTCAGTTTCTGAGCCTCTGCTATGAACAGGTTATTTCACTTACTCTAATGTGAGCCAATGTAAAGTTAACATTATCTTCCTGTATTTTAAAATCATGAAAACAAAGGTCTGTGCATTTCAGTCATGTGCCCACTTAGAATTCTATCTGGCCTTCGCTGCCTCCACTCTTCCCATTTCTCACATCAAATCACATTTCAATCAACGGTCCTGAAATGACTGCGAGTCTCTGGTCCCCAAAACTGCGACCCACTCTTGGATTTAGCCACTGCACACTTGCCAAGTGGATCACTTACAGAAAATAAGAAAGTGAAATGGGTAGTTTTATTTTGTTTTATTGGGCTTCCTGGGTGGCTCAGTGGTAATATATATCTATATCTATATCTATATCTGTCTGCCAAGAGATGCAGGTTCAATTCCTGGGTCGAAAAGATCCCCTGGAGTAGGAAATAGCAACCTGCTCCAGTATTCTTGCCTGGAAAATTCCATGGACAGAGGCGCCTGGCAGGCTATAGTCCAAGGGGTTGCAAAGAATCAAACATATATCTACAGTCATCAAGACAGTATGGTACTGGCACAAAGACAGAAATATAGATCAATGGAACAAAATAGAAAGCCCAGAGATAAATCCACACACCTATGGACACCTTATCTTTAACAAAGGAGGCAATATACAATGGAGAAAAGACAATCCCTTTAACAAGCGGTGCTTGGAAAACTGGTCAACCACCTGTAAAAGAATGAAACTAGAATACTTTCTAACACCATACACAAAAAGAAAATCAAAATGGATTAAAGATCTAAATGTAAGACCAGAAACTATAAAACTCTTACGGGAAAACAAAGAAAGAACACACTCTGACATAAATCACAGCAAGATCCTCTATGACCCCCTGCCAGAGTAATGGAAATAAAAACAAAAATAAACAAATGGGACCTAATTAAACTTAAAAGCTTCTTCACAATGAAGGTAACTATAAGCAAGGTGAAAAGGTAGCCTTCAGAATGGGAGAAAATAATAGCAAATGAAACTGACAAGGAATTAATCTCCAAAATGTACAAGCAGCCCATGCAGCTCAAAACTAGAAAAATTAATGACCCAATCAAAAAGTAAGCCAAAGAATTAAACAGACATTTCTCCAAAGAAGACATACAGATGGCTAATAAACGCATGAAAAAATGTTCAAACTCACTCATTATCAGAGAAATGCAAATCAAAACCAAAATGAGGTGCCATCTCACACTGGTCAGAATGACTGTCATCAAAAAGTCTACAAACAATAAATGCTGGAGAGGGTGTGGAGAAAAGGGAACCCTCTTACACTGTTGGTGGGAATGCAAACTAGTACAGCCACTCTGGAGAAGACTGTGTGATTCCTTAAAAAACTGGAACTAGAACTGCTATATGACCCAGCAATCCCACTGCTGGGCATACACACCGAGGAAACCAGAATTGAAAGAGACACATGTACCTCAGTGTTCATCGCAGCACTGTTTACAATAGCCAGGACATGGAAGCAACCTAGATGTCCATCAGGAGACAAATGGATAAGAAAGCTGTGGTACATATACACAGTGGAATATTACTCAGCTATAAAAACGCACGCATTTGAGTCAGTTCTAATGAGGTGGATGAAACTGGAGTCTAGTATACAGAGTGAAGTATGTCAGAAAGAGAAACACCAATATAGTATATTAATGCATATATATATGGAATTTAGGAAGACAGTAACAACAACCCTATATGCAAGACAGCAAAAGAGACACAGACATAAAGAACAGACTTTTGGACTATGGGGGAGAAGGCGAAGGTGGGATGATTTGAGAGAATAACATAGAAACATGTATATTACCATATGTAAAATAGATGACCAGTGCAAGTTTGATGCATGAAGCAGGGCACTCAAAGCCAGTGCTCTGGGACAACCCAGAGGGATGGGGTGGGGAGGGAGGTGGGAGGGGGGTCAGGATGGGGGACACATGGCACCTGTGGCTGACTCACGTCGATGTGTGGCAAAACCCACCACAACACTGTAAGGTAATTAGCCTCCAATTAGAATAAAAAAAAAAAGAATCAGACACGACTGAGCACACATGCACTCTGCGGTCACTATACGTGTCTGTGTGTATACATATATATATATACACATATGTATATATATGAGCACACATGCACTCTGTGGTCACTGTACATGTCTGCGTATATACATATATATATACACATATGTATATATATGAGCACACATGCACTCTGCGGTCACTATATGTGTCTGTGTGTATACATATTATATATGTATATATATGAGCACACATGCACTCTGCGGTCACTATACATGTCTGTGTGTATACATATATATATATATGTATATATATAGGTAGTTCATATAAGTGGCTTCCCAGGTGCTGCTAGTAGTAAGGAACCCGCCTGCCAATGCAGGGGACAAAAGAGATGCGGGTTCGATCTCTGGGTTGGGAGGATTGCCTGGAGAAGGGCATGGCAACCCACTCCAGTACTCTTGCCTGTAGAATCCTGTGGAGCGAGGAGCCTAGCTGGCTACAGTCCATAGGGTTGCAGAGTCGGACACGACTGAAGCAACTTAGCAGGCAGACATGGGTAGTAATACAACCACGTCCAAAGCAGACTCCTCAATGTTCAGTCCATATCTGCTAACCTAGCAGTGACGATGTTTGCCTTGGTTTTTGCTTTTTAATGACTCACACACTTCCTTGCCCTGTGTCAGGGTGACAAATCCTTCCCTGTTGTTTTCATTAATCATTCCACTGGTTGAGTGACTCAGACTGTCAAAACAGCAGACAATTATAGGATTATTTTATGGAAAACGAACAGCGAAACATTATAATGAAATTTCAATTATTTTCATTCTCCTTGCTGAGACACATTTCTTTCTTTATGTTTCAAGATCAGATTTGTTTATTCTTTCTGAACCATTTATTTCTCGATTTAACAATTCTCTGACCACTGCAAGCACTTTAAAAGATAACCAGACAATAAATCAAGCGAAAAGACCATGATGCTGGGAAAGCTTGAGGGCAGGAGGAGAAGGGGACGACAGAGGATGAGATGGTTGGATGGCATCACCAACTCAATGGACATGGGTTTGGGTGGACTCCGGGAGTTGGTGATGGACAGGGAGGCCTGGCGTGCTGCAGTCCATGGGATCGCAAAAGGTCGGACACGACTGAGCGATTAAACTGAACCAATTTGATTTTACCCAGTTTTCCCTTTTCCAGATATGATTTTAAATAGAAGCCCAGACTCTGTGGGGAGAAATTAGGTGTGGTTGTCTTATGGATCAGAAATGGACTATATGGCCCCTTAGGACTTATAGTTATGATCCTGTAATTTTATGAACTCTTGCCTCTTTTGTTCTGAGTTCTACCCATAACAACAAATAAAGCAACGACAACCATAATTATCAGCCCTGTGGTTTCTCTGTTCTCTGGCTGGGCTTCACCAATATGGGCAGCAGCTGGCCAAGGAAGTTCCTGAAATCTATGAGTTAACACTAACCTTCTACTTTCGGATCAGACCCTGGCCTCATAAATGCTCGGAACAGCATCAAAGCAATTATAAAAGGAAAGAGGAAAAGTGTGGCCAGAAACTATCCAAACACGTACTCTTTTAGAATTCAGCCGTGACCTTCAAATGAGGAACTCAGTCAGATAAATATATTTAACCATCATAATAATTCAAACTCGATTAGCAATCAACATGTCAGGACTTTAGTCTGCCCCTAGTAATTACTCCTTTCCAATATTTAAAGAAGTTGCGATTTCCAGCACTGTCCTGATATGGTTTCTTTCCTCCACAGTGACCATATTTTGAGCTCACCCCTGGCAAGAAGGGCCAGAGATATTAGTGTATGTTTGTTTGTGCTTGTATTTGTCGGAGCTTGAAGAAGCAACAAACCTAGACTTTTGCTCTGACATCAGAAGGCTCTCCGAATTCAGCTCTCAATCTTTTATTTCTCCCACAAGAGAAAAAGGTCTCAACATTACAGCTGAACAGTGGTTTTGAATCTTTGGTCTGCAATCTTTCTGAGTTCTTAAATGATATTTGGAACAGCCTAATGGAAATCATGTTAGGAGCATACTGTACTCGTAAAAATAGTCTAGAGAGAATGTAATGCTTGGTTAATTATCCAGATGTGTAAAAGCACAATGCAATTGGACTTAGAGAAACTTGTAATTGTGTATTCCGTCTGAATCTCTCCCTACATGTTTCAACAACATTCACAGCAGACTTACTGCAGCCCTGCCACCCGCTTACTTTTAAGGAAGGAAAAAAATTATATCTAAAAATCAAGTTTCAATCAGCTCCTCCAGAAGAAAAAAAAAACCATGTCAGAGAATAATACTTTAATGGAAACAATGTCCTCTGACAGAAACTTCACATATGCTAGCAGTTACTATGGTGTAAGCTACTCTCCGTCGTCTACATTTCTTACTAAAGCAGACGCCGTTATATTCATTCTCTGACTTGCTTCTAAGTATACCTGGTAAAACTTACGAAACTTTATCAGCGATAATGAGTAATGGCTCTCAAATCTGGTTACCAAGTGTCACTATTTACTGTCCCTAGCCCCTTACCTCTGCTTGGAAGTGGAAAAAGGCAGTTGTCAGCTTCAGCAATGACACAATGAGGATGGTCAGGGTCATAACGCCCTTTTCCCTGCTCTGTCACCAAGTCCCCAGCCACACCAGGTGGGATGAACGTACCTAAAGAATTCACTTCAGGGCTGGTGAGAACCCTTCCATGCTCAGGAGAAAAACAGGTGAGCTCTCCTTGTGGACAGAGTCACACCAGTTACATTTCGTCTAGCTGTCCCCAAGCACAGATTGTGGTGGAGCTACTCCCAAGTATGAGGGTGATCAAAGTGAACATGCCTTTAAGAGGGGGACATGCCTTGAAGAGAATTTTGCCACCAAAAAAAAAAAAAAAAAACACATTGGTGAAAAGCCTAAGCTGCATGGAGTCACACAGGACACAGCAGTCAAGAGGACCGGATTAAGCTCGGACAACCTTGACTTCATCTGGCCTTGGGACAAAATCTTACTTCACTCAGCACCATTTTTCTACTGAAGAGAGAAGAGAGGTAGCCTTAACACAGCTAGTTCAGAAAATTAATGAATGGGGTAAACTAGCACTTCGGTTTCTACACAATAGATTGTGGTAATCTCTACAACTTCCTAGACATTGCTAGACCATGCATCATCTAATTTCAAGACCACACTGCTGTGATTAAAAAGGGGGGGGGAGCTTCTAATATGGTTTTATCTAAATAGCTATTTCTCTTGACTATGGGCTTAAAAAGAAATGCAGAATCTACAGGGCTAGACATAAGAAAAACACTTTGATCTGTATCCAACTTTTAGTCACATAAATTTATGAAAAAGTATCTACTGCCTTCCAAATGATATGTTTCTATTCATTTTGAGATGATGCTTCTTTAAAAAATAATTCCATCAGTGACTAAAATTAGTGAAAAAGATGCACCTTACCTCCCCCTAACTCTGACCTCGGTGCTGATTTTAGAGAAATTCATACCCAGCTTGAAGCCAGGTGATTTGATCAGAGGAGTAAACACTTTTGTTTAGAGACTGTAGTTAATTCAACTTTTAAATAAAGAGCATGAACATACTGGACCACAGTCAACAAACTGAATCCTTCATTTGCTCACTGTAGATAGAACTCAGAAGGCTGAAGCTGTGCATAATAGATTTAATTTAGTATTTCTGGTCCTCAGCCAACACATCTCCTCCAATCAGGTATTATTTGTGTCGCCGTCCTGCTTGGTCCAGCATGGTAGCTCACTTCAGACAAAGTTTATAATTACTTCTCATTTACTCGTATTCTTTTCCATGTAACTAAAGAATCAGTAAATATGTGCTGATTTGACTTAGATATGCTATCCAAAAGCCTGAGGCCCAATTTGCAACCATTTCCATATGCCCCCATTCAATTCTTCAGGTTGCGGCTTAAATCTTGACTTTTCTAATATTAAACACATTAAATAGTCAAAATCCGTTTTCAATTCTAAAAGAAAATATTGGCAAGTCAGAAGAACATAACTGAAAATAGACATCTGTCATGAGCTCAAGAGTTAAAGCAGCTCAAATGTTATCTAATAAAATTCAGCAAGTTCCATGCTTTGAGAAATAATTACATTCCAAGGACCTCAAGCCTTTAGATCACTTGAAACCTCCATTTACCCCATAAAACTTTATGATCAAAGCCAAGCCTTTATGATTAAAATGAAGTCTTGACCAGAAATCCAAGAAACTGGGAACTTCTTTACTGTGTGTATAAGGTTAGTAACCCTTAGCGGAGAAGGCAATGGCAACCCACTCCAGTACTCTTGCCTGGAAAATCCCATGGGCAGAGGAGCCTGGTAGGCTGCAGTCCATGGGGTCGCTAAGAGTCGGGGTCGATAAGAGTCAGAGAGACTGAGCGACTTCACTTTCACTTTTCACTTTCATGCATTGGAGAAGGAAATGGCAACCCACTCCAGTGTTCTTTCCTGGAGAATCCCAGGGACAGAGGAGCCTGGTGGGCTGCTGTCTATGGGGTCACAGAGAGTCGGACACGACTAGGGCAACTTAGCAGCAGCAGCAGCAGTAACTCTTAGAGACTGCACAAAATTTAGAAAGGATGTTTGATTCCCTTGTACAGACAAATCTATTCTGTGGGAATAGGTGGGTTCCGGAGAAGTGCAGTTTGAGAGGAGAGTGCAGCCAGGCTCCAGAAAGCATCTCTATGAAGGGGGTTATAATCCTTAGCTTGTCCCTTGACCACAGTCCTTGGGTTCTAGAGTCCAGCTGCTTAGGTTCTAATTCTGGGCTGGATGAGCTTGTAACCTCTCCAAGCCTCATTTATCTCAGCTGTAAAATGGGTATGATGATAACAGCACTAGCTTCATAAGGCAGTTGTGAGGATTAAATAAGGAAATGCATGAAACTGTGCTCAGCATCATACCTGTCATATGATCCACTCTCAATAAATATTCTCAAATAAGATCTACAAATAAAACAAAGTGACTAAACACTCTAGAAGGTCCCCTTTGTTGTTGTTTAGTCACTCAGTTGTGTCCAACTCCTCTGTGTGCCCGCCAGGCTCCTCTGTTCTTGGAATTTCCCACAAGAATACTGGAGTGGGTTGCAATTTCCTTCTCCAGAAGGTCCCTTTCTACCTACCAAATTCAAGGATTTCAAGGCTGGGCTAAGACAAAGGTGTGGCTTTCCTAAACAAGTATGAACCTATCACTTGGATAGTTCTCCCAGCCTGCCCCTTTACAAGTGTGTCAGTGCTTGAAATTCCCCTATTACAAGTATCCTTCTATGGCTTAGGCTCTATCCTCTATTCAAAGACAAGTATATTGGGAAGAGGCCTCCCTGGTGGCTCTGTGATAAAGAATCTGCCAACAATGCAGGAGACGCGAGTTCGATCCCTGGGTCAGGAAGATCCCCTGGAGAAGGGCATGGCAATCCACCTCAGTACTCTTGCCTCGAGAATCCCATGGACAGAGGAGCCTGGTGAATTGCAGTCTATAGCATCACACAGAGTCGGACACACCTGAAGGGACTAATCAGCAGCAGCAGCATGCTGGGAGTATGCTTAATCTAATTTTCTCTAACGGACAGTGAGTTGGTAACAAGTCAGAACTGGGGAGAGAAACAGAATCATCATCATGGGGACGGAAGAAGCATGGGAGAACCAGGACCAAACACCATACAGCCAAGGAAAGGAAGGCTGAAAGTGGGAGTTAGGGCACTGTACAGGGAGAGAAGAACCATGAAAGGGAGACCAAAAAAAGCCAAAGAGAAGTGTCATCGATATTTTTATCTGGCAAATGCCTTGCTTGAAGCCACTCTATAACATCCATTAAACACTGTGCCTAGTATTGTATGAAACAAATTAGGCAAACCTGGGTCTTGACTCCTGGGATCCTGTCCCTCTGAACCCACTGGACCATGATGATTTCAATGAAGAAATCAGACTCTGTGAACTCAGCAGGATTTTGCTCATGTGGATGAAGATAAAGTATCCTATTAAGCTTGCTACTTTTTAAATAGCTTCAAAGTTTTGCCTCAAATAAACCCTGGTTGCAAACTGCTTCTAGGGAAAGCAGCCCCCCTCCTGCTGATCAAAAAGAGATGATCAGGTTTTTCAAATGCCATTCACAAGCAATCCCACCCATTAGCACAACCGCCCCTACGCACTGGATCTTTTCCATGAGTGGACTGAAAACCACAGGCACAGAGCACAGTGAACGGACCCCTCACTCCTGCCACCTCCCTGCCTTCATGCACCAGGGCTGTTTTACTTTAATTTCTAGCTGGGCCCACGTACATTTGAGCGGATTCTAAAGAGTGTCTGAACCTCATGAAAAAGAGCAATCTCACTAATAGTTACTGGCTCAGAAAGGATAACACTTATGAAGAAAGTTAATTATGTGAATTAAATGCAGCTTGTTTCTCTTTTTGAAGTACATTTTTTTCATGCCTCGAGGAGGGTGATTTACAGACACATTTGTCTCTCTTTAGAGAAAATTAATTCCAGTTGGTGTTCCGGGCAGAAGCAGAGAGAAGGGAAGGAGACAAAGCAGTTCTTCCTTCTCCACTGCTTCAAATGCGGGTCCACACCACACTTTGTTGTGGCCTCGCCATGGTCCACATGGCAGGGGCGAGGGCCCTCGGTTGGTCCACACACATTTTGCTACTATCCAAAGCTGCTAAGGTCCACCCTCATCTTCTCATGAAGTGAACAACCTCTTTTACAGATTTCAAAATAAGAGGGGAGACAATGCCACACACCCAAAACAAGTGAGCAGAGCTCTTCAAACATCTCAGCCCCTGCTTACATGCATTAGGCCATATGCTTTGGAGCAATAATATATTAATCCAACTTTTCAACATGAATGGTAGTAATAGTCATTATGTGTTGGGTACTCTCTATAGCCAGTCACTCTGTTAAATATTTGAGGAGGATTATCTAATTAAATGCTCAAACCAACCCTATACAGAAGGTACTGTTATTACTTCCAGACTCCTTTACAACAAATTCAGGGCACTGAACAGCTGCTCAAGTCGCTTAGAGCAACAGGCTACTCTCATTCACAGCACACAAAAGTGGAAGATATTTATTTGCAATAGGCTTCCCTGGTGGCTCAGATGGTAAAGAATCCACCTGTGGGAGACCCAGGTTTGATCCCTGGGTTGGGAAGATCCCCTGGAAAAGGGAATGGATATCTACTCCAGTATTCTTGCCTGGAGAATTTCATGGACAGAGGAGCCTGCTGGGCTACAGTCCAAAGAGTCGCAAAGAGTGAGACATGACTGAGCAACTAACACTTTCACGTTTGCAATGAGAAGCAGAAAACCATTTCTGAGTTTATGCATTTCTTTTCCAAGAACAGTTCTACAAATCTAGCAGCATTATTTTCAACCTCTCCCAAAAGTATGAAGAAATTACGAGTTCACAAGAGAAAAGATTCCCCTTTCTTGAGAATCTATTACATTTTTTTTGGCGGTGGACACATGGAGGGTGGGGTTGGTATTATGTTAAAACTGCATTTATATACAGATGCTTTAAGGGTATGTCTAAGGTAACTATGGTTGAACATCCAGTAAAGCAAAATATCCCTGGAAGTGATCTAATTTAAAAACCAACCCTTCTGATAGTAAGATGAAACGCAGAGGCCCAGAGAAGTTAAAGAAATTGTCTGGAATCATACAGAGAGAGACAAAGCCAGCGATGAACCTCAGGTCTCCTAATTATTAATGCAGAATTCCTTCCACTTCTCCATCCTTCCTCCTAGCCTTAACAGAAGACCAGATGGAGCAAACTAAAGAGAAACACCACATTCTGCAAATAATAAACCATCAGGCACTACTGAGTGCTCTTCCTTCCTGCATGGTTCTTACAGAGATGCTGCTGCCTGGCAAGGGCATCTCTACCCTAGCCCCTGCCTGCCCTCATTCCCATCTTCCTTCATCACTTTGAAGCACAGGTTTCTTTAAAAGTATTCATCCTGGCAGCAGAGAATGTAAAAAGAAAACTGTCCTTTCCTGCACACATTCAGAAATTACATGCATGAAACCACCAGACTGACATGAAGTAGACAAGTCAAGTTTTTCGTTGAAAATTTGGCAGCTTTGCTGAAAAGTTCAAAATCACGGTTAACAACATTGTCACATTATTCACAAGACAAGGAATTACACTCTAAGCAGATCATTCTGTTGACTGGGTGTTTTCCAAGGTTGCTACCAAAATGACAGGGATGTCGCTTCCTTCTTCCTTCCCATGCTGCTTCTGAAATGGGTTAAAAGGGAAGGAACAGCAGGGAATTACTGGTAGAGGTCCTAAAAAATCCTAAAGGTATCAGTCTTTTAAAAAGACTTAAGTGTAACAAGCTAAATAGTCAGGATATCCTTTCTAGACAGTTTAGAAAAAGGAGAAAGAAGGTGAAGAGAGGGAAGATCCTAGTTCCATTAACTTGCCATTCCCTTGGAAAAGCTGAGACCATTTTCCACTTTGACACCCTTACAATGGAAACCTGTGGGCTGTGCTTGCATCCTTCCAGCCCTCCCTCTGGTATCATCACTCAGATCTTCCTCCGGAGACCGCTCATCTCCCATTCTCAAGCTTGCGGCTCAGGTGTAAAGGCCTAAAGATGATTTGCTGCTTCCTAGGGCATTGCAGTGGGCCTTAGGCACCATTCTGGTCAATCTGTATACTCCATCCCCCTGACCCCTAGAATGGGCATGGGCTCCAAATGGACAACGGGATTTAGAAATGTGGTGGAATTCTGACGAGGGAGAAGTTTAGCCTGTAGGCTATCTCTAGAGCTCTGGAGTGGATTGGAGAGGCGAGGGCACGGGTGAAAAGAACTTACCTGAGGATGAAACCAGACACGTGCAAAGCCAAACGACTAGATCAAGAGAATGTGATACAAAATCCTGATGATAAAGTTTGAGCACCCAGATCCAGCCATGCCTGATGCCAACAAGTCAATCCCCTGTTTTACTTAAGCCACTTTGAATAGGGTTTTTGTCACTTGTAAGCAGAAGAGCCTTGACTAATACACCCATATTCATCCTTCAAAATCCAGTTTAATTCTTGCCTCCTCTGTCTGACTTTTCCTGCGGACCACCTTGTAGCTATTTGCTCACCTTAAGCTACTTGTCTTTACAGCTACTTTTCTAATTGTACTTTTCATTCTGTATTGTATTTATTATTAGATAAATGATTTATGGCAGAATTAATATCTTATTCATCACTGAATTTTTAATACTTGTCCAAAGCCTCAGACATAGTAGGGAATGATTTGAGAATTTTTTATATGGATTGAATTAATATTAATGTGTGTGTACACACTGAATGGATAAACCACAGGTGTCATAATATATTCCAGTCCTGATGATGTTGGAAGCACACAAGAAAACATGATTTCAACTTACCTCCCCAGTGACATAAAAGTCGTTGTCTCTATAGTCAGAGAACAACTCGAAAAACTGAATTAATGCACTGCAAAAAGAAAAGCAACAATAAAAATTACATGGAATCATACTATACTACCCAGTTTCACCCTCAGACAAGAGGTTTCGCATTGAATTAAGATACCATTATGCTATAAGCTTCTGGAGGTATCGTTTTCAAAGTCTCATGAGTGTATGACACTCCATACTCTGTGGATGGTTAGAAAAATACTTGTAGGCTTGCTCTGTGATACTCAGAAGTTCATACAAGTGAACATCAACACGCTGGAAAGGTTTCTAAATCCCTCGGTTACCAACTTGAATCACTTGCCTGTTGAGGGGACCCTTGAGCAAAGTGCCCCAGGCTTTCACCTCTCATTTAGCAATTTGTGGAGTTTGCTCTACAAACATTATAGTCCCACTAACCTCAGTTTGTGGGGAGGCAATGGGAACCTCAGTTGCTTACCAACCTCTCTCTGTGGGGAACACTGAACACTTCTATATTCTAATGGGGCCCCTAGAATTTCAGTGCTTTAATAACCAAAGAACAGAAAAACTGTAAACTGACTGGTTGTGTATGTGGTCAGTCACTCAAGTGTGCTTGACTCTTTGCAGCCCCATGGAGTGTAGCCTGTCAGGCTGCTCTGTCCATGGAGTTTTCCAGGCAAGAATACTGGAGTGGGTTTCCATTTCCTACTCCAGGGGATCTTCCTGACCCAGGGATCGAACCCATGTCTCTTGTGTCTGCTACAATTGCAGGTAGATTCTTTACCGCTAAGCCACCTGGGAAGCCCCCTAAAATGACTATAGTCTAAAGGAAAATCACCAAATGCCCACAGATATGGAAGTAAATGCAAAGTGGCCTCTAGGCTCAAAATATCCACATTTACTAAAGATTGCCAACAGCCACTTTGGTATGCTGAAATAGATTTAAACAGACTCAAGAAATTATTTCATAACAAGCAAGAAAAGGGTGGATTATTAAACGATTCTCTACTTGAACAGAATCTTTCATAAAGGAGACAAAAACTTGTGAAACTCCGAAGCCTTATGAATGTCTTGACCTAGATTGCAATGCCTGAGAAGCTGGGCAGGGTTTTTGTTCCAGTTTCCTGCTGAGGGACTAAAAGCCGTGAACTAGCCAGTGAAGATAAAAGGCAAGGAGGCCCTGCAAAACCAGGAGCAGAAAGTTCAAGGGTTACACAGAGGCAAAACTGGGTCATTGCAATCACCACAATCCTGGCAATAACTTAATTTTCAAAGGCTCCATTAAGAACCCAGCATCGGAACCTCTCTGGTGGTCCACTGGTTAGCGCTTCGCCTTCCAGTGCAAGGGGTGAGGGTTCGATCCCTGGTCAGGAACCTATGATCCCACACGCCTTACAGCCAAAAAACCAAAACATAAAACAGAACCAATACTGTAACAAATTCATAAAGACTTTAAAAATGGTCCACATAAAAATAATCTTGAAAAAAAACAAGCCAACATTAAACTCTACTGTAGAGTTTCAGTGTATTTATTTATTATTTATAGTAACTGAAATCTTTGTAGCAACTAAATCTGGAAAGTGCATTACATAGCCTCCATGTTTGTGCTGGCAATACGCTGCCTTTAGAGCTAAGATAAAAATAGGAGTTTATTCTCCACCCTTGCCTCTTTAACCTTCAGGCTAAAAATTACTTCTCTTTCTCTCTTCCTGCTAGTTGGAATGGCAATAGGCAATTTAATATAGTAAATCTCAATTAAGCCTTGTGCTTTAGCTTAAAACTTATTTCCTTAAAGAATTTGTTGGAGAGTTGTTGGGGTTGCCAGATTTAGCAAATAAAATACCAGATGTCTAACTAAATTTGAATTTCAGATAAACAACAAATAATAATTTAGTATAAGTCTGTCCCAAATATTGCACAGGACATACTTAGATTAAAAAAAGTATTCACTGTTTATCTGAAATTCAAATTTAACTGGTATTCTGTATTTTATCTGATAATGTTAGTTGAAGGAGATAATCTCCCAGCTTACTTCTAGCTTGAAAAAACAGGATTCTCTAGTTGATGTTTCCAAGGCAAGGTCCCAATTGAGGAAGTTATCATGAAATTTTAATTTCACAGTAGGATCTGAACAAAAACTTGGCTAATCATAGCAATGCCTTAGTAGGTCTTTCTTAAATGGGAATGAAAAATGAAAAAGGTAAATTTGGTAAGTTGGAGGTACATATGCCGTTTGTTCATTGAACTGTGTTGTTATCAAGGATTAGACCATTACATGGTAAAGGGTTGTTCAAAAATAAAATCTAGAATCATCCTCACCTTAAACTGCAAACTTTGTAAGTACAACTGCTAAAGCATATAATAATATCAGGTTGGCCAAAAAGTTCATATGGGTTTGTCTGTAAGATGTTACGGAAAAACCTGAACAAATTTTTGATCAACCCAATACATAGCATACGTGTGTGTGTGCACGCGTGCACACTCCATGCATTTATTCAGGCACAAGAGCTATATGGCACACAAAGCATATCTCTCTTCCATGACTTTCCATTTGGAACCTTGCTGGCATCGTGTCAAGGCCTTATCAAATAAGTAGAATTTTAGTCAAAGGCTACTCAGTGGCAGAAAGTTACATTAAGAGACAACAGGATGAAACACAGAAGGCAAGGGTGAATGATCAGGAGAAACCACCCCTCAGATAATTTTATTAAAGAGAAGATGGGCTCAGGGCAGAGAAGGTGGATGTAAATGATAACACATTACAGATCGAAGGACAGCTCTGGACTCTGGTCTGCTCTAGTGGAGTCAGGATCATAGAAATACAAGACATTCAGGAGAACTGAGGTGAAAATAATCTCAGCAAAAGCTCCATACCAACAAAAGCCAGACAAGGTATACATTTAGTCACTGACAGTCTGGCTGAAAGCATAGCGACAAGGATCCCAGTGGTTTTGCTCTCTTGCATCAGATGGGGAGCTATCCTGAGCATTCATTCATTCCACATCTAGTGTGGCCGGGCCATGATCTCACCTTCACCCTTCATTCAGTGCAGTTCTCAATTTAATATATAAAACTGTTTCATAGTCACATTGTTATGAAGTTTTATTTAGCAATGGGCTTCCCTGGTGGCTCGGATGGTAAAGAATCTTCTTGCAATGCAGGAGACGCGAGTTCAATCCCTGGGTTGGTAAGATTCCCGTGGAGAAGGGAATGGCTACTCACTCCAGTATTCTTGTATGGAGAATTCCATGGACAGAGGAGCCTGGTGGCTACAGTCCATTGGGTCACAAAGAGTCAGACAGGACTGAGCGACTAACACAGCAAAAAAAAAAAAAAAAAAAAGTTTAAGCATCTTGTTTGCGGAAAAAGTTTCATTTCCAAACAAAGAAAAGCAGCCTAAATGTAAATGTCAAATGTCTTTTTAGACATCCTCTCAGCTGAGCACTAATACTAGTGAAATGGAGTGGGATTTTCAGAAAAAAAGAAAGATGGTTTTCAGGAGAAAAAGAAAGTTCTACTCTTTAAACCTGTAGTAGCCTGTTTACAGGTTTCAAAGCGACCTTCTTATTCCAAACACCCATCTAGACAGCTGGGGAGAAGAGTGCAGTCACAAAGGGAAACAAATAGTATAACCCATAAAGGAAACAGCTGAAATCAGTTTTCTGCCCCTTGATTAGCTATTTTCCAGTTCTAAGAGCCTGAAGCAAAAAGAACTAAAACAGCTATAAACAATGGATGCTTTGAAATAGGTTCTCTTTACATGTCTTGCAAGAGGAGATGAACCACATGTCAGCAGTAAATATCCACTCGGAGGGTCAACTGGAAGCTGTGACCATCCTTGGGGGAGGGGCTGGAGAGCCAGAAGAGGAAGGGCAGGGGTGCAAGGCTCTGGCTTAGAGGATCTGATGTATTTCTTTCATACAGACCCTCCGCCCTCAGGGTATTTGCTAATTAAACAACTGAGGTTGTTTGGAGTTAAGCCAAAAGAGGGTTGGAGGAGGAGGGTATGGGGGACCTGTTTCTGACTTGAATAATGAGAGCTCACAGCCAGTACTAAATGAGGAAGACGTGGCCCTTGAGTTAACTTGTAAGGACTGCCATCAGGATTATGTCTGTGGCGGGGGAAAAGGAGGTATTTGAGCTGGTGGCAGCGGAGGGACCCCTGCCAGGATCTGGCTAAGGACCCATAGGATCTGGAAGCAGAAGTGTGGGTCCTAGTCAGCTCACCTGGAGACTGAATGACTGTGTGAAAATAACGGGACATGTGGCAAACAAAAGTGTGCAAGACAGACACCAGCCATGTCGTTTTCTGGGGCAGCAGAGAAGAAACACCTCTGGGAGAGAGGCCGAAAGTTAAGCCTCTTTCCTCTCCCCTGCCCCCACCCCTCCCAGCCATCGCCTTGGGGAGAAAGAATAAAATGGAAAGCTTTTGCCAGAGATGGAAAAACACTGACTCCTACTAGATTCACTTTCACTTTGGGGATTGGTTGGGTTTGCTCACCAATTAGCAGACAGGGTGTTTGGTGAAAGTAAGGGGGCAGCATAGAGGAGCTGGTTACCTCTTTTTGGTGACTAGGATTGTTTCAGCAAATTATTACAATGTGTAGGGCCGGGGGTTGGGGGGAGCCCTAGTGATGGGAAAGAATTCAGGACCTGGTCTCTAATAATAATTTACAGACTGGGAAAAAAAATAACCAAATAAGAAAGGTCACTTTAAGAAAATGTACCAAAAATAGCTATAATGAATGTAAGAAAAGAGAAAGGAAGATATTATATATATACTGTTTGATCAGGTTTGCAACTTCACATTTTCCTTAATTTTTTGTGTAAAAGAATAACTTTGTAATCTGAAAGGAGAAGTAAGAAACTAGCTAGCAAGCTGAGCTTTCAGCTTGGAAAAGGCATGAAGGAGAAACACAGGAGTGAAAAACTGCATTTTGTGATGGCCACAAAAGGAGGACTCCTGGGAAAGAAAACAAACAATCCAAAGTTCAATATACAAATAATGTTGGAAGCAAGCAGAAACCTCTCAGGCAGCTAGTTGAAAGGTTGGAAAAGTATCTGCCATTTCTATTGTTTTTCAAAGTATATTTTTACAAAATTACACCTTAAGATGTCGGTTCTTCTTGCTACTTTCTCTGCTGGCCACTTCACAGTTATCAATTATAACATAACAAAATGGAAAACAGGCCATGTATGTATGTGTGTGTGTGTGCACGCACTCCTCATGTAGAAGTATTCTTAAAAGCTCTTCAAGAACTGGACTATGATGACCAATCAATAATACTTCTACTACTGGAGGAATTTTCATATTGAAATAGAAAATCATTTGGTTTGAAGATGGTCAAAAGAGCGCCAGGGCCTTTTACCTGTATAAGTTTTGAGCCACGTCATCCTCATCTATCGCATATCCATGGACATGGTCGGTAAAACTGAAACCTGTGCCCACCTGAAGGTGAAATAAATAAGCAGGTATAAACAGAGAGAAACACACATCTTGCTGAGAGACACTGCACGAGAAGGAAATCAACATTATTCCCAAGGTCATGCCTTTGGCTTCAGCTTTTTGGCATCCCCCATGTGTACTCATCCATGCTCACAGAAGGATGCTGCATGTCACCATGTCCCCCTTCCCTCTGCTGAGCCCAAATAAACTAGCAATGCAAAGCTCTTTGATCCTGCAGCGGGAACCCTGCCAGATGATTATTTAAGGATGAGAAACTCACCTTTCCTGGCCTCTGCTACAGTATCAAAAGACTCAAAGTTGTCTCCTCTCTGAAACCTGGAAGGTGCACTGCTCTGTCCTGCTAAGAAGGAACTCTCTATTGGCCAAAGATAAAAGCTACCTCTGTGTGTGTGCAGTTCTTTTCCCCATATCTTTACTTGTGATATATATGGCCACTAAGCCCTTTCACCTTCAGCCGATAAGGGGTTTTAAAATAAAGATTAGCTTTAAACTAATAGTTCCTTATTCCTGGAAGTTCATAGTCAACTGAGTAAATCAATAGCAAAAGCTACTACTTATTTTGGGTCAACAATATATACAAGGAATGCACCCCCACCATATACATCAGTTGTAAATTTTTTTTTTTTTTCCAAACAGCCAAGGGAACAGGACATTTAATTTGACTTTAATGTAAACATGGAATTATAGACTAAAAAAGAAGATGGCTGACAAAACATGATGGGGGGCAAGAATGTCAGATTTTTTTCCTTCCTATTTTTCTGTTTTCTCTTTGAACCATCTGGGAAGTGAAAGAAGTTAGAGAGATTAGAGGACAGATACTCCCAATCTGTAGGAGTTGACCCTAAAGTTACTCTCCTATATTGTAGTTTATTTGATTTGATTTCATAAAACTTCCCAAAGAGAATTCTACCTTTTGCTCTCCCTGAAATGAGGCATTCAGCTCACTGTGATAAGTGAAAGGGGCCAGTTTTGACTTTTTATATCAGAGCTCTATTTGAAAGATTAGGTGTTCCCATGCTATAAAAAAAACACCCAAGTTATAGAGAAACCCATATTATCACTAGAGAGAAAGTCATCCCTTCCTGGACGGTATAACTCAGTGAAGAGGACATTTCATAAGACCAGAAATGAGGGAAGGAGAGAAAGCAGCAAGGAAAGCCCCCAAACTTGGATATAATGGTACATATTAGAAAAATTAAATCTCAATTAAAAAAAATTTTTAATCGGAGGATAACTATTTTATTGTGTTGGCTTCTGCCATACAACAATATGAATCAGCCATAGGTATACATATGTGCCCCCCGGGACCTCCCCCTCATCCTGTATCCCGTCCCACCCCTCTAGGTTGTCACAGAGCACAGAGCACCAGCTCCTTGTGTTACGCAGCAACTTTCTTAGTTAGCTCTCTGTTTTATATATGGCCATGTACGTGTTTCAGTGCTGAAGGAGAGGGTGGGACAAATTGAATCAAATGTGTTTTTTAGATAGACAATTATAGGGACTTCCTTGGTGCTCCAAGGGTTAAGACTTAGTGCTCCCAATGCAGGGAAACCAGGTGGGAACCCTGGTCAGGGAACTAGATCCTGTACGTGGCAACTAAGATCCCATTTAGGCCATAACCAAGACCTGGAGCAGCCCAATAAAATTTTTTTAAAAAGAAAATAGACAATTATAGTTAAAAAGAAAAAAATCTGGTGTCTTTCTGTTTAATAAATATACTTAATGAAAGAAAAAAAGACTAGTAGAGAGGTCAACACTGCCATTTCACAGGACCCTGGGTACTTACGGGATTATCAACGTAGAGCATGGAAAACGTAGTAGTCCAGGGAAAGTCTCTGGCAAACACTAGTAAAGCAGAGAAGAGGCTTGAGACTGAGTCCTTATTAACACATTCCACCTAATGTCTAGCCCCAGTTTGGAGCCCAACACTCCCACCTGTCCCCTCCAGTTTAGGGAACTCTTCGTGTCCCTCTGACCCTGCATCACTGTCCTGCAGCAGGTACGGACACCAGCTGCTTTTTCCTCTTCCCCTCCTCTCCTTTACTTTTCCCAGAACCAGAGAATTTCTACATCTAAGATGAACGTTGAAAACAAAACCCCATGCAACTGCCTCATGCAGAAATACCCATCACCCACAGATGCAATAAACCTATCTGTCCAACTGAGTGAATCCTCTTTAACCTCTGATTCTCCAGAATCTTCCCTCCCATCCAACATTGAAGAGACCCACAACTTCGACAGAATTGTGTACAGAAGTATACTGAGTCACAAACTCGTTCACACTCCAAATTCTGACCTGGGGAAAGTGAACAATCTCCCCTCCCCTAAAACTGAGGTGGAGATAAGCCTGGGTTAGAGCTAGATGTAGCTCCTTCTCCATTCCTTCCTGCGGCCCTCAGCCCTCAGCACCTTGCTTCCAAGATATCTGATCATTTGTGTGGCTGAACTATGCCTTTCAGTTTGTATGAATAATTAGGGATATAATTCCATCCACTTGCCCTATGCAAAAGGTCTCACCCAGACAGTAATAAATGACAACTATTTTCATAAGTCTGGATTGCTTGAGTCAGCAGCAGATTAGCAGAACAAAGTGTGGAACATTTCACCCAAATTTCAAGGCAGAAAGCAGCCCAGTCAGGACACTCACCCTGTTGGCTCCTCCTTCTTGGAAAGACATCACCAGAAAACTGTTTTTTCATAATCTGAAACTGTAAAGCTATTTCTAGGGGTTCATTGTACACACTAAGTTATTTTTAAAGCAGATACAAGGGTCAAAGGAAGAACTCTCCATGGGAAACCAGAGTCCAAGAAATACTTACAAGTCATGTTTTTGCTGACAATGTAAGGTCCATGTTCCACAAAGAGACCAAACATGGATGAGCCTCCTGGCCCACCTTGCAGCCAAAGGACAACTGGTGCATTCTCTGGCTCTATCTAGAAAGGACAAAGAACCCAGTGAATACACAGAGTGCTAAGGCTTCAGAAAATACCCAAGCAAACTCACCTAAATCCTCTGTCTTTCACAGCCTTGACTAAGTCTCATCAAACCTTCCCCATGACCACTCTCTACAGAAGTAAAGCACTGTCATTTCTTGTTTAGAATTAGTATTTATTTCATATGCTGGTATCTATCTTGTGCAGTTACGTTTTTTCTCACCAACAGCCAGAATACCCAGGAATGATCAAAGATTTGCCTTTGTATATCCTCAGGAGTAGCAGCCATGAGGACCTACCCCACGTCCAAGGTCAGAAGCAGCACCTTCACTTTGCTGAAGCAACTGTGAAGAGATACCCCACGTCCAAGGTAAGAGAAACCCAAGTAAGATGGTAGGCACTGAGAGAGGGCATCAGAGGGCAGACACACTGAAACTATACTCACAGAAAACTAGTCAATCTAATCACATGGACCACAGCCTTGTCGAACTCAATGAAACTAAGCCATGCCATGTGGGGCCGCCCAAGATGGACAGGTCATGGTGGAGAGGTCTGACAGAATATGGCCCACTGGAGAAGGGAATGGCAAACCACTTCAGTATTTTTGCCTTGAGAACCACATGAACAGTATGAAAAGGCAAAAAGACAGGACACTGAAAGATGAACTCCCGGGTCGGCAGGTACCCAATATGCTACTGGAAATCAATGGAGAAATAACTCCAGAAAGAATAAAGGGATGGAGCTAAAGCAAAAACAATACCCAGTTGTGGATGTGACTAGTGATAGAAGCAAGGTCCAATGCTGTAAAGAGCAATAAATATTGCATAGGGACCTGGAATGTCAGGTCCATGAATCAAGGCAAATTGGAAGTGGTCAAACAGGAGATGGCAAGAGTGAACATCAACATTCTAGGAATCAGCAAGCTAAAATGGACTGGAATGGGTGAATTTAACTCAGATGACCATTATATCTACTACTGTGAGCAAGAATCCCTTAAAAGAAATGGAGTAGTCATCACAGTCAACAAGAGTCAGAAATGCAGTACTTGGATGCAATCTCAAAATGACAGAATGATCTCTGCTCATTTCCAAGGCAAACCATTCAATATCACGGTAATCCAAGTCTATGCCCTGACCAGTAACGCTGAAGAAGCTGAAGCTGAATGGTTCTGTGAAGACCTACAAGACCTTTTAGAACTAACACCCAAAAAAGATGTCCTTTTCATTATAGGGGACTGGAATGCAAAAGTAGGAAGTCAAGAAATACCTGGGGTAACAGGCAAATTTGGCCTTGGAATACCGAATAAAGTGGGGCAAAGGCTAATAGAGTTTTGCCAAGAGAACACACTGGTAATAGCAAATACCCTCTTCCAACAACATAAGAGAAGACTCTACACATGGACATCACCAGACGGTCAACACTGTAATCAGACTGATTATATTCTTTGCAGCCAAAGACGGAGAAGCTCTATACAGTCAACAAAAACAAGACCGGGAGCTGACTGTGGCTCAAATCATGAACTCCTTATTGCCAAATTCAGACTGAAACTGAAGAAAGTAGGGAAAACCATTAGACCATTCAGGTATGACCTAAATCAAATCCCTTATGATTATACAGTGGAAGTGAGAAATATATTCAAGGGCCTAGATCTGATAGATAGAGTGCCTGATGAACGATGGATGGAGGTTCGTGACATTGTACAGGAGACAGGGATCAAGACCATCTCCATGGAAAAGAAATGCAAAAAAGCAAAATGGCTGTCTGGGGAGGCCTTACAAGTAGCTGTGAAAAGAAGAGAAGCAAAAAGCAAAGGAGAAAAGGAAAGATATGAGCATCTGAATGCAGAGTTCCGAAGAATAGCAAGAAGAAGATAAGAAAGCCTTCCTCGGTGATCAATGCAAAGAAATAGAGGAAAACAATAGAATGGGAAAGACTAGAGATCTCTTCAAGAAAATTAGAGATACCAAGGGAACATTTCATGCAAAGATGGGCTCGATAAAGGACATAAATGGTAGGGACCTAACAGAAGCAGAAGATATTAAGAAGAGTTGGCAAGAATACACAAAAGAATTGTACAAAAAAGATCTTAACCACCAAGATAATCACGATGGTGTGATCACGCACCTAGAGCCAGACATCCTGGAATGTGAAGTCAAGTGCGCCTTAGAAAGCATCACTACGAAGCATCAAAGCTAGTGGAGGTGATGGAATTCCAGTTGAGCTATTTCAAATCTTGAAAGATGATGCTGTTAAAGTGCTGCACTCAATATGCCAGCAAATTTGGAAAACTCAGCAGTGACCACAGGACTGGAAAAGGTCAGTTTTCATCCCAATCCCAAAGAAAGGCAATGCCAAAGAATGCTCAAACTACCACACAATTGCACTCATCTCACACGCTAGTAAAGTAATGCTTAAAATTCTCCAAGCCAGGCTTCAGCAATACATGAACTGTGAACTTCCAGATGTTCAAGCTGGTTTTAGAAAAGGCAGAGGAACCAGAGATCAAATTGCCAACATCCGCTGGATCATGGAAAAAGCAAGAGAGTTCCAGAAAAACATCTATTTCTGCTTTATTGACTATGCCAAAGCCTTTGACTGTGTGGATCACAATAAACTGTGGAAGATTCTTCAAGAGATGGGAATACCAGACCACCTAACCCGCCTCTTGAGAAACCTATATGCAGGTCAGGAAGCAACAGTTAGAACTGGACATGGAACAACAGACTGGTTCCAAATAGAAAAGGAGTACAGCAAGGCTGTATACTGTCACCCTGCTTATTTAACTCATATGCAGAGTACATCATGAGAAACGCTGGGCTGGAAGAAGCACAAGCTGGAATCAAGATAGTTGGGAGAAATATCAAGAACCTCAGATATACAGATGACACCCCCCTTATGGCAGAAAGTGAAGAGGAGCTAAAAAGCCTCTTGATGAAAGTGAGAGGAGAGTGAAAAAGTTGGCTTAAAGCTCAACATTCAGAAAACTAAGATAATGGCATCTGGTCCCATCACTTCATGGGAAATAGATGGGGAAACAGTGGAAACAGTGGCTGACTTTGTTTTTCTGGGCTCCAAAATCACTGCAGATGGTGATTGTAGCCATGAAATTAAAAGACGCTTACTCCTTGGAAGGAAAGTTATGACCAACCTAGATAGCATATTCAAAAGCAGAGACATTACTTTGCCAACAAAGGTCCATCTAGTCAAGGCTATGGTTTTTCCAGAGTTCATGTATGGATGTGAGAGTTGGACTGTGAAGAAAGCTGAGGGCCGAAGAATTGATGCTTTTCAACTGTGGTGGAGAAGACTCTTGAGAGTCCCTTGGCCTGCAAGGAGATCCAACCAGTCCATCCTAAAGGAGATCAGTCCTGGGTGTTCTTTGGAAGGACTGATGCTGAGGCTGAAACTCCAATACTTAGGCTCCCTGATGTGAAGACCTGACTCATTGGAAAAGACTCTGATGCTGGGAGGGATTGGGGGCAGGAGGAGAAGGGGACGACAGAGGATGAGATGGCTGGATGGCATCACTGGCTTGACGGACATGAGTTTGAGTGAACTCTGGGAGTTGGTGATGGACAGGGAGGCCTGGCGCTCTGCAATTCATGGAGTCGCAAAGAGTCAGACGCGACTGAGCGCTTGAACTGAACGAAACTGAGGTGGTTAAATGTGCAGGCAGGGCCGAGAAGCTGTGAGGGTAATAGAGAGTTTTGCCCTCTCAGATACCCTGGGCCCTCTGCTCTCCACTCCATCCTCCCCTGCTTTTCATGTCTCTTCCTGTGACATGGCACAATGATGGGACCTCCAGGCTCTCAGAAAAACAGGCTGACCCTGAGAGGCCACACTACAAAGTCAAGTCTGGTACCTTGGTGCCAAACATCTTTATTATGCAACTTTGAAGCACAGGACACTGCATTCTTGGCATGCTTAAATAATAAGAGATCTGCATACACACCTCCAACCTCAGCTGACCCTGCTCCTCAAATTTACTTTCTTGAAGGAGGTGAATGAGCTCAACAATCTTTGAAGAAGCTCACTTTTTTAAAAAGAAAATTACACGCAAACATCGTCTTACTCTGATGTGCCAACCAAACTGTGAAGAAAATATTTCCCTTATTTGGAATGAAATGCAAAAATCAGATGCTAGAAAAGAAAGGTTTGTGTGTTCAATGCAAAAAGTCCAAGAGTCAGTTATCCCACAGCTTTCAGACTTTTTAAATATGACATGACATCACAAGGCTTCCCGATGGCTCAGTGGTAAAAGATCCACCTGCAGTGCAGGAGATGCCAGAGATGTGGGTTCAATCCCTGGGTCAGGAAGATCCCTTGGAGGAGGGCGTGGCAACCCACTCCAGTATTCTTGCCTGGAGAATCCTATGGACAGAGGAGCCTGGTGGGCTACAGTCCATGAGGCTGCAAAGAGTCAGACATGACTGAAGTGACTGAACATGCACACACACATGCAGACATCACAACGTCATGATACACACAGTAATTATGTCAATAATAATGGCATAAAGTTATGCAATAGACATTATTATTATTATTCTTAAGTTCAAGCAGAAGACACTGAGACACAGAAAAGTTGAGTAACTTGCCCAAGGTCATACAGGTATAAAATAACATAATTAGAATTCAGACCCTGGCAATCTAACTCCTTGGGTGATATATTTAGCTCTCAGTTGTGGGAATGAAGCCTTTCTCCCACCTCCTACCCCCATTTAGAAAAGAATAAAAGTAAATGAAGACACCCTGAACAAAACTGCAAAATTCAGACTCGAATGAAGTAAGAAGCAACTGTTTTACTTGATTTATAGATTTAGGAAATGAAGGACTTTTAAAGTACTTGTTATTCTGAAACTATAATTCAAAAATGTATGAAATGAGAGTGTGTTTATTTTTGTCAAAAATTCAAAAATTTTTACTTAAAGTTTTTCATATCATAGAGAAAATACCTATTCTTACTTATTTTCAAAGAGGGTATAAAAAAATCCCCCTTGCCCACCAATCCTATTCCCTACAGATGATCACTGGAGTATTTAGTCTTTCAGATTTTTCTCTATGCCCTACCCCACCTCCTCACATGTACATATGCAAATATCTCATAGATGTTACATATGTTATGTACATAAGTACCTTTTTTTCCCCCAAACTAGTCCTACAAGACTTAGCAACTGAACAAAAACAACAATATATAATATTCTATATTTGCTGCAGTCACTTAACAGCATGTTGTGGAAATCTCTTCATATATCAGTACATATCATCATCTGGCTGAATAGTCTGACAGTCTGAATTTACCATGAATTATTAATTCATTTAACATACAACATCACCAGGCATTATTCTAGGGCTGGGGATGCAGGCCAGCTCCCACTCATGGACAGGAAGGATAGTTAATGAAGAAGAACATGGACTGTGGCACCAGACTGCCAGGGAGGGTCTGAATTCTAATTATGCTGTTTTATAGCTGTGTGACCTTGGGCAAGTTACTTAACTTCTCTGTGTCTCAGTGTCTTCTGCTTGAACATAAGAATAATAATAATGTCTATTGTACAGGACTGTTGTGCAGATTCAGAGTTAATATATACCCAGCACTTGAACAGTGCCTAGAGTATCTACTTAAGTGTTATCTCTGGCTACTTTTCTGGTAAAGTGGGAAGACAGGCAATAAATAAGTAATTAAAGAAATGGGTAATATGAAAGAACAGCAGGAAGATGTTAGAGTGAATACTTAAAGGCAGCCTCCGTGATGGACTAGCATTTGAAATGTGAATAATACCTGACAAAAAAGCATTTATATATTTAATTAAAAAGAAAAATATCTACCAATGACATATAGGTCAGAGTAGTGTAGCAAGAACTGACGATCAAAAATAAGGGACAAGGAAATTTTATATATAAAAGAAGGGACAAAAGGATCCTAAATATTTAAGTGAGAAGTCTCTAACAATAGAATCACAAATTGCCCTCTTCGTGAACAGGAAACTATGGCTTTGCCTCAGAAGCCCTTTTAATTCTTCTGGTGACCCCTGGTGGCCAATTCATGAACCTGGACACTCTTTCCTCAGGGTTTGTTGCTAAAGGAAGAGCCCAGAAAGAGGTAGTTTAGCAATTAATTTTTAGATCTCTACTGAAGAAAATTTCACAATCTCTCACATTAGCGCATTCCATTATTCATTCACTATGATGGTGAAAAAATACCGTAGGTCTTAACAGATTGTCATTTGAAGTATTAAAACTCATGTATTTGATTTAACATTCTGTTCATAAGGACTTCCCTGGTGGCTCAGGCGGTAAAGCGTCTGTCTACAATGTGAGAGACCTGGGTTCAATCCCTGGGTTGGGAAGAGTTCCTGGAGAAGGAAATGGCAACCCACTCCAGTACTCTTGCCTTGAAAATCCTATGGACGGAGGAGCTTGGTGCAGGCTACTATCTATGGGGTCGCAAAGAGTCGGGCACAACTGAGCAGCTTCACTTTCTTTCTTTCTGTACATAAAGAGATTCTTCAAAAACACCCAGCTTCTTCCTCCTTGCTTCTAAGTGAGCATCAGTTCAGTTCAGTTCAGTCACTCAGTCGTGTCCGACTTTTTGCAACCCCATGAATCGCAGCACGCCAGGCCTCCCTGTCCATCACCAACTCCCGGAGTCCACCCAAACCCATGTCCATCGAGTTGGTGATGCCATCCAATCATCTCATCCTCTGTCATCCCCTTCTCCTCCTGCCCTCAATCTTTCCCAGGATTAGGGTCTTTTCAAGTGAGTCAGCTCTTCGTATCAGGTGGCCAAAGTATTGGAGTTTCAGCTTTAGATCAGTCCTTCCAAAGAACACCCAGGACTGATCTCCTTTAGGATGGACTGGTTGGATCTCCTTGCAGTCCAAGGGACTCTCAAGAGTCTTCTCCAACACCACAGTTCAAAAGCATCAATTCTTTAGCGCTCAGCTTTCTTCATAGTCCAACTCTCAAAGTGAGCATAGAGGACTCTATATGAAAACACTAATGAAATGAAACCTTCCTGCCCTACTGCTTCCCACATGAGTAGCATCCTCTTATACTTCGAGTCTTCCTTTTCGCCCTGTTCCCCATCAAACAATACCCATCTTTCACTCCATCCTTCTGGGCCCCCCTCTACATCACGTGGTAGATAACCTTCCAACCTTACATAATCACTGAAGCAGTACGTTCGTACACTGGGGCTGGGGATGCAGTAAACACTTACAGATTTCAGTACTATATTGTAGACAGAGGACTAATTGGAGTAACCCTAGGGAATCTTAGGTACCCAATGAGTATTGGAGCAATCTGCCATTGCCTAGGCCTGGGGACATACTCCCTTTCTCCAGCCCCACAGAGGAACACCACACTCTGTAAGAGAAAACAGTAACCTAACCACTATAGACCCAAACCAATGGTACCACTTAAAATAAGAAGTGCAATTAGAAAATTAATTAAGGCTCCCTTCACACTTCTATATGCAGAAGCTGATCATTTGCTTGGTTTAAGTAATGTGTTCTGTTGTAATTGAAGTCATTAGTACCCCATGTAACTGTCTTGAAAATTCCCCCGAGTATGTTTGAATGGACTCCCATTTTGCCACACAGGTCCCAGTTCAGCTGATATTTCAGCTGCAACACTAATGATACTAATGAAGGCAGAGGTTTTTTATTTAAAGCAATTGGTTTTGTGATTAGAACTGTTAACTAGATACTTAATAACATTTTAATTATACAGATATATTCCCAACACATAAAAATAACTTACTCAAGACATTCAGTGCTTTTCAGGGGAATTTTACTCATAGTGGTTCATTCCGAACACTCTCTAAAAACTTCCTATACTATGATAGTTGCCACTGTATCATCATATGGACAATTAACTTTTTAAAACTTTTTTTCTGTCCTGAAGCCTCCTCATATCCCTTCCAAGTTCCAACTGACTCTCATCAAGCTTTGGATTGTCTCATTCATTTGAGCCAGCTCACACCCCACTAGAATTATCTTTACCTTTCTCCTTCCTAACCTTTCTACCTGGCTGTTAATTCTTCACTAGAAAGTTCTGGCTTCTCTGTTCATGCCTTCTTCCAAAACGCTGGACATTAGAAGAATGAGGGAAGGGTGTTGGAGAAAATTACTGACTTTCCTTTCTTGATGCACAGAAGAAATGGCTGAAAGTTTACTTGTTTCTCCATATTAGAATTTCATTTCTCAAAGGCAGTGAGGCATATCAAGGTTTCTGCAGAGCCTGAGCATACCTATGGATGGAATGATCCATAATTTGTCATTTTTAGCTACTTTCTTTTTGATCTGTCTCACTCACCTACCTTCTATTTTCCCAGATCCCTGATGTTATCAGTGCATAGCCAAGAGAAGATAAACTGAATATTTAAAGAAGACAAATGTCTGTGACCTCCACATCTTTACTGCATTATTGGTGTATTTGTAGCCATCAGTGGTAGACATATTTTAAGAGATTTGTCCAAATTACATCCCCTTCTCTAAGTCCATTCACCAATGGAAAGAGCCCATTAGCCATGTTAATTATCACATGACCCAGCACCCTCAGTCTTAGCTCATAGGACTGAGGAAGAACACCTGATCCAAACTGGGCCAACCACACTCTGTCCCCAGAAGTGCTAGTTAATCTCCGTTTACCGCATGGTCCAAGGACAGATGGACTAGGAAACTGCAGGGTAGCCATTTTCTATTAAATGCCTGAAGAAGCAAGGCAAGCTGATCTGCAACGAAGCACAAATGAGTAATTCACTGGTCTTAGCAGAATAAGATTGAGGCAGAAAGACCAGCTGCTGCGGGTCCTGACAACGTCTACATAACCACGCAGTAAATTTTAACTCTTAAGTTTTTCTGTTTTTCAAAATTTTTTTAAACTTGAAAACACCGACCTTCAATACCATTACAAGTCCTAGTGTTTGCTCTGGCCTCCATTAGCCATGTTCATCCAGCTCAGGACAAGGGTGGGGATGGAATACCAGAGGGTCTTCTTCCCCACTGAGCCACTTCGTTGGTGTTGGCCAAATGCCAGCAGGCTGGGTAGGCTTCCTGTGTCCATATTTTAATGTAAATGGATGTTCATTATAATGGGAGGATAACCATAAATATGTAATGAGAACTCTAAAGGGTATCTGGGCTGAGGGAGAATGTCCACCGAAGGGCGGGTGGACGGACGAACTTATAAGGTGGGGTGTGGCCCTTCCCAAGGCCACGGTCCAGATCTCGTTGGAGAAGCTATGGTTCCAGCCCATTGAAGGGCTGAGAAATTCACTGAGGTGCCCAGGCAAAGCAGGCCAACAACCGCTGGGCAAGGAAAGGCCTGCAGGACAGCAGGCTACGGCTGGCAGGGGCCAGGAATGCAGAGGAAGTCAGGATGTCGGGAGGCTGCTTGCTTGAAGGGCATGGACAACCAGAAGTGCATGGTGTCCATGCCAGGAAGGCTGCTGGAAGTGACCCTCTGGGAGGCAGGTAGTCCAGGCTGATGAGAGTGTGCCAGAGAAAGTAGGAAGCCTAGGCTGTAGGAAGCCTGCTTACTGGTGAGACCTGTCTGTGAGGGCCACAGACAGGTGGTCACTGGGATGGAGTCCAGTCTATAAACTTGCTGAGGGTCTTTGTGGTCTGGGTGCCCTGCTAAGGCAGAGCACCACTGATTGTCCTTCCACATACACTGCTGACGGCCTGGGCAGCAGGGCCAAGAGAAAGCAAAACGCACAACAAGGGACCAAGAAGAGACGTCAACTTCCTCCTGCAATGTCCCTCCAGCACCCTCTACTGACAAAGCTAAATATCGTGTTCGCTGAAAATTCAATACTTGTTAAATTGGTCAGATACCATTTGAGCACACAGAGTATGAGAAAATATGTCTGGAGATTACACTAGAGAAAGTACCCTGACCTTTAGTTCTCTCTTTCCAAATTCAAAGAACTGACTAGCTGCACTGGAATCACTGTGGAACTTGTTAGAAACACTGATCCCTGGGCCCTCTCCAGACCAAACAAATCAGATCTCTGCTGGGAGACGTCACATACTGAGCTGGAGGATCTGTCGTATTTGTAAAGCTCCCAAGTTATGTCTGACGTGCATTCGCAAGTTTGGCAGCTGCTGCTCTGTGCCATTCTGTTACTGAAGCAGTCTAAACATCCAGAGGAAGAAGTGACCTGAGTGTGTGCGAAGGCCCTGTGTCTGCACTCCCAGGGTTGGCTGTCTGCTGGCTTCCAGGGACCCTTGGGGACCTGCTCTTCTGCTCCCAGAGAGAATGCCTTTTGCTTTGGCCACAAGCATCAGAGTGGCTCATTGCCTCCGCATCGCACTGTGGATGCAGGGACTGTGTTCATCTAATCCCCTGCACTCATGCTTTTCCTGGCGTCCGGGTAAGCAGGGTCAGCACCTGCAGGACCCTGAGAGGGAGGGATCATCTCAAATGTTGCCTCCTGGCACCTCCCATGCCTCACTCTATCCTGGCCTTGCTGACTCCTCAATATGAGACTGACCTTTCTCCATCACCAGATAGTCAGATTCTAGGGACACCAGTTATTCTCCTTGGCCCGAGGAACGAGGTAGGGACCTGAGTAAAGGGTGCTTGAGAAGGCACTGGCAACCCACTCCAGTACTCTTGCCTGGAAAATCCCATGGATAGAGGAGCCTGGTAGGCTGCCGTCCATGGGGTCGCTAAGTCGGGCAGGACTGAGTGACTTCACTTTCGCTTTTCACTTTCATGCATTGGAGAATGAAATGGCAACCCACTCCAGTGTTCTTGCCTGGAGAATCCCAGGGACGGGGAGCCTGATGGGCTGCCATCTATGGGGTCGCACAGAGTTGGACACGATTGAAGCGACTTAGCAGCAGCAGCAGCAGCAGCAGTGTGTACGTGTGCTCAGTCACTAATTCATGTCTGACTCTTTGCAATCCCATGGACTATAGGCCTCTGTCCATGGGATTCTCCAGACAAGAATACTGGAGTGGGTTTCCATCTCCTACTCCAGGGGATCTTCCCAACCCAGGGATTGAACCCATGTGTCCTGCCTTTCCTGCAATGCAGGTGGATTCTTCATTGCTGAGCCACTGGGGCAGCCCAAAGGGGCTTAGACTCAACTCTAAACATTTCAGATTTTGACTCTATGGCAGTTGAATAATCTACAGGTTTTAGATAAATGCATCCCACAAATTACTCCTATATCTATAAGAAAAACTTAAACGCTGGATAGTTTTTCTAATGAAAAGTATGCTAATTTCAAAAAATGGGCTTCCCTGGTGGCTCAGAGGGTAAAGCATCTGCCTGCAATGCAGGAGACCCGGATTCAATTCCTGGGTCAGGAAGATCCCCTGGAGAAGGAAATGGCAACCCACTCCAGTATCCTTGCCTGGAAAATCCCATGGACGGAGAAGCCTGGTAGGCTACAGTCCATGGAGTCGCAAATAATACATAATTTTTTACCTTCTTAAACATGAAAAATCCCAATTCCATTTTGTAATTTCCTTTCCCAGTAACAATTAATCCACATTCTTGGCTGGCATCCGACTCCTTCCAATTTGGAATTGCTCCTTATATCCTGACATCTTTAATCTCCCAAATTATGTCTGGTTTTGTTCCGTAGAGTATTTGTGTTAATACTAGAAAAACTAGTAATGACAGTGATAATACTGATAATGAAATAATAATAGCAACTCTACTTATTAGATATCAAACACCATTCTGAGACTTTATCATATTATCTCATTTTCTCAAAACCATTGTTCAGTAGGTAATTTGAGCCTCATTTTAAAATAAGGAAACCAATGCTCAGAGAAGTTAAGAACGTGCCTAAGGTCACATTTGGCATAAGGAGTGGAGCCAAGGTTTTATCCAAGCCTGACTCAAGAGCCATACTTTTAACAATTGTAATTTATTGCCCTCCGTGATTTGTTTTCTCACAATCAACCTGGGGTGATCAAGAGCAAATATTTCTCCAACAGAGATTTTGTTTTAAAATCTAATTCTGCCCAGTTCTAGTTGGAAAACTTGGAGCTAATTATCTAATCTCTGCAATTCTCTTCCAACTGTAAAATGAAGATAGTAATTCCTTCCTCATGTGGTTTTCATAAGGATTAAAGAAAAATGCCCAGTACTTATTAGCACATAGTCAATGTTCAATCAAGAGCAGCTGTTATAATTGTTACATTTTTATTGGTTTCATTGTACTTTTTATTCTATGAAAAATGACTGTTCATTTCTCAGGTTGATTGTGTCCCCCAACTGCACACCAATTTCAAGTTCTGGAACCCATTATTCATTGATTTGTATATAATAAGAGGGAAGATTCACAGAAATAACAGGAAACACAATTAATTTGAGAAACAGCAGTCCAAAAAATTACCCAGGGGCTATTACAAGTGTGGCATTCTTCCTGGGTCTCTTATTTTCTCTACCTTCAATTTTCGAGAAAGGGGTCATTTCTCTCCTGATGATCGTATCAACTGTTCCCCTGTGACAGGCAACAAACTATTATTTCTGCCAAATGAAAGGAACCGTCTCCCATCTCAGTGACCACTGCTTCTCCTTGTCGCCTGCTTTATCTCCTTCACCCAAAATGGCCTGGTCCATAATTTATAGCCTGACTGCCTAGGCAGGAAAGGTTGCTTTGGGGCCTTGGAGACCTGGCTGTGTGTGTGGGCTCCCCTGAAGGGGGTCTTGGAACTATCTATCCCAGCTGCCATGTGGTGATAACCTGTCAACAGAACCATCTTTTCATCTCGCTGTGCCTCTCTCCTGAAGCATAGTCTATCACTTCCAATAGAACACCACGTTCTTAAGCATCTTTCATGCCACAGTGGCCTCAGTTTCAAGTCTTCTGGGATCATCTTAGAATGTGTTTAAGGCTACAATTCTGGACCCCCAGAGAACATACTCTGGGGGTGCATAGGCAGGTCTTCCTTAACTAAAGGGGGGCCCCAACAGTCCAGTTATTTTACTGCAAGGGGTTTCAGTCCGGCAACTAGGAGTGAGTATAAACCCTAAGCCCTTTTCCCTGATCAGCTTTACAGTCCCAGAGCATCGCCAGTCTCCTTGATAAAGCTGTCCACCTGCTTAGAGGCAACCTAAAAAGGAAAAGACTGAGTCTTCGTTTTGTTTTCGTTTGATCACTTCCCTGTTTTCACAAATCTGGATCATTACCAAAAAAAAAAGACATCATGCAGAAATCAATGAGGAGCTCACTGGTATCATAACCAGCCACCAAAGCAGAAGAGAGAGTAAGGGATCAGGCAGGACTAGGGTGAGGGTGGAGAGACAGAGCGCATTGGATTTGGAGACCCGGCAGTGGCAGGATTAGGAGAGCTGACCCCAAAGGCTGCATTCACCTCCTCAGTCTCCCATTCCAGCCTTCATCCTAGGTAAGTGCATGGAATAACACACCCACCTCCATCGGGGTTTCCCTGCTCTGGCTGTTTCTTTCTGGCAAATGAAGTGTGAGTCACTTTGGGGTCAGGAACACTGAATCCAGGATAGTAGCCTGTAGGCTGAAGCAATGATTTCTGAAGCATGGTCCACCTGCTAATCCTACAACTTGCTAGCCTCTCCTAGTTTATGAGTCAGAATCTCTGGGGAATTTGAAGATCATTCTTAAGTATAATAAAATAAAAGAACATACTGTGAATCACTAATCCAGGTAAATTTTTCAACTATCCATTTTGCACAGAACAACAGACTGGTTCCAAATAGGAAAAGGAGTACGTCAAGGCTGTATATTGTCACCCTGCTTATTTAATTTCTATGCAGAGTACATCATGAGAAACGCTGGACTGGAAGAAACACAAGCTGGAATCAAGATTGCCACCACCCTTATGGCAGAAAGTGAAGAGGAGCTAAAAAGCCTCTTGATAAAAGTGAAAGAGGAGAGTGAAAAAGCTGGCTTAAAGCTCAACATTCAGAAAACGAAGATCATGGCATCCGGTCCCATCACTTCATGGGAAATAGATGGGGAAACAGTGGAAGCAGTGGCTGACTTTATTTTTTGGGGCTCCAAAATCACTGCAGATGGTGACTGTAGCCATGAAATTAAAAGACGCTTACTCCTTGAAAGGAAAGTTATGACCAACCTAGATAGCATATTCAAAAGCAGAGACATTACTTTGCCAACAAAGGTCCGTCTAGTCAAGGCTATGGTTTTTCCTGTGGTCATGTATGGATGTGAGAGTTGGACTGTGAAGAAGGCTGGGAGCCGAAGAATTGATGCTTTTGAAGTGTGGTGTTGGAGAAGACTCTTGAGAGTCCCTTGGACTGCAAGGAGATCCAACCAGTCCATTCTGAAGGAGATCAGTCCTGGGATTTCTTTGGAAGGAATGATGCTTAAGCTGAAACTCCAGTACTTTGGCCACCTCATGCGAAGAGTTGACTCACTGGAAAAGACTCTGATGCTGGGAGGGATTGGGGGCAGGAGGAGAAGGGGACGACAGAGGATGAGATGGCTGGATGTCATCACGGACTCGATGGACGTGAGTCTGGCTGAACTCCGGGAGTTGGTGATGGACAGGGAGGCCTTGGTATGCTGCGATTCATGGGGTTGCAAAGAGTCGGACACGACTGAGCGACTGAACTGAACTGAACTGAACTGAATGGCCTTAAAAGATGTACACATCCAAATCCCCAGAACATGTGAATATGTTAATTCTTAAGAAGAATAAGGTTGTAGATGGAATTAAGGTTGCTATTCAACTGACATTAAAATAGGGAGATTTATCTTGGATTATCCAGGTGGGTCCAAAGTTATCCCAGAGTCCTTAAATGAAGAGAGAGGCAACATACAAGAGTAGGGAAGGTGATGAATAAGGAGTTGGCCAAAGTGATGCAATCTGCAAAGTATTCAGCTCACTGATGTGGGCTGTAAAGACAGTAAAAGGAGCCATTGATTCAAGGAATGCCAGCAGCTCTAGAAACTGCAAAAGACAAGGAAACTGATTCTCCCCTGTAGCCTCCAGAAGGACCGCAGCCCTGCCAACAACTTGACTTTAGGCCAGTGAGACCTGTATTGGACTTCTGATCTCTAGAACTATGAAGTAATAAATCTGTGTTTTTTTAAAGTGACTAAATTTGTACAATGGCAATTGAAAACTCATACAACTGCTATTCATAATAAATGCCTGCATTTGCATATTATATAGACAGATGTGATATCACAAACCATACAGTATGGTTTCTGAAAGGCATAAAGTTTAAGAGACTTCTAAGAACACAAGGAAATTTCCCACCTGTCAAAAATAGGTCATCTTTCTAGGCTTAATTTATACCAACTGTCCTCAATATCGTTGTGCTGGAGATTCAGATATTTTCTTGACCACTTCTGAAAATCCAGTCTCCACTTGGCTCTGTGCCCTGGTAGGCAGACCTCAATGGGCCAGACTCCCTTGCCCTCTGGTTTCCAGTTGGGTTCCCCCAAGAGGGGTTCCAGCAGGAGTCTAGAGGACAGTCAAGTGCCAGCCTTGCACGTGTAAACCCATGAGTTCAGTTTAATTCAGTCTCTCAGTTGTGTCCAACTCTTTGTGACCCCATGGACTGCAGCATGCCAGGCTTCTCTTTCCATCACCAACTCCTGGAGCTTGCTCAAACTCATGTCCATCAAGTCAGTGATGCCATCCAACCATCTCATCCTCTGCCATCTCCTTCTCCTCCTGCCTTCAATCTTTCCCAGCATCAGGGTCTTTTCCAGTGAGTCAGTTCTTCACATCAGGTGGCCAAAGTATTGGAGCTTCAGCTTCAGCATCAGTCCTTCCAATGAATATTCAGGACTGATTTCCTTTACAATTGACTGGTTTGATCTCCTTGCAGTCCAAGGGACTCTCAGGAGTCTTTTCCAACACTGCAGTTCAAAAGCATCAATTCGTAGGTGCTCACTCATGAAAGTGAGTCCTTAAATTTTGTGCTTTAGGAACCTTCCTTGCCTCACTCAAGAGTACAGTGAGGAAGAAATAAGGGGTCCAGGAGAGGCATCCCAGAGTGATGACAGCCTGCAAACTACTATGAGCCCCCGTCACAAAGAACCTGGAATTCCTCACCATTTCTCACATGCCTTCTCCACACCCCTCACACAACCACCTGATGAACAATCAGAGGCCATGGCTGAGAAAGCAGAAATGAAAAGTCAAGAAAACACAACCCCACAGTACCAAGAGAAGAAACTTTGTTTAAGCAATTTACGCAGTCATTACATATACAGTGCTGTTATATGCATAAAATTTGCAAATTTTATGCAAAAATAAACACCACCCTCCACAGGGATAACTTTTCCTTTGTTTTCTCTGGCTTCTGAAGCAAACTCAATTTGGAAAATAAAAACAGAAAATTACCCTGTGGTGGGATAAGATTTATGTATTCATCTCGGTACCTCTTACAATAACCCCCGATAGTATCCATAAGCCTAAAGGGATTTGTCAATGCTGAAGCACTGTGTAACCTTGAACTGAGCTAAACACAGCTGGTAAAGTACAAGGACATATGTCTGTATGGATGTGAGGTGAAGAGACCCCTCCTCGGAAGCCATCCTGGGTCACCAGTCCTTCCCAGCCCTCCCCTAATGGCCCACAGAGTGAGTTCAGTTCTCTCTTCTTTGTGTCCCCACAAAGATCTACACAGTTAGTGGGTATTGGATGCACAAAGGAGTATAAGAACAAAAATCAGTACAGTAAAATCCACAGACAGAGCAGTCAATCCCTGACTAAATGTAGACAGGCTTAGACATGCATTACCTGTGAATTTCAGGAATCTCCCCACTCCCTGTCCTTCCTTGCTCCCCACCACCCGTCCCTGCCCCCAAATATTTTTAGAATAAAGCAACAAAAAGGAAGAAGATCGTGGCAGGAAGAGCATAGCGGCACTAATACTCTGAATTAGGTTGCAAGGAATTTAAAAGTTGGACCTCCCCCAGTAGCATTTGTTTCCTGCACATAAACAGGAACACTACATGGAATCATTGGCACTTATTTTTAGAAAAAAAAATAATCTAAAAGATTTAAAAAAAACAACAACAACACCCTTGGGTTGATTGTAGACCAACGTTTCCACCTGGAGCAACAGAGTCAGCTCTTGAGCACCAGGGTTCTGTGTGGGCACTGCTGCAGGCCTACCTTTGCCGGAAAGAACCAGAAGAAAATGTTGCTGTTGTAAGTCTTATTCACGGTGATGTAACCGGAATAGCTTGTCAAATTCCATCCTGGGAAAGGAGGTACCAAACTCAACTGTCTCCCTAGTGGGGGAAAAATGTATAAGGATTAGACAAAAAATAAATGCAGCGCTGGCCATCTCCATCTTGGCCAGACTTCTCCCAGGGACCAGGTCTGGAATCAGTGATCAGAAGGGCTACAGGGGGATTGCCATAAAGGTGCTTACTGCCCTGGCCAGGTCCACATATTCAACATTCACCTTTTAGCCAAGAAGAAAATCAGCTATACTCAACTCCACTCCAAAGTTAAATCAAGGTGTTCACATTGGGCCACCTGGAGGGCCAGGGCAGGATAAAGTCACCTAATTCCAAAAGGTGGGGGTGAGGGATGCAAGGGAAATAACACAGCGAACGAGCTCTCAGCCTAGGGAAGGCCTGTGTTCTCCACACTCTTCTGATGTTGAGAGCAAAAGGCCTGACACTTCCACTAAGGGAAATGAAGTGAGGCGTGTGGGGAGTGGGGATACTTCGGGATGGCTAAGGAGGGTGGGGAGAGGCAGGCAGTGGGACTGGGGGTGATCGTGAGGCCACCCAGAGGGAGCCAAACAGGACAGGGGAGAGTTGTGAAAGGCACAGGTCCTGGTCTTCTTATGGCAGCAAAAGGACAGGGAGGGAGAAAGAGCTAACACTCAGATAGCTGAGGCCGCCCAGGAGTAAACAAAACCGATTGAACTAACATTTCCAAGGCCGATATAACAAGGGTTTTATATTATGTGGCATAATTATTACCCCTACTTTACAGATGAGAAAGCTAAAAGCACAGAGGGGTTAAGTAACTTGCCCAAGGTCACATATAGTAAAAGAGGGCTGGAATTTAAACCCAGCAGTCAGGCTGCAGAGATAGCTCCTGCCCCTACCCTGCTACAAGGCACCTCAGCTAGAGAGTCAGTCAGAAGGTGTAGGCAGCAGGGAGTGGAGGGGGAAGCAGTGAATAAGAAAGGAGTGGAGAAGGGATCGTAAGCAGGTAGGAAGCAGGGGGTGGTGGCGAAGTCTGGGTGAAGAGCAGACCTTTAGGGGGAACAAAGCAAGTGTCCCTGCTAAAAATGGATTGTTCAAGAACAGCTACTTAAGTCTGAGACTTACTAAGTTGGAGACTGGCTAGTAGAGAGTAGATAAGGAAGCTCGATCCTATACATGTGCTACCAACTAGAGATGTCTCCAGTGGGTTGCTGGAGCCCACGGGCCCTGGAATGCCGATTGACTGCATCTCTTCCCAACTTGGTATTCAGTGACATCACTGATAGCACGTGGTAAGCCATGGTGTAAATGTGGATATTGATCTGTCCACCCTGGACTGCATGTGAGGATCAAACGAAAGCATGCATATGACCCCTGAGCACAGAGATGCACATAAAATAAGGGCTCGGGCAAAGAAAGGGGTGATTCTCATAAGCCCGTGCCTTTTTTGGACTCAGTGCAGTTCCCCCAGGAAAGATTAATTCAACCTTTCTACCCCTTCCCCATTTTTTTCCCCATGAGATATATCCCTCCCAATTGAAAAATAAAAGGGGGGGGAGCAAAGACAAAAGAAAGATTTTACAGAAAAGAGAGATGTTAGGGGAAAATAGTGTGTACCTGCCCATTTCCATTCCCCCACCGTTCCCTCTTCCCGTATTTGCTTCCACTCTCAGTTAGCCCAAAGAAAAATCAACTCCAGGGCTGGGCAGTCTTGAAAACAACTCTTTTGGCCATTTTTTTGAGATATAATTGACATACAACATGATACTGGTTTCAGACGTACAACATGATTGAATATTCATACACTATATGTTGTGATGAGATCATCACAGTAAGTCTAGTTAACATCCATCACCCCCTACAGCTACAGTTTTTATTCTTGTGATGAGGACTTATAAGATTGACTCTCTTAGCAACTTTCTATGCAAGACAGTTTATTAACTCTTCTTACTATGACATACATCACAGCCCACATCCTATCTTTTGGAGTTGGAAGTTTGCACCTAAAACACTTTTGAAATATTTTTCACAAAACTATTAACCTTCTCAAACTCCAGCAGAGACCCTCCCAAAAAAAGGAGAGCAGAGAACTGAAGACTGAGGGGTTGGGAATGAGTGAGAAGTAAATCCCAGAGGAGTAAATGGGCATTCAAGAAAGACAGAGAAAAATGAGAAAGGTCAGAGTAGAATGAGAAGAAGAGAAAACATATAATAGAAAGGAGCAGGAGGGAATGGACTTCGGGAGATGGGTGATTGAATCAATTTATCTCTCTGAGACCAGCACAACACGAGGTCCGCTGGCCTGCTCTGAAGATGACTCAGATGCTTACCTGGTCCTCTCTTACTGACCCTTTCTGAGCATCTCAGAGTTCTATCTCTGTTGCCTTGAACTCACGGGGGTATATTTTCTACCTTCCTTTCTAGATCAGGGGCTATTGGAAAGCAGGGAATTTGTTTTGCTTATCTTTGTACCCCCAGGGGCACAGCATGCTGATTATATTGAAACACTTAAGACATTCGATACATACTTGTTAATGAATAAATGTGAATTAACCAGCTAAAACATGACACACTGGCAATGCACTTGGACCAGCTCATTTCTACAAAAACCTCCTAAGGCAGGCAGGCCTCATTATGATCTTGGGAAATTCAGAAAAACTTTTCTCTGGCCCACAAGGAAGAGTTTTGCCTTGTTTTGAATTTTAAATTTCCTCTAACTATACCACAGTAAAATGATTAAAAGTTCTCTCAAATAAATTGATTTTTTTTTTTTTTTTGGCATTTTCAAATGTCCCATTCATCCTTTCAGAATCTGTTAATGGAATGTGGAAAATAAACTCCCAAGATGTAGGAGTTTCTTTCTTCCTGGAACCATGACTCATAATACAAATGTTTGAAACAGCTGAAAAAAGGAAAAAGGTTTTCTTTGAAGTGGCTTCACTTCCTACTTCTTACTGTGGTGACTGGTGCTTGTGATAGTAACACTTCCAATCCAAAAAGATTGGAGCATGACCAAAGAAGGGCTTGGGCCAGCTAATCAGGCACTCCATATTTGCAAAGACTTGTAACATCATCTGGATGGGCAGGACACTACCAGGCCATAATTTTTAATAAATTAAGACCCAATAGCAAAATATTCTTTAAAGTTTATGAAAAGGCAGCGTTTGGAAGTACACTAAAATTATTTTAATTTTATTTAATTTTAATTATTTTAATTTTAATTAAAATTATTAATTTTATTCATTTTGTTTCAGGGAGTGACAGTTTATTCTAGCTGCAGAGAAAGCAAACACACAATTACAACTACGTAAAACTAAGCTAGTTAACTGGGAATTTAAAAGAAATTAAAATTTTCTGTGTCTTATTGTGAACTACTGTTTATTTCAGAAATGTTTTGTTGCGATATTAAGACTCATGTCCCTAAGAGTTCAACAGACTTGATGCACAAAAGGGATTCAGGGGAGGGAGCTGACCATCTGTCCAAAGCTTCCTGAACTTTCAGTAAAGCGAATGAATAAAATTATCCTTAATTATGTTGTCAGGGCTACATTTGAATACCCAGATGTACCAGACTTTGGATCAGCCATTTAAAATTCCATTTAAAGATTTTTGACTATGCAACAGAACTTTAGAAAGTGATGTTATACCAGATTTAATATTTTAAATGTTGTCACTTATCAGATGGTGATCTAACAGGGTTGGCACAAAAGGATAGAAGATAAAACTATTTCCCTTGAAATCTTTCTTTACCCATTAACATCTATAAAAGGGAAATGCTCATAGGCAAGAAATCCAGGAATGGGAGGGATGTGGACAATCTCGGGCAGATTTCTCTATATTCTCTGCACTTGGTTCTACCTGGTGTACAATTCAAAGACACATTCCCTTAATGCTGATTAAGCTGTCTTCCTCTCTCAGGATGTGCAGACTCTTTCTTACTTGTCCAAATCCTACCCTATATCTTCAAGTCTGGCCACATAGCACAGCGGTTCCTACCTTGAGCTGTGAGTCAGCAGTGTGTGTGTGTATGTGTGTGTGTGTGTGTGTGTGTGCATACGCGCAGGTGTGCATGCACGCATGTGTGCACGTGCTCGGTTGGGTCTGACTTTTTGCCACTCCATGGGCTATAGCCTGCCAGGTTCCTCTGCCCACAGAATTTTCCAGGCAAGAACATTGAAGTAGATTGCCATTTCTTATTCCAGGGGATCTTCCTGACCCAGGAATCATGAGTCAGCAGAGATAGGTTTTAAAGTCAGATTTGCCACTTACTAGCTTTACATAGTCCTGGGCAAGATACTTAATTTCTCTAGGCCTCAGTTTTCTCATCTATAAAATGGGAACAATAACTATTCATCCTTCATTAGGGTTGCTCTAAGGATTAAAAGAGATAATGTGTATAAAGCATAATTCCAGGAACACAGTTAGGTCTCATATCAAATTCTACTACTACTACTATTTTCTACCTCATTATGCTAACCAACAGGGATAGCTTCCTTCTAAAAAATTACAGCATATCTACCTCAAATGTAATCCTTTAGCACTTTAGCGTGCATTGCCTGATTCCTTGTTTCATGTGTGTGCATCTGGTTATTCCAGAAGAGGACAAGTTTTTTAAACAAAGGAAAATAAATTATAGTAGGCAAATTACAGAGCAGAAGGCAGAAAATTTGGATCTTGATCCCATCTCTGCTACTATTACCTGTGTCCTCTTGGGCAAGTCATGTAAAATATTTGAGTCTCAAGCTCCTCATCTGTGGATTGGTAGGGTTTGGTGATGAGTATTTAACTCTGCTTTGTGAATGAACATAATCTCAGTCATCAGTATCCACTTATTAAAGAAGCTAAAGCAAGAGAGTTCCAGAAAAACATCTATTTCTGCTTTATTGACTATGCCAAAGCCTTTGACTATGTGGATCACAATAAGCTCTGGAAAATTCTGAAAGAGATGGGAATACCAGACCACCTGACCTGCCTCTTGAGAAATCTGTATGCAGGCCAGGAAGCAACAGTTAGAACTGGACATGGAACAACAGACTGGTTCCAAATAGGAAAAGGAGTACATCAAGGCTGTATATTGTCACCCTGCTTATTTAACTTATATGCAGAGTACATCATGAGAAACGCTGGACTGGAAGAAACACAAGCTGGATTCAAGATTGCTGGGAGAAATATCAATAACCTCAGATATGCAGATGACACCCCCCTTATGGCAGAAAGTGAAGAGGAGCTAAAAAGCCTCTTGATGAAAGTGAAAGAGGAGAGTGAAAAAGTTGACTTAAAGCTCAACATTCAGAAAACGAAGATCATGGCATCTGGTCCCATCACTTCATGGGAAATAGATGGGGAAACAGTGGAAACAGTGGCTGACTTTATTTTTTTGGGCTCCACAATCACTGCAGATGGTGATTGCAGCCATGAAATTAAAAGACACTTACTCCTTGGAAGGAAAGTTATGACCAACCTAGACAGTATATTCAAAAGCAGAGACATTACTTTGGCGACTAAGGTCCATCTAGTCAAGGCTATGGTTTTTCCTGTGGTCATGTATGGATGTGAGAGTTGCACTGTGAAGAAGGCTGAGTGCTGAAGAATTGATGCTTTTGAAGTGTGGTGTTGGAGAAGACTCTTGAGAGTCCCTTGGACTGCAAGGAGATCCAACCAGTCCATTCTGAAGGAGATCAACCTTGAGATTTCTTTGGAAGGAATGATGCTAAAGCTGAAGCTCCAGTACTTTGGCCACCTCATGCGAAGAGTTGACTCATTGGAAAAGACTCTGATGGTGGGAGGGATTGGGGACAGGAGGAGAAGGGGACGACAGAGGATGAGATGGCTGGATGTCATCACGGACTCGATGGACGTGAGTCTGAGTGAACTCCGGGAGTTGGTGATGGACAAGGAGGCCTGGCATGCTGCGATTCATGGGGTCACAAAGAGTCGGACACGACTGAGCGACTGAGCTGAACTGAAAAGCAATGCACATGACTCAATTGGGTGGATTTAGATCAATGATAATTTGCCTCTTCATTTATGTCAAGTGACACCAGCCTGTACCACTGGGCTGCCATATTTTCATGACTTTTCTACATCAAGCAAAATTGAGTCTTTTAAAAAAAGACTGCATTGCCTCATTATATTATCATTGACTATATTATCAAAGTTTTTCATCTTTTCTTACAAAAAAAAACATGATGAAACATGGAATCAATGGATATTTCAGGCAAAGATATATGAACAGAACTCAAATGCACCCATAAGAAGGGAAAATGTTTTGGCTTTAAATTAAAAAAAAAAAAAAATGAAGACAGTCTATTGACTATGAGATCTCTTCAAATGAAGAAAAGTTGCTTCATTTTAAACTTCCATACAGAGTATATGCATTTATTTTTTATCTTTAAAATGATCACTTCCCTAAAATCTCTAGTTTGAGTTCCACATGCCCATGAAATCTACCAGCATATCAGCTTCACAAGCATTAAGTCTGCCTTCCTACATGTGACTAGGGATAAAATCCAAAGCAAACACCAGAACCTCCATCTACGGATGCTCATCTCCAAGATACGCTCCACCATGCGATGTCCCATCCCATCACCTTTCCCTTCTCTACTGGACCACTCTTGTCATTATCTCTTACTCTCTTAATGACCCTTCCTGACTCCATAACTCTCCTCATCCACCACCCCATTTCTCTGCTTCCTTTCACAAACAGCTCTTCAGGATAGCTGTCTATATACTATTTTATAGTTTAGGAGCATCGTGAGGTCCAGAAAGATTACATCATTTATCTTATACAGTGATTTCCCTAAGCATGAAGAAGCATTAATAGTAGAGGCAGGTCATAAATTTTAGACTCTGATGACACCAAATGACACTTTTTGTACTGGTATTATGACAATCTCTAAATAAAAGCCATCAGCGAATACAGGTATTTAGAGACCAACTTACAGGTTACAAAGAGTTTTCATGTACATTTTTTAATCTGATATTTTTAACATCTCTGTGACTTGGGTGAATTGTTTTATCTCCATCTACTCAATGAGGAAAATGAGTCCTAAGACTCAGATAACTTCTCAGGCAAAGGGGCCAAGCACAATGGCTATGAGCTTAGACTCTGGAATGAAGCTGTCTGGATGTGACCCTTGCATCTACCAGCTGGTGTCTGCATGACTGGCAAGTAACTATTTCTTTCTGCTTTAGTTATCTTCTGTGTAAAGAAGCTTAAATAGGTTGTTGAGATACTTAAATGATTTTATATCAAATGCTTGGAAGCAATAACTGACACAGAGTAAGTTCTGAGGTTATTATTAGCCCTATTAAATGCGCAGGCTTCCCTGGTGGCTCAGAGGTTAAAGTGTCTGCCCGCAATGCGGGAGACCTGGGTTAGATCCCTGGGTTGGGAAGATCTCCTGGAGAGGGAAATGGCAACCCACTCCAGTATTCTTGTCTAGAGAATCCCATGGATGGAGGAGCCTGGTGGGCTACAGTCCATGAGGTCGCAAAGAGTCAGACACGACTGAGTGACTTCACTTTCTCTTTCATTAAATGACCAGTTGTAGACAGGCAATATACTAGTTTTATAAATAGATATGTGGAGACTCAACTACTAGTTAATCTGACCCTGATGAACTTTCTTTTTGGCTCAAAACTCGGATACTATATGATATCAAATTGTTAATATATGAAATGAAACAATTGAGTAAAATATATTGTCCTTGGATCCTGTGAGACATCTGCTAAAACAACAACTGTTGAAACTATACAGTTTCAGCGGTTTCAGATTTAGGCTTACCTTTTGTAAGTTTCCCACTTTCAATATAAGGAGTCAGAAATAACCGCTGTCCTGGGTCTCCTTTACGTGGTCTGGAAACATGGGCTTTTCTGTACAAGGAGCGAAACAGCCCATCAGCACCAGGGCTAAGCGCCAACAAAACCAGCAAAAAAAGTGCCTTCCACATGGCACCAACCGTTCCCTCTGGGCCTAGAATGAAAACAATAACTTTCCACAAATGAATCCAAAGAGTAAATATTTACCAAACCCCTTTATATGCAAAACACTCATTTAGTCACTCAAAAAATACACATAAAGCTCTCTGCTAAGTACCTTGCTGCTGCTGCTGCTAAGTCACGTCAGTCGTGTCCGACTCTGTGCGACCCCATAGACAGCAGCCCACCAGGCTCCTCTGTCCCTGGGATTCTCCAGGCAAGAACACTGAAGAGGGTTGCCATTTCCTTCTCCAATGCATCAAAGTGAAAAGTGAAAGTGAAGTCGCTCAGTCGTCTCCGACTCAGCGACCCCATGGACTGCAGCCCACTAAGCTCCTCCGTCCATGGGATTTTCCAGGGAAGAGTACTGGAGTGGGGTGCCATTGCCTTCACCGGCTAAGTACCTTAGATACAGCCTAAATAAGATCAACCCAGTCCTTGCTCATCCTGAAATTAACAATCTAATGGAAGGCTATTTAAGTGATTGGCAATATAACAAGTGCAACAGCTTCTATTTCTAAAACTGTGGTCTGGAAAATAAATTATATGAAGGATTACAGGAACCAAGAAGACAACAGGGACTCTAAACAAATCACAGAGTGGGAGCGACAGTCATCTACTCCAGGCAGAGGATTCAGAACATATTTCAGGACAGGAGAACCTAGGAAGGAAGACCTTACCAAGGCAGAAGGTGAGTAAAAGGTGGGTGGAGCTCAGTTAGGCAGGAGAAATGGGGAAGGCATCACTGGTGGAAGGCAAAGCCTGAGAAAAGGTGAGACCTGACTTGTCCACGGGTGTTTTGCAGGGAAATTTAAAATAATTTCTGGCCAGCTTTTTATCTCTTACAAATCACCAAACTTTGCATTCAAAAACAAAAAAGAAAGAAGAGACAGAAGATCCTACAACCATTTACAGGCCCTTACCCCTATAGCAGGCTGTCCAGTGAACTCAAAAGTTAGACCTCACACTTTATTAACACAAAGCTTTTCAAGGATCTTCTAACCTGATGTTTGCTGAAAAATGTGTGGTGAATTCCCTAAACTTGTAAACATGTAAATTGTATTTACAATGGGTTTTTCCAATGTATTTTTAGCTGATTTGAACTTCCTGATAGCCAGGAAAACAAGGGTTATCATCATCAATCTTAGACACGGAAAATTTGACTCAAAGGAGTACCTTATCTACAGACATCAAAACAGAGAAATCAGAACTAGTATGCAGTCAGGGCTGGGCTGAGGGTAAAGTGAGTCTGACGTAGATGTAAAGTGGGACCTTATCTTTTTTTTAATTTTGAAATTTTGTCCATCAAGGATTTTTTTGAGTTGACTTTGATTTTTTCAAGTATTGCATTAAATATTATTTATCTTGACTACTGAGTTTTTTGGCACTCTTAGATTTTACATCCAAGGCAGGTGCCTCAATTGCTTCTGTTAATCCTGACTCTATTAAGTAATATGATTCTTGCACCAGTGCTATTAAATGACTCTGTACTACCGCTAGTTAAATACTCTGCTCACTCAGATTCTGGATGCAAAGAGAAATATACAATATAGGCAAATACAATGCTTGGCTTGATTGTTCAGTGCCTTAATATACCAAGTCATTAATATACCTTAAAAACATACAAGGTGTTGTCATCTATTAACCACATGCTAATCACAACCCAATTTAGCATAATAGGAAAATATTGGTTCTAGCAAATTTAGAAAGGTTCTCAGCCACATTTCTCCAATAAGATAAAAGTTTATAACTATAATTTGATTGAATACATGACCTTTGTCAAATCTTTCATGGTTAACTTAATAGAATTCCCCAGACTTAAGGTAAAGAAGCCCAACCAAATAGACCGTGTACTTAAGAGTGGTTTTGTCTATTTACTATAATAAGGAACAAAATGACTTTAGAAACTGAAATTAAGTTCCCAAGAAGCCCAAGTATTATGACCACTATGGCACTGATGAAAGATTTTTTTTTTAATTATACGAACTTGTTATGCTAATGTTTTAATAACAGCTGCTTTCAAGGAATGCTTGAAGTCAACAATCTTACTCTCTGGTTCATGGGGAAAAAAAATCTGTGGTATGAAAAACATTGGAAGGAGCTCTTCCATTAAGAGGCTTTTTCCTGCAGGCAGAAACAAGGAACTAATCATACCAGCTAATTTCTCAATCATTCTGCTGTAAACATCCAGCCCCCTTTAATGGAAATCATTAATATTTAAATAACCAGGGTAGTTACAACTTCTTTTGTCAGCAAATGTTGACTCAAAGATGTTAAAGAAAGAAAGGTGAAATTGGTCTTGTTTTAACTGACATAAATCTAACACACAAAAGCAAGAGCTGGGTCAACTTAGGAGCCCCCATTAACATTTAATCAAATAACTATTAGAGTCATGGTTTCCCATGTAGGTGAATTAAAAAAACAACATACTTCATTTCACTGTTTCATTTAATGGTCAGAGTTCCTGGACTGTGCTTAGCTGTCATCTCTCCTGATGAAAATGAAAGCCATATCATGAGCGGAGTATTTTCTTTCTTCACCTCTTTCACTAATGTATTTTGCCTATCCTAAATTAGCCAAAATCTTTTCATTTATTGAACATTTATTGAGTCCTTTCTAAACTAATAAACTCTGTATTGGAAGTTATTGCCCGCAGAGAGTGAAAAAATTATTAACCGTACACTGTATTATGTATCTACTTGAAGTGATACGAAAACATTGGTGTTATTTCCAGTTCAAATACATCTTACTGAAGGATACAGGCAAACTGCTCCTCTTAATAAATGTTCAGAAACAGAATAAAATATATGCAAGTTCAAAACAATATTGGCAGAATCAAATATGCTAAAGTCAAAATCTGTGATTCACTATAACTATCTTACTGCGTGTATGTGCTAAGTCACTTCAGTCGTGTTTGACTCTTTGTGACCCTATGGACTATAGGCTGCCAGGCTCTTCTGCCACGGGGATTCTCTAGGCAAGAATACTGAAGTGGGTTGCCATGCCCTCCTCCAGAGGATCTTCCCGACCCAGGGATTGAACCCACATCTCTTGTGTTCCCTGCACTGACAGGCAAGTTCTTTACCACTAGCGCCACTTGTGAAGCCCAAAACCTTACTAAAAACCTTCAATATTACAACTGGAAATCATGTGTACAAGAGACAATTTTTTTATATCGACAAAGGTATTTATCATAGTATTATTTAGAATAATAAACTGTCAACAATGTAAACAATTTAAGATAAGTCATTGTACATTTAAAAAATGGAATCATATACAGCAATTAAAATGACTCTACTGAGAATGTTTTCTAAAATATACTAAAATATTAGGTAAAGAAAAGGAAGCTATTAAATTGGGTGTAAAGTATATTGTCCTTATTTAATACTCATTAATAATTTCTAAATTTTCTATAATAACTAATCTTATAATTAGAAGAAAGTCATTTTTGATTTTGCTTTTTTATGAGTGAAGCAGCTGGTAGGCATGGCCTGTTCCTTATTCCTTATTACTACCTGGTTATGACCTCTTGCGTTTCCTAGGAGTAAGAGTTCTGTTCGTCCTTTCAGAATAGGTTCTGCTCTCGCTAACATTCTGTGAAGATGTGTCCTGATCTCATACTGTCATAGAACCTCAGAGACTCAAAGTAAAGTTTCTCTTTGTTGAATTAGAAGGCTCTGCATTAACATGAGATGCTGTTCTAATAATAATTACTCTGATTGCATTTATATCCAGTTCTGCCTGGAGTAGAGTCCATAACAAATGAGAATATAATTGGTTCTAAGCAAATAGCTGTTGAACTGATGGATCTAAATAATGAATCATGATATATTAGACATACAGGAGGTAGTATATGTTCATATGGTCCAATTCCTTCATCTCACAGTCTAGACAACTGGAACTAGAGAATAAAATATGTTGTAAGCTGCTGAGCAGCAAAACCAAGACTCAAAGCCAGGATTCATTTATGGCCCTAAATCTAATCTGCTTTCCACTCGCCCATCTGTGGTTGTAATTATATATATTCAAATATTTTGTCTTTTATTGTCTCAATAGATAGTAATGGTCTGCTACAGTCTAAATTCCTTTCACTAAATCTTTAAAGCATGTAGTACAAATAAATAAACAAATGAATAAACAGATACATCAATAAGTAAGTCTTTCCAGAGAAATTTGGGTTTTAGAAATGACTTGTACTAATCCAGGTTCTAACATGACTCATTCACTGAACCTTGGGTAGGACAATGACTTTTCCAGGTCCCAGTCAATATGTTAAAACCAATGGTTAGATCTCCAGGAACTGTGAGAGTCAGCTGTTCAATGCAGCTATTGTTCAAAATTAGAGAATAGAAGCTTTACCATTAAATATGTTATATTAAAAAATAAGTGATAAATACTCAAAACTCATCACTACTGAACTATTTTACCATGTTTACTATGTTTTCTATCATCTATGCTCTGGAGTTATTTTTTCCTATTTATCTAATTGAAAGATTATATAATAGTTTGCTACTGTGCATTTCTTTGCAACTTGGTGTTGAGTAACATCTTGTAGCCTGAAATCAGCCATGATGGGAATATTTATACCATAGAAATCAGCAAACACCACAAATATTCAACGTTTTATTACCTGCTCATGTGAGTCTCATGTTTCTTACTTGAAAACTGATCTGGAAACTACTTTCCATCAACTCACATCCCAGTTCCAATGGAAATGATTAGAAGAGACAAAAGGGGGAAATCCTGCCAAGCTGTCATCTGTGTGTAGAAGCAACCAGTTAATATGCTCAGATAGGCAAGGCTTTGAGAAAAGAAATCCGAGAAAGCCACCGGAAAGTGCGTGTTCTACCAGTGAAAAGAAGAATTAGAAACAAAAACTCCAGAATGAGGACAAAGAGCAAACGTGTTAAGTAGCCCTATGTTTTCTTCTCTCCTTCCCACTTCTGCATTTTACATTATAGGTAATTCTAAAGGATAAAAGTCGTTCATGTAATAAATGTCATAGCTGCAATTAAAATATTTATTTGGAGTCCTCTCACGTATTTAACTGCCTTGAGTACTCCCATAACAAGAAAAACATTCCCCCGGACAAACAAACAATAAACAGGCCAACTAGTAACAGACATTTCCATGAAATTTGCGATTAAAGAAAGGTACATAAAAGTGGTCCCCCTATTAAAAAGGATTCAGTCACCTCTCAAGATTATTCAGGCATATCCAAAGCATTTGAATCTTGAAGGGCTATCGTGCAACCCTGAATTAAATACCAACCCAAACCCCAAATCTAGCTATTTTTTGCTAAGGATTTCCACGAAAACAAATGGTAGAAGAAAACCTTTATTTCAAAGGATCCAGTATTTGTTCTCCTTAAGGCATCATTTTAATTTCTAAAGTTGATATTTGAAGCACTATTTCCCCAGAGAGGACATAGTACATGATATACAAGGCGATGGGCAAGCTTCCGCTGAAGGGGCCCTGAGACTTACATGCCTATCTCCTTTCCACAGGCTCCCCCTCTGGCATCAGACAGTGGTGTCTCATCTTGCTAATTGAATTAGTCACCCCTATCTCTGCCACCATATCCTTGGGCTCACAGGAAAGGGAGACAAACTCAACATATGTGGCAGGTGGTGAATGAAAAGAATCAGGAAGAGGAGGAACTTAAACTATCTGACACTATAGTAGGGAGCTTTACTTTGAAATCTCATGCTAACCAGAAAGAAAATTTGAATGGAGGTAGGAAGTGAAAGTAGCCAATGTCCCAAAACGTTAATAATAGTTGAAATAGGAAGGCCGCCCCCATGATCCGAGGCATCCTCATGATAATGATATCAGTAAAAGTCCCCAGTCATTAAATGCACTCCATGTATCAGAATTATGCTAACTACTTTATATTTTTATTTCTAATCTTTATCAGATAAGTACTATTATCCCATTTTACAGATGAAAAATTGATCCTCAGAGAATTTAAGTTACTTGCCCAGAATCACACAGGTAGTAAGCAGTACAGCAAAGAAGTGAGGCCAATACCAATCAATTTTCAAAGACCATTCAATAATTCCAATATTGCTAATGTTGTGTTAATTTCTTAGTTGCGTCTGACTCTGTGACCCCATGGACTATAGCCCGTCAGAGTTATCTCCAGGCAAGAATACTGGAGTGGATTGCCATTGCCTCCTCCAGAGGATCTTCCTGACCCAGGGATCAAACCTGGGTCTCCTGCATTGCAGGCAGATTCTTCACCATCTGAGCCACGAGGGAAGCCCATAATACTATTAACAGCATCTCCAAAATGAGCGACGTGCACCAGGATCTTATCTCCCTATTCAGGTGAGTTTGGAAATCACATAAGAAAATAAAATTTTTGCCACAAGGTAAATGAGGATGAGGGAACATTCTTCCCTAAAGGTTTCAGAGGGAACAAGGCCCCACCAACACAATGATCTTGGACTTCTAGGCTGCAGAAGTCTAAAACAATAAATCAGTGATGAGTTAAGCCACCCAATGTGTGGTACTTTGCTATAGCACTGCTATAAAACTACTACCTGGATAGTCGGGACGACTGTGGAAGAAGCCAAGGTGGAGGGGATAAAGGAATAAATAGTAGAACTTAAACCGTTCTACTTTAAGTTAGTATTAAGCGTCTGGGTGAAAATTCTGAGAGGTCAGCAATAAAATGGGAAAGGGAAGATAAATGGATTTTACATTTAAGATATGTCTGGCATTCTGGCAAGCCAGGATTTCCTACACAATCCTCTATAGAATACTGATTCAGCAAGATATTATTAGGTTTTATAAGGATAAAAGTTTAGGACAATCTGGGCCAAACAAATTAAAATGGGTTTCCTGGTTATATAATGAACGTTTTAGAGCCTCTCACTTGCTCATGGACAGCATGTGTTTTATTTATGTCATTTATATCTGTGTCACTCTTCTTAGAAAGGCCTTAAGTCTCAAGGCCTTTATATAAGACATACTCAGATGAGGAAACTTAATCTTAGGTTGACTAGTTTCTCAAGTATGAGGTTAATTTTTTCAAGCTCTCAACTCAACCATTAAACAGTAAAAGCTCAAATTTGAAGCCAGATCTAGATGAGTCCAAAGTCCATATACTTTTCATATTGTTGTTGTCCAACTCTGCAATCCCAGGGACTGCAGCATGCCAGGCTTCCCTGTCCTTCACTATCTCCCAGAGTTTGCTGAAATTCATGTCCATTGATTTGGTGATGCCATTCAACCATCTCATCCTCTATCACTCCCTTCTCCTCCTGCCCTCAATCTTTCCCAGCATCAGGATCTTTTCCAATGAGTCGGCTCTTCTCCAATGTGAAGAGCTTCAGCTTCAGCTTCAGCATCACTCCTTCCAATGAATATTCAGGGTTGATTTCATATATATCATTATGTAAATGACATAATACAACAAAATCTGCCTCCATGCAACTTTTGACAAAAAAGCAGAATTCTGGGTTAACTGGATTATCTTGGCATGCCATTGGCAAGATTTATAGGTGCTGAAATTGTGAGTAATTTAAGGGCATGTTTATTTGCAAAAAAGTGAAATTCACATGCTCAGAACTTGCTTCAAAATTAATTTCTAGCTTCATTCCACTTGGAAAATAATTTTAGGGGAATGGCTGAAGCCCTCAATCCTTTAAGACTCATGGCAAAAGAAATGTTTTCCGCTGAGAAATTCTTTTTTTTGAAGTAAATGTATTCCTATTTTTTTTAGAATGAACCTCCTTTTTGCTATCTATTATGGCTAAATTTTTTCATAAAAAAAATCAGGATACACAATGTGGCAAATACAAGGATAAAACTGGGTATAATGGATAAGAGTATTTTGTGTGAGGATGGTCCTGGGAAATCTTTCAATGTCATCACCTTAAGCCATCACTTGTCACTAAGGTGACAAGAAATTAACTCCTCCTTGATTCCAAAAGAGACAGTGTTGTCACTGGGAGCAATCCCTATGCAAGAACTTAGATCATTTCAGTGCTTTCCTCATCTCTTCGGCACACAGGATCTCATTGGATCCTCACCATCACTCTTGAAAGGAGTTAATGCAGCTCTTCAACAGAGACTCAGGTGGATGGAGCAAATTCCCAAGGAGTGACACTCTAGTCAGTAGCAGAGCTGGGACGGACCCCGAGTTCACTGGACTGGTCATTCATTTGATAAACAAATATATGTTAGCTCCTATGGAGTTTAGCTCTACTATGTGCAAGACTCCAATGCAGGCACAGAAAACGAAAGAGACAAAGTGTCTGCCTTCATGAAGCTTCCCACATAAAGGAGACAAGAAAGAGGAAAGCTATTAAGAGAATCAAAGCAGGGTAAAGGGTTAGAGAGGGATGGTGGGGGAGTGGCATTTTTGGGTCGGGTGATCATGGGAGGTCCCTCTGAAGAGGTGACACATGGGAAGAGCTGAAGGTACTGGAGAGTTTCAAGTGACTATCTAGAGAGAAGAGTTTCAGGCTGGAGAATGCTGCTGCTGCTAAGTCGCTTTAGTCTTGTCCAACTGTGCGACCCCCTAGACGGCAGCCCACCAGGCTCCTCCATCCCTGGGATTCTCCAGGCAAGAATGCTGGAGTGGGTTGCCACTTCCTTCTCCAGTGCATGCACTCATGCTAAGTCACTTCAGTCGTGTCCGACTCTGTGCGACCCTATGGACAGAAGCCCACCAGGCTCCTCTGTCCAAGGGATTCTCTAGGCAAGAATACTGAAGTGGGTTGCCATTTCCTTATCCAGGGCTGGAGAATAGTGACTGCAAAGACCCCTCATCTAGAGAAATCAGGATGGAAGCCAGGATGGTAGCAGTGTGAGAGTGATGGGGAGGCTGGTACAAATGGGATCAGGTATCAGACCATGCAGGGTGTTGAAGGCCAACATGTATTTGGGGGGCTCACTTCTTCCCAGCTCTGATGTTTCCATCATTGGTAAGGCTGGCCTCTTGCCACCCTCTTGTTCATTCTGAGGAGGGTAGGATGAGAGGTAGAAAGATTTATCAGATAGATAAATGTGGATACATTGGGCATGTTGGGCTCAGCTCTCCCGGTGTTTCCGCAGGAAATAGTGCTTTCTGTCTCCACACGTGGGCTGTGCACGTCTGTGCAAGTCTTCTCTAGTCTGGGCTTTAGTCCACTTGCCTAGAAGTGAGAGCACCAACCCAACCCAGTCACTTTTAGTAAGAAAGGTAATATTTTACTCTCCACCTGCCTTGTTCCTTTGTCTTCTCAATTACCCCATACCTCAGGCAACAGCAAAAAGTTTGCTATTTGGGGAGGCTCCTTCAGAAACTCCAATAGAATGGAATTTGGGCTTTATGCTAAGGGTAATGGGCTGGAATTTTTTCCCATTACACCCCTCTGTCTCTATTATTCTGCAAACATTTCATCATATATGTGATTGAAAAAAGAAGTGGTTACTAGTATCAGCTTCACTCACATATCCAGAATTTGAGGTACCTAACAGTTTGGCTTGCCCACACCAGCCTTGGAAAGTTATGAAAATGGATGGTGAAAAATTATTTCTAAAATCAAACCATTCGAAATATCTACACACAGATAATAAAAGGGCAGCAGAGTCACAACCAGACTATTCAGCAATAACAAAAGGTTGCAGTTCTGAATCATCTCATTAAATATCCTAAAATCAAGTGTGACAGCATCCCAAGAGGAGACAACAGAAAAAGCCCACAGACTTGTTCATCTGGTTCTTGAACCATGGAAACACCCCCATTACTGCTTCTTTAGCGATTACTGAAAGCAAAACAAAACAAAACTATTTTTATTCTCTTATTTGCTGCATTCGGACTTGTCCACACCATCCTGCCAGTCATTAGTGATGTCCATGTTCCCCACTTCGCAAAAGAAAAAAAGTTTTGGCCATTATCTCAACTGACTTCTTTGACACATTGACATTACCCCTTTGGTAAATTCTAGAATGTTCTCCTTCATGGTTCCTTCTTCTTCTGTCTTCCTTTAAATACTGGGTTTGTCAGGAATCTATTTTTGGTCCACAGCTTATCTCACTCCACACACTCTCCATGGTGGTCTCATCACTCTGAGTAGCACTTTCTATCGACACCACTCAAAATATTAGTTCCTCTTAAAAGGAACTCATCTATTCAACTGCCTGCTGAACATTTTCACCTGATGTCCCATGAGCATATTAAACTCAGCTTGTCAAAATGGAGCCTAATTTGTCTGTTAAAACAGTGAACTGAACACATTTGTTTCTGCTCCTTCATGAAACCCTGTTAAAGTGAAAAAGATACTTTTAAAGGTAGAAATCCCATGCCCGCCCAAATAGAAACAACAAAAGCAAATACAGCACATCAGACTTTGCTGTTGTCAGATGGAGTGTGGGACTAACGTGTACACGGTGTACATGTGTGTGCGTGCATGTGTGCTCAGCCGTGTCCGACTCTTTGTGACCCCATGGACTGTAGCCCACCAGGCTTCTGTGGCCAGGCGATTTTTCAGGCAAGAATACTGGAGTGCGTTGCCATTTCCTCCTCCAAGGGATCTTCCCAACCCAGGGATCAAACTCATGTCCCCTGTATCTCCTGCAATGCACACAGATTCTTTACTACTGACCCACTGGGGAAGCCCTCACACATGCACATTGCTAAATTTAAGACAGATAAACAAGAACCTGTTGTATAGCACAGGGAACTCTGCTTCCTAAATATCCTAAATGGGAAAAGAATTACATAAAACTGAACCACTCTGCTGTACACCTGAAACGGACACAATACTGTTAATCAACTGTGCTCCAATATAAAATAAAAAATTTTTAAAGTGAACAAATCATTTGCCGATAATGAAACCAGAATACAAACGAGAAACAAACTAATTAATTCACATTACAAACACAGAAAGGTTCAAAAATAGTACTGGATACAAAGAGGGTAACAGTGAGGCGTGCGGCTGAAAACAGAATTGATGAAACTGGGTGCAGCTGAAAACAGAAGAACTGAGGAAACTCTGTAACTGCAGGTAGAGCTTCAGATACCCTTCCCCACTCCATCAGGGGAGAGAAGAGAGTCTATAGAAAAGTTATTCTTTGGGAAATTAAACTAGAGAAATTCTTGTATTGGGAATATGAAACAGAAAAAGTTGGGAATGAGGCACTCAACTGAAAACTAAGAGAAACTCTACCTACTGATATACCCCAAACATGCCCCTTAACACTCAGCTCTAAGAAAACTGTCTCTGAAGCTCTCCATGTCTCCATCTTTCACCCTGTGCAGGAGACTGAAGGATTCTTCTCTGGAATAAGTGAAGCATCTTAGAGAAAGGACCTATATATATGGACACGTGAGGTCCTCCAATGAAAATTCCTGGACCCACCAATCAATTTCAGGGACTTTCTGAAAAATCCCTTCAACACAATGGGGCTTCCAACCATGAGCTCAATTTCTCATACTTAATATAAACCAGACTGCAAAGAGCCACTGGACATTGGAAGAAAGCCTTTAATTTGAAAAGGAAAGAAAGAAACTATTTGAAGAAAAAAAACTCAGGAAAAAACTGTAATGCATAGAACTGAATAGCTCTTCAAAAACAAAAAATATCTTTCAGGAGGTAAGAAAAAACATTGCATTCATTAAATAATAGAATGTTATATGAAGAAGGAACAAACAGCAAGAATGTGCTCCTGAAAATTAAAACTAGGTCATAGCAATTTTAAAATTTTGATAAAAGAGTGGAACAGTAAAGTCAAAGAAATCTTGTGAAGGCCAATCTCTGACTAAGGGAAGCACTGGAAAGAGAAGGCAGGTAAAATTCAGGGTATGAAATTATTAAAGGAATAATACAGAGGTATAGACATAATTTCCAGATTTAAAAGAATCATCAGGTTCTTGGATCAAGGAACAAAAAGACATAGAACAAATTTCGAAAATAAAGAGACTACAGCAAACTTGAGAGAAAAAAGAGAGACAGAGGAAAAGACAGAGATAGTATATAAAAAGAATCAAGAACAAAAATGGCACTGGACTAAACAGCAGCCATGGCAGCTAAAAGACACTGTAGAAAAAAATGCCTTTAAAATGCTTAGAGGAAAATTATTTTCAAACTAGAATTATATACTCAGCCAAACTATCAAACAAAAATGATTATAAATTAAAGAAACATTCAAGTACACATAAAGCCTCACAAACTTGACTCATATATCACTTGTCAAAAAGCTACCAACATATATGTTCCACCAACACGAGAAAGTGGAACCGGAAGGGGAGAAACATGGGATCCCGCGAACAGGGGAACTAACAAAGGCGCGCTCCCAAGATGACGGCTGTATGCCTGAAGGAAAACCAATGCAGACTGAAGCAGTGACACAGAAGAATCCAGGGAAGACCCTTCAGAAAAAAATAAAAGTCAGTAGATATTGATATGGTTCCACCCCTGGGTCGGGAAGATCCCCTAGCGAAGGAAATGGCAACCCACTCTATTATTCTTGCCTGGAGAGTCCCATGGCGAGAGAATCTGGTGGGCTCCAGACCGTGGATTCTCAAAAGAGTTGGACAGGACTGAATGACTGACATTTTCTCTCTCTCTCTCTCTCTCTCTCTCTCTCTCACACACACACACACACACACACATATAAACATATATATATGACTGACTACTTCATGAGTTTTGTGAAAAATCATATCTAAGGATACTAGAGTTCTCTCAGTGAACAGAAGTTCTGATAGTGGCATAGAAAACTAAACAATCTGAAAACAGGCAATTATTAACTCAATGAAGAATATAAAATCATACAAGAAAGGCATTGCAACCAGTGTACACTCCTTAGCTCAGTAGTGAGCAATACTTATACAATCAGTATAGTAAACAGAAGATATGGATTATAGCAACAACAAAAAATTCTGTAACGCTTTGAACAGGGCAGAGGGTAGGAAAGCTGGGCTATAATGTATGTTAGAATGCTCAATTCTGACTTTGCTTAGTAGGAATTAATAGAAAATACCTCAGACTGATAAAAAGTGTAACTCTAAAACCAATACATCGAGAAACAGACTAAGCACATTATTTAGAAATGTGAAGTTAAAGACTAGAAGAAACATATTGGTCAATCTAGAAGAAATGGATTGATTCCTAGAAACATACAATCTTCCAAGACTGAGTCAGGAAGAAAGAGAAAGTCTGGACAGACCAATCACTAGTGATGACATTGACCAGTAATCAAAATAAAAGAGTATGGAAGGAGACCTCAGAGATAAGGGAAGGTTGGGGAGTGGTCAGATAGGGGACTAAAATTGTCTGTTATGAAAATTTTTAATAAGACTTGGATTTTTAACTTATGTAGGTGAATTATGCTGACAAACATCAAAATCAGAAAAAAGAAGAACAAATATTAGGGCGGAAATAAATGAAATAGAGACTTAGAAAAGATCGCTGAAACTAGGAGCTGGATTTTTGAAAAGATAAATAAAATTGACAGACTTTTAGCCTGACTCATCAAAAAAAAAAAAGAAAAGAGAGACAAAGAGAGATAGGGGGTCCAAATAAGTAACATTTAAAATGAGAGAGGAAGACATTACTGTCAATATCACAGAAATAAAAATAATCATAAGAGAACACTCTGGAAAATTATATACCAACATATTGGTCAATCTAGAAGAAATGGATTGATTCCTAGAAACATACAATCTTCCAAGACTGAGTCAGGAAGAAAGAAAAAATCTGGACAGACCAATTACTAGTGATGACATTGACCAGTAATCAAAAGCCTCCCAATAAACAAAGGTCCAGGACAGATGACTTCACAGGGGAATTCTAACAAACATTTATAGAAGACTTTATACCTATCCTTCTCAAACTATTCCAAAAAGTTGAAGTTCAGTTCAGTTCAGTTCAGTCACTCAGTCATGTCAGACTCTTTGCTACCCCATCAACCACAGCATGCCAGGCCTCCCTGTCCATCACCAACTCCTGGAGTTCACTCAAATCCACGTCCATTGAGACAGTGATGCCATCCAACCATCTCATCCTCTGGCATCCCCTTCTCCTGCCCTCAATCTTTCCCAGCATCAGGGTCTTTTTAAATGAGTCAGCTCTTCACATCAGGTGAAGAGGAGAGAATATTTCCAAACTCATTCTATGAGGCTAGCATTACCCTGACACCAAAACCACTCTGTCAAAGGTACATCCTTAGGCAAATCAATTCACTTCTCTCTCTAGACTTCACTTCCTTCATTTGCAAATTATGGGGATTAGATGTACTATCTAATTCCCAACATGCCCTCCTGTCTAGGAATTTCTAGGATTCTAAAAAGTAGCCAAGCATAGGGATAAAACTGCTGCAGGTTCTGAGTCACAGTGATGATTCCTGCAGGCTACCTCAACGAAAGAACTTTCATGTCTGTGTCGGGTGAACTTAACATTTGAGTGTCTGCAAGGCTGGAAATTGGTGAAAGGCTATTTTTTGGTCTATGCTACAAGACATTTATGTTTACTGAGCATAGAATTTTTTTTTAAACCTATCACCAAATTCCAAATCAGTGGCTTCCAGTAAGTTTAGAAACAGAAGTCTCAGACTTTCTAGATACTAACATTTAGGTGCTGGGTTACAGTGAACTGCAGAAAGAATCTTGGTTTCATAGCAAGTGCCGTAGTCTCCCAGTTCTGAAAGTGCCTGTGCAATAGTACAAGGGGTTCACTCTCCTCCAAGCCAAGTTAATTCTACAAACATTCCGGTACTCAGAGGAGGAGAATAAAAAAAAAACAAATTATTTACAGATGATTTCTTGATTGCTAATAACATTCTTTGAAGGAAATGGCAACCTACTCCAGTATTCTTGCCTGGGAAATCCCAAGGACAGAGGAGCCTGGAGGGCTACAGTGCACAGGGTCGCAAAAGAATAGGACATGATTTAGGACTAAACAACAACAATAACATTCTTCATCAAGAAACTTAGGCAGAAAATATTTCGTTTTAAGAACTAGCTATTACTGCCTTCCCCATGTGTCAAATATAAACTCTACAAGGCTCCAGACTGGTTCATCTTTTTTTTTTTTTTTTTCATTTTAATTTATTCTGTGTGGTTTAAAGTGAAAGTTAAACATCATACAGACAAACCACAGACACTTTAGATATAGTGTTGACCATTATTAGAACAGTAATGGCGAATAATCAATTTACACAGATTCGTCATCTCTAATTTTACATCTCATTATACAAAGGTTAACTTTCTACATTTTTTGTGGCCCACCTTGGGAGCTTACCGGCTTTACCCAGTTAGGGCTTTCCCTGCAACAATCACATTTCTGGATCCTGCAAACGTGGAGGCCTCTCCACATTCTTTCTCCATACAAAGAGTTTTCTCTTCTTTAACAGAACTCAATGCATTAAGGATTTTTCTGGGCATAAACTAAAGCACAAAATACTTTGCTAAAACTTGTGGAGGTGTCAAAGATTAAAAAGGCATAGAACTTACCTTCAGGAAAAGAAGGCAGGCATGCACAAAACCCAGTATCTGCAGGCAGACTGCTTGAGTTCTGCAGTAAGGGACAAGAAACGTCATCCTCCAAACCACTACTAATCAACACAAGGCTTACTCACTGGCTGATTATCTCACTCCCAATGCCAAGCCTATTGCTCACTGTGCCACTGGCTACTTCCAACTTCAAGAACAAAGGATCAAGAGAACAGAGAGACACATCAGAGTCAATTACAATAAATTACAGAGTCAATATAAATTCTGCTGTAAGCCCCATATCCTATTCCACTCTCTCTCCAAAGCTTTTGGATGGAAGGAAAGTAAGGAACGAAAGGGGAACATGACTTTAGGTATGTAAGCAAGTGGGACAATGGGAAAAGCAGAAGACTGATGGAGTGAAACAAGCAGGTAAACAAATAAAAAAGACAGTTTTTCTCTCTTAGCGCTTCCCAGGTGCTAGTAGTAAAGAACCTGCCTGCCAATGCAGGAGACATAAGAGACATGGGTTTGAGCCCCGGGTTGGAAAGATCATCTGGAGTAGGGTATGGTAACCCACTCAAGTATTCTTGCCTGGAGAATCCCATGGGCAGAGGAGCCTGGGAACCTACAGTCCATAGGGTTGCAAAGAGCCAGACAGGACCAAAGAAACTCAGCATAGCATAGAGGACTGAAGGTGTGATCTTCAGAAGAATTAGTAAAGTGATTGTTAAACTGAACCTTAGCAGGTGGGATTTCTGAGAAGGTTTGACTCTTCCTGCAGAGTTAAAGAAGCTGGGTGACACAGACAGCGAGAACAGATTGGTAGTCACCAATAGAAAAGTGGGTGGGGCTGGGATGGATTCAGAGTGTGGGATGCAAACTATTATATACAGGATGGATAAACAAGGTCCTACTGTACTACACAGGGAACTATATTCGATATCCTAAGATAAACCATAATGGAAAAAAGTGAAAAAAATGTGTATATATACAACTGGATCACTCTGCTGTACAGCACAAATCTGCACAACAATGTAAATCAACTATATTTCAATGAAATACATTTTTAAAAAAGAAGTTAAGTGAAAATAAGACAGTGCCAGAGGGCAGATACCCCACTAAAAATAACCAGTTTTGATTTGAGCTTTCCTATGACTTATCTGCTAAATCAGAGGGGTGATAGGAAGGAACTCACATGTTCAAACATGTGATATAATGCCAGGCACGCAGTCAGTCAGCATTTGGGAAGGTAATACAATCCAATGGGAGGAACACAAAGAATTTAGACACAACTTCAAATGTGGCTCTGCCACCTAAAAACTGTACCATTAGACAAAGTACCTGCATACAAGTGGACCTACACTACCACTCATTGTTATGATGGCAATGATACATGTACATATATGAATTCATACGCAATACTGCAGAGAGACAAAAGACAGTCCCTGCCCTCGGTTTCTAATTGAGACCGAAAAACAGCCCCTAACCACGGAATAGATGCTAATTAAATCTAATTTTCCTTGCTTAGTCAGTGGTAAATTATAATAAGATGGGTTTACAGAGCTGAGCATTTATTTATTCATCACATAGAGCACATACAAAAGTACTAATATAAAAAGGGAGAGGAAAGTTCTGGTTGCTAAACAGTTGGATAAAGGCTTGGTGACCAGGCATTCAGAATATGTGTCCCACCTGAGGTTTCGTCTGGAAAGTATGACCACCATTATGACAGGGTGATATGGTTCCCAGATTAAGTAGGAGCTGCTTTGTGAAAGATAGACAAATTCATTAGATTACCTAGATGCCTGGTATTCAGAAATGGCTTACACGGATAAAGCACTGTATACTCTAAAAGTCTTAGATAAAATAGAATTTCTCTTTCTCTCTTCCCTATCCTGTCACTTCATTCTCCACCCTCTTTTCACAGCCTTTCTCCACACCGCGTCTCCTGCAGTGGGAATAAGAAAAACATCACTCTACTTATATAGGTATGCTCTTTAGATTGACTGTTGTAAGCTGTCAAGGAGAACAGCGGCTACAACAACACTGTAGATAGAATCATCACTAAAATATTGAATACAAATTGATCATTGAACATCTATATGTTTTTCTGTTCCAAGAATTCACATATAGTCAGATTTTCTTCACGGTCTTGTCCTTTTTTTCTCCATCGAACACTTTCATTCAACCACCCCCTGGATCACTAACTGCTAGTCCAGAATTTTGTTTCGTCCTCACCTTGCTACTGGGTTCCCCACTCTCAGTAGGGGCTCCTACACATGGGTACGCAATTGGTCCCTAAAACCCATGGAGTCTTATGACAAGACCTTAACATCCCGCTTGAACTCCCCCCTCCTCTGACTTCCCGATTCTTAATGGCACCCAAGGCTCTAAAACTGAGTCCAAATGTCAAGTCACAGGCAAAGTCCCGTCCTTCTTCCTCTTTTTCACATTTGGTGTACAAGTCAACTTTCACTCGCCCTGAGGACTTATGTCAAGCCTCCTAACTTGTCTGTAAGACTTCAGGTCCCCTCCACACCAATTCAGCCTAACACTGATGCTTAAGGGAACAGGCACAGGAGGGCTGAGAGGAGCTACTCCACGTTCAAGGTCAGGAGGGGCAGTGGTAAGGAGATACCCCTCGTCCGAGGTAAGGAGCAGCGGCTGCACTTTGCTGGAGCAGCCGTGAAGAGATACCCCACCTCCAAGGTAAGAGAAACCCAAGTAAGATGGTAGGTGTTGCAAGAGGGCATCAGAGGACAGACACACTGAAACCATAATCACAAAAAATAGTCAATCTAATCACATGGACCATAGCCTTGTCTAACTCAATGAAACTGAGCCATGCCATGTGGGGCCACCCAAGACGGGAGGGTCATGGTGGAGAGGTCTGACAGAATATGGTCCACTGGGAGAAGGGAATGGCAAACCACTTCAGTATTCTTGCCTTGAGAACCCCATGAACAGTATGAAAAGGCAAAATGATAGATATTGAAAGAGGAACTCCCCAGGTCGGTAGGTGCCCAATATGCTACTGGAGATCAGTGGAGAAATAACTCCAGAAAGAATGAAGGGATGGAGACAAAGCAAAAACAATACCCAGTTGTGGATGTGACTAGTGATAGAAGCAAGGTCCGATGCTGTAAAGAACAATATTGCATAGGAACCTGGAATGTCAGGTCCATGAATCAAGGCAAATTGGAAGTGGTCAAACAGAAGATGGCAAGAGTGAACATTGACATTCTAGGAATCTGTGAACTAAAATGGACTGGATTGGTTGAATTTAACTCAGATGACCATTATATCTACTATGAGGGCAGGAATCCCTTAGAAGAAATAGAGTAGCCATCATGGTCAACATGATGAGTCCGAAATGCAGTACTTGGATGCAATCTCAAAAACGACAGAATGATCTCAGTTCGTTCCCAAGCCAAACCATTCAATATCACAGTAATCCCAGTCTATGTCCCAACCAGTAACAATGAAGAAGCTGAAGTTGAATGGTTCTATGAAGACCTACAAGACCTTTTAGAACTAACACCCAAAAAAGATGTCCTTTTCATTACAGGGGACTGAAATGCAAAAGTATGAAGTCAAGAAACACCTGAAGTAACAGGCAAATTTGGCCTTGGAATATGGAATGAAGCAGGGCAAAGGATAACAGAGTTTTGCCAAGATAGTGCACTAGTCATAGAAAACACCGTCTTCCAACAACACAAGAGAAGACTCTACACGTGGACATCTGAAATCAGACTGATTATATACTTTGCAGCCAAAGATGGAGAAGCTCTATACAGTCAACAAAAACAAGACCAGGATCTGACTGTGGCTCAGATCATGAACTCTTTATTGCCAAATTCAGACTGAAATTGAAGCAAGTGGGGAAAACCACTAGACCATTCAGTATGACCTAAATCAAATCCCTTATGATTATACAGTGGCAGTGAGAAATAGATTTAAGGGACTAAATCTGATAGACAGAGTGCCTGATGAACTACAGATGGAGGTTCGTAACATTGTACAGGAGACAGGGATCAAGACCATCCCCAAGAAAAAGAAATGCAAAAAAGCAAAATGGCTATCTGGGGAGGCCTTACAAATAGCTGTGAAAAGAAGAGAAGCAAAAAGCAAAGGAGAAAAGGAAAGATATAAGCATCTGAATGCAGAGTTCCAAAGAAGAGCAAGAAGAGATAAGAAAGCCTTCCTCAGCGATCAATGCAAAGAAATAGAGGAAAACAACAGAATGGGAAAGACTAGAGATCTCTTCAAGAAAATTAGAGATACCAAGGGAACATTTCATGCAAAGATGGGCTTCATAAAGGATAGAAATGGTATGGATCTAACAGAAGCACAAGATATTAAGAAGAGGTGGCAAGAATACACGGAAGAACTGTACAAAAAAGATCTTCATGACCCAGATAATCATGATGGTGTGATCACTCATCTAGAGCCAGACATCCTGGAATGTGAAGTCAAGTGTGCCTTAGAAAGCATCACTACAAACAAAGCTAGTGGAAGTGATGGAATTCCAGTTGAGCTATTTCAAATCCTAAAAGATGATGCTGTGAAAGTGCTGCACTCAATATGCCAGCAAATTTGGAAAACTCAGCAGTGGCCACAGGACTGGAAAAGGTCAGTTTTCATCCCAATCCCAAAGAAAGGCAATGCCAAAGAATGCTCAAACTACTGCACAATTGCACTCATCTCACATGCTAGTAAAGTAATGCTCAAAATTCTCCAAGCCAGGCTTCAGCAATACGTGAACCGTGAACTCCCTGATGTTCAAGCTGGTTTTAGAAATGGCAGAGGGACCAGAGATCAAATTGCCAACATCTGCTGGATCGTGGAAAAAGCAAGAGAGTTCCAGAAAAACATCTATTTCTGCTTTATTGACTATGCCAAAGACTTGACTGTGTGGATCACAATAAACTGTGGAAAATTCTTCAAGAGATGGGAATACCAGACCACTTGACCTGCCTCTTGAGAAACCTATATACAGGTCAGGAAGCAACAGTTAGAACTGGACATGGAACAACAGACTGGTTCCAAATAGGAAAAGGAGTACGTCAAGGCTGTATATTGTCACCCTGCTTATTTAACTCATATGCAGAGTACATCATGAGAAACGCTGGGCTGGAGGAAGCACAAGCTGGAATCAAGATTGCCAGGAGAAATATCAATAACCTCAGATATACAGATGACACCACCCTTATGGCAGAAAGTGAAGAGGAGCTAAAAAGCCTCTTGATGAAAGTGAAAGAGGAGAGTGAAAAAGTTGGCTTAAAGCTCAACATTCAGAAAGCGAAGATCATGGCATCTGGTCCCATCACTTCATGGGAAATAGATGGGGAAACAGTGGAAACAGTGTCAGACTTTATTTTGAGGGGCTCCAAAATCACTGCAGATGGTGACTGCAGCCATGAAATTAAAAGATTCTTACTCCTTGGAAGGAAAGTTATGACCAACCTAGATAGCATATTCAACAGCAGAGACATTATTTTGCGAACAAAGGTCCATCTAGTCAAGGCTATGGTTTTCCCAGTAGTCATATATGGATGTGAGAGTTGGACTGTGAAGAAAGCTAAGCACCGGAGAGTTGATGGTTTTGAAGTGTGGTGTTGGAGAAGACTCTTGAGAGTCCCTTGGACTGCAAGGAGATCCAACCAGTCCATTCTAAAGGAGATCAGCCCTGGGATTTCTTTGGAAGGAATGATGCTAAAGCTGAAACTCCAGTACTTTGGCCACCTCATGCGAAGAGTTGACTCACTGGAAAAGACTCTGATGCTGGGAGGGATTGGGTGTAGGAGGAAAAGGGGACGACAGAGGATGAGATGGCTGGATGGAATCACCGACTCGATGGACGTGAGTTTGAGTGAACTCCGGGAGTTGGTGATGGACAGGGAAGCCTGGCGTGCTGCAATTCATGGGGTCGCAAAGAGTCGGACACGACTGAGTGACTGAACTTCTAAACCACAAGACATTTCTCTCCTCAAATGCCTTCATTGGTTCCCAAATGCAATCAGAATAAAGTATAAACTTCCTGCCATGAAATTCAATGTTTCCCACAATGTGATTCTGGCATAACTTTGCAGGCCAAAGTGATATGACCCCTTCATAAACTATATTCTCCCACCAAATCAAGTCTTTTTTTATTCCCAGCTTTACTTTGCTTTCTGTCTTTACAGGTAAGCATAGCTCTAGGCAAATAGGAGACATCAAATCAGTATCAGTTCAATGAAAATAGAATCTAAGTGGGAGTATACAATACACTGTAAAATTCTCTCAACCTTTCTGAATGTTTGAAAACTTTCATAATCAGACATTGGGAAAAATATTAGTCCATGTAAGATGAAGGAATGACTCTCTTGGGAGCTGGGTTCTTCTCTCCAGATAACCATACAGGTACAAGAAGATATGCCAATGGGTCTTTCTGACAGATGAGTAACAAAATATGGAGTTCCAAGAGGGAAAGGAGGAAGAGCTAGCCCCGGGATGCCTAAATAATTATTTTATTTTGGCCGGTAAACAACCATAGCAATTTAAAGACTGCCACTAACTAGAATCAGAACACAGAGAAAAAGTTAGAAGATAAGACCTAAGGATACTGGAAAGATGTGATGCTAAGAATTTGCTTGTTCAGGTTAATGCATCTAAGGACATAGTGAGTTAGTCCTCCCACCCCCATCTTGCTCTCAGATTCTAGGTTAAAGCAGTAAAAGTAAAGCATGTGGCTTCATTCAAGGCAGTACCTGCGATATTTCCAAGAGAGAGGAATCTCAGTATTCTGGTTTTGGTGTGCTTATACTCAGCAGCATAGGTTTTATGAAGAAAGCACCTGACCACTCTCCTGTGAACTCAGTCTATTGCTTAAATCTTTGAACTTGCAACTGCATAGCATGAAAATTCAAACTCTATTACTGATTTTGACCAACAAAGTATAGTTCTTAGCCCTCTTACAGCTTACATCTCTCCCAAATCAGTGTAGATATTAATGATTTGTTCTTCTAGAGGCACCTTTCTAATTATGCATAACTTTATACTTGCTTGGAAAATTCTATGGACAGAGGAGCCTGGAGGACCACAGTCCATAGGGTCGCAAAGAGTCAGACACAAAACTTTCACACACTTCCCTACTTAAGTTCTTTTAAAACGTTCTTAGTTCAGTCCCTGAAAATCTCACATCATTAAACCCTTGGGAATGTTAAATAAACATGTTTGCTCTTTAAAATGAACTATACTTCCTATTAAGAATGGGTCAATACCTATTCAACTTGGGTATTTGGAGAAAGATATAGGGGAGTCTGATGTTATCTGGGGCAGTAACTAAGTTCTTCCTCTCTTGCTGTCTTAATTCCACGCATACCAGGGTAATATTCAACACAATTTCCCCCTCCAACAAACCAAACATTTTCCACAACAAAAAGTCATTAACAAAATACTATCATGGTGTTTGCATCTTGTTTCCCTCACCAAGAGGAGTGAACTGATAAACCCAGGGGACTTCCCTTAACACTCTTCTAAGTCATTTGAACTGCCTGTCAGTCAAAGCTCACTTATTTCTCAGGCTATAAATTAAGCCTAGTAAAACTCCACTGTAAATTAGTTTATAAATGGGATTCACATATATTGTGGAGCCACTTATGCCGATCCCAAAGAACCAACCCCTGTAAAAGAAGAGTAAGACTGCTTCTTGCTAAGAACACTTGCATTACATTATAAAGGGTTTCCACTGGACTTAGATTAGCCTGGAGTACAAATATAGAAAGCCTAATCAGCTAAAGGGTTTTGACAACTTTTCAGACTTATTCATATGCCAACAAAGCCAGTGCAGTTACTTTCCCAAATCCCTATTTTTCCAATCCCTATTTTGAACAACTTTCTTAAAAGTATTTTTTCAAACTAATCAAAGTCCCATAGGGCTTTTTTTTCCTCCTTAAATCTCTGTTCTTACTCATCCCACAACGACAACAAAAAAGAAAAAGTAAAAAGTTTTCATTGCACATTTAAGGGGATGTGGAAAGGACAAGTATCTTTTAAATGGAGAGACAGAAGCTTAGTAAGCATAAATAATTTGCTCAGGGTCACCACTTAGCCAAAGGCAATGCTAGGATTCAAATCCATACATATGCCAAAGTACTTTTCCCCCAGGACATCAAGGGGACCTGAAAGGCACTGGATGCTTCCATTTCACACACCTCTGCATGTCCCCCTGGCGCCTATGAATTCCCCTGCATGGACCAAATCCACTTGGCAGGGAGCTCGTTCCACCTGCCCCATGGCCTTGGTTTCCTCCTAGTTCTGTATTCCAGGAAAAAGAGCCTTTTCGTGTGCCTTCCTTGCTTCGCTCAAGCCAAGTCTCCTTTTGTGGGACACGCACTAATCGAAGGCATTTTCCACTTTCTTCCATAAGATCCATGAAATCAAAACATCCCAAAGAGACTTGCTGAAGGAGGAGGGCGTGTCCCTCCCACCCCTCTTACTGAGAATGACTGAGGACCCCACAGCTTTGAGCCTCCCTGAAGCGCCCGTGGCTTGGAAGAAGCCCAGGGGCGATGTCCTCAGATTGCACTGAAATCAGGAGCCTTCGGGAGCGTGTTCCCGGCTGAGCGCACGCAAAGAATTATCCAACTTGGAAACTACCAGCCAGCCAAGATCTCCCGACCCCATCTTACCCCACCGAGCTGTCTTCCTTTTCGGTGCCAAAGGCTGATGAGACCGCTCTCCCGGCGCCTGTGAGTCCCGGGACTAGCGACCCCCGCGGAGCCGCGCACTTAAACGCAGGCCAGACCGCGCTCCTCCCGGCTTCGGAGTGCACGAAGAACCGATCTCTCAGGGTTCCCGACTCCGGAAGAAGTAAGGCGGCTTTCTCCCTTGCCCCTCGTAGTCCCCCAGTGTCCTGCAGACCGCGAGGTTTAGAGTGCCCCTTTCAGGAGGAGGAGACCCACGTGACCTAGACCTAAGGGGCCAGAGGTACGTCCCCACCCATTTCTCCCCGCGATCTGGCCGCGCCCCATCAGCGTTTTTCCATCCTGAAAGAAACCAGCAATCTCAGCGTGAGATATTAACAATGAACCGAGGAAGATTGACCGTGCAGTGCAGCTCCATTTGATTTGTTTGTTCCTTTGTGCGTTTTGATTTTCTCTCCCACCTTTTTGAAGCTGCTATCTTAGAATTCCCACAGAATTTTGAAATAATTTCCCCAAGCTGGTGCTTGCAAATCTGTTGTTTGCATCTGGAAGCAGAGTGGTATTTTACTCCCCCTGTTTAAATGCCCGACATACATTCCTAGATAGTTATTCCACACGGTAGTAGCACTAATGCTGGGGGCACACTGAGAACCAGCACTGTGCATTCTCAAGTGCTTTCTCTGCAGTACTGCATCGGAATATTAGAGCAACTGGATGTACTCTGTGTTATAACTGTCCCCACTTTGCACTCAAGGAACTGAGACTTGGAGAGGTTAAGTAGCCCATTCAGGGCCATCTCTTTTAAGGGGCCTACCTGAGTAGGCAGTTTTAACCACCATTAGGTTCAGGCCACTGAGCCAGACACTAGGGGGAAGACAGAGACTTGTTTAAGAAAAAGAAACAACAGACCCACAATGGTGTCACTTGTGCTAAGCTCATGTCACCAAACCAAGACTTAATACCTAACCTAGCTGCAAATCCAACCTCCCCTCCCTTTTAACATAATCTCAACCAATCAGTCTGGAATTCCCTGGTCAGCACCAGTGAGATAATTCACTTGGTAGACTCTTTTGTCCCCCCAAAGTAGATGACCTTGCCTGAAATAATTCATTTTTTTCATTTATGACTTCCTGTCCCTCCCTTCCTGTGCCTTTAAGAACCTTTGCTTTTCTGCAGCTTTTTGAGACTCCTTTCTTTTTGTTAGATGGGGTGCTGCCCAGTTCAGGAATCGTTTAATAAAACCAATTAGATCTTTAATCAGTTGAATTTTGTTTTTCTTAAGACTAAAAAGATAAGGAGATTGCAGGAGCACAGAGATAAGAAAAAATACAGGAGTGTCATCATTTCCATGTCCCCCACATGTCCCATGGTTCAGAAATGGCAATTATGAAAGCCTCTTAGCCAAGCCACCTGACTTTGAATCCTGGCTCTGCTCTAAAGCTACTAACTCTGATCCATTGTTTTTAAAGATGGCCGAAACAAAGTCAACATGCTCCTTTGCAAGGTGACTTAGCCATTCCTCCCATCAAGAGGTGAAATATCCTTCCCTCCCCTTGAATCAGGACTGGCTTTGGCACCTGTTTTGACCATTAGAATGTGGGCAAGTGCCAGTTCCTTCCTAGGATCAAAAGGCCTTGCAGTTTCTACCCTGAGACAGTCTCCTTGGGACCACCATGACCAGAAGCTGGTATGGCTCCTGGAGAGTGAGAGGTCAGGTGCAGGAGAACCGAGGCATTTCAGGGACAAGAGCACCAACTGGGAGCCTGGTGAGAGAAGCCATTGGGACCTTCCAGCTCAGCCCACCCTCAGCAAGAATGCAGCTGCACGTGTCAGCAGTGAAACAGCCCAGCCAGCCCACCAATCGGGGAAAAAATTCACTGTTATTTTAAGTCACTTCAGTTTGGGGGAGTTTGTTATGCAGCTAAGAGTAACTGTAGCATTAACTTTCGGATCTGGAACAAATTGCTTAATGTCACTGAGTCTCGGTTTTCTCATAAGTACTTACTTTATTGGGTTGTGGTGGGCACTAAATGTAATGTACCAGAGTATGTGCTGAGGCCATCACTATCTCTTATGCTTTTGAACTGTGGTGTTGGAAAAGACTCTTGAGAGTCCCTTGGACTGCAAGGAAATCCAACCAGTCCATCCTAAAGGAGGTCAGTCCTGAATGTTCATTGGAAGGACTGATGTTGAAGCTGAAACTCCAATACTTTGGCCACCTGATGCGAATAACTGAGTCATTGGAAAAGACCCTGATGCTGGGAAAGATTGAGGGTGGGAGGAGAAGGGGACGACAGAGGATGAGATGGTTGGATGGCATCACTAACTCAATGGACATGAGTTTGGGTAAACTCTGGGAGTTGGTGATGGACAGAGAGGCCTGGCGTGCTGCAGTCCGTGGGGTCTTAAAGTCAGACACGACTGAATGACTGAATTGAACTGACACTGTGTTAGGAACTAAATTCTACACACTTATCTTTTTCTGGAGAAAAATTTCATTGGTGGGAAAAAAATTCTTCCTTTAAGACCAAGGTCAGACCACCCTTAACAAACTATTAAATAAAATAGATTCAACCTTCCTACCTTGACAAATAGGACTTTGTCGTGACCTCAAAGACCAGATTCAAACTCCTTGATGATCTGCACCTCCATTTGGTGATTCAGGGAGAGCTGTTTCCGTAGAGGTGCCTCTTGTTAAACACCTGATTGCTTGCACTGTAGTCTGGGGAGCCCACCTAAATCAGCATCTCCTGAAGTGGGTTTAACTGAAGTGACCTATTGTCAGTACTAAGAAACTGGTTCAACGAGATAGAGCAGTCTACCAACTGAACTTCTGGACTGTGAAACTTCTTGAGGAAGTTTCAAAGGCAAAACTGTAAGGAAGCCAGATTTGCCAGCCTAAATTGTGTTTCTTTGGCATGAGGATTATCTTAGGTTGATTGTCTTTAAGAAGCAGAAGACTCGGGAAGTCTTTAAAAAAAAAAACAAAACCCTCTTCCTTAACCTGCCTAAAAGAATTTAGATCAGGGGCCTGGTCCAGGAAGAGCACCATCACCAGAGATATCTACAAAGAATACAGGTTAGGGGTGGTATGGAAACCGAGCAGGGCCTTAAGATCAAACATTTGCATAGTAAACATTTGTTTACCAAACATTTGTTTTCATCTCCTTGTGAATTTCCTTTCCTTGTTTTGAGATCCCAAATTCCTACTCTCTTCTCCTTTTCTCTGATGGCATGTAACTCTTAAATTACCTAACTTGTCTATTCACCCCATTTTTCTTTGACTTTCTCCTATTAATCTGTCTTATGTCAGGTTAATTCTTACCAATCAGAAGAACCTAGAATGAATTTTTTTTTCTTTTTCCAACAGTGACATTCACAGGTTCTGGAAGTTAGGATTCAAACATCTTTGGAAATAGTGGCATTATTCAGCCTATTGTAGTCATAATGCAAATTATATTTTTTACTAGAAGATGTGGTCAAAATAAATTGAAAGCCACTGAACTGGAAAGTCTTCTAAATTTTTCAAGTAAGCTGTATCACTTATTTTTTTTATTATAAGTGTAATACATGATCCTTAGACAACTATGAGGCTATATTAAAAGATCAGATAAAAATCCCATTGTGACTCCTTAGAGATAACCAAATGGTATATTTTTGTCTAATCTTTATCTGAACAAACATATGTTTAAAACAAAATTGGAATCATACGGAGATATGTGTTCTTCTTTAGCGGTTAGCATATTATATCCCAATTATTTTCACACATTGTTAATTCAAAAACATATTAATGGCTACATAATGTTCAATTATATGAGTATACTATGACTTAATCAACCATTTTCCAACATTTGGTCATTTGGGTTGATTCCAATTTTTCCTTGCTATTAATTCACTAAAAATAATCCCGTGCAAAAGATGAGGGGAGCTTCTGTAATAAATGACCACAAACTGGGTGCTTTAAAACAACAGAAATTTATTCTCTCACATTTCTGGAGAGGTCTAAAATCAAGACGGTGGCAGGTCAGCTCTCTCCTGAAGCTCTGGGGGAGGATCCCTCCTTGCCTTCTCCAGCTCCCAGAAATCCCTCAAACTTCTTCCCTGTAACTGCATCACTCCAATCTCTGCTCCACATTTGCATGCCTTTTTCTCTGTGTGTCTCATGTCTTCTCTTCTTTCTATGCAGACACAAGTCACAGGATATAGGACCCACTGTAATCCAATATGACATCGTCTTAACTTGTTTCATCTACTGTGCTCAATTGCTAAGGCGTATCCAACTCTTTTGTGACCCCATGGACTGTAGCCCAACAGGCTCCTCTGCCCATGGGATTTTCCCGGCAAGAATACTGCAGTGGGTTGCCATTCCCTCCTCCAGGGGATTTTCCCAGCCCAGGGATTGAACCTGAGTCTCCTGCATTGGCAGGTGGATTCTTTACTCAGCCACGAGGGAAGCCCGTTCCATCTACAGAGACCCTATTTCCAAATAAGGTCACATTCTGAGATTCTGGGTGGATATGAATTTTAAGGCGGGAGGCCTTTGTCAACACACTATAGTCCCTATGGAAATGAGGGTACAACTTGGAAAGATACTTGGGTACGTCAAGAGGATTTGGGGATGGCTAACCATGGGATGGGCAGAAAGGATGAATCTATACATTTTCATGAAATAATAGTTTCCCTCTCTTTATTAATATCCATTTTCTAGTGACCTGCGGCTTCTGAAATAACCCATTTAGTGAACCAATGAGTAAATTCTGTTTGGAAACCACACTTCAGTGGAGGAGATCATCTGTAGGCTGTGCTTGCATCCAGACTGCACAGGTATAATCAGCAATTAAATGGGAGAGAATTGGTGCATTTCTTTCTTTAAGGACAAATGTATTCCTTTTCTACACTATTCACTGGCTTATTTTGGCATAGCTGGTCAAATATTTCTAGTACTTTAAAGAGTATTTCTTTACATTTTTTCCAAATGACCATAAATGTAATCAACTTTACAGCTGAAAAATCAAAATATATGACATGCATAGGAGGATCAAACTGCTAGAAATAATATTTTTAACCCATTCCTTGTATCAGGAGTTCTCAAAGATGGGCAAAAGAATGGCTTTGTAGAAAGATTGATTAAGGCTGCTTCTCTGATTGAGTTTTCTTCTTCTTTTTTGTAATATATATTTATTTGGCTCTGCCAGGTCTTAGTTGTGGCACTTGGGATGTTTGGTCTTAGCTGCAGCATGCAAACTCTTAGTTTCAGCATGTGGGATATAGTTCCCTGATCAGGGATTGAACCTGGGCCCCGTGTATTGGGAGCGTGGAGTCTTAGCTACTGCACCATCATGAGGGCAATGCTTTTCCATGCATCCAGATACAGTGGAAGACACTGAGGGAGAAGACACAATTCAGTATCTTTTAGCACAATCCAGAGGGAAGTCTCACTGACTGGCTTTTCTGAGAGCAGCTTTAAATTGGCCAGTCGATCGGTCCAGATGACTTCAGGGTTCCCCTGAGCCCTGAGTTCTCTGTACCTGCACATCCTAGGGGAGCTTCTGGTTTGTTAAGCCCTGTTGGTTCAGAGCATGAGTTGGACCCTGGTTCAAATCTAGAACCTGCCATCTGGTGACCTCAACCAAGTTATTTAATCTCAGCTTTTTCTTTCATTCATGGTAAATAATAATATTAGCTATCTCACAGTGTTGTTAAAAGGGTGAAATGAGAGAGTGTCCATAAAGTACTTGTCATATAGAATGGGCCCAAGAAACCATAGCTATAGCAGTAGTGATGATGACACCCTGTGAGATTCAGTCTGTGAGGTTCCAGGCCTGTGACTGTCATGCTTTGACTCACCCCAGACACTGAATTGTGTCTTCTCGCCCAGTGTCTCCCACTGTATCTGGACACATAGAAAAGCATGTCCCTCACTGATCTGTGACCAGAGCTTTGCAGTCTTACTTTCCAACTAAGAAGACGCAGAATAGCTCATTTCCACGACTCAAGCAGATAAATACAATTCCAGTCATCTTGGCTTTCACATTTGTAGCTGCTGCTACCAAGATAATGCAGACCTAGAATGAAAATCAGAGGAATTGACCTTGTACAGAGCCACATCCCTGTTGGAAGTGGCTGTGTCTTTCCCTTCACTTGTCACGGTTTCTGCCATTGCTCCTTTTAAGTATTGTTATGTATCTTCTATGGCGCCTCATGGCTTGAGAACACAGCTTGGAGGCAGCATCAGAAACAGGAACATCACAGTCTACCCATTGTATTGCTGTTGTTGTTCAGTTGCTCAGTTGTGTCTGACTCTTTGTGACCTCATGAACTGCAGCACGTCAGGCTTCCCTGTCCCTCACTATCTCCCAGAGTTTGCTCAAACTCATGTGCTTTGAGTCGATGATGCCATCCAACCATTTCATCCTCTGTTGCCCTCTTGTCCTCTTGCCCTGAATCTTTGCCAGCATCAATGAGTTGGTGCTTTGCATCAGGTGGCCAAAGTATTGGAGCTTCAGCTTCAGCATCGGTCCTTCCAAAGACTATTCAGGGTTGATTTCCTTTAGGATGGACTGGTTTGATATGAACTTGCTCTATAAACATGTTGCTTCAGAAAAGAAGTCAGATGTGTCACATTCACACACTTGCAAATTTTAAAAAAACTCACTGTGCTATGAGGAGAGGAGAGCAGAATGGATCCAGTGGAAGGGACCCCACAACTGTTCTGCCATCAGCTTTGAGAAGTAGGCCCAAGTGGTGATGACCCAGCTGTAAGGCACAGATGCATGCCCTGATAAATTGATGGAAACAGTCTCCTTACAGTTAGTAAGGAAGGGCCACCTCCTAAAACCAGCAACATACTACAGACTCAGGGAACTTGAGGATAATTACATGGTAATTATTTATAATAAGTGCTTCCACTCTCAGAATGATTATCCCTCCCTGGATTGTCTGCCTCCTTGTGCCTGGGTTATGTAGGGAAATAATGTCCAAATTAATCTATATCCTTTGTAAGTGAATCTATTCTCCTCTGATTATCCAGCTCCTTTTGGCAGCAGGTGTTAAATCTTTCTTACAAAAGGCATACTTTCAACATCCCTCTGGTTATAGAGAAAGCCAGCCAAACAAGACTTTGGTGGATTAAGGATGAATTATGGGATTAATATAGATTTGGCCACTAAGGACAGCAGAGCTGGCTCTGTGTAAAACTGTGAGAAATAATCACAGCGAAGCTTTGCAAGGACTCATGGTTTGCTGAACACTTTTCGTATATATCATCTCTTTAATTTGCACACCAGCCCTGCAAGGTATATATTGATATTATGATGAACCTGCCAGTATGATCACTAAAGTATCTGATTAAGGGCACAGCCCAGCTTATAGAGAAGATGGATGGGGATTTGAATCCCAGCTCAGCTGCTTATTAGCAGTGTGACCTTTGCTGTGTTAATTAACCTCCCTAAGCCTTCACTTTCTCATATATGGAAAGAGGAGAGCCCTACAGGGCTGATTTGAGGATTTACTAACTTGCACAGAGAGCTAGTATGTGCAATGTCTTACCCATAGCAAGCAAGTCATTCATTTGCTGAAGGCAAGTTTTACAAATGATAATCAGAGATCAAAGAAATCAAATCAGTGAAGTGGCATGTGGTGTCGCCTCTTTTTCTTTTATTCAGGTTTTATTTTATTTTCCTTTATTATCAGTAGTGATTTGTTCAGGCTCTCCTTACTAACAAAATATTGTGCCTATGATTAATTGCATGATTCAATGCAGAGATGGTCTAGAAAAGTGACTCTCTACCTTTCTGATTCTATAACCTCTTGAAGACTTCCAGGAGTTTCAAGAACTAAGTGACATTATAGCCTTTCTCTCAACCCTGGTTTCCTCATCTGAAAGCAGCTATTGTAACAGCTCATTGGCTCCTTCTGCCCTCACTGCTGTGCTTACCCCACTGGGTGGTAATGGACGACTAAGTGAGCTAGGGAGTAAGAATGCGCTGGGCTAATTAACTGTGCAGTGCATGTCATGGATGGCACAGTGATCACCAGTGTGATGTAAACTGCCTGAGCTTAATTGGTCCTCCTCCACCCACACAGAGATCTGTCAGCAAAAAGGAAAAGAAGTGATCCCTTTTCCTTCTCGGAAGAACTCAACACTAGATTATTAAAATCTGGGCTCCCCTGCACCAGGATGGTCAGAAGAGTTACTAATCCCACCTTGCCTCTTTCTGTGAACCCAGTTGTTCATTTCTCTCAGGAAATTCTGAACACAAACAAACAAATCAAAATATAGTCACTCTTCATTCTTTGTGGATTCCATATTTGCAAATTCACCTCTGTGGTTTAGAGAACAGGGCTCTCAGAATTCCTTGCCCAGAAGTCTACAAGTCTGATTCCAGAGCCTGCATGCTAATGTTTTCTGGTTTTATGCTCCCTTTGGGAAATGTCAAAGAGCGCTTACAGATCTTGCATGTGTAAGATAAGTTGTAAAGGAGCTGGACGGGCTAAAAGGCTATCATGCTGTTTACTACCAAGTTCTAACACAGAACTGTAAGAAAGCATCTCAGAACTCTAAATTAAAGTCTTGTTTTACAGGTTGTTGTAAAGTTATATTTCTCAAGTTAAGAAATATCTGAAATCAGAGGGAACAAAAAGTACCCATCACTGAACTAAGAAAGTATCTTGAGACCGAAAAACAAGGTAGGCAGTTGCACATAGTCAATGGATCAATTTATTATAACATGAATTATATACAGAGTGGAACTAGACAGACAGCAGTATCCCTGATTGTACTGTAATTCTCTGTGCAGTTGAAGGGCCTTTGGGACATTTCTATACTTCAACTAGGATATTTGGCCTTGGAGTACAGAATGAAGCAGGAGAAAGGTTAACAGAGTTGTGCCAAGAGAATGCACTGGTCATAGCAAACACCCTCTTCCAACAACACAAGAGAAGACTCTACACATGGACATTAACAGATGGTCAACACCAAAAACATATTGATTATATTCTTTGCAGTCAAAGCTGAAGAAGCTCTATATAGTCAGCAAAAACAAGACCGGGAGCTAACTGTGGCTCAGATCATGAACTCCTTATTGCCAAATTCAGACTTAAATTGAAGAAAGTAGGGAAAACCACTAGACCATTCAGGTATGACCTAACTCAAATCCCTTACAATTATACAGTGGAAGTGACAAATAGATTCAAAGGATTAGATCTGATAGTCAGAGTGCCTGATGAACTATGGTTGGAGGTTCATAACACTGTACAGGAGACAGGGAGCAAGACCATCCCCAACAAAAAGAAATGCAGAAAAGCCAAATGGTTGTCTGAGGAGGCCTTACAAATAGCTGTGAAAAGAAGAGAAGCGCAAAGCAAAGGAGAAAAGGAAAGAAATACCCGTTTGAATGCAGAGTTCCAAAGAATAGCAAGAAGAGATAAGAAAGCCTTCCTCAGCGATCAATGCAAAGAAATAGAGGAAAACAATAGAACAGTAAAGATTAGAGATCTCTTCAAGAAGATTAGAGATATCAAGGGAACATTTCATGCAAAGATGGGCTCAATAAAGGATAGAAATGCATGGACCTAACAGAAGCAGAAGATATTAAGAAGAGGTGGCAAGAATACACAGAAGAACTATACAAAAAAGATTTTCATGACCCAGATAATCAAGATGGTGTGATCACTCACCTAGAGCCAGACATCCTGGAATGTAAAGTCAAGTGTGCCTTAGAAAGCATCACTACAAACAAAGCTAGTGGAGTTGATGGAATTCCAGCTGAGCTATTTCAAATCCTAAAAGGTGATGCTGTTAAAGTGCTGCACTCAATATGCCAGCAAATGTGGAAAATTCAGCAGTGGCCACAGGACTGGAGAAGGTCAGTTTTCATCCCAATCCCAAAGAAAGGGAATGCCAAAGAATAATCAAACCACCACACAATTGCACTCATCTCACATGCTAGTAAAGTAATGCTCAAAATTCTCCAAGCCAGGCTTCAGCAATATGTGAACCATGAACTTCCTGATGCTCAAGCTGGTTTTAGAAAAGGCAGAGGAACCACCAGTCAAGTTGCCAACATCCGCTGGATCATCAAAAAAGCAAGAGTGTTCCAGAAAAACATCTATTTCTGCTTTATTGACTGTGCCAAAGCCTTTGACTGTGTGGATCATAATAAACTGTGGAAAATTCTTCAAGAGATGGGAATACCAGACCACCTAACCTGCCTCTTGAGAAATCTGTATGCAGGTCACGAAGCAACAGTTAGAACTGGGCATGGAACAACAGACTGGTTCCAAGTAGGAAAAGGAGTATAGCAAGGCTGTATATTGTCACCCTGCTTATTTAACTTCTATGCAGAGTACATCATGAGAAACACTGGGCTGGATGAAGCACAAACTGGAATCAAGATTGCCAGGAGAAATATCAATAACCTCAGATATGCAGATGACACCACTCTTATGGCAGAAAGTAAAGAGGAGCTAAAAAGCCTCTTGATGAAAGTGAAAGAGGAGAGTGAAAAAGTTGGCTTAAAGCTCAACGTTCAGAAAGCGAAGATCATGGCATTTGGTCCCATCACTTCATGGCAAATAGATGGAGAAACAGTGGTAACAGTGGCAAGACTTTATTTTTCTGGGCTCCAGAATCACTGCAGATGGTGATTTGCAGCCATGAAATTAAAAGACGCTTACTCCTTGGAAGGAAAGTTATGACCAACCTAGATAGCATATTGAAAAGCAGAGACATTACTTTGCCAACAAAGGTCCATCTAGTCAAGGCTATGGTTTTTCTAGTAGTCATGTATAAATGTGATAGTTGGACTATAAAGAAAGCTGAGTGCCGAAGCATTAATGCTTTTGAACCGTAGTGTTGGAGAAGACTCTTGAGAGTCCCTTGGACTGCAAGGAGATCCAACCAGTCCATCCTAAAGGAGGTCAGTCCTGAATGTTCATTGAAAGGACTGATGTTGAAGCTGAAACTCCAATACTTTAGCCACCTGATGCGAAGAGCTGACTCATTGGAAAAGACCCTGATGCTAGGATAGATGGAAGGCAGGAGGAGAAGGGGACAACAGAGGATGAGATGGTTGAATGGCATCACCGACTCAATGGACATGAGTTTGAGTAGACTCTGGGAGTTGGTGATGGACAGAGAGGCCTGGCGTGCTGCAGTCCATGGGGTGGCAAAGAGTCAGACACGACTGAACGACTGAACTACTGAACTGAACTGAAACTAGGATATGAGGTTACATGCTCAGAGACAAGGAATGTATTCCTATGTCATAACTGTATGTGACTTATGACGGGTGACTAGTTTTGTGGTTGCCAGAAATGTGTCAGTATCATTGTTTGGGGACTAACAGAGCATATAGGCCACCTACAACTAATGAACACTAAAATCTATCTATTAAGGGCAAAACCCTTGCCAATAGAGAAGAGATTTACTACACAGTACAGACCTAGGTAGGGTTAGTGGAAGGACAGGAGGAACTGAACAAGCCCAAGATGGTGTTGGTTATGCTAACAGCCATATCAGAGGATAGAACACATTTCATTTGTTACTTTGGTTGACAAGTTTTAAATACTTAGACATATAATACTTGGACCTCCATCTGTACTCTGGGCTTAGAAAGAAATGAATCTTTGTTGACTCAAGTTACTAATATTTGGGGCCATCATAGCCCGGTTTATCTGGCTATTACATCAGCATAGTGGGTTTCTCAGTTGCAGAACCTCTGTAGGTGTAACTGATCAGGTGAAAAAATGGCAGCATGGATGCCAGTGCATGCTAAACCAAACAAGGAGTGCTGGGAGCCCCTGAGAATGGGACTGTGCTCCATGGTGAGGGCTGCCCTGGGGCATCTCTGTAATCTGTCTGGGGCAGGATGTTGACACATGGAGAAGGGGCACCAGTCAGCTTTACCAAGTAACCAACAGAACAAGGGCCGGAGAGACTGAATCCGGAGGATTCTATATTCTATATATTCTAATCCTTTCCCTTCTATATACCAGGAATAACTGCTAGCATGTTCTAAAGTCTAAGGGGGAGGAGGGTAAAAGGAGAGTCCCCATCCCTTTTCCCTGTCCCTATAAACCAGTCATTTTGGGACATCTCTTCAAATTCAGCAAGGGTAAGCTCAAACTGGATTCTTTTCCAACGATATAAAGACATAGGGTGTTTCTTCTACTCCGGGTGTGACCAATCAGCGCACATCTGACCAACATATAAAGTGCTATTATTATCGTTTAAACTTGGTTTATACCATTTCGGAGAAAACAAATACATTTTAACAGCCTAAATAAAAAAGCAATTATCAAAAAAAAAAATTCTTTTCAAAGCTAGAAGGGAAGACAAAGACCCTCTGTTCCTTGAATATTAAAAGGTATTGCGCTCTAAAAGCAAAAACAAAAAAAAAAACTGTTGAGCCCTGCCGCTGCTGCTGCTGCTGCTAAGTCACTTCAGTCGTGTCCAACTCTGTGCGGCCCCATAGACAGCAGCCCACCAGGCTCCCCCGTCCCTGGGATTCTCCAGGCAAGAATACTGGAGTGGGTTGCCATTTCCTTCTCCGATGCATGAAAGTGAAAAGTGAAAATGAAGTCGCTCTTTGCGACCTCATGGACTGCAGCCTAGCAGGCTCCTCTGTCCATGGGACTTTCCAGGCAAGAGTACTGGAGTGGGTTGCCATTGCCTTCTCCGGTTGAGCCCTAAAAAAACCCAAATGATATCGAGCCCTTACTGTCAGTCAAAAACCATGCTTAATATATCACGCACATTATCTCATTTAGACCTCACACTAACCTTAAAAGGTAGGTATCATATTCTTGGTTCTATAACAGAATTAACTGCAGAACAGAGATATTCAATAATTCTTCCAAGGTCAAGTGTCAGAATCAAGATTCAAATTGAGGCCTATCTGATACTGTCTTTTCACATCTATGTCTAGTAGCCTCCATTCTGAAGCTTAAAATAAATAATTGCATTATTTACTTCACCTGCTTTACTTCCCTATTTCTAAATCCTGTCGCTTTAGCAAAGTCACCCGCACACAGCCCTCCCTCATCTGGGACCAGAAAGTTAGTCTGGCTGGAGGGGACCAGTTGACTTCTTTTTTTTTCTTAATGTTTGTCTTACGTTTTATTCTTGTGTTAAAATTAGATGTATTAGTCTCTTCTTTGTGGTAAATTTCTTATAAGGTACAGAGCGGCTGGAGAGGACACTTCTTAAATACCCTCTGTTTGTGTTGAGACAGTATTAGGGCATCCTGTCAAAGTCTGAGCGCCAGGCAAGAAGCCATGAGGTGATGGGTCCAGAGGAGCCCACACGCTCCTACTGAGTGAATCAAGCATTCAGCCTTTGGCTGTTGGTTAGCAAAGTTACTTGCACATTTAACCTTGTTTTTTCCTCTTAAATCTAAAGAGGGACAGGGTAGAACAGTCAAGCGTGATAAAATGGAGGAAAGTTTACATAAAAGGTTATTCCTAGACTTCAGAGAGAGGCGATTTGAAAATCACGCATGTACTTAGAATTGACATCAAGATCTTTTCTTTCTCTTACCCTACCACACTAGTCCATTTTCCCTCTGTAAAATCTCATGTGGCATGTCACCTTCCTTGCAAATCTTTTGCAAAGTAATCATACCTCTGTATTAGGTTTCATGTTCTAAAAATGTCAGAACAAATCCGAATGATTAAATGCCATGGATTAAGCTGGTTACTTCTCTAAAATTGATATGAATGATACATTTTAATTAGAAAATTATAAATATAAGCCACTGTATCAGTAAACCACCTCCAAAATATATATAAAGCTCTAACTGCAAAAAAAGTTCAATTCTGTGTAATGACAATGATCTTGCTAAATAACCAGCCACCTCTAATTTTATTTCATTTGGGTTGAAATTTTGCCATGAGGCATTTAGAATAAGACATCTCTTAAAAATGTCATCTAGGAAAGAATCTTTGAATTTTCTCTCTGGCTATAAACTCTAATTAAACAAGCATTTATTGATATGATTTTGGCCGTGGAGCTTTTTATGAGTATAGAAGTGACTCTTACTTCGTGGCATACTTTACCGAAGGCGTTCTGCTAAATGTTCAGATTTTTCGGTTCTGCATAGCTAAAGACAAAATTCAAGTAGTCGGAGCTGTCTCTCAAAACTAACGCTTGTCTTATGCACCTGAGAATCTGTGTACCCTGAATTCTCAGTGTTAAAATCCTGTCACTGCCAGTCATCAATACATCTAATTTTAATGCAAGAAAAAACGTCTTGCCACCATCAAAAAAAAAAAGCTACCCTTTGAGGTTAATTTTCTTTTTCACGCATTTGTCCATCCTGCTTCCTCTTGGTGTCAGCAGGAAGTAATCTCACCTACGGAAAGGAAGCTGGCATCCTAGCCATGCTGACAAATTGTAGGCAAATGATTGCTGAATTGTATCCCTTTTTATTTCCAAAAGAAGAATAATGAAGAGCTCTCTTTTCTTCCACTTAACATCCTAATCACCCACATCTACAATTTACATGGTAGCTACCCACACCTCTGCCCAGGAAGAGAAAAAAAAATGGGAGAATGAGATGTGACAGCCCACCCCCCACCGCACCACACCCACTGAAACCTGTCTCTAGTACATCCTTAATCAATCCGAAATTGCTGTGGGGACTGTACAATCCTCCCCTCGTCAATGCCCAGCCCCTGCTGGTTTAGGGAGCTACACAGCTTGAGGTAAACTGCTCTCCATTATTCCTCTATATTTAGAACTTCTCTGGAGAAATGGCATTATCTCAGTCACTAAGCTGAAAGCTGCTTAAAGTTAGTTTTTCACAGTTGTTTATTCACAGTCTGTTTCCACCCTTCATTCACCTCGTTTTAAAAAAATATTCAGATTGATGCAGAGCCACAGAAATGTAAACTATTGAAATACCGCCTCCCGGAAAAGTGACTATGATTTGCATTTTGCTAATGTTGGAGTAGGTCAAAATGTTATTTTTCCCTCTCTTCTCAATAATATTTCATTAAAGGTAAATTCTACTCCCTTCTACCAGTGAAAAGCCACTCAATGACCTGAATAAGATCTAGTGATAGGAAACATATTTTCAGTAATACTGAACTCATTTTTCTGCCAGAACAAATTAGTCAGTAGCTATCGTGTATGTCACAGAGGTTTTCGAGAGGCACTTAGGAGGATGCTGAAAAAAAAAATCCTTCTGTGTAGATTATTAGAAATGTCATGGTGCTAATGGAAAAACGCTGTGGTAATCTTTTTGTTTTACGTTTCTCTCCTAAACTACTCTTTCTCGTTTGCAATTCTGCTCCTAAAAGAGATGATGTCTTTTGGAAAAATGGTTCCAAAAAGAAGCAGAAAGGAAATTTTATAATTTATCCTGGGAAAAGGCAAGATAGAGGGGTAATCAGATAATGGAGGCAAATATACAAGAGAGCTAATCATTTCTCTGAGTTCCCATATTCAGTGAAAACTGAGTCAGAAAAGGGAAGTGGGTGGGTTTAGAGGATGCTTACCTTACAGCAGTGTATGTTAGAAACAGGAGTTTCTATTTGAATGAATAAATGAATGAATGAATGACTGTGATCAAGGACTATCTTTATGTTCTTTGGAATTTGAAGGGAAAGCAGTTTACAATATTCATATAACCTGTTGGGACCTCAGTTTCCACCATCTTGTAATAGGGCAAACAATTATTACTTTTATGGGCTATTGAGAAGATTAAATATATACTGTGATATGCCTATAGCCTGTCAGGCTTCTCTGTCCATGGAATTCTCCAGGCAAGAATACTGGAGTGCTTAGCCATTCCCTTCTCTGAGGGATCTTCTCAACCCAGGGATCAAACCTGGGCCTCCTGCATTGCAGGCAGTTTCTTTACTGTTTCAACCACCAGGGAGGCCTGGTAGGATAGCTAAATCATGAAAATTCAGGCAGAAAGTCTGATTTTTCTACATGATCCACTTTCTTATATGTAGTGTTGTGTATTTGTACGGACAACTGATGCATTTCCTCCAACTCTCTATTATAATTTGCGTTATTAGAAATGATTTGAGTTAACAGTTTAACATCAAAGTGTTCCCAGGATTTTGTTCATTCCTTTTGGATTCTACTCAAACTTAAAAGAGATTATTAGAAGTAGTGTTTGTGATTTCACCTTGTCTTAAATATTTACAGATGCTTAACTCTTAGATACTTTTCATATTCCAATAGATTTAAACTCTAAGTATAAACATTCCTTTGGGGGTTTTCACTTTGTTCTGAAAGTGAAAACTATCAAAGGAATGTAACTGAAGCCTGATTTCCAGGTGAAATATCCTCCAGCAATCAAAATATCCTATGCTGTTATTCCACTGGATAGTACACTTTACCCCAGGGAATGTTCTATAAAAGGAAATCAAAATCTTGCTGCCCAAATTAAGTGGGCTTCCCAGGTGGTGCAGTAGTGAAAGAATCTGCCTTCCAATGCAGGAGACATGGGTTTGATCCCTGGGTAGGGAAGATCCCCTGGTGAAGGAAATGGCAACCCACTCCAGTATTCTTGCCTGGAAAATTCCATAGCCAGAGAAGCCTGGTGGGCTATGTATAGTCCATGGGGTCGCAAAGAGTCAGGCACGATTGAACATGCAAACACACACACACAGACACACAGTCATTAGATGGCTCTTTAGTATTTGTGAGTGTTGTTCTTCTGAGCTGCAGGGAGTAAGGACGTCTTCCAGAGCAGGTGAGAAGAACCTGCTGCAGATTCCTGTAAGCAGGACTGTGATTTATTCAGGAATCACAGAATTTAGACCTGAAACAGACTTAAGTATCATCCCCTTCAGCTCCCTCAATTTGTGGAAGAGGAAACTGAGCAAAGAGGTTAAATGATTTTTCCAGGATCCACAGCTGTTTGAGTAAGACTGGGATTTTGGCTCCCAAATCTCTATAGCACCCTGAAATCACAGAGCCCACTAGTCCTGAACGCAGGGTGAATTTCTCTAGATGCATGTGCTTTGGATGGTGGAATGTGAAGACTCTCTGAGTTGATGGCTGCATCAGAAGGAAAAAAAAAAAAAAAACCTATTCTTTTTAAAAAGTAGAGCATTTAAAATGGGTTTTATTTTTTAACATATCATGTACTATCATTGAATTGATCCTGAATCCCATGGTGTTGTGATACGCAATTAATCTGTATTATGTATAAACAAACTGCTAGTGATCACTACCTTAAGACTAACAGTTTGGAAAGCAAGCAAGGTAACTGGAAATTATATTCGAATCTTTTGAAAATGCAGTTTTGGCCAAAATAAATGTCTCCTTCAAAGAAGCATGCATATGGGTTCAGTTGAGTTCTACTCTTTGAGACTCTGTGGGCTAGCCTACTAGGCTCCTCTGTCCATGGAATTTTCTAGGCAAGAATACTGGAGGGGGTTGCCATTTCCTTCATCAGGGGATTTTCCTGATCCAGGTATCGAACCCACATCTTCTGTGTCTCCTGCATTGCATATGGATTCTTTACCACTGAGCCACCAGGGAAGCCCCTTAAAAGAAGCAGAAGGTGGAATCTGTGCATAGCTTGATGAAATGATTATTTAGAGTCGAAGGATCTGGGAGCTGGAAGGGATCACACAGATCAACCAATCCAGCTCTTTGTTTTACAGAAAAGGACCCGGAGGCCCACTGAGTTTACCTAAAAAATAGTGACACAACTGAAAAGTGTAGGACCCACTCCAAAACAAGACTGTTCTTTTTTCCTGCTTAACTGGAAAGTCTCACTTAGAGAATGTCAGGGTAGAATCATGACAGCTTCACAAATGTTTTCTAAATTTTGGTAGAATTTATAATTTATCCAAATCTTAAATGCAGTGCATTTGGTTCAGCTTACTTTTCAAGGACTAATCATTCCCATGACGTTGTCCAGGTTACAGTTCTCACAAGCAAGCATTAACTGGAAATGACGTGTTAATGTGATAATAACAAGCAACAATAAAATTAAGGCAATTCGTCTTTACTTAAACACAAGCACTGTATCTTGGTGTTAAATGTGAAATGGCAAAAGATATGAAATCCACATCAGTGCACAAAATTGAGATGGACACACAGAGTTTCTCAATTTTGTTTCAAGGAGAAGCAGTGGCTCACTTCCCTGGCAGATTGAGATCTCTCAGGGAAGGTTTGGGAACCCCGTAGTTCTAGAAGGCTGGAGGCAGGGAAGGTGCCAATAATAAAGTCCCTCAGCAGAGCAGAGAAATGGAGTATCTAGTATTAAACACAGTCTTCCCACAAGTTCTCTTGGCCCTCTTTCACCTCCTTGGAGAATTTCCTCAGTTGTCACCTTCTCAGTGAGATGTCCTTGACCACCCTGTTGATCCCTTCTCATAGTGCCCACCCCAGGATTATTGACCCCTTTGACCCTGTTCTGTTTATTTCCATAGCACTTATCTCCTGCTATCTTAATTCCCTTTGCTAACTGTAATTCACTCTTTATTATGCTAGAATATAAGTTCAAGGGAGTAGGACATGTTTTGTTGTTTTTGTTCAATAATGTATTGCAAGTACCCAGAACAGCACCTGATGTATAATATAGTCTCAGTAAATATTGTGGAAGGAATTAATGTGCTGTCCTCGAATGGCATTCTTTGAGCTATCAAAGGTTCCCACCTTTTAAAAATTATTTATTTATGCATTCATTTTTGGCTGCGCTGGGTCTTTGTTGCTGCGCGCGGGCTTTCTCTAGTTGTGGCGAGGGCTGGCGCTGCTCCTCGCTGCAGTGTGTGTGCTTCTTTTTGTGGTGGCTTCTCTTGTTTCAGAGCTTGGGCTCTAGGCACACAGGGTTCAGTAGTCGTGACTTGCAGGCTCTAGAGCACAGGCTCCATAGTTGTACTGCGTGGCATTAATTGCCCCACGGCATGTGGGATCTTCCCAGACCAGGGATCAAACCCATGTCCCCTGCGTTGACGGGATTCTTAACCACTGGACCAGCAGGGCAATCCAGTGCCCACCTTTTTCTTCTTCTCATTGGCAGTCACAGTCTTCTCCCTGGATATGCCCTGTCCATCAGCAGCTAGTCACGGTGAAGAGCCAGGCTTCATTATTATCTTGCCCTCTTGAAAGATAAACATTGTGGCTTTTTTGGCTTTCTCATAATGATAGCTCACTTTTTTAATATCAGTGTTGTGATTTTTCAGCCCTCGTAAATATTTCTACATGTTTAAATTCCATTCAATTTGCCACCTTCTAGATTTAGTTAACCTAAAATGTGTCCTGAGCACCCATGATGTGTGTACTTGGTGCCAGACGTTCAGTGCTGAGAGCAGACATGAGTAGTACATTCTGGAATTAATTCAGTTCAGTTCAGTTCAGTTCAGTCACTCAGTCGTGTCCGACTCTTTGCAACCCCATGATTCGCAGCATGCCAGGCCCCCCTGTCCATCACCATCTCCCGGAGTTCACTCAGACTCATGTCCATCGAGTCCGTGATGCCATCCAGCCATCTCATCCTCTGTCGTCCCCTTCTCCTCCTGCCCCCAATCCCTCCCAGCATCAGAGTCTTTTCCAATGAGTCAACTCGTCGCATGAGGTGGCCAAAGTACTGGAGTTTCAGCTTTAGCATCATTCCTTCCAAAGAAATCCCAGGGCTGATCTCCTTCAGAATGGACTGGTTGGATCTCTTTGCAGTCCAAGGGACTCTCAAGAGTCTTCTCCAGCACCACAGTTCAAAGGCATCAATTCTTCAGTGCTCAGCCTTCTTCACAGTCCAACTCTCACATCCATATATGACCACTGGAAAAACCATAGCCTTGACTAAACTGACCTTAGTTGGCAAAGTAATATCTCTGCTTTTGAATATGCTATCTAGGTTGGTCATAACTTTCCCTCTTTTAGACTCCCTTAAAGCTTCTCTACTTTGGCCGCCTAATTCGAAGAACTGACTCATTTGGAAAAACCCTGATGCTGGGAAGGAATGAAGGCGAGAGGAGAAGGGGACGACAAAGGATGAGATGGTTGGATGGCATCACCAACGCAATGGACATGAGTTTGAGTGAACTCCGGGAGTTGTTGATGGACAGGGAGGCCTGGTGTGCTTCAGTCTGCAAAGACTGAGAACTGAACTGAACTGAACTGAATTCCCTGATATTCCTCTGTTCAATTCTTTTGTATTTTTCTGGGGCAGACAAGGTTGCTTGCTTATCCATCAGTCATTTCCCTTCCTGTTTGCTGTCTCAATTTAGTTAGGGCAGGGCCACAATGTGCTAGGACTTGAGTCATGCTTGACCTTAGTCAGTCATGGCAATACATATCCTCTTTGCCAGTGACTGTTCTATAAGTGACCATCCAACCCAATCCTGGTTAGTGAATGTTTAAAGTTCCATTATTAAAATAATAATAAGCTCATTATTCCAAAACACATATTACCAACACCTGATCAGTCCCTCCCTGATCACACCCCTTCCTTAATCCATTCGGAGGCTATATCTATCTTGATTTTGTGTTCAGTTCAGTTCAGTTCAGTTCAGTTCAGTTGCTCAGTCGTGTCCAACTTTTTGCAACCCCATGAACTGCAGCACTCCAGGCCTCCCTGTCTATCACCAACTCCTGGAGTCCACCAAACCCATGTTCATTGAGTCGGTGATGCCGTCCAACTATCTCATCCTCTGTTGTCCCCTTCTCCTCCTGCCCTCAAGCTTTCCCAGCATCAGGGTCTTTTCAAATGAGTCAGCCCTTTGCATCAGGTGGCCAAAGTATTGGAGTTTCAGCTTCAATATCAGTCCTTAAGGTGTATTTATTGATTGATATATCCTTATTTATATTCCTAAAACAATGTATTATTTTTGATTATTTTAAGCCTTTCCCAAAACATCACAATTCTTGACCTTTATTTTTCACTCACTATGATGTTTTTGTTGCTGCTAAGTCACTTCAGTCGTGTCCGACTCTGTGTGCCCCATAGATGGCAGCCTACCAGGCTCCCTGTCCCTGGGAATCTCCAGGCAAGAACACTGGAGTGAGTTGCCATTTCCTTCTCCAATGCATGAAAGTGAAAAGTGAAAAGTGAAAGTGAAGTTGTTCAGTTGTGTCCAACTCTTAGCGACCCCATGGACTGCAGCCCACCAGGCTCCTCCATCCATGGGATTTTCCAGGCAAGAGTACTGGAGTGGGTTGCCATTGCCTTCTCCATTGATGTTTTTGAGATTCAACCAAATAAAAATGTGTATCTTTTGTTCATTCATTTTCTATACTGAATGGTATCTCATAAAAAAATTTTCCCCAAATTATCTATTTTACAGTTTGTGGATGTGAGAGCTAGCTCTAGCTGGATTTTTATTTGTTTGTTTATCAACAATGCTGCTGTAACCACGTTTTTAGATATCTCCCTTTCTAAGCACGTAGAAGGAAGAATTACGCTTCCTGACCCCTCGTGGTTGGGTGAGTTCAGTAACTTTTACTGAGCAATGAATCGTGAAAAGATGTGTGCCTCTTCCAGGCTGGAGCAATTAATTGCTAATGCAGATACCTCCCTGATTCTCCTTCTGGAAAAGAAACCTGCAACATTCAGGAAGTGACTGCTGTGTGACCTTGGGAACATGAGTGACTATGACGGATATGTCTCCCAATTGACCTATAATGGATAGCTAGTGTGTGTGAGATATAAAATTTTGTTAGTATAAGATTTTTGCGTGTTGGCAGCAACAATCTAACCCAGCCTATCATGATGTAGCAAACTCATTGTGGTTTTAATTTGCATTTTCCTGCTGACATGATGAGGCTGAACATCTTCTGGTATTTTGTTGGCCAGTTTTTGGCCTTTCATAAATGTCTGTTTATGGCTTTTCTATTTTTCAATTGATTTGTCTTTCTTTTATTGATTGATAGGAGTTCTTAAAACATTTTGGATTATCTTTTTGTTGATTTTCTTTCAAATTTATTACCACAATTTATGGGTTTTCTTTAATCCTATGGTTCTTAAAAAAAAAAAAGAGTATTTTATTTTAGAAAATTTCCAACATATACAAAACTGGAGAAATTAGTGTAATAAACCCCCATGAAGCCATAATTCAGGTTTGTTATTGACTCAAGGCCAATATTGCTTCATCAGTAATTGTTACTCGTTCCCTTCACTGGTGGATTATTTTGAAGAAAATTCCAGACATCATATAACTTCATCTGTGTATCTCTGAAGAGAAAGATCTCTTTTCTATTTGTAGACTCAGCTTTGTGTGAACTCTGTTCCCATCTCCCAGCCTGCAGAGGCTTAAGGCATTTCCTCCTTCCCCTCAGACCGAAGTGGTGGGCTTCTGAGGAGCATTTGTGTTTCAGGCAGCCAGGTGAATTTCATCATCCTTTCCATTATATTGTGCTAAAAGCACCAGAACTAATTTAGTTTAGTATATACTTGTGTTGCCTGGGGAGAAGGCGATGGTATCCCACTCCAGTACTCTTGCCTGGAAAATCCCATGGACGGAGGAGCCTGGTAGGCTCCAATCCATGGGGTCGCACAGAGTAGAACACGACCGAAGCGACTTAGCAGCAGCAGCAGCAGCATGTTGCTTGAATATTTACTAATAGGTGTGTTTCATGCTTGTATGTTTTTCACATGTGTATGTGTTTACCACTGTTTTAACCAATCAGCTTCTAGAATGCCTGAACTGTTCCTATTTGCCTTGTTTAAAATAATGCCCAGTCCAATGTGATTCAGAATTAAATGTAGAATAAATCATATTTGGTAAAAGTAGATATCCTAGTAATTGTTAGGATATCATGAGGAAAATGAACTCAAGTAATAGCTTTATTTTCACTGATTATTCTAATAGGTATAAGAAGAAATTTATTTCGCATGGAACAAAATGTGGGATTTTCCATTCTACTCATTTCAGTTTTCCTTTTTTCCACACCTATTCCAGGTAGTCTATGCGTTGTATCTTCAGCGCTGTTGCTTTTTAAAAGAGGTGTGTGTGTGTGTTTGCATACTCAATAGTGTCTTGACTCTTCGGGACCAGGACTGTAGCCTGCCAAGCTCCTCTGTCCATGGGATTTCCCCCACTAACTCCTCCAGGGGATCTTCCTGTGGCTCCTGCCTTGCAGGCAGATTCTTAACCCGCTGGACTTAACTGAAAATATGTGGTCCTACTATGGATAAAGGCACTATACTGATATCACCATTCAAGAAGACTCTAGAAAGAGCATTCTATCATTTGAACTTTTCCAGTGTATCATCTAATCAAGCTGTTTCTTCTCAGTTATTCATACACAGTGTGCTTTGTCTCCAGAGTTTAACAATTCCATTTGCATGCCTCTCAAAAATAACGCTTTAATAGTTATTTTACGCAGCACTCCATTAGTGATTTCTGTCTATATTTTTTAATAAATGTCCAAATACAATGATTTTCTGTTAATGAAAAAATAAATACAACTATTTTGTTGCTATTATATTATCTTTCAGTGTAAAAAGGAGGAAGAGCAGATTAAGTAGCTAACAGTATATCAAAGAGTAACTGAAAAGACCAGCACAGGATCACTGACTTTTCCTGCCTTTTCTCCTTTGGTTTCTGCCAGTTCGTGTCCTTTGTAGGGCTGTCATTGCAATGCTGTCTCTTTTCCTCGGAGCTTGCTTGATACCTTTGATCCAAAAATGCCCCTCCTTCCCCTCTGACTACTTGTACAGTTGGCCTGCCTATGGCTCGCCTTACCTTTATTCCACGGTCATCTGACAGGGTTAAGAATTGTGCATCCCTTTGATCCTTGTTTTTGACCTTCTTGATTAACCCAGTTCTCCCAGACTTCCGGCTGAAGCCCATGGTCTGGAATTGTGCTTTAAGGAGTCTCACAGAGAAGAGGGACTTCCCTGAGCTCTGGTTCTGATGTGCTTTCTTGGCCATTTTATGTTTAGCAATTGATGGCTAATGATACTAACGAAACTTGTCCTTTGTTTTAATAGCTGACAAATTTCTTTCCAATCTTCATTACTAGAGCAACTCTAGGGAACAAAGAATCTTTAAGTGCAAGATTTTAATATGCCTTCTGTATTAGTCAGAGTTATCCCGAGAAACAGAACCAATAGGATGTGTGTGTGTATGTGTGTGTGTGTGTGTGTGTGTGTGTTGCTCTCTGGAGAAAAGCTATGACATACCTAGACAGCATATTAAAAAGCAGAGACATCACTTTGCTGACAAAGGTCCCTATAGTTAAAGCTATGATCTTTCCAGTAGTCCTTTATGGATGTGAGAGTTGGACCATAAAGAAGGCTGAGCGTCGAATAATTGATACTTTTGAACTGTGATGCTAGAGAAGACTCTTGAGAGTCCCTTGGACTGCAAGGAGATCAAACTAGTCAATCCTAAAGGAAATTGACCCTGAAAGCAGGAGGAGAAGGGGACGACAGAGAATGAGATGGTTGGATGGCATCACCGACTCAATGGATATGAGTTTGATCAAACTCCAAGAGATGGTGAAGGACAGGGAAGACTGGTATGCTGCAGTCCATGGGGTCGCACAGAGTCAGATACGACTGAACGACTGAAAAACAACGTGCTCTCTCTCTATACACACACACACACACACACACACACACACACACACACACACACACACACAGGAAAGAAATTTATTATGAGAAATAAATGAGAATTGGATCATACTGTTATGGAGGCTGAGAAGCCCCACAAGCTGCCCTCAGCAAGCTGGAGATCCCAGAAAGCTGGTTGTGTAATTTAAGTCAAGTCCAAAGGCCTGGGAACCAGTGAAGCCAACTGTAAATCCCAATCCAAAGTCAGGAGGTGAGATGTGCTCTAGTTCAAGCAGTGAGGCAGGAAAAAAAGGGGCAAATTCCTCCTTCCTCCACCTTTTGTTCTATTCAGACCCTTAACCCATTGAATGATGCCTAATTACATTGGGGAGGGCAAGCTACTTTCCTGAGTCCACCAGTTCAAATGCTAATCTCATTTGGAAACACCTCACAGGCAGAGCCAAAAAACAATGTGTAATCTGGGCATCCAATGGCCCACTCAAATTGATGCATAAAATTAATCAGCACACCTTGCTTCATGCCAATGTTTCTTTTATCTGCATCCCTAATAAAACATTTGTTCTATTTGATCCCAGAGGTTGCCCTTTCTTTAAATTAACTTGGATCCTGTGTTAGTCCCCCCCCATCTCCCACATTGTTCATATTTTCTCCAATGGTTGATCTGATGGCTCATTTAAGTAACTTGTATCTGTCCCTACTTTATAATGGCTTTTGCATATCTAGTGAATATTTTTAAGAATGACCGATCATTACATGACAAATGTATGTCTTCTAGTGTCTTTGTTCCCAAGCTCCATGGAATCCTTCTGACTTTCTATAATACCTAACCTCCAGGCAAAAACAACTTAGAGTGCCCTGTAACTCAGCAGATCCATTTCTCTGATGGATACCAACTCACATTTCTCTTATTAAAAGTGACTGTTTACCAGCTGTGTCAATCAAGATGAAAGGCGCTGAACATAATGAACTGCCAGTTCAGTTCCCAGTTCTGACTTGATTGCAAAGCCCTGATGCTACTCACATATCCACTACTCTCTAACAGGAAATAACGGGCGCTGACAGCACCTTATAAGCGTCCCACCACATTCTTTCTGCCACACTCCCAGAAACGAAAAAGTCCTTAGGAGCACCCAGGGGGTTTCACAGGTCTGTAAGAACAACCTGTTAATTGGGCTTGGTTATTCTGTGGGGATATCATCCAACATAATATGTAGGTAATGGAATAACTTACAGCATTAGCCAGAGGCTGAGCTTGCCAGAAAGAGCACCATGCCCTGAAATGAATTTACCCAGAATTCTCTTCCATTTGATCCTGAGGTTTTTATCAGAAGTCTTCTATATACAGAGTATAAGGTCAGAGACTTTTAATATTTCTTTTATATGTGAGCAGGGAAGACAAGCTCTAAAATATAAGGAGATTCTATTTAATCAGATTCCACAAACTAAATATCTGCCAAGAGACAAACAGTTCAGAACATAGAACTCGATGCAGCCAAATCCAGGCATGTGAAATAATTAAGAAAACTTCCAGTGTGTCTCCAAACAACGCATGTTTGTTTTTCCATATAAGCACATGCCAAAAAGGAATGGGCCGAATCTCAAGCCATTACCCACTTAGAATGCTAATGATGTTTAAAAGGAGCAATTCCTTGATTTGGAAAATATAAACATGGTTCCTTCTCTTACATGGCCTTTGTCTCTAGGGTATGTAATGTGACAAATAGTAGGTTCTACAAAAAGTTCAGTTCAGTTCAGTCGCTCAGTCGTGTCCAGCTCTTTGTGACCCCATGAATCACAGAACACCAGGCCTCCCTGTCCATCACCATCTCCCGGAGTTCACTCAGACTCACGTCCATCGAGTCCGTGATGCCATCCAGCCATCTTATCCTCTGTCGTCCCCTTCTCCCCCGGCCCCCAATCCTTCCCAGCATCAGAGTCTTTTCCAATGAGTCAACACTTCGCATGAGGTGGCCAAAGTATTGGAGTTTCAGCTTTAGCATCAGTCCTTCCAAAGAACACCCAGGACTGATCTCCTTTAGAATGGACTGGTTGTATCTCCTTGAAGTCCAAGGGACTCTCAAGAGTCTTGTCCAACATCACAGTTCAAAAGCATCAATTCTTCAGCACTCAGCTTTCTTCACAGTCCAGCTCTCACATCCATACATGACTACTGGAAAAACCATATCCTTGACTAGACGTACCTTTGTTGGCCAAGTAATGACTCTGCTTTTGAATATGCTATCTAGGTTGGTCATAACTTTCCTTCCAAGGAGTAAGTGTCTTTTAATTTCATGGCTGCAGTCACCATCTGCAGTGATTTTGGAGCCCAAAAAAATAAAGTCTGACACTGTATGCAGAGTGAAAAACCTAGCTAGAACCTTTTCCAGTCTTAGTTAAGGGTTTTTTTAATTTTAGTTTTTCAGATACAGACATAATGGAGTGATAATTTAAGATATACCAATGAAAGAATGGCCAGTCCAAAATGTTTTCTCCATATCTGTATCACAGTGCCTGAAATACACTATGCACTCTTGGGAGCTAGAGTACCTCCCAAATTGTAGTCTCTAATAGTTTTGATGCTGAAAACTCAACCTCTGTGCACTGGTACCACACCAAATCTGAGAGACAAGAGTTTTCCATGAAGTAGTAAAGGATAGCTTTATCGCTTTTCCAAGCAAAGGAGAGCATAGTGAAGTCGTGTCCCTCAAAATTGTGTGTCCCAACTCAGGAGGATTTGGTGAAGAGTTTTCTAGCAATGGTTCAAGGGAGGTGTTGCAAATAAGGATCAGGGCCTATAGTCCTTTAACCTGGCTTCAGGTGGTCTCCTAATGAGCTTATCTGGTTCTTAAGGGTATGGAACCATAACCTCTCTGGAATTAGGAATCCTTCATCAAGTAGTTTTTCTTTGATTCCTTGGAGATTTTATTTCTATCACTTCAGTTCAGTCACTCAGTCCTGTCCGACTTTTTGTGACCCCATGGACTGCAGCATAGCGGGCCTCTCAGTCTATCACCAACTCCTGGAGCTTCCTCAAACTCATGTCCATCGACTTGTGATGCCATCCAACCATCTCATCCTCTGTCATCCCCATCTCCTCCTGCCTTCAATCTTTTCAGCATCAGGATCTCTTCCAATGAGTCAGTTCTTTGCATCAGTTGGCCAAAGTATTGGAGCTTGAGCTTCATATCGGTCCTTCCAGTGAATATTCAGGACTGATTTGACCACACTTTAAACATATTAATTCTTCAACTCTCAGCTTTCTTTATAGTCCAACTCTCACATTCATATATGACTACTAGAAAAACCATAGCTTTGACTAGATGGACCTTTGTAGGCAAAGTAATGTCTTTGCTTTTTGATATGCTGTCTAGGTTTGTCATAGCTTTTTTCCCAAAGAGCAAGTGTCTTTTAATTTCATGGCTGCAGTCACCATCTGCAGTGATAGAAGAGCTCAAAGATAGTGTTCTGTGTATACCTTGAGGAGGAACCAAGGCTGTGCAGCAAGGCTTCACTTTCGTTTCTTGACTTCTCCTCCCTTCTTCCCTGACTAGCAGCTGTTGCAGTCTGCCCTTTGAAACTCAGGGCAGGTCATGGAGACTGCAGTCTATTCCCTACAAACAAGAAATGGGGGACATGGAAAGGTTTCTGCATCCAGGAGCCCCACAGGTTTCAGTTTCAGTGAGAAAGGTTAATTCATGAGAAGATTCATACACATTATTATCGTGTGTAAAATTTTCCATGGTTTCCATGTCTCCTTTCAGAGTCCTAAGAGTTTGAGATTGGAGATGGGAATGGGGAGGGCATGTCTGAAACGTGAGGTTTTCCTTGGGAAGGACTGAAAAATTGTGCCTGAGGCCAACATGATTGAGTATACCCAGCAATACAGGGACGCCTAGACTTTTGTACTTTCATTTGCCAAGCCTCTTGTAATGGAAGGGGAACACACTCAAACTTAAAGGGCTCTTTTTCTTTTTTTAAGTTAGATAACTGAAATGAAGACTTACAAGACCTTCTAGAGCTAACACCAAAAAGAAAAATAAAGACATCTTTTTCATCACTGGGGACTAGAATGCAAAAGAAGGAAGTCAAGAGATACCTGGAGTAACAAGCAAGTTGGCCTTGCAGTACAAAATGAGACAGGGCAAAGGGTAACAGATTTTTGCCAAGAGAACACACTGGTCATAGCAAACACCCTCTTCCAACAACACTAGAGACCACTCTACGCATGGGCATCATGAGATGGTCAATACCAAAATCAGATTGATTATATTCTTTGCACCTGGAGATAGAGAAGCTCTATACAGTCAGCAAAAATAAGACTGGGAGCTGACTGTGGCTCAGTCATGAACTCCTTACTGCAAGATTCAGACTTAAATTGAAAAAAGTAGGGAAAACCACTAGGTCATTCAGATATAACCTAAATCAAATCCCTTATGAATATATAGTAGAGGTGGTGAATAGATTCAAGGGATATGATCTGATAGAAAGAGTGCCTGAAGAACTATGGATGGAGTGAAATGCTGGGCTGGATGAAGCACAAATTGGAATCAAGACTGCCAGGAGAAATATCAATAACCCCAGATATACAGAAGACACCACCCTTGTGATGAAAAGCAAAGAGGAACTTTAGAGTTTCTTGATGAAGGTGAAAGAGGACAGTGAAAAAGCTGGCTTAAAACTCAACATTCAAAATCTAAGATAATGGCATCGGTCCCATTACTTCAGCAAATAGATGGGGAAGCAATGGAAACAGTGACAGACTTTATTTTCTTGGACTCCAAAATCTCTATGGATAGTGGCTGCAGTCATGAAATGAAAAGATGCTTGCTCCTTGGAAGAAAAGCTATGACAAACCTAAACAACATATTAAAAAGCAGAGACGCTTTGCTGACAAACATCCATCTAGTCAAAGCTATGGTTTTTCCTGTAGTCATGTATGGATGTGAGAGTTGGACCATAAAGAAGGAGGAGCTCCAAAGAATTCATGCTTTTGAACTGTGGTGTTAGAGAAGGCTGCTGAGAGTCCCTTGGACAGCAACGAGATCAAACCAGTCAATCCTAAAGGACATCAACTCTGAATATTCATTGGAAGGACTAATACCGAAGCTCCAATACTTTGGCCACTTGATGAGAAGGCCAACTCATTGGAAAAGACCCTGATGCTGGGAAAGATTGAAGGCAGGAGGAAAAGGGGATGACATAGGATGAGACAGTTGGATGGCATTAACGACTCAATGGACAAGAGTTTGAGCAAGCTCTAGGAGATGGTGAAAGACAGGGAGGCCTGGTATGCTGCAGTCTGTGGGACTGCAAAGAGTTGGACATGACTGAATGACTGACCTGAACTTAAAATTCTAGAGGTTATTTTCTTTCAGGTATAAATAGATCTGGGTACTTGAGCTATGCTTTCAGAATCTTGTAGCTGTTTTTTCCTTGAGTTATCCTTGTGAGATCTCCACGTTTACATGGCCTCTATTTGGTTTGTCATCTCAAGAGAAGAAACATACTACCTCTCCCAGAAACCCTATCAATCCCAAATGGAACTTAGAAGGGACTTGATTGGCTGTGCTTAGCCCTGTGTTTTGCAGTGGGGCTCCCAGGACCATTAAAACAGCCATGAAGGCTCTGGAATACACAAGTAGAGTCAGAACAGAGTAGAGCATACAGTGGGTGATGAGAGACGTGAAAACAGGAGGCTGTTATTTTCCTAGTGCTGCTGTAACAAATTACCATAAATCTAGTGGCTTTAAGGATCACAAGTATATTATTTCATAATTCTGTGGATCCTAAGTCTGAAATGAGTCTCACCAGGCAAAAATCAAGACTTCTACAGGGACACATTCTTTCTCAAGGCTTCTGGGAGGAGTCTGTTTCCTTGTTCATACAGGTGTTGGCAGAATTCACAAGTTGTATTCACAGGCCTGAGGTCCTCATTGCCTTGCTGGCTCTTGGTCATGGTCGTTCTGAGTGTCTAGAGGCTGCCTGGGTTTGCTGTCTCATGGCCTCTTTCTCATCTTCAGAGTCAGCAACAGTGGATCAAGTCTCTGTCTTGCTTTCAGTTTCTCCTGCCTCTTCTTCCCTTGGATTTCTCTGACCATGGCTGGAAAACAGTCTTTAAGTACAGTGTGTTAGTCACTCAGTCGTGTCCGACCCTATGCAATGCCACGGGTTGTAGCCCACTAGGCTCCCCTGTCCATGGAATTCTCTAGGCAAGAATACCAGAGTGGGTAGCCATTCCCTTCTCCAGGTGGTCTTCCCCACCTAACCTGGGTCTCCAGCATGGACTCTACCATCTGAGCCAGTACAATAGTCCTCCCTTTATTTGCAGTTCCACTTCCCATGGTTGTTACCCAAGATCAAATAACAGTGAAAAATATTAAATGGAAAATTCCAGAAATAAACAATTCATAGGTTTTAAGTTGCACACCATTCTGAGTAGCATGCTATAATCTTGAGCTGTCCAGCTCCGTCCTGCCCAGGATCTGAATCTTCCCTTTGTCTGTGTATTCTGGAAGTCACTTAGTAACTGCCTCAGTTATCAGATCCACTGTTGCAGTTATCAGATTGACTGTCACAGTATCTCAGAGCTTGTGTTCAAGTCACTTTTATTTTACTTAGTAATTGCCCCAAAGTACAAGAGTAGTGATGCTGGTAATTCAGATGTGCCAAAGAGAAGCTATACAGTGCTTCCTTTAAGTGAAAAGGTAAAATCTCTCAAGTTAATAAGGAAAGGAAAAATTGTATGCTGAGGTTGCTGAGATCAGTGGTAAGAATGAATCTTCATCCATGAAATTGTAAAGAAGGAAAAAGAAATTTCTGCTAATTTTGCTGTTGAACCTCAAACTGCAAAGTTATGGCCACAGTCATAATTGTTTTATTTTATTATTGGTTATTGTTGTTAATCTCTTGCTGTGCCTATTATATAAATTAAATGTTATCATAAGTATGTATGTATAGGACAAAACATGTATGTAGAAGGTTCAGCGCTATCTCCAGTTTCAGGCATCCACTGAGGAGTCTTAGAATGTATCCTTGTGGAGCAGAGAGGAACTACTGTCCAGTTTGATTTAACTGGACCCACTTGGAATCTAGATTGGGCTTTCCAGGTGACACTAGTGGTAAGGAACCTGCCTGCCAATACAGGAGACACAAGAGACGCAGGTTCGGTCCCTGGGTCAGGAAGATCCCCTGGAGGAGGGTGTGGCAACCCACTCCAGTATTCTTGCCTGGAGAATCCCTTGGACAGAGGAGCCTGGCGGGCTACAGTCCATAGGGTTGCAAGAGTTGGACACGACTGAAATGACTGAGCACGCACGTACAAAATCTAGGTTAATTTTCAGATTATCTCACATCCACAAAGTTCCTTTGGCCATGTAAAGTAACTTATTCATAGGTTCTAGGGATTAGAGTGAAGACATCTTTGTGGGGCCATTATTTGGCCTGCCCAAAAGGGGTAGGGAAATGACAAAAACTATCAAACTGACCATTTTAAAGAAATGAAGTATGGTAATGAAGCTTTCAAGTATGCCCTCACATAGATAGTGAAGTCACTCAGTCGTGTCCGACTCTTCAACCCCATGGACTGTAGCCCAGCAGGCTCCTCTGTCCATGGGATTCTCCAGGCAAGAATACTGGAGTGGGTTGCCATTTCCTTCTCCAGGAGATCTTCCCTACCCAGGGTTCAAACCTGGGTCTCCAGCATTGTAGGCAGATGCTTTACAGTCTGAGCCACCAGGGAAGTTGCCCTCACATATAGTTCCTACAAACGAAACTTCAGAGCTTGTTTGGAGGGAAGTCCTCACATATAGTTCCTACAAATGAAACTTAAAGAGTTTGTTTGGAGGGAAGCCCTATATTCTTGACAGTAAAGAACGATCAGTTCTATCTGAAGAGGTTGTCCTCCTCAATTTAGCACTCAGTGTGCACAGAGGAAAACTCACTGAATAACAAACGAGGAAGACAACCATCCAGCCAGCCAGATCAGCCAAATCAGACTGTAGGGTCTGATGGATCATGTTAACATACTGGGATACCATTACCTCCTGAATGGAACCCAAGAGGCAACTAGCTTTCTTATTTGAGGAATCATGCAGTGATTCAGAAGCAACTAGCTTTCTTATTTGGGGAATCATGCAGTGATTCAGCCCCTGAGTAAAACGTCTTACTGTAGGTCATCAAAACTCCTCATTGTCTTCTCTCCAGGATCCAGTCCTACAGCCGTCTTGTTAGCATAGGTGCTATAGGCATCTGAGCTCATTTCTATTATCTTATTTGTTGTATCTAGTTTATCAACTTTCTGACCCAAGGATCCTCTGACTTCATGTAACCATCCATTCATCATTTGTCAAATTAAAAAAATTTATATTAATAAACTTTTGGATTCAGGAAAATCCTCAAAATCAATTTTCTTTCTCCTGCAGTTGGAAAATGAATTTTAAATTATTCATGTTAACATCTTCTAGATAAATTGAATTTTTAGAGTATGTAAGAAAAGCTTAGTAAAGTCAATCTTTCACATTAACGGATTCCATTTTTAAAATATTAATTTCACATTTAACAATTGCTTTTTGACTTATGCAGCCTTCTAATCAACAATTTGGAGAACCGTTCACCTTAATAAAGGGAAAAAAGTGAATTATTAACATTTTAACATTATGAAACACTTTTTTCCAACTTCTGTTTCTAGCTATAGGACTTATTGTCTGGAAGAGATTATGTTATGTGTCACTAAAAATGCTGGATAAGGTAATTTTTTTTAAAGACATCTTTTTAAATGCACGTCTGAGCTTACACAAAAATAAGAGAAATCCTCTCAGGCCTGCAAAATAAGACAGCAGGAACCCAGAGAGGCAGTGAGCCCTGCAGCTGACATTGCCATGAAGGCCTCTGCCGGGTGCTCCTGGCTTTGAGCTTGTCCTGACCTTCAGTGGCCATGCAGTGATTTATCCTCCAAATCAGAGTGCTTGGGAAGTGAAAGGTAGTGCTGTTAGGGGTAGAATGGGAATTCTGCTTCTGTTGGGGATCTGGAAAGCTGTGAGAGCATGTCACTCCCATCCTAACAACAGGAAAATGCTGAACGGTGTATAAAATCCATCTTAGCTTTCCTGAACCTATCAGAGGGCTGAGGTCACCAGCAATCAGGAAACTGAATCTCAAAGAATGAAAAGTCCCCGTCTAGGAGACGCAGGGCACATGGATTTTTTTTTTTTTTTTTTTTTGACTTCTGACAGTGCGTGGGAGGAAGAGGTGCCTGACACAGCGTGGGGAAGAAATTTAAACATTGGAAAAAAAAATTCCTAAAGGCAGAGTAGCCACTACTATATCAGTCTAGAATAAATGGGGATCCCAGACACGTGGGGATTTGTACCTACTCCCAAGCTCCTCTCCATGGTCTCCGCTGGGTGCTTTTGAGAGAGTTTTTGGGTAGGAGGTCGCTGTAGCCGTGCACGGATGCCCCTCTCATAGTCCATAACTATGCCTTGGCACAAAGCAGGAGCTCAGTTATTATTTGTTGAATGACTCTGACATTAATCAATTCCACAACCTGAGGCAAAAAATGGTTACCTCGTTTCATGTTTAAGAATCAGATAATCTGGTCGGGACCCCCATCTGCCAGAGCTAACAAGAACTTCTACCCTCTTGGTCATTGTTAATTGGTCTCTTGACTCCTTAGGGTTACAGAGGCCCCAGGGGTGTCAAAAAATTGAGACCATTCTCTAATCTGTGCTGACGCACTTCCAGCCCTCATGGTCCCTTTGAAAGCAGTGCTTTCAAGTCTGGGCATGAGGCTTCTTTGTGTTAGGTCATGCTGGCTCTGTCCCCTCACAGAACATTGTGTGATGAGGGATGTGGGCTGCCATCCTTGAGAATCACCAGCCCCACTCCAGGTCACGAGGAAGTTTGCTCTCTTCACTCCCAAGAAAGACCACATCTGTGCTTCCCATCTCTCCGCCCCCCAGCTCCAGCTTCTCAATCAGGCTGACTGGAGAAAGGATTCCTGAAGGTTCTGCTCAGAAGTCTCAGGCTTAAATTTTATTAATACCATCTAAGAGTTATTTAACCACCTTTGGACACTGGGGGACCCAGGAACCCAGGCTCAACACAAAGGCTTCCTGCAGTGGGAAGGGAGAATTCTCACCCTAATACTGTCTCCTTCAGCAACAAGAATAAGGCAGACATTAATATGTCAATAGTTTATATGCGTTTTTTGTCAAATAAAATTATTATGATATATGTCAATAAAAATTCTCCTCTTCTAAGTGGAGGGACCAGAAATAATTACTATGTATTCACTTCTCAAATGACAAAATACAAAATATTTATTGTCTGTTCTGTATCATAAGAATGCAAAGTACAGTTGAGAACAGAACATTTATTGGGACTATTTCTTGGAGAAAGCAATGGCACCCCACTCCAGTACTCTTGCCTGGAAAATCCCATGGAGGAGCCTGGTAGGCTGCAGTCCATGGGGTCAAGAAGAGTCGGACACGACTGAGCGACTTCACTTTCACTTTTCACTCTCATGCATTGGAGAAGGAAATGGCAACCCACTCCAGTGTTCTTGCCTGGAGAATCCCAGGGAAGGGGGAGCCTGGTGGGCTGCTGTCTATGGGGTTGCACGAAGTCGGACATCCCCACGGCTAAGTGACTTAGCAGTAGCAGCAGCAGTGTTAATTATGTATATTTTTTTCTTATACTAGACCTTCAGTGAATTAGTGCACTTGAGAATATATTTATTATTTCCAGCAAATTAGCTTAGATATTATAAACCTAATCTAATCACCATCTGATTTTTAAAATATTAGAATAATTTACATTGTTAAACATTTGATTGATCTGTTATTTGTCTTATACTTTTGATTCATTATTTCCCCCTAGAGATGGTAGAAACACCACTGAGAATTAAGATGACCTTTCACCAATGATGTATATTATTTGATTTGCAAATATTCACATATTGTGGTGACATGTGTTACATTCTTAGTATTCGAAAATTGGTTCTTCTTGCAGTAGCTTTGTTTTCACTTAGGAAGGAAAATATCATTTCCCACCAAGCATTTTAGTATCTGAAACAAATTTTAAGTATTTAAAACATGTGACAGAGGGCTAATACCATTGTTATAGAAAGAAGTCCGGTAGGTTAACACGAAGAAAGACTGAAATCTATAGTACATCAAGCTAAGGCAAATAGTGAGCCAGGAAAAATGTATTTGCATAACTGTGACCAAACTTTATTACAATTTCTATATAAAGAGTTGTTACAAGCTAATAAGAACACTGACATAGCAACAAAGGAGCCCTTTCAGTTCAGTTCAGTCTCTCAGTCGTGTCCGACTCTTTGTGACCCCATGAACCACAGCACGCCAGGCCTCCCTGTCCATCACCAACTCCTGGAGTTCACTCAAACTCACGTCCATCAAGTCAGTGATGCCATCCAGCCATCCCATCCTCTGTTGTCCCCTTCTCCTCCTGCCCCAATCCCTCCCAGCATCAGAGTCTTTTCCAATGAGTCAACTCTTCACATGAGGTGGCCAAAGTACTGGAGGTTCAGCTTTAGCATCATTGCTTCCAAAGAAATCCCAGGGCTGATCTCCTTTAGAATGGATTGGTTGGATCTCCTTGTAGTCCAAGGGACTCTCAAGTCTTCTCCAACACCGCAGTTCAAAAGCATCAATTCTCCGGCACTCAGCTTTCTTCACAGTCCAACTCTCACATCCATACATGACCACAGGAAAAACCATAGCCTTGACTAGACAGACCTTTGTTGGCAAAGTAATGTCTCTGCTTTTGAATATGCTATCTAGGTTGGTCATAACTTTCCTTCCAAGGAGTAAGCATCTTTTAATTTCATGGCTGCAATCACCATCTGCAGTGATTTTGGAGCCCCCCAAAATAAAGTCTGACACTGTTTCCACTGTTTCCCCATCTATTTCCCATATAATCCAATGTTAAAGAGTCCAGACTCTGGAGTTAGAACTAGGTTCAAATTGAAGTCCTATCACTTGCTGAAGAACCCTGGGCAAGACCCTTAACTTTCATGCACCTCTTAGCATTCTAATGTGGGATACAGAATTACTAAAAGTGATTGCTTCAGTGTAATTGAGAAGAGTAAATGGGGCTTCCCAGGTGGTGATGCTGGTAAAGCCCTGAGCCAATGCAGGAGATGTAAGAAACCCAGATTCAACCCCTGAGTTGGGAAGATCCCCTGGAGTGGGGCATAACAACCCACTCTACTATTTTTGCCTGGAGAATCCCAGGGACAGAGAAGCCTGGTGGGCTACAGGCCATATGGTCACAAAGAGTGGGACATACCTGGATCAATGTAGCACTTATGCAAGATCATACATGCTCAGCTGTTAGTGTGATTACTGGAACTCAGTAGTTACTGTGATATTGGCATGAATAAGCAACTTGGAAAAGAAGAAATACAAGTGACTAGTAGAAAGGCAAAAATTTTAATCTCATTAGTAATCAAGAGATAAAAATTTAAACAGCAATGATATATCATTTTTTCCTAGCAAATTTGAAATGGTAAAATATGTTCTCATTTTTACTTTTGATATGTATGTGATGAGTCCTGGAATGAATATAAATTGAGACAATCTTTCCAGAAGGAAATTTGGCAGTTTTTATTAATAGCTTTAAACATTCCTATCACCTTGGATGATGCTCAGCCATTGCTCTACTCCAACAGACTCAACTCACATTGTGGTCTGAATTTGCACTATTTATATAGAACACACTGTGTCTGGTGCCCTCAAGAGTCATGCCTCTGGGGCCCCACCATTAACATGCTCAACTTACAGCAACCAGACTTGAGAAAATAAACAAGAAAGTTAGTAACAGATTTATCTCCAAGGATTTTTATGCCACTATAATTCACGAAATGAAAAATCTGAGAAATAATCTAAATGTTAACCAATAGAGGAATGATGAATTAGGTTATTATAGAGTCATTCAATGGAATTTTAGATAGCCATTAAAAATCACATTGACTATGTAATGACATGAAGAATATTTGTACACCCTTATTCCAAAACAAAAGGAGCTTTCTTATTGTTTCTGATATCAAAGTAAAATATAATCATTTTGAATGACATGATATAGAAAATTAAAATAGTCATAATAATTTCAACATACAAAGAGAGAGCCATTTCTTATAAATGTCCTAAAGAACATTTTATACATGTATATTCATATTCCTACATAAACTGCGGAGAGCAGACTGCTAAACCACTAATCCCCAAAGGAAGAAAAATACAACAAAAGTATTAACATACTTATTCATGCTGTTGGGAATATGGACAATTTGTCTTTTCTTTGATTTCTTTTTTTTACTTCTAACACATCTACAGTTAGCATGATTGCTTTATAAGAAAAACACTTTAAATAACAAATGCTGTAAATGACTTATGTTTAGCTAAGTTATAACTATTTCTTTTGGTGCTTTGAATGCAGAATGTAAAAAACATAGACATACTTCTTTTACAAAATGAGAACTAACGCTCATTAATCACTTTGCCGTCTTCCTCTTAATGAAGACATGCAAAGGCATGTGCAAACAAGCTGAACTTCTATTATGGGGCTATGACAGGATGCTCTGCAGAAGAGAAGCTAATGATAGAGCCTGGAAAATAGGAGGGCAGAGGAAGGTTGGAGGTGGTAGAAGATTTCTATTCTGAATGCCTTAAAAGACTTGTATGAGCCTACAGTATTCTGTCTAACAATAATAAAATGAGACCACAAACTGCATTAAGAGACAAAAGCTCGTCATTGTGGTATGACACACAGAGTATAGCCAAATGGGGAAATGAAGACTCAGATCAAAATGAAGATGTGTAAAGTTGCAGTTTTGTTCAGATTTCTCCCTGAGTCTTGCCAGATCATCATATTCGGCTACTGACAAGTTCAGTCAATATATATCAGTCAGTTCAGTCATCCAGTCATGTCTGACTTTTTACTACCCCATGGACTGCAGCTCACCAAGGCTTCCCTGTCCGTTGTCAACTCCTGGAGCTTGCTCAAATTCATGTTCATTGAGTCGTGATCCCATCCAACCATCTCATCCTCTGTTGTCCCCCTTCCTCCTGCCTTCAATCTTTTCCAGCATCAGGGTCTTTTTCAAGGAGTCAGTTCTTAGCATCAGGAGGCCAAAATATTGCAGTTTCAGCTTCAGCATAAGTCCTTCCAATGAATATTCAGGACTGATTTCCTTTAGGATTGACTGGTTGGATCTCCTTGCAGTGCAAGGGACTCTCAAGAGTCTTCTCCAACACCACAGTTAAAATTATCAATTCTTCATCACTCAGCTTTCTTTATAGACCAACTCTCACATCCATATATGATTACTAGAAAAACCATAGCTTTGACTAGACAAAACTTTGTTGGCAAAGTAATATCTCTGCTTTTTAATATGCTGTCTAGGTTGGTCATAGCTTTCCTTCCAAGGAACAAGTGTCTTTTAATTTCATGGCTGTAGTCACCATCTGTAGTGATTTTGGAGCCCCCAAAATAAAGTCTGTCACTGTTTCCATTGTTTCCCCACCTATTTGTCATGAAGTGATGGGACAGGATGCCATGATCTTAGTTTTCTGAATGTTGAATTTTAAGCCAACTTTTTCACTCTCCTCTTTCACTTTCATCAAGAGGCTCTTTATTTCTTCTTCGCTTTCTACCATCAGGGTGGTGTCATCTATGTATCTACTCATGTATAATCCTAGGATATTTTTACCCAGTATTACACGTTTGGATCAAAATTGAAAAAGTCAGTTCAACGTTTACTCGTTTTGTTTATACAACTCCATACACTCACATGTCTAGAAATACAAACTGAGTAAATTCTGTATCCCCCAACATCATTAGTGTTCATTAGAAAAGCCTTTAATGCCAAAAGAGGTTATGGAACATTAAGGTTCTTGATATAACTGTCCCAAAAGATTAAGTTCTTTGGACAGGGCAGAAGAGAATATCAGACAGCATCCAATTATGTTCATTTTGCTCCTGCCCTTTCGTGTGGAAAATCAGAACTGCCTGGAAAATCAGCCTGCCTCCTTTAAATGGCTTGGGAAACCAGAACAAAGATTTTCAAATGAAGTCAGTTGGATTTTACAAACATTTTTCAAACTTCCAATTTTGGTGGGATTTTACGAACATTTTTCAAATTCTGTTACAAGAAAGGTTCTTGGATTGGGGAAGACAGATGAAAAAATGGCAAAACATCACTGCTGCCCTCCAGAATCTTCCCATCACATGAGCGTGCCAGGTAGAAAGAAAACTGCAAATCATCGTGGAATTTTTTTAATGGCTGAAACAGTGGTATAAACACAGGAAGTGGAGATTAAAGAACAGTTTCCCAGAAAGGCGCTGTGATCATTATTACAGTGATCGTAGTCCTCGTCACTCAGACCAGGCTCCATGGAATAGCATCTCCCAGGAGCTTGTGAGAGATGCAGACACTCAGCCCCTCCTCCCTGCCCAGACCTCCTGAATCAGAATTTCTGAGATGGGACCCAGTTTTAACAGCTCTGCAGGTAATGTTCATAGACTCTAAAGTCTGAGAAGCAGCATTGCTCTGAAGTATAGACCCTCATGATGTAAGAGGCTATAATCATTCCAGTTGTCCATTTAATAGCCCACAATTTAAAAATCAATGATTATACAATCTCATTATAGAAACATTTGAAAATCTGGAGAAATACAAAAGGTGGAAAAATTGCCCTTGTGGATTATTAGTCAAAGTTCTCCAGATAAACTGAATTCATATGTAAACATAAACATATATTTATGCCAAGCCAATTCCTTTATACATGGAGCTTGGTAGTTCCAGATCTTCAGTGAGCACACTGGAGACCCAGGAGAGCTGATGGTTTATTTCTAGTCCAAAGACTGTCAGGCTTAAGACCCAGAAAGAGCTGAGGCTCTGGGGACAAATTCTCTGTTACTTTTTGTTCTATTCAGGCCTTTAACTGATTAGATGGGGCCCATCCACACTAGGGAGGACAATCTGCTTTACTTAGTCCACTGTTTTAAATGTTAATTTTGTCTAAAAACAGCCTCACAGAAACACCCAGAATAATTTTTGACCAAATGTCTGGGCATCGCATGAGTCAAGTTGATATATGAAATTAACCATCATACCTCAACTAACTGTTGTAAACGTTTTGGTTTGCCTTGTCACCTTTTCAGTTTCAAGCCTGAGAAATGGGAGTGTACCTCAATGAGGATAAATTCTTTGGGTAGAAGAGTTAGCTAAAATACTTTCTGCCTCTCTGCTGTTGCCACATAAGAAGTGGAAGTCAGGTTCATTCACCTATGATACTACCTCTTTCTGTCCAAGTGGAGGATTTTGTTTTCATATATTCATATCACATAGGAAGTTGAGGGGTTATATTTTTACCCAAAGCAATTTTTCTAGCTGTGAAGTATTTCTCTGGCATAAACATCCCCCTTCAACCCCATCTGAGCTGAAAATCCCATCTCTAATCTTCTTTCCGATTGAGAAATGATAGAGTGGATTTGCTGGCCGACATCTGCCTCCCTGACAGCTGGTGGCCCTTGTGGGAGTGGCTCTAAGGTAAGAGCATATTGTCGATGTTTATTCATTGAGAAGTATGTTTTAAAAATCACAACATGAACTAAAATTTAAAGAAGAACTGCCCCCATGTTGATTGAGGAAATTTTATCCTAATGTTAGATCATATTCTGTTTTCTTTCACCACAACTGCTGGGGTCACATGGTCTTATAAAAGGTCTTGACAAGAACTTGACTCTCTCTTCTTCCTTTGGGAACAGAGACAGTCCTCAAAGTATCATTAAAGCAATTTTTGCCCTTGCCACTCCCAACTGACTCCTTTGACAATATGATATCTTTTCTAAAAATCTCATCTTTCCCATAACTGGCTTAGCAGTACATTGGAATCACTAAAGACTTATAAAAAAGAGTACTGATGTTTGGTTCCCACCCAGAGATTTACGATTTGACTGTCCTGGGGTGCAAGTTGGGGATTTATGAAAGCCTTCTAGGTGATTCTGACATTCAGCTAGAGTTGCAAGCCATCACTTTAGGATCCTGTTACTCAAGGTGTGCTGATGTACCATCTGCATCACCTGGGAGCTTGTTAGACATACAGAATCGGAGCCCACCCCATACCTGCTGAATCTGAATCTGCATTCTAAGGAGACTCCCAGGTAAGCTGTAGACATCTTCAGTGTTGCACAGCCCCATCCTATGTATTGGTATTAAAATCAATTAAAATTGGTATAAAATCCCTGGGTATTAAAATCACCTTGGGGGTGTAGGGGAAGCTCACTCAAGTAAAAATGGTTCTGCTTTAATGTCTTAGGTCCCCCAAAGGTGATTGAATTTTAATAGGTATTCACAGCACTGTTTGATTAAGTCAGATTGTGAAAGTCCTTACCTGAAGCTAACACACAATTGTAGATTAACTATACTTGAGTTAATATTTTCTTATTGAAGAAAAAAAATTATTAAAAGTTCTAATCATGAGACTTCCAGCATCTGAAAGCTGGGATGTGATGGAGTTTCTGGTCAGGAGCACTCATAGTCCCCTGAAATCCCCCCATGTGGGTGAATGCTTTCATATCCCTGACACAATGCCTGTCCCTGCCCAGGCCCTTGGAGTCAGATCACAAGGTCACCCTGTGAGCTGTCCAGAACCCAGCCTTTGCAAAGGCAAGGACAATGGGACTATCAAGGTTCAAATAGGGATACACACGAGTGAGTAAAGCAAAGAAAATGTATTTTAAAGACTTCCTTTCTTACCTACACAAAGGCTTGAACTGGAAAATGTTTACCGAAAAAAAAAAAAAAAGGCAGAAAGACTCTTCAAACAAAAACTACGTGTTTGAAAAGAATTTTCATGTATTGTGAAAAGAATGAGCCAAAGCTGGGTTCAAATTGATGCGTATACGCGTGATAAATGATGTACCCTCTCTAACTTTAGGTTTTCTTAACGAGATAAAGAGGAGATGATACTGCCTAATACTGGGGTTGCCGTCTGTCTTGATTAAGATGTGACATAGCTTTTTGGCCTCAGTTTCCCCAGATGGAAAAGGGAGCTCAGGATCTTCACTTCAGGATTGTCGTATAGAACAACGTGTACAGCACGGGCTTGGCGCACAGTAAAGGATTATTGAGTGGAAGGTGATTCTTCTGCATCACCAGTGGCACAGAATGCTCTGAGTGGTAAGAAAAGTAGCAGCACTAGCAGCAGTAATGTTAGTTTTCTCTCCTTTTTCTTAGAGGGGCCAGGTTTTGTTAGAAAAGTTAAGTAATCTGCCTACATTCTTACACTGAACCCTGATTTCAAATTCTACCAGGATTCTTATCCAGAGAGGCTGTGGGAAAATGTCTCAATGTGAGGCATTGCTATCTTATGTAGGGTGTGTGTGTGTGTGTGTGTGTGTGTGTGTGTGTGTGTGTGTGTGTGTGTGTGTGTGTGTGTATGAGAGAGAGACAGGGGAAAAAAAAAAAAACTTGAGTAAACAGTTTAATATTACACATGCCACCCTCTGAAGATTCTGAAACACTCTTCTTCCAGCAAAATCAGTCTGTCTCCAGAAGCGACTACGGGTAAAACCCTGCTGGACATTAATATTGCTGCTGCTAAGTCGCTTCAGTCGTGTCCGACTCTGTGGGACCCCATAGATGGCAGCCCACCAGGCTCCCCCGTCCCTGGGATTCTCCACGCAAGAAGACTGGAGTGGGTTGCCATTTCCTTCTCCGATGCATGAAAGTGAAAAGGGAAAGTGAAGTCGTTCAGTCGTGGCCGACCCTCAGCGACCCCACGAACTGCAGCCTACCAGGCTCCCCCGTCCGTGGGATTTTCCAGGCAAGAGTACTCGAGTGGGTTGCCATTGCCTACTGAGTACTAAAATAATGCTGCATACACTAACATCAGTTCCTTTTACATAAAAATGAGAATAAGAAGAATTAAGCTCCTTGTCCAGCGTTACCACGTGAGACACAGCAGAGCCAGGATTTGCACCCGGATCAGTCTCCAGAGCCCAGGCCTCTCTCACCTGTCTCACTGGAATCTCACACAGGTGACTGAACGTAGGCAGAGGGGAAATGACTCCCAGACATTCTTCTTCCAGACTGCTCTGGAGAGACAGGTGTCAGCACACTGTATCTTGCTCTAAGGAGCAGACACCCAGAACTCCTAACTGGGCTTCTGTGTGGAAGACGCTGCGTTATGTCTGTTGTTTTGTTTGGGCTTCACAAAATTGTTCACCTCATTTTTAAAGATCAGGAGATTAAGACGTAACTTGCCGAAGGTCTCACAGTCAACGAATGCCAATTAGGACTGAAATTCAGGTTGGTTTGACTCCACAGATACACATTAAACTTTTCCAGAATCATTGCATACCTCATTTTACAAAAAATCTGGAATATTTGCAAAAGGCTAAATATGTTTTTTTAATATCAGAAAATTGCCAGATATTGTATCTATTAGCTTTCTTCCAATGCTCACTTACCCTCCCTCCTTTAAAAAAAAAAAAAGATTGTTCCATCTGTAGCTGCTACAGGGAATGAAATGCACTTTTCTGGAAGGTGAGGGCACAGAACATTTAGAGTACAGTATTTAAAAACAAAACACACACAAAAAACGTTGCCCCAGCTAAAATGTTAATGTTCCAAGGAGGAGTGGAGGCGCCACACTGTAGCACACCCCGGGCAAGAATGTAGTTTTCCTCTTATCTTTCTTCCTGGGGCCTAACATACTCCCAGACACACAGTGAGTGCTTAGTAAACATCATTGAGTAAAATAATGAACACACAAATGAATGGACAGTTAGAGAACAAATCCATGGGATACTTTTGTGAAAGCAGATTTTGACAGTAAAAGAGCATCAAGCCAAACTTACCCCAGAAGACATGAAAAACAAACTCCCTACACACGTTTACCCAGAGCAGGCTTACAACGCTCTTCAGTTTAGTTTACACTAGATTTCTCTTCGGACATTGAGGGTAGAAAAGATTTTTGTTATCTTAAACGTCAGGGAACAAAACCAGAGAGGTGATCTGCAGAGGAAAGCATATTCAACACATTTTGGAACTCTATCACTGAGTTTCTGAACTCTTGATTTTTTTTTTCTTTAGATAGTAAGAAAAGTCATTTCTCAATTTCTCTCTCAGTACCTCACTTTCTTTCTCTTTTCCTCCCTTTGTCTCTCTCTCAAGTCAAAGAGGTTGTAGCTGACAGCCGTGTCATAAGTGTGTTTGGTACTCCCAAATTATGCAGCCAACAGGGAAGCTTAAAGTGATGCCCCTGAATCCCTCTGCATCTCAGAGGAGGTTCAGGAACACCTACCTGTGCTTGCCCCCGCATTTCAGAGGAGATTCAGGAACACCTGTGCTTGCGGCGTGTGGCCACTAGGGGTCTCCCGCAGCAGGCAGTGTGAACTGGGAATTGGGTAGCCGAGGCGGCCTCCTTTGTCTGCACCCCAGGTGTGGACTCCTTTTGTTCAGAGGCTGGGCTGCTACCTGCGGCGTCTGAGCCGGCTGCTCTGTTACCCCACCTTGGGCTGCCGGCGCACTTCTTTGGAGGAAATGCACTGTTTCTCTGCGTCTGTCACTAGTTACACTTGACATTACCCGCGAGGAGCCAGTGTTTTCTCTTTAACAGGACTACACATCTTTGTATTAGAAACACAGTTTAAACTACAAAGGGAAATACTTCTCACTACAACAAAGAGTATCTCTATGTGGAGAAATTGATGGCAAAAGGACCCATTTCCTGTGTAAGGTATTTGCCATAAAATATTTAAAGCTAGTTGACAAATAGCTCCACGTTCTCCAGTGAATGCTGGCCACTGGATTAATCTTGAAAGTCAGGAATATTTCATTCTAGGCTTATCACAGAGAAAAGGAATGACCTTCACAAACACCCCTGAGTGCCTGAAATATGGGAGCCCAGCCCCAGCCAAGGCAGCCACATTCACCCTGTGGTGTTTTCCTATCTGCTTTTCAACTTCAAAGGAACGAACAGTAAAGCAAAAATAAACAAATTACAGTAACATAAGAGCTACTCTGTAAACAATAAATTACATGAGTTGTAACAGCTGTGATGGGAGTGGGGGTAGGGATGGCAAACATTTGATCCAGCAAAATGTGTTCGTTTTCACCATTTTAGTTTCTCTTGTTCACAGCAAAAGTGTGTCCTTACACGTTCATCAGGATTTTGTGTGTGTGTGTGCTCCAGATGCCTCACTCATTACCTTGTTACTCAGTGGTCACGGCTGCTGATGTGAAAATTAATTGGTGTCCAAGAGAACCACTTGTTCCCTGGTTTACTCCCATATTCAACAAATATCCACTGAACACCTATTGTGTGTCAAACATGGTAAAGAATGCAAAGGCCAGCCAGAAAAGAAACCTACCCCCTAGGAAGCCTTTTACTAAAGTAGGGAGATCAAGTATGTTCCACAATTGTGACCAAGGCAAGACAGAGCATCTGCCACTTGAGAGGTAGAGAGAAAAGACTGTAGGAATTCAACAGAAGGAGAGCTGGTTTCTGGCATGAGAATCAGGGACGATTCCCCAAGAAGAAACATTCTTGAACCTTCAGGGTATGTAGGACGTCCAGCAGGGAGGGATGGGAAAAGGCCCGTGCTGGCAGCCCCAAGTGGCACAGGGTGTGATGCGGTGGGGTTACGTTTGTAAAGGGGACAACAGGAAATGTGTTTGGAAAGAGAAAGTGGGAAGGCTTTACATGCTAAACTAAGCATGTAAGCGAAGTTAAAACAAAATGGTAATAGACCACATTATCGATAAGACTCCTTTCATCCCATACGTATTTTACAATTTGAAGAAGGTAGACATGTCTTGAAAAACTCTCTTGCTTGTCAAACAGACTTAAGATCTTTGCAGCACCAATATTCCCTCTTTACCAGCAAACAGGCATTACCTAGAAATAATGCCATATGTGAGTGAACAAAATACACAGACAAATAATTGCTTCACTTAGAGAAATGCTTTGGAAGGTTCACAAACAGGTTCCTGGGCCAATTGAGGAGGGGGTTGGCAAGTTGTTTCAGCAACCTGCTGCTAATCTATTGATATTAAACATTTTTACAAGTAGCAGCAAGCCATTAGCCTCTGAATCTAAGAAAAACAATAGTGATCGTGCCTGCCGAGTTTTCTCCGTTGGCTCTGACTTTAACAATCCAAGTTATTGATCGTCTTTCAGATTTTAGTTCTAAATTTAGAGCTTTCCTTTTGTTCTTCAAAATAATATACTTCAGAATTTCCATCCATCTCCTACCATCAAGCTAAGCCTCCCCAGTCATCCCATTTCTACCCAGCAAGCACATGGGTTGGTCTTGTATTCGTCCGACCTCTGGACCCAGTGCACAAAGTTCTTCCCCATCTTAGACTACGTTTGTGCAGCACAGGGTGGAGCCCTGGGGTGATGCCTTCACAACGGGTGTCCTGCTCTCCCTTCACCTGTCAACTGGGAGTAAGAAAAATGACCTACTTCACAGAATCATGGTTGACTTTCTCCAACTAAGGACTGTAAAGCTCTTTGAGTGTAAATGCTATCATCCCAACTGCAGAAATAGAATCTGACATCCCTTTGTGAGACTTCTGAGTCATGAAACCTGTTGCATGTTGCTCAGTGTGGGACAAGAAAGATACAAACCTTGGGCCAAAGATGAGCATTTCCCCTGGTAGAATAAGCCACTACTGATTAGTTCCCTCAGTTATCTCCAGATGCAATGGAGAAAGCGAAAGTTGCTCAAATCATACATTCAATCTTTCAAGTAAACAATTTACTATCACTTACGGAGCACAGACTATTGGCCAGGTACTGTGGCTTTATATATCTCATTTAATCTTCACAACACCCTACGTTATCAGGAGTATGGTTGCAGGTGGAGAAACTGAAGCTCAGTGAATGTGAGTCATTCGCTTGAGGTCACATAGCTAATAAGTGGCAGAACCAGAGTTTGAGTCCAGGTGTTGTCTCCTTCCAAGCCCAGAGAGAGACAACCCTACTTAGGTGACATAGCCAAGTTAGACAGTCCACCAGCTAAAGATCTGGAGGGATACACAGATCACTAGTCAGAGAGGAAGATGATGCCTTTGATCAGAAGAACTCTGGAAAAAATAACTGGAAGTTACATTCTGATAGAGTGGTCAAGGTTTTGATGGGCCATATGTCTCTGAAGGGCACCACAGTAAACTGCATTAAGGTTGCATCACACAAAAAGAAAAATGGAAGAGGGGAGGGAGAGGGGGTGCTTGGGTCTCCTTATACCAGACAGGGATGTTTCAAGTACCACGTAGATGAGGGTCAGGAAGACTTAGTCCTGTGTGACTGGAGAGTACTCAAGAGCTGTCAACTATTCAGCAAGCTGCCTTAATGGGAATGTCACTGGGATGGTATTCTGTTAGTGTTAGTTGCTCAGTTGTGTCCGACTCTTTGTGACCTCATGGACTGTAACCTACCAGGATCCTTTGTCCATGGGATTCTCCAGGCAAGAATACTGGAGTGGGTTGTCATTTCCTTCTCTAGGGCATCTTCCCTACCCAGGGATTGAACCTGGGTCTCCCACAGGGTGGGCAGATTCTTTACTGTCTGAGCCATGAGGGAAGTCCATAAGAAAAAAAAAAAAAAATTGAGCCCTATTGGGAACATACACTGGGATGGTATCCTGGAGGGCATTCAAAAAAAAAATAGTTTAAATCAACTAGAAACTGTTACATGGGTGCATATTGTGATTATTCAACATTTATTCACTGTGTGTTAGGTGCTTGGTTGAGGCGGACCCCCTAGGGCTGGCTGCTGTTCCTGTGTCACTCCTGATAATTTTTAAATTGACTATGTCCTTTTAACCGTGTTTTTAAACACTGAACTACTCCAATGTGAACACTTTCCACTTTGCTACATAATGAGAGTACTTTCATCCCTTTAATGTTTGCTTTTTCCTTTGATCTAACAATTTCTGTTCAAATTTCACAGTTTTCTGTGGCTTCAGGAATGAAAGAACTGATTACCCTGCTGGGAGCGTGAAGTAGACTTTAAAAAATCGGCATGATATTTCCTCCCAGTGAAATTAATTTAGCTTTAAATACAGGGGTAAGGTACACACCTTGTGCTGGAGCCTCTTTCTCTCACACACCTAAGCAGTTGCTTAGCGCACAGTTGGACCTGCTGCCAAGTCTTAGGTCTTTTGTGAGGCTCCTTTGCAAGACACAGGCTGAGAACCTTTCTGTTTGACTGCTGGCTTTGTGTGGGCCTGATGACATATCTGGAACGTCTCTATTTCTTTGAAGGCCCATCTCAAAAGCCCAGTGGTCCCGTCGAGCAGTCCGGTGGCTGGGGTACTTAAGTGCAGCCCGACTGGCTTGCGGAGTGTTTTGAGGGTCTTTTAGGAAACGCACCTTCTTGCAGGGCAGGGATCCTCGGCTCCAGAGCAACAAAGGACAATTTCGAGGGGAGTGGAAGGAGCGCTCCACAGCCTCTCTGGCATCCCAGGGCCCCTTCTCCCTAGCTTCGTGTCCTTAGTGACCCCGCCTTCATCCTCTGCATCCCACCCGGGCTGTCTCGCTGCTCCTTAGTCTGGCCGGGGGCGCCGCGACCCATCACCTTCCCCCCACGCCCCACTCGGGGCGCCCTCAAACCCTTGGAGCAGCGCTGCGCACCGCCGCCACGCTCCCCCCGCGGCCCCCCGCGGCCTCTCTGGCACCTCTGGGTCCGGCTCCTAGGGCCAGTGTTACCCCCGCCCAGCAGTCCATAGCCGTCTCCTCCAGCCCCCGTCGCAGGAGCTGTCAAGCTCGCAGCCGCTGAGCCAGCCCCGGAGCTCCCGCGTCTCCTCTCCTTCCTTTGTGTGCGCGCGAGAGGAGTTGGGGCGGAGGGAGAAGGGGGAGGTCGCTCTGTCGGTCTGTCTCCCGCTGCCTTTGCCCGGGCAGCTTGAAGTGCGGCCGGGGAGGAGGGAGCCCACGGGGAGGGTGCGGGGAGCTGGTGGAGGGGCTGTGGGCCGCCCGGGAACCCGGGTTCCAGCCGCGCGCTGGGAAGCGCGGACCGCAGCTGGGGCTGGGCTGGAGGCACGATTCGTCCGCTCCGGCCGCCCCTCGGCCTCCCTCGGCTCCCACCTACCCCCGACACCCGGAGAACAGCGTGCGAAGGCGCCGAGAGGGACGGAAACCACAAATAAATAGCGGCGGCAGCAGCGCGTCATCTGGCGGAGCAGGAAGTGCAGGCAGAGTCCGGAGGCTGGTGCTTTCTGCGCGTCCCCTGGACTTTGCCATGGGCTGGGGGCCGCGGAGGCTGCGAGCGGCCGGGCCAGGGCAGCGGCGGCGGCGTCCGCTCCGGGGCTGAGCAAGAAGCGTCGCGCGGGGCGCACGGAGATGGCAGCGTCCAGCAACTCCAGCCTGTCCGGCTCCTCGGTGTCCTCCGGTGAGTTTCAGCCCATCGGGAGCGGCTGCCCCGCTGGGTGTCTCTTCCCCTGCCCGCGCCCCGCACTCTGGGATGGAGAGAGCCTACCTGTGGCCGTTCTGCCCGCTCTCCCGGAGTGAGGGCAGGCGGCCGCTGTGACACTTGTTTGGTTGGCCGGCACCCTTGGGCGCCCACTGCACCTTCGCGCCTGGAGTCTGACAGCGCAGAGGTGGGAGAGCGGGGGCGCCCTTGGTGTGCAGAAGTAGGGGTGTTGGGGATTTGTGGAGCAGCAGGCAAGAAGCGAGGCGAGCAGGGCGGGCTCGCACTTTCTAGCGCCGCTGAACCAGGGCTGGCGGGTCGGGGAAGGTGAGGGTGCCGCTGGGCGCCCCGACCCTCTGGCTGTGCGGTGCCCATTCCACTGGATGCCCAGATTCAAGGCAAGGGGGAGCAAACCCTCGCTCTTCGCATACTTCATTTTCTTTGTTTGTTTCAGAAATTAGCTCCGTGTAGACGCACGCTTGGTGTATGGGCTTGAGATAGGGATAATTCAGGGATTCTGTCATTCTGGTTCTGATTGAAGTTAGAGACCGGCGGTCAAGCCCAGCCTCTGACCACTTGCCCAGTTTCAAGTGTGCGTATGTATGTGTGTGTGTGATTTTCCTCTGTGGCCTCTTAGAATACATTTGGTAATTTTACTTTCCCGGCATACATTTTTTTTTTCTTTCAAGTGTGGCTGAGCAAAGGAAGGGCTTCTTTCAGCTTTTCTATGGTTGATCAGCGGGTCTAATTGAAGAGAAGAAATCGCTAATGAATCTGAAGGAGTAGGAATCAATAGCAGCAGACCCTCTGGATTCTGAGTATGACAGGTTTCTAATCAGGATGATGCATTAGGTAGAATGCTTCTACCGCTCTGGTCACTGAAAACTTTAATGACAAACCCTAAAGGGATAGCTGACAAGACATTTACTGTAGTTTACAGTATTCAGGGGTCAAGAAGGCCTTGAAGTCCTAATGGAAATACTCAATATATCAATATTGTATTAATTTCTATTGTGTGTCCACTGTAAATTATTACTCCAAAAATTAAACTCAGAGAAAGAAACGTTCTATTGGAGGCATTGGACAGCAAGCCAGGCATTTAGGAACCCTATCTCTAGATGTGTGACTAATTAAATCATGAATGCAAGGTGCTTTGACTAAGGTGCAGTTGTGACATGGAACAAGGTGATTACTTGAAAGTCATCTATTATCTTTTTTGGCAGGTTTTCGTTCCAGTGAAATAGCACTTCCTTTTTTGATCATTATCAACTGATGAAAAGCGCAGTGTTGTTACATGTACAAGGTAGTCGAAGTTTCTGGTAGTAGCAGCCAATGGGGCAGAACAGTCATATCTTATTAAGAGCAGCAACAAGTTGACCGACCGCCTGTGGTTTTTAATTCTGAGAACTCAGCAAATGCTACAGCTTATTTTTAGTACCCTCAAACCACTGATGCTGCTTTTCAATTCATTTTGGTTGACTAACATTGAATTTAAAATACAGTGCTGTTGGCTTATGGTTACCATATGGTTACCCCTCTTTGAAAATGGCCCACAAGATGAACTGTTGGGAGAGTGGTAATGAAGGGAAAGAAGACAAGAGGAAGGACAGTAAGGTGGTTTTATCATGTGATTTACTGGTGTATGAATTACAGGTGCTGTGGCATCTGAATTTTCAGATCTTGATGAAATATCTCCTTAAGCTTAAGGAGCCTTATTGAGAAAACTAACTCAGCCTTAGGAAGAATACATGGGCTTGAAGCAGCACAGTATATGCTTTAAATGACATTAACTGCTTTGTAGATAGGATAGAGATGCGTGTGAAGGTTCTATTTTTTGCTTTAGTTACCACTGTTTTAAATCCTAATGAAAACTGAGAGATAACAGGAAAGCTGAGATTCACAAAGTGGGCCGGGATATGTTGTTTACCATGAATCAATCTAGCCCATGAGCTTATATTGGCTAATTCACCAATTAATCAGGTACTGTGTCTTGAAAAATATGAGAACCAGAATTCTCTTTTTAAGCACACCTACCATCATGTGGATCATGAATAATTCAGAAAACACAAGCAATTCACACCTGTGAGAAGTGTTGGGCAGGAAAGAATAGAGCTTGTTTGTGATGGCAGCTGGGTTCTCAGGCAAAGGTCAGAGTCTGAGAATAGAGGGCACTTCATCAGTCTGTTAATCACCGTTTTTTCTATAGTAGGTGGACCTACTATGTGCCAGATCTCAGGTTGGCCTCAGCCTCAGCTTCAAGGAGGTTAAGTGTTGAAAATAATTTAAGGATTCTTTAGAGCTTCCCTGGTGGCTCAGATGGTAGAGAATCTGCCTGCCACGGAGGAGACCCAGGTTCAGTCCTTCGTCAGGAAGATCTCCTGGAGAAGGAAATGGAAACCCACTCCAGTATTCTTGCCTGGAGAATTCCATGGACAGAGGAGCCAGGCAGACTATGGTGCATGGAGTCTCAAAGATTCGGACCCTACTAAGTGACTAATGCATATACCCCTCTCGCTTTGAAGCTTTGTGATATTGTCCTTGAGTTCGGCTCCACCGGTGGATAAGTTGGGGTGTGTTATTTAACTTCTCCACGCCTCAGTTTCCTCATCTAATGCTAATAATAGGAACTATTTCATAAGAATGTCATGGAGATGAAATGAGGTAATGTGTATAGAGCGTTTAGCATAGGGTGTGGCACTTAATGAATGCTCAGTGTGAAAAAAGTTTGTTCCTTGGAGGAAGGAAAAAATAAAAAGCTTTCACTGGCTCACACTGTAGGTACAGAAGTAAGTCCAACACATATCAAATCTACCTCTTGCATTGCATGTTAGATTTGGTCTTGAGGTTTGAGCTCCATTAAACAAGCATTTATTAAGTTTCTTTAGCCTCCAGGCATAATCCCCAAGTGTTTGGAATAGAAAGATGAATCAAGACCCTTTCCCTCCCCATCCAGCAGCAGAGATGGACAAACAACAATCTATACTCTATTTTGAGAAAATGAGTTATGGGGAGGAGAGTACAGGGAGGAGAAGGATGACCTCAGTTGTGAGGGGTCAGTAGGGGTGACTTATGACTTGGGCCTTGAAGGATGAGTGGGATGTTTTCAGAAAACAGAGAGCAGGAAAGGCATTTTAGGGAGAGGGATGATCTTAGGCAAAGGCCTGGAGATAGGGAAGTTCATAGCCTAATTTTCAACTTCTTAGGGCTATTCATCTGGTTTTTTGGTGGTTCCTCTTCTCTGGACAGTTATGCTTATAGGCCCATCAACAGCCTCAATCATGCAGCTGCCAGATCACTCAAGGCTGCTGCTGCGGGAGGATTTCTTTCTGTTCAGGTAGCAGTGGGTTTGATGGTCCAACTCCCCACACTTCAGGATATATTTGAGCAATTGAGCACTAAGAAGGTAACAGTTGATTCTGTAGTCTCCAGCCTATGGAGAGGTGAACTCGAATAGAATACCATGGGTAAACTTCTCTTAGAGGAATAGCTGTGGGAGGTTTACGTTTGGGTGGATTTGTGTGAAGAGTAAAAATCTAACAGTTTACTCAGTATCAAGCTTAACATTATCTGATTTTCCTGTAAATGTGTTCTTGCCTGCTATTGGTGGACCACATCGCCTAAGCATCTCATTTATTCTGTATTACCAGCTGGGACACATCAGATGAAATAATCAAGTTAAAATTAATTTTTAAATACATTTTCTGAGAACTATTTAGAAATTTGCTTCTGGAATATTCGATTATGTATAAAAGAAATTGCTTTGCCTTTGTTTTAATGATAACTGCTGGTAATTAAATTTCACAATCACCTAGATTGGCAGGAAGGTTTGATTACCTTTATTATTTTAAATGGGGAGTGGGGAGCGGAATCCCTATCCTTAAGTTTTTAATCTAGCCTGTGGTACTTGATTATATTCTGAAATAAACAATTGTTGATTTGCAAAATACTTTTCTTAATGATCTTGAGTCAGATTTGCTTTTATAATTGAAATAAGAACTTTTTGCGTATTACTTATGTGATCACCAAATGGATAATTTCACAGATGAAAGAAAAAAAAATCAACCATAGGTATACATATGTCCCCTCCCTCTTGAACCTCCCTCTCATCTGCATCCCCACCCCACCCCACCCCTCTAGGTTGTTACAGAGACCCTGTATGTATACCTATGGCTGATTCATGTTGATGTTTGGAAGAAACCAACAAAATTCTATAAAGTAATTATTCTTTAACTAAAAAATAAGTAAATTTTAAAAAAGAAGAAAAATCAACTCAAGTAAAGTAATAGATAAAGAAACTTTGAGATATTTTTCAGTAACTGAACAAGGTAAAAAATTAAATATTATAAGGATTCTTGGGATAAGAAGTTAAGATTTTGAGAAAATAAATGGACTGGATTATAGAAATGAAATTGACAGGGACTTTTGAAATTAAAATGCAACTATTAATAGAAAAAAAGTAAAACTCAGTGTTATGTGCAGTCTTTGAAACTTTAATTGGGAAAAGAACATTCCTAAATGGACTGAGGGATTTATTTTTCCAGATTCTTTACAACAGTAATTCGGGCCAAGGAAATAATGCCATTTTCTGCTGTCAAACTGGTGTTGATCCTAGAAATGATAAATAGGAATTTTCATTACTTGTTATTGATGACTCACAACCAGTGGCATATACAAATCTTTCACATTCCTGGATCCAGAAGCTAAAACTGAACTGTAATCATGCTGCCAAGACTTATATCGGTGTAATTAGAAACTCCATGGATCTAATACTGCAAAACAGGATGTCTTTGTTGAAACAGAGAAGTTCACATTAAGAAGTCTTCTACACCTTTAAACTTCAGAAATATTCAATTATGTGTAAGCCAAATATCTTTACCTTTGTTTTAGTGTTAATTGCTGGTAATTTAATCTCAATTACCTAGAATGGCAGGAGGATTTGGTCACTTTTATTTTAAATCGTCGTGCACAAAAAAATTGCAATTTCAAAAACATTGCAAATTTGCAAAGCTGAGAATTAATCCCCTGAGAGAAATCATTTACTGATGAAAGCTATTGTTTTTTTGCTGTTTTTCTGGTGACCTTTCCACACCTCACTTTAACTTACTAGATTCTCACTGTCCTTTGTGGTACCTGAGATGAAAGTGAAAGTGAAGTCGCTCAGCCGTGTCTGACTCTTTGCGACCCCATGAACTGTAGCCTACCACACTTCTCTGTCCATGGGATTTTCCAGGCAAGAGTACTGAAGTGGGTTGCCATTTCCTTCCCCAGAGGATCTTCCCAACCCAAGAATCGAACCTGGGTCTCCCGCATTGTAGGCAGACGCTTTACCATCTCTGCAACCAGGGAAGTCAACCTGAGATGAACCAGTGATATAGAATCTGAGAGGAAAGGCGGCTCTTCCTAGGCATAACAGCTTTTTTGCAGTGTTTGACAAGGGCCCACTGATCTGTGTACTTTTGCTAAAATGCCAGGTGCCTCCCCTGCTCCCACTGATCCCTTGAAGAGTTCTGAATGACCTTCTCTTTGGGGGTCAGCTTTGGGGGGATGCAAACCCCTGCTATTTTCCAGGCCAGTCTATGCAGGGTTTCACTGGACAGTGTCCTTTGCGCTGCCACCTGGGGCTTGGCCAAGTGTCTGTCCTGCTGAGGGCCTTCTGCTGCCCTGCAGGGTGCAGTGGTGAAGATAACCGGACTTTGGAATTGGAAAACCTGAGCAGTGTCATCTTGGTATGGTTTGGGGAAAGGTTTTGGGCCAGAAGATCAAGATTCCTGTCAAGATAGTTAGATATAGAGAAGGCAAAAGGAACCTAGTGATAGACCTAAGATTAATGGCACGCAGCTGTCACTCATCCATGATTTATCTTTTATGAATGTGTTCACATTTCATGGCTCCTGAAATATGTCATTGAATTTTCAAAATGAATGGCTCCTTCCCTCCCTTCCTCCCTTCTTTGTTCTTTCTCCCTTTTTCTTTTCTCATCTGTTTTCATGTTGGTCAGATTGCTATTTAGAGATGTTTCAGAAACCCTGCCTTTGGTCTGCTTTCCTGTTCAGGGTTCCCGAATCCTCCAGGCACCTTGCTGCTTCTCTTTCCACTGGCTCAGTGGGGAAAGGAGCTGCTGTGTAGTTTCTGGATCACACGGGTTCTGGTCACAGGGTCAAGATGGACGTGTCCATCTGTGGTGCAGCTTCAGGGCTGTGACAGAGCTCACTCCTCATGTGTCTCAAAGTTACTAACAAAAGCAGAGGTTTGTTTAAAGTCTCCATGGTTAGAGAAAACCCAGGTAGGAACGTGCTGGACCCACACACCATCTGCTCTGCCAGGGCACTTGGGGTCTGAGTCTGAAGATGGAATGTGTGTGCCGGGGAAGAGCTATTCACCAGAAGATTGTGCAAATAACCTGCCTCTTCCTTCAGTTACTAGAAGTTGAACACCTTTGTGGGGACTGGTCTTCATATATAGTCTTTACAGTGTGACCTTATGACAGCATGGCCTTGCTTCAACAGTCACCCATATCACCCAGCTTCAGCCCATTCACAGAATCACCTTAGCAGTTTAAAGTGTTATCTTGAATTACCCAATGTCTGAGTTCCAGCAGACATTCTCTAGAAAGGTGTTCATTTACTAACCTTGTTTAAAATGTCATCATCACCACAGATCAGAGGAGACATTGTTATATTCCTGGAATTGAGATATGTATTACTCACATACGGTGCAGGCCACCAATCACCCCTTGCCCTGGTGGCCTGTGGAGGAGAATGCTTTGTTGAGGAAAGAGGCTGGATGCCACTGGCCTGGCAGAACTGCTAGGTGTGGAGAAACAATCTGCTCCCTTGAGCTGGAGAGAGATCCCACCTTCTGAAATATGCCTACATTAGATGTTGTAGGAAGAACCCTAGATGTGGAATCAGAAGATTCTGGACATTTAAGCCTTTAGCTGGGGCACCTACCCTCTTAACCGAGGCTCTTAAATCCTGTCAGAACTGTTAAGCCCTTTACCAGGACTCTTAAACCATTAATCAAGGCCCTTGAACCCTTTACAAAGCTCCTAAACCCTTTACATCCGCACTTTGGCCAGATATTTAACCAAACCAACCAGCTAGCTATGTGGCCTTTGGTGAAGTTAGCTCCTCCGAGCTTTATACGTCTCGCTGCAAAGTGCAGTTGTGACAGCCTGTTGCCTGGAGTTGAGGTGAGCATCCCCAGAGGTGAGAGAGCATCCCCTCCGCAGACCTGGTCAGCACGCCTGCTTATTAGAGGCCAAGTATCTCTCTTTCCTCTCTCCTTCCCTTAACATCTCTGAGCCCCAGTTCTCTTGGCTGTAAATCAGAAATAGCGATATCTGACGAATTTATCCCACAGGGCTGTCTTTGCTGAGACTGTTTGGGAAAACGCTTAGTAAACTGTAAAAGCAACTGACATGACCGAGTGGCTGCTATGTGTTCTTCTGTGTACATCATCTCACATATTTCTCTGAGGTAGACGTTATATCCCATTTTGTAAACAGAGAAATAGGTTCAGCGAGGGCACAGGGCTTGGATTTGAGGTAATAGGATTGAAGCAAAGTCTTGCTCATTTTAAAGAGTGTGCGCTTCCCTTTTGAAACATGACGAACTGGTTTGTTTCTGTCTCTGTTCACAAAAGTTGTGGACGTTAGAGTTTGATGTCATGGTTGACAGAGCAAATATAGTTATATTCTTATGCTTTATTTTGTTGCCCCCAGTAGTTATCCAGACCGTCACCTCAGTTTGACCAAAGCTCATTCTCATGAGTAATATGAACTGGGAGATGTTGCCAAGTCAGTACTCTGTAGAGTGAACACCTAGGAAACTGGGCTTGTATCTGTACGTGAGAATAGTCTTGCAAGGTGAAGGGTATATTAGGTGTTCATTTTTTTTTTTTAAACCTGTGATCCCAAAATAAGTAGTCATATTCAGTTTGCTGCAGCTAGGGTGAATGCACCTCGCAGCATTTGTAGGTCGTGTTTTTTTTTTTTTTTTTTTAATGAAGTAGGGTAGTCTTAATTTTTTTTTTTTTTTACTTTATTTTACTTTACAATACTGTATAGGTTTTGCCATACATTGACATGAATCCAGCAAGGAAAAGTGCTACTCAGCATTCAGTTGGTTTTCTTCACTGGCATTACAGAAGCATGGTTTTTGTGAGAGGATATAAGTCCCGTTATCAACTCATGAAGCTCCTGGATTCTGAACTGTCAGGCAGCAGAATGTCTATCCCTTAGTTTATATCGTAAGTGAACATATAAAGGAGCTAAAATTACAGAAGGTGTTCAGATAGACCACATACAACTTCTGCCTGAGAATTTTTTTTTCTTTTTTTACCCCCTGAACTGGATTGACTGAACATTTTATTGTAGGTTTGGACCAAAGACAGACATTGGTTGTTTAGATGATTCTGGCACTTGTATAAGGAAGAATCAGGATCTAAGTAACTCTAGGAACTGCCTGCCCAGTGCTACTCGGCCAGTTGGTGGTAGAGCTGAACCCATAGTTGGTGGTAGAGTATGGACCCATATTTCTAGAACATTCATCCTCCATCCTTCTTACTGGCTCATCCTAAAGAGTAGTATCATCCTTAGAGAATTTCTCACAGACATTTTTTTAATCTGACTTTGTTGTAAGGCCATTCTATGTAATTATTTTTTTCAAAAAGGAAATCCTCAAGTGCTTTGTATTTTAAATGGGCCTAAGAACTCAAGGCTGTTGTGTCCATAGAGGCAGAGACTTAAGTGGTCTGATGTCTGCTTTTACTATGTATAGTTATGCTGTCCAATATGGTAACTACTAACCACATATAGCTGTTTAAATTTTTTTTAAATTTCAGTTCCTCAGTTGTCCTAGGGACATTTCAAGTGCTCAGTAGTACATATGGCTAGTGGCTACCATATTGGACCGTGCAGAAATGGAACATTTTCACGGTGATACAGAAGATTCTGTTGGGCAGCGGTGTCAGTAGTTCTAAGACAGGGACCTTACTAATGTAGAATTAGTTAGCTAGGGATAGAGAATTTGATTAAATGTTCTTCCATTCTTGTGTTTGCTTCTTATGCTGCTTTGGTTGCATTTTACTAATTTTGCAAATTGGTTTTTTTTTTTAAGTAATTTTTTCATAACTTTGAGGCAAGCTGTGGAATGACAGATGGAATATGATGTTGGGGAAAGTAATTAAAATGTTTGTAAACCTAACTAATCCTGAAGTTTGATTTAAGCTTTTTTAAAAAATGGTCTGTTGTTTCCTTAATGGGAACTCTACTTCTTTTTGAAATAAACCCACAGTGAGTTGTAATTTCATCCTCAAAGAGGAAAAAAATGCCTTTATCCAGAAGAAGTTTGGATCTTATAATTGTGTTTCTTCCCCCAAATCATAAAGAAAATAGGAAAACTGTGGACGTGTGGACTGAGGTTGCTAAGTGGCATATATAAGATATGCTATTTAAAGGAGATTTTCTACCACCCTGACCCACAGTAAACCATTTGCCTAGAAGTGTTTTGCTTCTGCAAAAGGCCCATACAGGGCAAAGAAAACACACTGATTTTTAGAAGATAAAGTTAGCTTTTGGAATTTATTCTAACCGGGGTAAATGTATGCAAATAAGATACAGGAACATGACAGCTCCTACGGAAAGGAAACTGCCCCCCTTCTTGAACTTCTGTTACCATCTTCAAGTTCAACCAAAAAATGGAAAAGTGGAGGGTTATCTTTAAAATGTCAAACTACTGTCAAGAAAGAGGTGGATATTGAGATTCGGCCACTAGATTCAGAAACCGTACTAGCCAGAGGCAGATGACAAGCATGGCTTATTCTTTATTGACAATACTCAGATCACAAATTTTGGGCAATGTGAATCACAGAATCACTTGGGTAATAACCTTATGTAGTTCTTTTCTCATCAGAAACCCAGTACCTAGACTTCATCATGTCCCATCACTGCCCTCCGTACCCTCAGTCCTGGCTGAGCACTGTCTTCTTCAAGAAAAGGAAACCTAGCTCTTTCTAGTTGTTTCACATAATGCCACTCTAATGATATAAAGTGCTTTATCTTAAATAATTTTGCTTCTCAAGAATAAACCTGAGTGAGATCAATTAGGGGACAGCAAATAAGCAGGAAGCAGGAAGCAGGGAGCATGGTTTTGAGGGTAAATCTGAGGCATCTACTAGAGGGTGAGGGCTACAACACTACCTCTAAGGGACTGATTCTCCACCTAGACTGGCAGGATCCAATATGGCAGCCACCTGGGCTATTTAGCCCTTGAAATGTGGCTAGTCTGAGATGCTCTGGAAAGTGAAATACACATCACAGTTGAACAGTTTACAAAACAAAGAGAAGGTAAGATGTCTTATGAATAATTTTGTTATATTGATTATATTTTGACATGATAACATTTTTGGATATTAGGTTAAAGAAAATTTATTTAAAAAATTATTTCTACCTGTTTATTGAAATGTTTAATGTAGCTGCCAGGATATTTAAAACTACATACGTGGCTAATATTATATTTGAACCAGACAGTAGTGGTCTGGACAACTTCAGCCTTTGTCACAGAATCTACCATACAAAACCTGCTGATTGATCAGAGGCTCTCACAGTTGCCATCCTATCCACTTTCCAGGCCAAAAACATACCCTGTCTCCTCTGACATCCAGTTCAACCCTGATTCTCAATGCCCTATTTTGGTTTAGTCTCAGACATTGAAAGGTGTCCTTAATTTTTCTGGGTCCGTACAGTGATTTTGAAATGAAATGCTATTGAGAGGGACAGGTTGAGATTTTTATCCACTTCTTATTTATATAGGTTTTGTGCTTTATTTTTTATTTTTGGTTTTTGCTTCACTATGATTCTAGACTTTACATATTTATTTGTGAGTTTTATGTATACCCCTCTTTCCAAAGCCATCAGTGTGATAAAGCTGTGAAGTTGAAAAGAGAAACTGAGAGAACAAGGAACACATTTTGTCTTGACCTGAAGCTTCTTGTCATGAGTATGCACGTGTGTATATATATACACACATACATAATGATGTGTGTGTGTGTGTGTGTGTGTGTGTGTGTATACAGAAAGCAGAAGTAGATTGAGTTTCAAACAAAAGTTATTTTCAGACAAATATATAAGTTAATATCCATGGAAATGAAAAGTCAAACCTAGCATTACCTTTAGTAATGAAGCAATTCACTTGGGATTTGGCTAATGATGTGCAAATATTAATACACATAATTTGGCTGCCTAATATTGATTTAAGTTGTTCATTCAAATTCATTTTATTACATAAAAATGAGCCATTTTGTTTTACAGTGTTTGTCGCTGCAGTCAGTGAGATCGTAAAAGCATGTTTATTGGGTAAATAATACTCTTTTGTTGACTTTCTGATGCGAAGAGAACCTTGTGATGACTCCTTCAGAAAGTTCTATGAGCTCGTAAGGTTCTGGTTGGGGGTTGGTTAATTCAAGCCAAGTGTCCTCTGGTTATCTCCCTCATGATCAATATCTGGGGTTGAAGGTACTGTCAGTGACCTGGGCACAGAGGGTTTTGTTTACATGTGATGTTCATATGCCTGAGGGTTGAACTTTGTCCATGCGAGAGCTCTATGTTTGTTTTAAGCAAACTAACCCACATGCTTTTTTTTAAAGATCAAGTGTGAGTTCTCTTTGAGGGGGAAAAGCATTTGACAGGGGCTTTGTCAACTCTTTTGAAATAATATCAGATTCAGATTAGGAGCATAACCACAACAAATCCTTGGGAATTATGAGCGGAAGACATGATTTGGAACTAGACAATGTAATTTGTCATAACATGATAATTGCCATAGTACTTATTTTGTTCTATATTCTAACCCCAGGAATAACAGTAAGGGGTATTTTGTAAAAATGCACAGCAGTCTTCCAGGGAAGAGATGCCCTGCAGATATCTTATTTTTCACAAATAGCTGAGTGTAAATCTGTCATTTAGGAATTCATGTAAACATGTTCCTGAGAGCATATGTAGTTTTAGCTTGTGCCTCTTCTTATAGTAATGAGTTCCACCCATTTTCTGTTCCCAGAGTGGACTTGTATTTCTTTTCATTGCTTTAAATGTAACTCTCTGAGACTTATTTCTAATGCTTATTCTTGACTTCGTAAATAAATGTGGGTTCATGTAAATCCTGAACTTCAAGGGCTCTGTGTCTTGTATCACGTGCCGTGAAGTTGAAGATTCAGCCCAAACACTAGCACCACTGGCCGTGCTAACTTGAATTTCCATTTTCTCATCCATAAAATGGGCTAATAATACTTGTTGTAGAATCAAATGGGAACATGCCTGTGAAAGAAACTTGAAAATTAAAAATTTGTGAACGAAACATCTAGTTTCTTGAAGTTCCCCTTCTAATAGATTGCTTCCCTGTGTGCTAAGTGATCACCCAGAATTCACAATCATCTAATATAACTGGAAAAATCTCTTCCAAATATATTATCTTGCTCTCTTCAAAAGCCTTTCAAAACCTTGCAGCGTAATCCCACAAGTTTAGAATTTCTCCACTCAGTGTCAGACTCCACTGTGCATCCCATATTCCTATAGACATTGTAAATTAGCCCGGAAAAATATCTTATCCAAAGGCATGCCAATGTTTATACTTTCCAGTCTAGAGGAGTGGCTCAGATCAAATTTGATGTAGTCATCAGTTATGTGCAAATGAATATCTGTAACAGACATGCAAGTTACAAAGCACAACAACCGTAACTCTCATTTAAAAAAAAACAAACTACCACTCAACTTTCAGTTCAGTTCAGTTCAGTTGCTCAGTCGTGTCCGACTCTTTGCAACCCCATGAATCGCAGCACGCCAGGCCTCCCTGTCCATCACCAACTCCCGGAGTTCACTCAGACTCACGTCCGTCGAGTCCGTGATTCCATCCAGCCATCTCATCCTCTGTCGTCCCCTTCTCCCCCTGCCCCCAATCCCTCCCAGCATCAGAGTCTTTTCCAATGAGTCAACTCGTCGCATGAGGTGGCCAAAGTATTGGAGTTTCAGCTTTAGCATCATTCCTTCCAAAGAAATCCCAGGGCTAATCTCCTTCAGAACGGACTGGTTGGATCTCCTTGCAGTCCAAGGGACTCTTAAGAGTCTTCTCCAACACCACAGTTCAAACGCATCAATTCTTCGGCCCTCAGCCTTCTTCACAGTCCAACTCTCACATCCATATATGAGTACTGGAAAAACCACAGCCTTGACTAGATGGACGTTAGTCGGCAAAGTAATGTCTCTGCTTTTGAATATGCTGTCTAGGTTGGTCATAACTTTTCTTCCAAGGAGCAAATGTCTTATAATTACATGGCTGTAGTCACCATCTGCAGTGATTTTGGAGCCACCAAAAATAAAGTCTGACACTGTTTCCACTGTTTCCTCATCTATGTCCCATGAAGTGATGGGACCGGATGCCATGATCTTCGTTTTCTGAATGTTGAGCTTTTAGGAACAGTTTATTCCCTCTCATCCTCCTGGTGCTCTTCTCCCTTTCCTCCTCTGTCTTCTTTCATCCCCTCCCTCCAAAGTAACCACTACTTTGAATTTCCTGCTTTTGAGTCCCTTGGTTTTCTTCCTTTAAATTATCTTACTCCATATCACTAAAATACATGCTCCATGATGGCAGATATTTTTTGTCTGTTCTGTTCAATCTGTCCCCAGTGTCTAGAACAGTGTCTGGCATGCAGCAGGCTGAGCGACTGAGTACACACACACACACACACACACACACACACACACACACACACACACACACTTAGGCACTCCATAAGTAGTTATTGAGTAAATGAATATGTCCATGTCCCAAGTCTATCAAAGGGATGCTGCTGTAGTCCCTCCTTTACCTCTTGAATGTAAATAAGCTCTGTAAATGATGTAAATTTCATCATAGTTTCATATTAGCTGCATGCCTTTAATGATTTTTAGAAAATTAGTATTTTTTTAAGTGTTAATATAGATTATTTGCGTTTAGTTGCAATAGGAGATGCCCAGCAAAATTACATGGACATTTCTGAACGAGGACTTCTTTTTAAAATTGATTTGTATTTCACAAGCACTTTTCAGGAATGAATAGTGAATACTCAAGGAACATAAGTAGTGAAGCTTGAGTTCAGCAGGGAGAGCTACAAAGAAATTTTTTTAAAGAATAAAATATACATGCTACAACAAAAATGAACCTTGATAGTATTATACTAAGTGAAAGAATCGAGCTACAAAAGACCACATATTGGGCTTGCATGGCAGCTCAGCAGTAAAGAATCTGCCTGCCAATATAGGAGACATAGGTTAGATCCCTGATCTGGGAAGATCCCACATGCTGAGGAGCAGCTAAGCTAATCCCCTGTGCCACAGCTATTAAGCCTGGGCTCCAGAGCCCGGGAGCTGCAAATTACTGAGCCCACGTGCTGTAACTACTGAAGCCTGAACCCTAGAGTCTGTGCTCCGTAAGAAGAGAAGCCAACACACAATGAGAAGCTGGCACACTGCACCTAGAGAGTAGCCCCCGCTCGCCACAACTAGAGAAAAGCCTGCACCAGCGACGATGACCCCGCACAGCCAAAATTCAATAAATAAAAAACTTGCTTTAATCATATGTATTGTATGATTCCACTTAAATGAAATCTCTGAAACAGGCAAATCATAGGCAGAAAGTCGATTCGTTATTTCCTTTGGCTGGGTGTGGGGACTGGAGGAGAACCAGAGCGACTGCTAACAGGTATGTGTTTCTTTGCGGGGTAGTGAAGTGGTTCTAAAATTGATCGTGATAATGGTTGCACCTGTGTGATTACACGAACAGTCACTAAATTGTACACGTTTAAAGAGGTGGATTGTAGGGTAAATGAGTTATATCTCAATAAACTCATCATTTTGAAAAGGCCAGAAAATGAATAGAGTAGGCAAGATAGGGTGAAAAGACCATAAGAAACTTAAATATCGAGCCATTCCCAGATAGGATGCTTGTAATCAGATAGGAAACGTTCACTCCCTATTTACTGATATCTTCAACAACATACGGAGATAGCCCTCCTATTCCTGTTTTCATTTGCACACTCATCTTTTTCTGCTGCCAGTCTTCGATCTGAAAAAGTTCCACAGAATTGTGTTCTCTGTGGCTGGTTCATAGGGTCAGCTCTGCCTGCTGCAGCAGACACCTTCTTCCTCTGTGCCCCCTGGAGACCATGGTGTCCTTTCTCCTCTGGCTGAAAAATGAGGAACAGCAGCAGGTCTCTGCTGATGCTGGACAAAGCAATTAATGCATTTCTCATGACTAGTTAATTGGATTTTTATGCAGCTTTTCAAGCCCAGGGCACAAGTCTTATGCCCTCCAATTGAAACGCAGGTCATCGGGGAACCAAGTTTCCCACATTCCCTCTGTATATGTGGTGCTGCTGAGTGTTACCAGCGCAGTGACGCTGCTGTTCCTCTCTCCCATGCCCCATTAGATGGATGCCTGCGCCAGTGTTTCCAAGGATATCGTCTGTTGGCTCTTTTGTTGTTTTAATCAAAGAGCTGACACCCTTTGATCATGTCAGATCACAGTATTGTACTGTAAATACTGTTAAGAAGACTAAAATATTACACAGGTACAGCTGTCTCAGATCGTCTCATGGTGCTTACTTTCACACTGAACGAGAAGAAAATGTGTTTGATCTGATTCGCTCTAAAATATGAGTATTACAAATACGAAATTTTCTATAACCACACATAGTTCAATACAGTGAATCCAATCAGTGAGCATTTTAAAAAGTCCTGCTGGGTTTAAGTGCCAGGTTGTTGTAGAAATCCTCCTTTTCACCCAAGTTTAGAGACTCCTAGAGCAAGATAGACTTTGCGTCGGTTAGAGGAAGATCTGGTGGGGAGCTTGTGGGGATGGAGACTGGTGTCTTTGGGGAGCGGAGTCCCTGGGTGGCCACTTTCATGGGCAGGCTTCACTCTCCAAAGGCATGTATGCGTGTATAGGACAACCGGTTCTCCTTTGTGGCCTGTCCTCTTTCTTCTCCCAAGGGACAGCTCAGGTGGGTCCCCACACAAAATTCAAATAAATAGCCATTCATGAGAGTTCAGAGGCAAAGCAAATCCCAAAACTAAGTCTTCCCTAGTTCTTTCTTTTAAGGTCTGATTTGCAGTACTTTCTTGGCACCCAGAGGAGGAAGTGGGTGTGGGCTATAGTGGATTTGTTATTCTGTGTCCTCCCCTCAGGGAAATTTGGCTTCCCTGGGTACCCTGCAACAATGTGGGCAATGTATGTGCCTTGTGCTGGCCTCTGCAGCTGCCCTCATGTCTCACCCCAGGTGTGCATTTATACCTTGGTCCTCCAGCTTGCTAATGTCACCGGCCAAGCTTTCTCTAACAAAAGACACACTGTCCCTGGGACATGCCATGCATGTGACTTTTCTCATGCTGACCCCAACATGCCTAATGCATTCACACCTCCTCACTTCCTGACTAGACCATTCCAGGGTACGAGTATTGCATGGACTAGGATGCTTCTGCAGAAAACCCCCAAAGAAGTGGGAGGTAGGCATGGTATACACTGTAACATCTGACTGAGTCTGCTTCTCTGCAGTTCTGTGGGCTCTCCCTCTTGGTGGGTGGGCTTTGTCCTCAGCTTCACTCTCCTTTCGGTAACAGGATGACAGCAGCAGTCCCTGGCATCACATTTAGAAAGAGAAAAAGGGTAACATCTTCCTACTGGTTTGATGGAAAGTGAAAACACCTGTCTCAGAAGCATCCCTCCCAACAGCAGACTTTTCCTTGTCTCACTGGTCACAGTTGTGTCACATGCTCTCATATGAGCCAATCACTAGCAAGAATAAGAGTTCATGGTACACTCAGTCCAGTAATGACTCCCACTTCCTGGAACAGCCTCTCCTGGAAAAGTGAGGACAGCTGGATGGAACAGGTTTTTGTGAAGGAGGCTGGAGGAACCCAGGGTGTCTGCCATAGGTATGTCATGAATGTCCTCAGCCCTTGAAATCTCCAAAGCCATCCAGAAATACTGAGAGTCCTAAGAAACCTGGCCTTTCCCAGGCAAAGGACTTAATTATAGTCTAGTTGAGAACCCAGTTAGTGAATCTATCAATTCTGTAATAATATTTCTCCCCTGAAAAAATATATATCTGCTTCCCTTCCAAGTTAAGGTGGCTGACAGCTTGTACTGATGCATTGTTTCACTTGTTAGTGTTTTCTGATTTGAAACATCTTATTTTATGGTTCTGAGCCATTCATTCAAAAAATGTATAGATTCTTCAGCTCTAATGAAAAGTCGGACAATGAGGGTGGAAGGTTTTGAATCTCGACCAACTTTAACACCTCTGAGTCTGGGGTAAGTTGGAATTGTTATATTGGAAATTCAGGGAATAATAGTAGATGATTCAACCACTCCTGGTTGCTATGGTGAGGAATTTTTAAAGCTTTGATTTGTGAGAAATAGTGATCATTAGTAGCTCTCTGTGTTTAAAACAGAGAGCCCTGCAAATGATAAACGCTTGAGTGGAATAAATGACTGGCACCTAATTGGAGAAAGAATCTCAGGTTATTTCCAAAGAAATGAAAATGGGCAGGGGCTTTTGGAGAGCAGATTCTTATATTTCATTTTTATGTCAGGCCAGAGTATGCAAAAATTATTGGACAAGGAGTCATGTGACTCCCATCTATGCTAGCTCTGTCTTGGCTTTTACTTTGCATATGGCCTGGGGACAATTACATTATCATTTTGTAACTTTTTGATGCTCATCTGTTGAATTATGAGGTCAGACCAGATCATCTCTGAAGGTCTTGAAAGCTATATGGTTTTGTGACTCTGCTGATTTCCTCTTGCCAGTTTTCAGTGCTTTGGTGGTATGCCCAAACAGCCCTCCTTCCTCCCACACATACTTCACATAGCAGTTATCATTGGCCTCATTTGCTCCTGGCACCCAGTCTGTAAGAGATGAAGAACTACTGGGTGCCTGCCGTGCACTCAGTTTTCAGTCCTTAGTCCAAGTAAGCCCAGAGACATCTCAAGTGTGCTATAGGGAAGTACTACACAAACCTTTGGGAATTTCTTACATCTAGAAATACATTTTGCATCATAACTCAGCACACACAGACACCATGCTAAGTATACATAATTCAGTGTATACTTCTCAAGCATTTACTGTGTTCTCGGTGTTAGAAATATTACAGTAGTGAACAAAAGGGACAAAAATTCTGGTGCTTATGTAGTTTCTGAATATGGAGAAACAGTAAACCACAGAAATAATAAGTACTCTGTATATTTACAAAATATATGCATCATTATTACATATAATTTATAATTTACATAATATATTAGAAGGTGATAAATTCTATGCAGAAAAATACAGCAGAAAGGGAGATAGGAAATATTGGGAGTTGAGGGGGGCTCTGATTATTAAATTGTATGGTCAAGGAAGGCCTTACTGAGAAGATGACATTGATGGTGAGGAAGCCAGCATGTAGATATCTGGAGGAGGAGCATTCCAGACAGAGGGACCAGCAGTTACAGACACCCACCTGTGAGCATGTGCCTGGTATGTTCCAGGAACAGGAGTAATGTCATGGATCTGGGGTAATAACGGGTAAATAGGACTGAGCAGAAGGGGTGGGGGTGGGGAAGATCATGGTGGGCTATGTAGACCATTGTAGGGACTTTTGGCTTTTACACTGAGATTAATCATCCCTTGATAATCTATAGGGTTCCAGAAGAGTAACAGAGGACCCGGGCGGGCTACAGTCAGTCTATGGGATTGTAAAGAGTTGGATACAACTGAGCACACACACACACAAGAGTGGCATAATCTGACTTGGGTTTTAAGCAAGAACCATCCTGGCTGTTCTGTTGAGAGTTGACTAAACATGAACTCTTCGTGTAGGCGTAAACTGTGCTTACCCCTTCATGTGTGACATACTCTATTTTCTTTTCTATTGCCTTTGAATTTTTAAAAACTGATCAGTGCCCACAAATTGATTTTACTATACGATGTCAATGGGTAGTTTGAAAAACAGATTACAAATTGGGTTAGAACCACAAAGAACTGAGCTTCCTTGTTCAAGGCATGGTTGTGGTATACATGGCACCCTATGGAACCTTGTATGCATACTCAATAATAGCTTTCAAGGAACTTTTGTTCATTTTTTAGCTTACATCGAATGTATGCATGCTAAGTTGCTTGTTCAGTTCTTTGCGACCATATGGATTATAGCCCTCCAGGCCCCTCTGCCCATGGGATTCTTCAGGTAAGAATCCTGGAGTGGGTTGCCATGCCTTCCTCTGAGGATCTTCCCTGTCCAAGGATTGAACCAGCATCTCTTGCATCTCCTGCACTGGCAGGAGGGTTCTTTATCACTGGCACCACCTGGGAATCTAAACTGAATAACACTGTTTTATTAAAGGCTGATTTAAAAGTTTAATTTTTCCTACATATTTAGCAAGCTTTTGTTACCAATTTAGATTTTAAATAACTTTTTTGTTGTTGAAGTATAGTTGATTTACAATATTGTGTTAGTTTCAGATGCACAGCATAGTGATTCAGTTTTTTTCTGATTATATTCTATTATAGATCATTACAAGCTATTGAATATAGTTTCCTGTGCTATAGGGTAAATCCTTGTTGCTTATCTATTTTTTGTATAGTGGTATCCGTTAATGTTATGCTCCTAATTTGTCCCTCCCCTACTCCCTCTCTCCTTTGAAAATGACTTTTTCTACAGATTATTTTAAATATACTTAAAGAGAAAAGTATAGTTAATCAACTTCAGTAATTATAAACTCATGGCCAAGTGTCATCTAAACTCAACTTCCATAGTTTGAATTACTTTGAAGCAGGTCTCAGGCCTGGTGTTATTTCATCTGTAAATATTTTAGTTGTTACCTTAAAAGATAAAACCTCATTGCAAAAACATGCCGCATTAGTATCCACATGCAAGTGCATGCATGGGCACATGCACACCAGCAATAATGCGCCCTGTTTAGTCTGATCAGCAGTGTCTCTTCATCCATCTAATGGGGAAATGCAAGTAACTTTCATGAAATGAAGCTGTGGTCATACTTAATGCTGAAGATGGTGTTTCTGGACACTGCCAAGCTCCTGTTGAAGAAATACTTTCTTACTGTCAAAAATGAATCACTTCAATCCTGTTCCCCTTTTATACTTTCATTTCTTCTTAAGTGGGGCCTCCTTTTCTGTGACTTTTGACTAATCAACGGTAAGAGCCTAGAGAGGCGGTCCTGGGTCTTATGACCCCTGTACCACACAAGGACTTGACATGGTTTCCCACACACAGCAGCTGGCACACTTCTGTTAATGTTTTTATTTCCTGTTCTAAAGTCAGAACTGGGGGAAGCCTCTCTTGGCCCTTTGACCCATCGCTCTGTTGGCCAGATATTTCAACATCATAAAAATCTGACTTGTCTATGCTGCTGCTGCTGCTGAGTCACTTCAGTCATGTCCGACTCTGTGTGACCCCATAGACAGCAGCCCACCAGGCTCCCCGTCCCTGGGAATCTCCAGGCAAGAACACTGGAATGGGTTGCCATTTCCTTCTCCAGTGCATGAAAGTGAAAAGTGAAAGTGAAGTCGCTCAGTCATGTCCGACCCTCAGCGACCCCATGGACTGCAGCCTTCCAGGCTCCTCTGTCCATGGGATTTTCCAGGCAAGAGTACTGGAGTGGGGTGCCATTGCCCTCTCCCGACTTGTCTATACTTATGGCTAGTAAACACATGAAAAGATGCTCAACATCACTCATTATTAGAGAAATGCAAACCAAGACTATAGTGAGGTATCACCTCACACCAGTCAGAATGACCATCATCCAAAAAAAATGTACGAATAATAAATGCTGGAGAGGATATGGAGAAAAGGGAACCCTCTTGCACTGCTGGTGGAAATGTAAATTGATACAGCCACTATGGAGTGTAGTATGGAGATTCCTTAAAAAACTAGGAATAAAACTGCCACATGACCCAGTCATATGGGTAGTAGTAGTAATCTCAATACTGGGCATATACCGTGAGAAAACCATAATTGAAAGAGACACATGTACCCCAATGTTTGTTGCACATTATCTACAGAGGCTAGGACATGGAAGCAGCATACCTAGATAGATGTCCATCAACCAATGAATGAATAAAGAAGTTGGCTATTAATATATGTAAACAATGGAATATTACTAAGCCATATAATATTCAGCTCAGAGTGACCGAACTGAACTGAACTGAAGCCGTATAAAGAACACATTTGAATCAGTCCTGATGGAGTGGATGAACCTGGAGCCTGTTACAGAGAGTGAAATAAGTCAGAAAGAAAAACAAATATTGTATATTAACGCGATGGTACTGATGAACCTATTTGCAGGGCAGCAGTGGAGAAGGAAAAGGCAACCCACTCCAGTGTTTTCGCCTGGAGAATCCCAGGGACGGGGGAGCCTGATGGGCTGCCGTCTATGGGGTCACACAGAGTCGGACACGACTGAAGCGACTTAGCAGCAGCAGTGGAGATGCAGACATACTGAGCAGACTTGTGGATGCAGTGGGGAAGGGAGAGGGTGGGAGGAATCGAGAGAGTGGCCTGGAAACATGTACATTACCAGATGTAAACTAGACAGCCAGTGGGAAATTCGCTGTGTGATGCAGGGGGCTCAAACCAGTGCTCTGTGACATCCTAGAGGGGTGGGATGGGGTGGGAGGCGGGAGGGAGGCTCAAGAAAGGGGAGGGAACATGTGTACAGCTATGGCTGACTCATGTTGATGTATGACAGAGACCACCAAAATACTGTAAAGCAATTATCCTCCTATTACAAAGAAATAAATTAAGAAAAAAGTCCGACTTGTCTAAGAAGCCTCACTTCTTTCAGGATGGGGAGCTTTCTGTATCAGTATTGACACTGACAGGAGCCTTCAAGTTGATCTCTATTCTTACAGAGCCCTTTCTGTTCCTTCTGTCCCTTGATCTCGTTATCCTCGGTAGGGTGTGATGTTTGTTTTCCTCTGGTAGCTCCCCTAATCCCCACTAATTCATTGATTAATTTGATATGGGTTACATTACTGGAAACTTGGTCATTTCTGAATGTATATAATAGTAATTTCAGAGAAGGGTAAGTAAATATTTGTATGTTTGAGTATATGGTGTGTACTAATCCAGTGCTGAGTATCCCTTATTTACCTAATTAATTACCCAAATTTTATATCTATAAAATTGGCAAGGAAAGTGGCCGTACTCCAAGCCTTATTCTTTTCATCCATGCTTTCTCCAACCTTTCTGCTTCTCTTTTTCATAAAAACTGAGTGCATACTTATGCCAAGCCCCATGTGTGGCTTTGGCAACACGAAGAGATGGAAAGCAGCCTCTTTGTAACTTCTTGTTCAGAATCTGTCCCTGGTGGATTGTCACTCCATAAAGGCAGGGGCCCTCAGGTCACCAGCTACTAGCAGAGGGCCATCCTCTATTGGCTTCTTAAGAACAGTTTTGCATGAATGGCTGAATGACTGGAAATATGCACCTCATCACAGAGGAGTTTACAGCCCAAGATTTGGTCAGGAATGCGAACTTGGTGCATCTTGGTAGAACTTATAAGGTCATCATCAGTTATATTTGCAGTTGCAGTGAAACTCTTCCCTTAAATTGCTACCTCTCCTGGCCACAGTCTTCTGAGTTTTTCAGTACCCTCTTAAAGATGCCAGAAGTTTAACATGGTGATTCTTACACGCGGTGGCATGGGTGTGGCCTCTGGAACTGCAAGCAAGAAGAAAAGGGGAGGGCTCCACTTTCTCCACTGTCTGCCTCTGCTGCCCATGTAGTTCTAGGGAAGTTCTAGCTACATGAGACTTCTCATCTTCCCTGGTCGGCAAATCTCAGAGTCTTGGGAGGCCTCCCGGATGTCCTGATTATGGGTCTCGTTTAGCCTGAAGGCAGGCCGGTAGTTATAACTCCTTACCACAAGGAAAGCATTTTTAAAACTAGCACACAAATCTGTTTTTTCCTTCTGAGTTACAATTTTGTGTTTATGCTCTGCCAGGAGACATTTACTACTGGTTAAAGAGGAATTAAAAATACTTGCTGTTTTTCCAGGGCAAGGATTTACTCTGGTGGAAAGTAATGTCGTGTGTGTGTGTGTGTGTGTGTGTGTGTGTGTGTGTGTGTGTGAGAGAGAGAGAGAGAGAGAGAAAGAGAGAGAGAATGTCTGTATTTATGAGTGTACCAGGGTGTGTCTGTGAGTTGCTGTATGTGTGCACACGTGTGTGTCTTTGTCTGTCTGGGTTTATATTTGTGTGTCAGTATGTGTGTGAGAGAGAGAGAGAGAGAGAGAGAGAGAGAGAATGTCTGCATTTATGAGTGTACCAGGGTGTGTCTGTGAGTTGCTGTATGTGTGCACATGTGTGTGTCTTTGTCTGTCTGGGTTTATATTTGTGTGTCAGTGTGTGTCTTTGTGGAATGTGGGATGTACATGTATGTCTTTGCATCATAAGGCAGATTCAGCACCCAGGGGAAAGAAAACTTTCAGAGGACTACAACCCATGGGATAAGTTTTCAGCTATTGTCTTTTTTTGTGGTTTTAAATTATTTGTTCCTCCTCTTGAAGTGACTGATTTGGAATATGAAAAAGTTCTTTTAGAGAATGGAAAAAAAGATATCATTTAACACTTTCATGGTTATATATAATTAATCTTATTATGCAAACCAATTATTTTTAATCCCCAGGTGGAGCTTGTAACTGAGCCTAAGTAATTCTCCAGGTATAATGAATGACAAACCATAGAGGCAAATGTCAGAGAAGTCGCTATTTTGGGGGACTGGATCCTTTTTTTAAAAAAGTAGACATTTTAGTTGCTGAGAGAGACCTTGTAGATTCCCCTCAAAATTAAAAAAGCGAGAGGAAGAGGAAATTACAATTAACAGTGTTAAAATTCCAATTAATCCCTCAAATAGTGATTAATTTCCAGAGACCTGGAGACACTGCAGTATATCCGAGAGAAAGGAGAAGACAATTAGGATTGGAGAAATTGGTAGAGGACACTTGGGTAGGTGGAAATCCCACCAGGATTGAAGATTGTGCTAGGACTGAGATAATTGACAAGGTTGGATGCCTGCCAAAAACTATCTAGCGTTGACTCTTCTTAATGGAACAAATGTGCCCATTTGGAATCCCACAAACCATGTTTTCTAAAACAGTCTATTGTCTCTTTAGGGAAAACTTCAAATAAAATCTGTTATCAAATTAGAGTGCTTTCTGCGTCACCTTTTAGCTAGTTCATCATTTGGCTGAAATGTTGGTCCCCTGCCCTTCGTTGTGTCCACTGTATTCTTGGGGCTCGCTCTCCCTAACAATCAGCATCTCAGTGAGTTACTTCAAATCTGTGTTGGTTTAAGATAGTAGATGTTTTACATGTCTCAGACTGCTGCTGTGGCCTGGAAATCACAAAGCCAACTGATGTGTCAACTTTTTCCTCTAAAAGGTAAAACAACACCATTGCAGTTTTGGGGTGCACATTATTGAGGACATGATAAATTGGAACAAAGAGAAAATGAGCATGTTCTCATAGAGCTGGCTATACTTATGAAAAGAGTGCTTACTTTAGCATACAACTGCTAACTGAGTTCAAGTGGATTCAGTTTTAAGTCATTTGGAATTTATTTGTGTGTATTAATACCTGAAATTTTAATTACGTGGTAATGAATATGGTGTTATATTTTCATGGGAGCATAGCTTTTGATCTGTTCCTTTTTTTCAGTCTACTAACAGTTCTTATTAGAAGGAAAAACTCTCTAGAGAATGAGGAATAAACATCAGAGTCCCTTAAACTTTTAAGTACACGCAGCACTTTACAGAAATAATGTTAAGTGAAGTAACCATTTGTGGTCAGCTGAAAAACGTAACTTTCAGAGGGATTTGACCAACTATATTGACCTAGAAAACGAAATAAGCAGTTTGGAAAATCTGGTTTGTGTGTATAATTATTTTTATATTATCTCGGGCTGTGCCTTGCAAAGAACAGACCACAGTAGTTATCTGACCTATTGCTCTACCCTTGTCTTTTTTTCAACACAGTAATTAAGTAAGACTCAGCATGTTTTTCACTAACTATATGCATGAGGGACATTCCTCAACTGCAGCAGCCCTCTATCCCAAGGCGGCTCAAGTGCTCTGTAATCTCTCAGTTTGAATGGAAAAGATACCTTAATTTGGGATCCACGGTAACTTTTATAGACCCGGACGGCCATTAGGAAAATAAAAGCATTTGGCACTTTTATTAGCTAAAAATGCCTGGAAAGTTGTGATGTCTCAGCTATTTTTAATTAAAAGAGAAAATTAATCTTTAAGATCAAAGGGTCCTAACAATGCCTTTCATTTGAATATAAATATTTGGTTGGGATATAGGTTACAGGATGTCTTTAAGGCCCTAAGGTCCTTTGGGTTTACTGTTTTTAATTCTGGTTCTTCCCTTGGTTGCTTGGAGCACAGAAAAATGATTTCCTTTAGATTGTATGCATGCTTCTAAGGATATCTGAATAAAAGATACATTTCTGATAATTTGCCATCTCAGCTTTATCTCTTGGGCAGCAGGCTGGAATGCAATAACTTAACCTGAATGTGAATGAACACAAGAGGGTGTGTGTCTCTTCCTGGATTTGAAGGAATTGGCATTAAAGCAGTTTAATCAGGGTACCTTGAATGGCTTATCGTCTTGATTAGCTAGAGTTGCAATTAGAAGATGTTGAACTTTCATTTAAAACGTGAAAGTGACTGGCGGAGTTCAGCTATTAATAACACTAGGCTTAACCTCTAGTTTTAACCCTCTAGTGTCTGTGCTTTATAGTAGGTTCTTGCTGATTATCTATTTTATATATACTAGTGTATATATATTAATTCCAGTCTCCTCATGTATCCCTGTCGTCTGCCCCCTTTCCTCTTTGGTAACCGTAAATTTGTTTTCTAAGTCTGTGAGTCTGTTTCTGGTTTGTAAATAAGTTCATTTGTATTATTTTTTAAGGTTCTTCATGTAAGTGCTATGATATTTGTCTTTGACTTCACCTAGTCTGATAATTTCTAGGTCCATCTATATTGCTGCGAATGGCATTATTCATTCTTTTTATGGCTGAGTAATATTCCATTGTATATATTCATCACATCTTCTTTATTCACCCTTCTGCTGATGGCCATTCAGGTTGCTTCCATGTATTAGTTGTTGTGAACAGTGCTGCATTGAATATTGGGGGTGCATTTATCTTTTTGAATTAGAATTTTCTCCAGACATATGCCCAGTAGTGGGATTGCTGAATGATATGGTAGTTCTATTTTTAGTTTTTTAAGGAACCTCCACACTGTTCTTCATAGTAATTGTACCAATTTGCATTTCCACCAACAGTAGGAAGGTTTTCTTTTCTCCATACCCTCTCCAGCATTTATTGTTTATAGATTTTTTTGATGATGGCCATTCTGATTTGTTATTCTAGTTTTGATTTCCATTTCTCTTATATGCCAGCAAATTTGGAAAACTTAGCAGTGGCCACAGGACTGGAAAAGGTCAGTTTTCATTCCAGTCCCTAAGAAAGGCAATGCCAAAGAATTGCACTCATCTCACACACTAGCAAAGGAACGCTCAAAATTCTCCAAGCCAGGCTTCAACAGTGCGTGAACCATGAACTTCCAGATGTTCAGGCTGGATTTAGAAAAGGCAGAGGAACCAGAGATCAAAGTGCCAACATCCGTTGAATCATGGAAAAAGCAAGAGAGTTCCAGAAAAATGTCTACTTCTGCTTTATTGACTATGCCAAAGCCATTGACTGTGTGGAGCACAACAAACTGGAAAATTGTGAAACAGATGGAAATACCAGACCACCTGACATGCCTCCTGAGAAATCTGTATGCAGGTCAAGAAGTAACAGTTAGAACTGGACATGAGACAACAGACTGGTTCCAAGTTGGAAAGGAGTACGTCAAGGCTATATATTGTCACCCTGCTTATTTAACTTATATGCAGAATACATCATGAGAAACACTGGGCTGAAAGAAGCACAAGCTGGAATCAAGATTGCTGGGAGAAATATCAATAACCTCAGATATGCAGATGTTGCAGAAAGTGAAGAAGAACTAAAGAGCCTCTTGATGAAAGTCAAAGAGGAAAGTGAAAAGGTTGGCTTAAAACTCAACATTCAGGAAACTAAGATCATGGCCTCTGGTCCATCACTTCATGGCAGATAGATGGGGAAGCAATGGAAACAGCAGCAGACTTTATTTTGGGGGCTCCAAAATCACTGCAGATGGTGATTGCAGCCATGAAATTAAAAGACCCTTGCTCCTTGGAAGAAAAGTTATGACCAACCTAGACAGCATTTAAAAAAGCAGAGGCATTACTTTGCTAACAAAGGTTCATCTAGTCAAAGCTATGGTTTTTCCAGTAGTCATATATGGATGTGAGAGTTGGACTATAAAGAACGCTGAATGCTGAAGAATTGATACATTTGAACTGTGGTGTTGGAGAAGACTCTTGAGAGTCCCTTGGACTGCAAGGAGATCCAACCAGTCCATCCTACATGAGATCAATCCTGAGTATTCATTGGAAGGACTGAAGCTGGAGCTGAAACTCCAAAACTTTGGCCACCTGATGTGAAGAACTGATTCATTTGAGAAGACCCTGATGCTGGGAAAGATTGAAGGCAGGAGGCAGAAAGGGATGACAGAGGATGAGATGGTTGAATGGCATCACCGACTCAATAGACATGAGTTTGAGTAGGTTCCGGGAGTGGTTGATGGACAGGGAGGCCTGGCGTGGTATAGTCTATGGGGTTGAAAAGGATCGGACACGACTGCGTCACTGAACTGAACTGAATAAGTAGCAATGTTTAGCATCTTTTCACATACTTTTTGGCCATCTGCAAGACTTTGGAAAAATGTCTATTTAGATTTTCTGCCCATTTTTTGATTGGGTTGTCTGTTTTTTGACATAGAGCTAAGTGAGCTGTTTGTATATTTTGGAGATTAATCCCTTGTTGGTTTCTTTGTTTGCAAATATTTTCCATCAGTTTAGTCTTGCCTTTTGCCTAGAGCCTTCTTATATCACCCAGGTAGATATAGTCAATCTACTCAGGCTTTCTAATGAAACACTGATTTGATATTATTGCCATTCCCCAAGTTAACCACGATTCTGATTTCTTACCATAGATTAATTTTGTTTGTTTTTGAAATTTATTTGTATAAAATCATATAATATGTACTTATATACTATTTTATTCTCAACATTACATCTTGAGATTCATCCATATATTATGCCTACCCATGGTACATTCTTTTTCACTTTTGTAGAATATTCCGATTCCTATGTTTATCTCTATGTACTTATGTATTCTGCTATTGATGAATTCTTTGGTTGTTTCTAATTTGAGACTACTATCAAAAAACGCTGCTATGAATATTATTGTTTGTGCACCTATGTACATTATCTATTGTGTATATACCTACATGTAGAATTATTAGGCTGTGAGGTATGTATGTATGTATGTTTTACAAGATACTGCCAAATAATTTTCTAAAATGGTTTTACTAGTTTATATTTCCATCCAGCAGTGTGTGAAAATTCCGTATCTAGCCCACTTTCATATCCCACTTCTTCTTGACTTAAATTTCTTTTGGAGATAATCAATTTGACTAGACTTTTAAAACCCCTGCAGTACCAGAAGCAGCCAACAAACATAGTCAGATGCCACAGTTTCATTAAGTTACATATATAAGTAAGTAATGTTACTAAGTTATGATGAGAAGAAATCTCACAGTGCAAACATTCTTTTTTTCTGTTTGTTGAAGGCACAAACTGGGTGTATTTCTAAAACCCTGCTTTTCTTAAGGAGAAATCACAGGAGAGAAAATCAGAAGCCATTTCTGCTGTTCCTAACTTGGTGATCCTAGTCACTTAATATCTTTTGTCTCAGTTTCAAGTGTCTGCAAAAACTATGGAACATTTTACCTTCTCTATTTACCAAAAGATTATTGTGAGAAGCAATTGAAATGCCTATAACAGCTAATCCATATGAAGATTTAAAGTCAACACAGCATTTTCCACATATTCTCATTTCTATATTTAAAATAACCTTATGGTGGGTAAAATGCTATTCCAATGGAAGGTATGGTTTTTTCATACGATAAATCACATTTTTTTTTCCTATGAAAATGTTATTTGTTGTACATCTTGGGTTGTAAGCAGAGCCCAGTACCGAGCAGTCTAAGCGGTGCATTTGCTCATTCTCCTCTGCCTAAGTAGAAAGAAAGGAATGGAGGAGATGATGCATAATGAATAAAACACAGATCATCTCCTGGAGATAGAAAATAAGGATAAAGGCAGATTTCCATTCGGGAGAATTTATTTGGGCTTTGGAAGTAATTTAAAATGGCTATTCCCTCTGTTGGCAATTTGTAGCCTGCTTGAGTTGACACCTCCATTTTCAGTCACAGCCAGATTGCTTTTAGTTGCAGGGAATTGCTAAAGCCAGCGCTCCGAAACCCTGAATCTGAGCCCTTTTCAAATTCCTCATAGATTTAAAGCAGATGGAATAAAAATAGGATCTTCTTTCATGATTGTTATCACATACTTCACAAATTATTTAAATTAACCTACAAATTATCTAAATTAAGAGAGGGAAATAGGGCCCAATTATAACTTTGATTTGTTATGTCTGGGCATGGCAAATTTAACCCTGAAAGATATGGTAGCTATCAAATTATGCAAACCTAATGTAAAGTATTTGTTGTGCTTTTATATGCGTATGAGATCTAAGAAAGACAATATTACAGACAGTGGTTAGTTAAATTCCCATATCAGTTGATCCAAACCAGTGTGCGTGTGTGCGTGCACATGACTTCTGACTGTTTATCTGTATGGAGATATGTACATATCTGTTTAAAACAAAATCTCCATTGAATCTCTTTGTGATACTGAGTTAAATTCTAGAGGACATTAGTGGTATAGCATCTCTCTTGGTATCCTATCCATATCATGGAAAATGTAGTCAAGGAGTACAGCAAAGACGGTAATCCTTACTACCTAAGGCAGGAGACTGAAACTGATCACTTGCTGTGAGCTCTTTGAGACCCGTTTTGAGAAATCACCATTAATCACACTGGGAAAGGCAACTTACCTAACACGGGGAACAGTTATAATTATTGAATGGGTGTTATAGTCACTGAGCTTTTGTGTAGTTAAAACATTATTCTGAGACATGTCCTACAAGCCATGGGATTAGGCCTTTATTAATAAAACTCCCCAAATGGTATTTGCAATGTGTCATTCCACTCGAGAAGATAAATAGGACAGAATTAAACTACAGAAAGATTACTTATCTTATAATTAAGAACATTGTACAAGAATGAATTTTGAATTTATAGCAGATCCTGGGTTGACCAGGGAGACATATTAAATAACTTTCCTTTTTTAAAAAATATCTTTTGAGACATAAATTCTCTGTGGGGAAAAAACATAGAACAATGAGCTGTCTTTTCTCAATTGATTGCCTAGTGTTCCAAATGCTTTGAAAAATGAAGGGAAATTTAACATCTTAAAATGATCTTTCAGAAATCTACTATTAAGAGTGGGGAAAAATGAACTAAAGTCCTAAAGTGTTTAGACTTTTGGGAAATTTCCATGATGTAAGCTTAGGTAAATCTGAAATAGTTCAGCCCACAAAGCACGGTGGCATAAAATGCAAACATGAGTCACTGATTTTTATAGTCAGCTAGAAAAGCAGCACATTTGGTGTGATTTTTAAAAAAAGAAAAATAGACAATATTTCCTGATATGAAGACAACTACTATATTTGTTTCTCCTTGGAAACTTCAGAGAACTTTATCCTGTTTATTTTTAATGCAGCAGTGACCATGTGTGTCAGCTTGGGTCTGTGTTTTAAGATCTTGGCTAAAATGTCATATGTTCTTAAGCAAACCAAAGTAGAGAGTTGAGCAATCTCTACTATTAAGGTAAAAAATATCAACCATACTGTTTATCTCTGATATGAGTGTTCAAGTTTTCACTTAAATTATCCTGGGAATCATAAATTGGCTTATAACTTTCTCAATGTATACCCCCAAATAATTAACACATAGAATAAACTTTTATCATAAGCACAGAAAATAGATTTTGATGACCCAGTTTTTTCTTTGTTCCTCCTAAAATGAATTTCGTAAGCTTGTCTTTACTTTTCCCATCTACAAAGTGGAGAATATAAAAGGTTCCCTGGAGCTGTGATATATGTAAGGGCATTCATGTTTTCGGAAGCAAGTTGGAATGTATAATTACACACAGTTCCTGGCATTCTGTGCTTATGAAAGGAGTAATAGCAGTTCCCTGATCTCAAGTCATTAGATCTGTGGGGAGACGTAATGTGATGTTGCCATTTGTTAGAATATTTTAGGGCTATACTACTTCACTGTTTGGTTTAGCCTTACAACGGGCCACAACTGTTTTGGCAGAGTTAATCAGACTAGTTTTCCCCTGGCTCCCACTATAACAGCATTCCACTGGCAGCAGGGAGCTTCTTGAAGGAGATGTCTTCATGCCTTGCTGGGTACCATAGCCCACATCAGGCCATCAGCTTTTCCATTTTCATACTTTTCTGACTTGGAGTGATTTTCCTAACTCAGTGATCTCCTTTCTGCCATTAGCCACCTTCACTCCATTAAGTTATCTGTTCCCTAGAGACAGAAGTGTTAAGTTCTTCAGTAAGGGCTGTCCACTGTCCAGCATTACTCTCCCTTCTTGAAGCAAAGCTCCCAATTTCCTTATGGGTGACCCATTTTTCCTAACTCTCTCATTCCATGAAAGTTCAAAGTGTCTGAGGGTGGCTTTTAACTCCAGCTTCACAGAAAAGAGCTTCAAGGATTGGGTAGGAAAGGACTCAGGAGCCATCCACCGTTTGCTCTGGCTTTTACTTACCAGATTTGAACTGTAGTCACCTTGCGATCATCCACATGGGACCTGAGAGACAGCAGCCACCTTGGGGCAGAGCTGAGAGATGGAGAGGTGGGCCCTGCATCAGTGTCTGAACCTGAGTCCAGGTTGTGAAGGTGAAGCCAAAGGCCTCCCCCTGGCCTTCTGGTTCCCACAGCTTTTTTTCCTTTATCTCAAACCAGTTGGAACTGGGGCTTCTATCATCTGCCACTCAACAAAAATAACCTTGAGTAATCCAAACCTGGTACCTGTGGTCCAAGTTCAAGAGAACTTTACCCTTTTGTTTTATCCCAGGATAAAAGGGTACTTTGAAGTACAGGGTGCTTATAAGTCATTGCTTCTAATTTGTAGAGAAGCTGACTTCAAAAATGTATATATGCATATATTTACACATACACAAACACAAGTATAGATATGTGTATTATACCTTCATAATGTCTAGGTCAACTATTTAATTAAACTTAAAAAGAAAATAAGCTCCCCATTGGGCAATATAAGGAAATAAATACACCAAGGTAGAGAATTTGTTGTGATCAAAGTCCAAGATGATTTGGCTGCAAGCACAGTAGCAAAGGGGGGTTGTTTGTCCCTTATGACCTCAGGTTTTGAGGAGGCCAATCCACCCACATAGCTCAGGGCAGGGTGCCAGATAAATGAGCCTCTGGCACTGGAGCCCCATTCTCCTTCCTGAACTCTCGGTTCACGCCTACTCTTCCTTTTGCTCCCACTCTCTTCCAGTTTGGCCTGGTTTCCAGGCATAGTGACATGCTTTCCTTTCTGGCCCATGGACTCAAGGATGGAGTCACTATCCAACTTTAACCCTTAAAGCTCCCAGGCCTACTTGCTTGGTCCTACCAGCTCCTGGCACTCTTGACCTCCTCCCTGGGCTGGGGGTGCTGTTTCAGTCTTCTTTGCAAGAGGAAGAGGGGAGAGGAAGAAAGTTGAGATGAAAGAGTAGCAGATAGAAAAAGGGCAAAGGTAGTATATTCCCATACATGTCTTTGAAGTGAAGTGAAGTCGCTCAGTCATGTCTGACTCTTTGTGATCCCATGGACTGTAGCCATGGGATTTTCCAGGCAAGATTATTGGAGTGGGTTGTACATGTCTTTGCTACTGCTAAGTCACTTCAGTCGTGTCCAACTCTGTGCAACCCCATAGATGGCAGCCCACCAGGCTCCCCTGTCCCTGGGATTTTCTCAAGGCAAGAACACTGGAGTGGGTTGCCATTTCCTTCTCCAATGCAGAAAAGTGAAAAGTGAAAGTGAAGTCACTCAGTCATGTCCGACCCTCAGCGACCCTATGGACTGCAGCCTTCCAGGCTCCTCTGTCCATGGGATTTTCCAGGCAAGAGTACTGGAGTGGGGTGCCACTGCCTTCTCTGGTACATGTCTTTACCTTGTCTAAAAATACTCCCCACTGGCAGAAAAGATGAAGCTGAACATATGGCACATGCTTCTTACTGCACCAGATTGTAATATTATACACTTGGATTACAAAGTCTGGATATTACAGCCATAAACATATGTAAACATTTTTATGTTTTGCTTAAAAGGAAAAAAATCACCAATAATATATTTATCCTAATGAGTTGATTACCAAGATCAATTAATGATATTCCCAGGTTCTAGGCAGAGAATCCCTTGGATAGCAAGGAGATCAAACCAGTCAGTCCTAAAGGAGATCAGCCCTGAATATTCATTCATTGAAAGGACTGATGCTGAAGCTCCAATACTTTGGCAACTTGATGCGAAGAGCCAACTCATTGGAAAATACCCTGATGCTGGGAAAGGTTGAGGGCAGGAGGAAAAGGGAGTGACAGAGGATGAGGTGATTGGATGGCATCACCTGTTTAATGGACATGAGTTTGAGCAAGCTCCGGGATGTAGTGAAGGACAGGGAAGCGTGGCCCAAAGAGTCGGACACGCGTTAGCAACTGAACAACAACAAGATGGAGAGAATGTCACCCGCTGCAGTGACATACTACACAGCGGCAATAGTGATGATGGTGTTTCTCATTGGTTCTGTGGTCACTGTTTGCCACAGCTGTGTTTTCTAGGATAGAATCCTAGGACTGGAAGAAACCCTTAGATGAGGGATTGGAAAACTGTAGTCCCCTGACCAAATCTAGCTCCCCTGTTGTCGAGTTTATTGGAACCCACCCATGCCCATCCGCTTAAGTGTTATCTGTGGTTCTTTTGTATACCCTGGCAGAGGTGAGTGCTTGTGGCAGTGACTATAAGGTTGATAAAGCCTAACGTATTTGCTCTCTGGTGTTTTACAGAGAAAATTTGCTGACTTTGCTTTAGAAGGTAATTTAAATTCATTAGCCTATTTTCTGATTGTGTTTTTGTAGTATCAGAAAAGTGTTTGCCCAGTTAGTAATTATTCCTAGGGATAAAGACTGTGTTGTCTCATTGCTATACCAACTCTTCGTAACCAAAAATTCTCTGCAAAGATAACTTACCTAAAACCTTCATGACACAAGGTAGACCCAATTCCTCTTCGTCTGTTTTTCTTTTAGTTGCTCAATGAAAACTTTTCATATATTTAAAGAAATTGCCTAATTTTTGTCTCCCCTTCTCCCCCCAAAACCCACAGGATAAAATCTATCCCCTTTAATGTTTCAAAATTTTGAAATTTTTTTTTTGTGGTTTGTTTACAAAACCTTTTCCATTCTCCTTGATGACTTTTCTTTTTTTTTTTTTTGAATTTAACTTTTTTTTTTATTTTTTAAATTTTAAAATCTTTAATTCTTACATGCGTTCCCAAACATGAACCCCCCTCCCACCTCCCTCCCCACAACATCTCTCTGGGTCATCCCCATGCACCAGCCCCAAGCATGCACCCTACGTCAGACATGGACTGGCGATTCAATTCTTACATGACAGTATACATGTTAGAATTCCCATTCTCCCAAATCATCCCACCCTCTCCCTCTCCCTCTGAGTCCAAAAGTCCGTTATACACATCTGTGTCTTTTTTCCTGTCTTGCATACAGGGTCGTCATTGCCATCTTCCTAAATTCCATGTATATGTATTAGTATACTGTATTGGTGTTTTTCTTTCTGGCTTACTTCAGTCTGTATAATTGGCTCCAGTTTCATCCATCTCATCAGAACTGATTCAAATGAATTCTTTTTAACGGCTGAGTAATACTCCATTGTGTATATGTACCACAGCTTTCTTATCCATTCATCTGCTGATGGACATCTAGGTTGTTTCCATGTCCTGGCTATTATACACAGTGCTGCAATGAACATTGGGGTACATGTGTCTCTTTCAATTCTGGTTTCCTCGGTGTGTATGCCCAGCAGTGGGATTGCTGGGTCATAAGGTAGTTCTATTTGCAATTTTTTGAGGAATCTCCACACTGTTCTCCATTGTGGCTGTACTAGTTTGCATTCCCACCAACAGTGTAGGAGGGTTCCCTTTTCTCCACACCCTCTCCAGCATTTATTGCTTGCAGATTTTTGGATCGCAGCCATTCTGACTGGTGTGAAGTGGTACCTCATTGTGGTTTTGATTTGCATTTCTCTAATAATGAGTGATGTTGAGCATCTTTTCATGTGTTTGTTAGCCATCCGTATGTCTTCTTTGGAGAAATGTCTATTTAGTTCTTTGGCCCATTTTTTGATTGGGTCGTTTATTTTTCTGGAATTGAGCTGCACCTTATCTTTGACAAAGGAGGCAGGAATATACAATGGAGTAAAGACAATCTCTTTAACAAGTGGTGCTGGGAAAACTGGTCAACCACTTGTAAAAGAATGAAACTAGATCACTTTCTAACACCGTACACAAAAATAAACTCAAAATGGATTAAAGATCTAAATGTAAGATCAGAAAATATAAAACTCCTAGAGGAGAACATAGGCAAAACACTCTCAGACATAAATCACAGCAGGATCCTCTATGATCCACCTCCCAGAATTCTGGAAATAAAAGCAAAAATAAACAAATGGGATCTAATTAAAATTAAAAGCTTCTGCACAACAAAGGAAAATATAAGCAAGGTGAAAAGACAGCCTTCTGAATGGGAGAAAATAATAGCAAATGAAGCAACTGACAAACAACTAATCTCAAAAATATACAAGCGACTTTTCTTTATTATACTAAGAATTGGACATTTTACTTTGATAATATTTACCTGTTACAAAGTGCATTCAGGTGCATAATCAGTTTGCATCTCAAAATATTTTGGGAGGTCAGCTAGGGTTTTAACTATGCCCATTTTTCAGGTAAGGGGCAGGCAACTGTTTAAATATTGTCACTGTGTTATGTGGCCACAGCAAATAGTGGAGGAGAATGTGGTTAAATTAGCAAAAATCCATCACCGGCAGGAGAAAATGTGTGTGTTTTGCAGGGAGGAAGACGTTCAATGGTGTCATCTTTCTGTCCAAAGGGCAATATTATCTACTTATCTTTTCTGTGTTACTAGAGCCAGCCCACCTCCTTCCCTGTTTTATCTGTACTGTTTGTTCTGATGTGCTAAATTTAGTAGTCCAGTTTGCCCAAATACATTGATTTTGGAGTCTTATCTTTGAAGATATTCTCTGCTGTCCTCTTTTCTCATCATCATTTGATGTTAACATGAAACTCTTCTTTGAGTCATTAATGAAAATATTAAGCGACAGAAACAAAGTGGTATCTCCTTACTAGTTACATATCGTTCTAAACCAAGCACAAAGATCGTGTAGGGGCAATGCTGTGGAAATATGAAAAAACCATCGTTACTGTACTTTGGGGGTGGTTATTTTCCAACTTATTTACTTTAGCCTTTTAGATGTTTCTTTGGGGACCAAATTGTAGCTCTGGTTCTGTCATTAGCCCTTTAGATGATCGGTTGCAGTGTATCAGGGAGGGATGTAGGCTGCTTCTTGAACATTCTGCATCTGTAGTTAAATTTAAGTGTTTCCTATTTTGGTTGTATGTTGCCTGTTGTTCACCTTTTATCCTGGCAAACGATCATGATTCCTATACATACAGATCATCTTTCTAATTAAGTTTCTCATTGTGTGGCTTCAGGTTATTGCAGTTTAAGTACTTATTTTTATTACTAATAATATTAGTCAATCATTTGAAGCCTAAACCACTTTTCTTTACACAAACAGCAGCAACTTTTCCCTTCAGCGTATTTGTTTCTGAATCATACAGTTTCCAGTGATTGTGTTAGGAGCAGAAAAGGCCCACCTGGGTTATGAGACCCCAGGCTGGAACTGAGAGATGCTAGTGAGGACATTCATCCTCGGATTTGTAAACAGATTTGTAAAACTAGGGCATTTTATGAGGACATTTTGGGGAGAGAATAGATTCAGGACCTTGCTGTCATCTTTATAGTCAGAATTAGAGTGAGATGGGACTTTAAAATAGAAATTTCTCTTTTCTTACCCTTTCTTCCAGTCTTCCTTTAAAAGCAACTTAAAAAAAAATGTCCTTTGTATTTTCCTAACCTTCTCCCTGGTTTAGTGGCGAGCTCTTATTCTCATCTCACCAGAATTTCTTCTCATCCTTTTATGTGCACAGCCAGGAAGCCTTCCTAAATCACTCTCTCAGCATCACAGCTGCTTTCTCCCTTTGAGAAACAATATACTCTAGCTCTTCTTTTCTTTCCCCTGTAGAGTTACATTCAACAGATACAATTTCCATGTCTAAGAAGCAGTCACCCTTGAATTCTGCAGACTTAATTTCATTCTGGTAGCTTCAAACCTGCAAACAAAACGAGTGACCTGATACATATTTCCATTCAAGAACAGAGGTGCTTTTTTTTTTTTTTGATGCTGAGGCCATCACTTTCCATCTGAGCTGACCATGTGTCCTTTTGTGTGCACTCACATATTTTAGAGTTATCGAATGTCTGTTGAATGCAAGATGCCGTTAAATTTTGCAGGCTTCTAACTGTTATTTATACTCCCCATGAAAACTTCAGTTATTTTTATGACAAGCATTATTTTAAAGGGACAGTGGTGACAGTGGCTATTCATTGATGATTTTCATTCCGTGGTCCTCACGTGTCTATAACATGTAGCGGTCTTTATAATGTTTCTTATATGACTTCATTTCCATTGTCCTGTTGTTTCTTTTTGCTGGGAGATTTATGTTATTTCTACAATTCATATTGTTTTTATTTGCCCAACTAGTGTCCTTTTCTTTAATTTTTCTCAATGCTATATTAAAGAACAAACTGGTCATAGAGGTTCAGAGCTTGGGTTCCAGAGTCTGTGTGCCTGTTTTTAAAACCCACCCTGCCATCAAACTAGTTGTGTGACCTGGGCAAGATATATTGTCTCTTTGTGCCTTAGTTTCATTTTCTCTAAAATGGTATTAATAATACTACCTAACTCCTGGGGTGGTTGAGAGATTAAATGAGTTAAGTCATGTTACGTGTTTCAAAAGGAGCCTGATATACGGTAAATGCTCAACAGTGGCAGCTATTATCATATTTCTTGTTCTCTCCCAAAGAGTAAGAACTATTTGAAACATTGTTTTTCTTCAAAATCCCTTGCAAAACCTCATAATAAAAATGAATACTCAAGGAACGTACTAAGTAACTGTGGTGGGCAGAATAAGGGTCCCTCAAAATGTCTACATCCTATTCTTTGTAACCTGTGAATGTGTTTATATTACATGACAAGGAAACTTGAGGTTTTGAAGATGGAGTTCAGGTTGCTGTCAGCTGACTGGGATGGGGAGAGTACCTGGGTCTTCCCACTGGGCCCAGTGTATCACAAGGATCCTTTAAATATGGAAGAGATAGACAAAGGAGTCAGTGGCAGAGGAATCTGAAGTAAGAAAAACTCAGTGAGCTATCGCTAGCTTTGAAGATGCAAGGGACCACCAACGAAGGACTGCTGGGCAACCTCCAGAAGCTGGAACGGGCAAAACAGCGGATTCTCTTTTCCCTTGAGCCTCCAGGAGGAACACATCTCTGACAATGCCTTGATTTGACCCCACCAAGACCCATTTTAGGCCTGAGAAGAGTCATATAATAAATATATTATATAAATGTATGAAATATATGATACATTTATGTTAGTTTAAATAATCAAGTATGTGGTAGTTTGTTAAAGAAGTAATAGAAAATTAATACACTGACCACTGACTGAATAAAAAGATGCATTTTTTGAAACAATGAAACCAAAAAAAGATACCAATGCAAGAATTTGTCCTGTAAGAAGACATAATGGCTAGAAACATTTTTTAAAGTAGTGGATTCTAAACATTCCTTGGTCAGAATCATTCCTTTAAAAAACAGCTCACATGCAGGTAAACATGAAGTTTTGCATAAAATTTAGCAAGGCCCACAGACCACATGGAAACCCTCCATTGACCCCAGGTTATAATTCTAGGTTTGTTCAGAATTTGATAAGACTCAGCCAGTGACAAGTTTTATAATGATGACCTAGGAGCATTTGCTATTAGACTGTCAGAGTTGCCTGGTACTTTGAGGTTCTTCTGAATCACTGAAGACTCTATAAATGCTAATTAAAGCTACAAGGTAATTTAGACGTTTGGGCCATCTTTTCTGTAAAATTAAAAGTTTAGAACCTTATTCTCTGTTTCTCAGTTTACTGTGGTAATGTTATCCCCAAGTCACATGATCCTTCTGTACTCATATTCTCCATTTTTAGAAAAGATTCATCATAGCGTAAGCCATTAAATTGCTGTTTTAAAAGGTGATTTGGATGCCACAGTAACATTTGTGTGCTGGTTACCTTTGTGCTGTGCTTGTGCTTAGTCACTCAGTCATGTCCTACTCTTTGCGACCCCATGGACTGTAGCCCACCAGGCTCCTCTGTCCATGGGGATTCTCCAGACAAGAATACTGGCGTGGGTTGCCAAGCCCTCCTCCATGAGGAGGAGGTGAAAATGAAGCATACCTTTAGTATACCTTATTCCAAGGTTTTGTTTGTTTTGGAGCAGTCATGAAAACATATTTTATCTTTGTATTATAGGAAGCGCTGGAATTTATAGGAGATTGTATAGGTGTTCTGTGTGCTGGTATGGTTTCATTCATTCATTCAATAAGTTTTGATCTAAGACCAACTGAATTCCAGGCGTGGTACTGGGAATGAGGAACGCCAATGACAAAGAAACCACACAGACTCTGTTCTTGCGTTTACAATCTTCTTGTGAGCTTCATTAAAAAGTAAAATACTCCTTGGAGGTATGGTTTAAATGTCACAGCCATTGTGCACTGTACAGTGAGTTGAGTTTACCAGATCTTGTCTAAAAAATAAGTTGTCACTGGAGGAAGAGAAGAGGTTAGAAGTCCAATAAGAGTCAAAGGGGGGAAAGTAAGATTTCTGTAAGGAGATAAGAAAGAATGACAAGAGCATCATGGAGTCAGTGAATAATCATTGTTGTTGTTGTTCAGTGACCAAGTTGTGTCCAACTCTTTGCAACTCCATGGACTGCAGCATGCCAGGCTTCCCTGTCCTTCACCATCTCCCAGAGTTTGCTCAAACTCATGTCCATTTAATTGGTGATGCCATCCAACCATTTCATCCTCTGCCACCCTCTTCTCCTTCTGCCTTCAGTCTTTCCCAGCATCAGGGTCTTTTCCAATGAGTCAGCTCTTCACATCCGGTGGCCAAAATTATTGGAGTTTCATTTTCACCATCAGTCCTTCCAGTGAGTATTCAGAGTTGATTTTCTTTAGAATTGACTGGTTTGATCTCCTTGCTGTCCAGGGAACTCTCAAGAGTCTTCTCCAACACCACAGTTTGAAAGCATCAATTCTTTCACTAATATTGGATCTCTCTTCCAGTGGATCCACATTGTTCTTTAAAAGTTCTGGTGAAGAGTGGGTAAGTGACAGAGAGGGTGTGGGATGGACAGAGGTAGCTGATGTGACCCACTCAGACCTGGCTGGAAGCCCATCTCTGTGACTCATGGAGGACACAGGTCGCATTAGCAAGGCTGGCATTTCCCACAGGCTCTCCTGGACCTTGTCATGGCTGTTTGTAAGACTGAGTCTTTAAGCTGATTGAGAGCTACCACAAAAGGAGCTGTGATTTCACAAACAACTTCACTGTCTCTGCTTTAGCTTAGTTGCTAGAACGAGAGCATGTAGAACATTCTCACCCATGATTTCCTGAAGGACTGGATGAGGGAGTGAGAGAAGAGAGGTGTATTAGTTTCCTGATGCTGCAACAAATTACCCCAAATCCAGTGGCGTAGAACAACACACATTTGGTTTCTGATAGTTAGTTCTCGAGGGTTATCATTCTCAAATGGGTGAGCAGAGCTGCATTTTGAAGGTTCCAGAGGGAAATCCATTCTCTTGCCCTTTTCAGTCTCTAGAGGTTGCCCCCATTTCTGGACTCCTGGTTCCACATCGCTGTGGTGTCTGCTCCAGTTCTCATGTCTCTTTCTATGTGTCACCCTCCTGACCCCCTCTTACAGGGGCTCCTGTGATTACGTTGAACCTACCCTGGCAATCTAGGAAAATCATCTCATCTCAGAATCCTTAACTTCATCACCTCTGCAAAGTCCTTTTGGTCATGGAAGGTAACATTTTTACAGGTTCCAGGGATTAGAAGGTGGACATCTTGGGGCCATTATTCTGCCTACCACAAAGTGTTGAAGATGTTGGCACCCAACAACCAAAATGTTTTGCTTAAGGCCTTGAAACCAAAACCTCAGCCCCATCCAGTTTTGGAGCCAGACAAGCCTTTATAACCCCAAGATGGACCGTTTTCCATTTCCCATTATAATGAACGTGATATGAAATGTTTTAATGTGAATAGAATTAGCAATGTCTTATCTCACGTTTGGCTCAGTGGGGAAAGTTGGTGGAAAACAGCAGATTTCCAGGCTGTTTGCCTTGCCTTTGCAGGTCTGTAAATTCCTCATCAGATTCCAGACTGTTTCAGTAAGTCCTCATCCCATTGCCTTTCGAGTGAACTTCACACTGTTTTTTTGGACAGACATGCAGACCTTTTCAGCACATGTTATTCTAAAGCTGTTATGAAGATTTCTACTCTCCGTTCTCATAGTTAGGTGTCATCACAAAGCTTTGCTTTTTTCCCCCCGGATAACTCCAAAAGTCTGGGAGAAAAGAGAAGGGTGAGAGGTGGGAAATGAGCATTTGACTAGAAAAAAGGCCATTGCCCAAAACCTCCGTGGGTTCCTTTCTGTCTAACATCTACCCTCCAGGCTAAAGCAGTGAGAAAAGCAGGTCTCAAGGCCAGGACTGGAGGCCAGAGATCCGCTTTGAGCCAGGAGATTAGGTAATGGACCAGCAGCCTCAGGACCAGACAGAGGCCCCAAAGCCAGACAAGCCAAAGCTGCAAATAGGAGGACAAAGGAGAGGCTGAGTAAAGGGTGGTGCAGAGCGGACAGTCTTGTGCAGGAAACATTCTCTCCATGGTATCTCTTCTGTATGATTCCGGGGGGCCAGAGCAAGATCTGAAAGGAGTGGGCCTGGGCTTTGTATTCCACAGCATTGTTTATATGGTGTTTTAAGTTGCTGTTACTCCATCATTTGAATCTTTGTCACTTGCACTTTGACATCTCCCCTTTTTTTTTTTAATTTTTATTTTTTTAAAAATATTTATAAACCACATTTTATTAATCACTGAATTCTTGTTGATTTTGTTCTTTAAATATTTTCTAAGTATAGCTCATCTTATCGCCACTATTATTGTTCTAATTTTAGGCCATTATCATTTCTTTACTAGATTATTGCAGTATTTCCTTGTTGGTTTCCTTGCCTTTATTTTTTATTTTATTTTATTTTATTTTTATTTTTTATTTTTTTTTAAATTTAAAAATCTTTAATTCTTACATGCGTTCCCAAACATGAACCCCCCTCCCACCTCCCTCCCCATAACATCTCTCTGGGTCATCCCCATGCACCAGCTCCAAGCATGCTAAATCTAAAGCTAATATTAGGCCTAATATGTGTATTATCCTCAAATTTAATATTGTCAGACAAACTAGTAAATAGCTTTTCCCACTGGGAATGATCATATGTAAGTATGATCTTAAGACTATAGTATATATATATATATACACACACACACACACATTTTGTTTAACAGTTATTTATTGATCATCCAACCTTGGTTGAATTATGTGCCAAGGATTCTTCGAGGCACTGATGATACAGTATTTAACAAAACACATCAAAACCCTGTCTTTGAGATGCCTATGTTCTACCTGGGAGTGACAGACTACAAACAAAAATAGGTTCAAGTTGGTGAAGGAGAAATAAGACATGGACAGGGATGTACAGTATTGAAGAGAGCTGAATCTGAGATCAGGTGATCAGAGAGGGCTTTCCTGAGATGGAGGCATTTCTGTAAAGTCAGAAGGGATTGAGGGTGATGGCCAGCGGATATCAGAGGAAAAGAATGAACCAGACAGGGAAACAGCGAGTACAAAGACTCTGAGGTGGGCATATGCCTGGAGCTTCAAAGAACAGCAGAATGGCCATTGTGGCTGGAATAGAGTGAGCAAGGCAGGGAGGGTAGTAAGAGATGAAGGCGGTCTGTGTGAGTGGAGGGTGGTTCACAGATCTTGAAGATCCTAGCAGGAGCTCTGTACATCTCCTTGGCAGGTGCTGGGCAGAGCAATCATGCAACTTGACTTTTATTTTCACAAGATTGTTCTGACCTCTGTGTTGAGAATGAATGGCAGGGTGCATGGGCGGAATTAATGGTAACATTAATGGGGCTATTTCAGTAATCTAGGAGAGAGACAATGGCTTGGACTAGACTGATGGCAGTGGGGCTGGTGACACAGGGTTGAATTCCTGGGATGTTTTGAAGATAGAGCTAGACAGAATTTGCTGATGGACTAGACGTGGGAATGAAAGAATGTGGAGTCGGGGTGACAGCAGTTTTTGCCCTGAACAACTGGAAGAGTGAATGGAAAAGATGGCGGGAAGAAGAGGCTTGGGGGAGACCATCACTGGTTCAATTTGGATATTCAGTTTGATATACTCATTGGACATGTCAAATAGGCAGTTGGATTTATGGGTCTGGAACTCAGAAAAGAGATTCTAGCTGGAGATAGGAATTTATATTTATACATACACACATACCATAAAGCCATCAACTCAGTCCCCACCATCACACCTCCTAAAAACCATTAATTCTAGCCTACACTTGTCACTGCTCTTCACTACAGTACCTTTGCCTAAGTAATGAAGATCTTATAGAAAGCTCTTGGCCTCTTGGTTCTGGACTTCTTCCTATATTCTGATCTGATTCTTCCAGTTCCCATCTCCTTCCACCAGAACTTGTATTCTCTTGCTGAGCCTAGCCCCTGAGGTTGCAAGCTTAGTTACACTCCAGAGACATACACTCCAAACTCAGTGCCCAGGAGGTTCACACAACTGAGTGAAGTGGGGAGTGTGATGAACTGCAGAGTGCATACACCTCACTATGGACAGCAGCGTGATTCAGCTCCCACAAGGCCCTTCTGCCAGGGAGGGGAACCCATTGTAGCCAGTTCTTCCAAAAATCAAGACAGAAATCTGTGATTTTAAAAATGTTTTTAAACATTGGCGGCTAACTTACACATTTTTTTCAAGACTCTATGGGCCAAGCAGAATATATGTGGGGACCAAATCTAGTCTACAGGCTGCCTGCCCATCAGTGAGGAGCCTGTTGGACAGGCTGACTGGTTGGGTTTGGCTCCTGGACAAAACCACTTGGATTGTCCAGCTTGGTTTCCCGCAGAGCAGGCAGAGGGCATGAACTATGCACCCTTGGGAGGTTCCCAAGGAACCCTGTTCCCTGGGCCTTGCTCCTTAAGGGCCTGCTTTTCTGGAAAGGACAAGATACTTTCCCCAGCATGTCTCTGGAGAACATTTTATGGTCTGGTTTCCTTCATCCCTGTCCCTCCTGATGTTGCATCTCATTTCAAAAGCAGAATGAGTATTGATTCCATCTCATAGGTGAGACAGGTAGAGAGTACTGAATCAGTTCCTCTGTCTGGAATACTTGATGGTAAAAAAAAAAAAAAAAAAAAAAGATTGCCAAATAGTAGCTGAATGACAATCTGAGAGAGAAAGTTAGTCTGAGGGCAGGTAGAAGAAACTATATATTTTTCCAACAATTATATATTGAATTACTTGCTAGGTGCCAGTTTTTTTTTTTTTTTTCCACTATGTGCTGTGTATACCAAAAAAATAAAATGCAGTCTGCTCCTAAGAGAGTCACAGCCTAGTAGAGGAGATAAATATGAAAGGAAAAACAAAAACAAAAACTGTAGCAAAGTGAGGAGAGTGGCAGAGCAGGAATGCCGCAGAGCAAAGACCAGGGATGGAGGGAGGGTCAAAAAGGCTTTTTGGAGGTAGTGAGGGCTGGGTCAAATTTTGAAAAATGAGAAGTCTACCAGGTAGACTACTGGGGGAAGGCATTCTAGAAAAATGACTAGCACGTACAAGGTTTCAGAGGTGTGGTAGAACATGAAGTTAAAGAACTGTAGTCTTTCCGACAGCTTAAAGTGTGAAGGAAGGGGCAAAGCTCAGCATGAAACAGCAGGGTAGGAGAGAGTGCTGGAGACCAAGACCTGCAAGGCTTTGTCAAAGAGGAAGAAGGAAGACTTCCCTGATGGTCCTGTGGTTAAGAATCCACCTGCCGATGCAGGAGACGAGGGTTTGATCCCTGGTCAGGGAGGATTCCACATGCCATGGGGCAGCTGAGCCCAGGAGCCACAGCTACTGAGCCCGAGCCCACATGAGTCTGTGCTCCACAGCCAGAGAAGCAATTGCAATGAGAAGAGTGGTCCCTGCTCCCCGAAACTGGAGAAAGCTCTCGAGTAGCAAGGAAGACTCAGCGCAGCCAAAAATAAATAAATCAATTAAAATTATTTTAAAAAGAGGAAGAGAGAGGGTTTCAATGCGTTCCCGTCTTCACTAGAAGGCTGCTGTGGCAAGCATAATCTTGACTGAGAGGCAAGCAAATGAAAATTCTCTTTCTTCTTCCAAAATTTATGCCAAGAGGAGCACCACAATCAATCTGAAGCCACTTAGAAAGTTTGATGTAACCTTCATTAATTCCCTTGAGAACTGCCATTCATATAAGACATAGAACATAATAATATCAAACACTCACATGGTGTTTACTCTGTAAGACATTGTCTCGAGGGCTTTATGTGTAATGCATTCCTGTAACTCACTGAATTCTCAAAACCACCCTATTATGTAGTAGATCCCTGTGTAGTTAAGTGACTTGTCCAAGGTCCTATGGCCTGTAAGTGACAAAGCAGGAGTGGAACCCAGGCAGGCTACCTCTGGAGACCTTGCTCTTGACTGTTTTTTATAATGCTTCTGTCTGCAACCTCGTGGTCTTTCTCATCAGAGGCTTTGGAAGGCAGGTAGCAAATGTCCAACAACCAGAAATGGGGCTGTTGTGTTTGTATAAAACCATCTCTTTGGCATTGTTGGGAGTAACAATTATAAATGTGAAAGGCAAGAATACTGGAGTGGGTTGCCATTTCCTTCTCCAGGCAAGAACTCTGGAGGGCTGAATTCAGGTGGGTAGACTCTTACCTGGAAAATCCATGGACGGAGGAGCCTGGTAGCCTGCAGTCCATGGGGTCTCAAAGAGTTGGACACAACTGAGGGACTTCACTTTCACTTTTTACTTTCATGCATTGGAGAAGGAAATGGCAACCCACTCCAGTGTTCTTGCCTGGAGAATCCCAGGGACAGAGGAGCCTGGTGGGCTGCCATCTATGGGGTCGCACAGAGTCAGACACGACTGAAGCGACTTAGCAGCAGCAGCAGCAGCCAACTCTTTAAATAGAGTAAGTACCCATTATGTTCAGAAAGAACTGCAATTTCTCTTTGATGCATGTTGTGTGTTAGTTAAGAGCTGTCTTGGATAAAGAAAGGTAGAAATTTAAATGCTGAAATCCTGAAATGAGAGTCTTTGATTGTTGTCTGGAGAAATCTGTTGCAGTGACTTCCTCCTTAAAAAAAAAAAAAAGGCAAAGATTCAAATGGTAAATTTCTATGAGGAAAGCAGTAATTGTGGTTCTCAGGGTGAATGTTAGTCTTTTTATAGCATGACAACTTTTTTTGGAAATAAATTTCAAACCTTCTATACATGTTAAAAGTATTCCCAGGTGGAGGGAAACAAATCTGTTTCTTTAATGCCTTCATTATTTACATAATCAAAAAAACAAGCATGGGAATTAATAGCACTGAGAGAGATTTGTAAAAACAGACATATTTTGTGTCTTCTTTGAGATGGCTTCATTTTCTTAGAATTCCATTGTAATCTAATCAGTTAACAACTACATTTTTAAAATATGGCAATGGTAGGAAATTACCTTTCAGAAAGCATACCTTTTTTTCAGTGCCATGAAGAAACATGCAAAAAGCAACCAAAAAAGCAGCCTTTTAAAAAATTGCTACCTCTGTTCTTATGTCTCATTTTTCATAGAAAAAAAAATCCCATTTCTGGCTTTTTCCACCAATTTGAGACCATTGTAGTTCACCTAATATAGGTGCATTTCACTTTGGGTCACAGGCATAATCCTGAGAAGTTATATACAGATCAGAGTTTCCTAAGTTGAACCATTCAGTACACACTCAGATAGAAAGAGTGCCTCACTTGAAAGGGGTTCTATAGGGAGTCCTTTTGGGAAATGAGTAAAACAATTCAGATGAAAGTATCTCAATATCCTCATTTTTAAAAGTCAGATTTCAATATACCAGTTTACCATAAAGTAGGCATGCTTGTATATATAAATGACATTGTTTTACTCTATGTATGTTATACAGATTCTGAATTTGTGGATCTTAAAATACTCCAGAAATTGGCTTGCGAAATTTGGGCAGATAGGTGTTACCACTCATTGGGTTAGAACAAATGACAACAGGGAGCCAAGAAAAATTTTGCCAAGTCTCAAGACTGTCGAGGGAAGAAAACCCTAGTTCCCACATTTGTTGTCGGTGTGTTTGCCGTGATATCTTTTCCATCTAAAATTACATAATTTAAATAAGTCTGAAGTTAATGGCAGTCCACTGCTATCACACATCTATTTTTAGAAGCCAGAAGTGCACCCACGTTGGACGGGACTACCAGGCAGAGTCTCAGCAGGATCTGAACGTTCAGTGCCTCTTTTTTAAAAAGAAGTTGCCCTGAGTAACAGCACTCTGGATTGTTCTATTGTTAATGCTAAGGAGGGAACTTCCTGATTTTTTTTCATTTTTATTTAGTGGTTTCTAAACTAAAAAGGAAATATTGAATGGTGCTTAATTTCAAGTCTATGGGTTATATAGTATTTGCTTCCCCCACACCCACTTTCCCCTTTCCCTGCCATTTCGAAAGTGGTGTGTTTACTTATTTATGCTCTGGTGCTCTAAATTCCGAGGCTGGGATTTCCCCTTCTCCTTCTTGGTTGTGATTTTAACGTAGAAGAGAAACTGCTGGGGAGAGAAGCTGGCAAAGAGAGCAGGGGTAGCCGTGGTTAACCATCCTCACTGGCTGGGGGCAAAACGTCTGAAGCTATGAGGACACAGCTCACCTCCCAGATGAAGGGATGCCCCAACCAAGGGACTCCTGTAAAGTGATTGAATCCTCCCCAGTCATTTCCATTATTCCCTGTAAGGATTTCAAAGCAGGCATGATAGTATTAAGGCAGCAGGGTTGAGCCCATGGGTTTTGTGTCCAGGAGCAGTGCAGCCTCCTGGCAGACTGGAAGGCTGTGTTGAAAGTGGTGAGGCTGGGTCTGGACTCAGTAGGAAAAAGTGGTCTGGTCGATTAGAAATGTCTGCTTTGGGTGAGGGATAAGGAGGTATCTTGCATATGACATATGTTGTCATCTCCCTGCAGTGGGTGTTCTAGCTCTGATTAATAATTAGGAAAACAGCATGTTCATCCCAATTCTGTCTCTAATGAGCAGTGTAACTTTGGGCAAGTTAACTTCCCCTGGACTTGCTTTCCTGGCCTTTTTGACGGGAGTAGACTATACAAACCTTCCAGGTCTTAAGAGTTTGTGAACCCAGGCCAGGTCACGTGTGCTGTCCATTGCTCATGAATTTTCATCTTGGCCTCCAGGTCTCTTTTCCAGTCTGACCTTATACTGCTTTTCAGGCAGTGTCTTCAGTTTTCTACGCTTATGTTCCAGGCCAGTTATCCATGTTTTCTTCAACATGCTCCATACTTTACTGTCTTGATCTCTTTTCTACAGTAATGTTGCTAAATGTCATGCCTCTGCCTTCCCCCTCTTCTTTGATTATCAAAACCTTGCTCATTTTCTAAGACCCTGAGCCTCATAGAACATTTTTTTTCTCGTGGGACCTTTAATATTCAACAACTTATTCCAACTGGCTTGCCTGCATATCCTGCCTGAAATTCACAGAGGGCAGGATTTGTGTTTCATTCATTCACTTGACTGTCAAATCAGGCTAACAGATTGTAGTAAACATTTCTTTTGAGAGGGAAACAAAAACTAAGGAACAAGGATAGAGATAATGTGGCAAGGAGATTCATTTAAGTTAGTATCTGTTGAATTTGAGCAAAACAGGATGGCAGGTGCTTCACTGGGGACAAGAGAGGGTAAAAAATAGTCTGTGTTTTCAAGGAGCTTGTGAATCAATTATCATCACCACCATCACCATCCCTTCCATTTATTTAATGCATATACTTTACCACATCCTTTACCTTTATCCTAAATTCTTAAAACAAACTTGCAAGGTGTCATCATCTCTAGTTTACTGATGAGGAAGCCAAGACCCAGAGAGTTTAAGGGACTTGCCCAAGGCCACATAGTTGGTAAGGGTATGACTGGCTTCAGCACTTCTGCTCATTATAATATATCCTCTCTAGTGGGGAGCGTATGATAAGGAGGGGCAGTCCCTGGGAATACTCTACTTTCTCATCTTCAGGCCTTTGCTCACACTCATCAGGCCACTTGGAACACCCTCCTTTCCCATAGCTCTCAGCTTGTGAAAAGGTTTTCCATGCTTCAAATGCATCTCAGATATATCTCCCTCTTAAAGTGTTGCCTGCCTCCATTTTCCAGCTGGGGCCCTGATAATGTGTGAATCTGTAAACATGTCAAATGAATGAATGCGTTCATGCCAACTTCATCACTTTTTTCATTATGAAGTTTCTAAGAACATCTCATGCAAAGTGAGCAGAGAATTCTTTTCCCTTCAACAAACATCTACTGAGCACTTGGCAGGACTTTGATAACATACAGAGGAAGACTCCCAGCATTAAAACAACTGTTCTCTGCTTTACAGGAGAAGAGGTTAGGGTGACACCCATGATGAGATCATCGTCTGGGATTTATGCTCCATGGAGAGAATTACTTCTTGCCTTGGGCAGAAGCAGGGAGGTTCCCAGACTTCTCTTGTCCTCTTTCTGGTCCTGATCCACACAGCCCAGAGCGCTGGGGAGGAGGAGGGAGATGGGCACTGGGTACGAGTGGACAGTCTCAGAAGGAACTGATTTGCTGAGAGTTGCGCAACAGAATAGGTTTCTGGAAGCATGTCAGAGCTTCTTCCCTCCACTCAGGAGTGAAGGGTCAATGTAAGGCTGCTATTGGCATAGTTTATATTCATTGATCTTCCTGTGAGTAAGTGGTGAGGTTAGTCTCTCTGTCTTCCACAGAGGCTCAGTGTTTTGAGCTCACAGTGCTATGGATTCAAAGGTTAATAAGGCATAACTGCAGCTGGAAAGCAGCTCACATAACTTCAGTCTCACACATCATGTGTGGGTCATGATGGGTGTGCACCTCATACCTTTAGAGACCGCAGGCAGGAGCAATCTGTCGTGCCTAGAGAGTGTAAGAGAAGAGTCCATAAAAGTGGTGATACCTTTGCCAGAACTTGAAAGATGGATGGGATTTAACCAGTCTCACAAGAGGTGAGGGAGCGACACTTCAGGAAGGGGGACCAGCAAGTGTGGAGAGAGCAGGTTGGCATAGCTGGAGTGTGGGGAGTGCAGGACTGAGGTCCAGTGAGAGCCACGGATTCTGGATCTTTTGTATCAGACATTGCTGCCTGTGTACATGCTAAGTCGCTTCAGTCGTGCCCGCCTCTTTGCGACACAGTGTACGGTAGCCCACCAGGCTCCTCTGTCCGTGGGATTCTCCAGGCAAGAATACTGGAGTGGATGGCCATGCCCTCCTCCAGGGGATCTTCCCAACCCAGGGATCTTACTCATGTCCCTTATGTCTCCTGCACTTGCAGGCAGGTTCTTTACTACTAGTGCCACCTGGGAAGCTCATCAGATATAGCTGATATTTATGCAAATAGCACAGCCACCCAAAGATGCCTCTTCTCCCTGCTGCCTCAAGCAACTAGGCATGCTGTTGGCAGCTCCTCCCCGCTTCATCATTTATGAAAGTGGCTGCCCAACACCCTCCAGATAACAAGTGCTCATTTGTCCTGTGACCACATGCTTCCCCGGCCTTCAACCCATGACCAGACTGCCCTACTTCTGAGCTCAGCTTGCCAGAAGGATGCAGGCTGCTCTGCTGTGCCACTGCGGGGGCTGCCATGCACACAGACCACCCCGGTGGCCCAGCATTGTACCAGGCCTAGAAGGGGCCAGAACTTGTTTGTCCCACCCCCTTACAAAGATTGCCAGCCCCTGGGTTACAGAAAACAAAACAAAACAAACAAAAGCCTTACTGCCCCTGACCGTGCATCACAAGTCCTGACCTTTTACCAGCCAGTCTTAACCTTCATCATATCACAGGCTGATCCACTGAGACAGGAGTGCTGACAGATTTCTATTGTTTCCTTGGCCAGCCTTCCCTTTTCAGGGCTTTGCTTTCCAATGAAAAACGAAACAAAGCAAAATGAAACTCTAGCAAGCCCCAAATCCTTCCCAACTCCTAATCCTCAGGTGGTCAGCTTTATGCTGTTTTGAATTTTGGTTTTGTTCTTGGTGTTTTGTTTTGTTTTTTAAGTGAAGGCATTGGTTTTTTTTGTTTTTTTTTTTTAGAAAAAGCCTTACTGCATGGGGAGCCTTGGGTTTGTACTGCCTTGTTCAAGTTCTGTGCCTGAGGAATTGATGCACCAGCCTGGGAGAGCAGAGCTGAGACCAGGCAGCTAGTGGGGCTGTTTGACTTGGGGCTGAAGGGTACCTGGGTGCCTGGGGCTTGGAACACAGACCCTGTCTATTGAAGCCAAGCACAGCCGTCAGGTCTGACTTTGTTGCAGGTGATGGCAGGACGTCTGGCTGGAGGAGAGGTCTGGAGGGTCTGGAGAGGCGATACCAGAGCAGGCAATAGTGTTATCAGGAAGAAGCAACACCTGATATCTGACCCCAGACCTGAGCTCTGAATTGACCACCTAGGACACTGGGCCTCACCATCATACCTACCTTCAGACTACTCACCTGCCAGTTTTTAGGTCTATTCTGCCTCCAGGTCATTAGCCAAAGCTTCTCCAATTGTCTCTAGCATCCATTTCTTCCTTTCCGCATCTGTGGCCATGACTTTCATATAGGCCCTATATCTCCTCTAGGTTACCATTATTGACCCAATGATGAGTTCATTCCCGGCCTGGAGTCTCTCCCCATCAGGTCTTCCTTTTGGACCACCACCAGTTGTCTTTACCTGAAAAATGGCTCTGGTCATATTACTCCCCTCCCTGCAGATCTTCAGGGGGTTCCCACCGAGTAAAGCTGCTATTTCGAGGCCTCAGTCAGCCTTGCCCCTTCTGCTACTTCCTGTCTCATTCTCTGTAAGGAATATGACCACTGCTCGTACCCTGAACATTTCCTGTAGCTCCTCACTCTCATCGCTTTGCCCAGGGAATTAACGGGAGAGTTTATCAACTGTTAAACATGTAGTATTTTTAGGCCCCACCTTGAGGGACACACAGCAGTAAATTGGGGGCTGGAATCAATGCTTCGTGTTTAAAACTCTGGCCCCGTGGCTCTGTGGATGGGCTAGGCTGGACAGCCAGCTCCTCGGCCACACCATTCCCGTGTGCTGGTGTGTCCTCTCCCATCACCAGAATCTTGTATGTTTTTCAGTGTCCAGATCAGACGTTACTTCCTCCTTGAAGCACTCTCTGAGACCAGCAGTCAAAAATGATTTCTTCTTCTACCCCTTAGGCTGGGCCTGTAGCCTTTGTATTCTAAGCTGTTTGTCTTTCACCTACTTGATTATAAGTTCCTTGAGTGTGGGAAGGGCATTTTATCCATCCCTGTGTATCCAGCTTCCAGGAAGCTAACTTAAATTTAATAGCTGCTCAGATGTGAAAGATAGTATGCAATTGAATAACCATGTAAAAATGTAAGGCTATTACATTTACTTACCTGCTATTCTACTCCTACCAAAAGAGATGACAGTGGCATGAATACCTGTAATTGACTCCTTTTAAAAAAACTTTCGGAGATGTGGATTTAAGCAAGTAGCAGTTTAAGTTGTTAAGCTTTGTATAAGAATTGTTTTCTTCACTGTCTTGCCTAGTAAGAGAGGGTAAAGCTGCTGAGACTATCTGTATTGCCAAGACTTTGCTGACATATAGCATAATGTTTATGATTGGCTGGTTTGTCTGCGACCATTGTCCCTGTTACATTTGCTTTTGTTCGTTACATTGTGTGTGTTTGTTTGTGTTACACCAGCACAAACACCAAGTAGTTCTGTTAACAGGCATAGTTTTATGGAATTCTCTGAGATGAAAAGAGTACATCAGGAGTCAGTTGTTCATAGCTGTTACAGCAACACCTTTATTGATATGTGTGCGTATTTTTCATATCCTTTTATCTGCATTGCAAAAATGAAATTATATATCCATTACCAAAATTAGATGGGAGATATATTGGATTAGAAATGCTTTCTTCCTTATCCTTAAAAGACCAAGAGGCTCTTCTTTGATAATTCTATAAGACTTAAATTTCCTTTTTTTATTTTTAAATGTTACAGATAGGAGATTAACCTAGTTATTCTTCACTTGTATAAGGAGTGCATGTCCCAAGAAACCAGGCAATACCAACAGAGATTTCTGATTCAGGAATGTACGAAAGATATGTGACTTGCATGAATTATAGCACGACTCATTAAAGGATATAAAAGTACTTTGCAAGTAATTAAATATTTTAGACTAGGGACTCTGACTTCCTGTTAAATCTTAAGATGCTTCCTGCTATAAAGATTCTTCCCTTTTTTTGCATGGCTGGAATTTCTTTATAATTTAGTAATATTTCTAATGCATGTTAATTATAGGCAAGGAGGGCAAGATTGAAAGAAAATCCTAAAATTAACAAACCAACGTTGTTATGTATTTACTCTGCAGGACACCTTGTAAAGGACTGGGACTTAAAGTACTTGCCGCTGATAAGACCACTTTTTAGGGTTGTTATAGAGCTGAGAGGTAGTAAAGCACCTGGCATGGTGAGTGCTGAATAAATGCGGTAGTATTTTTTAGAAAGCTGTGTAATGTGTGCAGAATTTCAGAGAGAAAGAGTTAAAGCTGTCCAGACACATTAGTAATGTTTGGATAAACAGAGATTTCGCTCTTTCTCTACACAGTGTTTAAGCTTCTTCATATGGGGAGAAATGTGTCAGTATGTGTAAACTATGAATGTTTGTTTTCAGCTATGAACATGAAGCCAAACTTGGAATTAGGAAGATTTTCATCATAGAAACAGAGCTAATTATGTACAATTCAAGACAATATAAGACTTGGTGCGTGACACTTAAAAATTCAAGCAATTAAAATCAGGTGACAGTGGTTTGTTTGATTAGCTTTTTGAAGGTGCTTTAAATTTTACAACTATCTCAAGAATCTTCGGAGAAGGCAATGGCACCCCACTCCAGTACTCTTGCCTGGAAAATCCCATGGACGGAGGAGCCTGGTAGGCTGCAGTCCACGGGGTCTCGAAGAGTCGGACACTGCTGAGCGACTTCACTTTCACTTTTCACTTCCATCCATTGGAGAAGGAAATGGCAACCCACTCCAGTGTTCTTGCCTGGAGAATCCCAGGGACGGGGGAGCCTGGTGGGCTGCCGTCTATGGGGTCACACAGAGTCAGACGTGACTGAAGCGACTTAGCAGCAGCACCAGCAAGAATCTTATTGCTGTATATATGGGTTTAGACATAAATGCATTATCTTTAACCTCTAAAGAGCCTCAGAAAAGTCCTGAATCAAGGCCCTGCCACTGTTGTAGGTCAAATGGTTGCACCCTGCCCCAATTCGTGTCCAACTGGAACCTCAGAATGTGAACTTATTTGGAAATATGTTCTTTGCAGATGTAAGTAGTAGTAAGATGAGGTCATGCTGGATGAGCATGGTTCTTAAATCCAAAGTGACTCATATTCTTATAAGAAGAGTGGAAGAGGCAGACAGCCTCACAGAAGGAAAGCCTTGTGATGATGGAGGCAGACACAGGAGTGATGCTGCCACAGCCAAGTTACACCAGGGATTGCCCTCAACCTCCAGGAGCTGGAAGAAGCAAGGCAAGATTTTAACCTAGAGCTCTCAGAGGGAGCATAGACCTGTTGACACCTTAATTTCAAACTTCTGGCTTACAGAACTGTGAAAGAAAAGTTCTCCTGCTCTAAGCCAGCCAATTCATGATGCTGTTACGGCAGGCCAAGGAAACTGATAGAGCCCCTTATCAGAGGTGTAGCTAAGTGCCCTGAAGTGCTATTTTCTGTCCTTAAGGTGGGCCTACTAAAACCCACCTCATAAGACTGCCTGAAGATTACACATGATTGTATATGACAAATAGTTGTACATACATGCTTTTTGTCTTAAATTCGGTTCTTATGCAGCAAAGAGCTACCCCTTGTAGAGGGTGAGATTATAACTTAGGGAGAGAGAACTATTTTCTATAGGATCACACAAAAATGTAAGTGACATCTTCTGGGCAGTCAATTTCCCCTTAAGAGAAAGATTTAAGATCCAGAGTGTGGAGTATAGTATAAAAGTTATAAACTGCACTTCAGTCCAAGTAACAGAAACCCAATTATAGTGGCTTTATCAAATAGGGATTAACAAGGCTCTCATATAATATGATGTCCAAGATTATGCCTCTGGATTGGGAAAGAAGCCCCAGGGTGCCATCAAGGACCTAAGATCCTTCTCTCCTTCTGCTCTGCCATCCTTCCTTACATGTTCATCCTTGCTTCCTGAAGTCAGTTGCCCTGCTTCCAGCTCACACACTTATTCCAACAGGAAGAAGACTGTATCAAGAAGGAAATGACAGCCCATGTTAAGAAAGCAGAACTTCCAGAAATTTTCAATACACTTTAATTCTCATTGGCTAGAACTAGGTTTCATGAACTCCCCTAAATGTGAGGGTGTATGGAAAATTTAGCATTTAGCTGGGCTTAGTGCTGCTTTGAACAAAATAAACATTCTGTTTGTAAGGAGGCATGGGATCATAGGGGTCTTCCCTGGTAGCTCAACAGTAAAGAATCCACCAACGATGCAGGAGACAGGTTTGATCCCTGGGTTGGGAAGATCCCCTGGAGGGGGGCATCGCAACCCACTCCAGTATTCTTGCCTGGAAAATCCCACAGATGGAGGATCCTGGTGGGCAACAGTCCATAGGGTTGCAAAGAGTTGGACACGACCGACGTGACTGAGCATGCACTCGGGGACTGGGGATAGCTAATTAGCAGAGTCAGCCATAAAAGTGATTGTGGAAGAGGTAAGAGGTTAGACTAGATGATTCTTTCCAAGTGTGAATTTCAAAGATGCAGTTAAGCGATCATTTCCTACCCTCAAGGCATTTACAGTTTATACTGGAGGCAGAGTCTGGAGTCAGCTATGTGGAGTTCTAGCCCTAACTAGATAAAATGATCCTGAATGTGGGAAAGTTATTTATCCTCCCTAAGCCTTAATTCCTTCATCTGTAAAATAGGAATGATAATATCTACTTTACACTGTTATTTTGAGGATTATATGAATTAAATATTTAGTGTTAATTTGCTAAATAAATGTAGCTGTTATTTTCCCACTAGAGAATGAGCTCCCTGAAAGCAGGAATGGTATCTGACATGATCACCTGGTAACTCAGTACCTAGAATGTAGTCACTCTTTAACAGATCTTTGTTAAGTGAATGAACGGATGAGAGCACCAGTCCTAATGCGAATATGTGCTAAGTTGCTTCAGTTGCATCTGACTCTTTGTGACCCCATGGAATGTAGCCCAACCAGCTCCCTGTCTATGGGATGATTCAGGCAAGAATCCTGGAGTGGGTTGCCATTTCTTCATTTAGGGGGTCTTCCCTACCCAGGGATCAAACCTGTGTCTCCTGCATTGCAGGTGGATTCTTTGCCACTGGGCCACCAATACAGCTGACCCTTGAACAACATGATTCTGAATTGTGCTAGTCCATTTATATGCAGATTTTTTTTCAGTAGTAAATACTACAGTACTGTATAACCTGTGGTTGGTTGAATCCATTGATGTATTTAATAGAACCATTTACACAGAGGGCAGATGGTATGCTTGGATGTTTTACCTTGCAGAAGGTCAACATCCCCTAACCCTGTGTCGTTCAAGGGTCAGCTATGTAAAGATTACTCAAAATAACTGAGATTTGTCGTTTCTCAAGTGAGGTTTTGGTGCATGTAGAACACTCTACATTTGGTGTAAGGTAGTAACACTCTACGTTAAGGGAAATGAATGAAAGTTTAAGGATAAAAAGTTGTTTTGATGAGTGTTGTTAGTTGCAGACAATAGAAGCCACTCTAACAAATTAAAGTAGATAATGACTTATCCTAGGATATTAAGAACCTTAAAGAACCAGAACTGTTCTAGCAATAACTCCCTTGCCATCGCTGCTCATACTCAACCTTGGTGTTGTCAGGTAGTGAACTGAGAATCTCTGCCAAAGCTGCCCCAGACAGATCACACTCATCAGATCTGTAAGAAGAGCCGATCTCCCAGTACAGCCACTGCTCTATAGCTACTCCTTCCAGATCTCTTGTGAATGTGTCTGCTGGTCAGAGTCTAGGTCACAGGTAGACCTGTAACTGCAAAGGAGCCTGGAATTGTAGTTTTTAGGTGTCAAACTTGTGGAGAAGGCCATGGCACCCCACTCCAGTACTCTTTCCTGGAAAATCCCATGGATGGAGGAGCCTGGTAGGCTGCAGTCCATGCTAAGGGTCGGACACAACTGAGCAACTTCACTTTCACTTTTCACTTTCATGCATTGGAGAAGGAAATGGCAGCCCACTCCAGTGTTCTTGCCTGGAGAATCCCAGGGACGGGGGAGCCTGGTGGGCTGCCGTCTCTGGGGTCGCACAGAGTTGGACACAACTGAAGTGACTTAGCAGCAGCAGCTGTCAAAATTCTGTAGTCCGAACAGGTTTCCTAAAGGGGGATTGTAAAGGGTGCTTAGCTAGCTAGTGCTCAGTGTCTAGCACCAAAGTCTCTCTATGCAGCTGCGTGCAGTTGTCTGCCTAAGGTCATGGGAGGGTATGGCCACTGGGAGGAGGCTTTGGGAGACAAGCGGAACTTATTGAAGAGTTCAGGCCCACGTAGCCCAGAAGCCTGCAAAAGGCAGCTAAGAATGCACAATAGGATGCTGATAGGGGGTACACAGAGAGTCAGGAGAGGAGGAACACTGGGAGCAGTTGTCCCTGGAAATCTGTGGGTGGAACGTATGCAGAGGGAGACCTGTGCCTGAAGGCTCATGCTGGCAAGCTCACCTCACTGCCCAGCCACCCCCATTCATCCCCAAGCAGGGATGACAAAGGAAGGGTAGCTGTGTAATGTGGCTCCCTGACCCAAGCTTTATGACCCTCTAGCCAGTCCTAAGACACAGGCTGTGGAAAGGAACAGATCAGAAGACAAGGAGGAGCAGGAGCACCCTCCACACTGAAGAACCTTTTATTAGGGCTTTTCAGGCATGAGATTGGAAGGAGGGAGCTGAGTGATCTCTTAAAAAAAACCAAAAAACTTGATTGAAGATGTGATTTTGCCAGTCTTTCTCTTCTTTCTTATTTCCTTTTGTCTTTTCAATTTGTGTCATGTTTTATAGACTGTGTAACAGAGGTGGTGGGACCGTTGAGTAATTAGCTGGAATTGATCTGGTAGAGAATCAATGTGGCAATCTGATCATTCAAGTTCAGAAAGAATCTTTTATAGAGAAAAAGCCCCCCAAAACAACCATGATTTATCCTCTCTCCCTTTGTTTATTTTTGTAGGCCTTGTGAAAGGCTTGGCTGATTTACTGACATCTTTTCTTCCTTTGCAGGCCACATCCACATCAGTCCTCTACTCAGGTATACATTCTGTAAGGATGAAATCTATCTATGCAACTCGCAGTATGTAAGAACCAGTTTCTAGAAACGGATTCAGTTTAATGCCATTAAATGCAATCAGAAGTTACCAAGCATCTTACTGGAACTCACTTCCAAATGTAACCTAATCCAATTTACCTTTCCTTTGGTATTTAAGTTCCTGACAGCCAGTGTGGATATTTCTCAGACACAGCAGTTTGGCTTGTAATAGGTGCCTTTTCTTGCTTGCTTCTTCTTTATTTGTTTCCTGTTAGCATCTCGGTATGATGTTAGAGTGAGCATTCACCGCTGGATTATCGTTGATTCCCGACACAAAGATGCTGCCATATCCTATATGATCCCTTGATTTCAGTGTCCCAGGTGTGTCAGATATTTGTGGGTACATGAATGAGACATAGCCCTGTTATCATGCTCCAGGTGACTTCTTACTCTATTTTAGAATCACAGTCATGTGATTGTGTGAGAACACTTTATCTCTAATAAACCTGGAGTCTAATGACTCTTTCCCACGTGATTTTAACGTTTCTTTTTCAATTGAGAATATTCCTTTTGAAGAACAAAAAGTTTGCACATGAACATTTAACAGGAGGGAAAAAGCCATTTCCTATTCTCTCAACTTGAACACAATTGCAATATTTTAACTCTCACTTTGCAGTTTTGAATGTATGCCTTGAGGTGATTTAATTATCTGCTTCTGATCTCATCACAGAGAAGTGGTGGAAGCCTTGGGGGTGGGGAACTTTTCATTCCCCAATATCTTCTGCTAGAAAGCTGGTGCTCATGGATCATTTATTCAAGAAATTATTTTAAAACTCATTTTCTCTTTCACATAAGTTAAAGCTGCATCAGACTGGTCTGGCAAGGCTGCTGCTCTTCAATGATCTTGTGAGACCTGGACACGTGAGCTCTGGGTTAGGGGACTTGGATAGTCCTGGAGCCAATCCTGTAACATTTGAGGAGGAGTTGACATCCCCTTGAGCCAAATCTACCTGTAAGACCCTCCATTAACCAAAGATACTCTAATAATAAGGAGTTCTGGCTGTGAATCCCTTTTTTCACTGGGGAAATTCAAAGAAGTTAGTTGTGGTACTTTCTTGGAGTCAGAGCCATCCAGTTATGGGTGTGGGTTTTCCTTAAATACATCTTGAGTAAAAGCAATAGATTTCCTTCAGACCCTTTGGAGGTAAAGACTGGGACTGTCAGCTCGCCTTGCCTAAAACCTACTTGCTTTCCCAGACAGTCTAACCTGAAACTTAGACTCTCAACCTTTGTCTACTCACTTGTCTTTGACCTCATCGTCTTTGACCATACCTGAGTATCATGAGTGATGACCAACAACCTGCCCTGAGCCCATTTGCTAGAAGTCTCTTAAGTGTGATCCAGTCTAGCCCTGGTTTCCGTTTGGCTTGGTTACATCACTGTGCCCTCTTTGATATATATCTTTACATCACCACTTCAGTGGCCTCCTGTCATTTCAAATAGAGTATGCATGAAGCTAACCTCATGTGCCGTCTCATAATTCGACTCAATGGTCCACACACCTTCTATACGTCAGTGGCAACAACTCTGCTTTCCTTGTCACCTCTGCTCGACTATTTCGACTGTTCCCTGTGCTTCACCATTGCTTTATCTTTTTTTTTTTCCTTTCCAGTCTTCCATATAGCCATGCTACAATTACTAAATTGCAGCAAAAATCTCCTAGACCCGTAAGTATTAGATCTGAAAGGGCACTTTTGCAACTAAACCAGTATCTTCAGTTTACAAATGAAGAAATGGCAGGTCCAGAGAGGTTACACACATTACTTTGTTTCAGACTAGGAGAGTCAAGCCTAGCATCCTTCCTCCTGGTCCCATATTCTTGCTACCCTGCCTGCTGATGTCCTGGTCCCCCTACCACCAGCCTCTTTCCCTTCATCCATTCTGTGCACTCAGCATTCACATTTATTTTCCTGAAATATTTCTCTCATCATCTCTCTCTCTCGTCCACAAAATTTTGGTGGTCCCTGTTGCTAGGACGACTATAAAGATTATCACTGGGACACTTGAGAGTGAAAGAAATGCTAAGACAAACATAAATCAGGACATATGGTCATATTTCATGTAGCATAAATCATAAAGGTCAGAATTTTCCCTCTGGAACTTAGGGTTTTCCATATTCAGGTCCCAATTGCATTTCTTAAAAAAAAATTATTTATTTGACCACATGGCATATGGGACCTTAGTTTCCAGACCAGGGATTGAACCTGAGCCCCCTGCATTGGAAGCTCAGTGTCTTAACCAATGAACTGCCAGGGAAGTCCCCCCAATTATATTTTTGTGCTCCGTCCTTAATAACTCTCGCAGCACTTTGCTCCAACCAATGTGCTCATCCTTCTTGGCATACTTCATGTATATCTCTGCTTTGGAACCATAACACTTTTCCCTGCTTACTAAGCTTCTTTATGTTCTTTAAGGGCCTAGTTGGGTCCCTTTTCTTCCATAAAATCTTCTAAGTTAGTTACATCTCCTGAGGATGTCTAGCTCCTCTTAAATCACACGCTTACTGTCTGTACTTCTAATCTAACACTTACAAGTGATGAAATGAGGTGTTTTGACTTTTTTCCTCTGTAGTGAGGATGTAGTCTCTGATCAGCCTCAGTATAAATGTGTCTGCCTTAAAAGAGAGAGACCCAAAAAATAACAAAAGTGGACAGAAGTTTCAAAATGGATGTAAGAACTTTATTGATGAATATGGAAAACTGTACAGCCTCTGCAATGGAGAATGTGGCCTTATGTAACCAAAGTTTAAGTACACTCCCACTTCTGCCTGCACAGTGTACAATAACATATGCATAAGGTTATTGCTTGTGGCACTACTGTAATCCCAAAAGGTTGGAAGCAACTAAGTACCCAGCAGTAGGGAACTAGCTGAACAGACTATGATATAGCACATAGCATGCAGTAGAAGAGCTGTGGGAAAAAAAAGGAAGATGTCTGTGTATGAATATGGAAAGATGCCTAGGACACAGAAAGTATAAGGTACAGAAGAGTGGCTATTATATACTACCCTTTAAGTGCCTTTAAGTACTTTTAACCTGTAAGTAGTTTATTGCATAAATTCTTTCATAAAATAGTATGCAGTGTAATTAATTTTGCTTTCCCTCATTGGCAATATTTTTCATGTTTGGATTTGTGGAATTCTAACTGTCCGGGGAGGGACATCAGAGTTATGCTTTAGAAAGCTCTTTCTGCCACAAGTTAAGACACATTGGTACAAGAGGGGAAACCTGGTGAGAGGGTGACCTCCAGATGTGATCGTGGTGCCCAGGACTCCCAACCTCCAGCCTTGAATGTTGCTCTGTCAGCTGAGTTTCCTTATAAGAAGCTCAGCCATTTGCTGGCTTTGTATCTCAGCGTGTGTGCATGCTTAGTTGGTAAGTCATGCCCGACTCTTTGCAACCCCCTGGACCGTAGCCCGCCAGGCTCCTCTGTCCATGGGATTCTTCAGGCAAGAATACTGGAGTGGGTTGCTGTGCCCTCCTACAGGGGTCTTCCTGCCCCAGGTATCAAACCCGCAACCTTTGCCTCTCCTGCATTTGCAGGCAACCACTGAGCAACCTGGGAAGCTCAGCATTTCAATCTTATTGCCCTTGACCTTAAAGAGTTTCGAGTGTTTTTTTTCAGGTGAACATTTATTCAGAGGCATGAGTTTGCAGGCTGGTAATTTTGAGCACCAGACTTGTTTTATTTGCTGATGTATGTGGTGGTTTCTCTCAATAGCAGAGGGAGGGAGGAAACAGATCCTTTGTTCCACTCATCACGTTTCATTCTGACAGTGTAATTTACAGCTCTTTAAGAATGTCATTTAGAAATAACACCCAATTAATAAACCACTTTGCAATGATATTTTATTTTCTTTCTAACACACTTTGAATCTTATGGGTGGAGGAAAGTTAGAATATGACTTTTTAATGCAGACATCTGAAATGACCCATTCTAATAGAAACTCTGTAGGCAATAATGACTCCTCTCTCCAAACCCCCACATCCAAGCAGTTATCAGTCATAATAATAGATGTCTTTGATGAATTGTCTTCAGGAATGCTCTATACAGCTGGCTTTTAACTTTTCTTCTGTTTTATATGTCATCTAATATTATTTTCTTATGGGGAAGGAAACTGAGGCTCAGAGAGGTTTAATAGTTTGCTCAAGATCACACAGCCTATGTAATGACAGGCCTGAGGTTGAACTCAGATCCTCAGGCTGTGAAGCTGGTGTTTGCACTGTGTTCACTGCCTCCCTGACTTGGCCAAGCTCTGTCATGTCTGCCTTTGCTGGTGTCTTTCACATCATTTCCAAACCCACTGAGAGCAGTTATGATCGCCCTCATTACCTCTCACCTGGAGTATTGTGACTTCCTTCCACAGGGCTCAGTCTCCAGGCTTTCCCTCTTATAACCTGGAGATCGTTCTTACCGTCTGGAGCTCGGTCTCCCTGAAGGGCCACAAGTATCCTTCCTCCACTCAGTACACCTCCCCAAATATATGGTGATTTTTTTTTTCTTCAAAATATCATTCCTCAAAACATATGACTTTGTTTTTAATTTGAGTCCTTAAAAGTCTTCCATTTTCATTAAAATGAAAATTCAGTTATTTACTTGGAACCACAAACATTGTTGGAGCAGACACATGAGCTTGAAATTACCTAAAATAAATACCAGTACTGGGTGCTCATAGCGGTCAGCTAATGGAATGACTTTTAAAAGGAAGCAGATTTGTACAGCTTTAGTGATTTTTCTTAGGCTCTGCCCTCACATAAGTGCACATTAGATATCATTGTACACAGGCCTTTTCAGGTTGCTTTAAAAAGCAATAAAGTGATTTTCACTAATTTTGTGGTACTCATGAATTCACATCCACAGACAATCAAATAAAAACCAGTCTTGTGTTACATAAATGTGGTTTTGTGGCTGGGATAAAATTTCCAGTGACAACATCGTACGCAGATTCCGAAGTGCTTTGTCTCAGACTGTGTAAATGGATGTGAAGATAGCGCACTCCAGAAATATGTTAGACGATGCAAAAAGTGACTCTAGTGATAACTAAGATGCTGCTGACAAAGATGTGTGTCAAGAGGTATTAAAATTGTTTAAAAAATATGGAAATGAAAAAGAGCAATATTTCTAAATGTAGCATCTTATGCTATCTGTGACTGTGAATATGTAAATGTAAATAAATAAGTAAATTAAAACTAACTATTTCATCTTTAGCCTTGAAAGTTTACATATTTAAACTAACCAAAACCCTTTCCCCCATATTTTCTCATTGTAAAAACAGTTGCTTCATTTTCAGGGTCTCCTTATGGTCATGTCTCAATACTGTACTACTCACAGAAAATCAGATATAGACCCTGCCCTCAGGACACCTTATAACCCAGAAGAAAAGAGAAGAGAAGTGTAATAATAGCTACTGACACAGAACCTCTCAAATTTAGTGGTATGAAACAGCAGCCATTTTATTAGGTTCATGGAATTTGTGGATTAGAAATTCCAGAAAAGCACAGAGGGGAAAACTTTGTTCTATTCCATGACGTTTGGAGTCTTAGCTGAGAAGACTTGAAGGCTCAGCTGGAATCATTTAGGCTATCTTTACTCACTGGCACTGGGCTTCCTCACAGTATGGTGGCCTTATATTAGTCAGATTTCTTACATGATAGCTCAGAGCTCCAAGCACAAAAATTGCACTGGACAAAGTAGAACCTGCATTGCCTTTTTCTCATCTGGTCTTTTCTGATGATGACTACCCATTTGTTAATCCAGCCACAGTCTTGGTTATAAGCAAGTCAGAATTCTGGCTGAATTCAGGGGACGAACTCTAGACCCCACCTCTTGTGGGATGAGTGTCAATATCACATTGTAGGAGATTGTGTAGGACGGGAAGTATTGTGCCAACTTTTGACAAAGTACAACTTGACCTAAAGATCTTTGCCAGGCCCATATATAACAGTAAGTGGAGTTAGAAAACATAGTGTAAGTTCTATGATGTTAAAGAAAAGTTATTTATGGATGATGAGGCTTGGGCAAGGGAGAAAGGATAGAATCTGAACATATGAAAAAGTAGTTATGGAAACCAGATATAGAATTAATAAGAACTAGGCAACTGAATTCTTCCCTGGTGGCTCAGGTGGTAAAGAATCTGCCTGCAATGCAGTAGACCTGGGCTCAATCCCTGGTTTGGGAAGATCTCCTGGAGAAGGGCATGGCAACCCACTCCAGTATGCTTGCCTGGAGAATTCCATGGACAGAGGAGCCTGGCGGGCTACAGTGCATGGGATTGCAAAGAGTCGGGCGTGACTGAGTGACTAATACTTTCTAGGCAACTGAATGAAGCTACAGAATTAGGGAGAGAGTTGACTGGATGCTTTGGAGTCTGGATGTCAGGAGAAGGGTGTGCCTCAGTGGAAAAAAAAAGGAAACACAGACAGATAAGTATATGTGGGAAGAAGGTCCAGCAGCTTCTCAGTAGCACTTACAGTGCCTGAAATCTCATAACCTCAGTGCACCCCTCCCCACCCTGCATTCTGGCCTCTGAGTCAACACTGCCTTGAAACTCCAACATAGATACCTCTTTGTGGTTCATTCTAATGGCTGCTTCCACTGGGCTTTCTGCCCTCCTGTGGCATCTCCCCCCAGGCTGGTCTTCCAGCAGAGCATGCTGCTCTACTCTTAAGCCACCTACTGCTCCATCATTTGACCCATTCACAGCCTTTGCCTCTGCACCACTGTCTTCTCTTGAAACTCTCCAATTTCTTGGGTTTAGTTGGTTCTCCTCCTACCTCTCTGGCTGTACCGTCTCAGCCCCCTGGTCTAGCCCCTTTATCTCAAGCAGCTCATTATTTGTTGTTATTCCCCAGGGTTTCCTCCTTGTCTATTGTTCTGCACTCAACATTGCAAAGTGAGTTTCTTGTGGACCATGAACCCCTAAGTCGGGTTGTAAATTTTGTGAGCACCTGTGAGTAAGCATACAAATTTCTAGGAGGTGATCCATAACTACATTGAATTCTCAAAGTTGTCTCTGATATAAGGAAAAACAAAAGGCTGAGACCCACTTCTTTCTGCATATATGGTCCATGGCTTTATCTTCCTTAACTCTAGGATCCCTCCTTGACTATGTGTGAGTCTCCTTCAGTCAGTTAGTTCAGTCGCTCAGTTGTGTCTGACTCTTTGTGACCCCATGAATTACAGCACGCCAGGCCTCCCTGTCTATCACCAACTCCCAGAGTTCACTCAGACTCATGTCCATCGAGTCAGTGATGCCATCCAGCTGTCTCATCCCCTGTCGTCCCCTTCTCCTCCTGCCCCCAATCCCTCCCAGCATCAGAGTCTTTTCCAAGGAGTCAACTCTTGGCATGAGGTGGCCAAAGTATTGGAGTTTCAGCTTTAGCATCATTCCCTCCAAAGAAATCCCAGGACTGATCTCCTTTAGAATGGACTGGTTGGACCTCCTTGCGGTTCAAGGGACTCTCAAGAGCCTTCTCCAACACCACAGTTCAAAAGCATCAATTCTTCGGCACTCAGCTTTCTTCACAGTCCAACTCTCACATCCATACGTGACCACTGGAAAAACCATAGCCTTGACTAGATGGACCTTTGTTGGCAAAGTAATGTCTCTGCTTTTGAAAATGCTATCTAGTGAGTCTCTTTGGGGAAATTTAAAAAAATACTCATGATCAGGGCTCAACCTCAGACCAGTTGAATCCTGAGACTAGGGTCCAAAGGTTAATACATTTAAAATAAAGTGTTAACCCTGCTTTGTGCCAGTCATGAAGATAACCCCCATGGGTAATACTTAAAACTATTTTCTCTTTACTAGGCCAAGTAGATTTTAACGGATGCATTTTTCAGTTTTGCAAAATGAAGAGTTTTGTGATGGATGGTGAGGATGGTTACATAAAAACAAATATGCTAAACTCCACTTTTATACATTTAAAATGGTTAAAATGGTACACCTTATGGTATATGTATTTTACCACAATTTTTTAAAATAATAAAAGATTAAAAAAATACTGTTAACCAAAAAAGTGCAACTAGATTTGGGTGAAATAGAATCATTGGCCTTTTAAAAAGAGATTTGTTGTTTCTTAATATAAATTCAGTCCATTGAGAAATGATTGTATTTATACTTGAGAGATGATGTCAAAATTATTTCTCTCAAATCACAGTGAAATCGTGAGGGTAGAAAGTAGCTATTACGGAGAACTACACAGAGGTAAAAGTCAGAAAAATGCCTGTTTCTGTCTGATTCAATTAATGGTATTTAGATGATAACTTTTGGGCTTCCCTGGTGACTCAGATGGTAAAGAATCTGCCTGCAATGCAGGAGACCTGAGTTCGATCCCTGGGTTGGGAAGATCCCCTGGAGGAGAACATGGCAACCCACTCCAGTATTCTTGCCTGGAGAGTCCCCGTGGACAGAGGAGCCTGGTGGGCTACAGTCCATGGGGTCACAAAGAGTTGGAAATGACTGAGTGACTAAACACAACATAGACCATAACTTTATTTTTCCTCCTTGAGTGTTTATTACTTAGACACAAAATTAAAATTACATATTTGATTAAAAAAACACTTGTAATGTAAGGACCAGCATGATTCCTGAAGATATACTTTCAGCTGAGGTTGATATATTATTAAAAAATGATCAAGAAATTACCTAGAGGGACTTTACTCCCTATGCTTTGTGTGGTGTAGTAGTTGAATTCACAGAATCTGGAGCCAGAATATCTGGGTTTTCTTAAAAAAGCCTTAAAAAACGTTTACGTGTTTTTGGCTGTACTGGGTCTTCATTGCCGCAAGGGCTTCTCATCACAGTGGCTTCTCTTGTTGTGGAGTATGGGCTCCAGGGATGCTTGAGCTCTGCTAGTTGTGGTTCCCAGGCTCTAGAGCACAGGCTCAGCAGCTGTGGCATGTGGGTTTAGTTGCACCGAGACATATGGGATCTTCCTAGCACAGGGCCCAAACCATGTCCCGTGCATCGTCTGGTGGATTCTTAACCACTGGACCACCAGGAAGTCCCAATACCTGGGACTTAATCCAAACCCCACTATCAGTTATTAGTGTGAAGTTAATTTAACTGATTATGCCTGTTTCTCCACCTGTCATATTTGCCCTAACCTCACAGAATTTCAACTCCTGAGTTGGAAAGATCCACTGGAGAAGGGTTAGGCTACCCACTCCAATATTCTTGGGCTTCCCTGGTGGCTCAGATGGTAAAGAAGCTGCCTGCAATGCAGGAGACCTTGGTTGGATCCCTGGGTTGGGAGGAGTCCCTGGAGGAGGGAAAGGCTACCCACTCCAGTATTCTGGCCTGGAGAATTCCATGGACTGTATAGTCCATGGGGTGGCAAACAGTTGGACATGACTGAGCAACTTTCATTTTTCATAGAATGTAATGAGATAATACACATAAATATTTAGGATGGAGTCCAAAGCTTTTATTATGTCCCATCACATTGAGTTTTAGGAGTTTCCAATACAGCAAACATTTCCTGTGTGTTGACTATACGTCACTGGAGAGAGTCACAAAAAATACCTTGAAACAGACTTTCTTTTGAGAACCTCAAAGACCCTCCCCTAATCCCAGCTCTTTGTACCCCGACCCTTCTCCTAATAGGTATCACAACTATATATTTTTCCTGCATAGTCCTTGATGCAGCCCCTGTGTCTTCAACTTCTCCCAACTCCACAGAACATTCATTTGTTTACTGAGCTTCAGGTTTCTTGAGGGCTCCGACCGTGGAGTCTCCCTGCTTATCTGGGCACTCATTCTCCCACCTGACTTCCTTACTGTCGTTCCTTGAGAGCTGCTCTGCTTTAGGGCCCTGGGTTTCCTTCCAGCCTTACATTCACAGAAAGTCCATCCATGTTGCTGCAGATAGTAATGTTTCATTCTATTTTATGGCTGAGTAATATTTCATTGCATAATGTTCTTCATCGTCTTTATCCATTCATCTGTCAATGGACATTTAGTTTGCTCCCCTGTCTTGGCTTTTGTAAATAGTAGTGCTGTGAACATTGGGGTACATGTATCTTTTTTAATTAGATTTTGTCTTCTCTAGATGTATTCCCAGGAGAGGGATTACTGAATCATATAGTAACTTTAATTTTAGCTTTTTAAGGAACCTCCAGACCTGTCTTCCATGGTGGCGGTACCAATTTACATTCCCACCAACAGTGTAGGAGGGTTCAAAAAGGCTTAAGTTTTGAGTCAACTCATGAAGTCTATTTCAAATAGTAAAACTGTGACTGCCACATGAATGAAGTATCATCTCAAAAAGGCCTGATTTAGCTATTACACATACCATTGGCTGTGTGACATATTGCCCAAAAGACAGTCAAGATGTGTTTGTCTTCTACAAAGTAAACTGCTGATACACTTACACCCTGAGATCTCCAAGCAGAGTTTCCTAGGAAACTGGACCACTGATAGGGCTATCTCACTGAGCACTCACTAGAAGGGGGACTCATTAAATATTTCCATTTCCCCTAACTTCTCTCTCCTCTACTCTCTATTCTTTAAGCCCTCCCCCACATTAAAAATGTTTAAAGAGTAGGTAATCCAATAAGATACTAAACAGGCAATGTTATTAACTTTCACATCGAAAGAATATATTTGCTAAATCACAAATTGACCTAATTGTCTATCAGAGGGACCAACAAGGCAAGAGTTCTGAAAACTATGCATTTTATGGAAAAATCCTTGACCAGTGATCCCAGTCATCTGTTATTCCATTGTGGGGCAAGACGATATGAGTTGAGTCAGGTGGGATCTAGTATTTATTGCCTATTTGTGTACAAGATAATTGTGCTCCAAGTTTTAAAGGCATTCTTTAGTGCTAATAAGCGCCTTCATGGCAAGCATTTACCCCATTTTACAGTTGAGAGAAGTAAGGTTTGGGGAGGACTATAACTTACCCAGAGTTACCAAGTCAGGGAGAGTGAAGCAGGATTTTAAGCCCGATTCTTTCCACTCGAGCACATCTTCTGTATGAATGACAAGTTGGTTTTGAGCACTGTGCTTCCTTCCTCTTCCTCTCATCCCTTCCTATCCAAACTGCTGACCACACCACCACCAAGAACCAGATCCCCTTCAGTAAGCCCGCATTTCCCTCAACCGTGACATTCTTCAAATCCAGCCTAGACCTCAATGATCAGAGTGGGGAAAACAGCAGGCTGACTGTAGTGGCCCTTCTATCTTTCTGAAATGAGAAGCTGAAGTCATTTTCTGTTTTAAGTCCTGCCCATCTCTTATGGAAGCGCTCGATATGGGTCAAGCCCTTCCTCTCCCTTTGATGGTTTCCTGTGTGTCTCTCGCCCCGCTCGCCCCTCAGCTCCAGGGGAGCTTGAAACTTTTGTGCTCGCTTAGCATTTCTCACCAAGTGCCTTCTGCCCTCATTTGCAGTTCTCCCTGGATGTCATCAGGATACACTTCCCTGTAACCCAAAATCTTTGGTATATTAGGCAGTAAATGCGTGTCTCTCAATGGTTTATAAAAGGATACGAAAAGCAAACAACCTTTCCCCAGGGATGTGGATTCTAACACCCAGAACAAAACCCTGGTTCCCCTTTGAATTTCCTCTAGTTCTCCGTGACTTGGGGATGTCAGTGTGTCCCTGTTCTGGGAACCTGGTATTCGTCACCTACATAAGCAGTCTGTGCACGTGCTAAGTCGCTTCAGCCACGTCAAACTCTTTGCTACCCTATGGACCGTAGCCCGCCAGGCTCCTTTGTCCATGGGATTCTCCAGACAAGAATACTGAAGTGGATGGCCATGCCCTCCTCCAGGGGATCTTCCTGACCCAGGGATCAAACCCATGTCTCTTACATCTTCTGCACTGGCAGGTGAGTTCTTAACCACTAGCGCCACCCGGGAAGCCCAAAGCAGTTTAAGCTGAGTCAGATCACAGGATCCTCACCATGCCACAGGGCAAGAAGGAGCTTCAGAGCATTCTATCGATGTGTGCCAGGATCACCCTGCTTGTATTTTGGCTTATCTGTAATTTGGATGACCCTCTTTGAAGCAGGGCAGTCAAATCAGCTTCTTGCTGATAATAGTAATCAGATTTTATAGCAAGGACCCCAGGTAGGCAGGGCAAATAGAAAAGCAGCCCAAGTCAATGATTTTTGCCTTGGAAGGTTCTTTTCCATTGAAGGGTGAATATTGTGTAGAGAAACCTTTGTTTTCTCTGTACCCAGCCTTTTTCTCCTATACATTTTATGAGACAGAAATCCTTTTGAGCATCTTCTTTATTTTATTTAGTTCATTAAAACTCTGTAATTAAGGTTTGGAAAACCAATCACCATATTTAGTGTATGCAATCAGCTCAAATGTGTCACCTATCTTAGATAACGTAGGAAATATTATTTCATTGTGTATTAATCATTTTGGGTGATATTTTTCATGTCGTTTGTATTTCATACCATTTAAAAAATAGTTTTTCCCTGTGTACCAACATTAGCTACAGGGTATGTTTTTCCAAATAAAAATTACTAACTATGCCATGCATTTTCTGCTTCTCAGTCTTTGCATTTAGAAAATGCTACCTACCTCTAGGTAGCTTTGAAGCTAATAATAGACATGAGAATGCACAGATGCCTCTGTACGAATCCCAAGGAAGGCTTTTCCAGATGTGGAATGCCAATGGGGAGTTGATCTGGCTTGGCTAATTGACAGCTGCCAGCCTGTAATCTTTTGTGCTAAATTGGCGGTGGGGCCACAGAAGGCAACACAGCAGCTGGGCTTCTGGGATTCAAGTCCCTGCACATGGCCTGGCTCCCCCTTCCCCACTCCCAGCCATCTGCAGGGACCCCACCCCCCAAAGCAGGATGCACTGCTCCTGGAAGGGAAGACAGCCTGTAACTTTTGCCTGGTAGATAGGAGAAAACATCTTGATTCACTCAGCTAGGGTTAGCTTGTTATTGCATTGACTTCAGCATTTGGTCTTAAATTATTCAGAGACCAGTTCTTAAGATGAGTTGTTGCTGTTTAGTCACTCAGTCGTGTCTGACTCTTTTGCGACCCCGTGGACTGTATCCCGCCAGGCTCCTCTGTCAGCGGGGTTTCCCAGGCAGGGATACTGGAGTGGGTAGCCATCAGGTCCTGGTTTACCAAACAGGATAATCCTACGTTAGCTTCACAGGCTCATTCTGGCGATCAGAGGAGTTAATGTCAATGCTCTGTCCCCTGTCAAACCAAGTGAAATAGAATGCACAGATGGATTAAGAAGCAGAATCTGATAGGCGAGATCTCTGCCTTTCTAATTTTCTTCCTTTTCTGAATGACGGCCTCCATTGTAAAGGCTTCCTGATAATAATAATAGCTATCATTTGCTAAGCAATTTTTCATGCCAGGCATTGAGCTAGGTGCTTTATAGGCCTTGTTTTATTTAATGCTCATGATAACCTTGCTGATTAGTACTCATTCCTTCAGTTCATATAAGACTGGGTTCTGGATCCATCCTCCTCCTCTAGACAAGCCAATGGACTTCCTTTAATCTGTTTAATAAGTGAAGAAGTTACGTTCTTTGTTTTCAATCTTGACACTTTTAAGATGATTAAAACTTTATCAATAGTCGAATCACTTTTTGAATGTTTGAATGCATCATAAGGACAGAAAGCACAGGGTGTAATTGTGGTTATTAAGCTGAGAGAGAGGGAGAGAGGAAGAGGGAGGGAGGAGAAGAAAGAGACAGTGACAGAGAAAGAAGAGAGCAGAGAGTAGAGAGTAGAGGTAGAGGAGGGAGGGAGAGAGAGAATGTATGATGGAGACAAAAAGGTGGAATTTTATGTGTGTAATAGGAATCATGATTTTCTAATAGTTTACATGCAGATAATCCATGAAAGCATATAATTAATTAGTTAATGGGCTTTTGATGTTCAGAGAGCAGGAGATTTGAAAGTACATGATAATCTTCACAAAAGATTAGAAGATGCTTAAAGTAAGACAGTACCCAGGATTTCAAAACTTTGCTGAATGAGAAATGATTATAGTTGTGGGGAGGGAGGAGGAAGAGGCAAGAGGAGGTGGAATAAAAAGGGCGATTAAGATGAAAAATGGCTTGATAAAATCCTTTTGCGAACAACACTCCTTTCATTCATCTTCTTGTTCTTCGGGAATCCAGTGGAGGACTTTGCAGGACTTTACCTATGTCTGATGCTGACAGCAGACAGACAAGTTCAAGGAGCTGGCTGTTGTCTGCATTAGTGAAAGTCCTCTGGTTGTTTGCTTCTGGCCATGTTAAGTAAGCAGGTAATGATTAGGTTGCCCATTGTAACATAGAACTTAGTGATCCTAGAGCCTGCTTTAAAGATGAAGCGTTTTGCAATTTTAGAATGTTCCAAGTTCCCTTCCATTTCTAAGATGCCCACCTGGCTGGGAGGCTCTCTAGCTGCATGCCTCCAAAGAGCTTCATGGGTGAATCCTGCCTGGGGACCTGAGGATAACCAGGTCAGACAGGAGAGTTTTCGGTTTGGTCAGAAGTCAGTGTCTTTCTGTCCAGGCCAACAGTTGAATTTAAAGTTAGGAAATAACATGTAGAAAAAGGAAAGAGAAAGTGGTTTCTTCTGCAGAATCAGTTCTTGTATTTCAGATGTTGATTATCCAGTCTTGTGAATTATTTAGGGCTTCTATTTCTCTGTTTTCTCTAGTGGCTTTTCTTTTTCTCCATGTGCAGTGTCTAGTAAACAGGCAAGATATGAGACATGAGTTAAAAACTCAAGTCTGATCCTTTTGCTGCTGATCTGAATCTCTGCCACAGGTTTGTCCTGCTCCTGGAGGGCAGGGATGGAGCATTTCTTGAGAATCTTTGCACTTCTCCCACCAGTACTTTATACCAGGTCAGGGATTGTTTTTAGGTGGATTTAACTGAAGTGAGTATTTTACTGTGATTTGCAGGAGAGAGAGAGAGATAGGGCTTTTGAGGTCCCTGGAACCTGCAGAGAACATGGCCCTGCCTGTGGCTTTGGCATCAGTCATACGGTTTTTCACGTATAGAGGGGGCCCTTGATCTGTATGGTACTGCCTGCCCCTCACCACAGGCCTGGGGCTCCCTCCCAGTCTCTGCAGTCCAGGCTCAACATCCCGATCTCCCAGGTCTAGATGCAGCTCCCTCCCACTGTCAACCATAGAGGTGCAACTGTCTCCCCTGCCCCCTTCTGGCTTTTGTGGGTTGACAGCCCAGGCAGAAGTGACAGTCCTCATATGCTTGTGGACACCACCTGATTGAGAGCTCAGAGGCTTGCCAGGGAGGATGAACAACTGGGACCTCCCCAGACCCGTGTCGTAGGCAGAAGAAAGACAAGTCAATGGTAAGGATTTGGGGGCAAGGCAGGTAATGAGGCTAGGAGGGAGACAACCTGCACCCAAGACCCCAGAAAGTGGGGAGTCTGAGCCAGAGACAGATGCTTGACTGCCGAGCAGAGAGGGAAGGACTGCTTCCCCCAAGGGGAAAAAATAATCAGATCAGTGATCCTAAGCAGTGGTTCTCCAGCTTTTGGGGCTCAGAATCTTGTCATTCTTTCAAAAACTGAGGAGCCCAAACACTTTGTGGACTATAGCAATCAATAGTCACCATACTCAAAATGAAAACTTGAGAAATGTACAAAATAATTTGTCTATTTATTTCAAACAATGTGCCAGATGTATGTTAACATAAATTATTTTTTATCCTTAAATATACATTTTTCCTGAAAATAATCAGTGAGAATAATATCATTGTTTTACTTTGCTGCGAATCTCTGTAGTGTCTGGGCTAGTGGGATATTGTTGGGATTCTCTTACTTGCTCATACGTCCGATCCAACGCCATATTCCATGTCATGTATCTTCTGGAAAACCCACTGTACACTTGAGAAAGCATGAGAGTGAACAAGGCAAATAATGTCTTAGTGCTTTTATGAAAGTCGTTTTGACCTCTCAGATCCCAGGTCTTAAGGATATCCAAGGGTTCCCCAGCCCATCCCTTGAGAACCACTTCCCTAGGCACCAGCTCCCAGAAGCACACCTCCCTCTGTGTTTAGCATGTGGCCGTCTTGCATGATGACATTTCTGCATTAGCAGAAAGTGGGTAATGGTGAGCCAAGCGGATAATTCGCTTTCAAGCTTTTGTCATTTGAACAGTGTCTGTGAACATTCCACAAAGCATCCCAGGGACAAGCTAGGATAAGATTGACGGTGAATGTCCCATTGGGCAGTCTGGCTAATTGCTCATTGACTGGCAAAAAAGATAATCCAGAGTATGAGACAGTCTCTCTTCCACACTTTTCAAAATGAGAACCTCAAATGCATGAGCCCCCTTGGTCTGGGCAACACACATTCTTCCTCTTTACAGTTACTGCAAGCTTTGTAAGAGAAGCAGCTGCTCCACAGCCTCTCTGAGCTTTGTGTTTCAGGGCCCTGGGGCAACTGAAATCTGCTTTCCAAGTGACCAATAACCGGGCAGTTTACCGACTCATCTGGTGTTTCCTGGGCAGCACAGATTTATCTCACTTAATTGTGACTCCCTTTTCCCTGCACTAATCAAGACAGTGACAGAGCTGTGACACCAGCAACATGAGCATGGATGGAAAGTGATGATTTATAAGGACTTGGATCTTGCTTTGCTCAGGCCCAGACGTGGCCCACCATGGAAGGGCAGTGGACATAGCCAGTCTGCAACTAACCTGCAGATCAAAGAAAGGCTGTTAAAAGACAAAACAAGACACATTGTTATGTTTTTCTAAAGCGGGAACATCATTCCTAATGTGGCTAGGAGAATATTCAGCTCCATTCTCTCTCTTTTGGGAAAACTACACCCATCAGTGCTCTGGCCTCTCCAAAACTGGCAGCAGGATGGTCTCTGTAGACTTGGTTGCAATCACAGAATTGTGTAGTGAGAAGGAGAGTTGGAAATCATGCAGTGGGAAGGGCAGAAGTGTGTGTGTGTATGTATGAGTGTGTGCAGTGTGTATACAAGGGAGGGAGGTACAGGGGAGGGACAGTGTCACTGTAGCAGAGGCTCATGGGTCTTGTCTCTCTGTGTTCTCTACCAAACCTTGCTGTGAACTCAGGCACCACTAGGGAATTGAACTGACCCAGTTCCCATCATCTCTGAGATCTTTGTCACATGAGGGGATTCCTTAATCTCGGTATCTCAGTTTCCCCATCTGTAAAATGGGTATAGCAATAACACCTATTTCATAATGTGATTTTGAAAATTGGAAGATTGTATACCTAGATGCTTCTTAAAACAGTGTATAATACATAGGAAGCTCTGAATAAATGTTAGTCGTTATCATTGTGTGTGTGTGCTCAGTTGTTCAGTCATGTCTGTCTGCGACCCTATAGACCGTAGCCCCCCAGGCTCCTCTGTCCATGGGATTCTCTAGGCAAGAATACTGGAGTGGGTTGCCATTTCCTCCTCCAGGGGATCTTCCCAACCCAGGGATCAAACCCACGTCTACTGAGTCTCCTGCACTGCAGGCGTATCCTTTACCACTGAGCCATTGGGGCATCATCATCTTATTACTATTATTATTATTTGATATCTCTGAAACTCAGTTTTCTCATCTGCAAAATTGGGTTGATATGGGGATTAGCTTAGAGAATATATGATCCAATCTTGGCAAAGCTGTCAAGTGCCATAAAAAGTAATGAACTCTACTTGGGGGCCAAGTTAATAGAACAGTTGTTGAACCTGGGTGTTTTTCCATGAGTAAGACTCCAGTCCTGGAGGAGTGACATGTGATTTTCTGTACTGTTTTGAAAGAGTAGGGAAGTTAATTTTGATGAAGTGAATATATAGTAACACCCAGAAGAGAAACAGCAATATAATCACAACTGATAATAACAGTTGTATTTATCTTGTGCCAGCACCGAGCTAAGTACATATAATATATTGTCTCACTTCTCACCATGGCCCCTTGAAAGAGGTGTTGTTATTACTCTAGGGTTGCAGATGAGAAAAGTGGAGTTGCTAGTTTACCCAGGGTCACTGAAGATCCCAGGCAGGTGGGGTCCCTAGCCAGCACCCTTAGGCAGTGCAGGAGCGGGGTCAGGTGTCCAGGAGGTGCACAGGGACACATCCGAGTTTGAGCTCAGTGGACTAGTGTTGTGTTCTGAAGGTGAATTAGGTCTTTTGTCCTCTTTAGATGAAAGATATGATGCTTTATCAGAACTATTTGGGGAGAGGAACTGGCTGCTGCTTAGGTGAGTAAATCATTGACCAGACATAACCCAGGGGTTGAGCCAAGAATCCATCCTTTGGATGAGGGAAGATCAGATGCAAGTCTCTAAGAACTCTCCAAGGAGCAGCCAAGTGGGAGAGTACAGGGAGAAACCTGAAACAGAAATCCACAAGCAGGTTCTGAAGGCATCCTGAGAGCCTGGAAAAATGGTGCATGGGAAGAGATCCCTCCTGCCACGGAGCAACTGAACCCGTCCGCCACGGCTGCTGAGTGGTGCTGCTCCTCAAGAGAGGCCATCCCTATGATAAACCCATGCGTCACAACTAGAGTATCCCCAGCTCACTGCAACTAGAGAAAGCCCACGCAGCAATGAAGACCCGGCACAGCCAACATAAATAAATTAATTAAAAGTATTTGAAAAAAATTTTTTAAAAATTCTCCTAGTCTTCATAGGATGATTGTAAAGAATAAATAAGAGATTGCGTATAAATAAATAAATCACCAGGCACTTAGCTCCAAATAAATGGAAGAAGCCATTCATATCATTGTTAGCATTATAATTAGATCTTCTCACTGGCTAGTTCTTGGATTTTCTAGTTGTATTGAGGGGTTGTCCCTTAATCGTGGCTTGACCCCCAGCTATTTTAGATCATCATATATGATGCCTATTTTTTGGACAGGCCCCGTGGATAGGGGCCTGGAATGGTATTAAGCTACCCTCCCTTACGGGGCTTCCCTGGTGGCTCACAGTAAAGAATCTGCCTGCAATGCAGGAGACCCAAGTTTGATCCTTGGGTCAGGAAGATCCCCTAGAGAATGGAATGGTAACACACTCCAGTATTCTTGCCTGGAGAATCCCATGGGCAGAGGAGCTTGGTGGGCGACAGTCCATGGGGTTACAAAGAGCTGGACACAACTGAGCGAGTAACATTTTCACCCTTCCTTACACAGGTATTACATTCAGGATAGTATTGGTCAGGCTTTTCTGAAACTGGCCATGAAGCTTGACCTTGTTCTACCCCAGGCTTTAAACCAATATGCAGGAAGAGATGGCTGATTGCAAACAGTCATGCCCCTGGCTCAGCTGATGAAGGTCATGGTTTACTGTTTCCTGAGTTGATGGGTCTCCAAACCTTGCCAGGGCTCCCACGGAATCTGGACATGCCTTTGAGGAACCTCTCATCTTTACACCAGATGGGAGAGGTTACTAACTCTGAACAAGACCCAGGCCTGTCTGTGAAATGCAGGAATCACTCTCCCTGCTCATTGTAGGTCATTAGCTGAGCAAGCAGCCCCAGGAATTTTGCAGTATGCATGCCTTTTCCTTATTAAATTAATGGTCAAGGACACATATTGTTGGAATATCTTTAGGAAGCAGATAGTCTGCCCAAAAGAGAAGCCTTCTGTGCATAGCAGGCCTGAGTCCTCCTCGTGTTCCCTGCATATGAGTTTGGCAGAGTGCGGCAGACTGTTTTGAAACCAGACTGGCATGGAGGCAGGGCAAAGGTGGGCAGGAAGCAGGAGCTGGCACAGCAAGTGTCAGGTGCCTACCACAGCCCAGTATGCAGTCCCAGCAGCAGGTTTCAGGTTTTGGTATTTGAGGTCTCTAAAAAAGCTTTCACCAGCAGCTACCAGAGTCTTCCAGGGAGATTCTGTTAGCATCCAAAATGTGAGCCAGGACCCAAAATGGGGTGCGCCAGGAGCGGAGGAGACGTGGGCAGAATTTAGCCATGGTGTCTCTCAGGCTCTCCTGGACCATGCCCCTCAGTGCAGGCTGGGTCACTGCACATGCACATGGCCTTCCCAGTAGCATCTTCAAGATGCTGCTCAGCTTCCAACATGAGCCTCTCTCTTGTGGCACCACGTGTGACAGCCTTGAGAATTTCTCCAGACTGACTCCAGTTGGAGTCAATCTCTCAGCCCAGCTCTCGCCCATCTCTATTTTAGCTTCCCTTTATCATGTCACCTGCCAGGCTCAATGCTGAAAACTCTATAGGTATTCTCCCCTTTAATCTTCTCAGTCACTCTGTGAGGTAGATGTTGTAATTATGCCCATTTTACAGATGGAGAAACTGAGGCATTGAAGGGTTGGGCTGTCTAGGTTAGATAGCTGATAAGTGGCAGAGTGAGGATGCAGATTAGTCCTCTCTTCCCTAAAGCTCAAGCTCTGAACCATCCTTCCCTGTGACTTATTCAACTGAAGTGGAATCCTATCCTGTGTTCAGCTGCTTCTCAGAGTTGCTTCATTAGGCGGGACCAGTGATTTGCAACCCTGGTTGCACACTGAAGTCACCTGGGAAGCTTTAAAAAGTACTCATGCCTGGCTCTTGCCACCAGAGATTCTGATTTTGGTTGGTCTGAGGGATATCCTGGGCATTTTCTGGGCCAAAAGTTGGCAAACTTTTTCTTCAGAGGACCAGCTTGCACATATTTTAGGCCTTGCGGGGCCATATGGTCCATGTCACAACTACTCAATTCTGCCTTCATAGAGCGAAAACAGCGATGGACAATACATGAGCAAATGAACATGGCTGTGTTCCAGTAAAACTTTATTTACAAAAACAGGTGGCTGGCCGGAATTGGCCCATGAGCCACAGCTTGCCAGTGCTTAATCAAGTTAGGCAGTTCCTTAGTAGATTCTACCCATCACCAGTGAGATTAGAATTTATTTTTCTTCTGTGGGTCAGGTATCTATCTGTGGTGTGGTATCTTCCCCCGCCACCCCAGGCACCCCCGTACCCTTCAATCCCCTGCTTCCTTGTGGGGTTGGTGGTATTGGCCCAGTTTCTATGATTTGTCTCTTTTTGTCAAGGACCCGACTTCCCCCCAGGTCTGAAATCCCGACAGGAACCATCCCCAATTGGTGGGGCTCCTTTCTGTCTTGCTAGCCCTTCCCCATGAGGAGTTAAAATCGGCCCCCTTTGTCTTGGCTGGCAGCCAGGCCTGCTGTAATGAGGAGGATTCGCTGGTTCTGCAGAGCTGCCACCTGTCTGACAGGAGGGCTGCCCTGGGAGCATGTTTTGCTTTCTGCCCCACACTCTGCGCCCCCAACCCATTTCCTTACAGAGCCATCTCCTAGGGAGGGCTGGCTCTCCAGCCCCTCCTCACTCAGACCCCGGCTTCCTTCCCTTTCCAATCGACCTTCCACGTCTGCCCTGTGCTTATAGTTTGAGTAATAGCATCATTTTCGCCTGAGGAATTCAGTCTATCAATTAATTTTCTTTCATGGAATATTAATAGAGTATTCCTGAAATTGTGGGTTGTGATTATTTACAAAGTCAAAAGGGCAACTGGAAAATGAAGCTGCTGAATTGCTTGTGGCAATTGGAGTTATGCCCCAACCCCCTAAAAATAGCCTGCTTTCCTTATCTCCCCTCATATGTCAGCTTGTCCTTGGTAATGGGGTGTAGAGACACCACAAAAATGCCAGACTGAATGGAAACTCTTAATATAGGTGACACCTAAGATAGTAACAGTTCATATACACAAAGTCTCTTTGTAAGTTAGTTGTTTAGACATTGAAATGCATTTGTTCCACAAACATTTATGGAGACCCTAATTTGTTCCACGTGTCAGGGGGGTACAGGATAAGGCTCCCGTCCTCATGAGAGAGCCCATCACATAAACAAATAACTCTATAACCATATCAGATGCGCCATAAGGGAGGCGTGTACACAGCTCTGTGAGAGGAAAGGCTGGAGTCAGTGCCTGAGGTTACAGGGAAAGCTTCTCCCCGGGGGTGAGAGGCAGTTGTTTAAATAAAGTTCCCCACCAGGAACAGGAGGAAAAGCATTCCTGGGAGAGGCCCCAGCGTGTCAAGGCAGGAATGGGATGCAGTTATGTGCCTGTAGTGTCGTTCCTGGGGGAATGGTGGGAGCTGAGACTAGAAAGGGACAGGGGATGTATAAACCATTTTTGGCAGTTCTAACTTTAATGGGCAATATGGGCCAATACAGTACTTTTAAATAGAGAGATAATGCTGGCCAGTTTCTGTTTTAGGAAGAGCTTCTGGTAAGCAGTGGCAATCCTGAATTGGGATGAGGGGAAAAGAATGAAGGAGGGGTTTCCTATTAGGAGCTGGTGTAGAAATGAAGAGATTCTCGACTAAGAATGTGAAGCTGGGAAAGGAAGGAGCAGGAAGGTATGATTGTGCTGAGGAGATGTGATTGGGTAATGAAGATGAGTGAGAAGTTCTTTATGGTTAAAAATATAGAAGAAAGAGTGGTGCTTCAGAGGGGTGGGGAGATTAAGGAGTTGAGTTTGGGACCTGTTGAGTTTCCATTAGTCTGTAGGTCATGTGGGCTGAAACTCAGGGAGGAGGATTGGAGGCAAAAGTAACGCGTGGCTGTAATTAAATCCGTGGCAGTGAATGAATTAACCAGAGTGTGTGAGAGAGAAGAGAAGGGAAGAGAAGAGACGGGATGGGAAGAGAATAGGACAGGTCTGCAGTAGAATCTCAGGGAACGCCAGTATGTAAGGAACTGAGTGAAGGATGTGCCAGCAAAGCAGACCTGCTCTCTGGACCAGTTATGAGTTCGGCAGTGCTGAATTGAGCAGGGGACCTATTGACACCCGAGACTGAACGAACATGTACCACTGGGTGAGCTTCAGGATGTCTTAAATACCTCGGAATTTGCCATTACTCCTGCCATTAAGGATGTAAAACTCCATCCCCCTGCTCCTTCATTTACTAATTGAACAAATAGTCTACTGAGTACACGACACTGGGTACAGGGTACAGATACAGGGTATATAGTACTGGGCACTGGGTATAGATGTGGTTCCTATGATCTGTTGCTTATAGCTTAAAAGAGAAGACAGACGTTCAGAATAAACTTGGAAACAGAAGTTTTCATGAAAACGTCCAGTCATTTTTAGTTGTGTGATTGTGAGCAATTCACTTACCTTCCTCAGTCTCAAGGTCTTCATTCAGAAAAAGTGGATGTGGATATGTAGAAAAAGGAATGCTCCTACACTGTCGGTGGGAATGCAAATTGGTGCAGCCACTATGGAGAACAGTATGGATGTTCGTTAAAAAACTAAAACTAGAGTTACCATTCCAATATTCTTGCCTGGAGAGTTCCATGGACAGAGGAGCCTGGCGGGCTACAGTCTGTGGGGTCACAAAGAGTTGGACACAACTGAGTGACTAACACTTTCACTTTTGCCTTTTTTTCAGAGTTACCATATAATCCAACAGTGCCACTTCTGGGTGTATATCCAGAGAAAACTAATTCAAAAAATACACTACCCCAGTGTTCGTAACAGCACTGTTTAGAATAGCCAAGAAGCAACCTAAATATCCATTGACAGATGAATAGATAAAGATGGGGTACATACATACATACAGTGGGATATTACTTAGACATAAAAAAGAACTATACTCAATATCTTGTAATAACCTATAATGGAAAAAATATGAAAAAGAACATATATTTATATATAGAATTGAATCACTTTGCTATACACCTGAAACTAACACAATGTTGTAAATTAACTTTAGTTTACAATTTTTTTTAAAGTGGGTGTTAAGAACTAGAAGAATTCCTAAGGCATATATAGGGCTTATGGTTATAGCACCCTTACACATTTTATCTAATAAACTAAAAACCCTGATGCTTTAAAAAATATATATATGTTGAATAAGCTATGTATTCAGATGGTACAAAATTCATGAAAGGGTAAATAGTGAGTCTCCCTTTCATCCTGTCCCCAGTTTTCAGTTCCTCTTCCCAGAGGACACTAGCATTAAGTGTTTCCTTGTGTGCCCTTTCAGGAGTGTTGTCTGCACGCACAACTTATCATTGTGTGTGTGTCTGTCTGTCTGTCTCTCTGTCTGTATGCATGCAGTTATCGTCTTTCCTTTTTTTTTTTTCTTTCAAAACTGGTAGCATGCTATTCACTATTCTCTCTCTTGCTTTTTTCACATAACAAAGTATATCCATTCTATAGCAAAATTTTTACTTAAGTAACCACCTAGTTTTGGACATCTAGAGCAAACTAGTACTCTGCTATTATAAACAATGCTGTCTCAGTTCCACATATGCAGATATATCTATAGCATAAATCCCTAGGAACGGGATTGCTACATCCAAGAGAATGCGTATTTATAATTTTGATGATGAAGAACAAATTTCTTTCCATCACGGTTCTACCAAGTTATGCTGTTATCAGCAGGCTCTGCCTTGGTTATGAGGATCATAAAGTAGTATATTTAAACACCTTCGTGAGCTGAGGAGGGGGTCTTATTTTCCCAGGGTTCTCATCCCCCTCCTTCCCTACATAGTAGCTCCTTGGCCTTCTGCCAGCCATTGTGAAAACTGACAGTTATGCGTAAGGGGGAAGTTCCTTGCAGTCTGTCCATCGGTGGCCTCTAGGAGATATTCATCAGCTGGTGTCTTGGTGTGGGAGATAATTCCTGCATCCCAATCATCCTTGAAGTGCAGATGATCTTGGGGCCAGTCCTGCTCCCTGGGCATCAGCTCCTGGGACACATCCCATGCTCTGCATGAGTGTGTTGAATATCAGGACACCAACTGACAGCTTCTGTGGCTGGCATGGGGTGGCTGGGCTGTTAGGGATGCTCCAGACTCACTCCTGCCTTCCTACATAAGCAGCCCAGAGACAGTGTGTTGACTCCCAGCGGCATGATAGAACAGGTCAGAATGGGAGCTATGACCTCAGCCGGTTTCGGTTAGCGCTGAAGATGTAACTGATAATGCATGTCAGCTCATTTGTCCATACAAGCCGTCTGTGTGGAACTGTGTTCATTACTGCTGGTTCTTCTGTTTGTTTTGAAAACTCTATTTCATGTTGGAGTTAGGTATCAGGGAAAAGAAAGGACACTAATTAAGTGAATCCATGGTAGTCTCTTACTGACTATTAGTATCAGTCACTCAGTCATGTCCAACTCTGCGAATCCATGGACTGTAGCCTGCTAGGCTCCTCTGTCCATGGAATTCTCAAGGCAAGAATACTGGAGTGGGTAGCCATTCGCTTCTTCAGAGGATCTTCCCGACCCAGGGATTGAACCCAGATCTCCCTCATTGTGGGCAGACTCTTTACCATCTGAGACACCGGGCAGCTCCTCAATTCAACTCAGAAAATGTCTACTGAGTACATACTACGTGCAGAGCACAGAGATGCAGTGTATTGTATTTTGAAATACTGCTGACAGCTCCAGCTGTGTTGGCTATTTGCGTTGACTTTGGAAGACTGAAATTGCTTTGCCTTTTCCCTTTGCTAGCGTCTCATTATAATTTTCATTGGCAAACTGGTTGTAAACCAGAGCTGATTCCCTTAGTGTAATTAGGAGGGTTCCTGAAACTTATTTTTGAAAATGAATTGTTATAAAATGAATAATGTTTTAACTGTACTGGGGGGTTTTCTATTGAAAGGAAATTCTAAATTCTGATGCTGAATGGTTTTGAAAGGTGAAACATTATTTTCTGATTTATCTGTTTGGTAAAGGAGAAAATTTAACCTAAAGGGGAAATCAGTCAAAGTTTAATAACTTCAGGAATCTAAAACAATAGCAAACACAAAAAAAATATATTGAAGATCTGATGAGTAGTGAATAATAACAAAAAGGATCACAAGACAGAATGCTAGCTGATGTGAAGCAAAGACATAGTCTTATTTGCTGGGATAATGATAGCAGATCTTGCTGGTGTTAAAAATAAAAGAATATGGAGAAAAGCAACAGAGAAAGAAGAGAAAGTTTGAAGAAAAAAAAAACCCACACAGGGAGAAGAGGAAGAAGAATAGCAGGTGGTAGACATCCGAAGTGGCAGAGGAAATTAAACCCAAATAGTGAGTGTGACAGCAAAGAGGAGAGCTGGCCCGTTGGAGAGGAGACAGAAGCCACCTCTCCATGAAGCTGCAGGTCTGACCCACTTTAGCAGCTCTTGCCTGAGAGCGCATTGGCCATAGGCTATCTGACTGCCAATGGGTCCAGTCCTTCCTAAGGATACCGAGTATTCTACACAACAATTCCTTATAAGTTTCCTTGGGTGAACCTGATGCCAGGTTGCTATTCTAAGTGCTTTATATATGAACTCATTTAACCTTCCTAGCAACCCCATGGGGAATCATTATCCCCACTTTATAGATGAAGTAACTGGGTCGCAGAGAGAGGCTGAGCCGCTTGCCCAAGGCCACAAGCCACGAGTGGAAAACCTGCATGTGATTGATAGAATTCTGTGATGGCTCCCAAGATTCCTTCCTGTTAGTGCATAGACCCTGAGAGTCCTCTCTCCTTCAATGTAGACAGGATTTTTAGACATGATTGGATTTCAGTCTCTTGAATGAGTTCCATTGAATAGCAAGATGGAAGGGATTTTTGAAGATATAAGTAAGGTTTCCCCTGAATAGAGTTTGAATTAATCAAGTGGAAGATTTTGCTGGATGGGCCTGACCTAATCAGGCAAACCCGTTGTAAGAGGGTCCAACCTTTTCCTAGAGAGAGAGAGAGAGAAGTAAAGCAAAAGCATCTTTTGATGATCTCAAAGAAGCACACAGCCAGGTTATGAAAGCCTATGGTGGGAGTCCATGGCAAGAACCAGTGAGTGGCCTTAGAAGCCAAGAGTGGTCCCTGGCCAGCAACTAGCAATGAAGTGAGGAGCTCAGCCATCAGCTTCAGGGACACGAGTTCCACCAGTTTGGAAGAAGACCCTGAGCTCAGGAAGGAACACAGTCCAGCTGACACCGCAGTTTCAGTCTTGTGAGACCCTGGTCGGAAGACCCAGTTAAGCCCTGCTTATACTCCTATTCTGCAGAGAGGGTGAGGTGGTAAGGGTATCTTGTTTGAAGCACCAAGTTTGTATTCATTTGTTAAACAGCAGTGGAGAATGAATACGCTGGAATTTGAACCCTGTGATTCTAGCTGCAGGCTCACCTGTTTCCTGACTTCTTGGTCTGCCTCTTAGGAAAAGTCATATCTCAGAAATCACTGGTTGCTCAAACTTCCAAGTTAAACAGGGACCTTTGAGATCATCCAGTCCTGTGGCTTAAAGCAGCCTTTCCTTCACAGCAGAAGCCTGTTGTGTGAACAGGTCAGGGGAACTTCTGTGCCTAGAATGGGGTACAGGGGCAGGAAACTTGTACCACAGTGGAGCCCCGCTACCTCAACTGCTTCTGTCTCCTCTTCCTTGAGGCAATTCTGAGGAACACAGTTGAAGAACCACTGGGTCTGATCCAAAGACCAGTGCATCTGGTCTTTATACTTCCCTCGACCGCACCTTCACCCTTGTCATCTGCTGACTTCTTTCTGTGTGAATGCCTCCCTAAAATTTTCTTTCCATCTGGGGACCATTCCTTTGGAAAGTTGTCTTTCTGTTGCATTAAAACTTGTTCTTCTAAAATTCCCCTCATTAATTTAGGTGCAGCCACAGGTGATGCATGGGACAAATGGACCCCTTCCTTCTCAAGACGGATTATCATATCATTAAAGACAGCGTTGCTGTTCCGCATAAGCCTTCAGTTTTCCAGGCAAACCGTCTCCGTGTCCTCCTAGGCACTTCCGGTTCCTTCATCACAATGGTTGCTTCTCTCCTGAACTTCAGTTTGCTCATGTCTCTCTTGGAGTAAGGTCAGAAACCAAGCACCGAACTCCAGGCGTGGTCTGCTTCACATGAACTACAGCTCACCTCACACCAGCCACAGTAAAATGGTCTATTTTCATCAATGAAGCATCAGACCATACAGTAGCTTCTTGGCAACCGCAGTGCAGAGTTGACTCATACCATGGGTGGTGTCAACCAAAGCTCCTTTTTCACACATGTGGCTGCTAAGGTGTAATAACTGACTTGTGTGTGCATATTTTAAATCAAACACAGGCTTAATGTGCATCACTCTTCTGTTTCATCAGGGATCTGGAATATATCTTGCTTGATCCTGATTAGGTCATCCAACAATATTACTCTTCTTCCCGGCATCACCTCAACTCTCAATTTGATCAGTATGCCATAAATATCCTCATTGGGGTTATTGACAGAATTTTGGAACTGAACAGAGCTGAGGTCATGGTCCTACAGCATCATGCCGATGGCCTGCTCCCAGTGTTTGGGAATTTTCAACAGTTAGCAGTCCAACTCATTGTATCACCTACTGGCAGTCCTCCAGCTCATAAAGGTACCCTCAGAAACATAATGCAACATTTCTTGAAGTGCAGGTACAGGGTGTTGAGTCTAGTTCTCTGACCTCCCAAACCAGGAGGTCACAAGAGCTCCTAGTGAGCACTCACAAGCCCCGTATAGCATCTTTTCCAGGTGGTGTGCCTGACCACCAAACTTCCATCTGTAGTTTGGTCTTTCTGAGATGAACAGCATTTCATCCCACAACTCTGTTCTCTCTCATCTTATTTGTTTCCACTCTGACTCGCATGAGGAAAGATAAAGACTCTTGTAAAGATAATGGTGGGTCTTGGGGTGCCTAAAAATTGAGGCAAGGTTCATCTTTATTTCAGAGTAGGAGCTGATCCTAAGTTTCCATAAGAAGTAGGGTAGTAGCTTTGGTAGGAAGATCAGGGCAAGCTGAGATGTGTGCAGTTAGAGGCAAAGTCTGCATGTGGGCATGGGGTGATGAGAGAGGTGCGGTGGTGGGTAAGATGAGTGTCGTGCTGCGGTTTCTACAGAGCATAAGTGCAAGTGTCTGCAGCATCAACTTTTTTTTTTTTTGGCCTGTCCTTTTGCCCTTTGTCTATCCACCATACTGTACACGATCACAGGGCAAGGTGGGAAACAGACCAGCCTGCTAAATTTAGTGTAGGACATGGGCCTTGGCACCACTGGGCACAGCCTCTGGTCCACGTAGGATCTTAGAGAGAATGATGAGTGCTGACCTCCACCTTAAAGTGAAGAGTCCTGATTATAAAATTCATTGACGAATCATAAAACTGATAGAGATGGACTTGGTGGAGGTAGTCCATGATTATAAAATTAACTATGATTGTCCTGTCTTGGTTCATTTTGTTCATATACTTCTCTCCTTTATAAAAATGAAAGTTGCCACATTTCTCATAGGATGCCTGTGATACCCGAAGACCAAGAGCTGCTATCAGATCATTGTAAAAGAAGTATTTTAATTATTGTGGTGAAATTTTACCATGTAACATTCACTGTTGTTTTTACTACCCAGTATTTCAGTCACCATCTCTGACAACTGTTGCAGTGTCTCTGGGGAGGAGGTCTACTCACCTCCTCTACCTTTTATCTAGATGTTTCTGGTAGGGTGGAATCCACATTCTGCTCCATGGGGCTGTATCACTGGGTTCGTCCGGCCAATCAAAACATTAGCACTCTTCTGCAGATGGTGACTGCAGCCATGAAATTAAAAGACCCTTGCTCCTTGGAAGAAAAGTTATGACCAACCTAGACAGCATATTAAAAAGCAGAGACATTACTTTGCCAACAGAGGTCCATCTAGTCAAAGCTATGGTTTTTTCAGTAGTCATGTATAGATGTGAGAGTTGAACTATAAAGAAAGCTGAGTCCTGAAGAGTTGATGCTTTTGAACTGTGGTGTTGGAGAAGACTCTTGTGAGTTCTCTGGACTGCAAGGAGATCCAACCAGTCCACCCTAAAGGAAATCAGTCCTGAATATTCATTGGAAGTGCTGATGTTGAAGCTGAAACTCCAATACTTTGGCCACCCAATGCAAAGAACCAACTCGTTTTAAAGGACACTGATGTTGGGAAAGATTGAAGGCAGGAGGAGAAGGGGATGGCAGAGGATGAGATGGTTGGATGGCATCACCAACTCAATGCACATGAGTCTGAGTAAACTCTGGGAGTTGGTGATGGACAGGGAGGCCTAGCGTGCTGCAGTCCATGGAGTTGCAAAGAGTCGGACACGACTGAGCAACTGAACTGAACTGAACTGATGTTTGGCTCAAGTAAGTGAGATGTAGGGAGACTTTACCTGGGACTTTTGGAAAAGAAGTCCCAGGGAAAGTCTCCAAAGAGACTTTTTTTGCTGGACTTGAAATTGTCAAAACTGTGGAAAATTCTGAAAGAGATGGAAATACCAGACCACCCAACCTGCCTCTTGAGAAACCTATATGCAGGTCTGGAAGCAACAGTTAGAACTGGACATGGAACAACAGACTGGTTCCAAATAGGAAAAGGAGTATGTCAAGGCTGTATATTGTCACCCTGCTTATTTAACTTATATGCAGAGTGCATCATGAGAAACGCTGGACTGGAAGAAGCACAAGCTGGAATCAAGATTGCCGGGAGAAATATCAATAACCTAAGATGTGAAGATGACACCACCTTTATGGCAGAAAGTGAAGAGGAACTAAAAAGTCTCTTGATAAAAGTGAAAGAGGAGAGTGAAAAAGTTGGCTTAAAGCTCAGCATTAGGAAAACTAAGATCATGGGATCTGGTCCCATCACTTCATGGGAAATGGATGGGGAAACACTGGAAACAGTGTCAGACTTTATTTTGAGGGGCTCCAAAATCACTGCTGATGGTGACTGCAGCCATGAAATTAAAAGACACTTACTCCTTGGAAGAAAAGTTATGACCAACTTAGATAGCATATTGAAAAGCAGAGACATTACTTTGCCAACAAAGGTCTGTCTAGTCAAAGCTATGGTTTTTCCTGTGGTCATGTATGGATGTGAGAGTTGGACTGTGAAGAAGGCTGAGCGCCGAAGAATTGATGGTTTTGAAGTGTGGTGTTGGAGAAGACTCTTGAGAGTCCCTTGGACTGCAAGGAGATCCAACCAGCCCATTCTAAAGGAGATCAGCCCTGGGATTTCTTTGGAAGGAATGATGCTAAAGCTGAAACTCCAGTACTTTGGCCACCTCATGCGAAGAGTTGACTCATTGGAAAAGACTCTGATGCTGGGAGGGATTGGGGGCAGGGGGAGAAGGGGATGACCGAGGATGAGATGGCTGGATGACATCACTGACTCGATGGATGTGAATCTGAGTGAACTCTGGGAGTTGATGATGGACAGGGAGGCCTGGCGTGTTGCAGTTCATGGGGTGGCAAAGAGTTGGACACGACTGAGCAACTGAACTGAACTGAACTGAGATTCAAGCTGTTTTGGCAATCTGCTTCTAGGAACAGAGAATCTCAAAGATAATGGCACCACAAAGGAGGATGAGTTGAAAGATAGAGCAGAATTGGACTATGGAGGAAGTGCTCATTATGTGAGGAGACACTGATTAAAATCTAGACCCTGAAGTCAAAATGTTTGCCTTTGAATTCCCTGGTGGCTCAGCAGTAAAGAAGCCTCCTGCAATGCAGAAGCTGCAGGAGATGCAGGATTGCAGGATCGATCCCTGGGTTGGGAAGATCCCCTGAAGGAGGGCATGACAACCCACTCCAGTGTTCTTGCCTGGAGAATCCCATGGACAGAGGAACCTGGTGGGCAACAGTCCAATGGGTGGCAAAGAGTTGGGCAGGACTGAAGTGACTTAGCAGGCGCTCCATTTACTAGCAGGGTCCCTCATGACTCAATGCCTATTTTCCTTATCTGTAAAATGGGAATACTTACAGAGTTGTCTTGAAAATTGGGTGAATCAAGTGAGATACTGAGAAAATACCCTGCATTTGGTATGGACCATACAGATGTTTGTCACTATTTGAGCTCTGTGTTCAGCCAGCTGAAATCAGACCCTCCTCTCAATTTTTCAGCTCTAAGAACAATATAGTTGCTTTTTGTAATTACCCATTTGGATTTTGGTTTTGGTCAATTAAGCCATAACTAGTAGATTCAATGAAATCAAATTTTTATTCAACTTCAAGTTTTGTTCTCCTTGATGAGACTAAGATAAAAATAAAGCAAAGTCAGATTGTTACCCACTGGTAAGTATGACCTCAGAAGAGCCTAATTCCTTCGCCTTCCCATGTTCTCAATTGCATTTGTTTGAAATTCACTTTTCGGGATTTCCTTTAAAAAATACTGTATGTCATGGTTATCTAAGAAAACTCAAAATATTGTCATCAGATTTTTCACAGCAAGAGTATGCTCTACCTTCTTTATCCCCAATTCGTGAAATATTTTTAAATGTTGATATAAAAGAACAGTCTGAATGTGTAAGAAGATAGTTGGCTGGGGCCATGGGTGGGGGGAGTGGAGAACAAATCAGAATACCTGGGAATTTACCTTGTCTTCAGCACCTACCTGGCTCCATGGTCTTTGATATGTTATTCTCCTCGGCTTCCTGGCCTGTAAAATAGGCAAGGCGATGCCTGAGATTCCTTCCTTATCGATTTTGAAATGTATGAAAACTTTCTTAAGCATCTTTAAATAATAGATTTAATTGTCATTGAAATGATGAAAAGGAAATGAGAAAAATAGTAAATCTTAATGAGACCCACTCTGTATTTTGTGATAGCTACCTTAGAATTGGTAGTATATAGTTTAAGGTTTATTCATCTGGATTTGAGGGGTTTTGTTTCGTCTTGTCTTGTTTTTTTCCCTAATTTCTTCTGTCTAAAAATCCACGTGGTCATTTCCCTGAGTCCTGCGCATCCGTGGTAATGAAGCAGGATCTTGGCCATTTAGGCTGAGAGTTGGAGCTGAGGCCCTGGGCCTCTGGCCCGCTTTAATGAGCAGGCGGCACACAGAGAGGAACAATAAGGTACCCAGAATAGCAAACAAATAGTAAACTAGAGAAAATGGAGACCAAGACATGCAGACAAAGCAGATGAGGAGAATTAGCGGAGGGAGCTGGGAAGAGGGAAGCCAGAACTGTATCAGCCTTCCTTTTTCTTAGACTGTAAAGCAGGCCTGACGTGTCACGGGCACTCGGTGGATGTTTGTGGAGTGGGGAGGCGAGTGATGAATAGATGCAAGCGTTTGGCTGCATGTGGACACACTGGCTCCTGCCAACTCAGCTAGCCCAGGGACAGCAGAGGAAGGAAACAACAAAAGAAGGCTCAGGATACCGATGTACCAATGCAAAATGCGTTTTCCACCACAGAAGGGAAAATACCATAAGAGGCATTGAATGAGGAACAATGAGACATTTGAGCAAGCCCCTAAGTTGCAAACTAGCTCACACCAATGCATTTGTTCTTGAAATGTGGCGCTTATTTGCAAGTATTCATTTCATGCCTCACTATTTGGCTTTTAGGTTGGACTTAATTAAAAAAGCTGTAGCATCTTTGAGTCCAATTTCCTCTTTTCACATAGCATCTGTCCCTGACAGCTTGTGTGAGGCTCGACCACTTGTTGAGGCCCGGGCTAGAGGAGGAAGTGACAGGGGAGAGGCAAGGTGGACAGACGCCTCTTGTTGGAGGTGGCACTCTCTGATGCCATGCAGCCCCGTCACGTGCTTCTGAGGCTTCTTGGTTTCAGCACGGCAACAGATGTCTCCGAGAGGGGGATGCTGGCAACCTCACAAAGGCCAGCATGACTGAGGGTAGGCATGAGCGCACTAACAGTAGAACAAGGCACACATGCCTCTGCCCTCTGCTCAGAACCGAAAAACAGGCCAAACTCGCATAAGAGCAAAGTCTAGAACTGAACGGGGCGGGGGCGGGTGGCAGAGAGGAGATGCTTATTTGGAATAAACAGTATCCCGAGGGGAAAAGCTCACTATTTCCGGAGGCAGGTATGCCCCATGCTTTCTATGTTCAAATAGACGGCACAGAAGATAAAAGTCACTCCTGGGCTTGGCTTTCCTTAGATGTGGTCCTATTTTGCTTTGCAAAGCATAGCTACCACTTGGTACATTTACCTGGAGGTTTGGTTTGGAGTGTGACTGAGAAAGAGAACTGAAGCTTTCTCCCCTTAGATCTGTCATTCTCATTTATCAGGACAAGCCTATCAGTAAATCCAAACAAACCTGTATCTCATTTTGGAAAAAGTAATTGAGTTTGTCTTAAGCAAGCTCTTACAGATGGAGCATGCACTTAATCCACTTTCTGTTTGATGTTTTTAGTGTTGCTTTTATAGCAGTTTGTTTGAAGTTCAAGATATCAGGATTTAGGTCTTTGGAGACTTCATTCTTAATTTAAAGGAATCTTTGGAAACTGCTTGGGCCTTGTATTGAATCTTGTTCCTGAAATTAGCCAGAATTTCCCTAACTGTGCTTGTGCTATTTTATAGCATGAGGTCTGTTTGACCAAATGTATGCTGGATTCTTATTTTCTTCCTGGGGCTTTGCTTGCCTCCTACCCTCCCTCCCCCATGCTCTGGCTGTATTTTGTTGCTTTGTTGCAAAGGCGACCGACACTATGACGCATCCCACTTGAAGCTTATGGTTAAAGCCTCCTTCTCTGTGGTTCTGTGGGTCTTTGAATCTCTGCTGCACTCCTCATTTTCTGGCAGTTGGTGCCTGAAGAATCCAGTCAGCTTGATTGCTGAGCAGATTGTCACAGATCCATGGAAGAAGGCCATTACCAGGCCACATTAGGGCTTAAGCACTGCCTCAACCACATGTCTAGAAACCAAGTGAGGTCAGGAGCCACAGGGGGGCCTTTGGCCAGGCAGCCTTCTTGTAAGTCTGCAGTGCCACCATGGATAATGTTTAGTCACTTTTACTGACAGGTTTCCAATTACACGAGTAACAGAAGGATACTTACGGGAAAATTAGAACAAAGCACAGATGAGCAAAAAAAAAAAAAACCTCCCTGAAAATCGTTCATTTAGAAATAATCACATAACTCTTCTGATGTTTATGCCTCTAATCTCCTTCCATATGCATACATACATGTAAAAATGTATTTTCTTTTAACAAAAATATGATCAGACCATCCATATTAATTTTATTTCAAAATCCACCATGAACATATTTCCACATCTTTAAGTACTTGAAATCATTTTTAGTGACTCTAAGAGTTCAGTTGCATGGATGGGACTTTTTTTTAACCAGTCACCTATTGTTACACATTTAGTAACAGTTTTTCTTTCTAATAAATCATGCTATGATGAACATCCTTGCAGCTAAATGTTATTGCATCTTTAATTGTTTATTTAGTATTAAATTCTAGAAGGTTAGTGGTAAAAATCCACCACAATTTTTTTTAATTTTTATTGCAGTATAGTTGATTTATAATGTGTTAGTTTCTGCTGTGCAACAAAGTGAATCAGTTACACATATACATATATTCACTGTTTTTTAGATTCTTTCCCCATATAGGTCATTAGAGTACTGAGAACAGTTCCCTCTGCCACAGAGCAGGTCCTTATTAGTTATCTATTTTAAATATAGGAGTATGTATATGTCAATCCCAATCTCCCAATTTATTATCCTCCCCCCCCATTTCCCCCTTGAGAACCATAAATTTGTTTTCTGCATCTGTGATTTTGTTTCAGAAACCACTGTGAGTCTTCTAGGAATCTATCTCATATGCCCTTTGTTGTTGTTGCTCAGTTGCTAAATCTTGTCTGATTCTTTGCAACCCATGGACTGCAGCATGCCAGGCTTCCCTGTCCTTCAGTATCTCCTGGAGTTTGCTCAAACTCATGTCCATTGAATCAGAATATGTTAGGATAGCACAGAACATCTGAGTTACAACAAAAGTTAGCAGTTAATATTTCTCAAACAAAACCTGAGTCAAGGAAAGAAGTGAAAAGGGTTTTCTACTCTTTACTCTCTGGGAAGTTTTATGCGTATTATTTCCTGTTGCAGATTTGAAGGGAAGGGGACTGGGTTCCTCATATATTTTCATTGTTCCAAGTCCTATATTAGAGGAAATATATTTAAAATAGGCCTCATGAATGACCAGGAGTGGATGTTTTTACAATGACACTTTAACCTTGCAATGCAAATTTGTACGTTCCAACTTTATCTGTGAGATTATCTGTAGCTATAGTTATAAGTGGCAGAAGAGGAAGAGAAAGGGTAGTTGTGGAAAATGACTGTAAAATACAGACTTTCAGTGGAGAATAGAAAATACTTAGTGAGAATGGAGAGCTTTGAGTAACTTCACAGTCCATTTATCAAAAGCTTATAATGGAACTCTCATTTCAAGGGAGGTCAAACGCTAATAAATATTGAGAAAAGAAAGTTAAAAGGACATCAAGTTAATATTTTACTATCCATTCTTTGATCTTGGAAAGCCTGAAATATTTTTCCACACTAATTCTGTGATTTATTGATTCATTCTTGACGATTGGCTTATTGGAACAGACACAGATGCCTTGCTTTTAACTACAGCTTCAATTTCTATAATGCTTTACAATGCCAATGGATTTTTATGTATTTACTGGAGTCACTTATTGATATTGTTCTGGAATAGTCTTTGTGAGTTAAAAACTGGATTGTTGTCAGTAAAAGCAGCTGACATGTTACTGATTTTTGGGTTAAATGCTGTAATAACCTCTCTTGATTTTGTTGTATTGGTTTGGGAGTTAGTTAGTGTTAGTCACCCAGTTGTGCCTGACTCTTTGCAACCCCATGGAGTGCAGCCCACCAGGCTCTTCTGTCCATGGGATTTTCCAGGCAAGGATCCTTGAGTGGGTTGCCATTTCCTTCTCCAGGGGATCTTCCTGACCCAGGGATCGAACTTGGATCTCCTGCACTGCAGGCAGATTCTTCACTATCTGAGCTACGAAGTTTGGGAGGAAAAGTTCATTAACTCATCCATATCTACCGAAATTCAAATACATTCAGAAGCTTATCATGTTCTCACTTCAATTGTACAACTCTGTTCTATTTTTAAGTTTGGGCCTCACCCTAAGGCATGTGGGACCTTAGTTCTCTGACTTAGGACCAGGGGTTGAACCAGCACCTTCTGCTTTGGAAGGCAAAGTGTTAACCACTGGACTGCTGGGGGGAGTCCCTGGTCTACTTTTAAAACACCCGTAAACATCTCATCTCTATCCTGAATTATTTTAATAACCACCCAACTGGCTACTCCACTGCCACCTCCGCCTCCCCTTGTTTTCTGCTCCCAGAAGCCAGAGGAGCTCCTAAAATGTGAGCCAGATCGTGTTGCAGCCCCTCCTCTCTCAGAGTCAGCACCTCAGCCCCTGCATGGCTCTCCCTGGTCTTCCTCTCTGACCATAGCCCCCATCTGCCCCCCCAGCTATTCCACTGAGAAAATGACACGGCTAGCTGGAGAGGATCTGCATAAGCCCCCCGTGCTCATCTGCACCCAAACCTTGGTGCCGGGTCCTCTCCATTCTCTTCTTTTCCAGACCAGAGGTTGTGTCTGTTGTTGCCTGTCATGCTCTTATTCACTAGACCCTGTCCTCTCCCACCATTCCCCCTGCTCCTTCTGACAAGTCCCCCTTCTCTCTTCATCATCACCTGTGTTTCCCTTTACTGATTCATTCCTAACAGCCTATTAACTATCTGTTATTGCTCTCATTTAAAAAATAGGACCAAAAAAGTGATCAAACAAAAACAACCTTTCTCTTTCTTTCTCTCTCCCTACCTCCCTCTCTCTTTCTTTTCTTCCTCTTCTCCACCAACTTTATTTAGCCATAATTGACAAAGAATATTGTGTAACTTTTCATCATACCATGTGATGGTTAGATATGCATATATATCATGAAATGATGACCACAAAAATGCTAGCTGACGCATCTCTCACCCTCAAATAGTTACCTTTTTTGGTGTGCGGTGAGAACATTTAAGATCCACTCTCTCAGCAAATTTCAGGTATGCAATACAGTGCTATAACTGTAGTCACCATGCTGTACATGTTTCTAGGAATTTGGCTCTTTTAGATTCCACATAGAAATAGCGTCATGTAGTATTTTTATTTCTCTGTCTGACTTATTTCACTTAACATAACTCCTTAATGTTTCATTCACATTGTCAAGAGTGGCAGGATTTCCTTTTATGTGACTGAACAATATTGTATCATATATATATGCATATATATCTATCTCACATTTTCTTTATTTGTTCATCCCTGAGGGACTCTTCCATTGTTCCTCTCTCATGACTATTTGAATAACGCAGTGAACATGGGAGTGCAGATATCTCTTCAAGATTTCATATCCTTCAGATATGCACCCAGAAGTAGGACTGCTGAATCCTACGGTGATTTAATCTCTACCTTTTTGAGGAACATCCATACTGTTTTCCATCATGGCGGTACCAGTTCACACTCCCACCAACAGTGCACAATGAGCCCTTTTTCTCCACATCCTCCCCAACACCTGTTCTTGTGTCTCTTTGATAATAGCCGCTCTGACAGGTGTGAGGTGATATTTCACTGTGGTTTTCTTTGACTCGTGTTTCCCTGGTGATCAGTGGTGTGGAGGACTGTGTTCATTTACCTGCTAGCCATTTGCATCTCTTGTTTGGAAAAACGTCTTCTCAGGTCCTTTGCTCCCGTATTTAAAGCAGATTATTTGCCTTTTTGCTACTGCGCTGTATGCGTTCCTTATTTAAATAACAGACGACCTTTCTTTCCTTTCCTCCTCCAGTGACCACTCCGTTTCTCTACTCCCTTCTCAGTAACTGCTCTGTTGTCCAGTCTTTCCCTCCCACTCACCCTTGAATTCCTTGAAGTCAGGCTTTTGCCCCCATCCCTCCACCTATCACCTTCTAGTCGGGCTCACCAACAGCCTCCACAGCGTTAACTCCGAGTCCACTCTCCGTCCTCACTTGCCCCAACCGCTGAGCCGCACTTGTTAATATTGATCGCTCACTTCCTCTCCCGTGAAGCATGTTTCTCCTCCTGGCTCCCACTGTCCCACTGTCCACTAGTCACCTCCCTGCTTCGGACTACTGACGGCTCGCTCTTCTCGATGCCCGCATGTTACTACCGTCACTCAGCTCCAGGCACACTGGCCCGTTTATGACCCCTCAGCCACGTGAGGTGTGTTTCAGGGCCTTTGCACTTGCTGTTCCATCTGCCACAGATGCTCTGCCATACCTGCGTGAGTCTCCACTTTCCTCCTCCTTCGGGCATTGGCTCGAATGTCCCCAGTGTTCCCCAGGCCCTTTTCTCCACAGCCCATATCAGCTAGTGCACTATTTTATGTACTTGCTTCATTTATTGTCTGTCTCCACCCACTGGACTGTAAGCTCTGTGGGGGACTGGCTGGCTGTTGTGTTCTCCACCACATTCCCAATGCCTGGGAAGTCACCTGCCTGAGAGGTGCCTGAGAACTGTTTGCTGAATGAATGAGAAAAACTGTACTTGGTAAGTTAGTAATGTACTTGGAGAAATACTTCAGTAGAACCACTTGGATCTCATAGCTTACATTAATAGGAGTTTCAGATTCCTAGTTTTCTTTGCGTTATATGGCTTGGGAAAAACAAGGCTGTTTTGGGAGATGGAATGCCTTTCTTATTTTGCCAACCTTTCTGTATACATAGAAACACTTCCTCAGAACATTACATTCCAAGTATATTTTTAAAGTCTGTCTTGTAAACACAAGAAGGTGCCATTTGGGGGCCAAATTGAATGACAGGGGCAGGATCAGAGAGAAGCGGCTGAGAACTGGCCTTAATGAGCCTCATTTTGCTTCAGAGGCATAGTCTAAGTGCAGGTTAAGAGACTGCTGAAAATGCAGCTGCCTACCTGTCTCTGATGCCTCCTGCCTAGGTCGGGCCTTCCCCTTTAGTTCCTCTTCCCCACTCACATGAGCGGGAGGCACATGCCTGTACAGTCCCCTCTCTCTGCCTTTTCTCAAGTATTTGTTTCTTTCTCCAAAAATCCCTTCTCCTCTGTTTCTGCTGACTGAAGCTCCTTTCCTGTCAAGGCCCAGAACAAACGTAGGCTTGTCTGTGTAGCTCTTCCAGATCCCTTCCTGCCAGCAGGGACTCCCCCTGTGGACTGTGTTCCCTAGAGCAGCAAGCCAGTGTGCCTCAGTTAGGCTCTGAACAGATACACAGACACACACAGACACACACACCCACAGGCATAGATATACATGCACGTACATAGGTATAGCGCGTGCACACACACACAGAGAAATACACACCAAATATAAGCACATTGAGGGCAGGGATTATATTTTACTTTTCTGGAGTTTCCAACACACACAAAATGCCCTGGACAGTGAAAATATTCAATATAATCAGAAATGTGATGAAATGGACACAAATGCTTTTTCAGTAGATAAATGCCATTCTTATAAATTCCCCCCTACTGGTTATTTTCCTTTTCCTCTTGCTTTGTGTCTGTTTAGACATTCTGAAGAAAAGCCCCTTTCACCCAGTGAAGGCCTCCTGCTTAGGCCGGAGCTTAACTGTGCGCCTCGCCCAGCACCATGGGTGTGACCCCAGGCCCTTGAATGTATCCACAGATAGAGGCTGTTCTGTTGGCAAAGGAAGAAACAGGTTAAACAACTTACAGAAGAATGTCCTGCAAGGCAGAGCTAAATTTCAACCTCACTGCTTCTCAGAAATGCTAGTCTGGTGGTCTAAGCATGATACTACACTGATACCAGGCCAGTTCTTCAATCAGAATCGACACAAATGCCAATCTCAGAATTCAAGAAAGGAAGGCAAAACCAGTCATGGTTATTGAGGGTTATTGAGGTTTCTCTTGGGCTTCCCTGGTGGCTCAGATGGTAAGGAATCTGCCTATAATGCAGGAGACTCGGATTTGATCCCTGGATTGGGAAGATCCCCTGGAGGAGGGAATGGCAACCCATTCCAGTTTTCTTGCCTGAAGAATTCCGTGGACAGAGGAACCTGTAGGCTACAGTCAGGGGGTTGCAAAGAGTCGGACATGACTAAGCAACTAACACACACAACACCTTTTCTATCAATATTTTCACCTCGTGACACAGGTGAATCCCAAGGTCACTGAGCCTACCTTCCTACCTCCTTTCCTGATATTTTGTGGGTAAGGCCGGAAGAAGGGAGCACCTGAGAAGCAGATCACTGAGTCATGCAGACCTGGCCTCAGTGGCACTACTGCCTGTGCCAGCAGAAAGAATTAGGCAAATCAGACAAGGGCCTCAAGCCAGCAGGGTCTTGTGGGAGCCTCACTGATGTCTGAGACATTGGGCATTGGGTCCCAGAGGAGGGAAGGTCAGCTTGATCTTGGCTGGGCTGTCCATGGGCACCATGTGCTGGAAATCGTCCATGATGAAAAAAACATATGTTAGCATTGAGAAACCCACAACTAGGATCACTCCAAAAAAAAAAAAAAAAAGGAAAGAGTATTCCTATTTCATCACCTTAAAAAAATCTAGTTATATCAAGTGTATTTTATTAAGCATAAGCTAAAATGCTCTATTTGTAAGGAGTCCGATGATGCTGAGTAAATAACTTGAATTTTGCCGAGTGCTGTGGAGTAAAGAAAACAACAGCCAGCTGCTGGGCACTCCAGCTGGGATGAAACTGTACTTCCAAGAGAGCATTTGCCTAACAGACTCTGATAGCTCTGGCCTGGCAGTGTTTGCATGCTACAGGGCTGGGTCCCTCTCCATTGTATACTTATTTAAAAGTAGTACTTATCTAATGACTTACATACACTCCATTAAAAAAGTGAGGGACAAAAGAGATGAAGTGGTCCAAATCAGTTTAGCAATCCAAGAGGCATAGTGGAAATCAGATATTTAATGAATGTTTTATGAATTGCCTTGTAGGGGTGCAGAGTAACTTATAACAGGTAAACACTCCTTGCAACACTGCCACCAGCTTGATTTTGTGCCCCAAGTTACCTAATGGTAACAGGATTCTGGCTGGAGGAGAAATTTGTGCTTGGGAGCAAGGTAAATCCAGGAAGTGGCCAATTACTGACTCCTCTGGATTAAGAGTACTGGAGTGGGATGCCGAGAAGGAAATGGCAACCGACTCCAGTGTTCTTGCCTGGAGAATCCCAGGGACGGAGGAGCCTGGTGGGCTGCCGTCTATGGGGTCACACAGAGTCGGACACGACTGAAGTGACTTAGCAGCAGCAGCAGCAGCAGCTGGATTAAGAAGGGGAGTGTGTCCTAAAGAACATTACTTACTCTAGTGATCCGTGGTGATTTCTGTTGTCATGAGAGAGCATGACATTTCATCTGTCGTCTTGTAGATCGTGCGTGTTTGTGTTGATCCACGTAAGTCAGGACATTCCTGAGCTCATAGGTAGTGCTGTCTGGAGACCATATCAAAGGGCCCACAGTCCACAGGTTGAACTTCATTTTCCCAAGTGCTTTATGTTTTTCTAGCACTTTCACAAATTCCTGTTCACCCAATACAGGTTTTTCCTCTTGCTGGCCCTTTGCTTCATTTTGCTCATATGTCAGATAAAGCTCTTCCAGAAGTCTTGAAATAAAAGATGATGGGCTTGGAAACCACAAAATATATTTAGTGTACAATTTTATTATATTATGTATAACTCTAAATGCCAGCTTTTTATAAGAGTAATGCAGTTATGAAGCAGGGTTATTGATACTGCCTTGTATCCCATGATAATTCTTGTATTTTCATTGGTCTTTTTAGGTAAGAGGCAGAGGACTGAGCTGTAAACATAAATAACTGATACCTGGGACAGAAGCATTTTTAAGAGACAAATTAATAACTCTGTATGAGAGCAGAGATGAGAGTATCAATGCCTATATGAAGTGACAACTTGGAGGCAAGAAAACAGAGGGACCCAGTGGGAGTAGATTTCATTAGAACTCTGCGCACCAGAGGGACAAGAGCACAAGTTCGATTAGGAAAAAAGACAGGGCTCAGATTACAGAAGGCCTTACATGTTAGATGGAGGAGTATGGACTTCAGGATAGAGGCAGTGGTGAGCAGTGATGAGAGAGACTGGAAGCAATACATCAAACAAAGCTTGATGATGTCTCGAACGAGGACATTTCAGAGAGAATAGAGAGGAGGGTGAGGCAAGAAATGCCTGCGTGGAGAAGAGACAGGCACAGACCATGGATGAAATATGAGAAACAAAGGTGAACTGGTGAGGGGAGGTGGGGGGAGGGGTCAGGAGGTTCGTTAGAACATGTGGTATCTTCCTGGTCCTTAGGCACTGGTTTCTGAGTAGACAACCTTGAGAAAATATTGCCCTTTTACATTCTTTCTCAATTTTGTGTGATGCTATTTTCTACTTTTAAGTATGCTCAAAAATAGCCAAAGATACAGCATTGTACTTTGAGCCGACAAAATAATACGATGAGTCAAACTGGTCGAGTTAATAAGAAAGAAAGCAGTGATTCATTTTTCAGGCTTGAAGAATTTCTCCTTTTCAAAAACACCAAAACAAGAAACTCTTAAGCAGATAAATTAGCAGGTGCTTATTTGAATAACAAAAGGAATCTTTTCCAACAGCTTTCCTTCAAGGATTCTTTAAATAGTATACTAGGACCTTGTCTTCACTCATTTAAAATGTCATTTATTTGTAGGTGTTTGATAAAACACAGGAACAAGCTTATCACATAGAGCATGATATCCCCTAGAGCTACATTTTAGCCTGTGCAATATTTTTAAAAATGCTTATTTATATATGAATGAAGTAGCCATCACATAAATACTCTAAGAAACTTAATGAGTACATTTTCGTTTTCTGTTAGCTTTGGAAAATTAAAGCTGTAATTTTTTATTAAACATATAAATGGCGAGAGTAAAATTTGCTAATTATTTTGATTACTGTCATTTGTAGTCTCCTAATAAATCGAGTCTAGAAGTTACTTGTGATTTTTTTTCTTAAAAGGCTTATAGTAAGAAAAGCTTTTATAATGCCAGCTCTGTAAAACCCTAACAATAGCTTCCTTTTAAATCCTTAAAAAGAGATAAATTTAACTGTTTTAGGCTTTTCTAGAAGTTCCTAGTTTTCTTCTAAAGAATGTTTTTTAAAATTACTCTCCGTTATCCAAAAGACTTGAAAGGAAGGATTTGAACAAGTTATTTGTACGCCAGTGTTTATAGCAGCATTATTCACAATATCCAAAAAGCAGAAGCAGCCCAGTATCAGTGAGTGAATGAATACACAAAATGGAACATTATGCACCTTTACAAAGGGTAGAATTCTGACACCTACTACAACATGGATGAATCTTGAAGATGTTACGCTAAGTGACACAAAAAAGACAAATGCTGCGCGATTCCACTCATATAAGTACCTAGAGCAGTCAAATTCATAGAGACGGAAAGTAGAAAGATGATTGCCAGGGGCCAGAGGGAGTGGGAAAAGGGGAGTTAGTGTTTAATGGGCAGAGTTTTAGTTTGGGAAGATGAAAAAGTTCTGGAGATGGATGGTTGCATGGCAATATGAATTTACTTGGTATCACTGAACTATATACTTTTTCACTCTTTTGGTAAAGATGGTGAATTTGTTATGTATATTTAATCCCCCTAAAAATCCACAAGAACTCTCCCCTAAGCAGTAGTTCTGTAGAAACTGTCTAGAAAAGGACAGCAGCAGCGGCCAATCTGGAACCAGCTGGGTGTCCTCAGGGCTGTGGTCTTCCAGCCTTGATGGCTGGCCCTTCCTCAAGGGTCCTCTGGCTTTGCCCCTGCTCCCCACGGGGAAGTGCATCTCCTTGCCATCATATGTTGATGTTGACCTCTGTCTCCTGGTTGACATTGACCTCTGTTTCCAGGCAGCCTTTCCTTAGAGCTATTGATGTGTTCACCTATATTCTCCACAAGGTAGCTTAGGGTCTGCCTCTCTGTCAGTTACTTTCATGACACGCTTCATTCATAGAGATCATTCTTTTCATTTTTCTCTTTCTTGGCCATCTGTGCCACGTTTGCCTCCACGTACATTATCCCTCTGGGGCCCCAAGGAATTATTCACCCATGATGTGTAGGGGCTTCAGGACCAATCTGGGGCTGCCTCAGTCATTTGCCCAGGCACACCATGCAGACATCTCCATGTGGCTCTTCTCCCTCCTCCTTCAATCTACCGGGACAGGTGGGGTAGTGCTCCCTGCCCTCATATTCCCCAGCCCTACCTGAGGGTTCCTTTATCCACTCCTCTCAGGGCTCTGCCTGAAGGTGGTTGGGGATTAGGTTTGCTTCTCAGGGCACCCCCACCCCACGTCAGCCTCTAATACCTTTCTACCAACCTCTACTGGTCTGCTAGCTTCCTGAGTCCATGAGACTTTATCAGAGCCTTTGCTTACTTGACACCATCTTTCCAAATCTTTAGCCCGTGCTGGGACCCAGGGTTTAGAAACAGAAAAGGTTATCGATTGCTTTGTTTTCTGCCATTGTGCTATGTCATCCCTTCTGTCTAAAGTAATGAAAGCAGTGGTTGTAGCTGATTGAATGAACAAGGGTCACTGAGTACCAAGGCAAAACACAAAACAAACACCAAGAGAGCCACTGGGATGCATGCTTCCAAATATTCTCCTGACTCTAATGGTTCAACTCCACAGTTTAATAGAAGTTCAGGGAGAGCAGAGGACATAAATTAGTGAACCAAACCAAATTTGCAGATGACTAAACCTGATCCTTTGGTATCCCCAAGAGATTTATAGGATGTGAAGTGTAGCTGAGAGTTAAGAAACCAAAAATGACTGAGGGAGCAAATGAATAAACACATTCAGAGAGTCTTAGCCAAGCTGTAATTGTAGAGAGAGATGATACCTCATAACCAAATTGCATTAAAAATTGTAAAATGTGATCAAGTGAACAATAACTGTCTTGCTTAAGCTGCTTTGGAAATCTAGATGTTCATATTTTAGGATAAAATGGAATATTCTTATATAGTGTTATGTGAAAATGGAACTATTTTATTTCGGTGTTGGCTGGGTACCCAATAGAATAAATCTGCCATTTCAAAATTTGGGAAGGATGCACACACTCTGGTTTTGTGACCCTGACCCCTTCTCCACTGACAGTGTAACAAGATAGAGAGTTAGCATTTTGGAGCAAACCATGTGCTATGCTCCAAATATCACCACCTCCAAAAAAGGCATGAAGTGTGCTTGCCTCTTTCTTCATGCACAGAAATAGCAGCTTCCACTGGACCTCTTGCAGGGTTTAATAAGTGTCCTCTACATCTGGAGGGACACAGTGAACAAGAGGCCTGATCCGCACCCAAGGGAGGGAGCCTCTGGATGGATTTTGGCAGCTGAGGAAGGAGCCCTGAGGCACTTGTCTGCATGCAGGATACCTCAGGTGTGAGATCCTCCTTAATTGTGGGGGAACCCATGAAGTCACTCCAGAAGAATATTCTTTATTTTGTTTTATTTTATTAGACTGGACTGAGTAAGTAAGAAAGTAAGTGTTAGTCGCTCAGTCATGTCTGACTCTTTGCAGTCTCATGGACTGTAGCCCACCAGGCTCCGCTGTCCATGAAATTCTTTAGGCAAGTATACTGGAGTGAGTTGCTATTTTCTTCTTCAACACTGAACTAAACACATTAATAATTCCACTTTGTGTTGTGAAAGTTGAGTTGCTGACAAACTTCTTATTATCTAAAAGGCATCTGAAAGACATGGGATTTGCCCTAAATATCTTTCAGGACAGGGAAGAGTTAACTTTACCAGGATAAATGTAAAGTTTGGACGATGGGAGACAAAAATAATGTTGCTTATAGCCCATGAATTTTGCTTGTTCAAAATAGTACTTACGTATATTAAGGTTTCAAAGAGATATACAATGTCCATAGCCAACAAATATCTTTAAGTTCTTAGTATGTCAGGCAACCCTGTTAGATGCTGGGCTAGAAATTACATAGAAAGCACATTCCCATTCCTTTATCTGCTGTTCATATTCTACATGCTAAAAATCATAAAATAATTATTCAGCACCCAGCATTTCGATGGGGTTAGTTTCTTCCCTAACAGAGATAACTTTTTTTTTTAGTTTTGACACTTACTCTGATTTATTACAAAGCCTTTGATTTGTAAGAAAAATTTGCCTCTGTTAAAGCTTAAGAAACATAATAAAATGAAAAATTGAGTCAATAGCGGGATAATTTTTAGAGATGAAGTAATCAAAGCAATTGTGGACTTAGCAATTTGGTTTACATTGCACAGAATGCAAAGTCTGATAAAGTTTACTTGTGTAGAAAACCACATGGGCTGCCCAGAAAGTAACTCTGCACACCCACATTTTATTCTTCTGAGTACAAAAGCACACCCACGCGGTGTGGATCTCTTTGCCTTCTCTCCCTCTCTTCTTCCTCCCGCTCCTCCTCCTCTTCTAATTCCCTTCCCCCCTCTCTTGATCCCTCTCTCTCTCTCTCTCTCTCCCCTCTCTCTGCCTCTTCCCTCTCTCCCTCTCCCTCTCTTTCTCCCTCCCTCACTCTCCCCCTTCTTCTTCCCCTCTCCCTCTCTTTCTCTCTCTCCATCTCAATCTCTCTCTCTGTCTCCTTTTCTCTTTTTCTCCCCTCTTCTTTGACCCCCCCCCACCCTCGCCACAGCTTTTTAGTCACATACTTATTTGAATCTTATCTACATATTAGATTTCTGTGTTTCATGTCGAATGCTCGCATCTAGGGAGGGAAAATGCAGAATTGCTGTCAAGCAAATATCTCAGAATGTTCCCAGTAGTGATTTGCTTTTAATCCCGTTGTGAGGTAGGATTTTTGTCTGGAAGCTGTTATGTTCATTGATTAAGTAGCACACAGTGTGAGCCAAGAAATCCTTAGTCCCTAAACTAGCAGCATATTAAACAGATCTGAAAGCATCGTATTGCTCTGTCAGTTTCCTGGGAGGGTGTTTCAAGCTTGAAAATTGTAGTCAATGGAAACATTTCCTGAGAAGTTAATTATTAGCATCTCCTGAAAATGGAAGGACTGGCATCATGTAAAAGAAAGGAGAATGTTCAGATTAAGTAGCTTGTTCAATAAACAATGAGGTGGATCCACAAAGCAAAAAGTGTAGAAGCGGCGATAGTGATGAGAAGACAAAACCCCTCTATGATGTATCACTAATGAGAGTGCTGATTGACAAGAAGGTTTGCATCAGTGCAGGCACATAGCAAGGAAAGGAGATATGGAGAGCTACAAGAAAGGACAAAATGGTCCAGCAGATGTTTCATGAACTGCTGTATCTTTGACCTGTGACAAATTCACCCTCCGAAAGCAAACAGAGGTCCTTAACATCTAGTGTCCAAGGTGATTTTTCAAATGCTTTGTTTATTATTTAAATGTTGAGCAGACCCCTTAATTCAGGATAACCAACAGGTTAGAATTGCTATAGACTCCCTCCTGTCTCAGTAGCTTTGTTAGCATCTTTGAGGGATGACATGAGAATATAATCAGGTGAGCTCAAGGGGTATTGTTTTGGGTGATTTGCAGTCTGCAGACTTCCCAGAACTTTCTGTCCTCTAGCACAATAACAAGCATATCCTCCAGAGGTATAAAGTGTGTATACTAATTACGCCTCTTCATTTTAGATGTGATTTGCTATGTCCAAGCCATTTTAGTGTTAAGAATATAATTTTATTGTGATGCCATTTTCAAGGGAGCTGCCCCAAGTCCCCATTTGGCCAACAATAGGAGAGGGATGTAAGCAGATCCATCCTATCAATGTTCATTGTTTCCCCTTCAGCTAAATCCTTTGAACAGACCTAGGAAGTTGATATTTTAAAAGCCTAGTTTTCTATCATTCTAATGGCCCCCAACTCAGGATCATTTTTAATATTTTTTAGAATTCTACAACCTGCTATATACATTTTGAAAAGTCTAATTTAAAAATCTAAATGGAAATTGTTATCTGTACATAAAAGAAAGTGAGTGAAAGTGAAGTCGCTCAGTCGTGTCCGACTCTGCGACCCCATGGTCTGTAGCCTCTGTCCATGGGATTTTCCAGGCAGTAGTCCTGGAGTGGGTTGCCATTTCCTTCTCCAGGGGATCTTCCCGACCCAGGGATTGAACCCAGGTCTCCCGTGTTGTAGACAGACGCTTTACCGTCTGAGCCACCAGGGAAGTCCTATCTGTACATAATTATATAATAAGTTTGATTTGCTTTGGAAATAAAATCTTTTGAAACATTCAGACTGAAAAAAAATAATGAAATAATGCCAACCTTTGATTTACAAGGTTGATAACTATGGTTTAGTCAGCCTCAGTTTACAACTAGTGTTGTTGCTAATGTGGTGGATAGAATAACAGCCCTCCCCCAAATGTCTTTGTTATAACCCCTAGAACTTCTGACTGTGTTGTTTCATGGCAAGGGGGAAGTAAGACTGAAGATGGAATTAGGGCTGCTGATCAACTGACCTTGAGAAGGAAGATTATCCTGGATTATCAGGGTGGCCCAATATAATCATAGGAGTCCTTTTAAGTGAAAGAGAGAAGTTGGAGGGTCCAGTCAGAGAGAGATCTGAGGATGCTATGCTGTTATGAAGATAGAGGAAGGGACCAGAGCCAAAGAATGCAGACAGTTTCTTGAAGCTAGAAAAGGAAAGAAAAGGATTCTTCTCTAGAGCCTCCAGAAGAGGCCAAGCCCAGCTAAAACCTTTATTTTGGCCCAGGAGACCTACATTTTGAACTTCTGGCCTCCAGAACAATAAGGTAATAAATTTGTGTTGTTTTAAGCCATCAAGTTTGTGGCAATTTGTTATAGCAGCAATGAGAAACTAATGCATTTAGTGTAGTATTTTTCTGGATTTTGTTCATTTACTTTTCACAATTTATTTTTAATAGAAGATAATTGCTTTACAATGTTATGTTGGTTTTTGCCACGTAATAACGTGAATCAGTCGTTTGTTGTTGTTCAGTTGCTAAGTCGTGTCCAACTCTTTCCAACCCCATGAACCACAGCACACCAGGCTTCACTGAATCAGCCATAAGAACACTTACATCCTCTCTCTCTTGAGCTTCCCTCCCACCCCCTACCCCATCCCATCTGTCTAGGTCATCACAAAGTACTGGGTTGAGCTCCTGGTGTTATATAGCTTCTTTCCACAAGCTATCTATTTCACCTGTGATTATGTATATGTTTCAGTGCTATTTTGGTCATTAAATAAACCAGTTAACAGTATGTTCTGAGCACCACGGCATTCAGATAACTGTGCAGGGAAGTTGTACAAGTATAGAGGGAGTAGGATAAATCCAGACTCCTTACCGTTGTCTCAGCGTCTGCATCATCTGCGCCTCCTGCACTCCAGCCTTACCTTCTGTTCCTTCTCTGCAGCTCTGACTCCAGCACCTCCAGCTTTTGGTCAGCTCCTTAGACTTCCTGCCCTGGTGCTTGGTTCTTGGTTCTTGTTGCTTCCTCTGCCTTGAATGCCTTTTGCCAAATTCCCCTACAGCTGGTTTCTTTTCATGCTTCAGGCCTTAGTGTAACCTTTCCTGTGTTATCAGAACACTCTATCTTGTATCACTCCAGATCTCAGCGGCTTAAAACAATAACATTTATTTGTTCCTGGAGTCACAGCCCAGGGTAGTTGATGTGTGTGGGAATCAGTGATAAGAATGGAACTCCCATGGGACTTCCCTGGCAGTCCAGTGGTTAAGACTCTGCACTTCCATTGTAGGAGGCACGGGTTTGATCCCTGGTTGGGGAACTAGGATCCTGCATGCCGCATGGGCAGCCAAAAAAAAAAAAAGGAACAGGGACTCCTTTGTGTTCCATATGGCCACTGAGCCTATCACGCATGCCCCTCCGACACCTTGGTCTTGGAATCCTCTGCAGGATCACCTTTCACCACTTTCACATGGTGAGAAATCGAAGACCTGTGGAGGATTATTCAGGCCAGGACTGGAAGTGTGAAGTGTCACTTGACCCAGCCTAGATGCAGAGGGAGTGGGCCGTCTTCCTATGTGCCCAGATGGAAAACTCACCACCTGGCTCTGCCCCTTCTCAGAGATGCTTCCTATCACATCCCTAAGCAGGTCTGCCTTGTTAGTCTCGTGATGATTCCTTATTTTCTCCACCATACTTTATCCTTAATAATTTATTTGCTTCTTTGTTAACTGTGTTCTTTCTACAAGCCCAGAGGTATGTGCAGACAGAGATCGTTTGTTTTGTCACGACCATATGCACAGCACTTGGCAACATTGTCCTGCAGAATAGCTTCCCGATCAATAATGGTTAATCAATGTGTGATGAATGGATGAGCCAATGACCCAATGAATGGATGAAGAGAAAACAGAGCCTTTATCTAGAAGATATCCACTATTGCAGCAAAGACAGAATAGTTCATGTTCTTTTATAATAATCAATTTTAAGAAGCCACCAAAATATTTGAATTAAAAATAGTAGACCTTGTGTTGAGGAGGGCATGGCAACCCCCTGCAGTATTCTTGCCTGGAGAATCCCCATGGTAAGAGGAGCTTGGCGGGCTTCAGTCCATAGGATTGTGAAGAGCTGGACATGACTGAGCGACTAAGCACAGCACAGCACAGGCTGTGCACTAGGGTTCAGAAAAGTGTTTGGAATGACACTGCTCATTTGGTGAAGTTCAGTTCTGCAGAGGAGCAGACTAGTGCTCTGTCTTTATTTTGGTTACTCAGTTCAGTTCAGTCGCTCAGGGGTGTCCGACTCTTTGCGACCTCATGAATCACAGCACGCCAGGCCTCCCTGTTCATCACCATCTCCCGGAGTTCACTCAGACTCACATCCATCGAGTCCGTGATGCCATCCAGCCATCTCATCCTCGGTCGTCCCCTTCTCCTCCTGCCCCCAATCCCTCCCAACATCAGAGCTACCGCTATATTTCTGAGTGAGCTTCAGACCCTTCAGACACCCTCCTAATTCACTCCATCCCCACCCATCTCTACTTGCAGAAGCCAAAGCACTTACTCCTCCCCTCCTCTCCTCTGCCAGTATCCTCATAGTGGCCTAGGGGATGGAAGCAGGCCATTTCAGATGACTGAGGTTTTCTTTTTTAAAATCTGTCTTCTCTTTTCCCTTCCTATTGTCCTTTCCTGACTTAGCATGCACCAGGAGAATATGACAGTCCAAGAGACAGAATGCCCAACCTAGGGCTTCCCTCTTGCAGTGTGATGCTATACCTCTAAGGACGGATGCTATGGTGTGTTGGCTGCTTTGCTAGGAAGCCTGAGCTGTTGCCTGTCTCTTGGATGGGGACACAGGAAGTCCACCCTACCTTGCTCATTTGTGCTGCTCTGGCTCTGACATGGCTCCTGATTGCCCAGGCTTTATGGAATGTAGCAGAGTGATGGGGCCAGAGTGCTGATTCCTGAAATCACTGGCTAGGCAGGATGCTCCCTACCATGGATGGGTTTCTCCCATCTCTCCTTTCATCTCCTCTCGTCCACAGGGCAGGTGTACGGCATTCCCGGGGTAGAGGACCAGGGACTTGTGGTCGGAGTCATTCCTGTGACGAGTACAATGTGTATTTACTTCACTTTCCTCCCCTCACTTTGATGTTTCTGTATGGATGAAGTACGTTAAAATAAACACGAAAGTCAAAGATGTATCCAAAGATGTAGCAACAGAGATGATCAGGAATAGGAAAAAAAGGAAAACAACTTAAACATTCACATAAGGGAGTAGATAAAAATGAATTATGGTATATCCATATAATGAGAGACTAGAAAGTCATTAAAATTGATCCTGTAGAAGAATATTAAATGACATGCAGTCATGTTCACATTTAATTTTTAAAAATCAGGCTATAAAATAAGGGCCACTATGTGATCCCATTTTTTCCAATTAAATTTTTTTTATTGTTTAATATATAAATAACAAAAAGAAGTAAGATCGAAATAGGGTGGCTGTTGCATAAATGTGATGATAGATAAAATTTTCTTTTATTCTTAGTACCCAATGGTATTTTAAAATTTTTCTATAATAAATACACATTTCTTTTGTAAAGGGACATAAACATCTAAACTGTGATTTTACAAATTAGATGGCTAAGTTCCCAAATGAACGCTTGTTTCTAAAAATGGCTATTGACAGAAGACTTAAAGAACAAGTCACTGAAGTGCAATGAAAAAGCCCAATAACCCCGCTTTCCTGTTGCTCCCCAGCCTTGTCCTAGCCCCTGCCTCTCACTTTCCCTCCCACCCGTGCACACTAAATGCTGAGGCCTGCTTGGCATCTGGAGTGGCTCCATCTCTGATCACCACACCCTCCATCCCATTCCCACCACCGTGGCCTTAGTGTAGCCCTTTGTTATCTTCTGATGGGACTTGCCTCCAGGCCTTGGTTCACACTGTTCTGCGTAATGCCACCCTATCCTGACAGCCTGACCAAGGCGGACCCATCTCAGGAGACTCAAAGATCACATATTCTCTGACCCTTCCTGACCATCTCCACTTCTCTTCCCAGACTCAACCCTCCTTTGTGCCTTGCTCTTTGTTCTGAACTCTCTTATGGAAGCTTTCAATCTCTGCTGCATTTCTTTCTTAAAAAAAAAAAAAAAAAAAAGAACACTTTATTGAGGCATGATTAACATGGAAAAACTGTGCATGTTGGATGTGTACAATTTTATGAGTTTGGGGATAAATATACAACCCTGAAACCATTACCACCAAGGCCAGGGTCATATCCATCACCCCCCAAAGTCTCCTCCCATCACCTTATCATCATTATTATTTTTACACTCTATTGCCCTTCTTGACACTTTGTATCAGGTATTTTACATTTCCCCTATGGTAATTTGTGTGATCCTTGCAACATGTACAGGAGGGTTATAGCCCCACTTTACAAATGAGAAAACAGAGGCACAGAGAGGTTAAGTAACTTGTCCAAGGCACCACAGGTAGAAACCGACAAGCCTGGAGTCATCCTGAGGTAGTACAGCCCCAGCATCTCTACACTCAACAGATTTATGTCCTGCTGTTTCTCATATTTATGAGACCTTTCACATGTCTGTCTTCTTCCACCATATTGTAGGGGAGGAATCATGTTTTAAATGCATCTTTATTTTGTTTGATGCCAAGCCTTGGATGGTATAAAGCAATCTCACCGTAAATATTGACTCTTTATACAATGTGTTTATTGAGCCTTTGCTATACGCCAGGCATTGTCTTAAGCACCTGAAATACATAAATAACAAAGCGCATCAAGATTTCTGCCCTCAGCGGGAAGCAGAGCAGTGACTTAGATTCTAGTAAAGATGTCAAGGGCAAGTTGGGTGGACGATTCAGGTGTTATTTACATGACATTTTTACTTCTTCTGTATCCATGCTTCACTACATTACATTTTAAATTGGGGGGATAATTTGAGGCAATGACAGTGCTGGAAATCAATATAAATCCTTCCTTTGTCACATGAGAGCTCTGTAACTGATCAGGTGATAGAGATCTGTCGATGGTCACATGGTGTCTGCCTGATGCATCTTGATGCTTTGAAACTTTTTTTTTGAAAGTTCAGTACATATCTGAAAATCTCATCTTTTTCTCATTTCTTTATGCTCTTCTTGCTTACACTTTTTACTTTTTTCTGTTTTTCTCCCCTCAAAACCATCTCAAAGCCTCTTGCTGCTTCCTCCTGCACCCTCTGCCAGCCCCTTCTTACTTTTCTTCTCCCTGTAACTTCCCAAATATACATCTTTCAACAGTTGATCAAAACTCATGAAGAAAATATGATTTTCTCTTTCAAGAGGTTAGGCAAAAATGGCAAGGCATTGATCTGATCAAAATTTGTGTCATCGGCATCTATAGATTCATTTGGGTGCAGAAGAAAGAAGAAAGGCTAGCTCTAGAGGTCAGAATAATCTCATGAGGTAGACTTTATTTCTGTTTTATTAATAACAAAGCAGAGGGACTTCCCTGCCTGTCCAGTGGTTAAGACTCTGTGCTTCCAATGCAGGGGGCGTGGGATCGATCCCTGGTCAGAGAACTAAAGATCTTGAATGCCGAGTGGTGCAGCCAAAAAGTTAAAATTGAAAAAGCAGAGATTCAAAAGGATTAACTATCTAAAGTCATGTGTTCGTGGGCTCAGTTGCTCACTAGTGTCTGACTCTTTGTGACTCCATGGACTATATAGTCCACCTGGCTCCTCTGTCCATGAAATTTTCCAGGGAAGAGTACTAGAGTGGGTTGCCATTTCCTACTCCAGGGGGAATCTTCCCAGTCCAAGGATCAAACCCACATCTCCTGCCTCCCCTGAATTGGCAGGTGGATTCTTCCTCCTGCACCCTCTGCCAGCCCCTTCTTGCTTTTCTTCTCCCTAATTACTTACTTTTCTTCTCCTTTATTACTGTCACCAAATAATAAAGATCATGTTAAGTTCTTCTATACTGTGTTGTTTACCACCTTATACAGAGGGGAGTTCTGATAAAAAATTTGTTTTTGCTGCTTAGGGGATGTATTTTTCTGGGGTCTCATGTATAAAAAATGAAATTGAGATATTAAGAAACTCAGACTATTCCCAAATAATGGCATTATTTTAAAATAAATGAAGCCTTACAGGAATAGAAATAACCTATTATACTTGCAAAGCACTAAGTTAAAAATGTACCACCAGAATATACTGTTTCTTCATTTCTCCTCTCTACACTCCAGCCTCCAGGATTGGAAATTACTCATTCTTTAGAGTATACATTAAATTCAGACGTTCATAGCGTGACCATAGAAAAGCCTCTGCACTTATCAGTAGTTTTCCCTGTATCTTGAGCAATCACACGGCCCAGATTTCCAGAATGTTATCTTTATCTTTCACAGATACTTCGTCAAGCTCTGTTCTAAAAATATGGTCAGTATTCCTGGATCTCTGTTAGTCCACTTGCAGTTGAACTTGAGCATCCACTCCATCGGCTCACAGGTCACCAAAGACCTGCTCACCACCAAGGTCAAGCGTTTTGCTCAGTCCTGGTGCTTTTCAGCCTTCCTGAGATACGCAGTTGTTGGGTTAATGCTTGTTTTCAGCTTCCTCTCTTCTCCCAGGAACAAATCTTTACAGTTTAGGAAGGATTGGAGGAGAAATACCCAAGACCCTAGCCTCTTATTTGTGGATGCGAACCCAGACTGGAAGGATCCCCAGGAAACAGAGGGCCTATGGACTAATGAGAAAATGTTCACAAATTGGGGGGGGGGCAGATGATTTGCTGGTTGAGCTCCCAGAGATGTTAGCTTAGTCTCTGGGTAATGCCATTGCACCCCTGGCCCCCACCAGAGGCTCCCTGTAGCACCCTACTGACTGCTAACATGAGGTGGGGCAGCACCTCATTTAAGTGACCAACACGCTCTGGGAAAGCAGCAGATTTAGAGAAGTGCTGTCTTGAGGACCGTGATACTTGGCCATGCCAGAAAGCAAAGATTAAGCTTCCTAAACACTCATTGATTCCTACAATGCTCCACTTAGGAAAATTTCTCCCAGGAACTCTTATTGGTACCTTGACTTTTCATCTCTCCCTCCTCTCCCTTCTGGCTCTTCATGACCGTACTCTTACTTCTTCTAGGGCAGAGGGGGGCTTAAGGTAGTCCATGGAACATAACTCAAGGTGGATGTTTATCATTTTTAGAAATTGTATTCAATGTAAGAGGTCCTCAAGGTCACAGAATCTCAACATTCTGTCTGAGGAGGTGCCACTCCCTATTTGATTATAGAGTCTTTCTGCCCAGTGTCTTCTTGGAATCCTTCTTTTTTATCTCCTGTTCAATATATAAACTTGAACTTGCCAGTGTATAAACTAATGTTAACATTAGCCTGGGACAATTTCACTTCTGGTCATATATCCAAAAGAATTAAAAGGAAGATCTCCAAGAGTTATCTGTATACCCATGTTTAGAGAAGCATTATTCACAATAGCCAAACAGAGGAGACAGCCCAAGTGCCCATCAGTGCGTGAATGGATAAACAAAATGTGGTATATACATACGGTGGAATGTTATTGAGACTCAGAAATGAATGGACTTCTGGCACATGCTACAACATGGATAAACCTTGAGGATATTATGCTAAGTGAAATAAGCCAGTCATGAAAACACAAATATTGTATGACTCCACTTATATGAGATGCCTAAAATAGTCAAATTCTCAAATACACAGAACAGAATGGAGATTGCTAGAGGCTGGGTAAAGAGGGAAGGAGGAACTGTTGTTTAATGGGTATAGAGTTTTAGTTTTGAAAGATAAAAAGAATTCTGGAGATGGGTCACCCAATAGTGCAATGTACTTAATATTATTGAAATGTATGCTTATGAGTGGTTGAGATGGCAAATTTTATGGTATTTTGACACAGTTAAAAATAAAATACAATTTTAAAAGCCCAGTGGCTCAGCAGGAAAGAATCTGCCTGAGATGGAGGAAACATGAGTTCAGTCCCTGGGTTGGGAAGATCCCCTGGAGAAGAAAATGACAGCTCACTCCAGTATTCTTGCCTGGGAAATCCCATGGAGAGAGGAGCTTGGCAGGCTACAGGAGAAGTACCCAAGACTCTAGCCTCTTATTTGAGAATGTGAACCCAAACTGGAAGAATCCCCAAGAAATAGAGGGCCTGTGGACTAGTGAGAAGATGTTCACAAAGCAAGTGGAGCAGATGATTTGCTGGTTGAGCTCATTTCAAAGAATCAGAGACATTCATTTCAAAGAATCAGATGCATCTTAGTGACTAAACAGCAACAAACCTAGGAAGATGAATTGGAAAGTTACACCACCACCACTAACGATAATAGCAAAAATTCATATAATTCACTGTCAACTGATATTTCTTAGTAGTTACTCTATACAGTATACCTGAGCTGAGAGCCAAGAAGGATATTAACATGAATACAGCATGGTTCTTAGCCCCAACGAGATGCTGGTATGGTCCAGGAGATGAGACATGCACAGAGTATTTTTTTTAATTTGGCTACACCAAATTAAAGAATCTGTTTTAGTTGTGACACACTGCATCTTCGATCTTCACTGAGGCACATGGGACCTATTTTCCAGACCAGGGATTGAACCCAGGCCCCCTACATTAGGGGCTTGGAGTCTCAGCTACTGGACCATGAGGGAAGCCCCTAGAATATTAATTGAATAAATATTCCAAGATTGCAAGTTTGCATTAGGTGCAGGGTAGAACATTTGAGGTCATCACCTAAGATGAACTGAAAAGAACAGGTGGGAGTCTAAAGCCAAATAGAAACAGTTTTTTAAAAAAAATTACTTCCACTTGTATTAAAGGATGAATTATTAAGTCTCTATGGCTCTTTATTTTTCTGAGTTCTTATAAACTGTTCTGAGATGGAATAATTCCAGGCCTCCTCTCTGTAAAGTGTCACTTGATTAAACCGACATTGTGCTTTATATGGACAAGACAGCTCTAAATATCAAACCCCTCAGAGGTTTTAAACACCAGCCTTCTCAATATAAAAGAGCCAACCTTCCTGTCATTTAGCACTCAATTGTGAAAATATTGTATGATTTCCTCAATTCTTATGAAATTGTTTTTATCCTATTCATAGAGAACAAAGCCATAGATTTATTTCACCTTTTTTGACTACCTCAAAAAGTATGCATGCTTCTAATTTAAGGATCTGCCCATAGACAAAGTGCTTCCCCTTGTGATAGGAAACCTGAAAGAGGGAATATGTCAAAAACTGCTGGCCAGGCATACTGATTTTGATCTGCTCTATCTTTCTCAGCACTGGCGGGCCAGCATAAAGATGGCAGTTTCCCTCCTGTATAATCCTAGAAAGCCGACTGCTGAATCCTGAGTCCTAACTTCAGGCTGAAGGTGAAAGTAATTCCTTCAGGGAGTAATGTCTAGGTCCAGTCTGCAGAATTAAGCTGATAAGGGATGACATTGCATTAGGAGGTTACAATAATAGGATCACCTTAAATTAAGCTCCCTGAATGAATAAAATAAACCTATTACTCTGAACTTCACCTCAGCCTTGTAAAATGCCTGGCACATCAGAGATTCTGGAAAAATATGTCAAATAGATGACATGAAAAGGCAGTATTTTGATAGCGCAGTAATATTTTTGAGGGTTATCATATATGATTCATTTTTCTTAATTTAACAAATTTACTTACTTCTTACTTTGTGCTGGACACTATTCTAGGTGGTATAGCTGTGAAGAAAAGATAAAAGATCTTTGTCCTTAATCTTACCTTCAAATTGAGGAGACAGATGATTTTTTTATTTTATTTTAATTATGAGAATGTCAAAGAGAAGAGATAAAGCAGGCAGGGATTTCTGAAACATAGTGGTGGGTGTTAAAATATTAGATCGGGTGGACCATACATGGATTATGAAATTTCTAAAAATTTGAACACATAAAAGATTACTATATTTAATACCATTTAATCAGTATAATGCAAAGACCATGTGTGGGGATAGGAGGAAGCTGGGTTCCAGGCCTTGCTTTCATTCATGAGTAAGTTTTTCACTCCTCTGGACTCAGTACACAGCTGTCAGACGTGCATTTTGGACACTTTCACTCCAAATCTCTTTCAGCTCTAAAATTCTGTAAGTATTACTGTTTCTTTAGTAATGTAGAAGACCCTTCAGGATCTTTCAGTTCCCTGGAATTGTCAATATGAAAATCAATTACTATCAAACACATTTTTATTGGTGCTTTCTGGTCATTTGGATTTTGGATAAATAGGAATTCTTGCCATATATAGTTGTTGTTGTTCAGCTGCCCAGTTGTGTCCGACTCTTTGCAACCCCATGGACTGCAGCATGCCAGGCCTCCCTGCCCCTCACCATCTCCCGAAGTTTGCCCAAGTTCATGTCTATTGCATCGGTGATGCCATCCAGTCATCTCATCCTCTGAAGCCCTCTTCTTCTGTCCTCAATCTTTCCCAGCATCAAGGACTTTTCATAATGAAATCAGGTTGCTGTGGTCTGAATGTTTATGTTCTGCCCAAATTCACATATTGGAATCCTAACACCAGTGTGATGGCATTAGGAGGTGGGGTCTTTAGAAAGTAATTAGGGCATGAGGGTAGAGCTCTTCTGAATAGGCCTAATGCCCTCAGAGGTCCCTAGCCCTTTCTGCCATGTGAGGATGTAATGAAATGTCTACAGCCCTTACCCAACCAGGCTGGCACCCTGATCTGAGTCTTCCAGCCTCCAGAACGGTGAGAAACAAATTTCTGTTCTTTATAAGCTATCCCGTGGGTATTTTGTTATAGCTGCCAGAACGGCCTAAGACATAGGTATTATAAGATGTTCGCTAGTTATAAAACTGTCATATTTTTGTCATCATTTTTTCCCTATAATTTCAGGTAAGGCAATTCGACTCCTTCCGTTGAAATAAATACAGAGGGAGAGCCATTTATGTAGAATGAGGTGATTATAGTGCATTTTACTACAATTTAGTAGTGAAAAAACCCAGTTAGAATCACATATTCACTATGACACCAATTTTATGACACAATTCAATATCCTTAGAAATTGTCAGAGGCGATGGAGTTATCCGAAATGCTGAGATTACCTGGTATAAACTAGCCTACAGCCTACTTGTTACAGATCTGTGGCATCTTTATGCTAAAGCTGGTTTCTAGGCAAAGCTGCATGACTAGCGCTGCTGCCCTCAGTGTGGTGTCTAACTTTACTGAACTCGTACGAAGAAATGTGATTTTCGCTGCTGCCCTCAGTGTGGTGTCTAACTTTACTGAACTCATACGAAGAAATGTGATTTTTGCCACAATGTTAAGATTACACTTTTAACTTGCCAAAACAAAGAGCTCAGCTTTCATGGAGTATAACGTTCCTCTAGATAAACTTGGTATAATCTTCTTCTGTCTCTCTCTCTCTCTCTTTTTTTTTTTTTTTTGGTGTATGTAGGAATTTGATGGGTTAGGGAAGGTTGGGAAAGGTGGAGAATCATGTAGTCCCTGGAGCTCTGTAAGCAATTATTTCCCCTGCTGATAAAGAGTGTTTTGTTGCTATAAAAAGGGGTGTAGGTAGCCCCAAAATAGGTTTTGATTTGGTCATTGTACTGGAGTTCTGGGAAAAGAGACTGTTCTTTTGAATTTCTAAACAATAATAATTTGTGTCAGACATTTGCACTGTTCATGATAAGTAGCACAACTTGATAAGAAAGCCTTGCATTGGCAGAGCATCTGTAGAAAAATCACAACACAGATAATGAGAATAGTTATGTTTAAATTAAATTAAGTGGGCACCAAGGGATAGGAATAAATAGGGAAGGAGGAAGTAATTGAAACAGCAAATAGTCTGAGGCATAGAAGTGGAATTGTGTGTAAACTCTGCAAATGTTAAGGTCATTTGGGTGCCATAAGCTATGTTACTAATTTCTCTGGAGTTTTGAATAGGTGCAGCTAATGAGTTAATGAAATGATCATGGAAAGAAATCAACACATGCACTAATATGGGGAAGAACTCTCTTAGCATATGCCACAATGGAACCAAAGGATATTTCCCAGATTCTTGCTACTCAAAGTGTGATCCGTGGACCAGCAGTATTTAGCATCCTGGGAGAGTGACAGAAATGCAGAACCTCAGGCCGATTCTAGACTGAGAATTCTAGACCTACTGAATCAGAATCTGCAGAATAAGGTTGCCAGGTGATATATATGCACACTGAAGTTTAAGAAGCACTGCCCTGGAGTTGTTTTAACAGTTCATTCATTCTTTCAGTAAGCATTTCGGGGGAGCCCCTTCCATATGCTAGAAACGAGAGTAGACAATAGGAATGAGTGGTCCCAGCACTCAAGGAACACATAATTGGAGTGGGACAAATGAGATAAATTAGAAGTTAGGCTTTGTACTTGGCTCTAGGCTTGACAGGGCTTCCCTGGTGGCTCAGAGGGTAAAGCGTCTGCCTACAATGCAGGAGACCTGGGTTCAACCCCTGGGTCAGGAAGATCCCCTGGAGAAGGAAACGGCAACCCACTCCAGTACTCTTGCCTGGAAAATCCCATGAACTGAGAAGCCTCATAGGCTACAGTCCATGGGGTCACAAAGAGTGGACACAACTGAGTGACTTCACTTTCTGGGCTGTCAGAGTGGGGAATGTAGCTAATGCCCCAGGGTTAGCCTGGGGCACACAAGTGTTGGTGGTGTGTTTACAGCTAACTGAAAGTGAAAGAGAATGTGTCTAGCCTTGAAACATTGAGTTTTGAGGCACCTGTGGAATCTGCAGGTAGAAATGTCTAATTAACTGGCAGTTGAAGTTGAGAGCAGGGGTCGGCAAACTGTGAATGCACAGACCAAACCCTGCCTCCTCTTTGTTTTTGCAAACGAAGTTTCTTTGGCCTACCACCAGGCACATTGGTTTAAACATTGTTTATGGCCGCTTTCGCCACCCTATGAGGGCAGAGTTGAGTAGGTGCCTCAGAGAGCAGACGCCAAGTGGCACCAAAGTCTAAAATACTTTTGTCTCAAGCCTTTGACAGGAAACGTTTGCTGAGTCCTGTTCTGGAGCACAGTGGAGAGGTCTGCATTAGAAACAGCCATGTGGAGGTCACAGCAGCCAAGAGCATAGATGAAGAGCACCCTAGGAGTTGTCAGAAAAAAGCTGGCAGGATCAGAGCCCTGAGACAGACACTGCTTCAGGTGCTGTTTGTACTCAGGGTAGCTCCCCTGCCTTTCAGATTTTTTCTTTCTTTCTCTTTTGATAACTTTTTTTTTAGCAGTTTTATTTGTGTGAGTATGTGTGTGTGTGTGTGTGTGTGATGGGTGCCTTGGCACTTGCAAATGTATTAAGCCAAGAAACTTGCATTAGTTCAGTGACCTGTCCTGTAGGTAATTTATGACCCTAATAATTCAGCAGATTCTATAAGGCAACAAATAATGCTTACCTTTCTGTGAAAGCTGTGAACCAGTGAAGTGCTCAGTCGCGCCCGACTCTTTGTGATCCCAAGGACTGTAGCCTACCAGGCTCATCCATCCATGGAATTTCCCAGGCAAGAGTACTGGAGTGGGTTGCCATTTCCTTCTGCAGGGGATCTTCCTGACCCAGGGATCGAACCCAGGTCTCCCATATTGCAGGCAGACTCTTTACCGTCTGAGCCACTAGGGAAGCTATGAAAGCTGTAAGGAACATAATAGTTTGGGCCTAATAACAGAGAAGAATCTCATCATCTCATGAAATAGAAAGGAAATTTTTCGTTTCCTTATAACTCTGTCTTGCCTGACTCCTGTGGCTGGCAGGGCTGTGCAGAGGTGCTCACAGCTCCCGCAAGGCCCCTGTTGTCTTAATCTGGTCCCCAAACTACATGGCCACAAGCTGACATGTTGTCTGTGCTTCACCAGGCTATTATTCCCCACCGGATACACAGAAGTGTATCAGACAGAGGGGAGCTATGAAGGCAAGCAGGATGCTGCTGGAGCCAGGAAGTAGTTCAGGGCATAAAAAGGGAACTGTGTGTGTGAAGTCTGCCAATATAAAAGCCATTCAATGCCATGAACTCTTCTGTACTGCTCAGGAGCTGCGCATGAAACATTTTACATGGAATCGCCGCAAACAGTCAATGACTCAGGCCTCAGTTCTTAGCCCATCTTTATTAGATAAACAACACAGATTGTGTTAAGTCCTGGACTCCGAGCAGAGGCTGAGTTGAAGCAGGGAGGAGAGAAAGGGCGCAGGTGGCAGTCAGCCTAGCATCCTCCCATTGGTGCAGAAATCCTCTGATTACCTTTTTTTCACACTAGAACAAAGGTAGTCCTTGTACTCCCCAGTGCCAGACATGGTGTATAGTGTCTTCACAGGCAGCCTCTAGTTTAACATCCCTGTGAACACAATTCAGGTATAACGGAGCTGCCAAAATTGTTGATTTCGCTTTGAGGTGTAAGGTGCTCACTTCTGAGAAGCCCCAGGAGTCTTTGGAAAATCTACAGTGGCAGATTGCAGTTCTCCATTAGAGGTGCTGATTCCATCTCCATTTCCACAGAACGACTTTATTTTCAGCCTTTCTCTCCAGTCCTTATGAGGACCCAAAGCTGTCTGTTCACAATATTGAGTGTGGGGTTTTCTTACAAGGCCACAGTTCGTCTGGGCATTTGTTTACTCTGGAACTGAGTGGTACCAAACTCTTCATCGCATCTCGCTTTCTCAGGATGAATGAGCCAGTGTTGAAATGTCCAGTTCCTTTGTGCAGCCTCTCCTCCCTCTGCTGCCCCTCCTTGGCCCTCCCCCAACCCCAGTCTTTCAGTTATTTTTGTATTTTTGTGACTCTCCACTAGAGGATAAAGTAGAGGATTAATGAGTGGAATGACAGGCATCAGTATTTAGTGAGGACCTGGGCTCATGAACCCTCCCCAGCCTCCGGGGGTAGGTCCTATAGATTTCTCGATTAAAGAGGAAGTAATGGAGATTTAGAGACATTAAGTCATTTCCCTAAAGTTACAGCCAGAAAGTGCTAGAACTGCATGAGAATCACACCTCCTGTGTCAGTGGGCTCTTCACCACCACACCCATCACCAAACTTTATACACCAGAGACTGGAGTCCCAGAGCCACCAAACTGCGGCTTCTAAATTTTGCACTTTTTGCCTCTAGAAAGATAGTTATTTGTCATTCCCCTTCCCTGTGCCCTAGATACACTGCTAACCAGGATGACAGAACCCTGCCATTGTGCGTAACGAGCGCATCCTCCCAAAGGCTTGCCAGTGAGGCTTTGGGCTGGCAACCCATAGATCTGTGACTGTACCCTTTCTATACAACTTTATAATAAAAAATTCTCTTTATTGAAAGAAGTAAAGTCAAATAAATATTAAAGAAACATCAAAACCAACAGAGTAATTTCTAGGATGTGGCAACTTTCCTTGCTACCATCTAACAACCAGCGGGACTCCAGACTCTACTTGGGACAGCAATGATAATGATGGTTCCCAGGTGTTAACCTGTCAACCAGACTGTCCTGCCGCACCTAGACATGCATTTCCTTGGGGGGTCTTTCCTTCCTGAAGGGTCTCTTTCTCTTTCCTCTAGTCTCTCCGAGTTATTCCTTCTGGGCCTTGGAAGAGCTTGTTCTGTCCCACAGTCAGCATCTGGCCCTCTCCCTCCAGCCTCCTAAGTGTCCCTCTCTTTTGCTTCACACCCTGTTTGCAGGGGCGTGTCTGCTGCAACCAGAGAGACCACACTGGTCCCATCTTTACTTGTTCTCCAACACCACAGTGTAAATTACTTGAAAAACTAGACCCAATGCTGGGAGCAGTTAGGTAAATTTCTCCCTCATGGGAGAAAGTGACTGCTTTTAAAACTTATTTTAGAATGATGTTTCTTTATAACATCATTATCTCTTCTTCATATTGTTCATGGGGTTCTCAACAGTATGAAGAAGAGACAATGGTGAAAGACAGTATGAAGAAAGGCAATGCCTGCCAAAGAATGCTCGGACTACTGCACAACTGCACTCATCTCACACGCTAGCAAAGTGATGCGCAAAATTCTCCAAGCCAGACTTCAAGAGTACGTGAACCGTGAACTTTCAGATGTTCAAGCTGGATTTAGAAAAGGCAGAGGATCCAGAGATCAAATTGCCAACATCTGTTGGATCATCAAAAACCAAGAGAGTTCCAGAAAAACATCTTCTTTTGCTTTATTGACTATGCCAAAGCCTTTGAGTGTGTGGAACACAACAAATTGTAGAAAATTCTGAAAGAGATGGGAATACCAGACCACCTGACCTGCCTCCTGAGAAATCTGTATGCAGGTCAAGAAACAATAGTTAGAACTAGACATGGAACAACATATTGGTTGCAAATCGGGAAAGGAGTACGTCAAGGCTGTATATTGTCACCCTGCTTATTTAACTTCTATGCAGAGTACATCATGAGAAATACTGGGCTGAAAGAAGCACAAGCTGGAATCAAGATTGCTGGGAGAAACATCAATAACCTCAGATATGCAGATGACACCACACTTATGGCAGAAAGTGAAGAAGGACCAAAGAGCCTCTTGATGAAAGTGAAAGAGGAGAGTGAAAAAGTTGGCTTACACTCAACATTCAGAAAACTAAGATCATGGCATCTGGTCCCATCACTTCATGGCAAATAACTGGGGAAACAATGGAAACAGTGAGAGACTTTATTTTGGGGGGCTCCAAAATCACTTCAGATGGTGACAGCAGCCATGAAATTAAAGATGCTTGCTCCTTGGAAGAAAAGTTATGACCAACCTAGATAGCCTATTAAAAAGCAGAGACATTACTTTGCCAACAAAGTTCCATCTAGGCAAAGCTATGGTTTTTCCAGTGGTCATGTATGGATGTGAGAGTTGGACTGTGAAGAAAGCTGAGCACCAAAGAATTGATGCTATTAAACTGTGGTGTTGGATAAGACTCTTGAGAGTCCTTTGGACTGAAAGGAGATCCAACTAGTCAATCCTAAGAGAAATCAGTCCTGAATATTCATTGGGAAGACTGATGCTAAAGCTGGAACTCTAATTCTTTGGTCACCTGATGCGAAGAGCTGATTCATTTGAAAAGACTCTGATGCTGGGAAAGATTGAAAGCGGGAGGAGAAGGGGATGACAGAGGATGAGATGGTTGGATGGCATCACCGACTCAAGGGACCTGAGTTTGGGTAAACTTCGGGAGTTGGTGATGGACAGGGAGGCCTGGCATTCTTCAGTCCATGGGGGTCACAAAGAGTTGGACATGACTGAACAACTGAAATGAACTGATCTCTTCTTCAGAGATCTTCAGCAATTCTGGTACAAAGCTTCCTTGGTGAAAATAATGGACGTTTTTTAGAGAGAGGAGATTTCTGGATTATCTGTGCCTTTTCCTTATACCTGCTTTCCTAATATTGCCCTGTGGTGTTGACAGCCTGAGATTTCAAGGCAGGTGATGAGAGAGTAGAGTGGTTCTGATCACTGAGGTGAAGATTTTCTGGGCTCTGTGTTGCAAATAGAGCAGGGCTAATGGAGGTTGACCTGGGAAGCACATGCCAGGGGCCTGACACTCATGGATTCACGGATCTATTCCTCACAGACCTCCTGTGAGGGAGGAGGTATGCTAAAAAGTCCCAGTTTTATGGATAAGGAAGCGGAGTACAGCCCAGTGAACTGATTTGCCCAAAGTCATGCAGCTCATGAATGTTAGAGATGGGATTTGAACTTAGGCAGTCTGGTTTCAGAGACTGTGCTCATATCCTCCCTTCTATACTTCTTGACAAAGGGAGAAGGAGGACTTTTCATTGTTCAGTTGCTTAGTTGTGTCAGACTCTGCAACCCCAGGGACTGCAGCACGCCAGGCCTTCCTTCATTTTCTCTTGGAGTTTGCTCACATTCATGTCTGTCGAGTCAGTGATGTCATCCAACTGTCTCATCCTCTGCTGCCCTCTTCTCCTAACATTCCCTTTACAGATCTTATGGATTCATTGGAAACATTTGCCAATCTAATTTAAGACATACTGTGTTAAATACCACACAGAAACACAGACTAGGGTGCTCTTAAGTCCTGGATATTTTCCTGTGGTGTAAAAAGCTATTTTGGGAACTGCCTTCCATCCCACAGAATTATCAGCCCCTCAGATAATTGAGGAAAATGAAGTAAAATGAGAAGAAGGGTCCTATCCAAGCCATTTTTCCTTGTAATTCACCACTAATCAGGGTCAAATGGCTTTTCTCACACTGATTCCTAACAGCTCTGCCTCTCTCCCCCAGTGGGTTCCTGCTTTTCCTGCAACCAAACATTCTTCCCTGATTACTGTTGCTTCTAAATGCATTGTAACAGAGACAGTGTCCTTCAGAAGGATAGAAAGCAGCTCTACCTTTAAAAAGATATTGCTAAAAGAACAAGATCCCAAATACCAGGTTCCCATCAAAACAGAATAACCTTCCTCAAGTCTCCTCACACTTCCCTGGCTACGAAATGGGCAAAATCAAACTTGCTTCCTCTTGGTCCTCACCTGGTGGGAGTATTGTGAAGATAAAAGGCAGTAATTGGTATGAAAATGCCCTGAGCTCCATAGATGAAAAGCTCTGTGTAATCCCAGTGTATTATTAAACTGGCTTTATTGGGATTTGGATACAGTTCTATGGCTCACAGAAGTCAGTCTTTCAGCCAGTAGTAGGGAGTCCCCAAGGCTTTATTCCAGAAAGAGAGTGTTTATGGCAAATATGGTCAGGTTAGCATTATCCATCCAGGTCACAGACAGCCTAGAGTTAGAGAATGGAAAGACTTCTATTTGGGAAGCCCTTTGGCCATGCTTGACTGTTTCCTGCAATGGGCAACTCCCTATCTCCTGAAGTCACCACTGGAGACCATTAGAAAGCACTTCCTTGGATTGGTGTTTATTCTGCTTCTCTGCATGCCTGGACTGTGCAGAACACGTCCACGTCTGGCCCTTTAGCTGTTTGAACACATGCATCAGGCTCACCCAGAGACACTGCTAACCCAGCCTCTCTCAGCCTCGTCTTGCCTGATGAGGTTTTGAATCATCTCATTTCGCTCTTTCTCTTTCAGATATGTTTTAGTCCATCCCTAACATAGAGTGTGGCCCCCAGAATCACGTGACACTCCAGAGAGTCTGACTGAAGCAGATGGCTACTTTGTCATCCTGTTTGGCACAGTCTGAGATCAGAGTTTGCTCAGTTACTCTACAGTAGCTACTGATGTTACACCAATTACAATCTTTACATCTATATGTCTCCCCAATATTAGCAGTGATTTTTTAAAATTCTTGGCCAAAAGTTACATTTAAATGAAATTTTACTTTTAAATGAAATTTGAGTGAATTTGGTGCTAGCCTATTCAGATTTTTTAAAAATCCCCATTTTACCATCTAACATGTCATCTATCCCTTACAGGTAGTAATCCAAGCTTCTGAGTCTTTATTCCAAAAAGGATAAAGAACATACTTTATGCTTTTTTCAAATATAGTGGCCTTTAATTAGATCTCCTACATGGATAATTTTGATTAAAACTGCTCTCATTTGTGGTTAAAATATTCATGAAAATATTGCCTAGGGTAAGGCCAAGAAATATTCTTATATCAACTAATTTGTTCCCTTTCTCCGTTTCAATCATCAAATTATTAATCTGCCTAGTTGTACTGGTCCCTGTCCTGTGTTTTGTAACCTTGTCCAAAACGCTTTGCAAACGACCCTCTTGTCTGCTTCATTTGCTCTGATATGCCAATCTTTCTGGAAAGAAATGATTGGCATCACTGTGACTTGGCTTGCTCTTAGTGAGACTGGATTGGTTTTTATGGCACCACCGTTACCAATTTCTTTTCCAGTCCATCCCGTTTTTAATTTCTGGGATCCATTTCCAGCTCCACCACTTATATCTTAGAGAATTTTCCTTCTCTCTCTTTGAAATAATCAAGGCATTTGCCTAATTCCTTGCTCTGGTCCCATTCTCTTAGAGCATGTCTTCTTCCAAGGTCTCTGTCATCAAGGCTTCCATCCCATTTGCAATCCAAAGACTGGTCTCCCTGGCAAGGAAGCCAGTGGCAACTGGGAGAGGAATTGTGCCTCTTTTTGACATGCATCAGCATCACACCTTGGATGCCAGGCAGTTGCCTCAGGCCTTCTTTGATCTCCTTGGTTCTGAGCCTCACCAAATTCTTTGAAATGCTACTTTTAGTCTTTAAGTGACTCTTATTAAGATGCAAATATCTCTTAGAATATCTCTTTGAAGGGTTATAAGGTTAACATCCTGTGCAGTTTCAGGGGCAGGGTAAGGGTGTGTTTTAAAGGAAGTCATCCTTAACTCCTCACTTACGGCTGGGCTAAAACATCAGACCTTCCTCAGACACTTAACCTAGTGCCAGTGAATGGAAGACATCCCAAGCCTGGTTCATTTCGGGAGAGCTGCTCCATTTCTCTACTGTTGGATAATATGCAATGATAATAATCATCATCATTAAATGAACTCTAATTCCA